>NC_071471.1:58426855-60826855 GCF_028500815.1 Rissa tridactyla
GGGCTGCAGCGCGGCGCCCTGCGCTCCTCGGAGGGGCCGGGGCGGAGGCAACCCCTCCCCGTCCCCCCCCCGCCGGGGACCCCGGGCCGCCCCGACCCCCGGGTCCGTCCCCTTCCACCCCAGCCCTGCCCGCCGGGAGGGAGGGGGAGCGCCTACTTAGATTGTGCTTGGTGAAATTAGTGATGTATCACGTTAATTACCAGTGTGATCTTAAAATGGTTGCAGGCCCAAGGAAAATTAATGGAAATCCAAATTCTAATTATGTGGCTGGTGTTAAAGAGTTGAACTAAATACCCAGGAAGGGAAATTGGATGATAATGTGGAAATATGCTACATTTTCTGGCTGCTTCTGGTTATTGCATCATGAAGCCTAATAAATGCATTAGCGGAGATACCGGTGGAGGATGATCTTTGGGGAGACAAAAGGGGGAGTGTGGGGTGCTGGTACCTGGGGTAACTCCGAAAAACAGTAAAGAAATTCCACTAATTTTGCGCCATCCTTGTCCCCACCACCAACCCCGGGAAATCTTGCCCCTGACGGGTCCCCAGCCCCTTGTGCTGGGGTTGTGCAAGGAGGCAAGAAGGAGAGAGCTGGGAGCCCCGGGGGGGAAACAGGGAAGCCCCAGGAGTGGGGTCGCAGGAGCCCCCGCCACCCCTGGGGCGCTGCCCCGCTCGCAGGTGGGGAAACTGAGGTACGGGCACACATCCCTCCGGGCTGCACCTCCCCGGTCCCCCTCTACCCGCCCCGGAGTCACCCGGCAATCACGCACGAAGGGCTAATTAATTATCACAATTAAGCTTTCGGGACCCGGGGCTGAAACCCGGGGGGTTGCAGAAAAGAGCGGAGGCGGAGGGGGGGGCGACACACGACACCGAGTGCGGCAGTGTGTGTCGCGTTCGACCCACGCGTGTCCCAGGGGACGGAGGGGCAAAACCACCTTCCCACAGGCTTAACCCTTCCCGCGCCGGCGGTCTCGGGGTCCCGGGTTTCAGCTCTAAGATCTCTGCCTCATCCATCACCGAGTTAAAAAAAAAAAAAAAGAAAAAGAAAAAGAAAAAAAAAAAAGAAAAAAATCGAGAGGGAAACCAATACAGACAAACACATCAAGACTCAAGAGTGGCGACCCTTGGAAAAGGCAGGGTCCAACCAGATATGAATCATTTTTCTTTGCATACTTTAAAGGAATTACTAGTGATATGCACGGCTGTCACTGCAAACTACATTTATGGATTTGCAAGTCATTTCCATAAATCAGCTGCATTGGATCCATCAGAAGAGCAGAGCCCGGCGTCGGTGCGAAGATGATGGAGCTCTCTTTGAACGTATAATGAAGTGTTCCAAGGGCTGCAGTTATTTTTCTGCTTGTTAAGGATTTTTTTTTTGAAGGGGGAGGGGGCCCTTTTCGAATTTGATTTTAAATTAAAACGTCGCCAAGAGATGTTTTATTGGTGATCACCCTTATGATAAATTTATGCTTCAATAATTACTTTTCACGGGATATCGATTTCCTCTGGCAAAAGCCTTTCTCCCTCCTTCCCAACCCCTGTCTCCCATTTCCCGAACAAGGCAGCTCTCCCCCCACAGCCTTCCCCAGAACACCCGCCCCCCCCCTCTCCGGGAGAGGGCTCCGCAGCACGGGTGGGGCTGGGGGAACCGAGCGGCCGCGGCGGGGAAGGGAGGGAGGGGGCGGCCCAGCTCACGCCTGAACCGCCGCCGTGCAGCAGCGCAGCCCCACGGCCGGGGGAGCTCCGTGCCGGGTCCTTCTGCGCCCCCCGGACCCCCACCCCCCCACCCCCACCCCCCCCAGGCCCTCCCCGGGTACAACGTGGTCGTAGATGGAGTGGAGGGGGGGCTTCTTCCGACGTGGCAGGGGTCCCTCAGTGGGATGCAGGCAACCATCGAGGCTGCAGTGAACCCCCCCTGGCTCCGAGGTATCCTGACCTGGGGAGATGGGCTGCCGCTCCACAGCCCCCCCGGCCTCACCCCCCACTAAATTCAGAGCAAACCTCCCCGTGAGAGAGTGCGGGCAGTTCCAGCAGCCTGCTAACAAGTGGAGTCCCTGTGCCCACCTCCCCCGGACCCATGCTTGTCCCGGCTGGGAGCCCCCCGTACCCGTCCTGGTGCCCAGCCTGGGAAGGAGAGCACTCAGGGCAGCACACAGCAAAGGGAAGGTCTCGCTGCACCGGGGCCACATCCCCCAGGATTACAAGTGCTCTGAACCATATCCGAGCCTGCAAATGCACCCCCTGCCAGGGACCCAGCTGCCCCCTCCACACTACCCACAGCAAGTCCACCCTCCCCAGCACCAGCCCCACTTTACACATTCAGGGCACTCAAAAGCAGATGCAGAGGGTCTGTGATGGGTTCATAGCCCAATGCAATGCCAAGGCCATGATGAACCAGGACCAGCTTGTTGCACAAACACTCCTTACGGTAAAATAACATTATTCTTACAACCAGAGTGGAGTTTTCCAAGATGTCGAATTAATCCAAATAAATCAATTCTGATCTGTCCTTTCCTGACAAAGCCAATTGTCAGGAACTCTCAGCTCCCCCCCACTCCATTTATTATGGAAATAACTTTCCCCTTGGAAAGGACTCACACCATGCTCAGAGGATGGAGTGGCGAGAGCAGGACAGCACAGGGCAAGCCACCGCAGAACTTCTAGCCCATGCCGATTCCCCTGGAGGACCCATTCGCAGGGTTTGCCTCTCTTTACACTATTAGCGGGTTGCTGTTCTCCTTTCCCTCAGGAGGAGTTTACTGGCACTGGCAGCTTGTGTCCTAGCTCCCACGGTAAAAATCGCAGGTACTGACACATGGGTGGGTGGATCACCTTGTGTCCTATTTGGTTTTTATTTTAAAGCAGGGGATTAGAAGAGTGCAGAGCGCTGTCTCCATCCCCAAACCCCAAACACTAAACCTGAGTGCTCCTGCAGGCGGTCAGGGCAGGGTTCCCATCGCCCATGCCCTGAGAGCGAGGGGAGGCCTGGGAGCACCAACAGAAAAGCTGTAGTGGGGACCCAGGGCGTGAGGGGAGCCCGGGGCACCCTGCACACCCCTGCCTTGCCCCAGCCTGGCTTTGCAGAGAGGCTGGAGGAAGCAGCGTGGACTCTGCGGTGGTACAGCCTTGGCCAGCCATGGAGGGTTCCTTCCAGCTGCTTGTGGTTTCCCAGAGGGCACAGGAAGGAAAACTGCTCTGTCTTTTTTTTTTTCTCTGTAGTGTCCCCAGTAGATATTACCTTTTAATCCAGCTGGGTTGGGAGTCGTTGCTCCCCAAATTCCTGTACACTGCCAAAGGCCAAAGAACTGACATGGGCACAAGCTGGAGAGCTCCAAATCCACCACAGAGACCAGGGCAAAAACTGGACCCCTGAGCAGCTGGGGAGGAGGAAAAGGCCCCTCCGTCCCACTCCTCTCCCCCTCCGCTTCTGATAAGCGCTGGCCTCTGCTCTTGGCATGACCCAAAGTGCTGCTGTCTCACACCAGCCCTTGGCCACCTCCTGCTTCAGGTGCCTCCTCGGCAGGGCAGAAGGAGCTGCCAAGACCCCAGATTCAGGTTGCCCCCCCCCCCCCGCTAGGTACAGCGTTGATTAGCCCAAGCTGTTAATTTTCCTCCCTTACCAGTACCCCTCTTCAAAGCCACCGCTTCTCCAGGCTCACCTCACCACATCCCTACAACAAACCCGTGGGCATCCCAACGCCGCTTTGCTCCGGACAGTGGAGGAGGGAGCTGGGGACGGGGGGATGCGAGGGGAGACCCTGTGTCCCCGTCCCCCCACCCCCGCCGGTGCCGTTTCCCCCCTTCCCCGTCGCAGCGGAGCCGGCTCGGCGCTGCCTCCCTGCCCGGCTCTCAAAGCTTAGGCGAGGGGGACCTCTGCAGGCTACACTGCTGCCACCGTCCCCCCGCCCCGAAACACGGCTGCCCACGCCATCCCACCGTGCGGGACTGAGCAGGGCGTGCTGCCCCCTGCCAGGCGTTTTTAAGAAGGGAAAAACCCCTTTCTGAAGGTAAAAAACGGGAAAGCGGAAGGGTTTTGTGTGAGCAAAATGCCCCGCCGCGTCCCTTCTTCTGCGAGGTGAGAAGTCGCTTCGCTTCCCGCAGAGAAATCACGTCGTGTTTTTCCCAGGGCTTGTGACACCACTAATGACAGACACCGTGCGAAGAAGCATATTGCTCCCCATGTCCCATGCCAGGAGCTGAGGAAGCAGGATGCTACCCCAGTAATGTAGGCTGAAAGGTGAAACCCATCCAGTGGTTCACAATGATTTCAGAGAGGACTGATGCTAAAAACAAAGTGACACCAGTGCCACAGATCTCGGGGACAGGAGGGAAAGTCAAAGCCAGGGACAGGGTTAGACACGACCTGACCACTCTGAGAAACAGCGGGGCAGCAGAGAAGAAACAGGCAGCTCCTCCTAATTTGGCCTGTGTGCACGTCATGCATGCCCCTCAGTCCCTGTCCTCCCCAAATTTAAATGTCTTGCTGAATTCCAGCCAAAACGTGACTAGAGACATGAAAAGTACAGGAAATTCAGTCCCTGGATGTTTCAAATCCTGCTGCCCTGGGAAAATGGACTCCAGAGCCCTCCCTGGTGTGTGCACACAGCTCCTTTGCAACCGGGGTCCCCTCTAGCAGAAACTCTCCTGTCTCCTGCTTCACCCCCAGAGCTGGGAGGGTTATGGGGTCCCCTGGGTCACTGCATGCCAGCTGACAGGACTTCACACCTTGAACGAGCCCTGTGACTCCCCGGTCTATGTCCTGTCCCAAACCTGCCAGTTGCTTAAGTGTTAGGAGCGGCTTTATACCTCCACACAGTTATAGCCAAAACTGGGATGAACCTACTGCCCTGCCTGGCCCCACGGCACATAGCTGCCTTCCTGAATGTCTTTGCCTTCCTTTCGTACTGCCAGTCTGCATTTCCATGGCTTTTTTAGGGCACCTGGAGCAGCTTTGAACCCATCACATTGCTGCATGATGACACTGGCCAGTGAGCTCCCTGCTCTCCCAGAAGTAACTGGGAGTCATGCTGTCTGGGTAGCAGCACTGCTCTCAGTTATCGATGCCTGTGATGCCATTGCATGACCATCCCACCCACAGAGCTGGGGATGCAACCACATCCCGCCTAACCTGTAACCCGCCTCTCTGTAACCCATTCTAAAATGCAGCAAAGCACCCAAACCATCAGCGTTTGGTGACAACCAAACCATCAGTGTCACCCCTTCACCTGTCAGGAGATCCTCTGCACCCTGCTGCGAGGCTGGCAGAGCCACATATGTGATGAGCATACAGCTGATGGGCAGACACACTGTCCCCACGTTATTTTCTGGTCTTATTTACATGGGCACCAGTTACACCCCCAGCTGTTGGCCCTGTCTTTGAATCATGCAAATAATATTACAGCCACTTTACTTCCAGTGAGGGAGTTTCAGAAAAATAATCATTTGAAGGAAAATATCATGATCTGCGGCATTTTTTTTGGTGGAAGTATTTAAGCCTTGAGTGTAGGGGGGATCACAAGTTACATCGCTTTACGCTCACGCTGGCAGCTCCCCCAGGTGTCTTGTGCTTGCACATCCCCTTGCACAGGCACCCTGGTCCATGCCAGGGATGCTGCGTGGGGTGTTAGAGAAGGTGGAGCCAGACTCTTCTTGGAGTATAGGGAAAGGCTAAGGAGCAATGGACACAAGGAGCAATGGACACGAGTTGCACCAAGGAAAACTCCAATTAAATGTTAGGAAAATAAACTTTCCACATGAAAGGTAGTCAAATACCGGACCATGGATCAGATTTTGGGGGTCACCAACCTTGGAGACATTCAAAGGTTGACTGAACTGAGCAATCTTACCTAGCAGCAGTGAGCCCCGCTCGGAGAGAGGGCTGGATCAGAGACTTCCTGAGGTCACTTCCAACTTGAATTATGCTATGATTCAATGACGATGCAAACAAACCCCGGGCTGCTGCTCCTGTATTCCCCTCATCCATCAGTGCTTTCCAGCACAGCGAAATAAACTGGAGCAGCCAAGCAACTTCCAAGCCCATCAGCACAAGTAGCAATGTAAAGGCGGTGTCACACAGCCTGTAATCAGCTGCTATTTCTCATTTCTTAAAATCATATCATTTTAAGATCCACTAATGCTTTTCCCAAATAGTCCCATTTGTTCTTCACCTAATTCCACCATAGCCCTTAATTGTTTGATACTAATAGCTTTAATTTCTCTCACTTCCTTCTGTCTTTCTTTGCCCTGCAGGGGCAATCAGCTGTGACACCCATAAGCAAAGTTGCAAAACAACTTCTGCCTTCATTTCTTGCACCCTGCCCATCCCAGGATGCAGAAACCATGGCCGAGGGGGCAGAGAATTTGCCCCATTTGATCCATGAACATTTCAAGGGAAATCAAAAGGATAGTTAGCGCTGCCAGATATAAAGACACAGACAGAATCACCCCAAAGTGAGAAGAAATAATAATTAACGGATAAGCTGGGGCTACCACCAGGACCACCCACTCCATGTAACTGATCTCTGGAGCAAGACAGCCAGGACTTGGCTCTGAAGCATCTCAGTTTGGAGTGGTGACAAGTGTTCCCCCTCAAACCCCTTTTGCAGTAATTTTTGGAGATAAGAAAGTTGAAGGAGTGATGAAGGAAAGCTGTGGAAAGCTTCCCAGCTCCTCCTGCCCTCCATTCTGCTGTGTCGCAGCCTTTGGTTTTGGTGCCTTGTCTAGGCTCCCCTTTACAGCGGGGAGGATGACGATGATTTTCCAGAGAAGGGGATGGAAAGAAAGGGGTTGGACTGGAAAACTTTGTGAGAAGGAAATGGGGCGGGCATTCCACTACCTGCGAACATGTCTGGAGCCTATGTGCACAGCGTGCGGACTCCACCCGCAAGCTCTGGCAAATGACTACCTAGATATTTGTTTTTTCCAAGCCTTGTCTCTCATCTAAAGCAGGAATCTCCCTTCAAAGGAATAACACCCAAGAAAATCCATTCGTTAGACAGCAATCCAGAAGGCTCATGGCAGTCCCAGAGGTGGTGGAGTTCACTCCCTACGTCTCACATTCTTCTCCGTCTGCAACAAATTAAAAAAAAACCAAAATGTTGATGGTCTGATTTTGATGGAGTACTCCACAGGCCTGCTAATTGTTTTCCCATTAATCCTTGCTTTCAAAAGTAGAGCTGGATTTTAGTTGGAATAATTATGAAAGTCCATCAGGGTCAAGAGATGTGGCTTGCCGACAGCAGGAAGGTGCGGGGGAATAGATAGATGGGTACGTGCTAATGCTTCAGGTTACAGGAAAATGTCCCCTTGAAGTTATTTCTCACCTGCCTCTCACCCCTGCTGCAGGCCCAGGCTCTAAATATCACTTCTCCCTCTTTGGCAGCAAGAAGGAGAAGCAGCAGCATCTGTCGGCAGCAGAGGGGCTGCAATAGGAAAAGATGGGTCCTTGCTGCCCCAGGGACCTTCTCATTCGGTTTTGGGAGAACAGCCATAAGATTAACCCATTCTATTTGATGGGAAGAGCAGAGAGTTTTGAAAAGCTGTGTCTTAATGAGTGTGTTTCTTCTCATCTTTCTTAAAGCCAAGAAGCTGCCTGCCTGAACCAGGGCAGGTGGAGAAAGGTTTCTATGAACAAGAGAGACAAAAAGGTCTGTCAGGAGAGGATTAGCTGGAGCAGAGCCTGCCTCTGAGCAAGACAGAGGGCGAGGCGACCTTGCAAAGCCTGTCTGGGCTATTTTCTAGAGCTCTGGGAGGAAGACTGCAAAGCCAGTAGTGACAAAGGAGAGCTGCATTAAGAGAGGAAATTAATTTTGCTCTAATGCCTGCTGTTGCTTATGCAGCAACGAGCAGCGGCTGCCTCCAACCCTGAAATCCCCCAGCTGTCCCCATCCCCATCGAGCATGAGCAAGTCAAACGGAGGCTTTTTAATACCAGGAGGGGAGCGCTGCCCTTGCTCTGTGGCCTACTGGGAAGTGTAGTTCAGTGCCTGCATGGCCATTTCGGGGCAGCTTTTGCTCCATCTGCTTTGCAGAGCCCGAGGCTCAGGGCAGGAAAGTTTAGGGGACAGGGTTGGGATGGCTCCTTGGCTCCGTTTGCTGCTTGCATCACTCGACCATCCCTCTCTGGAGTGTGGGACCATGAGATATTACCTCTCTGCTGGGGGGTCTGAGGGGCAGCGCTGTGGGATGCCCTTTCTAGCACACTGATCTGCAGCCCCAACAGAGAAAGAAAATCTCGGCAGCAAGGGGTTTGCCAAATCCCACCCCAAGTGGAAATTATGGTCGATTCAAGAACCTGCTTTGAGGTGGAATAGAACCAAACAGGAGGTATTG
Source organism: Rissa tridactyla (assembly GCF_028500815.1). Lineage (NCBI taxonomy): Eukaryota > Metazoa > Chordata > Aves > Charadriiformes > Laridae > Rissa > Rissa tridactyla. Next base: position 58,435,192 of record NC_071471.1, read on the forward strand.
CTGGAAATAAGATCCCAGCCACGGCTAACAAGCACGCATGTGGTCGGAGGCTGTCCCAGACAGGGATAAGCGTCCAGGGCTGCCTCAGTGCAGGGCCACCCCAAGCTTGTGCTTGCGTGCCCTGCTGAGTCAGGGCCAGTGGGGGGGGGGGGGGGGCAGCTCAGCTTTCCCAAGGGAAGGGCTCACACCGACATGTCATCCATGGAAAATAAAGTGAGCACAAAGCTTCAGACCATACTCACGGGGCTCGGGGCAGGGAGGGCAAGCAGTGGGAATCTGGGGTTCAAATGCCTCAGAGATGCCCAAGAAGTGCAGGAGAAGAGGAGGGCAGGAAGTGCTCAGCCCGCCGTCCATGGATGCTGGATGTGAGCACACGTCTAACCCCGGCCAAACCCAGTAAATCCCCAGCACCTGGCAAAAAAGAGATGGTTTTGCACACTCTGGAGTCTGGGGCACATCTTGAAGAACTTGAGGCTGGCTGGGTTTGGGGTGTTTCTTTCCAAATGGAAAATCTGAACAGTCTGCATTTCTTCCCATGGCTTTTTTCATTTCCATTGAAGTTTTCTTTCTTTCACTAAGGAGATGTGAGTTGCATCCAGACTGCACCTCCCCATTTTCCTCCTCAAAATAATAATAGCCTCATTTGCTAAAGGCACTATTAGGGTATTAAGTGAAAATGAATTAAGTTTAATTCAATTGTTATTTTAGGAGCTTTGCCTCGTCAGGGTTTTGCAAAGCTTCATTCTTCCACTCGCTGGAGACCGGCTTTAACACGCCCCTGCTGAGTTGTTGCTGCAAGCCACAAACCCATCACGCTGGGAGTTTTACTTAATGCTAAGGGTTGGATTTTATTTTGCTTAATGTCAGAGTCTGCCTGCCACGCTGCTGGGGGAGAGGGGAGAGCCAGAGACTGGTTAGCTCAAGTCCATCATACTCAGCTTAGAAATACAAGTGACTGTCTGGCTGGTGATTTCTTAGGCAAAAACCCAGCGCTTATTTGTCCAGAACGCACCATGTCACTGCTCCCCTGCTTCAAAGAAGCTTCACCTGCTCGTTGCATCATGGCTCATCTCCTGGATCTTCTCCATCCACTGCAGTACGCTTTGGACCACCAGCACATGAGAGTGGGGGCTTCCAGGGGTGGGAAGAGCTGGGGAGGGATTAGTCTTCATCTGCAGAGCACTCATCTTACCTGTGCTTTGCTCTTTGGATTGACTTTAAATGCAACAGAATATCCCTGGAGAGCATCAGGGTCTGCCCTGGTCAGGAACCGTTCCCCTTCCCAGGGAGGCATCAGCTCCACCCAAGCCAAGGAGAAACATTAGAAAGCAGGAAAAGAGGTGAGAAGAAGGAGAGAAAGCAGTGGCGGAGGGAGCTGGACCATCTTGGGGTTGATACCCATGCCTTTGCTATGTGGGCATGCAAGCTACTGACTGCCCTTAACTACATGGAGTTTGATGCAGCACTGGGAGAAAATTCACGTCCCTGCACAGGGCAGGGGGACGAGGGAGACCATGACCCAGAGGGGTGAGAAGAAGAGGGGCTCAGACTCTCCCAAAGCCAGCGAACTGACATTTCAGATGAGCGGTCAGCTCCCATAGCTTGTACAGTTGAGCTGTGAGATCCATCACATCCCTCCTCCCTTCCCCCTCTGCTTCCTATAGCAGAGAGGGAGAAGGGAGGACAAGACCCCGAAGATAAATACCCACCCACAGTGCCGGGACAGCTCGGTGTCGGCGGCAGCAAGCAGGAGGAAGGAGCACTCAGAGCAGGGCTCTCCCAGCCCCTAACCTTGCTGAGAGCCAGCGCCCAGGATTTATGGAAGAAAAGCTTGGCAGTGACCTCTGATCCACTCCAGCACCGAGCGCGGACTCGGATGGCATTACAGCGTGATGTACGGCCAGCGGGTCTGCCGGGCAGTCTCTTGTGAGCGATGGCTTGCGATATTTCTGGAGTTTATACCTAGCTCTCCAGCTCGACGGGCTTTCTGGATATGATTTGTGCCGTATGTAGCTCTATAAATATTGAGCTCAGAGCATTATATATGGCGACAGCCCTACAGCACTCCTGGTGATATATCCCCGCGTTTGCGGTTGTAGGCGAATAATTTTAGTTTGAGTGGTGTGGCAATGAGAACAAGGAGGAAGTAAAATAAAAGGGTAATTCAAGCCCAAGTGAACGGCAGGGAGCGTGCGTGAGGCTCGGCTGATCATTCAAAGCCTCTCCCACCAAATTGCTCAGGGATGCGATGGCCAGAGTCATTTCCCAAATTATTTACCCTATCCCCGCGTGCTGCTGTCTGCACAATAAAGAGATGTCACCAAGCCTCCCCTGCCCGGGGTTTTGCTGAGAGCAGGTGCTGCAACAGGGCAGGGAAGGAGCAGGGGACAAGATTGGGACTCCAAGGACAGGGTCAGACCCTCCCTGCCAGGACATCCCTCAGGTCGGAGCATGGGAGAACCTAGGCTGTTACCACCAGCCGCTCACCACCCAATCTCCTGGAAAGCTGCAGCAGCATTGCCCTGGGAACCTGGGATGACAAAGAGCTCACAGACCACCACGTAGCTGTGGGGACAAGGGCATTTTTCTGCTATAAATGGGGATGTTGCTTAACGCACCCATGGTTGCTGCAGCCCAGGTGTTCCGTCCCCACCCATAAATCCCACAGCATTCCCTCCCTCCATCCAGGAGATGAGCAAAGAGGGTTCAGATCCATGTGTCCACTTATCTAGTTCAGGCAGACATCGGTGTGGCATCAGGACAAATTCCCGATCCGGATGCTGGAATGACCAAAAGCCTATCTCCAGTGGAAAACAGAGGCCAGGTTTCATGCCACGTCCAATTCGCTGCAATACTTCCAGGCGTTCAGGTGCTTGTGTCCACGCAGGGCTGGCCCAGGCTGACAGGTTCAGAGAACCCACCTTAAACCATTAGAATGAATCATTTCCAACTCAGCGTCAGAGCTCAGTGCTTCCACGGGAAGGGCCTGTCCTTCAGCCCTGCATCTCACACTGCGGGTGACAGGAGGGATGTCCCTTGGCGAGAAGTCTGAGACAGAGCCTGGAATTAATCTTTAATTGTGAAATAGGTGAGTGAACAACCACCCGAGGAATGGGATTATGAGGGAGGGAAAAAGACTGGATGGACCCAGGCTGGTAACACACTTTCCAACAGCAACCAGTCTGTGCAGACGCGGGTCAGGGATGCCTCATTCCAGTACAAACGACACGATGGGCCCATTATACTTACATTCCCATCACTGTACTGCCACAGAGCTGAACTCACAGTGCTGTCACTGGCAGTTCCCAAAAAAGTTCTGCACTCTTCCCAGTTTCAGCATTGGTGTATTTTCTTAAGATCCTCTAGGAGGAATTCAGCTCAGTCTGTCGTCAGTGAATAACCCCAGCAAGAGACTAACACAAAAGGAGCTGAGGCTCCTTCCCCCTGGGAAACCCACACCTTCCAGCTCCCTTATAACCACCCAAGGTCACTGGACAAGGACATAGTCCCATTAGAGCAACAGGCCAAGAGCAGGAGAAACCATTTACAAGGAGCTGGAGTGGATTGCTCTGATTTTGTAGAGTTGAAAGGTCAACAGAGAGCAATAGCCCTTCTTGGTGGCTTTATGTCAGGCAGAGACTGCAGACATTTGCAATCACAGCTACTGCAGACACAAAGGATGTGACAATTGGTCTGATTTCTTCCTCCAGAAAAGATTTAAGCTACATGGGAACAAAACCCACTTCCACCGGAAGCTGCTGCTTTAATCTTGAAGAGACATAAAAGGCTCAATGAGTTCAGAATTTGTCACAAAGAAATTTGGGGTTAAAGTTGCAACTTTTAACATGGGAGAAGCCTTGTAGGACTGGGATGGGAGGGCAGGTTCTCCATCACAGGGGCCCTTTAATCAAACATATATGTCCCTCTAGGAGATTTGCTACTAGTCAGGAGAAAGGAGTGGTCTGAAACACAAACTAAGGGGCAAAAATGTCATGTCTGGGAAACCCAGTAAGTCATATGAATTTTTAGAAGGCTCCATTCTGATCACAACACACATTAATCTCTCACCCAAATGAGTCACTGAAACATTTCATATTCCTACCTCCATTTCTGGATTACTACCATCCCTGGAGAGACCCATCAATGCCAGGCTCAAAGCTGTGTGGTCCCAGGAGAGGAGAAAAACCAACGCCAGTGCCCTGGCATGGCTGAGTAGCCCAGACTCTCTCAATTGTAGCCCTGGGCATTTCTTTGTAATGGGGTGCCTGCTTTGGTGGAGTGACTCGATCCTCCTGCCAGGGTAGCATTCCCTCAGACCATTTTGCAGGCACACGAGGAGTCTCATGAGCAGCTGCAGCCAGTGGAGAACCAGACAGAGGCAGTGGCCCTTGCACCAGCATCCCATGGAGGAGTTTGTCTTGCTGCTGCTGGAGCCAGCTCAGGTCCATCACCCTCTGGCCTGATGAGGGCTGTGCGTGGGTGAACGCACGCTGTGGACGCTCTCACTCATCCTCCTCCTTCCCCACTTGGTGACTGAGATTGGAGACATCCTGCTGAGACCATCTCTATAGCCTGTTAACTAGATTTATGCCATGAACAGCCTGATTCTTTAGCTGCTGAACTCTTTCTCTTGCACCTCTCGTTGTCTGTGCTGGTCTTTTTTCTCTCCGAGAAATACAGATTGGTTGTGGCTGAGCTGTCACTATCCCCCTTGGTCCCCAGACTGCTGATGACTTGCATGTGACACTTCATTTTACTCTTACCTGAAGCAGCCGAATACACCTGTGAGAAGAAATTAGCTGCTTCAGTGACGGAGCTCAGTTTCTTGGGAGATTCCCGGTGCCTCCAGCACAACGGGTAAATGAAGCAGCTCACCCAGCAAGCGGCTTCCCAGAGGAGCGTGGCCTGGGGCAGATGTGCCCGTAGCTCAGTGCTCGCCTCCCCAGCCACCCCGCCACAACTGAGGACTGTACCAAACAGGGCTCACCTGTGATTTATCCATCAGCTTTCCCCTCGCTGCAGGAAATGATGTGCTCCAGCAGGTTTGCTGTGCATTCCCCTGCCCTCCTTCCTACCAAACTCAAGCAGTTTCTGACGCTTCCCAGCTTTTCTTCCCATTTTGTACATTAGCAAGCAGCCTCAGCATCACCCCGCGCACCTGGGGAAACCACTCCTTGGCTGGCCTAGCTATGGATAGGGGGGTACAAATGCAGCCTGGCTCCTGCTGTCCCCCTGCATGCTCACCTAGCCCCCCCAAACAGCCCTTTTCTCCCCAACACTGACCAGAGGTCTCCATGGGACAAGGACAGCAGGGTCACCTGTGAGGACCCACCCAGGCATCTGCCACTCACATGGTGGAAGGTGTGAAACCTCCTGTCAGGTCCCCATCCTGCTGCTGCCAGCTCTGCTCTGCCCTGGGGAGATCACATTTTGGGCAAGGAGGGGAGACCTTGGCCTGGGCTTTAGGAGAGCCCAGGGAGCAGCTCTAAGATCACCAAAATTTGGCCAAAATTGGGCCAGAGGCAAGCAAAATTTTCAAAACTGATTGATAGATACACACACCCACAGACTCATCCGAATGCACCCACTCATACAAGCACACTCAAAAGTTTGGCTTTTATCGGGAAAACAGGCTAAGAGGAAACAAAATTTCAGCATATCCTTTTAGATCACGTTTTGGCCTCTGCCCTCTGGGCACCATTTCACTACTAAATGCACCGTGGAATAAACGCCAAGTGGTAGTAGAACACGAATAATTCCTTCTCGGAGAGAATTACTTTTCTAGCAAATAAAAGCAGCCTTAAAAAGCAGTAACTTGTTAAACAGACACACACACGCACGAGCAGACCCCATTAAACTCATTTGATGTGAGTCAGGGAAAAGTGTCTCTAAATCACATAATTATTTTAAGAGACAAAGACACATTTGCTTAAAATGGTTGAAATCACCTTTGGGAAGGGAGGAGAGAGGGTTTGTGTCTGCACCATTAAATGCTCTGATTTCCTGCAGCTCATCCCAGACTCTTGTTTTAATAGCATTAAATGTATGAATATGTCATAATAAAATACAGGTGGTTTCCTTGAGCTTTATTGACTTCCTAAGCCACAAAGAGAAAATCATTGCTTCTTTGTTTACCTGTTTAAGCTTTTCTTGGGTTTCAATTTTTTCTCTCCTGGGAGAACTGATTAATGCAACCAGCTTCTTGGCTGTCCGAGAGCTGTTGCCACCACCTGCTTTGACCAAAGCTCATCCCTGTGTGCTTAAAAAAATCCCAGCTCCTTCACTCCAGTACTTACTGCACCCCGCCAGCCAGGAGGTAGGGGTGTGTGGCCAGGAGAAGGATGGAGCCAGAGCCCTTTCTCCATGCCTTGCTGGAGCTCAGGGAGTCGGGGCCTCAGGTTTGTGTCCTCGGTGTGGCTGCAATCCCCGAGCAGTGGTCCTGCACGCATTCACATGTGCCATCCTGACACTGCCCAGCTCACCCCAACATCCTTCAGACCTACCCATCACATGAAGCATCAGAAGACGGGACATCCCATGGGAACACTCGCTTCTGAATGCTGGTGGGGAACACTGAATTTAAGGGAATCCATCCCCTGCATTTCTCAGTGCTGGTTCTATCTCCGATCCTGAAGGCCAAGCTCGCGGCTGGGCTGCGCTTTTTCCTGAGCTGCCTCCCCAGTGCTCCCAGTCTGAGCCACCCCGGGGTTAGCCTGGGGCTCGGCTGCCCGTGAGCATCCCCCGCGTAAACGGGGCGGGAAGGACCGCCGTGTCGCCGATGCCGGGGTTGGGGTGGGGGGGGTACCTGTTGATGGGGCAGCAGCAGGCGCTGTCTGGCCCCTAGGTGGAGCTCGGCACCCACCGTTTGCTCCTGGGTGCCCCCAAAGGGCTGGCAGCGGGGGCGACAACGGGGCTGGCAGGGATGCTCGCCGGCAGCTTCCCCGCCTCAGCACAGGGGCGAGTAGAGGGGCAGGGTGTCCCCCCTGGTCCTGCGTGTCTAACTCACCCACGGGTGCTCACACCTGGGTGGAGAGGTGGCCACCAGGACAAGGTTTCCCTCCAGCTAGTGTGCGCCGCCCTGGGCTCTGGCCAGCTCACCATGCACCAGGTTCACCTGTGAAGCCGCGGTGCCACGCATTTTGGGGGGAAACACCCATAGCTTTGACCCCTATTTGTCCAAAGGTGCTTGCAGGAGGGTTTATTTTGCCCTGGACCCCATCCTTTGGGGGAAAATAGACAGCCAAGCTACCCCTCTCTCCACCCGCTGCAGAGAGGCCTGAGGTCCTCTGGCTACCATCCAGAGAACATCTACAGGCCCTTCAAATAAAGGCAGGAGAGAGTTTTTGGAGACTGAAATGGAGGGTGGTGCACAAAGAAAGAAAGAAGGACCATGGGGTCAGAGCCACGCAAGGCAGCACCTGTAGCACTGCCAGGCAATACTCACCCAGTCCCCACCACCCCACGTCTTGTATGGGGGGTCTCCACTCCCCCCATCCCACCAGGGACAGTTTGGGCTGAGCTATCAGCCACAGTCAGGGCTTTCTCTGGGAAGGGGAGCAGCGGGGCTGGAGTCAGGACTTACCTCCTGTGATTCCACTTGTCGGCAGCAAAGGGAGGGAAACCAGCTCTGGCAACGCAGGAGACGTTCAGCAACAGGACACCATTCCTCACTCCTTGCCTCTTTTGGCAGTGTCTGTGGCCACAAGCTCTCTCAGGAAACCCTTGCCGCCGGATAGAGTTACAGGTGTGTCTCTGCCTGTCCCTGGGCTTTCTCTGCCACGGATGTGGTGTGTTTCCCCAGGGGCTGGCACACACACACGTGCACCCTGGGGTCCCAGCATGGGCTCTGCACTCCCTTGCCTAACTGCTACGAGTCTTGCTTCTGCCTGAAGTGTGTGGCACAGCTCTGCTTGAGGGTATATGTACCCCCAGATACCCAAAGGACCAGTCCTGGAGAGAGACTGTGTGGGAACGGCTGTGTGTCCACCAACAGATCCCTCTTGCCTCGCTCCCTGGAGAGCATGCTCTGCTCTGCATCCCAGCTCCTGCCTCTGGACTCGGTGGTATGAACAACGGCCAAGGCAGGTTTCAGACCTGTCATAACAACCGATAAGGTTTCAACATTTGTTTTCACTCCATCCCAAAGTGAAAGCCAAATCTCTCCAAGTGTTTCCACAAGGACGGAGGCGGGCAGTGGGGAATGCCCCCTCAGCAGATCCCTCTCTTCCCTCTGCAAACAGCCGTGTCAGTGGGCAGGGCGCCCAGGACGCGTCCCTCTGTGGTCACAGGAGTCCCTCCAACAGCAGGAGTGCACAGCCTGGCAGTGGCAGAGACACAAGTGTTGTAAAAGTGTAAAAAACTTCCCGGAGCTTAATCCTGGAAGGAGGGCAGTGTCCTGGATACAGCCCAGCAGCTACCACCATGCTCCGCGCCTGCGTCACCAGGGGATGCCGTAGCCAGGACCCGCGATTCAGCAGCAGCCTCGTGATGTGACACCTCCAGACCCTGCGAGCTCCTCCAGCACATGCCACCCGCGGCAGGGCCAGGTACAGTCCCTGCTGGGGGACAGCCCTCCTCTGCCCACCCCAGGCTCCTGCTGGACCAGGACCCCATGTCCCAGGTGCCCCCGCACCGCTTGCCCCCACACCGCATGGGCCTGCAGGAACTCGGTGACTTTTTTCTGCAGCTTTCAAAAGAGCATCCTCCTGGTACATCGTGGCTCCCAGGGACCTGCCAGCGTTTGTCCCCTTCTAACCCAGCCTGGCCTTGGAGGACACCCCTCTTCTCCCCCAGGCTCTCGGGGGTCTCCTGTGAAAACAGCCAGGTCAGCTGGGGAGACTCTTACCCCGGGAGAGGGAGAGCTGTGCAGAGGCCTGGCCACAACTCAGTGCACTTGTGCTCGCTTCCTCATGACGACCCTGAGCAAGCCCCTTCCCTGCCTGTAACTCTTTTTTCGCCCCTTTGCCACTTTACGTGGGGAGATCTTGGGATCAAGCCCTGCCTCTCAGCATGTTTACGTCCAACATACCTGATAGCCCGGGCTCGGTCTTGCTCCCGCTGACCACCAGCATTGAAAACCAAACACTTTCTAGATGAAAACCCCAAAAGGAAGAGTCTGGCCAGCCCCGACGTGTGCCCAAAAGCCAAGAATCAGCAACAGCAGGTACCCATTGCTAAACAGAGTTGACTTTCCAAAAAAAATTCCTCTTCCTGAGACAGGAAAGACCCTGGGAAAAGGAGCTTTTCTCCATGTTTTCATCTATCCCTGTCTTTGTACCGCTTCCCAACTGTAGTTAAAAAAAGTATATATTGATTGATATTTTTTAATCACCGCTTTGTTATTTTTAGGCGGCTGCAGTCCAGGAAAGACAGACAGTTAACCGCAGCTCGCAGACCAGCGGGTTTGCATTCTTTGCAGGCAGCGAGAAAACGAGTTTCCTCAGGCCTCGCTCCTTCCCGCTCAAGAATTAGAGCGGGGACTCCCCCTCTATTTCTGCTCATTTTATTGTCGCTCCAGCAGCGGAGAGGCAAAGGGCGGCTGAGCTGAGGGTAAGGACTGAATTTGCAGCCCCGAGGAAGCGCGGGGCAGGGGTTCGCAGCTCGCTGCAGCGGGGGATTCGCACACCTTCAGCGCTCAGCCTTTCGGCTGGAGGTTTTGGCGCGTAATTAGGACTTACACAGCTAAAAGCTGCCAGAGCCAGCCCCAGGCTTACCACAAGTAGCTGAAAAAAAAAATTTTAAAAAAAAAAAAAAGGAAAGAAACCAAAAATGGATTTCCACACTTGGAAAAAAAATCAAGATTTTTTTCAGTGCCTTTGGAAAAAAAAAATCTCTTTGAATACAGTTTTGACTTGAATAAATTTATAGAATCCATTTAAAACTATCAAAATAACAAGGAATTTCTAACCAATGGAAAGGAATAAGGGCAAAGAACCTCCCTCCTAATCTTGGGCAAGCACCGACACATCAAACAGAAATTTCCTACTGTAACAAAGGCAAAAATAATACTAAGAACGATAATTAAAAAAAATAAAATCAAAGTCCCAGCTATCTTCACAAACAAAAGGTCTGCAAAAGTGGAGACAATCTGATTTGACTGCAGCAGAAGCTTGTTGTGATACTCTATAGCTTTGTGTTCTTTTCTTGTTCCCTTAATATTTGTTAAAAATAAAATAAAATCTAAATCTAATTTTTCCTTCACAAACTAAGACCTTTTCATTTAGAAAATTTCCACCTGCCCTATTTTCGTACTTCCAAATCTTATTTCACAAACATTTTCAAACAAGCAGCCATCAAAACTCACTGTGGCACAAAGAAATCAGCGTCACTCAGTCGGCCTGCTTCTAGCAGGAAGAAAAAAAAAAAAAAAAAAAAAAAAGGAAAAGATTAATTCAAAAAGTTCCAGCTGTCCCAGAACCCCAGACAGGCCTGGCTTTTTACTGTAACCCAAACAGTTTTCAGCAAAGCCATTTTCAGTTTTGCCAGTAAATTGGCTTGTGTTTTGTACCCCCTCTAGCCCACACCTGTGTGGAAGCTGTCCTTGGCAGCACGGAGGGGGCTATCTCCCACGGGCTGGGCTCCCCCCAACACCATGTCAATTCAGCACCCCTGGTTTTAACCTCTTTTTTTTTTTTTTTGGTGGTTCAGTTGATTAAGGGCACCTAATTAGGTGGTTTTGGTTTATTAGGATCCAAAAATACTAATCTACAGTCCCAGTGAAGTAATGAGAGAGATCCTACATACGGGTGTTCGTGGGGGTCGGGGCCTCTCTTTATTATCAATTATTCAAACCAAATTAGAGAATACATACGGCTGCCTGGGTCTTCCTCCGGCAAATGCCACACGCAGGTGACTCTCACAGGAAAACCAGCATTACATATACAACAAATGCCCTGTAGATGGACGATGCAGACCAAGAAAAGCTGCATGTAGCCTTTACAAGTGCTCACATAGAAACCGGGGCATCCACATACCGCAAGGGGCCAAACGTGCTGGCCCGTGCCCAGGGAAAAGCTCAACTGCAGGCTCCGCTCGAGGCAGGAGGCTCCAACAAAGACCCTTCAGCCTTTCCCTAGGCCCGTCCCTCCGCAGGGACCAACCAACTGATCCTCATTTGGATGACTCATGTGCTTAACTAATTGGCTAAATGGGGGCCAGACCTCTGGCTCCCTCGTGCCCACATAGTTTGCTGAGCTGGGACCGAACCCAGACGACCGCAGCCCATCCAGCTGGGCTTCGTCTCTTCCAACTCCGCACAGATGTTTAATATGCCGCTTGCTCGTGCAAAGACGGTGCTTTCCCCCGCTATACACACCTCAAAATTCGCCTTTAAAAGCTCATCACGTCCATAGCCAACCCAACACGATGGATAGCTGTTGGTCCCTGGCAGAGTTGCGGGTGATAGAGACGTGTGGCCGTCCTCTCCTGCCATGCCCCATGCGGGTTTTCCCCTCCGGCCCAAGTTCTTCTTCTGCCTTGGTCTGTATTTCCTAGATACAGGCAAACATTTCTTCCTAACTCCCATTTTACATTTGTGATTGTCTACCTTTTGAGACAGAGGGGAGAGTGGAGCGACTTTCAAGGCGTCTTAGTGCAATTTTATTCCTGTTCCCAAATAGGTGTAATCGGGAAATTTAAATTAGCCTTCAACGTGGTATGGATGGCCCCGGGATATGGCTGAGGTGATGTCAGTCTACAAAACATATCATTACGTGTCATCGTCGTTTCATGTCATTGCTTATTGATTTAATTCCATCATATTTCAGGCAACTTCTATTGTCTAGGTACAGATCATCACGTTAATAACTGAAAGTACGTATGCAGATATCAAAAACACTTCCTGCCACTAAACCAATTTTTAAAATGAATCCAGGAGAAATATTTTAAGAGAAACTCCTTCCAGAAGCAATTGTTCCAGGGACAAGAAAGACCGGACAACTATTTTTCTGGTTCCAATGTTACATATATAGTAAATTCATATCAAGATTTCTTTTCTGGTCTTCTTTTTTTTTAACAGGAAAGATTGATAAGAAAAGGAGGAAGTCAACAGTTTCGAGAACAAGGTGTAGCTAAATATTGTATCTAAGCACATGCCCTCGAATGCGCATTATCATACATTCAACTTCGCTGGGGAACATTTTGGAATATGAACTGAATAATGTGGATATTATAAAATGGCTGTCTTGGAATTAAATTTTACGATATTGATGTGTCATAATAATAAAATAGAAAACACTTTAATATCAACAGTGAGCTCCATCATCTTTTTTTTTTTATTATTATTATTATTTTGTAGTTGGTGGTTTTTCCTATGCAGAAACCTTGAAAACAAAAACGTACACTGCAACAAACTGTAAACCGTTAAAGATTTGCACACAGCAATGCCTTCTGAAGGAGTAAGCCCTAACCCCGGTGTTATCTGTGTAGCCAAAGTTAGGCATACATTAAATAATTAGCTTAATCAGCTCCTAAAAATCTGTTTGGGCTATGAAACAGAATTCAACAAAAGACTTCCATGAAATTTATCTTGGGGGAAAAAAAAATAAGGTGTTTTATTTTAGTAGTTTTTTGCAGGTACCTTCTAAACATACCTCCAAAAATGTGTGCTTTCTGAATTTACTTATTTTCCTCTGATTTTTCTTTTTTTTTTTTTGGGGGGGGGGGAGTGGTAGTCAGGTTTTTTTTTCCTTTTTTGGCTTCTCATCCCTCCGTCGCTGCAGATGTTTCTCTGTGGACTGCAGGAGGGGAAAATCCTGCAGCACCATAAATTTTCAGCCCGATCCTGCAGTAACAGATTTCGGATAAAGCGGGCTATTCCTATGCTCCCCTAACAAGCTCCCGGCGATGCTGCGCCCAGAGGACCCAGCTTCCAGGAGCACAATCAGCCACCGAGTGTCAAAGGCTGGGGGTATTTTGTCACCCACATCCCCCAGGGTCACGGCAGGGGGTCCCCACCAGCGGCTTCTGGCTGGACGCCTTTTTCAGTCCTCTCCTCCAATATCCTTTACTGCGTAATTCCCAGCGATTGGAAGGAAATGCCAGGCTGAAGCCAACACATCTTCCCCAGCCGTAAGGCTAGGAATCTCCACCAAGGAAGCCAATGGGTGTTTTCCCACTGCTTTGATTTTCCTCCGAGAAAGGCTTGCCTAGCTGGGGACAATGTCCCTGAGCGCGGCTGAGCATGAACGGAAAACAGTGTCCCTAGAAAAATTCCCTGCAAGGCTGTCTCCAAAATGCACTCTTATAGGTCTCTCCACATCCAAATGCTGCTTTCTATACAAAGTTTCAGACACGAATAACTCTAGCCCCCCCCAGCCCAGGCGAGACCCCACTCTAAGGGCTGATTCAAGAAATTATTCACCGTGTGATTAAGGCGAAGCCCCTGCGCAATTCCTGCCACCCCCGGCAAGCCCCCCCAACAGGGCTTCCATTAAAGCTGGCGCCAAATGCGCTGCTGGGTCGAAGCCTGAAAATATTTACAGGATTGGGGATTAAAATACAGCAAATTGCCTCCGGAGCTTCCAAAGCCAAGCGGACTTGAGCAAAGTCAAATGGAAACGCTAACTCTATTTTCATCTTAAACAAATGGCAGAGGCTTCAGCATTAGCTGTGATACGCTGTCTCCTCTCGGGGAACTAATAGACAGGGAAGAGCAAGGCTTTAAATGATTTATTCAGTACCCTGGAGACTTTTCTTTTTTATTTTCTTTTTCGTTTCCACATAAATTACACAAGCACTTTATAAAATGAATACACATAAAACACCTTATAAGTGCATAACTTAAAAAAACCAAACAAACGAATGCCTTTAAAAATCTCACTGAAAATAGGTTTTCTGATTGCTTGCTTGTACTAGCTGCTTAAATTGGCAGTGCTGTTTTAGATTATAAGTAACTGAAAAATATATACTGTATATATATATATCTATATATTCCTGGCATTTGCTATAAGAAGTGCTTTGTTTAATTGTGTCTCATTCCCTCGGTACAATTAAAGAAACAACTAAGTTAAAGGGGTTGAGAGTGAAATCGATTTTTTGCCATCAGGAACTGCCTTCTAAAGGGAAACAGGTAAAATAAAACATTGGACAACATTTTGCAAATGATATGGAAATAATCCACAGAAAGAAACTGCATTACCCCTGCAAACTGCCACCGAGGTCTTCTCGTTATTAAAATACACGCTGATGGGCACGGAGTCCGTGGCAGCCGGGGACAGTTTGGGCTCTTCATACAATTGAGATATCATATTTACCGTCCTCAGGAGTCTGTCAGATCCTTCTCTTATTCCCCCTCGCAAGAAAAAATTAATGAAAAAGGGGAGGAGAGACGGCGAGGTGAGATGCGAAGGGTTCCCATCTGGCGCGAGCAGAAATTGCTGCTGTTTCCTCCATTTGTTGCGTTCCCGAACGTCTCCGGCGCAGGCGACCCGAGGAGGCTCACGGAGGAGACGTGCTTTCCAGGGAGCCTCCTCCTTTTGTTTCAAGCCATCAGTCCAAATTATACATATATATATATATATACACACACACACACTTTTTTTATATATATATATATATATATATATGGATATATAGGAGTGACCCCAGGGTTTCCACTGCCACCAGCAGAATCTGAAGGAAGTTTTCTCTCCCCGGCTGGGCAAACGCCGGCGGCCGTGTCTGTCAGGGCTGGGCTTTTTGTCTGGCAGCACGTCAGCAAGTTCACGGTCAGCACCGGAGACTTTCAAGAGAACAAAAGGGCTGGGGGGAGGCAAGACACCACTGCTGCTCCAGCAACCCCACGGGCGGGGAGAGTTTTTGGGGTGGTTTCCCTTCCTTTTGGTCCTCGCGGAGGGTTTTCCTGGCCAGATGCGTGGGATTCACATGTGGCCGGAGGACTGCGGGGTGCCAGCCTTCTCCAGGGACAAACAGGGATGCCACACGTCCCACCAGGGATGCCATGTGTTCCACCGGAGACAGCCCTGCCAGCAGAAGGTGCACGTGCCGCCGGTGGGTGCCAGCCTTATTCGCAAGCGGAGGCGACGGTGGTGACGCTGGTGATCTTTGTGGAGTCATCAGACCAAGGCTGGAGGTTCTGGAGGGCGAAGAGAGAGGAGTTGTGAACGCAGATGGGGTCGGCTTGGATGGGCTGGTTGATGGTTTTTTGGAAGGCCTCCTGCTGCAGCTGCATGAGGATGCGGTTCGCTTGCTGCCGCTCGGCCTCTCGCTCCTCCG
This sequence comes from Rissa tridactyla, assembly GCF_028500815.1. Lineage (NCBI taxonomy): Eukaryota > Metazoa > Chordata > Aves > Charadriiformes > Laridae > Rissa > Rissa tridactyla. Next base: position 58,450,405 of record NC_071471.1, read on the forward strand.
CCGTCTGCCTCCTGGGAGAGAGGGAGAGGTTAGGGGGGGTCTGGGGAGCAAAGGAGGGGCATCTCTGGAGAGAAGAACATTGTATTGAGTGCTTAGGGCTGGGTGGGGTAGAAAAAGAGGGTGCCTAGCCACAGCGTGGTCCCACATTCCCTGCACAAACTGCCATGAAGTCCCATAAACCGGTGGCTGTGGTCTGATCAAAGAGAGCTGGGAGCAACCCACAGCTCTGGGCTTTTTTTCGGTCCACGGGAAAAATCCAAGCAGGGCCAGGACACCACCTAAAGGGGCACAAGGTGGGGCTGCAAAAGGTGCCATTCCTTGCGCATGTGCTCTGTGCCCAGCAGCGAGAGCCAAGCGCACAACGTCCCATCGAGGAGCACGGTGCAGGAGTGAGGCGAGACATCCCGGACTGGCGGTGCCACACGGCTGGGAGATGGGCAATGTCACCCCAGACATCCCTTTCCCTCCACCCAGGTGTGCCACCTCCTCTGCCAGGCTGCGGTGGCCAGCTGAGGAGAGTCTGCATGAAGGTCACAACATGCCCATGGCAGGCAGGACAAAAATCAGCAAAATATCATCTGAACACTAGAAACACTTTTTTAGCAGTGAGAAGAATCAAAGTCCAGAATAAACTGTCTGGGCAGGGTGGAGGATGACATTTTTAAGAACAGGTTGGACATGTGTCTGTCTGGAATGACACCAGCAGAGCTGATCCTGCCAAGGAGGGGGATTAGGGGGCCTGCAGGGGTCCTCTCCAGCACTGGTAGGGTCCCAGCTCTGGGCTGTCTGGGAGGAGGGGACGGGATAGGTAGAAATGGCCTGAGCGCACTTAAATCCACAATGAAAATCCACCCCCCCCTTGCTTGGATGGCGGGTCAGCCTGCAGGCTGCAGCCTGTGGTCACCTCTGCTTTTAGTGGTGAACATCACCTGGCACCTTCTGCGATGCTGCTGGGAAAGCCTGGGGGCAGCTCACAGCAGCCATCCCAGGATGATCTCCAAAGCACCCCCTCCCTTGCTCATACGCCCGGCCCCAGCCGATGCTCTCCCGGCAGCTTCAGTGGATCAGTGACAGGGGAAATGGCAGCTTTTTAATTTAGCAACTCGGAGGGATGTGAAATGTTTCATCTTCTTTGGCTGGGGGGATTGGAAGTGGCAGCTCCGAGCTCCGCAGTGACATCTCGGAGCGCAGGGCAGGGGGCCCTGGCTGCCCACCACCGGGGAAGCGGGAGAGGGCTGGATGTGGGCGATGGGCCTCCGGGTCACCTGAGCCTCCAGGTGTGCAGCCAGGGCTCCTGCCCGGGAGCAGGTAGCCTAGGGCTCAGTCCCTGCTCTAAGTCACCGTGTCAACATCTCACATCAGACATCCCAGGGAGAGGGGGCTCAGAGCAGCACCAGCCCTCCCCACGCAGCCCGGGAGCAGCTCCGTCTCTGCTTCGATGAATATTTAATGACTCCCTGCACAATGAAGAGATGCTCCGGGAGGAGGGGGGGAGCCCCACATCCAGGGCGGTCAGGAGCACGGGTCGCTGTGAGCACCCAGCTCCCAAATATCTCCCTGGTCCAAGAAGCTGGCTCATTCATGTCAGGCTGGGATTTGCAGGTTTAAATCTGCCTGGAAGGAACTAAACCTCGATGCCCGTGTCTCAAGCAAGACCCCAAATCTGGGGATGGGATCACACAGCCACCTCACTCCAGCAGGAGGGGCCCAGGCAAGGGGCAGAGGCCAGACTCTCCCCCCAGATTGCCTTTATTTAAGCACTTAAATCCCTGAAAGGGCTTAAAGTAACTCTCTCTTCTTGGATATTCCCTGCTGCCTAGCTCACACCGTGCCTGGGATCGGCTCCTTCCAATGCCCGTTTCTCCAGGCACTGTTGGCAGCCCACCACCGCTGCAGAGGGAGCTGGGGCAGCCAGCTGGGCGTGCTATCAGCCAGGGGCACCCGCATCTCCACCGCAACGCCCAACGGGCACAGATGCAACCAAGTAGATCTTACAAGCCTGAGTCCCTCTGGCTCAGGCTGGTGGGGATTCTCCCATGTCTAATACTACGGCTGAGGTCAGGCTGCAACCTTTCCCTTAGGGAGAGCCAGGATTTTGTTTCTCTTTACCCAGCTATTTTTTGTGAAACATATGAATAGGTTTGTATCCTCTGCTCTTCTGCCAGAGGGGCCTGAACTTAGCCAACAGACGCAGAGTATTGACAGACAGATGGAGAGCCAGCCAAGCCGCATTTGCCTCACTTCCTTAGGAAACCAGGTTAGAAGACATAGCTGACCCCGTTTTGCAGGCCACGGCAGGACTGTTCCTTCTCCAAGACTCTGCTCCCGGCTATCAGAGTTAACTCCAGCTGGAGACTTCCTGGCACTTGGGGAGCTGCTCTTCCACAGGGTCTTTAGCAAAGGGCTTGCTGAAGGATTCAAGTTCCTTGTCCCCCGTTTCTTATCCAACTTCTGCGTGCCCAGGCAATCACTGTCCCTTTAAGCCTTGGAGAGACCCCAGGGAAGCCCATGAAGAAGCTATTGCCTGCCTGCGCCCAAGCGCCCAGTGCTCAGCACCCAGCAACACCCTCCCCCTCTCTGACCTACCAGGGGAGCTGCCCCTTCCCCAGGTCCCCCCCGGCAGGGTGCTTGTCCCCAGCCCGGGGCAGAGCAGGGGGTGCTTCCAGGACACCCCGGGAAGCTGCAGCCTGGGAGGAGCAGGGTCACTCAGGAGCATCCGAGCTCGGTCTCCTCTTCCTCTCCTGCCTGGCTTTACCGGCATGCCCAGCAGGAGGGGAAAAAAAAGAAAAAAGAAAAAAAACCCAAAAAAACAAAAAAAAACCAAAAAGAAAAAAAGAAAAAAAGAAACAAAAGCATTTTGGCAATGAGGTGCCTTCAACGCCGCGGGGGTGAGAATTTGCGCGTTATGCAGGGCCTGATATGCCGTCAGCCCCAGGTGCAGGATCCAGCCCGGGCCGTGGCCCTGGCCCAGTCCCGGGGTCTCCTGCACGCTGCTGCCAGGGAAAGAGCCCCTGGTGACATCAACTGCACCCACCGCCTGTCGCCCCAGCACAGTGCACTGCACACACCCCCTGCGCACATGTGTGTGCACACATGCGTGCATCCACCTTGCACATGTGCACACCTACTCGCACATGGACCCAGTGTGTTCACACAGCATACAGATGCACACGGAACACACACTGTCCGCACGCACGCTGCACACGCATCCATACGCAGATGCCTTGTTTGCACACGCACCCCCACGTATGCTCACAAACGTACGTATACACGCTGCATGTGGGCACGCAGCTTTCACACAAAAGCGTTCACATGCACGGTGCAGCTATACACGCTTGCACACATGCCCACAGGTGTGCACACACTCACACACGCTACATGCACGAACACACACAGGCATGTGCACACACGGCCTACACAAACACATGCATATCCACAGGCGCTGCACACACACACACGACTGTGCATTCACACACGCATTCCCACACATGTGTACACACACGCACACACGCGTGACACCCCCATGTGTGCACTCGCAGAGCTTGCACTCCCATGCGCAGCTACCTATGCCCCTGGCAGAGCTGGCGGCGGCCAGGCCTGCTCCCCCAAGGCTGCCCCAGCTCCTGCCCCCCGTGTCCGCCGAGCCCCCCATCCCCTCACCTCCACTTGGTGCGCCGGTTCTGGAACCAGGTCTTCACCTGGGCATCTGTCATCTTGAGGGCCTTGGCGAGGGCAGCGCGTTCGGCTGAGGCCAGGTACTTCTGCCGGTGGAAACGCTTCTCCAGCTCACAGATCTGCAGACGGGTGAAGGAGGTGCGCGGCTTCTTCTTCTTGGGGGGCGTGCGGTTCTGGTAGGGGTGACCTATACGGCGTGTTACAGTGAAGGGTGAGAGGGCCACTGGGGGGGACACGGGAGGAAGGGGGGGATGAGAGGCAAAGAAGCAAGCAGCGACACATCAGCAGAGGGGCTCCGGCTCCCGGGGGCGCTGGGCTGGGAACCCCCCCGCTGCGAAGCCGCCGCTTCCCCGCCGGCACCCGCGCATGGGCTGCAAAAACGCGGCGGCCCCGGCGCTTTCCCCGGGCGCTGCGGGCACCCGCCGGGCTCCGCTCGGTTTTGGCGGCGGGGAAGGCGGCCGCTTGCCCGGAGAAGTGCCTGGAGGGGGGGATACCGGTAGCGGTAGCCGGTCCCGGCGCCGGGCCGGGGCTCCGCTCTTCGTGCGAACGGGACTCGGTTTAATTTCGTTTGGGCGCGGCGCTAACCGCCGCCGTCCTCAGCCCCGGCGTTTCGTACCCGGGAAATAACTTCCCGGGCTGGAAACGGGAGTTGCATTTCGTTTTGGTTTTGTTTTGTTGTGTTTGGGGGTTTTGTTAATTATTTTGGGTTTTTTCTTTTTTATTTCCCCCCGCGAAAAAATAGTTGGGGAAAACTGGCGGCGTGTCTCGGCCGGGCCGGGGCTCCGTGAAAATCAGGCCGGTGCCTGCCAGGGGAACGGCCCGTTTCTTCGCCCGCGGCCCTGCCCAAGCCCAGCGCCATAGGGTCGAAATTCAACGTAAACTTGGAAAAATCGGGCCTCGGTTCCCGCCGCCGGGAAGAGAGACCGGTGCGGACGCTGCGGGAGCGAGGGGATGATTTTTCCCACGTTGTAATTTCCTTGCTTTTGTTGTTTGTTTTTTTCTTTTCGTTGTTCGAGTTTTTGCTTTGTTAGCGACGAAAGACTAGCCCAGATCCAGCTGGAAACGGCGGCGAGTCGGCAAAGCGGCTCCAGCCCGAGCCCGGCTCGGCTCGGGGCTGCAAAAAGTCCCTTTTGGCGGGGGAAAGGCTGAGCCGAAACCCGCAGCCGGAGAAAACCAGCCCGGTTACGGTACGCACGGGAAAAATAGCCGTACGAGGCAACGGGCCGGCCTTCCCGGGCGAGCGAGGGCCGGGGCTGCCGGGCTCCTTTCCCGCCGGGCCGGGCCTCCCAAATAACCCTCCTGTTTTAAAGGAAAATTTCCCCCGGTGTCGGGGCGGGCGGTGGGGAGCTGTGCCCGAGATGTGCGGAGTGTGCCGTCCCGTTTTGTCCCTGCCTGCCTTTCTCGGGCCGCATCCCGGGGAAAAAGAAGAAAAAAGAAAAAACAAAACAGAAAAAAAAACGCAAATAAAAACAAATAAAACCCCACAACACATACAAACAAAAAAAAGGAAAAAGAAAAACAAGAAAACAAACAAACAAAAACCCCAAACCCAACGCATTTAGAATGCGCCCGATTTTCCACCCCTTTTCGCTCTTGACCTCCTCCAGGACCGACTTCCCAGGGCGATCCGGGCCGCTCTCTCCCACCCGGGGCCGGATCCTGCTTTCGCCGGCGGGCACCGGCTGCCGCCCCGAGGCCGGGCGGCGGGGAAGGGAGCGGGGCGGCGGGAGCAGGGAGGGAAAAGCGGGGTCCCGATGGCCCGACTCACCTGTGAACCTGTCTTTTGTGTACCGCCTGTTGCTCTCCATCCAGGGGAAAGTGAGCCCCGTGAGACTGTTCATGCCGTTCACCGCCGGCACGGCGGCGGAGAGGGGCTGGTGCACGCCGCCGGCCACCGGGCGATGGGCCGGGACGCGGATCACCCCCCCGGCCGAGCTCAAGGTGTTGCCGTTCATGCTCACCGCCATGTTCACGTTGTAGGAGCCGGGCAGGCCGCCCATGCTGCAGGAGGTGCCGGTGTAGGCGCCGGCCGCGCCGCCGCTCGCCCCGTAGCCACCCGTGACCGTGTTGTAGGCGCTGCCCACGATGCAGCCCAGCCCGTAGTCCGCCGAGTCCTGCAGCCGCGGGTGGGAGACCATGCAACTGCCCGGCTCCGAGGTGTTGAGGATCTGGTCGATGCCGAAGCTGATGGGCTCGGCTTGGCCTTGGTGCAGGTGGTGAGCCCCGAGGTGCTCCATGCCGCCGCCCGGCAGCCGCGCACAACCAACGCCCCGGGGCACCGGAGCCGGACCTCCGCCCCGGGCCGGGCAGCGCAGCCCCGCACCGCCCCGAAACACCGCAACGGAGCAGGGCACAGCCGGGACGCGCCGGCTACAGGCTCGGTCCCATCGCACGGCAGTCGCCCACTCCGAGACACGCCAGCAGAGCCACGCACAGCCGGGACACGGCAGCCACACGCTCAGCCCGGAGACACAACCGCAGAGCCATGCGCAACTCAAGACCGGGAGCTAAAACAACCCCGCAGCCCAGGACACGACAGCCGTGCCACCAGCCGAGGCACAGGAGCTGCACACTCGAGGCACAACCGCGCCACACACCCCCACCGCACCCAACAGTCTCCGGGAGCGGAGACGCGACCCCCCCACACCCACGCCCACTGGTCCCACTCCGATGAGACCCCACGCCACCAAGAACACAACCACCTCAAGCCAGAAGCCACTCACCCAAGACACACACACATACAGACACAGGAAGGTGCCCCGGGGCGGGGCGGGGGGCACGGCGATGGGGAACCCAGAGCCCCGCGGAGCGGCGCGGAGCGTAGCGCGGCCGCGGAGTGCGAGTGCGAGCGCCCCGCCGCCCCGCTTGCCCATCAATCACGCTACCCCAGGCCTGCTGCTCCCGGGCCCTCACTCTCCATTGGCTGGATGCTGAAAGGAGCCGAGTGAATGACAGCAGAGAAGAGCACATGAGAAAAGGGAGTTTCTTCTTCCCCAGCTCCCCCCAAGCCCCCCTCCCCCCGCCAAAAAAATTTTTTTTTTTTTTTTAAAAAATCACCACCCGGCTCGGCCTTATAAAGTCAGCCCTGGCTGCCCGTAGGGCGTCGGGGTGGGTAAAGGAGCCGCGGGCAGCCAGTGCCTCAGCAGCGGCAGGTACCAGGCAGTGGAGGGGAACGTTTTGTCCTGCAGTTTGTGGCCGTGTGCTTTTGGGAAGGGGGGTCCTGGCTGCCAACCCCCGCGGGGTGGTGTGTGTCGGGCCCTAGGGATGGCACGTAGCTCATCCCGTGCAGGGGCTGAAGCCGGCACACCCCTCCTGGAGGGGTCCCGGACCCTCCGTGCCCCTCTTCTCTGGAGAGATGTCCCCAATTTCAAAAGTCAGCACCTCTCAAAAAGCCGCGGAGGAGGAGGAAGGAGACTCTCTCATCTCCAGGCACCAGAACGGGGATATGGGGGCAGTCGGGAGGGACCCCACGGGTGCCCAGGCCTGTGGAGGAGATATCATGGGAGGAGGCAATGGGCACCCGGGGCAGACCTCTCCCCCGGAGAAGCGGGGGGGGGCTCGTTGTCCCGGGACGAGGGCCGGCCCCAGCTGCTCCCCCGGGGGCAGCGGCGCACACCGCGGCAGGATGAGGGCTGAATGGGGCATCCGCTGGTGCCGGCCCCGCCACCACCCCCTCCCGCGCCTGCCCGCGGGGAGATGAGTGTTTTTGTTAAAAAAAAAAACAATAAAAAAGAAAAAAAAATTAAAAATTGAAAGCCACTGCCGTAATTTGCTGCAAAACTTGTTTTGGCCCTGGCCCGTTGCTGCTCCCGCTCTGCGCAGGCAGGGGTGGCAGGAGCCGGCTGTGCCACTGGTGAGGCAGGGGTACGGCCAGATCCTGCCCCCACTGCTGCTGCCCGCCGGTTCTGCCCAGCACTGCCCTCAGCTCCGACCGTGGAGGGTCCCGCAAGACAGCCCACTCTGGGACATCCCCCACGCAATACAAATGCACTGGCATAGAAAGTTGTGCCCATGCACTCAGGTATATCTCCTCTCCCACCGCCATACATATCATCCCATCCACATCCTCACACACACCCCCACTCCCATGGCCTCACCCTCACAAAGATGCACACACAAACACCCTCATGAGCTCACCGGCACCCGTGCCGCCACGCAGTCCCACACACCCGCTTGCACATGCACTTACATTACATTTTACTTATTCACCCCCCCCCGCATTCTCCCAGACACTTACAACCCTCCCTGAACCCACACAAATTCACACACACACATTCTCGCTCACACCTTCACAACAGTACGCCTTCACACACACTTTCACTCCCACAGCACGCATTAATGCAGACACACAGACACACCGACACACCAGTGCGCATGGGTTCCTGCCACCCTCACCCCAGCCACAACCCTGCTGTGACACCCCAAGACCCCCACTGGGGACCCGCCACTATCACCATACCCACCACCATGGCCCCACACCAGGGAGGCTGTGGGGGCACAGCGGGCAGCAGCAGCTCATGGCCTCCCCTCGGCCTCATGCCCAGCCAGTGCCCTGGGCACAGCGCACTCCCCCCCACCTCCGCCGCCCAGCCCTGCCTGCCTGCCGGGGTCGGGTTTCCCCCCCTCCCCGTACCTGCCTCAGTTCTTGACTTCTGAACTCTTCAGGGAACTCCCTGGCGCCAGCTCCATCAACCAAAGTCCTTGTGGTTAGGAGGAGCTGGGAGGGGAGGGAAGGAGGGAGGGAGAGAGAGCTGGGGCCAGCTGGGGCTGGGGGCTTGCCCTCGGGCAGGGGGTTTTCTTGTCCCCCAGGGCTGCAGCTGCCTTTGCCCTTCTCCAGGACCAGCCTGGGCCTCTCCTCCAGCCCCTTCCCACACGAGAGACATGGGGCAGAGCTTGCTCATCAGCCCTGAGCATGTCGGGTTGTCCCCACAAAGAAGCAGCAGAACATGCCATGCCAGCCTCACACAGTGCCACAGAGTCCCCTGACAGTGAGCTCTGACATCTAGAGGGACCCAGCTCTGCTGCAGAGACCCAGGAAGTGCCTTCTCTCCAGTAAATAACACAGTCATCTGATGCTGCCTGCACGTCCCAAATACCCTAGTCGATACCGGGCAAAGCCTTCGGCCTTCCCTGCGCCAGAGATCCCCCAGGCTGAGCAGATGCCAAGGGCCCCAGAGGGAATGGCCCCAAGAAATCACAAGGTCACCACCAGTGAGCCAGTCTGGCTAATGAGGGTCGCAGCCCCCAGCCACTGAGCCCAAGGTAAGGGCTTTTGGGCACTAAAACCTGCCCAGAGAGAGACTAAAGTCAGGTCTTTCTCTGCCCAGTGAGAACAAAGGAGAAGAGCAGGCAGGACTAGGTCCTGTCTGGGATTCAAGACCCCTGGAAGCCAATGGGAATTATTGATGGGTTTGGGATGATGCACAGCCCCAGGATTTAATCCCTGCAGAAGCAGCAGACTTCACCTGTAGCCTTGGGAAAGCCAGGCAGCTCCTGGCATTAGAAGTTTGGGCACTGCACGTCTAAACCCCAGGACAACACCCGGTTCAAATGCTCCGTCTCAAATTGCTTCTGGCCTCAGTTTCCCCTTGGGCTCTCCATGGCTGGGGCTTGAGCAATGCCATAGAGCACGAGGCTCTGGAAATGTCCTGTCTCATGTGAGCTGGCAACTCATTTATAGCCTTTGCATCCAACTCCCTAATTCTGGGGCTGAAGAGGACTTTAGTCCCTTCAGGACATGCAGTGCTGCAAGTTCACACACCAGGACATGTCAGGGCCAGCCTTAGTGCTTTCGGGTTCACATCCCGATGGGAGAGTTTACAGGGTCAGCACCCACTTTGAGGTGCATCCAATGATCCTACAAATGGATCTCTGGGATGCGGGGCAGAGGCACCCCAGTCCAGCCAGCTCTACCTGGCAGGTGCTTGGAGGCAGACCCCCAGCCGGCATCCTCCCACCTGCTGAGGGCTGGATTTGTCTATCTTTCCTAGGGCTCTGGATGTCAGGTCCTGCAAAAAATAATTCAGAGATCATACTCTAAGCAGAGCCCAGGAAGACAGGCATTCTCGGATGTTTGCCCAAAGAGCTATTTAGGGCAGTGGCATTTCTTTTCTGGCCAGAGAAATCCTTTTCTGCAGGAAACATCAGCAAGCTGGATCAGCCCTCTTTGGAGGTGGAAAAAAGCCTCCAATGCAGGAGCTGACACATGCACTAAGTTGCTGCAAAATCAGTGCGTTGAGGAGCCCAATGTGCTTGGTCTCTACTTCTCCACGGCATCTCACACCCTTCAAGCACCCACAGCCGCTTACATATTCCTGCCAGCCTTGAAACTTTCATCCCCTCTCATCCGCCCCGAGCAGCTGTTGGGACAGGCTCATTTCCAAAGCGGTGGTTCAATCCTGCGCCAGCTGAGGGTTGGGGACTTCGTACATCTGTGCAAGGAGACAGCAATGGAGACGAGGGCCCTTCCCGTGCTGCATAAGGGCTCCCCTCTCCCTCCCATGAAGGCCTGAGGATCCTTTCTCAGGTTCTCGCATTGATCGGGTGCATCTGCCTCCTGCCAGCGGAGAAGGGCAGCCCCGCCAGGGCCTGACCTCCACCCTCCAGTCCCATTTTTTTCTGCCTTACTGGCTTTCTCCCCTTCATCACTGAGCTCCTCTACAGCTTGGGGCTCCCGGGAGCTCAGCATCACAAGCTGCCTCCCAGCCTCGCAGCTGCTGGCTGGGACACTGCTGCGGAATACAAGCCCTCCTGCAGGGACTGGGGACAAAAATAGCGTGTCTGGGAACTTGGCAGGGTCCCAGCAAAACGCACCGGGCTCCCTCCAAAACCTGCACTTCATGCAGTGCTTCTGGAACCTGTAAAATCCTCCCATTTTCCTAAAAGGAGAGTGAGCGACTCTGCTGCAGGCAGGTGCATGGTGACAAACGCACCCGCACCCCATCAACGGAAGGGTGCACCCCGACTCCTTCCCTTCCTCACTTTGAAATTCGTTTAATTCGTTGGGCTGGGGGCTCCCCGGGTGATTATTCACCCCTGCGTGCATCCATCACCTCCCGCAGCTCTTTCTCTCCCGCCCCGACCCCTGTGAAATCAATTATGGCGGAGGAGCCGGTGCCCATGCGGGGCCATGTGGACCAGGGGAGACTCCCACCGGGCAGCCCCCGTCGCCCCCGGGAGCGGGGGGACGCTGCCGTCGGGGCTCTGCCTCCCGGCGCTGCCGCTCCCACCGAGTCGCGTCGCAAATGTCGCGACAGCCGTCGATAGCGAAGCGGGGCGACCCCTGCATCAACCAGCCGGACTCCCGAGGCGGTGCGGGCTTCCCAGTGCGGGATCTCGTTTCCCGCAATTCCCACCGAAACCCACCCCCGTACAGACGGTCCCCGGAGACCCCCACGCCACTGGCAGCGGCTCTTCCCCGGCTCCTCATCCGCGGGAAGGGCGGGCCGCGCGTCCTGTGCATTAAAAGCAATTAACACCATTTGGGGAATTTTTAATTGCTCTATAAAACACGCTGTAAATAATTACTCCCAGCTCTGTTGATCCCTCGAATACGCACTGACAGTTGTAATTTATGGCTTTGGAAACGTGGCCCCTTGTATTCAGCATAACTCCTTATTACAGTAATGACTTAGCGCCGCTGCACTTAATGAGTATAAAGTGCCCGGCGCAGCGGGAGCCGCAGCATCGCACGAACTTCACCCGCAACAATATTTCTCCCCTTTATGGTTACAAACGACCGAGGGGCTACGAGTTAATGCGGCGGAGAAGGAGCGGCGGGGCCGGGGAATCGCAGCGGGACCCGGGCGCGTAGCGTGGCCCGCTCCACGCTCTGTTCAACGACATCTCCGGGTGCAGTCGTTATCTCCCAAAAATAAGTATTTAGAGCAGTCCACAAACTCCCCTCTCGCCTCCTTGTAGCATCTGGCTGCCTGGAGAAAATGGGTTCAGGAGAGGGAAGAGAACGGTCACAACTCATCGCACATACAGGCGCACGCAATGCGGGTGCCGGGGAGCCCCCAAGGGCAGATTGGCCTGCACCCCCCACCCGCCTGCGCCCACCACTCCCTGGCTGCCTCGGGGCCGCGTGGCTCCGTGCAACAGGCCGGTGAGTCTCTCATCCCTCCCGGACCCCCGGCCGGGGTTCCCGCGGGAGGGGAGGGAGTGGGATGGTGGCCGACGGGGGCTGAAGTGCCCGGCGGCGTTGCATGAATATTCAATGTCGCCGGTTGCCGGAGGAGCATCTGCCAATAAGTTATTGGTCCTGCGGCACCAGCCCCTCTCTCCACCGTGCAGAAATGCGTGTAATCCCATTAGCCCCGTCCCCGTGGCCACCCGCCCCGCACCAGCCCCGCTAATGAACGGCGTCTGGCCGCCACCCCCGAGGGCACCGACGGCAGCGGGGGACACCGGGGGCTCTGCCCCGTTATTAACTCCCGGCTTAATTACACCTCCCGTGCCAGCTAATACAGCCGTGCGGTAAGGGAGCGGCTGGACACCCGCGTCCCGCTGTCGCCTCCCCTTGGGTCTCCCCCGCTCCGAGAAGCGCTGGCCCCTGCGACAGCCAAGCCTGTCGCGACACAGAGGGTGGCAGTCGTGATTTCGCCCCGTTCCTGCGGCTCCCCCGCGCCCATGGGTGCTGCTCGCCGCCCCCGGCCCCGGCTGCCGGCAGCTGCCTTGTTTGTTTGCTTACCGGGGGAGCGGCGGCTCCTTTTGTCTCCTGCCCGCCCCGAGCCCCAGGCCTTTTCCCCATCAGACAAAGTCCTGTTTTGACAACAGATTTGTGTCTCTCTCCTCCCTGTCCCCCCCATCTTAAAAGCAGCCCTCGGGGGCAGGGGCGCAGGCAGCTCCGCGAACCCCGTGCACGCCCCGCCGGCTCCGCTAACAAAGTAGCTTTCACTAATGAACAAGAGCCAATAATAATGATCTTAATTATTGCAAACATTGTTACGAGTTTAGCTATAAAAACCTCAAAACCCTCCTCGGTAAATCCTCGCGTTTATTTATTCCTCCCCCCTCCCCATCCCCTTCCACTCCCCCTTCCCCTCCCCGAGGTTAATTAGCACGCAAAAAGCAAATACAATTTATGGCAGAACCAATGGGTAAACTTAAATCTAAATTGTTGCTGTTTGCATTAGCCTTCGGAGTGGAGGGCCGCTCCCCCCCACCCCCGGCAGCTGCCGTACAGGTGGGCGGCTGCGGGGACGAGTCCTTGTCCTGCCCGGGAGTTCCCTCGGTCTTCGAAGTCAGGGGACTCCGGCGGGTTCAGACGCTTTTCCTTCGCCGGCAGAAATACACCCAAATTCTTTCAGGACACTTGGAAAACTCGCTGCACGTCGTTTGCAGCGCAGAGGGTGCGCAGGAACAGACCGCGTTTGGGACTAACCGTGACAAAATAAAATAAATAACTACATCTAGAAATACAAAATCATCGAGGTTTCCAATCCCTAATCCTCCCCCCGTGACACAACCCTCCCATCGCGCTGCTCCTGCTCCCCGCGGGGTAAAACACCAAGCGAGCTCCGCCCGGGGGACCGATGTCCCGGGGATGGGGAGTGCAAGGGATTATCCGGGTTTAAACGCGATCGGCCGTTCATGCAAATAGCATTCTCCACACTTGTAAATTTAATTAATTATTTGAACCTTCCACTATTGTATTAATTGTACTTTCCATCAGTAAGTAGTTGCATTTTCCAGTTCTACAGCCTCCCGATTTCCCGAGCAAGCGCGGGGTGAAGGCAGAGCCGTCTCCATCCCAAAGGTTTTGTGGATGTTATTTGTAACCGCCCAGGTGGGATCCCGAAAACCAGCTTAAGGAGAGAGCACGACAGAAAATAAACAAATTAAACAAGGTGTGTAAACATAAGTCGGGGAGAGGAGTAGGCGACACCGGTTTTTCAGTCCCATGCGCATCACCAGCGGCTTTGAATTGCCAGTTCCACTACAGAGGGTCGAGGTTTTGTGTCAAGTCGCTGTTTCGTGTCACTGCTCGCTCCACGACTTTCCGGAGCGGGAGCTTGCGGGACCCCCGCAGAGCCCGCGGTGCCTGGCTGGCTGGTGACAGTCACCCATGGACACCGTGGGCACGAAGGGGCGTGGGTGGTTGCGGGTGGGGAAATTAACCTTAATTTCTGGGGACAAATACTTGAAGGCTCCGAGCGAATAGCGCTGTCCGAAGCACTAAAATAATCTTCCAAGACATCTCTCTCCGTATCGCTGCTGCAGCTGAGCTCTGAGAAACAGGGACAACTTCAGCAGCTCATGCCCTGCTGCAAGCCTCTCCCAAAACTGTAAGTGGCAGGAGGTGGGGGGAAAGGTGTACACCCAGATCTGAGCTCCAGGGTCGGGAATGCTGCGTCCAGGATAAAACTCTGCTCTTCAGACCCTGCTATCGGTCTGTGAGGTCCTACAGAGAAACGCGGGGTCGACTGGGTGGATTTCGGTCCTAGGAGAAATCCCGATCAATCACGGCGCGTAGCGGGCAGCATCCCCGGAGCCGAGCCCCCAGCGCAGCCCTGCAGGTGCAATTAGCAGCGAGAGCAAAGGCGCGGGAGCTCGCAGCGGTACGTGCGGAGAGATGCCGGGGGAGCGCTGGGGTCCGACACCGTGTTGTGCGGGAAGAAGAGCCCTCGCAAAACCCGGGTCCAGACCCCCGACTTCACTCGGTTCCAGGAGCAGCTCAGTGGCAAGGCTCAAGCTTAGATAAGTCCTATCAAACACTGAACTCACTGCGAGCAAAGCGGCAGCTCTGACATCCCCTTCCCAGACTCTCAGACTCTCATAACCCCCCCAGCATCTTTTTTTTTTTTTCCCCAGGACTTTTACTGCTCAGAGGAGATGAGCCAAGACATTTCCTTCTCCCCTTTCATAAATATTGCATCTCCCAAATGCAATTACCAAGGGCGAAGCGACACAAGTGTTTGCTAAATAAGATTATGTGATAATGTTAATGTATTTTATGCCTGTGCTGTGACACCAGACAATCCCCCTATTAATAACAGCTCAATGAGATGTGGAAGTTCTTAACAGGGTGCTTTGGGGGATTGGGGATTTTGTTTTGTACCAGGGGGAAGGCAAGCGCAGTACCATAGCATCAGTTGTAAGGGAGGAAGATCCCAAGGATCAACTGAAATGGTAAGCGGAGCTGTAAGTAGCCCAGAGGGTCCGGTTATGTTGTAGGTAACACGCAGATCAGTTAGCCATTAACGGGGTGTGAATCACTCATAGCACTTCATAAAGCAGCAGACCTAGGGAGGTTTGTCCACATTACCACGATCCTGTGACTGAATTACTGCTTGGCTATCAGCCATGCATTATGCAGCGTTTGGGGGCCCGGTGGGCTCATCAGAAGTTCTTTGTGCCACTCCATGTGTCCCCAGCTATTAATAACAGGCAGAGCTGCACCTCTCTCCCTAGCTAACACGAGACCAAGAAAAGCAACAACAAAAAGCACCCATCGGTCCAACTTCCCTCAGTCAGAACACAACACTCCCATCATATCTTAGCTCTCCTCTGCTGATCTCCAGCTCCCCAAGCTTTATCCTCTTGTCTTTCCTTCTGTCCAGTGGCAGTGTCCATCTGCCACCTCCTATTGACTCATCCATTCCTCGTGGTCTTCTGCCTCTATCGTATGACTCCCAACCATGTGCCCATCTGCCTATGGCCAAAAGTAACTGGGCACGTTTGTTGCCCAGCCTGAGGCATTTAGATGTGGCCCCTTTTCAGAAAGTCCTTTGAAAACTCTGTACTGCACAGCCCAGGCTTTTCCAGCAGTCCCCGCTCCCAGTGCCCACAGAGTTAACAGAGAAGCACCAGGTCCCATGTCCATCCCTCTGCAGCACACACAACAGCCCCAGGATGGCTTTGCAGGATAGTTGTGGGAAACACAGCAACTTGCTTGTGCTGAGCTGAAAAGTGTGAGCAGCCCCAGACTCCAACTGGGGGATTTCCCCATTGCCCTTTCCTGCAGACCTGCTTCAGTCCTCGAACGGAGAGTGTCGCTCCCAGAGCCGCTTCCTCCTCTGGGTGGCAGGGCCATCACCCCCATGTTGATGCAAACAAGGTGATACACGAGTCCTTTGCCGCCTTTGATGCTTCCAGGGCAAATTCCTCCAGAGCCTGCAAAGTTTGCCTCTCTATTTCACATTAGCACTAGTTTGTAGCTGCCCTCTGGCCCCCAGGGTGGAAGGTCAATCCTTTATTTACTTAGTCCCTCACTTAGTTCATCTGCAGCCCTTTCAGTGCTTTGGGTAACAGACACAAGACAGGATGCTAACCTACTCCCTGCGCTCCCCAAGCCTGTGCCGGGGAGAAGAGCATCTTATTCTCCAGGCGATACCAGCGCAGCACAGCAAAGCAGACTGGGCAGGCAGCAGCTCTCTCCTACCCGGGGGCAAAGTCTGATTCAGCATGGAGCAAAAGGAGGGATGCAGAGGCCTCCGAGCACTGACACGCTTAGGTTAAAACTTGTGAATGATAGGGGAAAATTATAACCCTGACACCTCCTGCTTGCTGGTGCCTTTGGAGCTGGTTGCAGTCCTTTGCTGCCTTTGAAGGTTGCAGCATCCTTGTGCCATTGCCCTCCCAGAGTGACTCAGGGCCTGTCCTGGGCCCATCGGATGCTGCCGCACCTGCGAGAGCCTCAGCAGGCAAAGCGAGAGCCTTGTGCTGAGCAGGGGAACATGCCAGCTTCACGCTCTGTGCCCAGCACTGGCAGCTGCCCCCCTCCCCTGCCCAGTGCCCTCTCTGCAGTTAGAGCATCCGGAGGACAGGAGAGCCCGGTGGGTCCCAGCCGAGCCCTGGACCCTCTGGGGTGGCTGATGGGCGGGCTTGGAGGCAGAAAGTCTCCCAAAAGCAGAGAAGTGCAGCCACAGCTGCCCTAGCCAGGGCTGTCCACAAAGTCAGCAGGTTTCAAAACTTGTCTGCTTGCATGAGCCTGGGGAATGGCATTTCCCCAGTCCTGTCCCACCTCGGGGCAGCCACCACAGAGCACCTCTCCCCTCGTGTGGGGTGCTGCAGCTTGCTGTGGGGCAGCTGAGCCTGCCCTCAGCCCCTCACTGTCTGCAAGTAACACCAAACCAAAGCAATCAATGGTAGCAAACAAGCAGTATTAATAACTAAATAATTATAAAATCACTACTGATGAATAATACTTATATAAAAAGGATAAACTAAAGTACTTCTCAAGCACCCCCACACTTGCACAGAGTTTAGGCCCTAAAGAAGCAGATGGGGGATCCCAACTCTCTCAGAGGAGACCATGCAACAGATGTCTGTGCAGGAGCCGTAGGACAGCCTCGTCCCACCCTCTCCTAACAGCAAGGGACCCCCCCTCAGTGCGGCTGCAGGCATCGCTGGCTGCAAGGAGCGGAGGTGCTTTCCGAGGGTCAGCCAAAGGCAGACACATCGAAGGCTCTGGGAGGGAAACGTGCCCTTCATCTGGGTGCCCTGGACCGGCTGTTTATTCAGGTCCCACAGAACAATGCCGCAGCCGGAAAAACCAGCCTCTCCCTTCCATAGGCCCAGCCAGAGGGGCTATGCATCCCCCCCGAGCTTGTCCCCAGGGTGGGCTAGCGGTGCCTTGGCTCACAGCCATGCTGCTCATGTTTGTCACCACACCAGCTTTTTTTTTTTTTTTTTTTTTAAATCTTTTTGTTGCCGTCCTCTCCTATTCCTTCAGAGGACGGGAAGAGGCAGTTTCTTGGAGAGGAGGCTGGGGATTTAGGGAGTTTCAGGCCGGGAGAGAGCATGAGCTCATCCACCCTGACGCCCCACCTCAACCCTGCCCCACAGCATCCTCCGGCCGCGGTGGTGGCAGCTATAACCCAACACATGCTCCAGGGAGCCTGTCTGTGCCCAGTGTACACCTGACCTGCGTAGATCGCTCCTGCCAAAAAAACAAGCCCCTGCTCCATGGATCCAGGCAAGCCCCGAATTCGGCTGTAGCCGCACTCAGGGGAGCGAAGGCTGTGGTCCTGCCCACCAAGACTTCCATGCTTGAGGGCAGAAGCTTCTCAGAAGACCTGCCCCCTAAGGATGGTGAGGTTTCAAGGCAGCACTAAGCTGAGCTCTAGCATCCCCTGCACAGCCACATTTCCCTAGGCAGCCTGGAGAAATCAGCCAAAAAGGAGCAGTGCCCCTGCTGAGGGTTATAGGGCCAAGGCTGATCAGTGCCCCAGGTGCTCAGCATTTAGCAGGATTAAACTCTCACAACAGTGGGTTTTTGGCTTTTTTTTTTTTATCAGCTGGAGGATGTTGCAAGGTAGCGCTTTCCCTCACAGTTGAGAGCTCCTTGTGTTCCTGAGTGAGATGTGTTCCCACTTTGATTATATTATACAATGTGACAAGCTGATCCCTGCCAGGAAATTAATGAGCCCCAGACACCTTACCCATCCATCACCACCCCAATCAGTTACCTAATGCACTGCCCACCCTGGCCATACACCCAGCACTGCTGGGCACTGAAGTTACCTAAAACTTCATTTTCCAAGGAAATAATGCTGTTGCCAGGCTGGCAAGGGGCTCAGTTCACTAGTGGTCCGGCACATCCCCAGCTCTGCCCATGCCACAGCAGTTTGGCCAGCAAGGGCTGGTTCTTCTGCTCATGCTTCCCTCCAGGCAGCTGCGTCTGACCAGTGCCTGCGTTCTCCCTTCTTGTTGCCCATGGGAGCCTCTAAGGCCATCACAGTCCCAGGTGCCATGGCCATGGGGAAACCCCCCATGACTACCAGCAAACTCAAACCTTACGTTCAGTGATGGCTGCGGCAGGTTAACATGGAGCTGAAAATGAAAGCAGAAAACCTGGGAGGCTGGAGAAGTGCCTCCTCACTGAAATAGAACTGGTATTTTGGGGAGAAAAAAACCCAAAAAAACCAAAAAAACCGAAGGAAAATGAATGAGAGTGGTTCTGGTATACATAAGTGGGGAGAACATCATCCCAGGGCTGCATTTCCCAGACCAAGGGTGCAAAGGGGCACTCACAAAATGCTAGCAAGTGGTAACAGTTTGCAGAAACCATGATAAAAAGAACTGGAAGGTCAAATAGATGAAGGTACTTCCAGCTCCTGAGGGCTAGCTGTGCTCCCCAGAGTCTGTCCCCTGTGTGCTGCCATACCAAAACTGGGATTTGATGTCCTCACAGCCTTGCAGGAGTTTCTCTGAGACACTGTTGCGCGGTGACACCTTCGCTCATGCTTGCAGCTTGCAAGGCGGATCCCCTGAAGATTCTGGTGGGTTTTGGGGCACTGATGCTGAGTGCCTGATGCTTAGCAGCACCATGGCGGCGAGACGACAGCTCCCTGGGCTTGTGCCAGGCGAGCAGCCATCCTGCCTGGCACTGCAGCATCTCGCTCGTGTGCCCCACTGCGTGCACATCTGGCGAGGGTCAGAGAGGTGCTGGAAGGTGGGTGAGATGGGGGTCCCCACCTCCCCAGGAGGAGATACCCTGGAGGGGAGGTTCCTGCTGAGAGCTCTGGTGCCTGGAAGTGGCCCGGGGAAAGAGGACCAGGCTGGTAGCCACATCTCCTGCAGCGATGGAACTGGGGGAGCTGGGGGGCACTGAAACCCCAGAACCTGGCAAGCAAGGCCAGGTAACAGCAGATGCAGGGAGTGAAGCAGTTTGTGCAGCAGCTGAGGCCAAACAAAGATCCCCCGTGTCTTCACAGGGTGAGGGCTTTCGCAAAGTCCTTTTGCACCTCCCCAGCACATGCAAAGAGTCCGGGCAGGAGGTAGGGGGTCGGTTCCTGGGGATGAGGTTGGGTCCCAGGGATAGAGAATGCCTGCAAATGCATTCCAATGAGCTGCTGCTTTCCCTGAAAAATGGAATTTCATTAAATCAGCTTTGAAGTAGTGGGGGAAATTCCCACGTCGTGCTTGCACTTCGCTTTGTCTCCATTGGATAATTATGAAAAATACAGGTTTCCAAGTGTGTCACTTGTTCCCTGGTTCAAAAATTTCTCTTCCACTTCATTCTCCAGGCAGTATTTTTTACTTCATCTCAATTGTGGAAAAAATATTAAAATATTCTATTTCTAGTACTAAAAGAAAACGGCGACAAAAGCTTTCCAATTTAGAACTTTCTCACCAACAAAATAAGGGCCAAATGAAACATTTTCCCCCCCAACCATCTTGGTTCCTCTTGAAAAATTTCAAAAGGAAAAAAGCCACCAAAACACTAAAATTCAGTAGTTTCCTCCCCGAGCTGATGGAGATCTCTCTGGAGGAAATGTGTCCGATGATAAGCTAAAGTAAAAGCCGCCTCCCCTGCTTTATTTCAAGCAGCGTGTCAGATGGGTATTTCGAGCAGGATCTCTTCTGGACACTCAGAGCATCAAATTACCCTCCCATCCTGTACTCCTCCACTGAACTGGTTTGGAGCTCCTGGATCGGTGCTCACCGGAGACGCCAGGCAGCGGGATGTGGTCCGTGGCTGGAGGAAAGGGCCCTCACCGATGGCAGGCAAACCTGCATCTCCATCCTTCGACCCAGCTGCTTCGCTGGAGAGGGCTGGGGATGCCCCAGGAGCTGCCCCTTGGGCCACACAGTGCAGCTGGGAGAGCCCTGTTTCGTCAAGGGGTTTTTGGTCTTTGGGAAGCTGCTTCGGTGCCTCAGTTTCCCCACTGAGTGTTACAAGCAGCCACCTCACTATTGGCTTTCCTAAAGCAAACACAGACCAGAAACATTTGCATTTCCCAGCATTAGAGGCATCTCAATTCACCCCTCCATCTACAACCAGCAGCCCTTTCTTCTGCCCCCACACGGGGCCATGCAGGGAACTGAAACCCTGGAAGCACCCATCCCCAAAACACCCCATGGCTTGGGCTGGGCACCTGCTGCCAGCCTGGCTGGGGCACAGATGGCAGTGGTGGGCACAGAGCTGGTCATCTCCTCGCCCTGTCTCCCCACCTGTATTCCCCATCTCGGGCTTTGCTGCTAATATCCTCACTTTCCCAGGGAAATAACCCCCTCAGCTGCCATCACTGGGAGATCGACCCACATCTCTGCCCACCGGCTCCTTCAGGGCTTTGCATCCAGGTCCTGCAATGGGGATGCCCATCCCTGCAGCAGAGAGAGGGCCAAAAGGAGCCCAGCCCGGAAACCCTGACCTAAAAATGAGGCCAATTACCCATTAATAGATGCCGCCCGCTCCCCAGTGATTAATTGTCAAGAGAAACCGTGTGACATTTTACAAGCCCAGACTCCAGCGCAGCGACACGGTGGGTCCTTTATCAGCCCCGGGGCCAGCCGCGGCACCAGCCTGTCTGAGCCAGCCAGGTACCTCCGCGTCCCAGGGCTTGTTTGTTTTGGTGTAAGCCTGAGCGTAATTGGGGCTAAAGAAAAATACCCACAGCAAAACAAACGCGGCGCCAATGATGGACACAGCCCTGCAGCCAGCGCGAAGACAGATGGGAGGAGATCCTGTCCCGAGAAGCCCAGGTGGAGATGCTGGAAGAGTTCAACACGTGGCTGTCGACCATGCAATTAATTTCCAGCGGCCCCTGTGAGAGTGAAGACCCTTGGCCAAGCACCTCCTGCTTGGCCTGGATGTGCCCGGAGCTGGAGGGAGAGCCCCACTGCATCCTGCTCTGCCCTCCCATCCTGGGAAGCGGAGCTGCCGGTGCCAGCCACGGGACTTTCTTGTGGCTTGTCTTGCCCCAGCTTCCCCCACTACCAACCTGAATAATTCATGTATGAGACAGAGAAGAGGATAAATCACAAGCAATGATTAACATGAGTTATTTTACGTGCTGGGAAGATCTATCGGCCCAGCTCAGCCAGGTTGCAGTGATTAATGCAGTGCCGCTGCCCTGGACAGAAGCCTTTACATTCAATTACAGATGCGGGGAGGCTCCCGGGCAGCAAGAAATCAAATAGAGATGAGACTGACTGGGGAAACCCCAGTCCACTGTAAGAGATTTTGAGTGGATCCACCCCGTATTAGCCTCAATCAGGTTTAATGGGGTTCAGACAGGTTAAGAAACCAAACACACAGGAAAATCGGGTGCGCTCTGACATCCCTGTGCATTTGCGACTTAGTGTAAAGCCATCAAAGCCAGTTCTTAGGTCACGTCCATCACCCGAGTCTGCGGGTTTATCAGGCCAGCCCTCCGATGCCCTGGGAGCAGACTAGCCTGGGGTGCAGAGACTATTTTAAAAATAAAAAAATGCTACATCCTGGCTTGATTAACATTAATTAACTGACAATTCATTAACATTAATTAGTTAACAAACTGAATGTTATTCTAATTCCTTGCTAACAGCTGACTCCAAATGCCCTTTTTCACCCAGTCCAGGCCTGCCTCTTGCAATGCATCATTTCCAGGCTAGCCTAGGAGCTTGCTCTTTGGCAGCAGGATCCTTCCTGTGCCCCAGGGGTACCAACTGATTTGTTTCTGACAACCAGCAACCTTGCAGAAATGCTCCTGCATCTGCCAGAGAGCTCAAAGAAGGGAAGCTCTGAGGGTTTTTATGGCCAAGCCCCTTCCCAAGCTCCCAGGTGTCAGATGCGATGTGATGTGGTTTGAGTCCAGCTCCTGGGCTGGCTCTGCATAGTGACTATTTTTTGCTGTTTGACCTCCTTGCTGTAGTTATACCTGATTCCTTCCTTTTGTGTCGTTGACCTCCATAACAAAACGCCTGCTTATTCAGGTTTAGACCTTGCTAACCAACGCAACACCAAATTTAGGACCAGGAAAGCCACCACTGAGCTGTGTCCGTGCGGTTAGGCTGTAACTATGTATTTTAGAGCCTTGATCATGTCAGACCTGCAGCACCCATTGAAAAGAAGGGAAAAGGCTGTGGTCACAGCACTTTTGGTGGCAAAGCCCCCTGCCCTGCTCTGTGACACATGGGGCTCCAGTTTCCCGCCCCTCGCAGCCTGGTTGGGCTCTCGCTCCTCGCTGCACAGCGCGGCAATCTGCCGGGGAGGAGTTGTATTAGCCCAAGCCATTAACACAGAAAGTTATTAGTAGGCTCTTGGGCAGAGTCTGTTTTCATATTCATTTGGCTAATTAAATGTAAATCATTGCTCAGGATTACCACGAAGGATCCCAAGCCCCATTAGCTAGCCCATATTCAGAGGGGAGAAAGGGTGTCCCCCCTGTGCAAGGCGATCCATGGTCACACAAGACATGCCCGGTCCACTGTGGCAACGAGTGGCTCCATCACCCATGGGTGATGACAGGGTGAGTGGGATTATTCGGGCTCCGAGGAGCAGGCGCCACTTCTTTCCACCTGCGGGGTGTTTAAAGCAGTGACATCTGTCCATGGCTCTCCGTTACGGCGGCGCTAGGAAGATGCTCCATAAGCGTCCCAGCCATGATCAATATTTGGAGCCTGCTGGCCCTGGCTGCACTTCCCCAGGGTCCAGCGGAGCATATGGGTGTTCCCAAACCACTGTCTAGTGTTGCAGCAGCTTTTAAGATGTCACCGACCTCCTCGCAGGGACCCTCTGCCAGACACGTAGGCTGAAGTGGTGGGAGAATCCAGGGATCTCTCCAGGATCACACCACCAGCCTGGACGCCATGCCTGTTTGGTATCTGGCACATCACACAGCAATGCTACAAAATCACCAGCAAATGGGATTTTCTACTCCAGACAGGACACAGGAGGGCTGCAGGGGGGGCTACGGGGGGGCAGTGATGAATGCCCTGGGAAGTGGCACTTCCCTGTGGCCAAGGCACTTGCAGGAGGGACACGGTCTCTCTGGTTAGCGCTGGCCTCCCGCCTCTGCTTACCGCGTCCCCTGCGTTTGGGTCGGGGCCTCGCCGCAAACAGCGGCATGGATGGATCTGGTTTCACTCCCTTTCTCAAACACACACAGACAGTGTCACCCACTGCGTTGGCCTGGGGGGCATCAGGGCAGGTTTCGTCCTCCCATGGACGCTGCACGCAATTGGCCCCAGGCTGCATTGGGTGCTCCAGGCTGCATCCACCACGTCCCCCACCTTGGCCCAGGCACTGGATCCTCCTTGCATCCTGCTGGTGGGAGAAGCTGCTCCATCTCTCCCCATGGCAGGAGGTCTCAGGGCTGCTGTGCCACTCACATGGCGATGAAGCCATCCTTTGTGTGGTACGGGCAGGGCAGAAGTCCATGCCACGCAGGGGTACGGTTAGCAGGGTTGCCCAGAGATCCACGGGCATGGCACTGCATCCACAGGGTGGGCAGAGAGGGTCGGAGCTGAGCTGCAAACCCAAGGGCAGGGGGATGTGGAGGGGTCTGGGATGAGGGGACAGTGTGGGGCAGAGCTGGTCCAGCCCCACTGCCTGGTGTCTGCATTTCGGTGCCAAAATGTGGCAAAATCAACCTGCTGCTCAAAGCAACCCCGCATCCGCCCTGCCCAGCTCCGGCTGCATGTCCTGGCTGGTTGCAGATGGATGGGATGGGAGCCGGTGAGGAGCAGGCAGAAGAGCTGGGAACCAGGGGGTCCTTCACCCCTCTTTAGGACAGATCACTTGCAGCAGCCGGGGCCAGCGTTGCCAAGGGTCCCTGGGTACTCGTGAGAGCCCTGGTGGCTGGGACATTGCTGTTTGTTGTAGATGGAGCTGCAGCATCGTGCTCCTCCTCTAAATTCCTGTTCATTTGGCATATGCTGCCCCGCTCCCTGGAATTCAGCTCTGTGCTGGTCGCTGGCAGCATCGGCCAAGCCAGGCACACACCTACAATGAGCCCTGCGAGGTGGAGAAAGCAGGGAATGGTGTCTCCAGGATATCGAGAAGGACACACAGTGGGCAGCCTGTGCCATGCTGCCTGCGGTCGTGCGGGCGGAGGAGGAGTGGGGGGCTTACTCTCCATTGCCCCCAGGTACCCGGCTGCCCCCTGCCCCACGGCCAGGCTGATGCTGCCTCTGTGCCGGCTCACAGTCCTGCCACATGCCTGTCCGCACCGCCTCCTGTTATCAGCCGCTGAAATCCCACCTGTTTTCCCTGCCGTTTGTAGTAGTAGCCCTGTCCGTATTAACCCCTGACCCCACCGAGCTGCTCTTTTCTTCTTTTGACAAGAAGAAGTTTGTGTTTACCAAGTGCTTGGAGGTTGGCTTTTTTCTCCATGCCAGATCTCAGCCATCCTGTCTCCAGCCTGGGATGCATCCTGGCCCTTCCCAGTTTGGAAGGTCCACAGCGGTCGCAGCCCAGTGCAGGGATGTTACTCCTGCCAAGCCAGCCAGTGAACTAGAGCCCCGGCATCCCTGAAAAGCCGGGCAAAAATTGGTGCTCACCTTTTGCTGAGAGATCTTTGGAAGAAGTCCCCCATCCTCCCTGGTCCCTGTCCTCCCCGACTTCCCACGGGACCCTGCCTTGCCTGGGGACCAGTGGAACCTTGCCTGGCCTCACCCCTCCCAGGCCTGTGGTGACCTGTG
Source organism: Rissa tridactyla (assembly GCF_028500815.1). Lineage (NCBI taxonomy): Eukaryota > Metazoa > Chordata > Aves > Charadriiformes > Laridae > Rissa > Rissa tridactyla. The sequence goes on from NC_071471.1 coordinate 58,475,434, forward strand.
CTCCCAGCTGCCCCAGTCCCAGCTGGAGAAACTGGACCTGCCAGGGTCCTCAGGAGCTGGGACAGAAGAGGGGTGAAGGCCAAGGGCAGAGGGTGTGGGGTGGAAGAGCTTCTGCACACCCTCACCAAGCCAGCCTGCCCCAGTCTCAGCAGACTTCCCTTCACCCTCCTCCCCTCGCTCACCCATCCTTAATTATTCTTAATGGGCAAGCTCATAAGAGCTTCTATTAACTTTATTACCAGATCAATTAGTGCTTTCTTTCCCCCCTCCTCCTCCCCCCATGCTAATAATCCCATCAAATATGAAGACAGCATCCGCGCCGGTACCCAGCAACCTGGAGAAGGTGCCGGGAAATGCAGCGTAGTCTGAGCTCCAGATGCTCTGTTGGGCACTTTGGAGATCAATGGATCCTCCCCAAGACGTGGCCCAGTGAGGAGGGGAGGGAGCCAGGGAGGGGGGAGATTAATTGGAGAAGACTTTGGCACCAAACGGCTCCAAAATCCACCGGTGTGGGCTGAGCGGGAGTGGCTTGGCACCAGGATGCGGCCCTCTTGCCTGCAGCCCTGCGAGCTGGCGGGGTCGGCGCAGCCGGCAGAGGATACAGGTGTTTGTCGGTGGGTCCGGGGGAAGGAGCTGCGGCATCAATCAGAGCTCTGCAGGATAGCAGGGATGGGGCCATGGGGACAGAAGATGGGGGAATGGCGGCAGCCACGTGCTCTGAACAGAGGGGAGAGGACATCTGCCCTGCACGGGGGTGGGAGCAGTCCCAGCATCTCTATGGGAGACATGAGGGAGGACGGGGACACCCCTGGGGCACACACCAGCTGTCACAAGAAGGCTCCTGGGAGCCCTACATCCCCTTTGGAGAGGGAGGGATGCAGAGGACAAGTGCTGGCACTGAGCACATCATCCAACAATCCTTCCCCAACCTCTGCCCCCTTTGGGGACCCTCCCCAAGCATCCCAAAGGTGAGTGCCTGCCCCAGCCCTTGGCACAACCCTTGAATGCTCGCGAGTGCTGGATGCACAGACACAGGAGCTGTCTGCGAGCTGCAGCCGTGCAGGATGCCCTGGCTCACAGCAGAGCCATCGGAGCCTGAGTGACAGCCCCTGAAGGGGACAGGCAGGGAAACTGTGGGAGCGAAAGGATTTTGAAATGTTTGACCGGGGGACCTTGCTTGGAAAGTAACTCCTCTCCCAGGGACGCCAGCTCCCACCCCAGAACATTGCTCAGAGATCCCTCGCCTGCCCACGCAGTTTGTTCCAGCCTGAAGGAACCCACTTGAGCATCCTGGAAAGGCCGCAGCATTCCCAGCAGCCCAAGCCACGTGTCCCGCTGGTGTCACATTGATGGCTTGCAGCTTTGTCACTGGAAAGGACTCAAGGGCCACTGCAAAAGTCTAGTCTGCCCAGGGTGTGGAGCAGCACGGCTGGCTCTGAGCCCAGGGGCTCAGCATGGGCTCCTGGCCCCTCAGCCAGCTGGGACAACCAGAAAAGCTGTGGTACGAGGAGGACTCGTGGCAGTGAAGCACCCACAGCCTTTTCATTAAACCAGCATTCACATTCAGGTGGGGTCCACGTGGCCACCAGCAGTAAGACCCTGCAGAGCCGGTCCCTAGTCCCCATGCATTTGGGCCATGCTCGGCCCTTGGGTTCAATGCCGGTACCAGTACGAGCTGGCCAGGTCCCCTCCCAGCTCCTGGAGGATGTCAGATGGAGCACTGTGCATTTGGCCTGGCAAAAAAGAAAAACAACAGCTTTTGGTGGCTACTCGCAGTGACCTCTGCATGGAGACGTCGCTCCTTGACTACATCCACTGAGAAGGTGTTCCCAGCGAGAGAGGCGTTAGCAGGGGATGGTATCCCACACTTCTGCCATAAGGAAGTCCCACTGCCTTCTAATGTTACGGGTGATTTGCTATGAACAGCCAGCTGCTGAGTGCGCATTTATAGCCAACGATTCCATGGAGCAGTGTGGGTTTCCCAGATCCACCACCGTGCAGGCTGCTGGCTGAGCACCCCAAACTCCTGCTCTTTCTGGTGTCTTTCCAAGTGTCCCAGGTTCAGGTCCCTCCCGAAACAGCCTGTTCCGGGTCCCCCAGCTGGACTTGACCCTGCTCTTGCCTGCGGGTCTTCTCTCTGTGGGCTCGATCAGGGACTCTTAGGACTTTCAACCAGACTCAGCTCCAAGAAGCTCCATTTTGCAGCTGACACGGAGCATCTCAGTGGCTCCGCGGCCTTCCAGGGATGCATGGGGACGGTGCCTGCCAGGAGGGATGACCTGGGCCGAGCACCAGAAGCCTGGGGCCAGTCCTAGCCTGGGGACCAGCAGGGAGAAACAACACCACTACCACAGGTCTGGGAAGAGGAGGAAACCCAGCCTGAATCTTCTCAGTATCAGGTAGAAAATCCGGTATTGTCCCTTGGAAAACTGACCCTAAAGGCTTCCAACTTCATGGCCAAGGGCTTCCTTTTCGCATGTGGAGGTGTCTGGCCCATGAGCGCTATTGCTGCCGGGGACGGAGGAGGAGGCAGCAAAGCACCACTGTCCCCCGCCTTCCCCCAGCCCTTCCAAAATAATCAGGCCTGGGAAATAATAGTCAATGTGAAAAGAATTAAAAAGGCTTCTGTGTGCGTGTGTGTGTGTGTGTGAGTCCTGCCAGGTTAATACTGCTGCCGATTTGCCTGACAGCTCCAAGATTGATTACCCGCCTCAGCGCTCTTTATAACTTGATCAGTCGAATTAATCTCTGGCTGCGGGCCCATCTGATGCCAGGCATCACAAATTTAATTTGGAGGTGTACGGGATCTTTTATTCCTCCCTCCCTCCGCCCCCCCAGCCCTATCCATGTCCCTTTCTTCTCAACTCGCCAGCACGTGTGATGCTTCCACTGCCGTAGGGATGACCTGGGCTGTCAAATCTTCCTCGGAGCTGCAGGGAATAACATCAGCAGGTAAATCCATGCTACCCACAGCAAAAAAAAAAAAAAAAGAAAAAAAACCAACCCCAAACAGAGGCCAAAGCAGACACTAAGTAAGACATATTAATGTACTAAAGACTTAATGAAGTTTGGAGGGGGGGTGGTGGGGATGGAGGGGAAAGTGCTTACTTTATTAGTTTATGGCCGATTAATGGGAACGGTCATTACAATGATGGAGATGGATTGCTCCCGTCAAACACAACCACCAGCCCCTTTCGGAAGGTAGAGGGGTGCCGGCATTAGTGCCTCGCTGCTCGGCCAGTGTTGGGGAAACGGGGTGCTGGGGAGGGAGGGGAGAGGGGCTCGAGGAAAGCAGGGGGCTGCGAGGATGCCAGTGGGGTTTTGGAGGATGCCATGAGCTGGAGACTGAATAAATGAGGGGTTCAGGTGGTGGGACCGAGGTGTCAGTGCTTTGGAGAAGGGATCCTGCAGAGGAGAGGAAAGATAAGGGGGAAGTGGGGAGGCAAAGGAGAGCCCCTGCCAGCAGGCAGCTTGGAGGCGATTTCAGGGCCCCAGAGGTGTGTTCAGCTTCCCGGTCCAGAGGAACGGCATCAAGGATGCATTAGTACCCAGCTCCCAGCCACAGAGGGCACAGGGCAGACAGACGGACCGGGCAGGAGCTGTGGAGCTCAGCTCTGTGAGTGGTAAGCAGCTCTCACCGTCTGCCCCTCACGGGCTCTGCGCTGGGACCCCCAAGTGGGGTCCACAGGACCAGCCCCGGCCAGGATGTGGAAATCACTTTGGTTCACTCCAGAACACGGTTAAATACCTGCTCACAGCCCAGGTGCCCCACGGCCATGACCCAGAGGTCCCCAGACACCTCATGATAATCTGAATTATCCAATAACTCTCCAGCCGCTAATTGGTAGTTACCCTTTAGCTCCCTGGGGCAGGGCAGTAATTCTCATCCCCGGGAGCCATGCTACCGACTGCCATTTACTAAGGCTGGGGGAATAAATGCAGCAGGGAAATGCTCACACTTGCATTTGCTCAACAGCCTTTGATTCCTCCTGTACTGTGTTTGCAGGCCCTTTCTTTCACCTCACACCAAAATTTATACCAACCATGGAGGGTAATTTACTTCTTTTGCCCTTAATGGCCAGAATATTTGCATTGGAGACAGGAGGGAGCATCTTAAACATATGGGCAAACTTTGCTGTTTCTGGAAAGCTAAGGTCTGTTGATGTCCACGTATGGGTGAAAGGAACAGAGGGAGACACATCTCTTGCCTTTTTGATTTCTTTGGAAGGCAGGGTCCCAGGGAGGAGCCAGGACCTGCTCTGGCAGCCTCCTGACCCATCTGCCCAGGAACTGGGTGGCAGAGGTGGGAGTGCATCTGCCAAACCCTTGGAAGAAGCAAACAAGGACAAAAAGCAGCTGCCTTCCCTGCTGCCTCACCCATGGCTGTTCCAGTTGATGCTATACCCGAGCTCTGCCCCAGCCCAGGGCATCTGCCATCCCTTCGCCCACTCCCCATAGCTCTGCTCTCATGGACCGCGGCCTTTCTCCACAGGGTTGGCTCCAGCTTGTTGAACATGGTGGTTTGTGGTCTCACAAGCAGTGGGAGGATGGCTTTGCCCTGCAACCTTCATCCTACAATTAACCCTCAGGAGTGACGCAGGGATCCAATGGAGAAGAGCAGGGCTATGGATTCCCATTCTTTCAGGTCCTCTCCCAACCCAGCAGCTGACCATCTGTGTGAGTTACCTGGCTGTTCAGCCAGTTTTCCATCCAATTGCTGGACAAGCTTAAGATGACTAGGTCTCCAGAGCTCGGCAGAGCAAGACTAGCTTGCAATTTGGTATTGCGAAGGGGTAGGGATAATCCAGCAGCTCACTTGCCATCCCCACCGGCGAGGGAAGGGCTCACGGCCGCACGTCGGCATGGAGCAGGACCGCCACTCTCCAGCATCCACGTGGACTCGCAGCCTTTCATCATTCCCGAGTGATGAATAACCACCCTAATGAATGGAGGGAAATTGGATTAGCACTGAACACCCATGTGCTTAAACTGCGCCTGATTAAAACCCCATCTGTGCAGGGAAAGGCCGAGTCTCCCCACCGTTCAAAAGCCAGGGAGCTGGCAGCACTTGTGCATGGCCTCATCTGCAGCCTGTTTGGGCATTTCAGGTGTTCGGGAGATGTTTTCCCCCCTCTACCCCTGGCAAGCTACCCCTTGAAGGCTGAACGGGGAAGTTTTGAGATGGTTTTCCTCAGTCTGCTCACCTGTTCTCAGTGGATGCTTTTTCAGCTAGAAGCAGGAAGCTGTACGAGACTTCAAGTCATCTCTGGGCTTGCTATCAGGTCCCTGCCTCAGCTGGGAAAAATCAGTCTCACCCTCCGTGCCTCAGTTTCTCCATCTCCGACTGATATGAGATTCTTACATGCAGAGTCTCTGTTTTCTTTAAAGCAGAGACTGTCTCCCACTAGGGATTTGCCCAAATCCTGGCCTGTGCAGAAGCCACTTCAGGTTTTCTTGGTGGCTTTACCTAGACCCCTCCGAAACAGCCTGGGGACACCGATGAGGCTGACAGTTCACAAGACATGGGTGCCAGGACACGGAGTAAGAAACCTGCCAGGACTGAGGCTGTAACTAGAGAATTCAAGGCTAGGAGAGGTGCCAGGATCCTCTGCAGGTGACTCTGAACTACCCAGGCCAGGTTATATCAGCCTGCCTCCAGACACTGACAGCCGTAACTCGGGTTTGCTTCAAGCATCTCTGTGACAAAAATGCATGGAAAAGGATCCCAGTTTGCCCTGCAGACAAGAAGAGCAGGCTAAGCCACCTCTGGTTTTGGTGGATGGGCTTATTTCAACATTATTAAACAACTGGAAAACAAAATGTATCCTATTTTTAAGTGTTTTTTCCTTTGTTTGAACTCAGGTCCAGATTCATGTTTCCGCTTTCTTAGTTTCATAAGCCAATCCTTCAGCACTTGGTGAGTCCTCCTCACAAAGGGACCAGGGACCCTCACGCTCATTTTGATAAGCTCAGTCCACCGGACCCTACAAGGCATTTTCTCTGGGCCTGAAATCCCACCATGGCTCTTCCCTGTGCCAGCTCCAGTGGCACATCCATCCTCCCACCCAGGAGATGGTACTGACCCACCGGCCCTCCATCCCGGGAAGGTCACAGCCCTTGGATGGCCTCCCCTTGCTGCAGACCCTGAGGACAGCAGTGGGACCTGATGCCAGGCTCCTGCCTACTCACAGTCCTGATTACTTGGGACCATTTCTGGGGAGGAACAGTTGCTGTAACCCATCTCATGGGCAACGTGCTGGTTGCAACCCACAACATGCTGGTGCTATCCCAGAGATATATCCCAAGGAGCCCTTTCTGCTCTCCTCCCCCAACAAAGGACTTTCCATGTCCAGGGCACTGTAAGACACTGCACAACAGCACATCCCATAGCAGGATGTGGCCCTGCACCTGGTCCCCAGCTCTGACCAGTGCTGCCCCATCCTTCCCCAGCCTCCACACACCCGCACGGAGGTCCAGGAGTTTGATACATCACCAGCCTGACCATGAGCCACTTTGGATCAGCACAACTCAGGGTCTGGCTGCCAAGCGCTTTTGGCAGTGATTTTCTCTCATGCTCGTACGAGGTGAGGCTGCAACATCTGCTGAACGGGCATCGGCATGTAACGAAGCACAGTCGCTGCTCTGACTCACGGCCCAGCAACCCTGCAGAAGTGAGGAGCAGACAACCTAGCCGGACACCAACCCCTGAATGGCTTTTCCCGGTTTCCATGCAGGGTCAGGCAGTGTTTGTCCCTGAGCTCCACTGGGTTCAGAAGAACAACTGTTGTCTTTGCATGTCGTGGAGCTTGGCCGCTAAAGCTGCTTTGATTGCAGGGCTCCTTTGCTACCAGGTCCCGCACAGGCAGGTGTGCAGATGACTTTGTCAGCTGTACGGCATCACTGCTGTCCCAGCCTTTCTGGGAGGTGGCTGTGGGGCCACCACACCCCAAGGGCACCAGCACAGGGACCCACAGGCACCCAGGGCAGGGAGCTGTAGGGACCCAGGGGGATGTTCAGCACTGTCCCTTGCCAAGGTGGCATTACGGTCCAGCACAGCCTGAAAGCTGTGAGCCCAAAAGCCCCCAGCCCCCCTCCCCACTTCATGTCCCCATCAAGGAAACTTTCCAGTCCAGCACAAGGTTGCCACCCAGGATCTGTCACAGGTAATGAGAGCTCAGGCTCCGTAACACCCACACTCCTGCACTAGACCTCAGGCACATCCCAGCAGCTCACCCTGGGGCTGGAACTACCCATCCCAGACCACTCCACCAGCTCTGCTCCTGCACACCTGTATTCCACCCACACCAGAGACAACTCCAACCCCTAAATCTAAACACACGCCCTCTCCGCCCCCCAAAAGAACTGTACCATGAAAACCGTGACCCAGCCTGCCTGCAAACACCCCAAATGAGCTTTGCCCCCCAGCTCTGCGAGCGAGGGTGGTGAAGAGCCCTCACTAATGCACCCAGTAGGGAAGGGCTGCGGGTGCCAGCAGCTCTTCAACCGTAATGAAAGTCTCAGGTATCCCAGCCCGGCCAAATCACCTCCTACAGATGCAGCACGGCGCTGGAGTAGCAATAAAAGTGTCAGGGACGTCTCCTCGTGCATCACCAGACTGCAGCATTTCGGGAGCGGCCTGCGCAGAGGTTAATTATTGCTTCCCTCTCTTCCCCTCTCGCTCCCAGTTTAAGATGGATCTGACTGTCAGGAGGGGTGACAGATGAAGACAAAGCACAGGTACGGCTCCCATGAACTCTGCGCCCGCCTGTATCATCCTAGAGCAGCTGGGAGCATGTGGAGCAGAGCCGGGGGGAGGCAGAGGAGGGGGCGAGGAGGGGGGAGAGTTGAGAAAGCAGCAACCGTACCAGCGCTGGAACGGATCTGCTGCGGAGGATGTGGGGTTGCTGGACTGGGAGAAGAGAAATTACAGCTCCTTTCACCCCACTCTTATGGGAGAGGGATTTTTTTTCCTCCTTGCCTCTTCATGCAGCCTCAGGACTTCATGTAATACTGGCAGAGACCTTTCCCCAAACATCAAGGATTCAGAGTGAGCATGAGAATGAGCAAATGCTCAGATGCATTCAGCTCCATGGAGCTCCCATCATTACAAGCACAAACACGTTATTTGAGCACCTCCCCCTTGAGAGTTAATGTAAGAAAATCTGGGATTAGTGTCCCAGCTCTGCCACCATCACAACACTCTAGTCTTTTGGGTGGGAGAAAGTTTGGATGCACTGTTAGGAGCAGCCCCCAGCAGACAGACAGCTCTGAGCATCCCTCCTCCATCTGCAGTGCCAGATGACTTGTCATTCTCTTTCCTCCCTGGCCAGTGGCTTTAGTGCTAGCATAATTACTGCCATTAAGACACTTCTTTGATCACTGGAGGTGGAAGAGATGACCATGACCTTCTCTCTGTTTCCCAGGGCATGTCCTTCTCTCCAGAGAAGCTTTCAGATTTGCTGGCCTGTTTTGACCACCTTTGTCCTCCCAGTGACCAGACCCACTGCCCAGGAGGCACCCGGCCCCGCTATCCCCAGCAGGGACAGGACACAGCTGCCTTCAAAGTACCTTCTCTCCATTTTCCAGCCAGATGGGGAAAATCAGTTCCTCTGCAGCAGACAGGAGCACATTGAGATCTCCCAGGAAAAGCCAGCTGCTTTGCCTCCCAGGCAGTTTTTTAGTAGCTAAGGGCTTCTGTGACAGGGGAGCACGTGCTGCTTTTCCCCCGCTGCCCCCGCACAGGAATTCCCCGGGCAGCAGGAGCAGGGGCTGGCCTTTTCCGCTCCAGGAGGGTTTGGAGGGGGTCATCAGGAAGATGGATTTGAGCCCCTTCCCCTGGCACTCACCGCAGTCTGGTTTAGCTCTCCCCTGTGCGGAAGGGCTGCCAAAGCAGCGCCCGGCATCTGGATTCAGGGAGGCTGCAGGCTGGGAACTGCAAGCCTTGGAGATGCGCCGGCTCCTCGGGGCAGAGCAGCACCCAGGTCTCCATCTCCTGCCTTCCCCTTGCTCATGAGCACAGACACTGCAGCTGGTTCGGAGGGGCAGAGCCACCCCCAGGCACCCAGGATGGGAAATGACCCGTGTTCCCTCTTCCCAAAAGGGTTTGAATTTCACCCCATGCCATGAGCTGAGGGATGAGAAATGCCAGCACTGGCAGTTTTCATACCCGTGGAAAAGCTTTCACAAATGACCCCAAAGAGAAGGTCTGCCTCGAGCCGTTCCCAAACGGTGCCTTTCCTTTCCAGGCTTTCCGGCTGTTTCAGCCTCGTTTGATGCCATTTAGCTGCAGTTGCTGAAGGAAACATCACTTCAAATTAAACCAAAGGGGAGCACTTCAGCTGGACAACTTTGAAGTAGGAGGTTTTGATAAAAGCCTGTATTTCCTCCCCCTCTTGATCTTTTTTTCTTTCCCCTCTCCAAATGGGGAGCTTTGGCATGGCTGCTCCTGCACGGCCAAGGGAAAGGCTGTGACTCCCCCCAGGGGCATCTCCCCTCACTCCGCCAAACAGCCTCTCCCCCAGGACTACGGGCTCAGTACCAGCAGCCGAACCCAAATTCAATCCCTCCATATCACCCAGTGGCAAGACAGCAGATTTAAAGCAAAGCCACCCAGGGGTCCTTTCTCCCTCCACGTGCACCCTGAACAGGCCAGCTCCCTGCTGCTGGGAGGGTGCAGAGCCCAGAAGGTATTTCCAAGGACTTAAATTCCTAGAGGAGAGGAGCAGCGCAAACATCCTGGCCCGCTGCCAGCCTGCCCCATGGCTCATACACTATGGTTGCCACACTGCAACCTTCGGAGCCAGAAGTGTTCTGCCTCATTTATACCATGGGAATAAATGCGAAGATACTTTTAAGCTGCCACTTAGTTACCCTCTGCCTTCCAGTCAGCTGCCATGACCCCAGGAGGCTCCCATCTCCCCAGCTGCTTTCCCAAGCCCTTTCGAACCCCGGTGCTCATCCCCAGGAAGGCTGGGCCATCAGTGCACTGAGCAAACCAGGGCTCAGCCCAGTCCCAGGGAAGCCCCTAGTGCCGTCCTTGGATGGGGGCTCATCTCCCACCTCCTCCTCACCAGCCCTCCTGGAGGGCAGCGGGAGCACTCGGGATGCAGGCAGCACGTGTGCCTGCCGGGCACGACGTATAGGGAAGGCTGAAGAGCTCAGAGCGTGTCCCTCCCTGTGCGACAGCTAAACAAGCCGAGACAATTAAATGTGCCATTTGATGGCTGCCTGGCAGAGCCGGAGACTCTCTCTCTTTTAATAAAAGGCCTCTTTCCCGAAGTCGCTCAGGCTGCGGCGAGGGCTGCAGCTTGTGAAGTGCGAGAGCCCTTCACATTTAATTAAACAGCCCATCCAAGCCTGCCTCATGTCGGCAGAGCTCGCCGTGCTGCTGGACGTGCCCTGGCACCTCGCTCACACTACAGCCCTCGCCAGGTGAAACAACCCTACCTCTTTGGACCCCCCACTTACCTGCACCCCTGGCACAGGCAGAGCTGAGCACCAGCTTGCCTGGGCTGCATGATGCCACCCCAAACCAGGCTGCCAGATATCAGTGCCCAGAGGGTACTTAGACCTCGCAGAGCTGCCATCCCCTGTGATATGAGCCCTGCTCTCCAGAGAGGAGCTGAGAGCCAGCAACTCATTACACACAGAATGCAGAAATGAGATTTCTCTGGAGTATGAAACAGCCTGTAAAGGACAGCCAAGGACAGGGGACACCCTCGGTGGGTCCAGCCCCATGGTGGACCATGTCGTCCCTCCACATCTGTGACCTGCAGCTACACAGGCCACCCGGCAGCCGGGACGCCATGGCCATGGCCTCCCCGAGCCCTGTGTGCAGTCAGCACAGGCTTCCGCCTGTCGCCAGCTCTGGTCCTTGTCAGCCATAGGAGGGGAAATGCCCTGCTCTTGCCCAGGGCAGATAAGAGAGATGGATAAGGGTGGGGGCAGAGGGGAGGCCAGCATTTGGGTAGCTTGGATGGCTTTTTGGAGAGCACTTGCTTTCCTGAGACCTTCAGCTTAACCCTTCCTTCCCCAAGGCCAGGGCAAGTCGGGGGTGGGAGAGAGCTGGAGTTTGGGACCACTGCTGAGGACACCATCCTAATGTGCTCGGTGCTTTCAGCCCTCCCTCCATGTCTAAAGTGATTCTTGTTGGGCTGAAATCAGCAACGCTTGTTTCTGACTCCTCCATCCTTGGGCAGAACAGGCAGCATCCTCCCTCCCAAAATGCTGGCAAGGGAACTACTGCTCCCATCCTGCAACCACAGCAGCCTGGTGGCTGATGGTTTGTTATCTACAGACACAAGGGCTTCAATCCACTGTCTACAGCTGTACTCGCGTGACACCCCGGTCCAGGGATCCCAAGACCTTCTCAGTCCCACTGACCCCAGCAATAACAGATTTTTTTTTCCTGTTTCTTTTTTTTTTTCCCTTCCTACCTGAGCTCCCCTGGCAGGGAAGGGCTGGCTGTAGCAGATGCCCTGGAGAGATGCGGAACAGCCACCCCCTGCACTGCATACAGCAACATGCAGCTGCAAGGCAAGAAGGGTGGATGGGAACGGGAGATGCGAGTCTCGCACTGCTTCTGCCTCTCCTCCCAGCCATGTCTGGGAGAGGGACGTTATTAAAGGGGAGGCCCCAGGCTGTGCTTTGGATGTGGATATCCAGCCAGGTGAATTTTTGGGGTTCTCACCCCAAAGTTGCTGTCCCCATGCTCCCCTCCCGCATTCCCAAACCGGCTCAGCCCAGACAGCCAGGGAGGCTGGTGATGGGTCCAAGCACTTCCCAACCCACTGGGGCTCAGGCGCTGCTCTGCAGAGACCCCATCACTCACACTTTCAGGCCTGCCAAGCCAAAGGCACAGTAATTGCAATCCAGATACCCCCCTACTTCCGAAACAGTGCACTCCAGCAGGGACCAGGCACAGGGGCTCCCATTTCCGCCTGCCTCTGGCTGTTACGGAGCAGAGAAGTGACAGAGAGCAGCCCCAGGGCAGAAAGGGCTTCGAGGAGAGACAGCAACCAGCACTCAGATAAGGCAGGTCCCTGCTGAGCATCTCCTTGCTTCCGAGATAACCTGTCCCAGGCGCTCTCCGAAGGGTACCTGTGCTCTCCACAGGTTGTACTCAGGCATGGGTTATTTCCCCACTCCTGTTCATCCCCCTCTCTCCATGGGGCCAAATCCTGGTCCCACACTCCAGCCCCACACAGAGGGGAAAGCCCAGATCGAGGGGAGTGGTTCTGGGCATGGGGAGCAGACCCAGGACATCAGACAAGCACACAAGCTGAGAAATAACCAGGACCATCTCCACATACCACCAAAAGCAGGTCTTTCCACCTTCCAGTTTAACATCAGTGAAGGCCAAAAACCACTCGTGTTAAAAGGAAACACCCCCCCCCCCATTCTTTCACATGGAGAGCTGTGGGGGTCCTCCAGCCCCTCCTTGGGCTGCTGCCACTCCTGATGGTCCTGCCCAGGGATAGTCACCTCCAGGGGACAGGCAAGACACCATGTCCTTTCACCGAATGCAGGTTCAACACGCCACTCGCAGCGTCAGTAGTGGACACGCATAGAGTCACTTCAGCAGCCCTTGGGCTTTCAAAGCCAGAGGTAGTGGAGCTTTCAGCAAACACGGCTGGGAAAAAAACAGCATGAAGTTAAAGCCTTTTACAGGCTCCACCAAGCACCAGTGCTGGCAGAAGCCAGAGGGTGTTAGCATCAATCCCAGCATGAACCCTCTGCTGTCAACACCAGCTTAAGAGCCCGCGAAAGCTGCCCCGTGCACAGCCCTGCCAGCACTCCAGCCAAGCTGGAGGAAGGAGGCTGCCTGCGTGGCTTTATCTGGCTGGAAAGCCCCCCTTGAGATAGGATGCTGCTTGCTCCTATAGGAATAGCTATATATAGGAAGGAGGTACAGGTGCCCTGGAGGCCCTGGCTCAGCCCCAGCCTGTTGCTTGGCTGAACTGGGACAAAGCCCCCCAATCTCCCACTGCCCTGGTGGGGAAGGGACTCTCTGTTGTCTAATATAAAAAGAGCAAACCTTGCATCCAGGGAACTGCCTCTCCTCAAGGCCATTCCCCCAAGCCAGAGTGCAGGACAGTCATACAAACCCCATTTCCATAGGGAACCAGCATAGGCAGTCCCTGCACCATGTCTCACACCTCTTCCAGCTGCTGTGCTGGTCCCTGTGGGATTAGGTACTGGGGTTTGCCAGGGCCCTTCCCAAACAGAAAGGGTGCTGCCAGGGTATGAGACCAAAGGAAAGGAGGCAAAAAAAGCCACATCCCTGGGGGAAGTGTCAGCATTCAAGTGTCCAGGGAAGCCCACAGCAGGGACAGCAAGAAAGCAGTGCTGGGCTCCTGCTAGGTGATGAATGTGGGATGCTGCCACCTCGTTCACCCCTCGTCTCTGCACGGAGGCGCCTCCAGATGTAGCTGGACCAGCTACCTCACACCCATCTCCAACCCTCAGCTGAGCCATCTCCCCGCAGAGCCAGGCACTGCTTGTCACCACCCCTTGAGCCACCCCGGGCCCTGAAGGGACACATCCATACAGCCCCGCAGGCAGCACACAGGCTTGCTGCAGTGCCAGCCGCCAGCTCCTGCCCCCAGACCTTGCAGCACCTCACCTTGCGCAGCCAGGCTGTCCCCAGGAGCTCAGCTGCCCTCTCGGCCTGCTTTTAAGGGCAGCCCCAGGGACGGGGAGAGCGGAGCAGAGCAGGGCTGCCCAGGTGCAGCTGAGGTGGGAAGGGATGTGGGTGAGAAAGTCCTGGGGGAGAGGGAGGGGAACGAAACCCGAGGCTTTAATCTGCCCTCGCAAGCATTCTGTGAAGCCAGGGCAGAGCTCTGCCAAGGTGCCCCAGGTGGCTGGGCAGCAGTAGAGGGTGGAGCACCCAGGGTGCAGGCAGCATTTCACGCCTTACCCCTGTCCATGCAATAATCCCTATTTCCCCCTGCCCTGGCTCACATCTCCGTGCCCTGACCAGGGTCCCTGTGGTCCCAGCTCAGGCAAAGCAAACCCTGCTCAGTGTCCCCCTGCAGCCGGCTCGGCCAGATTCCCCCTACAGCTAGCACCCCCCCTCCGCTTGCCATGACTGATACGGGGAACCTGGTGCTTTTATTAAACTCTTTGCTTCCTGTTTTAAGCTTAATAATAAATTGCATGTCACATTAAGGCTGTGTTTATTAAAACCCATTGGCGTGGGCTCTGCTCTGCAGCGGCATTTGAATTATTGAAAGCAACCCCCCGTGGAGACCTATTTGCTGCAAATGCAGGAGGATTTATTTCCATTTTGTTTATCAGATGGCGTAAATGCTGGGGGGAGGCAGGGAAGCGGTCTTGCTTTTTTTATTTTCACCCCAAACCAGCACAGCAGGGCAAAGACGTGCTGTGCAGAGGCCACAAGGGAAATGCCAACCCCAACCCCGCAGGGGTGGGGACAGTTTGAGGACAGAAGTCCTGGATGTAGCTGGCTGCTCTGCCCTGCTTGTCTCTGTGGCTCTGGTTGAGTTCCCCATGCCTGGTTGTTCTGTGCCTCAGTTTACCTGTTGGCAGGGTGAGGTTACAGCGCTGCCAGTTTCCCTCCAGATATGACCAGCATTCATCTCAGGCTTGCTGACACCCCTGCCAGAAGTCATCCCTCTCCCATGGGAGTTGCCCACGGTGCAGGGGGACTAACAGGGCAACCAAGAGGTGTTTTGACCCTTTTGCAGCGCTGGTTTAAAGCACACCCCTGCAGCGCTGGTTTAAAGCACAGCAGCTGAACATCTCTGAGCTCTGCCCCATCCCAACTGTGCCTGCTGCAGCCACCCAAAGCCAGTGTCACGAGGATGCTCTGGCTCCCGTGAGTATCCCGACAGACAGTTTAGCACCTGCATCCCTCGGGACGGCATCGCCCAGCAAGGCAGAGCTGCTGCCAGGGGGTAAGGGGAGGGGATGGAGCAGGCAGTGCTGGATTTGGGGGGGTGGGGGGGAGGTCAAGGTGTTCGAGGGGTGCCCAAGGCCCCATGTGGCGCCTTCGCTAGCCGCCCTGCACGGTGGCAGGGCTCAGCGTGGCCGGTGGCTTTGCCAGGAGATGGCACTGTTTAGCGGCTAATCGCGCCGGTGGCCCAAATCTGGACCCTGGGATGGAGGCGCAGATGTGCCTTCTGCCCCGGTCCGGGCTGAGGGCAGATCCCGGCACACCCTGGGGCAGAGAAGAAGAGGGACAACGTGTTTTCGCTGCTGGACCATATTTACCTGCCAGACTTGGTGGCTTCCCTGCAGACCACAAAACCCTGCGGCTTGGTAGCTGCTCTGGGTGCCTGGTGCCAGGTGAGTTCGTGAGGCCTGCGGTGGTCCCTGGGGCAGGCTGGAGACCTGCACGGTGCTCCTGCATCAAAGGCTGGAGCGGTGGGAAGAGTCAAGATCCCACTGGCAGCCTGCAGCAGGGTGTGAGAATTGCAGGTTTGGGGCAGAAAGCAGCTGGTTTGGGGGCTGGGGTGGACTGTTTTACCTGTATTTCTCCCCTAGAACCCAGGGCTGCAAGTACACAATGGCGGTGGCTGAAATGCTTGACGATGGCAGGGCAGTGACAGCCCTGTGCATGTCCCCCCAAGGGCTGGGGTCCAGTGGGTTTTTAACCACAAGGTTTTGGCTCCATTAGCGTGTGCCATCAAGGTCTTTCGGGTGCCAGCAGGATGAGCCCCCCTTTCTTTGTCCCCAGCCTCGCGGTGACTTCTGGTGCCCAGGGAGATGCCCCGCACCTTGCTCACCCCCAGTGGCCAGGAGGTGCCAGGGCTGGTACATGCCTAGGGCCAGCAGCCACGTTAGCGCTTCCCAGTCCAGCTGATCCCGTGCCTGACGTCAGCCCAACATCTGGGCCGAGCTGCTGCTCTGAGCGCCGGCAGCTGGGCTGGCAGGAACCGCTGGGGCCCCTCCGCCCCCACCGCCCCCGGAAAGCAACCGCCCCAAAAATCAGTCTGCGAAGGGATTCGGTGCTGCACACTGCTCCAACACGATCTCTGTCCCCACACTGACACCAGGCAAAGTCTGGCTGGGTCCCCAGCATCCTTCAGATGCTTGGACCCGAGCAGAGCATCTGCTGCTGGCAGAGCCCAGGGGGACCCCCTCCTTGGGGCAGGGGCTGCGGGAAGCAGCCGAGCAGCCAGCAGCAGAGCTGACCAAATGTTTGTAGATCCGACAAATAACCTCAATTAAGCTCTGTGGCAGTGACCGATTCCAGCCGTGCAGTGATATTGGCTCCTTTAATTTTTAAGTGGCTGGAAATGGCAAGGCTGGGAGCTGGGGCGGGGGGACACCAGCCCCCTTCGTGCCCCTGGGACCATTCTGCTGCTCCTTGTTTTGGGGGAAGGGGAGCACCAGTACTGGCTGAGCTGCCAGCCTGCAGCTCCAACAGCCCTCTCATGCACTGGGATCTGTGGAAACTGGGATTCGCAGCCCCCAGTTTGGTTAATTTTGGCCAAGGGCTTTTGCTTAAGCTCCCCACTCTCTCAGCCACCACATCCCCTCTGCCATCCCTGCAGGGCAGGAGCGGGAGCCGACAGCATCCCCTGCCAGGAACCCGGCGGGTACCACAGGGACCAGGTGCAGAGCTGAGGACAGCAAGGACTGAGCCCAAACTGTGGATGCCCACCTGTGCCTGGGCAGGGCATCACCCCACAGAGCACATGGAAAGCCAGGGGTGGGGGTCCGACCCATCCACCCCCCCCAGCCAGCCCAGTGCTGCACCCACGCCCGGTGTGACCTGGAATCGTGCCGGCGTGGGCAAGGGGAGCCCGGCCCTGGGGAGGGTTGGCATGGCAGCCCTGGCCAGGGGCCAGCCCCAGGCACCAGCGGGGAGTCCAGCGAGTGGCTCTGAACTGTTGAAGCGCCGGGATACTCTCAGGTTTCCCCATGGCAGCCTCAGCCTGAGCGTGGCCCAGTTCCACCAGCTGATCTGTGTGGGGATCAGGATGGGTGAAAACACCCCAGCTCTTCCAAAAGCAGGCTTTGAACCCCAAAAAAGCAAAATAAAAGCAAATGGCACATTTCTGTACCTCCCAACACCCTCCGACTCTGATGTAGCAGCCCCAGGAGGATGTTATTACGCTGTTAGATGGAAGGAGAAACTAAGGGTGGCTCTTGCATTTCCCCGGCCGAGCAGGGGTTCGGAGGACGGGCAGCCCCGCAGGCAGGCAGGGCGGCAGCACTGCCGCCTGTGCCCCATCAGGCTGCGGTGCAGGGGCCAGGGCTGGCCCAGCCTCACCGGCTGCAGGAATTTTGCTCCGCTGCCAACTCCAGACAAATCCCTTTTATTTGCTTGTTCAGGTTTCGATGCCATAATTGCATCGCCTGAGCCAGCTCTTGAGAGAAAGAGGAAGAAAAGAACAGGGGGGAAAAAAAAAGGGGAAGGAGAGCAGCACGGCGCCCGAGCCGCCAGCCTCGTCGCATCCTGCCCACTCCTGCCTGGGGACAGGCCAACTCCTTCCTCCCAGGGTCTGGCTCCCTGCCACAGCTCTGGACCTCCCTGGAGCTGGGACTGAGTAACCAGGAACGGTTTGGGCCGTGGGGAGGTTTCGAGTCTCAAAAGTCTTGTAAATGCTGCTGGTTTGGGTGGGGGGGGAGGGCAAATCCTCCCTTGAGTGTGAGCTCAGCCCTGGGTCCTGCCAGCCCTCTCTGGGCACAGAGCAGCACACCACAGCTCTAGGTTTCTTTCCTGCTTTCCGCTAAAATTAATTTGCTCTAAATTTCCAGATCTCTGAGGCAGGTGTTTTTTCTTTAATAAATGGAGCATTTTCAGTGGAAATGGGAGCCTCCCTGTCCTTCCCCAGTCAGGCACAGAGCTGCTGTGCTCCCTCCGTGCTGTCAGGGCTATGGTCACCTGGGTGGAGACCCCCAGTGCCACCCACGGGGCACAGGACCCCAGGATGAGGATAGGCAGAGGTGGGATAGGACCGGAAAAAAAGGGGGTACAAAGACCCAGCTTGATGCATCCCCACCACGCAGGGGATGGTCTGGTGGGTACCCCCATCCCCATGTGGGGTGAGAAGGGCAGGACCCACACCAGGACCAGCTGTGAGCCCCAGGATGGGCAGGAGGGCTCCTCAGCCCAAGCATCACTGCAAAGGACAAGGTAGCATCCGCAGCGTTTGCACTCTCCCTCACCCAAGAATAACCCTTGCGGGTAGAGAACAGTTGCCTGGTCTGTGTTGGCTTTGACCAATGTGTATATTTTAAGTAACATGAACTGAAATGTCAAAGTAAAGAGTTGCGTGGAAGGGAAAGCACAAAGTCAGTCAAAAAGGCCAAAGTGTTTCTGACCACATGAGTGGCTGGGCTGGGGAAAAGGGCAGCACTCAAAACCACAAGTGTCTGGTTTCCTCAAATCACTACTTTTCTGGTTAAAAACTAAATGGGAAGAAGGATGTTTTTGGCAGCAGGTTCCCCAGGTCCTGGGGAGAAGCCTGACTGTCCCTGTGCTTGGGTAACACAGATCAGCCCCAGGGGTGACACACTGGGTGTCACAGCTAGGTCCCAGCCCACCGCTCTGGCTTCCCCAAAATGCTTCGCACAAAGCAGAGATGTTCCTGCCCTGGTGTCCCTCTCCCGGTACCCCCAGCACCAAGTCCTTGTCACACACAGCATGGGTCTCCCTGCAGTGTCCCACCTGCTGCCACATTCCTGCTCAGTGCCTGGAGGACAGACCCACGCCACCCCCAGTCCCAGCCCTGCGCCATCAACCAGCCAGTGTCCCCTCCCCAGGCACCCTCAGCAAAGGGATGTGTCACCCTGTCCCCCACCCCAAAAAAAGAGGCTGCTGTGCCAGGACTGTTCAGAGAAGGAGTTTTGGGCTGGGGGTGCTTGCTCTGGAGATGTCCCTGAACCCCAGGAACAGCCACCATGGGCAAGGTGATGTCTGCATCTGGACATCCCGTCTCCGGGCTAGTAATAGTCCTCCTCGCTCTCCCCGTAGTCCTCAGGCGTCGTGTGAGGCTTCGGCAGGGAAAAGCCTGTCAGGTTGAGCTGGTCTGAAACGGCAGCACGGGGACAATGTGACATTGTCCATCTCGGTGCCTTCCCCCTTACCCACCAGAGCTAAAGCCAAACCGTGCACGGCAGCTTGCTGGGGCATCCCCAGCACAGCCCTATGCACAGGCAGTTCCCACCATACCAGTGCATCCTGCCCAAACGTCCCACCCCTTGTCCCCATGAGAGCATGGGGACAAGGACATGGTGCTCACCTGGCGTGAAGACGGTCAGGCTGGCTAATGCCACCACCTCCCCCACCCTGTTTCTGGCGAAGCAGCGGTAGGTGCCTTCATCTGTCACTCGCACACCCTGGATCTGGAGCCAGCCCGTCACTTCGTATTTCTGGGGACCGCCTCTGAACTGCAAGGCAGGGGGTGGGGTGGGATTTTGGTTAGCGCTGGGGCCAGGAAAGCCCCATGTGGGGCTGGGATGGATGGGAAGGGGGACACAAGCCCAGGGAAACTCTTTCCCCTCCCTAGTAAGTACCACCCTGGGGGCAGGTGTCGACTCCCTGGATGCAGGTGCCCCCTTTTTCCACTACCCAGGAGAGGTGGGGGAAATGGCCATCTTCTTGTCCCCTGAAGGACCTGGGAGCCCTGCTTTGGGCAGGACCCTGCAGACATGTCCTGGACTCCCAGCTGTGCCCCTAATGCCACCATGGTCCCCAAACGGCAGGAGGATGCTGGGGCTGGTGCTTTGCAGCACAGCAGAAGCAAGGGGCTATCTGTGCCGTGGCCACAGCCAGCCTGGGATGTCTCAGAGGAGCCCCAAGTCCCCTGTTCCAGCAAGCAGTGAGGTCCCAGGACTGCTCTGGCGCCAACCATGCTATTTTCTGTTTGTCCCCAGCAATAAATAGCCTTTTCCTGACCCAGCTGGGCTGCAGCTGTGTTTGCAGGCTGCTATTATGGTGCGGCGGCCAGGGGCGGAGGACAGCTGAGTCTCCTGCAGCCAGGCAGGGTAGCCCTGCTTGGGTTGAAGGTCCTTGGCCGGACCCTGCGACAGGGTATGGGGTGCCACAAAGGTCAGAAAGATGGAGGGGGACCAGCATGTCACCTTGCAATGGTGCCAGGTCCTACCTGCTCCTTTGGCTTCCCCCATCTATCCTACAGTAGCTTTCTCCCAGCCGGTTCCTGACTGCAGTGCGCGGCCCCTGTGCCCACAACCTCTAACAGCTGGGTCCGCCCAGCTAGGCACTATATTTGGGGCTGGCTGCAGGCAAGATGCTGACCCCTGGGCCTGCCAGCGCTGAGAAGGGAGTCCTGCTGAGAGCAACGGGCAGAAAAGGGCAGGGACTGCCTGAGTCTGTTGGTGGGAGCCAGCAGGAGGATAACCCAGGCTGGAAGGCACCTTGGGAGGTCTTCTCTTCCAGCCCTGCCGGTGGGAGTGCAAGTGAAGCCAGAAAACAAAGCAAACTAAAGGCAGAGAGGTGGGAAATCCCGTGCTGCAGGTCTCTGCAGGTCCTAAAAAATATTCATACATTCAAAAACTACTAGAGAAAATTGCAGAAGAGCGCTATGCTGATGGCTCCTAACACCAAGACACCAGCCCTGTCTCAGCCAGTCCTCATGGTGTGCAGGCTCCAGCCACCACTTCTCATTCCCAGGCAAGCAGGTGTGGCCTCCCCCAGAGGAAGAACGCCCTAGGGTCTGGTTGCCCACAAGCTCTGAGAAAGTCTGGGTCCAACGTCCTACATGCACTGCTCACCTGGACAGAGATGTGGGGGTCATCTCCGGGCAGCAGCATCTCCATGCCATCCTTCCTCCACTCGATGGATGCCATGGGGTAGGCGAAGACCTCGCAGCCGAAGATGACGTCCTGCCCAGTGATGTTCCACGTGTCGTAGGGAGGAGAGGTGATCTGGGGCTCTGGGGAAGGGGGGACAGGAGAGCAGGGTGGGCTCAGAAGAAGTCCTACAGACTGTCCTGGGCTGTTCGCCTCTGGCATGGGACAATTTGTCTCATGTAGAGGCGTGCCCCTCTCCTCTCCCACCCATGGCAGACCCTCACCTTGCCCCAGGATGTGGTCCCTCTTCACATCTGGGACTGGGGGCTCCCTGTCCAGACCCCCTGGCCCATGGTGGGTTGCCATGCCTCCTGACCTCGCTTTCCCCACCTGCACAGTGATGCTCAGAGACACACGTGCAGCAGGGAACAGTTCAATAACGTCAATGCTACAAAGCGAAGCTCTCCTCCACAATCGGAGTGTGCTCCTCCTGTGGGGCAAAGGCCGAGGGGCTCTCCTCCAGCCCGAGACTGGTGAGGATGGATGGGGTAGATGAACTTCCAGCCGAATGAAACCTCTGCTCTGGCACCAGGCTCGTGACAGCGATTAAGGGAGTGAGCAGGTCCCTGGATGCTGTACAGAGCCGATACCTCCAGGTCCCACATCGCTTCCCTAGAGGGATTGAGTGAGGACCACCCTTCCTACCCACAGGTCAAGGGAAGGCTTCCACCTCCAAATATACCCAGGGGAAAACATCAAGGACATGATGATCTACAGAAAATAAAGTCAACCTTATGCCCCTCAGGCTGTGGTGACAGCACTGGGTGACCTGTGTGGACCGAGCAGGCTGGGGCACTATCTCCCCACCGCTGCCTGCCCCCCAACCCCCACTGGGTTTTAAATGGGAGATGGAAATCATGCAGGCAAGTCAAATTGACCCAGGTTTCCATTTGCAGGAGGCAGCCACATTTCTCGGGAGCGCTGGGCCAGCGCTGCCGCCAAGAATTCACTAACAATTCCCTGGAACTTCCCCATCTGCTCCAGCAGGTTTTGCTGCCTCCCATAAATCCCGCTCCCATTTGGTAAAGCTGCTCCCAGGCCTTTCCAGGTGCCGGATCTGCAGGGGCTGCCCCAGAGCAGCAGGGCTGGGGGGACGAGAGGGGACTTGCCACTCCATGGTGGAGTCCCCAGCACAGCCGTGTCCCTGTGGATGCCGTGGGTTTGCTGCCAAGTGAAAGAGTTGAGCCAATCCCCCACTTGTTTGTCTTTCCCAAGAGGGACGAGCCTCTGTCCCGCTGCCCACACAACCACTCCCGAGGCACTACCTGACTCGCAGGGACCCTCGTGGGCCACGGTGAGGTTGGCATCGGGGTGGGCATGGGCGACTTCCAGGAACCTGCAGATCTGGGCATAGGTTTTGCCATCGGAGCCGCAGAGGGCCAGGTGGGAGAGGCAGGCGCACTGCGGCTCGGGCACCTCTCCGTGCTGCAGGTCCCCGGCATCCAGCCGGCACTCCAGGTGTTCCCCGCACTTGCCGTAGAAGTGGTTGGTGTTGTCCAGGTCGCAGATCTGTCCCTCCAGGTTAGCACACTCCCAGCAGCAGTCGCAGGCATCCCGCACTGTGCCAGCCAGGCACCCGCGTGGCACCGGGCACTCCTCCGGCCGGCACTCGGCGCAGCCCTCTCCTTCCTCCAGCAGCCGCTGCCAGCCCCGCTGGAGGTAGTCGGAGGTGCTGGGAAAAGCCTGGCCCAGCTGGAGCGAAGCCCAGTGCAAGGAGAGCAAGGAAAGCACGAGGCAAGAGGAGCTCAGGGTCTTGGCTTCAGACATCCTCACGGCAGCTCCTCTATCCCGGTCTCACCATCACTTGGACAGGGACCTCTGGCACTGCTCTGGCCTCCCTGGCTAGATCCGAGGGGCCATCCTGACCTGCAAGGAGGGGGGATGTGTGTTATCAGTGCAGGGAGTGTCCCCCACCCCTCTGACTCCCAGCAGGGGTTGGTCCCAGCCCCGCAGCCGTGTCCTTCCCATCCTGGGGGTCCCCAACTCCTGCCAGGCTCCTCAACCAACTCCCAGTCCAAGATGCTGAACATCCTCCGGTGGCACGAGGCTGCTGCCCCAGACCCATCAGGTTTCATCCTTTTTCCCTGGCAGACCAGTGGGCAGAGCCCAGCCTGCTGTGACCCCACCGCAGCCCAGGGAGCCGGGGGGCTGCCGAGGGGCTGGACAGGCTGCTGCACACCATCACGGCTCAGATGGTTTGTACTCTGTTCCTCTAGGAAGGCCGTTCTTGAGCCAGGCGCCCCTTTCCTTTCCCTATTGCTTTGCAAGAGTCATGAGCCCTTTTTTCCTCCGTCACCATCCAGACAAGCGCAGTGGAGCGGCTGATCCCACAGACAAGGGGCTCTTTCCCACTGGAGGCAGCCAGCTGAGAGGAGCCGAGCCAGCAGGATGCTCCCAGTCACGCCTGGCTTTTGTCCTTCTCCCCTCCCTGCACCGTAAACCCTCTTTTTAGGTACCTCCCACCCAAGCAGGGGCTGAAACACCCCAAAAAAAGCTTTGTGAACCTCCCAGTTATCACACAAGCATCGGGGTGAGCACAGGAGAACTCAGTGCACAAGTGGGCAGTCAGCAGACTGGCGGCAGGCTGACCATGCTCTGGCACAGTGGGGTCCTTGTCCCCAAACCCCAAGCCTGCATCACGGCCCAGGTAAGTAGGGAGGCTGATCTGCCCCTGGGCTTCCCATCCCTGCGGGGGGGATATTTGGGGTCACCATCCCCAGAGAGGGTGACAATAAATTGAACCCCTTTACAAGCATGGCCCAACCCCTGATTACACTCTGGCTGCCTTCCCTGAGACGGAGTGAAATTCCTGTCCCCTGGGCCACCCAACACCAGTAAGCAGAGCTGGGGAGGGGACCCGGGCTGCCCCATCCCCTCCTGCTGGGAACGGCACCGAAGGGCAGGCTGCAGCCCCCTCAGCTGCACCCCACAGAACCCCCATCCTCCAGGACTAACGCAGCCCGGAGCTGGGGCGATGGGGATGGCCAGGTCAGTGGGTTTGCAAGGCGACACACACATGCACCCCCCGCATAACAAACTGGGAAGCTTTGACCTGTTTAGCAGAGACCACCGAGCTCCCCAGGGGTGGAAAGCGGCAGGGGGTCCCGGTGGTGGTGTGTCCCCCCCCTTAAACTCTCCTTAGCCTGGGCTTTATGGAGCAAGGCTCCAGCCCCGATGGATGGCGGGGGGAGGCTGGCAGGGAAGGGGGAATAACTGCAAAGTTGATCACTGGCTCCCCAAGTCTGGAGTGCACTCGAGGGATGGCTCTGGGGGTCCTGGCTGAGCCCTGGGAAGGGGCACGGCGTCCCCTGGGGTCCCCGCCCGGCGGGAGCCACCCCGCTGTGAGCCGCCACTTACCGGAGGTGCCGGGCAGCGGTGGTTTCGGGGGGTTGCGGGCATGCAGTGGCTGTGGCGGCAGGGCTGCTGGCCCCCGGCTGCTCCGACACCCGCCGTGATGTCAGCGAAACGTGAGTCCCCCCGCCCCTCTCCGGGCCCCGCCGCCCATCCCTGGACCGGCACCCGGGCTGGCGGGCACCCCTTCCCTGCCGGGGTCCCGCCACCCACCGCACCCCGGCTCTGCCGCTCCGGCCCCCCGACACCGGCACCACCCCACAGACCCCGACACTGGGGTCACCCCAAGCCACGCACTGGGACCTGGGCTGATGCCCTGGGGTAGGAGGGTACCAGAGTGGGGGGCTGGGGGTCAGAGACCAGCTTTGCAGGGCTCTGTGGGGACACGTGAATGGGAGGGAAAAAGCCAGGGGTGGGCATGGCTGGGGAAGTGGGCAAAAGCCTCTCTCAACCTTTAATTTGGGTGGGAAATACAGGCTGAAACACCGAAAGCTGCTGTAAATAAACAGGGGGGATAATTCCTGGGGGATGTCTGTCCTCACCCCACCCCAGGAGCAAAGAGGGTATTGGGGTGCAAGCAATGGCATTACCTTGGCTGGAGCGGAGTCGTCGGGAGCGGTGGTGGGGCTGCTCCACGCCACAGCAGTGCAAAACCGACGTCCACGGGACTGGGTCTCCAGAGCCCCCCAGTAAGCTGCCTCAGTGCTCCCTGCCTCAGTTTCCCTGGCTCTGAGGAGCCGGGGACCCAGCGTGCCTTTTCAGCACAAACACGTCATGCATTCACATCTTGCTCCTGCCACTCTGCTGGGGGGGGATCCTACAGCCCACTTCCCTCCTCCGGGTGAGGAATTTGTGGGATTTACTTCCCCGGTGAAGCTCAGGCGAAGCAAAGCTGTTGCAGGACCCCTCGGAGGATCTGGTTTCCTTCACCACGCTGCAAAAATCTGCTTTTGCTTTCCAACACCCTCCTGCAAATTCGTTCCGGTCTCCAGAGCTTTCACTCGGTCACGTTGTGAATCCGGCTGCAGCTAACAACGGAAAATGCGCCAGGCTTCGGCCCCCTAAATCCTCCTTTGCCAGCCAAACCCCCCCTCTCCAGCCCCCCACCGCAGAGGGGGGTTTCCTGCCGGCTCTGCCTTTGGCCTCGCCTCCCGCTCCCCCTCCGCGGCCCCCAGCCCCTTGGCTCAGGGCTGCCTCCCTTCCCGGCTCCCCTTGCCTGGCCCATCGAGCGTGGTCCCTGCGTGCCGCAGGTTTTCAGGCCCCTCATCCACGAGACACCAAGCAGCTGGGGCTGCAGCTGCTTTGCGAGCAGGGAAAAAGTCAGGGGGGGCTGAGGTTTCCCTACACACACCCTCAGAAATGGCTCAGAGCTGGAGCAGAGAGGGGACAGGCTGTAGGTGACACAGATGGGGGTGTTGAGCCCCCCTGGGCTGCCCCCACTGTGCCCTGCTTCCCCACCTTGGGACGAAGCATCACTTGTGCCTTCGGGCATCCCTGAGACAAGCACATCCTGGCCTGTCCCGGCCCCACACAGCAGGCAAAGCAGTGGGGCAAGTCTGGCCCTAAATGCCACTATCAGTCCACACAGCTCCTGGCCGGCACAGGAATACAGCCAGCGCTTAAATCCCAGGCACTGCTGAAAAGTGGGGACAGAAATAACCCCTGGTCATTTGCCTCTCTTGCCCTCGGCAGGAGGGCAAGGGGGGACAGGCCCCCATGCTGCTGTCCTTCCCCACACACAAGGACCCTGGCCCAGGCTCTTTCTCCCATGTCCCATACCCAGGTGACTGGAGTGTCCCTGTCCCCATGAGGTTATCACAGCTTCTGGGTGGCTGGATTCGTCGGAGCATCACTGCAGCATCTGCCACCTGCGAGGTGGGGGGAGGCTACATCTTCGGATAGAGATCCTCTGGCCAAGGGTGAAATCCAACCACAGATCTGAGTAGGGAAAGCTCCAGCCACGGTGCAACACAACCCAGCACCTGCAAGCCATGGGCAGTGCAGCTCAGGAAGACAAGATGGAGCTCAAACCTGGCAGGTAATTAAACCTCCTGCTTAATGAGACTGTTGAATGTGCTAATAAATAGCAGCAGCTATGAATGAGGGGTGGAAGAGCTAACCTGTGCTTAACAAGGAGCTGTGTTCAATCACACCTTGATTCAACCAGTGCGGCACCCGGGGCTTGCAGCTCCAACCGCTGGGAGCAGATTTTAGGGGGAAAAAAGGTGGTTGCAGCCCTGGATGGCCTAGAACTGGGGTAAATCACATTCCCAGCTACCCACTCATACTGGCCAGTTTTCCTTCCTTTCTCCTCAATTGGCCCTAGCCCAGTGAAGCTCCTGAAGTTGGGCCGTGAAGATGCAGTGAGTCTTAAGCACCAAAGCCCCCTCCTCCCTACCTGGAGCTTTGCTCCCCATCGCCGTTTCCCCCTGCTGTGGTGGTCCCATTGAAGCCAGGAGTCTGTGGATGCTCCTGGCAGATCCACAGCCATGGCATCTCTCCAGAGCTCTGTCACCAGTATGTGCCCCTGATGGCAGAGCTGTCATGGCCGATCTGGGGTGCCCTGCTGCTCCTGGCCCCATTATCTCCTCACAGCCCTGGGCTGATCTCCTGGACCACCCCACAGAGATCTGGGGCTTACAGCAGACAAGGCCAAGGAAAAAACCCACCCTGGAAAAAAGATCCTGGGCCAAGTGACTCAACGCACGTCATGTCAGGGAGGGCTGGCGAGCAGCGTCGGGGCTGGCGGGGACGGGAATGCGGGTTGTGTCACTGCAGAAGCAAACGTCACTGGGACGTGCTGGGGCAGGGGGTGCTGCTGGCACACTGCTTGGGGCTGTGGCGGTCTCATTCTGATAATAAACCAAATTTCCCATGTTTCAGCTCAAACTTGCTGCTCTTCTCCGTTTCCTGTCTGTTGGAGCAGCCTGACGCAGCCATGATCCAGCCAGCCCACCCCAAGGCCACACAGCTCTCGGGGGTCCTAACCACATCCTGGGTATCCACTGTGGGGACAAGGGACAGGCAGCAGGCAGGTCCCTCCTGACCCACATCCCAGGCCCCGGGAAGCATCCGGGCTCAGGTTTCTCCAGGCTTTTCCAGAGCAAATTCCTCCCAAGAACAAACCCGTCAGCAAATTCTTGGGGAAACGGTTGCAGCTGCGAGCAGGAGGGACGGTGGGGCTCTCAGGCCGGCCCCGAGGAGAGGCATCCGGGTGGCGAGGGATGCTCCGGTCCCTAGGCTGCCGCGGTGTCCCCGGCCGGAGGCTGCCGGGTCCCTTCTCCCGCAGGGCAGGAGCCGCGGCTCGGCGGGGCTGGATGCGGCTCGGCTCCTTCCCCGCAGGAATCCCTCTGCTTTCGCCGGGGTTTTTCCACCGGCCTCATCCAAGAGCAGGTCGTATAACGCGAGGCCAGGAAGCAAGCGGGCGGCGGGGGCTGCGTTCCCGGGGATGCCCCCCCTCTGCCTGCCGTCCACCCCCACCCCCCCGGCGGCTGACACAGCCGTGCCAACTTTGACACCTCGGGGACGGCTTAGCGCGGTTCCCACCGCCCCGCGACGTACCAGGGTCCCCCCACCCCAGCTCCGCATCCCTGACCCCGCAGCAAACAGGAGCACCCCCTATAACGTCCCTACCCGCCCCCTCAGCCCCTTCCAGCCCCCGCACCGAGGGGCTGCCCCGGCGGAGGGGTGCAGGCAGGCGGTGCAGGCAGCAGGCTGCGGGGTCTCTGCTGCCACCTCCAGGGCACTGCTTGCCTCGTCCCCCTCCCCTCGCCCTGGCACTCTTTTCCCTGTACCCGGGCCCTGCAGATCCTGGAGCTCCGCATGGCCACCTCAGCACCGCCCCCCCCCTCCCTGCACCCCAAAACAAGCCACCGCCATGAGCCCACCCTGGGGACCCCCACCGCCACGTAGTGTCCTGAGGGTCTTGGGGACTCTCCTGGGGTGCGGGGACCCTCCGCTCAGCCTGCCCTGGGTGCATCAGGATGCATATCCCACCCCCCGCCTCAACGGGGGTGGGTGCTCTGGAGGGTGCTGCCAGCTCTGTGGGACGGTGCCCTGTGCCCGCTGTCCCCCTTGCACCCTCCCTTTCCCCAGCCTCCACCAGCGCCAGTAGGGCTGGGACACAGCCGGGGAAGGTGACCCACCGCCAGCGCCCCGGCACCCCCTGCCACCAGGGATGGGCGCTGGGGAGGGGGAGCCTGCCCACCCCCCGCCCTGCAAGAGGCTGCCCATTTCCAGGCGTCATTAAAGAGCAATTAGCTGGAAATTAAGCTGAGAACAAGTATTGATTAGCTCATTAAGGCTGGGGGAGCCGGCTGTGGCGGTAGGAATTGCTGCCGCTCACCCTCATTATGGGCAAGGTTAAAGCTTGCGGTCGGGCAGCTCATTAAAAATGCTAGGGACCAATCAATGCCCCCAGCCCAGTGCCGCCCAGCACACTCAGCACCCCCGGGGACACCCAGATGCTGCCTTTCGGAGACTCACCCATGACCTCTGGGATGAGCCAGCTCGGGAAAGGATTGAGCATCCTTGCTCCCCTGCATCCATTGCCACATCCTGGGCTCCCCTGCAGAGGCAGCAGTGTCGCCTTTGGGCTTGTCAGCCCCACAGAGCTCACCAGCTGGGGGGGTCATCTTTCTTTCCTCCCCCAACCAGGGGACCCATGGGGACAGGCCCTCCCTAGCCCAGCAAAGTGATTGAATCCGTGGGCTCTCAGCAGCGCTGCCAGCTCCGGGAGAGGACAGCCAGTATGGCTGGTTTGCAGGACAGCACCCCAGGACTGCTCCCCACCAGCGCTGAGTTCGTCAGATCTCAGTCCAGCCATGCCAGCTTGTGCAGGTGGGGGACAGGCCAAAGTGGGTCTCAGGGGTGGGATGAAAGTAGCTGGGGACATGGGGACAGGCAAAAGACACCCAGTGGCTCCATGCAGCCAAGTGCTGCCATGCCACCCTGCCCTGCACCCCAGCCCCACAGCTCCATGGGCTCTTGGGGCGAGCCCAGGCCCTGCCGAGTCACCCAGCCGGACCCAGCCACCCCAAGCCCCTGTGTCTCCAGTCCCCTGTCCCCTCCAGTGTCCCTCCCATCCCCATCTCTGCCTCTTGTGGCCATCAGCAGCTCAGGGCCAGCTCCCAGTCAGTGCATGCACAGAGGGTGTCCCCGCGCAGGCTGGTGGTGCGGAGCTGGGGGGGTAGGTGTCATCATTATTTTTGTTTTCTTTGCACTGCCCTGGAAATATATTGTATTCTCAGCTAATCCCGTTCAATTACACCACAATAAAACACATAATAAAAACGTAATTCATTTTTCCCGAGCGCTCCATCTCCCTGTGTCTTGGCAAGCTATTAAAAATTTGTCTTCATTTTTCTGGCAAGAGCCTTGTACCTTTTCATCTTTAATTTATGAGAGCAGAATAGCTACTGACAAGCCCTTATTGCACGGCGAGGGGCTGCATTATTTATAAGCCGCCAATGGCTGGCTCAGGGGAGATATTTGCAATATGCCGGGGCCGGCAGAAGGAGAGGGACAGATTCCCGACGTGCCTGTCCCGATCCGCTCCCCCATCCTGGGTGGGTGCTGGGTGCAGGTGTCCTCCTGGCTGCCCCTGGTGGGGGGAGCACGCCCTGCCCAGGCTCTGCCAGCCCCTGCCTGCCGGAGAAGCTACAGAACGGTGTGGCTCTGGGCTGCCTGGCCCTTATCTCACCAGCTGCTGCATCTGCCCATCTTTGGCTTTGCAGCGACTCTCGCTCCTCCGTCCTGGCTCGACACGGGGACTCTGCGGAGCGTGGTTGCCTCCATCCCTCCTTCTCCTTGCATGGACATCCATAGCTCCCTCTGCCTGCCCTGGCTTGTGGGTGACACAGCTGCTGCCCGCGGGCTTGCCAGGGTCCCAGGACAGCAGCGACGTGTTCTCCGATAGCCGTGCATAGAAAGCGGGATAAAAATATCCTCGCTGGAGAGGCAGGCGCAAGGCCGAAGCCAGGGATTGAAGCAGAGCGTCCTGTGAGCGGGCTGGGAGAGGGGGTGGGAGCGTGGGCAGAGCCCAGGGTGAGGGGGGGGGGAACGATCCGGCCTCTCCAAACCAGCAGCATCCAGGGCAGCAGCTTAGCACAGAGCCCTCTGCGCAGCGGCGAGGTGCAAAGCTGCCTGTGCTAAAAAAAGCCCTCCCGACAGCTGGATGAGCTTAACCACACACCGAGCTAGCCAGAGCCTCTGCAAAAGCAGCAGGCTGGAAAACGGGAGCAAAGCCCGGCCCCGGGGGGCACAGGGGCACCCTGGCAGCCAACCTGTCCATCCCTCCCGCTGCCATCCTCACCCCCGCGGCAGTCCCTTCCAACCGTATACGAACTGGCAAGCAAGACGCTTCTCTCTGCTTTTGGTTTTGTATAAACAACCTGCCTTTATTATTTGGTATATGTATGGGTACATTGTATTTATATCAAAAATAACTAGAGGAAACCACGGTGAACTTAAAGCTATTTGAGAAGGTCCACCTGAAAGCAAGCACTCCAGGAGAGGGTAGAGTGTCCCCCCAGGGGGAGCCCAGCCCTGAATACAGATGGCATTAAGATGAGAATAAAAACATGGACTCTGCTGGAATTAAAATGTGCCATTTGCTCTGGGGATGGGAAGGAGCAGAAAGCCAGATTAAATCCCTGGAGCAGCCCAGAGAAGAGCAGGGGGTGAGCTGAGAGCGCGCGCCTGGGCTGGGAGAACCCTCCCCTGGGTTCGAGCCACTGTGTACGCTTGAAATCACTCACCCACGGCTATTTTGGACACAGGGAGTTTTCCTCTCTGAAAGCTGCTCTGCCATCCCCAGGCACCAGCTGCTGAACTGCTGGGGAACTTGGGGTGCCTGCAGAGGGGTCCAACCCTCCATGGCTGTGATTGTCTGCTGCCTCCTAAAGCTGGGGAGCACCATCCTCTTCCCCACCCCACATCCCCACTCACACGGTCCCCGGTGCAGCTGCACACGCAGGGTGAGCACGGGAGACACGCACAGGGGGGACAGCCAGGAGGTCCCCAGGCTTGGGGACAGGGTTCAGTGTGGTACTGCAGGGCTGCGGGCATCCCGGGAAGCGGGGCCGAGCACCTGGGACCTACAGACACATGACGGCCAAGGGAAAGCGGCGGCAGACCCGAAGGGATCCAAGGGGCGAAGCTCAGCGATGCGCCAGCCCGGTGGCTCCGCAGCACGCATCTCGGCCACCCCGGGACCCCCGTTCAGAGCCCTTTGTTGAAGTAGACGGTCTCCAGCTGCGGGTCTTTCTCCCGGATCCAAGCTTGGACTTCAGGCTCCAGGCGGCTCACGGACATCGAGCTGCCGAGGGGACAGGGATACAGTGGATGGAAGGGGGACACCCATCAGTGGCTTCAGGTTTGGGAAACCACCTGCTGCCACCCCTTCCCCACCTGCACCCCATGGGGATGTTGTCCCCATGCCCCAGCACAGACCTCTGGGTCTACACTGCTGCGTGTGCACAGGGATGTGTGCGCACATGTATTTTCAAGCCTCTGATCGTTCAAAGGGGCAGAATCATCTCTTGGGAGTTGGAGAGCACAAGGAGCCCACTATTTCCCTCCCGCACCCCATGCCTTGCCCCACGGGGCTGCACACAGGGGCAAAGTGCCCATCCTTACCTTTTCTGCGGGAAAAGCGCGCAGCACAGCGGGGTCGCGAACACCAAGCTGCAAGGGAAAGACACGGAGAGGAGAAGCTGGGCTGCAGCAAGGACAGCCCAGAGCTGTGCCGGGTGCTCATCTAGGGAAGGGGTAAGGAGACGTCATCTCCAAGCTCCAGAACCTGCTTTTGGCTCCTGGAGTGGGGCAAAGCCTGTCCCCATCAGCATGGGGGAACAGCGATGCTGAGCAAGAGCCCGTGGCAGGCTTGAGAGATGTCAAGATGGAGCAAAACAGCTCCTGGTCCCGGGACATGGCACCCCATCCCACCCGCCTGGGTGGGCAACAGCCTGGCTAAGCTCCATTTGCCCTCCCAAGGAGCTCTGGGGTGGCTCTCGCCTCCCCTGCCAGGCAGACCCCCCCAGCAGCACTGCCCCCCGTACCCGGGCTTGGTCTGTGCCCAGGGCAGCGATGCCCATCAGCAGAGGCTGACTTACCAGAGTCCCACCAGGCCAACCTGCAGAGGAGCATTCATGTACGGGTAGCGCTGCCAGGGACAGGGAGAGGCTGCGGTCAGTGGGGTGGACGGAGCAGGAAGGTGTCTGTTCCCTGACGGGGTGCCAGCCCTGAGAGATATCACCCCATGCCCACCCTCCCCTCGTGGGACCAGCAGTACCTTCAAGAAAGCTCTCTTCTCCAGGGCGTTCATGATCACCGGGGGGATGGCTGGGGCAGAGGGGAAGGAGATGAGCTCCCAGTGCTCACAGCCCCCCAGCCAGCTGTGGGACCCTGTCCCACACTGCCAGGGACCAACTGCAGCCCTCGGACACGGGGGGAGGAGGGGACACTCACCCATGGCCGGGGCTGCCATGCCAATGCGGGAAACGACCACCTGGAAAATGGCCTTCTGGGCTGCAGCCGTGGACTCGCCCAGGCGGTTCCCGTTCTCATCCGTGACAGGGATTCCCAGCTTGAGCTCTCTGCAGGGAGAGTGGGGGTGAGGGGGACCCCAGGGCACGCAGGTGGGGAGGATCAAAGGACAGGGCAGGGACACTGCACAGGAGCATATCTCCAAGGGAGGTTGGTGTCCTCCTTATTCCCCATCCACTGCCTGCATAATAAGTTGGGGGGGGTGTGTCTCAGCTGGACCCACATTCACATTTGGTGGGTCCTCAGCAGGGCTGGACACGGAGGGGGAGTTCACAGCTGGCGTTAACTGATAACCCCGTGGGATGCAATGGGGTGCTTGTACCCTCAAACCAACCCCCCAGGGGAAGGGGTGCCAGCAGGGCCAGAAAGGAAGCCCCCTGCAAGCCCATGGCATTCCTCCCCCCCATCCCCCACCAGTGCCTGGTGAATCCCAATGCGAGCCCGAGCGCCCCGTCCCAGCCCAGGGACTCACCTCTGCCTCATCAGCGGGATGTTGATGCAGTTGGCAGCAGCCACAGCCGCAAAAGGCACGTACCGGCCAATGATGGCTGGCAAGTGCTGCAGGGGTAAGCAGGGAGCACGTCACGCAGAGCGTCTGGGGGCAGAGCTGGCTGTCCCTGGGTCTGCCACCTCCAAGACCTTGGAATGTCCCAGCCCCACCAAGGAAAACCATTCCCTCCTCCCCTGCAACTCCCGGCCAGTGAAAGCTGCACAGCCCAGGGGGTTGGGGGGTCCCATGTCCCCTCCCAGCCCTGGAGGGAGACCGAGGGGTGAAAGAAGCCTGGAGAGATCCAGCTGGGGACGGAGCGGGGCTAGTGGGACAGGCCATCTCCAGAGCCATCGCTGGAGAGAGGGGCTGCTTTGTGTGCCCCCCGCGCACTCCCAGCAACCCCATTCCTCCATTTTCTCCCCTGCCCCAGGTGATGGGGAGCAGAGGGACACTCCACAGGGAGCGCCCAGGTGCCCCGGCCACTGATGGCCACATGCCACCTTACCTTGGTGAGCGATTTGAGCCCCAGTGCTGTGACAACTGCCCCTGTGGTTGCACTCACATAGGCTGTCCCCAGCTGGCTGCAAGAGCGGAAGGTGACACTGATGAGCCAGGGTCTCCCCATCCCACCACCACCCCAGAGGAGGGGACAGCATGTCCTTCAATAGTAGGAGGGCACCTGGGTTCCTCTCCCAGCTCTACCACCAACCCTAACAGCCCCACTGGTGTCTATCTCTGGCTGCACCAGGTCTCCATCATCCCATCTCACAAACCCCCACTATTCAAAAAGCTATTCAAGGCACTCCCCCCTGGAATTTTTGGGTGCCCTGGTCAGAGGAGTGCTTACCTGGGGGTGATGGGCGCATCCCCACTGCGGTTGGTGTAGTTGACGATGGCGTTGAAAGACTGGTTGACCCACTGCCAGAACAGCACGGCCGGCGTGGTCCTATGAGACAGAAGAGGGTGCTGGTGGCACTGGGGGATGCCACCCATGCTCCTATGGCATGGGTGCCTTGCCAGGTAAGGGGCATGCATCCCCTTCTCACCCCAGGGCCCAGGAGGGAGCCCAGGAACCCCCGCACCGGGCACCTTCCTGGGCCCTGGGGTTTGGAAGGGACGGGTACCTGTAGAAGGTCAACATGCAACCGGTGATGGTCATGTTCATGGGGACCTGGGCGGACATGCGCCCTATGAGGAGCATCTTCTCGCCCGTGTCGGGGTGGAAAGCCGAGTCATAGATGTACTTTGCCCGCCATAGCTGGTCCTCCGTCAGCCCCGGGGGCACCATGCCTGCCCTGCCGAGTAAGGGTAGCACCCGCTGGGAGACCCTCTGCCAGCAACTGTGCCCCACCTGGCCCCCCACCCCATATGGGGCAGTTGGGGGATGCCTCGGGGACCAGCCAGGAAATGTGGGGAGCTGTCTTTGGCTGGGGGGAGGCCAGCACTGCTCCCACTCCCACTCCGGGGAATGGCCCCGAGGTTGTATCCTGCCCGGGAGCAGTGCTGGGGGTACGCCCCCCCCTCCCCCCAGTACCTGTAGTCCTCCACCACCCGGCGAGCCTCCTCCAGCGTGGCCCCCGAGAGCAGCAGGTTTCGGGGGTCGGTGACCATGAAGAAGTGCTTGGCCCGGCCCTGGAAGGTGCTCTGGTCCCAGCGGGGCTCACGGATGTTGATGGTGGCAGGCAGGGACGGAGGCATCTTCTGGAAGGGGTGGGGGGGCAGTGGTTATGTGGGACGTCCACTCCCCCCTCCCGAATCCCTGGTGGGGCAGCTCTGGAGCTCCCCCAGCCGGGAGGGGACACGGGGGAGACACAGAGCACCCCTTTGCAATGGAGCTGAGAGGAGACCGCTGAGCCCACCCAGCAGACGGGGCAGCTCGTGGGTGGGTGACCCCCCCACTGCACCCCTCCACCCTGCAATCTGTCAGTGGGTAGCCCCCCGGTCCAGCTCGCAACAGCCACCGATGTAGACCCCTCCCACCCCAGCAGGGCACCCCGGACATGGGTGGGGGTACGGGGACCCGCCGCCCCGGGGGTGCCAGTCGCGGGGGGGTGGGGAGGGGGCGAGGAAGGGCAGGGGAAAACAGCAGATCCCCCACTCGGTACGGCACCGAAACACACGGCCCGGCCCCATTTCCACGCCCGCCCTTGCCGGCGAGAAGCGGGGCTGTGCTCCCCCCGCGCTGGGCCGAGCATCCCTCCTCCCTCGCGTGACACCCCCCCCCCCCCCCCCGCCCCATAACGACCCGGGCCGGGGTCGCCCCAGGCACTCACGGCTCCCGGGGCAGCGCCCGCCGTGCCCGCTCCCGCCGCCTCCGCCCCTCTCCCGCCCGGCGCGCTGACGTCCGGCCTCGTCACGGGCCGGGGGCGGGGGGGGGCGGCCCCGCGGCGGGGGGAGCGCGGCGGGGGCCACGCAGGACCGGGCCGGCTGCGGGGGCGGGGGTGTGTGTGGGGGGGGTGTGTGTGTGTGTGGTACGTGCCAAGCCGCACGCGGGTGTCCCCGTGTCCGCCGCGCGTCCCCGCGGGCTCACGCGGGTTTGGATGTTCCTCGTGACGTCGCGCTCACGCGTGTGTTCACGCGTGGGGCGGGGCGGGCGGGCACACGCGCGTGCGCGCGCCTGAGCGGGGCCGCGCGCACGCGGGTGCCCCCGCTGCGTGGGCGTCTGCGAGCGCGACCCTGCCCCCGCGGGAGTGGGGGGACACCACGGTCCCCGCCCCCGCCGCCCCCCCCCCCCCGCAGCCCCGTGTCCCCTCGTCTGCCCTCCCCCCGCCCCGCATCACCTGAAACCGCCGCGGTGTCGGGTTCGCGCTGGCGGCTCCGGGCCTCGCCGGGGGGTCACGGCCAGCCCCGGGGTGGACGCGATGCCCCCCGGGGAGGGGGACACGGGGGGACACCGGCTCGCATCACCGGAGTGATCGGGGGCGGGGGGGGGGGGAGGGGGCACACGAAACCCCCCCACACCCCGTCCGTGCCTCAGTTTCCCCCGTGTGCCCCCGGCATGCTCCGGGATGACCCCCTCGGGGCGGGGCACCACATACCTCGCCCCGCGCAACCCCACGGGGGGACGCGCCACCCCCTAGCCCCCCAACGCCGTGCCCGTGTAGCGGGGTATGCACAGGGCTCCCCCCCCCCCGCAGTTGCAAAGCCAGCCCTGGCCGCTCCTGATTGACAGCTCCCGCGCCCGGTGGCCGCGCCGGTCCCGCGGGGGCAGCCAATCCCCGCGGGCGGGGGGGCGGGAGGCGGTGCCCCCCCCCGGCCTCTCCATCCCCCCCGCGCTGCCGGGTGTCTCTTTCGCAGGTGGCACCATGGGGACAGGTGAGGAGGGCACGGGGCGCGGGGGCGGAGACGGCGGTAGGGGGGTCCCCAGCGCCCTTTCCGGGGGGGGGCACCGCCGGCTGATGCTGGGGGCCGGGGCGCCGTGGGGGGCAGGCGGGCGGCGGGGACACCGGCGTGTCCCCCTGACCGAGGCCATCACTTATTTATTGAGGTCAGGCTGGGGCGAGCGGGGGACGAAGCGGGGGGGCCCCGTGGTGGCGTTTCACCCACGCCTGGAAAATCCCCGCGGGTACTGCCCCGGGGGGCTGCGGGCTTGTCCCCTGCCCCATGGCGGCTCCTGGCGATGTAAATCCGGAGGGGCTCCGGGGAGGATGGAGAGGGGCTTCTCCCCCCCTCCTGCTGCAAAGCCTCCCCAGGGAGGGGACCGGGGTGGGCAGGTCCCGCTCTCTGGCATAAAGCTGAGGTTCTTACGTCCCCACTCCAGGGCCTTTCCGGATTTACACCACCAGGTAAAGCCCCTTTGCACTCCCTATTCCGGATTTACACTGCCAGGCAAAGCCCCTTTTCACCCCGGTACCTTGCCCTAGGGCAGGACAGCCTGTGCCCGCCCGCCCCCATGGTGGTACCCAGGAGCCCTGCAGCAGTTTGGCCCCCAGGGTCCTACAGGACAGGGAGGAGACAGGGATGGAGAAGGGGTCACAAAGCTCCTTGTCCCCCCAGGCTGTGCCACCGCGCCCAGGACCCATCCTGCCAGCACAGCGTACCCACGCCAGCTGTCCCCAGCATCGCGCTGCTAAGAGGGAGCGGTGCCTGAGCCCGGGCATGTGCTGCTGGACTATGCCATGTCCCCCCCCGGCCGGCGGGCAGCCCCAGCCCCGTGAGGACACGGCCAGACCGGAGCCGGACGCCGGGACACCGGGACGCCCAGCGCCGCCATGGCCCAGGGCTGGGACGCGGCGCTGTCGGGGATGACGACAGGCAGCCGGTCACGGAGCTCCAGCAGCGAGGCCAGCCTGGCCCCCCACTGCCTCCTCAGCAAGCAGAGCCGCCTGCTCAATGGGGCCACCCGGGTCAGCCGCGCTGCTTCCCCCATGGGCCGCGTCATCCTCATCAACACCCCCATCGAAGGTGTGTGGGGTGCCCTCCCAGCCCTCTGCCCACCCCTGTGGCTGGGGAGGGGGCAGACGCCTGGGTTTCCCGGGTCTGGGGGTAGGGGGAGTTGTCCTGGGACTGGGGACATCCCCATCAAGAGAGATATGCCCTCTCCTGTTGCTTGCGCCCAGCCTGGGTGACACATCCCGTCCCTCGTCCCCATAGCCAGCAGCAATGAGAGCAACATCATCAATGCCATCACGGTGGAGAAGAGCATGGACGGCAAGCTGGGCTTCAGCGTCCGTGGTGGATCCGAGCACGGGCTGGGCATCTTCGTCAGCAAGGTGGAGGAGGGCAGCGCTGCCGGTAAGTGGGACGGGGTGAGGGATGCCGGTGGGGACAGGCACGTGCCAGCAAGACCCTCTCTGGAAGCTCCCAGTGACACAGTGCCATAGTGGCAATGCCACCATTCATGGTTGCAAGCCACCATTTGCTCCCTGCTGCCTCTCACCATGGAGTTTTCAGGCTGCCCACAGAGAAGAGTCGGGGACAGGAGTGGGCAGCCCTGTGCTGATGGCTCTGAGCTCTATCCCCAAGCCACAGTGGGGTGACAAGCCCCCTGTGCCTGCTACAGCCTTGGTGTGATTCCCAGGGATCCCTGCCTCTGTTCCTGTGGGGTTTGGATCAGGCTGGGGTCACATTTAGGGAGGGGATGCCAAACAAGGACATCAGTGCTGGGTCAGGTGCCCAGCCGAGCCGTGTGCCCCTTGCAGAGCAGGCCGGGCTGTGTGTTGGTGACAAGATCACGGAGGTAAACAGTGTGAGCCTGGAGAACATCACCATGAGCAGCGCCGTCAAGGTCCTCACTGGCAACAACCGCCTCCGCATGGTCATCCGGCGGATGGGCCGCGTGCCGGGCATCAAGTTCTCCAAGGAGAAGACGGCCTGGTGAGCAGGACATCCCCCATGCCAGCACCCCAAGCATGGTGGGGAGGCTTGGTGGGGTATGCTGGGGAGCAGGCAGGGTGCCAAAGCTGGGGGACTCTCAGGGTTGGGGGCATCGGAGGTCTCTGACAAAGGTGGGGGGAGCCCAAGGTGGGACACAGGTCTGTGCAGGAAGGTCTGGAGCAGGCAGGGTGGGGTGCAAGCCCCATCCTCAACACCCCCCATCCCCATTGCTCTTCCTCTGCTGGTGACACCAATGGCCCCATCCTGCTGGAGGGCAAGAGCCAGACCCCCGAGCCCCCCCCCAACATTGTGCCCGTGCTCCAGGGTGGACGTGGTGAACAGGCGTCTGGTGGTGGAGAAAAGCGGCTCAACGCCGTCGGAGAGCAGCTCCGAGGATGGGCTGCGGCGCATCGTCCACCTCTACACCACCTCCGACGACTACTGCCTGGGCTTCAACATCCGCGGTGGCAGGGAGTTCGGCCTTGGCATCTACGTCTCCAAGTACGTCCACCCCAGGGGACATGCAGCACCCTGATCCCCGCTGTGCCCACGGTGGGGCTCGGCACCTCCGCCCTGGCTGAGCCCCCCCACCCTCGTAAGACTGTGGGCATCACTACCGCGGGTGCTGGGGCACAGGGCCACCCAGGCAGAGGTGTGGGGCAGGAGCAGGGCTCCGACAAGGGCTCGGAGCCATCCTGCCCCCCCTGCTGCCCTAGGGTGGACCCCGGGGGGCTGGCGGAGCAGAACGGCATTCGGGTGGGAGACCAAGTCCTTGCAGCCAACGGAGTCAAGTTCGAAGACATAAGCCATAGCAAGGCAGTGGAGGTGCTCAAGGGGCAGACCCACATCATGCTAACCATCAAGGTACTGGCACCCAGCCCCACGGGACCCCTGGGCGAGGTGGGGGGGTTGGTGTGTCCCCAGGCTGGCGCTGCCCCAGCTCGGCCCGGCGCCTGTGGGGCTGGCGCAGCCACCAGCTGGTTGGGTTTCAGGCGGGTGGGAGGCGGCGGGGGGGGAGGGGGGGGGATGCATTATTCATGGCTGGCACCAGATCGGGTTCACCCAGCACATGCTGACCCCCATGTCCTCTCCCCCTGTGCCTAGGAGACCGGCCGGTTCCCTGCCTACAAGGAGATGGTGGCCGAGTACTGCTGGCTCAGTCGCTGTAAGGACAGTGCTGCATGCGTACTGGGAGGGCCGCCGGTCGGGGAGGGGGGGGGGCGGGGGGGACAGGGCTGAGACCACCATGCAAAGTGCAGCTGGCCCCGGTGGGGAGGGAGGGGGTCCTCGTGCCATGGGGTCCCATGGCCTCAGAGGGGGCACGAAGCTCCCTGTGCCACAGTCAGCATCTCCATGGTCTCCATGGCCTCACAAAGGTCTCACCTGTCCCCCGTTCTTCTAGGGGACGTAAGAGCCCCATGCTGTGGCCAGCAGCCCTGTGGTCCCTGCGATCCTGCAGGGTCTCATGTGTCCCCATCCTTGTAAGGGACATGAAGAGCCCTATGCAATGGCCAGCAGCCACTTGGTCCCCCACCTTGTGGGTCTCCACGTGTCCCCTGTCCTCAGGGTGAAAGCAGAGCTCCCTGAGGCCCGGTGGTGTGTCACCCAATGTCCCCACTGTGCCTTTGCAGTGACCAATGGGCAACTGCAGCAGCTGTCTCAGGCCTCGGAGACCAGCTCCTCCATCTCCTCCTATTCCTCGGGGCCAGCACCAGGGGCAGTGAATGGGCTGGGGACAGCCACCTCGGGACCCCCCACCCGCACCGTTGATGTGGCCATCTCCACGGAGGACGGGCCACGGCGGGGCTGGGCACGGGAGCGTGCCGAACGGGCCATGCA
Organism: Rissa tridactyla; assembly: GCF_028500815.1. NCBI lineage: Eukaryota > Metazoa > Chordata > Aves > Charadriiformes > Laridae > Rissa > Rissa tridactyla. The sequence goes on from NC_071471.1 coordinate 58,515,764, forward strand.
GACCGAGCCAGCCGCCGAGGGGCTGCCAGAGACGCGGCGCATGGTGCGGCCCCCCGAGCTCCTGCGGGACACAGCCATCCGGGCCCAGGGCGTCCGCGAGCCCCCCGGCACCCACCCGCGCCGGACCTTCGCCCACTCGCCCAAGACAGCGCTGCTGCTGGCACTGAGCCGGCCCCGGCAGCCCATCACACGCTCCCAGAGCGACCTCACCGTCGCCGGTAGGCACCGGGGCGCAGCCCCACGCGTAGCACTCACCCCTGGCTGGCGGTCCCTTCCAACCCTGCATCCCCAGCCCTGCGTGTCCTGTAGCTCAGCCTCTGCCCCACATGGAGCCTATCCCCTGCTCAGGAATCCTATAGCCCCTGCCCCACACAGATACCTGGCCCCTGCTCCTGGGCATCCTATAGCTGAGTCCCTGGGCCCTACCCCAGCACCTTCTAGCCCCCGCCCCATACAGACACCTGGCCACCAGTCCTGGGCATCCTATAGCCCAGCCTAGACCCAGTCCTGTCTGCAGGGCTTGCAGGGCACCCCAAAGCCCAGCCCTGCAGCCCCTGGACATCCCCAGCACTCTGCAGCAGGTCTCTTTTCCAGTCAGTGCCCCCCCAGGTTACCAGCCCAGGCCTCTTCCCAGCTCCCAAACACCATTTGGGGTGGCATCCCCCACCCTCTCCGCTCCAAACCCCTCTCTGTCCCCAGAGGAGAAGAGGAAGAAGGAGAAGCCAGAGGTACAAGGGGCACGGGGGGCTCCCCCGGGGCTGCACCGCTCCAAGACCCTCGTCAATCTCTTCTTCAAAGGGGGCCGTGCCACCAGCCAGAGCTGGGCCCCCCCCAGCCAGGACCCCCCCGCCTCCGACCGCCGGGCACGCGCCAAGTCCCCGGGGCGCCCTGATGGGGACAGAGGTACTGGGATGGGGGACAGGGCGGAGAGGGACTCGACCTGGGACCAGTCCCACCTTCTGTGGGCACTGCGACCCCATTGTGGCATCCCTAGCATGGAGGGGGAGCATGGGGAGGGAGTCCCCAGACATGCAATTTTGGCGATGGGCAGCAATGCTGCTGGCCCCCCCACGGGTGCTCACCCCTCTCCATCTCCCTTGCAGTAGGTGCTGTGCAGAAGTTTGTCATCCGGAGCCTGAAGCGGGGTAACGGGGGTGCCTGTGTGCCCGGGGCGGGGGGACGGACTGTGGGGCAGGCTCTGCATGTGCCTGGCCCCACACTGCGTGTGTCTGACTGGTGTGGATTGAGCTGGTGGGCTGGGGGTGGTTGTGGGGGGTCCAGGGCGGTCGCTGCCCCTCTGGCCACCCCTCCTTGCTGTGCCCCCCCAGAGAAAAGCCAGCGTGCCAGCATCCTGGGCCCCGCGGGCATGGCTGCCCTGCAGCCCAGCAGCAGCGACCCGGAGGCCCGGCTCCCGCACATCCAGGACACCGCCGCACGCCTCCTCAGCCCCGACGAGGTGACGGCCGTGCTCCGCCACTGCTCCCGGGTACGGTGCTGCAGGCACGGTAGCTCCTGCATGCTGGGGGGGAAGCTCTGTGACCCCCCACACACACATTAAGGTCTGGAAGGTAAACTGAGGCACGGGGGAGACACACCCATGTGCTGACACTCCTCCTGCGCCCGCAGTACCTGCATGAGGGCAGCGTGGAGGATTTGGTGCGGCCGCTGCTGGCCATCCTGGACCGGCCGGAGAAGGTCCTGCTGCTACGGGATGTGAGGTGGGTGGTACCCCGGGGTACCCCAGTACCACCCAGCCGGGTGAGACAGACCCAGAGCCCCACATGTGCTCTTCAGCTCTGGTCGTGTTCCATCCCGGAGGCAGCCACAACCTGTCCCTTCCCCTTTGCCCCGGCAGGAGTGTGGTGGCCCCCACAGACCTGGGACGGTTCGACAGCATGGTGATGCCCCTGGAGCTGGAAGCCTTTGACGCCCTGAAGAGCCGCTCAGGTAGAGCCTGGCCCCGCTGGGGACCTTGACCGTGGGGGGTCAGCAGGCAGGGGTGGGCACAGCCTGGGGGGGGGTGTGACTGGCCGCTCTCCCTGCCCATAGTGCGCTCGCCTGCCCTCCGCCCAGCCCACCACGACGTCCCCCCCAAGAGACACCTCATCACACCAGTGCCTGGTGAGTGCCACCCCACGGGGTCTGCGCCCTGGTCCCCAGGCTGCCCTGGGAGACAGGGGGGGCACCAGGGAGGGTGTGGGGGGGGTGCAGGGTGGAGGGGGTATGGGTGCAGTTTTGGGCGAGGAGAAAGGGAGCTAGGATGCCTGGGTGCAGGGGGTCCCAGGGGAGAGGGAGGCTGGTGGGTGCAGGGGTTCCTGGGGGAGAGGGAGGGTGGTGTCCCTGGGTGCTGGGAGGGCCCAGGGCAGGATCTGGGGACCATGGGTGCCAGGGGTTCTTGGGGAGGAGGGACCTGGAGTCCCTGGAGAGAGCTGGAGTGCCTGGGCATCCCTGGAGGATGAAGATCCTTGGTGCCAAGGGGGTCCCTGGGTTGGTGGAGGTCCCCAGGGCTCAGGGCTTTGGGGTGCTGGGGGGATCCCTGGGTGGCTGGGGTCCCAGGGGATCCTTGGGTGGTGGGGGTCCCAGGGAGCAGGGCTGTGGGGTTCCGGGGGGATCCCTGAGCCCCTCTCATTGCAGACTATCGGGGCGGGTTCCTGCTGAAGCCGGCTGGGGCCCCAGAACTGGAGGAAGCCGGGGGGCTACAGGCGAGCCCAGCCCGGCTGCGAGCCTCCCCCAGCCCCCACCAGCTTCACCCCCGCACCTACACCCCACTCCCCGACGTGCCAGTGGATGCCTACGCCTGCGCCAGCCGCCCCCCACCCCCTGCCAGCCCCCGGCCCCCCAACTGGCTGCTGGCTGAGCTCCCCCTGGGCGAGGGGCGCGGGCGTTCACGCAGCCCCCGGCCCACCTGGCACAAGGAGCCCCCCAGGTCGGTGCCCGACAGAGGGGCCGATGTGCTGGGGAAGCCCCGGCGGACACGGCCCCCCCTTGCACCCCTCTTTGGGGGGCCAGGTAGTGAGGCAGGTGCTGGCGTGGCCACCAATGGCCCCGGGGATGCTGGCAGGGAGGAAGAGGAGGAAGAGGAGTACCGGCTGCTCACCGTCACCCTCTCCAAGCTGAAGCACTCGCTGGGTGGGTGGCACAGGGGTGGGACCCTAGGGATGGGGTGGGGACCCTCCTCCTGGCACCAGCATCACTGGGATGGGTGGGACCCCCTTGGCAAGGGGCATCCCATTTAGGGAATGGGACAACACACCGAACACTGCTCCTACCTCCAAAACTAGGTGGGGAGAAGAGGAGCTGCCACTGCCTGGTGCCCTCCACCCTAACAAAACAGGGCAGGACAGAGGCATGGCTGCCCAGGGGAGGGGGTGCCATGGCTGGGAGTGGGTGGAGGGGGTCCCAGCCTACCTGGATGCGAGGGTCTTGTGGCTCCCTCACAGGGATCAGCATCTCCGGCGGCATCGAGTCGAGGGCACAGCCAGTGGTGAAGATCGAGAAGATCTTCCCTGGGGGAGCCGCCTTCCTCAGTGGTGTCCTCAAGGTACAGGGGGATATCGGGGGGACCCAGCACACCCCGAGGGGTGGGCAGGCATCCAGACATCCCCATCCTGTGGTGCTGCTGGGTGCTCGCAGCCCGCTGGCACCCCAAAAGCGGCTGTACTTCACCCTGCTGCCTTCTCTCATGGGGGTCAGGCCGGGCAGGAGCTGGTGTCAGTGGATGGAGAGAGCCTGCAGAATGTCACCCACCAGCGGGCTGTGGACATCATCCGCCAGGCCTACCGCAACAAAGCCAAGGAGCCCATGGAGCTGGTGGTGCGGGTGGCTGCAGTCTCCCCAGAGTGATGCTGCACCCCCCCTTCGAGGAGCCATCCCACGCTCAGGAGGAGCTGGATGGCTCATTCCTGCACCAAGTTGTGGCTGGTCTCAGCACAGGCAGAGTGCACGAGAGCCAGAGTCACCCCACGGGCACAGAGGAGATGCCCGCAGCAGGACCCAATGTGGGGGGGGGGGGCAATGCTGGCAAGGTGGGAGGGGGACAAGTAGCCCCCAACCCTGCTCTGGACAGACAGACACAGCCCTGAAAAAAAAACACAGCCAGGGGCTTGTTTTTAATGGGCGTTTCCAAGTGGTACACGGGCGAACCGGGCTCTGGGAATGGGACACGACCGAAATAAAGTACAAAAATCCCCCTCTGGAGCCAGGGGCGACCAAGCCAGAGCTGGGCACAGCCAGGCTTTTCCTTTGGTTTGACCCCCCTGGGTGCCCAGCTGGGCTACCCACCACTGCCCACCCCAGGAGTGTCCCCGGGGTGTCCCCAGCTGTCACCCCCGGCACCGTGCCCCTCTCCCCTGGCAAGCTGGGCATCACAGGGGCATGGGCCAGGCTATTTCTGGGGGGGAGAGAACAGAGGGCTGCTGGGGACAAGGGCATGGGAAAGGCACTGAAGGCAAGCTGCCCCACGGCAGGGGCAAAGAGGACGCAGACAGGTGGAGTGTGAGCTGGGAGAGGGTGATATGTTTTGGTAGGTCCTATAAAAATAGAGTTATTTAAAATGGCACAGAAACTAATCCCCTGACAAACACACGGAGGGCAGGGGGGAGGCTGGCACAGGCAGGCTACACATGCCATCCCCTCTGGAACTGGCTGGGTGACAGTGCCAGCAGGGATGAGAGGGAGGGGACAAGCCAGACCTCCCCCGGTCCAAGGTGACCCTGGTTGAAGCCAGCGCCGCTAATCCCCTGGGCGCTAAGAAGATCAGCGGGGACCAGCTCCGGGCAGCCCTGAGGCCGGGACTCAGCACCCACCTGGCCCCACATCTCACGGGCACCCCCCTTGCTATGCCAGGTGCTGATGCACCCTCGCCACAACACCTCGATGCTGGGGAGGGGGCAGTGCCTGTGGTCCCCTCTGCCCCCTCCCAGTGCCAGCACAGTCTTTGCAGAGCTGGGGGGAGGGCAGGGATCCCCCACAGCCCCCTAGCTCCCAAAATCCCAGGGGCTGGAGTTCCCCCGCAGCAGGCAGCTTCTCAGATCTCAGTGGCCGTGATCTCCTCGAAGGGTGGGTCGGGGCCAGGGGGGTCGCAGGGCTCGGGCGGGGGGTCCTCACCCTGGAGCCGGAGATGCTGGAGCCGTTGCTCGAGCCGCCGGTTGCGGCGGTACATCTGGATGTAGCTGTACTGCAGCTGCTTCTGGTAGCGGATGACCCGCTCCTTCTCGCCCTGCCACGTGCCACGCTCCTGCTCAAAGGCGTCCCGCTGCTCCTGCCCGCGCCGCCGCTCCAGGGCCACCTCCGCCCGCAGCCGCTCCAGCTGCCGCCGCAGCCCCACGCCGCCCCGGGGCTCCTCGTCGGGTTGGGGGCATCCCTCGCCGGGTGGGGGGAAGCCATCGCCGGGTGGGGGGCATTGCCCGCGGGCAGCTTCCCGCAGCCCCGCCACCTCCTGCTCGAGCCGGCCGGCTTTGGCGCGGAAGAGGTCGGCCTCGCTCTTGCGGCGCTGCAGTTCGTTGGCGCAGACCTCCAGCTCCAGCGCCTTCAGGCGGGCGGCCTCCTGCAGCCCCTGCGCCCGCCGCTCGCCCGCCTGCAGCTGGGCCCGCGCCTCCCGCAGCTGCGCCCGCAGCCCCAGCAGCTCCGCACCCCGCTGCGCCAGCTCCGCCTGTGCCTCCTTCAGCTGCTGCTTCAGCAACGAGATCTCCCCTGACTTCTGGCACACCTGCGGGGGATGGCGGGGGCTCAGGGCGCTGGTGGGGATCCCCCCAGCCTCCAGCTCCTGCACCCCCCGACTCCCCCAGCAGTCCCCATCGGACAACTCACCTCCCACTTGGTCTCCTCCAGCCGGGGTGCCATCTCGGTGCGCTCGCGCTGGAAGGAGGCGCAGCGTCGCTCCAGCAGCTCCCGCTCCTGCAGCAGCTGGGCCAAGTCCTCCTGCAGCTGCTTCTTCTCCTGCTGCAGCTGCAGCACCTGGAGCTGCAGGACCTGCTGCCCTCGCTGCGCCGCCTGGGCCGCCTGCCGCGCCTGGGCCGCACAGCGCTGCCGCAGGCCCTCCAGCTCCTGCTCGCAGCGACGCTGCTTCTCCTCATACACCTGGGGCGGGGGGGAGAGGAGAACACGCTGGGGGGGCAGCATGGCATCCCCCCAACTTCTGCTGCCCTCCCCGGGATGGGCATCCAATGCCCACAGGGAGGGGAGGGGCTTGTCCCCCCCAAAGACTAGAGGGGTTCAAGAGGGGTGTGATGTAGTAGTTGACACCCCCTCCTTGTGTCCCCCCCAAACAGAAGAGGGGTTCAATGTAGTAGTAGACCCCCCACCTTGTGTCCCCCCCGCCTTGGCGTGCTGTCCCGTCCCCCCCCGCCACCCTGTTAGCACCCCCAGAGTCTATAGGGCTCCCCCAGCCCCACCACCAGCAGGGAGAAGCCACAGGTCCCAGGCACAGCTGAAAAAGGGGCACCCTAAGATGAGGCACCCCAGTCTGTACAACTGGCCCCCCCAGATCACAAAGGCTCCCCCAGGGACCATATAGGACCACCCATCAGTGGGGAAAACCCCCATCCCCAGACCCACAGAAAAAAGTATCCCCATACAAAGGTCTGCATGAGGGTCCCCAAAGGGGGTCCCTGCCCCACAATGGGGGGACACATCCACACAAGGTGCCCCAGGGAGGGAGACAGGGGGATGCCAGGGGCGTACCTGGCAGATGGCCACCTCATTCTCGTCCAGGCTGTCGCGCAGGAGCCGCAGCTCGGCCTCCCTCTCCCGCAGCTTGTCCTCCAGCTCCCGCACCAGCATGGCCTCCTCGCCGGGCAAGGGCGAGCGCCCGCAGGAGCCGCTTTCCGAGGAAGGCCGGCCGCGGCCGCTCAGCGAGCCCGTGCTCTTGCTGGAGGACGAGCGCCCGCTATCCGAGTTGGAGGGGCGGCAGCCCCCCGGCGGGTCGGGGGGACCATGGGGGGTGGCCGGCAGGGCGCCCGCCTCGGGGTGCTGGCTGCAGCCCGTGCTGTAGGTGGGCAGGCTGGAGAGGGAGTTGCGCCCCGAGTCCGAGAGGGTGCTGGCGCGGCAGCTCAGGGAGCCGGGCTTCTCGGCACCCAGCAAGTGGGTGAGGCTCACCTGGCTCTCCGAGAGCCCCGGGCGTGCGGCTGCCTGGGCGCTCCGGAGCTTGGGCACCACTGGCTTGAAGGCCATGGGGCGGATCAGGGTCTTCTCCACGTTCTGCCAGGGAAAAAAGGGGAGACTGGGGAGTGCTGCGGGACCCGTTGACCTCCCGAGGGGCTCCCTGGGGCGGTGACGAGGGGGTGCCCCCAGCCCCGACACCTTCACATCCAAAAGGAGACAAGGGATGGTCGCTGCCCTCTCCATCCTCCCTCCATGGGGTGCCCAGGTGGGCTCCCATATGCAACCCTGGCACGAAGGACGGGGCATCAAAGGGATAGAGACCACCACGTCCCTAGGGACACCAAAAACATGGCTATGTGGCCCCAGTTCACATGTCCAAGCTGACAGCCCCAGCGTGGCACAGGGAGCAAAGTCAAGACCCCAGCACCCATCCACTCTGCTGCCACCAGCCCCTCTCACCTCCTCCAGTTTGCCAGAGACGGGGACGAGCTTGGGGGGCGGCCCCCGCAGGTGGCCACTCAGGGCTCGGTCATCACGGGGCTCATCCGAGTCGCTGCAGGGGCTGGCGGGAGAGGGGGCGTCGAGCCAGTCACCACAGAAGCCCCCATTGGCGTAGGCGTGGGTGACACTGGGCACAGCCGCGTGGGGCTCCTCAGGGGACAGGGGGTCCCGAGGGGTGGCCCGGAGCAGCCCCTCCTGCTTGCGGAAGGAGGCGGTGGGGAGCCCCCCATCACAGGGCTGGCCAGGGCGGTCGTGGCGGGGCCGGCCGGGCAGGAGGCTGCTGACACTGCCCATGGCGGCGGGGGGCGAGCCCGGGGCGGCACGGAGCTGCGCAGCCCCCTCAGCAGCAGCCTCGAGGGGCACCGGCAGCGTCTGCACGATGGCCATGGCGGGGGGGTCCCCGGCGGGCGGGAGCGCACGGGCAGCCTGCAGGCAAGGGAGATGGGGTGTCAGAGCAGCGGGGACCATTCATCATGTCCCACCAGCTGCCACCATACTCAGGTAGGCACAGGGACACCCCTGAACCCCCATCGGCCATCCCCAATCTCACAGGCGCAGGGAGGCCCGAGGGGAAGCAGGCAGGAGATGCCAAACGAACCAGACTAAAACCCGGATTAGCTAAGGGGGTGGCACCAGCACCCCCCAAGCTGGGCTCAGCACCCTGGGGGTGCCAGGGGCTGTGGGGTGCCCGTGGCACCGTGGGGCAGCGGCGTTACGGTCCTGTCCCCCGACGTGCCCCGGCATGACCCCGCTGCAGGAAGCGTGCCAGAGCTGGAGGCGAATCCCGGGAGGCCTGCGGAGAGCCGGCTCCCGGGCAGCCTGCCCGCCTGCCTGCCCCACGGCGCTGCCTGCCCCACAGCGCCTGCCAGCGCAGCCCCCACAGAGAGTGGGGGGCAGCCCCACACAATAACAGGGACAGCCTCTTCCCCTGCCCCACAGCCCCCACGTCTCTGCAGTGACCCTACAGAGGGTGCCCCTCTACCCCCATGCACCCACAGTGGGGTGCAGGGTCCCCCAAAGAGCCACCAGCCCCTGCCCATCTGCCTACCAAACCCCCACCACGTGGGGGGCTGGGCAGGGCGTCTCTTCCCTGACCCACCACCGGGGTGGGGGGACACACCACGCAGCCCCCTCTGCTACCGGGGTACCAGGCAGGTGGGTTGGAGCCCACATGAAGCAGCACAGGCCAGGGGGCTCTGCCCCACACACCCCCCACCTCCATAAAGGGGGCAGCGGCCGGGCAGGCTGGTGGTCCAGGATGCGGGCACCAGGCTCCTTCCCAACCCAAACACACGGATACCCCTCATTCCTGCCCTGCGCACCCCACTCCTCCAGGCGGGGGGGCCTCTGCCAATGCCCCGCTGCAGTACCCCCCTGCCCCAACCCACGCCATACGCCCACGTGACGTGAGGCAGCCGACGGGCCGGATCCGTTCCCCGCTGCCTCATCGCATCTCGCACATGGCTGCAGCTGGCACAGGGCGCGGGCAGGGGGGGCCGCTGCCCGCATGGTCTCGCCTGCCGAGCTGTCACCTGAAATCAATCCGCCTGCCAGCGCCCCGGGGGGGGCAAGCAGGGGAGAGATGCTGGCGAGCCGGCGAGCCAGCCCCCCTCCCTCCCTGCCATCGTCGCCCCCACCTGCACGTGCGGTCCCCAGGCGCGGTGACCTCACACCGTGCCCATGACGCCCCCGGGTGGGAAGGTGGGTGACACCCCCGACCCCCCCCAACTTACCTCGCCAGCTGCTGCCCATCCGTCCGGTCCACTTGGGTCCCTGCACCACGAACACGGCTCTGCCGGCCCCTGAAGTGGGAAGGAGAAAGAGGAGGGGGGTCAGGGTGCCAAACAGCAGCGGGGGTCCCTGTGCCCCTCACAGCCCCCCCTGCCCAAGCCGCCTGTGCCAGCGTGGCACAGGGGGTGGCAGGGGAGCCTGGCGGCAGGTACGCTGCTCCCAGTGCCCAGGGAGGGCTGTGGCTGCCCAGGGAGGGGTGGTGGGGACAACGTCCCCCTGTGGGGACCTGACGGAGGGGCAGAAGCACAGATCAGGGACCCGGTGGGGACAGGGGGGCCCTTGTCCCAAAGGGACATCTCAGCCCTCGCCAGCTGCAGACAGGCAAGGCACAACACCCCACCCCAGCGAAACCCGGCTGGGACATGTGGGTCAGGAGGACGCCCCTAGGGACAGCCGGGTCCCCGCACAGCCACGGAGGGGACGCTGCCACCGTCAGGGCCCCGTGCTCAGTGGCGGTGGGAAGGGACTCCATCTTCTCCCTCCCGCAAGCCCCCACAGCCCACCGAGAGGGTCCCACTACCACCCCGGCGTGGGGGGCAGCCCCCCGGCCAGCCGCCAGCGCCCTGTGAAACCTCCCTCCAGCCACCCAGTAAAACCAGTCAGGAACTGGGGCGGCGCCACCGCCAGCTGCTCCGGCCGGAGCGCAGCAAAGCCAGATCCCACCGTTCCGACCCCGAAACGGAAAGGGAAGGCTCGGCCCCTGCTTGGCCGGACCCCCACCCTGAGCTGCCGGGTGTTTCGGGCCCCCAGGGACCCCCACGCCTCAGTGGCACCTCAGGGCCCCCCCCAGGGCAGGGGCAAGCAGCCCTTCATCCCTCCCCACACCTGGCCCGTGTGGGATGGACACCCCCCTGGTGCCTAGCAGTACTGCTCTGCTGGCCCCCCCACATCCCGAGGCTCCGTGGGTGATGCTGCCTGCCTTGTCCGACCCATACCCCCCCCTTGCCCTCCCACCCACCCCACACTGCCCCACGGAGCCCTGCAGCGCCCAGCCTGCCCCACGCTGCTTCCACCCTGCCCAACTCCATGGCTCCCCAAAGCGCCCCATGGCACCCCTGGGCCCCCGCTGCCCCACAGCTCCCGCAAAGTGCTCTAAAACACACCAAAATTTTCCCATGACACCCCCAAAGTGCCCCACTGAGCCCCAGGGCCTGTACTGCCCCACAACACCCCCAAAGTGCCCCACAACACCCCGAAGTGCCTCACAGAGACCCTGAGCTTCTGCTGCCCCACAGCTCCCCCAGAGTGCCCCTAAAACACCCCCAAAGTGTCCCACAGAGCCCCTGGGCCTCTGCTGCCCAACAGCTCCCCCAAAGTGTCCCCAAAACACACCCAAAGTGCTCCAAAACAACCCTGAAGTGCCCCACGGGAGCCCTGGGCCGGCACTGTCCCATAGTTCCCCCAGAGTGCCCCTAAAGCACCCCCAAAGTGCCCCACGACCCCCCCCAAAGCGCCCCATGGAGCCTCTGGGCCTCTGCATCCCCAGGACCCCCCCAAACTGTCCCTGCAACACCCCCAAAGCACCCCACGGCGCCTCAGCGCCGCCGCTGCCTCCCAGAGCGCCCCGGACCTCCCCCCCCACCCCCCAAAGCGGCCCGCGGGGGCGCGGCCCCCCCAACACCCCAAGCGCCGCCAGCTCCCCCGAAGCGCCCCCATTCCCCCACCCCCCTCGAAGCGCCTTCCTGGGTCCCCCGCGCCTCGGCCGCCCTCCCCCGGCTCGCCCCTAGCGCCGCCGCAGCTCCCCCCGCCCCCCCCCAGGCCCGGCGGGACCCCCCGGCCCCGGCCCCCGCACTCACCGCCGCCCCGCTGCCGCCCTCCCGCGCCGCGCCGCGCCCCGCCGCCCCGCCCCGCCGCAGGCCACGCCCCCGATCAAAGGACACGCCCCTTCCCCAGGCCACGCCTCCCCATCCGACCACGCCCCTTGCCCCCCGCCAGGCCACGCCCCCCGAGCGGAATGGGGATACGGCGGGGGGTGACCGTGGGGGTGCGTGGCAGGGGGAGCCCACGCGTGGGTCACCCTCGCCCAGCACAGCCCCGTCGATCCCGGGGAATTCTCGGGCTCATCCCCACCTCCCCGGAGCTCTCCATCCCCCAAAGCAGCCCCAAACCCACGGGGTGAAGGTTGTCCCAAGAATGTGCCCCCCCCCCCCACGCCCCTCAAATTATCAGCACCTCGACAAGAGGGCTGGGGGGCTCTACACCGTGTGACATCACCCCCCCATCTCCTCCCCTCCGTGAGATGTTGCAGCTACTGCCACCTACCAGTTCCCAAACTGCCCCAAAGTGGGGGAAAAGGTTGAAAAAAATAACCCCACATCAACCCACCCACAGCCCAGGGAGCCGTGGGTGCCCACCTGCCCCCCTCGGGGTCTGGGATCACGCAGGGTCCGTGTCCCCCCCCCAGGCTCAGCTCCATCACCCCCTCCCAGCCCCAAGGAGGATCCCAGGCTTCCCACTGGCCGACTTCCACCCCACAGCCCTGTGACAGCACCCACCCTGGGTTAGACCAGGTGATGGGGGACCAGGGATCCGGAGGGGTCCCTCAGGCCGAGGAGGGACCCCATAGCCCCCACCCACCCTGACCCAGCTGTGCTGGGGGTCCAGCTCCCCCCGTCTTACCTCTGCTTCCCAGGGACCCTCCTCTGCCATCGCCCCCAGCCTGCCGTGGGTAAGGGGGGGGGGCTCGCATCTGCACCAATGGCACCCAAGGGTGCTTTCCTGGCCCCGGAGAGCCAGTGCACCCCGGAAACCCGGGGCTGGGTGTGTTACTGCCCGCCCTGGCCCCTCATTATGGCTCAGGTTGAAACTATGCCCGGTGCGGAGGCTGGTAATAACCCATGTGCCAGGGCCAGGGCGGGATGCTCTGCGTAGCGGGGACCTCCTCTGGCATCGCATCCCTCCCAATCCTCTGGGGGACACCCCCTCCCCAACCCCAAGGTCCCGCAGTCACAGGGAGAACCGCAGAGGAACAGCACTCACATTTCTGCTTTAATAAAGCTAGGAAGGGGGGGGGAAAAAAAAAATATGGGGATTAGACCAAAATCCAGCCGCAGGCTCGTCCTACCACAGCGGGGACTGGCCAAGTCACAGTATTTGCTGCCCGGAGGGGATGGGGACGGGCACCCCCCCAGCCCAGCAGGGCAAGGCAGTGCTGCTCCCCCCAGGGTTTTACTGCTGGTGATGTCCCCTAAGAAAGGGGCTGGGGGAGACCCTGAGCAATGTGTCTGGGTCAGGCATTAGCAGAGTAACTCGCAGGGAGCAGTGACACCACAGGGGTCCAGCTCCCACCAACAGCACACAGCTCCGGGGCAAGAGCCATCCACAACCCCCCACGCTTCCCTCCACCACCTTCCCCTCGCTGGCTCCATCCCAGGCAGGATCAGGCCCAGAGACCCCCACCCATGATGGGGGGGTTCCCGCCATGTGTCCCTATGCACAGTCTCCCCACACAATCCCTCCTACCAGTGACAGCCCACGATTTCGGATCCATTTTGGCCGCAATTTAACGACGTGCCCCAGGTCCAGAGATCCTGAAATCCTGGAGCTTCAGGTTACTCCCCCATCACCCAGCTCACACTGACTCTGCTCCCCTCCCCGTGCTCCCAGCACTCAGCACCAGTACAGAGAGAGTGGCCAGCGTTTGCCAAAGCACTCTGCCCTGGCCACTCTTCTCTGGGACGAGCCCACTCCTCTCATGGTGGCCCCACATCTTAGAGACACTGTGCTCGTGGCCAAGAGGCTTGTTCGTGCAGGAGAAAGGGCGACAGCGGCACATGGCTGCTGCTCCCGGGGGAAAGGGGCTGGTGTACCCCAGCCCCGTGCTCCCAGCACCAGTCCCAGTCCCTCTTGACAGGCTGAGGAAGACACCTGCCGAGCTCACGGCTTCTTGGAGGCTCCTGAGCCTCCCTCTGAAGCTTTCTTGGCTAAAAGCGCCTTCTCCTCCTTCATCTTCTTCAGCTTGACCTTGCTTCTGCTGGTGGATGAGAAGGTGAGCGAGGCCTTGCTGAACTCCAGAGGGAAAACACCCACATCCCCATCGAAGCGGTTCTTGGAGACCTGCAGGTAGCGCTTCCCTGGCCCCGTCACCAGCTTACGGTCCTGCAGGATGAGGACGTTGTCAGCCTCCTGGCTAGCCTGAGGGAAGAAAAACATCTCCAGGAGGGTGCTGGGGACGCAGCCGGAGTCATGGGGCTGGAGGTGCTCATGGGCTGCCTTGCCTGACTCCTTCAAGCCCTGTTACAGGGCATTCCAGGCCACGGCAACTCCTGCACCTCCCCAACACCAACCCCTTGTCTTCCCCCGTGTCACCCCAGCGACCTGTTGGGCAGACAGGCTTGAGCTGAAGCCACAGCGTGTCCTGGGGAAACAAAGGAGCACGGGAGGTCCGTGCACACTCACAAAGCACCTCCTGCTCACCACTGCAGGGTCGTTCAGCATCACAGCAGAGACCAGAGCACTCAGAGAACCCATCCCTTCATCCTCCCTGTCTTCTTTATTATCTACATCCCACTCACAGTCAATGAGCATTAATTAACTGCACCTAAAGGCCCAACAGAGCATCAGCTAGCAAAGCGTTTGCTCCCTGTCTGCATTTCCCAACCAGGGCCTGGCCAAATCAGCACTCTGCACATCTTCAGCAGGTGACAGGAGTCCTGGGAACATCCTGCCCCTCAGAGCACCTTTCAGGTCCCCAACGATGACTCAAGGTGCTGGTGGGAGCTGGGGATGGCTGCCTGACGTATCCCAGCCCCTTCCTGGGAACATGCTGTGCCTGAGGGACAGGAAGGGCCACCCCGGCCCAGCTCACCTTAGCAGAGCCAAAGATGGAGGCCGTCTGCAGCTCCTTCTCATCATCCTCCTTGCGGGGATGGATGACCAGTGTGATGTGGCAGGTGTTGTCCGTGGCAAACTTGCGGAAGGCACCAACGATGTAGTCCTGGGCAGCGAGCCTGCCATGGCAGTGAGAACAGGGTCAGTGGCTGGCACTGCTCAGTGTGGAGGGGCAGCAAGGTGCTGCCAGGTTCAGCCCCACAGCAAGAAACACCCCGGGGTCTGGGCTCACTCTCTGTGAGGCAGTTGGGCCCACGCAGGCAAAGGAATGGGGCTGGACAGTCATCGCAGGTAGCCTGCTCACCCTTTCCCACCTCTTCCTCCCCAGGGCAGTGATCGCCCTTGCACAGAACAGGGCTGCCATGCCAAAGCAGGGAGGAAGGGACACCACGTGTAGCTCCCCAGCCCCTGCTGTGACACCCAATAGGGCCAGCTCTGGGGATGAGGGTGGCGGAGGAAGGAGGGAGCGGCTCAAAGAAGGGCTACCTGTCCACAGAGAGGTGCTCATGTCCCATCATGAACTGGAGGTTGTCGACGACCACGTGGGTGATGTCATACATGTAGACGGCGTGCTGCATGGTGTCAATCACCGTCCTGGGCAGGGGGAGACCGGGATCAGCCACAGGGATAAGCAGAGGCGAGGATGGGGATGCTAAGCCAGGGACAGGGAGAGGCAGAGTGGGGAGGCACCAGGCTGGTGACAATGGCAGCTGGCCGCTGACCACCAGGCCCCGGGCACATCCTAACCCAACATCTCCTCTGTTGTGGGATAGGGGCAGCCCCATCCCCACCGGTAAGGGCAGTTGGACCAGGAGGGCCCAGCTGCTGCCCACACAGCCCCTGCTCACCATCCTGCAATGCCCCAGCCTGTGGTGACCCTCAGGTCCTCCCTCCCCAGCAACCAGCAACGCTGCCAGGTGAGCAGGGTGTAGGGGGACACATCCTGACAGAGACAGAGTTTTGGAGTGGCCACCTAGCACACCTCCCTTCACCCCCGCCCCAGAGGGAGGCTGTGACAGTCCCCATGACAGCAGGGATGCGGCTGGTTGAGCCATGCAGTCCCCATGTGCTAACCCTGGGACTTGATCAGCCTCAATATGCCTCCTGCTAGCCCCAAATCCACAACCCACTGCAGGAGAAGAGCCCCACATCCCCAGGGCCCCACAGCACACGCCCTGAGGGGTAAACACCGCCGGGGACAAAGGTGTGGGAACATACTTGATGTTCTGCTGGCCGTGGAAGGTCATGAAGTAGAGTGGGAGGTCCTCGAAGCGGTCAGCCCACTCGTCATACAGTTCCAGCTGGTCCTCCAGGCGCTGGGCGGCGAACTGTGTCAGCATGATCTTAGCCAGGCGGACATTGTTGATCTCAAAGCTGCCCCACAGCGTGCACACCCCCTGCATGCACAGGTCCAGGGCGTACTCACTGATGAAGGTTGTCTTTCCACTGCCTGTTGGGCCTGGCACAAGAACAACGACAAGAGGAACTAGCTCAGGGAGAAGATCTGACATGGCCTGAACGCACCAGGGTGTTGTTTAGAGGTGGAAGCACTGAGAAGCGGACAAAGAGCGGCCCATCTGCAGCACTTCAACCATAAACAAGTAGTGTCTCACAAGAGGCTGTGTGTCCAAGCACATGTGTGTCACCTGAAGCAGCCACTGGGTCCTTGCGGGGTGTGGGGAAAGGCTGGGCAGCCAGCAGAGGGGCACAGGGAGGGCTCAGACAGGAGGAAGCAGATGGGAGCAGAGGAAAAGGACACCCCAGGAGACCCTATGCTGCCCTGGGTAGAGCGCCCATCACCACACCAGCATGCCTGGCGCCACCGCACCCAGGAATGCACTCCAACCTCTCATGCACCCCCACAACAGGCTATGCTGAAGCCATGAGTAGAAAAGGACCACGAAGACTTGTAAGGTGTCACCCCCAGGAACATGAAACCATCAAAGGGCCCTCTGCGCCCCCCGTCCACCAGCTGTTTGCTCATCACCTGTGAAGATGGTGAGCTCCCCTCTGCGGTGCCCTTTGAGGAGCTTGTTGAGCTCGGGGAAGCGTGCCCACTTGACACCAGCCACCTGCTCAGTGTTGACCAGCTCCCCAAACACCTCTTCGCGCAGCTGCCGGAAGGAGACGATGGATTTGTGGCTGGCGGGCAGGGCGGCACGCAGGATCTTGGTGAGGTTCAGACCCTGGTTCAGAGCCTCCAAGGGCCGGGGCTGGAGGTCACCGGGGCGCACCAAGGAGCAGCGCTTGAGGCTCAGCTTGCGGGCAAAGAGCTTGGCAGCTTCCCAGGAACGCAGGTCCTCACCCAGCCACAGCGTGATGCGCTTGAACTGCTCCAGATAAGGTAGGAGGGCAGGGGGCAGGCAGGTAGCCCCCCGCGGCAGGGCCAGGCTGGCCACCCCCGTAGCTTGGTTCAGGGCCAGGGCGTCCAGCTCCCACCCGGTCAAGACCAGCTCTGTGTCTCGGCGGCTGACCAGGGGCAGCCCAAAAAGATTGCGATAGGAATCAAAGCGGGGTATAGTCTCTTCCACATAAGATATTGCATCCCCCTTCTTCTCCACCCTCATGAGCTTCAGGCCCTTCAGGGTCGCATCGCGGGGGCTGAACCAGGGGAAGACAAGGGACTTGGCAGTCCTCAGATAACGCACCCCAAAGCGTTTCAGAGTGGCATCTGTCACCAGGGAGATACCAAACATGGCCTTGGTCTTGTTGGTCTCATCCTCATCCAGCAGGTCCCAGAGCGGTACTGCCCGTTCCCAGATGCAGCGGGCATCCTCACGAGCCCGTCGCGTGTCTTCCTCCGGTTCCTCCGAGCTGGCAGGTGGAACACCGCGGTGCCGCAGCTCCACATTGGCCTGGAAGTCCTGCCAGGTGCCCTCGGCCAGGGTGGCCGTGCACAGGAAGCTGCCCGTGGTCTTGTCAATGAAAAGCGTGTAAGGGACACTGCTGGCCGGCGGCGCTGGCTGGCTCTCCCGGATGTCAGTGAAGAGGCTGGGGGTGTGGAGGCAGCTGTAGCCATCGTGGAAGGGAATGCCCTGGGCCCGCAGGTACTGCCGGATCTCGGTGATGGAGACGGAGGGCACGGGCCCCTCGGGGGAGGGCAGCACGTCCTTCTTGTAGCGCCGCTGGGTGAGGCGGCCCGGAACCCCGGGGCTCAGAGAGGCTCCCTTGCTCCTCGCCCCCCCGCACAGCAGCGGCATGAGGCGGCCGGCTGCTTTGCAGGGCCGCAGGGGCACAACCGCCATCCCGCCCGCCCGCGCCCGCCTCCGCCCGGGCCACCCCGGCACCCGCCCACGCCGCTACCGATCCGCATCGGCAGCGGCTCCGCGGCCCCCGCAGCCCCCCGGTCCCCCGGCCCGGTGCCGCTCAGGCCGCCCGCCTCACGTGGAGCTCCACGGACGCCGCCATTGCCTGACGCCGCCGCCGCCGCGCTCAGCGCGTCACTTCCGGGCGGGAACTGGAAGCGGATCTTCTCCCATCCCCGCGCCGTTCCGGTTCCGGGTGAGAGCGGCGCCATGACGGGCCGCGGGACGCCCAGCCGGTTCCTGGCGGCCGTCCTGCAAAACGGCGTGGGCCGCTACGTGCGGCAGCTCCAGCGCCTCCAGCTCCTCTTCAGCCCCACCGCGGCCGACTCCCGCGGCGCCAGGTACCGTCGGAGGCGCCGCTCCCGCTGTCCCGGACCGCCCGGGATGGGGGGGCGGGGAGACGCCTGGTGATCCCGCCCATCACCTTTGCCGTGGGGCGGGGCTACGGTGACCTCTGCCCTCTGACCCCGCCGGGGCTGATGGCTACCTCCCCCCCTCCCCCTCGCAGGCAGTTCGTGGAGGAGGCGGCCGTAGACTTTGCCCGGCAGCACCCCGATGTCGTTCTCTATGTCAGCCCCCGCGCTGGCTCGGCCCCGCTGCTGCTGGCCGAGTACTGTGAGTGCAAGGGGGCTGGGGGGGCGGGGCGGGGCTGGAGGGGGACGGGGGCACAGCAGCAGCCCCCCGGGGGAAGCTGCGGGCTCGGGGGGTGGGAGGGGGGGGGCCTGTCCTGACCTCCCTTGCTGTGCCGCAGTGAACGGGACAGTGCGGGAGGAGCTCATCGCCAGCAAGACGAGCGAGGAGATCAAGCAGCTGGCCACCAAGCTGGCCGGCCAGTCCGGTCTGGATATCATCCGCATCCGCAAGCCCTTCCACACCGACAACCCCAGTGTCCAGGGCCAGTGGCACCCTCTCACCAACAAACCCTCCGCCCTCACCGTCCAGGGCCCACGCCTGCAGCTCCAATAAAGCCTCCGCCCCATAACTCTGCATCCATCTCTCCTTCTGCCCACAGAGAGACACTGACACACCACATCCAGACAGAGGCGCATTTATTGCCAGGGAGCACACGGGGCTGTGCACGAGGGGTGCCAGGCACGCAGTGTGATGGCCCTCCTTGGGGCAGGTGGGATGCTTGGGGGTAGCTTGCCCCCCCTTGCAGCAAAAACAAGGGTGGGGGCAGGATGGGAAAACCTGGGCATCCGGCTCTTGTCTTTTCTCACCAAGCCTCACTCTTCTGGGGTAGGAGGGCCTGGCCTCCGGCCTGTTGGCGACCCCAGGGGCTGCCACTCCCCTCCTGCCACCCTTGCAGGGCTGAGCTCCAGGCAATGTCCTGATTCTGGAGGTGCTGACGAGGAACACGGGAGGACACATACCCCAGCAAGTCTGTCCCTTCCCAGCTTCTCCAGTGTCGCTATCCTGTCTCCGGGGTGTGAGATGCTTTTGTCACCCCAGTCCCTCGGGTTCCCCCAGCAGAGGTAGTTGGGGGAATTTAGGGACAGTAGCTGCCCCTGGCAAGTGCCATGAAGAGCTGGAGGCCCCAGAGGGAGGCAGGCCCTGGTCCAGGGCTCCTCTTCCTCGCTGTATGAGGACGTTTCCCCTCCCACACATTGTTCCACAAGGGACAGGGCTGTGCCTGAACTCCAGTTCTCCAGCAGCACCACATGCAGGAGAGCAGAAACACGTGGTGTCCAAGGCTGTGGGGGGCACTGCAGATGCCAGGGAGACGTCCATGCTGCATTGGTCCCTTGCCACACTGCAGGACATGGCGGTGGGTGCCGGTGCATCTTGCTGTCCACTTCTGCATCCCTCTCTTCCCCTGCAGCGCCCTGGGGGAAAGGCGAAGAACCTTGTCAGGGTTGGGGACCCCAGGGGTGCCACCTCCCCAGGGCACCCAGCCCTGCATTTCACCTGGGACTTCCTCACAGTGGGCACGCACTGCCCCATCAGCTGCTCCGGGGCATTCAGGGACACCGGGCTCCTCACCTCAGCTCCATCCCTTGCCGAACCATCCTCTCCCAGAGAGGAAACCCTGTGGGGAACAGACATAGGAGAGTGGGCAGGGGCTGGCAGCCACCGAGGCCCCACAACATGAGATGGGTCCACAGCCCCTCTCCTGCCCCGTGCTGGGAAGGGACCCTGCACCCTGCGAGAGGCGCAGGCACCTCAGGGCAGCTCCCAACCCCCCTCCCCGCTCTCACCCACCTCTCAGCAGCCATCTGGCTCCTGTGCGCTGAGGGATGCCCAGCAGGGCAGGCCGAGTCCACGTGTCCACAACAGCATTTCTTATGCCTGGACAGACAGACAGAAACTCTCCCTCCCCCCGGTGTCCACCTTTAGCCAGGCACCAGCTCCTGCCTCCAGCTTGTGGCCGCCGTCGGTGGGTTTTTATACATAAATAGAGCTCCCAAATTTAAATAGATTCTTTTCTTTTTTTCTGTACAGCGAGTCTCAAAAGTGAGTGAAAAGCCGAAGGAACGGCCGAGCCCGGGCCCGGCCCGGCTCTGCCGTCCAGGAGGTAGTTTCACCTGAGTCTTGTAATACTGCTGGCAGGGGGTGGGAGAAGGGGCTGGAGGGGAGGAGGATCCCGCTGGCAGGACCCCCCTCCCGGCCCCTACACGGAGCTCTCATCCAGCTTCTCCACCAGCTGCGTGTGTTTCCGCTTCTCCAGGATCTTGCTGAGCTCCTCGGTGAAGGATGTGTTGTAGAGCGGCGAGGCCAGCGGCTCCTCCTGCTGCTGCAGCAGCATGTAGCTGTTGCCGTTCATCTTGCGGAGGACGTTGGGCAGAGCTCCCATGCCGTTGGTGAGCTCGGCCGGCAGCGGCGGTGGTGGCGGCAGCGGGGGCATGGCAGCCGGCAGCTCCTTGACCGGGGAGGTGGCAGCTGTGGGCGCCTCGCCAGGGATGATCCGCAGGCAGCCGTCAGGGTAGGTGAGGTCTTCCTCCTCCTCCTCCTGCCGGTGGCCCTTGCGCAGGCAGTTGGCCGAGACGGTTTGCAGCTCCACGCTGGATGGCCGTGGCTCCCCCAGGACATACTTGCCCTTGCGCTTCTCCAGGCAGGACATGTAGAGGAGGCCAGCGCTGAGCACGGAGCACAGTACCACCAAGGCAACGATGGCGGAGATGTAAGCCACCTTCATGTCACCGGCTGCCTGGCTGGCGGCGTGGGGCCATGGGGCAGCCGTGGGCCTGCGGGGCAGCTCGGGCAGCACAGTGAGGCTGTAGGCAGCCAGCAGTGTCCGGAGGCCCCGCTCCTCCCCGTAGCAGCGGTACTCGCCACTGTGCTGTGGCAGCGTGTCCGTCACCAGCAGCCCATCCACCCCGACACGCAGCCGGTCCTGACCCGCGGCTGGTGCCTCACTGCCGTTCAGTAGCCAGATGGCTCGTGCCAGGTTGGAGCGCTGATCGCAGGGCAGCAGCACATCGTCTCCCTGCAGCACCGTCCGGTTCTTCCGCGGCAGGGAGCCTGCGGGGACACACACTGCCTCGCACCCATCCCAGACACCCTAAGGGACGCCAGATGCTGGCATCCCCTGCAGTCCGAAGGGGCTGCCCAGACTCACCACGCCCAAAGCTGCTCCAGCATCCCTCGTTGCCGCTCTGAATGTCCTGTACCAGCCCTGTGCTGCAAGACATGGGGGGCTTCAGCCATACAGCCCCAGCTGAGCCCACCCTTACGGGGTCAAGGCCACCAGGAGACCCGCTGCCACGTGCCAGACCCTTGCGGGAGGCACTAGGATGACTGTTCCATGGGCTGATGTGGAACAGCATGGCAGAGGGCAGGTGGAAGGCTCGTGGAGAGCCTACCAGGGATGGGCAGCCCGTCCCTACCTGTCCGCGGTGGCGGTGGCCCGGCAGGCCCTGCCGTCCCAGGCGCAGTAGGGGTCCCGGGCAAGGATGCAGTCGTAGCAGGAGGTGTATCTGGCACAGGAGGCCAGGGGCAGCTGCAGGATCCCGCTGGCTGCCCCTACATACAGGCTCCTCTGGGGTGAAAAAGGGCTGGTTCAGCACTGCTCTGGTATGGGGCGGCTCAGGCCCATGGTGCCCAGAGATTTCCCCCCAGCCCCACAGCACAGCTCTCCCTTGGTGGGCATGCATGGGGAAGGGCCCCCAGCTGCAGTCAGTGCCAACAGCTGCAGCTGGCACCTGGCAAGGAGGTGAGAGCCAGGCCGGTCCCTGACCCCCAGGCTGCCCCACAAGGCTCCGGTGTGTATCCCGAGCTGGGGTGACCCAGGAGTCACGTACCCCCTGTCCCCCAAACAGCCCAATAAGAGCTTTGCAGCACAAATGTGCCCCATGTGTGGAGCCCCCCGCACTTCTTCCGCCCCTCACCTGGGCGTGGGAGATCACCAGGCTCTCCACGGGCTGCGGGTCCCTGAACACCTGCACCTCCTCCACAATGTGGATGCCGGAGCCCACCACCACGGCCTTGTGGATCCAGCCATCCCCTGGAGAGCCACAGCGGGGGGTCAGAAGGGAGTGTGGGATGTCCCCCTTGCCCAGCAGAGACCTGGCAAACTCATCCCACACTCACCTGTCCCCATGAAAAGCACATCGTAGGAGCGGCCGTCGAGGGCCTGCACCCTGTCCACAGCCAGCCGGCTGTACGCCACGTTCTTCTTCACCAGCAGCGGCTCCCCGCCAGCCGGCTTCACCTCCTCAAACATGAGCGGGTGCAGCTTGACGAAGTCCAGGACGCTGTTGGGCAGGTCCTGCGAGGTGTTGTAGCCCTTCCTGCGGGAGCGGTCCGTGATGCACTGCCCAGGGGAGATGGGGGTCAGGGGCAGATGTGGCCACCCCACTCCCCCCTCTGCCCCTCACCCCTGGGCACTCACAGAGCCAGGCCGGGGCTCGGGCACCACACCGTCATAGCGGGACCACTTGCGAGCTGAGTCCTGGTACTCCATGTAGGGCCCCTCAAAGGCGCGCTGCACCGCCGAGATGCTGTAGCGGCACACGGCCGAGGCCTCCATGGTCCTCCTGGGGGAGCAGAGCCCCACCTGAGCCCCAGCAGACACACACGTGCTCCCCACCAGTGCACCCCCACAGCCTGCCTGTGTGCCCGCTTGAGCATCTCCAGTCCCCCACGGACTCTTAGCTCCAGCCATTTCGGCTGCTGCCCCGCTCACCACTGTGCCGAGAGGGTGAAGGCGGCGTAGAAGACGGTGCTGGCCCAGCTGCCCCCGTCCAGGCTGCAGACACTGCGCAGCACCTCGTAGTAGGGGATGTAGCAGACCAGGCGTGCCTTCATGAAGGACGTCCACTTGCGTTGCAGGATCTTCTTCCCCCCCACGTCGCTCTGGGAGAGTGCAGGGAGCATGTCGGCACAGGCTGGTGGGGGTGTGTCCCCCTCTCTGCCCGTGCCTCAGTTTCCCCCAAGGTGCAGGCACGCAGCCCCTGCACCAGGAGGAGCAGCGCTTAGCTTCCCGTGGCCAGGGACATGCCTACCTTGCAGACACGGGCCACCCGGGCCACGCGAGCCACCTGGCTCTTGTCGAAGAAGGACGTGGTCTCCTCACCCGCCCGCTCCATGAAGAAGTAGTAGATTTTGTCATCGTCGCCCACAGGGCTGTCCTTGCTCTCCCGGACCAGCACAGAGGCCACAAACTCAGCATCTGGGGGACGTGGAGTAAGAGGCAGAGATTGGCAACCACCGTGGGAGTGATGGCGATGCCCAGCATCCCACAGCCCGTGACACCAGTCCCAGGGGACGGGGAAGGCTCACCATTCAGCCAGTGCAGCGGGGACTCCTCTGTCTTCAGTGGCCGCTGGTGCAGGTTCCTCCGGATGTCAGGAAGGCTCCGAAACTCGTAGCGCGTAGCCGTGTACAAGCCGCCATCTGGGCAGGGCAGGTACCCATCAGCCATGCACCCCAGGGACAGCGGGGACAGCCCCAAAAGCCACCACCATCCCCGTGCCCCAGGCAGAGAAGGAGGAGGAGGAGGAGGACCAAGTCCTGGCTTGCTAAGGACCCTGCATGCATAGCCCACATGGCTGGGGACACCCCATGGGGGTGTTGGGGATAGGGCCAGGGTCAGTGGCATCCCATATGTCCCTGCCAGCCCTGGGAAAGGCACCACTTACCCACGATGAGGCCGGTGTAGCCACGAGCAGGGTCATACGGGCACTTCTCCTTGCCTTCCTCGAAGTGGGATGGCAATGTGAACCTGTCGGCATCCTTGAGGGGGACAGGGGACCAGGTTAGACAGAGTGGACAGACCTGCCTCACCTGTCAGCCCCAGGCTCTCTGCAGAGGCTGCTAGTGGGGACAAAGCATTGGCCATGGCCGTGCCCCTGTCTGGGCAATACAACCGCCCCCGGCACTCTCCAGCCGATCAGAAACCACAGGGACAGCCAGAGCCCCCAGCCAAGAGTGGGGAGTGGGCTCAGGGGAGAAGGGGAGCCCCAGAACCCCACGTTGGCATGGCATGGGCACTGGGCAGGAGCCAGCCATTGCAGCCAATGTTCCTGGGTTGTGCCTGGTCAGCAGACGCTGCCCAGCCGGGCTGGGTCCCCCCGGGTGACATCCCTGTCACGGCAGGAGTTATTTTCTTTGGGGTTTGCAGTTCAAAGCACATCAAATAATGACGGTGCCATCCAGCTCAGCGGCTCCTCTGCCTGACTCCCAGGGCGTGCTATGGCCAAACCGGACCAGCGGCACAGCCGTGGGAACGGGCACGGGCCCTCTGGGGCTCCCCGGCCACGCTGGAGACACAGCCCCAGGCCCCTTTGCCCCCCAGCTCAGGGAGGGAGGTGGGCAAAGGGCAGCCAAGTCACCGAGGAGCCACCGCACAGAGGTGAAAGTCCCACTGACGGAGGATGTGGCTGCCCCCGTCCGCTCTGCTGTGAGTCACGGCTATGTGGGGACCCCCAGCCTGGCCTGGGAAATCCCTGGGGAGGGGCCACTGAGTCAGCCCTGCCACCATCACCCTCCCCAGGGACGCTTGCCACCTGCCACCAGCCAGTCTGCAGCCCTTGCTTTGGGAAGAGGTTTGCAACAGCAGGGGCTGGGGATCAGCTCCAGTGCTGGCATGTCCCACCCCGCTGGCCCCACTCAGACCACGTGTCCCCCCCACGGTACTGTTTTTTCCCCTGGCCATCTCACTGTGGGGTCAGAGTCCAACCCCAGCACAGGACTGGGGACTTTGGGCACCTGCGTCACAGTGGCTGCATCCCTAAACTGGCCCACCCCAGCCTGGGGGTCACTCGCCCCCGCCATGAGCTGAGGAGGGGGCTAGAAAGGGAGTGGGGCTGCAGGAAGAGGATGGGAGCTGCGCCACCCCAGGGTGACATGGTGGCAGGGGACAGGTGACAGCTGTGGGGCTGGGCGGTACTCACGATGGCGGCGCAGAGTGGGTGGAAGGCGTAGGTCCCACAGGCGTAGAGGTGGGTGCTGTTCAGCCTCTGCAGAAACCTCACGTGGTTGAAGCACTCGGTCTGTGGAGGGGGAGGACAGGCGTCACCACACGGGGGAAGCAGTGGTGGCCCCCCCTGGCACCCGGCACCCACCCACCAGCTCTACCTTGTTGTTCTTCCCCTTCTGCAGGCAGTCCATCTGCTTCTCCGGGGAAGCTTCCCAGTGGATCTGCAAGGGGAAAAGGGACTGTCACTGCGTGGTCCCCCCGTCACTGTGGGCCTCTGCGAGAACCGTCAGAGATGCTAAAATCCTCTCTTTTATTTAGAGAGAGGACAGCTGCTCAGAGCACGAGATAGCACCCTGCCCGTATCCCCCCAGCCCGGTGCGAGAGCGGTCCCACAGCCCGTCCTGCCAGCAAAAACCCCAGAGCACCCACAGGAGCCTGGAGGATTTGGGGGTGTCCTTCCCGTGGGGAGCAAAGGAGTGTGCTTCCCCCCCTGCCCCTCATCCTGCTGGGGTGTCCCTGAAGTTCTGGGCTTGGGGACATCTCCCACCATGTTCCCCATGCTGCCTGTCTGGGGAGAAGGACCAGGCATCCACAAGGGACCTGGGGACAGCACCTCCAGGCAAGACCTGAGATGGTAAGCAGGAGTATGACCAGGGATAGGGTGGCCACGATTCGGGCAGGGACCGTGCAGTGTGGGACAGGAGGGGACAACCAGCCAGCGGCAAGCAGAGGCTGGGCTCACCGTGCGGTGGGAGCCGTCAGTCACATCACTGGAGTTGAGGGCGAAGATGGCTCCCCTGGCACCCACGTAGAGGATGCCCCGGTCGTCCTCCAGCAGCAGGGTGCTGTAGTTGAGGGTCCATGTGCTGAAGCGCCGGACACCCGACAGCTCTGCAAAGGGAATGGGGGGCTGAGGGGGGGCCCCGGGGCAGGCAAGGTGCGAGCCGCCGGGAAAATACAGGGGGTGGAGTCAGGAGCGGGTGCAAAGGCACCCACCAAAGTTATCAGGCAGATGATGCCAGGTCCCAGAGGTTACGGCAGGAAGAAAGGAAGAGGGGAGGTTTGGTAGGAGGTGAAAGGCACTAATGGGCTCAGGCTCACAGGGGAAATTTCTTCTCGCTAATTAAAATTGCAGCTCAGCAGTGGGAGCTGCAATATCCATGCCCGGCATGGACCTGCCACGCTGTTTGGGGAACTGGTGGAGGAAGCGAAAACACACCAGCAGTGACCCCAGTTCCGAACTGAACCCAGTCAGCCCAAAAGGAAGGATGCAAAAAACCTGAACCAAAACTGCCGTGCAAAGGGAGGGCTTCTGCAGCGAGGCTGGGCGCCTCCTGCCCACCGAGACAGAGAAACCATCCAATTTGGGGTGCTGAGAAGTGTGAGGTGGGACTCAGCCCTGTCCAGAGGGACCCCAATACAGGCTCAGACCCTCCCGCCACAGGAGGAGAAAGTCCCGTGGGGCTTGGGACCCTGGAGGCAGCTGGGAAGGGAATGACCCCCCTGAAAGGAGGCATTGCCCAGAGAGAAAAGGGCACCCCAGCTGCAAATGAAACCTTCTCTTGCCGTCAACTGCTGAGCCAGGCTTCACTAACAAGGTCAACAAAGTCGTGTGGATGCTCAAGGCACGATGACACTGCAGGGCTTGCTGACACCACAGAGGCTGGAGGCCACGAGCCCAGTGGCAATTAGAGAAAATCACGGAAGAAAGCTCCCTGCTGACTATTTGGGCCATGAGAGCCCAGCCCAGGTGTGATGCCTGGCTCAGGACACTCTCCAAGGGCTGCTGGGCAGGGCCAGGGACTGGCCATGGCTGGCTCCCTGCATGTCCTTGTCTGCCCCCGGCTTTTGGGGAGATGCCTTTGCCCTGCTCCACCCCTCGGGGCACACTGACTTCATGCACTCAATGCCAGACAGCCATGCAGGCTCTGATTTCTGGACCCCAGGGGACCGGAGGACCCCCTGTAGCCAACCCCGCCATGCTGAGCCCCCTGCTCCGGTGGGGCTGGTGAAGGCTGGATACAGTCATGATGCCCCAAACGCAGTGCCAGCAAGATCCCAAACCTCACCGCCACCACCAAGAACTGCACCCCCTTACCATCAAAGGTGACCGTTGTCCTGGGGGTGGCATCCAGGTCAGTGGCAGACCGCCGTGACGGGTAGCCCGTCGCCACCGCCACCATGAAGAGAGCTGTCAGGAGGTGGGCTGTGCCTCCGCTCATCTTCCCGCTCCCCTGGCAAGGCCAGTCGCCCAGCCCACTGCCGCCGGGCCAGCACAGCTGATCCTCGGGACGAGCTCCCCAGCTCTACGGGACAGGGCCGGCAGCCAAACCCTCCTGGAACACAGAGCACCGGGTCAGACGCTACCACTGCCCCTGGCACCTCAACAAGCAAGCAGGCTTGGGAAGGAGCCAGCTGGGGACATGCATGGACGCTTGACTGCGCACGGTCTCAGCCTGGGGACGGCTTCAGGGAAAGCTAATCCTCATTTGCCAAAGGGGAAACTGAGGCATGACGCATGGCATCGAGCCTGCAGCCAGCACGGGGCAGGGAGGGGAGGCTGAGCGGGGCGACCCTCCGCAGCATCCCCACGGCTCAGCGTCCGCTTCGTCGCAGCAGCGGCAGCTGCTTGCTGAGTGCTTGGTTCGGTTCCTTGGAGGCTCATTTTCCTCCAGGCCTGCTCCGGGCTCCTCTTTCCATCACTCCTGGCCATCTTCTCCCGCATCTCCCCCTGACCGAAAGATATGCTTTGGTGGAGCCAGCTGATCCCCCATTGCATTTTCACACACACAAACCAGACAAGTTTACCCCCAAAAGCAGAGCGCGAGCCTTGGTGCCAAGCCCCTCTGCGGCTCTCTTGGCACATTTGGGCACCCCAAGCCTCACTCCCTGGAGCAGCTGTAGCGCGATGGGCAGTGGGTGGGCTCCCAGGGAGCCCAAGGGCTCCGCTCCTCCCCAAAAGCACAGCTGGCCATCTCCTGCCACACAAGGTACTTGTCCCCAAAGCTTTGCCCCTCCTGAAATGACAAGAGTCCCGAGGACAGAGGCGCGGGGAAGGATGCTGCAGACACACAGCGACGCAGGGCAAAGGAAAACCCATATAGGAGCTGCTAGCCTTCTTCATCGAGTCTTTTCAAGTGAGAACAGTCTTCCCCCCAGTGTTTTTCCACAAGATTTCAGTTTCTCTCTCATCCCGAGCTGCCTTGAAGCTCAGCGTCTACCTCGGCTCTCGCTTTCATGCATCCGATCCCTCCCAAATAACCCCCTGCCTCTCCCAGCTGCTTCGAGCAAAGCCACCGGTTCATTTTGAGGGCACCGAGGAGGAAGGAGACGACAGGATATCTCCAAGCAGGAGAGATCACATAAGCAACCAGCACGTATACATTTGCTTAGGGTTTTTTTAGATATATATATAAAAAACCCAAATACCTGACCCTGGAGAGAAGCTGTTCAAACACGCTCGCTGCAGACGGTTTCCCCGAAGCAAATACCTCGCCGGGTCCCAAGCAGAGGGGAGGTAAAATCAAAGTGAAACGAAAGTGAAAAGGGCTTTGGGGCTGAAAAGGAGAAGTGAGGGGCTGGATGTGGGATCCAGCCGTAGTTCTGGAGCCAGCATTAAACCGCTGTTTCCTCTGGGGGTGGGGGCAGATCAGACCCAGACTTTGTGTCTGCACTGGCCGCTGCCCCGGAGCATCCCTGCAATGGGGCAGAGTGGAGATGTGCCCCCCTTCTCCTCACTGCCCCCCAGGCACAGAGCACCCAATCCCAGGTGCGGGCAGGGTGCTGCCCGCGGGGTGAGCTCCCCGGGGAGCAGAGGATGGTGACCCGGAGCATCCTCCCTCCAAGGAACTCCTGTTCCCAGGGCAAGCCTTGTCCGGACCGAGGGTGTGCCCACAAGTGATGGGCCTGAGAGGACGATGGAAGGCGGGTGAGCAGGGATGGAGGTCAACAAGAAAGAAGTTGCTTTGGTGGCACCATGTCTAGCACGAGCCAAAGCCACCAGGATTTTTGGGCAAAGCGGCACGGTCACATCTGGAGCACCAAAGCACCCAAAAGCGCTCTGGCCAGCCCCACACTGACATTTCTCCATCCCGCCAGCGGGACGGAGGCCACCCCGGCAGCTGCAGGGACCCTTCTCCAGGCCTCCACATGGGGACACGAGCCCGGAATCACGTACAAACCACAAGAGCTGCCATATACACCTGGGCTGGGAAAGCAGAGGGGAGGAGAAAACTTCGTACGACAAGGCAAACAACGATCTCTCATAAATGAGTAACAGCCCTGCAAGCTGCCTGCGCGCTGCCAGGCATCCTCGCCTTATCTCCCCCGAACAAACAAGCCCTGAACTTTGCCTGCTGCCTGGCTCCGGGCGCGACGAGGACTGGAGCCGGGAGCACAGCCGGGCAGGGAGGCTGGGATGGTGGTTATCACAGGGCAAGCGCTGCGCTGTGAGCCAGCCCCAGCTAACATTTAACCAGCGTGAGCACCGAGCCAGCACAGGGCGGGGGGAACACGGAAATAAAAATAATAAAGCTGTGGGGCTGTGCAGGGTTCCAAGCCAGGCAGGGGCAGGGGGGGAAGAGCCTCCCCTGCTGCCGGGACTGGGCTCCTCTGCTTATTCCAAGGAAGCGGCTACACCCATTTCCAAAGGCTCCTTTGCCCAAGATCAGATGTAACTTTGTCCTAAAGGACATTTAATCAGTTAGCTGTAAGAGCCAGTTAATGTTTTACTCAAAGGGAAGAGCTGCTCCGAGCTTCTCTATTATTTTTTTTTTTGTTATTATTATTTATTTTTCATACCTAGAGTGGGGGAGAAAGAGCAAGAAGGAACTGAAACCATCTTTGGCCCCGATGAGATCGTCAACTCGGGCTGCGGCCACACCAAACACCCCCAAACCCACCGTTTCCCCCCTGGCAGGGTGCAAGTTCAAAGCTCTGGGCGGAGGCGAGGGCCAGCACGGGAGGCAGAGGAGGTCTTGGTCCACGGGACCCACCGGTCAGGCTGGGACAACTGGATTGCTCAAGCCCAGCACTTCCATGGGCAACATGGAAAAGCCAGGAGGGGAGACGCCGCAGAGAGCTTTCTCCATGTGAGGGAGACAAAAGGGGGAGAGGAAGAGGCTGGAAAGCAGCAGCAGCTCCAGTGAAAGCTGGGGTTTAAGAGAAAAACTGCCCAGAAAAGCCCATCCCATCCCCAGGAGTAAGCTCCGGAGCCCCTTGGCGCCTCACCTACTTCCCAGCGCAAACATAGGACCTGAAATCCAGCCCCAGCTCCCACCCC
The DNA here is from genome assembly GCF_028500815.1 of Rissa tridactyla. Lineage (NCBI taxonomy): Eukaryota > Metazoa > Chordata > Aves > Charadriiformes > Laridae > Rissa > Rissa tridactyla. The sequence goes on from NC_071471.1 coordinate 58,545,933, forward strand.
GGGCGGCGATGCCAAAGGAAAAGGGTGGTGGAGGCAGCTGGGCTGACACGGGGCTGATGGCCACCCCAAGAGCAGGGCGAAGCCAGGAACCAGCTGCTCTAATCGCAACGTGCCATGTCCACGGGGGCCAAAGCCCACCCTCCTACCGCCGGCTATCGGTGCTCCTGTGGGATGCAGCTGCGGCTCCCGGCATGGAGCCGGGTCAGCCCGACCCAGGCATCGAGTCCTGCCGGTGGGACGGGTTCGCTGGTCCCCAGGGAACACCAGGAAAGCAGCAGGGCGTCGGAGGCGTGCACGAGCGCACAGGGGAGCAAGCGAGCGAGCCCCGGTCAGGTCTGACTGGGTTTACTGGGTCACGGAGGAAGCTGTGTGAGCATGACTGTGCCGGCCCCAGCCTCCCACCGGCAGCCAGCCGGCACAGCACACCCAAACGAGCCGGCCCAGTCGGCACCTCCTTAAAATCCCCACGACCAGCGTCTCTGGAGATGCAAAAAGCTTTTGATGAGTGAATTTCCCGGCGGCAGGTCTCGCCAACCTGGATCCGGCCAAAGAAAGCAGCCAAAGCTGCCGCACCCCTTGACGGCTGCTGCACGGGGAGCTTCTGCTGGCCATGCTGGCCCCGTCCTGCTGCCCCGCGGTCCTCAAAGCCACGAGGCAACAAAACGTGGAAGCGAGAGCCAGCCACAAGCGGCAGAGCAAGGAAGCTGCGCTGTCAGTGGGGTTGGCAAAGACGGAGAGACCTCAGCTGGGGTGTTATGGGCCCCCCCACCGTGGCTGCTTCCTCAGCGGCACAGCCAAAGGAGATGCCAGGTTTTTAATTTAAAGGGAACCCGGGAGAGAGAATGGAAACGCCGGGTGGGAGCAGCCCTTCTCTGGCTCAGCCCCAGCATTCATCCTGGATGGCGGGACAGAGATTTGCGGGGCGGCATCGGACACTTCCCCAACCCGCCGCTCCGTGGACAGCTTGTGGTCGCTCCACCGAGCTCTACTAAGCCCAAGCCGGGTCCTGGAATGGCCAGACCTTTCTCCCCTCCTCCTGGGCTGCCCCCCTTGGCATCGTGCACTCCTACAAGCTTCCCAATGGAGTCCAGGATTTCCAGCAGGTCTCCTCTGGGTGACGGCATTGCAAAACAGCCGTAACAAAACTCCCATCAGGGACTGCACCAGGAGCCACCATTTACATCTTGCTTTTTTACAGCGACCCAGCCCAGGCACTCCAAACCCCGCGTGGCCGATTCAGCTTCACCCACAGGGGCCAAGCCCAGCATGTGAACCCCCCCGCCCTCCTCAGCCCCCCCAGCCGCGTTCCCACCAGCCCAGTGCTGTGTTACCCCCGTGGGGACCCACGCGAGTTGCCCCCGGGTTCAGCTGATACAGCCCGACCCGTTCCCGGCGCGGGGGAGAGAAAGGCACCCGCCCCGGGGGACGAGGCAGGGAGAGCTCCCGGCTCCCAGGCGTGGGAACGAGCCAGGGAATTTACAGGGAAAAGATCCATCCGGCGGGGGGAGGCGAGCCTGGCCCCTGCCCGGCGGTGAGCGCAGCGCATTTTGGGCCCCCCTTCCCCGGAGCCCGCAGACCTTGGGTGGGAAATCCTGCGAGATGCGGGAAGAGGAGCCGGGATGGAGGTTGCCAGGCAACTTTAATTCAGCCCTTGACGAACTTCCAGCACTTCCCTGCCTCCTCCGCTGCAGAGCCCAACCAGCAGAAGATAAAACATCAGGTCCACCTCGAGCCCGCGGCCATCCGTCCATCACAGGGGCTTGCTCATGGCCTCCTGCCCGGGGTGCCCTGCCAGGCTATGGGTGCCCCCCAGCAGCAGCCCCCAAGGCCAGCCCAGGACAAGCCGTCCTTCCCGGCAGAGATTTGCAGGGGCAGGATTTGACCCGTGGGACTGGGCTGGCGCTGCCGCGCAGATATTTCTCAACCAGCCAGGATTTTTTTTGTCAACAACAGCAAGAAAAAAATGCTAACTTGCTGAAAGCCCCGCGGGAAGAGGGGACCTGCGCTGGGCTTGGGGGCTGGGGACGGGGAGGGAAGGAGCACAGTGACCTCCCGGGAGCCCCTCGCCGAGTTTATTTTAGTTGCTTTCTTTAAACAAACCCACGCTTGACCCTGAGGCGCTTCAGCGGACACGCACGAGAGCTTCGATGATTCGGGAAGCAGATATATCCCTCTTTTACCCAAATTTGGGATTCAGGCACAGAGGAGGGCAGGGAGAGTGACATCAGCTCCTCTCAGGGAGCATCCCACCCCACTCCCGCCGCAAAGCCCCCACACAGAGATGGCACAGCTGCCGTGGAGCCGGGGGGGCAGGGGGTGGGCACCAGCGGGCTATGGGAACGGGCTCTGAATTTTCCCGGCACGGCAGGGTCCCCATCCGCCACCGGCAGAGCCTGGCGCATCCGGCAGAGGAGAGCGCCCAGCTTTGATCCCATCAACGTCACGGCGGGGAGGAGGCACGTGAAGGAGCAAAGTGATGGATGGCGGGGACGGTCGGGGACGAGGGCCAGGTTAAGGGGCATCAGTGTTGACGGGAGCCAGATGTCTAAACATCCCTAAAAAGACGAGCTGATCCGTCAGCAAAAAAACTACCAACGGCCCAGTTTCCCACAGATTTGCCCCACTGGCCCCCAGCACCGTGCCTTTATCTCCATCACCCTGCAGCATCCCTCTGGGGGATGCTGCCTGCCCAGCGAGGGGCAGGGACCAGCCACGGTGTCCCCCTGCATGGCTGCAGGGATCGGGGTGTTTTAGCTTCTCCCCAGCTCCCCATTTTCACTGATCTTACAACAACTCGTTCCTCTCCTCCGTCAGGTCGGGTGGGATGTGGAGCGGGAGGTTCAAAGGGGCTGCCAGGCAGCGACGGAGCTCACTGCCAAGTCCCCATGAGAGCTCTCCTGCCGTTCCCATCCAAAACCACCCAAAAAAAAAAAATACCAGCTGAGAAAATTAGGAAAGCTGCTCCGTCCTGTGCCATGGACAGGCATCACCTGCCTGCAGCCGCCTGCCAGGCACAGGGACGGCTCCGCTCCAGCAGCTCCCGGCACGCTGCAAGCAGACAGCAAGAGCACGGTGCCCAGGACGGCAGGGCAGAGCGCTCCTCCGCTCCCCATCCATATGGAAAACCCACCAACGACGGCTCTTAGTTGAAACAGTTCCTCACCTGACTCCATCGCCCCAAAAGCCTTGCTCAGAGCCAGCCCAGGGAGGGAACGGCGAAAGGAGGGGAGGCTGAAGGGCAAACCCTTGCAGCTCAGTGGGGGGACCAAAAGGGACCAAGAACACTAAGGGATGCCCCGGACAGCCCGGACCCGGCACCCTCAGGCAGAGCAGCAAATCTCCCCTCACAGGAATGATTCCCTGCGCGCCAGAGGCCGTTTGGCCCTTGCAAGCCAGCAGTGAGGACACAGTCCCATGGCTTTTCCCTACCATCCAGCACATCTCCACTGTGGAAATCCCACGGCAGCAGCCCTGGGCTGATCCCGCAGCCCGGGAGCACCTGAAAGAGAGCCCAGCCGGGAGCCACGCAGGAACTGGGAAGTGAAACCGGAGGATGCCGAGACGCGATGGCCTGACTCTGACTTCACCCGCCGCCAGCCCAACCCCACGTCCGGGACACGGGGGAGGCAGAGTGGGGCCACCAACCCCCGGGATGCGGGGTGCAGACCCCCGGGGCTCCCACCTCCTCCATGGCGGGGAGGAGGCATGCTCGGTGCTAGCGACATCACCCCCAAACCCCAACATTTTCCATCCTTTCCCGGCTCGTTTGCGGCACGCCAGGCTTCGCTGCTTGCCAGCAGCCCCTCAGCAGCCCAGAAGGACAGACGGACGGATGGACCAACAGCCCTCCGCAGCCCAGTGGGCATTCGCATCCAAGTGGCTCAGTGCTGGATGCGATCTGCAATTCAGCCTTCAAAGGCTTTGTGGCTGAAGCACATCATCTCCATGGCAGAAGCAGGAAAATAATTGTGGAATTAAATGCCCAGGGACAACCGGAAGGAAACTGAGAAAAACTCCCAACCCTAAATGTAAAGGGACATTTCAGAGACAGCAATTTTCGGCGCTTTTTGACGCATTTGGATCCAATTGCTCGTCCCCGTGGCTGCACCGTGTTTCATTTCACTGGGCTCGTACAATGCAAGACAAGGAATTAACTCGGGTGTTTGTTTAGAGCCGGTTTGTCTTCCAGTTTCTTTCCAAAGGCAGGTTTGAGTTTCAAAGACATTTCTTGGCAATGCCCGGGGTTCCCACCATCGGCGTGGCGCGGGGCTTTCCCGAGGGGAAACTGAGGCTCAGAAATCCCGCAGGACCTGGGGTCCCCTCAGAAGCGGGGGAAAGAGCTGGAGCACAACCCAGCTCGCCTGGCACGCACACGGGGCTTTCTGGAGCAAGCCTGTCCCTCTCCCTTTTATTTATTCCAAAGATAAACTGTTTTATTTTCAAAAGTCCAGCAAAACCAGATGACGTGAGCAGTTTTATAGCTTCTAGCTTTAACAACCTCGTCTTGTTTTCTTCGCTTTCCCTCCAACAAAGCTTCAAATTTGGGGTCAAACTCAATTTGCCATTCAACTTCGCCTTTCAAACTGCACCGCATGAGGCAGTAGCACCTGGCCTTTCCCCCGGTCGTTTGCATACCGCCAGCTTTGCCGCCCCAAAATCAGCTCCCCACCTTATTTGCACGGGCTGGGCTTTGCGACAGGCAAACGAGAGCCCTCCGTCAGGTATGGAGAGGTGGGGTTGTGCCTGGGGGGAGCCTTTGAGCAACAAGAAAATCACAACCCGGAGCACACCCTGAATCTGCAAGCCGCGTCCCCACACCGGTCAGTAACACGGTGCCGGAGACCTTCAGCTTCCTTCGACTCTGGATGCCGGAGCTCGGGCCCCGGAAGGAAGGAGGGGGTGGGTTTGGCAGTGACCGTGCTACGGCAAAACCCTCGTTCTTGTAAGTCACCTGGAGTGGTGTCACAGCCAGACGGGGAGGGACGGCGGCGGCAGCGTTTCCTCCCGCAGTGCCAGCGGGGCAGAGAGCTCTCACCTTTGAACGTACCAGGTGTCCGCCCAACACCAACAGCAGCAGCCGGCCACTGCCGGGGGCGGCTTTACGCGAACATAAAGCCTCTCACGGCATCGCCTTCCCCTCCACAAGAGGCAACGGGTCCCCCAGGACTGGCACCCCCCCCATCACACCACCCATCACATGAGCCGCTTCCCAACAAGTCCCATCACGATGCCAAGCGGAGCCGGCGGGCAAGCGCAGGGAGGGAAATTCCCCACACGCGGCCAGGCGAGGCTGGCACCGCGTCTCCACCGCGCCCACCGCTGCCCTCCCGACGGGGGTGCCGGCATAGCCCCCCCGCGCCCGCCCTGCCGAGTGCACCTGGATCCTTTTTCCCTGGCACACGACCCACCAGATTTGCTGAATAAACCTCCCGGCTCCGGCAAACCCGCTGCATTCCTGGCGGGGAAAGTGGTGAAAGGTTCAAATGGATGTTGGAAAAGGCAGCGGGGGGAGAACAAGCCTACGACACAAAACCCTCATCTGCAAGAACCAAAAGGGTTGTTGGGGTTTGGGTTTCTTTTCCCCCCCCTCCGGTTGCAACACAAAAACAAAGTCAAGATAGGGATCGCGGCATGCTGGGGGGGCAGCTCCCTGCCCCTCGTCCCTCCGGGCACAGTGAGCCCGGCCAAACCCAGATGAAGCAGAGATGCGTCCCGCAGGACACACGTGCAGCATCACCACAGCCTTCCCCCTCGGGTTCGGTGTTCATTCGGGGCCGGGGGGGGGGGTGTCAAAGCAGCCAGAGCCCCCGGTGGTAGGCCAACTAGCACAAAAAATGCCATCGTTATTAATAATTTCCCTGCCTCTGGGGGAATCTGCACTCCTCATCCATTTTGGGCAGTCTCTTTGTCTTTAGAGACTGTTTTTCTTGGCACCTGAAGAGCCCTTTCATGGTTCCCGTTCCCACTTCACGCTCTTGGTTTTAAAGGCCACGCGCAAGCCACTGACCCACCTGGGTGCTGGTGGGGAGGGCAGAGAGAGCCCCAAATCCCAGCGCTGCCTGGCTGCACGGCAGGTCCCTTCTACCCTTGGATCCGCAGATACGAAGCTCGACCCCAACGCAGACAAGCCCCCAGCACAAGCCAGTCCCCTCCCCGCAGGGGCATCCGCAGCCCCCACAGGGACGCATCCCAAGGGGAATGATCCCAAGGAGCCAGGGCTCAGAAAAGCCACATCCAACCCGAGGGGAGGGGGCAGGCAGGGATTGCACTGCACCACCTGCATGGCCTCAGTGTCTCATCCCAGCCAGCTGAAACACCAGCTGCCTCCAGGTAACACTCAGCCTCCCCAAATACCACCAGCAGTCCCCATCCCTGCAGACCCCTGATCTGCTGGGGAAGTGGGGGGGGTTTAGGTAGCCCTCCCCCCAAGAAGCTGGTGCCCCGTCTGGCTGCAGTTCCCACCATCGTCTTCCCTCACCCCCACAGCGTGTCGCCCCGCCATTCCTGCACAGGTCCCAACCCCACCTCACCCCACACCACAGACCTGTCCCCATAGAAAGTGACCTGCACCGACACCAGATCCTGCATGTCCTCACCTCTCCCCCAGCTTGTCACCCCGGCATCAGACCTTCCCCGAACCTCACCCTGCCCCCAAAGCTCTGCCCCCTTGTTCCCCCCAAGTCCCCCCTGGACTTCGACCCCAGCAGGTCAGACCCCTGGCTCCTCCTCCTCTGGACCCTGCCTCTGCACCCAGCACCCCATATCCTGCCTGTGGACTCAGCACCTGGATCCAGCACCCCAAACCCTGCCTGCAGAACCAGACCCAGACCCAGACCCAGCACCCCTGCCCCTAACCAAGGCACTCAATACCCAGACCCAGCACCCTAGATCCTGCCTGTGGGCCCAGCACCCGGATCCAGCACCCCAAACCCTGCCTGCAGAACCAGACCCAGACCCAGACCCAGGCCCAGCACCCCTGCCCCTAACCAAGGCACTCAATACCCGGACCCAGCACCCTAGATCCTGCCTGTGGACCCAGCACCCGGATCCAGCACCCCAAACCCTGCCTGCAGAACCAGACCCAGACCCAGCACCCCTGCCCCTAACCAAGGCACTCAATACCCGGACCCAGCACCCTAGATCCTGCCTGTGGACCCAGCACCCGGATCCAGCACCCCAAACCCTGCCTGCAGAACCAGACCCAGACCCAGCACCCCTGCCCCTAACCAAGGCACTCAATACCCGGACCCAGCACCCCAGATCCTGCCTGTGGACCCGGACAGAGACCCAGTCCCCCAAACCCACCACCCCCGACCTTGCCTGCGGATTCAGCGCTCAGACCCTGCAACCCTGATGCTGCCCAGCGGACTCAGCCCCCAGCCCCTGCCTGTGCCGGCAGCTCCCGGACCCAGCACCCCCAATCCTGCCTGGGGACCCGGACAGAGACCGAGCACCCCAAACCCACCGCCCCCGAGGCTGCCCTGCAGACTCCCCAGCCCCTGCCTGCGCCTGCAGCAACAGGACCCAGCCCCCAGACCCAGCTTTCCGCATCCCCCCCCTGCGGACGCGGCGCCCAGACCCGCACTCCCGGCCCTGCCTTGCGGACCCGCACCGGCCCCGGCGCCTGTGTCCGCCCCTCGCGTCTCCCCGCCGCTTGCCTGGTGCGGTGCGCTGCGGTGCTGCTCGGTCCGGCGGCGCAGCAGGTGCGGGCGGACCGGCCCGGTACGGCGCAGCGCCGCCCCGGTGCAGACCGGCCCCGGTGCAGACCGGCTGTGCGCGGCCCCGCCGTGCCGTACCGAGCCGCACCGCACCGCCCCGCACCGCCCCCTGCCGGTGCGCCGAGCGAGGCCCCGGTACCAGCCGGGCCCGAGGAGGAGGAGGCGGCGGAGGAGGCGGCGGAGGAGGAGGAGGAGGAGGAGGAGGAGGAGGAGGAGGAGGAGGAGGAGGAGGAGGAGGGCAGGGGCGGCAGGGAGGGGGGCCGGGCCCTGCGCTGGGTCCCCCCGGCACATGGTGCAGAGACGCCACTGTGCAACCCGCAGTCCCCGGCCCAGGGACGGTCGGCACCGGGCACACGGGGCAGGCTGCGGGGGGGTCGCTCAGCACGGGCAGTTTGGGTTATACAGCCCCAAAAAAGGCCGCTGGCAGAGGAGGCTGGGTTCAAGCCCTTTGCAAGACCAGGGAGACAAAGGGCTGGTAACGCGGGCTTGTGACTATAAAGAAGCGTTGCCGAATGCAGATAAGCATCATCCCGCTCTGCCGACACAGCACATGCGGGTGTCATCACCCCGCAGCCACCCAGGCGGTGCCAGGGTGTCCTTGCTCTCTGAACATCCCCCCACCACCAGCCGAGTCCTTGCATCCCGCATCGCACACCTGGACGGGGCACCGTGCCACATCTTCTCCTTCCTGTAACACGTGGTTCCCCATTTAGTCTGCATTTACCCGTAGTGGAAGCTTGTTTGGAAACACGGGCAGGTGGTAATGGTTTCTCTAGGGCCCTGTGTGGAGCCTTTTTGTCCTGGGTGGCTTCTGCGGCTCCTCCCCACAGGCAGGAGCTGCCAGGTTCAGGCCTGTGTTTGCTTTCCTTTCGCAAGCGCCCAGCCAGCCCTCCCTCCTCACCCGTCAGGGTGGCAGGCCTCCCGAAAGCAAAACCCCGAGCGCTGCGTGTAATCAGCAGGTTGGATCTAGGGCAACTGGAAATCAGCTGGAGCAGGAGGTGGGGAGATGCCATACCTGCACACGTAGGGTTACAGCTCCCAAAGCATCCGGGTGCTGCCAGCCCGTGGTTACAAAGCCACGTGGTGCCCAATCCCAGCGCCCATGCCCTCGGATGCTGGCTCATCTCCTCCATTCCACACTGGCCCCAGATGAGGGATGAGGTCTTCATGAAGAGGACGAGGGCCACCCCTACCCCACGCCCTGCAGACCCAGAGCCAGACCCATGGCAGGGCTTAGTGCTGAGTGGGTTGTGCTGAAGTTGCTCAGCGTCATCCAAGGATGAGGGTCAGCCCCAGCTGAGCCCTCCCCACCACCTGGACCTATTAGAGTCGGGAAGGGCAGCAGGGGCAGGGTGCTCCCATGGGGAGCCTGGCCGACATACCGCTCTCAGGGCCTCTACCAGGGTCTTGCCTCCTAAAATCACTGTGAGCGAGAGCAGCGGAGGCTTGAATCCCACCGGTCCCCACGCACTGACGGGTCTCACCCAAGGAGGGACCCATCTGGGTGCTCCAGCAGACGAGGTGGCTCCCATCACCCTCACGCACGCTCACCAAGCAGCCACCATCCCCTCACCCAGCGCAAGATGCTGGGATCTGTCCCCTGTCCCCACGCCCAGGGACCCCAGAAGAGCAGAGCAGAGACGCTACCCACCTCCTCCAGTGCTCCCTGTCCTCCCTCCCTCACCTCCTGTACACTCCAGCGGCTAATTACCATTTCCTCCTCTCCTTGGGCAAAACCCCAGCGTCTCCTCCACGCCTCGCCTCGCCTCTCCGCCCACCCTGCGGAAGCGGGATGCCCACGCATCCATCGGGATCCAGGCTCATTCCCAGCCCTGCCCGGCCAGACCTGGAGCACTGCTCCCGAGCAGGAGGGCAGGCTGGAGCAGCAGGCACTGCCCGCGAGGCAGGGATGCTTTTGGGCAGTCCGTCTCACGCAGGAACAGGGGGGTTCAGGTGCTGTGAGGCAGATGGTCCCCCACATCCACTCTTAATCCCATCCCCTGCCTTAGCAGACGTGCCGCTGGAGGCTGGGGGGATAGTTATGGGGAAAACTGGTCCGTGAGCGCTGGGGAAGGGGCTGCCCAAGGCTCCCTCCCTCTCCAGGGTGCTCTGCACGCCCCGTCCCGTCCCGCGGCAACACTCCCTGCCCGCGCAGGCAGCGCAGGCAGCCGCCCTCCCACGTGGCTGCAAGCCGAACCCAGCACAAATTGGAGCTGCGTTAGCTCCTGGCCTCGCAGTGGGGTAATTAGTGCATGAGCAAAGAGTGAGCAGAGCCTGGCGCGTTCGGCACTGCGTATTTAACAGGCCCGAGCTTGTGCGGCTTTAATTAATTAGCGCGAGTCATCGGCAGCTGGAAACAGATCTATTTTCAGAGCCTTCGCCTGCTCTCCTGCCCCCGTGAGATTAACTGAAGGAATTTAGGGCCCCCCGCGAGGTTGAAGGCCAGGGCCTTGCTCTTATTTGCACGGCTTTCCCAAGAGCCGGAGCGGGATGCAGGCAGGAGCTGAACCAGACCCAACTCTCTCCCGCACCTGCATCCCACCGCTGAGCCGGGAGGTCCTCCTGGTGCTCCAGCCTCAGCCCAGAGCCAACAAGGCACTGGACAGGGAATTTCCCATGGGAACAGCCCTGCAGCCCCCAGGATGGCCTGGAGCAGGGGGACCTTTGGATCGTGCCACCGAGCCTTGGGAAACCACCCTCCGCAGGGCCACGCAAGGAGATTTTATCCCTCATAGTCTCTTGTCCCACTAAATCCAAACGGCCTTTAGGAAAAGGAAACGCTTTAGTGTCCTGATCACCAGCCCAGAGTCTGGTTACTGTTTAATTTCTCCTTGTTGTCACTAAAACCCCACGTCCCACGCAGAGAGGACGGGGCAGAGCGGGTTTGTCCCACGTCACATCCCCGTCTCCTCCAGGGTCGGCTGCCCTTTGCCTGCACTGGCAGCCACCCATCACAGCGCAGCCCCCCCGCCCCGGCACATGGCAAAGCCGGGCGGGATGCCCATGCTCCGCTGGGGTTCCCCAACTCCACCAGACAACCCTACCCACGGCAGCGAGAGGAAACGTCCGCAGCATTTCACCCCTCTGATGCCCATGGAGCCGGGGTAAATCCACGGCCGCTCTCGCGTTTCACTTGGCACCGCACCCCCTCAGCCCCAGCCGGCATCCCAGATGACGAGAGGAATTATAACAGGGCCACAGCGCCGTGAAATATTGATGGGATTATCGCGGATCAGCTCTCCCAGCACACATGCTGTGCTCACCCCGAGCCCGGGGGCTGGCGACCTGCCTGTGCTCAGGTTGCAGGTCAGTGCCCGGGACGGGGGCGCTGCCGACTACTCCCTGCCTGGACTAGCCGAGCTGCATTGGCCAAGAGACATTTCTCCGGCCACCACCAGCCCGCAGCCTCCCTGCGGGGGGGGATGGGGGACCCCATCACAGCACAAGATGACATGCATGAAGTTGTTAATGCACGATGGCGCCGTGCCTCAGGTTCTGCCATGGATGAGGCGTTGTCTGGTTTGGTCGCAGCTCAGCAGCCACTGCCACCCTGTGACCCAAGGAACCCCCACCCTCAGACCCAAGGGACCCCCACCCTGCCTGCAGCCCCTGCCAGCCCCTAGGCTTCATCCCCTTGCCCCATCTCAAGTTCATCCCACACGTCCAGGACCATGGGGGATACCCCATGCACTGGCTGGCAGGAGACCCCTGCCCTCTCCACCACTGCATAACCCCGCTCCCAGCCCCGGGAACCAGGTTTGACCGGGAAGAGGGTTTTCATTATGCATCACAGCGGCATAAACACAAACAGCTTCGCAGGATCAAATAACAGCCAGCATTAAATTGGAAATGCGCTGGCAGGGTGCACACCACGGCAGCGGCGTGGCGCAAAACCCCCAGTTTTGGGGTTGCAGCACTGATGGGGTGTCGGTGACTATCAAACCCATGGGGCTGACCAGGATCTGCTGCCTTTGGTAGGAAACTGCTTCCTGGGGCAGGCCTGGCTCCTCCCCAGCAGCGCCTGCAGCCTGCCTGTCCCTTTCCCCAAGCAAGACAAGGGAGATAAAACCCCAGCATCTGGAATTTGGTTTGCCAGCCTCTGCGGTCCGAGGGGCAGCAGGCAGACAACTGTTTCAAGCTGCTTTCCAGACTGGCTTGAAAGTCAGGAGTTACAAAATCACGGCACTCCAGGAGCTGGGGATTTATGAAACCCATAAGAGAGTTGTGAAACTCGTTCCAAAGCCGTGCCAGCCCGCACCGTGCTGAGAGGCATGGTATAACGTCAAAACCACCGGCGGAAAAACGGGTATTTTTCCCTTTTGACATGAGAAAGCAACAACGAGCAAAACAGCCTTTCTTCAGGCCCCCTCCATCCCTCAACCACGCTGCGAGACCGGCATCTCCGCTTTGCCTGCCTCCCTGGAAGAGAAGCCCACCGGGGAGCACACCAGCCCCACACCCTGGGGTCGGTCTCACTGCTCCAGCATCCAATGTCTCAGCATTCCCCTCTGCCTGCCCCAGGACCAACCTGCCCAGGCTCCGGGCCGGCAGCGCTGCGTGAAGCAGAGGAGCAGAAGAGCCACCGGCGATGCCTGGAGCCCGGCGGTGGCACTTGGGGCTTCCCAGCAGCTGAGCACACGCTCACCGGGCTTGGCTTTGTTTCTTGAGAGCGTCACGGACTCGGTCAAGCCAAGCGTGACGCTCCAACAGATTAGCCCCAGGGAAAAAAAAAATATTCCAGCGGGCACAGAGCATGAAAGGCTCGGGAGCCTCTTCCCTTCGAGTCATCGAGCAAACTTTCCAAACCACTGTTTCTCCGGGCTGAGAGCCAGCGAGGAAAATTACAATTGCAGAAGAATTTGTCTGAGAAAGTTATAAGAGTCGGAAAAAGGCCGGGGCAGGCCAGAAGGCAGCCGAACAGCCAGCCCATGCTGCAGCCACTCCAGCCCAGGGCTCAGTTTTGGGTCGGGACAGGACTTTTCCCCCCAGCTCAGTACAACAGCGGAGTTGCTGCCCCGACTTCTCGCCAGATCAGATCCTGGATTTCTCCCCTGTAAGTGTTTGGCGGTGGAAATTGGGATGTTCTGCCCAAGGCCATTTGTTGATGAAGGCTGCCAGGTGCCGGCAGCCCCAGCCGCGGAGCCGAGCGCGGTGCCAGGGTGGATTTTCTCAGGGGAGAAGGAGCTGAGTCACAGCAGCCTCCGATCTGTTCCCACAAGCCCGGCTGCGAGAGACGCGCGGGAGTTCACGGGGAACAGGCGCTCGCGTGGGGAGATGGCGGGGTTTGGTTCGCTCGTCTGCAAACCTCTCCAAGCCGGTGGAAAGCATCTCCCCTGGCGCGGGATCTGTCGGCAGCACACCTACGGGGAAGGGCTGGCAAGACTGCGGGAGGGCAGGCCCCTGACCTGCCTTTCAACCGGGCAGGGCTGCTTCAGGATGCTCCTGCAGCATGGGGGGCAAACGCCAGCAGCCGCTGGGAATCCCATGGGAGAGGCAAGGGTGGCATTTTGGGGACCAACATGAGGTCTCATCCCAGGTCTGGGGCAGGAGCAGGACCAGGACCATGGTGGCTGCAGGCGGGGAAGGGGCCGAGCCACAGCTCCAGCCCCAGGAGAAGCGTCTGGCTCGGCTGGACACCATCAACCCCCCCTGCCCATCATCCCAGCGTCTCCCAGTAAAAGCAGTCGGGCTCCAACCTGTCCAGGGAGCACCAGGGGGTCTCTCCCCATGTTTCTGCAGCCCCCTGCATTTTCCCCAGCGCGGCAGCTCATGTCCCTGTCACACACTGCTTAGAGCAGCAACACGCGTCCCTGGGGATGGGCTGGGGACACACCGGTGGGTTTTAAGAGCTGCCCTTTGGGGTGAGCTACCCCACACGGCCCAGAGCTAAACCGGGAGGGTGTAAGAGCCCCCGGCACCCACCCTCTGGGCCACAGCCCCACAGCCTCACCTTTTGGCCATCTGAGCATCCCCCCATGCCCAAGTGACCCCTCCCCAGCCCTGTCCACTCCTGCCCGAAGCCGGGCTGACGCGTGGGCAGCCTGCCTCTCCTTCCCAGGCACCCAACCCCAGCGCTGCCATCGCCGCCACCGAGCAGGAAAGCGCCCGAGCGGGGCAGTAAATAACCCCCGCGCCCAGGCAGAGCGCTGGCAAGCAGAGCCCGGCGCATCCATCACTCTCGCGGTTTTTCTTCGGCGCTGACACTTTGATAGGGGCGAGGGGGTGGGGGAAGGAGAGGAGCTTCCAAAATTTATGAGCTCGGATTTAAAAATACTTCTCCTAGAAGCGCTGCAAAACCCGGAGATGGTGAAGGCGAGTGGCTTAAAAGCTGCCTTCAGGAATGAATGTGAAAGCTGTGCCTGCCTCAAAAAGAGGGATTTGGGAGACCAGCGCGGCTGATGTCGCAAACCGTGTTCCCGTTGGGATCGTTTTGCAAGTCACAGCTCTCCGTGCCACACATTGCAAGTGAAATGAAAGGTAGGAGTAACAAATGACGGGTTAAAATCCCTCCAGCCCGGTGGCAATGTCAGCCTTCGCGCAGACAGGATTTGGACTGTCACCTTCAATCTCCCAGAGTTTCTCCTCTACATCCCTGACCTCCCGCTGCTCCGCACGCAGCCAGTCTCCCAGCTCCGCTTGGAAACAGATCCCCGTATGCAAAGGAAAGAGCGTGTAGCCGTGAATTTAGCTGAAAACATCTCTACCGCAGGGAAACGCGTATCAAATAATAAAGCCAAACAAATGCCTGGAAGAACCACCACAATATCCGAGCCCTTGGTCTCTACAGACGGACTCTCCCCCAGCAGGGTGTCGCACAATGAGCAGCTGAAAAATGTTACCCGGTCATTAAAGACATCTAAAAGTAATTTAGCCTGAGTGACAACGATGCTCAAAGCAAGTTATTTGTCTGCTGAGATAAAATGAGCTATTTCAAGCCCATCTTTTGTTGTAGTTTTCTTTTAAAGTCAGAAAGGACTGTAAAACGGTGAGCCGCCAGACAGCCTTGCCGGCAGAGCCCTGGCGCTGCGGCAGGAACTCGGCGTGGGGAGCATCACTGTGAGCTGCCCCGATCCCCCCTGGCCACCACGCTCCCACCTCCTCTGGAAGGATGGGGAAGATGGTCCCTGGGGCCACCAGCGCAGCTCTGCTGAGTTAGAGCCGTTTTGGATGATGGCTTTGCCATGGAAACATCTCCCTCCTAACAACAGGCCCATCAGCACATGTCCCAGAAAGCAGCCCGGCGTTCATTATATGGTAATTTTTGCTTCCCTGTGACAGAGGCCAGAGTCTTACCCTTCTTACCCTTCCCATGCTTTTTCTTTTTCTTTCCTAAAAAACCCAAAACTTTTGGGTTAACCCATCAAAAGCATTGCGTGAGCCGAGGGTTCCTCTAAAATCTCCTCGTAAGAAGATTTTCGGTGGGCTCTTTAGCTACACAGAGCATGTCAAATGCCCAGTGCTAAATATTTCAGGTGAAGCATAACTCTTCTAAAGCGTAGCCAACCTTGCTCCGAAGCTCCAAGTCAGTGAAACTTCTCTGCAGCCTTCGGGAATTGATTTGCTTCTTGCTGGTACTGTCTCCCTGTAGCGTTCAACTGAGTTAATGTATTCCAAAGCTTGATCTTCTCCCCCCATCCGCCACGTAATCAAATTTTGGGAAGCTGTGGTGAGATGCCTTACAAGCAGTTTTTGTCCTCAGGTGTTTTCTGAGGTGTTTTCGGGGCTGCGTCCATCGTCTCCTGGTGCTTCAGCACCTCTCTCTACAAATGGTACATTCGAGAGTCAGCTGAATTCCTTTGATTCATGTTCCTGCATATCCATAGAGCTAATTTACCTTTATGGGGAAGAAAAAAAAAAAAGAAAAAAAAAAAGGCGGCGAGAAGAGGGAGCTATTAAGGAGGACAGCGTGGAGGCCAGCAGAGCGAGCGCTGGAGGGCTGGGTTAATGAGCTGTGCGGTCGCTGCCGTCCGAGCGCCCAGGCTGGCTGGAGCCAGGAGCCGCTCTCCCAGCAGGGCTGACTCAGCCCTTCACCGGGCAGGAACAGGCTGCCGAGTCCTGCACCCCCTTTTTCAGCTCCCTCCTAAAGCTCCAGGTTCACCCCCGCTCGCTCCAGCCTCCTCCGCCGGTGTTTTCCCGGGGCCGGGGGGGGGGTTCCCACCTATGCTGGGCTTGGGCCAACCCCCCTACTGAGCCCAAGCTGCATCCCTGCGCTTCGGGAAGGGGGTGAAACAGGAATACGGATAAATCGATCTGCCCTCGCCTGTCATGCCAAGGCCACCCCCTTTGCTTCTTGCAGCTGGACAGCCTGTGCCGGCGATGTCACTGGGCTGCTCCCTTGCAAGGACACTTCCAAGGCGAGGGAGCGGGGATTCGCAAGACACCCGTCATGATCGTTTATTCTTGTCATTTCTGACCCTCGGGGTAAGAAGAACATCAGAGCACTGCAGGCACGAAACAACAAGCTTTGTAGGTCATATCAGCCTGTAAAGTACCATTAGAAACCACAGCACGAAGCATGAATAATACTCCCTTTATTCCACCGTATACCTCAACGCCCTTTAAATAAAGGCAAATGGTTATTTATGGACGGGGTTTGTATGAGGCACCTGCTCAGGAACATGGGGCTAAAACAGAGCTGGAGCCATAAGTTTGCCATCTCCTCTATAAACCAGAGCAACCACAGGGCTGATAGGCTCAGTGATAGCGCAAGGGATCCCAGGCAAAAGAAGAGCAGGGAGATTATTGTAAATCTTCCTCGCACGGATTTATGCGCCATCCATCAAACACACGTCCTTCCACGCCACCCTCCTTCTCCGCCAAGGACAGCAAGGCAGGAAAAACTTTGAAGGACTCCAAGCCTGGAAAGCGACCTTCAAAAACGGATCGCATCATTTCTGAAAAGCCACCAACAGCCAACCTCGACGGCTTTCCTTAAAGCCTTTCAGCAAATAATGACCTCGATTGCCAAAAGCGATCTGATAATGCAAAGGCAGCGAGATGCGCAGTGAGTCATCCTCTCCCAAGCGCGTTGAACTCCCTTTCGTCTTTGCAGGGACAGGAGCCACGCTCCCAGCTGGAGCGGGGTGAGGTTGCCCCCAAGAGGCAAATCTGACACAGCAGCTAGAAAGGGAAAATGCTGAATCTTGCTCTGAAGATACCACATAGGAAGGATTTAAAAAAAAAAAAAAATAAAATTTCCTCATATGGCCTTGTTTTTACTTTGCCACTAGGTGAAAACATCTATGGATGGGGTGGGAAAGGAGAGGAAGGCGGTCAGCTTTGGCATGTGGTTGGGTGGGTGTTATTGTGTTCTGCTGGAGCTCCTGAACCACACGACTTGTTTTCCTAGTCTCGTTTGCAGCGTCATTAGAAAGATCAAAAGCCAGTCACTGGGTTTGCTTCAGCCACACAAGACATTTGGATCCCGTACACCTCACCAGGCTCCTTCTGAGCAAGGGCTGGCAGCACCTCCAACCGCAACGTCTGTCTCGGGAACGGAAGGAAAGACAATCGTGGACACGACAGACGGTTTGGAAACTGCGAGAAGGCACGACATGACATCCCTCAGCCATTCACATAAAGCATAAAGGCAGCCCACCACGCTGGGCCAAAATCCGAGCGCCTTGCAGGGGGTAGAGGAGCAGGAGGGACCCTCCCCAGCACACTCGGTATCACCCCCCAGGGATCAGCAGCCCGAAGCTTTCTCAGCCAGGGATGGCCGCTTTGATTTCATGGACCCTGATGGATTTTTCTGCCTCGAAACGCTCTTTGAACCTCTAAGCTTTCAGCATCCACAACATCCTGAGGCAAGCACATCCCCAGCTCCTGTCTCCTTTTGTTTGCTTTGAGCCTTCCTGCTAATAAAAGAACTGCAGAGTCTGAAGCCAGATTACAGAGCAGCATTGAACAACTCTCTATTTACCCCTTTTTTTTTTTTTTAGGCCATTTGATTGTCGAGCTCTCCATCTTACTTTCCGACATGACAACTATTTCTGAGCTGGAGAGACGCAGCCGACGCAGGGCCGCTGCAATTTATTCCTGTCCTACACACACACATATATGCAGATTCCCTCCCAATGGGCTCAACCTGTGACATAACCCAGACTTTACCCATTCCCGGAGCTGCTTTTCAAGAAGACAGAGTTTAAAATCGCCAGCCGAGACATACCCGGGGTACTCACTGCTCCTGCTCCCTGCCCCGCGCAGCCGGAGGACATCACCGCATCCCCAGCACCGAGCCCCGGACGCAGCGCCCCAGCTTACTGTCAGCTCCAAACTGGAAGCGTCATCTCCAAAACGACTGTCGCACTCGCTCCTGCCAGACTCTTAATTACGAGGAAGGCTGACACAGTTTCTCAGCAAACGGTGTTCGCGTACTGCAGGGAGAAACAGAATGAGGGCAGGAAAAAAAATGGGCTAATAAGAGAAAAATCAACCGGAGGGGAAAAAAAAAAAACAACAAAAAACCAACGTTGTGCCGTGCAAACCTTGCCATAACAATGCTGGAACCCAAAATTCTGGGAAAAGAAAATGGGTTAGCACACAGGGGAGGCAGGCAGCGCTCCACAAACATGGAGGAGAGCTGCTAGGCAGCGCAGCGTCTCGGCATCCGCACCTGCCAGGCCTGTCCCCGCGGCTTGGCGTAGGGCAGAGGGGACGGGTTTGGTTTGCAGCCTGCAGATCAATGTGTCTGAGAGCCTGAACGATGCCGTCGGAAGAGCCCCCGGCCGCCCTGCATGATTTACGCTGCCTTTATAAAAGCCCGCAGCATGAACAAAGCACAAAACTTAATGCCTAGCCATCCTCTCCCCACCGCCAAGCCAGGCAGCTTTGAGCTGTTATTTTTATTCCAACCGCAACCTGGTGGTCAGCCCGGAGAGGACAAGAACCCCCTGCTCCTGCCTGTGCTCTGAGTGCCAGGACTTTCATCTCCAAGCAGGCTTTGAGAGAAGAGAGCCCGAGACCCAGAGGCAAAGCCATGGAGCCTGCAAGCCGAGCCCCAGCTCACAGCCCTCACTGCTCAGGGGAAGGGTGCTCACCCGGTAGCACAAAAAATGAAAGAAAGAAAAAAAAAAAAATCTATTTACCCTTTTTGCTTTTCTCTGCGAGAGGGAAGGAGCATCACTGGCCTGGCTTCAGGCAGCTGCAGCCGTGAGTGCAAACCCAATGCACTGGGAGGAGGGTGTGTGAGCGTGGCCCCGCGTCCCGTGGCCAGGAGCCCTCCCCGACACACCACACTGGCCAAACCTGCCTTGAAAAGCTTGAGGTCTCCCCCCAGGCTGATGGCAAAGACGCCTTGATGACAACGAGGGGAACAATTCCAGTTTCCATCCCCTCCCCTATGACCTCCCTACAGGGCACTGGGAGGCAGCAGGGAAGCTGGAGATGAAACACCAGCAGCAGCTCACCATGCAGAGACAGGGGAGGCATCCACCAGAGTACCACATGTCCAAATGCTGCTTCAAAGTCACCTGGAAATACATCTTCACCAGCAGCCTGGAAGTACGGGGGCCAGCTTTCAGCACCCTGACCAAAATATCAAGGCAGGGAGACGCCAATGTTTTCCTTCTCTCGCCAGCCAGCCCTACTTTTGATACCAGATAAAATATTCCCTTTCAAATTCCTTACTGCAAAGGCGAGGAAGCGCTGGCTGAAAAAAGCAGCAGTCAGGCAAAACTAAAAGCACCTCCGCAAGAAGCCCTTCGAGGAATTTACTTTCTCTAGGATCCTCCCCCCCCATCAGCAGCCCACGCCGTTCCCCAGCACTGAAAGCCCTTTTCAACAGCAGATAAGAAGGGGCCCCGCCAGAAAAGCTGGCAAAACATCCACAAGGCAAAACATCAAGGTATTTCACAGCCCGGGGGGGGAAGATGGGAAAAGGGCAATTTGAATGTCATTAAGAGCGTTCTGATAACTTAAACCACAACGAATGAGTTAATCTACTAATGATTGTCTGACCTCTCTGGGCAGCTCCTTTGGAGCTCCAAGGGAGGATCCCACAGCAGCTGCCCAGGCTCCTACAAGCTCATGGAGCCTCTTCTCTGCCCTCCGGGCTGGCTCCCCAAGCAGTGCCAGCCAGTCCCAAGAGCCATTCCTCTTTTATGGGACGCCAAAACCAGCGCCGATATGCCAGTGCCACAAGCCGCCCCTCTGGCACAGTGGGATGCTTTCTATTGGGCAACTTTGGGCAAGAAGCTTTCTCAAGAGCTCATAAGCCCAAGGAGCAAGTCCCCAGAAGAATTAGGAGGGTCATCTCCAGCAGCACCCTTTTTGATTTGCCCCTTCTGGTGGAAAAGAAAGTCACACAACACTAAAAGCCAGTGGAAGAAAAAAAAAAACCAAAGCAACCAAAACCAACAAAACACAAACCCAAGCCATACTGTGCTATATATACAGTTCTTCTGGGAAAGAAGAAAACCAAACATACAAGAACAGCATTAATACTGTGGCCTGAAGTATTCCTGCTAGCGATGGGGTCAGCAGAAGAATCCTCTCTGTAACCCAACTACCTAGAAGCACTTGCTTGAACCTCCAAGAGAGAGGATAGTCTCTCGTGCCCAGCGCCCACCCCTGGGCTAGGTCACCTTTAGACCCAGAGCTGGCTGCTAGATGATGCTAAGCACGGGCACCTTTGACGGAGACAGGCCTGGCTTGGCTGTGCGCGGAAAATTCAGACTGCGGTATCCATCCCTTGTTATTAAAAAGGGTCTTTTTCCATGTTGGAATGCTACCTCTAAAATCCTCTCATGAAGCAATCTCACCAGCCGCTCCGCCGCGGCATAAGAACAGCGTGCTCCATGCATTTGTCCAGTCATCCGCTTTTCCCAAAGATATTCTCAGCTCAACTATCAGCACGGGGGACTTCAGAGAGTTCCTGCAGCCACCACATCAATGAAGCATACGTGTCCTACTGACCTTCAGCCAGACCTACCTGCAAGTCATTAATCACTTCTGAAATCCCCATCCATTACCAAGTTCCACAACAGAAACAGTGAGAATATGAGATTTGCAAACAGTTTTGCTGGCAGGTTTCTTCAACTTAAAGCCAGAAGCTTTCTTTTGTAAGCCATAGAGAGGCTTGTCAGAAAATAATAATAATAAAAAAAGAAAGGCAGAGACACAAACGTATATTTTATATTCAGCCTTTAATTTTTTTTGTCTGTGATTACTGCAATAAAGTGCACCTAATTTCACATGAAATAACATGGCTCTTAATACAGCCAACGTAATATCAAAAGACAAACCTCAGTGCAAAATTCTTATCTGAAGACAACCAAAGCAGTTAAGACATTCCCTGTGCAAACAGCCTTTTCTAATGCACGTAACTTCTGGCTGGGGGCCAGTAAATGAGTCTGCAAAACACAACGGCAGCAGGTTTGCTGTTTTATTTCCTGGAGTCCCGGAGCAGCGCCCAGCTCAGCAGTCCCTTGCAAAGGCTCCGCAGCGATGCTTGGGGATCACCTCTGTAGGGATACCAATGAGCTCCAATTCAACCCACGTCTAGACTTAAAGCAACTGGGGAATTACTCCTCAGCTACAAAACAGATGGAAGAAGAGTCCAGACAAAGCGGGAGGGGGAGAGAGAGGGGAAATGCCAGGATGTATACATGGGCATTCGGCATGAAAACACAGGAGTGGCTGAGCTAGGAATGACTTTGAGACTTTCTCCATTTATAGTAAGCTCATCGGCTGTGAGCCCAAGAACTACAATGTCTGTGTGCCCCAAGACCAAAATAGGACCCACTGCCATTTTTTTGGTGAAACACAGCTGAGGCATGCCCATTTTGTCCAGGGACATTTAATTAGAAAAGCATGTCTGGTTTTATTTTTTCATTGTTCTATTAAATAAAAGTAAATATCAAAGTGGTTATTTCATCTGGAAAAAGAAACCCCAGCAGTTTCAATGTGCTTGAACTGCAGTATAAAAGCTGTTCATCTAAACCCCTCCCCTTTCCTTCTCCAAAATATACAGGACAGCAACTTACACTTTACATGGTAAGAAAATATATACACATTACATACAGTAAACATTCTGCAATATTTTTAAATTTTATACAACATTAGTGAGGAAAAAATATAAACATTAATAAAATTACGTACAATATATTCAACAGAATAAGCAACTGCTACCAGAGGGAAGGTTGATAACACTATCAAAGACAGGCAGAGCAAAGGATAGCGTCGCCATACCTATATACTACCATGTAAGTTGTTTCTTTTTTAGCCTAAAGCAGTTCTATTGCCAAACAAAGATACCCTTTTGAGGTAGATTCTTCCAATTCTTACACAACATGTTGAGATAAAAAAAAAAAAGGGGGGGAGGGAGAAATTTTCTCCTCCCTCCCCCTGAACAATGCCACAAGCGTAACTTTTGTTTGAATAAAGATAAGCTGATTATCCTGTGAAGGGCACAGAGCCACCACAGTCTTAGGCTAACTCTCTAACACTTGAAATGAAAGACAAAATATTTAGTATGAATTTGCAAATAAGATATCTTCCCTATAAGACATGGGTCCGTTCTATAGCAGTTCCTTTATATGTAATATACATAATTAAATTTCAAGGTGTTTTTTTTAACCTTATTTTACATTCTCATCGTGGAAAGTCATAGAGAATTCATTGTACAAGACAAGACAGTAATTACAAAAATTAAAAGGAAACAGTATTATAAAACACACATGTTGATATTATTAAAAATCTCACTTGTTAAGGGAATCCCAGTTGGTGCTTCTACTCAATACCTTAACTTTCTCTTCACGTATACACACATCCTACAGAAAAACCACAGTGTAAGATCGAAATAATGGCATTTGCCCAGAGAGCGCAGAAGGAGAGCGCATCTTCCTCCGATTATTTCACAAACAGCTCTTGGAGCTTTGCACACATACTGCATGTGCGGCAAGACTTCACACAAAGGAATGCAGACCTCATACGGTGCTCACAGTTTTTACATACGTGAGCCAAATCCTCATCTCCTCTAATCTCCACTGAGCTGATATTTTAGAATTAGTATTTTCTCCATTTAGAGAAAGTGCTGAAGCCAGACAACAAATATAGATATGCTTGTTTCTTGAAGAGCACTACAACAATACTACTGGTGTAATAAGATCTCATTTATAACTTGGTCATCTAGAAACACTTCCTGTGCAGTCACATTCACTGCATAAATAACGTCTGAAGATGAGGAAGTTAAGTTAAAATGAATGCATCGCTGTAATAACAAATTCTATTTTGTTATTTGATAAAACACAACCACAGAGGAAAGAAGCATCCACTTACACTGTCTGGGCACAGCCACTCTGTTTCCACCTTCAAGTGAACACGAGAGCAGTCACTTGCTCACATGCAACTGCCGTATTTTGTATGTTTTAAAGACATTGGATGGTCATACCAGTTCTGCTTTGCAGATTAACACGTGCAGGCAATTCTGTCATTCATCCCAGTTCTGAACCACTAACTCACCTGCTCACAACAGGGGAGGTCTAACACTGTTTCTGAACTCAGGTTCAATGTCACAGGGCAGTTCTTTCCCAGCCACCCTAAAAGAATGCTTGCAGGTGTGTGCTGGCAAGAAAACAAATACATACAGTTTTCAAATAACTCTTGTGATTAACAATGGAAACAAGAAAACTTCCCTCGGGTTTCAATATGATAAAATATTTCTAGCCAATTCAGACAGGGTATAGAAATAGCTGGGTTTTTTCAGTTTACCCGCTTCAATTTTTCAGAAGTAACATATTTGTATTAAAAGCAATGTTAATCAAATTAGATCCTTGCATTCCTAGTATTTGCCTGAATCAAGCTCAAGTTCTAACTCAGGTGACTGCTTTCTTCTGTTCCGACCAAGGTGAAGCTCCACTCATTCTATGTCTTCCTTGGTTTCAGAGTTTTTCCTGATATTTTCCCTGAACTAGACAAGATTTCATGAATCCGGCTCCCAAAAGTCATGCAGTTTTCCCTAAAGAGTAAAAACAAAATAGTAAACAAGTCAGAAAACCAATGATAGAAGAGCACATTATGCAAGCGCTTAGCTTGCGATCACCACGTGTTGCAAGTCCCTAGAATTTATTCCGAAACATTTGCCAGTTTCCCCATATGTGGATCAACCCCAAATAGCTCTGAATAAACAACTCAAAGCGCTGCGTTGTTATCAACTTTCATCAATTGCTAAGTAGCTTCTGCAGCCATGTATTACTGTCTTGTTCCCTTCCCCCTCTGTAACAAGAAATGTCACACACACTAGAAATTATGTCTTTTTTGCACATTGCTGGGAGCGATTAATAGTCTTTACAGACAAATGGTTGATTACACAATTTTTAACCGAAATCAATACTAAGCATATATGCATAATTTAGATTTTATGTAAGCGATACACTACATTATTGGAAAGCTAAGCTCTTCCACGACAGGTAGCCTTATATTCCAAGACAGGCCTCAAAAACAGTTGGTCTGATGACATTACAAAAGAAATAGCTCTGAACGCTGGATAGCAGTAGAAGTTATCCACCTATTCCACCTAGGTATCATGAAGGCAAATACTAATGAGACACTAATAATGACATTATTTACTACTGCATACTGTTACAGAGCATGAAAGGCTTTTCCTAATCATTGCATGAAATTCGACACATTCAAAGGGGGAGGAGTTATCCAGAGCTGTTAAAGGTATGCGGAGACAGCCTTGGACTCAAGTAGTCTCAAAGCCACACACTGCCAGACCACAGCAGGAAGTGTATCACTGCATTCCTGCCCCAACGTCCTTTTCGAAGCATCTGCTAATAACTATAATCAGAGACAGACCCTGTGACTTGACTCAGTACTAGTGTTTCAGTGTATTACGCAAGCCATTTACAAAAACAGCACTTTTCAGGATTAAGATGAACTCTTGGTTTTATTGAAGCCAGCAAAGTAAGGATTTTAATTAAAATCTATTCTAATACATCAAAGTATATTCCACAGCCATGCCATTTATGAAGAAAAAAAACCCCAATCTCTTTAAAAGGCTATGCTATTTTCAAATGCTAAAAAATGAGTTAAATGCACATTGCAATATGAAAAAAGAGAAGAAGGTTTCATTACAATACCTGAGTAGGCCGAGTGGTTTGTATCATATCTTGCCATTTCCCATATATCCTAGCAACTAAATCTTTTACCTGCAAATGCAGATTGATTACTTTAGCCATTTATGTTAAAAAAGCCAAAATTATACCCTCCTTGCCTCCCACCTCCCCAAACCCACAAAACCCTGGCTAACCCAAGACCCAAGGTTTACTGGGAGGGCACAATTTTACAGCTGGCACAAAGAATCACCACCTCAACTCCAACCAGATCCCTGTAATTTGTGACTCTGAATTCAAAGTCTTGTGCTCCACACAAATGCATTACAGGCACACGACTCCCCATGTGAAGTGTCTGGCATCAGCACACAAGCCTCTGGCCTCCAACCACTCACCTCATCCTTCGGGTGAGTTATGTTTGTTACACACATCTGATTGTATCTAGAAAAGGTGCCTGCAACTGCAATCACAAAAGCCAACTATGCAGCACTGTCCGCTTCTGACATGAATTTCTTATGCATAAAACTGTGCTTTTTCATAACCACAAGCAGGAGTTTAATCCAAGCCATTCAGAACTGAGATCTGGTTCACATGCTGTGTTAAAACCCAGCACAGTGGTGTCCTCTGGAAGTTACTGCACCATTACACAAGTGATGGGGGAAAACACAGTAAGATTTCCCCCCCTCTCAGTGAAAGGGATATAGAAAAAAAAGTGAAAGCAACTCAAGATACAAAAATCCAAGGCAAGATTCATTAACTTGTTAAAAGGATCCATGCTCTACTGATCTGGAGGAATAAAAAAGAAAAATCTTGAGATGCACACAACTGCAAATGTTTGATTTAAAGCTGAAGAAGCTGAGGCTTTTCAAGTTGAGGTCAGTCACTTCATCACTGATCTGATTTGGCTTGCTACGACAGCATACAAAGCATGAAAGTCACAAAATTAGGACTATCATTAGCAAGCCTCACACCACAAAGAAACCGAAAGGCAATTATCCACACTTGATGCTACATCACATTTACTGTTGGCTCAAATCCACAACATTTTTAACTAACTCATTAATTTGACAATAAAACAGAGACGCATGCAAGATAAGCTAATTTTTCAGTTCTCTGTATCCTGCCCTGCATGTAGCTTCTGCTCTTAAAAGTACAGTCAACAACTATCAGTGACTGCCAGGAAAAGAAACTCTGTGGGTATGGAAGTTGAGATGCTGAGCTAGAAAGATGACCATCTCACATTTTACAGTTGTTCAGAGTCCCGTTGTTAGCAAAAAGAGTATTTTTAGTGCATTAAGATGGACATATATTTATGTACATGCAAAGACATGATGCAGACAGACAAAGCAGAAAAACCCCAAACTCTTTGAACTTCCAGGGCTGGGACGAGGGAACAACATGCACCAAAAACACTAAAAACCACCCCAAAAAAACAATTTATGTCTTACCTTAGTTCGATAAAACAGCCTTGCATCTTCCCTAATATCACATTTTATGTGCTTATCTAAGGCACCACAAAGCTTCAGTAAGTGTTGCTAAATAAAGACAAAAGTATACAGCTATTTAAATTCTTCATGTCAAAACCAAAAGCTTTCTTCAAATATTATTTCAATTTAAAAATTACATGCTTCAATTTGAAATGTTCTCAGAAATGTACAGTAATGAAGGGGGAAAAGGAAGAAAACAGGATCCTCTATCAGATGCACTCAGTAAACCAGTTCAGAGAGCTTTAAAAAAATAGTTTCAAAGTATAGCAGATCTATGCATCACAAATTTTAAAGTTCCTACTAGCTAATTTGTAAATCTTTTCTGTCCCCAAAGTAGCAAGCACAGCACCATTCAGATCTCTTATCAGCAAAAAAAAAGTTCTGAAGTTCCAATAGCTAAAAATAATCTTTTCAGTAACGATGACTCAGGTAATTTTCTGTTGTAGGAATTGGCTGAGCAGGCTGCTCGTATTCAAGGTTTATGCCCCGATCTTATTTCTAAGTTTCTGATTACTTTAATAAAGCAGTTTTGCAACTTCATAATCCCTTGATAACAGCTCCCAAGATCTTTTGCATTCTGCCAATTTCTTCATAAAATTCTTGTTTTCAGTCCCTCACTGAACAGCTGCAAAGAGGCTCCGCTCTGCAGAATAGGTGAGACATGCTGAAATATAAACATTTGCTGGTGTCTCAAGAGCATGCCAATTTAGCCCATCTAACTAGAGGAGGACCGAAAATAAAATAGTTTTATTGATTTTATACAAAGTCTAGCCTGCACAACATTTAGCCACACCCCTCTTGCTACCTGAAGGCAAAAAGGTGAATAATAGACTTTCTTCATTAAGAAACACAGAGACATTAAAAAAACCACATAAGAAAGAACAAGTTCTCCACAAATCTTCAGGAAGACAGCTGTAAAAACCAAATCTCAAAAGATCATCACAATATAATTATTTTCTTTACCAAATATGATTTTGTTTCAGATTACACGCTGTGATTATCTTTTTGCATTGAGTAGGAAACAGACACTTAAGCCCTGACATGTAACCAAACATTCCTGCTTTGCCTCTCTCAAGCAGTTCACATGACAGATTTCTTAACAGCCAACAGTGATTCCATGGGCAGAAGGCGTACACAAACACCTTGCAGCAAGGAACTCAGCAAATGATCACAGAAATCTGAACAGGATTAGTGAAAGGCTAAGCAGAAGCTATTACTTAACAGATGATCACACCACATGGTGCAAGGGAACTATCGCTACAGAGAAGAGAAGAGAAGAGATACAGTCCTAGCTCTCACTTGCTGCATGGCTGCACTCCAGCACAGAAAATCATGATGCGTTAGA
The DNA here is from genome assembly GCF_028500815.1 of Rissa tridactyla. Classification (NCBI taxonomy): domain Eukaryota; kingdom Metazoa; phylum Chordata; class Aves; order Charadriiformes; family Laridae; genus Rissa; species Rissa tridactyla. Next base: position 58,573,540 of record NC_071471.1, read on the forward strand.
ACATATTTTATTGGATATTTACAAAGTGATTTTCTTCTAGAAAAAAATTCAATCCTACTTCAATAGTTCATAGGATCATTGACTTCTCAGAATTTCTACGTTGAGTTAATTTCCAGTTACTTTCTGAGAAAGATTAACAAAATAAATGTCTGCTGATCCACAGCCTCATGTTTTGAGGTAGTTCCATTTGCAGAAATGTAGAAGAGGTTTCTTTCTCTGCAGTAAGTGCAGAGAAAGCTCTTCTGCATTTACTTTGCCCAAGAACAAAAGTCCCCCCCCCAGTGCTATTATCCACTGGTGATCTTTATCACATGATAGCTCTTACCAAAGTAGACCAAAAGTGCATGATAAATAGCCTTTTAAAATCTAAAGATCTACCCACTGAAGTTACTTACCCTTTGATTAGAATTTACAACATCGAAGAAACTAGCTTCGCTAACTAGATGAAGGAGGATGTAGATTAGGTAGTATGCCTGGAGAGAAATCAACAGAGCTTTAGCAGTCAAAGCACAATCATAACTCTTCACATCTAGATATAGTGCTATTTTTGCTTTCTGGAATGATTCCTCCAACAGCCAGATCAATGGAGAAGTATGTCTACACATTTGCCTAAATAACTAATTTGAAACAGTACGTTCATACATTAGAAACATTTTAAAACAGTATTACACTGTTATAAATTACCTAAGTAACCTACAAAGCTTTCTGTAGTTTTAATTACTGAAAATTAAATTCAGCATTTGGTTTTATTTTCCTATCATATACATTCAGATCAAAATACTTTCTAAGAGATTTCATGATAGACTCAAATAACCAAACCAATATTCAGTTTCTGGATGGGTGGAAATACTAAATCTTTCTAATACTTGTTTATGAAAAAAAGATTCATAAAAGATTCATAAATCTCTTTCTGAAGCCTGCAGGTGAAGGTCTGTCTCAGCATCAAACAGTTTCCAGTGATTACATCAGAAGGGAGGGGGGATGGTCCTCCGATTACAGAAGACAGGACTCAAGACATCCATGTGATTTAGCTATGCAGAAAATCTGATGATTCCCTTCGTTTGTAACACAGCCTTAATACAGCTTCCTCTGTCACGTGCTACTTCTTTCCTTCCTCTATGACTATAATTAAAATTGAACATGAGTAATATTTTAACTTACACAGATGAACAGCAACAAAATAGTGTACGTACAGTTCCATGTACAGAACTGCCCTCAGTCAGAAATTAAAATAAATATTCTCAAAATTGTAGACTATGCATAGAGAGACAAATGCAAAAATGCACTAATTGGTGATATACCTCCTGTTCTAGTTCTGTATTAAGGTGGTCTCCATCGGCGTTCTGCTGCTCCTGTCCTTCTCTCATCTTCTTTAGTAGATTAGAAGGTTTCATGTACACCAGATACTGATGCAGAAGACACATCTACAAATACAAGCATTAACAAATTGGACTGGTCTCCTGGCAATGGAAAATTGAAATCAACTGCCACTACAATATTATTTGTACACCAAGACAAGAACATAAAAGGGTTTTTTAATTAAAATTGATGTTTTAATGCTTTGGGTCATTTTTGACTATTCACAAACTAAAGTGTTTGTACGTTACCTCATTGAAAGATCAGCCCTATGAAAAGAGGGTGACTCTACAAGGCAGACTTTCCAATGTCCAAAATGAATGTTGAGGCAGACAAACAAAACTGCATTTACAAGATGCAGAACATGCAGGTTATGTACATCTTGAAAAATATACTTCTAATATTAATCTAAACTAAAAATTACTAATTTCGCAATGTTCTTGAAAATAGGCTTACAGTATTAAAACATGTTCAATCACAAACAATAGTATACATATTTTCTAAACTTTCCAATTATACACATACACACAACACATATGCAGTACCTGCTTGTCACTGTCATCAGGTATTCCTATATGCTTTTTATTAAGCAGCTTTGAAATAATCACTAGACTAAGACGTCTTCTTACTTCCCTGAAAAACAATTTAAAAAGTTACTTCCCAGACAATTTCTTAAATCCACACTGGTTCTACAAAGTATACAAGGTGAGGCATAACTTCCCTAAACATAAAGTTGCTTACAACTATTAAAGTGGATTTTCTGAATATAGGTGCTACTAAACTAATAAAGAGGCTAGTAAAACGTAAGTACCCTGATCTCACTGCAGCTTTTCTTCTGTGTAGTGACACTGCTAGATGCTTGCCTCCAAGCCTGAAATTGGGGACCCAATTCATTCTCTTCACTCAGATACATTATAATTAATTCACGTCAAAGATAGAGAACCCATTAACAGATTGACACTTAAAAGCAGACATGAATCACCCAAAGAAAAACGTAACTTTTAGTCATTCAGACAAGAATTAAAGTAGGTGATAGATGTCAGAACCTGAAGTTGTTAAGCCTTTCTTTACTATAGAGTAATGGGAAGTCTGCAGACCAGAAACCCACACATAAAATGTAAAATAACCTTTTTTTTTGCAGCAGAGGTGATCAAGAAGCTATACATACACACAGTAAGAACTGCACATATATCTGCAACATATGAGAAAACCCAAATACTTTTTAAGCACCATATAATACCTATCACATTTATTAGACTTCGAACTTACACAAATACATCAGCTGTTAATGATTCAAATAAACTAGCTGTTAATGATACTATTTATTTCTGATGTTACTGTGTCATTACCGTCCACGTATTATCCAGCTAGGGACCAGCTGAACCAGCCACAGGAGATTATGGTGATTACTGGAGAGTTCACTCACTGCCAGGCAGAGCTCAGGCATCTTTAAAAGAAAAACAACAACCAAAAAAAATTCTCAAAAATTACTGAAGAACAGACATGGTGAGCATTTGATTTGCAAAGGAGTACACATCTACTCCCTAGAAACATACACAACATAAGCGTTAAAAGGAATTCGGCTAATAAGAGGTGATGTGCATAAAAGATATTTCTGCATTGCACTTGTAGTAAAGACCGCTAAATACTATTTTACAGTAGGGTAGTTAAGATCAGATTGCTTTTCATGACATTTTATCAGCTTAATGCAATCATTTCTGCTTTCAGACAGCCATTATAAACATACAGTTATTTTAGTAAATATAAGATTAAGTTCAATACAACAGTCCCCTTACAGAAGAGGGCAGGCAAGCATGATGTCATGCAACAAAAACCCTCTTGGTATAACCACCCACCTCCTAAATCTCACACAAATCCAAAGCTCTCAATTTGTTCATATTACATTTTCAAGCAGTATTTTTCTGATGTTCCAAAAAAAAAAAAAACCAACTTCAAAACAGAAGTTTCTTGAAAATTAAGTTGCAGTTTCACGTTAATCTAGTACAAGAAAATTATTTATGAAGTTACCTTTGTATCCCAGTCTTTTATACTTATCAGAAGCTTTATGAAAAGGCACTGAAAATCTATCAAAGGAATTTGCTTTAATTGTTTCTCCAAGCTTATTTTAAATAGCAACAGAAGCAGCAGCAATATTTCTTGATCAGTATATCCACCTTGAATTACCGTTGTACAGAAACCTAGAAACTTTAAAAGAAAAAAAAAAAGTATTAAAACCTGAAATTTGTTTACCTTAAGTACAATGAGAACTTAAGTTTTCCATCCTCACATTAAAATACACCTCAAATGATATATTGTTCTTGCAACACTTGTGTACTAACACCTCCTCATCTCCCAGTAACTGCACTCTTTTTTTTTTCTTTTTATATATATTTTTATATATATATACACCTGCTGAAGCTCATCTTTTGAACAATGGCAATATTCCCTGGACATAACAGGAGTAGGAAAGATTTTTCTCCACTACACAGACAGTTCTCATCTAGCTGAATGAAAGGCTGACAGACTTTCTAAATACAAAAGTAATACTGAAAACATACATCAAAAGATTTTTCCCCACCAAAGTATTATTACCTGGGTCACTCACAATATGGGATGGGTGTGTAAATGAGAACACAAATCAAGAGATTCTGTCTCTAGTGGAGATGCTCGGAGTGCTTCCTCTTGAACTAAGTGATTTTACAGTTAAAAATCCCTAAAGAAATTATGTTAGGAGGATTCAAATACTTCCACAAGGAACTCTGAAATCAGTTATAAATTCAGTGTTTTCACCATACAACCTTTAATCACAGAGAACTAGCCTGTGAAGTGTGACCAGCACTCATTCAGGCTATGGTCTCACGGGACACAGCGCATGGATCTAACAGCTCACTTCCACAGAAGAGTCAGCCACGGCTCCACCTCCCCTCCATCAGCTCCCACCTCATGCACCTTGTGCTGCACAGGGACTGATCGCGTACCTCTGAGAGCTGCACTAACACACTAAGGCAGCATAAAACACACCACCCAACGTCAACTCTGCTTCCCATTTCCACTGGAACACAGAAATGGGCAGTTTCTTCTACATGAGGGAGCACAGACATTTGATAAAAGTGACAAAGCCCAAAAAGGGAGGCAGCAGAGCTGTGCCGTTGTGAGTGAAGCCAATGGAAAGGAAACACTGAAGTTTGCAAGAAGCCTGCTGGATGTGAAGCTGACACCCCAGGATAGCATCTACTCAAAAAACATGCCCAGGACTAGGTTAAGACACCAGGCTTTTTGGAAAAGAAAAAAAAAAAAAAAAAAAAAAAGGCAACAAAAAGCCCCATCACCACCCACAAAAAAAAAACCCACAAAAAACCCTCCCACACAAACTGGAGTTTTTCTCACCTTAATCACATTAATTAAATTGTTTTCTGGTAGACTGGAGAAGGCTGGACTGGCAGAGGTTAGGTCTCCTTCTCCTCTTGGCTGTTGTTTACTCACTGTTTCTTGCATCTTACTTCTAATAAAAGAAGAGACACTAATCTGAGCAATAAAACAACAATTTAAAAGCTCACAAGGGCTCATGTGCATCAAACTGAAGAAAAAAACCCTGCATGTTTCAAAATGCCTTCAAATCAAAACTATTGTCAGTTACAGAGCATACGCATCTATCTTAACTTGTGACCCATTATTAACAATTCTGCCCAGCTATTTTGGCAAAGTTCTTGTAAACCTCCATTAGGAAGGTGCACGACAAAGGACAACGTTTTGGTTTGCTGAATCCTTACCTGGTAGGCATTGTTTAAAGTTCTGTCTTATTTACTCTTATTAAAACCTGAGCTGAGAATTTAAAGAAGAGCAGGACTTGATGGAAGGGAGAGGAAATAAAAGAAAACCTTCCGATTCTACATTCTAAGCACACGACTTGCTTTCACAGGATCTAAGCAATAAATGTCAAAAGGAAAACACTTACAGAATATCACATTCGTTAAAGCTGGGCTGAAGATGCTGCAACGGAAAGAGAGATCTAAACGCAACACCCATATTGACAAAAACAGCTGACACATCAGCAAGTGAAGGAATCCATGGTTTACACTGTTCATCACTGATGGAAGCTACAAGTAAAAGACATGGAATGGATTAGTTTTAAATTTAGTTCTTAGCATTAGTTCCTTCTTTTAAGGGAAACAAATAAGCTCAGTACTCTGCATCAATTCTACCAGCTCTCTTCCCAGAAGAGTCAATACATTGAACAATATGATTGTTTTCAGAACCATGAGGGGAAAAAAAACCAAACAGTAGTCCAACAGTATTTTAGGTAGAGAAACATCTTGTCTACTTAACAGGTGAATTACTTAGAAGTTCCACCCATTTTCCCCTCGTAGCTCTCTTCCATCACAAACTTCAGAATAAGCAAGGAGGCAATATTTACTTTTAAGAGAAGACAGAGATTACTGTTCTGTGTAGGTACAAGTAAGAGGGTGTTATTGTACTGGGACTGGAAGTAGAGATAAATAAAATTTGATTTCTAGAACCGAAGTGCTAAACAGATAGAATTCACTCATTTGATAGAAACAAGAACCAATGCCCCTTGCAAAAAGGTCTGATTTGTATGATGACTTGTATCTGAAAGTCTGAAAACTGTACAAAGGATTTTCTACAGGACACTAAACTAGCAAGGTAACATCAAACTAGATGAAGCGTTTTCCGAACAGTGACAGAAGTCACTAGAATTCTGAATTGGGTCAATTTTGTGTCTTAGAGCTAAGTTTGCAAGAAAAAACCCTAAATATAATGGAGCATAACGCTCAAGACACTGTAGGTTCACATCTCAATGTTCAATTCAGTAACAAAACAAGAACAAAAAAGATGCATCCTTAGTTAAGCACTGGAAAAGAATATCTCAGAATGGTTTAAAGACTGCACAGTGGCAACTTTAAAGTGGTTAGACAGCGTTCCAGGAGCAACTGTAGTCTATGTGATCCTGGTCAAGCAAAGCTACGTGATCACAGAGCCAAGGTCAGCGATCTGCTGGGGGCTCTCTCTCAGTCTTAATTCTTTGAATGCTCATTCATCAGCTTCAACTGTTCATTCAGAACCAAGCTTAATGCTAGCAAACCACAAAATAAAGGCAGCTACGTTCCCTCTCATATCAGCTCACAGTCTGATTTCAAACAAGATTCAAAACATGGGGTACAATTTGGACAGACCCGAGTAAGCACTTCAAGAGAACCGCATTACTTTAGCAATGTTAACTGGCAGGCTTAAATGAATTAGAGACTTTTGATGGATCTGAATAAAGTGAAGGCATGGAGAACATAAAATAAATTGTAATGGAGAAGTATTTGAGAGTACAGATGAAGGAAGGCAAAACACACAAGATACGAGCAGCGGTTGGGCTGAAGCAGATCCTTGAAAGTGTTTTTCTGCGATTCTTTTCACTTTTGCCATTTATCTGGAAAGTAAACTATGTAGTACTACATACTGCACATGACTATGTGAAAAACATCTTGTATAAGATATTAAGCTATGAAATGAATGCCTGCATCTTCCAAAGTAAAAGACAGAAAGAAGAGTAAGACTTTTGAGCAGACTGGGCTCCTCTTCAGGTCAATTATGTTTGTGAAATAACAGAAGTGAGTTTAAAAGGCTCTGTACTGGATGCACTGCTTTGCAAATACATGCCAGGACCACATCCTGCGGTACAGCTTGCACACACTCTGTGAAGACCAACTCCTGACATTTGTGCATGACGTAATTAACAGAAGAGCCTAAATTCATGCCAGAATCACAGAACAGAGCCAGTACCTTTTACTTCCTCCTCAATACCTTTCTACACTTAACAGAAGGGAAATGCCTTCATTCAGGTGGTCACTTTTCCATCCTTCAAATACTCACCGTTTTTTAGTGTTATCTCCATCAATCTGTCTAAAATCTGTGTGGAAACACAATAGTCGGGATGAACAGACATCATCTGTGGAGAGAAAAGAAGCTACATGTCAAACACCAAGTAGCATGACGGCATCAGTCTTCTTTTAAATTAAAAGAAATAAACCAACTCTTTGGTAAAATAAAGTAAGAAACAATAACAGAAAAAAAACCAACCAAACAAACCCAAAGTCTAAAGCAAGATACACCGAGGAGAACAGACTATTGTGAATATTGATTATTTCAAGCAGTGCACAGATGCTATGAATACTTTAATTATTCGCATTATCAGAATGCTGTAACACCATGTAGAATCTATTGGTTCATAAGAAGGTACTGAGGGTTAAGAGAATGGAAAGTATCATGAATCCCTTTGGGACCCATTTGCGGGTGTAATCAAATTGAACTCGTTGATCAGGAGCAGGGGCAACAGAGTTAACCACAACCTTTTCCAGTCACGTTCAAGTTGAATATATGCAATACTAAACCGAAACAATGAATTCTTGGTTTTTCATAGAACTCCTAACTACAAAAGCATGACTATGAAGTACAGTTCAGGTTTCCTGGAGCACTTCACTAGCCCAGAAAAAAACTCTCCTTCTTCTCCCTCAAGTGCTGGAGAGTTTCCTGCTCAGTAAGTGAGCTGAACTGGTTCATGCTTCCTCCTCCCTAGAGGAACACCAGGGCTCACACAAGAGGTGGAAGGCAATTTTTTTACTGTCTGGAGGGAAGGACATAGAGAAACAAAATGTTTCCCTTTTGGCAAAAGCAGAAAGCCACTCAATAGATGCAGGCTGCAATTTTGTGAGCTTTTTTTTTTTGTTTCAGGCACAGTTAGAATGTAGTAAATAATAACAGAATGGAAACTGGAGAGGGGCATTTTTGTGAGGAACAGAACAATGTACATTCCTGGTGATTTAGACACAGATACAGACATCTAGAAAGCAGACAGCCACCACACTTCCTTTGAGAATGGCTTCAGACTTTTTCCTGAGCTATAATGCATGTCAGCTTTTGCCAAATGAAAATCATCTGACAGTGCAGGCATCTCTGACGTTTTACAAGGTGAAATATGTAGAAATGGTACTTTCGCATACTGCAGCATGTTTAGGGGTTTTTCTGTTTGTTTTTTAAAGGTGGAAGGAAGTAAGATTAACATTTGTTTGTTATTTGGCCCACACTATTATATCGTGAAGTCTCTTCTCACCTAGCATGTACTGTGGCCTTTTCAAATGCAGTAACACACATGAAGATAGACATGGATGTGCAGCTTTGCAGTCACTCAACGTGTGGAGAAAAAACTATCCCTAGTGTTTTACCCCTAGTGACAACCAAAGTATTTCAGACTGGAGAGCAAATCAGAACCCAGAAAGAAAAGATTTTTTTGATTTAAAAGTTTTTAACTTCATGCAACAGATTCATAAACTTGTTCCTATTCTTCCTGCTACAACTGCCTTCTGGGAATAATATTATACCCGGACAGAGTATAACTACATGAATAGTATAGTCTTACCTGGAAGAGCCACTTTAGAATTGGTATGGGACACAAGATACAACTGTAAGCAGAACTTAAAAAACCATTAATAGCTAAAGAAAGCTGCTGTGTTACACCAGAACTGTAAGACAAAGACGGGGGTGGGGGAAGAAGTTAAAAAAAAAAAAAAAATCAATTAGTGGTTGAATTAGCACTTTCACAAGAGTAAGAACTTCCCCACCCTTCAAAACATCATCAACAGCAAAGAAAGATGTGAACATCCAAAACAAGTGTTATCTTATGCTCTTACCTATATGAAATACTACAGTAATTAAACCTTATTCATGATTTAGAACAACTATCTTTTTCTCCAGAATGCCACACTATATAATTTGGAAACATTTGTATTAGTAGGGAACAATAGCTAATAGCTTCAAACAAACACTGATTTACAGTATTGTACTATGAACCTTTATGCCTGTCTACACAGACAGGCTGCTATGCTCAATGAGACCAGTGAATAAGATTTTTTTTTATTATTATCCAATGACCTTTACTAAGAAAAGAGAAAAAAAACACTTTGTTTGAAATTTAAAAATAATCTTTTAAATAAAGAGTACGGAGGCAAACTAAAGCAGTTAAAACCAGTCAGTCTAATCTTACTGTGCAAGTTTGTGAGATGCAAAAAGTAGCTTTTGGAGGAACAGAAAATATGCCATTTTTATTACTCAATGATTTCAGATTGAGTATTTGTTATAAAATCAGGTATGTTATAAGCGGCTGAATTAATGATATCCAGTTTCCCACATACCGTTCTTTAGTCTCCTCTGTTCTCAGCACCTACTAAAACGGGTAGCTCTGTTGAGAGATCTGTGTCCCAACTTCTCTGTATACCCTCTATCTGTCTGACTGAGCAAGTGGCTAGGAAGACATTCATCTGCCAACTGGACAGTCAATACATGCCAGCAGTGCCAAATAGGAAGAATGCATAAGCAATTAAATTATAATTGCCTTCTGGAAGGGATGATCTGTTTAATTTTCATTCCTCTAGTCACTGATTTACAAGATACTTTTGAAGCTTATATCCTTGTGATATTCAAAACATTAATGTTTTGAACTCCTGAAGCCAAAGGAGTATATCACAAACATCACTCCCTCCGGAGATGAGGAGAAGCCGCCCTCCTCCTCCTCACACCCACAATAGCACATATATGCGTATACATATACAAAATCCTTTAAGATTAAAGGAATTCCGTTTCACTGATATAAGTTTGGAATAAAACACCAACTGAAATAACTAGAATTTTTCAGGATTTGCACTTGTGGCATTAGGCAAGAATTTGTCCAGCTATTTGTAGCCTGACAGCCTCGTAAATATAGAGCACAAATCCCGATGATTTACAGAACAGTTGTTCATATACACACAGACACCCTGCTAGCTAAGTGACTGAATCTAACAGATGTCAGAAAACATGACTTTCTGCAATCCTCATTAGATGGAGCATTAAGTCCCAGGCCCATTCAGGATGAAAGCACATACAAGTCTTTCAGTAGACATAACGCAACATTGACAGGTCCCAAATCAGTTCACCACAAAGGTCCTCTTTCTGTCTTGGGATGGTTAAGTTTTGTTCATTATGACATTTCACTTCTGCATTTATCTTCCACAAACTGGTCAGATTATCAATGATAGCCCAACACAGTAGAAATATGGAAGAGGTCAGAACACCATTTTTTGTCCTTATGTCTTATTTAAGACGTTTTTCAAGAATTCCAAGAGGAAAGAAAGAAGCTTCAAGCAACAATTCATTGTTCTGTAAAGTTAACCTGGAAAGGAGAATTCCAGGGAAAGGGAATCAGTCTTGCCTACTTAGTAAGACAGAGCTCATTTGCATGCAAAGATATTATTTAATCTTAAAGACTGCTAATACTGAAAAAAGTCATACAAGCAAATACAGAGCGAAGAAGATATTCTTACTTAAGAAGGAGCTTTTCTATAGGATTCTGAGGGATTAAATGAAAATTCCTCAAGTCAAGGTTATGTTGATTGAAGGCTTTCCCAGAGGCTGATAAATCAAATATATCTTCTCCAGGGTGGTAGTCAGGTATAGCATCAGCTATTACTGAAAATCTCTTTATAAAAGCCCTGTAAAATTCAAAATTGCTTTTATGAATTTAAACATTGAGAAGATATTTTCTGGTCAAGACAGTGATTTTCAGATGAACATATTAACCTTATGTGAAAGCTGAATTGTGAAAATACAGTAATGTCCAAGAAAATCCACCCATACCCAAAAGATGATAAAAATGGTTCACATGAAACATATTAACAACAAATGATGGAAAGACAGATTAGGAAAAAAAGGCTAGAAAAGTGAAGAACTAGATTTAATTGGTTTTGGAGTTGGAAGGACCTGTGCTCTTCTGAGAGATCTTCATCTCCACTGGCATTCTCCTCATCATCTCCATCTGAAGAATCTGTTTCCCTTCTTTGTATGTCTTCCTGTAACTGCTTTTCTAGTTCATCTACCCTGAAATAACAGTAGCAGCAGAACATATGATCACCATTTAGTATTTACAGCAGAAGAAAACAAAATTTAAGTTCTAAATGTGAACGTACAAGTCAGTAGCCAATTATGCATGGCAAAAGCATGTGTGAGGCTGCATCTGTGCAAAAAGCAAGCATCTTCCTATTCCAAGATACAAAGTGGATGTTTCCCAAAGCCTAAGGAATTTCCAACAGCACATTCAATCCCTAGTTTATCAGAGACAAATACGCTCAACCAACTTCTGACAGAATTTTTTGTAATTGCACAAAACTTTCAATCTTCTGGATGATTTTTTTTTTTTAATCATCATCCTAGTATTTTATTTGTTAAATAGTATTAGTTATAGGAACATTCACTACTCCATAGTCAGTCAGCCCATAGTTTCTAGGGTCAGATTCTTTGACAAAAGCAGTAAATCACACATCTTACCCATCACCACTGTGATTTACCATGAGTATATATACCATATCACACTTTCTACCTCAAAGACCTCTTGCAAGAACACTCCTTAGTTCTGTTCACTCTACTGTGTAACTACTCAGATACTGACAGTCTACGCAACTTTGGAAACCAAAACTGAGCTACAAATGCCTAGCAGAAGCAACTAGAACAGTCAGTCTATATAAATACTTCTACTTCATGCCTGACCAGCAGCTGCTAGCTGGCTCAGTGACCGACAACAAAGGCATCAGTAAATTTAGTCTGGTTCTTAAGGGGTAGACAGATATATCACAAATCACTCATTATTGCTTGGAAGGAGCCTGTCATTCAGCTTTTACAGTTAAGCCACGCTTGTATATCCGCCAGATGTAAGCTGGTGGCATCAGCTGGCAAATCTTAGCTTGTTGCTACCCAAACTCCCCTAGTTTCAGGGACACGAGGTAAATCTAAGCTTCTACAACTCCATCCCAAATTTTTCAAAGCTGCTTTAAGAAACAAACCTTTTAGATTGTTCTTTCTCCTTCAAGAGATGTTCTAAGCTGTTCACATATGACACCTGGCTAACAACAGGAGGTTTAGAAAGCTGTAAATGAAATAGTAAGAAGTTAGAAAAATACCACAAGTTATCAATTCATTTAGTTAGACAATAATCAAAATAGAAACCTCTTCTCATTTTAACGATGTTTTACCAGAAGATAAAAACCTCAAATGAGACCCTGAAGAACAGGACGATTAACGTCCTGAGTTTACATTTCTCAGTCCCTTGACAATTTTATATAATGGTCAAATCTCTCTCAGTGATTAATTTAGAAATAACTGTACTTCTCTCTGTATCTCTGCTCCTCTCCCTGGGGCTGACTTCCAGCTAACCTTCACAAAGAGCCTTAGCATCAGAAGCCTTTTACCTCACAGCTTTATTATTATCATCCAATGAGACCCTGGGAATCCCCACTCTTGCACATGAGACAAGAAACTCAAAAAGTAATTCAGTACCTCTTTGTTACTTTCAGGAGTCCCTAGGGGAAAAAAGCACCAGCATTTGCTAAATCACCTACAAAATCACCACAGAAAACAAAACTTCCAATCAAAATCCTAATACAAACCCAAATTAAGAAGCTAATAAATAGAATTAAAAACCAAAATAACACATAAAGAAAGTCTTAACCACTAGCAAAATTAGTTTGTTTTTCAGTATCCAGTGTTTTATCCAGCTAGGAGCAGACGACACAGATTTGAAGTCTTTTATGGCCATGATTCAGTTCTTCTGACACCATCCTCTTAAATTGCAAGCCTACGATTACTGACAAAGCTTCTTCCTATGAGCTCCTTCATTTTAGGAGAACACAATTCAATAAGAGTATCGCCTCTCATTGAGGATTTTCTATTACCCAGAGGTAACAGAAGTTAGTTTAAGAAGTTAATGCCCACCTGCTAATAAAAAAACCACTTAACACAGCATTTATTTTTGGTATTAAGAGATATCTGGCAAATGTAACAAGCGGCATGTCTTTGTGTGGGAAGTCTCATGGGAAAGCTGAGACCTCTTTATTTCATAATCTGGTTAGTATGTCTAAAACAACTGGTTTAGTATGTCTAAAACAACTGAGAAATCAAGACTTTATTCCAATGTGCACATATGCCCCTTCTTACAAGGCAAGGGAACAATGCTAGTATATGCAAAAAACATGGCCATGGAAATTTTGGGACAGTTCTTAACTGTTTTGTCGTACTTAGCCGTTAGTTATGCAGGAACAGGACAGGCCAAATGTTGTGGTCACATACATGTTCCACAAACATTTGATCTAGGCTGCATATGTTTATCAGTCTTAACCATTAATTACGTAGACATGTTGGTTAAGATTGTGGAATACGTATGTAACCACACAAGTCTGATCTATAACGTACTTGCATAATGAACTGTAAGGACAGATAAAGTAATTATGGCTGTTCAACATCTGCCTATGGAGATAGAAACTCAGTCAACAAACGAACAGTTTCAGAGATTTAAAAACAGGACGAGAGGAAGACAAGAGTACTTAAACAGGTATTCTGCTGTTCGTTTTCTACTGCAGAAAATCACCGTGGGCTGACCCCCGACAGCAGCTAAGCACCACACAGCTTGCTCATTTCCCGACCCAGTGATGCAGGGGAGTGAATAAGAAAAGCAAAAAGCAAGGAAACTCATAGGTCGAGATAAAGACAGTTTAATTAGTGAAGGAAGAGGGGATAAGGGGGAAAAGAAAAAGTGGTGCAATCACTCAGCATCTCCCACAAGCAGATGGATGCCCAGCTAGACTCTGAGTAATGGCTACATGCCAGACCAAGTACCCCTGCTTGCTTTTTATTGCTGAGCATGACACTATGTGGCACAGAATATACCCCTGCAGACATCTGGGGTCAGCTGTCCAGGCTGTGTCCCCTCACAACTTTTTGTCCACTCTGGCCTACTCACTGAGGAGGCAGAGTGGGAAGAAGAGAAAGCCTTGATACTGTGCAAGTATTGCTCCGCCACAGCCAGAAGACTGGTCTCTTAACACTGTTTTTGTCCAAAACACACAGCACCATACAGCTGTTATGAAGAAAATTAACTTCAACCCAGCCAGACTCAGTACAAAATTCTTTTATTTAAATGCAGCCACTTCCAACCTGTACCAGCTTTGTCTGGAATGCCACACTAGAGTCCTACTGCAGGACCTTCCTAATTAAAACATTATTTTACAATAAAACTTCAAAAATCACTAGTTATAGGACAAGCTGTTATTGAAAAAGTAGGCTAAACACTTCATTTATCCCTCGTGAGCAGTAGTAGTTATTCAACTTTTTGAAATCCTTTCTAAAATACATCCAATTTCCATGAAATTCAACCTCAAAGAAAACATCACACTTACAGATCAAGAACTCATCCACAGATTTCTAACAATCACAGACTGTGACAAGGATATATGACTGGCATCTAGCACACAGATCTCAACATCTACATCAATTTCCTGTTTATTTCCTAGTTAATTTCAACTCAAAAATCTTACCTGATCAGGAAAATGGAAACCTTAGATTCCACACATCATCTAAATGTAACCTCCTGCCTTTTTCTTTAGGGCAAAAAAACAAAACCAGCACTCCTAAAAACCACAGAAGGGCATACAGCCAATGCAATCCAGCTGCATGAACCATCTTTCAGCCATTCCAAGGTCAGCCACAGTAACAAGCACACCCTTTCTCTGACTACATTGCACTCTACAGCATAGGACCCTTAAGCTGAGTCACCAGTTTTGCAGGCAAATAGCTCTGAGTTTTCATGCATTATGATTAAAAGAAAAAAAAAATCATACAAAAAATATAACAAAGTTGATGCAATGCTTTTTTTGTTTTTTTTTTTAGGCACTTACGTGAAGCTTCAGTAATGGAGTCATGGTTTCCTGAGAAAAACTGTCAAGACAAGAATCCTCCAGGGTTCCTGCCTGTGGCTTGGGACTTGAAGAGAGAATTTCTTGCAGTGGCATGAATACTACATCATCATCGTCGTCATCATCATCTAGACTGCATTCCAAATGCTCATCTTCACTATCAAAGCTGCTTTTTGATTTTTCATTCAATTTGGACTTGCTTGCAACTTTTAACTCTCCTGAGAGTTGTGAAGACATATGGCCACTGTCCGTGCATCCTTCTTTAAAAGACAACAAACAGGGAACACTTTTACCAGTCTCTTCTGAGAGTGCAAATTTCCCAGAACCTTCCACTGAACAAGAATCAGAAGCATTTTCTGAAGTCTCGTTTTTTGTTTTTGAAACACTGTTGCCAGATTGAATACTGTAAGCTTTATTGTGTGTGCTTCTTTCTGGTCTTTTCCCATGTTGCTCCTTCTTAGTGTCCAATACCTGAGATAAGCCAGCATTCTGGAGATTAGATTCCACACTCTTTGTTTGTGTTAAGTGGTGGAGAGAAGGCAACAGAGTACTTTTTTCCTGAGAAAAAGGAAGGGACTTTTCCAAGAAAAAGCATGAGTTAGCCACCTGCAATTGATTCTCTTTGGTATCCACAGCAGAAATGTGGTTATTTTTACCAGGGCTGCGTACAGAATATGAAGATGACAAGCCTACAGAGGAACAATTATTTTTCTCATTTTCATCACTTGAGTTGAGGTATTCCTCTGGAAGAGTAGAATCATATCTAGGTAAAGCAGCAGCCTCCATTAATTGCAGAACATCACCACAACTAGACTTTAAAAGGATATTTTTTACAAAGTCAGACCTCCTATTTTTGCATATTGCAGATGATCTACTAAAAGCAGGGTCATTCAAACTTGATACTTCAGATTGATTTGAACTGTCTGCATCCACACTCATGGCAGCATGTTTCCTTTTCCCAGGAAAGTCTATTTGTTTGGATTGCCCAGAAGACATCTTAGATGTAAGGCAGCGTGAAGGAAAAGACTGGCTCTTCCGCACCTCAGATGACATTCCCAGTGCATTTGGAGAAGATGCCTCATGTTTTGAAACCTGCTTTGGTTGAGATGGGTCATCTATTAAGTGATTAAGAAAAAAGTAAACCACTGTTGTCACATTTGAAAAATAATAAAACACAAAGTCAAAACCATAACAGCTTACCCTTTAAAAAACTAACTTCTGCTTTTAAGTCATAGTTGACTGAAGTTTTTGTCAGAAACTACAATACTTCCATTCTGCTTGAACACAGATGATACTGTTAAGTTATTATTGTAACTAACTTGGAAATGAAATTAAATCCTTTTATTTAAGAGCAGCTCAGTAGCCACTGTAGAACGCTTTTCCTATACACTAGAATCAACCAGTCTTTGGAAAAAGACAATAGCCCAGCTGAAGTATGGGACTGGAAGGAATTTTCTGTAATTACATATATGATTATAAATAACGAACAGTACAAAAAATATTTTGGAAACGCTGTAATAATTTTAACAGCGCTCATAAAAAAGCACCCAGAACGTGAAGAAATCTGTTTTCAGGCTATGGTTCTGTGGCTCCAGCGCTCACTTTTCTCACCATGCTTTTCTGCTTCCTCTCTTAAGCTGGCACCAGCACCTGGACACTTTATGGCAAGCTACTTCTTGGAGCTAATGTGGCCGAGAACTTCCCAACTCAATTTTCAGCCAGATCAGCTCCTCACACCCCTGGCGAAGTCCCAGTGCTAGCATAGATGGAGAGTGAGGCCTGGCAGCAGAGAGTCCAATAGGTTTACACAGTCATGGACCCACAACATGGGAATATTCTCCTTGTTTTGCACCCCCCCATCTATTTTAAAAAAAAAAAAAAAAAATCATTCTACCTACCTAGCTCAAGCTTCTATTCATGTGAGCTTTTTATTCAGTTCTACCTACTGTAGAACAAAATTATGTGGTTAAAAGGGACAAAAAGCAATGAGAATACCAGCTAAACTTTAATGTTTGGTTCAACAAGAATGTTCTTTTCGGATTAAGTCGAAAGGCAGAATTTGTTAACAACCACAGTGAATGTGGATTTTCCAAAATGCAAGAGAAACCACAAAAATAATAATGGATTAAGGGTTTAACAGAAAGAAATATCATTGCTTCTAATTAAGTTACAACCTGTTTTTCACTAAAATCCCAAATTACTTTTAAATCTCTTCAAGCTTGCCACATATTAGAAATAACCTTGACTGCTGTATAGTCTTTTTTGAGAGAGAGAAGACAGAAAAACATAACTTCATGAAAAAAAGCCATTAGAAAGAGACACTAAGTGATGAATGTGATTGTTTAATCAATTCCGTATTATCAGCACTACTTCTACCTGAGGCAGTCTCTCTTGAACCAGAACGTGGTATTTTTCTTAAAGGACATCCATTTCCCTAAAAGTAAAGATGGAAAAAATAGAAGAGTTAATTGCAAACTTTTTAAAACCAGGATGTCGACGTCTTGAGCCAAGCACTGAATCCAGCACGGACTTAGTTCCACGCAACCCCAGAAATATGGTAATATACTTTGTTTCAAGACAAACTTAAAACACAGCTCCAAAGATCTCAACAAAAGGACACTCCATAACCTAGATTTTGTATCTTTTCTTCAGATTGGCCTCCAGTTCTAAATCTCTCCGCTTTTAGGGCCATTAGCCACTTGTGTCCCTGGGCTATATGGCAACACAGCCTAGCTGGCTTTTCCTCAGACAAGTCATTAGGAACTTAAACAACAAAACGACAGAAAGCACAGAGAAGCAAATACAGAGGGAGGGGTGCTAAGGAGAAAAGGAAACCCAAGCTAAACAATCTTTTTTTCCATTCATAGCATACTATGGAAGCACACATAATGATCTTCCTTGAAAGTAAGCGGCAACCTTTTCAAGGGTTTTCTTGGTTGGTAAAAAAAGTGGATATAATTCAAGCTATAATGAAATACTACATACCTCATAGGACCATTCCCACCTCTACCTAAATACTGTGGCTGAAGTGCATAAATCTGAACTTAACTGCAGCTTCTAACTAGCAGAAGTTTGCCAGGCTGTTCTCTACATTACATTGTAAGAAAACACAAGGTTATAAGACATTTAGATAAAGACCTTTTTTCTACAAAATACAACTTAAAATTACAATTTCCATTGCATTTCCATGCTTGCATCTAACTCAGAATACCTCCGCTGCTTTTAAACCAGGATTTCTTATTTATTGTAAACTAGTTAAGAATCATCTTACCCAAGCATAACCTAAAATTTGCAAAGAAATAGCAAGCACATAAACTTTTGTTACATCTGAAAAATGCAGCACCAAGAATCTCATCCTACATTGAAAAAAAAAAATTCAAGAAAATACCGCATGCACAATGGGTCACTGATTTCTACTTTTAATGACCCTTTCAAACACACCTGATGTGATACACTTGTTCCTGAGAATGGCTTTACAGAATGTGGCTTAGATTGTTTCATTCTATGTCTCTTCTGCTTCCTTTCTCTGTGGAGAGCTTCCAGTGACAACCGAAATTCAGAGTCAGCTGGAGCGCAGGGCAATTTCATGGGAAGACCTGGGTTTTGGCACAGCGATGTGTTGTTCACAGTGCCATTATTTCTAGCAGAGGCTTTTCGAGTATCAGCTTCTGGTGAAACCCATTTGTTAGAGTCTGAACTAGTGTCTTCTAGATCCATACAGTCAGTTTCCCGCTCCCAACTATTTCCACAAGAAAATGGTGCTCTTGTTACACTCAGACACTTCTCATTTCTTCCCTGTTCTGACTTGTGAGTTTTATCCTTTTTGGCCAAGAGAGAGCCGCGAGACCCTGCAGTAATAAGGAGTTTTTGAATCACAACTTTTGGGTACAACGAACTCAGTGCCTTGCATGCTCTGCCATTCTCTAAGACGTTTACACTGTCCTTTTTCACCTTAATTCCTCTCCGAAAGGCATCTACCACAGGACTTGTGTTTGGTGTTTGGTCTGGCATCTTTTTTCTTCTGACCTTCTTTGGAGAAGATGTTTTCTTTTCAAAACGTTCAGCGCATAGAACTGACAGTCCGATTCCTGCATCTTTTACATTTCCTCTGTCTGGTGAGCCCAACACAGTTCTGTCTTTATGGCCAAGGTCTGAGAGAAAAAAGATAAGACAAATTATTCACCATCATAACATTGGAAAAAAAATATTTTATTGGACTGTATTATTTGGTATTTTATGTCACATGCAATCCAAAATTAATTTATTAAATCCTTTAGTTTTGCTAGTGCCATGCGATTTATTTCACATCAAAAAATTGCATGATCTATGCCACAGCTTCAGTTGTTATAAAAAATCTAGCTTAAGCATGAGACAATAACTTGAAACAATAATTAAATCACTATTTAAATAAATAAATTTTAATAGGAAGCTAACATTTTCAATTACCTTATTGGAAAAAAATTAAATGTGTGCATCTTGACATATTTGGTAAGCTATACTCATTACACATGCTCCAATTTGGAACAGGATTAGACTATACTTCTGCACACTTACAAATTAAAGGTCATATAAATATCTTCTATTTAAAAAACACATATTTACCTTTGTTTAAAACTGGTTTGAAGAACTCTGTAATGGTCTGGTTTCTGAAGAGAAAACATAACTTTATGTTTTTAAAAGAACACCAACTAAATGCCCATAAAGTGACTACTGAGAAAATTAAGACAGTGTAATTTCTACAGATTTTTTTTAATTTTAATGACAGCAGTTCTTATTTCTGATAACCCTTTCTGATAGATCAGAGAAAGCATCATCATCCTCATTGCCTTCTAGCCTTCACTTTGCTTGGCTAATGAAGCCAACCTGTCAGTTTCCTCACTCAAACTGTTTCCTTTATCATTCTAGAAAGTCTTAAGCACCCTTCCAGCTTAAATTAACCGTTCTTAAAAATGGAACTTACCTCACCTGTATTCAGTATTCTAGATGAGAGCTCACCAGTACCTTATGTGATGGTGTTAACAACCGCCCCATCCCCACTGTCAACACTTCTGAGTTGATAACTCCTACTGCAATTTTTTTTTTTTTTCTTTTTTTTTTTAAGGTGTTATAGTGGCAAGCAGCTGGCCTTATCAATACCATCGGTGACCAAAAACACCTCAATGCATTATTAGCTGCAATCAGGCCTAACCACAAAGTTCTATCTAATCCTGTAACTTTCTTCCTGTTGTCCAAAAGAATTTGCGCACCACTGTTTGTTGCTTTTTTCCACACATCTGGTGCCAGGCTGGGATGCAAATTCCTATCTGTACTATTACCAGACACACTTCTCAGCAGGAACTTGTACCAGCACTGCCTCTTAACAAAATACACGTGTCAGCAGTCTCTCTCCCAGAACACAGCTTCCCACAGAAACAACGGTCTACAACCATCTTTTTTTTTTTTTTTTTTTTTTTTTTTTACACAGACACAAGACAATTAGTAGCTTTAAATCAGAGGTATTTTCCCTCGCAAGAATAAGTGGGACATGAGAACACCAAGGTATTTCTCCATGACAGAATGTCACTTCTAAAAATGGGCAGATTGTCTGAGTAACATACAATGTGAACATTAAGAATACATCAAGAACTCTGAATTGGCTATCTTCTCCCATGTAGCAAGGAAGTTTATTAACAACTTCAAGGCTACACTTATGCCTGTTTTGGAAGTGTCTCTTCGAGTTCCAAGAAGATACTGCTGTGAGAAAGCAAGAATAATACAGATCTGTTCAAAATCACCTTTCCAACTTCTATAATCTTTCTGTGCCTTCCAAAACAAAGCTATATCACTACTCTCTGTGTAACAGTGATTACAAAGGCAAAACTTATTTATTCCAGATTCTAAGCTAACATATTCAAGCATCCATACATGACTGTGCTCTCATGGACTCAATAACCATTTTTGAAGCTCAGGTCAGAAGAATCCACTGCTCACTCATTCAAACTAAGCTTGGATTTCATTTTGAATCTTTCCGTAAGCTTGTTACTTTCACTTTTGCATTCTCTAACATGGCTTCTGTTTTTTTAGCACCTACACAAACACAAAAAACTGTTTATAATACATAGCTATTTCTTTTATCAGGCTACAGGCAAGCAGCGATACTTGAGAATACTGTAACTCAATGAAAAGCCACCTGTAATCAGAATACGCAAGTTCATAAACCTGTCTTTTCGGCTCACCAGAGAGAGCAGAAAAACTACTTGTCAAAGACTACTTGCTTCTAACCCATCCCAGATTACTTTGACTTAGGCCAAGATATGCCCATTCTTCCCACATGCTGAAGCAACGGGGTCCTCAAATTTCAGTTCAACAGAACAATCAAGAGGCTAAATTGCGGGTTTATTTGCTGTTACGGTGGTTGCTGAATGATTTGTCTTTGTGCCCTAGACCACCTCCCACTCTGACACCCTGACCTCACCTTCCCACGGCACAGCTCTCTCTGCTTTGCATTCCTCAGGACACTTCCAATGCTCACTTGAAACTGCTCTCGCAGCCACAAAAATCACCCCGTGCCCACAGCTTCCTGCACTGCATATCTTTCCAAAATCCTTCTATTTTTCTAAGCAACTGGACTTCCTCCTTCCAGGTTCAAGTCCCATCTGCAATACCAACCACTGTCGTCAGTCCAAATGTCATCTTCAGTTACCTCTCAGATTTCTCTCCACACTTAAATCTTGAAAACAAACCAAAATCAAAGTTTTCTACTCTTTTTCTCCTTTCCACAGCCACTGATTTTGAACAGCTGCTTGTCTCCCTCCCACATCCCTTATCTCGTTGTTGTATCCATTTACTGTCTTTTATTTTAAGTGCAATAGCTTTGTAACAAAATTCATGTTTGTTCCATAATTGTAGAAAGCCTCTTATAACATAACTAAGAGACTGGAGAGACTGGAGGCACTACCACTGGGGGGGGGGGGGAAGGCTTTTTTTTTCTTCCCCCTGGGGTAAAAGTTTAACTTGAGCAGAGCGTGATTTATCTTAGATTATTTGTTTTAAAGTGCTTATCCACTGCCATTTTCTACTTTGTATTCTACTGCTTTTTGGAAGAACAAGAGACAGGAACTGTCCAACTAAAACAGAATAATAATTCCTCAATTGTACTCAGACAAGGAAGCATACTAGAAACTTTACAAACGGCAAAGGGTGAAAATAAAGAAAGCATGTGATACAGTATTAGGAGGAACGTGAGAAAGTGCTGGGCTTTCAAATTTGCTTTTCGTATATACGGAAGTACAAAAAGAACATGTGATTTTCTATGCAAACAGGACCCTAACTGTTCACAGGAGGGCTTCCACTATTATTTTCATAAGAGGTCAAATAGTCAGACCTAGAAGAATGAAGAAATGATAAAGCAATGATAATTATTGGGTTTTTACTCTTTCCCTCCTGACATGAAAGTTGCAGTTGTTTAATGTATCTTTATCAACAACTATATAGCTCTGGTTAACGCTTTTTAGCAAAAGACATTAATTCAGCAAAACATATTTATCTGCACTAAAGATTATTCCCCCATTTTTTGTGAAATCTCATCTTAACTGAGACACCAGGGAGACCACTAAAAAACCCAGAGAAGAAAAAGCAAACTCCATAAATACGTGATCTCACTTGACAAAGAAAAATAAGGTACACAGCCAGGAGATGCACCTAACAGACCTTCCAGGTCTTTCAAGATTAAGGGCACAACCCGCATGAAAGAGGGAGGGAGGAAATTCTTTCACTTGTTTAAAAAGACAAACTCCATTAAAAGTAATTAGTGTTTACAGCCATATCAATGGTTAACTTTGATTGGATAAAAACTATAATTTTAAAAATATTTTTCTGGAAACACCAGTAGTAGCTCAGAGAAAGCAAAGAGGCACAACATAGGAATAAACTACAAAATGTAACTACATCTTTGACAAAATGGAGCATCTTGAAAAGCCCTGTAGAAATAGCAACAGAAAACAAAACAAGCCAGAAAAGAAAGTCGCACATAGACCGTCACAACAGTCTTTTAGATGACCGCAGCAAAACCAAAACACAGAGTAGTTTCACTTTTGTGGGCAAGAAGCAACACGGAAATGAAACTGAACTTTTACCTTCTCCCTTTCCTCCAAATGTCAGGGCTATCAAAAAAGATACGAGCAGAAACAAGCAAAGTGGGGTGCTGCGAACAGGGTAAGAAAATTATGACTTGCCTCATACTGCAAGAAACAGAACTTAGTTAGCTTGGCAGCCTCTGAAAAGACTCATCGAGCCTTTGGCAGAATTTG
The DNA here is from genome assembly GCF_028500815.1 of Rissa tridactyla. NCBI lineage: Eukaryota > Metazoa > Chordata > Aves > Charadriiformes > Laridae > Rissa > Rissa tridactyla. Next base: position 58,596,962 of record NC_071471.1, read on the forward strand.
GATTTCAAGTTGGTAGACAGGGGCATCATGTCTAAAAACTGTCATTGACTGCCACTGCCTTCACCAGAGACCTTCTTCTCCAGCACCGTTAACAGTACAGTCTGCAGCTGGAACAGGCTTGACAGCTGAGTCAGTGAAAACCAAAACTCTATCTTTAGAGCCGAACTGCTGGAGCCTCCCCAGCTCTACAGGTAGGCTTGCTACCAAACACCGAGACACGCGACGGGAGGACATATGGGCACGCACGGGAGGACTCATGTATTTTGAAGATGCCAGTCAGTACTTGGCCAGACATCTTCTTCAGTTTCTCCGTATGTTGTCTGGTTGCCTGGCTACCAGACGCCGCCAAATAAAAACATACACACTGCCATCACCACAGGAGAAGTAGGGCCAGCATCTCAGGGCTGGAACTCCCGGTGGGGCCAGTAGGGACGAGGAGGGCACCGGCCCCCACCGCGGCTAGCACGCCCTCACCTGCCAAGTTTGGCCGGGAGCCTCCCGGTGCCGTTCCCGGCTCCAGGCTTTCGATCCCAGCCTCCCGCCCAGCGGCCCCATCCCGCGGCCATGGCGACGGCCCCTCCGCCCAGGCCGGGCGGGGTGCACGGCGGGAGCCGCCGCGCTGCACGCCGGGAGCCGAGCGGCGCCCCGCTGGGCGGGCGCCGAGCCCAGCGACACCGGCAGCCGCCGCCGCCCGCCCCTCCGCGCCGGTACCTGAGGTCTTGGGCTGTCTGTCTGCCCGCGGCCGCCGGCGTAAAATGGCGGCGGGACCTGGTGACGGACGGGCTCCGCGACGGCACGCCCACGCCGAGCGGTCGGGTCATGGCGCGGGTTGCCCGGCTGACCCCGGGCGGCGGAGCGGAGCGGGGAGCCCGGCCACCCCCGGCACCATGGCAGAAGCCGCCGACCGGAGCGACCCTCGCCTGCGGGGGCTACGGGCGGGAGGAGGCGGGGACGGGTTCACTTGAAGGCTCGGCCGCTGATTGGCTGAGCGGCTGAAGGAGTAGCACCTCCGGTTGGTTCTTTGCCGCCAGGGGCGGGACGGGCAGACGGAGCGCGGCTGTGATTGGCAGCGAGGAGAGCGGGGAGGTGGGAGCGTCCTTCCGCGGCCGAAGGGCCGTTTGGCGCCTTGGTCGCGTGCCGCTCGCTCCAGCCGGTTCCCGCTCGCTGATTGGTGCGCGCGGGGCGGGTCCCGCCCCCCGGGCGCGAGCCTGGGGCACCGCCCGGTTCCCCCCGTTCCCCCTCAGAGCCGGCCCCGCTCCCCCCCCGGCGGCGGCTCCGCTCCCATCAGGGAGGGCACCGTCAGGCGGGGCACGCGTAGGGGTGGATTCCGCTACAGGCAGGAGCGTCCTGTGAGGAAAGCGTCCAGGGACAGCCCGGCCACATCTCTGAGACAAGCCAAACCGCATCTCCGCCGCCGCTTGACAAAGCTACAGGTGTGAGGAGGGTAAAAAGCTGGGAAGGGAGTAACTTTACTGAAATCGCCCCCATCTCCACCAAAACAGCACACAGACCTCTGCCTTTGCGACCACGGCCTGCTGTCCAGGCTTCGCTCCGTGCCGTACTTTACACCCCTCCCCTTAAAAAAAATACATATTTTTTGTGGTTGTGCCATGTGCTGCACCACCGCATTGGTCTGGCCCAGGGTCGAAAAGCCAAAGGACCAGATCTACAAGCTTAGGGAGACCTCGTACTGCCATCTGTAGTGTTCTGCACAGATTTACATAATTAGTCGCCGTAAATAAAGTTAGCGGTATCCACATGTCTCCACAGTGGTAGCTGTAGCAGTTAAAAGCAGGCACTGCACAGATAGAAGCTAATCCCTGCCCTTGGTCTGCAGAAGTAAGAGAAAACAGAGCTCATTGGGCTTCCTTCATCGCAACAGTGCCCTGAAGGTTTTCTGGGGCAGTTTATGCTGAAATCGGCTGTGGTTTTGGTTTTTTTAGCACTTTGTCTTAGAGCGGAGATGACCAAGGCTGCTCTTTTTCTAATGTTTTTCTTGGTCCCAGAAACAGCAGGAGACAATTCACTCAAACAGAAAGGAATGACCCATCTGATGTCTCTCCCTCCCTGCCCTGGGGTGCTGGGTTTGGCAGGGGCAGAGTTAATTTTCTTTGTAATAGCTAATTTATGCTAGAAACAGCATTGGTGATACAGGGATATTTTTGTTATTGCTGAGCAGCGCTTGCACAGCATCGTGGCCTTTTCTGCCTCTCACACCACCCCACCAGCCAGGGCTGGGCATGCACAAGAAGCTGTGAGGGCACACAGTCATGACAGCTGATCCCAAGCGACCAAAGGGATAACCCATACCATGTGGTGTCATGCTCAGCATATAAAGCTGGGGGAAGGAGGAGGAAGGGGGAACGTTCAGAGTTATGGCATTCATCTTCCCAACATGTGATGGAGCCCTGCTTTCCCGGAGATGGCTGAACACCAGCCTGCCCATGGGAAGCAGTGAATGAATTCCTTGGTTTGCTTTGCTTGCGTGCATGGCTTTTGCTTTGCTTATTAAACTGTCTTTATCTCAACCCACGAGTTTTCTCACTTTTACTCTTCAGATTCTCCCCCCATCCCACCAGGGGGGAGCAAGCGAGTAGCTGCGTGGTGCTTGGCTGCCAACCGGGGTCAAACCACGACACCTGGGTAGGCTGGCCTAGGGAAAGTCTGCAAAGTAATGCAAAACAGAAAGCGCAAGTCAAAACAGAAAACTGGTTTTTGAGCATCTGAAGTGTCTGAGTCTGCCATGTACTACACTCTCCAGCCTTCTTGCTCATCCTGCCCCATAACTCTGCCTGATCAAAAACAGTCAAAAGCTTTCATCCATGTAATTTATGATGTCTTAAACCCAGCTTCAAAAGAGTAAAACATTGTCTGCCATCACATCACGTACCTTGCTCTTTCATTGCTTTAACCCATCCTACATGCATTTTCTTCAGCTGTGAGCTCTCTACCCCAGGGACCATCTCTGACTACTATGTTTGCAAGGAACCTACCAGAAGGGATCCCACTGTTGGACAGCCCACTTCAAGCCCCAACTGTCTTACAACTTTCTTGACAACAAACGAAGAACAGTTTGGCTTGCTGTCATATAGATTTGCCTGAAAAGACAATAGTGTGTATTTGAATTAATGTCTAATAAAGTGTTAAAGTTTCACGCCCAGTGTTGTCCAGGAATTCCAGAAATTTTTGTCACATTGAAGAGGCAGATGAAATAATTGCTTTACTTTTCAGTTTAATACTTTAACCCTGCAAAACTGCAATAGACCGGGAGTTGTTTTTACAGTTACATGACCTGGAGGTTTAAACAGTTACACACAAGAAGAGTCAGATACAGAATGAATTGGTAAGTTTCCAGGAAATGCGGAGGCACCAAGCAGCTTCTACAGACAGTCTCATTCCAGCATTGGTGATGACAAGGTGAAGCAGTTTCTCATAAGGAGCAGACAGCAAGGACACAAAAACCAGTAATTACCTAAGTAACAACATGGCTTATAATAACTTGCTTATGGCAAGTGCCTAAAATACAGTCATTGCAGAAGGCAGGGTATTGTGGCACTGAGGACAGTGGGGGAAGTAAGAAAAAGGTGCAACAGCTGTAAGTGGTATCCGCTTGTTTGGTTTTGTGTTGGGTTTTTTCCCCAAACAGGGAAGAGTTGTACGTACATACATGCCCTACGGCAGTCAAATAAACAGGTAACAGCAGTCATTAGATACACAAGTATAGCTATCAGTAAGTAATCATAATACTCAAACTACTTTTTAAACTTACTTTAATTAGAATAACTCTTATCACTATCAATACTTAATATTCCCAAGAATGAGGGACTCTTATTTTCCCTGACAATTTGCAAGCACTTCACTGCTTACAATTCCTTTCCTTCAAGTTAAGCAAAAGTTAGAAGAGGCTAACCTCACACCTTGCTTCAAAGTTAAAAATGATTTGCCTCCTGCCCAATTCCCTTGCTATTAATTTTTATTTCTGTTATTCCTTCCCATCATGCAGCCTGAACACCCACAAATAACCAGAAACTTTGAAAAAGTACAAATCTAGGAAACTTGTTAAGGTTTTACAAATAGATCTGGAACTACACTGGGGGTATTATGCCAGTAATTCTTTGCTATTTATTTCCTCTGATCCTTAATTGCCCTCCAGAATGACTCATGCTTTTCTTTTCAAGCAAAAGCAGGAAGTATCCCAGAGTGCAGAGGTTTTAAGCAGTATCCACAGGGAAACGGGTTGCCCACTGCACAGCTACATCATGGGGAAGAACTATGATTTGGCCGCAGCCCATTAGCATCTGAAATGTTATCAGTCACAACCATGTGATCTTTATTATAATATGTTAATGTAAATGCTCTAAGTAGAGTTAAAAGCCCTGAATCTGAAAGGGCATATATGCTTTTGTCAAAGAAACAAAGTAGACAAAATCAAAGCACCATTTCTAGTCTGTGAAAAAATTGCCTTTAGCCTTTTGAAAGCCTAGCTGAACTTCAGGATTGTCCAATTTTCGTTTAAATACATCAGTACTTTCAGCCTTTCTTCTAGAAAACCACCCATCACCGAAGAATTACTGTACTTTAACACTAGAAACTAAGTATTTCTGAAGTCTTTGAACGGTAGCTGAAATCATACTGTAAAAATAAACGAAAACAAAACACATCGATTCCCTGAACAGTTTTTGTTTGCTTTCAATTTCAGAAGCCACAGAGATAGTTAATATCTCAAATCTATTTGTAGAAAAGGAAGAAGGCTGTTCCTTCCCCCTGGAGATCCCTTACCCAAGGGGTTCTGCATGGAGACACCCTGTTCCCCTGGCAGAAGAGCTCTTTTTAGACACACTCCAGCTTCCAGCCCTCCCAACCACTGCAACCACCACCTGTATTAGGTTCTTCTGCTTCGTAGCAAAGCAGCAACCAGAGTGGTCACACATGGCCAGTGCAGAAAGAGCCACCAGATCACTTGTGGAGATGTTTAGGTACACGGGCCATCAGACATTGACAGCCATGGGGCCACTCCCAGCAGTCAGAAGAGGCTATAACTTGTGTTCAACCGTTAACACGAACTTCCTCTTCAAACAATTTGTGAGAAGAATGCAGTTTTCCAGGGGGTGATTTGCAGCCCTGATGGAAACGGAGGAGAAGGTTGCAAAGGCACACAGAGTATGACAATTCAGGGCAGTGCACGCGGATGGCCATCTTAAGCTACGACCCTGCATCCACTTTGTAACATGACTGTTCCAAAGCTCCGTATGAAATACTTACCCTGACCGCATTCTTTGAAATTCTAGGGACCTCCTGTCTCATTATTGTGACTGCTCATTTCCACCTTGTTTTCATATGCCCGACCCCACCAAAGGCACAGCAAAGGGCAAGTCATTCAAAATCATTGACCTTGTGCTACCTCAAGGTAATCAGAGTGAAAAGATAAGATAGTTTTCAGAAGTGGTAGAGGACCATGAAACTCTCCTGGAACATTAAGTACAAGAACAGAAGCAAAGAAACAAGCAGCGAGGCTGCAGAAGAAAGATTTCTCAAAGGAACCAATGCAGAATGACAGGTAAGGGCAAAACCAGGTATCTTCATACGTCTTTCCCCCTTGGAGTTTAAGTGTTGTAAATTGCCTTGATACAGGATCAATTCTGTGGAGAAATGGATCAACCAATATTTATTAGCATAATTAAGCCATTATAATGGACTTATTAGTAGTAGATAACCATCCAAACAGTAAATTCAGTTACTCTTTCATGATTCACACACACGCAATCACTCATGGTTACTCAGTGGGGAAGGGGAAGCTGACCTCACTGGATTTCTCAGATACAGAGGCTCGTACTGATGTGCCAGTGGCTTCAGGGTCAACGCTCGGAAAGTTGATCTGTTTCTGCAGATGCATATGTAATCCTGTAATCTTTGTCAGCATATAGCCACCACCGCCGCCTTGGATATAGCCTGCGTTATACGACCCATTGCTGATGGCACGTGTGCCATGAGTCATGATTGCAACCAAGACCTCTTGGCTCTGGAGCTCGTCCGTTCCTGGGACACTTTCACACACCGCTTCTCAGCATTTATTTTTCCTCTCTTCAGCTTCCTCTTTTCTGGTAACTATTTCCCCACCCATATGCATCTAGATGTACCTAGAGAGTCTGTTCAAACTCAGAAGGGGGTTTTGAGACACACGCGCTCCAGGTACACTGTGGGCTGTTGCTCCCAGGCACAGCACAGGCAGCTCTCTCTCACCAACCGCTATGAACACAGTTGGTCACAATTTACAACACAGATTCCCAAACCTGTGTCCAAACCTGGATCTTCCAGAACACTGCTCACCCACAAACCTCAGCACGCCACCACTCCAGTCATGCATTTCCTTTATTTCAGTAGCAGGAATCACTATATTGTGTGCTGGAAATACGATGATGCCCTTTGAGGGGAGCTCAACTCTCCAGCACCCCAAACCCAAAGATTCTCATCCATCGTTCTCCTTTATAGACATTTAAATCATTTATTCTGATGCATTTTCCTGCTTGTGATTATAATCTTCTACCACACATTTTTTTCCATCAATTATTTTCAGTACATATGCATTTAATCATGCTTTCAAGCTATATTTAATGCTTAGCTGCTAGCGGTTCATGCTGTATATCTCAGTGCTATATTCAGACACTATCATATCCTGCCACAGGTGTTCTCTGACAAATACTGTTGTGTTTGATGGCTGCCGATACTTGCATGTCAGTCTTATCTAGTTGCTTATTAGTCATGCTTTCAAGCTTCCCCTTATTTCAGCCAGACAGCTATAATAATGAGGTTTCCTAACCTTCACAGCTTTGCTTTGGTTTACCCACACAACAATAGCAGAGATGGGGTGGGAGAGGAAGCAAAGACCAGCTGTGTCTCAGCATCCATTTATGTATCATTTTATGTGGCACATATGAGGAAAGATAGGAAGCAATAGAAAACAGGTGACAGATTTGAATGCATATATGGCAAGGAATGGATAGAGACAGGAATCATTTAGAAGGAATCTATCTGTAGACCGGACCCATCCCACAGGGAAGTCAGCTGCCTCCCTGGGGCCAGAATTAAGGACATACGGAGGAAACTCCCTTCCCTGGTCCAGTCATCAGATTACTGTTCGCTACTGATATTTCAGGTAGGCAGTGACGAAGTAGGTACCAGAAGTCTGAGGGCAATGAAGAATGACTTTAGGGCCCTGGGACAGCTGGTTAAGGGATCGGGAGCACAAATAGTGTTCTTCTCTATCCCACCATTTGCAGGGGTAGACGAGGGGATAAATAGGAGGAGCCAGCAAATTAACTCCTGGCTCCGTGACTGGTGCGTCCGGCAGGACTTTGGCTTTTTTGAACATGGGCTGATCTACAGGAAACCAGGCATGCTGGCATCAGGCGGAGGAAGCCTAACCCGAAGGGGAAGAAAGAGACTGGGACAAGAATTAGCAGGGCTTATCCATAAGGCTTTAAACTAGGTTTGATGGGGCATGGGGACGAAACCAGGATCACAAAAGTGGTGCCTGGGAGCAACATAGCAGTGCTCATGGGTAAAAGTGATAGCAAGGTCTTGCAGCCTGTCTCAGAGATGGTGGGGGATAGTGAATTGTGTGGCAGCATAGACACAAGGAGTAGTGATAATTTGGTAACTACAGTAGTGTCCGAGAATGATCAGGTGCAAATCAGGGCCTGTCCCCCCAAGAAAGTGGTAGGACAATTAACCCAACTGAAGTGCATCTACACTAATGCACGCAGCATGGGGAATAAGCAGGACGAGCTGGAGGCCATCGTGCAGCAGGGAAATTATGATGTGGTTGCCATCACGGAAACGTGGTGGGAAGACACACACAAGTGGAGTGCTGTAATCGATGGCTACCAACTTTTCAGAAGAGATAGGCAAGGGAAGAGAGGTGGTGGGGTGGCCCTCTATGTTAGGGGCGGTTTTGAATGTCTAGAACTCAACAGTGTGAATGACAGTGTTGAGTGTGTATGTATAAAAATCAAGGGGAAGGCCAACAAGGCAGATATCATGATGGGAGTTTGTTATAGACCCCCTAATCAGGATGTAGAAACCGATGAAGTATTCTATAAGCGGCTGGCAGAGGTCTCGCGATCATCTGCACTTGTTCTTGTGGGGGATTTCAACTTCCCAGATGTCCGCTGGGAATACTACACAGCAGAGAGGGAACAGTCCCGGAGGTTCCTGGAGTGTGTGGAAGACAACTTCCTAACACAGCTGGTGAAGGAACCTACTAGGGGAAGTGCCCTACTGGACCTACTGTTTGTTAACAGAGAAGGTCTTGTGGGGGATGTAAAGGTTGGAGGTCGTCTTGGGCAGAGTGACCATGAAATGATAGAGTTTTCAATTCTTGGTGAAGGGAGGCGGGGAGCCAGCAAAACTGCCACCTTGGATTTCCGAAGGGCAGACTTTAGCCTGTTTAGGAGCATGGTTGAGAGTGTCCCTTGGGAGGCAGTTTTGAAGAGCAAAGGTGCCCAGGAAAGCTGGTCATACTTCAAGCAGGTGCTCTTAGAAGCACAGGTGAAGGCCATCCCCATGTCCCAAAAGACGAGCCGACAGGGAAGAAGGCCAGCCTGGCTAAATAGAGAGCTTTGGCTGGACCTCAGGAAAAAAAGGAAGGCTTACATTCTCTGGAAAAGGGGCTTAGCAACTTATGAGGATTATCAAGATATAACAAAGCTATGCAGGGGGAAGATTAGAAGGGCCAAAGCTCAATCAGAACTCAGCTTGGCCACTGCAGTTAAAGATAACAAGAAGAGATTTTTCCAGTATATCAACAGAAAAAGGAAAACTAGGGAAAATATAGGTCCACTGATGAATGAGACGGGTGCCCTAGTGGTGGAAGACACAGAGAAGGCAGAGTTACTGAATGCCTTCTTTTCTTCGGTCTTCACTGATAAAGCCGTCCCTCACACATCCCATACCCTGGAGGCAAGGGGGAAGGTCTGGAGAGAGGACGATTTTCCCGTAGTTGAGGAGGACCGGGTCAGAGACCACTTGGCCAAGCTGGACATTCATAAATCCATGGGCCCTGACGGGATGTACCCGCGAGTGCTGAGACAGCTGGCAGATGTTATCGGTAGACCGCTCTCCATCGTCTTTGAAAAGTCATGGGGAACAGGAGAGGTGCCTGAGGACTGGAGGAAGGCTAACATCACTCCAGTCTTCAAAAAAGGCAAGAAGGAGGACCCAGGGAACTACAGGCCGGTTAGTCTCACCTCTGTCCCTGGGAAGGTAATGGAGCGACTCATTCTGGATGTCGTCTCCAAACACATAGAGGAACAGGAAGTTATTGGAAGTGGTCAGCATGGATTTACCAAGGGCAAATCATGCCTGACCAATCTGATAGCTTTCTATGATGTTATAACGGGTTGGCTGGATGAGGGGAGAGCCGTAGATGTCATCTACCTTGACCTTAGCAAGGCTTTTGACACTGTCTCCCATAACATCCTCATTAGGAAGCTGAGGAAGTATGGGCTAGACGAGGTGACAGCGAGGTGGATCGAGCGCTGGCTGAGTGACAGAACTCAGAGGGTTGTGATCAGCAGCACAGAGTCCAGTTGGAGGCCTGTAATGAGTGGTGTCCCTCAGGGGTCAATACTTGGACCAATTTTGTTCAATATATTCATTAATGACCTAGATGAGGGGACAGAGTGTATCCTCAGCAAGTTTGCTGATGATACCAAGCTGGGAGGGGTGGCCGACACTCCAGAGGGCCGTGCTGCCATCCAGCGTGACCTGGACAGGCTGGAGAGCTGGGCAGAGAAGAACCTAATGAGGTTCAACAAAAGCAAGTGTAGGGTCCTGCACCTGGGAAGGAAGAATGCCAAACACCAGTATATGTTAGGGGCGGACATGCTGGGAAGCAGCTCTTGAGGAGAAGGACCTGGGGGTCCTGGTAGACAGCAAATTATCCATGAGCCAGCAGTGTGCCCTTGTCGCCAAGAAGGCCAATGGCATCCTGGGCTGCATAGGGAAGACTGTGGCCAGTAGGTCGAGGGAGGTCATTCTCCCCCTCTACTCTGCACTGGTGAGGCCACAACTGGAGTACTGTGTCCAGTTTTGGGCTCCCCAGTTCAAGAGGGACAGGGAACTACTGGAGCGAGTCCAGCGTAGGGCAACCAAGATGATTATGGGACTGGAGCACCTCCCTTATGAGGAAAGGCTGAAAGAGCTGGGACTCTTTAGCCTGGAGAAGAGAAGGTTGAGGGGGGACCTGATTAATGTTTACAAGTACCTAAAGGGTGGGTTTAAGGAGGACGGAGCCAGGCTCTTTTCAATGGTTCCCAGCGACAGGACAAGGGGCAATGGGCACAAGCTAGAACATAGGAAGTTCCGTTCAAATACACGGAAAAACTTCTTTACAGTGAGGGTGACAGAGCACTGGAACAGGCTGCCCAGGGAGGTTGTGGAGTCCCCTTCTCTGGAGATTTTCAAGACCTGCCTGGATGCAGCCCTGAGGGATGTGCTTTAGGCAATCCTGCTCTAGCAGGGGAGTTGGACTAGATGATCTCTAGAGGTCCCTTCCAACTCTGAAGATTCCGTGATTTTCCCCTTGTTTTTCCTGCAAGAACAAGGAGGCTGAAAAAAGTTGTGGAGCTGGAGGAAGGGATAAAACCCACACTCCTGTGGAAGTGTTCTGATGTAAACAGCCATTACTCTTTGCACTGCAAATGTAAAGGGAACTGTTGGGTGCTACGCAGGGGTAGTTTGTTTTTTTTAAGTAGAAAAACATTCATTCATAAAAACAGAATAAGGATGTTTCCTTTAGACTTGGGCTGGCTTCCTGACTGAAGCATGACTTCCTATGACCCGAGCATATAGCTAGAGGCGTAGCTACAGCCCAAACGAACATGTCTGAGCTAAGCCTGTGTAAACACATGAAGTTATTGTACTATTTTTCCAGGCACCTGCAGACCCGGCTTCCCAGCAGTGCCTGCCTCAGCTGCTCTTTGTTCCCTTCACCACCAATTTGCTGTGTGGTTTCAGCACAGCCACAAGTTACAGTACAGTGCAGATACTGGCATTCCCAGCTTCCTTTTCTTCCATCTTTCTGGAGAACCTCTCCCCTTCCCACTCTAATTCCCAGATGTTATCAGACCACATGCTCAGCAAAATCCCTACTGAGTGTTCCAGGAATCAATTTACACCTCCTTTTCCAAGTAGACACTGATACCCTGACATGCAGCTCACTGGGCAGACAACTGTCCTTTCATTTAGGTGAACATCTGGAGAGATTATTTATGGTACCACAGGTTCAACCACAATAACAGCTTCACCAGTGGGGAATTTTCCTACCTAAAGATTGTGAAGTATTTGCTCTTCTTTCAGAGCCTGTTTCCTCCAGGGAATTGGCATCTCTAGCCAGGAACTCAGCGAGCACGCTAGTTTCCTTTTTTGACTGGACAAAAAGCTGGCAATGTTGCACCATGCGTAGAAAATATAATCTGTCATGGCTTTGTGTACCATAATAATTCTGCTATATTAAGACACATTTACGTATCGCTACATAGTTTTCTCACACCTTTAACACACACTAGTCATTCTCCTGACATGTGTACTTATGACCACAAACATTTTCATGGACAACTTTAAATTGATCTGCTTAGCATTTACAGCTTGCAACTGTGTTAATCCAGACTCTCAGTTTTATGGCCAACACCAGGGCGGCAGCAAGCTCTATGGAACAGCCTGTGAAGGGACCGCTTCCTCCCACACCAGTTCTAAGAGTCATCTCTCACCTACAAAATGCTACGGATCACGATACACCACATCCATCTACCTCTTCCAGGGAGAAATGCAGAGATTTGTAGCAGCAATACTAATGTTAATAAGAAGGAAAGCACCAGCAAAAAAAACTACTAATCAAGTAAGGGCCAAGAACACAATCAACAGCAATCAGACTGAAACATTGGCAGAGGAGATGTTTACATCATGAAGCTCCAATAAAGCCACAGCAGAAACAACTCCTCAGGAGACCCGTGCTCCAGTAACAGGAGGATGGTGGCAAGGTTGTGTCACCTTGTATGTGCCATTGCTTTCTGCCATCCTAACGGGAGGGAAAACTGGCCATAAGGATACTCGCAATGATTCAAAGACAATGGGCAGCCACCTTGTCTAAGACTTATGGAGGAAGATGCAAGATTCTTAGGGGGGAAAAAAAATTCACTGCAATAACTTTCTGACTTTTTAAACGAGTAAAAGACCTTCCAAAAATTAGTTCAAACCAGCTCAAGAACTAGCTCTAGCATGATCAAGAGGAGCATGGATTTGAAGCCAACATCTCATCCTTGGTGTTACACAAGTGATCCTTGTGAGCTTTGACAGGTGTCTTAGAGCCCATGAGTACGCGGATGTGAAAATATGAGTGACATGTGTGACAATGAGCGAGTGAAATAAGTTTTCTTTTAAACTAAACTTCCCCTTTCATAAAGATTCACACAAAATCTTGTTACATTCATTTATTTTTTTTTTTTTTACAGGCATAGGACAGCAAAATGCAGCATACGTCTCATCTTCCTGGAGTCTTGTGTTTTTCTACACCCTCCCAGTCTCGCACTCCAGCAAACTCCCCCACATTGGCCCATATTACAGATAGCTGAGATGAGTCATAAGCTTTTTCTTGGATCCAAAGCCAAATCACTGTTAGAAACGCACAAAACTGGGCAGCACACAGGGTTGGCTAGAACAATTCGCACCTAAGAAAGATCAGGTGTTGCTACAGCGCACCACTAATTGGTCTCCTCTGAATTCCCTCAAGTGATTCCCAGCTTTCCTGAAGAACGAAGTGCAAACCTTGCACACGGTACTCCCTCAGTGGCTCCATGTAGAGCAGAAGCATCTATCCCCTTACCTGCAGGATAAACTCCTGCTCATACACCTAGGATTTCCCCTCCCCCCGCCCCGCATACAGTTGTGACTTGCTATAACCTGCAGATCATCTCTTGCAGAGCTGTTGCTGAACATTCGCTCTCCATCTGACACTCTTGCAGCGCTTTCTTTAAGTCACTGCAGTCCTTTGAACTATTTCTTATTGCATTCCCGCGACTATTTCTCAAGATAACTTTTAACTCCAATCCTGTTCTGCAGTCTTCACCATTCCTCCCAAACTCACAACAGTTCAACAAACGTACTCCGCAAACGTACTAAATATACCTTTTATGCCATTATATGGACTCTGAATGAAAACATTGAATGCCCTTGAACACTGGACAGGCTCCTGTAAAACTTTAGCCAATAAATCCTTCTCTTCTGGCAACAAGCCCCATAGCCACTCACCTAAGCACACATAAACACAGCATAGATGCAGATGGCCAGGAACTGGTGCAATATAGGCAAGCCCCCCCCATGTCAGTTTTGCAGGCTGCACGTCAAACAGACAGGTACCTAAATGTACATGACACATGCTCAAATAGGCAAATAAACCTTGCCAAATTGTGTTCTGCAGGGCTACACTGTTAGAGATTTCTGAGCTTGGTAGTTCGAGCGTGGTTTCAGGTATACTTACGCTAGTTGGAGTCACACTTTATAGCAATTGGGTGTAACTATACTCCTAGTGACCAAGTCATGGGGTTATCAGGCAGCTAAATGCAACACAGCATTCAAAGAAATCAATCTGGTTTTCGCAAACAGCAGATACCCTCAGACATAGTGAAAACTAGGTTAAATTGATGAGCCAAGCAGTGGAAGAATATATGCACACTTACATCTCAGGTGACACCTATCAGAGGCAGGATTTAGAAGAAATATGGAGTCAGCTGCCTCCATACAGACATCTAGCAAACAGAATATAGGCCCAGAACTGCTTTTAGCACTTTCTCCTAGAAATTTGGTGTTATGTAGGTGATAAAATAAAAATAAAAGATACCCCAAAGCTCTTATACAAACCAGGTATGCCTTGGGTAGCTGAGGTAATGAAGTCTCTTTTCCTTTAACATTGCCATTGTCCCCGATTCCTTCATAACGCCTTTATCTCTTACGTTTCACCCTCCCATGGGGCAGGACACAGCATGTGCTGGAGCGGAACACATGCTGGTGAGCGAGCGCAGGCGTGTGGTTGCAACTGAATATATGCGTATCTGTTAGGGAATTAGAGATCACTGTGACAGGAGTGCTTAGACTGACAAATCATACCTATTTTAAGCTTTAAAACAACTTTACTATATTGGCATTCATTGACAACACCCTGTGCCAAGAATTCTCACACTGTTGAGCATCATCACTACATATTGGTTCTTAAATACAGAATGGGTTGGAAGGGAACTTTGAAGATCATGGAGTCTAACAACCAGTGATGATCCTCATGATCATCATATATTCAAAACAGCCAGTCCTTTATCCTAGATTAGCTGTGAGCATTCGGTACCAGGGAGCTGATGCTGTACAGTCAGTACTGGCAACTGTGACCTGTGGTGGGCTAAGTCACAGATGGTTTCAGGCCACAGCTCTTCAACAAGGACAGTCAAAACTGAAGTAGGCACCCGCTTTCTTCCCCAGCCCAAACTGGAGGCCTTATCCCTCTAAGCCTGGGGAGTTTCTAGCTAGTGGCCAGCCCTTGGTCTCTGGACAGAGTGCTGCAAGGCTCCAGGAGAAGGGAGGCTACTTTCCCCACATGCCTTTATCCCACCCTTGCCTGGGTTTGTTCCCCCCTCCCCTTTGCTAAGAAGCTTCTTCCTTCCTTAAGGCAAAAACTCCTTCCTTAAGGCAAAAGCAGTCTTTTCCCAGCTCTCAAGGCTACACTTTTTCAGTAATCACTCATGAATAAGTTGTTATGGCTTTCTCTCTCTCTCTGCTTTCAACCCGTGACCGTTTTCAAAGCTTTGCTGCTATCTCGCACTTGAACTGGAAATCATAACAAGCAGCGCCTGCTCCCAAGCTCCACTTCACACAGGCTGTTCTCACACCAAGATGATAACTAGCCTAACAACATAGGACTGAGGCCTTGCACCACCTTCTGTCTGGGTTGAAAGCAAAACGATATTGAAGTTTTAGTATGTTTCTCTTAATGGGTGCAGCAGGCATCCGCTTTGGCTGTGGCGGCAGTTGGGTGGCTGGCTGCAGTTCTGGCCCCCAGCCCTCTGGGACCTAGATTTGGAACAACTGTCAATGGTCTTCAAGAAGTAATTTCTCTACAAGGACATTTAGGTGTATTGTCTCAGGAAGTTAAGAAAAAGATAAATCAATTCTTCTTGGATTATTCCTCCCCTGCTTCTCTTTACTGTTCAATTCCTACATTCAGTATCCACAGCTTGGCTACAGAGGAGAGATAATTGCACACACACACACACACCCCCACACACTCTACTTCATGTTTTTATCACTCTGAGCATTACTAAAACAGGCTCCCTCCACTACAGCATCCTGCTTCCAACCAAACCCGGTTCTTTGCAGTTTCAGAGTTGCACCGGAGAGCCAGCCTGGGACACCCATGGGTGATTTTCTCAGTAGCTTATCTGCCACTTACTGATGAGCCGTTGACTCTGGCATCTGCATAAACAGCCTGGGCTGACCCACAGGTCAAACCCCGAGCTGAGGCAAACTGGTACAGTTCCAAAATAAGCCTTGGGAAAGACGAGTGACCTCCTGAAACCCACATTAACATTTTAATCCTTAGAAAGTCAATTTCTAGGTACAAGGGTAGTATTTTCAACAGGCTGGCTGAGTTTGATTATCTGAACATTATCTCCAATAATGAAATGGTTTGGAGCTCAGCTATGCCATTAATTTTATATTGTGTGATAATCTAGTTTATAATTAACTTGTAATATTACATCAACATTATAATTATCTTGTTTATAGAAAAGTCATAGACTTTTCTACTAAACTCTTTACTTTAAAAATTTTATTTCCCTGTGAGAGCCTTGAAAAAAAATAATAATTGAGGATTCTTTTCGTATACAAAGCATGATACTGCATGAGCCCACCTCGAAAGCATTTCCTATGTTAAAACTATGAGCTGGTGGAGTTGAGTCACATGAAGCGTGAAACAATCGCAGCTTCATTAAATGGGCCACACAAAAAAACTATGTAAGAAATTGTTATAACTGAGTAGATATTCTTACACTTCACTCAGCTGGGCCAAAGGAGTTCCCTTTAATTCCTTCTTAGGGAAGAGTTTAACTTCTAAAGATAAGAGTTTAATCAGTTAGTTTCATCCACATTCCCTGTCAGGCACAACTGTACAAATCAGCTCCCTGCTCTCTGCTAAGGCTGCTGCTGCCTCAGCTCTCCTGCCCCAGTACTGCAAGCCCACCTTCACCCATTTCCATCAAAGTAGCTTCTCCTGGCTTATTAAACAGACTTTTTGCTAACCCAGATTGTTTTGACTGGAACGTAGAAACGAATATCTTCCAGCGTTTCCCCCACTAATAGCACCAGCTCATGTGTGCTTTCATTTAACCAAGTTTTCATAATTTAATTCACCTTTGCCTCAGTTGGGCTGATCCTGTCCTGGCAGGAATATTTATCCCAAACGGTTTGTGCATGTTCCCGCACCCTATCAGCCAAGCCCTTCAGGAGGAACAGGGTGTACATCAGCAGTGTGTCCTTGCTCCTCTCACATATATCTGCCCTCAGAGCGGGCACCCTTCAAAGGCAAGGAAGCAAAACCATTTTCTCATCAGGCAAAGAAGGCATTTTTCACTCTCATACGCTTGAGAAAGCTTGATTGCTTCATTATTATCAATAACTGGTTTGTTACTCTTTCTTACATAGCACTGCAGACAAGGCTGGCTGTCTTTGGCACTGGGCAAGCACAGCAGCCTTTTGCTTGTCTTTTAATTTGAGGACCCGAAAAGCATCCCTCAGCAAAAGGCTTTGGTGGTAGTTTGATCCCTGAAAGGATGCTCTCCTGCCACAGCATCCCACCTGGAACACCTCTGACCTCCTCCTCCTCGCCACGCTGGGCTCAGCTCCGTACCACACGGCATCCATCCAGCCCTGTGGCGAGCAGGCTGCAAACAGAAAATAACACAGAGGCAACAAAAAGAAGGCTTATATATTTCAACAGCAGCAGTTCCCTGCCCTGCTGCGTTACAGGGCTGCATATGCGGGGGTGTGGGAGGGAGGGCGCAAATCAGCTGGTGAGGGAAGGGACGGGATTTGCTTTTTCCCCAGCAGCAATAGCACTAAACGCCGGCCTTCTGCAAGACCAAGACAAATTGAAGAGATTTAATTACCACACTCCACATTCTGAAAAGAGAGCAGGTGCTATTCTAGAGGGCATTTTGATTTACTCCTGATATCTATAACAGGAACTGATGTTTAGGATCAGAAAGCAGACAGACTGAAACGAGAAGTAAGAGACAGGAAAAGAGTGCCAGTGGTTAACTAGTAGAACAAATTATCAGGGGAAATGTTGGTTTTCTCATTTCCTGATGTCTTCAGATCTGTCTTTTTGTAGTATATGTAGTTTAGCATAAATCAGCAAGCTAATGTCAAGAGAACATGAAGAAATTGCACGGCCTGTGAAAGATGGGAGGTCGGTCTGTGGAGTCTAATGGGCTGTGCAGAGCTGAACTCCGGAATAAGAAATAAAGGGTTTCTTCTGCATCCACAAGCACACACATCCTGCGCCCGCACGGCAGAGCACCGGCGGGCAGCTGGTATTCGGTCCCTTGTGGGGTGTCCCACTGCTGACCCCCGCACCCACACACAGCTGTCGGCTGCCTGGGCAGAGCCACGCGCCAGCTCGTTCCGCATCCAATTCCCAGCACTTCTGCTTTTCTCATTCCAGGACACGAAACAAATTCAAATTCTTCTTCCTCCCGCTCCACATAAATAATTACACCAGACAGAACAGATCCTGGGTGTCCTACATACCCCGTTATCCCTTTTACTGCAACACACGTTCCCTCTAGTTTCTTTCTTAGTTTGCCAGGCAGAGGAGACAAGGACCCCACAAGCACTTGTCACTTTCTGGGGTCCCACTGAGACCCCCCCCATACAAAACCAAGAATGTGTCCTTTGGCAGAAAAATATTAACTTTGCCTCTTATTTCTTACTAAAAATCAGTAAGAAGCTCTCACAAAGCGAAGCCTGACTGGCAGTTTTTCCCCCGGTGTTCTCCCATTGCTCAGCTGGCGGGATGAGGTAACCAACAGGCAGCAGGTACAGGCAGCTCGGGAAAGGTCTCAACAGCCTTTCCACAAGTGTGTTTTTCCCAAGTTCCAGCATTCCTAACATATCTATTCCTTTACAGCCCCACATAGCGATCTCGCCAGCAGTACCTTTGGGTACTCTATTCCAGCGGCTGAGCCTCAGTTATACACTGCTAATTATTATTGTTAGCAGCCTCTTTTGGATCACAGTGATATTTCAAGATGTCTTAGCAAAACACTCTCCTCACAAACATCGTCAGAACTCCATCCACTTTGAGCATCGCACACAAATTTAGGCAACAAATTTTGGCTGAGTTTTTACCCAGCAAAATTAAATGCCTTCCGTATGTAAGGACCATCACATCTCATACCGCTCCCGGTGCTATTATATCAGCTAGCCCATCTCCCAGGCAGTTTAGCTTTGGAGGGGTTGTGCACAGACTCCCTTCTGCCCACCAACACCAGCACTGCCAGGTAAATATGGTCACCATGTCACAGGAAAACAGAGGTCAAGTACTTCTATAAAGCCACATCACAATTCATCTACCAAGCAGTAAATAACAGTAATAGAATACCAGCCTTAAACCTCTGCTCCCCCCCGGCACAGCTACGCAATCCCTGGACTCTCCCAGCATGAGCAACTCAAGCCATCACACCTGTGGTGACCCACCAACACTTCTTGATGTGGGGTTCAGGGTACTTTCATGAAGGCTCTGTAAGAACCGAAAAAGGACAGGTTTATTCTCATCAGAAGACCGGTACGAGTTAAACACTGCTAAGAGAAAGCAATTAAGCTCAGCAGAGTCTTTGCAAGCATAGCAACACTCAAGATTTATTTTCATGCGAGAGGAAAATGGTGCTAATCCTAAGAATTCAATGTACAACAAGTGGTTTCTAAAGCGACTGCCCTGCTTTTCCCAGGTACCGTTTACTGAAGTGTCGATCAGAGATGACAACTTACTCTGGACTGAAACTGAAAGCTTCAAGTTTTCAAAGAAGCAATAAATACGATTATCCAGTCTGATACGATATCAAGCAAATCTGATTTAGGATTCCTTGCGCACTCATCAATGAGCCTGTGCTGACAGTACAATGAAAGTGAAAATATTCTTTTACTGGAGGAACACAAACACTCGCTAGCGCTGTGAAAACTGTAGGGTTTAACTCGCAAAAGTATTAATGAATCCTCCCAAAGACTTGGTGAGCCTAGCGGGGGCAGGTTGGTTTTTACCTACTCTCCCAAGCAAGCACTGGCTTTTTCTTCCCTTACAGTTACGCTTTATCAGTGCCCTGAGCAATGTCTGCAGACGTTCCCTCATCCCCAGCTATTCCCGCAGTTCTTTCCCCACACTCTATTTATATCAGGCTTCTGGGGACAAAACCATTGATTCCCCGCCCAACCAGGTTATTACAAGGTAGGATGAGGCAGGACTCAACGCCTGATGAGCTCACAGGGAGACCATCTCTGACAAATGCCTTCCTCCCACACTGCTGACACCTTTGAGGACAGAGGTTTTACTTCATCCTCCCCCTCCAGGGTACAAACACGTACTGAGTGCATCCGTTCACGCTGTCGCTGCTGTATGCTTGAGGATAGCCCACCTCTCTCACAAGGGACCTGAAGATTTATCCACATGCTATGTGAAAGAAGCCAGCCACACTCCCAAAACAGCGTTTGGGGAGGGGAGATCTGGTCAGAAAGACAGTGAACGCTGGTCTCCCTGGGTTTGGTGCCTCCAGCAGGTCTCAGAAGCGTTTTACAGCCCAGACCTCGCTTCAAAATGAGCTGGTTCATTACAGCAAGGCAAACGGAGGAAAGGAAGGCAGGTTAAATTTGCCGTATGATACAGTCCCCTGGCCAGGACACTAGACAGGAGACAAGAAGCAAGAACTTGAGCAGCCCTGGATGAGATGCTTTCAGTACTTACTACACAGCTGAGGGCAAGAGCAGGCACCAAGGGGAACATTTCCATCCCCAGCTCTCAGCAGCGCAGAGCAGGAGGACAACCCAGAGAGAGTGTTCACCCAGCTAAAAGCAAACATCTCACATACACTAAGGTGCATTAATGAAAACAACAGTTTTTCCATGATCTACACCTGGCCAGGGACAGCACTTGATGGGGACACAGGGCTCCCCTGAAGATGGAGTGAGGCTGCATAGCCTCAAGCTTCCCAACATGGTCTTTCATACAGGATATGGAGATGCCTTCCTACAGAATGCTCAAACTGCAGCCAAGCTTTCATCTTGCACAGAAGACACCCAGGATGCCCGGGCAGGTCCACCTACAAGAGCGTGGGCACACTGAAACGTTATTGGGAGCAAAATGCAGGAGAACTGCATCCAGGTGGGAGCTCCCAGAAGGTCTCAGTATAGCCAGTAACCACATGAGAACTTGCAAATGGGGTGGAGGGGGCCACAGCTGCCCCCAAAGCAGCAGGGACTTCCAGTGAGTGAACAGGAAGGCCAGAAACAGGTAAAAAATAGATTAAAAAAAATAAAGCAGTGAACATAAGTGGGCGTGTAAACATTGCTCAAAAATCACTTGAGATAGATGACTCTGAGTAAGCACGTCTTAATTTTCCACCTTTTCAGTGGTACCAGGTTCCCTAGAAATCCATGTTAAGAGCAAACCCCGTGAATCACCCAGACCTGAGGCAGGATCAGCCATGCCTGCACCATCCCCAAGCTGCTGCTTACCTACGATAAGCAACCCAAGCAGCCCACTGCTTCTGCCAAGGAGGCAGCTTTCCTGGGAGCAAGGGCTCTGCTGGAGCAGCTGCCAGGGGCTAAGGGAACTGGGCAAGCTCAGCACGCACACCTCAGCATCAAGCCTACACACAACTTGCTTCTTTTCACCTTGTAAGTTTGCCTAGGCAGCAGCAGAGCTTGGGAAAAGTGCAATTAAAACGAAGAAAAATCACCACCTTGGGTAATTGCTAATTCTTCAAAGTTATTGACTTCTCCCTGTCGGGTCACTGAGTCTAGTAGAAGCTGATCGGCATTTCCAGGCCAGACTGTGCAGTTTGAGACACTTTGACAGCAATAACGTGAGTGTGCAGCCCTCTAGTGCCTGCTCCCAGCCATGTTCCATCATGACCGTGTTACTAACACCGGTGGCCGTGTCCCTGCAGAGCTGCCACAGCTTTCTGCCATGAGTAGGATCCATCACTCCCGAAACCATTCCTGATGGGCAGCAGGTCACTGGCTTTGCACCCAGAGGCCCATGGCACTTTTTTTTTTCCCCCTTTTTTTTCCAATTCTAACTTTGTGTCTTTCAGCTGTACCTTTCACATGCAGGGTCTGCTCAGGAGCTCTCTCCTCCTGCACCTTCTGCTGGTCCAGCTCCATCCAGCCCCAAACCTTTCCTTGGCATGCAGGGCTGATACGCCTGCATTTGTATTGAAGGGTAACATCCCTAACAGCCCACAATTTTTTTCTGATTCCTCGAGTTTATTCATGAGTGCTGAACATTTCCCCTTCGCCTGGGGCATCAGCTCTGGCTTGAGATGAAAAGAAGCTCCGGCTTCCTCGGGGTCTCTGTTCCAGCTTCCCAGCTGCTGCACTCCAACACCCTGCCCGTGATTCACCTGCCCCATCCTCTCTGGCAGGTATAAACCTCACTAACCCCAAAGGGGCCCAAAGCTGGGTCAGCACCAGGCCTGCAGCCCCTGGGCCAGGTCAGCCCTTTGCCACCCACTTAGCAGCCATTGCACCCCTGCCTGGTGTCCCAGCTGGCTTTTAGGGGTCTTCTCCCCTTGTATCCCCACTTACCTCCACCTTCTGCTCCTGGCAACTTTCTGAAGGCTCCAGAGCACACACCTCTGGGAGGGTCGCAGCTTTCCCCAGAACTATATCAGGGATGCAGCAACAAGCTGGTAGGTTTTCATGCCCTGACTTTTATTTGCTGACCGCAGGTGCCTGCGGTCTCCCTTTTCCATCTCCCACTGGTGGATCCTAACGAGGCCCAGACTCTATCCCAGATGCTCTCCAGGTGCTAAATGAATCCAGCATCACCCTCCTCTGCTGCTGCAGCCCTGCGGGCACAGCATGCAGGTCTCAGCACTGAGCAGCTTGGTTTAAGGACACATCCGTGGGGAGAGTGGTTCTTCCAACTGTAAGGTAGCGCAGGTATTCATGAACACAAAACCTTTTCTCATCTGTCGTTTATTGCAGAGGGAAATAACCTTTTTTTGTGCATTGTGCTGAGATGCCGAGGGCTCAGTTTAGCTGCCTGAGCTCTGCCAAACACCAGAAGGTACCTGAGACAGCCCACAGGGATGGCAGGGACATCAGAGGACCTCAGCAGACCTGTGTCCTTCTGGAGGCCAGGTGGAGCACCCCAGGCCATCTTCAAGGGCTCTGTGCCCCTGTGTCGGGCAGCTGTAGCAGCAAAGTCCTTGCTAGAGCAAACCCATACCCAGACCGATCTTCTCTCTCCCGTGTCTAGAAAAAAGCGTTTATTTCCAAGTGCTCTTCCCTGATGCCTGGCATTTTGGGAGCTCCCCAGGGCTGGTCTGCAGGGAGCAGAGCACTGCTGCTGCCGGCTGTGATGGGTTTAGCCACCCATGCTTATTGGGCTGGGGTAGAGATGGGTGCCCTGCCCCAAGCCGCAGACCTCTCCAAGCAGTGCCAGCCCTCACGCCCATCCCCAGGGCGCCTGGGCTGCTGCGCCAGATCTGATCCCTGTCAGGTGTTCTCCGGGCAGCTTTCAGTTGCCTGGAAAGCTTAAAAAGGCCCGAGTTTGGTGTGTTTTCCTTCCCCACACAGATGATTCACTACACTTTCCTCTGTAAACAGTGGGTGGATCCCAGCTGGATTTCCGGGAGCAACACTGCACCGATTCCTGGCTTGGGGAGCCGCGGCTCCCCGCCTCCTTCTTCTCTTCCTCCCAACCTGTCCTGCAGCAAAGCACAAGTGCAGGAGTGAACCTGTGGTCCACACACAACTGCACAACACTTACAGGGGGGGAAAAATCCCCAGCGTGCCCCGAGCCGGGTTGCTGGATGCAGGCGAGCTGCCGTGCATCCCTCGCTGCTTGTGCATCCCTCCCTGCCCACCCGGCCTCTGCAGGGTCCTTTCCCCACCCTGACGGGAGAGAAGCCCGCCTGGGGATGAGCCCGGCATCACCGGAGGCTCATCGCATCCACCTCACGCTGTCTGTGAAAAGCTTGATGCTAGCTACAAGCTAAGCGGCTCTCACCTCCCACTGTGCCCTAGTTACAAGATGAGGGCACCGTTTGCAAAAAGAAGTGCTGGCTAAGACCAAAATCTTTATTTCTTTTCCAAGGGACTAATTGCAAGGCTAGCTGAAAGGAATTACTTAGAGGTGAGCTGACATTTCCCTTGGCGTTCCTCATCAGGCATTTGTGAGCATGGAGCAGCGTGGGAACCGGCATGATGCCTGCCCCGCACCAGGCTAAAGCTTCCCATCATGTGTAACATGGTTTCTAATCCAAAATCCCCCCGCAATGCTCCATGTCCTCTTGGATGAGACCTGGGGCAGGCAGGAGCATCCCTGCCAGGAGGTCTGGCAGGGACTGGGGTCACCCTCCCAGAGTCCCAGGGTGGGGGTGACTGGGCAGAAGGGTCCCCCTGCACGCCTGTGCCACATCCCCAGCCCCGGGCAATGCTGGAGGCGGTGGGAGTCCTGGGAAATGCTGGGATTTCAGCCGCTAGAGGGAGGAGCAGGAGGTCGGATGTTGGTTGCGATGGCGCACAGAGCTGCGGCACTGTGCCATGGGTCCCAAATCCGGACATGGGCACAGATTTCTCACCCCGGCAGGGTGATGCCTGCACCTAAACTCAGGCTTGGATCCCAGGACGCATCCTGCTCCAGCCACATACAGTGCCTGACCCTGGCCAGGCTCTTTTCAAGCAGGAGCATAGTTTTGCCCATCGGAGGGATTTAATACTTGGGGAAATGTCAGCCCTGGGTGCAGAGTGTAGGGAGAAGCCCCCCAAGACGATTCTGAGAGGAAATAAACACCAAGCCCTTAGATGCCCTTTTGCGGTGCTTTCATTCGTGGAGAAGCCATTTCCACCCTGTGACCTTCAGGGTGGCGCCTCCGCCCCTGCCAGCCCCGACCGCCGATGGGAAACTCCAGCCCTGCCACCTCTCCTCCGACCCCTCTGCCACCATTGCCAAAAACATGGGCTTCTGCTGGTGCTGGGGCAGCGTTTGGGGTGCTCCCAGCTCTGTGACCTCCTCATAAGCCACTCCTCCACCAGCCTAAATCTCCAGAGCAGCATCTGCTGGGCTGGGGCAACCACCTGCAGACTGTCACCCCAAATCCTGCCCTGTTTGCTAACGCAAAGCTCAGAGGGGGAACCACCCCCAGCCTGCCCACTTTTGGGAGATGCTGAGACACGGCGATGCTCACCCAGCACGCCACTTGGCTGTTTCTGATAAGAGGATGGGCTTCCCCACAGCCCCGCTCGCCTTCGCTCTCGCTTCTGCTTCACCAGCGCAGCTTTCCCTGCTGGGAAGCCTTCCTGCCTTCCGATGGAAACCCGCCGGAGACAGCGGCGGATGCTGCCTGGCTGCTGGCCGAGTGTGACTGGCCAGGGAGGCTCCATCCTGGGGGGAAAGGATGCGGCTGTTCCTGTAAGCCTCCCGTGACGCCCTGCACAGAGGTAGCGGGAGGGGGGGCTCTACTGGAACTTGCCCCGATGCAAATGCCTTCGGAGGAGTGACTCAGCCCTGTGGTTTTCCTCCCTTCCCCACCAGCAGATTGGGCTGCCAAAGAGCTTCAGGGCTGCTGGCAGGCAGGGCTGTGCTGGCCCCGGGGCGAGGGGGCACCCCTGCCTCCCCGTGCCCTCCTCTTCACAGCCCTCCTCCATCTCCCGGGCTCCTTCAGCCCCAACCATCCATTTCGCTCCCTCTGCAAAGCTACGTGGGGATGGGGGCTGGCTGCCGGCATCTGTGGAGGAGGGCTGGAGGGGAAACAGGAACCTTGAGGGGAAAAACAACCCGAGAAACTCCCTTCCCCCCCCCGGCCACGCTTCCTCTGGGGCTGCCAGTGCAGAGGGGACCGGTTTGTGCTGCCGCAGCACACTTAGCGGGGAGCTGCATGGGGTACGTGCTGCCTTCAGCATCTCTTTGGGGGCAGTATGAGGCGGTCCATAGGGGTAAATGCCATCTCTGGCAGTGGCACCAGCCGAACTCCTATACATGTCCCCCATTCATTTTAATTTCTCCCCTGTCCTGGTCATTTAGGAAATCTCACCCAATTCCTATCCATCTGGCCAGAGGGCGGAAGGTCTCAAAGGATGTGAAAATCTGATATGGGATAAAAATAGCCAGGCAGGTGGAGAAGGGAGCCTGAGCCCAGGGAGATGCAGCCTGAGCAAAGCCCTGGCTGCGAACAGAAATC
The DNA here is from genome assembly GCF_028500815.1 of Rissa tridactyla. Taxonomy (NCBI): domain Eukaryota; kingdom Metazoa; phylum Chordata; class Aves; order Charadriiformes; family Laridae; genus Rissa; species Rissa tridactyla. The sequence continues at coordinate 58,622,461 of NC_071471.1, forward strand.
TCTGCAGGGGGGTAGGCAGAGCGAGTCCCCGTGGCAGGAAAATACCCGCTGCTGGCCGTGCCTTCACCGGGGGAGGTTTCTTGCAAGACACCACTGATGGTTATATCCACGGCTGAGCTCCTCTGCAGCTGTGCAAACGCTCGGCGCAGGGTTTGGTGGCCAGGAGTCCTTCACACCAGCATCCCCGGGGACGCCACCTGTCCTGCCACCCCAGCTCTGAGGCCACTGGTGTGGCCCCTTGAGCCCTCGGGTTTGAGGGATCAGGCTCCATCGACGAGCCAAAGCTGCTTGGCACCTTCAGGAAGAGCATCTCTGCTGTCACAGTTTCACAGCTGAAAAAGCACCCGCTGAGCCCAAACTGCCCCAAACACCACATCTTTCATCCCAAGGGCAAGGCTGAAAGATGTGATTTCCCCCACGTATTACACTTTTTGTTGGAGGAACGGGGGCTTGCAGGCAGTTTGCTGGCTTAGAGGAGAGAGAAAATGAAAGAAGCACAAGAGACAGACACTGAATCGCACGAAGCCCAATGTTTAGGTCTGGAGATGGACTGAGCCTCAGCTAAGGCAGAAGCGTGGGATTAGCTCTGTATTAGACACCTGTGAGCCTACACCAGAGAGAAACTTGGCTTGGGGAGGAGTGGCTGGTGCTGGCTGGGCACAAGCCTGGATCTGGGCTCCCTTTTGGGCTTCTCTAGTGTCTACTAAAGGGCTGAGCAGCCACTGTCACCTCACAGCACCTCCATCCACAGCCTCCCTGCTGGGCACAGCCTGGGGCTGCATCCCAGAGCAGCCTCCCGGGAAGGGACCGCATTTCCCAGGAAGGGACTGCATCTCCCAAGAAGGGACTGCATCTCAGCCGGCAGTGGGGCTGGGGAAGCCCTTGTCCCCCTCGTGCCCCGGAGGCTGTGGCTGGCCACTGGGACAGTCCCACGGGCTGCAGCCATTTCACCGGTCCCCTTTCCAGGTGTCCTTCCCCGGGCGCCGGGCAGCTGCAACAGCTTTCACCCAAAACCCCGTAGTAGTGTGGGGCTCAGGCACTCGGAAAGCATGCGTCAGCCCTTCCCTTAAGGCCACTTGAGCAGTAACACCGTGAAGTATTTTAATTGCTGGCTAATTTCTGAGCCCTAAAACGCACCTTGGTCCTGCCGGCTAGCTTTCTCTGCAGTCGCAGTAGCTCAAAGGTGGGTTGGTTTTTTGTACCTGGTGTTTTTTCTGGCAGAGAAAATCCAGCTGCCATCCCTTCCTCTGCCCCCTCCCCAGAGCTGGAAGGTGGATTTTCTTCCCCCAGGGTGAAGCCCCAGCCCTGTGGCCGGCTGTCCCCCTGCCTCCCCTCCCACGGGACCCTCTGAGGGCGAACCCCCCGCACTTGCCCGCGTTCCCGGACCAGCGAGGCTGCAGGAAGCTCCCACTTCCCCCCCATAAATGCTGCCGAGCAGCCACGCTTCCGCAGGGAGCCAGGACAGGCTGCTCCTCGCTCGAGGCCATTGCCTTCAGCTGAGGGGAAAACCAAGGGAAATATGGAGATTTCCCTGCCGGGGACAGCATCAAGTCTCAGCTGCTCTAATGTCACGGGGAAGGGATGGGTCCCACAGGCTGCAGGGTGAGCGCCAGGGGCTGCTCCTGCTCACCCACCTCTGCCTAGACACCCACAGGAAATGGGAGCCGGGTGGTCACCCCAATTCCAAGCACACTCTTCCTCCTCTTCCTCCCATGACCTGCATGATGGGAGCTGGCAAAGCTGTGCATCCCCCTTCCTCCCACCCGTGCAGGGTCAGAGCTGCCCTGCTGCCTTGCTCACAGCCCATCCCCCTGGCGCCTGGCCGGCAGTGGCTTCCTTCTCTGCCCGACTTGTGCCTCTCTCCTGCCTGCTTCTCCCTGCATTCCCTGGTGGTGTTTGTATGCAGGAGCCCACCGGACCCTTCCCAGCAGAGGCGTGCGGGTGGGCGGGTGACTGCATGCCAAGGGGGACAGTGCAAAGCAGTGGCCAGGGCCAGCTGCAGTAGTGGGAAGGGGGAAAACCTTTTTGAGGGCAAGCCTCATCCCAGGGAAGGCATCAGGAGAAGCGTTTGGGGAGGGGGGATATCTGAGGCTGTTATCTTAACGTGCATCCAACCCCGGCAAGGAGAAGTAAAGCACCCAGTGCTGGGGAGGGATGTGGCCAGACCCTGTCCCCACCAGGGACATCGGTGGCACATCCCCGATGCTGCAGCGCTGCTGTGGGAAGGCTGAGCAGCCATCCGGGGCAGCAGCTAGGGAGGAAGGAGCGGGGAGACAGCCAGCCCTCCAGCGTGGGACCGGGAGCTGCTGGGGCGCTGGCTGTGGGGAAGGGGCAGTGGGTGCTCGTAAGCTGTGTCATGCCCGGGTGGGACCTGCTGCGGGCGGGAGGGCAGCCCGGCCTTGAGAAATAAGAGAAATTTCAGCTCTCTGATTCACATGCCAACGTTCCCATCCGGCGCCACCACAATGGAGACATGGGGCAGAAAGTGGCGGCCATGCAAAGCTGGGGCACCCAGCCAAGCCCAGGCCTGGCCACCCGAAAATACTCCCTGAGGCCCTGAACTGGTGATGCCAGATGTTTTTAGGTGCTTGCGTGGATAAATCTATGGCTCCAGCTCGGTCACCTCTGCGGTACAGCCTTCCAGGTGCTTCCCTGCAGGGCAGCCCTTGACTCCAGGCAGGAGCGGTGCAGGCAGACAGACATGCTGAGGCATCTTGCCATCACCCTATCAATTTATTTACCAATTTATTTACGGATTTGTTCACCATGGGGCAGGAGGAGCAGCAGCGCTCGCCCCACCATCAGCTCAGCGCCGCAGCCTGTGCCGGGCCCCAGACTCTTGTTTCCAAACCAGCGGCGGAGGGGAACCCCGGGGGACCTGACGTCATTTCTGAGCAGAAACAATGGTCAGGCGTTCGGCAGCACCAGGGGAAAGGATGGGAAGAGGACAATAGTGAATGGGACCCTACAGAAAAGGAGTCCCGCTGGGCACATGCGCTCACCCCACCAGAGCTGGGGGTAACCAGCGGGGGCTACCTGCCCGGCCATAATGTCCCAGGGGACAGCATCTGTCGATGTCCCAGGGGAGGGCAGCCAGCCCCCTGCAGTGCCCACGGGCATGCTGCTGCATTGAACGCTGGCCAGTGCATTGACGAGCCCACGGCAATGCCGGCTGCTGGCAGGACTCTGTGGGCTGAGGACAGACACCGCTCACCACAGGTGTCAGCCATGTGGAGGTGACCCCAACCCCAGTGCTGGCACCACTTGCAGAGGTGCTACGTTAAAGCAGGAGGTGGGGGGGCTTTGGCAGGGTGAGGACAGGATGTGTCTGAGCCCCAGGGGGGGGAATTTTCACTCCCAAAGGGGAAGGCTGAGCTGTTGGGCAGCCATCCTTGAGCTTCTGCCAGGGAGGAAGCACTCAGGCACCCCCTCTGCTCGGCTGGGGAGGAAAATCCCCCCAACCCAGGACACTCATGGGGTGCTGGACAGCCCAGCACAAGCACAGGGTGCTCCCGGCCATGCCACAGCTTCCCAGGAAAGCAGGCCCCTCTCCGGCATCCACCCCTTCCCAGGAAGGAGAGGCTGCTGTGGGCCGCGGCCCTGGCACGGGGATGCCGGTCGCTCCCTCCCACAGCTTCCCCTTTTCTCAGAAAGCCTGGAAACCAAAGGTGAAAGAAGTGGGTGGAAACTCTGCACGCTGCCGTCCAGGAAGAGAAGTGAGTAACTGGGCTGTGATATTTAACAGTGCCTCCAGCCCCGCCACTCACAGACCCGCCTCGACGGGAGCCGGAGCTGCCGGGTGAGTGCCGGGATCACACCGCTGTCACGGGAGGGTCTGCGCCGGAGCCAGGGGGGTCTGGTGGGGCTGGGTGCGGGGTGGTTTCTTGGCTGGGGCTCTCCCCAAGCAGGCACAGCCGGGTGCTGCGTGCGGAGGGCGGCTCTCCCCACGCACAGCAGCCGGGATGCGGTGACGTCTCACAGCCGATGGCGACGCGCTCGTTCCCGGCTGCGGGAAGTGGGAGAGGAGGTGCCAGACACCACGCATGGGGCACGAGCATCTTCACTTTTATCGCTGTCTTTTTTTGGTAATCTGCAAAGCTGGACCCGTTCTGCTCATGTTTTAAAGCGGGGGGGGGGGGGGGGGGGGGGGGCAGGGCGGGGAGGCACGTAACTATTCCTGCAAATTTACCGGGAGGAGAAAGTGAAACCTCCTGGATTAACGCCCCAGCCACCATGTCAGTGCCGCACCGGTGGCTGTGCAGCACCCACGCCATGCCACTGCTTGGCACCGGGCACGGCCTGGCTAATCAGTAACTCCTGGGCTAATTAGCTGGCAACACCAAAAGGAGGGTGCCGCTGCTTTTTTTAACATGTAAAGCAATAAATCGTTAACCGCCGAGCGGTGACGGTACCTGAGGGGTCCTGGCAAGGCAGCTACGTCCCCTCCTGGGGCAGCCACTCGTGCTTCACCTCCCCCAGGAGTGAGGGAGAGGGGAGCCCTCCCGCCTGCCCCATGTCCCCCATGGGACGGAGGGAGGGCGAAAGCCAGAAAGGGCTAAATGTGACCGGCAGCTCAGGGCTGAAGTGGTGCGGCGCTGATCTCCAGGTGGCAGGGCTGGCCATGCGTCAGCATCTGCTTCTCCATGTCCTCCCATCACCTGCCGACACGGCTCGCTGTTGGGAAATATGCCTGCACAGCCGTCTGTGCTGTGCTCTGGGGGCTGGGCCAGGCGGCTCAGCTGGGTATTTTGTCTTTGCTGATGGTATCGGCCCTACCTGTTGCAGAGAAAGGAAACGAGGGGTTTGCAGGGAAGGCAAAGTGTAACTCACACAGCCTCGTGGGTGCTGGACAAGCAGGGCTGGAGGGATGCTTCCCTGGAGTGGCTCTCATGGCACCTTGACGCACCCATGGGTGCTGCCGTGGGTCCCCTCCAGGGCCCAGCTGCCCCCCCGTTTCCAATCACTGCTGCCCTGGGGCCTTGGAGCCTCCTGCCCCAGGAAGAGGGGCTGTGAGGGGCTGCAGGTTAACTCAGTGCTACACAGAAAACCCTCAGCAGCAGCAGCAGCATCCCACTGGGCACCTACTTGCCTTGGTGCCTCTCAACTCACCAGCATTTTTGGGATAAGGTCAGGAGCCTTGATGAGCTCTCAACTCTTTGGCTCCTGTGCTGGAGCCCATCCTTTCCCTGGTACCCGCTCCTGGGCATGTCTGTCAGCCCCAACAAGCTGTCATCCGGCTGCTGGGATCAACATCAGGGTCTCAAATCCAGACCTCTCCCAGAGGCAGGACAAGCCTGGGAAAGCCAGCACCAGAAGGGGATGTGTATCAGAACCAGCATGGGGACCCTGCACGCCCCAAGCCAGGAGGGTTTGAGCAGTGGAGGGTGCCAAGGGCTCCTGCCCCAGAGCCAGGGGAAGCAGATCACGGCAGGGCTATGAAACCCGCACCTGCACGGCAGGCAGATGGGCTGATGCAATCCTCCCCGGGGCTCAGCTGGGGCAACGGGCTCAGCATGTGCTGGTCACCCCACAGCTCAGTGCTGCATCCTGAAACATCCTCAAGAAAGCGTGGGGTCAAGCCAGGGCAGGGCACCTCCACACCAACAGAATACCCAGCACCCACGTGGCTCCCACATCTCCATTCATCCCTGCCCTCCCTGGCGTTACCCACCTCCATGCTCCAGTGCAGACCAGGGGCCAGGGCTACCCCCAACGACACAGGGCCATATTCAGCCCTGTGCAGGAATGTGGGGCAAAGCTGGAGACAGGAACGCAAAGGAGCAAAGGCAGAGCCTGGAAGAGGAGACATGCCCAGCACACTCAGCGCATGGGAATCTGCATGAGCATCCCAAAACCACCATGGAAGCACCAGCGCCTGCAAGAAGGGGCAGATCTGGAAGCAGGAGGTTGGGTAGAGCTGTCCCTCTGCCCACGGTGCGGGAGCAGGAGCCCAGCACTGCTGGAGGGGGGGTCACAGCCTGCAGTGCTGTGTCCCAGGGAGAGCCTACATCACTCCCTGCTCCCAGGGCCCCTTGGTTCCAGGGGTGCTGTAGATGCCATGACGCGGGCACATTGCTTGCAGGAGCTGCCAGGATTGAAAGAAAAGAGTTGGAGCTTGTCTGAGTTTGCATTTCAACCCTTCCTTTCCCAGCTTGGCCACCGCGGGCTTCCCATTGCACCTGGCTCAAACTGCCGCTGGTCCCTTTTGGTGATGGGGTGCCCCAGCACCCACGGGCAGGACACCGAAAGTACGCAGCAGGACACAGCTGGAGCTGTCCCTGCCCCATCCCAGGGAGGACAGGGACACAGGGCATGGCAGGACACACACCAAGCAGCTGCTGAGCTGTCCCACGTGGCCCCAGCACCCACATCACCTCCCTGGGGTCACGGAGTGAGGGAAAGGGATGACTCCCAGAGCACCAGCAGGGAGGACTTGTTGGAGTTACCCTACTCCTGCTTCCATGTCTGCCTGCTTGAAACCCTTCCCCTTTGTTTGCAAACCCACCGCACAGAGGAAGACGGGGAGGAAGGCTTTTCTCTCGCCTCCACCTTTCGGTTCCCAAAAGCGGTGGTTGCTCAGAGCAGTCGAGGGCTGAAGGCGGGTGACCAGCACTTTGAACAACAGCGACCCTTCAGCCCTTTTGGGGGAAACAGCGGTCTGAAAAAAAAGCACAGTGCACAGCCGTGTCCCTGAGCCACCTCTTCCACCCCACTGCTGCCACTGAGATGCACCCGACCACCCGCCCCAGCGCAGGGGGACTCTGGTGTATGGCTCTGCTTTACCCCATCTTCCTCCACTGCCACCCCTCCACACCCACCCCGGCCAGACCCTGTGGACCTGGGACCCCACGGGTTTTTCAACGGGGCTTGGCTCCCTTGAGACACTCATCCCCTGGGTGGCAGGACCTGGCTGAGCTCCTTGGGGCTCCCCATGCTGTCACCCCATCCCACGGCAGGCACATGACAAAACCTCCACTGGAGCAGAAGCCTCACCCCACGGGGAGGCACCTGGCGAGCAGGACAGCGGGTTCACTGCCCCAGCTGAACTCGGATTCCCGGCGGATGGATTAAAATAGAGCCCCAGGCTGGCAGTTGAGCAATCGTGGAGTTAGCTCCTCCGCCAACAGTTTCTCGGTGCTTCCCCCATCGAAATCTTTGCCCGTGCTCCAAAGCGTGTGTGTCATTTCCCGTCTCTTCTGCTGATCCATCAGACCCGAGGGCTCCCCTCCTGCACTGCCAACGCACAGGCAAAGGGCTGTAACCCTCTCCCAGCGGTCAAACTATTGCTGAGCCAAAAAAAAAAGCCTCTCCCTGCCTTCCAGCTACCAGCTCAGTCCCTGGATTTGCAAATGGACATCTCCTACTGAGGACCAAGGCTGCCTAAATCTGCCGGCAGCATCAGCAGCTCCACAGCTGCTCACAGGGGTCCCCACAGGTCCCCCGAGTCTGACCCTCCGTGCACGTGAGCTTTGCAGCCCAAACTGGAGGGTGGGGACAGCAAAGGACAGGTGCATCGTTGTGGGATGCGGCAGCACATCCCAGCTTGGCCCAGACGGAGACTGATCCCTCCCTGGATCTGCTCCCTGAGCTGCCTGGAAAAGGCCTTTCTCTGCTTCATTTTAAGCTGCAGTATTACCCTCCGTCCCTTCCCAGTCCCAAACGGGCAGGCTCCCCTGCCTCATGGTCCTCCCGCAGTGCCACCAGCTGCACAAACCCTTTCCATCCATCGGCTGCCAAGTCTCAGTACCAGGGGTTCCCACGAGCACTGGTTTCAGTATGAGCAGAGGGCTAGTGCCAAGGAACACCGGGCTGTTCCTGCAGCACCGAGTGTACCCCATTGCCCCCGTTTTCAGATGCAGATAAAGAGCAAGTGCAGTTCAGACTGAGGGATGTGTTACCACCCGCACACAAGGCAAACATGAACGTGGGATTCCCAATGCACCTGCCAATACCAGCCCCATCTGGAAGAAACGGTATTTCTCTTACAGCTCCAGCAGGTTCACAGAGCTCAGGGCTGACCTGAAGCTTTGCAGCAGCTCCGAACAACACGTAGAAGCATTGGGAAAAAAAAAAAAAAAAGCAGCCAACTTGAACAAAGTTTCCACAGAAAGCCGCGGCTGCCTGTGCTGCTTCTGGGGCAAGAGCCAGAGGTGCCAGAGTCTTCTCCTTGTGGCAGCTCCCCGTTGCAGAAACCTGTGTCAGCTGAGTGCCTGCACTGTGTCAGAGACATCATGAGCTCTTTGCTATTTTTTCCCCCCTTGCAGATGGAGATGCAGCTGGCTGGGGCCAGGGGAAGCCGACTCACACTGGCTGCTTGGCTCTGAGAACTGAATTCCATAGGCGTTAAAGTCTGCAGAAATGCCCTATGGATTCAGTTCTGCAGCTGGGCAGCAAATAAGCCTCAAACCTTCAGGGAGCATGGCTGTGAGCTGTTCCTCCGAGGAATGTGAAAATCTTTGTTCCCACACGGAGACCAGAGGATGGAGGTGAGTTACGGCCACCACAGTCCCCCTGCGCTCAGAGAGCTGCTCGAGGCAGCGACTGTTTGTGACACGCTTTTCCTTAAGGGAAAACAAAAAGCCCGACTACAAAATGTTTTCTTCTGTGTGGAAGTGAAATGGCACTAGAGAAAATAAATACGTTGCTGCCTCCTGATGTACTGCATGCGATTGTAAACCTCTGCTAAAAATACACATTGCCAGAACAACAGCCTGGGTGTGCCCAGCAATCTCCTGTTCAGAGTCCAGGCAGCAAAACCAAACAAAACTTGGGAGAAGATAAACAGGACGGGCCGGGTAAAGCTAAGGGTTGTGCCCGCTCCCTCCTTGCCTGCCCTGGGGATGTCCCCAGCAGGGACAGGTATTTGGAGAAAGTTTTTGTGGAGGCAACAGGCTGTCTTTCCTGCTTTGAGTTTTGGGGACCTTTTCCACTATAACATGGTGCAAAGCTGCCACCAGGAACTTATTGGCCAGAGGAGTGGCATTCAGGATAAATTATGTAAGTCCTGGTAATTTACATAGCATCTGATCATCACCATGGGGCAAACCCCACGCTCCCCTTCACCTTGCCAAGAAGAGCTGGTTTGCGCCTGCTCCAAGATCAGCAGACAGCTAACTGCACATCTCCACCTGTGCAGGATACCACGCTTAGCCAAAGAGTAAATACAAGAGAGAGGTATCCGTATTTTTTCCTATACCAGATAACCGAGGGCCAACAGTCATTAGCAGAGGCCTTTGCTGGCAGTCAGTCCCACAGCCAAGGAACATCAGCTCGGTGCGAGGTTTCTGCAGCAGTTTTTCCTCGTTCAGCCTCTTGCAGGTTTATCTGGCAGCAGAGTTAACCCCTTTTGAAGAAGCTGATTAGAGAAGGGGAAAACCAGAGAGTTGCCAAGACATTCTGGCAATTGTTTAAACAAACAGAAATTGTTGCATTAACTTAAAAAAACAACCACTTCCTTCGACTTTATAGCAATTCAGAGCCACCAAGGGCTGCCTCCGAGGTCACCCTCATGGGCTCTCTCCTTTGCTAGGCAAATGGGGAACACCCAGTTCCCTCCTGCATTACAAGGCCTTTCTCCCATGTGGCACATCAGATGGGGGCTACAGGGGGACAGATTAGGTCCCCTTTTTCATGTGTATGCTTAGAAAGTCCCTGCTGGTCCCCAAAGAGGAAACAGTCAGACAACAAGCTAGGGCAAGGCAGGGTGCTGCCAAACAGAGCAAGCAGAATAACCCCCCAGGGCTGGGCAAGAGCAACAGGTCAGAAGTCACCCCCAACTTTGCAAAAAGGTTGCAAGTTGTTCACAGGAGAGACTGTTGTCAGATAGCTAAAAAACAGAAACATAAGCATTTGCATTTGGTTTGGGTTTTTTTTTTTGTTACTGTTTATTTATAATCATTTAAAAGGGACAGTTTACAAGCAAGTCAGACCCAGCCCCTCACAACCCTCCAGGTTTCCAGCACAACTGTCTGAAGTCCACCCTTCCAAGAAACCAAGCTGTGCTTGGTCCAAGAGACCAAGTGCTGTGGTTCATACAAATCCAGTAACCCCGCTGGTGAGCCAGCGCCTCCAACCAGAGCCAAGTCAGACCCAGAGCAGGGTCTCAGGCAGCTATTTCAACAAGGACATGTGGCCAGGAGAACCGAGCACCAGGTTACCAAGCGTGAGAGGATGTGGACACCGGGATCTTCTACCAGCATGTAGGGAAGTGCTGCATACAGGCATCGCATGGTGATTAAGCACAATGGTATGGTCATAAAACAACAGTGACAAGATATGCAGACAATTGCTCTTCACAGTGTTCAAGGACCCCTCTTTCCTCTGGCACCTGCACTGCCCCCAGCTTGGAGGAAATCCTGCTTTGATCTCCTTAACCAAGTGCCAGGAAGGGAGCCAGCTTCCAGGACCTTCCCTTGGACAGGGTAGGAAGAGGCCCATCTTCTAATCAAGGGCTGCTGTCTGGAAATCCCCCCACCTGACTGTGACCACTTAACCAACCCAATGGAAAGCAAGCGTTCATTTCAAAACCAGGACCAAAGAGCTGATCTGACAGACCAAGTGCCATGTGGTTTCTTCACAGGATGGGCACCGTGCATGAAACAGGGTAAAGCTGCTGTAAGCTTGTGGAGGAAGAGGAGCAGTTAAAAGCCAAAGAGAGTGGTCGCATCCATTGCTCGTGCTACTTGCCAGCTTCACGAAGAACAGCTGCCAACTGGCTCCCATGAGGGCTCTGGAGCATCTGTCCTTCAAGTGTTTGACTACATCAACGTCTTAGTTTCTTTTTCTTCTTACGGTTCCGGTCCTCACTGCTATCATCTGCCTCACTAGCACTGGCAGTCATAGCTTGCTGGATGACTTTTTTTTCCACTGCATATTCTTGTTCTCCTACCTTGGGGTCTCCCTTGACCAAGAACTCCCCTTTCCTGTAGGTTATAGAGATGTTGGTCCGTGGGTAGGTGCCATAAACCCTCCGGAGATCATCCTTCAGAAATTCTGGGAGGTCTTTCCTTGGTCCAAACACCTTCCCAAGCTTCCCCCATTGAAGCTCCCCTCTCATTGTGAAGCCTTCTGGCCATGTGTCTCGATACTGATCTGACCTCTGGTAGGCAGCATAGGGATTGTAGTTTGCATAGGGATTGTAGAGAGGGATGGGAACCACAGGAGGGAAGTGCCAGGTGTAGTATGGACGGTAGTAGGGGTTGGAAGCACTGTAGAGATGATGATAATCCACCTGACCTCCCCCATAGTCAGGGTAGCCATTCCGGTCCACCACAAAGGTGATGGGTCGGCTGTAGAAGTTGTGCACGTGGATGGGAGGGAACATCACAGAGCTGGTCATGTCTTCCGCTCTCCCAGTCCGCAGCGGTGGGTAGGTGTAGGCAGAAGGTGGGATCACAGTTGGGTAGTACTCCCGTGGCACAAAGCCAGACTGGTACATGGTACAGCAGCTGGAGTTTACACAGGGGATATTTATCCAGAGCAGTTGCTGAGTCTCAAAAGCTGTGAAGACAGGACGGGAAGAGAAACAATTTACATTGGTTATATACATTCCAGAACCAGGGTGAATAAGGAGATATACCTAGCACTGTAAGCATACCAACTAATTAATAAAAGGAGTTCCCTACATCTGCAGCTTGCAGGGGCAGTAACATGCCAAGAACAAGAGCAGCCACATTGCCAGTGACTGCCTGTTAGCTGCTCAGCAAGGCTCATCATCTAACATATCCAAATCTCAGAGTTACAAGGATGGGAACAAGCTGGCATAAAAACCACCGAGGGCAGAAGACATAGCCTCACATCCTCGTGACATGGTTTTGCACTGCTGGGAGGCAGCAAGACAGACTGCAAGAAGCCAGAGACCCTCGAGCAGGCATAAAAATGGGGAAGGCAAGCACGAATGAAAGAAGTCCAAAAATAAAGCAAGCAGGCAAAGAGAGGAAAGAGGACACAGCCCAGCCCGGCTGCAAACATTTCAGCGCCATCCTGCCCAGACAAGGACATCTTAAATAAAAAAAAAAATCTTCAATTGTTCTTGACCATCTCCCCATCCTCCCAAAGCCCTGCTTTTATTTTGATAAGCAAGAAAGTGCTGTGCCTACTGTTTGTTTCTAGAGTAAAATCCAGGCACATCTACATTTCTTCTGACAAGCTCTCACGTAAAAGCATCTGGTTTCGGTCTCACTAGTTATCATTCACATTTAAGTGTGCATTTACCTTGAGCAATTCTAACCCACAGCTGAATTTGTTCCTAGCCTGCCCTCATCATACAACAATCCAAGCACCCTCCAGGGTATTAAGCAATGTCCTCCCGTGACTCATTGTACTCTCCCCAAGAGCAGGAAGGGAAGCGTGGAGTTTTTGAAAAAGTTTGCTACCAAAGACAGGAAAAGGCCACACACAGAACTAAAGGCAGCAAGGCCTTTTTTTTTTTTCTATGGAGTTCAGATCCTACAGGCTTTTTGCTTCAGCACCAACTACAGCTGCCTCTCACACAGGTGTTGAACCAAGATGGTAAGATGAAACTCATCCCTCAGTCCAGTGCTATCCTCCAGCCTAACAGGAAAACTGACAGTCCCCTAAGAACCTGCCTGTCACAGACAGTACACTGGGTACTACACAATGGAGGTTTTCCTTTTTTCAGCCAGCACAAGTTGTTCCTGTCCCTTGAGGTTCATAATCTGCACTAGCACAAGCCTGCTTTTGCCACGGGTGCAGAGCTAGAAGTCTACCCCCTGTGCAGGGGAACAGCACTAGAGTGTTTAGACAAGACCTGGCAGTACCCTTAAACAAGAGTTGCAGCCTAGGAGCCAAAGCCCATCACAACCATCACCTCCCCAGGTAGGAGAGGGGGAAAAAAAAAAAAGTTCAACCTAATTTGTTAAAGCCCTTACAAAGAAAGGTTCAAACAGCTTCAAGCAAAGTAAAGAAAGCTCAACTTTGACTGAGGTCTCCCCAGCTCACTAGCAGGTGTTGGGGAGGAAGAGAGCAGGCACTGCAATGTTTCCTGCATTTAGTCCAGTCCTGCTTTAGTCCAGGCAAGGACTGAAGCCTTGGTGCCCCTCTGTGCTTTGAGGGCTCCCAAACTTCTCCCGAGTTTGCTTGACCACTCTGAAGAGGTTAGAGCTGAGCCTCCTGCAGCAAGGAGCTCCACGGCACCCTGTATGAGCACACTTTGTTAGACCTTTATTGATATGAGACTATTAGCTAGTTTCTAAACACATTGCCTGCCTAACTTACTCAGTACAACCACAAAAATCTAGAGGGGGTATTGTATATCAATAGCAGCACAAGGTGGGTAAATGGAATAAATGGTCTCCTCTTAAAAAATGGTCTCGTTGCCTCTTTTAATCCAGTTCAGCCTGGTATCCCTACTGAGATCCACAGGATCATTTCCACAGAGCCATCATCTGCAGAGAGACCACAGAGCTATCACATCCACTTAGTGAAACAAAGCAAGCCCAGTTTACCCCTCTGGCTGGATCACAGTGTGCTGCTTCATGCCAGCTTGGGACAGCCCCAGGGAAGCTGTTCTTGTCTATCTGATGGCCAGCTCTTCCTCAAAAAGTTAGAAGTGTTCCATCTACCATCTGATGCAGTACCCAGCATTTTGGCTGGCAGCATCAGTGCTCCTGGGCCTTCCTGGCACCTGGGGGAGAAGGGCGTAACAGGTCATCTAAATCACTCAGGTTTTAGTAACAAGGCAGCCCAAGAGCAGCTATTAATTGCTTTGATTTTGCACTGGAAAATGATGTGTGGAACAAGCCAGTGGCTCAGCCAGGCAGGATGGCCCACAAGAGGAAGCAAACTGAAGAGATAACAGGGGAGATGAGGATTAAGCAGGGCTGGGAGTGCTCCAGAGCAGCATTGTCACATGTCTGACCACAGAAGTGAAGATATTTCCCTGGAAGCAGATCACCCCGGAGGAAGGTGTTGACAGCCGGCACAGTGCAGACAATACTTTACAGCCCCAGAGGAGGTTTGCAAAACCATCAGGGAAAGTCTTAGCTCAGTGGCTGGGGCTGTCACTGGCATTGGCTTTCCTGGGCTCCACTGCGCAGCTGCCTGGCACTGCCCTGTCCCTCTCTGGCCCCCAGGACAGAGCTCTCCCCCTGTGCCGAGCACCCAGCTCTCAGCACTGCCCTGGCACAGAGTTACCTTTGCAAGCACAAGGGCCCGAATCCCAGCTCCTGGCTTGCAGGGCATGGCACTGCTCTCAGTCATCAGGTGTGCTGCAGCAACATTTCAGTATGCAGGAGGCACAAGGCTCCTGCCCTGCCCCTCCAGAGCTGCAGCCCTGTGCTCCCAGGGGCTGACAACGTGGTTTACCCAACCATTACACCAGTGCCTGTTGTTCATACTGACCTTCAGGCTCGCTTCAGCTTCCAGAGGCAGGTTTTGGGAGACCACAGCTGGAGCAAAGCCCTGCTAGACTCTGCAGGGCTGTGAGAGGGTGTGACAAATCCACATGTACACGAGGGAGAGGAGGCTTTCAGAGAACCAGCACCAGCTTGCCTGACCCTGTCCCACACTCACTGGGAAGTGAGAGCAGGCAGTGCCTCAGGGAAAACAGGGTTTGCCAGAAGGGTGATCTTTTGTTAGGACACTTGATGGCTGAAAGGCATTAAAAGCAAGATGCTTAAGAAGAACAACCCCAAACACTGATATTACCTACTGCTGCCCCTTGAGGAAAGAGTCCAACCCTCAATCTCTTCTACCCTTCCTCTTCACCTGCTCCTACTTCTCTTGTTTCTCCAGAGCCAGCAGCCAGAGGCTGTCCTGGCTTTGGAAGTAAACATCCAACAGCCTCCAGCTCTCCAGGAGCAACTGAATGATGAGAAGAGGAGAGGAGATCCTTGCTGACCTGTCTTTTCAGGCTACTATCCACTTTCTTCCCTTGCTCCAATTTCAAGCTCTGCTATGCCTTGTGAAAAATCACCACATCCATTGCCTGGCACCTGGATGTTGTGAGCAGGAAAGGACAAAACAGTCCTTAAAGCTTGAGGTGAGCTCTGCTAAATGCCTCCCTGGTCCTGACAGCCATGAATGTGCACCAGCTTCTTGGTGGCATAGACTGGAAGGATGGATATGCAGGCACCACGCTGTCTGTGCCTGGGAGCCAAGCCTCCCCAGCCAGGGCACAGGGAGCTGTGGTTGCCAGCAGAGAGCAACAAGGGACCAACCTAGTAAGAAAGGCCACAGCAAGAGAAAAGGCAGCCTCTCCCTTCTAACTTTTCCAGCAGTTTTGATCTTCCTGGAAAAGGGTTCAACCCCACTTGGCTGGAGGCAAATGAGAAGCCAGGCACACAAAAATAAAAAGGAAAGAAAATTCCCAAGAAGGTCAGAAACAGCTGAAATGAGGTCATCATCTCTGCTTGGTGAAAATGTGATACTTCAATCTCTTCCCAGGCTTGCCAAAGCTGACTCCAGCAATTCCCTTACCCACCACCAAGCCATCTGGCCAGGCCTCTCCTTCTTCACACATCTTGGTGCAGGTCGAGGAGACTGACACCACAGCTCCCAAAATACTTGATCTGCCAAGCAAAGCGTGCTTTAGTGCCAGCCGACCCAGACAGAGTTGCTATGGAGCAATCAAGAAATGTTTGCAATACAAAACTAGAGAGTACACTTGATAGCTCAAGTACAGAGAAGATTTTGTTTCACCACTCTATTACACAGTTACTTCAGGTGATGAATCCACCACTAGTTAATACAGAAATGCCCAGGGCTGGTAGAGCTGTTCTAGCATCGAAAGCAGAAGAAATTACTTCCTAGCATTACAGACGAGCATGGTTTTCCTGGACACGTCTCAGGGTGGTAGAGCTTTGTCACCCAAGCTAGCTTTGAACTTGTGGAGCTTTCTGTTTAGGTAGCTGTGGAGTACAAAACCCATGGTAAGCTGCAGAAAACAGAGGAAAGTATAAATACTCAAGTCCATGCCAGACTGCATATTCTCTAGGAGCTAGATTAAAGTGAGTCTGACTGTAGCATGGGCACAGACCAACATACAAGGTGTGCCACAGTATCCAACATGTGGAGCTTCATACAAGTATCTTGCACATCTGGAGAGATTGGTTTCACCAAGACTAGCAGTTCAAAGAGTGTCACCAAGCCTTCTGTCCACCTGAAGCAGCAGCCAAAGGTAGCTGGGTCCTCAGGTCAGGCTAGCAGCTTGAACAGGTTTAGATGCTTCCTCGGGGAGCATACTGCAAGCCAGCAGAACTGTAGAGACATTTGTCACACAGAAGAGGACATGGCCATCTATTTTACTTTAAGTCTCAACCAAGAGAATTCTTGCCTCATGCCATCGCCCTGTGATCAGCTCCCAAATGAAAAGAACAGGGAGATCCCACTAATTTAGTTTTCCTCTCCACTGTTCCAGCACCCAAGCTTTCAGACTCTTCTTCCTGGCCTTCTTCCTGCCCTGTTCTTCTCCCCACCCCACAAAAACCACAGGTCTATTGCCATTGCTCCGTAGCAACTCCAAAGGGTACAGGGATGAGGTCTGCAAAAGCAACATTTTCCTCTAACCAAAGTGATGAAGTAGTCATGAGTTACTTCCAGTTAGTCTCCCCATTTTGAGCAGATTCTGCAAATTTTTTGCCATCTGACAAAGCTTTGGCAAAAGCCTCCCTGGAAAAAAAGAAACAACCCAAACCAAAACATCACAGACTGTTCTGGAAGTGAGAGGTTAAAACCAAACCTCCTCAAACCTAAGGTTTGTCCTCCACGGTTCTGGTATCAGTGTCCCACACACTTATCCAGCATCCTAGTAGCTGGAAACAGTGTATGGGAGAGGATTACAAAGAAGTTGCTTGTTTTTCCTTGTCAATTCCACCCACTGTATTGCCAACATAAGATGGTGCTCCATTTGAGGTCTTTGAAGAGAGACTCACCCAGAAGACTCCCAAATACTCCTTAGGGAAGATGGAGAGCAGCACAGAAAGCCATGCAGCACAACACTATAGCTTTGCTCCTCCATCACCGTACTGATTTGTAAGACAGAGGCACTTGGCTGCCTTCCTAAAAGGGATGCTCTCACTCAGCCAGACGTGCCTGGCAGCAACATAGGAATTCAAGGGAAGTGCAATAGTTTGTTACAAGCTGTGTCCTTTCAGGCCTTGATTTTCACCTAGGGGAACAGATTCCCACACCAGTGCTGCTTAATCATGGAAGCACTTTTGGATTTTGCACACACTCCCTTCCCCAGCCCCAAAGGTAAAACAGCACCACAGGTTTTTGCTGCGGTCTCCAAGAGAAAAGCAAACCCACACTGTACCAGCAAAGCGCTCCAAGGAGCACTTAAATACTTCCACAAACGGTTACTACATCATGCCTAGTACAACAAGGTGTCACAAGGCAGTAGCCGATTAACAGCAGTACAAACCAGGGCTGCAGAGAACAGGTCTTGCCTCCCATTTGCCCGGCAAAGCCCAGCACAGCCTGGGGGGAGGGCTGACTTCTTGGAAGAGACAAGCTCTGGTAGCATCTAGAAAAGGATAAGAATGCTGTGTGGTGGGCTGAGATGAAGTGGGGCCATCTCTGTCCCTCTCCTGCACACACACTGCACCCCTGTGGCCTCTCCAGCAGCACCGAGCACAGCCTGGAGAAGGCTCTGCCAGCTCCCACGCTCAGGTGGTACAGCAGGCCAGCTCAGGAGGAGCTCTCAGCTTCAGACTTGCACCCTGAGTGCCACCACTGTCACAGATTTCTGCATGCAATTCAGAAAAATTCGTTTTCTGTAAAGCCATATAGCAAAAACCTGCTTCCTGCACACTTAGCTGGCACTGCGTGCCAGGAGCTGGGCAGCTATTACACGCCAGTGTCTCCTTACACAGATCCTCTCTTAGATATTCCTAGATGGAAAATTTGGCAAGGCAGGACAACACACAGCCTCTGCTTCTCAGAAAAGGAGTAAAGCTATTTTCCACACTGCCTTATGCCGTCCAGCAGTAACACATAAAGGAAGATAACTGATACTGAAAGCAGCTTGAAAACAGACCACCAAAGAAAAACCAGACTTTGCAGAAAAGAGGAGGTACTTTGAAAAAAAGTTAATGATTCCTCAAAGATCAGTAAAACTACAAGGTGGAAAGGGTTTGAAAGAAATTAGAAGTGTGACACATTATTAGTAGAAACAGGACAAACCCACAAATCCATACAGTTTTGTACATTTGTGCTAAAAGGAACTATTTTGGTGAGATCAAAGCAAGCAGCAGCACAGGGCAGCAGGCAGATGGAGATGGATGCCTCCCCCCGCCTTGCCCCCAGGGCACAGAGCTGGTCAGGAGCAGCAGCTGAGGGGTGACACCCTCACCTTGGGGCAGGATGAGCAGTCCAGGTCTACAGACTAGACCAATTCCTTCACCCGCTCATCTCTGAGCCTAACAAAAGTTTAGCTTCGTCAGCACAGCTGAGGAGCCCGAAGCAGCCCTGAGCAGCAAGGCACCAGTCTGTAGGCTTTGCAGAGTGCAAAGAATGCTGGTCCCCAAGGCTCTTCAGCCAGGAAGAAGCACAGTTGCTCCTCTGGCACACTGAATGGTAGAACTAGCTCTGGAGGAAGAACTACAAGCAGCCTCATTGCCTTCACTCCCCACACCACTCACCCAGTCCAAGGAACTCTCTCAGCAATGCTGGAGATCTGATCCTGCCTCCCCCCATACCACAGGAGGGACCCTTCCATCAGGAAACTACTCCACTGTCCAAATTGTTACAGCTGCCTGAGCCAACTGAAAAGATACCATCGGCACAGCTGACACCAGATCTCCTTTTGGAATGGCAGCCTAGAGGACCTCAGACACACCAACTCCCTTTCCATGGGGAGCAAGCTGCCACCCTGCCAAGAGGGCATTTGCGCAAAACCTACTGCACTTGATGCTGCCCTCCAAGACATGGGCTCAGAACCACTCCAGCTCTCGCACCAGGAATAATCCCTTCAGCTCAACCAAGGGGGAAGATTTAACTTCTGAAGCCAGAAGACCCTAGTCCTCACCCTGGTCCTCTGAACTCTGCTGTTACTAGTGCACCACGAAGAAAAGAGCTCCAACTGGCACTAGTAACTGCAGAAATAACAGTTAATATGCATTACAGTCAGTCACCCCTTACATAGGCCTTTTGAAGGGGGAGTAGATCTGTTTCAGCTATTCAAAGCAGCATTCCCAGAAAGCACTGACATCTAGTATGGGTCTGGCATTTATTTCTGAGGTCTGTGCAAAGCCCAGACTCTGTATGAGGTCAAAACACCAGGAAAAGCCCTAGTCATCACAGAGCAAGTCTTTACTTGACTCCAGTGATCTAAAAGCCACCCCTTGCATAACTCTGCTCAAATAGCGGTCAAAATGCAACTTGCTGCTGACAGAGATGTTTGGAGCAGCCACTCCTACTCTCACTGCAGCTGCTGAGTAACACAGCAGGCCTGAAACAGCTGCACTGCCAAGAATAAAATGTGGTGTGTGTTACCACAGGGTCACTGCATCAGCAGGCAGGGCTCTGGAAACCACCCCTGTCTGCTGACAAGGTGATCCTAACACCATCACCCCTTCAGCTTCTCCCTGGGCAGAGATGTCTGCTGCACCAAGGTCTAGAACTTGGACACACTCCAAGCTTTCTCTTTTTTCGACATGTCCTCCTTTCAGCATAGCTTAACTTCTGTTATTAAAGCTCCCACTACCACCCCGGAACCTAGGAACCTGGTTCCTAGGAACCACTGCAGGCATGCATTGCATCAGAGGTCTTCCTCACCTGAGGGTCAGATCTCTGTGCTCCATGTCTCAGGATCCCAGTCAGCTCTTTTTCTGAAAAGCCACCACCTTTTTCTGGTCTAAACACTTTCTAAGACACAGCTCTCTATCTAGACACTACTTTTTTCTTTAAACTAGCATATTTTAATCTGCACTTCACAGTGTTCACAGTCCCAATGATCCCCTCCGTTGTCAAACACAGGCTGCACAAACAGGTCCCCCCTCCTCTCACTCAAGAATTCATCTGATATCCATCATTTCAACCCACACACTCTCTTCTTCAAAGAAAAGATCTCAGTATCAGTTAGCTCAAGCTTCCAAATTGGGAGAGCCCAGACAAGCCTCCAGCTGTCACTTCTTCTGCCCAGCAGTTCCCCTTCAGATTGCAGTCTTGAGACAACTGACTCAGGAGACTAACTTTCATCAATCACACCAACAGATCAACTGAATGATCAATAATCTCATTAACACACCACTAATATCTCCTGGTTATTTATATCATTTTGCACACAACTATGATGCTACTAATCAAATCTTGTGAACTACACACAACCGCTGTTGAGCTACAGGCACGTCACCCTTCCCTCCCACGCCACTTAGTACCAGGGTGCAAGTCTACCCCTCTTTGCTCTGCCCTCCCACACCAAGCCTTTCCAACATAGACCTGATGGAGAGTCCAGCAAGTTGTCCAAGGAGCATCACTCCAGCATCCCAGTGGGTTTGGGTCCTCAGGCTTCACTACTATCTGCAGATATCTCCTGCAGTCAGCTAAGCCCACCTTCCTTCATCACATTTTATACCTTATTCTCTGTTTCTCTCACTTCAGGATCCACCTTTTTGTCGTGCTCATGCCTCCCTTCTTCCAGCCAGTCTCCTCCCAAAAAGACAACCCACCCCTAATTACTTCTTCCCCATTGGTCTCAGTTTTGCTACATCCCTAATCAAGTCTAGCATTTCCAATATCACTACCTTGTCAATCTCAGCCTTACACGGTATTACTGATATGGAACGGGTGGCCTTGCAAGGTTCTACCCTGCAAGAGTTGCTTCGGACACCCTTGTAATTATCTGGTTCCTCCTGGTTATATATCGTTTACTTCACCTACTCCAAGACAAATAATTCCCTAGCCTTGATTCTTCTGCCTAGCTCCAGTTACCTGCAGGCACTTTCTTATCTTGCAGGCAGGCAGTTTTCATAGCAGAGCAAAATATTTTGCACACTGTTTTTGTGCTTTCATAGTATCCTGTTCTCTCAGCGGCTGATTACAAGTCTTTGCCCTTGAAGTGTCTTTGGGAGGGTCTCCTGACATCCTGCAAAGGCCTTAGCTGGTTACACAGCCTGGTCTCCAGAGGGGCGTCATGCTCACGGTGGGTTTCCTACAACTGTTGACAAACACTGGTGTCCAGTGTCACAGCAAACCATTTAAAACACAAGTAGTTAAAATGTGAATACACTTGGATCTCATTCTTGTGCATCCTGTATTGAGGTTGTATTGTTTAGAAGCAAGCAAGGCATAGCTTCTTATGCACTTTTACTAGATCTTCCCATGCAATCAACACACCAAAAGGTGGGACAGGGCAGGAAACAGATTATCCAGACTTTGGGGTTGTATTACATATTATCCCTTTAGTGTATAAAAATGCCTTCTGTTACAACAGCAACATACATTGTATTTCTAGCTTAAGTTCAAACACCCGAGCTAGAATTACCCATGGGAATACTGCTCTTATTGCATTCCCTGAGGCAAACAGCTGTAGTATCTGCTGATCTATGGCTCTGTAATACATTTTGGGGTTTGGTTGGGGTTTTTTGTTGTTTTTTTTTTTTTTTTTTAAAGAAGACTCCAACTACCTTCTGTTATAGTGTTATGGTCTTTAGACAATACAGAACATAGCTCACAAGAAACATTATTGATTTTTCTAAATGGGAATCAAAAGGCAACCTTGTGTTTCCAAGAACACAATCACTCAGAGAAGCCCTTCTATGTCATTTTTCCCAAACTAAAGTGTCTAAACCCTATCATCACACAACAACAACAATTTACATTAGTATCTTTCACAAGCAGAAGATGCTAGGAAAGTTACAGGCTACAGTACTGGCAGGAATCAATGCCCCAATTGAGTTATGTTACTATATGTGGACTTGCATCTACTAGATAAAAGAAAAGATGTGCTGGGGTGAAAGAGGCAATGTCTCCAGAGAGATTTAGGCATCTCTGTTTTCAAGAAGCCAAGCAAAGCGCAGAATACCTCAGTTATACACCACTATTACAAACATTTAAGCTAGCACTCATACTGTTTTACCACTGTAACTGGTAAAACATTGCAACATAAGCAAGTCTTTAATCTGAAGTGCAGAAAACAGAGACAGACATTTGCTCAGTGTGCATGTACTCACATACTGGAAAAAAAAAAAACAGCCAAGATGATGCCTTCACTTAACTGAGGAGCAGGCAACAGTAGAGTACACAGCCTGGGATTAATAAAGAAGAAAGCAGCTTGCTTTCTATGGTCTCTTTTCACTGACGTACCTTAATGACATGTGCAGAGCCAGGAGATGCACTCAGATACCACATAACACCTCACAGAAGCTTTTCTGTAGTAACCAGGGCTGCAATACCTGTCTGAACATGCCCTTGTAGCTAAGGAAAGCAACAGGAAGCTCTCTCCTTCAGCAGTTATGTTACATGCTCAGACAGGGACCTTTAAGCCTAGCTGCCTATAGACAAGACTACTAAAGCTAATATAAGGTACATGCCTTAGCTAGCAAGATGTCTTATAGGAAAAAAAATAGAGTTTGAACATAAAAACACAGGCATAGCAAGGATAGAAGACACAGGTAAAGGAACAGCTTAAGTCAGCACACAAAGCCAGCCCAACAAAAACCTCAAAAGCACTTACCAAAACTTCAGGTTCTTCCTTAATGCAGAAAAACACTATTAGGAACATTCAAAGAAGAGCTGTAAACTTTAACGCTACAGACTGGATAGCACAGAAAAAGAGCCCACCACTGAGCACTTTAGAAATGAGCCCCTACTTTAAACTCACTTCACCCTCCCCAGCTTTTTGTTCATACTCAGCTATAGAGAGCCAAGCTGGTTTTATACTCACTGCTCATCCAGCAGGTTGTAATTAAGTAAGAAGCCATACCAATGGCTCCCATCAGCACTACCTTAGAGTAAGCACCTGTGCTGTGGTGGGCCTTTACGGATACAAGTCCCTTCCCAGGTGTGAAAAGGGTGACTGGGTCTGCCAGGTCAGCTCATGGTGGCTCAGCACCGCCGCTGCAGCAGAGCACCCTCCTCAGGCACACTGACTGCCTTCCTCTGCTGCAGGACATCCCAACAGCTGAAGCTAAATACCTACAAATCACTCTGTAATTACAAAACCTGTTGACTGCAATTAATTGCCTGGCTTCTATAAAAAGAAAAAATAATAACAACCTGTTTAGGTAGCTGGTAGTAAGTCTAATACACAAAAATATTGGGAAGTAATAGGATACAATGGTACTTTTCTGAATCCATCAATTAGGCTTTCACCTGTTTTCCCTGGTGAAATTTGTGAATGTTTGGATGGGAGCAACTGTTGCGGTGAAGGTAGAAGCAATTAGGTTTTTGCCTCAATTTTTCCTGATAAAGTTAGTGAATATTTGAATAGGAACAACTCTTGTGGTAAGGGGTAGAAGGTGATGCTTACACTGAAAACAGGAGTTGCTTCTTTGAAAGAAAGCTCCAGAGACCTTAAATAATAAAGGACAACAGTCTCTGTCTTCTGAAATGTATGGGACATAATGTAAATAAACCTTGGGAGAGAAGCATAAGCAGCTGATGACTAAGACCAGAGACAAGTAGGGCATTTGATGCGTTACAGGGAAGGATACCTGCCCCTGAGCAGCCATGCTTGTTGTTTTGTTTCTACTTTGTCGTTTTGTGGCTTGGCATAATGCTCTTTTTAGGCTCCCTTGGAGCAGCTTGAGGTGTTTGAGGTGAAAAGGCACCACGGGCACAGCTGCCTTCACCAGGGGCATCTTGTTCTTCCCAGCCCCATTTCTCCTCCAGCCCCACAGTGAGGGGCGGCAGGTCCCGTGGTGGCCTGCCAGCTGGAGGGCACCTCGGGGGACCAGACCTGGGGCCACCATGCCTTTTCTGTCCCCCTTGGCATTAGTGGCAGGACCCTGGCCCAGCCAAGGAACTGCAGGAGGCTGGGGGGGCTTCCAGCTGCTTCCCACCTTGAATACTGTGTCCAGTTTTGGGCCCCTTGCTATAGGAAAGACATTGAGATTCTGGAGTGGGCCCAGAGAAGGGCAGTGAAGCTGGTGAGGAGTCCGGAGCACAAGTCTTAGGAGGAATGGCTGAGGGAGCTGGGGTTATTCAGCCTGGAGAGAAGGGGGCTGAGGGGAGACCTCCTCGCTCTCTACAACTGCCTGAAAGGAGGCTGTAGCCAGGTGGGGGTCGGTCTCTGCTCCCAAGTGACAAACAATAGGACAAGAGGAAACGGCCTCAAGTTGCACCAGGGGAGGTTTAGGTTGGGAATTGTAAGAAAGGCAGGTATTGCTTTTGCAGAGGAGAAAAGCTGTTTCTATCAGAGGTGACATGATAAGGGAATGACTAAAACAAAGAGGCTCCAGCAAAGGCTTGTAGAACATCTCTTATCACACAGACAAAAGGACAAACTGATTCCTACTGGATTAGTTTCTAGAAGGGTAGTCAAACATTTAACCAGGGCTAATGACATTAAGCAATTTTTTTGTTACCAAAAAGGAAAGAAATAAACTAGTCAGATAATCTCTTTAGGTGTAGCATAAAGAGAAGTAAACAGAGGCAGGACATGCGGGAAGAATTTTAGGCGCCTCGGACAGACTGTGAACCCTGGAGTACCCAACCAATGGGAAACAGGGGAGGGAAAAATTCGGACGGGATTAGGGAATAAAAAGGTGTGTTTCAAGAACTGAAAGTGTGCCTACTTGCTAGGTCACCCGCTCTTGCAAGAACGTGAATAAAAATGTGCTTCACAGAGGATTCTGCCTGAGCCTATTTCATTCGGACCGGAACTTGTTTCTCACAGTATGAGGAAAAATTTCTACACTGAAAGTGTTATCAAGTATTGGAACAGGCTGCCCAGGGAAGTGGTGGAATTGTCATCCCTGGAGGTATTTAAAAGACGTGTAGACGTGGTGCTTAGCAACACGGTTTAGTGACGGTTTTTGTCAGTGTTAGGCTCGTGGTTGGACTCGATGGTCTGAAAGGTCGCTTCCAACCCAGGCGATTCTGTGACTCCCGGCGCGGTGACCGCACACGAGATGGCGGCCGGCCGGCAGGGGGCGGCTTCACTTGCCAGGACACAAGATGGCGCCGGGCCGGAGCCGGCCGCGGGGAGGGGTCGGGAGGGCGCTGGACGCGCGTGCGCGGAGGTGCGGTTCGGTGGCGGAACGGCGGGGGCAGCGCCGGTAACGGACGGAGGTAGGAGGCGTTGAGGCGATGGCTGGGGGGGAAGAAAGAGGGGATTGCGTCGCGGTGCCTCCCCCGCCCCAGTGCCGGCCTGGGTTTGTCTCCCCGCCTGCAGCGGGGGCCGTCCGAATGGGGTGGGGGAGACCCCTCCGCGATGGGGCGGCCCCTGCGGGGTGGGGGTCTCCCTCCCCTCCGCATTGGTAGAGCCCCGGGGTGTGCCTCCCCCCCGTTACTCTGGACGGTCCCATGTGGGCCCGGGGGGTGCGCTCCCCCCCCCACCCCCCCCCCGCTGTAAGTGCCCGCGGGCAGGGGCCTCGGTCCGTCTGTGCCCCGCTCTGGGGGCGGTGGGGGTCTCTCTCCCGCCCCCTCGCAGGGTCCCGGCAAGGAGAAGTGGCCCTGGCATTGCGCCATCTTACCTGGAGGAGCGGAGCGGGGCTCAGACCACCGTGTCCCTGTCACACCTGACAGCACAACCCTCCACCACCATGGGGCCTGAGTGGGAGCCCACCACGAAATGACGGCTGTGCCCCTTGCCCGGCCGTTTCCTCTCGCAGGGCTGGTAGACCTCCCCTAGCATGGGGGGATTGTGCAGACAGGGGGCTGGATGGCTCTGGGGCGCTGGCAGCAGCACCACTGCTTGGGCTCGTCCTCTCAGTGGCCAAAGAAACGGCGTTCCCATCTCTATCCTTGCCTTGCAGGCGTTGCCCAGCTCCCTGCGCGCCTGTCCCCCAGCAGGGATGTCAGCTACTTTAGTTGGTGACTAGTCCTGTGTTTTTCAGGCCTAAATGCCACAGAGATCTCTGGTGGCCTTGGTGGCTGGGCTTCCATCAGCCCTCCAGTTAGTGGCCTGTGGCCGAAGTTGGGGCATTCGGGGGGTGACCGCGGCTTTGAAAGGTTTGCACGGGTAAAAAGTCTCCCTGGTGAGAAGATGGAGATAGTGTAGCAGAAACTCCCACTTGCTGCTGCTTGGGCACAGTGTTTAAAAGTGTTTCTTACCTTGTGCTTCCTATTGAGTCTTAACAAGAACAGGCTCAATCTGTGTGGTAATCCCCTCTTCTAGCTTCTGTGATTCCACTCTTGGGAGTTGTTTTCAGTAAGGGTTTCGTATCTACTTCCACATTTGTAATTTGAGACCAGAGTTACCTGGCAGTGGTCCCCATATCAGTGCTGTGAAGTCCGCTACAGGATTAGAGCTTATGTTGACAGTAACATCATGGGGAACCAGTTTTTAATACGTCCGTACACTGTAAAAGAATGAATTGTTTAGAAAAGGGATGCCATGTGCTGTTAAGTTAATGTGTTACCAGGTTCCAAGACTATGAGATCTACCGGATTACCTCTATTAACGAACCTTGTAATCTCATTAGAGAATGAGATCTGATTTAACAAGATTGCTCGGCTGGAACACAGTTCCACGAAACTACCAGCTGGTTCAAGATGTTCATTGTCCTCCGTGTGTCAGTTCTGTTTATTGTGTGAACTCTGCGGGAGTGACGGCAGCACCTGATGGAAGCACGTGATTGTGATTGCCCGTAATAAGAAGGGTGTTACCAAACGTCCCATGATATGGAGGCATCTGCCATTGTTGAATTGGTAAACAGTAGAGGGAAACACCCTCATAGCCTCTGCGAAGTGGCACGTTTCCTTGCTTGACCCAGGTATCGGGTTTTCAAAGGCTTCATTGTTTGACCGTTCAGAGACCAGGCTGCTGGGAGTCTGCTGTTGGGGAGATCGTTAATGTTTCATGTAGGACAGTGTTTAGCATTCCCTCTGCTAGCAAGCTGTGTTAGCTGAGGAAACGTGGTGTTAGGATTTCAGAAGTAGTATGATGGAGAAACTTGGAGTCTTGGAGATGTATCCACCTCTAAGAGGGTGCAGGGTGTCAAAAGATTGGTCAGAGGAGCCTAAATTTTGTGGAGTGTGTGTCTAGATTGGAGCTTTCCTGGGATCGGAACGAGGTTTTGAGATCTTTTTGGTTTAAGTGGAAGCTCTTTCAGTTTAGCTAAGTTAGTGAAATAGCTCCGTGGTGCAATTTTTCCTTTTTACTGGACTGAGTCCTGCCAGAATCTGAGTAGCTTCATGGGGTGAGGACCCACAACAGCGTCTGTGCTTTGGAGGCCTCCTGAAGTACCATGGGCAGGGTGGGAAGGAGTGTGCAGAACCTGGTCCGTGCTTACAAAGCAGACTTGTCACTGACACATGAGGCCGACCAGATGAAGACATCCATGACTGTTTTCTCTGGCTGAGACTGTCACTTCTGGTGTCTAGGAGGAATTGATGTGCCCAGCACCGGGCACTATGCTGGGATGGGGCACAGGACAGCAGCTCTAGCCTGGCTTACCTGTGAATGGGGCTGGGCCGCCAGCAGCCCAGTCCTGTTTGGCTGTGATGAATGTCTAGAAATAGGGTCCCCTCTTGGGTGGCTTATCTAGATAGCAGATTTATTGTGCGGCAGATGCAGAGACACTGAGCTGGTGTATCTGTCTGGCCCTCTGCTTTAGGTAGTAAGCCACCCAAAATCCAGAATATGCAGCAGAGGTCGTGTAGTGAAGGCTGGAGCAAGCACCATCGTACCTGAAGTGTTATTGGGGATATTCCAGCCTGTGTTACCCACATAGTGGAGAATGAACGTGAGAGTCATCCTGTTACTGCGGTCAGGTCTGCAGATGACTATTTCAGGTTCCTGAGTAGCAGTTTCAGCATATAGGAATCATCTGGCCTTGCTTAAAAGACTAGCTTGGGCCAAGATTCATGTATATGGCTCTGTTGCCAACTCAGTACAACTGGCTCCAGCTGTGGAAGGCTGGAGCTCAGTCTTATTGTAAGGCCAAGGGGTTGCTGAATTGCCACGGGACACGATGACTCGTGAATCCAGCTGTGAGCTGGCTAGCAAGCTAGAACAGATGTGCGAGCCCCAAGCTGTGGTGTGTTTCCAGCCGCCATACGCCAGCACTCTCAAACAAAAGCAATGCTTTCCTGGTAGCCACTATTCAAACATCCTTCTCAAAAAGATAAGATCTGCAAACGTCACTGGCAGGAGTGACGCCAGATGTCAGATGCGGAGGTGGAAGTTTCTGAAATAAAGTCTAGTTGCTTTCTAATTTACGAGCTTGTTGCTTTATGACTGTGCGTTAGAAGTTCAGCGCCAATGAATGATAGCTATTCCCTCCTGCAGCTCCTTTTCCCATTACTACTTAAAGACTAATGTTTAAAAGTTCTGACATACTCCATGAGTAATTCTCCATCCCAAGGAAAAGGTTATGAAAATACCAGTGTGGCAAGCTTAAATAGCACAGTGCTTTGGATGTGGAAGCAAAATCTATTTTTTACAGACAACTATGATTTGTTTCTTTTCATCTGCACATTTGCAGATGGGGAGGGGAAAAAAAATAATATAAAATGACCTAGTAACTATCCCAGCAAAGTGAAATCACTTAGAAACGTCAGCTGGCTGGAAGGGTTGCACATCTGTGAGGGAGCGACGAGGGAGAAGAAGGGGAGGAAGTGGAACTTCACCTTCTTTAAACAGTGCTGTAGCGTGTAAGTGAGAAAATGAAGTGTCTCTGGAAACTTCAGCAGCTGTGGTTTGTGCAACATGTGCTTAGTGAAGCATTATTTGTAAGGGTACATGTGTAAAGTGCAGCGCTAAGGACCAAGCCTAGAGCAGGCTTTGCTTTCAAACAGATGTTGGGTGACGAAGTCAAGTCCAGGTTAAGAATAGCCCTAGCAGGTGAGACTGTTGGTCTGTCTCAACCCACATTTTGCCCCACGGCAGCAGCAGGAGATGCTATTTAGAGGGAGAACACATGGGCCCGGCCACTGTCTGTGAGCCTTTCTTCTCGTCCACCCCCAGCACGCACAGTGCTTGGATTAGGGACATTGGAGGGGATTTCCCTGCCTGTTCCCTTTAGTAGCTGTTTGTGTACAGCTGTTTTCCATGAATGTGTCTAATCCTTTGAACCTGCCACCCATCTCTGCAACCTCCTTTGGCAGCAAATGTCAGATGTTTGCTACCTGCCAGGTAGAGAAGTATTTTCATGTGCTTTAAACTGATTTCCTACTAGTTACAGTGAGTGTTCCCAGTTCTTGTGTCCTGGCGCACGTCAGTTCCACCTTCCCTTTATCCAATGCACGTGGGACTCTGTAAACCTTAATCATGTCCCTCTTCAGCCTTTGCTCTCTGCCTGAAGGGTCCCAGCTGGTTAGTATTTCCACAGCAGGCAGCTGCCGCGGTCCCTTGATCGCTTTAGTTGCCCTTCTTTGATCTCATTTCTGTGTCTCAGGAATTTTTAGTGAGGTTAGATATGTACGCAGTGGTCAAGGTCTGGATTCACTCAGGTTTCATACAGTGCAAAATGATGCTCTCCACTTGATCCCCATCCCATTCGTGAGGGTGCTCAGCACTCCAGTGGCTTCATCTGCCCTCCTCCACAGAAGGCTCTTGGGGAGAGACACAGGACTAATTGGTGGGTTGGTTGGCTTAGCTCTCCCTTCTTCTAACCTTTATCTTTACACGTCACAAGTTCTTGATTCCTTTTCAGTTCATCACTGTACAAAATGCAATTTCCTTTGAGGCTTGTCTGTCTTTAATTACACCTATAAAAGTTCATTGTCTGGCTGAATTCCCCTCCAAGCAGTGTCTTCCCTTTTATGTGTCCATGGGTTTTGGCATGGCGGGGATGCAGTGTGGTGGCTCAGCTCCACGAGGGCTCTGCAGCTGGATCCAGCTGAGGTCTGGTGCTTTGGCTGGGAGTGGAGCTGATGTGCAGTTTCAATCTAGTGATGTAATTGATTGGAACAAATGCTGTTCCTGCTCCTTCTAAACTAGTTATGAGGAATTTCTTGGGCTAGGCGGAGCGGATGGTTATTTTTACTTTTCTAATCTTGCCTAGATAGAAGTGGTCAAACTCATGACTTCTGGGAAATACTGAATGGGACTGGAATTTCATCACGTTTCATACCCAGCCGTTTATTCTTCCCCTTGATCTTCTGCTTGGACTTGCTGCAGCTGATGTTGCAAGCCTGAGAAGGCTGGCTTGGTATGTAGTTTCCCGTTTCTGATGTGCTCATTCTTATCCCACGTTGTGAAGTCCCCCCGATGTGGCTGAGTTGGATGAGTGCAGACCCTGGAGGGCTGAAACAGGAGTGACTTCCAGCCCTTTATCTTGCTTTTGACAGTGTTAAGATAGCAACTTTGTTGTCACCCATCATGTGTATGCTGTGAACAGGGCTTCTTATGATAGCACGGGCTGGAAAAGCTGACTTACACTGACTTAAGAATGCTTAACATCTCACCAGATACACAAGTGCCTCAGAAGAGGTGCCTTGTGTTTCGCTTTTGGTCTGTAGCAACTTGAGTGTGAGAGGGGTCCTCCATCATGGGAGGACGATGGTCCCACCTCCTGGCTGTGAGCTCCAGCCAGTGCCAGTGTGAGGAGTCCTCCCCTCACACCTCAGCCCCTTGTGAACTTACAGTGGCTTGTTCTGGTACAGGTCTGTTGTTTCCACTTGTTTTATTTCCATATATATATATTGCTGTCCAGCCAAAGCATCTTTATTTCAGACACCAATCCTAAAATTCAGGCCACTCCAAGATGAGCTGGACAGCTGCTAAGTGACTCTTCACTGCCTTTATTGCACGACAGCAGCGTGTCTGCTGCATGCCGTCATGTTCTGGTCGTGTCTCTTCATGTCACAGAGCAGCAGCACTGCTTGCCATAAATAACTCCTGCCTGAGCCAGCCCAGGTGCAGTCTGCTGTGACTGCTGGGGGAAAGCAGTGTGCACGTGTGAGATTACATCACAGCTGTTGCCATTTTTATTTGGCTAAAAATGCATACCGGTATCTAAAAATGTCAGTGACTAGGTGTGTTTTCTGAAGGCTACTTTGTTCTTTGCAGCTATCTGGCTTGAATCCTCTTGTGACCTTGCCTTTAAAGAGCTGGAGAGAGCTAATCGGCTACTTGCTGGATGACAAAGGACATTACAGGGTAAAGGACGGGGCAGCCTGCTCGCCAGGAGACAGTTGTACCCCCGGGAGCCCGCAGCCTGGCCCCAGCTTAATGAAACAGCTTTAGTGCAGCAGACAGCTTTTAGTCTGTTAAATCCCCTCCAATCCACTTTTGAACAGCTCCTCAAAGTAATATGAATTCTGATCTCTGCTGGCAAAGATTTACCAATTAATTTGATTCAACTTTTAGTTCATTTAAGACATTTAATCTGTTTTTATTTTATTTTATTTATGTACTTTTTCCCTCCTGCAGGAGCAAAAATGGATTGGCCCCAACAAAGATGTAGCAGGTGTTGGGAGAAGACATCCCATCTGAAATGGAGGTGATCGAGGGAGCTGAACGCTGACCACACCAACATGGGGTTGCGACCGTTGGCTTGTCTTTTTCATCTGCCCACTGCAGTGATCTACGGGTCCCTGTCGCTGTTTGTTTCCATTTTGCACAATGTGTTCCTCCTGTACTACGTGGACACCTTTGTCTCTGTTTACAAGATTGATAAACTGTCCTTTTGGATAGGAGAGGTTAGTCTTCCATAGATTTCTGCCCTTTTAAGTAAGAAATTCTGAAACCAAGACCATTCCTTGCTAGAAATGTTAAGAGCGTTAGTTGTAATAGCAATGTTTCCCTTCAGAGAGCAAGCAAGGGAGCC
Source organism: Rissa tridactyla (assembly GCF_028500815.1). NCBI lineage: Eukaryota > Metazoa > Chordata > Aves > Charadriiformes > Laridae > Rissa > Rissa tridactyla. Next base: position 58,654,302 of record NC_071471.1, read on the forward strand.
TTCTGAGTGCTAATTTCGGCTTTTCATTTTTTTCCGCTTACATAAAGATAGAACAAACTGGGATAGAAAACCCAGAGACTTTGTTCTTAAGACTACCTTTCCTCTGGGGATGTTGGGGTGTTTCACAAGCAGGGAAAACCACTGGCCTTGCTGTATTCATCTGGCAGTTGCCCCAGACAGGAGAATCGTACAGCGGCAATGGGGCAGGGAAGGTGCACTGGAACTGTTCCTGCTGGTTGTTCAGCACGCCAGCTCAGCACTGCTTGCTTTAGTAACAGAACTGGGTCTTTGCGGGAGCCGTCCTGTGGTTTGTTTCACTGTCCTGTTTTCTTTCCTAGACAGTGTTTCTGATCTGGAACAGCCTCAATGACCCTCTGTTTGGTTGGCTGAGTGACCGAGTGTTCCTTAGCACACAGCAGTAAGTTCAGTTCCACTTCCAGCAGAGGCTGGGAAGTTGTTTAGTCTCTGGGGGAAATGATGGGAAATGGGAAGCTTTAAGATGATAGTGTGGGAATGGCTTCTGGGGCGTGGTACTCTTAAATACCTCCTTTTCCTGGCATCTCTAAAGTTCAGTGCTCTTTGCATGTTATTTCAGTACTTGGCTGGATAGAGGAAGTCATGCACCTATTGGGTAGATGTGACCCTAACCCCTAACAATCACAAGTTATACAAAACCTAATATATGGGCATCTAAAATCTCAAGCCCCTCCTATATGAGCAAGCCTCTTAGTAGGGTGTTGGAGAGTGTCTGTATGTGGTTTTGGAGACGCCAGGTGGGAAAGGACAATTATTTCCACCTGGAATGCCTCAGAGCAGTTGTTCCCAAACTCCCTGGATCATGGATCACTGTTGGCCATCAGCATTTCTCGTTTATGTCAAGCTTTTAATGAGAATCATGGTGTGGCTTCCTGCAACTAGTAAAAACTTCTAAGTGTTTAACATTTATGCCGTGCAAAGCACAGACAGTGCAGCACTCTCCGTAAGAGACTTGCTCTGGAGAAAAAAAATCCCTTTCCTTCATGCTTTTTGGCCTTCTTAAACCCATCTTTTCAGTGTATTCACATATTAGCTGAGAAGATATCTGATGTGGGTGCTTGTTGCATGATCAAAAGCTGTATTTGTGTCTAAGCTGTTCATATGACTTCCTTGAAGAGGGAGAATACATGTTCATGCAGGGTTTTATCCAAGTGTCTAAAATTGTTGTCGTCTTTTGCAGGCCAGGAGCAGAGATTTCCTCCCCAGAAGTAGTTCTGAAGAGGCTCAGAGCGCTAAGCCACAATGGCCCCCTCTTTGCCATCTCTTTCCTGGCTTTCTGGGTTGCCTGGGCTCATCCTGGTTTGCAGTTCCTTCTTTGCCTTTGCATGTACGACAGCTTTCTCACCATGGTTGACCTCCATCACAACGCCTTGCTCGCGGACCTGGCTGTTTCAGCAAAAGACAGGACTAGCCTCAACTTCTACTGCTCCCTCTTCAGTGCCATAGGCTCCCTCTCTGTGTTCATGTCCTACGCGGTGTGGAACAAAGAGGACTTCTTTTCCTTTCGCATATTTTGCATCGTGCTGGCCCTCTGCTCCATTGTTGGTTTTACCCTGTCCACACAGCTGCTCCGCCAGCGGTTTGAGGCTGATGGGAAAGCAAAATGGGACCAAGAATCAACCCTGAAAGAGTAAGTGTCATCAATTCTGCAGCAGGAACAAAGGCCTGGCATAGATCTGTAGAGTCCTTTAATGCACTGCAGCAAACTAAATGTTGGGAAGATCCAGGACGAGGCAAACTTTTGTTAATCTCTTACGGTTCTTGTCTGTTGATACAGTTTTCAGAATCACCTCTGTCACACTGGCTCCTAAGGCCTTCTGAAAATAGGACAAAACTGTCTCGTGGCACCCCTGGCCCAAACTGGAGGCAGAGCCCTGACCTGCTGTATGGCCCATCCAGTGTTTGGAACTTGAAATGAGTTAATGTCTAGAGCACCCAGTGAGGCCTGTGAGTGGCAAAATATCAGAAGCAGCTTATCAGGAAAGCATTCCTGCTTGAGCATGAGACCACCTTGCTGCCCGTTTCCTGTGGAGTTGGACAAGCAAATGTCTCTTACCCTTTCACTTGCTTTAGCTACCTGATAAGTGGCTGGGCTGTTGGTGGGCCACCACGCAGCTGGTTTTGCCCGTTCAGCTCCCTTGCTTTTCCTTGGGCTGCCTCACTTGTCTTGTGTATTGAGCTGCCAACATTATGCTGTACTAACACAGCAGATCCTGTTGAGATCTGCCAGGTGAGCTAACGCAGGGATCTGGAAGAGGAGCGTATGCATAGTGGAATGGCTAATAAAAGGACAATGCTTTTATGGACAGAAATCTGAATTTTGAATTCAGAAGCCAAATGTTCTTTGGGAGACCCGTTGCCTGTGGTTGTTGTTAGCAATAAGCAAACATTGTTGTAAAGTGCTGTTTTGATTTGGGCCAGGGAGCAGGAAAGTTGGGGTGGGAGCTGAGGAGAGACAGCTTTGCAGCTGGGGGCTCTCTCTTGCTTGATGTGAGGGATTTATGGTTGCTTTTTTGTTTTTTTCCTTCTCTCCCTTTAGGCTGTACATTGAGAAACTCTCCGTCCCCCAGGAGCAGAGGATCACCCTGGCAGAGTATCTCCAGCAGCTCTCCCGACATCGCAATTTCCTCTGGTTTGTCTGCATGAACCTCGTCCAGGTAGGCGCAGCAGCAACATGTTGTGATTCAGAGGATGAGTGCTGGCTCTGGCTGTCTGAGATGGTGATTCAGCAGTATGTGAGTTCCCCAGGAAGGGCAGAGGTGTTTCCAGCACCCACTTGCTCTTGGAGCCTCCCGCACGTGCTGGCTGATTCAGCAGCTGGTAGCCACTCTCCCTGCTTGTGACCTGAGGATACTTCCTGAGCAAGCTGTGGGATGTTCCTTCCTCTCTCCTGGGTGTAGGCTGGATTACGGAGGTTGGCTGAGCTCTGTGCAGCCCATCTGGGGTGCAGAAGCACAAAACCTGGCTCATGGTGGGGATGAGTTCAGGAGTGCGGTTTGGTGGTGTGGCTGTCAGCAGTGTCTCCTTCTCCTGCATTCCTGAGGCTCACATCACTGTTTTCAGATGCCCAGACGGATCCACCTCCGAGCTGGCTTTTGGCATTTCTGTTCTTCATACTTTTCAGTGATTACTACCAAATGCCGGCAGCCTGCCCAGCTTTCCTCGGTTTTGTGTGCTGCAATCACAGCTCCTGTCTCCCCAGCGATCCCTCAGTTCCCCTCAGGCAGGCTCTTGATGCTGCTCTGCATCTTTGTGTTTGAGCCTTGAGCCTTGCTGCCACCTTATCCTTGTCCTCCTGACAGCTGCCTCCTCCCTCCTGCCATGTCACTGTCTCCCCCAAACCGTTGTGGTCACTGCCGTCACCTCCTTGCCCTGCCTGCCCCAGCAGCACTGTGTGCTAAGCAGGTGCCCTGTGAGCAGTGCCTCAGCAGCTGGGAGGTGGTGCTGACCCCAGGGGTGCAGTGGGCATGGCTGGTGGCATTGCAGCTTTGTGGTCCCAAAGCCTTCAGTGTCGTGAACTCCACAGACAAGCTCTTGCTCTACTAAAGTACTCCAGGCCCATCCTGCGTGGTCCCTTGGCACAGGGCTCCTAGGATAACAGAGTCCAGAGGGCTGTTAGCTTTTTCTGTTCTCTTTTACTGCTGTTCCTGCTGACCAGCTCGTCTGCATGCTGCCTTCACAGGTTTTTCACTGCCACTTTAACAGCAACTTTTTCCCTCTGTTCCTGGAGCACCTGCTGTCAGACAAGATCTCGGTCTCTACTGGATCCTTCCTGCTCGGTGAGTCTCAGGTGGGACTGGAGGGAGCAGCTGGGTTGGGACCTGGCCTGAGTCTGGATTCGCTCTTCCCAGACCTCATCTGGAGAGAGGTGTGCTCACACGCCAGTCTGTGGGCCGTAAGATTCACACATGCACACATCCCACATGCTTCCCTGGGACCTCTGTGTCTTCCTTCCTGGGCACGGAAGTAACTTGGAGCCTCTTCTAGTGGTGGTGAGACCAGCATGTTGGACTCTGGGCTAGATGCCACAAGAGGTATTGTTCTGAACATTAGTGGCTGCAGATAGCGTCCCCAGGGTGTATCAGGGAACACAGCCCTGAATTTAATCCCTTCCTCTCTGTGGTGTATAGACCATTTCTAGGCTGCCCCAGATCTGTGGGCACTGGTCCTAGGATTACCCTGGGAGGGTTCTGTGTGGGCCAGGTCTGGTAATGCTGTCCTCTCCCTCTCATTTCTGTTCCAGGGCTGAGTCACAGGCCCTGTGTGACACTGGGAAAGTATTCTCTCCCTTCCTGCCTGTGAGGTTGATGGAAGGTGGCCTCCATCTGTAGGAAGAGTGTTTGCTGTGCCACGAAGCCTTCTCTGTGTGCATGGGGGCTATTCTGTACTTTGTGTCCTACAGCCCTGCTGACAATAGCTAGCTGTATCCCTTCTCTCGGTATCGGTCCTGGGGACATGGTGGATGCTGAAACTCCCTGAAGCTATTTGTGCCTCTGTCTCTGCTCAGGTGTTTCCTACATTGCCCCCCATCTCAACAACCTCTACTTCCTGTCCCTCTGCCGCCGCTGTGGGGTTTACGCTGTGGTGCGAGGACTCTTCTTCCTGAAGCTGGCTCTCAGCGTTGTCATGCTCCTGGCAGGACCCGATCAGGTGTATCTGCTCTGCATCTTCATTGCCAGGTACGTAGACAGGCAGCACTCAATTCCCCTGCTCTCTGCCACCTGGGAGGGGAAATGACTTGTCCCTGTTTTACAGAGAGGAGTGGGAGGTGGGCAGCAGTAGCCAGGGTTGCACAGAAGCCATATGGCTCCCAGCTCTGACTGCACCTGAGCTTGCAACGTGTCACTGCAGAATCCGTAGGCTGTGCCTGCAGCAGAGTGAGGGAGGCAGGGATGTTCAGGAGGACAGAGACCCAGCAGGGCTGGTGGCAGCCTGCAGCAGCCTCTGCTGGCTGCTGAGCTGAGCTCCCCACCTCCTCTGCAGCTTGCCTGTGGCCGTAGCCCCCAGTATGTGCGGCAGCTGCCTGTTAGCCACTGGCCCAGCGTGTCCTATCCCCAGCCCTGTCTGTGTGGCAGGTCAGGACTGATCTAAGACATCATGGCATGGTACACAAGGCTTATTGCTAGCACTGTTCCCCTCCTGTAGCCAGAGCTTCTCAAATTCTTTCTTTAAGTGTTGGGGAACCTTTCTCTACCCTCTTGCCATTTTCTCTGATCTCTCTCATACTCCAGTCATTTCTTGATGCCTCTATTCAGTGTTTTGCCTGTTGTTCTGCAGCAACCGGGTGTTCACAGAAGGGACCTGCAAGTTGCTCAACCTGGTGGTCACCGACTTGGTGGATGAGGATCTAGTCCTGAACCGTAGGAAGCAGGCGGCCTCCGCACTGCTCTTTGGGATGGTGGCTCTGGTCACCAAGCCAGGACAGACCTTCGCCCCTCTGATTGGCACCTGGCTGCTCTGCACGTACACAGGTAAGTCTGCTCCTGAGGAAAGCATTGGGGCAGGAGAGGGCAGACCTCCACTGCGTTCAGTGCCCTGGGTGGGTGCAGAAAGTTCTTCCAGTTGCTAAGCTGTGCCTGGTCTCTGCATCTCCAAGCCAGTCACTCAGAATGGACAAGGGTCCATCCCCATTGTCCCCGGTCTCACAAACTCTTCTCTGACACCAGGCTACGACATCTTCCAGCGCAACCCCTTGAGCAACGTTGTGAGTGCCCAGCCGAAGCTGGAGTCTGCTGCAGCCTTGGAGCCAACTCTTCGCCAGGGCTGCTTTTACCTCCTCGTCTTTGTACCCATCGTGTGCGCACTGCTGCAGCTCCTCAGCTGGTCGCAGTTCAGCTTGCATGGGAAACGTCTGCAGATGGTGAAGGCTCAGCGCCAAAACCTGACGCAAGGCCGAGCACCGGAGGTCAAAACAATCTAGAGGTGTCTGAGCCCCCGGGGCGTTGCTGGTCCTAGGCTGGTGCAGGACAGCAGGCAAAGTACAGGAATGGCAGGCTGAGAAACCCCGATGTTTACAGTTCAACTGTGAAATGCTGTAATGCCAATGTTTACTCATTCCAGGAGGTGATCGCTGGGGAAGGCAGAGAAGCTCAATATTTGAGGGGCCTGGGATAGATTGCTTGGCCACAGGAGCAAGAACACTTTATCATAGCCTGTTGCAGGGAGCAGAGGGCTGCTCATGCCAGCAGGGAGGTGCTGGGTTGCAGTGTGTGCTGGGGACAGCCCCAGCTCCAGTGTGGTCCTCTGCCCTGGTTATGGCTCTAACTGAGCAGAAAGGGACAGCATGGGGACTCCTTCCTTGCTAGAGCTCTGCAGCTTTGGGGAGTGGAGTGGGAGGCTCCTGAGGGACCAAGTGACCCAGAGGGTGATTTCAGGACAGCAGGTGCAGGAATGGGAGGACCTGGAGGCCTTTCCCAGTAGCTGATACAACCTCTCCCACGTACAGTGCTGTGGTTCTTGGACCAAATCTGCTCTTAGGCATTTCTCATTCACAGGACAGTATCCTGCACAGCCAGGGTCTGCTGGCTGTGATTGTTTTATGCTGAGGCTCCCTCCTTCACAACCTCACAGAGGCAGTTGTTGCTGGACTGGGAAAGGTGCGGGGCTTGAACTGGGATCAGGAGTCTTGAGCTGGAACATCTCATCTGGCATCCCATTGCCTGTGTTTATTCCTCCTCTTTCCTCCACATCCCCTTCCACTCAGCACTGTCACCATCACACAGCTGTGCCAGAGCCCCCTGCCATGCTGGCTGGGGCCATGGGGCCAAGGTCAGGGAACCAACCCCTAACCAAGCCAATGGAGGTGCTAGGGGGAGAGCACAGTCTGGAGGAGACACCAGGTCCTGCTTTTGTGCCTTCAGTTCCTCTTAGGAGCTTGTCTGATACAATGGTGGGCATTCACAGGGTTGAGATTTTACCTCTATGGGGAGAGACTGACACTTTGGCTCCTCTCCACTTAAAACAGTGCCCCAGAGTTTAATCATAGAATCACAGAATGGTTTGGGTTGGAAGGGACCTTGTTCCAACCTCCAACATCATCTGGCTGCCGAGCTGTGGACCCAAGAAGAGAGCAGGTGGTTTGGTCTCCCTGGTTCTGCCTTGGAGCAGAGCAGGCAGGTAGTCACCAAAGGGATCGCTGTGGTGAGGGAGTGTCTCCTCCATCCCTGTTTGGGGGCAGGCAGAAGAGATGTGCCAAAGCAGAGCTCTGCCCTGCGCATCCCTGCAGGAGCAGGGGGGTTGCAGGCAGCGTTTGAAGGCTGCTCCGTGCTTCTGGGTGTGCTGCTGTTTATTTAGTGCCAGGTTCCCTCGGGGGTCTCAGCCCACAAACCTGCCCTCTTGCCTCAGGACACGGCTGCCTTCTGTCTTGGACCAAGACGTTCTTGCCGCAAGGCTTCTGTAACTCTTGATAGTTCAATCATAAGTTATTTGTGCAACTAAGTTTGAGAATGATTCTTCATTTCATAAATTAAAGATGATCTTTTCTGTACTGCTTGGTGATTTTTCTAGCAGGGGGATCTAACCTGGCCGGGTTCATGTGGTGCCGCAGGGGCACAACTGGGGTTGTATGGGAGAAAAAGGGACGTTCCCCTGCAGCAAAACTCTGCTGGGACCTGGCCTGTTTCTGCAGGGGGCAGAGAGGATCAGGGGACTGGTGTGTCGCCTGCCTTTTGGGGGGAGGCGAGTCACTTACCCCTGCTGCTTTAGAAGGCCTCGGGGACTAGACTGTCCTGTTCCTTCAACTTCTGGGGACAAGGCTGGGGATGTTGCTGGGCACCATGCCACCTTCCCAGGGCTGCCTTCACTGCCTGCACCAGCCCTCACTCACAGCTTCTCTGCGCCTCGGCTGTCCCGTCTGCAGTGAGAAACAGAATATATAATGGTTGCTGAGGAGAAAAATAGCTTTGGACATCACCAGTACAGACCACAGATGCAGCCCAAGGCTCTCCTCGCTCCGTTCAAAGGCTGGATCAGGAAGGCAATGCTGGACCAGAAACGGTCTCTTTGCAGAGACTGGCCAGCAACAATTCTGCACAGGCAAGAAAAAAACACAAGTAACCTCCTTAAAAATGCAAATGTGGGAAGATGAGGCCAGGAGGCTTGAGGGTTGTATATGAATGACTTTATTTAAGTATGCTGGGCACCACCAGGCAACATGGTTTGGACAGTGTGCAAGGGAACAGTCAGGCAGATCAAACAAATGCTAGATTGGAGACGGCACCTTTCTACCCGGTCACTGCAGGTTACAAAATGGAGCACTGCTGCTTCTGCAAGGCCAGCAGAGGGGCTGGGAAGGGGAGGAAGAGACCGGGGCACTGCCTGGGGGGCGTGTGGTAACCAAACCCAGAGGGGGTTTGCTTCTTCCCCTCTGCAGCAAACCAGCAAGAACACAACTGATTTTTTTCAGCAGAACAAGGCTGAGCATTGATGGCTCTTCTCTACCCAACAGGTTCTTGCTTTAAATAACAGTCTGTTCTGATCAGGGTAGATGAAGGAGCAGCCTGGCCTCAGCTGGGAAGAGACCACCACACCTGCCTGCCTACAACCTCTCCCAGCCCAGCCTCAAGCTCCAAGAACATGGTTCCCACAGGGGCAACACGCTGCTGCTTACATTCACGTCAGTTGGGGCGATGCACCAGCTTGTGCCACGTCTCTGCAGCAGCCCTTCAGCTCTTACCCCATCTCTGCGCTTGAGAGTGACCCCGAGGTGGTGTGTGGCAATGAACAGAAAGGTGGGGAACAGGCAGGAACTGCCACCGAGCAACTCCAGCTCCACAGCTACTGCCAGGTACTGCAGAAAACTGACAATGGGGGGGGAAGAAAAAAAAAAAAAAAAAAAGACAGCACCAAATAACGCATAAGTAAAACCTAGAGGGGAAACAGTGGCACACCCCAGTGCAAGCGGGTCTGCAGGCCTGCCCGTGGCTGTAAAAGCAGAAGCAAAGCAGCCACCAGGTGAGCAGAAAGGCATGTGCAGTACTGCCAAACACAGCCATGGCGACAGCTTCCTGCTCACACCAACGTCCTGGTACAGTTTATTGTCCTCTAACGCAGTGTATTCATAGAGAACAGCGCGACTCCCTCAAGACCAGTTAGGCAGTGGTATGGCAGAGCTGGCCGGTTGTTCCACTAAGCTGTGAACAGTGTTAACACCGAACAATGGACAGCTGGGTAGCAGGTGTTCAAAGAAGACCCAAAGCATAATTCCCAGGTGCTGTGGTCAGTATTTGAGATATCCTCAGACATTTCAATAAATAAAACAATTCTTACATTACAATGCACCTTCCCAATTATTATTTTGCCCCAGAATGGATAAAGTACACAAGAGTTATGCCTGGCTGCAAATACATGCTCCCTTTGCCCTGACATGGCAGGAAGGTGGGAAACAGCCTCGACTCTTACAGAGAAAGAACATGAGAACTCAGCACTGTAAATCTTGGCAGGTTGAGGGGGAAACACACAAGTGCCTTCACCCCCATTCTGGGGCACTTGCTTCCAGAGGAGAAAAGATATTTAAAACAAGGTACGAGAGAATAACCGTCTAGTACAATGATAGCTGATTAGATTTGCTTTGTTCTACTCCATGCAATACAAACTAAGTCCTATCACCAACTTCTCCAGCTGTGGTGCAGACCCACACACCAGGCTAAGAAGTTACACACGCATACACGCACTCACACCCCAAAACAGTGGGGGCAAATGGGTTTAACTGTTGAGAATGTGCTTTCTCTTAATAAAAAATATATTAAAAACAACTTCAAAAAACCTACTGATGGTGAAGACACTGCTGAAGAAAGTAGCTATGGGACCTCAGCTGTGCGTTTCCAGACAATCCAGGCATCACAGTCGGGCTGACTAACGCCTGCGTGAGCAGTCTGCAGTGGTTGGCTCCCTTCTGGCTTGCTAGGCAGTTTCTATAAGCTGTTCCCTTTGTTTTTGCTTGCTTGCTTGTTTGTTTTACAGTGACAAATGTGATTGCAATACAGAAATTAAGGGACTGAAATGAAAAAGGAATGGGCCATTCGGGAGAAATTCCCTGGTATTTTCTCCTTTCCGTTCAAAAAAAAAAAATTAAAAAAAATAAGAAGTTAGTAGTACTAATACAACCCTCCTGCTGCTGTCGTCTTTGCTCAGTGACATCGGGGCATGCTGGCGCACACACACACACACAGGCAGCTCTCAGACACTCGGACTCAGAAAAGCGAGTTTAGAACTGAAGTGAGTCTTCAGAGGAGACTGAGGACAGGTCCCAGGGCTAGAAGCTTTTTCGTTGGATGGCACGAGCTCCATCTTCTTCATATTCCTTTTTCGAAACCCACATTTTCTTAAAGGTGTCCAGTGAGGCCAGGATAGAGCCGCTGGGGAGAGACAGGCACGTTATGAGTTAAAGGAAAATGTTGGGGGCACCCTCATCATATCTCTGCAGAGATGAGCTGTTTCCATTGTATGACGCTTCCCAGTTATCTGCAGCAGAAATGCTCTCTGGACAGTCGCTTCCCCTCCTGTTAGCCTCAAACATGGCAGCACTACAGAGCCTAGCACCAGCCGCCCCCTCCCACACGACCTCCCGATTGCTGCTCCAAACCCCAGCTCTCGTCACACAGGATCTGGTCTCATTTTCTAGGATTGTGGAGCAGAGCTTAGTTCTCCCAATCTGCAGCAAAGACATACACAAGAGGGAGAATGTACCTAGAGCTTCTGCCCAAGTAATGTACTACCTATGAGCTTGTTCCACCTCAGACTGGATGTTAAGACTGGTAAGAAAAGGAGAATTAATGGGTCCTGCAGGATCCTTAATGATAGAAAAGGCTAAAGGGCTGGCAGTGCAGATGGAGTCAAGCTCAGTAAGCACGCTGAGCATCGCGCAGCTGAAGGATGAGACCTCCTGACACACAGCACCAGACGGGACAACAGCGTGAGTGCCAATAGGCTGTGCCTCCCCAGCCCTCATCCCACCACAAGATGTATCACTGCGCAGTACGTACCCAATCCACGTGGAATACAATCTCTCCTGAGGAGCTGATATCTGGGACAAAGAGAGAATCAGTCAGTACCTTCCCAAGATCCAGTCTGCTCCTTCTGCCACGCTTCCCCCCATTTCACTACAGCTGACAAATACAGGTATGATCTCTCCCACTAGAAAGACACCCAGCAAAACCCCTGCCCACCACCCCAAAACAGCCACAGTAGTCCAGGATACTGGACGGGGGTCACGTTGTCACAGGAGCCATCTTCTCTGTGGTGAAACCAAACAGGTTTTCATGACAACAGCAAATACTGTTGGGCTGTCTCAGGAAAGCTGTTTCCAGTTTGAAACAAATGACAACTGCACTCTCAGCACAGTTCTTTAAAGGCTACAGAACAACACACATATAGTAAGTGATAAAACACAAAAGAGACTGCTCCTACCCTTATTTTAACATCCTTCGGAGCTAGTTTCTTCACTTCGCTCAACAGCCTGTCACCAAAGCCTACATAAGACAGAAAATGCATAGTCTGAGCCCCTCAGCAAAATCCCAAGTTCTATCTACTAACAATGTGGACATGTCCTGTGCAGTCCTATTCAAGTATCCCGCTCCAGATCTCACAGAGACAGCAGTTTGGAGATGCAGAGAACACAGCCAGGGAGACAACGTTTCTGTCTCCCTCAGCCAGACCTCAAACACTGGCACAACAGGCTCTATCCCTCAGCAGCAGCTTGAGACAAGCAAACAAGATTTTTTGCTCATAACACTGGTGGGCCATTTCCCTCCTTCTCTGGGCGTTCCTCCTGTGTCCAGCCCATTTGTACTGGGGAACAGGGTTTGACTGGGAAGACCAGGACATCTGGAGATGTCCACCTGTGGATAACACGCTGACGGGTTCTGGCAGAGGAGATCTTTAAGTTGATGGGGGCCAGCTGAGCCCTGAGGGGATGGGTAGAAAGTTTGCTGCACACATGTAGCTGACATTTCATGCAGTACCAGGACTGTTGGACTCTCTCAGGTACCAAAGACCTAAGGAACCTCAGGAGATGCAAGAGCCTTTTAGGTATCCAGTCTCAGCTATCCTGAACAGAGCAGCAGAAATGAGCACAGCTATTCAGTCCTGACACAGGCAGAGTGATAGGAGGAAAAAAGATAAAAGCCCCCCCAAGCCCAGCAAGTGATATACAAGGGCAGAGGTGTCTTGCATACCCAGAAGGGTATGACTAGGACTCGGAATATCAGACAGTAACCCCCCTGAGAGAGCAGAGTTCCCACAGTCCTCATCTCACAGGACAAGCTGGGTGATCTAGGTTGTCTTCCCAGTTTCACGTGAGAAGGAAGCAAGAGATCAGATATGTCACAGCCCACTGAAAGAGGAGAGGCAGGAACCTTTGAAAAGCGTGGAGCCTCCAGACAGCACAATGTTGGAGAACAGCGTTCGCCTCAGGTCCATGTCTGATTTTTGAATGGCAAAAACGAGCACCTCGTGGAGTCCTTCACATTCCTCCCCTATCAGGTCTGGCCGGAACAGGAGCTCTGGGGCTCGAAAACGGGCAGGGCCGATCTGCAAAGGATCAGAGAGGAAGAGAGAGCAGTGTGACTCTGTTCACTGTCTACAGTTTGGGCCTGCCTTTACTACATGAAATTTGAGAGTAACAAAGTTTCCTGGACATTTCATGCTGCATCACTAGCTCCCAAGTGAACACCAGTTTGGTCTACTGCTCTTAGAAAAGGTGCTGTTTCCATTTTGCAGATGAAAGAGATGAAGAAACCTGCTCAGTCCCATACAGCAGGTCACTGGCAGAAAAAGGAGCAGATCCACCCCTGGTGCTGGAGGTAAAACCTGTATTTCCTCTCCTTCAACCATTCTATAGTAGGCTCAATCTTTTCAGGACCATTCCCAGCTCACTCTTCAAAGCAATTGTTTCTGCACCTCTAGGCAGGACAAAAGCCACATACAAAACCACTGCTGAATTTACAGTGACCTAATAACTACCCACACTCTGTTCCTCATCTGCATAAAGACTTGCTAAATCAGAGCCTGCACTCAAACAGTTCAGAGTCCCCATGGTCACGTTGTACCCTTACCCAGGACTTCCAGTAGAAGTTGTGAGGTTTATAATAAGGTTTCCTTCCCCTAAAAATTCCAGTGCACAGTCAACAGTCTGGGATGAGTTCTGGTCTTTTAAAATTATCCCCTCCCGCCTAACACCGCATTAAATTTCCCATCACTAGGCTGAAAGATATTCTAGAAACCCTGTGCTTCACATCAGGAATTCTCTGAGGGTCGCCCTTACAAACCTCAATAGTACTTCCATCTGGCAGGTAGTACTGAGCCTTCTCGGTCTCCAGAGTCTCATCCTTCTGGGGGTTTATTGACAGGTAGCAGGCACGCTGCAGAGGAAAGAATCAGGGAGGGGGAGATGAGAAGGGTAAACCCAAATGCCTCTGATAAAATGCTTTTCTCACTAACAACAAAAATTCATGTATTCTCCCTCAAGGGAGATCAATTTCAACAATATTTTGTGCTGAGGAAAAGATCTTTTGGGTTCACATCAGGTAAAAATACCTATTCATGCTGCAGCTCCGTGTGATGATTAGAGACATCAAGGACGCTCACCCCGCCTCTAGCTGCTGCTCACCTCTTACTGCTTAGGAGTTACCTCCTCTAGCGCAGATGGGGTAACTATCCTGTGAGCGCTTCCAACCTACTGTAGGGCAAAGTAAAACATGCACCTGAAACACCTTTAGTGCCATTAACCTCGTATAAAGGTGCACTCAGGTAACTTTGCAACACATTAGGAGCATGAACAAAGTCCCTTACTGCATTTCAACAGGGTAAATGATAACTAATAACTAACAGCAAAAATTCCTTAACATGATCTAAGCTGCTCACTTCCCATTGACCACCTATGTTTTAAGTTACAGGAAACAAAATACTTTGACTTTTCAAACTGCTCCAGCACCCCATTTTTTTTCTTCCACAGTAAGCTTTGTTATTCCAAATGGTTATCATTTGGGGATTAAAAAAAAATAGTATCTGAACAGAATCGCTGAAACATTTAGGTTGGAAGGCACCTCGTGAGATCATCTATTCCAACCCCCTTGCTCAAGCATGGTCAGCTAGAGCGGGCTGCTCAAACCCACGTCCAGTCATGTTTGGATTACCTCCACAGATGGAGAATCTACAAACCTCTCTGGGCACAACCTGCTACAGTGTTTGACCACCCTCACAGTGAGCCAAGAAAAAGAGAACAATGTTTGCACTGAAGTAGGTATTAATCTTAAAGTAAAGCAAAATGTGTACGCCGGAGAGCAAAAATCAGGTTGTTTCCTCTCTCTGACTCACTACTGGTGAGTGTAGCCAGTACGCAAAGCGGGACTTGGCTTGCTTTCCCGTGCTCTTTGTTTCCCTAAGTGTATAGTCTAGAGAAAAGATTGCACTGGTGCAAGACTTTGCAGTTAACGGTCAGCACAATGCCTTTTAATAGTTTCAGCACCCAAGATGCAAAGGGAGCCTTGGCCGTTTATGAAAAGTACAAGTGTGTTTCTGAAGAGTACAAGCCTCTTGCTTTGTCCCATAAGGTCACTGCAATTGCACTGCGACTGCTGCTTGGTACAAAACAGGCTGCTTCTGAAGCACAAAGTTCTCCAGCACGCCTCTGATCACCAGATCTTCTGGTCCACAGATGCTGCAGTATCTACACACGTCAGGTTTTTTCCTCCCATTCAGCAATAAACACTTGTAGAACAGAAAGCAGCTACCAGGTTAAAACCTACAACCCTATAAAGTCTCCTGCTCTGCAAAAGCCATTCAGCTGCACCATGACATGAAGCACGAACACTGCTCCCTCAGCACAGCGACACTGAGCCACGGCCATGCAGAACAAGCAAACTATTTCCATTATGGTCCTTTGCCAGTAGGTCACAGACTCAAGAATAGCACATTAACGTTCTCAAGCCCTGGTACAGGATTCTGACTCAGCCCAGAGTTATCTGCGGCAACCATAGCTTGTGATGGGGGCCCACAGCGTGGCGGCAACTGCCAGGCATCAGCACACAGAAATCACAGCCAGCACTGGCCTGAAGACTGGCCCCGAATACTGAAGGCATGGACGCGTAGGCAGCCCTGAGTCACACACAGCCTTGCTGAAATCAGAGAGCAACCCGTCTGTGTGAGCACGGCGATGCTGCAAAGCTGATGTGAGTGGTCACCAGCTCTGAGCTATTATTCGCTGTCCCACCTCTGTCCTCCTCTCTTGGCACACAACAGAAGCCAAGGTAACTGCTTTGCTAGGGATCTTAATCATGCCTTTCCAGATTGCTGCATTGCTCTAAGGTCACTAAACACTGCAGACCCTATAAAGAGGGGAATCTTTTATAAGTGTAAATGCTGTGAGTGAATTCTTTCACAGAGGGGGGCGGGGGAAAACAACTTTCAATATCCCACTTGCGATCCCTACCTGCCATGGATTTTACAGACCCATGCCCTGAAGGGTAAACAAACACTAGTCAAAGATTATCATCAGACCCTGAGAAACTGCAGCACAGATAAATGCAAAACAGATTCTGCCTTCATCTCCGTGTTAACAGACCCTCAATAGGGATTAGATGTGACCTTGACTATAAGTGTCCCAGAATACAGGATGGTTGAAGTTGCAAGGGACATCCTTGGATGTCATCTTGTCCACTCCCCTTGTTCAAGCAGGATCACCTAGAACAGGTTGCCCAGGACCACATCTGGATGGCTTTTGAATATCACCAAGGCTGGAGACTCCATAACTCTCTGGACAACCTGTACCAGTGCTTGGTCACCCTCACAATAAAAAAGTTTATGTTCAGACAGAACCTCCTGTGCTTCAGTTTGTGCCTCTTGCCCTGTCACTAGACATCACTGAAATGAGCCTGGCTCTGTTTTCTCCGTACCCTCCCTTCAGACATCTATATAAACTGATGAGACCCTCCCCAACCTTCTCTTCTAACGGCTCAACAGTCCCAGCTCTCTTAGTCTGTCCTCATATGAGAGATGCTCCAGTCCTTTAACAATCTTAGTGGCCTTAGTCTCCCTCGAGTAGATAAAGGAAGGAGGTGCAGAGCTAGGCAGGCTGGCACTTCCCACTAGATTTCACAAGTCATGACTTCAACACAGAAACAGTGCATCACCTCCTTGATGGTCTTGACAATCTCAAACTCAGAGGTTGTGTGGAAATCATAGCCTTCCTTCCGGAGATAGAGACGCAGGAAGCGTGAGACATCACGGCCAGCAATGTCAATCCGCATGATGGAGTGAGGCATGGCAAAGCCTTCATAGATGGGAACCGCATGGGTAACGCCATCCCCGGAGTCCAGCACCACTCCTGTAGTCCTTCCAGTCGCATAGCTAGCAAAGGGGAAAACAACCAAGTCAGAACAAGCAATTCAAAGTGACCCCAAGCATGCAGCACATCCAGGCTCAACTCGGGGAGCAGAGATTTCACATAAACAGGGGCTTAAAAGAAATCCCAAAACCTAGTTCTCATCATAGTTCAGCAAGTTCCTGTAAACTCCTTATTACAGAAATTAAATTGAGTTTCAGTTCTTGCTTGAAAAGGGGATAAGTCAGACATTAGTGTGGTCTTCCATGGGTTTTTTTTGTTTCTGAAAAAATGGATTTCACGGCAACATTTCACAAGCGCAAATCAAAGACAAAAGACACTTACAGACTAAGCACAGCTTGCATGGAGATGAATAGTGCTGGCACATTGAAGGTCTCAAAAAACACCTCAGCAGCACGCTCTCTGTTCTTGCGCGGGTTTAGGGGTGCTTCCGTCAGCAGCACAGGATGCTGGTAAAGAAAACATGGAGCTGTGCTGCAATAATCAGGAGGCAGCTAGACGTGTGTTCCTGAAAAATTCTGCTTATTCACTTTAGGAACCAGTGGTGCAAGAGGGCAGGCAGAAAGGAGTAATTTCCGCTACTGAGCTGTATTAGACTGTGAATAACCTCTATAAAGTTGAAAGACCAGCAGTGTTCTGGTTTGGTTACAAAGAAGCGTTAGGAAATTACTCTGTGAGTGACCCTGTCCTGTGAAGGATGAACAAGATGACTCTCGGTGCCAAAATTCAGCCAGATTAGCCAAAATACACAGACCCTAAGAAAGGGTGAAGGCATATGGTCTTAGCACGAGCAGGCAAAATATTCCTACTCCACTTATACAACCTATTGCTCTAAGTCATTTAATAATTTTTGGTCAGCTCCTTCCAGACTACAGGATTGTGGTTTTCTCCTTCCTCACTTCAAATCATGTCTCTGCTGGGTGGATATGTCTGATGTGCAGGCAGAACAGGAAAAGCGGGAAGCACCTGGCCTAGAGCAGAATCATTAGAGAGAGCGTGAATAACAAAATCTGAAAGTTAGATTTTCAGTCAGGCCAGAACATTAGATCCAGGGAGAAATTCTACTTGAATGCTTCTTGTGTACCACCTCCTGAGAGGTGAAAGAGCCTAATTTAACAACAGACACATTTAGAAAGAAAAGCAAAGGAAACGCCCCAAATCTTTCCTGGAGTTACAAGGCTCCTGGTGTTATGTGTTATACACACACTGAATGATGCCTGTGCCATTCCATGATGGGGTATCTCACCTCCTCTGAGAATGTCTGAAGCTGGTCTTTTGAATACACGTACTGCCAAATGCGCTCCATGTCGTTCCAGTCCTTCACTATGCCATGCTCCATCGGGTATCGGATTGAGAGGAGACCTCTGTGCTCCTGAGAAAACAGAGAGGACAACAGATCATATCTGTCAGACCCAAACAATCACATTTCTGAGCACCATGACTATGATTTAATTTCAGAGACACTTTTTGATTCCACTAAAAGACAATTTGTCTTTAGCACATAAGGAAAAAATTGAACATTAATCACAAACATCTCTCCCAGAGAAGTATTCATGAGATTAAAAAAGGCCTTTTTAGACCAAGTAGGAAAGTCTGCCATTTGCAGAGCACATTCCATCCTAACACTTTTCAAGCCAACATACAGACACTTATCAAACGGTATCTTTGTTCTACCAGCTCAGTCACGATATAACACATAACAGGGTGGTATTGGGGAATGTAGTTTGGAGGGCTCACAAGAAATGTAAGACCATACAGCTACATGCTGACAAAATCAGGACTGCAGAAAGACAGCTTCTTGCCCACACCAGGGAGATAAAAGGCAACCAAGTAGGGTCCATTTCTAAAGTTCCCAGTCAAAAACACAAGGATGTAACCATACTGACCTAGAAGTAGCCTAGAAAAAAAGTGAGAGAGATAGGACTTGGGAAAAAGGTCTGTGGTCAGCAGGCTGGCACAAGAATTTCAGGAATTCCCACTCCACCTGGGACAAACTTGAAAGTGACAATCTATTCTGCTCTTCAGATCTATACACTGATATCAAGGAACCACAGCCCTTTTAAGCACAACTGCTACAGCCCATCTTACCGCAGCATATTGAGATATACGGAGAAGTGCAGTACACAAGTTTTCTTACCTCTGCCTTTGGACCAATGAAAATATCCCCTTCTAAAGCACCAGCCATAACACGAACATGCTTTGGTCTGCCCACACTGGAACACAAACAAAAGTGTAAATGCTTCTAGAGAGCGCACTCAGGTCTACACAACAATTAACTACTTTGTGTTCTTCTCTGTCCTAACCAGTACTGTCTAAAGCAATGGGTGAGTCTGGGGGCACTATCAGGTGCAGACAGACCCAGGTTTGCCCTGAGCTAATCTCAGAATCAGAGGTGAAGAAAACAGATTGTAGACAGTCCTAAATTGCAGGACATAAGCCAGCTGAGTCTGGCCACGCTTTCCCTGATGATTCAGGACTTATTTGTTCCAGCAGTGCCTGAGGTGAACATGGCTACACTGAGCTGACAGATCCACGTGGTGTTGCCTGACCTCAGCTAGGCTTCTCAGATTAGACATATATAGTCCCATACCCAAGTTCGGCATACAGAACACATTGCTCAGAACACAAATTAGCTCATTAAAAACCCACCCAATTGAAAATAAAAGCCAGTGACTATCCAGAGTTCCTGATCTAGCAGTCCTTCTTCCAGTAAGTCTCAGAAGACTTCCAGGGAAGTTTGGCAGGAATCAAAGCTTCAGAACACACACCACAAAAAAATACAGAGGTCTTCACACCTCTCATCCCAACTTTATCTCTTTTCTGGTTCTTTTCCTATTGTCTCAAGGCTAAAGGATCCTACAGCTTTGGCTAGGTATTGTGCCTGTCAAAGCGATATAATCTTTTATGGCACATCCCTCCAGAAAATCTCAAAGTGCTTAATAGCAGAGATTCCCTCTGCCTGATGCTTCTGGCAGCAGGCTGAAAAAGAATAACTCATTTCTCCAGTTACAAAATTGGACGATTCTTCCCCTCTACATATCAAAGAACTGGTACACTGTAATAAGAACTTACCGAGACCAGGAAATACTTACTAGTTTGGAAAGCAGTATTTCGGTATTTGATCGCCTGCAAAACCTGCTTTAATCACACCTGAGCCCTGTGGAAACAACAGATAAATACACGAGCTTATCACTCATTCAGCCACCTTTGTAAGTTTTAAAGGAGTAGCAGCGTACATCAGCACTGCCAGATCCTTTCCTTTTTACTAGGAATAAAGCTCCCCAGGGACTGATTCTCCAGGCAGGGCTGGGGATGGGAAGATGCCAGCAGGCCAGCTTGGCCACTAGAGGGGAGTAACTGGCACCCTCCCTGGCAGTGACACATGGCAGAAACACCCGGGAGCATCCTGGTACTGCTTCGCAAACACACCCAAATGCCAGTCTGTACAGACAAGTATTTTTCTACCCAGTGGTACTGCTAAGGGGTGCAGGAGGCTAAATCTAAGCTCTGCAGTTTTCTATTGATCTTAAATACTCTCTGGGTGGAGGAGAGCACTCCAGAAAGCTGAGCAAGAGCAAATGAACTCTACCAGCTTCAGGGGGCGCTGGCAAAAGAGGGAGGATGAAGGCTGTAGGCCTCTCAGAAGAAGTGGATTTGGAAAGGATGGCAGGAGGGTGGATAAAGTCAGAGAAGGGAGTAAGAAAGGACTGTGTGAAACAGGCTGGAATGGAAACTAGCAAAAGGAAGATCAGGTGGTGGATAAACTAGCTAACGCTAAGGAGGCAGGTCACAGAAATGTAGTCAGAGAAGACACTGGAAATGAACTCAGACTGGGGTCTGGACAGAACAAAGGTTCCAGTCAGACTGCAAGGGGAAGGGCTGGGGGCAGGAAGGGTGGCCGACAAGGACAGGGCTTGTTTAGAAGGGACAAGGAAGAAGAGATTAGGTATGTCAGTCAGAAAGGCACAAATCCAAAAAGCCTTCTCCGTCATTCAAAGCAGAACAAGCAGCAAACACAGAGCGGGTAAAACCAGACGCAGGGAGGCCCTGGCAGGGAGTCAGCACTGGGCATCTGTCCCCACAGCTCCTGTCCCTGTCAGTATCACCTGGAAGCATCCTGGGAACCCCATCATCAACTTGGATCTGTGCTGACTCCTTCCCCTCCTCCATTTCCTCTCCCTGCACAAGGGAATGACATCTTGAAACAATGAGCAGCTTGCAGGAATACCCAAGTTTTTCTATGGAGTGGATCTTCATAGGATCTCCTCAGATAAGCCGTTTCACTGGTAATCCCAGACTACCATGGGAGTAAGCCTTTCTGCAGAAAGAAGAACAGTTTTGCTTTATCCCATACTGGGAGCAAAACATGCAAGTCTGCACTGAAACCTGTGACGTGCCTGTTCACTCTCAAGCGCTCTGCAGCAGGACTGCTCTGTTTTTGAGGCCAAAAAGTCATTCTGGATGCGCCAGAGCATTTTAAAATGAGTAGCAACACAGTTCCCCCACCGCTTTCACCTTGGCACCACCTCTGCGTGGTTCAGCATCACTGTCTTCACTTGGAGGCTGAGGACAAATGAGTTGCTCAGGGCTCTGCCAAACAAGCTCTGGCTGCAGCGGTTTCTGATGGTGCTGTCCCAGCTGCCTGCCTGGTTCCTGCCAGAGGTTACCAGCCAGATCAGGCTCAGCAGAAAGGAATGCGGGGCGGCCCCAGCCTCTCCAGTTCACAGCCCGGCGCCTTATTCCCAAGCTACTTTTATCAGCAGTTTCAGCCAAGATGCTGGGCTTTGCACAGAGCGTGTGTGCTCTGCCACCAGGGCCAGGGCACTCCTGCCTTAAATACGCCAATCAGATCTGCCAGGATGCCTCTGTAAGAGATGAGTATCAGGAACACTCTACAAACCAGACTTAGCTAATTATAAAAGATATAAAAGACAGATTGCTCAAATCCTCATCTCCTGACAAGCGCCTGCAGCCAGGCTGTCTCAAGGAGCACACCCAAGCTGGCAGCTTGGCAGGACTGCTCCCTCTGGGCAAGAGGGACTCCGCTCCAGTTGCATCCCAAAGCGTGCACTAACAGGGACCAGTGTGACGAAGCAGCCTGTGAAGTGTTAAAAAGACCTAGACAGACTCTCTTCTGGCTATTCATTTCAAAGTGAAGCAAGGAATAAAACAAAACCACTATTTTGTTTTTCTTTATCATAGCTTATAAACACCTTTATACCTGGGAAATAATACCATCCTTTGTCAAGCCTTGTAGCCAAAAAGTTGAATCAAACACAATATCATAACGGCATCAGCATATTGTGCTTATTGAATATTTTATTCAAGATAATGACTGATCTTGCTGCCAGCACAGCCTGCTGCTGGGAAGCAGTTTCAGGAAAACAATGATACTCCTGTTTAAACGCAGAGATCGAAACTTCCTTATGCCAGGCCAAAAATTACCCAGCATGTCCTGGTGAGATTCCCAGCAAGTTATGCATTTTAAAATTTACAAATTGAAGTTAGCCAAATGCGTCAGTAGTTCAGAAATCCTAGCTGGAGTCAAAGATGAACGACTGTTTTGAATGTACCGGTAGAACGGGACTTCAACACAGTTGTGCTTCCAAGTGCCTGGGAACAAACCGAGCACAGCTGTTTGCTATCTCTGCACTACAAACACCTGACAGCATTTTTTGACCCATTCAATTTTTCTTGAAAACATTTTATTTCTTTGAAGATACATGTGCAGTGAGTAAATCTATTTATTATAGCCCAGTTTGAGATTCCTATACAATGAAAGGAAAAGGTTTAAGTTTTGAAATAACCTTGGCTGATCCAGAAGGTTTAAAGTAAAGACCTGTTTTTTCACCTTTGTTTCAGATAATCAAAACCACATGCATCCTCCTTTCTGCAACAAACTTTGATTTATTAAAACTTATAAAAATTTCAAAATTAATATCCCTCCACCTGTAACTACACTGGCTGGGCTTTTATCCCATTTTGTTTGGTTTTTGTTTTGCTTTTTTTGTTGTTTTTATTTTTTTAATCTGAGCAAAAGAATAAAAGAAGAAAAACTACATGTTAAATGTAAAGGTGAAAGAAGATAAACACAAGGCAAGTTCTCCTAAGTACCTTGAAGTAAGTGAACACGCCTCTTCCGCTAGCTCTGTAGCTAGTCAGTTATTGATTCATTCATCTTGATGCATTTAGGACTCAAATTTAAATGGAAATCACCAAGAGAGTCAATCTGCCGTGTAGCACTTTTTATGGAGAGTGCACATTTCATATTGTTGTAGAACTATTTTATTAGCTACACATTTTATAAGACCAAGAACAAACCAAAGACACAACAGCCTTTACTTACAGCTCAACTGTTTAAAATGCCACCACTTTAGACTACAAAGCCAAATTTTATCCCCTTTTATGTAAACAGAGACAATTCCATGGAGGTAAAGGAATTTGCACTTGCTTAGGCCACAGCTGATCCATGCTGTCTGTTTAAATATGCATTACATTCATCAGGGCTCCCAGACCATTTACTTCAGAGCAGGCTTGTTGGAGTGCAAGACGGGAACACAACTCTTAAAAATGACTTATTGGACATGAAGTAGAATTAAGGTTCTACTGAGGTACAGCTCCAGCCACTCACTGTATATTACAAAACTCTCCCTGCTGAAAAAACGCGGCCGAGTGTACTGTTTGGCAAGAGAAAAAACCCTCCTTGTTGAGTTTTTAGCTACCTACCCTAATGTCCATTTTGGAACATGCCGAAAAACCAGAGCAGGGCTGTGACTGGGGTGTCTGGCTTGTTCACCAGCTCAGTACCTCACTTTCCCCTCCCATCCACACGCATACATGAGATGGGATAATATTCAGCCTTGAAAAGCTGCCTGCAGCTCTCTGAGGAGCAGCAGTAATGAGGTAGTAGGAACAGCAGTACCTGCTCTGTGCAGCTCTGCTTCCCATCCTGCCTGAACTCAGAAGAGTACCAAAAATGCACTGTCACCACAAGGCTCCTTGGCTGACAGCCTGCCAGCCTTAAAGGCAGATGTCACAACAACTGCTTCATTCTACTTCTTGTACAGGGAGGGAACTCATTAATCAGAGAGGCAAGAAGAAGAATTAACTTTTATAAGACCAGCTGATAAAATGAGAAAAGAAACAGTCAGTTGCTGGCACATGAGCCCTTCTTCAGGTCTGAAGCAGGGGCAGCAACTATTGCTCTAAATAACAAAAGGACAGGCTGAAATTAGATATAGGCTGCTGTTATATGACTCCAGCACAACAAACTCATCCTCACAGCACCAGAGTGCCTGGAAATAAGTTTAATGGTTAGATAATCACTCAACACCACAGCAGGGTCAGTCTAATTCTCCAGTCATTTCTAAGAACAATCAACCTAACTTATTCTTTAATGTCTCCAATACAGAGACAACGTTGTTTTCCTCCACATAGTCAATTCCACTGCTTAATCTCCTTTTCCATTAGATATTTTCCCTCAACGTCTAACCTAAATCTCTCTGCTGTGATTCCGGGGAAAGAAACTAAACCAAAACTATATCAGAGAGCTCAAGCTGTAGAGAGGAAATTAGGGTCAGTAATAAAGCAGTGAACAGAAGAATAATTGGCTTGATCTGAGAAGACATACAATAATCCAGCATATGGGTAAAAATGCAATAGGCCGAGAAGCACTAGGCTAGCAAGTCCACGTGTCACATGGCAAAAAGATTCAGCAGAAATTAAGATGATGGAGAAAGAAGGAATCACAACACTGACCCTCTGACACAACAAAATCTGAATCGCTGGCAGCAGAGGTCAGAAGGGAGGAGCGTGAATCTGTGACTCACTACACTGAAGGAGGCTCCCTCTAAGATAGGCCCTCCCACCCCTTCTTGGATGGTCCTTTCTCTTGGGAGGCCAGCATGGATGGGGCTAATCAGAACTGCACCCAGAAGTATCTCAGCAAGGCATGCAACCACTCTCCTTCACCTCAGACTGCGCAATCACCCACACAGGTTGAAGGTCTGCTTGGAGCATTATCAGCAAGGAGCTGCCATCTGCGACACCACACCCCGCTGCCAAATTGCAGCTGATGCAACCCGTGCTGGGAGCAGTTCCTTCAGGAGCTCTGCCTCCTGCGGGCTTCGTCCAGGGAGCCCATAGGGGAACCCACGGTGGAGCACAAGGGGGAAGCCAGGCCTGGGGTGCCTGCACTCCCTTGCCGTGACCGCCAGGCAGAGGTGTCTGGTGCAGGGGTGGCTGTCCCCCTTCGCTGGGCCTGTGACGGGGGGTGGCTGTAGAGTGTCATCTCCAGCGTGGTCCGACGGGGCACAGCAGACACCCCAGACGACGCCGGGAGCGCGGCCAGGGCCTGGCCCAGCGGCCACCATTGTCCCCCACGCACAAAGAGGGACAAGGCGGGGCCGCGGGCGCAGCCCCGCCTGACGGACAGCTCGGCCCGCCAATGAGCACAGGTGCTCTCCGCGAGGGCGGGGCAGCCAGCGCCCCGCTTCGGCAGGTAACGCCGGGCTGCCCCCGCTGACTGACAGCCGCCCAAGCCAATGGGGCCGCCCCGCCCCTCCCGTCAGCAGGCACCTCGGCGGCGGCGGGGGCTGCTGCCCCTCGCTGGCGGGGAGCGGCCCTCCGGCGGGGTGACAGGCAGCCGCCTCAGCCAATCGCGACGCGCCGAACAGCGACGGCCCCGCCCCAGCGACGGCCTGCGAGGACGCAGCGTACGGCGCCGTACGAAGGCCTGAGGCGGCGGCCGAGCCCGGCGGGGGAAGGGGGGGGTGGGGGGGGGGCGGGCGAGGCGCGGCCGCTCCCGATGACAAAGGGGATTGCGGCCCTCCGGTCCTTCCCGCCCTCCCGGGACGCGCGGCCGCCCGCACTCACGTTGTCTATGACGACGGGCTGGTTCGCTATCACGTCGTAGGACTCCATGGCGAGGAGCCGCCGCAGCCACCCGTCAGGGAGCAACAGCCCAGCCCTCAGCGGCGCCTGCGCAGAAAGGCGGCGCGCAGCCCCATGGGTGATGTATTCCTCCGGCCGCGGTGCCTGCCGGGAAATGTAGTCCGGGCCCCGCGCGGCGCCCTGTGGGACGGCGCGGCGGGAACGGGGCATGCCGGGAAATGTAGTGCGGAAAAAGGGAAAGACAGATGCAGCGCCATGGCCTGGAAACGGCCTTCTGGGCATGAAACCGGGGAGGGGCGGTGGGTGCTGGGTCCCGGGGGGTAACTGTGCGCTTCCACCAGAAAAACACTGGGTTTCAATTGGCTGATTACCAGTCTAATAGACTTTTTTCCTCAATTTTTCTAATCAGAAAAAAAAAAGTGATCTCATCACCTTCTGCAGAGGGAATCTGTCGCTAATAGAAGCGTTTCGCTGTCCCATCGTTTTGTGGGATCACCTCCACAAACTGCTGGTCTTAACGCATCTGTTCTCTCAGTATTACCTGATTTTCTGCATTTTTTGAGGCACGGCCACCAGAAGTGTCAGTACACAGAACACATATGCATGTATTATATATCACATATAGGTAATATGCATCCTACTATTAAATAATGTGCCTCCTCTTGTTTGCCATTTGCCGCGTGTTGTGGAAGCTCAGTTGATGACTGTCAAAGACAGTAAAATGATACGTTTACTTGAAACTCTGAGCAACATCGCGGCGTCTTGAAATCAGTGGAAATGTACTTCCCTGCCGGCCGGTGCACGCAAGGGCTGGCTCAGAACCCACCCATCTCCTCCTGCATCTTTCATGCAGACACTGAGGCTTTTCTTCTGTGGTTTCTGCCTTCAGCCCAAGCAGATGGTCTCATCTCAGATATTCACCACTCACCTAGTGTAAAAGAGGGGGTTTTTTTGTACGATAGGATGGAGCGGTTTAAATTATTTCCAGATCGGTATGGTAACACCTCAGTAAATGCCATGAGAGACTAATTACTCGTGTATTAAGCCAACACCGCATTTCATAAATGACTCTGTTATGATCTTCTCGGTTGACTGTAATTGACACAAAATTGTCACAAAAAGTAGTATCACAGTAATGTGCCAAATGAAATATTGTTGGTTGTGAGCGGTGATCCAAGAGAATACCAACTGCTCACCTCCTTTCTCGGTGGATAGTCCTTTGTTTTTCTAATTGCCAGCTTCTTGACTATATGTGATCTCCTAAAAGGTATGTTGTGACCACTGATTTTAGAATAAACTCTCAGCTATTTAAAAGAGAAACGCAACAAGCAGGAACACTTGTCCTATCCTCTCAGCACTCTATAGCTCATTTTTTTCTCTATGCTGATTAAAAAGCAGGACACTGCTCTAGCAAAGTTGTGTAGGACTACTGTGAGTCCTATGCGAGCTCACACATACGTACAAGGCTTTGCAGGACCTCAGATGTGGCTCAGGAATGAGCCAGATCTTCAGTGTGCTCAGTACGCAGATTAAGATCCTCGATCTTGAACTTCACCCACTTTGCATTGCTTTGCAGCTGCCTCTGAGGTACCTACAAACACACAAAGGTGCATGGGGAGAATAAAGGCGCTATGAAGACTGGAGAAGGGGTAAAAATAGCTGCGACAAGAGCTGTAAGAGCGGTAGTGAAGGAGATAAGGCTGTTAGCTGGCCATGTCTCGGAGCACAGCCATGGTCCCACAGAACCACAGGGTTACGAGCAGCAGGGAGACGAGAGCCAAGCCTTGCACTCAGCCCTGCTGCGCGGACCGACGAACCGCTGCCACTTACAGCCTCGCTCCTTCAGCTAACACTGACACAGCCTTGAGAGCCCCTGCTGGGGGCGGCTGCGGCCAGGGAGCTGCCCCAGGACGGGCCCTACCCTGCCCTCAGCCCCCTGGGCCAGCCGGGGCCTGGGCAGGCGCCCGCCAGGCCCCGCTCAGACCTCCCGCCCGGGCGCTGGCCGGGCCTCTCACCGCCCCCGATGCTGCTCCACGGGGACCCCTCCTCTTCCCTCAGGCCCACCCCGGTGCCGGTACCCTGCTGCCCGCCCCGGACCCCTCCTCCCGCCGGCGGTTCCCCGCTCAGCCCCGCGGCCGCTCTGCACCGCGCTCCACTCAGCGCCGGGCCGGCTCCCGCCGCCACCGCTAGAGGGCGCTGTGGCGGCGCGGCGTGGAGGGGGGCGGGAAGAGGCGCGGCCGCACCTCCGCGCTGCGCGCCGCCATTGGCCGACCCGCCGCGTCACTCATGGTCGCCCGGGCAGCGGGGCCCGCCCCCTCCTCCCGCAGCGCCGCGCCGCGCCGCGCAGCGCCGCTTGGGCCGGGCCGGGCCGGGCCGGGTGCGCGTCGGGCCGGGAGCGGAGCGGAGCCGGACGGAGCCGGGACGGGCCGAAGCCAGCCGGGACGGGACGGGGCAGGGCAGGGCGGGACGGGACCGGACCAGCCGCCTCCGCCGCGCCGGACATGGAGGGCGTGCGGCCTGGCGGGGGTCCCCCCGCCGGCGGGCCGAGTTCAGGCTCCGGCTCTGGCTCCGGCTCCTTCCCGTCGCTTTTCCCGCCGGGGCTGCACGGTATCTACGGCGAGTGCCGCCGCCTCTACCCCGACCAGCCCAACCCGCTTCAGGTCACCGCCATCCTCAAGTACTGGTGAGGCGGCCGGGGCTGCGGCCTGGAGGGGACCGGGGGCCTTGTGTGGGGCTGAGGGCGAGCAGTGGGGCCGGGGACCTTGTGTGGGGCTGGGGGTGATGTGGGGTCAGTGGCTTTGTGTGGGGCTGGGGGGAGAGCAGTGGGGCCGGAGGCCTTGTGTGGAGCTGGGGGGAGAGCAGTGGGGCCGGAGGCCTTGTGTGGGGCTGGGGGGAGCAGTGGGGCCGGGGGGGCCTTGTGTGGGGCTGGGGGTGATGTGGGGTCAGGGGCCTTGTGTGGGGCTGGGGAGGAGTAGTGGGGCTGGAGACCCAGTGTGGGGCTGGGAGAGGGCAGTGGGGGACCTTTTTTGGGGCTGGGGGGGAGCAACGGGGCCAGGGGCCTTGTGTGTGGCAAGTGAGTAGTGGGGTAGGGGAAAGCTTGGGGGCAGCAATGGGGCTGGGGATGCTGCATCGGGTGGAGGCAGTGGGGCTGGGGAGGGTTGCAGCAAGGGGAGGAGGACTGAGGGTTGTGAACTGAGTTTGGGATGAGATGGAAGAGGTTTTGGGGGTGTGCAGTGGGTCTGGGGGAAGAGGTATTGGGGATGTCATCTGGTGCTTGGGAGGTGTATTTGGGTGGTTTCCTGTGGAGGATGTACTGGGAATAGAAGGAAGCCTTAGGGAGGGATGCACTGGAGACAGGAGGATGTATTGGAGCTTTTGGCGTGATTTGGAGCTGATGAGGGCCTTGGCTGGGGCACGTCATGGGAAAAGGGAGCCTGTGTTACTCAGTGGAGGGGTTCCCACAGAGGGTGGGTGGCTGGCTGGAGTTTCCTCTCCTGAACAGGAGGCACAAGGTCTCTCTTCTGGCCTGGAGCTTGGCGTTTGAGTATCGCCAGCATTAACCAGAGTGAACCTCCATTCAGGCCCCCAAGCTGGATGCATGCCGTGTGTGTACCCATAAAACTTACGGGGCAGAGCCAGCTTCTGTTGCCCTTGTGTAGCCATGTGTTATCGCAGACTGCAAATCGGCTGTTTATCATCTCTGCTGACACAGTGTCTGACACCAGTAACAGCCGTTGTTTATGTGGGAGAGTGGCATGAAGGAAGTACTTGGATGTTTAGCTATGGAGATAAGTGTGTAACTGTGCGAAGAGGAGTTCCTTTTGCTTTTTACTATCACTTTGCTGCTCAGCCCCCTCTTCTGGGCCTAATGAACGTGATCAGGTCACCCCCGAGTGTTTGATGGACCGGGCATTGACCAGTCCCCACTGCAGCACTTCGGAAAAGTTTAGTAAATGCTCAACTTCTTTATTTACAGTTCGTTTTAACCTGTATATCTCTACCTGTTTGAGACCTGAGCGACAGCAGAATAATATCCTCCCTGTGTTCTGCTCTGACAGCCAAGGTATGGCTGTTGTCTTCCAAAGAAGTGTTGTTTTAAAAAACATGGGTTTTGCGGTTCTAGCAAGACATATATGTCTGTTAGCCTTTATGGCTTAGGTGTTTTTGTTGTCCTTAAACTGACACAGTGGGCCAAAATAAGATGTTGCAAATCTGAGACCTCAAAATACAAATAACTTCTTAATCATCTCTCTGGGTCAGTGCTGCAGTACTTCGGCAGTGGTCTGATCAGTCTGTTTTTACACCTATTTCTAATCTTAGATATTTAAGCTTGATGAGTTTCCAGTCACCTTGATTTGGGAGTCAGCACTTCTTTTCCATCAACAGCTTAAAACAATATTGACTAGAGTGATGGTAAGATTTGTGGGATACAGGGAGATTTAAGTTTATAATGGAGAATGGCAAAGACCCTTGTTTGGGAAGAAACCTTGCTGCTTGTTTGCTTAAGGGGTTGGTTAGGGCTTCACTGCAATTGGAACTCAAACACTAGAAAAACTGCTGTTGGCAGCGATGGTTGGTCGCAAGCAAGAAGTAATGTGAAGGCCTGTTTATCCTGGCATTTTCTACTTAACGGTTCTTCCTACTGTCAGCTCAGCCGGCAGCAAGAGCCAAGAGCTTCGCTCATAGAAATCAGAGGTGGATTTCTTACTGCTGTCCTGTGCAAGAAATTCTCATGTGAGGTCTAGCCTATGTGTACAGTACAGGTACCTGCTCTCCCTTTGATAGCAAAGTTGGCAAAATTCAGAGGTTGGTTTTGCTGAAATCTGGTAGAATGATTTCTGCCACTGCGTACTCTCCGCTAGTCTGTACTGCTCTGCCGGAGCTGCCAGCTATTAGTTGGTTTAGATTAGAAGAGGAAATTGCTGAACAAAGTTCCCTGCCTTAGGAGAAATATTGTAACGCTAATCAGCTTTTAATTATATGTATCAGTTTCCCTATGGTTAACAGCAATTTTTTTTGTTCAGGGAGCAGGAGTTATATTCTTGGGCTTGCACGGCAGAGCAGATCCTCACTTCGTAATGTTGGAGAATCTGCAGAACCACATACCTATTAAATGAAGGGGTTTAGTTGTGTTGATTATTTCATGGAACTAGTCTTTTTTTAAATGCTATTTGCATATCTTGGGAGAGAGTTTGTGATTGCAGTCGGAACTCCTTGGAAGAGTTCCTGGCTGTATGTATAAAGGCCATGCACTGAGAAGGAGTTTCTCTGTGTTGATATCCCCTTTTATTTTTAAAATGTGGTTGCGTGAAATATCTTGGTGCATAGAATTGCTGGTGAAAAAACAAATTTGTACTTTCCTTTGTGGCAGGTTTTGAAATAGGCAGAATTCAGGCTGGACTGTTGGTTTTTTCATCACCTGACTCGAATTTAGGCCGTGTACTCAAAAACTAGCACCCCGACCTGTGGTCTGCAGCCACTTGGGGATCACAGACTACTTCTGCAGGGTTGTCAAAAGGTAGCTATGAAAAGCAGTCCTGTTGTCAGCTGCTGGGAAGCAGCTACAAACAATCCACTAAGGACTTTTTGGGGTGAATGGATTG
Organism: Rissa tridactyla; assembly: GCF_028500815.1. NCBI lineage: Eukaryota > Metazoa > Chordata > Aves > Charadriiformes > Laridae > Rissa > Rissa tridactyla. The sequence continues at coordinate 58,685,172 of NC_071471.1, forward strand.
GAAATTTTGCAATTTTTTTCCCATTGTGGAGCTGTTTTCTCTCTGCCTACTTCGCGCTTCTCCTTCCACAGAAACTTCAGAGTGCTCTTAACATCAGTCAAAAGAAGACGCTCAGTGCAGATGCAAATACTGGGTTTCCCCCGAGGCTGCCCTTCTTGCTCCTGAATGAGCTCCATGAATAGAGAATGTAACAAATTTGTACTGTACCTCTGGCTTTGAAGTTGGGCTCTTCCTAATAAAATCCTCCAACGCTTCCAGTTCTTTGTGTGAATGCATGTACTGATATGTAGATTGTGATAGAAGGTCGAACCCTGCAACGGCGGCTGTGGGCGGGAGGATGTACCACAGCAGGCATTAGCGGTGCTCAACTAGTTAGCGTAGCAGCGAAACCTGCCACTGAAACTGGATAAAAATCTGTGCTGACTAGCCTTTGCTGAGCATTATTGCCATGGGTACATTACTAGCTGTGCTCCAGGTAGCTGGTTTGAAGCTAGTGCTGGATGCTCTTGCAGTCGCAGTGGTTTCAGGACAGGTATATGGCGTGGCTGTGTATTTTTCAGAATTTAATTTATCACTGCTGCAGGCTTTTTGTCTGACTCTCTTCCAAGCTTACCAGATTTGTCAGGCAGTATGGATGGTCTGTCTGGGTTGTCATGCAGCGTGTAAACTGGTGGGTAGCTAACTTTGTCTGGGTCTGCTCTAGGCGGGACAGAGCTCGGCTCCCCTGAGCTGGCTGGTGCCGCATCCCTGGTGCCAGGTAGTGCCATCCTGTGGGTCCCCGGAGAGGCTTGGCCTTTGGAGAGAAGTGCGGGATTGCTGGCAGGAGCGAGGGAGAGTGCAGTCTCGGCAGGACTTGCTCCCTGCCTACATCAGACCTGACGAATGCGTTTGGGTAGCCCTGGGGAGGAGCGTGCTGGCGGAGCAGTCCCCGTCCTGAAAACAGGCAGTCTAAGGGTTTGTCTTGCGCGTTGTCAGTGTCAAAGTGCCTGCGTCAGCAGTGTTCCAGTGTGAGTTGTTTGACATGTAAGGTGTTATTAAACCCAGTTTGGAAGCAGGTTTTGTGCCTGTGGGAGATGCTTGTTGCTTACCAGGTGAAGGTGTTGTCCCTTCATTGTAAACCCTACACATCTGCTCTGACCACTTGCTAATCTCTCACACTGGTTTGCTGGTCAGCATATTGACCGCTGGAGTCTTCCTGGTCAGGTAACTTTGAATAATTGTGGGTGGCTGCTGCTGTTCACTGCCACTCCCTGGGGGTGAGTGACTCTCCCGCTGGAATTGCTTCCATCTGGCTGCTTCCATCGTGGATCCGGGAGTTACTGCTGTGGGGAGCCTGAGCACTGGCTGCGGTGTCAGTTCCATGCTCTGAATGGGTATCTACAGCAGAGATCTCAGACAGCCTCCAGCATGACCTGGTGCCAGTGAGGAGGAATGGAAAGGCAGGTGGAGATGTGGTGTGTTGGGGAGACTTGTTTTTTCTGACTGTTTCAATCTATCACTAACCTTCAAGAATGGATTTTCCCAGGCTGCCACTGAGATTCAAACTCTGCTTCATCCCAGGGTCTAACGTGCGTTCCCCATGCTTGCTCATCAGTTTGCTTTTTATGCTGTAAAGATGATACCTGTCATGTAAGAAGGTTGTGTAATTCTGACTTAGCCCTTGCCAATGGACCTCAGTGCCATTACTGGGGGTGGCATGCTCACCCCCTCTTCCTGCCCTGGTATCCTGGGCTGCATCCTTGACTGACCCTATGGGAAGCTGGAGATGGCCTGGAGCTACCGTGATGGCCTTATGTGACTTAAGAGGTGGGAAGCTGTCCTAGGGAAAGTCACTCATGTTAGATAACCCTGCTTTGCCTTTTTTTTTCCTGCAGCAGTGGGAGGGGGGCAGCAGAGCACACTTGTGGGAGAGCCCATAGGCCTTTTAATAAAATAAGCTGATATATTACTTTGTATGGGCTTGATAAGGTTGGTCAGCAGGAGGTGGACAGAGGATTTCAAGTAGTGTATCACTGTCACTAGAAATCTGCAAAGAGTATGTGGGCGTCTTCTGGAAACAACAGGAAACCTGCTCTCATGGACCTTCCTGGCACCGTTATTTCCTGCAGGCGATAAACTCGGGGAGTCCCCATGTGCATTAACTCTTCTCGGAGCTCACCCTGGAAAGCACTTTCTTAAAGGTGCTTTGCATGTCAGCTCGACCGGGTGCTGGCCTCTTGCCAGAGCGATGAGCTACCAGCAAGGGTTGGATCCATCTGTCCAGCCATGGTGACTACTCCTCTGGAGAATCTCCTGTGGAGATACCCAGGTGCTGCAGCTCTGTGGCGAAGCTGATGCGGCATTGCGAAGTGACTTTTGAGCACCTTGGTTTTGCAATGCCAGCTACCCCAGCTCTGAAAACCCCTGTTTTCTCAACGGTCTTTTCTAAATGAACTTCCAGAAGTTGCTGCACTCGGTGAACGTGATCTAGGGGTAATTGTGCAAGGTCAGGGTTAAACCTCTTCTGCGCTGATTGCCTGTTTTCTGAAGCCAAAAGGTGTAACTCCGACTTTACAACCAGCAGCCTGGTTACACTCCTGCCTGAGGACTGAAATGATTGTCAGAGTTTCCTCTCTGCTGCCTTGGAGCATCACTCTCACATGTGACTCTGAGGAGGGTGCTGGCCTTAAGTGCAATAATGGCAATTAAGCTTTGCTGTTTCATCAACCCAGAGCTTCCTTGGTGAGGCAAGGTACGAAATCTTTGTGTGTGAAGCACAAATACTTCCAAGAGGCACGGAGCAGTGGTAGTGGGCTAGCAGCCTGGATGCTGGGAAAGCATTTCTTGCCAAGCCTGCCAGTGTTTAATATAAGGCAGTGGTGCTTTAATCAGGGAACAAAACTGAGGCGCTCAAATGCTTTTTGTGCAGCGGTTGTGGCGTGCATAATGACGATACACAAACCCCCGGGGCTAGCAGGGGAAGCACAGGCATGCCTTGCAACCTGCAGGTGATAAGAGTCGGGGTCTGAACAGATAATGCAGATGAGGGAAATTAATGTGTAATAAGTTGTTTGAATGAAGGGGGTCATCTTAGTTTTGATTTTCTTGTTTGGAGCAGTTGAGAGTATTTTACTTGAAGAAAAAGTGAATTGGAGGCAGGAAACAGTTAAACAGCTGCTCAGGCTATTCCGTAAATGCTTATGGTAGGTGGTTTGATGTCTTGTCTCTTCTTGCTCGCTTCTACCTGTGTGTCTTCTGATTGACGGGGCGAACAGCGAGTAAAAGTCTAGCACGTCCCTTCCTTTGGACAGGAGCTGACCTGCCTCTGCATGGGCAGACGCGAGGGCAAGTGGCAGGAGCAGGGTGCTGTGCTGCCCCTGCGAGCGCACCAGCCTCCCCACCTTGTGCTGGGAAGGGTGGCCACAGGTTTTGGCGGCCACTGCTCAGTGTAGTCAGGCTGTGCTGCGTTGACTTTTAAGTAATGTTATTTTAAGGAACCCGTTCTAATGTTGAAGCAGAGGCTGCAATGATGCTTTTTACTCATTCTTGATTAATGCAGCTAGTGTATTTTTCAAGTTCTGGTGCTAATTTTTCTGAATCAATGTTTTTCTCCTCCACTACTTTAACTGTCATGTTTACGTTCAGAAGTATGGATTACTCTCCTCAAAACTTAGCCATTTCAAATTCTGCTTTGAGGAATAGCGTCAGGTTTTTGGTTTTTTTTAATTGAGGTATGTGACTCTGGACTGAATTAAGAGCTTGCAGTGCAGTTACAGCTATTGCTCTTCTAGTACAATTTTCCAGTTTTCTTTGTGCTTTGTGGAAGCTTTAATATGATTTTCCAGAGATTTTTATGCTTTAACATTAAAAACATTATAGTATGTTGCATACATGCACTTTGCCTTGTGCTTGAAGCTTTCTGGACTTAACCCAACCTTTCTCCTCAATTTTTTTTTTTTTTTAGTGGTAACTTGAACATGCTAATTGCATTTTTGTCACTAACTATGTTTTAAAGCAGGTCTTTGTACAGCCCCTTGTAGCACCTGTGAAGACTTCCCATTTGTCTTGAATAACCTAACTTACCTAAGAATCTTTCTGGTTTTAATGCAGGTTGGGAGGACCTGATCCTCTGGACTACGTTAGCATGTACAGGAACCTGGGAAACCCAGCGCTGAATGTTCCTGAGCACTGGCACTACGTCAGCTTTGGGTTAAGTGACTTGTATGGAGACAACAGAGTACATGAGTAAGTGTCACTGAAGTTCTGTTGCTGCATGTTGTGTTTTGTGTTACATTTTGGGAGACAATAGGTAAAACCCTGTCCTGCTGTTCATACTATTTGAACAGCTGGTTTTTGCCTGAGAATACCCTAGCCTTGGTCTCGTAAGGGGTGACGTATCCCTGTTCTTGGATGTAGAATTACTACTATGTTCCCCTCTGCAGGCTTTGAATGCAGTATCTTTCTTTGTTAGTGTTAAATTGAGTTACTTTGTTTTAGGTTGTTTTTTTTTAAACTGGTCGGGAAGCCATGTTTTTGTTGTTGTTTTTTTTTAATAGAATGTCTTATTGTGTTTTTCACTCTTGGTAGTCTGTTATGGTCATATGCTTAAATCCTGACCCCTCCCTGTGCGTGTTAAATGCCTTCCTCTGGAAAACTGCTGTAAGGGCATTTTTCCTCTTGCTGGCACAGCAGTGTTACTGTCAGCGGACTGCCACCCCAGTGGCTGCTGTATAAATGCTGGTCTGTGTAACAGAAGCATAACATTCTAATTGTTTGACTGTCTTTTCTCCAGTAATTAAATTATTATCTTAGCTTGTCGGTATGGATGGTCTTTAGCAGGCATTTTATATTAGACAAGGCAAGCAGCGTGGTCTAACCTTATTCCTGTCTTTCTTTTACTGACCTTATTCGTTAACTCCAGTTGAAGTGAGTAGCAGTAGCCAAGCTGTCATGATCTTGAGGCTGTGAACGCAGCCTTTTAACTAGCCAGAAATGGCAGGTTTCTTCTGTCACTGTTTAGTGAAACTGTATTTGTGCTGTTTTATAGTTGCAGGGTAAATGTCCGTGATAAATGGTGCAGCAAAGGCCCCAGTTTGTTCACACAAGCTTTCCCTCTTTTGTCTTGGTTAAGATTCAGCCACCAGTTTTTTTCACCCAGGTGCTTCTTTTGCAAGAGCAGTGGTCAGGCAGTTTCTTTAACCTTACCCATGTCCTCCAGGCAGTTTCTCATGTTTGTGGTTTTTCAGAAGACAAGTCTCTGAAGACTGGAGTTTATACAGGACCCTAGTGTCACAGAGAGCTGCCTGGGGCATTTAACCAACACATCTACTCGCAACAAACCCCAGTCATTAGTTGCTGGGGCAGAGGAAAGGTAGGGCAAGTGAAAGAAATGAAGAGAAATGAAGTTTAAAGTTTCTCTCCCTCGCTTCTACAAGAGACTGTACCATGGACATGCAGGCCTTCATGTGGTGCCTTTGTTCTCAGATCATATCTCATCTTTGCCACTGAAAATCTGAGGTTACCAAGATTAGGTAACTTGTGTTTGCCCACCTTATTTTGATGGGATTTTGGAGAGACTGAGTGCTGTGCTGACTTCTTCTCTCTGGTGACTTGTCAGCCTGAGGCTGGTGAGAATATTCTCTTGGTGAGGCTCTTTCCTGGTGGTTTTGGGTGAAAGCAGGGAGTGGATATGAGGGTCTCGGCTGAAGACATGAAGAGTGATGTGTTTTTATGAATGAAGCAGCAAACTATGTAAGGACATGGCCTCCTTGACCCTGGCACGTGCTCTGTCTTCTCACTCTCAGAACCTGTCTGATAGACCAGAAGCTTGTTCTTCTGTAGTGGAAAACTTGGGGGTGAAGGAGTGAAAGTATCTCACAGGTGGAATGTCACAACTTTAAATAACTTCCTGGCACGAGACCTCCTAACTCTTCATACTGTTATGCGGTTTGGTATGGAAATTTGAATTGAGATAATGGAATGTGCATTTTGCTGGTTGTAGGGCGCAGGGATTAGCCCCTCATCTCTGGGCATAGACTGAAGGAGATTTCCAAGGCCTGCTGCGTGAAGCAGGAGCAAAATCCCTGAGTGCCTTGTGTGTACGTTAGCCTGGGAGGAGGCTTAGCTGGTGTGTGTTGGCTGTCCCTAGCACTGCACTGCTGGAGGCTGGGGGAGCTGGGCAGTACAAGCAAATAGCAAGCCCTCATTGCTGTGCTGCTTTGGGGATGTTGGCTGCAACCTCTTGAGCACAGGCCTGCACAGATCCATCAAAGTGATTTCCGTGTTCTGGATGGATACCTGTGCGTGTTTCCCTTCTCTGTGTGGCTGGAACAGCATTCCTGGCTCCAGAGCAAGGTGTCCCTGTGTCACTTGCCCTGAGATGTTCAGCTGCCTGCAGTCTGTCGCCTTTGTTGTGGCCTCATTCTTGAAGCTACAAAACTTAATACTACACATGCTGTCAAGAAGGCTGTCTCTACCTTTATGGCGAATAGTCTTAATATACAATTATGCCTGTGATAAAGCTGTCAAAACCTACACATCTCTTAAACGCTAAAACTGAAGTTCCCACCTGGTAGACAAGCACTGTAGACAGGCAGAGAGAAGATTTTCAAAGGAGCTTAGCACCCACCACCAATTCTTGCTCCCAACAGCAGTTACTTTTTGCTAATTACTCTTGAAACACCACTGCCACATGAACTGCACATCATCAGACCAGCACTGGGTGCTCACTGCAGGAATGTAGTGATTTTCCTGAGCACTCCATAGGCTCTCGTTTTCCATCAGGGAATTTAATAAAGCCCTCATTTAAGAAAAAGAGTATCAGTGTCTTTGTTGCTTGAAGGACTGTGGGATTCTGCTGTCGCAGGTAAAGTGTGTTGGTGGGAGCGTGGAGTGACAGGGGAGTTGTTTAAATCTTTGGAATATTTCCACCACCAGTTGAACTCTGCTCAGTTGCCCTGGCCTCTCGAGATAGGGGTTGGTTTGTGGGGTTTGTGTTTGTTTCCCAACTCTCTCCACAAAGAGTGCGGAGCTGGTCGTGCTTGTGTCAGCCAGAAAGGTTCCTATATTTGGGATGTGCTTCCATGACCTTTCTGTCCTTCATCCTTTAGAAAGGGAAGGATAATACACTGTCAAAGGCCAGTTTCGTCTCTCAGCTTGACTTTGGGTAATGGACAGCTTTTTTCTCATGGACCTCTTCTGGTGATATAGTACGATCTAGACCAATTATAATGCAGTATTAAATGAAAAGGACTTTTTGATTTTGGGTGAACCAAAACCGAATTGGAGGCCCCTATATTTTTATTTATAATGGAATAGCAAACAGATGTAGCAAGTAACGTGAAAATGTTGACTTTAATTTATATTTTTTAATAAGAACCTGAAAAGTCTGAAGTGGAGTCTGTGCCTCCTTGTTGACAGATTTATTTTCAGTTAAAGCAGCACTATTTCCTGCTCTGCTTAAATATCAGCTATTCTCTGCTTACAGAATTGGTCTGGTTTTAAGAGTCCATGGAATAAGATGGAAGAAATCTAAGAATTTCAAATGGGGAAACCTTTTTCATTTAAAACCACTCGGTGTTTCATGGTATAATCGCAACCATGACACCAGCTGTGCTGGGCTGATCACTCTAAAAATCCGAAATCATGACGTCATGACAGCGTTAGGGAACCGCAGGCCTTTCAGTGGGATTTCATGCCAAGTTGCTTGCATGGAAATAAGTCTCTCCAGTCGAGCATGTTGCACAACTTGAGTGGCAGCAGAAATTCTTCCGAGACGTTTTTGCAAGTTATTCTCTGTTTTTAACTTTCTCTATCTACTTTAAAATCAAAACCGATGTGTAACTCCTTGAGTCTATTCAGCAGGGTTAAAGCAGAGCCTTTTTTTGGACTGTTCTGGCTCTCTGAAAGAAAGGCAGTGTCCTGCAGCAGTGAGTGCATGTGTAGCATGTGAGCACGCTGGCAGGGAGTGTCTGGTCGGTGTGGCTGTGGGACAGGAGACACAGGTCCTAATCCCTTTTCCACCCCTTGCTGGCAGCTACTGCCCGACAGCAAAATCAGCAGCAGGGAACGTGTCCCCATGCATCTGTGCAAAACGTGGTGCCTCAGCTGGCAACTGCAGATTCATGCTCCGATGCCAGGCTGTCATCATGGCCAGGGCACGGACACCTCCTCCTTCCTGTGGTTCCCAGGCGTGATGGTGACTTCTGCTTGCATGGAGAACGGGTACCTGAGGAAGGCAATGCCAGCCAGCTTCAGCTACTGCAGTGCCACGGTGTGCTCCAGCCCTGAATTGTGCTGGCGCAGGGGTTTGCAGGGCTGTCTGGAGAGCTGGGAAGCGATGTGTGTTTCCACCAGACTGACTTCTCTCTCCAGTTCGTTGTGAAGCCAAGGCTGAATCTCCAGTTAACTGCTCCTGTAGTTTGAGTGCGCGCCCTTTTTGTTAGCAGTTTAAGAAGTGCATGGAAAGTGAAAACCATGATGCAATAGAGTTCCTGAAAACCTTGAATAGTCTTATTTGTATTAAAATTGGAAGGTTGTAATTCAGAGCCACAATAGAAAGCAAAACTTAAATTATGGCTAGGTTAAGAGATAAGATTTGTATTTGTGGCCTTCCCACATTCTGAGAAGAAACATGCCAACTGTGTTTTGATGTTTAGCTTTTTATGCAAATTCCAGTAATTGAGTTTCCTGATCTACACAAACTTCATATTGACAAGGGTGGTGGTTTTTGTTTTGTTTTGTTTTTTTCCTGGCAGCTAGCCAGGAGCCGAAGCGCAGCATCCCATTTGCATAAAACCAAAGAGATTACAGCTGCCTTCATCTCTAATACAGATGCAGGGTACCACCCGCAGAGACAACAGGTTCCAACTTGCTGTGGTCCTTTTGATTTGCGCTACTTACCATTTGGATCCGGAGGGAGCGGTGCATGCCGGGATAACGTGTTGTCTCTGTGGGTGGTGCCTCCCTATTAAAGGTGAGGGTAAGCATGAGCCTTTCAAGGTCTCCAGTCCAGCTTGTGCTCTGCTTGCTTGTATAGATCCTCTGAATGACCTTAACTTGTAAAAGGGCAAGGATGCTTGTTAGAGCTGGGAAGAAGAAAAAGGAGTGCAAAACTGGATCAGGTAACAAATGCAAGGCTTGCAGAGGGGTGGATGTTTTCTGGAAGGCTTTTTCCAAGTATGAAAGGAGTTTGAAAAGAGTATTTAGAAAATAGCCTGAAAGTTGGAACGAGTGCTCCCTTTCTTTTGAGTGCGTGCTGGCTTCTCCTTTGAGCCTGCATGAATGTAGGATGGAGTGGTGCTGACAGCTGTCACTTTAGTGGCCTCTTAGTTCTGTAGCCTTTCATAAATGTAAAAGCTCGCTGCCCTCAACTTGCCAGCCTTTAGCCTTAAATTTTGGTATTTAATGGGTCCCTAAGTGCTTTATAAGCCACATGCCTAAAGCACGGCTGAAATACTACACCAAACTCCAAGGTGACAGTGAATGCTTTTAAAATGGTGGAAACTGACTCTGCCCCTCTTTGTTTTCATGAAAATGCAATAAAATAAAGGCCCTTTGGGAAGACAGTAAATTAGAGAGGGGTGGTGTTAGTTGTGGATCCATATTTTAGATAAGATTTTGAAGCAACTTTTATAGAGTTCAGCATCGCTGTCTTGGAGAGATGAAAGATCAGGGCCAAGTTGTATGGGGCTTTGAGCAACCTGGTCTAGTGGAAGGCGTCCCTGTCCATGCCAGGGGGGTTGGAACTAGGTGATGTTTGAGGTCTCTTCCAACCCAAACTATTCTATGATTTTATTAAATCATTTTAGTGTGGGAATTGAGCATGAAGTTCAAGGAAAAATATCAAAAACCCAAGGTTTTCTTCCACCTTTCACGGTGTCCACTTTGTATCAAGTGTGGGATTGAAGCATACTTCATGCAGAAGAACCTGAGCACTTTCTTGAAGAATAGTACAGACATACAAATGCTTCCCTCATCCTCATTTTGTTTCACTAGGCAATTAACCCTGAAGTCAAAGGACACCTGCTGTGTCAGGGCTGGCAGCTTGGTAGGAATTTCAGCGCATGGAATACAGAAGTGACTGAGTTTTGGGGACAGATCCTGAAGTTGAGGATTGGGAAATAGTGGTTCTGCTCCTGGATCAGACTTTTGTGAGGTGTGACTGATGGGTCGGTTGTGGGGAACAGGCACCACAGCAATGAAATTCTGGAGATTTACAGTCCCTGAGGAGCTTCTTCCAGGTCTCCATATCTTCCTGCTTCATGTTGCCACAGCTTCATGTGTGGGAATTGAGCTCTAGACAGTGCACTGAAGAAATATTTCTTTTGTGTACTGTTGCTGGAGGTGGACTATCTGCCCCAGCTAAAGGGAATGACATGGAAGAGGACATTGGGAATATCAGTTTAGGAAGCAGGTACAAGAGCACGTACTTGGAGGAGGGAGAGTCCAAGATGAGCACTATAGTCTCAACTTCCTTTTTCCTCCTAGGCCTCATGTTTGTCTATCACAGATTGACCCCAAATGTAATGCTTATTTTTCAAGTTGGTCTTTTTTCTGAGACAGAGGGGAGAGGAAGGTTCATGACAGAGTGGGAAGGGAGAGGCCACAGAACTAGGGAGTTCTGTGACAAAAAAGTATTTCCTTTTAATGATAGCTTATTTGAGAATCCATCAGAGTTGAAATGAGCGGTTTAGTTGGCAGGGGGACAATAAGATCTGGGTTTTTATAATGGATTTGTCTTGTGGTTGGATTTTTTTCAGGTCTATAAAGGTATGAGTTAGACTGAGCTTTTCCTGAAATGAGGGTACTTTTAGCAGTTTTCAGCTCTGTGGATTCTCTGGTGTCTAGAAATACAGTTGTGCTTCTACTGAAACTTGTTTCTTGGGAGTGCCTGTAGATCCTTCTCTTCTGGGCTGGCTGCTTGTTTCTGCCTGCTTTGTAGAAATGTGGTATTTGGGGACAACTCTTCTTTAGAAGGACTTGATTGAATTTGACCAATGAGTTCAAAAATTGTTGGGACATTTTAAAGAAGCACATGCACAAGTGTGATCATGTAAGGTTCAATTCCCTGTCTCCCAGGCAAAAAACAGTTAAACCAAGCGTCATGCCTATTTACATGCCCCATTGACGGTGTCCCTCTGACTAAGGCAATGCACCAGGACTAAGACTTGTGTTTCTCTGCTGGAGGCAGACCTCCCTTGAAGCTATGGTCACCATGGGGAAATCTCTTTTTCCCCTCCTCCCGGGCAGAGTGCACTTGGCTTCCAAATGTCATTTGTTGGAGGTAGTTACCACCGTTAATAATGTGAAAGATGTAGGCCACCTACAGAGAGAAGTTCTCTGCGGTGTATCTGTTTGCGTGCAGAGGTTGAGGGACGAGAGCACGCTTGAACTGTGCTAGGCTCAGAATATTTTTTTTTTGTAGCATTGAAGGAAACTCGTTTAACGTTTACAGCACAGTAGTTTGATTTACAAGAAGGACTGTTTTCAATAAAAAAAAGGAAAAAGATTGGAAGTAGGTTTATAGCTGAGGGTTACTGACAGCAAGCCCCTCATCCTGTTCAGTAGCACATCTGCACGTGCATCCCGGTAGGATGGGCCTCTTGCTGCCATGCAGAGGAGGGGGCATGGTATTCAAACTGGATGATTTCTTTTTGTCAGCAGAACTTCGACATTTATGATCTTGGCATATGGGAAGAGAGCTGGCCCAAGACGGGGCTTCCTTACTCTCATCTCCCAGCTGGGTTAGTGCTGAAGGACATGGGAGAGCTTGCAGGCTCTGCCCTCCCAGCAAGTTCAGCCTGCCGGGAAGAGGAACGACTGGGGATCAAAGTTGGGTCTTCTAGTGAAAGATTGTTCTACGTGATAAAGATCTGTTTAGGATGTTCTAAAAAGCAAGAATTAAAAGATAGTGGTCTTTTTTTTTCAGTGGGACATGAAGGTAAAAGCATTTTTTGAGCTGTGTGGCCATGCTGGCGGTGAGATCAAAGGAGGGTTGACGTTTTTTATCCTTTTACTTGCTGGAATAACGATACTAACAAAATGAATGTTTGAAGAAATGCATCTGAATGCTGTTATTCAGAACTAATCCCCTTTTTTTCCTCAACGCAGATTTAGCATTGGGAACATGCCTTCCTGACTAGTACTAGAATAGTCTGTGTTCCTCGATGGGACAGTGGTTACAATTGATAACTACAAACTACCACTGGTAATAAAATGACCAATTCTATTTGAAAATTTGAGCCAATAGCTCAAATTTCTCTCTCCTAATCTGGAAACTCCATCGCAATTACCAAACTCAGCTGCCTCTCTACTGTCATCTCAATTTTCAATCAAGGCCCAATAGGCAGTGACACCAGGCTAACAAAAGAGGGCTGCAAATCTTTGGTGGTCTCCCATTCAGATGGTATTCCCTTCCTTGGACAAAGGGGTGGCTAGGGCTCCTGAGTGCCACTCTGCCTCCAGGGATGGTAAACGAGGATCGTCTGGTGGGAGGCATTTTTTGATCACTTGACAAAGCTGGGTAGATGGGATACCACCTGACAAAGGGCTGAGGTTTAAAGGAAGATTTTGCAAGGGCTCTTAAGAACAAAAAGGAAAAAAAAAAGGGCAGAAAACTGTTTTTTGCAGGATGTAAGCAGGGTGGGCGGAGGTGAAGGGAGACTCGGCCATTCTTGGGGGGCTCTGATTTAAGCCCAGAGAGTAGAGACAAGGGAAGGAGGGAAGAGTGCACAGATGGCTCATTGTTTTGTATAGCTCGGCATTCTTGCACTGCCGAAGTGAAGGGCAATTGTTTTAAAATCCCTTTTGCAAAGAGAGTTATTTGCTTTTCAGCTATCTCTTCTCATCCCTGAAGATGCAAACTGTAAACCAGAGGGGTTGGTCTTTACTGTTTTTTATTTTGGAGGGTCAGTGCTCTGTCCAGGGCCCCGGGGCAGCGACTGGGCTGTGAGGCATTGCTCCTGGGAGGGAATGGGGGAAAGAGCCTGCGCCTGGGAAATGTGCTGCAACAGCTGGGGAGAAGGCAAGAACAAAAGGATGCACACGGAAGGGCTGATGCGGAGCAGTGTCCGGCCTGGGGAACTTTACCAAAGCTATGAAATGTGGCATAAACCTGGCACATGCCTCACCTGCAATGATATCTGATGTGCAGTGTAGCTTTCTTACAGCATTTAATTTTTTTTGAGCAAATAATTAGTATAGAGAAATATTGCCATTTCTATAATGTTATTCTTTCTACTGCTCTACTTGCACGGGTGTAGCTCCTTCCCCTCCTCCCCTGTGAATTGTTGTGGCCTTTCTGGAGCAGGGGCCTTTTTTGGCATAGTCGACAAAAATAAACCATAAAGGCGGCTGTTGTTATGAATAAGGCTCAACAGGGGAATTTTACCAGTAGAACTGCAGCAATATAATTATACTGGTAGACTAGTTACAGTAAATTTCCTCATGAAGACAAGCCTTAAGTTGACATTTCCTAGCTAAGTTGAATCCATATGTATAACTTTATTACGCAAAAATAATATGTCTCTGGGCCTTGAATTCTTTTTTACCCAGAAGAGTAACATTAAGCAGAAAAGCAAAGAATTTAGTGTTCAGAGATGGATGGGGGATTTTGTGTAACGGAGCAGCTGTGATGAGCTGTACACTGAACTCTCTTACTGGGTAGGTTATTCCTTCTAAAGTGATCAGGGACGTGAGGAGCGTGTTTGTGCTTACTGCACTAAAAAGTAAGCAGTACTGAAATATGCAGTAAGCTGACGTCTCTCTCCCCATTTTACTCCTGTTTGTAAGAGAAGCTGAGCCGTTCTGTAGTTTCCACGATCGGCTTGGCTGGGATGCAAAACTATTTTGCCACTATTAAAATTTTTAGGGGTAAGCCTGGTCCCACTGAAAGGAAGCGGGGGGGAACGATGCTTTCTTTCCTCCTTTGTTTGATTTAAAGAGGCCAAGATTTATTTTATCCTTTTGGATTTTGGCTTACAGCGGATGGAGGCCATGTAACATTCACAAAGTGTTTATTTCTATAGATCAAAAATATCAGCCTCTGATTCCTACCTCTGAAAGTTTGCAACGCTTCAAAGGAACAATAGTCTTGCGGGAGAAGCTGAACACTTAAAGGCAGGTTTAAAAAAAAAAAAAAAAAAATCTATAGAGAGAGTAGACTTTTCATTGCAGCTGTCTCAAGTTTCCCTTTTGGGAGTCTTTCACCAGCAGTCTGGTGCTTTCTTTTCCCTGGAATTGCAGCTCAAACTCCAAGGGCCTTTCCCTGCCTGTTTAATTGGTTAAGTTCTCTTATGGTGCTCCTCAGTATGTTTTCAAGTGCACCCTTTACAATGAAATGAGGCTGTGTAACAGCTCAGCAAGTAGGGAAGCATCATCTTGATTTCCACAGCTAATGAAGTGAAAGATCAGGGATTGAATCACAGATCCAGCAGGGTACTTGGGTGCCTAAACCCCAATTGAAATCTGTGGGAGTTCAGGCTCCTAAATACCTTTTATGCCTCAAGCTCATTTATTGCACAGCTGAGAACTAAACTATGAGAGTCCTAAAAATGCGCTTGAGGGTGTGCTAAAGTTGTTTCTTGCATAATTTTTAACCTGTGTTCTTTAGCCAGCAGGAAACTAATGGGAGACACCAGTGTTTATGTCCTACGTAACATGTTGGAGCCCTGATCCTCGCTTGAGACTTTTAGGCAGTGCTGAAAAAAACCTAACTGTAGCTGTCAGTGTAGCTTCTGGCTTTGGGTTTTTCTCTTATTCTTTCCACCCTCCCATACCGCTTTTGAAAGCGGCTTTTGTTATGCGAATGGGTTCCTCCCAGCAGCTGCAGAACTTTCCACAGTAGGAGCTAGGAAGAAGCCAGGAGACACTGCAAGGAAAGTCGGTGCCCTTTTCCCAGCTGCTCACCAAGCACAGCGATACCATCCTTCCCAGCCACAGTGGCTCGAACCGGCCCCTTGCTTATGTTCCCTTGCCTGATGAGGTTGCAGCTGAGCCCTTAGGTGAAGTTTTGGAGATGTGGTACCGTTCCCTGCAGGCTGTGCAAGGACCAATGCATCAGAGCTAAGGATTCAGTCCCGATGTGACATGGGATCTGTGCGCAGATGAAAGGTTGCCTTCCCTAATGCACCGTATGGTGCAGGGACCGCGTGCTGTGTTGGCAGAATCACCTCCCGCTCAGGCCAAGTGAGACTAGTGTTCTGCTGGCCTTGTAGAAATGGAGGATAAGTAGCTCTGAAGTGCAGCATAAATAGACAGCTTAAGTGAAATGTTAAAGTACAGGTCTTGATAAGTTGTTTTCTTTTTCACTAGTTCCTTGCCCCTTTCTCTGTGAATGCAGTTGTAAATCCTTATTGTACTCCTAGCTATTCTTTCCAGATCCTTTCAGCGGGCATTAAGATGATGCAACTCTGCGGCAACTTCCCCAGGCCATTGCAGAGGCTGTCTGCGCTTTCACGGCTGTGCCAAGAAGCACGGCTTCCCTTGCGGTGCTCGCTGTGCTGGCAGCGTGCTGCAGGTGGTGGCTGAGAACCTGCTCTCAGGGACACCTCAGCTGGGTTGAGATGGGTTCTGCTGGCTGTGAGGTAGGAAGCCTGGGTGGCTCCCTGGAAAAATGTGTGAGCCTTCAAGCTGCAAAGCATGTCCACTCCTCTAGTCACTTGATTTAACGTAGATTTTTTTTAATTATTTTTTTTAGTATGTCTTTGGGAATCATGAAGATGAAATGGTTCGGTCTTGTCAGTTTAGTTACGACTGTAATGGGAGATCAAACCATCACCTAGTGGTATAGCTACATCCATGCACCATAAAACAGAGAAAATAAAAAGCAAACTGCCCTCATGTGGACGTCTTTTGCTGGGGTAGAGAGTGACACATCCCATGCAACCTCCTGTTTCATATTTTGTTGTTTTAGTCATTTCCCGTGTTCAGTGTTTGTCCATGCTGTGCAGAATGTGGAGTTAATTTCCCAGCTTTTGTGACCTTGATAGGTGGAGTATATAAGCATTTCCTAAATGATGAGTGGGTCACATTGCTTTGAAGCAGAGAAATACCGTTATTTTATATCTGAGAATCCAATTCCTAAGTAACTTGTTGAGGAGGATGGGAATTTTGTAGCAGACAAGGGATTCAAACTTAGGTCACTCGGATGCTGTTTTAGGACTTTAAGAGTATTCTGAAGTTTCTTGACAGTGTTAATAATGAAGCAGATAGATCCCTTTGGCACCGTCAGGGCCATTACAGCCTTTTGCCCTTAATCTACATGCACTATCCTTACATGTATGACTGTGTTGACGCTCTCCAGACTGAGACAATAACGCTTCCAAGCCTCTAGAGCTCAAAGGGATTAATCTCCAGCAGCTAAGTAGGATCCTGTCCTTCTTCCAGATGCTACTACTTTCATGGACAGCCGAACCTCAAAGAACCAACCCCTAAATTGCCTTAACTTGCAGCCCAGCACATTAAAGTGACCTGAAAACTGCTGGTGGTTTACTTTAACATGCTAGGCTGGAGAGAGCATAGTTCAGGAGCTGTTTCCCATGTGGCTGGGCAGGAGCTGAGTATAGTAACCACTTCTGTCAAAATGGGTTGAACTCATGCGTTTGTGAATTATCAGCTGTGGGTCCTGCCAGCTCAGTTTTGGACACAGGGTACCAGTACTAAGAGTTCATACTTGTGTTCTTGGCCATGATGCTTCATAGGGTCGCTTGGGTTGGAAAGGACCTACAGAAGTTTCCAGTTGATGCCTGCTCCGAGAGCCAACTTCTGCAGCCTCCCTGGATCCTGTTCCAGGGTTTGACCACTATCGTGTGAATAGTCAGATTTCCAGATACATGTAACTGGAATTGACCTTTGCCGTTTTGCAGTGTGTTATCTGGGGTCTGGCTCCATCTTCCCGTTGCCCTCCCAGTAGGCAGTTGAGCAGTAAGATTCCCCACCACCACCACTTTCAACCTTCTTTTATTAAGGCTGAACAAACCCAGCGCTCAGCCTTTCCTCATGTGATGTAGGCAACTGTGGTATGGACGCATTTTAATGACACTTGTGTGACGAGTGCTTCTCACATTCCTGACTGATTCAGGTGTCTAAAAAGTGGCCAGTCTGTCACGTGTCGACAGAATGCACACAATGATTCCCATGCTGCTTGTGTCTAAAGCTGCTGGAAACCTGTACCATATTATCATGTAGTTCAAGTGACACTACCTCTCATAAGACAGTTGTGTCTGCAGTTAGAAGAAGGTTGTCTTGACTCTGTAGTCTGAAGGTTTGGAGGAAAAATCAATTTATCTGTTGTATCAACATTCGTTATTTACAGAAACAATTTTTTAAAAACAACCTAAACTGTGAATCTCCAGGCTTCAGGGGCAAGATTGTCACCAGCTGAGTTTTGAAGAAACTGAATAGTGAAATGTATGAAATCAGTGTTGTATACCTGTGAGTGAAACTTAAACTGAAGTCTCCTGTGTAACAGCACTTCACTTGCTGAATGGTAGCTCGGTGATGCACAGTTCTGTTTGCATCCTGGCCAGCACAAATCAATTCACAGATTTTACTTAGATCTATCTCAATGTAAGTTTTCTAAGCAGGTCCTGCATGAGTATTTTGGAAAGCTGAGAAGCCCACCTCCAAATAACTGCAGAGTGAGTGCCTCTGCATCTGTTTGGATTTAGATGTTGGAATAATTCTCTAAAAACAATTTAAATTGCTGTTTCTAGAAAGGTTTTCCCATTTGGTTGATGGCTGACGCATTTAATATGTGCTGCAAGAGCAAGCTCTAAGCAATAGCTTTGGGCATAGCCATAGGCTGACGTCTTGAGCACCATGTGTCACTTCTGACCTTGATTTTACATGAACAGAAATCTTTGTGCAGGTGTTCTTCTTGCATTTGTATTTTCCCTGCTTATGCATGAAACTTTTTCTTAAATCAAGGTAGAAAGGAGTCCAGTAAGACCCTGCGCGCAGGTTTGGGTTGCGAGAGCTCGTGGAATTTCCTGTCAAGCTCTCTGAAGAGATAACCATCTGATGTCCAGATAACCACCCCCTGCTTCTCTCAGATGTTTTTATGTGTTTTTCTTTAAAATTGATGTTTTCTTCAATGCCAGGAGGCAATCTGGGAGAGTATGTGAGTAAGCAGGTGGGTTTGGGCTGAAATAACTTTTCTGGATACTTTTTAAGCCTTTCATGTAGGGGGGTTGCTATGCCTATTTTCTTATGAAATTGCTTCACAGGAGCATCCCAGCATGCCGTCGGGGCTCTCAGATGAGACTTTTATATTGTTTGACAGCTGCACTAAAACCAACCATTTCCTGTTAGGCAAGATGCTGGAAGCACAATGTAGGGTAACTTCTTTTTTTTTTTTTTTTTTTTTTTTTTTTTCTGGAGCTCTGGAATCTGAGAGTCATTTGGTTATAGTGGGAAGACATTGTGTAACACACCTGGAGCTTGAATTCAGAAGACTGACTCTCTGCATAATCTTGTTTGGGGCACATCAGCTCTTGCCTGATGTCCTTCCCAGGAGATGGAGACACACTAAGTTGTTCAACTCAATGGCTGTAACAGCCAGTTGAAGGCTTCTCCTTGGGTTTTAGGCAGGAGATCACTCTTTGTGTTGCTTTTTTTGTAAGCAGATGTGGGCAGTGAAAGGGAAATGGTGTACCTCTTGATTTTTCTCAGGGAGGGCCTGTGAAGTCAGTCATTGAGTACCGTGATGCTTCTGGTTACACCAGTCCTCTGTGTTGCTAATAGTGTCTTTGCTAGCTAATAGAAAAATCTCGTGGGATGGTTACTAGCTATGCAGTCTTAAAACAGTAATGGGAACTGGGCCCTGGAGTACTTTGGTCTCATCAAGCAGAGTGGTGGGCGCTGCCCATCAGCTTGGTTTAACCACCTTATCAAACTTCTGATACACCTGGTGTACTGAAAGCTATGGATTGACAATTACTGTGGCACCTCTTTTTTCTTTTTTTTGCGGGTGGTAGTAGAATTAAAACTGCTTTCTGATGGAAATAATAGCAGCTCTTCCTGATGCCAGGCTTAGAAATGTAGTGATACTGTATTTCTGCAGCCTTCAAAACAGTATCAGAGTAGCTTATCGGCAGCAGAGCAGGAAGTTTTGTCTTTGTAGAAGGTGTGGGGAAATGCAATTAGGGAGTTGAAGCAAAAGGCGTCTGAAGTGGCTGCCCAAAAGTAGTGGTGGTGGAACTGAAAAGTGAAGCTGGGACAAGTCGGTGCGGAGTAGTGTGAGCCTGCCATCACTGCCCAGAAGAGACCTGGTTTATCTCCCTGGAGCTGCTGGGAGTGGAGCTGTGACTTCTGGAAGCTCAGTCCTAACTATCCCCAAACGCCCTGAAAGAGCTTTCTTGTTGTTCCCTGGCTGAAATAATCGTAGTGAAGGGCCAACGTTTCCCTGCGTAAACTCCCATTTTCAGGGATTGGTTCACCTAATATATTTATATACACATACTCTTGAACTCTCAAAAAATAAACACCTAGTACACTCTGCTCCTTGTCCAGTGCTCTGTAGCTTTCAAAAGCAGAATTTCAGAAATACAGCCATTTTGCACGGCAGTGAAGCAAACCTCCTCTTGTTCCTTGCAAAAGTGAGAATGAAAATGGTTTGGCAAATAGCTTTGATTTAAACTGAAAAGCCTCTGGTTTTCAGAGCTGCTTTTTAAAGCAAAGGGCTAGTTTGGCTTTTGATCCTCTTAAGCTGGGTTATTTGATGTGAAAAAACGCCCTGGGTACTCTGCTGCAGAGGGGAGCAGCTTTTCAGTTCTCTGTGTGTGGCTTCAGGAGAGGGGCCTGGCAGAGCGCGGGGTGGCGGGGGGCTCGGGGGGCCCGGCCGCACGGCTCTGTAAATAAAGGGGCCTCTATTTCTTTGGATTCTTTTGCTGGAACTAAATATCATGATCAGTGAAACTCTTACCTCATTAAAGGAACGAGCCAGGCTCCTTCAGCGTATGCGCAGTGCTGCAATGTGGTCTGTGCTGCCGAGCTGATTTGCTGAACAGATAAACGGAGTTTTAACCCAAAGAATGGCATGTAATATATGACCTTGGCTTTCAAAAGGTTTATTTTTGTTCATGCGACAAAATAAGGTTTTAATATTAAATATAGGGTTGGATTTGACTTGGCAGATACCAGCACCTTCCATTACTGCTGTAGTCATAATATAGTTCTATCTGATGTGTGCCAGTGGGCAAGCAGCAAGCCAAGAATTTCTCCATCGATGTTTGTTTTTTGTGAAAATTTAGCTGCTGCTTTGCCATTGGGTCGGCTATAAAGGCGATGTGCCCTTGGGTTGGGGGGGGGCAAAACAGTGGCAGGCACAATACAATGTATTCTGTCTCTTTATAGTTAGAACCTTTATAGTGTTTGGGCAAAATAGTGAATTTGTTTTCTTTTTCCTTCTTTCTTAGGGGCATTTAAGAGAGGCTTGCACTCGAAAGTGCAGGGTTCAGCAGAACCAAGGCGTAAACCAAACTATGTGAAGTATTCAGATCTGTTAGTACAGAAACTTAATGCTGTGTTGCAGCTTTCAGGTTATGTACCTGGGGCCACGCACAGATACAAAATAGTAATTCTGAGATTTCCTTCCTGCACATGCTCCATCTCAGATAGTTGTCTTACTGTAAAGCTGAGGCTATTTTGGACTGTGGCATTGTAATTGTTTTGCTGAAGAAATGACCTGCACAGCACTCCAGTGTTGAGATGCTGAACTGAGCTCCAAAGCCTTTATTCTAAATTGGCTGTAGTCTGAATTGGTCACCTTCAGATTTAAAAAAAATAAACCAAAACAAAACTAAAAAAAACCCAAAACAACCAACAAAACAAACAACCACAACTAAGAAAAACTATCCCAAAACCACCACCCCAGTCCCCACCTCCCTTATTCACAAAGAAACCAACCCCAAATAGTGTCAGGATCTTGCTTCTGTAGAACAAAGTGTGTAATAAAAACGTGTTACCTTCACAGTTGACACAGGAGCTGGGGTCAGGCTGACCTGCGGCGGACGCTTTGCTGCCTGCTTGGAAGGGAGCAGGTTAGTCCAGGTGCAGGTAGCAGAGAACCTGGGGGGTTGATGGAAGAGGTCATGAACAAACCTGGCTTCCGTGTGCTTTAGCAGGACTTCGTCCATCTATGGGTTATCCTCACCCCGCCACCCAGTTTTCTATGGAGAATGAGGCTTGTTCAGTCTGTCTCTTCTGGGACTGTATATTTTTTTTAGCTTGTTGGTTGACAATGGCTGGCTGAAGGTGATTGACTTTTCTGGAAGTTTGGTGAAAATTGGGAACTTGTGAGAAGGAGCATGAGTTTGAACATCTACAAGCCTGCAAGGTGCGATCCTTTTTTGTCCTGTTTCTCAGCAGCCACCTAAGATAACCCCCAAGCAGTGGGGATGTACCCTAGAAGGAGGAGGCTGCCCTAGGAATCCAGTGTTTCCACATGAAAGTGATGG
The DNA here is from genome assembly GCF_028500815.1 of Rissa tridactyla. Lineage (NCBI taxonomy): Eukaryota > Metazoa > Chordata > Aves > Charadriiformes > Laridae > Rissa > Rissa tridactyla. The sequence continues at coordinate 58,706,609 of NC_071471.1, forward strand.
AACATCTTGGTATAAATTAACTTGTTTATGGGGAATCTCACTTTATTAGCTCCCTGACGGTGGATGGGTTTCTTGGTTACAATATCTTTTGTCTTGTTGGTAAGGTCTTGAACAAAAATGGACAAGGATGGTTTGGGGGAATGAGCAGCTGCTTACAGCCCGGATGTAAGGGAGGAGCCTCTTTATCCTTTTGGGGGATGAAAAGCCGTTTGCTTGATCATCCATTCATATGGCACGTGTATTTGGAGGTCTTGAGCTTTTTACCAGGCAGATTTGTTTCCCATGCATTTCCTGGCTGTGGCTGCTACTTGCGTCTCTGCCAGCGAACTGATGTATCCTTATCCTCACAAATTTTGGAGTTGAAGCCGGTGTAAGCACTCACTCCCTAGTGAAAAGGACTCCCGTAAGAGAAGCCAAGCTGCATAACTCGACTGCTGGATTCTTCTCTGTGATTTTTGTTAGATCAAGGGTCAGAGGCATGTGGCAGGTTTATAGGTTTATTAGTTCCTGAAGCTCAAGTCTCTCTCCATTCTCATGTACATCCTCCAAACCTCAGCCAGCAGCTCTGGTCCTGGGTTATGATCCGTTGTTCATTGAGAGAAATTATATGGCAGCTGTTGAAACTACATTCAACTTTCAAATACTAGACTTTTTTGAAGAATAAAAGCAAAAGCTTTGGCAAAAATGCTAACTGAAAATGACTATGCTAATTACATTCTGAACATTAATATTTCTTCCTATGAAAGACTTCTCTGAATTAAACATAAGGGATTTCTAAAATAATTGCAAGCTTTTAAAGCCATGTGTGTCACAATTTCTTCAAAAACAAATTACCAACCTAAAATTAAACAGATCAAAGGCTTTTACTTTATAGACTGTTACTTCGGAACAGCTGCACAATACAGGTGAATTGCACGTATTTAAAATTTCACTGTAACAAAGCAGTGTATTTTCAGCAACCTGTAGCCATTAGCTATTCAAAAACATCTTTAATCTTTGAGTATAAATATCTTTACATACGAATAGGATTTTTCTAATATTTGCTACTTTGAGAATTATAGGCATTGTATGCTGCTGCAATTTTGAGTGTTTTTTGCAAGATACATCTTTTCTTCAGGGACTTTTTTTTTAAATTTTAGAAGGGAAGTAACTTACTACTCATTTTCTTATCTTACATTCTATTTATTTTCTATTAGTAGTTCTCTGTTTTAAAGTCTCTTTCATTACCATACAAAATAACCACGTAAGTAACATTGTCTGTCAGTTTTACTGATTTGCAGCTACTGATGTGTTGCTGACCAGCAGCGTTCTCCTAAATGCTAATCTGGCTTTAAATTTGATGGATACTCACCTGAACACCTCTGTTACTGAGTGGCTTGCATATGGATCAATATAAAGCTTGTGTGGTCTTCTCTTAAGCACTTACTTCTGGGAAGCAGAGAGGTCTGTGGAGTTCAAAAAAACAAAACAAAACCCTACTAAACGCCAGCTCAATGCATGTTAGAAGTAAAGCTGTGTTGTTTCAGAACATGCCTTGAAAGGAGAAAATTCAATATGGAGCCATCTTACTTTCCAAAAATTTTCACTGTGAAAAATCACCTTGAAGGCTTTTTGTTAACTCTGATCCTTCTTAAAATTGACCCATTCATAATGTATTTTGGTTTATGGTATATGCTTTTTCCTGGAATCAAACCTTGAAAGCTACTCACTTTGAAGCATTTTTGTTTCTCTCTTTAAGAATAGTTCTCTTTTTCCTTTGCTAACTGATATGTGAAACTAATAAAACATTACAGGGTTGCTGAATGTGCAAAGTACAATTTCACATTTGTAAGGCTATCGCTACCCTGTACCAGTCTTTTTGGTGGACCTGCATGCATGATTGCAGAACAAAGGTTTTGCTGCACAGCCAGGTTCCACTCCCCGGCTGTCTGGTTATTCAGTAAGCTCTTGCTTTGTTTAAAAACCAAATGTAATTATTTGACTTGTTGCTTAAGGGTACGCTTCTTTCCTAAAAGAGGTTTTATATGTACCAGTTGACCGTTCTGAAATGCATTATCTGCTCTGTTCATAGGGAATTTGCTTCGGTAATATATAATTCTCAAATTCTTTGTTGAGGATAATATGGAAGGAAACAAAAATGGACATGCTTGTGTATTTTTATACTAACGAAATACAGTCTTTATTTGTTATATTGTTTACTCCCCCTTATTGTGGATGTCTGAGTGACTTCCAATGCCTGCTCTCTTTGTTTTCAGTCACAGCTGTTGTTATCTCTTTGGGCTGTCCCATAGTTTAGTTCTGTCCTTGGGTGTGTTTAACTACTTTTGTTACAATACTTGAAAGTCTACCACAATCAAACTTTCCTTGAAGAATCCTCAAGTAAAGTTACACTGCATTATGAAGGAGTTGCATTGATGCTTAAATTTGATCAGTTTTAGTATGTCATTAGTCAGGGTCACTGTTAAGTGTTTCTGCTTCAAACCAGAGTCTTTGCTATGGGAACAATCCATCCAACACTTGGAGCTGGTCACCAAACTGCTGGTGAGCTGTATTTTTCAAATGGAAAGTTCTCTCATCACTTTCTTGACTGTTTTTAGTAGTAGTACAATGTTAACGCTTTGTGCGTTGTACCTTTCATACATGCCAGCAAGGCACCAGCATCCAAGATATTTGCGAAGTTTCTCCAGAGAATTTGCCAATGGCTGCAGGTGTTGGAGATCTGAACTTGCAGCATGTTACTGGTTTATGAAAGCTTCTGTGAGGTGTCTTTATGCTCAGTGTAAATCCTTCTTTCTTTCCTCTGCCTTTGTGGAACAGCCACAGCAAATGAGCGAGGAACACAATGACAGTGGTAAAAAGGACAAGGATGTCTCCAACTTGCTTTCAAGTTGTGAGCTTACGTTTTTGTCCATGGGGTTTCTCTTTTTCCACAGGCAAATGTGGCATTTTTAGCTGGTGGGGACTTGGAACTGGAACTTTCCTGTATGTATAAATAAAATAAAAAGGATTCTCAAGGACTAGTTTTGTTGAACCAAAGAGCAGTATGGGGTATCCTTTATTTACTCCTTTTTGTTATAGCCTTGATGCTTCGATTATGACTGTCCTCCTGGGTAGACCCTATCTGACCAAACCAGATAAATTGGCACCTATGTCTGTCAAATGGGGAAGTGGCCAAACTGCTGCTTCTTGAACAGTAGCGGTCATATTCAATGCTCTCCCACTGTTGTCCTCCTAGATATACAAGGAGAATGTGTGCAGGCTTATACTGGAGCAAAATAAGAATTAGTGCATGATGTGACAGGTTATTAACTTTCTGCCTGCATCTTCTTGTTTCCCTCTCCCCTGCTGACCATCCACAATGCAGAAATTGTGTGCTCTACATCAAAATATTCAACACTCTCAACCCAGAAACCTACTACCAAGTACTTTAGTTGCATCCCACTTCCCAATGTATAGAAATTTGAATTCACAAGAGTGGAATAACATTATTTTCTGTTATGCACTTTCTCTGGTATCCCCATTTAGCTATCAGTACAAAACTTACAATCATGTTTTAAAAACAAATTTGGGTTGCTGAAAATCCCACTGGTCCAAGGAAAGAAGTTGTGGTTCCAAGATTGCATTATTCTGACTGAAAACATGACTATGATAGTTATCTTTAAATTGTATTACATCAGCTAACCTAACAGTGTTATGTCATTTGAGCTAGAGTAGACTGAAATAAGAGAATTTCTAAACTTATCTTTTCTATGAGGAGAACATTCATCCTTTTTCCATGGTCCTAATCTTGAAGCCTGCTCTGGTTACAAGAATTATGTCTTGACTTTTTATTTTTCATTCTCTCCAGGTTTACGGGAACAGATGGACCAAGTGGTTTTGGATTTGAGCTGACGTTTCGACTAAAGAGAGAAACGGGGGAGTCAGCACCACCCACCTGGCCAGCAGAGTTAATGCAAGGCTTAGCCAGATACGTCTTCCAGTCAGGTACTGCAGGTTGAATACGCTGCCTCATTTTTCCTGCTCTCGTTCTGAAGGGCCAAGTCTGTTACACAGTGTGACACTTGTCTTGTCAGCGCTCAGTCAAATCTTGGGAATTATCTTTGTGTGGGAACCCAAAAGAGTGTGTTCCTTCCATCACCCCGGCTTGCTGGGGGCAAAATCCAGCTGCTGCTCAGGTAATTCCAAATCCTTAGTACTTAAAAGCGGAAGATACCAAACAGTAACCATAGGAGTTCTGCCCAGTGGCTCTTCATATCTTTCCTGTGTTGTTAGTTTCGCCTTCTCTTTGTAAGAAAACCTCATTTGCTTGTCCTGAAATGGCTGAGGAGCACCCATCTGATAACGTCTCACTTCTAAGCAGAAGGGCTGTAACTTCCAGAAAAGCTGCAGTTCCTTCACAAGCAAATCTCTTTCCGTAGTCTCTGAGGTGAGCAACAGCAACATATGTAAACAAGGAGCTGCTGAGATGAGAAAATGTAAAAGTCATAAAGGATGCCGAGGCTGGGAGGGCTATGGAATTAACAATTGGGAATCGTTAATGCAGATGGAGACTTGCCAGAAAACTGGGAGGCAGGGTGCCTACAAAACGTCCTCTTGCACTGCTCTTTCTGTGTTTCGTTTATACCAGTAGATTGAATATTAGTTTGTGGTGTGAACACGTGGAGACCTGTGGAATGGTTGAGTGCATAACATACTTGAGGGGCACTCTCCAGCATCACGAGATCTGAATGAAAATATTTGAAGAACTTTTTTTTTTAAGCTAGTTTGAGGTCCTTTACAGGTAAAGTACCTTCTAAATCAATGATTATTGAATTTGAAGCATTTGGTACTAGCTCTACTAGTTAATAAATTGCTCAGTAGCTTGTGATTCTATTGCTGGTTTTCCGTCAGCTGGCTGACTCTCAAAGGAGAAAGGTCTAGATGAAAACAGGATTGCTCTGCTAACCTCTGTGACAAATCTCTGAGGCTGTGGCAACTCTTGTCGGGTATTTTTCTAAATATTGACTGACAGAGACCAATGCCAGCACAGATTATTGCTTGTCTTCATATTGGGAGTGTCTCTTGTTGCAGTTTAAAATGACACAAGCATTTTTTTGGTAATCTTTGCTGTGTAGCTATCTTCCCCAGTTGCCATCCAAATTTGGGCTCGCCTTTCTATCTTGATTTTTGCTACTCTTAAACATCTAAATCCACATGACTCTCATCATTTTTGCCATTGTTTGAGGTTCCTGTCCTGCCTAAAGTATATTATACAGTAGCTTTTTGATACTGACAATGCAGTGATGAATTCATGCTCACATTTTCTATGTACTGACCGCAGGGTCTGAAGAAAACATCTGAGTCTCCCTCTTAGATATAAAATAACATACAACATGTTAACTTATCTTACATATAAGACCCCTTTTGGAGCCTTTTAAATTTTCTAGCCCGGTGTAGGTTCTCGTAACAGTCTCTTTAATAGAGTTGTTTGAGCGCCTTCTATTTGCACATTAGGCAGCCTGTCTATAGCAGTTGCTTGTTTGTGTCACCCTTTTCATGGGTGAGAGGAAGTCTGCAGAGTGAAATGGGGTTTGGTAGGGTACTTTAAGACAAACTTCTCAGTGACTAAGCTGGCTCTCAGTGCAGAGACTTTCCTTGTTTGGTTTCCTGCACTAATGCAGTCTTATCTTTCTGACGTCAAAGCCAATGAACTGTTTTTAGACTGGAAAGAGTGGTCGTGCCCATGTATATCAGTCTGACTTGAACTTCTAAGGGCCTCTGGTATTATCCTCTGGTTATCCATGCTGGTTTTGACATTCTGTCCACCGTGACTCTTTAAAGGCACTGCTCAAATATATGTTAATGGATTCTAGCCTCTGGTGTTTAGCTCTCAATTTATGTTATTAAAAAATCCAGTGTATGAATCATAAATTGACTTCTTTCTTTGAATATGAAATCGAGTATGAGCCAACACTACGCTTATCATGCAATGGGCAAACCACATGCTGGGTTACTGTAGGAAAAGCATGAGCAGCGGATTGGGGGAAGTTATTACCTCTTTGCCATGACACTGGGACACTCACTTAAAATACTGTGTCCTGTTTTGGGCCTCCCAGTTTAAGAGACGTTGAAAAACTGGAGAGAGTCCAGGGTGGTCGGGGTCCTAGAGCATGCGAGCTATAAGGAGAGCTGGAGGGAGCAGGGCTGGTTTAGCCTGGGAAAAGAAGATGCAGAGTGATCTAATGGGAGCCTACAGCTGTTGGGAGGGTAGTTACAGGTTTGTGGGGTCAAGCCCTAGATAATACAAGGGACTACAGCTCTGAATTGTAGTATGGGAGATTCTGGAAGGGCTTCAGGAAAAACTCGCTCACAAGGAGGGTGGCAAAGGACAGGGAACAGTTCCTGAGAAGGTTCAGGACTTAGCTCAACAAAGCTACGATGGCCCTGATCTAGCATTGCTGATGGCTCCACTTCAAATAGGAGGCTGGATGAGAGACCTCCAGAGGCCCCTTAAAATTTCACAGAAGAGTTTGATTTTTTGTTTTGTTTTGTTTTTTTCCATCCAACTTCATGCCCTTCAGCAAGCAGCTGTGTGCTGTCACCAAGTATTACCAACTATTCCTTGCCCTGTACAAAAGGAAACTCTGTGCTGTTGCAGCAAGTGATCGACTCTAGTTTTATTTTGGTACAAATTTATTTATCACTTGTCTCTTTTGAATAAGAACTTTCTCAAGCTAAAATCTTATGGCTAATCATAGATGTCAGGTTAATCCTGACAAGATGATGCATTTAAAAGTAAGACTTGTTATGGGGCTGGCTCTATCATGTTTCTTCCTGGTCTCTGAGGGCAACACCAGTTGACCATAGATGCAGTCATTTTCTATTTTAGTGTAAGCTCACTTGCTCTGTTGCTCTGCAGAGTCCCCAGTCCTTCTGCTACATCTGACGTGTCCTGCTTTGCTTTGCTTTGCTTTACTCCTGCGAGCTGCCCCCTCTCGCTGCCCCCTCAGGCTGGCAGTCTCCAGAGTAATTCCCATATTCTCCCTTCTGTCACCGCTGGGTAATCAGGCACCCGGTGCTCAGTAGTGGGGTTTGCGTTTTTTTCTGCCTAATAGGATTTCCCGCAGTCTAACATACTCACTCTGTAAAGCCAAATGAGCTTCTGCCATCATCTTTTTTTCCTTGGTCTTTTCCAGGACTTCTCTGGTCAGATGTTAAAACTTTAAAACTGTGAAGTATTTGAAGGGGTGCTTCTTCTGAAGCACATTGGGCTTAGGCAGGCTGTGGCATGACAACATTCTTCTACGTGATGAAAGGATTCTTTTTGCTCAAGTTCTTTCTGATGGTGCCACTTGAAGCATTTGTCAAATGCAACAATGATAAGCATTGTTTGATTCTGGTGTACATACCTTAATGTTGTCCTCTTCAGTTGTTTAAAAAAAAAAATCTGTGGAGTCTCTTTGATACTCCAAAATAGCCTTAAAAGCGTTTGATGAACTGGAACAACTTAAGTAATGCTTATGAATCCACTCTGAACAAGAAGCAAGAAAAAAAATAATAAAACTGGCAGGAACTTTTTGGATAGGCTCCAAACACTTTCGCATGTCAAAACATTGTTTACTTTGAAAGCTAAGCTAAGAGCTAAATTCTTATCTCTTGAATAACAAGCCAACTTTTTGGTTATCATAGATGTGCTGGGTCCGGTTGAAGTTGGGGGAGCGTAAGGTGTAGTTCTACTCCTGCTGAGCCTGAGCGTTTTCAGATGGTGGTGACTGAGTTGAAGACTCATCTACTGCTGTCCTAAATATTATTACTGTGTATTGCAGTTGCGAAGGATGTCTCATTGCAAGTGATGTATTTTTGCAACAGATGCTTCTAAGCAAATGTATGTTGCTTTCCTTTGTTTCTGTCTCTTCTGCACTGTCGTTGTGCTTTAGAAAAGCAGTCTTCTGCATTGAATTTCAGACCTCTTTGAGCCTTGGCTTCTCTGCTCACTGTAACAAACACTTGGTGCTTTGTGCTTTTGATTAAATGGCACTACTTCCCCTCCTTCAACAAAACCAAGCTTGCAAGTCTCAAAAAATTTTATTCGTGGCTTTATCTGTTCTTAATTTTATCACTGTTCGACCATGACCACAGATTCCAACTCTGTTATTTTTAGTTTAAAAAAAATAACAAACCCCAAACCTGCAAACCTTGAAAATGAAACTTTGCACAATTCAGTGACCTTTGCTTGTCATGATTGTGGGTATACTGGGAATATCTCATGGTAGAACAAATTTATACTTCAATTCAAAGGAAGAGGAAGAAATGCTCTGCCTAGAGAAAGCTTATCCAGGGCTTGTTAGGATTATTAACTCTTTAGGTACTGCAGTATTATGACACTTGATCAGTATACAGAGGCCATGATTTGTGCTTTCCTGAAATTAAAATCTGCATTTTTTTTTCTCTCTAAGGTAAAGTTAGGTTGTTTTCAAGGGCCTGCCTGATATACATCATCAAGGCAATATATTGATGCAGCATGGAAACAAATGTGTTGTGTGTGTGAGCTCTTGCTGCTCCAATGTTTCTTGGCCTGAAAGAAAACAGATGGAGCTGTAAGGTACAGGTTTGGAGAAATTGTCAGGAAAAACTCGTCATGCAGAGAGCCTAAAGATAATGGTATAGCATATGTCATGGTTATATTCTCTGCAGTGCATGAATTGTAGTGGGGAACTAGCTAGTGGAACTAGCTTCAGAAATATTAAGATGACGTTCATGAATTAGAGGCTTGCAGTTGGCTGAGCTTGGTAACATTTACCCCAGAACACGTCAGCCTGAGAAGTCTGAGCCCCTGCCGTTGCAGGGGGGGACAGGCTGTAGCATTACAGGAGGTTGGAAAATGGCAACTGCTGTTCTTCACCCCGCCACCCCCCAAAAAAAACCCAAGAAAATTAACCCCAAAAATGCAAAAACCTGAGGTTTCTAATTGATCAATCAGACTTCAAGTCTTAAGAAACTGCTAGGAAAAACAAACCATCTAGAAGGTATCCAGGGAATAATGGATGTTCCAGCATGGATTTATCAAGAATAAATCAGAACAAATTAATTGTCATGAAGTTACAGGCACCATGGGAAGCAGTGAATGTTGGTTACCTTGATACTAGTGAGATTTTTGACATTGTCTTTTCCAACGAGTATGTGAGCGAGCTGAGGAAATGCGATCTTGATGAAAACTAAAGAAAGACGTATGCGATACTGTTTGGATATTTAGACCCTGAGTAATTGTCAATGTGTAGTCATCAACCACAAAAGATGTGTAGTTTAAATTCTTTTAAAATCTGTCCTAGAGCTCATGCAATTTGGTATTGACCAGGATGATGAAATGCAAAGTATCTTGATGAAATCTGCAGACACAGCAAAGCACTAGGGCATAGACGGTTGGAATTCAGAGCAACTTTTGCAAGTAGCAAAATAGTCTGAAGCACTGATGTGTGGTAAGGTCAGAAGGCGCAACTAGTGTGGGCTCCTGTGCTTACACAGGAATAATCCAATGCGCCATTATCAGCTGGGGAAAGACAGCAGTTCTGAAAGCAGAAGACGACTGTTTGGAGTTACTATCGCCAGCGAGCTATCCCTAAACCAACACGGTCTTCATGCTGAGAGATAGCAGTGAAATTATTCTGATGTATAAATGTAAATGTTCTGTGTATTGTGTATGATAGGGTCCTGCTGGCAACACCTTGAAGGGAAAGGGAGAGCATTGTATCTCATTTTGGGCAAAAAAACTTCAAGTCAGATGCATCCCAGTTGGAGAGAGTCTGGAAGACAGCAGTAAGAATGACCCAAAGGTGCAGAAAATACGACCTGTGGAGGAATGATCAAAAGAGTTATGTTTATTTAGTCTAGGGAAGAGAAGAACAAAGGAATATGTGAGAACAGTCTTCCAATATGCAAAAGGTTGCTGTAGGGAATAAAGTAATAAATTGTTGGTGTGCCTACTGGGGATACAAGAGACCTATCACTACTAAAATTTCTGTAAGGTAGGCTTAGGGTTTGTCATTAGGGAAAACCTTCAAATGATAAGTGTGGTGAAGCACTGGAATAGTTGTAGATTCCCAATTGCTGCATACCTTTGAGAACAAGTCAAACTATTCATGGATAATTTTCAGAGAGAGTTGATCCTTCCTCTGGGTGGGGGCAGAGTAGGAGCCTTCATCATCTCCTTCGTATTATAAATATGTCTTGACTGACTAGCTGTCCTCTTCAGGTCTTCTAAACATAATTTTTGATAGTTCCATAAATACATAATTTATCTTTTTTCATAGTTTCTTGCTTACTAGTGCACTAAAAGATACGAGTTTTGAAGTCTCAGTTAATTTAAAAGTTGAATTTTAATATTTAACCTTTGACTAGTCAGTAGTAGGAAGCTGTTTGTGTCTTGGCGACTGCAACACATTAGTAAGAAAAATCTACAAACACAGGAAGTAAGCCTGCAAGATGCAATTTGTGGGTGGCAATTTAATGTAGATTTCAGCTGATTACTTCAGGAGGAACTTGCTTATATGAATTATTCCTTAGAAAATTTATTACACTTTTGAAAAGTGTATTATACAGAACTAATTCCAGCAGGTACACAATGAGTTTTACATGTTGATAGCAACATGCCAAAACAATAACCAAACTAGCTATAGCTGATGTATTGTGCTGGGGTTTTTTTCCCGCACAAACACCTCTCTTGGCATGTCTGCACCCTCTGCACTGTCGTGGTGAAGGATTCCCTTTTCAGAGGATGAGGTATGAAATATCTTCTCTTGTCCTTTAGTTATTTCTGTGAAACCTGCAGGAACTTAGTATCCATGAGCTTCTGTCCTCAGTCATGATCAAGTCCGTGGGCCAATTTCCCAAAGTTTACTGGAAGGGAGGATGGTTCTGACTGCTGCGTGCAAGCGCCTGAGGCAGCACAGTCACACAAGCCTCCGGCAGCCAGGCTGAAAAGCAGGCCTAGAATGAGGTATGTCTAGCCTTCCTTAGTTATTTCTGACATGTCATGCTTTCTTCAGGTAGAAATTACTGTCTGGTGACTTGTCTGTAGTTTGGGGAAGCATGTACGCTGTTCCTGCCTACGTGTGCATTAGCCCGGTGCATCAGTTCGGGGCCATTATGCCAGCTCCGTGTGCTGCAGTTTCCCCTGTTTTTAAACAAGGGTGATTACAGGAGTTGTAAGGACTGCAGGTATTGACTTCTTATTCAGCAGTTTTCATCTGATTTGAGTTAGTTTAGTCTGAGCTAGGGAGGCATTTTGTGTTTGACAGGCAGTATAAGTTTTACACTGAAAATGGGACTCAGTGGGATTAGGTGTTTTGGCTGGGGTCACAGACCTGCAGCCATTAAGCAAGCAGATACCTTGTTCACCTGCTGCCCTGATGTAACTGCTAGGCTTCATCTTCAGATCTTCTGGAGCCCAGAAAGCTTCAATGTGGTACCCTCAGTGACCCTTTCCTTGCCAACATGTTTTCAGACATTCTTGACACAGGCCAATTTCTGTGTGTACAAAGGAAAAAAAAAACAAAAACAAAACAAAACCCAACCCCAAAACAAACTCCTTGCTTGCTTGAATACAAATGAGGCTTGTCCAGCTTGTTTGTAAAACAGTGTTTATTTCTTCCCAGTAGGATGACTAAAGCCAAATAAAATCTCCCAGTAATGCATATATATTTTTCCCTGACTGTGCCTTTATATTTTTTTTTTCAAACCCAGGCTGATTTATTGTTCTCTTCTGGTTGCTATGGCTCTGTAAAATATATGTATTTTTTCTATCATCTGTTTGTAATATTGACCAGTTTCCAGTGTAGAGCTGGCCCTGGCTCCTCTGTAGTATTCCAGGATTTTAGATTAAAAATGGGGGGGGATTAACTGGTTTTTTTAGCTCCACAAAGAAGTATAAATCAACATTTTGTTTCAACAGAACCTGTTATGTGGTGAACTCTGTGGTGCAAACACTGAAACCATAGCACAGTAAATTGTTGTAGGTGAACAGGACTCAACCAAGTGCGCGGGCTGCGTGCCTTTATTCTGCAAAGGGGTATGGAAACATTAAGTCACTGGTTCCAATTTAACCCAAGTTTGTCATGGCCAAAAGCTCTCATCATCTGATAGTTATTCAGTGGTCCATGAGAAATTGGTTGGGTTTTAGCCTAATTCCTCTTAGACGTTTCCCATAAAACAAGCTGTTCTGTGAGCAGCAGCACAGATCAAGCCTGGTCCTTTACGTCTTCGTGCACCAGCCCCTTTCCATCCCACACTGCCGCAATAAATCCACTTCTCCCCATACTGCTGCCTATGAGCTCACCTCCCCGATATTTCCCATCTCTCCGCCCCATCTCCTAAGCCAGCCTTGTCACATCCCCGAGCTTCCAGCTGGGACATACGTGCTGTGGCTGGTACCAGACGATGTGCTGGCTGATAAAACAAACCGGCTGCTTGTGTGCAGAGCGGTTGGCTGACGTGCCGGGCACGACAGGCAGCTATTGAGCGCGTGCTTAGGTCTCCAACCTGTTGCTGGCTTCCTCCAGAGCTGGCTGGAGGCTCTGAAGTTGTTGAGGGGGGAAATGCCAAATGCAGCTCTTGTAAATTGTCCTGATAGGCATGGCAGCAAAATGCTGGTTGCGCATGAACCCAGCCCTTTTTACTCACCCCTGTAGATCACAAATAAATTTATGCAGCACTGCTAATAATCCAGAGAGGAGCATCTGTCTGCAAAGGTGTCAATCAGACAGACAACACTGAAGAGATCTCATGGAAAATGTTTTTGTCTGCAGAAAGGATGAGTCTAAGAGGAGACATGTTGTAAGCACATGAATGCATCTTCTCTTGAAATACCGTCCCAGGGTTGCACAGGGAAAACGCTGAAGGTGGTACTGGGTTTACTCTTATTGTCTTGTTGCTGTTACTGCTCAGGATGCTCAAGGGTTGAAACTTGCCTGCTGGCACTGTTTGATCACCCTGCGCTGCCCAAAGCTGGATGCCCAATACCTGCTGCATGTCCTGCCAGACAAGGCTGGTCCTGTTATAGCAGTTCTGCTTGTGTGTGTGTGTGGCCATTAGCTGACACACCAGGCAGTGCCAGTTGCAGAAAATCCTTCCTTTTGCAGCACAAGAGATGGCAGCTCGCGTCATGCCGGCCTTAGCCTGTGCGTGCAGTTGTAACCCACAGTATCTGAGCTCTCAGAGGAGAGACATTAGTGTTGCAGTGTGGCTTTATGTGTTTCTTCTTCGAGTGCGCTTAAAGGATGGGGCAGCGAGACACCTGTCAGTTTTCCTGACATGGCAACTCTCAGGCAAGTCTCCAGAAGCCTCCTCACTGTTTAGTTTTTGGCATCAAACTCTTTTCTCTAATCTGTTTTGGTTTTTTCTGTGACCAGGATTTGGTCCAGCAGAACTTATTGAAAGGCATTTTTGTAGCTCTTCTTTTCCCCCTTCTCAAAGAAACTGTAAACTTCCACTGCCTGTTCTTAATGTCAAGATGGTCTTCCCAACACCTAGCAGGAGTCTGTAGGGAATAAGCATAGCAATATTGACCATCTGAACATCCAGGCTCTTTGGCAGAAAGAGACTGTCACTTGGAAAGGAGGGAAAGGACAGGTCTTGGCCCTGGTGACGCTGACACTGGTGCGTGGGTCAGCGTGCAGAAGTGCTTCTGGGTTCCCTAGATGAAATGAATGCAGTTCCTCTCTGCGCACTTGCAAAGCTTAGTATTATTTGTCTGTTTGTATGACCATAATTTTTGGGACCTTCAGAGTCCGATGTTTTTATCCTCACTTGTGAGGGTAAGTGCTGGGTGTCAAGGCACAGGGGGAGGGAAGAGGTTTGAGAGGAACTTTATGGTGGCCCCAGCCATGGCTGAGGCTTCCCAGGCTGTGAACTAGCCCGCACCTGGTGACCTCTCGTTCCTCTGTGTGAGACCTGTCTTGGTCAGAGTGGTTTCAGGTACGGGTGGTAAACTAGCTGAGGGCATGGAGCAGAAATACAGCTGTGAAAGCTGCTGAGTGCTCTTATGCCACCACGTGGGTAGTGTGCCCCTATTCTTCTTCCTAGCAGCATAAATGGAGTTGCATGACCTTAGATTTTGGCTGACTAAATTAACTTCACTTCTCTTTCTGTTCAGAATAGGTAGGGTGCTGCCCCTTTGCAATACTGGAGGCACCCCAGCACCAGGCTCAGTCCTGCCCTTTGCATTGGAGCACTGTCACCTCTTCAGCCGCTGATGGGACAAGCTGGCAATTATTTAGCTCTTGCTGGTTTTGGTGGGTAACGTCTCCCTGTCCCTTGTTTGGGACTTGCTAGGACATTGTGCCACACCAGAGAATCTCTTCTCCACAAAGTTCCTTTTGCTGCGATGATAGAAAAGCCCCTGTAACCAGGGGGGGCCAGGTTTAAGAAGTGCTGGATGCTGTCTCAGGAGCTTGAGAGGAGGGGACTAACAGCACTGCTGCATGACATTGCTTTTTACTTCGTCAGTACTGGTGGTGTGAACCTAGACTGGGCATGAGGCTCCTCCAGGCTTCCTCCCAGTCTGCAGTTCAGTGGTAGGAAAGCATAACTGGGAGCTCAAGAGTTTCCAAGGACACCTGTACCCTCATTCGGCTTGGAGGAGGAAAAGTCTATGGCTTATGTTGTCAGTGAGCTAGCTATGTAATATACATTAAAGCCTTTTCTTCTCTACCTCCCCAACCTCATGAAGTTTGGGCTTTTTTCTCTCCTGCAGTTTGTCTGGACTCATGGGTCAGGCTGAGTACTTCCAATGCCTTGTCATGGAAGCCATTATTGTCTCTCCAGCTTCTAGCTCTCAGCTGAGAACAGGTCTTTGACCTTCTCCGGCCTCAAAGGGTAGGTTGACACTAAAGCATGGAGAGGCTTTGTGCCAGGAGCAGAGGCACAGAAAGTCTTTGTTCTTTATAAAAGACTTTGTTGAAATAGAAGGAAAGCTGTCTTCCCCCGACTGCTTTACTGATTGCATAGTATTTCTGGGCAGTGAGGGATCTCAGTGCTGCCTGAAAGAGGAGGCTTGTTTTTAGCTGCTACTGCAATTTAGATAAAGTAGGTTTAGGTCCGGTTTGAGTTGGCTAGATTTCAACTGATGCTGTCCCTTTTAATTCTGTCAACTCATGTCCTGTTCCTGCCTGGGAACTGAACTTGGCTCGTTGCTTTTCAGCTGTTCAATACAGTTCATTCACTTGGTTTATTTAAAAAAAGAAAAATGGGGGGGGGGGGGGGGAAATAAAAAACGGGAAAAAAAAAAAAGACCCATCTCTGTGCTTTGCATCAGTCCATGTGCCCTGAGGCTGCTCCCAAATGTCAGGGATGGACAAAGCAGCAACGCTCGTAGATCTGATACACGGTTGCATTTATAAATGCACAAGTCGTTTTAGCCTTCATACTGCATGTGGGAGAGGGAGGAAAGAAACTGGCATGGAGACCCAGACGAAGCTGTGTGACACATCTCCGTGCAAGGCTGCCACAACAGCTGAAGTGGTGGGAGGACAGCCAGTGGGCCCTGCACCCTGGGATGCTTGGATGGTGGCCTCTAGCAGGTGTTTATCCTGAGTGGCTGCGGTTTAAGATCAGACCATCAGCAAGATCAGTCTTGCTAATGTCTTCTGCCAAAAGTGGAGGGGAGCCGAGCTCTCAGCGGGAAGCCTTTTCTCCATGCTCCCGGCTGCAGGAAGGTGAGGAGGAGCTGACATACTGGGGACCAGCAGTTCCTGTTAAGAAGAGCATCTCTGACTCCTGGGTAAGGAAGCCGGGGAGAAGCTGCACACGGTCAGCCCAGCCTTGGACAAAGGCTCTGTCCCCTGTACTGAAGGAGGAATGCAAGACAAAGGAAACAGCTCGGGGAAGGCAGAAAACTCCCCCTCCTGCTGCTGTGAGGTCCTTTGGCATCTTATATATGAGGGTTTTGTCCCACACGGCCTTTTCTGAGAAACGGAAGCAGCCGCTGTAATAGTTAAAGGCTTCAGCACAGAATAATGCTGCCTGCTCCTATCAAGGAGCTGAAAGGCACAACACAGAGGGATTGTTCGGCAGTCGCAGGAGCATCCTCTCTTGCTGCCTGTGTGCAATTGTTTGGGATGCACAGAGGAGAGTTTTGAAGGTTACATGTACTGAGTAGCCTTGTGAAAAGGACTGTTTTTTTTCCCTTGACAGCTGCCAAGTCCGTGTTAGACGAAACTGCAGAGGAGAGTGGACTGAGCTGGAAGTTGGGTTCACTGTTAAATATCCACCTTCTTACACTTTCTATTGAAGATCTGTGCAGCAAGTGGTGCTCAAACTGTGCTTTCTGACTAACCCACTCCGCCTGCGAGAGAGGCAGTACACGGAGCTCGTTACAGACCATCTTCTGACAGCCTCAGATGCAAAGATCCTTTGCAGCAGCCTGCTCAGCCAGGAGGCAGCAAATGGGCACAGCAGGGGAAGCGTTTTGTTCTTGGTGGGGAAGAGAATCAGGGAGAGTGTATTCAGAAGCTGCAGACAGCCCAGAGCCTGCAGAAAGTGGACTCTCCTGCTTTTTGGTTTAAAATCAAAGGCTTAAAGGAATCATCTTGTAACACTTGGGATGGTGTTTCAAAAGGTGCTCCATAAACAGGCTGGCCATTTTACATTTGAACCATAAATATAGCTCTTAGAAACACACAAACTTAGTCCCTTGCACTACTGTAATGGGTTGGTAGAGCTCAATGCGTAACTAATATTTTACACAAATGTGTGTGAATACAAAGTTCCTCTGTTTCCTGCCCTTCAGCCTCCTGCTTTGCCAAAGTAAAACAAAAGTTTGGCCTGCGCAAGCTTTAAATTCCTGAAAATTTAAAAGAAAATAATCAACCACTGAGAAAAATGCTACAGTGTGCTCTCAAAGACCCCTGCCCTTCCTCTCCGTTATAAGCCCCAGAACTAATGCCCAGGTAACTAGAACTCTTTTCTGAAGAGATTACGATGTGATAACTCCGTAGGTGTTTTCTCACAGACCGTCTCCCCTTTCTTGAGTAATATTTGCTAAAAGCGATACCCTAGTGGAGCCTAGCAGTCTTTCTGTCAGACGCCTGTGCTGTGGAGGTTACAAAAAGAAGCTGCTTACATCTTCTTTGGGTCCTTCAGAGGAGGACAGTGCCTTGGCTTCCCTTTCAAGCTTCTTGAAAGCTCTTCAACAGAAATGTCTTGTAGACAGATATCTAGGGGGAGATCACAAGTGACTCTATAGTCTTAGGGTGTTCTGTGTCCATCTAAGCATCCATTCTTCTCACACGCAAGTATGTAGGAGGTCCAAAAGCAAAGAAAAAATTATTTTTCACCTGCAGTTCTCTTCCCTTGCTGAGGACACTTAAAGGTTGCTAAATGCTGTGGGTACAAGTCTTTGTTCTAGTAGCACCTGTCTGGGAAATCTTCAGGTAACCGTAAGACATTCTGGCTTTCATGCGCCAGAACACAGGATAGGGTTTTTAAATGAAGGGCAAGTGTCTCTTCAAATTTGCCACGTGGGTCACATAATCTGTAAATAAACTATCATTAAATACCTATTTTGGGCTGAGTCCTTATCTGACAGGAGATCCTGCTGTATTACATCCTTTCTTGCTCCTGGGCCTCCACCCCATCCTGAGGCTATTCAGTTTCTGAAACTATTGAAGACATAAGCGCAGCCCTGTGAAGGGGAGCTGTAAAACACACCTTGTTCAGGTGAAGGATGCAGAAAGCTGGTGGCAGCGCAGCTGGACAGAGGTGTAAGGCTCGCTTGCCTGGCCTAGAGCTCAGGATTTGGCAAGTGCTTCACTGTTGCTCCCTTGTGGTTGCTGGGCTGGGGAATGGAGAAGGTAAGGAGAAGATTGTCCCACTTGCCTGTTGGAGGAGGTGAAAGCAGCCAAGGGCGGTGGGTCTCAGTGATGGGCTGTAGAGGAGCAAGAGCTTGGAGCAGGAGAGCTTTGTGGGACTGCAAAGGAGCAACTCGCGTCTGTGCTCATTTTCTTTCTTAGCAATGCCAGGTAAGTCCTTTCATGCTGCTGTGCCTTCCTCCAGCCTTCCCTCCCTGTGGGAGGGAGCCATGCAGATAAATCTGTAGATAAGTGAGAAATGTGTTGCTGCAAAAGCAAAGCAAGGCGGGAGATGCATCCTGCCCCGGGCAGCGCTTCTGCCAAGGGGATGCCAAGCACAATGGTTGTGCCAGCTCCTACCTCAGCTGACTGCGAGGGCTGGAGAAGGCTGCAAGGAGCAGAGGTGGAGGAGCTGAATGAAGTTGTGGGGAGGAGAGGAAGCGTGGGAGGAGGTGGCTGGCGGAGCAGGCTGTGCGGAGTCAGGGAGAGGACAGGGGGCCCACCGCTCACAGAGGGTGGGAGCGTGCCCTGGGCACGGGAGTCACTCGCTGGGAGTCTGCGTGAGAAATTCTCGGAGGCTGCAGTCATGGAAATTGTATATGTGCGTAGAGATGGGCAGGGAGAAAGGAGCAAGCCAGACACGCAGATGTGTAAGGGATGGAAAGAAATGTCCTGGGAAACAGAAGAGGTAGAGGAGGCTCAGAACTAAATTGGTTGTTGTACAATAGGGTTTTAGCATTTGTTTTTCGGCTAAAATATTATACTCTCCAGTGTCATTTAAGGCATACAGGTGTCCGGGATCTACTTTGTGGTAAGAAAAGCAGCATTTGTAACTCCCATCAATGGAAGCTGCAGTGCAGCAAGACACATTTTCCACCATCCCACTGCCAGCAGGGGTGAGGGCGGGCTCTGAGCAGGGCACGGAGGAGTGAGGAATCACAATGTCCTGCTGGTGATGTCCCCTGGGGAGGCATGGGAGCCTCTTCATCGGGCTTTCAGTGCAGGGGACTTAAATGATCAAATAAGTTTATATATATTTGCATAAATTGGTGGGGCTCTCTTGAGAGGCTCATTAATTTTCCAGACTTAACAACATGGAGCTGTGCAGTAATCAACTTTGTATTTTCAACCTGCTGATCGATTTTTAAAAAAAAAAAAAAAATCTGCATCACACTCCTGTTTTCTGAAACTGTTGTCAAACCTCAGAGGTCAAGCAGTCCTTACAGTATTGATAATCTGGTTTTTTCCACACTATTTTTTTTTTTTTAAAAGAACCTTTTGCCGAGGCCCCTTGTTTCTAAAAGCCCAATTTGAATCCCTGCAGCGGAGCTATTGTTTAATTGTACTCCAGGGATTTAATTCTTCCTAAGGCATCTTGTCTATGCTGTGTGTCTGCAGTAGGCAGCAGCACCGTGTGAATTTGCACCTCTTTGGAGTGCCCGGGCTGGGGCAGTTCCTGTTTCCCAGACAGGAGATAAAGGGCAGCAAAACTGAACTGAAAAAGAAAAACAGGGAGGAAAAGCTTTTTTTAACGTAATGCAAATATGTCATGGCTTGGATTCTGCTTGTATGTTCTTAAAACACGTTCAGCTTGAGTTGAAAATTAAATTATAAGCTAACTGCCAGCGGGCCCCATAGATTATATCACAATTGTTCTTCCCCTTTACCAATCCATGTGCTTTGTAGGTTAGGAAACTAAGCAGACAGACTGAATTTAGCATTAATTTGATTATCCCTAGATTATCTTAATTTAATGTGGCTGGCAAATGAGTTCAAATGAAGTATTTTTCTTTATACTCTGTTGTGTTTTTTTTTAATTTGCATCTGTGTAATGAGTTGCAATAACTATTACTTGGAGATTTTTAGACACGATTTTCATGTTTAGCTTATGTATCGGATTGTTACAGCTACATCTTTGCATGCGTGCTTAAATCCATTATTGAGCTAGTTAGAAATATATTCAGTAGCTGTGGTGAAAAATATAGCTAATACATTTTAGTGTTGGACTCTGCATCCACCCTTAGTTTCTCTCTATTAATTCTCGCTGTTCAGTCTGCAAAACGGTACTGAAAAACAGCATCAAATCTTAGTTGTGACAGATTGCCAGATTACCTTTTTTTTTAACAAAGCCAGACTGAATATTAAAAATGTGTTGGAGAAAATATGTTTATATAATAAATTATACAGACCGTGCATGGGGTAATAGCAATGCAATAAATTACATTGTTTCTGTAAGTACAGGATAAGCTGCATTCAATTTAA
This sequence comes from Rissa tridactyla, assembly GCF_028500815.1. NCBI lineage: Eukaryota > Metazoa > Chordata > Aves > Charadriiformes > Laridae > Rissa > Rissa tridactyla. The sequence continues at coordinate 58,726,690 of NC_071471.1, forward strand.
ACGTCTGGCTGCATCGCTGTCATGCTGGTCAGGATCTCACTGGGGGCCTTTTTAACATTCCTGCACCCGTAAGTCATGGAGTTGAAATCCTTCTTCGCTTTGCCCTCGAATACAGAATTTCTCTGACATCTGTGACTCACTGCCTGCAGTTTAGCTGCGATCTCACAGTCGGACACAAAATGCAGGTTTGTACCCCTTAGAGCAGCGAGTTTTCAAGCCGCTGAGTGATGCGGATAACGGAGGTCTGGCTCTTGTGTGGGATGCGGTCATCTTGTTTGTGTGCCAGCATCCCCAGTGCTACACACTGGCACAAATTTATTGAGTATATTTTCTTTTTAGACCAAGCTAGCAGAGAAGTGCCAAGCGTTGTGCTAGCACAGCTAAGCAACATTACTGGCTCAAGGGGGTGATCCAGGTGGTCGCTGCTTTCTCGGGGGGACAGGCAGGATTGTTTCTTTCAGCGTTACCTTGCACATATCCCAGAATAAAGTGATGGTGTAGTGATGGCCTGGCTTTCTGCAGAAACAAGAGAGGCACACAGCAGCTTGCTTTTGAAGGATATGAGTGCAGCAGAGCAGCTGTTTTCCCAAAACCAAGTACACTTGGTAGTTAACGCACTTAGGGCTTCTCCCACGCTGCGCAGCATCAGCTCATCACCTGTAACACACTGTCCGGATGGATTTATCTGACTGATTAATCTGAACAGTTTAACCCCTTTGTTGCAGATTTTAGCTGGCTTTTTGAAGGAGGCGGTGCCTTAGAAGAGATACAGAGGAACGGTCAGGCTACAAACGTTTTCTCCTAATTTGAAAATCTATCTAAATAATTGCATGGTGTGACCGTGTCAGAAGGGGGAAGTTTCTGGCCTTTGGATGAAGCAGGGTGATGCAGTCTGAACTGCCCCAGGGCCAGGCTCAGCCTGGGGACTGTATGCCAGGCTGCACATGGACCAGAGATATGCTTCAAGTTCCCTTGCTGTCTCCTTGCTGGTGGAACAGCATCAGCTCCTTGTTTTCCTCCATGCAACCCCCTATGTGTGCGCCAGAAAAGATACTTGACTCCCAGATGTCCAAAGAGCTGTTTCCCATCTGCTCTGGGTGCAGGGTAGCAAGCTCACTGGAGATGTTCCCACATGCAGGTTCAGCCTGGGGCCACCCTTTGGATGGATCTCTCTTAGATCCCAGTACTTGCCTTGGTTTGCCGTCCTTTTCAACCTACTCCCTGTGGCTATTCAAGGGAATAAGGGCTCCTAGCAGGATCCCATACATGTGAAACTGGCAGGTTTAAAAAAGAAATTGAAAATACCGTGGGAAGTAATCTGTGTTTCTCTCTAGAGCTAGGTAACACCTCTTGGGCATCGACTGCATGCATTACGCTGTTTATAAAACATCTTGAGGCCAAGAATATGACTTGGTTTTATTTCTTTAGGCTTCAGCTATATTTAGTCAAATTAAAGGTGGGAGGGAATGCACTCCAAGAAAATACATGAGCAATGTTACACAGAGAAAATTTACTAGTCCACAGTAGAATGGTTCCCTCTGAGTTATTTCCCCAGATCTCATTATAGAGCAGTTGGATAGTAAAGTTAGGAGAGATTGAGCAGCTGAATTATGACCATTGCTGCATGGAGAAACCTCACCTGCTTTATGTGGGCTGTAAAAGAAAATGGATAATGACATTTTAAAGACTTCAAAATATGGGAAGCTTAACAGACTGTCTTATGGATGCTGCTTTTGCATAACAGAATAGTACGAGAGCTTGTCTAGGGGAAATTTAGAGACTTCTCATTTCTGTGGAGCTGGAGAGAGGCTTCAGATTTGCTCTTATAAATTATAAAATGAAATAGTAAGTTTGAAATGAAATGTTTTAATGATTTCCTTGCTGAGTTCTTATGAAATCAATACCTCCCTATGAAGCAGTTTGATTGAATCAGCATTCCCTAATAGAAAAAGAAAAAAATACCCACAAAAACGTAGTAGTTTTTGTTAAAACGCGAACTTGCAGTAAAAGAATGAGTTTCAAGTCCGTGAGGATGGATCACTTTGCTGCATTAGGTTTAAGTCCTGTTAGTGCCCCTTCCAAGCAGGAAGGGTGCGAGTGTCCAAGAGGTTACTGTAAGCAAGCCTGCGTATTTACAACACATCCAGCACTCCCGTGGTAACTGCTGAAGGATATGTATTTATCCTGAGGCAGGTCAGGTAGCTTAGCTCTTCCTTCCATGGAGGGAACATCTAACCACCTCAGTTTTACTGTGAGGCAGAAGTATTCAACAGCAGTTCCTGTGAATCAGCTCATACGCAGTAGTTTACTCCTGAGGATTTGCTGATTTAGCCATACACTAAAATCATTTGGATTTAATTTTTTAACATATTTTCTTTCAGTTCCTTTGCTATTTAATTCCTCCAGTTGATGGCTAGATCACTTCTGTGCTTTGCCATCTCTCCTACATATTTGACAATTCCCTGGTGAGGTCCCAGTAACTTTTTCTGGTAACTATTGTCTTTGCTGTGCTCACCTAAGAAAACAAGGCTTATGCATCATGCTGTTCGCCTGCTTAGAAGGCTGACTGTCCTACCCTAATGGTGTTGGAACGTGTTGGCCAATGTCAAACAGACAGGTAGGGCTCTTGGAGAAGCTTGGTTCTCTCCAAGATGAGCAGGTGAGTGAAAATGCTAACTGTGCCCTCTGCAGTGGAGAAGGGTGGAGATGTGCTACGCTTGATCTTAGACACAAGTGAATCTAGATAGGGTCCTCCTGTGCGTGCCATAGTTGCGGTAACAGCTTTAGTCAGAGCTACTTCCTCCTTGGGCAGTGATGAATCCATCCACAACATGCAAACCCACAGAGAAAAGAGTGTCCTTAGTTCCCCTGTTCATAGAATTCTTCTGAAGCTTACTCCTGAACATGGGAACACACCAACTGGTCACCTGTGTGTGAGGCTTGCTATTTATTAGAAGAATACGTCAGACTCTTCCCATTATATAAAATGGTTTCCCTGGACATGTCACATCTCTTGGTGGCTTTGGTGTGGAGTCAGGTAATGCTGAAGTTCTAAGAGGCAGAAGCCTGTAGCAGCAAATGGTACCCAAGTCCTGGCAGACTGAATGTTCCCCTCTTGAAATGGTAGAGAAGGTGCTTGTTGAGTAGCAGCCTGGGATTTTTCACAGCTACCACTGAAAGCCTTCTCACCTTTTCCTGGATTCTGACTGCAAATGTTATCTTGTTTCATTAAGAAATACGGTGAGAAAGGACTTTTGTAACATCTGTTGTGCTTCAGTCCCTCCTCAAAACCAGTCAGAAATGTTGCCACAGCGTGCTAACCTGCACAGCATTGCAGCAGGTCAAAAGCGTTGTGGTAGCAGAGCTTGTCGAGACTGAAAAGTGTTGGATCGATGGTTGCTGTAAATCGACGTGGATAAAGCAGAGGCTGTTCCCAAATCTACAAGGGCCTGGGACAGCATCAGTGTTGTGATGGGATCCTTGCAGAACCAGCTTTGCTGCTGAGGCTGTAAACTTTCAGGTTTACTAAACTGAGATAATTTGCAAAGGAATGTTCTGTGCTTATCTGAAGGCGGAGTCATGTTTTGGCCTAAAACTAGATGCTTGTAGCAGTGAGTCCTGTCAGACTGGGTCAGTGCTCTATGGACATGAACTTCTTCCTGTAATCTTTTATTTTTACATACAGTGTTTCTCTTGCATGTATATTAATATCTATTTTCATGTCTGTATTTTCAAATATTTAGTATACAAGTAGCTTCCAGTTGTGAGTGTAGGTGTCTCATTTGATATCTGCAGTAGGCATCAAAATGTGCACTGAGAGGTACGGCTATAAAACCCTGGATGTTGTTGAGAGACCCAGACTGGCATCATTATCGCTGAAGGTCCTCGTGCCATCCTTGGTTCAGAACAGTGCAAAACAGAGATCTCAGAAATGACTTTGGGGATGGCTGCTTCTCCGCTTAGTCCGCATGGTAACGGAGATACGGGGATGCATTTTTGGGAGCAAAAGGAGCTGTCTTTAGGCACATCTGACTGAAGTGTGTTGCTCCTTGCGAGGTGTTTGTGCTCCTCACGTACGTGAGATGCGCGCGCGTGTCCTGTGGCTGCTCATCTCTTGAATTTATGGAAATAGGTATGTACAGGTAGGAAATGCTGGCACATTGGACATGTTTGTGGAAGAAAGGCAGGTTGTACAAAGTGTGTTACTGACAGCCCTGCAAATGATAGAAAGGTGCAAAAACCACAGGAGACTTTTCATATCCAACTCTGCCATGATGACTTTGAGGATTTATCTGGATGTTTTATGTTCTAATTCAACATTCGTCAAAGCCCTAAATTTAGTTTTAAATTTACTTTGGAGGAATCACTTAAAAACTTCAGGATTTTCTGTCTAAAACATTGTTTAAAACTAAAATGCTTCGAAACATTTTGATTGTCTTCCTTTGAAAACATGAGTGTGAAAGGTGGGAAGGGGGGATGCTCATCCCCGTTTCCAGCATGAGGCAAGAGAAAGTGGTTATCTAGTCTTTTGTTTCTGTAATTTCTTAGTTTCTGTGACTAGAAGTCCTGCAATTCAAGCTGTACTCAGTGCTGCAGTGGTCTCTGTACAAGAGCTGATCTTAACATTCCATGTGGGTTACAATGCAGCAAGCAAAGAGCTGAGTTTCAGGCTCTAATTCTGTATTTTTGTACTCTTACAGGTTTTGATTCGGCCTCATGTTATTTGCAGAATTTTTTTTTGGTGCTTTAATTGAGTAGTCAGTGTGAATTTTGTGGTGTTGGTGTGCATGCGAGGGAGAGGCAGATTTTTCTAAGTGTTCAGTGTTCACATGGACATAAACAGGTGGGTTTCCAGCAGAGACATTTGCATTTGAAAACCTGCTCTAAACGGGCTGGGCTTTCCCAGGAGAAGCAACACCAGCAGTGAAACCCAGCGATCGATCAGCATAGAATTGTGTGAGCATTTGATGGGCAAAATGTTGTGGTATAAAGACAGGGCCCAAGAATAAGCCCTTTGTGGCTTTGTTTCATTCCTGAAAACTGTGACTGAGAGGCTTTTATCATTTAAAAAAAAAAAAATTTAATCAGCCACATTTTGGTTAACCTGGAAAATTTCACAAGATCCTTTGCAACATTCTAAATGCTGTTTCTTTAATCCAATTTTGATAATAAAAAAAATAAAATCATGTTTTTCATTTCTGTCTGCTTATATTTCCCCAACTCTGAAAGTAAAGTAATATCTGAACGACTCCTTTCAGTCGCAGAGCTGAAAGCGTGTAATTTAGTGTATGTAACGATAAACTCTCTTTCAAGCAGCTTGCATTCGCTGTTTTCTTTCTTTCCTAATTTTAACTAAGGAAAATATTCCCTTACTTATCACAACACTTCTGTTACATGCCTCATTTTTCGGGCAAAGTTCCTTATGGTATTCGAAGTTTATTTTAATTCTTAATCAAATGATCTGTCCAAGAAATTCATCTGAAAAAAACCATACATAATAAATGTTCAAATACACACCAATGGGGACACCTGGTGGAGAAGCTGGGAGTTGCCCAGGACGCCCTGGACTAAACCCGGGAATGGGTGAGCATTAGTTAGCTCATCAGTGGGCTGTCTGCGAATAGTTTTAACCACAGCAACTGCAAGATAACTCTCATTAATTTACCTGCCTGCCACTGGCTCCCTCGGAGCATCCTGCACTTGCTGCTGCCTGAGAGTAGGTGCGCGCAGTCATGGTGGTGCCAATGCGCAGCGATTGGCATCCAAGCACCCCATCCTTGGTGTCTGATGTTTAATGTGACTGGGGACAAAGCTGCAAGTAATGGCAAATGCTGTTTCTCTCTTGCTGCTGCAGAAGCTGCCGCGTTCAAGGATTCTCAGAATAAACTCTGTAGATAGTTATTTAAGAGGTGTCTTATTGATATCTATTGGGAAGGTGATGTGGGAAGGTTCAGTGAAGGTCCAGGACCACGTCTGCTTGTAGCTGCAGGGCAGAGGAGGACACTTCTCTGAATTGTATCCTGTTCTGTATCACATGAGATGCTCCAGTCTCTGCAGACAGCAACTCAAGTAACCACTAACATTTTTCAGTCTGCAGTGGAAGTCCTAGTCCTCCTCCAGTGGGCAAGGCCTCCCTTCCCTCCCTTCTGTAAGGGTGGTCTTGGGGGAGACCACAGGGAGGACAGCAGCCCAGACTGCCTTCATCACTGAGCTTGGCCAGGGAGAGCGGTGCTGTGCTTGCCTCTGACTTTGGAAGCAGGCAGGCACTACTCGGCTCATCCCTGGGGCACTACACCTATGTCAAAGGGCAGGCTTTGGCTTCCAGGCTGCTTATTTGTATGTGCTATAAAAGCTCTGCCTGGAGTGGGACAAGCACAAGACTGGAGGACAAGGCAGTCGGCTAGGCAGCGCTAGTGCACGCGTGCTCTAGGAACCGTGTGCAAATACAGCATGCTTTAATTAGTGTGAAAATGGGCATGGTTGGTTATTTTACTCCTAGCTCACTCAGAAAGCAAGCATTAGCCTTTCCTGTGATGGGGCAGGAACATACAGATGGGTTCTGGTGTGCCTTCTGGCATGCACCAGCTGTGGAACGTGGGATTATCTGGGGGTTTTGTCTTTCTAAGTAGGAGAGGAGGAAAAGAAAAGAATGCTTACAGTTGTGAAGAGGGAAGGATAATTTCTGGCTCTTGGTTTTGATGCAGTCTATTCTGACGCAGAGTGAAATTTATAACCTACTGGTTTTCTCATTGTTTGGGAAAGAAGGAACATATTAATTATAATTCTGCACCAGAGCCACCAGACAATTGAGAGAGAAAGTGACTTAGACTATCACAAGTTGGGCAGCAGACTGTGGATTTTTATTAGATATAGCAGAGTATTATTTGTGTTTAATTCACATTTCAAAACCTTTTCTCTGTGGCAAATCAGAGCTGCAAATTAAGTATGAATCGCCATCCCATAGGCATCCAGTATGGCCTGCTGACTCTCTGCGCCCTCTCACAAAATTAGACTAATGAGAGATGAGCTCATTTTATTTGTTGGTATTCCTGTGTTGGGATTAATATCAAAGCAGGACACCATTTTTTGCCACAGGACTCAAAAGTGGGCAATTTTAAAGTCAGTGCTCGAATTCAGATGGCTCAGTGAGACTCCTTTCCTGCTTCAGATGCTTCAGCTGACTTGGAGACTCAGCAGAGCTGGCTGGAGGCAGTCACTGTGAACACCCACCAGCAACTGTCCTGCTCCAGACCAGAGGTCCCTGCCTGACAGCGGTCAGGAGCAGATGCTAACAGAAAGAATATGCTAGCAGACTTTATGGACTAAATATTTCTTGCTTCTCTTCCTTGCAGAAAATACCTTCTGTAGTGGTGACCATGTATCGTGGCACAGCCCTTTGGACAACAGTGAATCTAGAATCCAGCATATGTTACTGACAGAAGACCCTCAGATGCAGCCGGTGCAGACTCCTTTTGGGGTCGTTACTTTCCTACAGGTACGATGCAGCAATGGTGGCTCTGGCTGTCACCTCCTGGGTGTGGAATGTGGCTAACATTACATTTCATTTAGCTTTGATAAGGCAGATGCTTATTATCCCGTCTTCCACCTTTCTTCCTTATTTGATTACCACGGATCTCATCTTTGAGTTGTTACTATGGAGGTATTCATTAAGCATTTTACCAGGATTGAGCAATGACACACTTGGTTCTCAAGATAGAGGTCTATCTGATGGAGAGAAGTTTTACACCCCGAAACAGACCCGGAGTTGAATATTACATTACTGCTCTGAAATTTCAAACATGAACATAGGGAAAAAAGCTGAGAGAAATACTCTTAAAAGGTAATGTAGAGCAAAACTGAAATTAATTCTGTGGTGGTATCGGTAAGTGATACACTGGTTTGAGAAAAGAAGAGTTTGGAGCCAGAGTTGCTTTAGCATTATTTAATGGCAGAAACGTAGCTTGCAGCATTGACACAAAGATTCTTTAGAGGCCAAGTGAGTTTTCCTGTATTGATCTACTGTTTAAGAAAGGTTCGGGTTTGGTCTGCAAAAGAAACACTTGAAAAATCCCTTGCGATTTAATCCTACTGTTCAGTGAGGGGAGCTTCCTTGGTCAAACAGGTTTGCTTGCTTTCCCAAAGTCCTTCTTCTCAATGATGTCTCTTAGATATGAGCTGCTTTGGATATTTTTAAATTGCATATGGAGTTATTAACCTTAGTGGAAGACCTGGCATAGTTTATGCCAACTGCTGATTTCTCCCCACTCTGTGGAAAAGCTTCTTCCATCCTGTGGGAAAATGCAAGTGTCTGTGTCTTATTATTTAAGCTTCAGGTTGCTCCCATTTGTCTTTGGCTGTAGCTGCAACGTGTAAGGGCAAGCCCCATTACCACGGACCTGCACAAGGCAACTGCTGTGCAAAGGCTTTCCTGAATTTTCTGAGGTGCCCAAAAGTCTGTGTTTTATCAATAAGAAAGAGATTGGTGTGGGATTTATCCGTGAAAGGTGAGTTGTGGGACCTGGAAGGAGAGACAGAGAGCCAAGGTAAGCAGGGTGATTCCCGGCTGACACCCCAGTTAGTGCTGCATTAGTCCGCATCCCTTCTTTACTGCCCAGAAGGATCAAAGGACAGTCAGCTTGTTGCATCCTGAGGCTCTCGGCTTCTAATCTTCCATAACACATATGGTTGACTTGTTTTTCCCCTTTGTTTGATGCTTGTTGTTATGGATTTATTTTGACCCGTGAGGATGAACGATTGCAAAAAGAAAAGGATGAATACAAAATAATTTCCTGTTTAGACTGTTGCTGTTTGTAAGTAATTAGTGAGTGAAGGCCCAGAGAAGGGGTGTCCTGGAGTGAGGGAGACGGAGGGAGATTCAGCCTGGGAGATGGGTGAGGATGAAGTGCATCTTCAAGGGCTGGGTCCTGAGAAAGTGAGCCCTGTGAGGGGCAGGGAGGTAGGGTGTGCGGAACTGCGGATGTGCTGACGGTGATAGTTTTCCATGCAGATCTCTATCGGTGCAGATACGCGCTTGCGGCAAAGGCATGTCAGGCCTTTGCTGCTCATCAGAACTTAGTTTTCAGTTTTCCTCTTTTCTGATGAAACATCAGTTGAACAGATTTTGACCAAAAATTCAGTGTCGTTGGAAAAGGCGGAGTATTGAGGAAGAAGATAGAAGGCCAATGGATAAAAATTTTTCATCCCAAAGAGTGAATCGTTGTGCTCAAAGGCACAAGCCAGTGGTTGATGAATCAGGAAGAAACTGCCTTCCTCTATCAGCTGAAGGGTGTTTCACCCCTTCGTTTGAAGCAGCTGATCTCAGCCGCTGTGAGAGAGACATCTGGTATTGCTCAGTGTGGCAGCTCCCATCCTGAAAAGCAAACACATCCTGCCTTATACAGGAAGGCAGAAGTCTGCAATTGCCTGCAGTGACGAGTGGATTATGCGATGTGTAAGCAGCTTTACTTAATGGTGCCGGGTAAGATGTAACCAGTCAGCAAACTGAGTTGGTCAAGGATTTATGAGTTCCAAAGCACTCCCTTGTGGCAGTGAGTCCCTTGCCTGATTTAAATTGCTGGTGCAGTATTTCATTTGCCCCTAGCAGTTGGCAGACAGAGCAGTGTTTTGCTTGTGCTCAGACCCTAACCTGTCCTGTCTTGTGTGGACTAGATTGAAAAGTGAGAACAGACTAGTGGATCTTCAGCAAACCCGGATTTGTCACCAGGCCCTCCTCATAGTTAAGTTCACACATGCCATGCAAGATTAAATGTTAACGTCACCAAGGTACTTCACATAGTAAGTGTAGAGAGAGGGCATCAGGAGCTGCAGAATCCTGCTGTTGTCTCACGCTCCATTTGTCCTCGCTTATCTAGTTAGTTTAAAGAAATGGTTCTTCTCTGTATCTGCACTGTTTGATCCAGCACCACGTGGTACACTTTATCTACAGTTGTTGCATGGTTCCCATCCAGTTTTCATCTCTGTTTTCATTTATTCCAGATTGTTGGGGTTTGCACTGAGGAACTGCATGCAGCTCAACAGTGGAACGGGCAAGGGATCTTGGAACTGCTTCGGACTGTCCCGGTGTAAGTTCTCATACAGCCCATATAGGGGAGCATTCCCATAGAGAACAATTCAGTTGTTTATTTTTATTAACGATCTTTAACTTGTTGATGGAACTTATTTAATCCTGTGCTGTAGCGAGAGATGGGAATTCATTGCAAATCTGTTCTCACGCACAGACACTTAGATCACAAATTAATGCATGTGGAAGTCCACATGTTCAGGGTGAAACAAAATGAGGTCTTGAAAGCTTAATTTCCTTCCTCTTATGCCTGCAGCGTTTTCTCGTTGGTTCTTCCTGAGAGAGCTGGGGTAACTGTTACTGCTGACCTCTCTGTGTAGTTGAAAAGAAAGGAAGGAGAGGGTCTAATTTCCAGTGCGTAGCAAAGCTTGGGTATTGCCTGAAAGTGAGAAAGTCCCTTTCAAATTGGCCCCACTTTTGGTGGGCCAGTTTGCAGTAGGAGGAGTGTTCATGCAAGTGAAGTTCATTGTTATTTCTCCCATGGCAAAACAAAGATGTCGTTAGGTTAAGGAGGAGATGGGTTTAAAATGTGAAATGATATATTGATACTCTATTTGCTGCCAGGTTGCAGCTAAACTTTTTTGGCTTGCAGATGTTTTGTTTAAATATTTTTCTCTTATATTTAGTAGAAGTGTCGTGGTTTTGGCCAAATTGGCCAGTGACAGATGCTCTCCTCCTCCTCTCCTCTCTGCATACCATTCCTTGGCACTAAGTGTAAACATTGGTCTTACCACTCTGAGAACGAACTGTTTTCAGCACAATATACTGTTACTTTCAGAGAATTAGAAGAGGCCTAGCTAAGAAGTAAAATTACTGAACAGAAAGTTGGTTCTGTTGTACCTCAAACCAGGACAAGAAGTTATTGCTGTGTGATTGTAGCTCAAAAGATATTTTTTTTTTTTTTTTAAACAAAATGGTTCTGAGTTTGTGTTCCTGGGCACAATAGTACAGTCTCTAGTGTCACAGTGGCCTTTAATTGATTGATTATTTGGAAGAGCCTTTGCTGATGGACTTCTTAAACTTGAACTCTTCCCTTTTAGGCACAAGTGCAGATCATTCATGCGAATGCCCTAGAGTAGAGTGAATTTGTCCAGCTGCAAGCTTTGTTTCTGGGACCCCGAGACAATAAACACTGTCTGCAGCTCCCTTGGCGCCTCTAAGTCAATACAGATACAGCACCCCTCTCCGCAGTCTGTTGTCATGTTGGTTTTTGGCTTTTGTGCTGTGGTACAAGCACCTTTCCAAGGATAAAATGAAACCCAAATGTGCATAATTTGAGGCAAAGCTGCAAACTACTAAGCTGCTGACGTAAAGTCGGGGTAAAAGTCTCTTGCATCCCAGTGAGGCACTAAAGCAGGTCACACCTCTGCAGTTAATAATTAACAGCTTCCAAAGTGATGTGAAAAAAGAGTGGCTGTTGATGCACCTGAAAATCTATATAATATTAACTTTTATTTTATTGCTCCCAGTTCAAGTGCTTTAGGAGACTGTAACACAGACAAGGCCAGAGGAGGGGGCTTTTGACTGCAGTAACAAAGTATCTCATGAAAAAGGTGAAAATTTTTCTGGCAATGCCAAAAGACTTCAGTTTTTACTTCAAATGAAAAGCACCATCTAAGGCTGACTTCTGCAGTCTGCCTGCACTGTGACCTGAAGTAAAGTCTCCGAGTAGTTCACAGTAATCTGTTTTGTATCACCTTTGTGGGGAAACATCTTGACCCTTCCGACTTTTATTGCTAATGAAAACAAAGATTTCCCTGAACCACCTGAGTACTCGGCCATTAAGTACCAACTGGGCAAAACGTCTACTGTGAGGATATTTATCAGAGCAATAAGCTTTTTACCGTACCGAACATGACTGCTGATCTCAGCAAAAAGTGCAGTCCCACTGGGACCCTGCTGCATCTTTAGATTCGTAATAGAGGTATAAATCTTGACCCCATGCCTTGCCCATCTTTCTTAGACCTAGGCTACACTGGACTTCTCAGTCCCAAGTCAGTTACCTGTGAGATTAAAACCCAGTTCAGTCTTGTATGAGTAAGTGGGTCCGTGTAGGGGATAGCCTGTGTCAATCCTGACTGCTTTGGAAGACTTGGTGGTGCCAGACACTAGGCAGATAACAGCTAGGTCATGGAGGGCTTTCATTATGTGTTTGAGAAATGTAAAGGACAAATACATGCTATGGGATGTATACACAACAAAGAGGGGCTTCTAGGCTTGTTTTTAAACTCTACCTTGTGCTTCCTTCCTGCGCAGGTCGACTCTGCGGATTCTGTTGGGGAGTACTAGCAAAAGTGCTTGTTCGGTTCATTACCTTTCTTTCTTTCTTTCTTTCTTTGTAGAGCTGGAGGCCCCTGGTTGATAACAGATATGCGAAGAGGAGAGACAATATTTGAGATTGATCCACATCTGCAAGTATGTCTTTAGTTAATAAAATGTCATGTCTTTTGTAGTAGCCAGGGAGAATTGGTTTAATGGTATTAAATAGTTCTATTATTTTCTGTAAAGGTGCTGTAATCTTCTCAATGTTTTCAATAATGCCAGAAAAGTCTTAGAGATTCCCTTTGCCCTCTCAGAGGTGATTCAAGAGTGCACATGTCCAGCCTCAGGTGGATGGCAGCTCTAGGAAGAAATTTAGAGAAGGGGGACCAGGAAAGCAGAATCTCATGTGTGATACAAATTGCTAAGATTTGGACTGCATGTTTTAGAAAGGAGGAAAATAGAAGATAAAAGAACATAGAACGACACAAGATTCAGAAATGATAGATCAGGAAATTCCTCCTTTGTTTTATATGCAAGCATAAGGAGATATAACATGCAGAAAACTCAAAAACAATTAAGTAATATTTTTTTCACAGCAAATGTGACAGTGTAGCTCATTCCTGTAGGACATTACTTGAGGCCAAGTTAGTTAGCATAGTCTGAGAAATAATGGGAAGCCAAAAGTATCTCATGCAGTCATTAATAATCCATACAGGAAGATATATTAAACCTTTTTCTTCAGAGTTCAAGTTAAATTCTGATGCTTAAAGATCAGAATAGAACCTCTGTGGAGGGGTTACCATCCCGTGGGCTACTGCTGATCCATGTGTTTGGAAGACAGTTCTGCATCCCTTCAGCAGAGTTATGGTACTGGAGTACACGGGTCCCAGGCAAATCCAGTGTGGTGCTGAGCTCGTGTCAGTGAGTCACTGAGTATTCGCCTTTAACAGAGAACTTACAGCTTAGCCTGGTAGGGCACGTGCATATGTGCACGTTTTGTACAAGCTATTGCATTTGCGTATGGTCTGCATGTCTGCATCTGATTACCCTCAGTTGCCTCACAGCATCTTTTATTTTGAAAGCTTAAGAACAAAACCGAATTCTACTTTTACTGGTTTTAAGGATTTGTTCATCTAAAATAACCCCAGTCTGAGAAACAAAAAAAAATGTTCCACAAATGTCCCACAGCGTAATACAACTGCAAGTCCTGTAAAGTTTTTAGGCTCTTCAAAATTTTGCCCTCTCCCCTCCTGGAGGGTGTTTGTCTGTTCTCTGCACACTGGTGATTCCTAATGATAACAGCGTTTTCTTCAATTTACTGTAAATGAAAAGTAGCTCAGCTTACTGGAATCTGAGTCAGCCAAGGCAAGTTAAGGCAAATAAAAGTGTACCTCTGCCTCACCAGTGTGTCCTACCACTGAAAGCTGCTATGTCTGTGGTCTTTCCGGACTTCCTCACATTGAAGACATTCCAGTTTCTGTTCACTCTTGCCCTTGCAGCAGTGCGTATGTGCAGGTGTGTGTGTGTGTACCTCCTGCCGCAGCCCCTGGGGATTCACAGGGCAAAACCTGCTGCTGCGGCACCAAGTCCCTCAAAGAGCCTTTGCTGAGCTCGGGGGAGCAAGGCTGGGTTCAGCCACGTCCTGCGCCTCCCGCTCTAATTAGCGGGGAAAGGATGAAGTGTGGTTCGCTTGGCATTTTCTTGGTGGTGGTGAGAGCTGAAAGGCAGCAGTGGAAGACAGGGGAGGGAGGGGGCAGGCAGAGAAAACGGACAACTTTCCTGGGAGCAGGCAAGCGCATTGCCTGCCTGGGAAGCGGGCAGAGCTTGTTTTGAGGCTGTGTTGTCTCTTGTGGGAATCGGTTGAGGCCTAAACCCAGCCCTGGCAGCAGCAGCTGTACTTTCTGTTCGAAGTTGCCGAGAATGGATCCCAACTAAGATGTCATCCCAGGATGTCGGCAATTAATGCTGTGGCAACGCTGGCTGTTTTCTGTTCAGCCAGGCTTCCCTGTAGGCCATTCAGATTTCCCTGGCAGCACTGTCAAACAATCCCTGTCGCTCCCCAGCTCTGTGCTGATTCTCAGGGCTTTGCTTCTGTTTTAGCAGATATCTCAGAAGAGAATAAAGCTGATTCGAATTTCCTGAGTTGTGGTTGCTGCTCTGCGGGTCACGCTGCAGTGCTCTGGCTCGTTTAGAAAGGGATCAATGACTTATAAGAGCCTCAGAGCATCCCTCCCACATGCTGAGAGGAAAATGGGACAGAAACATCCTTTCTTTGAGGAAGGAAAAAGCTGAACCTCCTTTGCCCTGGGCTCCTCCAACCTCCTGCTCAGGCTGCCCTTTCAAGGGAGGAAGAACAGCCCCTCAGCCCAGGCACATCTTTGCTGGCTAAAGATGGGGTAAAGATGTGCATTGCCCCAGCTGAGAGCCTGAACTGGTTCGGGGCTTTTTTGGTTTTGTTTTTTCCCCCTTCGACATCAATACTTGCAAACGTTATAAAACAGGCATGCAAATGAGGCTGCCTTAGGCCAGCTCGTTTTCATCAGCCCCCCTTGATCTCCAAGGGATGCCAACAGAGCAGCACTTCTTCCCCTGAGGAAGTGATCTGCAAACCAGCTGAGATGCAGATGACGAGTCCCTTTCTCCCTCCCCAAGGCTCTGCGTACCGTCCGGAGGCCCCGTCTGTCTCTGTGAGCAGGGGCCCTGGCTGCAGGGATGGAGAAGCATGTCCTACCAGAGCCTCTGCCCGAAGGTGTCCTCAGGGCCCCTGGGGCTCTTCAGCTCCCTGCTTAAGGGCAAGTTTGGTGGCTCTCCCATGCTTCCCCAACCACTGGAATGAAAAATGACTGTGCTGACAAGTTAAACCTCCCCATGCCAGCTGATTTGGGTCCTCACAGAGCGCTGCGGAGGGCTCCCGAAGGAGCCACGTGCTAAATCTCACTTAGAGCATCATTTGCATATGTAGGATCGGATGTATTTTTATTTCTTTTTCCACAACTTCTATTTCTGGGTGAAACAACTAATTTTATGTTTAGGATATAACAAAAGAAAATCCCAGGAGATTTATTATTTCTCAGATTTTCCCATTACGTTTTCATGGAAGCCAGTTTCCCCTGATGCCAGAGGAGGATCACAACAAGGAGTAGTCTTTCGGGGAGAAAGACAGAAGGAAGGCAGTCTCTTGAATACTTAAATCTAAGCCAGGACTGCTCCGGTCCTGCCACCAGCCACAGGCATCTGCCACCGCTCTTGGGCCAAAGAGCCAGTTTAGGGAGCTGATCCAGCTTAAAAAAAAAACCCCAAGGAGTTGGCTCAAGGGAAGAGGTAGGACATGGAGGAGGGTGGGACTGCAGCCACTGCGAATTACATCAGCTTCAACTGCTGTGCAACCACACCCTGAGCGCTTGTGCTTATCTTTGAGCTGCTCAAATCCTCTCTTGAATGGCCACAAGAACAGGCAATGCCCTTTCTAAGAGGGCGCAGCGTGCGCAGCTGGGCAAGGGGAGGAATGTATGTGGGTTTTAGTCTGGAAACTGCTTCTTAGGGAAGAGATTTTGCAAAGCGCTGGATGCTCCCACGGTCTCTTGACTCCAGTGGCAAGGTCAAACTGGAGGGTAGTAATAACGAGCAGAGAGATCCGCTCCCGTTGTGTGTAACACAGCTCTGCTCCTTCCTCAAATCTTCCAAGTTTCTTGTCCTGCAAGTGGTGGCACTTACTGCCTGTTTTGAGGTGACCCAGATGTATGCAGTGAGATGGAGGTCTTGCCAGTGCCACTGAGCAGTACCAGAAGTGACACCCCTTCGGAAGAGGGGAAAATGGGCCCGGTTGATTCGGTGCCAGGGGCGAGGTGACAGCTGTAAGAGCAGCCCTTCCTCGGTGTAGCTCAGCCCTGAGTTTGTTCAGCTCAACATTACCCCCTTGTGGGACATAGGTGGAAATTCAGACTACCACCGGTTCCCCGGGCAGGTAGGTGTCCTGTGGAAGTTTTGGCTGTAGCTTAGGGCGGTCTTGCAGGCAACAAATGCACGTGTCCTTGAGATGATGCATAATGTCTGAGAGTATCCAGCTGCTTGTGACTGGGGTGTGACACCTTCCTAGACCCAAACAGCAGTTACGTGCTTGGAAAGTCCAACTTGCAAGGGAGGGAGTTTGTGTATTTTGCCGATAGAGAAAACTATGCAAAAGCTTTGACATTGTGAACAGACCTGTGTCTCCCTGCACGTTTGTCCTTTACTGAACACCCCAGCACGTTGAAAAGCAGTGGTTATCCCAGTAGTTTGCAAATTATGAACTCTTGTGAATGATGGAGTCTCTGTGAGCTGTTTTCATTGTGGGACTCCTTGGTAAGCTTGGAAAGAGAACTTAAATTTAGTTATTCAGGGATTTGTTATCATTGACATACAATAGGTAGACTGCCAAGCTGTGCTTTATAATGTAGTCTCATAAATGCTTTAAGTTGATATAAACTGGAGCTAATGCTAAAAGAAGCAACCCTGCATAACCCAGGCCATTGATTTCCACCTTTGTCTTTCCCAGCTTTGTGCCTGCCAGAGCCAGGTAGTAAAGTAGTGGGGAAGGGACAAGAGTTCAGACCGACCTGCTATGGAAAAGGTCTGTTCCAGTTCAAACCAGCTGTCTGATTTGGCTCAATGTCTGTTCACCCTTAGCTGATACATCAGAGTACGGGGCCAGAGAGTGGAAACTGGCCGTGAATGGGGGATATGCAGGAGCTGCTGAAGGTTGGGTTGAGACAGGGTGGGTTCCAGGTCAGGTTCAAGCCACACACAAAAAAGTCTTAGGGTTTTGGATCTTTTCAAGCAGGAGAGAGTCGACAAAGGGATTGAGACAGATGGCTCAAACCTGAGTGGAGTGAGTGCCAAATGTGCCTGGGATGATCTCAGCCGGCCCCCGGAGGATGACGAAGACAGCAGGAGCATTTGCATTGGGACCCAGCCACGGCGGCTCTCCGGGAAAGGTAAGAGGTCCTGGGCCGAGTTGCTACCATGGCCTTTCAGCTTCCTTTCTGATGGGTCTGGGTAGTGGGCTGAGTCATGCAGCATCTTGGGGTGCACAGCGAGCACCACATTTACTGGAAGGCTCAGTATGTCTCAGGGGAGCAAAATGAATTTTAGTGTGGCGTCTTTGAGGAAGGCAGGAGAGAGGAAAAGAGATCTTTGCATTGTTTTGTCTAAATGACAAAGAAACAAGTTTTGTTTCTTTCAGTTTTTAGGCTATTTCTAACTTAAGTCCGCAAAGTTTAACTGAGCACTGGGTGAAAACAGGACTGTAAACATCTGTAAGGTGAAGCAACTGGATTTTCCCAGGCTGCGCTTGCTTTTTGACATTGTCGCTTCTTGGGTGACAAGTTGGACTGACACTGCACATTGCTGCTGAACTCAAGTGATTCTTGCAAATACGGAACTCTGGAAAGAAGAAATAAAATACGGTGGAGTTCCCCTTGGCAGTGAGATGCCATCTCAGGGTACAGATGTCATAGCCTTACACATGCTTGAAATTATGCATGTTATCTTTCTAATGGGTGAAGTAATGTAAAATTTGAGGGCTTGAGACTTCCTGGAATGAACTATGGTTTCCACAGGAATGGTATCTTACTTGCTTTTAAGTTTATGGTAAAAAAAATATTTAAATGCATATAGGGCTTCTTCTGGCTTCTATGCAAATATTTTGAATTGCACTGGATCTAAAAAGGCTATTTTCCCTCAGCTCTGCAAATGAAAAGCCCAAGACAGGTATACATGGTGGTACTTGTATATCTTTCAAATTATTTTGAAATCATTTGGATATTTTTTTCTCTACACGATTCCCACAATTCTCAGAAAAATATGAGAAAACTTCAAAGAAAGGCGGGAAAGCATCCTATTAAGTATTTGGCCACTAGACATTATAGGAAAATGAAAAAGTAAAAAGACTGCATCTGAACTGCATAATTTGCAGTTTATTTTCAAATGTGAGCTTGAGGATAAAGTTTGCCCTGCATAAAATTCCTTTCTTTTGTGAATCTTACTGTAAATTAACCAACAGATTTGCAAAGCCAATTGCAAAAACTCAGTGACCTCCTTGCACTTGTTTGGTAAAGGAACAAATTCCTGTTATGTCTAATGGGAAAAGTGACTTACAGTGCAAAGGCTGGAAGTGTGAGGAGGTTCTGTGAGAGCTGCAGAAACAGCAAACACCTCATTTATGAAAGGATACAAAACTACTCAGAATTTCCTCATCAGAAGGGCTCAGGCCCAAAGATTCCAGCTCTCCTTGCCTGACATAACATCACAGCCCAAACCAAGAGAATTCAAGCTGACTTTATAAAGGGAAATAACTCCTAAGGTGCAGGAAGAGATTATAAAAATTTACCTTAGAAAGCTGACATCTCCTTCTGTCTGTGATGTTTCTGGGGACTCTAAATCATGTTTTAAAAAATTTTCTTTGCAGATACGGAGCAAATCAGGGAGACTTTGCGGAGAGGGCTTGAGATTAACAGCAAACCTGTTCTACCTCCAATAAATGCACAAAGACAGAACGGGTTGAACCATGACCGAGCACCGTAAGTTTCACCTTGCACACTCAGGTGGTGGGAGGGGGGAGCCTAAAGAGCTCAGTGTGGAAAACAAAGCTGGGTGGGAAAAGGCTTCACAAGGGGAGAGGAAAGCTAGCAGCACATACTTGGAAAGCGAGAGGATAGAGGTAGAAGAGTTATTCAGGTTGGGTTAATGGGGTAGTACTCAGGAGGGCAGACTTTTAGAGAGATTTTAGACAAACCTTGCTAATGCAGAGTGGCTCTGACTGTGTTCTGTAGGACCTGCTCTGCACAGTGTAGTGTTTGAAGTCAGACTGGACTGAGCCCTATAAAATGTACTGTGGGAAACAGTGCTATGGTATCCAAAGAGCTAGGTGGCATAGATGAGCATTTGCTGATATTTTTGCCTGAGCTTTTTGTTTTCAAGCTCATAATTACAAACCTTTTGGTTAAAATGTTGATTTTTTTTTTTTTTTTTTTTTTTTTTTTTTTTTTTTGTAAAGTGACTTTGATCTTGCCTTGCTTAAGCAGGTAGGTACTGGCAGTAATTACATGCCAATACCACCCTGGTCTCTAATAGTCTCTATACTAACAGGTAATTTAAGCGGGACTAGGTGGGCCTGTAGATCTCTTCTCATTTGTAACTTTTGACTTCAGGGAATCTATAGGAAATTACCTGTGGTTTCAAGCCATCTGCAGTATCTGCACTTCTGCCTTTTTGGGTTTCTCTCCTTCCCCTCTTAGGCTTATTTCAGTTGCTAGTTAAATGTCTTCCTATCAATTTTAATGTTTTCATCTAAATGATACAGAAAGTCACGCGTCTTTGCTGCAGTCTTTCATCTTGGTATTTCCTTTGGTTTCGCAGTCTCCAATGAACATTTGTTCTTCCTTCTTTCAAGAGTAATGATCATCACGAAATCAGCTCTTTCCTGTAGTGCCAGGCAGGGACAGCATCCTGCTCTGTTTCAATTCCTATTTCTTTGTTGATTCGAGTATTTCATGAGAAAAATATTCCTCATACTTGGTTAGGACTCTGATGTCCTTTCTTGTTGCGTTTTGTGGGTGACTTCTGATTTGCCTTACATATGAATGTTTCAGAGTTGCCTAATCCTTTGGGGGAAGTATTATGTCAATTGCTCGTGCTATGTACTAATAAGTAATAGGAGATATTGGTGCTTATAAAAAAAAAAATCTCAAGAGGCTTTATTATTGCTTTCGGAATAATCTTACTTTTGCTATATAGTAATTATACGGAGCCAGATTCTGTCCTGACTCAGATTTTGAGTAGTACTTCCCTGCCTGAAGGTTGGTCCCATTGGGTCAGTGGTTGGTCCCATTGGCCCCACTGAAAAAATAAAATGATAGGATCTGATTTGAACAAATCACACCCAGCCTTGGAAGGCCCAAAAGTATTGAGCAGGATTTCTCATAGATGCTGGACTCCTGCATGAATCTGCGTGCCCAGTAAAACCTCAGAGTCCGTAGTGGTTGAGGACGACCAGAAACATTTGGGGTGCGCATCAGGTCAGGGAGGCAGCTGATGGGTAAACCTTAATGCTGGGAGGCAGTTGTTGCTTAGATAAGAAAGCTTTATGTTGTTCAGGGTAAGATAAACAGAGATACGCTCAAGACAGAGTGGTGAAAGGTTAGCAGAGGTCTAAGATGGAGCACACAAATATTTACTTGGGTTTTTAACTGTTCTGAGATGGAGAAGAAGGCAGGTCAAATTCAGAGCCTCGTATCCGTGACAGTGCTCTTTGTTGCAAATCTCTCTTACCTGTAGCAGCTGCCCACCCACCCTACCTGAAGCCTGAGCAGCAGGAATGGCTGGTTCCCAGTGTTTGCCTCCTAGAAGATCAATACATTTCTCTGAGGTCTATGGTTACTGCTGTGGAAACTGATAGCTAGCCCGTTTCTCCATAATAGCAATTCAATTAAGGAACGAGAGCTATCAGCTGTGTGTCTTGCCAGCAGTACTCTGGTGATAGTATCGGAAGGATAGAGGAGATTTCCTCAACTTAAACCAGCAGTGTGTCCTAATACTTTCTTCCTCCATCTTACTCACTACTTTGAGAGGAGTTTGGAAAAGGTCTTTTTCTACTTGTGCAGTCGCTTCTCTTGTCCAATCCATGTAGCAGATACAATGGGACTTGTTCAATGCGTTGACCATACTGAGAGGAGTGGTTTGTGCTGGAAAGCAGTGCTTACTCACAACCTCTAACTAACTGGTACTTAAATCAGACTTAATGATTACCCTTAGTGTGGCTAAAACTTATCAGTCAACATATTTTCCAGCACAGTGTGGTATAGGTGAAGCAGAAGAGGAAGATCTTATTAGGTCTCAACCTTTCTTAATACACTGTCTCAGCATGTCTTACATGTTTGAGTGAAGTTGCTCAACGTACTATTAAGTACACGAGCACAATCTAGAGACTTGTCTCCAGCTGCTGCAGAGGAATGTAACTCAGGAGTTGAGCGTTTGCATGCACTAATAGATCTACGTCCACGTTCCCTACAGGTACCTACAGTGGCAAAGGCTGAGACACAAAAGGCACAAAACCCAGTGCAGATACAGTCATTTCATGTAAGACTTACAAGGACCTGAGATGAAGGCCAGCTCTGTACATAGATCTAGTCCTTCTGGTGCGATCCTTGCTTGGGCCTGGTGGGGCTGGGACTCAGTTCTGTCCTTCACTGTAAATCTTGTGTAATCAAAGGCAAGTCATTTAGCTATTGAGCTTCAGTTCTGCATCTATAAAATGGGACTAATAACAATGTCATCTTCTTGAGGCACCACAAGGATAAATATGTTAATGATTACGAGGTGCTGGCTGATGGGAAGCAGGCTTGTGTGTAATCATATCCTGCACTGTACACACCAGATCACAAAATATCAAACCCGTGGTTCGTTGCAAGGGTCCTGTGAATAACTGGTGCATTAGAAGCTTCTTGGGAACTTGACAGAAACACTTCGTTGGGGCATGGCACGTTGTTCCAAATGTACTTTCCATAGGGAGCACTGCAGAACCCTAGGCCATCAAATTTGCACCCAGCTGACATTAGAATGTTAAAGTCTGACACAGACTCTAATGGCTTCGTGCAGAAGAGGAATGTGCTGTTTATTTATCATAGATTTGCAGCCACCAACTGCTTTCCTAGTAGCTTTCTTCCCTTTCTTTTATGCTAACTCTACCACCCACACACAATCATCTATCAGGGTTTAAAGCAGACAACCTGTTCTGCATTCAGCATCACAAAATAGTATCAGAAACACTCAAACTTTCGAATATTTATTTGTATAAAACGTGGAGGATCCAGATTCCATACAGATCTCCCTGTCTTTGTGTAGTTAGTTTCCAGCACTTATGCAAAAGCCTCACATTGTTTGGTTGCAGATAGGGCTTGATTCAGAGTTCTGTCTCCAGCAAAGCACATACTTACATGTTAAGCATGCATATTACCAGTTGTTCCCTGTCCCAGAGTCCTAAAAAAAAAAAGTTCCTTTGAGAAAAAGCTGGTTTCTGTCAAAACCCTGTTGGGCAGCTGTAGTACTTTGATTCATTAGTGTTATTACTGTAGACTGTGTAGCCCTTTTTCTCCTAAGGATATGAATAAAAGCACTCTTAATGCTTAAAACTGCATCGGACATCTGTTTCTCAAAATGACTGTTAGCTCAGTTATAAGCAGCCATTAAATCAGTTCGTATGCATTAAACAAAAGAACATGTAAATTAATCTTTGGAAACATGACTAATCATTTCGACCATAGGTAACATAATACTCTTGATTACTGCTTGGAAAAATGAGGCATGTATGAATACAAATGTACTTTACAGCGGTGCATTATTTATTTCTTAGGACCCATCAGCTTAGTAGGTGCCGCTCAGACAGACAGAAAGGCAAGGCTCCGGGTCTCCCAAACTGTGCAGATGCTCTCTTGTTGGATATGGGAAGCTCTTACCAGTGAGGAACGTTTAGCCGTCAGACTAAACGCTGCTGTTTTAAGACCTCAGTGGGCTGGAAGCTCCAGATGTCAAAGATCAGTGACACTTGTGGATTCTTACTTCATTCGCTATTTAATTTCTTGATGTAATAAGTTCTGGGGCCGAGTCCTTAATTGTCCCTGGCAATTAGCTCTGTGCTCTCCTGTGAGGTAGGTGAGTAGTATCTCCACTTCACAGATGAGGACAGAGGAGTTAATTTGCCACAGTTGCAGTGAGAGCCAGGGTTGGGATAGGGGAATTCTTGACCTTTTCCACCCCTCAAGGGTCCCCTTGATCAGGCAGCATTGCTGAAAGTGATGTTTTTCTGCCCCTTGGCTGACTCAGACTGTTCTACTGCTCCTGTGAGCTGAGGCATGCAGTAGAAACCTGGAGCTAGCATGCTGCATTACTGCACACGTTGAGGCTAAAATTATCCGTAATTGCTACATTTCATTGTGCTGGGATTCAAGTAATGCCCACACACATCCCCAGTGTCTGAAGGTGAGGCTTGAGTGGTGGAAAAAGGTCTCCCAAGGTTGTGTTACTTTTAATAAGGCTTTTCCAGCATCTCTCTACAGTTTATTGCTCTCCTCCTTCTCAAGAACGATACGGCAGTGTGGTTCAACATGCCCTATTCCTTCCCATATTTCTGTCTGGGGTTTCCCAGATAACTGTGAGTGCGCTGGTCCCCTCATGCACAGCGGTCATTTGTCCAGGGACCCACAATGGATGCCCCAGAGATCTCAAATCCCATCTGCATTCAATTGCCAGGCAGAAAGACAGGTTGAGTCTAGGGAAACCTGAACATATGGTAGCTCTGTGCCCGTGTGCTAATTCCATCCAGCCCTGAATGGTTTCCAGCTGTGCAGGGAAATGAAGGCAGGTTCCTGGCAAACAGAGCAGGGAACAACCCTCCGGCAGGTGGGGCTGGCAGGACTGTCCTGGCTGTGACCTTCTGCTGCACTGCACTCTGAGCATCTCGGGCTGTTGTCCTTCCCTTGTGGGGAGAGGGAGGAGTTGTATTACTCCAGAAGCGACACCCCAGAACCCCAGACTGTCACATGCTGTACTTGGTTTGGAGCTCATGAGTAACTTGCAGGACTGGAGTCCACTGCCCATGCTGTTCCTCCGACTTGGTAAATAGGGCATGCCGACGTCTCCTTTCAGTGAGTAGCATTGGGTTAATGCCCAATAACAAGCTCCATCTGAGCAGCATTTCTGAGGAAACTCTGATGGTAATACCAAGATGTAGGATTTGCTTCGAGGAGAGTCTGCACTTCGCTTCTCCCAGTTGCACTGGTTTTGATTGCTGCTTTACTTGGGCGGAGGGGAGCTGTTGTCTGTGTAGCTGGTTTCCTGTCTTCAGTTCTTGGAGGCAAACTTTTACATAAAGGGGAGCATTTCAGCCTTCTCTGAAACTGTCTAGTTCTGGCTAGACTTTCTGATTCTGCAACCGCTAAGCACTAAGTTTCCAATCCAGTCCTGCTTATTTAGGCATGCTCTCTCATCCAGACACCATTCAGTGGTGTCTTGCTTGAGTAAGGAATGCTGAAGGGGGGAGGCAATACACTTTAGGGAGTGTCTCTCAGCGTGAGGCTGAGTGCTGGGTGACAAGCCTGCGAACTAGAAAAGCAAATGTCTGGAAAACCAGTGTCAGTAGAAGTGCAGAGTGGTCACTGTGCTAATAACTTGCACTTCTACATAGCTTTCCCCATCTAAGAATCCAAAAGTGCTTTGCAAACATTGACTTAATCCTTGCAACACCCCTACGTGGAAAAATGTCTCAGTTTTACAGACGGGGAACCTGAAGCATAAAAAGACTTGTTTGACTTCACCCATGAGTCTGCAGGGTGCCAGTGGCACAGCCTAAATCTCTCGGTCCCAGTTCAGCTGCAGGTCTGGAACAGTCTGGCCCCTGCAAGCACTGACAGTAGTTATTATGCAGCTTTCCAAAGGGATGTGTGAGTGGCAAGAAGATTGTTGCTACTGGCATTGTCCTTGGAGTCCTTCCGTGCCAGGAAGCGCACACAAAACATCTTCACCGTCCGGTTTAACCAGGATGATGAGCACCCAGGTCTAAGGGCTCAAGCCAGCCTTGTCTCACTGTGACCACAGCAGGAGCTGTGTAACTGTGTCCTCCCCGTTTCTACACTTGCCTCTGTGCGTCTGTGACGTGTCCTGTAACTCTGTGTGCCAAGATGCTTAGGGCTCTTTCCCACAACTGCTGGTTTGCCCTTCAGGGGAAACTGTGGGAAAGACACTGGAAGACTGCTGGCACTTAAGTGATCTTTGACCATATCTTCATTAGGGAGTGAGGAGGTTTGAAATAGCCAGGGAATAGTTGGGAAGGGAAGAAAGGGAAAAAAAAAAAAAAGAGGTCCAGCCTTTCTCCCCAGCTGTGTAAGCTTGCACTAAATGGTTTGCATTTGGTACCTCATGGTGCTGCATTTTGTACCAAGGGAGTAAGGAGCAGTGACTGTAACTCAGGTTAGTGGTGCTGTGGGCACCCACTCCTACAAAGAGCCCCTGCCGTGGCCAGCTTCCAGCAGCGTGTCCTTTCTGACTTTTGGTACCTGGGAGGGTAACTTGGAAATGCAGTGAAATTATGTTCCATGTCAGCAACAGAGCTTGGAAGGGAACCGAGACCTCCTTCCGTGACAGATCCATGAGATCAGGCGCTCTGATCATAAAGCAAAACGCAAATGCAAGAATAAATAAACCTTTCTTAATCCGATCAACCTGGTTATTCTTGAATCCCATAAAATAACTGCCAGTGGGGTTGCTTGAGATTGCCATAAACATGACTTATAAGGAGGGGAC
The DNA here is from genome assembly GCF_028500815.1 of Rissa tridactyla. NCBI lineage: Eukaryota > Metazoa > Chordata > Aves > Charadriiformes > Laridae > Rissa > Rissa tridactyla. The sequence continues at coordinate 58,752,365 of NC_071471.1, forward strand.
ATCTAGACTTTGCGCAACCCAGTGATTGCATTGGCCATTTTCCAGGATCCCCACGGGCTGCTGCTAATTGGCATAAAATTAAGCAGGTTGCAGCCACCCTCATCTTTAACACAAAGAGAGGGCCCCCGGGAGGCTGCAGGTTCCAGCGTGTGGCTGCCCACATCATGAAGGAGCACAGCACGCCGGGACTTGTAGTCTCCTCGGGCCCTTTCTCCCTGTTGACAGAAGTCTGGGGAAGCTGCAGGCCACATGGGACCCCTTTGCAATGGTTTGACCACCCACTCTCAGGAAAAAAAAAAAAAAAAAAAAAAAAACAAACAGAAAAGCAAAACAAACCCCAGATATGGCTTTGGTTAAGTTCATGGACTGTTAATCAGTATTCACAAGATTTAAAAATAAAAAAACCAACAAACATCATTTCCTCTGTCTATTCTCCGCCCAGAAGCAGACTACTGGTAGAAACCAAAACTGGAAAAAATGGTTGAAAGTCAGCTAAAGTCACCTTGGTAACTGCAGCAATACACTTGCCCAGAACCGGAGACATCAAACCCAACTACAAACAGCTTTAAAGAAACAAAAAGAATGTAATCATCTAAAGAATTAATCTGACAACTGCCCACGTTTACACCTCCCACAAGCTCCCAATCAGAGGGAAATGCGCTTTAATCTCCTCCAACTCCCCTCCAGTTTCACAAAACACGAGATGTGCAGTCCTTAAACTGGGGCATTTCCGGCATGCTGCTTCCATTTAAATCTGCTGCCTTTCCGAATGCAGCAGCCCTGGCTTTTGCAGACTTGTTTTTTCTGGACACTGAGAAACATGAAAATTTTTTTTTGTGTGGGTTGGATGAAGTATTAAATCTGGAATAGACAAAGTTTGCAACATTTTACGTGATAGTCAGCTCGATCTTAGTCATAACAAATAAAACTCCACTGGCTTTTGCTGCTGATTTATTTGGTGATGGGGTGGAGGAAGCAAAGGCTTACTGGTAACTGACAGTCATAAAACCAGAGATGTTAGTGTTAGAAAGCAAACTTTTTCTGCACTTTCTTCTGAGGCTGAAAACTACAAGCTGCGGATGGCAGCGTGTGTTACGACATGAACTTTTTATTAATAACAACCTAGAAGTCCTGCTGACCCTTCATCTGGGCCATCACCCTTTGGAAGGGTCAGCACAAGGGTTTCCATTCCCAAAGGGAGAATTTTAATGGGTCTTGCTGAGTCCCTGTGTCATGCCACATGTTCCAAAGTCTGAAAGTGATGGCACCGTGGCCTTGTGTTAGGCACAGTCCACACCATGTCCAGAAGTGCCCGCTACACAAAACTCTGGCTTAGAAAGGTATAGCTTAGAGAGAAGGTTATTTGGTTTCTGCTATTGGTGTTTTGCCCTTAACTTTAAATAGCTGGAATTGCGTGAGCTCCACTAAAGTGAAACAAGAAACACAGGGACCGTGACTATTTTGGAAAAGTTTTGTGGAAAGGATTAATAATTTCATGTCATTCAAAGTATTAACTACCATTTTGCTTCACTCCTTCACCTTTTTGACAGAAGGGCTGGTTACTTATTAATGTGAAGTCATAATTATTGACAGCCTTAAAGTCATGACAGTTCCGTTTGATAGTTATACATTAGTCAACATCTTCTCTTGAGCGTGTAATGACAAACAGCATTTGCTGGTTTTAATAAGACTTAGAAGGCTTTGCCCCTTGCCTCCAGAATACTGTCGTCATTCCTATTATTGCATTAACATCCGGAGGCTCTTTCCCCTCAGGACCGCAGCCCCATTGTGCTAGCAGCTGTACTGGCTAAGCGTGGTGGAAACCTAAAAACCCACCTTCGGCTTGGGGGGTTTGGAGCCCAGGGGTACGGGGAACTGTCCTGCGGCTGTCTGTCCTTCCGAAGCATGAACCTACAGCAGCGATTGCCTGTGTTATGGGACGTGCCCGGCGCACTTAGGCAGTCCAGGTGAGAAGGGCACAGTCTCTTGTCTGTAGCAATAATATTGCTGTAGAGCTCCTGATCTGCTCCGGGCTACGTAAACTCTCGAACTGCACTTAACGAGTGCAAGCTTATGGCCTGCTCGAAAATCATGCGTTGCTAATGGCTGACCCTTTTGGTAGGGATTGATAAATGAATGATTGGAAGCGGTAGACCACAGGCTGACTTTCCCACAGCTCACTGTGTATATAAGATCTGATAAGGAAGTTGAGGCAAAGCTTAGCTTAAGGTCAACTGATCATTAATCAAATGGAACTGCACTTCTCAGGTAATCAGCCTGCAAAACGCTGGCCCACTCCACTCTTTGAAGACCCCACCTACAAAGAGCTGTAAAATGTTTGCTGAAGTAGATTAAACACAGCTTTAAGTGCCACCTATAGACTACAAAGCATGTTGTGTCTTTGCTTCAGGGTTAACCCACCAGACTGACACTCTGCTGACTGTCAGTCCATCAGCCCACCCGGTGCATAAGCTGTATCCTGACCTACTGTGTCCTTGCTGGGTCCATTACTGCTTTTGTGTGTTGCTAAGGCAGAACACGGGGCGCGCTGTACGCTTTTTATCTTGCAGGGAGCTGAGCTGCTCTGACTTTTTTTTCCTGCATCTCTGACCTGGCCATGCAGAGTATTTGCAGGAAGGCGCTGTGAGATGTCGAAGTTTAGCTTGTATCCTCATTTCAGAGTGGGCAGCTCAGCAGCCTGGGTGAAAGGCTCACCTGGGACTAGGTGACCTGGCAGGAGCAATAGGTTGATCTGCTTTGGAAGCCACACTGAACTGTATTACTATGTGTGTGGTGGATGGGAGTAATTTTGGGACAGCACCCAAACATAAAATCAAGTAGATGTGTGATCTAAGTCAGCTCGTGAGGGTCAAGCTGTTTCTTTACAATCATTTCCAGATGTATGTTAAAGGTGGCTCCGCTTGGGTAGAGGAAGGATCCAGGCTTGTTTTAACAGTGTTCCCAAATGGAGCCACAGCTCGATAGCCTTGTTTGGCTTTTGGTCTGTCTGGCACAATGGAACCACATTGCAATGGGGCATCTCTCATTTCCCTCCTTCTTTCACTGTCCCCCTCCTGTGGTGATTCTGTACTATAGAAACTATCTTAACAAAGTCTTACCTCTGTTAAGTTCATGTGGAATGCCACGTGACAAAAATATAAATCGCGTATCAGACACATCACATCAGTCCATGTCATCTGCAAAAATCATAACCCCTCTGTCCTTCCTTCTTTTTTCTGGACTATCAAGTAAGGGATCACACTGATGCTCTTTGAACATATAAAATGTTTATGGTCAAGTATTTTGAGATATACTGGTTTGATTATCCAGAGGATTCTGTCTGGCAAAGTTCCTAATCATATAACAACATAACCTTTAGTCGTAGCTTCACAATACGCTGGTCTTGCAGAAATGAATGAATAAGAAAGCAAAGCTGCAGTGTTTTAAAGCAGCCCGACTTACAAGGGAAAACAATCTGCCGGTGTCCTGCTCATCACATGTAGAGTCCATCTTTTTGGCTGTTGCACTTCATACTTGTGGGAGCAGAGGGTTCTCAAAACCTGGTAATTCTTCCAAGCCATTTCATAGTGGTTTGGGGGTTTGGAGAGTGTAGTTTTGCTGCAGTTTTTTCCAGAAATTTTATTTCTTGTATGCTGTCAAGGGATGCACCGTGTGTGTGCACCAATTCAGATCCTAGGTCGTCAGATCAACGTGAAGATCTGCGTGCTGGGACTGGTAGTCTGAGGGAAGCTGTGTCTGTGTACGGGAGATGAAAACTCAGATGTGTCTTTGTAACAGTGTGCTCCTGTGTCCTGCAGTATTTGCACAATCGCTCTGAAATGCAGCAGAAATAGCACACAGCACTGGGATCATAAATATATGTGTTTTGTCTCTTCTCTTAGAAGCCGTAAGGACAGTTTAGAAAGCGAGAGCTCAGCAGCTATCATTCCTCATGAGCTAATCCGCACGAGACAGCTGGAGAGCGTACACCTGAAATTTAACCAGGAGTCCGGAGCTCTCATTCCCCTCTGTCTAAGGTGAGTGAAGCCATCCTCCTCCTCAGCTTGTGCTAACACGCCGCTTTTGCCTTGTGGCATTGTTTCACCATACAGACATGCATGCAATGGGTCTTTAAAGGCCAGAGCTGAGATATTTTGCCAAAACACATTAGAAACAGATGATTCTTTGCATGTGTGTTCATCGTGGTAAGATTGTTTCTCATTCTTTTTATGTCCTCCAGTGTATTTTGAGTGCTGAAACGGGACAGGGTTAGTATAGGGGTTTTTTTATTAGTCTGATGCTGGCAACTTGGTGAAAAAGAAGGGATGTCTTAACATATTCTGTCAAAGAAATCCCTTAAGTGGTTAATTCTGGCTTATGGACTCAGATACAAGTGGTTGTGCAAAGCCTGTTTGCAATCAGTTTATGCATGCAAGTGTGTGTTTTAGACAAATTATGTCACTCACATGACTGAAGGAACAAAACATTATGTGTGTACTCTACACATTGTCTTTTGAAGGTTCAAGCTGTACATACCATCGTAAGTGACTTTTCTAGGTTTCCACATTTTCAGTCAGCACTATTTTTAAAAATACCTCTGGCAAATGTAGTCCTTAACATAAAGATGAACTGTGGGGTAGAGACAAATGATCGCAGGTGATTGAGTTATTTTAGCTTAATGAGTTATGTATCCGTGGTATCAGAGTTAGCATCAGCAGGTGCACACTCACCTGTGCCTATTGAGAAGCTTATTTTATTTTACCTCACAAATACATGAGCAGTCTGTCCTGATCAGTTACCGCAGCTCAGCTGACCAGCAGTAACTAACTCATCAAGCACCTATGGCTCTGTTAGGCGCTATATATTTTACCTGAAGTTTTCCCCCTTGCATGTTGGAAGCCACGCATGCATGTCACATATGCTCTGAGCCTAAATACCAGAGCCATGATTTTCCCTGTAGATAGCACTGAATAAAAAAAAAGGGAAGTGATACCATAGATGGTCACATATGTGTATTTTCTAGGCATTTGCCTAAGTAATATGGGTTACGTTTGTCAAGCACCAGGGCAATGGATTACTAGGTATTGTCAGGGTAAGTAAGTTTGGCCCCACCGATGAGCCTGCTTAGAAATGTGTCTTCATATTCCCCCATGATATGGAGTCTGGATTCTCTTCTGCAGTTTTCGTCTTACTGAAAGACTGGCAGTTCCCTGTCCTTACACGCATCGGCACCTCATCACGGGGATAGGCATGCAGTGGGACTTAGATGAATTCTAGTTCTGTAACAAGGCCCTGAGATTAAGGGGGGAGATAAAGGGGGGTGTCCTGCCTCAGAAGGAGGCTTGTGACCTGCTTTGTAGAGCAAATCATTCATATATTCCTGAAAAAATAATAGTTGCTGCCTTCAAAATTGTTTCCCGAGTTGATGGCAGAAGCTATAGTGATACATCTTCATTATTCTGTCGAATGCTGCTCACACCCTCTCGGTTCACGCACATATGTTTTATTCCCCAGGGGAAGGCTCTTACATGGACGGCACTTTACATATAAAAGTATTACAGGGGACACAGCAATCACGTTTGTATCAACGGGAGTAGAAGGAGCCTTTGCTACAGAAGAGCACCCCTATGCAGCACACGGACCTTGGTTACAAGTGAGAGAGCCTCCTTCCTTTTGTCTCCCCTTTCCTCCTTTACTGTGTCCTAAAACCAATTCTGCTAAGGGCTTATGTGGTTTAAAAGTGGAACAAACATGTATTTTCTACTGCAACATCTCTCATAGCTCTTGCGTAATATATTCAGTATTTATGGGCTCAAAAAATAAGGGTGAACTGTTACTATTTATATTAATGGAACTCAAATTGATAAGCAGTGGCTGGAAAGTTCAAAAATCATCTGTGAATACAGCAGTGTCCATTTCCTGGAGTCAGCGAACACTTTACAGGCTGTATTTACTCTTGATTTCTTCCAGAAAGCAATTTGGGGAGGCAGAGTGGAATGACCTAAACAAGAATGGAGCCAGGGCGGAAGAGCTAGAAAGCTGTGGGACAGCAATCCTACAGAGCCAAGATCTCGGTTTTACATCATCCCTAACAGGAGAGCAGCACAGAGAGCACAGCTTCTTTCAGTTTTAGCTCTTTCCTATTGATTCTTTGACAAAAGCTCGTGGTTGCTTGAAGCACCCACACATGTTCTGCACCCAGATTTTTTCTGTATCACAGATTTTCCTTGGAAACTCCCCATCTGTTTGGTGTTGAGGGTCAGCCCTACAGAGCAGTGATGCACTAATGATTTGATGGCGTAGTGCTATTCTAACCTTGAATTTCTTCATGGTTATAAACATATTGCGAAAAGAAGAAAGCTTTGGGGAATGTGTTTATACAGACAAGCCCATCTCTGAGGGACTATATGCATGCAGTACGTCTCTGCCTTCACTGTTACTGTGGCATTCCTGCCTCCCCTTCTGTTTCTAAGGCAGGGAGTTGTTTTAGCATTGCAGTGTTGCAGTTAACCTTCCAGTGACTTGTTTTCAAGGCATTCCACTGCCCGTATTCATACGTCTGGAGGACATCATACCTTGAAATCTGTACGGCTTGTGAAGGAGCTGATCTTGGCTAGAATCATCTTGTGTGTAGGGATTTTCAAAGAGCTTGCGTGCTTTGGTTGTACTGACTGGAAAGCGCAACAGTCCTGTAATGATTAACAGCGAACGGTCAGGTTTAAGGGTGGGTCATTTGCTGTTGGTTCCTGTGCTTGCCAACGCATGATACACAGGATCTTGTGACTGTGTTAACTCCAAACATAAGAGTGTTTGTTTGCATTTACATCACATCTCGAAATGTATTGATATGTAGAGTAGTCAGGTAACCTCTAAACAGTGAAGAATGGCAATAATTAGGTCACCATTCAGACATGTAACTAATATTAACCCTTATGAACCTGGTTGCTTCCATGCCTGTTAGTTTGGTGCTGAAAATTAGGGAAGGTTTTTGGAGTAGGTGGGAGGGAAAGGTGGAGAATTGCTCGATTCTGAGCAGCAGGGAGAAGCAAGTTCCCTCGCTTGTCTCCTACACAAGGTCAACCTATTGGATCTTCTAGTCTGACGTGACCAGCTCTGCTGCTGGCTCCTGCCCTGTCCTGTGATGAGAATGAAGGAGGACAGACTGGGTGGGGGAGGAAGGGAGGCTAAAAGCAGCCCGGGACAAGAGGAGGAGCACCCCGTTGTGTGAGATACATGTGGGAGTGTCTGAGGCTCTTGGCTTAATATGCAATGGGAGGCTTGATCCATGCTCAGCAGTCCCTTGTGGTGTTGGGAGCGGAGGAGGGAGGTTTGTGTGGCATTGCTTCAGAAGTAAAAGAAGTTGTGGTGCATAAAATTTCCAAGGAGGCGAACCGTGTTTGGTTTAGTCCCTTGCAGCCTGGGCTGGCCGAGTTGGCAAGCCCCGCAAAGCTTTCACAGCAAGGCCCAGAGAGGATTTTCCTCCTCCCTCGCTTGGGACCCCAGGCACAGCAGTGAGCTCCAAGGAGAGTTGGCGGCTGAAAGCAGATCACTGCAATGCAGGGGCTTGTTGCAAAGACAAGTAAATGGAGGGACCATGGAGAAGAAGAGAGATAGCAGGCATCTCCTTCTGCAGACTTTTTCCCTATCTTAGGGGAGGAATAAGAGCCTGAAAAATCATAGCCTCAATTCTGCAGCAGCCAGAAAGTGACTTCTCTTGAGCCTGAGATTTGGTACAGTGAAAGCCCAAACCTGCAGACTAAACATAGTACCTCCTGTTTACATCTCGTGGGCTGGAGTGGAGCGTGTCCAAGGTGGGACAGGCCGGAGAGCTGCTGCACAGTCTGTCAGCCCCCACTGCCCGGGCTGAGCAATGAGCTGAGAGTCACCGGACTCCAGTGGAAGGTTGGCAGATGACAGGAGTTTGGCAGGTCCCAGCGCCATTCCTACCAGACAGGTGTCCATATCACCACTGCAGCTGGTACTCGGCGGGAGCCGTTTTAGCAGTCTCAGCAGAAAAGGCAAGGAGTCATTAGACCGCGGAGACTGTACTCCCCTTTTCTATCAACAGTCTTTCCAGGTCACGTTCAAGGCATGTTAGTAGGGGAAGCCTGTCCTGCCGCTGCCCATGCTCTGAGGATGATTAGATTATTTCATTCTCCAGAGCTGTCAAATTGGCACCTTTCCCAAGTACTTGGATTTTTTTTAATATTTTTTTTTCATTTAAGTAACATTTAATTAGTTCTAAGAAGCTAAATTCTATTAAAGGTCTAAGCATGTCAGGCTGGTTTATTTCCGAACTTCTTCCGCTGTGTCATGTATTGTTGAATAGGGAAATTGCTTTGACTTAGAAATGTACAAACATATTCAAGAAGTCCTCCTTGTTAACACTAGACTCCTGTTTATATGCTAGTTACCGTGGCAAAGCCTCTGATGTGTAACACTTGCATTAACATTACACATGATCAAAGGCTTCCACAGTTCTTTCTTCCACTCCCCCTTCCCCCAGTGCTGTGACAGCAGAGCCCCCACGCTGCCTCCCGAGCACCTCTCCGCTCCTTTCCAAGGGGTAGATGTTCCTGATGCACAGAGAGAGGCTCTGCCGGAGGTGTCTGGCCCCGTGTTGGAGGGTTAAGGATGCTGATCATGCAGACAGACTCTGACATTAACTGCCCCACAGTGACATTTGTGTTCGTGCTGGAGTGTCCAAGGTTCTTGGTCCAACATCTGAGCTGTGCCAAGCATGCAGTTCATCACAGATCGACCTTGTTTGTCTCTGAAACATACCCAAAGCAAGGTGAGGTTGTGCGTGTGTTCTCCCTCCCTCCCTTGCTTATGTTCCGGCAGATGATAGAGACACTGTTGAAATGTGTTACTGATCAAGCCCGTCCCAATAAAGTTGCCTGAGCCTTTAATACATATTAATATTATCCTGGGGTAGTTTGTGTCAAAGCCTGTCAGCATGCATCATCCTTTGGGAATTACCATCATTAAGTCTCCAGTGATGGGAGTCAGGACATGCTTCTGCAAAGCTCCTCTGCTTTTATGTGGAGCTCTCTGCCCGTCTAGCACAAAGCAGACTGTTCTCCCCTCCTACCTTGCTCACCTGGACTGCTCACTCTCCCCAGAGGGGAGAAGGAGGTTTATTTAACACTACCTTTAGATAATTTCTGCTCCTGCTGCTTTAGGCAGTCATTGTTCTAGGGAAGAAGATGACACTCAAGTCTTTGATCATGTGCAACGTACATGTTATGCATCAGATATTGCTGCAGACTCTGACATACGAGCCAATACAGTGCAGTAAAAACAAATCTATAGTTAAAGAGTCCTTGTTAACTGCAAAATCTAGCACACAGAATTTAAGAAATATCTCTGCACTTTAGCCTTGTCCCTGTTACATGTGTGTATTTTGATACTATATTTAATTGAAGGGTCAGCTACATATTTTTTACAAAGCGTGCCTTCCTCATTCAGTGCACAAAGATGTAGCATGTTTGGGGGATGAATCAGGAGCGTGGAGTAAAACAGACTCCTGCCTATAGGACTTCCACTTCGTTTGTGTTGTGAACGAGGCAAGTAATTGCAGAAAGACCACAACAGTCTCATGGCGAAGTGTGTTAAATATTGCCCTGGAGAACTGGATCCTGTCCCTGTCTCTACTACTCTGTTCTTTCTCAATGCTATTCCAGAGTCTTAAGCTGAAATGTTCTCAGGTGGCAAGTGAGTTTGTGTTCTGTGTTTTCTGGATGGCCGTCTTGGGACCCGAGGTCTGGTCTGTGTTCCCAGCGCCAGGAGGAGGCCGGGAGGAACTCCTCTGCGGTACCCCTGTACCCGGCAGGGCTGAGTGAGCTGGGAAATGGGGACCTGCGAGTCTTGAGATGGGCACCTGCAAGAAGTGGACCTTGAGACTCAGTTTTCTCTTCGCTAATTTCCGCCCGTCTGTTCAGTAAAACCTTCTTCCAGTCATCCTGTGAAGATTAATTCAGTGCTTGCCAAGCATTCCAGCTCCACAGATGAACACCAGAAACAATTTCAGGAAGAGATTAAAATTCATTCTTGCAGGTCAGGAGAGAGAAAGGATCTCTCTGGGGTATGGGGTCAGACTGGGAGTCAAAGACCCATGTTCAGCTCCCTGCTCTTGCAGATTTTCTCTGTGACTTTGTTAGGTCTCTCAGCTTCTTTTAGCCTCCCTCCCCCATCTGCTGCATGGAGAGGAGCGCTTCCCTGCCTCGCAGAAATGTGAGGCTGAGCACATCAGAGGCTGTGAGAGTGGTAAGGACAGCGAGATTAGGTTCTTCCAGTGTAATCCATGCTGGCAGTAGTCGGATGGAGCGTACTAAATAAAGGGGAAGAGAGTAGGAGGGAACTGGAAAACAACGTGAATGATAATGAAAAGAAGTGATGACTAATGCTGCATTCAGTGAGCAGAACTATCCTGAGGACTGAGCAGGGCAGAGGTCTTGTGGGAGAAAAACGGCAGGCGATCCTGTGGTTACAGATTTGTTTCGGCAGACATACACTGGGGCCAAATTAGCATGGAGCAGGCAATCCCTGCGCAGCCATTTCCAAAGTTCTGTATGCCCAATGTCGCTGTTCTCTGAGTGTAGAGGATTTTTTTCCAGGTAATTTACTCAGTTTCAGAATGAATCCTGTTAGGCAGATGGAGGCTATGGTTCATTTGCAGTTGGCACCCTCGGATTCTCAGCACAAGGTCTGTGTCTCCGCGTGAGCTGAGGAGCTCATGGCAGCAGTGGGGTATTATCCTCCGGCACCAGCCGCGGCTGGAGGATGCTCTTTGCTTGCCTCCCATGCCAGTCGGTTCGCAATGTCCAGCAGACAGCGTGTGGATACAGAGGCCGTGGAAATGGGGTTCTCCTCCAGTCTCCCTGCCCTTTGTGTTGCCTCCGGCTTTGGCCTCTGATCTGCCCTCCATCCTGTTTTTCTGTACCTCTTGTCTTCCCCTCATCCTGGCCCGTCTCTGCTTTCCTTTCCTCCCCTTCATTCAAGTTGGCAAATTCCTTCTCTTCCTCCTCCACACGGCTTGACTTCCAGCAGAAACGCTGAGAGCGCTGGAGAGTTTCCCTGCCTTTAGTCCTGATGTGCCTGGTGCCATAGCAATCCCTCACTGCTCAGAGGAATGATCGGAGGGAAAACTACTCCTTAACTACCTCTGCCCTGTGTTTGGGGCAGAGCTGCCTTGGGCTGGGACGTGGTCAATGAAGAAGAGCTCTTCAGTACATTTTTCTGCCTTTCTCTGAAAGGCTGTTGACAAACAGTGACTTTCGGAGGCCTCTGACCTGGCAAAGCATTTTCACAATCAGGAGGAAGATTCTCCCTTGACCTTCAGAGCGCTTTTTTTTGCTAATCTTTATTGCCCTCCTCATAAGGGTAGTTCTCGTGCTTTGCAACAAAATGATCATATGCATTTGTTAGTACTGTCAAAAAATACTTTTTCCAAAATACCTCTCTGAGATAACTTGATTCCTTTTCCCCTAGAAACCTTTTAAAAAAAATGAAAAACAAGGCATCCAGCATGGAAAAATAAGTTGAGGCTTAGGACAGCAAGGTCAAACTTCTCATAGAAAATGTTAAATGTGCCCGTAGGCAGGATAGGTACATGGAGGCTGTGGGAAGCATCCAGCATTCAGGAGCTATCAACATGCACTATCTATGCTGGCAGTCATGGCGGGGGGATTGCTGTAAGCGGGGTCATGGGGGACAATCCATTCTTTTGGTTTGGCAACCTAAGTGAAAAATCTGGGAAAGAAGATCAGACTGAGCCCAATCTTTAAATATTTTAAGTTTTTCTTGCTGAAACAAAAGCCCTTAAGAGACCAAAAGATTTTTAAAAAAGTATCCTTTTGTGTTGAATGAAACCAGAAATAGAAGGTTTTCTTCAATAAAACCAAAAAAAAAATCTAGTTTTGCAGAACAGAGCTGGAGTTATTAGAAGTTTTGCCTTCTCTAATCAATATTTGAGGGATAAAACACTCACATAGGATATGAGAAACTCATATTTTACTCCTTTCTTGTTTTGAACCCCTGCTTCTACTTCTTGGCTTTATGGGCACCACAACCATAGGGTATTTTGGTTCTTCCTCAGCTCATCCAATTGGAGTTGTTCCACATCATATAAAACACTGAATTAGTCACAGAGACGGAGAGCACAAGAGAATGACTCTGTTCCAGTAGAGTTAGGACATTCCCCTGGAAATGAGCACATCTGGTTCTTCTCTCTGCTGTACCACATGTTAAATCATTTATGCACATTGGCATGATGGCAGCAGCAGAGGTTCAAAGCAACGTTTGAAAGAGCTACTCTGTTGTTTGAGATGCTCGCTTGTAAGGGGCAGCTGTGGGTTGAGTCCTCTCTTGAAGAGATAGGCATTGATTTTTTGTCTCCCCGAACTTGAATAGATGTGTTATGCCTGGCATGGTGAATTAAGGACAACGCCCACAAACTGGTTTAGGTCGTGTACAACTACAACCTGCTCTTCTCCAAAGCTTTTTTATGCATCTACCCCAAGAAAAATCTTTTCAGAGGCTTTTGGGTGCCTTCCCCCAAATTCTTGAGCAGTTCTAGGAAATCTAAGCTAACACTTTTCCAGTAAGTTTGTTGTCTTCTCCAAACACTCCCCAAAACCTCGCTGCATTACCACTTGGTGTTCTTCTTCCTCGCTGCTGAATGAGACACTGGAAGAAACTTACAGTAGGGTAGAAATGTCCCATTAGGTCATCACGATCCTCCCCGTATCAACTCTCCTGCAGCATGTTCTCTAGTACTTTGTCTAGGCTAGTTTTGCATGAGTCAAGTTCTTTCATCCTTCTTAAATCGACTAATGCCCCTCCCTTGCTACTCAAACTACATTTTGGCTACTTTGTGTAGGTTTTCTTCCACCCACTTGGAGCATTCCCTGAGATGCCTGTTATTCCTTTGCTTTTTCACTCTGAAAGAATTGATATTGGCTGTTGTCTTGGCTCCCTTGTTCAGCCCTCTCCCCAGCTGAGACAAACTTTGTGTTCACTCAAAGCAGCCTTGTCTGCAAGACGGATCTTAACAGGCTGGGCTCTGAGAAGCCCAGGTCCCTGGGACCAGCCTTGTAGTTGGGAATGTCATGGAGAGATCCCACAAGGTCAAAATCTTTCAGCGTCATCAGATACTTCCTCTTCTGGGATTGTATCATCGCGGTGTGAAGCAATAGGGTCCCTGAGGCATCTGTGAGTGGATGTTTTTCCTTTACAAGGAGGGTTGTGAATCTCCTGGAAGAGCAACAGTGGAATTTCCCATCAAAGGTGTTTGTTGCAATACTGGTACCTTTGAGGCCGTAGCGAGAGCTGTGGTGGATTCAGGCGGCCAGGTGGCCTCTGCAGACAGTGTCAGGGCTGGGCGTGAAGTGGAAAGATGCAGTGGCAAGGCCTCTGCCCTGAACCACTTGGAGTCAAAGCAAAGCAGTGCAAAGAAGGCCAAGCCAAGGGGAGAGCAGAGAGATGGGCTGGGGGATGCTTGTGGCACAAAGTGTGATTCATCAGGGAGGTTTATTGGTAATGTTTAGTTTCAGTGGGAAATGCTGATGCACTTCAACTTCAGTTTTTGCTGTGCTGTCGACAGGAATTAAGCTGCAACATTTTTAGGGCAAAGGGCTCCTAAAAGTTGCTGGGTATTTGCAGATGTAACAGATGACATGTGGCTTAGGGCACAACTGCTCCACCCATTCCAGGCATAGCACCTGGATGGATGAACAGTTTCTTAGAAGGGTTGGTATGGTTTCATAGGGGTTTATTGCAAGGCGTCCCCACCTTCTCTGGCTGAGCTGTACAAGCCAGCTCTGTACTAAGTCCAGAACTAATAAAACATGGTTTTCTTCTTTGACAAACCTGCTAGAAAAGCAAGTGGCAGTGTTTAATGCAAACAAAGCACTAGGGCAAAGTGTGGGATTGTTTGGTTTGTTTCTAGGTAGGCATGAAAATTGGGTATTATCAGTAAAAGCACCGCTGCTTAGTTGTCCTAGGGCCAATTGATTGTGTCTTGCCCTGGACAAAGCGTGTTTCCTGAAGTAGGACAGAGCTGCAGCTCAATTCCTAGCTCAGCTTCTGAGGGTCTTCCTTGGTCAAAGACTTGCCAGCTGTGCCAGGCTTGCAACATCGGTGTGACCTCTGGCCCCAGCCAGCCTTTCCTGAGCTGAGAACTTCAAGCCCTCATGGTAGGGTTGAACCCTATAGTGAGGGATGGGGTGTTAACTCTGGGGTGGTACCTGTAAGACAGCTATAGTCTTTAATGTTTTACTAAGCAGCAGTTGCTTTCAAAGTCAGCCCAACTCATCTGGAGCCCCATGACCTTGTGTACATTGTAGATCTCGCCTGTTTTCATACACTTGCAGCCACGTACCCGTAACGAGTCACGATACAGGTTTCTCAACTATCTGCTGGTATGAAAGTTTCCACACTGAAAAGCTTCAACACAAGCTCCTTCAGTTGACCCGTAGGTAAGCCCTGTAGGTAAGAAGTAGGTTTCAGCAAGCTCAGGTGAGGCTTGCCACGAGAGGGAGACATCATGCACGCAGCCCGTGTGTTCCCTGAACACATCCACCTGAATAAGACAGCCTAGTCTGGTATTTTGTAACATGTCTGGACACATGCAGCTGTTAGTGAAGTAGCGAGAACCCAAACTTCGGACCTCGGTTGTGCGGTAGGTACACGTGATAGAAAACAGGGACTTATCTTTTGGCTAGTCATTGTCTTCCAAGCATCTGCAGCATGACTAACAGCCACAAAGAACACAGAAAATGGAATCTAGATCCGCTAGCAATTGGGATAGCACGTGTCCGGGCCTCTCTGGGTCAGGTTGGGGAGATCCTGGTCCAAGCAGGACCATGCAGCACCAAAGGAGATGTTTCAGATACCTGCGGCTGGCTGGTGAGGCCATTCCCTGTTCATACTGCAAACAGCCATCACAAAGGCTGAGCTACACCCTGTAACCAGCTTCGGCAGGCTGGGCCGGACAGAGTGTTTGCACAGAGCTGTGAAAACATGGTGCTGCGAGCACCCAGCCACTGCGGCACCCGGGATGCCCGCCGCCGCTCTACAGAGCTCCTTTGCTTCCTCAACACCAGCCAAGAGATTTCATGGGAGAAAAGGCCTGTTCAGTGCGCATGGGACGGCTTCGTTTGCCCTCCAGATTGCGTCGGCTTTTCCCATGGCTGCAGCACAACAGTGGGGCTCTGTTTTCCTTTGGGAAGGGAATAAGCTGCTTCACCATTGTGATCTCTGTGCAGTGTCCTGTTGATAAGATCAGTTAACAGCATCGGAGGAAAACTCTAGATTCAGGTCTGAAATATAAAGTGAACGGGGTCTATTTGTTTAATTTGAGCTTCTAAGGTTTAAATCCCAGAGGAAATTAAATTAGGTGCCTAGAGCAATGGCAGTCTGTCATGTTTATTTGCTGGGAATGTCACCTTTAATATCATGCACACATAACGTGTGTGTGTTAATGTAATGGGGTATCATACTGTGCAGGAGCAGGCGTGCTACAAGAACTGGAAACCTGAAATATTGCGAGTGAGGGAAGCTGAGATGGGATTGGATTTATCCTCATCCTTTTCCGAAGGAGCAAAGACTCACTCACCAGCACGAAGGTGGTTTTGCTGATCGCAGGTGGGGGTGGCAGCCTGATCTTGGGACGTTTTGATTGGGCTACTTCTAAGAGGAGAAATCTTGTCTGGATGCAAATCCAGGATGACAATTCTTCTTGCTTCAAACCCGTCTTCAGCAGGGGTGTGCTGTGGACGCGTCTTCCCCCTGCATCCTCAGGAGAGCTCAAGTGCTGGGTTCCTGTGCCGAGGGACATGGCTGTTTGTCTGTTTGCTTACACCCGCGCTTTGGAGCCTCCCTTCTTCTACAGGAAGGAGAGCAGGTCTCCCCAGTAGCGTGGGGTAGCAGGGTTTGGGGTGGGTTTTTTCTGACTTGGGCTGTTAAGGACGGGTTCTGAGTGATACACTGTGTGAATGTCACTGCAGCAGTTTGTCATTGCAGCCTGTGACGCCTGCCCTCCACCAAAGTTAACTGTCTATGCAGGGCTTGCAGAACGGTACTGCGATCTTTTCTCAGCGCGCTGCATAGAGCAGGCTGCCATTGCTTTGATCCCACAAACGCCATCCACGAGCCAGCTGAGCTGTGGGCTCCTGTCCCACTCCACTTGTCAGACCCTTTAGGGAGCCAGTTCGGCTCACGAAATCAGTGGAATTTGGGGTTTTTTTCATCTGGATTGCCAAAACTCACTGAGAGGGGACAGTGAGCTGCAGATGGGCTCAGCCATCTCAGGGGGTTGCACCCCAGGTCAATCCTAGCCACAGTGCTCCACATAGGTTTGTCCCTCCTCTGGGGGGTCTGTGGTTTAGCTGGGACCTGACCTGTTCCCCCCATCACTCTCTCCACCCTTTGCTGTTTACCCCTGCATAGTCTGTCTTGTTTTCCTCCAGCCTTAGAGCAGCTGGCTGGCTCACAACACACGTGGTTCCCATTTCTGTCCTGCCTCTGGCACCTTGGGAGTGCCCAGGGGTCTTCCTGCTGCGCTTGTCTTCTCGTCCCCCTGCCAAAGCTGCGGCTCCTCATTCCTGCTCTCTCACCCATCCCAACCTCTGGCATTTTTGCTCATCCGTGGATGGCTGAATATTCATTTCCTCCCTGCCTGATCGCTGTGAATACCAATTCCTCCTCCTTTTTCCGGCTGCTCTGTAGATTTTGATGTCTGCCAAATTGTTTTCATTCCCTCACCCCACTGCAGGCTGCACCTCCGCAGAAACCGATCTGCTCTGTGCAGAGCCCCAGCTCCCCACCCAGCTCGTCCTTCTGAGCTGAGTGATCGGGTTGCCCTCCTGCCTCCGACATGGACAGACGGCTTCCTCCTCCCGCAAACAGCCAACAAACGAGTGTCTCCACTTCAACAGGCAGAATAGTTACCAGCTCCTGCAAGGAGACTGCAGTAGTTTGCGGTGGTACTGCGTGTTTCAGTGCAATGTTTCTCAGCCTGCCAGTCTGCGGATTGGTGCCAGGTTGCAGAGTCCTGTCCAAAGCAGCAAGCTCCTGGCTCCTAGCTGAAGCAGGGTTTTTTCAGGCTCGAGGTATGATCGGAGGGGCCTGATGGAGGTGCCTGCATCCATGCTGAGCAGCTCGGTCATAAACCCTGGCCTGGAGCCAGCTGCAGGTTGAAGCTAAGCGAAGAGGGGAACAGGGTGGAGAGGGGCGGTTGCAGTTCCCTCATCCCCTGGGAAATCTGCATGCAATGGCAGCAGGGTGGCAAGGTTGAAGGAGAGAGAACTGCAGACACCTGGTAGCTCTCAGATCTGGATTTGGTAGTTTCAGATCTCTTCTCTTGCCAACTGAAGGAAGAAAGGGAGACCAGAGTCTTCCCTATCTCTTTCTGTGCAATAGCCCTGCTTGTGTGTTACCAAAATGGAGCCCAGAGGCTTCCACTTGCTAAACAGCCTGTGGCATCCTGGCAGTCACTTGGTCCCCACTGATGTTACTGGCACCAAGGAGCCAGCGGGCATGGGAGGTGGCTTCCTGCACAGAGGTGGGACAGCCTGGCTGCCCCTGTTCCAGATGGGAGCTGGAGATAAGCAGAGAGCAGTGGGGCTGGACACTTAGCTCCATCAGTGTCTGGTGCTGGAGCGGTCCCTTCTCTGGAAATGAGCATGGAGCCTCATGGCTGGGCAGAACAGGGAAAGAGAAGGGTGAGAAAGGGGCCATGGGTATGGTGGTTGCTTCAGGATGGAAAGCAACGCCATAGACAGAGGAAAGGGTGGAGCGAAGGAAGGAAAGGAGGAGCAGGGGGGAAGAAACAAACCTGTAGGCTGAAATGGGAATAATCCGCTGGATACTGCTGCAACCTAACTCCCAGGAATGCCGCTCCAACGCCCCCTCACCGCGCGGGGATGTTTGCCTGGTCCCTCACTGCCGTGTCTGCTCCTGTGCCAAGCCAGCTGGCCTGCCTGGAGCTCTGGCCTTTACGGCTGTTGTGAAGAGAGGCAGGACATGTTTGCTTTTGGCTATCGCATGCTTTTTTAAAGAGGGTGGCAGTTCCTCCCCTTGAATTCCCAGGGCTGCTTTCTCCCCCAGAGTCTCTGGTTTGTGTGACTTGCGGTGTTCCACGGAGCTGGGGTTGTGGTCTTCAGCTGGGAATTTTGACCGGTCAGCAGCCACTTTCCTGGGCTGCTCTGTGCTTGCCAGCCTGGCCTTGAGATGATCCAAAAGGTTTCCCAGCACAGGCAGGTGAGATGGGCATGTGCGATACAATGTGGAGGTGCCTTGCACGGGCACCTCTGGGAGCACCTCTCGTACCCAGCATCTGCTTCATCTGAATGGTGTCCTGCACTCGGGTCAGGGCCCTCCCTGTGCGGGTCTCAGGCTCTCCCCCAGTGCTGCTCTTTCCTGATTAAACTGGGAGCTTAACTTCAATGGATCAGATGAAAGCGGCTCTGTCTCCCACTGTCTCTCCAACAGTTGTTATCTTGACCCCTTTTCTTCCTTCCATCCCCACTCTGTCTGTCTAAAGCCAAGCCTCTAATTTTAGACTGAGGAAGATAATTGAGGGTCAAAAAAGATTGCTGTATAATTTTAACATTTTTTTACAGTGGTTGGGGTGGGAGGCGAAGTTAGGAGCTCCTTGCCCTCAAACCTTTGTATTGCGGGAAAGAAGGACATGTGTGACATGGGGGAAGGAGTGAGCTGGTACAGTCTGCTCTCTGCAGAAGTCCTTCTGTCTCTTGGCAATTAGCTAAAACTAGGAGTGTAAAGGCGTAAACTACTGTATTTCCTTTGCAGATCCTATTGACCGAAGAGTTCGTAGAGAGAATGCTGGAAGATTTAGAAGATCTGAATTCTCCAGAGGAAGTAAGGCTGCGTCATTCCCGTATCTCCCATGTACTGTCCCAGAGAGCTCAGCCCATCCAGCAGCTTGCCTTTGATCCTCCCCTCAGCTCGCAGGCTGCAGCCCTGCCCCGTAGACTTGAGGCCTTGCTAAACCTTCACATCTGCTGTGAGCTAAGGCACTGAGAGAAGGGATTGCAAGAAATACAGGGCAGGGATGGATAGTAAGGGAGGCTTTGCATTTCCTTTCCACCAGTATCTTTCCCAACATGATATCTGAGCGCCCCAAATCAAAGTGGTGCAACCCCTGGGCCAGGTGGTGGGGTTTCCTCCGTGCTATGCATAGTGTCCTCGGCAGCAGTGCTGGGCACATCACCTTCCCCACTTTCAGAAAGGCTGAAAGCGGTGGCAGCACTTTTACTGCTGAACAATCTGTTGTAGGTGCCTCCTTTTTTGGGTTAGGGGAGCAGATGGGAGCTTTTTCACATCTGATACTTGGCCTTCACCTGCTGCCCCTGCACAGCATGCAGAGGACCATCACCATCCTGGAAGCATTATAGCAGCAGCCAAGGGAGCTTTATAAAGCTTTGCTGTGTGGTGCTAAACTTCCCCCTGCCATGTGATCTCTTCCTGGGGAACATTTAACACCGTGTCTCCCATGCATGCCATATAAATATTCTGCTTGACTTCAAAGAGCAGTGGTAGAAATGACATGTAATATTTTTAATCCCATTTTTTACAGCTCCCTGCAGACTCTAAAGAAACTTTCCTTGGCTTGTAGAGCAGCCCTCCCATCCCTGGCCCTGCTCCCCTCCCCCCAGGAAAATCTCAGGGCTCTAATTGTTTAATCCAGAGTTGATCTAATGCCAGGGTGTTCTTCACTGTGTGAGTGAGGGGAGCACACTGCTGGCTGTGCAGTGACTTCCAGGCCAGCTTTTAGCCAGTTAAATCTAATCCAAAGCTCATTTTTGCTAGTGACATGGAAGCCCAGGAGCACTTTGGTTTGAAGGCCCTTTAGTTAAGGCTTTGGACGGCTCATGTGCCTTCAACCTCCGCTGAGAGGCAGAGGCAATGGGCATGGCAGCTCCTGGCACAGCAACCAGGCACTCGGTTCCGAGTTACTGTGACTTTGCTAAATTAAAAAGTGAAAAACAAACAAATGCAAAGGATGACTTCTCCAAGAGGATTGCTTTGGAACCACTCCTGTTTATAAAAAGGAAAATACTTGAGATGAAATGTGATCTTTCAGCATACAGATTCCTCCAAGGATTTGTAACTTGCAGGATCCCAGTTTCGGCCAACTGAAGGCGTTCCTCAGCAGCACTGGCTGTTGCTGATGATATTCATGTGGTAGAGCGAAGCTCTGCAAGGAAACTCTTTCCTTTGCTGCATAAAGAGCCACCTGTGTTAAGTGAAATTAAGTGAAATCATCTGTCTGAGTATCATCAACATGTTTTTCACATACCCTAGACATTGAACTCAGAAGAATCCCCTGGGCAGTGTAGGGCCACTAGATTATATGGTACAGGCTCTACACAGGGCTTGAGTTTAAAAAAAAACAACCATAAGTGGGGCTTGGGCTGTTTATGTTTTCTGGAGGAGAAAGAGTGGGAGTTTAGGGTAGCCGCTATCCTGAAGGATCCTTCTGCCATGCCCCCAGATCATGGGTCAGACCCTGGACCGCCAGCCCGACGTACCAAGGTCAATGATTACCAACTGCAGGTTACCCTTATACACAGCTGCACATGGAGCAAGGTCAGAACCGAATTCATGTTAGAGCTGCCCTGGCTGTAGAGCAGGCAGCTGAAGGGGATCTCCTTTAGCAGGAACCTGCCACTGAGCGTGTGTTAATGTCCTTCAGAAACAGGGTGCTTACGGGAAAAAAGACAAGTAATTGGATAAAGACGGATGATTCGCAGGTCACTGTCCCCTTGCAACAACTCTCTAATTCACGTAGCCCCTGGGAAGCTTACAGCACTGCTGGCCTTGGTCTGAGGACTCTCCTAGGAGAGGACCACTGTATCTGTAACCCTTCTGAATTGTTACTGGTGGTGGTGGATCACAGTGAGATTTCTCCCTCGGAGTCCCGTCTGGGTGTCAGGCAGTGCTACATTGTGGGTGCAGCAGAGTTTTGAAAACAAAGTCATCCTGCGAACTGGGTTCCAGAGCTGTCCCCCATGGGTTTTGGACCCTCAGTCTGGGCGCTGGGGCTGCGTGAAATGCTTGTCCAGAACTGGTTGCCATCCAGCACTGGGGCAGATCTGTAGCCTAAGAGATTCCACCCCCCACCTTCCACACACACCCCCAGAGCTGTTTTTGAGAGCTCTGTGTGACACATGGGCCCTGGCCAAAGGCGATTGTGAGAAGGGTTGGTGGTAAGCTTCCTTGGTCCTCTGTCCCCACACAGTCATGGTTGGGATCGGAGATGTTGGGGTGACTTCCCAGCCTAAGGCGGGGTGCCCTGGAGCAACGTCAGGACGGGACCAGTGCACTTGCCTTGTTTGGGAAACATTGGCCAGAGACAGAGCTGTGTAAACCAGACTGGGGCAAAAAAATCTCTGTTCCCTCTGCTTCAATCCATGTTTGCAAAACAGCCTGAGCAGCCCAGTGCCTGTGTGAATATGAAGCATTGTACAGGCGCTCTGCGAAGCCTTTATACCAGAGATGGGTAGGGCTGGAGCAGAAATGCTGTTCGGGCATGCTGGCTGCCCCCAGCCAGGGTGGCACAGTTTGCCGTCCCAGAGGTGATGGCCATGTGCAAGCCCGTCACCGGGCAGAGCCATGCTAGCTCACTTACTTCCCACCCTGTACAAGCAAGAGTTTGAAAGCTGCCATAAGTCTCCCGTAAAAGCAAATGGGGGGCTATGGGGGCTGGGGTAGATGAAAGGAAAGGGACGTGGTCAGGTACAGGGGAAATACTTGTGCTGCGAATTTTCAGAGAGGTCGGGGAGGGGAAATGGTGTTGGGGGCAGAAACCCTCCAGAATCCATCTGATGAAATAAACAGTGCTTGGGCTGAAATCTCAGAACTTTACTTTGGCAGCTGAGGCACAGGCCACATTATCTAACGTCCACTGCTGTCCAAAATATACTGATGGGGAAATGTTTTCTCAGTGGCCTCTTGTTTTAAAAAATAATAATAACATGGGGCTGCCTGCCTTTGCAACGATTTTGGTTTTTCTGTGCAGGTTGCAGTGATATACATTAACTGGTTCTCTTTACTGTCTTACAGTTTAAACTTCCAAAGGAGTACAGCTGGCCTGAAAAGAAACTGAAAGTTTCCATCTTGCCAGATGCTGTGTTCGACAACCCGCTGCATTAGAGCTGAATTACACCCTTCTAACAACTGGGAGAGCCAAGTTACTGTCCATTACCCAGTGACTCACAGGATAATTAATGCAGTAAAAACTCTGCCTGCAAAGAAAAGAGTTTGCTGCACAACCACTGCAAACAGAAGAGGAGCTACTCAGCACCAGCCCAGACCGAACTGAGCCCTTTCCTTTATCCTTCCCAAGGCTGAGCTCTCTGGGAACAGCCTGCGTATGTGTGAGTGTGAGTGAGAAATATTTAACTATGAAAATTAGTAGTAAGAATCCTTTCTCTCTCCTAGCTGCAGAACTCCCCTCTGCCTTAGCCCAGGGTGTAGACACTCTGCACGCCTGTATTTACACATGCATTTCTGCCAGGTGCGAGCCTATAATCCATGGATTAAATGTTCTTTACGTGACTCTGGAGTCCTTTTGTTAGCCAAACTTTTACTGACTGCAGAACTGTTCTTCCATGTGCTATTTTTTTTTTCTTTTCAGAAACGGAATGGTATTTCCCCTGTTTAAAGGAGGCCAAAAGCTCACATGCTTGAAGCTGAACAGATTTAAAGATGAACTTTCTAGTTCAGTCAAGAAAAACAAACCCAGATCCTCCCTGCCCTCAAATTAGGCATGTTTTAAGTGTTGGTCTTGGTGCTATTAGCTATGGTATCGCTGCAAACAGAGGCAACTTTATTCTCGCGCATCCTGTCCTTGTGCCTGAACCCCAGGGAAGGTCGCAACCTCTGGTTTTGCACAAGCAGAAGGAAGAAAGCTACCGGGGCGGGGGAGATCTCCTGTTTACAGTGTGTTTATCTTTAAAGAGATACTGTCAAGTATTTTTTCCTTGCTATTGTACAGAATTTGAGAAGCTAGAAAGGACCATTTGTTCACAGGGACAACTTCAGCAGCTCTGCAGGATCCAGGGGGCTGCTTGAAAGCATATGAAACGGAGATCTCCACTGCCCTGGCGTAGCAGAGAGGAGATTCAGCCTCAATAAAGCTAACTGTTCTCCCTGGTCCAGCAGGGTTGTGCCCTAGTGCAGCTCCGTTTTCCCCTTTACCCTCGCTGTGGTGGCTCTCGTTGGTGCTGACATCCCTCCTTTCAGATAGATTTGAACTGTAAAGCATCAAAATCAGTTTGAAAAGACCCTCTCTGTCTAAATCCTTGTGGCTTCCTCCTTGGAGCAAACGTGGTGTGCAGAGGAGATGGGCTCTGCGGGGTCAGGTTGTGTCTCTGCATCGAGATGCTGGCCCCTGTGGATATGCTGCAGCAAACCACCGCAGGCTTTACCTCCTGCTGCTGTTGCAGGTTGTTTCTGATGCGTATTCCCCAGCCTTCCTCTGCCCATTGTCTTGTGGTGACAACTCTTCACTCCTTGTCAGGGGAGATGCAGTTTTCCTTCCACCCCTTTCTGCCTACAAGCTAACTCGGTGATACATGCGCAATTGCTGTGTGATCGTAATACAAGTATAACAAAAGCTTTTAACGCTTAACTCCCCTGATCAAACAGCAAAGTCCGGGAGGCCTCGCAGTACCCCAGGGTTGGTTTTCTGTTTGTTTTCTGATTTAATTTCTTCCTGGCACAGCCAGCTTTGATCTTTTTTTGCATATATTTGAGGCTGGTTAATGTTGGTCAAGAAGCAGAGCTAGGAGCCACAAAGCTTTCCTTGGACTTGCTACAGAATTCCTCTGTGGCCTCAGGCAAGTCACTCAATGTCTCTCTGTGCAGAGAGGGTGATTATTGACTAGAGGGCTGTAGGACCTACCGAAGCATGCCAGGGTTTGCAGGGGAGGG
Organism: Rissa tridactyla; assembly: GCF_028500815.1. NCBI lineage: Eukaryota > Metazoa > Chordata > Aves > Charadriiformes > Laridae > Rissa > Rissa tridactyla. The sequence goes on from NC_071471.1 coordinate 58,776,329, forward strand.
CGTGCTTTGTGTACAAAGTAGTATTTGTATTATTATAATTGTTATATTATAATTTAAGGCAGGCCAAATGCAGGGTCCAACACTGCTCGGCAGAACCTTCCTTTCTGCAAAGCTACGAAAGCAATTTACATGTAAATGAGTTTGTCATTTTGTCTGAACTCAGAGGATCATCTTAAAATCCTGCTGTGAAAGAACAAACTTTCAGATATCTGCGTGTGCCAGCCAGAGTGATTTCTGTGCTGTGGCAGACTGCATTCATCCGTGGGATCTCTTGGCCAGTTTTCATTGTCCTGGTTAGCACTAAGCATCCCTTCTGCACGGTAGACGTATATGCAGGGGACAGCGTGGGCGAGAAAGCGGCATGAAAATGAACCAGTCCCGCTTCAAAAATGACGTGCCCAAGTGTCCCACCGCAAGATAATGAACAAACAGACGATTGTGGCAGTCGGGAGAAAGGCAAGGGCAGCGACTACAGTTTTGTCCCAAAGCCATCCGCCAACAGTAGCCCATGGACTGCTCTTGTACGAGCTTGCTGAGGGTGCCTGCAGCAGAGCTGGCCCGTTGCCACGATGCTGGCTGCTCTTCCTTGTTTCCAGATGCTAGCTCTCATTAAAAGGAGCTTAAAATCCACATCTTAGTGGAGAAGGGACATTTGGAAGGTCAATTGTTGCTGTTCCTGCAGAGATCAGCACGGGGCAGAGAGAAGTCCATCAGACCCTCTCTGGGCTCTGACACACATCTGGAAAGCTTAGGACCTCCTGCCCCATGAACTCCGTGAGCCTTCGCAGCGGGGATGCAGTGCTGTACGCAGGAAAAGCACCTCCTCCGAGCTGGCTTGTGCTCCAGTTCTGCCTTTCTTATGTGTATGTTTTCCTCACCGTATTTACTCTCATCAGACGCTCTGGGTTGGGTTTTCATTGACTTCAGAGGGAGCAAGCTGAATGCATTTGAAAATCCACCCAGTATTCCTTGTGTGTGTGTATTTTTGTTCCGTGTCATGTATTTATATATAGTTCTGTGTATTTGAGTTATGAACAGGTGGCATGCCAGAAATCTCTATTTCTGAGACACTTTCTCACAGATCTTTGCTGGTAGCCAGATAACAATTGAGGGGAAGGTTTGAAGGGAAGGAAATGAAATCTTCCTATTTAGTTGAGGGGGAAAATAACTGCTAAAATAGAAATCTCTGTCTTATTGTTAGACCAACAGGGAGAAACTGGTGAAAGTCAGCCCTTAAGCTCCAAGGTCGTGTCGCTGCCTCTCAACAGTTATCTAAGAATAAGAAAGTTGCATGTTACTCAGTGTCGTGAAGAGCTGCGCACCCGCAGGACCTCCCCTCCCCTGATTCACATTGAGTTTGCAACCATGCCAAAGGCTTATTCACTGGCAAGTAAATGAGATCTCGAGTTTGGATGTTTTCATCGTGGGGAAAGAGGACATGCCTGCGTGTGTAGGAAATGGAAAAGAAACCTTTGTGTTTTAGTGAGCAAGTAGTTTGAAAAAGGGAAATGCATCAGTAGTAATAAACGCCATGGTATTTTTCTAGACCAAGCCTGCTGAGACGGTGGGTCCACTGGTGCTGATTTTTTCTAGACGGTGTAGAAGGTTTGAAGCAGGATTGTATGAAACCAAAACCCGTGAGGCTTGTGTTGGCTAAAGATAGTTATCTGGATGGAAATGAATGCAGTTTAGAAGCAGCAAGTATGGGTTTTCTCCCTCCTGGAGAAATGCAGGCTGATAGGGATATTTCCAGAGATGAAGAGCCTTATGGCAGACCCACAATGCCATGAAAATCCAACACGTGACAGCAATTCTGAAACAAGAGGAGTCCCAAACCCAGGACTACTCTCCCTCTCAACTCGTGATTAAAAACAGGAGAAAGGAATGTATAGTTTCAATATTAAAGTATGTGGGATACGATCCGAGCAGAGCAGTCAGTCTTGTAGCTGGTGTGACCTACAGTGATATTTTCAGTGGCTTAGATAGGTGGTGCCTGCTGTGTATAATGTCTTTGAGGATGGTGATATATTGGTTTTACTGTACATAGATTTGCCAGCAGTGATTTGAAATGATATTCTTAAGCTCTTCACTTCAAATATGCAGTTGCTTTTGGATGGCTTTTGAAATGACACCATCGGGTCATCAAATGGTCTTTGAAGAAGTGGGGGTTGTGTTGTTTTTCATCTGCAACCAGTAGAAATATTTAGGGGATGTAGCTTTTTTTTTAAAAAAAAAAAAACAAAAAAAACAACAGTTGAAAGCGATGCTTGGCTTGAAGGGGGCAGATTGCTGGGGAGAGGTTGCGTGGTGAGAGAGCAGGTCAGCAGCCTCCCTCCTGCACCCACTCGGGCTTGTTCAAGGCGACGAAGCCCTTACGCATCTCCAGCGCTGCAAGGGGAGCGAACATGGGTGCAGGGAAGCTAGAAACCAAAGCGAGAATCACCAGGGCCTTGGAACAGCATGGAGTTGCTGCAGGCAAGTCCTCCTTTCCATGCTAGGACCCACTGGCCTGTGAGCGGCTGGCCACGCACATCCCACTGCGTGTTCGCGCGCTGGCCGCTGATGGCGGAGTCTGCAAATGGCTGTGTTAGCTGCATCTGAGGTTGAGTCAAAGATGGGGAGTGGCAATGTGGCTGCTTCAGTCTCATTTGTTATTTTAATTAGTGGGGAGTGGTGCTCGTGCTCCGCTGCCCCTCGTGAGAACCTCCAGGCTGGTCACTGAGCCGGCTTTATTGCTCACCCACCATCCGTTCCCTTTGTCAAATGTCCCCCCAGCTCCTCACGAAAAATCTTTCTCAGATGCTTCACTGGAAAATGTTTGGCTGACCGCATGCTTCGCAGGACGCTGGGTTAGACGACAGGTCAGCATGGGATCTTGGCTGCTCGGCTGCTTATCTGTCCTGATGACTGCTTCCTCCTCCTGGCTGGGCATCCAGAGTCCATGACCTGCTTTGCTGGCTTGTATCTGGCCGGGGCAAGGCAGCGTCATGTCAGGTGGGGAGATGAGATCTGCAGATCTTCAGGCCAGAGGAAACCGTTAGACCCACGTGTCCTATTTTCCCCTATCCCAGGGCACGGCTGTGCACCCTGTGGCTCCGCTGTATGAAGTCTTGGGCTTCGTCCCCTGCGCCATCACTGCCAGGGGAGGAGGGAGCCCAGCACCACGAGAGCCCTTCCACCTCCCGGGGACTTGGTCCTCTGCGTGACTGCCTTCTGTTCAGAGTATATATTGTGCCTTAATTCTCCCTGTGGGTGAAGCTGCAAGGGCAGATGAATTGTCGAGCAACCAGGAATCCCTTTCTGTGCATCTCTCCCTATGGATAAACACCAGCCTGCGCAGCTGCCAAACTGTATCCACAACAATCTCGAAATGCGCGTTTGCCGGTGGGGTTCACCTCCCAAGATTTTAAAGCTGGATTTAGGTCTCTGGGACCATGGCAGTTTTTAACGAGCATGGTAGCAACATACTATTTTTATAACTTTTTTTTTTCTGTTGTGCAGTGTTTGCTTGTTCTCTTTTATTTAAAAAAAAAAAAACAACCAAGCCTTGTGTTCGACATGAGTCCAAAATTTCAAATGGAGAATATGCCCGAGGTTGCAGATGTGTTTTAAACCTGGCCCTGTGTCGACCTGTCTCTCTCAGGCAGTGAACCTGTCGTGTATCGTGCTTCACCACCTCTTCATTTCTACTGTGATTCTGTTCCCCCTAAAATTGCTGACAGACCATAAAATCATCATAAGCGGCACATCAGTTCAGAAACATCATTTCTAGTCAGCCGTGAAGGCAGCCCCTTCCCTTTCCCTCGCCGAAAGACCACGCCATCGTTCACCATTCAGCTCGTAGGGCCCTGATAGCGGGAGAGGAAGATCAGCCCAGAAAGGGCTGCACGTGGCAGATGTGGCTGGCTGGTGCCTGGTTGTTTTTAAACTGTCCTGATGCTGCATCTCCCCTCTTTTAAAAGAGGAAGAGAGAGAGAGAGAAAAAAAAAACACCCAACCTCGAAAAGCCGGAGGAAAATTTCCTGCCGATTGTTGTGTTTTGCAAACACTGCTCTTTTCTCTCGCCCTCTCCCTCCGCTCCCGGCGAGGCTGGAGATGAAAATGGCTCCTTTGTTCCTTTCCCTGGGGCCCAACTGCAGCGAAAGTGCGGCTCCGGAAACCCTCTGCTGCACGAGCGGCGAGGGTGGGAGGGACCGAGCTGTCACCGTGTGCGGTAGGTCCTACATAAACACGGCATGTGCCGACAATGCTGCGGGCAGGATGGGCACAGAAACGCAGAAGGACTTTGCGGTGTTGGCTGTTCCTGTGGCAGCAAGCGGGCTGCGAAGCCCAGGGGGGCAGAGGAAGGGGAGGCGGGTGTGAGTGTCCGAGTCATCCCAGCAGTGACTGATCTTGGGCTGGGGGCTCCAGGCCCTTTTGTTCTCGGCTTTTGGCTTTCCCCGAAGCAGCATTTGCAGCCCCATGGAGGCAGACAGCATCCCGCTGAGGGTTGGTACCGATGCCCTGGCCCCTGTGCCGGGATGCTCCTTGCATCCATCCAGCCCTGGCGTCCCGGTGCTTGGCCATGGTCACGCTCCAAACCCAAGTTTAGTCATTGAAAACCCTTCTCCCATCCAGCCCAGGTTGGACACGTCGGCTTTTCCCTTTTTTTAAAGGGATGGAGATTTTGCCGCTCGCTGGGGACGCCACTTGTTTTGTATGCTGGGCGGTTTCTGCAAAACCTGGAGCAAAGGCAAGCTTCCCAGGGCTGGGGGGGGACACATGGGGTGACCGGGACCGCAGCGAACCCTGCCCACTGGGGCTGCCCTCGCAGCCTGGAGCTGGACCTTTCTGTGGTTCAGCCGTGCGTGTGTGCGTGTGCGAGTGTGTGCGGTCTGCGTGCGTGGGGTCGTGTCGAGCGAGGAGCCCGAGGACGCTACTCACGGGGCTGGAAGGAGCCCGCGTTTCTGCAGCCGGTGTATCAGTACCTTGTAGATGGCCTTTCTCCTCCCTCCCCTCCTCCCTTTTTTTTTTTTATAAAAGACAAAAAAACAAATGGAAAGCTAAACTAGCAGAGGTTTTTAAATATTTTATATTAGTTTCTAATGTAAATTCTTACATTGTTATTGCAGTGCTGGGTGTGTTTCGCCTGCACGTGACTTTTTGTAATATTTTTGTGAATCACTAAACGTTTTTTTCCTCCCGTGTATTCTAAGTGCATTAAACGTATTTGCAGAATTGTCAGTGTCCTTCTCTGCCGGCGACTCGCTGGGGCCGCCTGCCTCCCGCTCGACCCCATGGCTGCCTCGGCAGACCCTTACCCTCCGCCGTTCCTCGTCGGCATCTTCTACCCCCGGCCCCGGTGGAACGGGGTGTCTCGCACAGACCTCCCGAGTGCAGGCATGGGAGAGAAAGGGATCTTCCTTTTCCCCCAAAAAATCAGCAAAATGGCCATTCTGGGGCCATGCCAGGTGCAGGATCCTCCGCGAGTATCTGCTGACGAAACCCCGGAGCGCCCTGACAGCCAGCGTTTTCCATCCCATTTGGATGAGGTGGGATGGGGAGCGCTTGCACGCGGGTCCGAGGACGCGGCCGGTTGGCCGAGGGATGGCAACTGCGTCCGCCAGCGCGGGAGGGAGGGAACCGGGGTGAGGGCCGGGTCAGGTCCACGTTCCCGTCCTCTGCCAAGCGCCTCTTGGCTTCCTCGGGATCTGCGGGGGTGTGGATGTGCGCGTGGAGACCGAATATGTCGGAGAAGAGACACAGCAAACACTTATGAAAAAATATTACTGAGCTAATGTTGCAATGATTTCCCAGTAACGCAGAACGATTTTGCAGTAATCTTTTTACACTCCTCAGTAATAAATTCCTTTAAGGTCAGAGAGAGGAAGGGTGGAATATCGGGGGGGAAGGGAGATCGCTGTGCACAGGGGAAGAGTGACAGGGAAGGGAAAAGATGCACAGGAGCTGAGATCCAGCTTTGCGCAGGTTTTGCACTTGCTCTTCGAGGGTTTTATCTCGGCCTTCCCTGCATTGAAAGGGGAGCAAACAGTGGAAAAGTTCCTGCAAGGTTTTGTTTTCTTTTGAAGTCTGGGGGGAAAACTATCATTTCCCAAAGAACCCCTCCTGCAGCCACATCCAGACACGAACCATCCCAGCCCCGAGGCAAAGCGGCGGGATCTCCAAGCGCCGCCGGTGCAGAGTAACCCATGCTGGACGTGCCGAAGGGAACATGGCCATGGCTTGGCTGGGTTTCATCATGTCACTAGAGGAAACCTTGCTGGTCAACTGGGATCCCCAGTGAGGTTATTTACCCAGGTGGGGACAGGGGGAACAAGAGGCCAGTGGCAGCTGGTCCCCTGGCCCGAGACACCCCGTGCCCCTTGCCTTCCTGGGCTTCAAAGCATTTGCAAGCGAAGGGCCACCCCGGCAGGACATCCCAGCAAGGATGGCGGAGCCGGGACCGGCTGGGGATCCCGCTGCTTTAGCAGCGCTGGGAGCCCTCCACACCAGTCCTCGGCCACCCCTGCCCCTGGCTCTCAGTCAATTTAATTAATGAACTAAATGGTCTGCCTTCACCATCCCTGCAGTGGCTGGGCAGTCCTCACTTTACAACGGCTCATCCCAGGCAATCCCTCGGTTCAGCCCCAAATCCGGAGGGGACCGGGTGTCCCTGAGGGCTGTGGCGCAGCCGGGTGCCCCTCTCCCACCGTCACCCTTCACTCTGAGCCCCCCCAGCAGCGCATCTGTGCCCGGCCCGGGCAGCCTCCCCGCGCCACCTCCACCCCAGCCGAAAGCACCTTCAGGCGGTGAATTTAATTAAGGTTTCTGAAAAGCGGTGTCTGGGAGCCCCTCCTGGATCTGCGGCTCTGAACTTCATTAGGAGCGGTTTGTTGCTAATAACGCCGGCAGCTTCTCTAATTAATAATGGAAGGGCTGCGAGCAGATGCCAAGCCAGGAGAGGGAAGGGATTTGTTTGTTTATTTCTCTCCTCCCTTGGTTTTGTTTTGTTGGGGTTTTTTTTTTTTTTGGAGTGCGGAGGGAAGGCTGGGGCTCGTTTCCCGTCTCAAAAGTGAATGGCAGCACCCGGGAATCTCGATGGGGAAGAGGATGCGCCTGCAGGGCAGGTGGTATGGGAGATGAGTCCTCCTCGTGGGGCAGGACAGGACAAGGGGGCAGCCCCCTTGGGAAGGGGCTCCTGCTCCTGCCATGCTCCCTGCCCGCCCAGGGCAGAGCCAGCGCGAGTGCTGGTTGTGCTGGATTTGGGCACACAGGGACAGTCCTGACCCCCCAACCCCCTCCCATAGCATCACCCCGCAGCATGTCCCTTCCCGTGGCATGTTCCCAGCCCACGGTGGGATGGTGCCGCCATGTGAGGGAGGGGTTCTCCATGCTTTAGCCCATCTGAACCACGAGGATGTGTCACGCAGCGCCCAGAAATGCGGGCTCATGGGAGATCGGTGCACCAGATCCCTTTGGATTTTTCTTTTCCCCATCTTTTTGCCTCATTTCTCTCCTGCTTGCTGTTTCGCCCGGCCGGTGTTGGTGGTACAGCCAGCCGGCAGCCCCTGTGTGGGGAGGAAAGCCTCCCGGCACGGCCCGTCACACAGGACCTGACACATTAACACCCCGCGCTCCCGGGGGCCCCATGGCCAAGCCGTAACCGGAGAGGGGCCCGCAGCAGCCAGGCTGGGCTGGTCCCGCTGCCTCCCCCCGTGCTGGATGAACACCCCCTGCCCCACGGCTGAGCTTTGGGGACAGCAGGGAGCTGGGGAGCGTCCTCACCCTGCTGCAAACCACTATCTCAGGGGGGACACCGAGAGCTGGCAGGGGTGGGAGAGGCACCATGGGGAACCCCACGCGTGCCCCAGCTCCCTTTCTAGGAGCCCAAAAGCTTCAAAGAGCTCCCAGAGCAACTGGTCCTGCTGTTGGGCAGAGGAGAAAAAAATGGCCCTGAGACCTCATCGCTCACACTAATTGAAGCAGCGCACGAGACGGAGCGTGGCAGCATGGCCAGCGTGGCCTCAGTGCGGGCTCTGTCCCCACGGTCCCCACCGCTCACCCGTGGCAGGGACGCGCTGGCTGCGGGTGCATCTCAGGCAGCAGCCACTGCCGCCGCAGCTTTCCACAAAAGCGTACTTCGGGTTCGGTTTTGTTTTTCCAAAGGGAAAAGTGTTTTTAATGCTCTTCCCCATCATTCACATTTCCTCAGGCTTTCCACGCTCCGGCCACAAATAACCCTCTGGAGGGCAGCGAGCGAGGCTGTCCCGCACGGGGGATGCTCCTGCCGCAGGAGATGGGGTACCAGGCAGCGAGGAGCAAAGGGAAAAGATAATAAAAAACCTCCAGGAGTGTCCAGGGACAAGGCAACCGGGGAGACCCAGCTTCCCACCAGGGCTGGGACCATCCCTGTGTGCCCAGTGCGCTAATCTCGCTGTTAAAAACACTGGAGCGAACGCGGGGCCACGGCACCTCGTACAGGAAAATTATCTGAAGCATCCGGCAAAAGGGGAAAAATAAAGGCAAAAAGCGTTCAGAAGGCGGGGGGGGCTGGCTGGGCCGTGGTGGGGAGCGTCCCCGGGGGCGCGGGGCGGCGTGGCAGCCTGCCCAGCCCCGGTACAGGCAGCCGAACAATAATGCGAGGCGTCAGGAACACGCTCGGCAGTGGGAATCCCAGTCCTTGCCTTAAAAGGAGATTTCGGGGGACGCTTTTATTGGAAAATTGTTTTCTGATTATTCAGCTTATTGAGAGTTTTATTTCATTATTTGCAACATGACGCGAGGGGGGCTTCAGCCGCGCATGAACAGCAACAGCCAAGGATGTTTCCGTGCATTTCCAGGCCAGAAGAGCCCATTAAATCATCCCGTTCGACCTCCCGTGTTCACAGGCCAGAGAATTTCAACCAATTCCCCTCACGTTGAGCCCAATAACTTGTGTTTTTGATTCAAGCAGGCGGTCCAGGACGACGTCCTGTCTCGGCTTGATGACTTCAAGAGACGAAGAATCTGCCACCAGCTTCCCTTCACTTGTTTGTCCTGGTGGCAAAAAAAAAAACCAACCCGCACCCACGAGACTAACACCCCGCTGCCGGCTTATTCCTGGTGAGGATGCATCCCGCTTGCTTCGAACCTTTTTCAGAACAAGGGGGGGTGCCCACGTCGCGCCCTCGGCCGGCTCCTGCCATGCAGGTGTGCTTTCTGAGCCGCACGGATTAATACAGATAAATAGCGGGATCCCTCCCGCTCTGCCATTAGCGAGATGCTCAAGAGTTAATAAACTTTGAACAGATGTGACCAACATGTCAAGACACGAGAAGTACGTGGTATGGATGTTTATAAGTACATCGACAGAAGGCATTCATAAAAGGTTATAAACCATGGTAATAAGCAACCCATCAACTTGTTTGGACTCTAACACTTGATTAACCATTTATTAAAAGGTGCAGTAATCATTTATAAGCCGTAAGCGGGACCGAATGTAAAGTACGACTCCTTTTGTGTTAATGGGTGCCTCAAGAATTTCCTCTCCCTCCGTGCCGTGTTTTGGGCGGTTAAAGGCTAACCCTGGCCGCCGGGCGCCCCGGCCCCACCTTTGGGGCGTGCATGGGCTGGATTCACGCCGGCAGCTTCCGTGGAGGGGGTGCGGGTGCCCCCACCCCCGGTTTGGCAGTGCCCTGGGGTTTTGCTCATGGGGAGCCCCGAGTTTATTCTGGCCTGGCTCTGGGTGACCTCCACCAGCGCCCGAGCATCCCTGCGGAGACCCCGGGCGGGACCTGCCCAGCGGGCTGGGGGACACGGCGGCGGCAGGGAGGGCCGGGCAGAGAGGCGTTCTCTGCCCGGCGGTGCGGTGGGCAGCACAGGGCGGCGGGCAGCGGGGGGAGCCGGGCAGCTCCCCAGGGAGAGGAGGGCTGCCGGTGGCTGCGCAGGCGGGAAGAGCTTGGACACTTCTCCCCGGCTTTCCTGCCACAGCCCAGCGCCAGCCCCGCTGCCCACGGGTCCCCGTCGGACCCCAGGGAAGGGCTGTGCGGGGACAGCAAGCACGAAGCGCTGAGCTGAGCGGGGTGGATCAGGGAGCAAGGAATTCAGGGGGGTTAAAACTGGCCCCCCCGAGTCCCTGGGGCACCTGGGGGAAGGAGGGGAGCACAGGGAGAGCTGGAAACCCACTCCCTGCGTCCCGCTGCGTCCCCCTGCACCAGAGTCAATCCAAGCCCCAGGCTGCCAATGCACCGGGATGGGAACGCCTCTGATGCAAAGGCAGCTTCATCCTTCTGTCAACAGGACCCTCCTTTTTTGTTTGCCATCACACTCCTCCTACCCCCAGACAGACCATGTTTTCCTTCCTGATGTCTTAACGAGACCTAAACCCGTAATTGCTCCCATTACACAACCAGGAGTGACAGTTTATTAGCAATGCTTCCTGACCTAATTTACACCCATACCCGCCTGCTCTTCCCCAGGCTGTGGGCAAACAGACCTCTATGGCTTTCGGAGAGGAAGGAGAGCCCCGGCAGCTGGGGGTGCAGATGCTGCAGCCCCTGTCCTCTCCCTGCCTCAGTTTCCCCTGGCTGCACTGAGCCGGGGCTCGGGGGGCTGGGGGTTTGGGGGTCGCATGGGGCAGGGCAGCGGCAGATGATGCTCTGCCCTTCAAAGGAAAGCTCGGTAGCTGCCTGGCAGGGGGGCTTTTTAGCGTGTGTGTGGCGCTGGGTCATTTGGCTGCAGCCGGCCTTAATTGCAGAGAGCAGGCAGAAAAGGAAGAGGAAGGCTGAGAAATTGCTGCGGAGGGAAGATTGCAAAGGTTACGGCTCGGCCTGGGCAGGGACCGCAGGGGCCTTCTGGTGGGAGGGCAGCTGAACCGCACCGCAGACGGGAAGGGAGGGGGTGGGATTGTATCCCGCTCCCACCCTCAGACTCCCACGATCGAATCTGGAGCCAGCAGCTTCGTGTCCCCGAGCTTGGCACTGGGCTGGCAGCACTGAGGAGCTCTGGCATTCCCCCCACCCCGGGGAGATGCCCAGCTACGCTGTGGGAGGCTGCGCCAGAGCTTGATGCACCGGGGAAAGAGGGAGAAATGGGGCTACTGATAGCCGCTGGCCTTGGGCAAAGGGATGCTGCTTTCTGCTCCCGAGCTCGTGGGCAGCAAGGGGGGCATGTGTGGGACTCCCCCCCAGGGGGGACAGAGGGGCAGCAAAGCAAGGGCCGCAGCAGAGGGCTTGCACCGCCTGCCCAGGAGGCTGTAAATCCCGGCCTCGCAGCTCCACCACAGACCGCGTGGAAAATCCCTCAAAAAATTACTTTTCTACCCGCAGCACAGCCTGGGCTTAGGGCAGCGCCAGCCAGGACAGGGCCATGGGAGCAGTCGGGGGGATTCGCTCCCGGTGTCACCTTTGCCTGCCCCGACCCGCGGAGGGAGACCCACCACGCTGGGGTCTGCCAGCGTTTGCTGGCATCCCTTCCCGACCCGGTTAAGATGAAGAAGTTACTTTTAACCCTGGTCAGTACACTTTTCAGGGTGCAGTGGTGAGGCTGACGAGGAATAAGAAATGCCGGGCAAACACCAGCGCCGGCGGCTCCCTTGGATGCGCGCACCATCCGTCCCCCGTTAAAGGCTGCCCGCTGGCAGCCCGGCTCCAGCAGCACCTCTCCGGCTGGCAGCAGAGGGTAAAATTAGACCGAACTGCATTTTTTTTTCTCCTCTCAACCGCCCAGCAAACTTTTACAGCTCTTCTGCCCGGGTCCCATCCCGTCTCGGGGGAAGCAGCCGCCCCAGCGGGGGGAAGAGCGGAGGAGCCCGTCTGGCCGCCAGTCTCCCTCGTGCTCAAAAAAAAAAAAGAAAAAAGAAAAAAAGAAAATTGTGCTGGGTTTTTTGTTTGGGTGTTGGGTGTTGGGTTTTTGGTTTTTTTTTTTATATATATATATATGGAGGTTTTGTGGCTTTGACGCAGTTTCCTGAAAATCCTGCCTCATCCTGCCAGGGGCTGAGCGAATGCACATCCCAGCCCTCGGCGGTGGGGGAGAGAAGGAGGAGAAGCCAGGGGGGAGAGAAGAAAGCCTTTGCCAAACTGGCCTGACCAGAATGTGACACAAGAGCAGGAAATGAGTCACGCCGGCAGGGCAGCTGCTCCCAGGCATTTGCATAGAAAGAAACCCCACCAGGCAGGGAACCGCACGGCCCTTGTCCCGGCTCCCCATGCTCCAGCCCCGCAGCCGCCGGATCCACTGCCGCACTCGCCAGCATCCATCGGCACCCCGAGGCTGGCCAGGGCAGTGAGCCCCAGAGCATCACCCCTGCCCCATGGCTGGCTGTGCAACCCTGGATTTGGCCATTCAACCTCAGATTGGGTCGTTTCACCCTGAATTTGCCCCGGACCAAAGTGGAGCTCCCCTGCATCGCCCCCCCATGCAGCCCCCCTTGGCCAGCCCTCAATATCTGCTTTGCCCCATACTTTAGGCTTGGGGAGGAAGGGAGAAAGCCCAGCATTTTTGCCCCACTAGAAGCCCCAGTTGCGCATCCATTGCTGAAGGGCAAAGCTCTCCCAAGGGGCCAACAAGAGCATCACCATCCCTGCATCCAGCACCCCGTCCCAGCCCTGTTCCCAGCTGCCAGTGTTGGATGTGGGTGTCGCTGGATCCCAACACTTGGGTGCTTAGGGCAGGGAACCTGCTTTGTGTGCAGCAGGGACCAGGCTGCACACCCAGCTCCGGGTCCCTTTTTATTAATCACAGAGGACGGAGGTTTCCCCTGCAGAAGTACCACGCGCACACACACATGCATCTTCCCCCAGCAGGCACCAGGCTGCGAGGATGCCAGAGCAGGCAGGTGACAGTGTGGGATGGACAAGTGTGACACCGCAGCGGGGACGTGCATGGGATGGCTGGGCACGAGTGGCGGCGGCATTCCCTGGGCTGGGGCAGGGGGTGGCCAGCCATGGGGACCTCTGTGTCGTGCCTCCTCCATGGGGTTGTTTCCCGGCTCCTCCACCCCAGCTGGGAACAGGGGATAAACAAAGGCAGACGGATTGAGCGCTGCAAACCAGGGTATTGCGGCCCTGCAAGTTCCTTAAATCCTTAAACCCAGTCTTAAAACTTCAGCGAAAGCCTTCAACGTGCTAATCACAGGGAGCAGGGCGGGGGGAGCTTTCTCCATTGCACTAAGCCACCTCACCCGGCTTACACGGAAGGGTGGCAGAAGGGCGATGATGGCTTCTCTCTGGCTGGTTAATTGCGTTATAAATGGCCCAAGAAGCACATCGTTTTGTATTACTTTTGGAGGGCTCAAGGCTTCTGGGGAAGGTGCTGGAGCCCCCAGGAATGTTCTGGGGACGGGGTGGTGGCAGGCAGGGAAGCTGTCACTTTAGCAGCCGACAGCTCTGTAAATGTGTGCAAACACCCTCCCTCTCCCATCAGCTCGGCAGGGTCCGCAGCCCTGAACAGCAGAGTTTCTGTGTGTCTGGGAGCTGGTTAAACTTTGCTGGAGTCTGCCTGGGGAAGCAGAGGCAGGTCTTCCATGCAACCTGCCAGGCACAGCCCCACTTGTACCCTGCCCGCAATGACGAAGGTGCCTGGGCTCTGTGTATCAGCCAGAGCATCCCTGCTTCCCAGGGCTGAGATCCCTCTGTACCCGGCAATGCCACTTCAGTGTCATACCCTGGTGACGAGTGGCCGAGCATCCTGGCTCTGCAGGGTGTGGGGCGATGCTCTGCTGGCCCTTCATGAGTGGGTACCCGCAGCCCAAAGCCATTAGTGCTAACTGGGGCCTCAGCAGAGATGGTGATACTTTACCAGGGAGGTTGAGGGGGGTGGTGGTCTCGCCGGCGCAGAGCTAAGGGCTGCCGAAGCGAGACTGATGGCGAAGGGGAACAATGGCCCAGTGGTGGCTGGGAAAACCGAGGCTTGCGGGGGGAGGTTGAGGGATGCACACCAGGACTCAGCTAAAAACCGCCTCTGCCGCCTCTCAGCATGGGCTGGGGCACCCACACAGGGTCAGATCCTGGTGGAGGGGACCCATAGCATGGGCAAGCTTTCTGCAGCTTCCTTTCCATCAGCCACCCAGCGCTGGCAGGAGGGTGTTTGGGAGCTGTGTGGGCAGGGAGTCCCTGCCTAAAAGCCCCCCCAGGCAGCTCCTGCTGGCTGTGGAAGGGTTGTGATGCCCAGCCTGGCTTAGGGCCTCCCCTTGCCAAGGGGGTTTCTCTGGGCTGGGCAGGGAGATGGCATCCTCCAGACACGTGTGTGATGACAGCAGAGACAGTGCTGGTCCCAGGGCAGCGGGATTCCCAGCCTAGAGCAGGACGCATCTTTGAGCTTGGCTCAGCCCCATCTCATCCACCTTCCACTTTTAAATCCTGCTAAATACCAGCCGGCTTCCCCAGCGCACCCGCAGCAGGGGATGCGGGGGGGCCTCGAGCAGCCCCTGCGGGAGAGCTGTGCCCTGCACGGGGTGGGGACGGTGGCTGTCACCAAGGGCTGCCCAGTACTGCCTGTGTTTGTGAAGCAGTGAGAGTCACAAATAGTTTTGTGCTGACTTTTCGAGGAGAGGTTTGCCTCCGCACCGGCTCGGCCGGACGACAGCGGCTCTGACGCATCCTGCACCACCCTGCCCAGCTCCCACCGGTCCCGGCTGCCGGACGGCTTGTAAAACCCCGGAGGAGACGTACAGCCCGCGGGCTTTGAGGCCTGGCAGAGGAATTACACAGCAAACCGCTCCCTTTGCAGGAATCGGCGCTCGAGCCCTAGAGCTGTGGGCTGGGTGTGCGGGGATGGAGGGGGGCGGCCGAGGGGTGATACAGCGTGAGCCCCCATCCCGGTGTGGCCCAGCTTTAGGCTTTCCCAGCCAGCCAAACCCCAAAAATAGGTTTTATTGTGGCAAAGAGACTGTGGGAGCCTCACCCAGAAATGAGAGGCGACCGAGGCGTCCCGAGCCAGCCCAGGCGCTGCACACCGGCTGCTGCCCCGTCAGCATTGCGGGGTGTGCTGGGGTACGGCACTGTTATTATTTGTTATTACTTGCCCTGGGGCAGCACTTTGGGACCGGGGCGTGCTGGGCAGAATGCAGACAGCAGGTAGAAGTGTCCCCCGATGTCCCATCAAAGCGTGAAGTGAGAGGGGAAAGGCGGAGGCTGGTACCCGTCGCTCTGTCTTCTTGTCAGGGTGTCTCTTGGCAGGACCTGCCCGTGCACAGCGGGTTCCTGTAAAGGAAAGTGTGGAAAAACATGGATCACCCCTACCTCGGGGGTGCTGTAGGATGCTCATCCCTGTAGCAGGCAGCTGGCTGCCCCAGGTGGCCCATGGCACTGGGGCTATAGGTGCTATGGTAGACACTGCTGGGTGGTGTCCCTGGACGGTTTGCTCCGTGGCTTTGAGGCTGCAGTCGGGAAATTCCTGCTAAATCCTTCCTGGAGGCAAATTGCCATCAGCGAGCGTCACCCAGGGGCAAGGTTGGGGCCAGATCCTGAAGCCACCGTCTGAGCCTCTGCCCCCTCGTCACTCCACCATAAACCTGCCTATGCACCCTGAGCATTTTTTTGGTCTAAATAAATACTCCGTTTTGAAGCCATTTGTGACCCCCTCGCCAGAGGGAAATGGATTTACACCATCAACATGCTTTATTCCCAGCGGCCCGGCCCATTTGGCAGGGGTTGGATATACTGTGTCCCACGAAACAGCTGCGGAAACATTTGGTGGGAGAGCTGTTAACAGAGACACCTCTGTGCCCTGGGCTCTGGCGGGAGGAGCTGGGGCTGCCAGTTTTGGAAAGACCCCATGGGACAAACGGCTGTTGCTCTGCATGGGGAGGAAACACACCTGAAATGGTCCTGTGCAAAGTCATGGGCCATCCAGGGGGGAGCCAAGAGGGTGTCGAAGACTCCAAGGGGCACTTCTGGTACCCGGGGCCAGCTGTGGCCCAGATGTGAGCTGGTTCCATGGCGATTAGCCCCTTTTAGCCCACCGGCACCCTGAGCAACCCCGGCTCCTGGCCGTGTGGGGATGCTGGTGGCCGGGCAGGGTGGCCCTACCGCTGCCGGGGACAAGCCCGGGCTCCTCGGAGGCTGGCCTTCCAGCCGTAGGGACAGCCACCGCACAGGTCGAGAGCTGTGCAGCGCCGAGCACAGCGGGTGGACCCCATCGCCGGCCGTGCCCGCTTTAAGGCGTCGGCGGGGCGGGGCGGGGCGGGCCGGGGGCGGTGCCCGGTGACGCGCGGTGGGCGGGGCCGCGGGCGGGGCGGGGCCGGTCCCGCCGCAGCGCAGCGCAGCTCCGAGGCGGCGGCGGCGGCAGCGCCCGGCGGGACACACCGGCTCCGGTTCCGCTCCGCTCCCCCCCACCTCCCGCCCAGGCCGGCTCCCGAGCGGGGCGGCCCCTCGCCGCGCCACGCCCGCCCCGGTCCATCTCTCCCCCGCCGCCGCCCCCATGGCCGCCCCGCCCGCCCCCCGCCGCCGCCCCGGCCCCCCGCGCCGGGGCTGAGCCCGGCCGCCTCCCAGGCGCCGCCCCCCGCTTCACCCCCCTCAGCTGCGGGGATCCGCGCCCCCCCCCCCCCCGCCCACCTCCCCGCTCCTGGTTCCCCCCCTCCTCGTCCCCGGCCGCGGCCGCCTCCCCGGGGGCGGCGGGAGGAAGGCCGGGGCGTGGGGCTCCGGCGGGCGGGCGGCGCCCAGGGCGAGCCCAAGATGGCTGGAGGCGGCGGCGGCGGGGGCAGGCGCGGGGGGCTCTGCTGAGCGGCCCCGCCGGGACGGGACGGCTGGGCTCGGCTCGGGCTGGGCTGGCCCCGCAGCCGCAGCCCCTCCGCAGAGCCCCGCCGGGCGGGCGGGGGGAGGCAGCAGCGGGAGCGGTTTTGTTCCGGTGACTTTAATTATTTTTTTTTTAAATACCTCTTTTTTTTTTTTTTTGGTAATTTTTTTTTTTTAATTTTATTTTTAATGCGCCTCCGGTCTCCGTTCTCCAGCAGGGCAGCTCAAAATGGCTGAGGGCTGACTCGGCTCTCCCGGAACCGCTCCTCCCGGCTGCCCGCCGCCGCCTCGCCCCTTCCCGGCGGGGCCGGCCCGGGGGAAGCCGCGCCGGGGGGCGGCTCGGACACCCCCCACCCCCCGCCCCGGGAACACCGGGCTCCATCGCATTGTTGCGTCGGGGGGCTGCTGCCATGAGACCGGGCTAGGTCCGTTCTCCCTCGCCGCCCCCGTTCGCCTTTAAGCGCCCCCCCCCCCACAGCCCCGGTGGGCTCGGAGCAGGTTGATTTGGGGTGCGCGGGGTTTGGATCCCCCCTGGCAGAGCCCGTCCTTCCCCCCCCCATCCCTCTCCGGCAGCGTTGGAGGCGGCTGGGCGGGCTGGGGTTTGCTCTGAATGACCCAGCTCTCCCATTCAAGCCCTCGCAATCTCGAAGCAGGCGAGAGGGGTTTGGGTTTTTTTTCTCGGTTTTTTTTTTTTTTCCTGTCTTGTCTTTTTTTTTTTTTTTCCCCTCTTCCTTTTTTTCTTTGCTGCTCCGCCGGGTGAGAAGCAAATCTCGGGGGCCGCGGAGAGAATTCGTTGTGGGTTTTGGTTTTTTTTTTTTTTTTTCGCCATCTTCGCTATTATTATTTTATTTTTTTAATCTTCCTCCTTTTCCCATTTTGGATCTTAACCCTTTGATCTGTTTCCTTTAAAAGACTCCGATTCCCAACTCCCCATCAGGGGGAGAGGGAGGAGAAATACAGGGGAGGAAAAAAAAACCCACCAAACCCCGAGCGAGTCGGTGCTCTCAGCTGTTGGCCAGGTTGGTGGGGGACAAAAGTCCCCTTTAAAATATTGAATGTCAGTCGCAAACCTAAGAAAAGAAAAATCCGATCCGGAGCGCTAAATTTAGGAGCTTTATATGGAACTTGGACTCCGCTGCTGGATTTTGTATGGATTTTTTTCAACCTTTGGTAAGTTGCGATTCACCTTCTTTGGGTTAAAAAAAAAAAAAAGCAACAGACGGCTTTTAGGGGTTGTTAAGACTTTGGGCTGTAAATCCTCTAATATCGTGTTGGGTTTTTTTTTTAACCGTTTGTGTTGCTTTTTTTGTTGTTGTTGGTTTGGGTTTTTTTGGGGTGTTTTTTTTTTGTTTTTTTTTTTTTTTTTTTTTTAACGAAGCGGCGGGGCCGTCGCGTTTTCTGGCTGGAGATTTCCTAGAGTGCCGCCTGCCCTGCGGTTTTTGTTTTACCCCCTCTCCCCCCGATTTTTAAGATCGGCTGGGGTTTATTATTTATTAGGGGGCGCGCTGCGGGGAAAGGGGGGGGACCCCAGCAGCCGTTCACCCCCCCACCCCCCGGCTTCCCCTTGCAGGGAGGACAGACCCCGGCGTCCGCCCCTAGACCGCACTGAGCGACCGAAGAGGGGGGTGGGGGTGGTGGTGGTGGTGTGTGGAAAAACGTCGCCAGAGGCTGCCGGCAGAGATGGCCGAGAATTGGAAGAACTGCTTCGAAGAGGAGCTCATCTGCCCCATTTGCCTGCACGTCTTCGTGGAGCCGGTCCAGCTGCCTTGCAAGCACAACTTCTGCCGGGGCTGCATCGGGGAGGCCTGGGCCAAGGAGACGGGCTTGGTGCGGTGCCCGGAGTGCAACCAGGCCTACAACCAGAAGCCCAACCTGGAGAAGAACCTGAAGCTCACCAACATCGTGGAGAAGTTCAACTCCCTCAACCTGGAGAAGCCCCCTTCCGTCTTGCACTGCGTCTTTTGCCGCCGGGGCCCGCCGCTGCCGGCCCAGAAGATCTGCTTGAGGTGCGAAGCCCCCTGTTGCCAGTCCCACGTCCAGACCCACCTGCAGCAACCCTCCACCGCCCGGGGCCATCTCCTGGTGGAGGCGGACGACGTGCGGGCCTGGAGCTGCCCCCAGCACAACGCCTACCGCCTGTACCACTGCGAGGCCGAGCAGGTGGCCGTCTGCCAGTTCTGCTGCTACTACAGCGGGGCCCACCAGGGACACTCGGTCTGCGATGTGGAGATCCGACGCAATGAGATCAGGGTAAGTCGGACCTTCGTGGAGACGTGGGTTTGGCTGGCTCTCCTCGGCCGCCCTCTTCCTTCCCGGCTGCGTTGGTTCCCCAAAGGGCCGGTGTTTGTGTAGGCCTACACAAAAATCCACCCCGGTGCTGCTCCTCCTCCGCCCGGTCCCCCTTCACGGCGGACATGTTAGGTGGCCGCTCCAGCCGAGCAGTGACGGAGCCTGTGGGTGCCAGGGGGGACTCCCCAGGGAAGGGGGTCCGCACCGGGAGCCTTTGGAGCCGTTCAGCCATAGGACCTGCAGCCACTTGGGTCTGGGCTGCCTGGGGAAGGGCCGAGGTCCTGGGCCAGGGGGTTTGGAGGGGTCGTCTCCCCGGTTCCTGCTGGGGTTGGGGGGAAGGCAGAGCAGCTGCCCGCCTCCGAGGTGGAGTCGCCCCAAAATCGGGCTCCCTGAGGGGGGACACAAAGCGGCCACGGCCACAGACCCCCGTCCATTGTAAGGCCTGTGAATGTCAAACTGCCGGCTCTTCCCACCGCCTCCCGCCGGGGCTGGGGCCGCCATCCCCTTCCCCGCCTCCTGTTGGGGACCCACCGCTTCTTGCTGGCGGGCATTCACGTGTGGGGTTTGGCCAAATAACGGGGCTTTTAACAGGGGACACGGGGCTTCCCCCCTGCCCTGCCGCCTTTCCCTAAAGCAGCATGGGGCGTAGCGCTGGATTCGAGGGAAAGCGAGTCTGTATTTCGCTCATGGCCAGACCATCTGGCAGGAGCTTTCACTCCCAGCTCCCCACCCCAAAGTTCATGGCAGGCATTTAATAGCCCTGTGTCCAGCCCGGCCATGACCCTACCACCACCTTCCTTCCCCCTCCAGCCCCCCACCCCCCCCCACCCCGACCCTTCGAAAGAGGCCCGGCGCTTGTCCGCCGAATAAATATTTAACAATGAATTGAATGGTGATTACTGTAAAATGGGGATGATTTCCTGTGTATTTTAATGTTGCCAAAATGAGTCACCATTTAGCAATAAAAAAAAAAGTCATAAATAAAAATTGCAGTATAATTACTTTCCAATTGGATGGCCAGGCCTGGGAGGGGGTGGCGGCTCTGTGCAGAGAGGAGCCAGCCTGAGCTCACAGGAAGGTTATTTTCCTCTCCAGGTTTTTTGGGGGAAAACCAGAGACCTCCGCGGAGGTGCCAGCAGCTCCGCCACACACGCTGGAAGGGGAAAGACCCAGCCAGGCTTTTGGAGAAGCGCTTTTCTGCTTCTATTTATAGGGAGTCATTTTGGTCTCCCTCTGCCGGGGTGGGGAGCCACCCCGGGAGGGCTGCGCGGGGCTGGGACGGGGCTCGCGTGTGCCTTTCCCAGGAGCCTTCGCCAGGGACCAAAACTATTTTTCCAGGTCCTTTTCCAGGACACTTTGATCTCATCTATTCCCGCTCTTGCTGCGTGGTTTTTTTTTTTGTTGTTGCTGCTGTTGTTAGGGCTGGATGTTCGCTGCTCCTTGCCGATACATGCTGCTGATGACCTGGCGGAAGGCTGCCACCAGCTAGGCTGGATTTTTGGCCCTGGTGTGAAATTTTAGGATATGTGACCAGGCACTGAATGTGTTGAATGGCTGTATCGTAGAGCCGCAGACTTGTTTTGTGACCTTGGCCAAATCCCTCCGTACCTCCATTGCCGCGTTATCTTAATTTCCTTTCTCTGCAGTGATAAGCTTGTCTCTTCCCGCTGGGCGCATGGCTCGGTTGGGTGCTCAGGGGCTGGGGCGATGGAGGACAGCCCAAAGCTGGGGGATGGCGTGCCTGAAGGATATCCCCTCCAGTTGAAGCAGTTCCTCTGTGAACCAACTGGAGTGGGGAAAAGCCCCCAGGAAAAACACCCGGCAGGTTGCCGGCCCTTGGGCAGGTCTCTGGCTGAAAGCTGCTCCTTGCCAGCCGGCGAGGAAGGTGGCCACGGTGGCTGCCAAATTAGGGTGCGTGCGCTCAGCCGGTGACGGCTTCCCGCCCGCGGGAACCGGGCCCGGGATTCCTGGCTGCTTGCTCACCCTGCGGTGGTGAGCTGCTCTCGGAGCATCCCGGGGAAGGAGGACTGGGGGGTGGGTGAGTAATGCTGGGCTTGGGAGGTCCGGGGGAGGCCCCGTCGTGAGAGGTTTGTTCCATGCGTGGATCACGTTTGGGAAACCGTTAATTGAGAAATGAGTCAAAGTTTGGAGGCTCGGAGCCCTGTCTGTGGTGTGGGGGACTCGGAAATGGGGGGGGGTGCAACATGGACCCAGTGTGGCGAGCGTGGCCCCCATGGACTGGAGGAGGGATGGAAGCCTGCAAACACGCTCCCCATAAACTCACCTTTTTTAGCGTTTATTACTCTGGCTCTGCTGCCAACCCACCTTGAAGGGCTTCTTACCCCCGGTTACGGTCTGACTTGAAGGGGAAAAGGGGCTCAGAACTCCTTGGGGACAGCACTGGCGCTTTCTCAGCTGTCAGCTGGCAATTAGGGCAAGAGAGCTTGTGCTGGGCGAAAAGAGGCCGGAGGCGAGTGTCTGCAGGAGGAAAGAGGGTGTCTGCGGAGGGCTGGCTCGAAGCAGAGGTGTGTGCTTGGTGGGTTTGGGGGAAGGGGGATGCTCGGCATTAGGTGCTGCACAAACCCACAGAGCCCTGGCGCGGAATTGGTTGAACTCCACGGTGCAACCGTAATACAAACAGTAAATAAAATATGTGGTTAATCTTTCTTTCGTGGGCGTATAAAGCGCTTACCTCCCCTTCCCCCCTGTGAGATGTTTTCTCCTTTGTTTCCTGTTTTTGTAGCGCTTAAAGGGGAGAAAAAAAAAAAGCCAACAACGCACCCTCTTTTCTTTGCTTCTTGTCATTTTGTATGTGTCAAGGTCTCAAAACGAAACATTTTTTCTTCCATCTTTGCCTTTGCTGCCCCAGCCACGTGCCTCCTGCCTGCATGGGGGAACCTGCTGTCTCCCCAGCACCGGGGAACCTCCTTCCAGGGCTGAAAAAGAAAGTTGCTCTAGCATGAGGTTGATATGTTGCCTTTTTTTTTTTTAATCCAAAAAGGGGGAAAAATACATTGCCAGGATTGGACCACGGGTCAGAAGGCAGCAGCCAGAAAAAGGGCCTCGCTTGTTGGGGTATTACCACGTTTGCCTCATCTTTGTGTGGGACACGGTTGATTGAGGACAGGTACATCAGCTTGCTTGGGGATGTTCTAGCTGCCTGTCCTCAGCTGTCAGTGCCACTAGTGGGAAGGGACTTGGGTAGAGGCTCTGCTTCTGCTTCCTTTTTGTTTCAGGAGATGGAGGTAGATTTCCCTCTGACCTAGCTTGCAGTGCATTTTTGGGAAATCAGAAGAAAATCCCTCCATATTCTGAAGATCTCTGGTGGTTTTGAACACTAAGAGAGAGGAAGCACATTGTGGTGCCGAGAGCTGCGGGGCAAACCTCGGGGATCCTTCTGCAGGCATGTAGGAGCAGCGCTGGCCATGGAGCAGCGCCCATTTGGCAAATCCAGGGGCACAGACAGGGACTGGGCTGCTGAGTCCTTCTGCTCCTCAGTGGGTTTGAGCTTGCTTTCTTGGCAGCCCCCCAGATAAGCCCAGCTCAGGTGCTCTCTTAAGTATGAGAGAGGGGAGAGGTGAACGCTTGGTAAGAGCACAGGAAGAGATGAATCCCAGGTCTGTACCAGGAACTCTAGTCCTCTCCCAGCATTGGCCACCAGCCCCAGTGCAGAGATGACCCACGCGCTTTTCCTACCTGCCCCAGCTGATTGCTTCTGTGGTTCAAAAGCTCTAGGTCTCCAGAGGGAAAACGCCACCAGCTTTTCTTGACTGTTTGAAACGAGTCCTATGTCACATCTGCATGCTGCCATCCATATCGGGGACATTTTGCTGGGACATTTTGCTGGGACCAGCCCCAGTACTGGGGAGGCTGGGGTCGCCTCCACTGCCAGGCTCCTGATGTGAGCTGCTGGAGGTTGTTCTGCTCTGAAACAGGTTTGGTAACTTGTCATGGGCTGGATTTTTACAGGCTTACTTATTTTCCAGATGACTTGTTTATGAAGAGCACGGCACGCAGCTCACTGGAGGCATTGTGAGCGCAAGTGCCCAAGTGCTCGAGCGTTAATTTAGCTCTCATGACTGTAGATGGTGTGGGCTGGTGCCTGGCAGGCATTCCTCACGGCGCTCTTTGAACATACCTGATCGACAGATGACTTTGTCAGTAGGTCCTATGAAGCTGGAGATATGCAGGTTCTCCCTGCCACCATCCATCTGAGCCTCCATCAGCATCCTGGAGCTGAACTGCCAGCCCTTTCCTCCTCCCCAGTCAGCCTAGCCCCGTGTCTCTCCCTCCCCTGGCTTTGCCCATGCCCTGGTTCCTGCCCAGGGGCCTCGGGAGTCCAGCGCCAGGCTCCTAAATGTGACTGATCATTGTGCCCTGGGATGCTGTCAGTTGGTCAAGCTGCCGTGATGAGTAATGACTTCTAGGGCCTTGGGCAGTCACAGAAATCCCAGCACCCACCTAGCCTCACTTCCTAGCTCCGTGCCATTCACCACCATCAATCTGTCAGGCTTTGCTGTGATGTGTTGTCAGGGGCAGCAGGGGATTTCAGTTCAGCCGATAGCAGCCTGTGCTGCCCTAGAGAGCTGCCCCGCTGCAAGCCCAGCTGGGTTTGCTGACCAAGCAGCAGTGGGTATCCTGGCGGTCCCAGATCTTTGGCTGAAGTGGGACAGTCTCCTGCCACCCCGGCGTTTGGATTAAGGGCTTTCCCTGCTGCTTTCCCGCTAAGCTTGAGATTTTTCCTCACCCTTAGCCCATCAGGTTGCCAGCGGTTGCTTGCTCTAGACCTGCAGCTGCAAGGCTTCTGTGTAGAGTCAATCTGAGAAGTGACAGCGGAGATGGAGGATGCAGGGAGGCAGCCTGGTGGGTTTGAATGGGAGGGAGGAGGCTTGTATGGAGGCGACAGCTTTCATAAAGGAGTAAGAGAGGGGCTGTGGTGGAGAATGCTATCTTCCCGCAGGGAAAAATGCTACGGGATGGCTGCACTTTGCTGGTGGGGAAGTCTGGGCACAGCCTTGCCCACCCATGCCAGACAGCCCTGGCCAGAGAGCTTTCCACCCTGAACCCCTCCCTCAGCGGTGGCTTTGAATGAACCCCTCAGATGGGGTTGTCCTGGTCTGGTCTCTGAACCAGCTTTGGGTGGTGATGAGGGCATAATAAACTTAGCCCAAACCCTCGTTCAGTCTAAATCCAAGCCATGATATTTATGTGTGATGTGGCTGCTGGCAGGGAGGTGTGGAGCATGCAGCTCTCCTCAAGCCTGTGAGCATGATGGAGAAGTAGGAAGGCTGTGGGCTGTGGTGTGACACCCTGGACTTTTCCTCCACCCCTCAGCCTCATGCCTCGCACGTGGGAGCCTGGGTGAGCCCTTCGAGGAACGCATGAGTCCCAGGACCGTCTTTCCCTTCTCCTCCCCTCCCCTCACTCCAGCAAAGCAATGTCCTCGAGCTCTCCCGCATGCTCAGCTGAGCCTGGTGCTGCCGGAGGGGGGTCCACAGCCTCTCCGCTGCTCTGGTCTTTGCCTCTGGAGCCGAGGAGTTGCCTCTGTCCCCATCTGAGCCAGGGGGGAGCAGAAAGGGGGGCCGGTGGAGGGGGTGGGAGGAGAAGGCAGATTTCCATGCCTCACAAAGGGCACAAGCGATCAGATTCGTGCAACTGCCCAAGAATAAAGAGGCTCTTACAGTGCTGGCTGCCCTGACCTCTCTCCTCTCTGCTCCAGAGGACAGCGTGTGACCACACAGGGATTTCTTAGCTGTGCTTTGGAGGGAGGCAGCGGGTTTTCTATCCCCAGATCTGTCTGCAGCTTGCCTTGCAGCATATTGGCCTATTTTTTCCTTGTTACCTATCTGTTTACTGGAAATCTTGGTATGCGGTGGTAATTTTTTTCTTTTCTTCTCTTTAATTTCATGTAATTGTTTTGTGTTTTTTTTTCAATCTGACACTGAAATGGGGCTGAGAGCAGCAGTGCTTCCAGAGCAGGGACAAAAGTAACCAGGAAACACAGGGCAAGAGAGGAGGGATCGACACCGAAACAATGAAATAGCCAAGCAAGGAAAGACTGAATGCTCAATAGCACAAGCCTTTGCAGAAATGCCTGGCTAGTGCAGCATTTTATAATCAGCTTCTGTGCTGGGCTGGCCTGCAACAGTAGTGTGATGGGGGAGGAATGCTTTGAATTAGCTGGATGCCAGAATTAATTCTGTCAGAATTCAAATGTACATGTATGTACGGATTTATAAATAAACACTTGGAGCCGGATTCTGCTTTGCCACACAGGCTCCGGGGCAGAATCTGGTCTGGCCTGGCTTTTCTTAAAAAAAAAAAAAAAAAAAAAAAAAAAAAGGTAAGCTATGGATCTGGGCTAGTTTCTGGTGACTTTGTCAACTTTCTGCATTTATCAGCAGCCTATAGGCTCAGGAGATGCTGGTTTGGTTGGAGTAAGTGGAATGTCTTGGAGGAGTCGGAGCTGCTGAGCTTGCTTGTGATGGTAGCCAATTTTCTGTGTTGAACCTTTGTTTGCTGTTAGAGAAGACAGGGCTGATGCTGGGGGGCCATCAGGGAGGTGTGGAGTGCACAGGACCCGGAAGGGATGTCCTCCCCTTCCCTTTGCTCTGTGGAAAAAGGACAGATAGAGGCAGCCACATTTCCTTTACCCAGGAGGACTACAGCCAGCATGCTTGGGAATGGGAGGAAGAGACGCCTGGTCCCAAATACAGAGGGAGGGACAGTTATTTACAGGCAAGAGGCTCTGGATGCACGCAAGAGCTTTTACATATGTCCCCCAGATGAACTCTCTGAAGAGGTTCCCAGTCCTGAATCCTTTCTGATAAGGACAGCTTTGTCTCGTTCTCACCAGGGGATCACGGTTGTCCCTCTTCTGTCTTGTGATTTGCTTGTGATGGTAACATGAGCAAAGTTCCCGGCTCAGAGCAGCACCCTGCCACTCTGCAGCAGTGCCATCTATGTAACACGCTTGAAGTCATCCGTTTGCTGGGATGATGTACCAGAACTGTTAAAAAAAAAAATTAAACATGAAGCAGTTTCATTTCTCTGTTTCTTCTCTTTCCCCTACCTGTCCTTTCTCAATTCCTTGGTGTGTGGATGCTTGGGGGAAGCCATCTCCGGAGCAGGCTGGGAAGAGCCGAGCTGCGGATGGCTCCAGATGAGGCAGTTGGCAGGGAGTGACGTTCCGGATGGCTGTGTCTCTCTGAAATATGAGTAAACGTTGTCAGACCAGCCGACTGTACAATCCAGGCCTCAGGGAGGGCTGATCTGCCCTTTCCTCCTTCCACCCACCTCTCCCTATGTGGGATCCCCCTTTGGACAGCATCACCCCATTTTCCTCTCCCTGCCTGGGTGACATGAAAGCTTCATCCTAGAGCTGGAGTCTTGGAGAAAGGGAAGGAAAATCCCCTGTATCCTAATGGAGGCAGTGTTTTCCCTCGCTGTACAACAGCTTAATCCAAACCTTCATTTGAGCCAGTTATTGTGTGGCTTTAAAACCCTGTCCCCTGGAAACCAGTCTCCCACCCCCTTCCCTCCCAGTCGATCCTGGTCGGTGGAGCTGAGCTCCGGGGTTTGGTACTCGGCCATACGCAGACACAGATCGATCGTGCTGGGGGGTGGGTTGATATTTTTGTGGCAATGGGTTTTATTGCTGGTTGCGGTTGTTGTTGGAAAGTCGGGGGGGGAGTGTTTGACGTGTGCTGTAATGGGCTTGTGTGTGTGGCAAGGGGAAAGAGGGTAACGCGATTGCATCCTTCTGCTCATTATCCTCTTGCTAGTGGGGGGGGGCTGCATCCCTCTCCCCATCCGAATCCGCGCAGAGCTGCCGGCTCTGCGGTGGGAGCTGGTTTTCCCTGCAGGTGAACTCCTCTGCGCTCAGACAAAGGGCTGGGGGTGCCGGTGCCTCCCTTTGTTCTCCTCCTGTCCTGGTGCACCCGCCTCTGACAGCAAAAAGCCCCTTGAAGCGTGCCTCTCAAATGGATGGAGCGGAATAAATGTGCCATGAGGTCTGTGTCCCCCTTGCAGACCCTTTGGGGTTGGAGAGGGGGGTCTGCGCTCCCCCCTCCCTTGGGTATTGTACTAGGCCCCTTAGTGTTGGGGGTGGCCAGATCCGGGAGGGAATTACTGCAGCTCTCCTGCCCCAGCTGCACCGTTGTGGCTGGGTGGCTGAGGCCCGGTGAGCCCCGTTCAGGTCAGAGGTGGTTTGGTTGTAGGGGATGGGGACAGGATCTACCCCCCACAAGGGAATGTGAGCACGTTTGGGGGTTATTTTCCTGCCTCTGCCTGCTGTCATCCTGAACAACAGGGCATCCAGGCAGGGGACTGGAAATATCGCCTTCTGTGTCATTCAAAGACCACCCCTTGCCAAATACATCACCCAGGGGTGTGAGCCCAGCAGGTAAAACCATGGCCTGTCCTCCAGACGAGGATTTTGTAGAATTTTACTTACAACAGGGGAGAAAAAGGTCAATTTAATCTCTCTGTCAACCTAAGACCTGGTAGGGGAATTGGTGTTACCCTAAAGTAGAGATAAATAGAGGTGGGGAGACCTACCAGGCAGTCAGGAAGTCCGTGGCAGCGTGGGGAAGCGATCCTGGAGACTGGGGCTTTCTTTGCTGGTGCTGGTACCTTGCCAAACACGGACCCTGCTAGCTGCCCCCAGCCAGGCATTTCCTCCCCTGGTCCTTCCCAAGGCTGGCTTCTGGCTACAGGTAACATCTATGAGCACACATGGTACTAATCTGCATTTATCAAAGTGCTTTTGCAGCAATCTGATAAACAATACTGAGGCGACGAGCAAAAGCTGAACCTTCCTTTACATGTTAAAACTGCCCACTGGAGTCTTCCTTGAGAAGTGTATCCTCCTTCCCAAAATGCGAGGTCTAGCTTTGCAGGAGAGAGACAGGAGGCATCCAAGAAGACAACCTTCATGCGCACGCTGCCTCCAGTAACTGTAGACATGGACATTTGAGGAAAACCTTGTGCTTCCCAAAAGCTGGAGACTGGGAAAGTCTGTCTGCCTGGGTGGAAAGATGGAGGAAACGAGAGGAGTGGGAACCTGTGGGACGGCAATCCCAGGCGTGTCCTGTCCATGGGTTGGTGATCCCAGGCGTCCTGAATCCCATCCCTGTTCTGCCCGTCTCTTGTTCTGCCCAGCGGAGGGGAGACGTTTTGAAGGTTAAGCAGAAATTGCAAGCTGGCCCTGAGGCACTGCTGTGCTAGCCAGCAGGTAAGGAGAAGCTGCCACGGAGCTGAGCGAGCAGCCAGGTTTCTATGCGCGTACAAGCTCACCAGGGGATGAGGAGCTGCTGTTGTTGGTCCTTCTGCTCTAGAAAATGGCAGTGCGGTCACGGCTAGAAATGGCTTCTCTGGGTGTACCCTGCATGCTGGCGCTCCCCCCCATCCTGTGTGGCTCTCGGCACATCCCATAACCTTTGTGCCTCCACCGCATCCTCTTTAAAAGAGGATAATGAAACTGAAAGGGGGAAGAAGCAGGCACTGGAGGCACCTTGGACTGCTGGGCTTGATAAAGCATTGCTTGCTTGTCTGCCGGAGACCTGAGGAGGTGAATTTTTGAGTCAGGAGATTAAATGCCAGGTCTGGCTGCTGTCGAACTTCCTCAGGGCTGCTCTAGCATGTGCTCAGCCCTGCTGAGCAGCAGCATCAGCACAACAGAGCTGCAGAGAACGGATCTGCAGGCTCTGATGGGCTCCTGAGGGCAAGCTACATGCGACTGCAGTGCTTGCGTGGGGAAAGGGTGTCTGGCAAAAGCTGCCTCGCTTGGGGATGGAAATTGAGCTTTGAATACAGTTCGCAGGAATCAGCGGGACCGGAGTTGAGCAGAGCGGTTCCCCTGGCTTCCTCGGAGGATGGAGCCAGCCAGGGTCTGAGCTGTTGGGCTCCGATCACCAAGTCAAACCTGAAAGATAAATGATACTTCAGGGGCCTGAGATCAATAATGTCAAAGGCTGGCCCGTAATCGGGCAAGATTAAAAACCAATGACGGGCCTCCTCCTAGGAACAGAAGTCAGCATGTTGAAGGAGAGCAGCGGGGCTTGCTCCTTTACGGTTATTCCCTGGTGGTGCCTGCATCCAAAACCCACCTTCCTGGGCTGCCCCCTGCAACATCAGCAATTCCTCCCCTCAATCAACATCGACCAGATCTTGCAGGTCCCCTGCGCCCACCCCTCTTCACTGGTCCCCATGCAGCTGGTCCAGAGCGCTCTTGCCCTTGGGAGAGTGGTTGAAGTGAAGACAAAAGCGGTGCAGCCTGGTGCTGGGGGATGAGCTGGGGGCTGCGGGAGGCAGAGGAGGGGCGGTCGCTTCAATGCCGTGGGTACCATGATGTGCTGCGTGTTGTAAAGATGCTCGGCTTTGCAGAGAGGAGTTTGGGAAATGAGGGCTGCAGGTGACTCTTGACTCTGTCGTGAATATGTTGGTTTTGTCTGTATTTGTCAATTA
This sequence comes from Rissa tridactyla, assembly GCF_028500815.1. NCBI lineage: Eukaryota > Metazoa > Chordata > Aves > Charadriiformes > Laridae > Rissa > Rissa tridactyla. The sequence goes on from NC_071471.1 coordinate 58,805,779, forward strand.
ACCAGTGCCACGAGTGTTTAGCCACGTGTGGGCAGGAGACGGTCAGGTGGGGTGCTTGGTTGTGCCCATTTTGGGGGTGCTGGCATTCGAGCTTGCCACAGAGGTGGCTTTTTTCCTGCGTGGGTGCTGGGCAGGGGGCTGTGCCCTCACAGTCAGATGGACCATGCTTTCCCTGGTCAGCAGCAGCCACTGTCCGGCCGAGGTGGGGAAGGTGGGATTGATTTATTTGCAGGAGCAAATTAAAATAAACTTGAGTCCCTTTTTTCTGTGCATCCTTAAAGAGGTGCACACTCTGTCGCAGCTCTGTGGGGCAGGGCCACACTGGGGCTCCTACGAAGGACGCTGGGAAATAGGATGTTGCCTGTTTTTCCTGAGCGCAAGGGCGATTAAAGGAGAAGGGGCCGTGCCGTCTCCTGCCACTGCCCCTCATGTGTGCATGTGGGGAGCTGGAGGTGCCGGTTGCCTTTGCCCCAGGCTCCTCTTCCCCTTCCTCCCCGCTCCCCCACCCCTTCCCCGCCAGGAAGCCTGGCCTTTGTGTGAAGTGATGCCTCCTGACATCAGCCAGGCGCCGTGATTTCCTCCACAGCGGGGAGGGAGAGCGGGCGAGGAGAAGGGTGCCATGCTCCCCAAGGGGCAAAATACAGCCCTGGCCTTGCTGGAGTGCAGGGTGGTAGTGGCAGTGCTCGGGGGGAGGCTGCGTGCCCAGCCGGGATGCTGCCGGGAGGTGGTTGCCCCCAGCCCTGACAGCGTGCTGGTTCAGCAGAGCTTTGCCTGCTTATGCTGCTCTGCCTGAAAGCACCACGCCGGTGCGTTGCTTCTTGCTGCCTGTGACTCTGATTGCTTTGGTGGCATCTTTATTTGACCCCTCTAGGGATGCTCTGTATAGAGCTTGGGCAGTGCCGGCTGTGGGGTCTTGCTCTGGAGTCAGTGGCTCAGTGCTACAGGGCAGAAGCGGAGGGGCTCGCAGCAAGGCAGGAGGAGCAAGGCTGACATCTCCTGCTGCCCGGGGCTGCACCTGAGCTCTGGGAGCATCTCGCTGTCCATGAAGACACGTCGCTTCGGCAAGGGCAGGGCGCAGCTCAGCTGCGAGAGGGCTTGTGGGGTGCGGGCTCTTGGCTGCTCCTTGGAAAGGGGTTAATGCAACACATGGGAATTGGCCAAGAGCCTGCCAACAAGAAGCCGTGGCTGGTGCCTTGCCAGCGTGGGGGCCTCGCATCTCTTTAATTCGAGACGCTGTTTACTGGTGGATGGCGTTTTGCAGCTGGCTGGCTGGAAACTACAGGTCCCAGCATGCTCCCTCACATGTCGCCCGGCTGCTGAGCTCCGGCGAGAGCATGGTACCACGGGGATCGTAGTCTTGTTGCTCGCCGCTGCAGAGGTTTCAATGCCACAGGAAAGGGCTCTGATTCAGCAGTGCTGGGCAGAGCCAGGCTGCGCGACGCGGGGCTGAGCTCCTGCCTTCTTATCCTCTTGCCACCCACTTGCTCGATGCAAGACCAGGTTGGCCTTTTTATGTCACCAGGCTGGGGAGGGGATCTGGTCCTATTCTTATTCATTTGCAATGTAAATATTTTGGTCCCGAGTACGTTGCTGGGAGCTGGGTGTCACGTTGAGGAGTGTGATTCATTCATGCTGTTGCTGCTCGGAGCACAATGAGGCAGCCTTGGGACCGGTCCCAAAGATTTCCTGTGATCGCGGCTGGTGGGGAATTTGGGACGTCACGTTTGACTAGGTCAGAGCCCTCTTTGCCTGATTTCTGCAAGCCAGAAGTACTGTGCTGTGCCCAGCATGTTCGGGACTTGCCATCCTCAAAACGTGGTGGGTACGGGTGGCTTGTGTTCCCAGAGGGAGGGAGAACAGAGAGCGAGGCTGAGCTCTGGCTCTTGCCTTCCCGAGCTGCTGGTATGTGGAAAAAGTTGTGGGGTGTAGGGCTTTGTGCCTGGTCCCAGCCAGCCTAACAAATAAAGGTACAAAGCGATGCAAGTTCAAAACCTGCTGCATATCGAGTCTCAGAGGGAGCCCTGCCAGAGTTTTCCTGGTGGGGCCAGCACCACACGAGCATCCCTGTGTGTTTTAGAGGGACATGGGACAACCCGAGGCGGGACGCTGGGCGGATGGGCGGAAGCACTGGAAGGTGCCTCTGCATCCCTTGCTTCCACCACTGATGCTCTGCTGCCAGAAGGGACCTTTGCACCCCCAGTTTGGTCACCGGCACAGGAGGGGAGGCACTGCTGCACCCTCCACCCCGGGGCTGGCTCCCTCCGTCCCTCCGCGCGTCACTTCGTCCTCCCCACGCCGCTGAGAGCCAGGTGCGGGCTGTGCAGCGCCCAGATTCGTTTTGGCATCCTTCGTTAGACGGTGTTTGTTCATGCTGCATTTTTCTTTTTGCTGGCTTGTTTGGACACGCACTGGTACATTCACGGCACTCAGGCAGTAACGTGAGTCTCTTTCCCATTAGGAAAGGGGCCAGGATCTGGGGGGGCCGGGAGGGCGGCTTAAGCAGTAGTTTGTGAGATATTTCCTTCTGCCGCCACACCCTGCGTGAAAGAGCAATATCCGCGGCTTCAGCTGCTATCGCAAGGCTCCGAACGTCTCTCTTTTAATATAGATTGGTATCATTTTGCATTTTAAAGTAAAAACACGCTGCAAGCTGCAGACAGCTGTCGGTTGGCAGCTTTGTTTGAACATCTGGTATTGCTGGGCTGCTGTTCAGCGTGATCTAACTATGGGATTCATAAAGATTATAATCCGGGCTTTCAGATTCTCAACAGCCGCCTTGCGAAAAAAAATGGGGGAGAGAGAAAACCCAGCGGGGAAGGTGGCTGAGGGGTCCTCAACGTTTAGCAGGTCATGGTCATGGTCGGTCCCCTCTTGGGTGCAGAGTGGCTGATGGGCTCCCTGTGTGTTGCCTTGGCTGCCTGCAGGTGCTGACGGGCTCCTTCCAGCCTGCAAAATGCCGGGCGTTGGGGAGCTGTAAAGTGCAAAGTCCTCCTTTTTTTTTTTTCTCCCCTCCGCCCCCCTTTTTTTTATTTTTTCCAGCTTGTGTGCTGAATCTGATTGAGTCTCGTGCTCCTCTGGGTGGTGTCTGGCGCTGGCGAGCTGAAGCAGCAGATTCTGCTGTGGCTTTGGGTAGATGTTTGTAGCAGTTGTCTGCAGCAGCAGGACTTGGTTTCCTTTTTTTAAAGTAAGTGATGTAGGAGCCAAGGCTTGGAGTAAACATCTCGGCATATCAAAATCTCGTTTCCAGGAGAAATTGAGTCCCCTTGTCTTCTCAACCAAGAGGTTGAGATAGCCACCTCTGTAAGCCCCATCCATCCCTCTGTGAGTCAGGCACTTTCCTTGGCACCTTTGAGAATTAAGCGGCCTCTAAGCCCCTAACGGGTTTTATAAATCTTGTTAGTTGATCTGCATTTTTGCAAAGCTCTTTGAATCCAGCCTATTGGCACATAAGTCACCTTGACTTTCTGCAAGGCTTTGACTCCCAACTCACTTTCAGGCTCCATTTGTCAGTTGGAGGTGCACAAAAAACGTCCCCCCTTATCTTTATTAGAAAAAAAAAAAAAAGCTGCCTGGAGAAATCTAGCTGCACTCTAGTTGATGCAAGCCAGTAATAGAGGTGCATATAAACCTGTTCTGCCCTTGTTTGTGTTGATTTAACTTACCAGTACAAATTAAAATAGCCTTGAGCGGTTGGAAGTTTAACTAGATCAGTTGGAAGGAAAAAAAAATAAAATCGTGGCCTTTAAATCAAAGCAGGGTTTTCTTTCTAGTGTTGCCCTGAGCCTGGAGAGGGGCTTTGTGCTGCCCAAGCAGCCAGACCCCTCGTCTGTGGGTCACCAAACGAGATGCTGACGGGGCATGTGGCTGCTGGTTGTTGCCTTTGCACTTATTGATGGTCTCGTGGCTGGGACATGTGGGCGCACGCAGGTATCACTGCGGCTGCTTTATTTCTCACTGGTATCTGGCTTCCCCCAGAAACTTGCTTGTGCATCCGTATCCTCAGGCTGGGCACCCTTTGGAGCAGAAATTAGAAATTAGAGGGGTAGGAGGCCAAAGAGGCTGTTGTTCAGAGCTCAGGTCTCCCCGTGGCAGGGCTGAGCTGTGGTGGGTGCGGAGCGGAGGTCTTGGGGCAGGGGAGAGGCAGCTCAGCCTGCAGTGGGAGGAAGGGTGGAAGAGGCTGGCTGTGTTTCACCCCTGCAGGGAGAAAGCTCTGAGATCACACAGGCCAGCTGGATCTTGAATCCAAGATGTTTATTTGGAAGAGGGAGTGAGGGTTTCTCAATTTTGCAGGGGCTGCAGATGGGGGTAGGTTTGCTGCCAAGCAATGGGAGTGGGTCTTGCAGGGTGGCTGCTTTTGAAGGCGAGGCATCCCGCCAGCCGCCGTTTGGGGACAACTGGCCGGGACCCTCAGATTGCAGCACGTTGGGAAGATCTTGGGATTCAACAGAGCTAGACGAGGCAGGGACAACAGCAGATCGAGGCAGGATTGGGGGTGTTGCCAAAGCCTGTTTATTTTTTTGTGGGTGTTACGGAAGGAGCGACGCACAGATGATATGTCAGAGCAACAGGGCTTGTGTGAGGAGCAGGGTTTTGTGATTCCACTGAGTTTCAGCACTGAACGACCTCCCGTTTCTGACGAGACTGCCGCCACTGGAGCTGGCAGAGCGCTTGTGAGAGCCAGTTCGAGGGCACAATCCAGCTGAAAAGAGACTGGGTTTTTTTTACTGGTTTAATTTTTCAGATGGATCCATGGTTGGGAAGGGGCAGATGTATGAAACCAGAGACAGAAGAGGGAGAAAAGGAGGTTAGGGCCCCTGTAACGTACATGTAAATTGATTGAAACATTCAAGAAACCACAAGCACAGAGCGCACTGAAGACAGAAAGGGCAGGACTTCTTACACGATCTCATAGGCTCCGAAAAACTGTTAAATCTGGTGAATCCCAGTCAGTGTAGCTTCAGGGCATAGACTTTATTTTCTGGCATGGTGGGGAGGAAGGACAAGGCCATGTTGGTCATCAGGGCCAGATGTGTTCTAGGTGTTGGTGTCAGTCTGAGGTCCCAAGTGTCTGGAAACGGTTGCTCAAGGCGCCTGGGTCTGGCTGTCTGAAACTTTCTGGGATGTCGCAAACCACTGCACTTTCCCGGAGTGCCCTGGCAATGCCCTCGTGCCGGTGCTCCGGAGCTGGTTGCTTAAAGGGCATTTGGTTCTGGGTCATGCTGGGCAGAATGGGCTTGTGCCAGGGCCTGCAGCTGGAGCCCCGTGCCAGAGATGGCTCAGCAGCAGGGCAAATTTTGGCACTGATTTATAAGCAGACCCAAACCAGGACATTTTCCCCCAAAAACCAAAAAAGGGGGGGGAAAGAGCTCCTCCCTCACATCTGTGATGGCAGAGAAGATGCGGACCTTGTCCTTCATAAACACGAAGCTGAGCCCTGTGACTCCTCCTGGCTCTCCTCGCTCCCAGTCGAAGGCATCCTGGACTGTCCTCCCTCCCCAAAGCTGTCCGGGGAGGGCTGCTGGCTGGCATCTGTGCCCAGGCCTGGGTGGGGATCTCCTCTCCCTCCCTTCCCAGCAGAGAGAAAAGATTTCTTGAGCTCCTCGCTGCCCCCAGGGTCTGGTTGTGCCTGCAGCCGCAGCCCGGGCAGCTCTCAGAGCTGGTCTTTCCGTCTTGCTCCTGCACCGCCCAAAAGCATCTGCTGTCCCCGAGCTGCTGGGACACAGCGCAGGAGCATGTTTTCCCCAGCCGGGTGCCGTCTCTCCTGGCAGATCTGGGGCAGGAGGCAGCTGCGCCAGCCAGAGGCAGGGGCACATGGGCATCACCGCGACTCATCTTTGTCCCGTGCAGCCAGCAGCATCAGTCAGGACTTGCCTGTCTGCACGCTCAGCATGCAGACCAGCTCCTCCATCCTCGTATTCATCTTCCCGGTGTGTTTCCAGCTCCTTTCTTCCGTTCCTCACCATGCTGTGAGTGAGTCTTGAGCCCCGGGTCTGGTGGAGGCGGTTCGCCCAGATTTCACTGCCTCTTGCTGCGCTTTGCACAGGGACAGCTTATCCGACACTGGTCCGTGATCAGCACGGCCTTGCTCCTACTCTCCAACATGCTGCAAAAGTGTTCGGGTGCCTCTGTTTTGGGGTGCGCATAGCCCATACTGGGCGTCCTGTATCAGGAAGTGGGACTTGTGGGGCTGCTGGCACAGAAGGGATGCTTCTGCCGCCACTGGCCTCGTCTCCCTGCTCCTTAATCCTTTTTATCTCCCTTTTCCCCTCCAAGTGGCTCTTCGTCCCTGCTCAGAGGATGCTGGCAGCAGTGGCAGCCAGGCCACGGCTTGAAGTTGGGGTCTAAAAGTGACAAGGAGAGCCCTGTCCTCCTTCCCCCGTGTGTGTGAGGCACAGCCACAAGTAACCCCCCATGGCAGCGGGGAGCAGGGGGGCACACAGAGGCCCAGCAGGCAAATTAACATCCTCAAGGTCCTTCTGAAGGTCGCCTTCCGATAGAGAATAGGTCCCCATTTCCTGGCCTCCAGAAATCCTGCCGCTGGCTCCACACGACACAATGCCTTGTATGTTCCCTTTACTAACGAGTTCTTCCTTTCTGCCGGGTGTAAACAAGGGGAAGAGCTGCACAGCCACATGGTGATCCGGGTTCTGCTGGTAGAAGGCCACATGGAGGAGCGTGGTCTGCCGTGCCCACCGGCCTGGGGTGCCACAGAGTCGAGGGCTGCCCTGAATACTGCTGAGCTGCCGTGAGTCATGGCTCGGGGGGAGCATCCAGCTGCTGTGTGCCAGCCATGGTATAGGGATGCCCCATGCTGCGATGGGTGCTGGAGATGGGACATGGGGCTTTGCCTGATGGTTTCTCCTCCCTGGCATGCTGGGGAAGGTTTGGAGACCAGGCAGCATCGTGCAGGGAGATGGAGACAGGCAGGAGGCATCCCCACCCGCCCTGGCATGAGAAAAAGGTGGAGAGCTGCTCTTGCGAGAGGCACCTTCCATCCTGTTCCCCCAGGCTAGCGCTGGATATTTGGCCTCCAGACGTTTTCTACAAAGCACCAGCTCTCCCGGAGCTCAGGGGCTCCCTTGATGCTAAGGAGGGAGTCTCTGATGCCCATGCACTGCGTGGCTGCTACTCCCATCCCTTCCTAGCAAGGGCAGCTATTAATATCCCAGAGGCTGTTCCTCTCCCCTCTTCCTTCCCGTGCCGGGGATAAACCAGCCCGATCTCTGTGCAGGGAGCACTGTGAGAAAAGCCAAACCCCGGAGGAGTGTGCGTGTGCTCTGGGCTGGCTGGGGGAGGCGAGGCCTCCTGCTCCGGCCCGAGACCTCCCCTCCTGCCCCATGCTTACTGTAAATGCGTGCAAGATGAAACCCCAACCAGAAAACATTTCCTTCCTGTCCCTGTAAGTGGATCAGCCTCCTGTGAGTGCCGTGGGAGCTGTGAGGAGTTCGAAAGAGCTGCTTTTGCCTGTGTCTTGTCAGCAGGAGACCATGGTGGGGTGGGAGGGATGCTCCAGGGGGTTTGGGCTGCGGGGACTGGTCCTCTTGGGCTGCAGCGACTGGTCCCCTCGGGCTGCGGCAGTGCAAGATCTCGTGGTTTGAGATCGTGTTTTTGGGGGGCACTGGGGTGCCATGTCCCAGAGCCACACGGTGTCAAGGTGCCGGTGTGTTGTCAGGTGGGGGGACGCTTTCAGGAGGGATGAGAATAGTTCATCGCGTGGGTTTTTCTCAGAAAACCGGTCAGCTGATGGCACAGCGGGACTGGGGAGCGGGAAGCCTGTGAGTGGGAGGTGTGGGGAGGCGAAAGGTTGCGCTTGCCTCCTTGGTCCAGGGCTTTTGGTGCATTAAAATTCAGTCACTGTGACTTCAGGCCCGTCTCCAGCAACGTGCCGGGACGCGGGTCTCAATGGGGGCCCTTGATCCCGGTCCCTGGGCTGAGCTGCAGGTGTCTGGAGCCATTCCCGCGACAGGCATCTGCCCTTCGCGGCTTCCTCGCTCCGGTTCAACCTTCCTCCTCCTCCTCGCCCTTCCTCCCCCTCGTGCTCCGAGCTGCTCCCTCCGTTCTGGCTTTCCGGTGGCTGCAAACAATGTCCTTATTCACTCAGCGTCTGGGATTTGGCGGCGAGGGGAAGGCCCGGGTGCAGAGGAGAAGGAAGGAGGGAGGCAGAGAAGCGAGCGCGCCTGTCCTGGGCCAGCCCCAGCTGCGGTTAAAGGCACTCTGTGGGGCAGTCTGGCTCTCTGCTCCCCCTGGTTTCCTACGGGAACAAGGGCTGTGGTTTGTCCACCTGCCCTCCCGTACTAACCTCCAAACCCACGGCCTGTTTCAGCCCAGTTTATTGGGAATTAGCATCCTGCAAGCATCCTGTAGGCCGGTGTGCAGAGACGTGGTTTCTCTTGCCGGGGAAGTGGCCCTGAAGGATGCACAGTGCTTATTAGACATCAGAGAAGCTCCGTGGGCTTCATTTCCCCCATGAACACAGTAAGGCTTTTCACTGCTCCCGCTGTCATTTAAAACCAGAGCTGCTTGGCGTGTCATGGGGCTTTGGTGAAGCTGCCAGGCTCCTTCCTGATCGCGCTGGGAGTCAGGCAGGGGCTGGCGAGCGCTCGAGCCCCCAGGAAAGGGATGCCACTGGCTCTCCCATGCTGGGTCTCCCCAGCAGGCACACAGGGACCATGACCACCCTCAGCGCAGGCAAAACCTTGGGGCATGTCATGGGATTTTCCTGCCCCGGTGCCAGCCCCAGGGCCACAGGCTGCCAGGGACTTGGAAGTGGGGATGAGGGGAGTGCCGGGCTCCAGGCAGGGCAGGGCCATAATCCGTGTTATCGTGGGCTCGGCGGTGACCCCAGATTTAGCCCTGTCCTTTGGGAGAGGACAGTGATGAGACCAGCCTAAGACAAGCCAGGGGGACATCTTGCCCATAGATTTCTCCCTGCCTGGGAGGTCTTGGGTGGGTGTGAGCTCCGTCCTGCATCCCAGTGCCCCTCTTTGCGGTGGGGAGGTTGCTCAGCTGGCTGAACTGGAGCTGTGTGTGTAACAACCGATGCTTGTGGTGCTGCAGCCATATGATGACTCTCAGATGGGGAGCCCGCATGCCCTGTATCGTCCAAGGTGTTAAACTCCTTGTTACCATCTTTCTGTCTTGTGGCTGCAGGCATTTAATTTTGCAAGAGTTCTGCTCTGTCAGGGCAACCCTGTCCCCTGACAGACGTCCCCCCTTCCGCTGCCTGGGGGTGGGTGGACGTGTCTGACACTGGAACGGCTGCTGGGAGCTGGGGCTTGTACAGAGCTGCCTGTGTGCAGGTTTGGGGGGACAGACCGGGAGGTGCAGTAAGGCGTGTGTGGGGTGAGGGTGGTTTCCTCTCAGCAAGCGCTGGGCAAATCATGATGGTCAGCAAGCCTTTCCCCAGCACAATCCCATGGGGACCCACTGTGCGCGTCCTCCCTGGACTGAGACCATGCAGCACTTGCTTTGCTTCCCACAGAGATGGCTCTCCAAGTAGTGTTTCCCTCCCAGTGCGTTAGCTCGGTATCCCAAACCCACCTGACGATTGCTCCCCAGGATTTGCTCTGCTCCGCCAGCGGTGGGGCTCCTCTTCAGTAAGCAAAGGATAATCTCCACTCGTTCCTCCTTCCACCTTTGGCAGTCCTGTTCCTGCGCAGGGTTGGTGCCCATGACATGTTTGCAGAGAGCCCTGCTAACTTCCTCTTAGGGCTCAGCCTTTTTTCCCCCCCCCCATTTATTTTTTTCCATGAGGAGGGGGGAGATTACATGGAACTCCAGCAGAATCAACTGGTGTCCAGCAACCAGCCCCATCTCGCTATAGCCTGCGGGGTCGGGGTGGACCAGCCACTTACCCCGGCCACAGATTAACTTATTAATTAATTACATGAGTTCACTCTCAGCTGGTGTTGGAATACAGAGCATTTTTGGCGGCCGTTTTGCAAACTGGCGGCGTGTCTTGGAAAAGACAAACTGGGATCATGGAGTTGCTCGGAGCCCGGGAAGGGTGCCTGTATGGAGGGAGCTGCGGTTCTCCCAGCATCAAGGTCATGCATGAAATATGAGAAATTACCCTGAGAAATTCTGATCCTGGAGGAGGAGGAGGAGTTCATGACTTCAGAAATACCAGATTTGGGAGGGGATGGAAGGGGAAGGGATATATTTTCCTTTTCAAAATACCTAAGGAATTCAGCCCGTGCTGTGGAGACAATGAGATTTCGCCCCTCGGTGCCAGAAGGGGTAGTTCATACCCTTGTGTCTTGTTAAGGTTTCAGTTGCCGTGGGTGAAAAGCCCTCCCATCCTGCTGCAATGCCAGGCACGTACGGTTTTTAAATCGCCCTAAAATCAAGAGAGTGGCTTAAATGTGAGATTCAAGGAAAACGCTGCATGTCCTCTATTCTCTCTGATTTCTATGGCTTTAGGTTAGATTTTGGTCAGTTTTTCCAGCTGTGAGGGGCTATTAAATTAACTTACATATATGAAAAGTTATTTATATATATATTTATGTATATATTTGTGATTTCACATAATTGTGTGATTCCAGGAGTGGAGCACCCTGAGGTTTGTTACAAAACACAAAGGTTGGCAGCTCTGCCATGGCAGCTGCAGGGCGGCAGGAAGGGGACGATGGTTTGTGCATGTCCGTGGCTGTTCAGTCCATCCCTCGGGGGTCCCACACACCAGGGGGGTTTGGCAGAGTGGCGTCCACTTGCCTGGCATCTGCCAGTGATGGGAAACCCTGCTTTTCCCTGCGAGAGCATCCAGGCAGCACTGGGGGGTAGAGCAGGGGCTGCTTCGGGGTGGCTCCACGTTGGATGCCTGATGCGTACGCCGGAGTGGGACGAGGATTTGGCCTCTGTGGCCAGCAAACTGTGAGCCTTGGATCCCATCCCACATTTTTCAGGGGGGCAGGGGATGCGGCTGCTCCCAGGGGCCCTGCCGGACTCAGCCGTTCTCCCGGTGGGCTGGTGCGAGGTGGGTCTGGCTGCTTGAGGTGGAGACGGCGAGTCTCTGCCGGCAGGGAGGGACGTGTAGGGAAGGGCTCGGTGCAAAGGCTCACTGTGTCTTTTGGCTCCCCAGATTGGAAAGTGAGAAGCTCAGCCTGCACTGCAAGACCTGCCCCAGCTCCTGGGCTTGATCGTCCTCCCGCAAGCAGGGTTGCAGGAAGGTATCTCCTTCCCTGGAGCGGGCGGCTTTCCCATCACTTGACTGCGATTTCAGTGGGGAAATTCCAGCCTGTGGATGCTGGGGTAGGAACCAGAGCCGGGTGCGCTGCGCTCCATGCCAGGCCCGTGCAGAGGGATGTTGCAAACCATGTTTTCAGCCAGCGGTGTTCAAGAGCAGGTCGTGTTGACATGCACCTCCCTGCGCTGCTGCCGGAGCAGGTTGCTGCCCGCACAGGGCTGCTGCCCACCCGCCCCACAGCTCTGCCCGCTGCTGGACCCCAAACCCCGGCTGAGCACCCAGCAGCACAAATAATGACCCTGAAAAAAGGAGATGTTTAATATATGCATTAGATCTTTCTCTGCGTGGATGCTCCCACCTATTCAGCTGGTCTTAAAAACAGCAGCAGCGATGCCCCTGGATGCTTGCAGGCCCCTGTGTTTCTGTTTGCGACAGCAAATGTGTCCCCGTGCCGGAGGGGTGTGCGTGGCTGCTGCTGCCCTTCAGACCCTGTTTCAGTGGATGTGCTGTCTGTGTGTCTGTCCGCATGTGCGTGGGTGGGTGCACACACGTGGGCACTGGGCATGCGTGTGGGGTGCGACTGCAAGGGGGAAGCTGGGTTTTTTTAGCTTCTTGTTATTATTAGTGGTAGGAGCCCAGCAATAGTGAAGCTGGAGGTGCCCGAGACCTTAAGAAAAACAACAGGAGGGAGGAAGCTTCGGATTCCTGCTCCCAAATTGAGTCGGAGGTGACAGCCTTTCCCTGCAATGCAATTAATCCCGGCAGTGCCTCTGCCACCCTCCCCCTCCCGCCTCGTCCAGGAATTAATTACTTGATTATAAATCCCCGAGCGGCAGTTTATAATAGCAATAATCCCCTCGAAATTCATCCTTGCTGCTGGTTTCTTCCCATCTCACCCCTGTCGTTGAGACTCTCTAACACCGTGTCTCCATGCCAGGCGAAGCCCTCCTCCTTGCCACGCCGGTGTGGTGGCTTTTCCCGGGGATAATCCCAGAGGGGGAAAATTTGGAGTTGATTTTCAGGGGTGTTTTGGGAAGCCCTGCCTCTGCTCGCAGGGATGGAGCCCTTCTCTCATGGGTACTGGGTTTCATCCTGGCCGGGAAAGTGCGCAGGAGCAAGGAGCTCGCACTGATTGCTGGGGATAAGGTTTTGTCCCATTTATTAGGCTGATGGCCCAGCCCCAGCCCCGAGGAGTGGGGGCCGGGGGCTGGCAGCATGGTGGGGGGAGGCCCTGTTCCTCCTCTATCTGTCCCTCCTGATTACGCTGATGCTGGCTCTGGGGCTTGTCACCGAGGCGGGGAAGGGAGAAAGGATTTGGCGTGGCATACGGGGGCGCGAGGGCGGTGGCGATGTCTCGTGCGAGCCTGCTGGCAATGGGTGATGGGCCTCGAAACAGGGCTGCCATAGTGGGGGATGAGCCTCTCTGTGTCCCTCCCAGGGTCCCCAGGGCTTGGCAAGGGGCTGCCCCCATACAGGGAGCCGAAATCAAGGTCCCCAGCTGATAAGGCACCCAAGCCACATGGTACCTCTGCATGGCCATTGAAATAGCGAGGTTTCCACCTCCACCAGCCACGCGTGGGCTTTCAGCTCGGCAATGGCATCCTGCTGGGAAAAAGCCCTGTCCCTCCCAAACCGCGTGGGCAGAGCCGGTGCGGGCAGCGCTGAAGCTTCCCGGTGCGTGTGGCCGCTGGGCTCTGATGACTGCTTTTCTCTCCCATCTCTGCAGAAGATGCTGATGAAGCAGCAGGACCGCCTGGAGGAGCGGGAGCAAGACATCGAAGAGCAGCTCTATAAGCTGGAATCGGACAAGCGGCTGGTTGAGGTAACTGGTGCTTCACCCTGCTGTGGCCAGCCCTGGAGACTGTCACCCCATTGCACAATGGGGACAGGCTCCTGGGGCATAGGGGCCAGGTGTGCAGGGAGGAGGGAGGACGTGCAGGAGAGGAGTGGCCAGACAGACCTGCTGTCTCCATTCTAGTCCTGGCAGTCATCCTTTTGGGGGACAAAATGTGTTTGGGGCTGCCCTACAGCCTTGTGGGTCCCGGGGTGAGTTGGGAGGCAAGGAACAAAGCTGTCCTTAAATATCAGATGGCGCAGCCTGCCCTCAGCTCAGCACAGCCTTCCCCAGGCCACCCACTTCATCCCGAGTGGGAAGGGAGGTTGTGGAGACAGAAGATCCCCAAATAAACTGCTGAAATACCCAGGAGGTGGAAGAGGTACAAGCTAGTGTTTTGCTGGGACACGGGTAATACAAGATCAGCTCATGGTCCTTAAAGCCCCTCAGCCTCCCAGAGCGTGGAGGGAAGGGCTCTGGAGCATGATGTAACCCCAGCCTGGGGTGGGGATGAGGACGAGGATGGGGATGGGGATGGGGATGGGGATGGGGATGGGGATGGGAATGGGGATGAGGATGAGGATGGGCAGAGTTTTTCAAGGAATCACACCCACCTCAGTGACGTGGCAGGTTGTTGCTTGGTATTAGCTCTCCGAAGGTGATCCCCACCTAGACCCCAGGAGGCAGGTCCAGGGGATCTGCTGGATTAGCAAAACCTGCACAGTGGAGTTTGGGTCTCCGGCATGTAGGAGTCCCACGTGGCAGCTGACAGCAGGGTTTGGTGTGTGTGGGCGTTGCAGGAGAGCAGAGCTGTGGTGCAGCTCTCAGGTCGCACCCACCCCTGCTGGGGAAAGGACCCAGGTGTCCTGGGGCACCATGGCAGAGGTTGGAGGGTGCAGAGGGGCTGACCCTGCTCCTTTCCCCCAGGAGAAGGTGAGCCAGCTGAAGGACGAGGTGCGCCTGCAGTATGAGAAGATGCACCAGATCTTGGATGAGGACTTGCGAAAGACCATGGAGATCCTGGACAAGGCCCAGGCCAAGTTCTGCAACGAGAACGCGGCTCAGGTCCTCCACCTCAATGAGCGCATGCAGGAGGCCAAGAAGCTCCTCAGCTCTGTCCAGGTCATGTTCGACAAAACTGAGGACATCAACTTCATGAAGGTGAGATGAGCTGCCTGTGCTGGGGATGAGATGGGGGCTGTGGGGAGGTCTGGTTGTGCAGGGAGCATCGGGGAGGTGTGGGTCATGGCAGGGAGTGGGCTGGAGATACTGGTGGAGCTAGCTGATGGCTCCAGAGGGTTCAGCAGTGGAGGAAGGGGAGCAGGACTGGGGCAGGCTCAGCGCTGGCCTTGAACGAGGAGATGCCGCAGCTGGAGATGGGGCTGGGGCAGCCTGTGCTAGGGGGAAGGGGGGCTTGGCACCCCTGGGCAGCCTGTCCCCTCCTGGGGTGACCACTGAAGGTGACACTGAAAGAGGAGGTGGCCACGGGGGCAGGGATTGTCCTTACTGACCAGAGCTTCTCCTTCCCCTCCTAGAACACCAAGTCTGTGAAAATCTTAATGGACAGGTAAGTGCAGTGGGGCAGGTGGGTTTGGGGGGAAGGGGGACTGTTGCGGGGGCGGCAGCAGCACGATGTCTGGAGGAGGAGCAGGGCCCAGGGATGCTGCAGGGCCTGGGAGAGGCGTGCTCTGTGCCTTAGCATCCCTCTGTCTGGGAGGATGAGAAATCCCCTCCTGCGGCCGTTGAATCGAGTCCTCCCCTTGGTCTAGGGGAAACAGTGGTGTGTTTGTGGAAGAGCAGAGCTGGGACCAGCCGGGTTGGGGCACAAGGCTCAGTCCAGCTCTGCTGTCCTTCTCCCTCCCTGCTTAAAGCCAGCGCTAGCAGAGCCAGGGCGAGCTGGGGTGGCGATGCGGGGGGGACACAGGGGCTGTGGGAGGTACGTGTTGGCCCAGGACATTGGCAGCAAGGCTGGACGGGGAAGGTCCTGCTGGGAAGGGACTGACCCATTGGAGAGGGCCGGCTCCCCACTGCCCTCAGCACTGCCTCCCTGCGGAAGGGGTTCAGCCTTGGGAGGGTGCTCAGGAAAGAGCTTGGGGGCTTCCTGACCCTTCCCTGAGTGTGCTTTGTCCCTCACGCCTCTCCTCTCTGCCCATGGTCCCCAACAGGACCCAGAACTGTACAGGTGGCAGCCTGCCCCCACCCAAAATCGGCCACCTCAACTCCAAGCTCTTCCTGAATGAGATCGCCAAGAAGGAGAAGCAGCTCAGGAAGTTGCTGGAAGGTGGGTGAAGCCTGAGGGGTGCCAAGGAGGGGCACGGGACCTCACTACATCCTGTATCCATAGCTGGGTGCCCTACGGATCCCAGTACAAGAGGGTGGGGAGAGCTGTTGGGCTGCAGGGGCCCCTGGGAAGCCCTTTGTGGTCAGCGGGGACGTGGAGATGCTGTGAAGCCAGCTCTTGGCTCTCCCCAGGATATTTCCCTTGGCTTGTGAAACAGCTGTATTTTGGGGTGACACAGCAGCGGGGCTGGCCATCATCAGGAAAAGTCAGTGGAAAGATGGGGGTTAGCACATCAGCAGGGACAGCTAGGGGCCAGTATGGTCCTGCAGCCCCGAGCTCACGCATGGGAGCAGACTATATCCTGTGGAGGCTTCCCAGTCCTCTCTCCTTGTGGGATGTGGATTTGTCCTCCTCTGATCCTGTTACGGACCACGGTCACGAGCTCTGCACGGGCTCAGCCTGCGCACGTGTTTGTAGAGCTGCTCCGAGCCTGCTGGCAAGGTCCCAGAACAGAAGCTCCTAATTCACCTGCGTACGGCCAATTTGCTGCTGGTGGGCTGGGCTGGAGGACCCTCTGCTCACAGAGGGCTGCAGCCCGGGTCTCGGGGCTTTGCTGCAGGTTCGGACCAGCGGCCGGAGCAGCCTGGAGCTGTGCCATGCCGTGCTTGACTCCATCCCCCTCTCCTGTTCCCCTCCGCAGGTCCTCTGAGCACCCCCGTCCCCTTCCTGCAGAGCATCCCCATGTACCCCTGCACCGTCAGCAACTCCGGCGCGGAGAAGCGCAAGCACTCCACCGCCTTCCCCGAGGGCAGCTTCCTCGAGCCATCGTCCGGGACTGTGGCGAGCCAGTACATGAGCCAGGGCGCTTCGGCTGGCGAGGGGCAGTCCGCACAAGCCATGGTGCCTTGTAGCTCCACGCAGCACATAGTTGGACTTCCCAGCGGCCCACAGCCGGTGCACTCGGGCTCCGTCTTCAACCCATCTCACTACCCCAACACCACGTCATCTCAGCAGTCCGTGCTCTCCCAGTACGGCGGGCGCAAAATCCTCGTCTGCTCCGTGGATAACTGTTACTGTTCCTCCGTGTCCAACCACAGCGGGCACCAGCCCTACCCGCGGTCGGGGCACTTCCCCTGGACGGTCTCCTCGCAGGAGTACTCCCACCCGCTGCCACCCGCCCCCGCCGTCCCCCAGTCGCTCCCGGGACTTGCCGTGAGGGAATGGATTGACGCATCCCAGCAGCACGGGCGGCAGGATTTCTATAGGGTCTACGGCCAGCCGTCGGCGAAACACTACGTCACCAGTTAACCGTCACACTCTCTGGAGAGTCCCG
Source organism: Rissa tridactyla (assembly GCF_028500815.1). Classification (NCBI taxonomy): domain Eukaryota; kingdom Metazoa; phylum Chordata; class Aves; order Charadriiformes; family Laridae; genus Rissa; species Rissa tridactyla. The sequence continues at coordinate 58,822,412 of NC_071471.1, forward strand.
TGCGATGACGCGTTTGGAGAGAAAAGTCTGGTTTGGTTTGGCTTTTCTTTTTTTTTTTTTTTCCCCTTTTAAATCAAACCCAATTTTTCCCCCCCTCACACCCCTCCAGGATTTTGGGGAGGGTTGTTCTCTCATCTCTCTCTCTTTTTTTTTTTTTATCCTTTTAAAACAAAATAATAATGTTTTTTTTTTTTCCTATTAATTCCTTTTTTTAATTTAATTTTGGAAAGTCCTTCCTGCCCCTCGCTGGGAAAAGACGAGGGAGAAATTAACTGAGAAGAAATTGATGGGGATTTCAGTCGGGCGTCTGGGTCTGTGCGTCGCGCTCTTCCTCGCTCCTCTCTGCCTTTGGAAAACTACAGAAGGGACAATGGCACCTTCTCTCTTTCCATTTCTCCAAGTTATTTTTTCTGGTTTGGTTCAGTTTTTCCCCTTTCTCCACCCCTCTCTTTCCCTTTTTAAAAAGAAAAAAAGAAAAAAATCTATCATTGATTCAGTATGAAACGATACTTGTAGATTTTGGGTTTGTTACTTTTTTTTTTTTTAAAGGCTGATTTTTTTTTTTGTGTTACGAGGCCACTTCTCATGCATATTGGCATTTTTTTTTCCTTCTTTCAGAGATTTGTAAATACACAATGGCAGGAAATTTAATGCACAAAAAAAAAAGGGAAAAGAAACTTTAAAAAAAAAAAACACGAATAAATAGATAAAAAAAAAAAAAATCTGTTCTAGTTTTCAGGAGGGGAAGCGTGGCCGAAATGCACCCCCCGCCTGCGTATCGCTGATGCAACTTCCTGTAACAAGCACTTTGTATAAAAAAAAAAGTGGACTTCCTGCTATAAGGCACAGGTATTTATTCTGTAACCGATTTTAGAACACACACACACACACAAAAAAAAATATTCAAATAAATGTGATCACTTAGTGCAAACGCCTCGCTCTGCTGCAGCTCTTCCCCCGGGAACGCCAGCTCCGGCGGGAGGCTCCCCCCAGCTTTGGGAAGTCACTGCTCCCCGGGTGCCCGGCCGGCGGAGGGGATTTTCCTGGCGGGGCTGTTTTGGAGGGAGCAGCTCGGGGATGGGGTGGCGGCAGGTCCCGGCCAGGGAGGGGGTCCCCAGCAGCCCCCATCCCGCATCCCAGCCCCACGGGGAGGGATGCTGGAGCCGTGGCTCTCCGCCGGCTCCCTCCCAGCCGGCGAGGATGTGAGTCAGGCATGGAGCCGGCCGGGCCGCATCCTGCCTCCAGAACAATCCCCATTGTGGGATGGGGACGGGGATGGGGTCGGGGTCGGCGACTTTCCTGCCTCTGCTGGCGTCCCCTGTGCCGGCCACGCTGCAGCCCCGGCACCCGGCCCCGCGAGGCTGCCTCCCCACCTAAAGCCCCGCGGCCCCGTGGAGCTCCGTGGGTGCCATCAGCACCCTGGGCTGGTCGAGGACCTTCTGAGCTCGGCCGAGGCCAGGAAGGGCGCGGAGGAGACCTTCGGCCAGGGCAAGCGGCGGGGCCGTAGGCTGACCTGGCTGCAGGTGTGCAGGGGCAAGCTCTTCACTGGGGGAAAAACAGGGACGACTTCATAAAGCAGAGCGGCCTCTCGGAGGCATTCGGGTTTTTCCATCGCTCTCTTTGGGCTTGGCTTCCTTAATTTTTTTCCTGGTTGCAAAACATCCCTAGTTTCGTTTTGGCTTGCATTTCCCCCCCCACCCCCCCTGCCAGTGCTGCTTCGGTGGGAAACGGGAAGGGGAGAGAGTCTCAGTGAGCCGAAACCAGGGGAGGAGCGGGTTGGACGGGGGACCCTCGCACTCGGCTCCCCCCATTCCACCCCGAGGGAGGGGGCATCGAATCCCTTGCAATCAGGGTCCCCTTTCCAGGCAGTGGTGCGGGGGGGAGCCAGCACCCCCTGCGCTGTGTGCTCCCGGCCACCTGCCAGGTCGGTGCCACCATGTGCATAGGGTGCCGAGGACAGTGGCTCGGCCCCGCTGCCCTGCCAGGCTCTTCCCAACCCCATCCTGCTTGGATGCTTCGGGAAACACCCCAACCGATGGGATATTTGGGGGTTCGCTTCTCCATCACAAGCAATGTGCCCCAAGGCGGCAGGAGGGAGTGGGATGTTCCCAGCCTGCGCCGCAGGGACCCTGCCATCCTCCCAGCGCCCGTGGGAAGATCTCCGGTGGTGACGGGGACACTGAGGCAGGGGTGAGATGAGTGACATCCCTCCCCACGAAGGGGGGGCCCAAGAGGGGTCCCTGATGCACAGCCAGGGTCACTCCCCACCCCAGGGTGCCCCCCGGCCACGGCCCCTGCACTCAGTGTCCCCTCGTTTGCCCTCCCAGCTGTCCTCATCATCATCATCCTCCTCTTCCTCCTTGGCACAGCTGCCTTCTCCCGCCACAGCAGTCAGCTGCTGCCCCGGGCAGGCATTAAAGCACCTGTCGCCTACAGATGGGGGGATGCAGGCGCAACCCCCACCCCACAGGGGCTTGGGACACGTCCCCACTTTGGGCCACCCTCGCACCTTCGCCGGAGGGAGCAGCCCCAAAACAGCAGAGCCCCGGTGCTGCGGCCCCTCCAGTCCCCCCAAGCTGGGCAGGTGACCCTCAAACCCTGCACGTTGCTGGTGGCGGGGTGGGAGGTGATGGCCCCCCGCAGTGTCACCCCCCCCGAGCAGCGGGAGGAACGCGTGCCCTTGACCCGGTTGGGGTAACGGTGTCCCAGGCCGCCGGGAGGGGAAGCGGCGGCGCTCGGTGGGGTTGCGTTGATGGATGGCTCTGTCCGGGGGGTGGGAAAAGCCGGGGGTGGGGGGGGGAAGCAGAGGCACATCCATAAACAGCTCGAGTTGTGAATGGAAAGAGACGGATTAGGAGCTGGGTGAAAACATGTCACACGGCGGAAAGAAAAATGAGCAGCTGGGCCAGACCAAATTGGTGTCTGATGAAGGACGTGGGGCCTGGTGGAAAAAGGATCCCGGGGCCGGCGGTGCTGCTCGGGGGAGGCTGATGGGGAACAGCTGGAGCCGGACACGCACATCTGGCAGAGCAGGGCGAGGGGAGAGGCGGCGGCGCCGACAGCCACCGTGACTCCGGCCACCGCGCTGGGGTCACACCGGATCGGTGCCTCTGGAAGGGCCGGTGCTTCACGTCCGCGTTGATGCTGGGGGGGGTGGGTGGCCGCACCGTGGCCCGTCCCTGGGCAGGGATTTACCTGTCGGGGTTCAGGCTCTGCCCGCCGAGGGGTCCCCAGGTGGAGGAGCCGCTGCCTCTTCCCCTATTTGCATACATGTAAATAAGCAATCAACATAATGAGGGCGAATGCAAACCAGGCTTTCAGTTTGCAACCGAGTCCTATTTTTAACCTTGGAAAAGGGTTTTGGGCAGGAAGCTGCGGGTCCGGCTCCGGTACCTGTCGGCACGTCCAGGTGCGCGGCTGCTCACACCAATGTCGCCCCAAAGTGCTGCTGGCCCCCCAGCCACCATCAGTGCCCCCTGCGCTTCCGTTACCCCCTGGAACAGAAATCTCACGTCCCCGGAAAAACGGACCCCACGACATCCCTCCCCGGGAGCCTTTTGGGGCAGCTCTCCCACCCCCGAGCCCCCAGGTCCCGCTGCAAGCCGGGATGTGTGCCGGGGGGAAACCCCCCCCCGTCGCCCCGGGAGCAGAGCTTAAACATGAGGGGTATATTTAGACGGCATCAGTTTAAGTTTGCACATCAGCCTTATAAATATGAAAGCCCATCTCAGCGAGATGTTTAAGGTACCTCATCAGCCCTTGGAAAATATGCGGGAATATTAATTAGCCAGATTTGGGTATTATCTCATAATGAATAAATGAAGAGACTCGGTGCCTGAGATGCATCACTGGTGGCTCGTTGGTTTTTGTTTGTTTGTTTGTTTGTTTTTTAAGGAAGGTGTGTTTCTGAGATACTTCACTCTTTTTAACCTAAGGCCCGTGGAGGGCTCAGGGGATGAAGCCAGGATAGGGACGGGCAGGATGGGACAACTCTGGGTGCCCTTTACATGGAGGGGCCCCCATTGGCTGCTGTTTTACACCCCCTGATTTGGCCCCCGATGGCTGTGGCGCCTCTGGGTACGGAGGGACGGGGACAGGGTTGGAGCCCTGCCCTGGCCGCAGCAGCCCCAGGCCCAGGACGGAGATGAAAACTGCAGCCTTAGTTCTTTAAAAACTTATTTTTGGCTTCTTCCCTCCCCCGCCCTCCGGCTCCGCTCCCCCCGGCTGCTTCGCTCCCTCCGGCCGGGCCAGGACGGGAACTTCCCGGTTGCTGTAGAAACCCAGATGAAGGACACGCTTCAAACGAAAACGCCAAACAAGAAATGGCTTTGTGCGCACCCGGGCGGCTGCTTTTCCTTGCCGGCATGAGGTGACTTCGGGGCCCTTCTTCAGGGCACCCCGCGTGGCCGGGGGGGGCTGTGGGGCCAAGGGAGGCTCCCTGCCAGCCCCGAAACCTCGTGCTGGGCAGGGAGCGGAGGCTGGGGGTCCCTGGGGAAAGGACTTCAACGGTCTCCATCACCCACAGGGTGCTCAGAGCAGCGCCGCACGGCGGGAGGCGGCAGCTGTCGGGGTTTTGCCATCCCTGACAGCACTGGCACCATCTCCCCACGTGGCCTTAGAGCTGAGGTCCCCCAAGGGCCATCACCACCCAGTTTGCAAGATTTTGGGGTGGTGGACGAGCTCCCAGCTGGTGGGAAGGGGCTCGGGGATGAGCAGGGGACAACCCGAGGGGAGGTGGCAGAGGTGGCACGAGCCTCGAGGTGCAGGTTGGGTGGCCACGCTGATGGTCTGGGTGGCAGAGCCACGTCCCACGGGTGCAGGGAAGGGGCACAAGAGGAGACAGGTTGGGATGGACCAGCCGGCAGCTGCCGCCGCCTGGGGAAGCGTCATCCGGACCCCGTCCCTCGTGTGTCCCCCCCCGCGGCGCGTGGCGGCTGGCGGGGCCGGGGCGGCGCGTGGGTGCGGGGCGCTGCCGGCTGCCGGAGCTGCCATTGTTTGCCTTCAATCAAGATGTTTCAGGCAGAATCAAAAGCACCAACTGGGGAAATCATCATCACAAAAAATCTTGCGCCTGCAAAATAGGTCAAGTAAGACTCCAAAGAGAGAGAGCGTCTGATCTGCATTGCAAGGAAGAATAGCAACAGCTGTGATCTCCAGTATATATGGATGGGCTGGGGGGGGGATAAATATATATATCCATGCATATGTATAACCGCTTACAGCTGTTGGGCCGTATGTTCATTAGGGCCAACTGTTTTGGAGGCAGAGGGATCAGCGCTAATCGGGAAAGGGAGTTTATCATCACATTCAGAGGCAAAAGTGTCAGGAGCAACTGCAGCCCCCCCGCCCCGCAGCCCGCACCAGCTGTGCCGCGCTGAATGCGCCCAATTCAGCGTCCCCCCCCCCCACCCCATGGCCCCCACGGGGCTGCCAGAGCTGCGGTTCCTGCCCTGGCTCTCAAAGTGGCCACAAGCCCCAGCCCCGGCCCCCTGCCCAGTCCCAGCCCCGAGCGCTGCCCTGGGGTGCAGAGGGGATCCCGTGCCTCAGTTTCCCCATTGCCCCAGACCTGCTCTCCATGCCCCCACCACCATCCCAGCCCCCCACAGCGTCCCCCCCCCCTCGGTTATCCCTGCCTGGCGCTGGCCTCACAGGTGCCGGCTATAAAAATGAACTCAAAATACATATAAATCCTCCCGTCTGACACCAGGGAGGGCGATGGAGCCGGGGCAGGACAGCTGGCTCGGCCACCCCATGACGCTGGGCTCTGCCTGGCGGATGGGACCCAGCTGTCACAGGCTGGGGACCACACGGTGTCCCCAGCCCGTGGGCAACGCTCTCGGCGTGGGGGGGACGACTCGCATCCCCCTCGGCATCCCGCGCCCCCGCTGCCTCCCCTCCATCAGCCAGGCGCTGGCAGGCGCCGGCTCCCATCAGTAGCAGAAAATAAAGGTTGCAAAGCCGAGCAGCAAGGACAACTTCTATTTAAAAATACCTCTCCTCCGGATGATTTATTTGCAGGGCGTTCCTGCCAGCTCCTGATGCAGCTCAGACCTGGGGCCTAACCTACCTGACAGCTTCCCTCCCTCCTCCCATTACTTATTCGGGGCTGCGTTTGGCCGCCCGGCCGTGCCGCCGCTCGGGCTGCGGCTCGGAGCCGCACGGTCACGGCACGCTGCAAGGAGAGCAGCTCCTTCCAACCCTTTTTTCCCTTTTCCCATTAAAAAGGACACAGATATTCATCTTGGCGAGCCAGCTAAACAGGAAACGTGGAAGGGGCACATACACCCTGCGCTGTTCCCAGAAAGCCTTTGCCAGCGTCCCCCGGCCCAGGCACACCCCGACTGCGGCTTTACGGGAGTTTCGTTTCCAATCGGCGCTGGGAAGGGAAATAAGTGAACAGATTGCAATAAAAATCCCAACAAGCCCAAATTCAGCCAACTGAGCCCGAAGCTGCAATTTAGCCGGGAGCCAATCACAAGGCTGCGGTGTGAGCTTGTTTCCACTTAAACAAAACAAAATAAAATCAAAGAAAATTAAAAAAGCTTCAGCGCGGCGCCTGGGCGGGTGCCCGGGTGGGTGGGCAAGTGGCTGGAGCATCGTGGTGGCCGTCGGCCTGGTTGCCCCTGGCTGACGCGTGTCGTGGCAGAGCAGGACAGGGCTGGGGGTGCCCACGCAGCCAGAAGGGGAAGCCTGATATCTCCGATACCTCTCCGATAAATGCAGTCATCCGGGGGGTGCGAGGCCGTAAACAACAGGGAAATACTGGTCAAAAAGGAAGAAAAATCTCAGTGTTTATTTATCCTTCAGTCTGGGGATTATTATTATTATTATTATTAATCTTTTTTTTCCCCCCTCCCCGCATCCAGTCCGCTGGGTCCCTCGTCCTTTCGGGAGCACTAAATTCATCATGGGCACGTAAAGCAGGGCTTGTGCGGGGCAGGGAGCGGTGGTTCGCCCGCGCAGACACATGCAAGGTCACACACAGCCTGGCCATAAATTACAGCGTGTCCCACCGTAAACAGCAACAGGAGAGGGGAAGCACGGCGGCTGCAGGGGCCGGGGGCCGCGGGGGCCGATACATAACGCCCTGACAAGTCAAACAACCCTCAGGGCGTTCACTTGCCAGAGAAATATTTTTCACATCCAATCCATTAGGCAAACAAGATGAAAAAGTATTTCCTACGTTGCTGAGAAAAATAGCGGGACTCGGTATAAAGCGTGCCTTAAAAAAAAAAAAAAAAAAAAAAAGAAAAGAAATTAAGTGTGACCATCTATAATGTTTTTTTTCCAGCAGCTCTGACAGCCTTCCAGGCATCCTGGCCGTGCCGGGAGGGAGCTGATGCTTTAAAGAGCTCTAACAGTTTCTCGCTTTTTGGCTCATCCCGGTGTTGCAGGAACAGTAATGAGGCAAATTAGTTGGAAAGAAACAACCCCAGAATTTGCTTCCCCCTCCAAACCCCGCTTCACTGAACCAAACCCAGATAATTCCCTGCGTTTCTTTTTCCTCTTCCCTTTTCCTGCCAGGTCAGCGGGGAATGTGTTTCATGACATGCTTTTTTTTTTTTTTTTTTTTTTTTTTTAACCTACGAAATGATTTTTGAAACAAGACGATCCTCCCGAAGTTTGCCTTTCTCGCCGGCTGGCTTTTCTCATACTTTTGGACAAGCGAAAAATCCAAGGGGAAGAGGCTCCTTCCAGCAGTTTTGATCACTTGGAGCACCGGCGACCGCCTCCGACGGGGAGAGGGAGGGGAGCGGTGGGAGAGCAGCTCCGCAGACTGACTGGCGGCTCCTCGGGAAGAGGCAGCTCCCGACCGGCCGCTGGAAAAATGAGCCTGTCGAAGAAAAAGGATCACCCCCAAACACAGAGTTGTCTTTCTACTAAATTTTAATTTATTTCTTTTTTTTTTTTTTTTTTTTTTTTGACAAAGACATCTAAACGATACACCGAGTAACAACATGACCAGGTATTGCAAATACCCCCTTTTTGGTGAAATTCAAAAAGGGAACATAAAAGAAAGAGCTTGTGTGGCCCCAGCCGGCCCAGGGAACGCAGCAGCCGCCACCTTTTGCTCTTTTGCTTTTGCGGAAGAGGGAGCGCCGAGGGGCAGGGGGCGAGTTCGAGAGGGCTGGTCTCATCCCAGGACGCTCAATAAGAACGGTCTGGTGACCAGTTGTATTTTCGACAGAGAAAAAGGTCATTAGCGTGCAAGAAGCAGTGCTGGTAGGGGGAAAAATGGGAGAAGGTTGGCATGAGGCTTTGGTGAGCATTCTCCGGGGGCAAGGAAAGACATTCTCCACCAGAGCCGCAGCGGGGGGACGCGGCCGCAGCCGAAGAGGACACGAGCCCCGACACCCAGCGCTCATGGCTGGAGGAAGGGCTTGGACCCAGGTTCCCTGATGTGCCCTTGGAGAATTCCACTTCTCCATCACCTCCGGAGAACACAAAGGGGCAGGAGAAGCGCCTCTCGTCTATCGCAAAGGTAGAGGCGCCTCTCGTCTATCGCAAAGGTAGAACCAGGTTCAGTGACGTGGAAGTGAAGCAGGACAACCTCCCCGCGGGAGGGGAATTAACCCCTGCGACAAACTTCTCAAGGCCGGGGGTGGATCTGTCTGCCACGCCGAGCCTTTAAATCAAGGCTGGGTGTCTTCCTACCAGAGGTGCTCTAATTCAACCGCGAGCCACCGCGGCGGCGGCAGGGTGGCGTTTAATGGGCTGTGTTATGCGGGAGGTCAGGAGAGAGGAACATCACGGTCCCTTCTGGCTTTGAAGATCTATGAATCGATGCGACGTGTGGCAGAGCTCCACCCATACCAATGAGCCCGTTTGCTTCTCCCGAATCGCACTTAAAGGAGGGCGAAGCAGACAGAGTTGGAAGGACAAAGCCTTGCGTACGCGATTACCATAAACCGGAGCTGAAGGGAGAGGGGCAGGGGTTTTGCTGAACGGTGGCAGGTGTTTTTGGCTGGCCCCAGCCAGTTTTACAGGTGGTATTTATCCAGGCACTGCCCAGGGACAAGAGCCCTGCGGAAGGTACAGCAGATGTAAATGCATTCGGATAACGAGCAGCAAGTGAACAGAACCTCAAATCCTTTTACATTTTCACCAGGTCCATGCACAGAGAGATGTTTACAATACAAAGAGCATTTACAGCCATCGCTGCAGGGTGATTTATTTCAGTCATGGTCATTTTAACCCTCCACCTCCATCCTCCCGGCACAGCTCGCTCTATCACGGTCTTCCTCTCTCACTACCTGGCGCAGGTAAACCAAATTAATCGACTGGATTACAGGTGAAGCTCCGGCTGGTACAGATGCATGCAACCAATTCGTGTAGCTACACGCAAACCTAAGGAATGAGCCAGCAAACCTAAGGAATGAGCCAGCAAAGACTTCCGGATCCTGAGTTCAGTAAGGCAATTTCTCCTTCCAAACTGGAGCGATAGGAAAATTACTGTATGTTTATTCTACACACATTTCCAAGTTTAACCAAAGTGAGCCTATAAAAACCAAATTACCCTCCCGGATGCTTTTTGGCTGCAGAAGGCTAACTGCGGCACAGCTGGGGACTCACAGGGCAAGTTTGCCACTGGTAAAGTGTAGGGAGCAGGGAAGCAGCACGTCAACTCCCTCACAAGTGAGAAGGATCGAGGGCCGAGCCCCCTGGGGGACTTCGCTCTGCCCTGCCTGGGCCAGAGGAGGGGCACCCCAGCATTTCACTCTGCACCTGGAGTGCAGCGCGGGTAAATCCAAAGCTTGGGAGGATCTGCCACAAAGCTCTGCCACTGCGCCAGCACAACACGTGCCTTCAAGGAAAGGCTGCAATTCCTTACAGCGCTTGCATCACGCAAATGCATTAATCGCAAGGAAAGGGCGACGCCGGGATGCATTTCTGCTCCTTGGGCTGACCCAGGAACATGTGGTGCTCAGATTCCCGGGGCTCCTGATATACCAATGCAGCTGAGGAGTCACTGAACGAGCTATGTTCAAATGAACATCTCTCCTCATCTTATGACTCCTTACTCAATCCATGCAAAGCCGGAGCCGTGTCACTTAGTGTCATTAGCGATTGCTTAACAGCTCACTTGAGCCTGCTCTTCTTCCCCTCCCAGTCGTCCGGTTTTTTAAAGCAAGGCAGTGCTACTCCGGCACGCATGTCCTGCCTCAGTGCCGGAGACAGATGCACTCAAAGGGTGCTGACTCACGGACGCAGGCAGATTAAACTTGGATTACTAAAGCAGTTGCTGTCCCAGCTGTCCCTCTGCGCCCAGCCACAGCAAAGACAGCTGAACTACAGGCAGAGCAACCCCTGAACCGCTACTGTACGTCCTGATGTATGGGGGGGACCCGGAATCAGCCCCAGATGATTTTAATCTGCCAGGCTGTAACACGTAGGCGGACAGGGGCTGCTTCACGTACGGTGCAGATGTTTCTGGAGACATCCAGGGGAAGGGAGGAGCAAAGTGCTGGGAGCTCCAGGGGTGTCAGCCGCCTGCCTGGGTCCATGAGTCAACTCGCTGACGCGTGGTAAAGCCACATGCTTTAGTACACGCAGCTTTCCCCATACTGCCCGCCGGTCCCTCTCCAAGAGGTGGAAGGGGTAGTGCAGTCCCTAGTCGTTCCCTGGCCTTTTGCAGGCAGGCAGCAAACAAAGCTGGCAAGGAGGGCAGTGGGATTATTTTACCATCTGTGCATTAGAAACTGGCCCAGGAGTCACCAAGCTCGCTTCACGGAGGGCATGGCTGCTTTGGCGTGCTAATGGCTCCTGCTCACTGTCAGCTGGGGCTAGATTTGAATCGGGGATGAGGAGGTGGAAAACACATTCTCTTTCCTATTTCAGCAACTGCATCCTTTTAGAGGAAAGCCAGTTCAGGGAAGAATGAATCCTCCTTTTAAAGGGCGCTTCCCATCTGCCGTTCACCAGGCTCCTCACCCTCCACCACGGCAATTCGCAGCCGGCACCGGGCTGGTGGGAGCTCAGATCCTGGGCAGGCAGCCCCCCCACGGGGCAGTCCCCCATGTGCTCCGAAGGGCTGAGCAAGGCCTGACGAGGAAGGGAGGGGTAGGAGAATATATTTTGCACATTTCAAAAAGGAAACCTGGGACCTGGTATCTCATTCTAGAAAGTAATCATGGACTTAATTGCATTTTGCTGCAGAGTTGCCTTAACATCAAGGGAAAATCAACAGGGATTGTTCAACATCAAGACTAATCTCACATATGGAACTTACTGAACGTAGGAACCATGTTTTTGCTGGCTCAAGGTGAAATGCTGGGCTAAATTCTCCTTCAGCTGCGAGAAAAGCCCTAGGCACGCTCATCCTGCATTATTCCAACTGTAAAGAGCTTCAATTATACACATATAACCCCTGTCTCCCTTCTACGGCGGTGTCGCAATGCAACAGTGCCTCGTTATGATCAAACTCCTCTTTTATGGCTATAGGAATATGTGGAAGTCTTCTACCCTCATTACACAAATGACTCCTTAGCAGCTTTATTTTAAGAAACTACCCACAATTGGTAACACAACCGCATTTTATCTGTCACTGAGGGGAAGCTGTGACTGACACCTGAGCGTGTCCTCAGCAACCGCAAACCCGCACGTATAGGGCAGGTCCTATGCATCTAAGCAACTACAGTAACTCACCACTCCCTCTGCTCCACACTGAATCACAGTCTTGCTTCTGCTTACAAACTTGTTTGCTAATCAGACATTTAATACTATTTATGCATAGGGAGGAAATATATAATTCCTTTATTGGGATAAAAAACGATACTAAAGAGCAGGTCAAGTTCCAAATCCAGCAGTAGGTTTTAGGTTTTAACTGATGTTGTTCCCTTTTTTTCTCTCTTTTTTTTTTTTCTTTTTAACAGCTGTAGCTGTGCACAGATGGAAAAACATTTGGTCAGAAAGCAGCAAATTAGTGTTTTCAGGCTAGAATTCTGCTCCCACCGCTCCTCCATTTCCATGCAGCTCAGAACGCTTTATTTCTTCTTAGCATTGACATTTTTGCACACCCAATTCATGCCGTCCTTCAGACAGAGAAAGGTAATGTTAGTCAAGCGAAGGGAAAAGGAATCCCCCAATCCCACCCGACCGCCATTCTGCGAGCACCGTGTTCTGCCTCCTCATCTACCCCCCGCCTGCCCTCTGCGTCCAAAAACGCCGTGGGTAAAAAAACAAGCGCTCCATTGCTCAGTAGATGTTGTCACACAGAGGTTATTAAATCTTTCATCTGGCCATAAAAAGTATCATCGTCTCATCATGTCGCTATGCGTAGGTCCTTCGAGGAAGGATCACTTTGCAGTCAAGGTACGTCAGTGGCAGATGAAGGCTCAGTTCCAGGTTCAGCTACAGATGATTTGTGTAACCTCAGGCAAGTCATCTTATCTTTGAGACTGTGGATTTTAGGGGGCTGTTTGTTATACCGTCAGCTCCCTATTAAGAATACGGCTCTAATTTTCTGCTCAGCTGCAAGCCTTGAAATCCAGATCCATGAAAGCCTCTGCAATAACTGCATCTGGACTCTTCCCTGTTCCTCAGGGTCCCCACAGAAAATGGGTTCTGAACCCCATTGTGAACCTCACAGGGGTTCGCTGAGAAGCAATGTGGTCATGTTTTAAGAGGCTGATATACTCGTTGGAGTATCTCCGTAAAAACATGTGCGTGGCTTTTCTGACCACTGTGAGCAGGACAGTAGCATTTCTGCTGTGAATACTCAATTTGTGAGTTTATTGCTGAGATCCCAGAATGGGATACGCTACTGAAGGGCAAAGCAACACTTTATCTGCTCCTGTCACTTATCTGTTAGGACACGTGCACAATGGAGCACTAGATGGACAGTCTCCTTGTATTTGTGTCCCATCAAATCCATTACCTCTACCCTGCCTACAAGGCATCTCTGCCGACAGGGAGGCTTGGGGCAGAAAGAAGGCAGGTAGGGTTTTGCGGATGAGAGGGGAACAACAGCACATCTTTCTGTCTGGAAATTAGGCAAACATCACCTTAGAGTTCTGGGGAGGTGGATTTCACTGGTCATTTTTGCATCATTACAACAATAGTTAGACCCTAAAAAAGGTCAGAGCCTTTGGGCCAGCATTGCTGCCAGCCCCACGGCAGCAGTGTTGCTGGGTTCCTACGCCCTTGTCCCCAGACCACCAAAAGGCTGCCAAGGACCTCAGCTGCCCCAAGGACAGATGGCCAAAGGCACAGCACAGCCAGGCCCTTGCGGTGAGCCAAGACCCATCGCCATGCATCCATGTTGCCCCTCAGCCACGAAGGTGGTGGCCACGTCGGAGGGGAGCTAAAGAGTTAAGAGAGAAGGGAGGGGTGTCCTCAGGGCTTAATCAGAAGCGGAGAGGTTCTCACTTGAAAATACCAATTCACCTTGATAGCTGCGCTATGTGACACTTCTTATCTGAAGGGGAGCAGCAACTTCTGAAATCAGCCCTTGTTGCTGCGTTAAATAAAGAATAAGCGAGCCCAGCTTGTGCTGGGGTGCACGTGAGGCCCTACACTAATAACACTTCTAACTCTAACCTTGGGGAGGGTTGATGTCTCCAGTTTCATTTATTTATCTCCACAGCAGAGATCAGTGTAAAACAAATTGTCTGAAATCCTCAGAGCAAATGGGAAAAGACGAGAGGTAGATTCATTTTAAGGCCCAGTAGCTTTGTGTCTTCCCCTTTCAATAACACTGATAACCTAGGTGTAAAACATGTAATGCCTTAAGCAATCAATAGCGTGGTTTAAAGCTTATCACTTTAGAGAGAGAGGGAGCGAGCGATTCCCAGCATGAGGAATGCCAGGGCTTAACAATGGGGCTAGGAGGAGAGGTGTCAAGCCTTTGGCTTGATTGTGTGCTTTAGAAATCTGCATGATTGCCTGCAAAGAGTAAAAATAAATAAATAACTAAAAATGCTCCCACAATGATTTCAGCTTCCCCTGCCTCGGAAGCAATAATCACATTTGCACACATCATAGCATACAAGGCAAGCAGAGCTCCTCATTCATTTTGAATGTAGGTTTATTTGCTGAACCAGAACAGCTGAGACAGCTTAAAGTAATAAATATCAGCTGACACCCTCTGCTATTCAGCACAGTAATCCCAGAAACAATACATCACTGCAAAACAACAAACATGCATCCTATCTTCTACCTAATCTGACCACAACCTGAATTCACAGTGATTAAAACTCTGCCTGCTGCCATTCGGGAGCTCGGGAAGGGGAAAGACAGACCATTTCAGCACCAGGGCGGCGAGGGTCATAAAGCGGAGTTTATGATGGGATTTACCATGGCTGGGAGCCTGGCTGCATCAAGCATATAACGAGGGCAAAAGAATGACATAGCAAAACGCAAGAGGAAAGGTGAACTCCAAACAGGCTTGAAATACGTAAGTAGGTCACCAAACTTTTAAAGCAGGAATAAAATTTAAAAACTCTCTTCTGGCATGAGTTAATTGACAGGAAAAATCACTTTTAATTGTAAATATCTCCCTGCCTGACAGCAATGAAGGGAAGATGAATATGCTCAGCTCTACATGTGTTGTATCAAAGAGGTACGTGTAAGACACCTTCCTCATCTTCAGCAGCAGCGCAGCTACATCCAGAGCTTCTGGTGCAACTTTCTCGGGGGCATGTGTTCTGCAGCGTCCCCAAATGTTTTGGAGAATAGCAAATGCAATGGAAAGCAAAAGGACCTAAAAGGTACGTTTGCAGTTTTTCTACCTAAGGTTTGAAGCAGGACGGAGGGTTGGTAAAATAGAGAAACCCAGGGAAGCTGCTACAAACACAAAGAGCTGCTATGGGGAAGGCGTGTAGGAAGGAGGAAACGATGCTTGAAACAGTCAAGTCCACAAGGAGTCAACTGTTGTCATCCTTTGTCCCTACACACTCCGTCCCTATATCTGCATGCTTAAAAGACGGCTCTGTGCAGAAAATACAATCCCTACAGTAACATTTAGATCTTGATAGATGTCCTTGGGCTGCTTTGTTGAGACACAGAAACACTGGCAGGTACTCTGAGGATACAGACGGATACAATATTAGTATTCCAGCCTCAAGTCAACCCTGGGAAAACTTAGCCAGGGAAAGATTTCAGATCTTTCAGCTTTGCCTCTCTTAGCTCCTTAACAAGCAGCTAGTAAACTTTACCAAAGCAAAGAGAGAGAACTCCAGGGAAGAGGATAATGCTCCTTGCAGAGAAATGCTGCTTGGCACGACCCCGCCTTGCTGCAGTCACATCTGCTATTGTGCCAAGGGAGTTGTACTCTAATGCCCTTTGGGAAGGGACTGGTAGAGCCTTCCCCGGGAGAAATAAAAAGTCCTGCTTGAGATTAGCCCACTGCTTGCTTATTCTCTGCATTATCAGCTTTGCAGCTATTGGGAGTGAAGTAATCTGACTTCAAACACAGCGAACAAGTCCTTTCCACCCCATAAAAAAGCCTCCCGATTTCTGCTCCCCTGCAAGACAGGGATCAGGCAAGGCCACAAACTTGTGACCCCTAACGTGACCTTAAGGACAGCAAAGCTTAATCCTTTCATGTAATCCTCTGTCTGCCATAACAAATTGGGTCAGGCAAGTGCAAAATTCTCCATCTCTAGCATTTTTGGTATGCGTTATTTTAACTGTCACTTTCTTCTCCCTCTGCACAGCTAGGACTGTGCCTTCATTATCTGTCATTTCTTTGTACCTCCAGTCATCATACAGGCTGGCTTTTACAGGCTCCCGCAAGTACATTATCCATTGTTTTTCGCCTGGGTGCAAGCTTTTCTTTTGTCCTCTGAGACCTTGCATCCCTGATGCAGCACTGTAGACTCCCTCCTTACCCTGCTTAAAAATCACAAGACTTTGCCCTGTAATCTGGAAACATGGCTGCTTTTCCCCAACAAGCACCAGCTCTGCCTGCCCCAGGAGAGCTGCAGTCATCAAAAATTGGTTTAAACCACATTTACAAGTAGCCCTGGAACCTTGTTAAGATGTGGAAGATCCCCATCTAGCCTGCCCTGGCTAAGACATCTTTAAGACAAAACCGAGCTCTGAGGACACAACATTGCTGGGGGGTCCTGTTCTGAATCTTGCCCTTATGAAAGTGCTGAATCGCAGCATCAGCGTAACTTAGGTCTCGGGCTTCGTTCTCAACTGGGTTGAAACAGCCAGGGAGGAGAAGGCGGCTCAGCCCTTCCCACAGTCCTTTGGGCCAGACCAGTGCTGGCATAAATTAGAGAAGTTTAGTGGCTACTCTCAGTTCCACTGGCTTTTAATGGTCTCCAGAGGGCCATTATGCTTGGGAGACTCTGGACACAATGCGCTGTAGCATCGTTCTGGAGGATGATTCCTCAGGGCAGGCTGAGCTCCTGCTGCCTTGATCCGAGACTCTTGCTTCAGACAAGAAACAAGCTGCAGAGCACGGACCAGTCCAAAGCCTTGAGTCATGTTTCATACGCACCCTGGCCCCAAAATAACACCTCCAGCAAGAAGGCAGGCTGCAAAGCAGAGGAGTCCTGCCTGCTTTCACCGCACCCCAGCCAGCCAGGGTAGAATGTACACAGCTTTTGCACGCCAAGGACTACAGTTGGAGATCTGGTCACAAAACACAACCCCAGGAGAGTCTATGTGGCACCAGAGAGCCTTTGTGAGGCAACAGTTCCCTTATGTTTCTCTGCTGACATGGGCAACCACCTCCCTCGCTTGCTGTATCCTGCGCAAGCGTCTCGGTGTAAACTGGTGCAGAACCCTGCTCCAGGGGCAGAGCCCAAACGGCTGCGGTGGGGAGAAAAGGCTTTCCTGCTTTCCTAACTAGGGCTGAAGGATAAAATCAGAACCAAGCAGACGTTTTGCTTGAAAAAGCCTCTAAGCATGAGGGATGCCACTTCTCCCTCAATGGCACCATGAAGTCTGATTAACAAGACAAGTGCTGCCCATGGTTACAGTCGGCAGTCAGGAGGTAATGAAGTCTTCAGCTGGCATAACAGGGGCTACCAGCTGCCTTCCAGAGAACACTACGTGGGGTTTCTAGTTAACCCAGTCACCTCTCTTCTGAGCCTGCCCAGGACATTGCTGGGCCCCTTTTCCTGAGTCCCCCATGGTTAATTTTAAAAGAGAAGACGACAATATGGATTCCCTCCTTAATTAACAGTTTTATTAAATAACCCATTTCAAATAATAGTTAAATTCTCTAAATTTATATCATTCTATTAACCATAATCTAATCTCATTAACCTTGAAATCCCCAGTCTTAACTACCCAATTCTATACACCATGGTGCTAGCAGCTAAACTAATTAAATGACCTTCAAACTATTTCTCCTTCATGTATTGGCATTATTTATCTTTGCTCATTGCTCTTCCTTCAAGCTATCACAAAAATCTTCCCCTATGAACTCTCTTCCCGCATGTGCTCAGTACTAGATATGCCACCGCTCTTCCTTGCAAAATCCGTCAGCAACATCTCCAATTTTACTCTAGCTAATATATTCCATCAGCAGTGACCGTTAGCGTGCTCGCTCCTTGGCTTTCATTCTGAATACCTGATGCTTCCACGTCTTCATTTATTTTGCTGTCACTCATTGTCATTTCTCAAAGAAGTCCTTAAAGCAGTGACCTGAGATTTAGCTAGACACAGAGAGCTCCCTTTCGGAGCCGCGGGTAGAGATACCGTGTACCACGATCCTCAAAACTATCTTTCTTGATATCACTCTTTAAACAAGTTCTTCTTTGATTCTCCTAAATTTTGAGCATGTTAACCTCTCCTTAGACTCCCAGGACTGAAGATGCAGCTTCTTCCTGGGCTGATCCAGCTGCAGCTAAAACCCTTGTTTGAAAGCCATCTCCCAAACCATTTCTGTTCCAATGAATTTCCAAGGAAAGGGAGAGCTTGGCATTCTTCCTGACTGATTTGATAGGGTTGAACTTATGGCAGAAGAGAAATGTAAGTGCTCTTTTTCTATAAGCTGTAGAGAGTTTGCAACTTCCCTGACCTTCCTGCAATAATCATTTATGGAATAAGCTGCAGTATTTAGGGCAATAAGACTGCGGTCAACAAAGTGGGATGTTATCTGGCCTGCATCTAAATTAATTTGTCTAGATAAGCATGATGAACAAAATATATAGGCCTGCAAATATTTTTATTTAGCTCTTGTCTTCCATTCCAGATCCTGCCTGACGAACCTGATCTCCTTCTATGACAAGATGACCCGATTATTGGATAAGGGAAAGGCTGTGGACATTGTTTACCTAGACTTTTGAAAAGCATTTGACACTGTCCCCCATGGAATTCTCATGGAAAAACTGGCGGCTCATGGCCTGGATGAGCATACGATCTGCTGGATCAAGCACTGGCTGGATGGGCGGTCCCAAAGAGTGGTGGTCAATGGAGTTAAATCCAGCTGGCGGCCGGTCACAAGTGGTGTCCCTCAGGGATCAGTGTTGGGACCATTTCTGTTTAACATCTTTATTGATGACCTTGATAAGGACATAGAGTGTATCATCAGCAAGTTTGCAGATGACACGAAGCTAAGCAGGAGTGTTGATCTACATGAGGATAGGGAGGCTCTACAGAGAGACTTGGATAGATTGGACTCATGGGACAATGCTAACGGTATGAGCTTCAACAAGGCCAAGTGCCGGGTCCTGCACTTGGGCCACAACAAACCCATGCATCGCTACAGGCTTGGGGAAGTGTGGCTGGAGAGCTGCCTGGCAGAAAAGGACCTGGGGGTTCTAACTGACAAGCGGCTGAACATGAGCCAGCAGTGAGCCCAGGTGGCCAAGAGGGCCAATGGCATCCTGGCTTGTATTAGATATAGTGTGACCAGCAGAAGGAGAGAGGTGATTGTCCCCCTGTACTCAGCACTGGTGAGGCCACACCTTGAGTATTGTGTCCAGTTCTGGGCACCTCAATATGAGAGAGGTATCGAGGTGCTGGAGTGAGTGCAGAGGAGGGCAATGAAGCTGGTGAAGGGCCTGGAGAATAAATCTTATGAGGAGCGATTGAAGGAGCTGGGACTGTTTAGTTTGAGGAAAAGGAGGCTGAGGGGAGACCTCATCGCTCTCTACAACTACTTGAAAGGACATTGTAGAGAGGTTGGTGCTGGTCTCTTCTCACAGGTAATGAGTGATAGAACAAGAGGGAATGGGTTCAAGCTGCAACAGGGTAGGTTAGGCTGGACATTAGGAAAAAATTCCTCACAGAAAGAGTGGTCAGACACTGGAACAGGCTGCCCAGGGAGGTGGTGGAGTCACCATCCCTGAATGTGTTTAAGAGTCGTTTAGATGTGGTGGTAAGGGAGAACTTTGTAGAGTGGAGATGATGGTTGGACTCGATGATCCCAAGGGTCTTTTCCAACCTAAATGATTCTATGATTCTATGATTTCCTGGAAGTGAATGCAGAAGCAGATTTCATTTCCCCAGTAGAGGGTATTGGACCATGTACTTTACTCTATTGAATGCATAGGGATGCACTGTACTTCAAGGAGAAGGCACAGTAAGAAAGCACTATCAACAAAGAAGTGCGCAGGTCACTCCAGAGAGACCACAGATCAGCTTGAGAAGAGGCATTTTTCAAAGCTCACAAACAGAGAAGTTCCACTTTCTATCATTTAGTTCTTCCACATCCAACACGTGTCCCTGAATTACATCTGCCACTTCACTGCCCCTTTGCAGCTGGAGAGCTAACTTGGACTTCTATAAACAAGAGGAGGGAAGAAGGTGACCCATACCTGGCTGCAACTCTGTGAACTGCAGCCTCACTTTCTTGATCACATTTCCTCAGACTTGAATATACACTGCCATTGTGGAACGCATTTCCCTCTACCACCACCACTTGAAAACAAAAGGTTAGAGTTGAAGCCTTTCAGCTGAATTTGTACCTTAGCTAACTAAATAAAGGCCTTTTGGAGGACACCACCTACTATGCTGAGGTCTAAACATCAGGTTAAGAATTTTAAATCAGAAGAAAGAACTGCTGTACTATGTCAGACCAATGGCCCATCCAGGCCACCATCCCCTTTCTGGATGCCAAGGGAAAGAACATGTAGGAAAAAAATCTCCCTTGCTCTGTTCTTTCCTTCCTGTCCACAGCCCAAGTTGCTCCTCATGCAAAAGCTGCCTCCAGTGGTCAGTTAATTGCCTGTGGATCTCTTTTTCAGAAATTCACTTAGTATTTTTCTGAACCAACTGATACCCTTGGACTCCACAATATCCCGTACCAATGTGATCCACAATTTAATTATGCAACTGACAAAGAAACACTTATTTTTAAGCTGTTGTCTCATTATTTCATTAGGAATGCCCTTCCTCTAGCAATATGAAAAACAACATACAGTCTATCTGACATTTTTATACCTTATTTTACAAATCCTGAAGATGTTCCCACTCTCTGTCCTACCTTCCAAGCTGCAATACCTGATCTACTTATTATCCCTGTGTACTGATGCCACTCTGTGCTACTGATCATTCTCATCATTCTCACCAGAGGATTTTCAAATCTCTCCTAATTCTGAGCAGATATATGGATATTATTTTTTCTGATGAGGGTAGTTAAGTACTAGAAGAGGTTACCTAGAGAGGCTGTGGAATCTCCATGGCTGGAGATATTTATAACTTGACTGGACAAGGCCCTCAGCAACTGCCTCTAGACTCATAGTTATCCCTGCTTTAAACATGAGGTTGGTCTAAAGATCTCCTGAAGACCCTTCAGCCTAATTTTTTGTTGGACTCTGTGATTCTGCTACTACTAAAATCTTTTTAGATGGGGCAGAGGCAGAAATAAATGTCATGTTCAAGGTACGGTATAGGCCCACCATGCCTTTATCTTGCTACAAAAGAAATGTTTTCCGGAATGTTTCTTGTTTGCTTTCCGATCATTCTCTAGCTTTTGATTTTCCTCTCTGGCCTTTGATGAGCAGTAACCTGCTGTTCCCAACGATCTGCTTCTGAGTAATGGCAGTTAATTTTGAGTCCATCATTATATGAGTATAGTTAGGGTTGTTGTTCCTCATGTGCATTATTTTGCACTTGTCAACACTGAATTTTATCTGCCATTTTACTGCCCACTCAGTACTGCGGGCTGCTTGTGCGACTCTTCATACTCAGCTTGAGATCTGACTATCCTGAACAGCTCTGCAGTATCTGCAAATAAGGTTTTACTGAATCTGCAATGAAGATAAATGTCTTCACCATTCTGTTTCTTTAAATACCAGTGAAGGGAGTACTCCTGACTGCTCAGATTGTGAGCACTGCAAATATTTCATTAATTCAGGAAAGCCTAAGAGTGAAATAAACAAACCTAGGTCGCATTTACATTACAAAGAGCTACTATACTGCAGGAAGTGGCTACAGCACAGAAGCCCCAGACACAGCTATTACAGTTCAGCACAGGAACACAGCTCAGCGCCCTCAGTGGGTTTTTGCTGCCCCACATGCTGCCATTAGAAGTGGTCTTTGCCCTGTGTGCAACTCTTGTGTTTCTTTGGATCAGAAAAAATTGATCGGTTTCTCTCTGGTGCCTGGGTTGAGTAAAATGCCAAACAAGATTAGTAGCAAAGCTAAATCAGATTTCTAAAGTGCACACTTGTAACAGTCAAAGGGGTTAATAGTAAAAGACGATTTGTTTTGTGAAAATTATTAACTTGACAGCAGTCTCTTTAAAATAAATCATTGCCTTCATGTGGCCCAGCCAAGGGGTCCTGGGTGGAGAAGCAATCGCTCTCCCCTTTCCTGGGGATGGAGAGATCTCAAGAGCCCACAGCTCCCCCTTCCCTTTGCACAGGCAACGAGACACATGCCCCCCGCGTTCTGCGCTGCAAGGGCTCGGCTGCGCTGACCCCCTTTTGCGAGGAAGCCGGTCCAGCCCCACCCTGCAGATCAACAGCCAACAATCTCTTACAGATGGCCTGCTGGCACAGCAAGCCTTCTCCAGAGCCTCACCTGTACTCCCTCTCCTGAAAGAGCTGAACAGGACTGGATCTGCCACACTCTGTCCCGGATTGTGTGTAGGTTCAGTCCCTCGGCAATCTCCGAAGCAGGGGCAGCCGTCAGCAAATCCTGCTTGTTAGCGAATATGAGCACGGGGACTCCACTAAGCTTTTCTTCATCCAAAAGCTCAGCCAGCTCCTATATCATTTACAAGGGAGTGGGTTGGGGGAAAGATGGAGAGAGGGAAGGGAAGAAAACCTTCAACCACCAGTGGTTGTCTCTAATTAGAAATATATTTAGGGCAAATACGGGAAGAGTGTTCCAGTGAAACCTAGATCTTATTATAAAAGAGCAAAAATGTATACAATCATCTCTGCCCAAGGTTCAAAAGCTATTTCTTCCAATTACAGGTTACAAAAATCTTCATCTTGGTCTGAAATTAGCAGTTGCCTTAAAGGGTACAACTCTGTGTTTTACCAGTCCCTGCTCCCAGGAGACCAAAACTGATGAAACAGCAAAAAACATGTAGATCGGCAGAATGAGGAATCTGTCTTAAGTTATTGCCTGACTGGCATTTGTACCTGAGCAGCTGGTGACACCAGTCCTGATATCCTTGCTAATAATGAGTTTCAGGGGTCTGTTCCAAGTTTTATACACTGCAATTTGAGGACTTTTTTTCCCCCCCCAGAAATGAAAATCTCCCTCTCACAAGAAAGTGCTGATGCTTTTGAAGGCATTGGCTAGCTGAAGACAAGCTAGATCAGCTCTACTAGCTGGATTTGAGCTCCATATGCACAGCACACGTTGGGTGGCATCTTGAGAAATGGGTTTGTTCATTCAAAACTGGGTGACTCAAAGAGGTTCTTTTAATAGCTCAAATCTGAATCTGCAGTGGATCAACGATGGCTGAAATACTTCATGTCTAGGGTTGTGCAATGGCCTCATGTGAAACAAGCACACAGTCTCAAATCACTTCCCGACGTGAACATACGACAAACCCAGCAGAACTTGAACCTGTAGGGACTGCTGGCTTTGCAGATAGATGAGTACATGAGATTTCTGTGGGCTCCTTATTTAGCTGGAAAGGTCTCATGCTCTCAGATACAATCCTAACATCTTTCATCCTCTGGCTAGAAACTTTTGGATTAGACTGCAGTCGGGGAGATGCTAAACTGCAGCGGAAATCTGACTCCATCCCCCCAAAAGCAATGTTTGGTTTGGAAACCAGGACGAGAGAATGGAGTTATAAACAGAGTTGGCTGGGAATTTTTCAACAAAATAGGTCTTTCATCTGACACGGCTGATTTATTGAAACCAAAAGTGTTTGTGGAAATATGAGGGGTCCAGGCTGACTCAGGCAAGTGCTCTAAGCTTCTACTTCCTCTCTCTCTCCCAATGAATATTTAATTAATGATATAAAATGAAATATCTCCAAGAGGGGAAAGATTCCCCCCACCCCCAGAACAACCAGCAGTTCTGCTGTTAGGGTGTGTCCATAATACTCAAGAAGCAAAAGATCAAGCGGCTCCTTCAAATCAGGCAGAACAGAGGGCTTTAAACTAAATCTTCCTTTAAACTAAATCTGGGGGGTAAATCTGTTGCTAGCTATTTTGGGACACTGTCACTTTCTGAATTTTACAAAAGAAAATTCAAAAGTCCTATTTTTGCTCCATCCTGAAATACAAAATGTTACAAAACATCAAAACTTTGCAAAACGGAAATCTTATTTTCTGGGCAGTCCTAGTTACAAAGTTCTTAGTGTTTTTTTTTTTTCAATTACATCCAAAAGACAATCAAGTCAATATGATTTCCATTTCAAGTTTGTAAATAAGAAAATAGGATTCCGCAGGGTCTTGGTTTGGCAGGGTTTAAAGGACTTAGAGAAGTTTTTGCTTTCAGTATTAGGCTCCATTTGCTATTATTGTATAACTTTAATGAAAACCGTTCTATTTAAACAGAATTAGGCTACCTATTTTCCTTGTTTCACATCTACCAAAATAATCTGCATTGATGTTGAAAGGCAAGTCTCTTGAAATGCAAATTTCCCTCATAAACAACAAAATCATTTTCCTAACTTTTGTGAGCAAGGGGCACTCAGAAGCACTGAGTTACTTCAAAGGAAGCTGGGCATAAGTAACTTACCTGACCCGTTTCTTCAAACCTCTTCCTATCTGCACTGTCAATGACATAGATCTGAAAAAGAAATGAGAAGTTACTCTTCCCAGAAGACACTTTTCCACAGTATCATGTTCTTAAGTGAGCTGAGCCTAATAATTATGCTTTTGGGCACAAAGATCCATGGTACTATTTATAGCAAATGTTGACAAAACTTCATGACGTTCCAAAAGGAGACGAACCACCTCTTTTAAAGCTGGGGGGTGGACAACCACGTGGGTAGGATCAGAAAGGAGCTGAGGGCAGTACTGGGGTTGCTCTCACCATCTTCCCAGCATCCGTTATCTGAAGAGAACAGGAGACTGCCTGCTGTCTTTTCAAATGACCGGCTTACAAGCTGAAGCTGAGCACAGGAGGGCAAAACCTGGGGCGCCAGACATGGTCTTTCATCCTAGCAAACAGCGTACAAGCACTGCAGTGGTGTGACTACGCCATGCTGCCCTCTAGCAGGACGCATCACCTCCTCAAAGAGCCACCAAGGCACACAATGGCACTCAGGGGACAGACTGGGGACATTGAGTTCCTCTCCATCAGAAAATCCTACTGTAACCTCCTGGAGCAGGTGGTTGGGGAGGAGGGCTGGATCCAGCCTGTGAGACCCTTATCTTCAGCTGTCAGCTTGTCCACCAGGATGATGGAGAAGACTGGCTCACAAAGACTGACAGCAGAGGCCTGCCACCCTCTCAGGGCTAGGCACCACGTCTCACAGTCCACAAGGAGGTCCCAACCAGACACCTGTCTCTTGGATGGAGAAGGACGGATCCCCTGGCCTGCAGAATCCCCTGCCTTGAGAGGGGGTCTCCACCCTCTCCAAGCAGCATGGCACGTGCTGATTTCTTGCTGTAAATGCAAACAAACCTTCTCAGTGAAGGCAGATGTAGGCCGGCACAGGCTAAAAGGCTCCTCAAAGGTCCCCCTAAAGATGTAATTAGCAAGTCCAGCCACCCTCCTTCCCCCTAGCAATGCTATTGAAGTTCAGAGCACACAAATATCAAGCTGCATCTAAAGAAATGGGGAGCCTCAGTATAACACTTAAGCAAGAATACCTTAGTATCCCTTTTTCATTACTTGGTACAGGAAGGTTTTTGAAGGAGAAGGGTGCTGGGACAGCAGACAGGGACAGGACTGGTGACAAACACTGAGCATTTTGCTTCCAGTCCCTGCCATTCCCCATCAGCAGTGATTGAAGCTGCTAGCATGTCATCTGCACGCTCTTTGGTGGCTTACAGGGAGCAAGTGTCAGCCTGGTTTTCAGGGAATAGATGAGCACAGCACCCCGCCATGAAGATAAATGGCATCCTTGCAGGCAGTCTCAGCATAAGACTCCACGCTTCCAGGATAATTTTGACCAAATAGTAGGGGGAGGGAAGATCTCTAGCAGCAATATCCATTAAACTGTAGGCACTCCCTTAATGAGCAGTGTTAGAGTTGTTTGAAATGGGACCAAACACGCAGCAGGAGACTCTGTATGCCAGGCCTGAGGAGGTAACCCAGCAACCTCCCAGATGTCTTTGCTGATCACTTGGGGTCTGCAGTCCTCCTGGGGCCAGGCTGATGCACACTGACAAGAGGCTGGGGGACATGTGGCAGGGCTGGACGCAGCTGCGTGGGGACACGTCAGCAGCGCACGCACTTTGTGCCATGTGATGGGGAAAGGCCCGTGGGCACGGCATGACACACAGCGTCTCCCCATAATGTGATCCCAAGCATGTACACCAATACTGTATCAGCTACGCCTGTCCTCTCTGCCCCTCCCAGGCATCCGCCCCTGTGCATCCCATTTCGGGTAGGAAATACAGACCAGAAGAAAAGAAGGAGATGAAGGGCTGGCAGTTATGCTCTGGGGTGAGACTGGACTGTCATCTGTCCTTCAGGACATCTCAGGGGAAGCTCAGCAACACATGACGGCAACAGTCAAATGGTACTTCTCAACTGAAAGGCAGCACCGCCCATATTACGATGCTTCTCTAACTGGCAAGGAAGAGCTCCAAGTCCCAACCAGCCAGGCTTTCTCCTGCACCACTCCGTTCCTTGCTAGGGAGCTATTTTGCAAGATGAGATTGGAGACAACAGCGCTCAGGGCAAGAGCCACAAAAGCACAGCACAGAGAAGTTAAAGTATGTGCAGAGTGCCTACTTCCAAACCAGAAAGCACTGTGCCAAATAGCTGCAGGTGCCTGTCTGAATATGCAATCAGCCAGATATCCACACCTTATTTGCCTGGGTTAAGCTTCCAAATATCACAGGTGTGTGATGCAAGACCAAGCTCTCATTCAAAGGCACCTGCATGGATTTGAATTTGCAATCACTTCCTGCTTTTTAATACCCTTTAGAGGGTCCTTTCTGCTTTGTGCAATATAGTTTAGGAGAAGACAGGAGCAGGGGGTCCTGGGAAATGTAGCATATCTCATCTCCACCTTCCTTCTATGGCCAGGGCCATACAAGAGCCTGTTTCTGTCTGTGGTGCTTGGTAGCACAATTTGCCAGTTTGAACAGCCATTGAGTATACCACATTGGAGAAATGGAGCTTGAGAAAGAAGTTTCCTGTAAAGCTGGGTGCCTCCTTTGAGCAACAGGCCAAAACAAAACCTGGAGTAAGTGGGTTGGGCAGAAATTGCAAGTGGTGGGACTGGATGAAGAAATAACCTGAGGGATAAATTGGCTCAATTTACAGAGGCACAACTTGCACCAGGTTAGTCAGAGGGTAAAATTACTGGCTAAAATGGGGGTGAGGGCTGGCAGAAGAGAGAGAAGATCATCCGCATATACTTGATCCTAGTTTTGGTGTATACGGACATAATGAAGCACTGCACTAATATGCCCACAGCTCCCAGCCTGGGACTCGGAGTCAGCACGGAGTGCAGGCAGAGGAGCTCATGTCCATGTATGTACAAGTTATTCCCTCTGAATTCACACTGCCGCTTCCCCCAAACTGATTCTGCTTCTATCTACACATTTTCTTACTCTTACGAAAATAAAGGTTTTCCCTGTACATTGCTTTAACTGGGGTGGGAGGAGGGCAGGAAAAACAACTACTTTCATCTCCTTCAGTCTTCAAATTCACCTTTATTTCTGCACCTCCCATGCAGCACACTGGGAAGGAGGGAAGCCCACAGGCCAGTGTAGCTCATTGCCTTTGCCAGCAGTGTCTTCCAGATATTGTTCTGCCGTTGCACAGTCTCTGCAGCCTGAGCACCTGCCACAGCAGACAAAGATCCCCTAGCTGCTGCTTTGCAGAGTGTTGACTTTGATCTGCACAGCTACTGCTTCCCCATCACACACAGCTGCAGAGCGTGGACTCAATGGGCACAGTCACCTCACAGCCATGCCACGTCCCCCTTCTTGATGGCCACAGAAGCGCACGTGAAGCGTGTCCTGCTAGGTTCTCAAATCCAGATCTTTCCCCTAGGAAGATGTCACCATTACTCTTTGCAAAAGCAACCAGCTGGATTTATGCTGCGGTGGATGCCCTCAAACATCAGATTCCAAATTAAGGCTGAAAAAAAAGAGATCACTGACGGTTTATTAGCACCATTTAAATACAGCTTCCTTTGGACAATGTTTTCTAAACCTGCAGGTGCAGCCAGGCCCTTCAGGACCCTGACATGAGCCTTGGAGTAGAGAGCCTATTCCTTGTTGCACTGATCCTTCTGTGGAAGTGCACTGAAGCTCCTGACACACTAGTGAGTATGTGTGTGTGACAGGAGGGAGGAAGGGCATCTTAGAGACAGCTTCCCACTTTCCCATGGGAGCCCTGCAGACCTTGCTTAGAATAGCCTTTTCTCTGTTCCCACAGGCAACGTTGCTTGGAGTGGGGAGAGGTCTGGAGCCCCCAGCCTGCCTTCATCCTGGCACACGTGGCTGCATGTTAGAGGTGATCTTTGAAACTAGTCAGGACATCACTTGGAGGGTCCCAGGGTAATGTGGTCTGGCACGGAAACACAAAGGTCCCACACTGTAAATATAACTGTAGTCATCTGTAGCTAATTGTAAGGTAACAGCTAGGTTGTCGAAAACATTAAAGGACAGTCTTATGATTAGAGGATCAAAAGAAAAAACAAGGGGTCTCTCTGTGTCCCTCAGCCAGAAGCTTTCCTATCTAACATAGCATTTAATTCTGCTGTGCCTCAGTTTCCCCAACTAGAAAACAAAGGCAGCGTACTGGCCTACCTCTACACATGAAGCTTAAGTCACTAATGCCCATGACAGGCCTTCAGAGTCTCCAGTGAAAGGAGCTATAGATGGGTAAACGGCAAGTTATTAACGTTCTTTCATTTGAAGGAGACTGAGATGAGAGGAAAGGAACTGGCTATAACTAGCACTATCCTGTGAAAGTAAAAACATACAACTGAATGATTTCTCCAAACATCACTGTATTTTTCTTACTGCACCCAACCAATCTTGCCGTTTCACTCAGAATAACTCCTGTTACAATGGCAATGGTGTTGCTGAGGACTGGGACATTACATTACTTGTTCCTGAATTTCTGGCTGAGACCTTGGAAAGCCATTGCATGAACACAGCATTCAAGTGCAGCCAATACTCACAAGGATATCAGTGTTTTCAAAATAGTTCCTCCAGTACGGCCTGATCTTCCTCTGGCCACCTATGTCCCATACATTCAGCTTGAAGCCTTGAGACTGTACACTTTTGATGTTAAAGCCCTGGAAAAAGCAGAAACAAAACCATATAGAGCATAAACCTGAATGGCTGAAGCACATTCATAGGCAGACATTAACACCTTATATATCCCATGCCTGCAACGTGCAGCAAGATGGGCTGGGCAGCCAGAAAGATGGATCAGCTGTGGGAGAGGCGCTGGCGAAAGTGAACACAGCCACCAAACCATCAGTTTGCCAGTGCTCTTGGATCAAGGGGTTGACACTGTTATGGCTACGGAGACACATGATGCAGTTAGTACCCTGGGAGGGCTCAGCAGGGTGGGTGCAGGAAGAGGTGGGAGAGCTGCAGATAAGGAGAAAACAAGGGCGCTGTGAGAAGCAGGACTGAGCCTGTGAAAGCTGAGTAGAGTCCCAGCTAACATGAAGCCAGAGGTCTCAGCTCAATTCGACACGACACAGCTAATGCTGGGCTTAAAAGAGCAACAGCTGCATGTCTGAAGGGTCCATTTCATCAATTAGAGCACCAATTGAAAGGGCGTTCAAGTAGAAAAACAGGATGTGGCGTGGGCTGGCAATGTGCTGCCACACAACCCAGGGGACTGGGGCTTGGAATTGGGGTGTCGAGGCTGGGAGCTTTGGGAGGCAGCTACGGTGTGGGGGGAAGCATCTCCCATAGCTCTCTAGCAACCTCCTCTGGTCAACACAGGAGCAATGCTGCAGTGCTTCTGATGGGAGACATCCCTCTCCCCAACCCTGAGGCTCAAAGAAAGGGGACCACAGTCGTCTGAGAGGGATTGCTGGAATACGCAGGACCCTTGCAGTTGGCTGGGTGAAAGATGCAAGGAGATAAGGGCTTGCCCAGTGCTGCAGCATCCCCCGTACACGTCCCCTGTTTGGCAAGGACAACAGGAACAGAGTCACATCCATGCAACCCCAGCATGACCCAAAACCCTTCCGCAGAACTTCTTGTCACTCATCCACTTTTGCACGACCTGACAGATCTGGCCTCTTGCTCTCTGGCTCCTTCAGGAAGCCTCCTCTTATGCAGAAAACACACAAACTTAATGATGCACCAGGCTCCATTTGCTCTCCCTTTTACTGAAATACTCTGCTGAATCATTAGTGCTTTGTATAAGGCAGGTGGGACCACAAGAACTGCCTTGGGCAGGGAAAGGCCTTCCTCACCTGTGTTGGCGTGATGTGGCTGATGTCCTCAGATGCCAACTGTTTCAGGAGTGTGGTCTTCCCTGCATTATCCAGTCCCAAGAGGAGGATTCTCACCTCCTGGTCTGGGGCACTTTTCAGTTTACGGAGGATTGACAGTAAACCCTAAATCCGCAAGAAAGATCATAGCTGTTAATCCCCCCCCCGACTCTCTCCCCCCACCATGCCATGCCCTCTTCCCTTGAAATCAGTTCTGTATGGCGGTGGATCCCAGGACACCTTGAACCCCTTCCTGCAGTCCCTATTCCCATTACCTCTTCTACTCCTCAGCCCTATTTTCCTTCATCTCGGAGAGTACCGACGAGGTCTCATACAGCACAAATGTCACTCAGTGGGGTGCACCACTGGCTGCATTGCTCTTGTCACACAGCTGTCTGGCATTCTCTGTGCCAGGAAGACAGTGCCTACGCATATCATGTGTAGGAGCTGCAAACCAAGTTCTTGCGAGCTCTTCATTATCTTCATCAGAGGGAAAACCCCATTAATTTAATCTCCTTCCTAGTTAACTGCAGGTTACTATGTACCCGACATCAGTTCTTTTCATAATAACTCCCTGATCATCTCAAACCCCGTTTATCTGTCTAAAACATGCTGGACCCATGGGGCACGTGCAGTTCTGATTCTCAGGATGTAGCACTTAACAACTGTCTCAGATCACCACACATCCTCGCTAAGAAAAGCACAGTGGATTTCAGTCATTAGCCAGGCTCAGCTCTCTGAGCTGACAGTATCACTCAGGATTAGGAAACAGAATATGCAGGTCATCTCATTTACAACCACGCACGTTACAGCAGCACACCCAAGCTTTTGTCAGTGCCATCGCTCAGAGACCTGCACCTCTCTAAAATGTCTGGAAAAACATTCCAGATCCTGGCACGTAACCGAGAGATGCAAATCGCCCCACTTCACCTGCCTCTCACTGCCCAGCCATCCCCACAGGACAGGGGCAGTAGCAGCCGAGGGCAGAGGAGTGGGCTGCAAGTCCAGGACTGTCTGGGTATCCTTGGCCACGCTGACGTGCTGCTCTGCACCCCCTGCTTGGCAGGGACCGCTCCTCAGAGCCTGAGCAGCACACACCACACTGAGACCCAGCCTGGGGACACAGATGCTCTTGCAACTAATTTGCCTGAACAAATCTGGGGCAGGAATACACCTACAGCCCTTTCTGGAGCCCTCAGGAATCCTGCCCGGTCTCTCACAAACAATTCCCATGTTGAAGACTCAGAGCCACGAGCAAAGTTCAAATACCAGCACAAACCTGTGCCCATGGGGCCCCGTCTCTCAAGCTTTTTTGTTCTCCCATTTGCAAAATGGAGACAAAGCTTCTCGTCAACCTGCAAGGGTGAATCAGTTAAATGTCATGAAGTGCTTTGTTGCTATGAGGAACTACACCCTCTAAATATTCCTGCTGGGAGCCAAGGACTATTTGAGCCGTGAAGGTTGCTCCCAATCCCCTCCAGATCACGGCAATCAGAAACCTGTCCTCAAGATAAAGAGCTGCAGGATGTGGTACAACTGTCACCGCTGCAACGCATCCCCCCGGCTGTAGCAGTGCCCTTCTGCTGACTCCTGGAGAACCCCACCTCAGCCATTTGGAAACCAGGGCTTTTGACTGCTCATCACACCACTCCAAGGTGGGGAGTGTTTTGGAAAGGTCGCGATACCAAAGTTTTCAATAACGCAGGATGAAAACACACTGAGATTTGAATGCACGCACGTGAGATTCCATCCACCCCTCTAAGCATTTTCGATTTGCAAGTAATTTATCAATTTTCCATTTAATTACCACACACAGCTCAAAATACATGCACAACGCATAAGAAACAGGCAGAAGAGAAGGAACTTAGTAAAACTGGGTTTGAAGATTATCTGTAGAAAGTTGCAGGATTGTCACTGTTGCTGTGCTTTTAAAAACCACTGTGGAAAGCCGAGGTTCACAAATTCAGAGCTCGCGCAAGGAACAGCAAAACTGCAGTCTTACAGCCCAATATGCTGGCTTAGGGTATCACCTATTTCATAAACAGGCTGGTAAAAAAAATGGGAATCCAGGCCCTACTGAAGAGCTGTTAATCAGGAATGGGGTCTGCTTGGTAGCGGGTGCCATGCCTGCACGGTGCAGGCACAGTAAATCCCCCAACTGCTTTTAGTGGAAGCGTGCAGGCCTGTAACGTCACGTGCTGAGCCCTAGGGGCCAGATGCTCACAGCTGGGTCTCGCCTGTGGGCCCGTAGCTAATGAATTTGAAGGGCTGTGTTCAGTGCAGCTGGTCGCTGCAAAGCATCCCAACCCAACAGCTCATCCCCCCCGGCCACAGCGCCCAGCCCCTGTTCTGCTCCGATGACGGTCCGTACTTCCACACGTCTGAGGGAAGAAAAAAGGAACAGCCACAGAAATACCTCTCATGCTTACTTGTTTACATGTACGTCCTAAGTGCCCTTGACATCATTAAAAAACACAAGTTTTAACTGCATGAATAGCAACACACATTTTCTTTTCACCTGCAGTCAAATTTACAGTTGTGTTTGTTGGCTTGTAAATCCACGGATTTCAGCTCAGTGTGGACAGACCCCACAGGAGCAGGAACTCTAAAATTCACACATTCTCCCTCCTTTCCAGGGAAAAACTGAATTTCCCATTCTTATGGGCCTGACCCAAAGCCAACATACACCAGCCAAAGTACTACTGACGACTTCAGAGAGCTCTGAATCAGGCCCTATTATTTTAGTTTATTGCTCAGAGTTAAAAAAAGAAGCTGTTGAAATGCTAATCCTATTCACAGCACCACTTGCTAAGAGCAGAGCAGTGTATCCCAGAGCAGATCAGGATTAGGAGCCCTTTATATTTCAGAATTCAACTCCAAAATACTGAGCGCAAAGAAATGTGTTACAAAGTATTGCTTATCTACCAAGGAGCAATTCCCAGGGGTCGGGAAGAGGAACAGTTGTAAATGTTAATAGAGCTTCTCCCATTGTAGACAGATGCTATTTCTGGGCTAGTATGACAGCCTACGAGAAAACGATCAGCATCGTTCCATATTCTACTCAAGTGACACTGCTGCATGGCTGATCACAGGATTATCTGGGGTAGCCAATAGAAGAGAGGATATATATAGAAATAAAAGTATTCTCTAAGGTATAAAGTAAGCTGATTTAAAAGGCTGGAAGACAAGCAAGCCAACATAGAGAAGTGGACTTTATTTCAGTAGCTGCCAGCATAGGTTACATGGCCTGTACCTACAACTTAAATCAAGAGCCAAATAATAGTATTGGCTACTATGATTGTTACTATTTTGTAAATATTATTTAAAACTTGCACCCAGCATTCTCCCTCCAGTTAGTGAAGATTTAAGATTAAGGAAAGTCATGCACAGATGGGTTTCTAACATTTTTAGTTTTTTTAGTTGGTCTTATGAGCACACTGGCTAGGAAGACAAAAAAGCATTTCCTGACAGCTTAGTAGACTGGAAAAAATAACTCGGCCTAGTTGCTTGTTGCATGCCACCACTATGTGGGACAAGCAGCCCTTACTGCACTCACACTGATGGATGAGCACTCCTCTGATCACAAAACCAATGCTGAGACTAACTTGGGCTAACGAGAGTCAGAAAGCAAGCCCTTGTTATTGATGGGAAATGTCAGGTAGAAAGCCATGAAATGGGAAAATTTGGTGCAAAGAGGATGCTCAGAAGCAACAGGAGAGGAGCAGGCCTTTGAAGCGGGGCAGCAAACAAATGTCTCGAGGCTGGGACTTAACTCACAGCGAGGAGGGAGGATGCCTGGGATGCCTGCATGGCAGCCAGGCTAGTGGCACCCACTCACTGGGGTGTCCAGGGTGAGGAGCAGGATAAGTTCTGAGCAGGACGGTGGAGATGTCAGCTGGCTGAGGAGCTGCAGAGACAACTCAGAGGAGTATAAGGGCAGCGTGTCATTTGCACAAAACTAAGCAGACTGCGGCATCTGTAACAGAGAAGGGAACTGCAGATGCTGTTCAGATAATGAACAGCACAGTGTGGCAGCGTGTGCAGCCTTTGCGAAGGGCAGCCGTACACAGCAACTCAAGGCTGGGCACTGTCAGCCAGCAACTGCTTCTTGGTCACCTCTGGGTTAAGCAAACTATGTTTTATATCAGATTGTCTTGTTTAAAAACATCTTTGTCCTTGATGGAGAGGGTTTTCTTTACAAGCACCATGAGGAGACAGACTGATGGGGTCAGCAATGAGGAGACTGCATTTTCCAGACAGTGAGTGGGGACATACAAAAAGGAAAAAAAGACTCCTGACAATTACTATGAAATCAGAGTGGGGCATTAAATTCAGAGATGCAACTAAATGGGCAAGAGCACTCATAAACACATCGAGCATGAAAGCAAAGCTAACCATCTTATTAGCATCCTTCAGAAAACAGGGATGTGTGGTTTTATGAAAGTATATCATTGCTAGGTTTAAAATACCCACTGAATTATCAAAGGACTTTCAGTTATAGCTGAATGCAGTAATCCCATTCTCTTAAAAAAATAAAATACAGACATACATAAAAATGCAGTGACATTTATAGTCCTAGCTAAGGGTTTTGTGGGTTTATTCAGCTTTAAATCCATGCTGTATATGGGTCTTTTGAACTAGTTGATGCATGTAACTACATCCTGTACCACAGAAGCCGCTGAAAGGAAGATTCACTTTATAGGCCAAAGCAAAAATTGGTTTGGGACAAACAGAGCATTGAGATAATCTGTTTAAATATTGTATCAGATTGGCAATATAAAGCCATAATGGAAAGAACAATTTCCCCTTGTACTGAGGGCTGGATACGTAGGGCATGGATAAAGCACAGCCCACAAGCCGCTGCAGAGCACAGTTGATTCCTATTAGGAAAGAGAAGTAAATGTATCCTGTTTAACTTTATTAGCCACAGAGCTCAGATAATGAATTTAAAATAAAACCACCCTCAGTCACCAGCAATTGCTTATCTACTAGATGTGGATATTTAGCTAGAATCAAATCAATTCACCAAGATGCAATACAGCCACAAAGCTCAGCACCTCAGCCTGCCGCTGCGACCACATCTCCCCCATCTCTACACCGCTGCATGGACGCCCTCTTCACCGCTGCTGCAACCACAAGTCACTTGTCTTCACCCTCAAGGCCCTTCCTAGCCAAGCACGCTTGCCATGGAGGTGATGGCTCCTGTCTCCCTGTGGCTTGTGATGCCAGCCCCAGCACTGCCGAGCTCGATTCTCAAACCTTTATGCCTTTCCTACAACCGTGGGAGAAACTTCACAAAATATCCATAAAACCACCCTGTGATTCTCCTGCTAATTCCTTCTCTGCCACACCTACAATTTTTGATGAGGTTTAGGGGCGGCGAACATGCCAAGTTCAAACATGTCTTGGGCTCTCCTTACTCGTATCGCTCGGTTATCGCTCACCTCAGATAGACCATATTTCCACAGTGTGGGGAACATCTCCATGTTCTGCCTTCACAGCATCTAGAGCAGCTCTGGCCCACAATTTACTTTTACTAAAGCAACACGGTAGCGGTTCACTGTTTTTAAAGAGTAAGTTAGAGGGTGCACATTATGGTTTCAGAAAATCATGCAGGAGAAGCTAACATGGGGGAGGACGAGGGGCTTACTTGAGCCAAATATCCACTGCTGAAGGCAGGATACTTGAGGCTACATTTGTCGTCAGGGTGCAATCCTGTTCACACAGAGCTGGAGGAAGGGAGTCCTTCCTGACAACTGCACTGATTAGCTGGTGCCCTGAAGAATGACGTTTGATTACCTTTATCTTCGGCTGCAGAACTGCAAATGTCACTAATGGTCATAAAATCACCCAGTCTTTTTCAAAATACAACTGAAGTAAATTAATCTATTGAGCACAGTTTATTCAATACTTCTTATTCTGGCAAAACTCCCAAAAAATCATTTGCTTGCTGCATGTCTCCACCATATGGTGTCATTCAATGCAGACTTTCTTTCCTGCATTGAAATCCAAAATTTAATGGAGTCGAGTCACCTACAGAGTTTTTCCAGCTCAAAGCTACTAACACAGTTTTCTGCCAAAGAGGTCGCAAAGCACTTTCTGTTTTGGTATATTATATTAACCAATACCAGCATGAATCCTCCTTTCATAATTAAAATCAAACTTCTCTGGTTTTAGCAAGTTTGAAGGAAGTGTTATGCCCTGTGCAGAGAAGATATGATGCCCAGCACTGGACAATGTCAGCAGTCTTTGGTTTCAGAACTTGAAAGTCTTGGCCAATTGCTGGTATACTGTCCTATCTGCAGGTAGTTTCTCATATAAACGTCTCAGCAATCAGTAAAATAAACCAAAAACATGACATGGAACTGTACTGGGAAACTAAAGCAGCAAGGCACTATTAAAGCTCTTGAAAGCTTTTTGCCTTTTTTTAAACAGGGACGTTTCAGACAACGAGGGACAAAAGAAAGAAATTCTGGGTATGAGGTACACCTACAGCAGGCAACACATAGATGCTGGTTTTGCTAGAAACATGAGCTCAAGATCAGGAGAAAGTTGCCTGACCACACATTTAGCTACGCTGGTATTTCATCCTCTCCACCAGATCTGCCCACTGTCAGCTAGATACTCCATGACTCAGTTTCTTCAACTGCAAAGCAGGGCCACGCTTTGACGACCCTGGTTTTGACACAATGATGTCATCTTCTATCAATGGTTTTAGAAAAACACTGGCCATCCTCGGCTCTCGCCATCTATCAATAACATACTATCTCACTTGGTAAAGACTGTTATTACAGTGACAGGGAAGCCACAAGCTCTGTCTCACACAGCATTTCCTAAACTTTGGAAAGCTGCATATCCTTTCATGTAGCAGCCTCCCTTCGCCCTTGCTGTGCACCCACCACAGATGCTGCTTAACGGCGCCAAAGACTTCAGTGCTACACATCCCTCATGCTATGCAGTTTTATAGCTCATCTTTCCCTCCGTGCTCCACCTATGACCTTCCACCACCCCTGCCCCACAGCTGTGAGAAATGCTGGTATGCTCTACAGAAGGAGACACTTCCCCTCTGTACTTACTTGGATGAACACTGAAATAATTTAAACATCAGCATTAACCCTTTTATCACTGGAGCAAGCAGTCGTTGAAGGGGGTTTAAGCACTTCCCAATGCAATCAAGACATGCCAGAAATACGCTCATGGGCAGCTACCATGGCTCAGATGACAAGCAGTAAGTTGTTACATCAGGCTGTGTGGATCATTTCTGACTGCTGACCCACACCTCCAGGCTGCCATAGCTGCTTGGGATGTATTTGCTGGTGTTTCAGAGAGTTTCTACCACTAAGGATTATTCTGTTTTAGCAAGAGTTGAGAATCTAGAGAGACAGTACAGAGCTCTGCAGTCCTCTGCCCAGCCCAGCCAGTCCACCAGGCACCCCAAAGCGCCACCCACCCTGCCTGAGAGGCTGCAATTCAAAAAACAACTCCCAGAAATGGAAAATAGACAGAGAGGCAGTAAAATGTTGTATCAAATAACACGAACACTGGAAAACACCCAGTCCGCCCTCTCCACACACAAAGCGCTCGGATAACAGCAGCCAGATCCCAGACTACACCAGCTTATCAGGACATCACAAGGCACAAGAGCAGATTTGGCTAGCAGCAGCTGCAGGCCAAATGTGTCCCACAAAGCACTGCACTGCTGGAGGCAGCTGCCCTCATCTTTACAGCAGATGTCCATCCTGTGATGGCTTCGGTGTCTGGTGTGACATGCTCCATCATCAACTGATCTAAAATAGAGCAGATCCCACAGACCTTATCTCAGTCTCTCTCCCTGTGGCCCAGCAGGTGGGGACACAGCCAGAACTAATCCAGTGAAGAGGAGGAGCTGCCTTTGCTGCTCTCACTTATGCCTCCTCCCATGCTGTCCACTTGCATGAATCCAGTTTGTGTCCAGAGGGCTCCTGGACAAAACATGGCTTCGCCCTTGAGGAAGCTCTTTCCCCATTGCTATTTCCTTCTGCCTGTGCTCTCTCCACACACTTCATCCTCAGTCGTGGCTCCCCCACCTACCACAGCTCTCTCTTACCACTCCTCACCCAGCAGCCCCAACCTTTCCTTCCAGTCCTTGCACCCCACTTGTCCCACCCCAACTACTCCGACATCTAAACCCAGGTTGTTTCCAACACCCGATTCCATCACCCAACCTTACTCCAACCTCGATTCAGACTGCACTATACCCTTACCACCCCACCAGCCTCCCAGTATAGCCCTCCACCCTAACCAAATCCTTCACTGCATTCCAGACCCCAGTTCCTCCTGTTGGTCCACATTGCTCCCTCGCAAACAATTCATTTCTCCCCTTGAAAATTTCTTTCCTCCCTGACTCCTCTCTTTCATCAGCATCAAAACTCCAATTCCAGCCCTTCCCACAGTGTATTCTTATCTCTTCTTTTCAGCCCAGACTGTCCCTCATTTCCCCAGCCCCTGGCAGAAACGTCCAGAACACAACATCCCAGCAAACTATTCTAGCCAGCCAATGTTGACTGGGTTTTCCCAGTGACTCACCAGACTGTTCATCCCACCCAACTGGCAGATTTTTTTCAGCCCCTGAGCACTACGTCTCAGTCCTGTCCATCCCTGAACACCCAATCCCTTCATCCAGGCTTTCTCTGCCATGACTGAACTCCTCTTCTAAGGCTGTTTATCAACAACCAGCCCTTCCATCTCACCAAGGTCTCCTGTAGCTCCCTCAACTCCTGTGGCCAGGATCCAAGCCCCAGGATGGCCCTGTCCTATCTTGGCTAGATTTTCCAGTGTCGTTTTGTAACTGCAGATGCTCTCAGACTCTCCACAGTCAAACCCTGAACACTGTCCTCCATCCTCGCCAGGCTCCTCCATTGCTCCTTCCCTCTTCAGGTAAAGTGGGCCGCTGCCATCCTGCTCCCCAGCCCTCTTGAGCACTCATTGCTCCATCGTGCCTTCCACACCTTGACAGAATCAACTCCAGGCAGGCTAACCCCATCTCAACTAAGTCAGTCCCCCATAGCATCCTCCAGCCTCCCAGCCCCTGCCAGGACCCGACTCAACCCCCTTCTCCAATCCCCATAGCCTCCAGCCCCAGCCAGGGTCTCCTGTAGCTGGAGGCGCCAGATTTACACTGCACCCAGCCCTAGCAGCATCCCTTGGGCTGGGTGCCCCAGCCCACACGGACCCAGGCCCCCGTGCCTGACTAGATGCCCCTGCCCTGCCAAGACCCCGGTGCCCCAGGCCCCCGCGCTCCCCCCGGCTGGGCACCCGGTGATCCCAGGCCTGCCAGACCCCTAGA
Organism: Rissa tridactyla; assembly: GCF_028500815.1. NCBI lineage: Eukaryota > Metazoa > Chordata > Aves > Charadriiformes > Laridae > Rissa > Rissa tridactyla. The sequence continues at coordinate 58,861,654 of NC_071471.1, forward strand.
GGTGGGTGTCGCCAGCCCTCACGGTCCCAGCCCTGCCAGAGCGCCTGCTGCGAACCCCGGCCGGGCAGGCCGGCCCCACGGCCCGGGGCCCGCCAGGCCCCCGGGCGGGTGTCCCCGGACCCGATTACCCGTAGCTCCCCTGCGGGGGGCGCCCCCAGCCTCATGCCTGCCGGGCCCGGGCCCCCGCTGCCTGCCGGGCCCGGGCCCCGCCGCCCCCCGCCCTACTCACCATCCTCTACGCGGCTCCGGGGTTACCATGGGCAACTGCGTCACACACACGCCGCCGCTACGTACGGCGTCAGCGCTTCCCGCCGTACGTACGGAACGTGCCGACGGCAGGCGGGAGGGGCGGAGCCAGCTGCGGGGCGGGGGGGGGGAGGAGGGGGGGCGGTGCTGGGCTCCGCCCCCTCACCCGGCGCGTGCGCATAAGGTGGAGCGGGGGGGAGATGGGCGCGGCCGCTCGGGTCCCTGTGATTGGCTGAGGGCGGCCACGCGTCGGAGCCTGGGGGCAGGTGGGGGCCACGTGGGCGAGAGACGGCGCGCGAGGGGCCTGGGGACGGCAGGTAGGGGCCACGTGGGGCCGCGCCACGGCGAGCGGGGCGGGGAGGGGAGGGGCGGGCTGTGCGGGGCGTGCGGGGCAGTGGCGTGGGAAAGGAAGGGAAGGGAAGGGACAGCGCGGTGGCATGGGACAGCGCGGTGTGGCAGGGATGCGGGCATCGGTGGGGCTGCGCAGTGCCGCCACAGGAGGGTGCAGTGCCACAGCGGGTGCCGGCAGCGTTGGGGAGGAGGGATAGGAGGGTGCAGAGTACTGCCGTGGGGGCATGCAGTGCCACAGGGGGACGCGGTGCCATGCCCTGCGCACACGAGTGCGGGGCGCAGGGTAGCGCCCCAGCGGGGAGGGCGTGCGGGGCAGTGCTGTGCAGCCCCTGGGAGGGGGGAGCTGGGCCCCGCGGTGCTGTGCAGCGTGATCCCACCCCAGGGAGGGGGTGCCAGGTGCTGGGTGGGGGGCAGCGCAATTTTGGGGACCCCACGGAGGGAGGGCGGTGTGCGAAGGAGTGGCCTCTCCGCAGCGTTCGGCCGGCAGCAGGGGCGCAGGAGGCTCCCAGGCTCAGGGCTGCTGAAAGTCCAACTTTCCCGTTAAATATAAACCTGCCATGGCTCTCGCTCAGTTAACCGCCCCTGTGGCCGTGGCAGGCAAGCCAGGCAGGATCCTCCCGAGCCGCTTTCTCCCCCTGCCCAGACCCACGGCGAAATGGCCACTGTCCCCCTCGGCTTCAACATCGATGCCCCACGCTGGGACCAGAGCACCTTTGTGGGGCGCCTGAAGCATTTCCTCAACATCACTGACCCGCGGACGGTGCTGGTGCCGGAGGAGGAACTGGACCGGGCCAAGGCCCTGGTGGAAGGCTGCAGGTGAGGGGCCAGGGGACAGCGGGGGCAGGTGCCATCCCTGTGCCCGTGGCCATACCCGATCGCCCTGCAGGGCCATGGGGGGATGGAGACAGTCGTTCCCCAGTTGGTGCGCTGGGACGTAACATCCGTCGGAGGTGGTTCCAGGCTTCTCCCAGGAACTTCAAGCTGGGACAGGTTTCCCTTGTGGGAGATGTTTCCTCTGCCTTTCATGTTTGGTGCCCGGGGCACAGAGCCCAGTGGTGCCGGGTGCTGTTGAGTCTGTGCGGCTCTCCCTGACGGGCTCTGGGCTTGCAGGGCCGGGCTGGTGCCACCGGGAAGCAGCCAGGAGCAGCTGCTCTATGCCAAGAAGCTGTACGACTCAGCCTTCCACCCTGACAGCGGCGAGAAGATGAACCTCATCGGGAGGATGTCCTTCCAGGTGCCGGGGGGCATGGCCCTCACCGGCTGCATGCTCCAGTTCTACCGGTGAGCTCCTGGGGATGAAGCCGTGACAGCCCCCAGCCCCTCGAGGGGTCCCTGATGGGCAGGACACGGCCAGTCTGTCTCCTCTGGGGCTGGCTGCTGCCCGAGGCATGCCCGTGGCTGCTGTGCCTGCCTGTGTCCCGTGGCCAAGCCCCATGTCCCTGTGCCCTGTCCCCAGCGCCCAGCCTGTGGTGGAAGCATTGTGGATCCTCCTGGCCCTTGGTACAGCTGGGGACAATCTCGCTTCACCCTGAGCTCTCAGCTCTGCTCAGCTCTTTCCAGAGCCCCTGTAATGATTAACATGACCAAGTCCTGCACGGCCGCTGCCCTTGCTCCGTGGACCTTAATGGCTCCTGAAACCAGCGACCAAACGTGTCCCCAGGCCAGGCTGATGCAGCATCTCCAGCCCATGACAGCGGCCCCCTGCACGTCCCTTCTGAAATGGCTGCTGGGGGGCAGAATGATCCTGTCTCTATCCCAGAGGCTGTGTGGGACAGACACTGCCTTTCCCAGTGGATCCCCATCCCACCCCTGCTTGCTGGACTGGTTTGCCTGTTGCTGGTGAGGTCCAGCCTAGATGGGAGATCTCCCAGTGCTGATGGGTCACCCTTTTCCCAGCCCATCTCCACCCTCCTGCATCCCAAAGCTTGCTCAGACCCACATCTCCCTGTGTCCTCTCCTGCCCCATGTCAGTGTCCTTGAGATGCCAGTAAGAGCCCAGACATCCTGGTCACCCCCAGAGCTGCTTTTGTCCCCATATGCCCCCTCCTTGCCACTTTCATTGACGAAGGCTTATCTCAGCCCAGCAGGACGGCTGCTGCCCTGCCAAGACCAAGTCTCCCACCCCTGCCTGGGCACCCTGCAGGGCTGGGCCCCCTCCTGTGCTCCCCAAAGCCCCGTGGCAGCCAGGACTCCTGGGATCCTTTTCCAGTTCTGCCACTGGCTCATGGCTTTGCCACAGTGCCTCAGTTTCCCTTGAGGGACACCATGACACGGGTATCGAGGGCATCTTGTCTGTCCCCCCACGACGTCTGGCCCCAGGCACAGAGCAGGTGTCCCTGACGGCCCTTGGGTGCTCTCTTGTCCCTTCCCTCCACAGGACAGTGCCTGCCGTGGTTTTCTGGCAGTGGATGAACCAGTCCTTCAATGCCATCGTCAACTACACCAACCGCAATGCCGCCTCTCCCATCTCACTGAGGTGAGTGTGCCCCTGCACGGGATGGGAGCCCTCTATGTTGGGACCCCCCCTGATGCCCCATAAAGACCTCCCCCATGTCCCATCTTGAGCACCAAAGGAACAGGATCGAGTCAGAGTTGGGGTTTCTGTTCTCTCCCTTCTTTGTAAAATGTTGTCCAGGCAAATCGGCGTGGCTTATGTCACAGCCACCAGTACAGCCCTGGCCACTGCGGTGGGACTCAACCTCTACACCAAGGTACGCCGGACTGGGGCTGGGTGAGGCAGCTGGCCACATCCTGCCCTCCCACACTGATGCCAGCCTGTCTCCTGCAGCGAGCACCCCCCTTGCTGGCCCGTTGGGTCCCCTTCGCAGCTGTGGCTGCTGCCAACTGTGTCAATATCCCCATGATGCGGCAACAGTAAGTGCCATGCACGGCTGGGGTGCTCGAGGGACCCGGCTTCCTCTGAAAGCAAGCCAGTGGTCACCAGGCTCCTGGGCTGCCTGGTTGCCCTACCGCAGTTTCCCATCCCAGGGGAGGGAGGGGGTGGAAGGACAGGAGGGAGGTGACGTGGGGTCTGCTCATTTGCAGTGCCAGGTGGGGTGGCTCAGCCTCTATGCAGAGCAGGAGGGGGATTTGGGGCTGAGAATAGCTGTTCTGGGGTCTGGGCCAAAGATCTTCTCTGTGTGTTCATGGGAGAGGCCCCAGTCGATGATGTCCTGGTGCTGGGACCCCCTAGATGGGGTCCATGTGGAGACCTGTGTCTGCTGCTTGGGGTCCCCCGTGGGTGACAGCACAGGGAGGTGGGGTGCTGTGCTGGGGACTGTCCCCTGGCTCGACTGCAGGTCTCAGGCTGGTGTCCGTCCCCCGGACAGCTGGACCCTGTTCACAGCCATGCCCTGAAGATGGCAGCATCGGCTGAGCTGGGGACCGTGGCACCCTGGGACGATGGAGCCCTGTGCCCTGGGACCAGGGCTGGGGGTGGCTGGGGCTGCTGTGCCAGCACAGCACAGAGGACCCCCTTGGCACCCGCTCACTCCATTGCTGTGTCCTCATGCATCCCCAACCATCCCAGCCCTGACTCACATCTGCATGTGTCCTCCAGGGAGATCATCAATGGGGTGACAGTGACGGATGGGGACAACAATGAGCTCGGCTGCTCCAGGGTGAGTCTCGGGATGGGTGTCCAGGTTGGGACATGGTGTGGTGGGGGCTCACCCACTACTCTTACTTGCAGAGGGCAGCAGTGAAGGGCATCGCGCAGGTTGTGGTCTCCAGGATCACCATGGCGGCACCGGGCATGAGTGAGTGCGGCGTAGGAGGGTGGGGGCCAGACCCGGGGCTCCCCCAGGACCTGCCACCTCAGTTTCCCCCCGGGAAGGAGAGGGAGGATGTCCCTGCATCCCAGGTGGCGTTTGGTCTCATGTCACTGGTGGAGCTGGTCTCCCCATCCTGCCATTCCCATCAGAGTTCCCCAAGCTCCCAGCCCTCCCCATCCCAGCCCACAGCCCATGGGGAATGTGGGGTGTTCCCATGGTGGTCGGGCCCCACAAGGACACCTCTCGCACTCTCTGGCCCTGACTCCTCGTCCCACAACCCCACATCCCCTTGCCCTCATGAGACCCTTGCCATGCTACAAGCCTGGAAGGAGGGACAGGAGCACAAGGAGTAGAGACTGTGCTGCCTGGATGATGGATGGATGGGGGTCCTGTGCCAGATCCTTGCCGTGAGCAAACACCCAGTGGCCTCCAGAACAACCAGCTGCTGCCATGGCCTCCAGAAGGAGGGTCCTGCTGGGGCAGCCCTGCAGGCTGGTGTGTGGAGGGGCCCTGACCTCTTCTTTCTGCACCTAGTTATTTTGCCCATCATCATGGAGCGACTGGAGAAATTCCCCTTCATGCAGGTGAGCCCACATTTCTCCTGCTGTGGTTTTCCAGTGGGTCCTGTGGTGTCCCAGCCCTTGCTCTCCAGCCACCAAGATGCTGGGGATAAAATTGGGGGGAGGTGTGTGCAGACCCCAGCTTGCTTTCCCCCCTGTTTGACTCACCGGTACACCAAAGGTCTCTCAGGTGACATGGAGAGGCTGCGGGAGGGTGGCCAGTGGCATCCTGGAGGTGTTGTGCATTCAGCCCCATTGAGGGGAGAAGCCTCCCCACCCCATGAGGAGGCTTGCCGTGAGGTTGGGGACTCATTCCCAGCTCTTCCCTTGCAGCGGATCCGGGTTCTCCATGGGCCTCTGCAGGTGCTGCTGTGCGGAGGCTTGTAAGTATCTCACTGCTCGACAGCCTGTGGGTGTCCAGAGCGTGGCTCTGAGGGGTGCTTGAAATCACCCCAGCAAAAAGACCTCTTTCCCAGCAGGGGGTTGCAAAGCTGCTTGCCTTTCAGCCTCGGCTTTTCACAGTTGTTGGGAGTTGTGGGGCATGAGCAGCACCCCTTGGGCTGAGATCCCTATAGCCGGGGGCAAATGGGCTGCGATCCCCAACACTAACACTCAGCTTTTCTCTGTCCCGCAGCCTCCTGTTCATGGTGCCGGCAGCCTGCGCCCTGTTCCCACAGAGATGGTACCTGTCTCGCTATTTCCCCCTCCTGTGTGGGACCTCGGGAGCCTTCCTCCTCCCCTCGCTCTTCTCTGCCCATCCCAGGAGAAGCATGATGGGCACCCACGCTTCAACCCAAGGCAGTACCTGCCTGTACACGCTGGTGCACTGGGCAGCAGGAGAGCATGTGCCTCCCCTGCTCTGTGGGCTCTGTGCTGGGAGCAACAGGACCCCCAGCCTCATGGGCAGCTCTCTGCGCCCCAGCACTGGGAGTGGTGGATGACAGGGATGGGTGGTGGGTCTTGACTGAGCCTGCAAGATCCCAGGGACTGCAGGGGATCTTGAATGGCAAGGGGAAGGGAGGGTGGCCTGACTAGTGGTTAGGGAGGAGGATCGCAGGTCTCAGTGTCTATCCCCTCTCCCCACAGCTCCCTTGCGCTGACTGACCTCGAGCCGGAGCTGCGTGACAGCATCGTGGCCAAGCATGGGGACAAAGTGCCGTACGTCTATTTTAACAAGGGACTGTGAACAGAAACTACCTCAGGAGCCATCACGCCCCTCCGTCCCCCTACTGCCACCACCTCGCATCCCCTGAGCAGGGCTCAGAGGCATGGTCCAGCCAGATCTGTCCCCCAGACCAGCACTGTCTCTGCTGCCTCCTTTCCCCCTGAGAGGCAGGATCTGGCTCTGCACACCCAGCTTGCAGCACCTGGGCTTGTCCTGAGCTTCCCCCCATCTGCTGCTGGCCGTGTCGCTGCCTGACCACGTCTCTCTTGCCCTGGACGATGGCTGCACTTCCCATGCCTTCCTCCTGGCCTGTGCAGGAGGATCTGCCCGGCCTGTCTGAGCCTCGTGCGGTCACTGGGCATGGCCCTGTGAGGCATCAGGCTCTGTCCCTCCGGGCTCTGAGCACAGTCCTACCTCTGAAGGCAGGCACCCTGCCATCGTACCAGGAACCAAATCACGTTGCTGCCTTAAACGACCACAGTGGCCTCTTACCAAGAGCTGGATCCCGCCTTGGCAGGTGGGAAGGGACCAATGCTTGGACCATGCCTTCCTTGCTCTCAGGATCAGGTTTTATTCACCTTGTGATTGCCACAATCCAGGAGAGAAATAGCCAATTGTTTTTAAGCTCTAATTTTTGCAATCTAGCCATTCCTCTGAGCACGAGAGCCAGCCATCACCCTTGTCCTGCGTCTCACTGTTCCCATGGTAGGACTGAGGACCTGCAGCCTTGGGGGACTGTTGACTCTGGGCCCCCTTGGACAAGTGGGAAGGAGACAGGAATCACAAAGCTGTCAGGGCATGAACTCAGGCTCTGAACAGCAACACTGCAAATGGCAGAGAGGAGGGTTGCAAAATAAAATGTGGTGATTTTTAAAAAACAGCAGTGGATTCTGCTTTTGGCTGGTCTCTGGGTGTCTGGTTCCCTGGGCAGGGCTGGTATGTCGGTCTTACTCCTGCCTTGAAAGGGAATGGTGTGGGCTCTGTGTCTGACCAGGCACCAGGGTGAGGGTCAGCACAGGGGCCAGGAGAAAGAGGAAGAGCCATGAGGCTCTGCAAGGGCTGGCATGAGCCTTGAAACCTTTGGGCATCCCATGCAGCCTTCCCTGAGAGGCTCCTGGGGCTGCAAACAGTTCCGAGGCACATGACAAGGTAGGTGACAGTGCTGTGCTCATGGTGACTCTGGTCCCTTTGGGGGGATGACACTGGGTGATCCTTCCTACACCCATGGGTGCTGTTTGTCTTCTTGTCCAGGCAGCGTTTGCATGATGCTGACCTGGGTCTGCCATGCGGCCTCTCCCACCCCAAAGAAGACTGGCTTGAGTTTTTGGCTGCAGACTATTTTCAGAGGAGGAAGGAGCCCTGGAGTTCAGCCCAAGTCTTGGGCTAAAGTCCCGGCCCTCAACCATGTGTGTCCAGGCTCTCTGCTCGCTGATGAACACCCCTCGGTGGGAGAAGCGTGTTTCTAACCAGCTGTATGATGGGGCAGCTCGGAGAGCCCCATGGCCCAGCGGATGGTCCACGCTTGCCCCTCCAGCCAGGGATATTTGTCAGGTCCCAGAGAGCAGCAGCATCCCAGCACCGCCTGGATGCCCAAGCGGTGGCACAGGGTCTGCAGCCAAAGGGCTTTCTGGCATTAACGACTCCACTCCTACAGAGTGGCCAAACCCAAAACGTACTTCTTGAAGGGCCAAGCTGCATCCACATCAGGTTTGCTTCTGCCCAAGCTGCAACAGGCAGAGGGTAATGTCTCCAACCACAGGTAGCTACAGCTAGAAAGCTGCGCAAGAGCTCTGAAATAATTAATAGGTCAGCAGAAAGTAGGAAAATGTGTTCAAACTTGTGTATCTGTTCCCTGGGCATTATTAGATCTCTTGTTAATGTGCAATTAAAAGAATAGATAAGCACATGAAATGTAACAGATGTCACTCCTGTTGGGAGTGGGAAGAAGTCACCAGGAGACATCTCTAAGCTCCTTAACTCAAGCTGCTCTTACCCTACACCCAAAACTGCTTTGAGCACTTTTAGGAGGGTACCTGCAGCGGCCTGGGCTGTATTTGTGTCCAAGGTGCCTCTGGCATGCTCGGGAGCATGGTGATGCTTGTGAAACCATGTGCTGCAGCACCCTGAAACTGCCCTTCCCCTGCGCATTGCAGCCACGCTCTTACTGTTGACCCTTCCTGTGTTTGCAGTGCGTGGGGGTCCCGTCAGAGCAGGGGACTCTGTGGCCAGCGATGCCAGGGCAGCAGCCACCCAAAGCCAAGGTTGGGACCACGGCAGGAAAGCCTCAGTGGTTTTGTCACTCCTTTTTTCCTGTCCCCAGTCATACCGGAGGGGCGATGGAGCAGGAGGACCCTCTGAAGAGTTATTGCCACCTTGTGCCAGCTCTCCCCCTGCCCTGGGGAGCAAGACATGGTACAGTTCCTTGCTCTTAACCAGAGGAAGAGGATTGCTCTGGGTTTGGAGTATCAGCAAGTCATCCTCAAGCCAGACCTCCCCCCCAAGCTTATAGTAGTGGATTCCCTCTTCAGATTGACATAGATTTATGCCAGCTGACAGTTTAGCTCAGCGGGGTTTCTAGGTTTCTAGGTTGTAGCTGGAATCTCCCCCGGAGGATTCAAGTCATCTCAGCAGCTCACGTCGCAACAGTGTCAGGAGATGGTCGTGCAGCCGGTGTCTGCCTGCACTCCCCAAACCCATAGTAACTCCCCAGCCTGCCTTGGTCTTGCCAGTGAGCAGAGAAGTCAAAGCCAGGCTGCAGGCAGCAAGTCCCCATGCTGCCAAGGGTGGCTCCGGCCAGCCCTGCCTCCATTTCCCATGGCTGCAACAGGAAGGAAACCTCATTGCCAGGAATCAGAGTAGGATTCGTTCCTGTTTGGGAAGAGCTGCAAGTGTTAATTGCTCTCCAGCAATGAGTCACACCTGATCTGGGCTTGTCCTGTGCTCCAAATGCACTTGCCACCTTCTCCCTGCTGTGCCTCTAATTTCAGGGCTAGCTGGAAACAGGAATAAAACTCCTTTAATAACTGTGCGTGGCTGAAATGTCAGTGCTGCAGCATGTTTACAACCTCCCTTCAAATGATAACCAGGCCAAAGATGTCATGTTGGGCTGCAGCAGAGCCCGCGGAGGGGCTGGGGAGGCATGGGAGGCTGGGGGTCTTCTCTGAGGCACCAGCAGCCCCAGCAGGCAGGCTTGGCTCACCACCCCTTGCCCGAAAGCCAGTGGAGGCTGGTGAACTGGCTGCCTACGGAGAGAGGAACAAGCAGGGTGCACGTGTAATGGGTTAACACCTACTGGCAAGCTGATCCAGCGGGGTTAGGTGTGCCCTGAGTACTGCCCTGATTGAAAAATGCCAGGGTAGGAGATAAGCTGCTAAGTCGATTATTTTTTTTCTGGCTTTTCTTAACACGTTATCTGAGCATCTGATAAGCCTCGTCATGCCAGTCCAGCATGGAGGCTGCCTGGCGTGCCGGGAGCGGAGCTGTAGAAAGCCTCTGCCGCTGACCCAGAAACATGGGCCATCTCCCCCGAGCTGTGAATTAATCCCAAGTACCGGTGTCCCCGTTCTCCCAGAGATGCAAGCCTGGGCCAGGGTCTGGCCTGTGGGGACACACGGGGACCTGGCCGTGGTGGGAGATCCTCTTCACCGTGCTGCTCCCGTCTCCGGACGGGGCTGGCACCAACACATCGAGTCCAGCCCCATGCTGCTGCTGCTGCCATTTTAGCACCCTCTCCACGTCAAGCTCCCCGGTGCGCCCCAGGTCCGGGTGGACTGTTTGGGTCTGAGACTCTGTGGGAGCACTGGGGAGGAGGCCGAGCGGGGATCGCCATACCCGGGTGTCACCAGGTGGATGGGGGATGAGTGCCTGGCTGCCACTGGGGTGCCAGAGAGGCTGTAGCAGGCCAAAGGGTGCTTCTGCACCCGCCTTTTTCAGTGCCCGGCTCTGCCCCCGGGGGTGTATTGCGCTGGGGCTGCAGGACCAAGGGGCTGCAGGACCAAAGGGCAGCCCCCCACCCCCTCTCCAGTCAGTTCCGCCACTCACAACATGGCAGTCCTCGCCCTACTCCGGGCTCCCTTCCCGGTGCGCCACACTCAAGATGGCAGCTCCCTGCGCGCAGGCCCCGCCCCTCCCGGTTCTGCCCTAAGCGACAGCGCCCTGAGCCAATGGCACACCAAGAGGCGCGCCGTCCGCCCAATAGGCGACGGGCTGGGGCGGGGCGGGGCGCGGGGTGCCCCCTCGGCTCCCGTCCCGGGCCGCAGTCGGGTTGGGGAGGCGGGGAGCGGGGGGTGGGGGGGATGGCGAGGAGGCTCCGCGCCGTCATGGCTTTGCTGCTGTTTCAGGCCCTGCCCGAGGGTCTGCCCGCCAGCGTGGAGCCTGCCCAGGTAGGGGCTGCCCTGGGGGGGCCGCCTGGGGGGTGGTCTGGGGTCGCGCCGTGCTGGAGGGCTGTGTCCCTGGGGCGGGGGTCCGTCTGTGGGGGCCCGCAGGCCTTGTGGGGGCCGTGGTATGAGCGCTGCGGCCTCCGGGGTGAGGGGGGCGGCTGGTGGGGTGGGGAGTCAGGCTGGGCTGGCAGGGTGCATGGAGTGTCTGGGGCTCTTGGGGCTGGTGGAGGAGGCTTTTGGGGGCCCGCCTAAGGTTTGGGGACCCCCCCTTGGTCTAAGTGGAGCTGGAGGAGATGCAGAGACCTGAGTTCGGGGGTGCCGGTGTGTCGTGGGGACGGAGAGGTGTTGTAGGGACTTAGGTATGGGTGGCAGTGCCTCTTGGAGGTGCTTTGTGCGGCAGGGTGGCTGCAGGACATGGAGAAAGGTGTTTGATGGTGGTTGACTGGAGATGATGGGAAAGATGGCTATAGTGAGGGCAGAAGGCTTCAGCTGGCAGGTGTGCAGGGGCCTGTGGATGGGGGTACATGTGTCTTTTGGGGGTGGTGACAGGGAAGAAGGTGGGCTGTGAGGGGACAGGGCTGGAGGAGGTTTGGGATGAGCTGAAGGGTGGCCATGGGGCAGCTGGCCAGAGGACCTGGGTCAGCAGGGAAATGGGACTCGTGTGGTGCTGTACAGGCCAGGTGAGCTGGTCTTCCCGTGGCAGGAACAGTGGTGGGGAGGTTCGGTGCAAGGCTCTGTGCAGAGGGACGGAAGAGGGAGTGGGTCTTGACCGGGATGAGGGGAATTAGGCCTTATCTTTGTAGGCTCTGACCACCTGCTTACTACCTTCTTCATGCCTGGAAAGGGCTTTAATGAAGTTGATTCTCTCTTCTTCATCTCTTTACTCTGTCTCCTGTCTATGCTGCAATGTCTACTGTTTGGATCTCCAGTGATGTTCTTGGGTCCCCCAGTGTAGACACCTGTAAACCTCTCCCACCTCAATCTGTATGCTCAGTGTCACTCGGAGAGGACTGTACTAGGCCAAGCAACCTGTGCACAACCTGGATCTTACTGTTCATGGACTCAAGATGTCTTTTTTACCCTAGGTAGAACGTAGGTCAAATATGACTTCTGATTTGATGTGGTATATTACTTATAAGGTACAAATTGTGGTTTGCATTTGTTGAAGGTCAGAGCCTGTGAGATGCTGATCTGTGACTGTAGGTCACAGATGCTGTGAGTTGAACGGTGCTTAGTGTTGCTTCTGGAAGGGGTCCATTGAAATATTTCCCAATGCTCCTCCAGGAGGAGGAGGTGAGGAGTTTGTCTATGACTACAGATGTGTTCCTCCTTTTGAATTTCCTTCTTCTTTTCAGGGTGCTGAGAGCACCAGATCTGCTTCAAAAGCTGTGTAATTCCATGTTGGTAGTGTCATCCCAAATCTGTTTCAGCCATGCCAAGGCTAGGGCTTGGCCGTTGCTGCCCTAGAGAGCCAGATGCAGGATTGTGTTGAATGGCGTGTTTTCCACATTGTCTCAACTGCCTTTAACAGATGGAAGTCCTACCTCTTGCTCCGTTTCATCTTCAAGTTGAGGCACATAAACTAAGTGTATATAAGCACATCTCAGGTCTGTTTTGCTCTGGTTGTTGCGGTATTCCAGCTGCAAGCAGTGGTCAGGTGGTAGGATTATCTGTACAGAAGCTGTGAAAGTCTTCAACCCTCTACATGCTAACAAAAATACCATACCTGCTTTGAAGAGTGTGAAAAATGCTCTGCTTCGTACAGCTTATACATTAGTCAAGGAGCTAGTAGAAGAAAGGAATAGGAAGTAGAAAAGGAGGAAAGGAAAGAGGAGGAGGGCGTGGAAGCAATCATAAAACTAGCTTGCTTGTGGAATAGTTGCATACATGATTTGTGGATATCCTCTTCACTCAGCACACCAGAAATAATCCTAAAAATAGTAAGTCTTGAGTGGTATAATACATGAGAGTGGGGGAGAAGAGCTTTGGCGGCCTATGTTTTCTTTCACTTAGATACGGATGCTTCTTTTACTCATTTTCTTTTCATAGTTTGTCTATATAAAACTCTTGCTGGTTATTTTAGATCTTAAATGTAGACTCTGTCTGTCAAAAAGCTGGTATTATCTCACTGCATACTAGAGATTGACAGCTACCCACTCAAAAATGACAGTGGTAATGTAGGATAGTGAAAATGAGCATGTAACAAAACTTCGTCTGCTTAGGTGTTGCCTTAGAGCCCGGTTTCCTCAGAGCGGATAGGCTTGTAGCGAAGAGCTGCAAATGGGCAGTGCTGGACTTGGGAGATCTCCGCACCAAGGGTCCCTTGTGTTTCTAGCTGAAACTCTGACAGCATTGGCCTCTTGTCCTCTTCAGATCATTGCTGCCCTTGCTGCCTCTTGTGACTGCTGCCTACTTCCATCTACCTTGCAGACATTTGCCATGTCCTGCTTGCGTCCGCTGTCAGGGAGAGCTTGTTGTTCAGGCCTCCTCACCTGCAAAAACTGTCCCGCAGACCTGGTGGTCTAAGGCTGGGAGGTTCTGCAGGAAATGTGTCCTCTAAATAATTCAGGAGGTGGAGCTGTACTGCCTAGCCGCACTGAACAAACATTCCCGAGAACACGCTGTACTCTGCAGGAGGGTCTGATTTTTCAGGTTAAAATAAGTCCAGGCTGCCTAGGATCTTCAAAGGCCTTTCTTTTAACTCAGACTTGTTTGGGGTGGTGGCTGGAGGAGAATGGAGATAATTAGCTCATCACCATCCTGAGTAGAAGTTGTTTAACTGTCTCCATGGCTATTCTTTGCAGTTTCACTTATAATCAGAACACAAAACTCTGTTAGCTGGAGTTGAAGCATTTATCAGTAGATTATGGGTGGAAGTACTGCAATTATGTAATAAAATCAGGATAAACGTCACAGGAAGAAGAAATCTAGCCATGTTCAGTTGCGACTGTAGATGTATAGCCTTAACACACCTTTTTGAAGGAGAAGGAAGTGAGGAAAAAAGAAACTAACATCTTTAACAATGAGCTTGATCAAATTCATAGTGAAAACTTTGACCATTAATCATTTTTCTATTGTAGTTTTTCTTTATGGGGCAGAGTAAAGGTTATTTGACCGCCTCAACTATCTGTCTGCTTCCCATGCCTGCGGCTTAATTATCACATAGTTTTCTCAACTGTTGTTTTCTTTAAAAACAAGAGATTTAAGTGAATGTTAACTATGTGACAAGTTTGAGGAATCCGTCTTTCTCTAATAAGGTGGTTTTGAGCCAAAATCTGACAGAAGCATGCTCTTCTTAAAGACCCATTTCATCCCAAATTAAAGACTTTGCTTGAAGTACTGTGACTGGCGGGATGATTCATCGTATGTGACAAAGAGGACGAATCCTTGCTTTAAGGAAGAACTCAGCGTGACTGTCGCTGTGGCTAACACCCCTGTAACACAGAGTTTCTGTCCAAGGCTGTGCTCTAGCTGCAACCACAGCTCTGATTGCACCAATATGGAGTTACCAGGCTTCATCCAAGAGTTTGGCTGCATCTGAGCCCTTTTAGAGTATCACTTAAGGTAGTTTGTGACCTGAACAGCAAAGTTTCAATTATCCTCGTGTAAGAGAGGCTCATCTCCTCGTCTGTAAATTTAGGACAACTTTTTTGATGAAGGTAGAAGTAATTAGTTGCAACTGTACTTCTGTGTCTCCTGAAATGCAATTGGGGTCCTTCAGGAGGAGAGCTGCTTGTATAACTATAGGATATATTTTGTCTGCCATGATATCTTTGTGACTCTTGCTAATTTTCACAGTTTTGGCAGGAGGCAGCAGAGATCAAAGTACGTCCTGTACTTGCTCGGAACAGGAACCTCTAAATAACTGTGCAGATTGGATTAAGGACTGCTCGTACTGTGATGATTATACCACTGTGAACTCCGGTGTCTCATCTGTATAGCATGCTTTCCCGCTAAATAAATTTTTTTTGTTTGTGAGTTGCCCTTACAATTACAGGCAATGCTGTAAGAATTTCTCCTTGCATCTCTGCAGCTGTGTAGCAGATGGAAAGCCTGGTCTGAAAGTGTCCGATGCATCCGGGGGAGGAGCATGCCAACTTTCTTCAGGATAGTCAAAGCAACTCTGTGACTGGGACCTGTCATTGCCTTTCTGAGAATTTCCCTGCCACCCTCCAAATATTAATTAACTAAAATATAACAGTATCTTAAGAATAAACTTGGGCAGCTTTTGCAGAGCTGTGCTATGCTGCAGGGGAACTTGGAAAGTTTCATCTGCCAGAGTTGTTTCGATATGGTTGGGGATTTTTCCATCCTCCCAGCCTCGCCAGCCAGGCAGGGTCAGGCCAGGTCAGCCTCGTCTGGCTGTGGCAGCATCCAGTACCGACTGTCCCCGAGCGGTGGCTCTGCTGGATGCAGTGCTGCTGGGCAGCAGGGGTCCTGCCCAAAGTGGTGATACCACCATCGGCCCTTCTAGGGAGACAGAGGGATGGATGCGTTCAGTGTTTGGCCACATTTCAGTGTCAGTCGCTCAACAGTGGCTAAAACACCCATCGAGCCCTCACTTTGATTCCTAGAAGTGCTGCTCCCCTGCACATCTTCAGCAGTTGCTTTTCTGCTGGGGAAGGTGAGAACTGTGCTCTTCTGTATAGCTCTGTCAGCCTGTATTAACCCAGTGTTATGTTGAAGTTCACCTTTGTCTGTTTTTCTGTGGTATTTGAAAGGCATTAATATAGGTTACAGTTGGTGTTTCTTTGTAATCTGAAAATATATGGACATCCTCTGAGGAAATGGGCAGTATATTTAGTAAATGCAGACCGCCCACCTTTACTTTTTGCTTTTTTTCCCCTTTAACGCATAGTGGGAGGGCTGGCAGGGTTGAATAGACATTAGCTTGTGGCCAAAACCTAGTGATGGGCTGGTGATCTTCTGGCCTACTTCTCCATCCAGTGTGCTGTGCCCTTTGGTCGTGTCTGTGCCTGTGCAAACGTGTCCTTGTCAGGCATGTTCTGCAGTTTTAGTAACGCTGAGCTACACATGGCCTTTTGTTCTGTCTCCTGACAACATGCGTATTTGGTACTGGGTTTGGGGACGTTCCTCTAATCTGAGCTGCCCTGTTTTACAGGGTAAGAATTTGCCCTTTCTGGTTAGCTGCATAGGAATCTTCTCAACTTATTAATGCATTTAACCAGTGACTTTATGGCTGTACGCGCTCCTGTCTTGTGTTTCAGGGGGTTCATGAATCCAAGGTGACCGGGCAAGCTGCTCCTGCCAGGGTTGCACTGCTGTTTTTGCAACAATGGGGGAAAGGACTCAGCATGTCAGAGACATCTCAAAAGTAGTCTCTGAGGCAGGGCTGCTGACAATCTCTGAAGGGCCATTAGTCATGTCAGGGCAGAGATGCACGTTGCAGGACAACCTGATTGCACCAGGTTTTGGTCAGTGCTTCCGAGATGGAAGAAAGTGAGCACTGAGTGCAGGACAGTACTCCTGGATGACTTCATGGAGAGATGCTGATGGAGAGTCAGGTCCCTCCTTCCCCCTGCTGTCTTGTGTGATTAGAAAACCGACAGCTAAGAAAATAGGTTTTGAGATGCCGACACCTGAGTGCTGTGGCAGCAGAGCTCTAACAGTCAGTTGCTCACGTGGCTGAGCCTGTGAGCAGTGCACGTAACAAACACACCTGAAATAACAGCTGGCTGGAGAGCACAGGCTTGCCAAGCAGGAACTGTATGCCTGTACGTTGCCTGTGACAAGAAGCACGTTGGTGTGGCAGTCACAAATGATGCTTTTCTGTGATGTCACAGATACTGTTTGACTACAAAGGAAGGCTCAAGGTGCTGCAGAGACCTGTGATTTATCTGCTTGGACAAGGAGGAACTTGATTCTCCTCTAATGATGTGATTATCAGTGGGATCACTGCCCCCAGTATTATTTTTATATGACCACTGTAGCCTCTGGAATGACTTGTGAAACTGTCACGGAGCACTTTGCAGGAGGGGGCTTGCTGGGTGCAAAGTGAGGTGATGTATGCAGGCTGAACCATTTAATGCCAGTAAGGCCAGCGTTCCTTGGCATGCTGTGCCCAGAACACCACCTGCAAAAAGAAAGGAGAGACTTTATTTTGTGTGAAGGCAGCTTGTGGTGCTGCTGGTTTGCAGGCCTCCTCCGCTGAGCCAGTATCCATCCACCCGGCATTGCTCAAGGTCTGTCCAAACTGGCAATGGAAAAGAAGATACGAGAACTGGATTGTGTAGGAGACTTAGATGCAGTTTCCCAATTCTTCCTTCTTCCCAAGCACTTTTACGCCAGCACATTGTAAAACAAGTCCAACCACTGACAGTGCACTGGTGGCTTGCTAGCAAGTGACTGCTTGAGCATGGAAAAAATCACCAGTGCATCAGGGGACAGAGCTTTTGCTGTTTTAAATGCTGCTGGCCTCTTGCTGCTAATGGGTTGCAGATGTGTAGGTGGGTATGGTGAGCAGCTACCAGTACTGACAAGCTGTAGAATGCTGGGTTTAGGGAAGAAGTGAGAAGAGCGACCTTTCCTTTTCTCATGGGGGTTCAAGACCTCAGGATCCTGAATGCAGTCGTTAGGACTAGCAGAGGAAAGAATTTGCCTAAAGAAGGGAAAGATCTGCTAGCAGTAAAGAAAAGGATTCTCCCTTCTTTCCTCTTTAATCTTTTGCATTACTGTGAGGTAGAAGTTTGTTGCTTCTAGTGGTGATGTGTTTTTATTTCATCTCTGGTTCTGGTGTGCACAAGGCAGTGACAGAAATTTCAGAGGCAACTCAAGAGCAGGGGTTCACAATTTTTTGAGATCTGGGAAGGATCATGTTCAAAGCAAAAGCTAATTGTATCTCGGCTCTACTCGAGGCTGAGGGAGCCTGTCGAGATACTGATTTGCCAGAAATTCTGAGGTGGGACAGAGTGTGTCTTTACCCAGGAAAACGGATTTTGTTGATGGAAAGAAGATAGTTGACAGAAGGAGGTAAGCTTTATGCAGTTACCAGTGTCTGTCTCCCCATTAATTAATTTTGAAGCCACTGGCTAACTTGAATGAAATTTGATAGGAAGAGACCTCAAAGACATAAGATTTCAACAGAATTCCTGGAAACAGATAGGCACAGAGAGACCTTAAAAAAACCCAACCAACCAACCAAAAACAGGGAAGGAGGCATCACTGAGTGAGAAGCTACAGTTGCAAGCTGCTTAAACACAGAAATTTGCGAGTCCGTGATTAACTGACTTGATATATGCCATAGCTTCTGGAAAACTTCAATTGGAGCTCACAGTTTGCTAGCCTGCAAAGTCAATCAGCCTTGTGGAACAAATTGATGGGAGGTCAGCTTTATGGAGCTCCAGTGGTTACAGAACTACTTTTATTTTTCTTTTTCATCTCCTGCTGGCTGAACAGCAAATTGAAGGGGAAAAGGCTGATAAGCTGCAGAGAGAGTTATGAAGAGCGTGTTTTGCCAGGAATCTGGAGTCTCACCAGCCATCTTGAGCTTTCCCTGTGTAAAAGGTGTTGAGCATTGCCTGTTGGAAGCGGGGAGGAAACTCGAACACTAATGGCATGCCAGCAGATGGTGCAGAGGCTTTTTAGTGAGCAGAACTGATTTGCATTTTTCTCTTATGTCCTAGCACAGACAGATATGACCAGCAGGTCAAGTAGTGTTGTCCACAAGAGATTTTTTTTTTTTTTAAATTAGTATGGAACTGGAGCTTATATTCAAGACAGCCTGGGATAATGCTGTCAGTCAAACAATAGTGTAATTGTGGCAGCCACACCAGAAACCTGATATGGAAAGAGTGCAAAATATGCAGAAATACTGGCCCTTGCCAAGCTCTGTATTCTGTATTCCTGACTCTTTGTAATAGGTTTCTTATTTGTTAAAACTGTATCAGTAGTTGTGTGTTTTTCTAAATAAACACCTCTTTCTCTGTGTGGGATCCTCTTTAAATCCCAGTTGGTGGATGATGGCCAACAGGAAGCCATGGGAGCTGCACGTCTTTAGCCTCAAGCAGAAGATCAGGCTGTTTTGTTGCACAGAATAGTGACAGCTGTCCCACTGGTTGTGGCAGAGAATCTGTCCTATGGAGCTAGAAACCTGCTGCAAAAGCACCTTTTAGAGCTCTCTGGTTGAGCTAAACAGGAATTGGGAGTGACTGGTGTGGAATGAAAGGGTTAAACAGTTGCTGGGGTCAGTCTGAGCCAGGAGGTAGGGGAAGGGCTGGAAGAGGTGGTGGGCGTTGTACAGGGGTGTTGTAAGGACTGAACAAAACCTTTTAAGAAGGCAGCATATCTTCAAGGCCATGATACTGGGCTGACTTCATCTCATCCTGTGTGTCAATTGTAATTGTAGTGGGAAAATTACCAAAAGTGCTCCCCCCAACTCTTTCCTTGGGAGAGGAAAGTCTTTTCTTCAGATACGATGTGAAAGACCTTTACTCTCTGCTTGGAAAGCATTTAATGCAGCTACCTGAATACACGCGAAGGTCGTGACTCGGGTCTGGGTCTCCTGTGTGAAGAATTCCTCCTTTCCTTACTGGTTGTCTCATTCGTTCGTTTGCAGACTGCTTTTCAAGCCATGAACGCTGAAGACGAGGAGGAGGGTTGCACATGTATTGTGTGGTCTTCAAATTACCTTGTCGTTTTGACTTCTGTCTTTTTAGAAGAAGCAAACTTCATAAACAGCTTGCATTTGACTCTTCGGTATCCTGTGATCTGAAGCTTAGATAAAACAGGCTTGCAGACATCTGTCACTGCTGATTGTCTCCATTTACTGACACTTAGCACTTGGACTCTGACAAAGCCTGTCTTAATTTATTTTCCTCTCATTTTCCTAGCTGTATTGTTTTCTCTTTGTCTCATTGTTTTGCTCCTTTTTCCTACCCATCTTATTAGGAAATTCTTGCATCTCACATACTTGATTATTAAATATAGCTCTCACTTTGTCGCTCATTGTTTTACTGAGTTTCTTGCTTTTTTGCTCTGTCCTTGTATCTCTGTCCTTCCCAGGTCTTGCCAGACTACGTGATTGTACTAAACCACCAGAGACCAGTTAGGCTATGGGAAGAAAAGTCAGGAGTTTTCTTCTCCTCCGACCCGTTTTGTGCCCTTAGGCCTGTCCTTTCACTGCAAAGTCCCAGGATCATCCTGGCATTAAAAGATGAATTCAGAAGAAGTCTGGAGTGATTTTGCTTTTCATAGTATTGTTTTTCATTCTGAAAACTGTAGCTTGCTTTCTCTGGAAGGACTAGCTGAAGAAGCAGTTGTCTTTTATTTTCAGCAAGCTATGTATTTATTGAGAAGCATTGTGCCAGGAAAACTTTAGATTATGAGACCAGACAAATCTGTTGTTGCCTTATTTCACCTTTGCTGGTGTGTAACTGCACGCTGATACAAAGTGTAATGACTTGCTGAATTCCTTGCATGGACAAAGCCTGGAGAAATCTCCTTCCCTGCGCACCCCTGCCCCCGAAACCTATAACAGAACAGATAAATTCGGGGGAACAGAAAGAGCAGCACTGATGGTTTCTTGTCTGTGATGTATTGTCTAGCAGTGTGTAACCAAAACTCTTCTTGCTACAATCCTACTCTAAAAGGTTTTAGAAGTGTGA
Source organism: Rissa tridactyla (assembly GCF_028500815.1). Taxonomy (NCBI): domain Eukaryota; kingdom Metazoa; phylum Chordata; class Aves; order Charadriiformes; family Laridae; genus Rissa; species Rissa tridactyla. The sequence goes on from NC_071471.1 coordinate 58,881,751, forward strand.
CCGAGGGATTTAAATATATTCAGTGCGCCCTAATAAAACAGGACAAAATTTGTGTATGTAAGCAGTGAACGTAGAGATCTGCAGGGGAGGAAAACAGCACTAGACAAGATGTTCACAGTGGCCTGGCTGGGTATTGTGCCCACTTGCATCTTGACCTTCTGGAAGCAAGCAAATGGAGAGTGTATTGTGTCCATTGAACTGTGCGCCTTGCATGAGTGTAATCTGCAGGCTGGGTGAGTTGTTGCTGTTGATGTAGCCATTACCATACCATTAATACAGAAAAAGTTAATTTTACAAATCTGGAAACCTTAAGTTCGAGTGGCATTCTACAAGTTGAGACAGACTCTTAAATGAACGACCCTAGATTTTTTTATTTGTATCCTTGCTATGAGAGCTCTTTTTATCACTAGCTCTTCTCTCGGATAGCCAGTGCCTGGCAACAGTTCTTCTGAAGGCACTTTCCTTCAGGACAAGGTGCAAGGTAAAACTTGTTTATGCTTTTAACTAATGTCTTTAATTGAAGAAATAGGCTTTAAAAGTAGTGCTCTTATCTGGTTCAACCCATTAACTTGTTCATTTATAGCTCTTACGCTGCTTCAGTGTTTGTTGGCTTTTTCCCCTGTCCTGACAGCAAGCATCTTGCATGCTCTGCAGTGGTGAGGGCTCTTGAGGGTGAAGTGTCTTGATAGTTTACATAAGCTGAAGAATTAGGGGGAAGGTAAAAGATTTTTAAAAACTGCAACACTTTTCAAGGGAGATTTCTTGGGTTTAGTTGTTGTTGGGGTTTTTTGAGGGTGAATTCTAAAATATTATCAAAAGTAATTATTTTTTTAAAAGCCGCCGTGTGCTCTTGAGTCTTTCCTTTGACACACTAGTGCTTTTTGCAAGAATTCTTCAGTCCCGACCCTAGCTTACCACGTGATATTAAGCAAGTGATTTTGCATTTCTCATCAAAAATAGGGACATTAAATGGCGAACCGTGGGGGTTTTTGAACTATGAACCGTGGGGGTTTTTGCATCAAAATAGTGGGAGATTTTGTAGTACCAGGTATATAAATATCCTGTAATTTCCCTCTTCAGCTGGAGGCCTGGATGAGAGTCTTCAGGTCTACATTATTAATTGTTAACCAAGAAACTCCTGGTTTTCTTCTGCAAGGTTTCGGTCCAAAGGTTTTCAATGCCCTCAAGTACTATGGTCAAACTTTACCTAACTGATGAGATACAGTTTTATTGTTCTTGGCTTCTTCTGTGCTTGAGTGGGGACTGTTCTTCTATTTGTCTGGAAAGCATTACTGTAAATAATCAGACACATGAGGATCAAGCTTTTGTGCACCTCACAAATTGCATGTACTGTGTTTACTGCATAGAAAATGAATAGCCCAAATGAAAGCTTTTCCTTCTTCGCAACTGTAAGTTAATTGGTTCTCTAGTGAACTCAAGAAGTTGAAATTCTTCTATCATATTCCCCCTTGGAGGCAACAGCACACAGAGATGCAGACTTGGGACTAAACCAGCAGGTTCACTGAGCAGAGCTGTGAGTTGAGAGCAAGCTTGCTGAAATGAAAATACAGAATCAGAAAAGGGAGTACAGAACCCAAACTGGCAGCGCAAACTGTTTTGGTAGCTGTGTTTTGGCTTGAAAAATCCTCAGATGCTTAGAACAGAGTAGTCTTATTTGCTAGACACTTCAGCTGCATACCATGATCTTCAGATGGCCGTGAACCATGAGAGCCTGCCGTGCATACCTTGGGGCGTGAAGGGGAGAGGGAGCCCAGAGCAGGTTGCTAGCAGGTCCTCTCCATTGTGGAATGGACAGGCAGAGTGGCTTCCAAGTGCCCCTGAGATGTGGACGTTGGCACGCAAGCTTGCCTTGCTTTCTTTGGCAGCAGGGAACCCAGCAACCCAGCTGCTGGGAAGGCTCAGACATCTGTTTTAAGTTCTTTACAGGATGGGATACTTCTTATAATATCTAACCTTTCTGCAAAAAGTAAGACGATCTGCTGTGTCTAAGGAGGACATTTTATATTTGCACACTAAATAGACATCCTCCATTTCCAAAAAAGCACGGCTTGCATCTCTTTCTATTTTACATTGCACTTTTCATTTAGGTGATGAAATGAACCTTCTAGTTTGACTTCCTAGCTCTTTAGTGCTAACCTGCCTCTCTCCCCCAGTGCTTGGGCTTTCCACACAGCAGAAGCCTTTCAGATAATTCTCATGCCCTTCTGCAAAGAGGGAGCAGGGGTACTTCTGTGTGGGTGGTGGATGTTCATCCTTGCATTTGTTGCTCTCATTAAAGTCAGAGCTTGTTCAGTTTGTGTCAATAACACCTTTGATCCTCACATTTAAATTAGATAGTGGGTGTCCTGCAGAAAAGACCTCTTTAAAGTGCTTTGGAAGGTTAAGCTGCTGCATGATTGTTAATAAAATTTCATAAAACTATGCTGGACTGGATACTATGAATAGTTTCCCAAGTTTCTTCATATTGTAGAATGCAGCAAACACGATTTATTCTCAGCTGATTGGCCTCATGTGGACTTGTGCCTGTGTAAGTAGCAGCTGAAATCAGTGGTCTGAGCACTAATCTGCAAGTCGCAGACAGTAGGTTATTATTTAGTGAGAATGCTCCACAAGTCTCTTGCTGCAGCATTTTCATTCAAAAGGTCACTTCCGTGAGTTTGTACGCAGCTGAATTTAATGTTCTTTCTCAGCAAGGCAGGCCACACTGGAGAGTGCATAATTACAATAAATACAACTTTGTTCTCAGATGAAAAATCCATCTGAAATAAATTTTTCCAGCCCTTCCAAGAAACGCTTTTAGCAAGATAAATAAAAGCAATTCTTGCAGATTTCACATTCATTCAGCAGGAATGTTGGTGGGTGTAGGGTGCCTCCACTTAAGTCACTCATCACTGTGCCTTCTGGGCTCTATCAACTTGTGTATTCAATAGCTGGCTAAGGGTAGCATTTACAAATTGGATATCTCGCAAACCAATTAAAACCGAGTTCATTATTTCTTACTTGGTTTGAATCCTGGTTATTACTTTGAGTAAAATTATTCTTAACAGCAAGTACAGAGTTCAGTTAGACTCTCAACTTGGGCAAACTTTAAACAATGCTTTGATAGGTGCATCTGGTTTTAGGGATGTGCGTGGATTTATACAAGCTTTTGTGGCTTTTTTTTTCTGGTTGGCACTTCTGTGTAGGCAAAGTAGATTTGTTTTCTTTTGTCTTTTATTTCGCAACACTGGAAATACTGAAAAAGTTTCTGCCTAAATACAGAGGGGAAGCTAAGAGAAGGTTGTTTTTTTTTCTCTGAACGTCTAAGCAGCTTCTTAAAAAAAAAAAAACAAAACCAACAAAAAACCACGATCTTTCAAGAGACTGAGCAGAGTGTGAAATGCCCTAACTTCCTTTTCTTTTAATTTTTTGACCAATTATAGTCTAGAGGCTCTACTAGTTGATCAGAATCTTGCTCCTGGTGGAAGGTGAATCTTTGTGTAGTTTCTCTGAGTCTGTGAGCAGGTCTGGTTACCTCTGAGGTTTCAGAGGGGCTCTGCAGGGTTATCCGTGAGTGTCTGCTCCTTCCCTGCAGAGCCTATAGAAAAACAGTTCCCAGTCTTCTCCGCTGGTGTGCCTTGTTTGAAACTGCCACGACCTTGGGTTTGGGAAGTACCTGGTAATATCGTAGGGTTGGTTGTTGCTGCAAGGTCACTTTTCTGCAGGGCTCTGCTGGAATCTGTGAGGCTGCAAGGGAGAAAAGACTTGCGTGGTAATGTCAATGGCAAATTAAAGATAATGTAGACATTCTGCTCTTGCAATGAATTTGGACAGCCCCATGCTGTTCTGCCTGGCATGAAGAACTGCACGTAAGTTGTGGCACCTAGTATCTATCTTGTCCTATTTTCCCTTTTGTGAGAGGGAGGCGTGGAGGCCTTTCTAAAGGAAAGAAGAGCCTGATGTGTCTAGGCAGAGAGAAAGCAGAGGAAGGTCACTGAAATCTGACCACTCAGACTTCATTAAATGGAAGTGATAGGCCTGGGGAGAAGGGGTGGAAACTCATTTCTATTTCCATTCATGGTTTGTGTGCTAGGTTAGATATTCATCTCTCAAAGGCTTGATATCTCTTCAAGCCCCAGTGGGTTTCCATTGACACTCAGAATGATCAAAGGGAGAATATGCTCTCTGTCATCGGATTGTTGGTATGGACTTTATGGTCACGTTCCATATCGATTGGGAGCAGATTTCATCAGCACTTAGATCATGACAGTCTGCCTTTTTTCTCAAGGTATTCTTTTCTCTTCTTGCTAGTCTCCTTTGTTCCTGCCACTGCCTTCCTTTTCCTGATGCAAGTCTTTGTGTTCTCTTTATTTTATCTGTTGAAGTGATCAGGAGTTGAATACTTGGTACTTGCTAATGAACTTTCTTTGGCAGTAAGAGGGCCAGGGAAGCTCACTTAAACTAATTGTTGTTTTAGGATCTCTCTAGGCATCCTGACCCTATCTGCAGACATGGTTTATTTTTGAAAGATTGTCTTGAGTTAGAAAATCAGCTCTTGTCCTAAAAAGAAAACACACATTCATCAAAACCTGAATTTCATGTGGGTTGTGTAAACGTGTAATTTGGGTTAGGTCTGGTCACTGGAAAATATGCAGTGCTGTTGTCCAGGAAGTTTTAGTGCAAGAAACGTGGGGAACTTCAGAAAGTCACATTAATTCTGTCTCCTTGGAGAATTGCCTCAGAAATCCTGACCTCTGCATTTCTGCTGTGTGCTTTATATGACGCTAGCAAAGACAGTCACTTGAGCAGTTGCAACATTCTTGTATACATGTGTTTGCGTGCCGTTATGAACTGTGGAAAGAATAATGCCATACTTCCCAAACTGCTTCTCAGGGACTCTCCCTTTGCCCCCTGTGTGGCAGGTGAGCCACCGCTCTGATCTGTGAGCGCCGTCTGCTTCAGCCCATGCCATGTTTCCTATGGTCAAATCACACAAACCCATTGATAGGGGTCCGTGCACTTAAATTTCTAGGGCTGATGGCTGGGGTGCTCCCTGTCACCTCTGCTCCTTGCCAAGCCAGTGTGTAAGGTTTTAGGCTGACCTGGATCCTTATCCCCATCCGCCAAAGGTTTCCTGTGCGAGATGTTAGTTTTACTCTCCTCTTTATCAACCCTGACTACAGTTATTTAAATGTTGCTCAATATTTTCAACATGATCTTGGGATGACTGTGAATTCCTTCAACCCCTTGTTTTTGTTTTAGAATTTCTAATCCCATTTTCTATGACTAAATTCAGTTGCGTGGTTTCCACAGCGAGGATTAGGGTTTACTGCTATAGGTACGTCATTCTGCCTTTGAAGCTGCTTGCTCATGCTTTCCTTGGCAAGCTCTGGCAGACATGCTTAGCAACAATAGAGATCGTATCTTTTTGAAGCTGGAAAAGGGTTAATCAGAAGCATGTTTATGAAACCAGGTTGCTTACCCTTTCAGGCTTTTACTGTGATCTTTTTGGAAGATTTATAACCTGCCTTTGTAATTTATATTACACTTTTCTTTCCTTTCTTGAAGCTATTTTAATGCTATGTATGATATTGTTAAAATTAACTATGATAAGCAACTTTTCTTGGCAAGCCCTAAATCGCGCACCTCTTGGATGCAAACTGGAGAACGTGACTGTCTTCATGTGGATGGCATAAGATTTTTTGGCTGGTACATTCAGGGTAGTTGAATGAGCACGGGGCATCTGAAGTACATCTGTAGCTTCAGAACAAATCCAATAAAAGGACTCTCATCCCCCAGGCAGGCAGATAGCTGTTTGCACAGATGCTTTTTCTCTAGAGCCTTTTTGTAGGAATGGTCACAGTTGTGGTTGAGTTTACTTATGTGTGCAGGAAGAGGGGCTGATGGCTATTCAAGGGAGTATTATTTTTCATCAGGGAGATTAAAGGTATTGCTATTGATCAGGAGATTTCTTTGTGTGGAGGCTCTCCAATGAAATGGAGCACCTGCGCATATGCAGTACTTCTTTAAAAATGTTAAACGGGATCTGCCCTCTGATGGGAACTGTTAATTGTGCCTTTGGCTCTATCTGCCTCACAGCAGATGTACCATTGTGAAATTTTTACAACCTAATAAAATATTAGAGGATGCTTCACTTCGAGAGGAAACTTGATGGCTGCTTTCAGCTGATGCCTCTTTGAAACCAGGTGAGAAACACGTGCTTGCCTTATTGGGACTTGCACCTACCTCTGCTGGCAGAGCACCAGGATATTGATGCAAGCTTCATGGATTGCAGAGCTGGAATAGTTCTGGTAGGGTAGATGTTAGATACCACATATTTAGTACAGTGTAGTTGATGCACAGATCATGAAAGTCTTAGTTTTTAATACATTGACTCAAAGTGGAGGTATTTGTGTGTTTCGATCCAAAATATGTCTTGATTTTAGTACATTTCTAAAGACATGAGGGAGACCCTTTGGACTTGGTTTGTTCACCCCAGTCTAGTAGGGAACACTGAGCTTCGCGAGTTGTGACTTTTGTTGCAAAGTTATGTCTTGTATGCTTGTAATGCAAGGATCTTCCAGAAACTCAGAGGAATCTGGTGACTGTTCCTTATGTTTTTTTGTTAAAATTGCACAAATCTAGAATCTTTTATTTCTGAAGATTTCATTTATCTAACATTTTTTCTTCCCAGGAAGTACCATCTCCTGGGATTTAAATATTTCCTCATGCAAATCTCTGTGATCACAGATAGTTAAAGAACTATGGAGTGTCACATCATTAGGTCAGCAGTTCAAATCTAGTCCAAAATGGTAATGGGCATTTTTGTACTCAGGATGCCTTTCATCAGGATTTATTAATTGCTTAAACTAAAACCAGAGCGTTTGTTATTCAGAATTATGGATTCAAGTGGAGAATAAAGACTAGAAGGAGTTTTTTTCTATAGCAGAAAATCCTGTTTCACTTGTGTTAATATCTGTATATGCTTGTCAGCATACATGGTGCTTTAGAAGAAGTAAAGGTAGCACCTTGCCAGAGGAGCGTGTGGTTTGCTGCATAGGATGCAATGCAGAAAGGTGACCTCACTTAGCAGAGAAGTGTATGCGTTAGTCAAGTCTGGTATTTTTGGTGTGCTTTCCTGTGACTTATAAATTGCAAGAGCCTTTGAAGAAAGTATAGGAGAACACCGACTGTGAAGAGAAAGAGATTCTGATACTGGAAATGCAATGTGAGTGTGTTTTGAATAGCAACTGAAACGCTTTTAGACAAAGTACTTCTCAAATTCTTCCAGGCAGCTGCTCTTCTAAAGAATGATGGTGGGTTTGCTGGTTGGGATTTTTTTTCGCTTGTTTCTCCCAGCATTCATGTTAGGATCTTTGTATAAAGCTTCACTTCTAAATCTGACCTCTAATCTCAGGTTTCTGGTCAAGAGGTGTGCATTTCAGTTTAGAGTAAAATCTAGTACTTATGATAGTTCATTGGACTGTATGTTTCCCAGTCTGTAGAGAGCTTGAAATGATTCAGTTCAGCTGCACGGTCTTTCGCAGCTTTGTGGTTCCTCCTTGTTGATTTGTTATTCTAAAGTTGGGAAATCCTTGCCATCTCTTTGAGATGTGTTGGGATATGAAAAGCCTTGCGAATCCCTGCAATCAGGGGCTGACTTCTTGCGTGCTGGGATCTGCCTGCAACTGCCTCTTACTTCCAACCTTTTCCTCAATGTTTCCTGAGCGCTCTCTGGCTTGTTTCAGGGACCAGCTTGGCAGCGTATCAGGAATCAATAGCTGGAGTCCTTCAGGAAAGAAGTTGAAGATGCTGAAGTATGAATTCTGGTGTCCTGGTTGTTAGAATCTCTTAGCAGAGACGTCAAGATGTGAAGAAGAGAGATGTGAAAGCCGGTACAAGTGTTCTCTTTCTTTGTGCTCCTGAGTTGAGAAATTAGGATCTGAGTTGGCTTCCCCACCCCAAAGGCCGTTGCGTAGCTTCCCACGCATCTCATGCCATGGGAGATCACTGGTGACTTATGTCAGTATTTGGAGGTACAAAATGTATTTGTGAGGTGTGGAGGCAGGAAAAATAGATATTTAATGGCATTAAAAAAACAACCAACAACCAAAGCCAAGTGCCTGTAGAACTTGAGTTATCACTGTTGGCATTACATCACGGGGATTCCAGTCCTGTGAGTCTTAAAAATAGGTTTTCATATGTGTGTACTCTGTAAAGAGTCTTCAGTTGCGTGGAGTTCTGATTTCTTGGCACTTTGGGAGAAATTATGAGATAATTCATTTGATTTATGATCAAATGATTGATGCTGCTTGTTGCTACCATTTTCCTGGTTATGTCAGAGGCTATTGGCAATATTACTTCCTACTTAGAACATTCTGCTACAGTCAAGTATGTCAGAAGGATCAAGTGCTTATTTCTGCATATTTTTTGATGCTGATTTGCTTTATAGAGGCAGTATTGAAGGTCTGGCTTAGCAAAGGAATACCAGCCACTAAACAACTTCTCTCTGTATTTTAAGTCTCTGATTGCTTTTTTGGCTTGTAGCTGTGATTTCAGCCAGAAATGGTGCATGGGTAGAAATCTTTATAAATTATCATCTGTCTTTTTGCTGGAGACCAAAAGGGGAAAGTTACTGAAGTGCAAAGGATACTTTTTTGATACTTTTTTTTTTTTTAAGCCGAGTCATGACAAAATTGGCAAGTTTCAAGGGAAAATTTAAATCTGGTGTTTACTTACTATAGTTAACAATGAAATCCTCCCTTTACAGAAAATTATTAGAGAGAATTATGCTTTCAGTCTCCTTGCTGTCGTGGAAAAGTAAAAGAGAATATAGTTATCTTGATTTTTTAATTTTTTATTTAAATATAAATTTGGGCTAGGACAATGGTAAATAAAAGGAAGGTGCTACATTTTTACTGATAATTCTCTGAAGGTTGGCCCTACAAATATGGTCGTCATCAACAATTGCTAGTTTTCACAAATGGGATGACTTTGTATTGGTTTTCGCTCATTACAGGCAAGTCACCAAATCATGGGATGTCTATTTCTGAAACCTGTGATCTTTTACCCGGGTATGATTTTAGTTGTTTTCAATGCATATATAAACTTTAATACACTGGACTAGCATGAAAAACCATGTCAAATCTTTTGCGTAGTGCAAACCGATATATGTTATTTATAAACATTAATGACTGACCTGACTTCTGGTATGGTAAATTCTATTCTTATTCTGCTGACGGAAAATAAAAGAATAGAAAACTGACTTTGCCACACATGAAGTCCAGAACAGTTTGAGAATGGACCACAAGTTATTTGGAGACCCAATCCTGTGTTACATAAAGGCCATAGTTTGTCTTGCAAAAAAAGTGGCTAATGTTAAAAAATGTGTTATCTGTCTTTTTGAAAATAGATGAAATAGATTGCAGAAGAACATATTTGTCAACAGGAAGTAACCATAAACTTAGGAGGCATGCAGGCGTCAAGCACGGCTGAAGAAGACTGCAAAGAATAAAGTCAGAACCTCTTTCCCCTCACTTTTCAGGCTGTAAGTAGCACCAGAGAATACCTTCTTTCATTGAGGGTTGAGCAGGCTTTTCAACCCCCTTTGGTGTGTGTGTAGTGTCTTAATATAAGTCTTGGTGCTAGGCTTTCATGACACAGACCATAGGCGGTATGGAATGGAGCTGCAGGTTGTCACCAGCCTACAGCCATGGCTCTTCCACTCCAGGTGTCAAAGGAGTATTAAGATATTAGTAAGATTTCACGTAGGACTAATCGAACATGAGAATTTCAAGGTGTCCTGGTACTGGTTTCTGTCATGCTGTCAGATGTGCTTTACTGAACTGTTGCATGCAATGAAGGACCTTTTGTGATTGCGTTGATCAAGATAGTACCGTGGGTGTGTTCCTCATCCAAGAGGAAAAGTGAGGTCAGTTGGAATGAATGTTGTGCTGCAGCTCAGACTGGAAAAGAGATACTTTGGTGCCCTCGGAAGAACATGTCTCTGACTTCTGCTTTGGGGCGTTCAGTCTAACATGGCAGTCTTAAAGTTACGTGGCAGATGACTTTCTTGTCTTCCTTGTTGGGTTCTCCTACCTGTTCAGGTGAAAGGCCAGTCCTCTACTTTGTTCTCTGCTTTTTCCTCTGTCAGAGGATCCTTTCTGTTGTCACAGTACATGCACTTCAGCCTTGCCCGCTGTCTCCTCTTGGCTCAGAATTACCTGCTGTGTTGCTCCTTGGGGGCCAGGCATCCCATCCTTTAGAAAGCTGTAGGCCTGGTTTCAGGTCACCTCCACAAGTTTTCTGGATATGAGTCATAACATGGGAGCCATTCGAATATTGTGCTTTCAAATATTTGGATATTGTGGTGGGAATAAAGGCAACCAGGAAAGCAGCAGACAGGAAAATCCGCCCATCTGCTGCATCTGCCAGTAGTTCTGGAGGAATAAAACCGAGATGCCCTCTTAACTCTTCAGTTCTGCTTTTTGGGTTAGGTCTGCTTGTTTGCTCAATGAGGGAAGAGTATTTTCTGTCTCAGAACACGTGCAGAAGTGGGATGGCTATATGTACTGCTCTCAAAGACTGAGAGAAGCCAGTGTTGGCATTTTCATCGTTTCCCACATCTTCTATCCTGACGCGCTGACATTCCTTGTAAATTGATGGCAAAACATACGATCTTTCTTGTATCGGTCTTACTTCCCTACATAGTTTAACTTTTCTTATGAGGTGTATCTTTGAACAAAGGATATTAACAAAATCTTTATCTTCTTGGTTTTACAAATTTGGCTTAAAAATTCTCTACTTGAAACTTGGCAAACACTGCCTTGGTATGCAAACAATGGGGATGGGATAGGGGAAATCACTTGGCTGTTGAAAAACTACATATGGGAAAGTCACATGGAGCTTTCAGTGTTTTATTTATAATTCTGCAAAGGCCTCTTCTAATTTGAAAAATAGAAGAGACCAAATAGTGGCTTCTGGAAAGCAAACAGCGAGGTTTTTCCATGAGTATTTTTAACACAAATATTAACTTCACAGATTGTAACACTCTTTCCTTCTTAAACACTTTTTTTAGCCTTCAGGATGTATAACTGGCTAAACTAACGTTGCGAAGAAAACCTTAACTCCTGCAGCATCTGGCTTTTTAAATTCTAATCGTGAAGCCGTAAGAGATGTTTTGTTTTCATTTAGCAAATATATATTGAGTTTCCAGAAAGGTAACTTGATTTACAATAAGCGTACCCAGTGTGAACCATATTTCACGTTTGTCTTTTAATAAAGGATTGAGTATTTCTTTCAAAATCTCTTTTCCAGAAGAACACTAGTTTTAGCCGTTAAGTAATGTTTAAGTAAGAACTGAAGATGGATTTTCAGATTTGGCTGTATGTGTGAACAGACGTTTCCAAACACAAGTCCTTGGAATGATTTTACTTGTGAATAATGCAACCATCAGTTTTATGTCAACTTGATTCTGCGCAGTGTTTTCCTGATATCAGTATAAAATAACTGTGTTATATGAAATTGCTTGAACAAAGCTAAAGAAGGAGTGATAGAAGTGGTCTGCTTGAGAGGCTTTAGCCTTCTCCTTCTGCTCAAATTGCTGAACATGGCTAACTCTTTGCAGAATGGCATTTAAGGTTACATTTGGAGTCATTAGGTTATAAACAGGCCACAAAATATTTTACATACTTCATGTTGATATTCCTCTGAAGATCAAGATTCCCTGGGGAGGAATGAGAATATGCACCAAAAACATTCTCAGTTCTTGAGGTTTATCCGCAACTTCCTAGATCACTAAAGATCAACTGTCTCATGAAGAAATTATTACAAAACAAATTTTGATGCAGCTCTGAGTGTTTCTATGTGGGGGTATTATACTGGGTAATGCCCTTTCTTTTAGTTGGCAGATTCTGCTATTTTTGCTGGCCGTCCGAGACATAGGTTGTGATTGGAAAATCTTTCTGACTTGAATTTGGTATATTTATATGAACCTTCACGTTTGAGAATGCTTTTGAGTCCAGGGCTGTGTTGGGAAAAGACATGGCAGAAGTAAGTGTTCAGATCTTGACAGAATGTCTGAATCTGTACTGTTGGATAGAGAGAGGTGTCCTTTCATTTCTCTTTCCCAGTGAGTCTTATGGGGGGAAGTTCTTGGCCCTTCTGGAAGATGCCAGAGTGTCTCTGGGACATCTTACCCAACATGTAATTTTTTTTTGGCAAGAATAAATCTGTCTCTACTGTACAAAAGTGACTGTTTTGTGCTAGGCACACTCCATGTAAAACTGGGTCTGTGGGGGGTCTCTGTTGTACTTGTGAAAATGGTTTTGTCTTTTGTTCTGGCATTAGCCTTTACTGCCTTTACTGAATGCTCGGCATCTGCAACAGTACATCACCAGTGTGTGTGCCTGCGCTCCTTGCTTGTGCGGTCAGCCAACCTAGGGCAACACTCTGGAATAGAACAAAACCTCTAGACCACCACCTTGTCCTTCAGAAGTGACTCTTTTTTCACAGTCCACTGTTACTTGGCAAAATTCTGAGATTTATAGACCTGGCAGGATGGCTCTGGCAGAGTTATCACATTACAGAAAGATCTGGGTTCTGTGTCAAACCCCTGATTTAAGTGATGTTTCTCATACCGGAGGATGAAGTACACAGGGGACATCCTGGGCATCTCTGTGCATCCAAATTTCTTCTAGCTCATCTAGATAAGAGACAAAAAGTGAAGGACCTGAATGAGAGTCTGGTGAGAGCTGCTGTAAGCAGCAGAGACATTTGCAAGCTTGTTGCACTTTGTAGACTGTAGGAGCCACCGGTGCATCTTTCTTCTCCTGGGAAGTTTAGGAAGGAGCATTCTCCATGAGTTTGATGAGTTTTTGGAGGTCTGGTTATCCCTCAGGGTAGTTGGAAAGCTAGTTGCAGACAATTTGACAGCAGTCCTTTACGCTAATGAGGAAGCTGCAGGGTTGCGCTTCCTCCAGCCTGCCTTGAAAGGAGAAGTACAGAGGCTCAGCTGTTCAGAGCTGCACGACTATAAGGCATAATAATAGCTCAAAGACTTTTTTCTCTTACTACGCAGCTCAAGCATACACTAACTGCATATTAGAGAACTAAACCTTGTACGGAGTGCTTGATAGATAGCAAAGCTGCTTCATTCACCTCTGTTATTGATCTGGTTTCCAAATTGAATCCTTCAAGCATCTGTAAGGGTCTCTTTTGGTGCATGGTGGACACACTGAATACCACTGGTTCTGCTGGCTCACTTTGGCAGGTACTGGCAGATACAAGTTCTATTTCACTAATGAGTTTCTACATTTACAAAAGATTGCTTTTGCTTTTTTGGTTGCAGCATTGCATTCAGTTTCCCAAAAATTTGGGGACATTTTTGACGGTCACTTATTTTTCCTCACGGTGACTTCAGCTCAGCATGAGCTCAGACTTCAATAAATAGTCTGCTGTGTGCTGACACTTTAAAGGGCAAAGTCATGCTGTCAGTTTATGCTGAATTCTTTCCAAAATGGGGTATGTTTTAAGCAGTCTAACATTTTTATTTATCATGCCAGACCTGTTTTTTAAAGGGATCCTGAAATTTATTATCATCTTCATTATTTTTTTGCTGATGCTAAAGCAATCTACTGAATTCAGTCATCTAAAACTGAAGGGACAGTAAATATTTTACTGTTTATATAATTCAACTTTGGTATAAGAATTGTATTGCAGCTAGCAAGGAACATACGAAAGCTTAAGAAAAGGTTCTGCAAGTACAGTGTTAGCTGAAAAAAGAAGAAAAGTATTGATCTAAAATTTAATGAAGAAAGTGAGTAAACAGTAACTCAATAACTGATATATAGTCTGAAAGTGTTTCCTGTTCTTTTGGTTCTCGAGGGAAAAATAGAGAAAATGGACAAACTCCTGGCTGTAATTCTACATACATTAAAAGGAATACTAAGTGTAAAGGGGTCAAACTAAAGGAAGAAAAGGTTAGAAAATAGTGAAGTGCCCAGCTTCAGTCTCTAGTAAAACACCAGAATAAATCCCTACAGAAATTATAAGCATCTCTAAGGCAACAGGAAACGAGCCCTGTGGATTTATCAGGAACAACCTCAGGGTGGGGGGCGGGGCTGGAATTAATTTGCTGGATTCAATGGATGTTTTACAACCCAACGGGAGTGAGGGAGCACATTGGTTATGGGATGCTGAGTAGGGATTAAACAGCAATACAGTGAGTTCGTTGAGTGACTGGAATACATGCTAAGGAGTTGTCTGTGGTGGTGACTGGGGTCCTGGAGGGGCTTGTTCTGCCTCTGTGCTAACATTTGGGGGAACAAAGAGAAGGTACTTGAGATGCAGATGGAGGGTTGTGTGTGTTTTTGAAGACAGGAAAAGAACTTGAAGAAATAGTCTGAAGCTTATTTCACTTCACCTGAAGGAAAAGTGCAGAGTACTCAGTGCATGGAGAAAGTCAAATAGAGGGAGTCTGGGATCTGGGGATGTATCAAGAATTGAGTGCAGTTGTTGCAAAAAAAAAAAACCCAGATCTTTAATGATGTAGCAGTATCCTATACAGGTATTTTGTAATAATCCATATTAGTAAGTGATGTGTGCCGTTTTGTATCCCACATTGTAAGTTTTGTTTTAAGTTGCATGCTGAAAAGAACATTAAAACTACGATTTAATCCGTGTGGTCTGTGGAAGCAGCCTTCTCTTGTCTTCTGAAAGCAGCTTATAGAGGAATGGAACTATTTTCCACATGAGCTAATTTATGAAGATGACCATGATCAGTTGTCTTGTTTTTAGTAGAGAAGAAGAAATTACTGCCTTATCTTGCACTAAGGCCTGAATTAATGTTAACAGGAAAGAATATTCTAATTTTTGAAGAGCATCGAGCACAGGAGCACATTACTAGTTGAACATTAGTGATTGCAGTCATCTTGAGAATAGGTTAGAGAAATGTTGATGCTTTGGGTGCAGCGAATCATTCCCAGGGCAGTTTGGCAGGGTGACTTCTTGAGAAGCCTTTCAGCCTGGTGCCTCTGGGTTTGCATCTTTCATTCTCAAACAGCCCTGATGTTTGAAGCCCGTGATAAGGAACAAGTGCTGAAAGGAGGACAGTCTGATGGCCAGGCTGTAATTAAATCCGTAATTAAATCCTGCTCACAAATGTTGCTGTCTGTCCCTTAGTTCTTTATGTATTTTTACCTGGAAGATGTCTCTTTCAATGGTCTGATGACTTTACAAGTTGCAGGCTGGGTCTCTGCAATGAAATCGGTGGGCAGTTTTCTCGCTTGTTTCCAGGAAAGGAGGATTGGTCCTGGGTTTCCAAAGGAGATGTTCAGAATCTCTACTCCCCAAACTACCTGCATCAGGGGAAACATACTACTGTAGGAGCCTACAATATTATATCAGAAGTGAGTATTTCTAAAAAGTGAAATTATTTCCTTGCCTTAGAGTTTCTTCATTCAACAGGCACCCACAAGTCTTCGAGCTTTCTGAGTGCTGACGTGACATGTATATCGTTCACCTTTTGAAGAAGAAACTAACTGGCTTCTGACAGTTTGGGTTTTTTTGTCTTTAAGATTTACTGTTTTACTCTAGTCATGCTAATTGGCACCAACTACCTTCCTGTAAAAAGGTAGGATCTCAATGAGATTTCGATTTGTTTTGACTTTTTTACAGAGGTGCTTATGGACTATTCAGTTTATGCTATGAGAGAATTTAAAGAAAAACAATGGTTGCAGGAGTAAGAGGCCACTGGTATTGTGATCTAGAGCAAATGCATGTCTGGAAGCCAGACTTCATCAAGGAGAAAGCAAGTGCTTAGCCGCCTCTCTTTCCCGCAGCCTGCAACCTTGCCGCAGAGAAATGCGTGAAAGAGGTAAGGCAGCGTGGGTCACCCTGTCCTCCTTCAGCCCTGCTTCAGCCAGGGGAGTGTCTGCTTTATCTGCCAGTGGAATAACATGCACTAATGGAAATTACAGCAGTTGGGATAAGATAATAGCCATAAGGGCAGGCTATGGTGATCAGCATTTCTTACCGAGATAAAGCTGAAACGAGTTTTTAATTATTGGGCATTGAACTATGTGAAATAAAGCATGCTTATGTACACAAGGGGAGCATACATTGCCCGTGTATCTAAGGGGGAAAGCCTACAGATACCACAAAGGTGGGGGAGTGAGACAGCGCGGTGTTGAAGGTATCCGTACTTGGAATGGCAAAACTGCCTGGCCTGCAGGTACGTGGCTAAAATTTAGAAACTGGCTGTGATTCTAGGTGCCAGTAGTGCTTTTAATGCTTAAGCAAAGTGCAAACTGCGTAATGCCACGGCTGATGCTGAAACATGACTCTCAGACATGGACACTCGGACATGGATACTTGGACATCGCTTCCTCCCAGCCGTCTGTTCCTTACATAACTGCTGGCTGTCCCAGGGGTGGCTCCAGATGAGCTGAGCCCAACAGGAAATATTTGGGTCACTGGTGGCAGTTCTGCTGGGTAAGAAAGAATAACAATTTGTTGTATTTAGAGTCCAATAGTTGTAGTATCTCAAACAGCTTTCTTGCACTCTCCCCATTTCACAGTTAGGGAAAATAGGTGCAGAGAGGGAAATGCAGCAGGATGGAGAAGCTGGTGATGGGAGGCATTGAATTTTTTGCACTGTATGCTTGGGTCAAAGCAACTTTATTCGTACCTGGAAACCTACACCTCTGAGCTCTCTGCAGATCATGCTTCTGATGGCCGTACTGTTTGAGACAATCCCAAAACCACTCCAGTTGGCAGAACAACAAAGTGTGTGGCCTTTTGGGGAGCTTTTCTTGTCTTCCTGGTAAAAACGTAGGCCAAAGTAGAACCAATACTACAACAGGGGAAAGACTTTAAGGTCTTTATATTTCCTGCTGTTTTACAGACATGGGTAAAGTTGGCTTGAAACTGCATTTAACCATATGGTAAAAGATGTATAGATGTGGTGCTTAGGGATGTGGTTTAGTGGTGGACTTGGCAGCACCAGGTTAATGGTTGGACTTGATGATCTTAAAGGTATTTTCCAACCTAAATGGTTCTATGATTCTATGCTGGTTTGTTTATTCCTTATTTTTGTTTACTTCTAATTGCAAAATAGAGGTGAGTTCATGTTTTTCTTCCAAGTGGAGAGATCCAAAGTAACACAGTAATTCAAGTTAGAAAAGATGAACTTATGTTTAAGATGAGGTTTTCTGAAGTGGTTTTTCCCTAAAGTTGCATGTCTAAAGAAACTTTAACTGGAGGTTAAGATCTGATAGCTCTCAGAGTTTTGTCTAGTCATTTAAAAATGATGTCTTTAATGCTGTTGTGCTGTGATCTTTTAAATGCTTGTGGTATTGAGCTTTCTTAATAGTTAAACTTGTGGTTTCCTTTAATTCTTCGCTTTGGTTGTATGAAAATACATGTACGTGATCTTTAGTGCTTTCCATTTTGAAAAGGAGAAGTCTTCCTGTCTTTTTGCTAGTGACACCGTGCCATGTGGAAGGGCTTCCCTCCACATGTTTGTGCCAGGCTCTAACCGCAAACTCTGAGCCTCAGCCTATCTGTAGCAGTTCAGATGAATTTACTTTTCTACTAGATAACAGAAATCCTGTAAAACTCTAGGTACTGCATAGTCCATTGGATTAATTGACAGGCTTTTAATTTTGGGAGTACTGTATTGTGATCCACTTGTATTTTCTAAGAGGAAGAAGACTTGGTTAAACCAGTTGTTTGTGGTTTGTGTACCACAAACCCAGTCATCTGTGTGACCGGAACCCACCTATCAATGGGGATGTAGGTGCCATGGCAGGGCCTGGAGTGTGAGGTCCAGGGATAATACTAGGAAAGTGCTTGAGGCTGTACATACATGCGTGTATATATATAGGGCAGTTTGAGGATATTTGTTTGTTTGCCTCAGCATAACCTATGCTCTGATGTGTAACATTATCAAACCATAATATCCAGCAGGATGCTCGGAAAGAGGCAGCTGCTGATGTCTCTTTTTGTCCCTAAAGTATTTCCCAGAAAATCTGTTCCTCTCAAGAAGGGTATGGGCCATGTAAGAGTGGTAATGTGCTGGAAACAGAAACGTAATTCTCAGAACTCAATAAAAGAACGTCTTGTAAAATGAGCTGAGGAAAACAAGACTGCTGGAATTTTGGGGGCTTTTCTAAATTTGTTCAAGATGTAAACTTAAGCTCAGAAAAGACCAATGAACTTCAGAAAGATATGACCAGGCTGTATGCATAGCAGATCCTCCGGCAAAGTCTTACATGATGAGAAAGCCATTTTAACTGATTGTGTACATCTTGTCAGGTTAACTAGCTGCACTGTTCCTGAAGAAAGAGCTGAGCATCTTTGGGCAACTGGATGCCCGTTTGACACCACTGTTTCTGAAAAAGGTGTGGTTAGGTTTGTAAGAAAAGTATCAGAGGTTAACATCAAAATACTTCCTAATTTTCAGGGATACCATCACTTGAAATGACATGCATCTGTACATGTGTGATTACCTATCATATGTGCTATCTGTTCACATCTCTGTGGGTGTTTCCCACAGTCAATGTGCCTGTGCCTCTTGTGTGAGACTGGATTTTATCTGAACAGTAGCGTTTCATGGAGTGGTGCTTGCGAGAGTGCAAAAGGGGCAAAAGGCCATGACCGTTTTGGGGTTTTGTCTTCTTGCTCATGGTGATGTGATTTGGCTGATCCCTGACCCTCTTCTCCTGCTCCAGACTTCTGTGTTAGGTATATCTTGGTGTTGAAATGCCACGTAACAGCCTTTATCTTCAGTGGGTTCTCCGTTTTTGTAGTAGGTTCTTTTTAAACACATTTACAGGCTGAGAGAGATCAAGTCCTGCTCGATCTGCAGGGGGTGGTGGTTTCGTAGCTGGCTCCAGCAGTGGCAGCACTGGACCCCAGATAATTCCCCCACATATATAAGTATCTGTCTCTTTGAGAACTTACAAGTTAAGATGGTCTGCTGTATAAATGCCTGTTGCCTCAGACCCTGATGAAAAATCCCTCTCCTAGGACCCCAGAGGATCATTTGGAGCAGCATTATCCCATGAAGTCTAGAGGCAATAGAAGAGTAAGGAAGAAGAAAACCTTAAAATCAATGCTAGTCACCCCAGCACTAGTGCTGTTAGCTTTGGCAAATCCTGTCTCAACAATAAAGCCAGCTGCCATTTTGGCATTAAGACAGACAGACTTGGCATCAGCCCCTCTGGCATCAAAAAAACGCTTCGTGGGAGCTGGCACCAACACTGTGAAACAAGGGTAAGGCCCAAGGGAAATGCCAAGCAGACATGAGATGAGCACTAAAAATAGTGAGTTGCTGTCATTTGGAGAGAAAACAAGAGTAGAGCATCTAAGATCTCCATCAAGGTTGTGCTGGTAAGCAGCTTTTGGACAGTGCTGTCTCCTATGATGATGTGACCAAAGGAGAGACACAGGCTGTATTTTTGGTACCCAGATGGTGCAAGACACTAAAACTAGAACAGACGCTTAGCGTCTTGATTCCGCATTTGGGGGATCCTGTTACTGTCTGCAGGCTCTGCCTTCTTCCCTGTCTGGTGCAGATCGTCTCCTCTTGAGCTGTTACCAAAGGTCCTGTTTGCATACAAGAGCATAAGGAAAACAAGAGCTGTAGTGCCAAAAAGCAGAGAGCCAGGCTAGTGTCCCTATACCACCCTGGACACACTAGCCCTCCTGGAGACAGTCTTGTCAAATGTTTAACAGCTGATCTGCCCACTCCCTCCTCCTCCTTCCCTCCCAGCAGGCTCAGAGAAAGCTAAGTAGGCTTTCCAGCGACTTCATTACCCACTCCAGACTAAAAATGAAGCCTGACATCGGTGCCCAAAACCTGGGAATGCTGAAGGGACAGAATCGACCCTTTCTCCCCTGAAGCAGTGTCACGTCTGAATAGGGCAATTTCAGCTCTTTAGTCCCTCTCTGCCTCAGTGGCGAAGGACTTAAAAGTTTTTTAAGACCTCTGGGCTTGAATGGCAGGCCTGGGTATTGAAACAGTGGTCACGGAAAATAGATGATGCAAATAGGCTTTGGCATTGCAATTACATTGGCTTGGCCACAGCTCCGCTGCTGTGAAGAAAAGCGTGCTGGACCTGTGGCTATCATTTTCTCCTCCTTGGGGAAAAAGCAGTGGGAAACAATGTCACTGAGGGCTGGAAATTTCAAGCTACGCTTAGCAAAAACTATTTTGGTCTCATAGAAGGAGTCTGGACTTTTCATTGCCACCCCTCTCCCATCAGCTGAACAGCAGAGTGGGTAAGAGTGTCTGGAACAGCCTGGATAGGTGTTGGAGAGGACTCATCTACATTCAGCCCTTGTCCATTCTGTGCCCTTTCTTGAGTGCCCTTCTTAAGGTAGCTCAATACAGGAAGCATCTCCAGAGGAGGGATTGCTTGATGTACATAATTGCAAATGAAAGTGCTTTACTGTTGGTATTTCTTCACCTACGTATGGAAAGTGGAGGACAGGCTCCTGCTGAAATACCAGGTGACAGAGTGGGTAGTGGCTTCCTCTGCAATGCCCCCCTCCTTTTGAAGTCATGCATGGCTTTCAGGTGGAGGATGTGGCACGTATTTGCACTGGTCCACTTGGCCAAAAATTGCTGTTCAGGATTCACATGGAATAAAGATTCAATTGGAATCAAGCGTGAACTGTTGCCATTGAGGCTCTCTGCAACACTGAGCACATTTTGAAGTGTGCAGTCTCTTCCTCCCTGGTTAACCAGTTAATTGGAGACAAAGACAGGTGACAGCAGTGAGACTGAAATGCACTGTCCCTATTTGCTTATCTCGACTTAGTAAGCCACAGAAGTTCTTGCACTTCTAAACTGCTGAGCTGAGAGAAGTGGTGGCAGGCTGCAGGGAAGAGGGACCTGCCCAAGGACAGATTCTAACCCCTGCAAGCCCTTCTGCTTCATTGCACATTAAAATGTATTGATCCAGCAGACTGGCTGCACCACTGGCTTACAAGCCAGTTCCAACACATATGGTGTCTTTTGCTGCAGTTATTCTTTGCTGTCTCTAAACAATGATTAAGTCACTTTAGCCTGACAAACATTAAATGCAAGTGACTTCACTGTCTTTGTTTTGTAGTTGAACGGCACACAAAGTGGGCCACCCACTTTACCCCGCTCCTAAATAATACAGTAGTACTAGACACCACGGGTCTGAAGGGTTGGTTTGGATCGTGTGTCCTCTAAGCAACAGAGCAGATACTCTAGGTCCTGTAGGTGCTGGGAAATTATCAGACTGACCTGTTCCTGTTTGCCCTCTGGAATTTGTTGATGACGTTCTTTGTAGGCTGCGCCAATGCTATACGTTACATGAACCCAGGGCACTTGCTGCTCAAATTGGAAAGTCATCATGTGCTTGTAACGGTGCTGCTAGGGTGGGGAAGTAGCCCTTCACTCTTCAGGAATCGACAGCAAGTGGGCAGATTTTGCAGGCAGTCGGCCAGCCAGAAATGGTTTCCAGGCAGATCTAGCATTGCATTGCTGTTCCAGCATTGGTGATCTCCCAATGTCTCACGCCACTTTTGCTAGCGAACAAGCCCCTTTAGAACATCTGCTGTCAAGGCAGATAGATAGAGCTTGGTGTTCCCGCATGTTGTCTTATTCTAAACAGGGATCTGCTTTTATGCCTTTCTGTATGTTTCTTTCCCCTTTTTTCTTTATTCCCAGAGCCATCTCCAGGATGGGGAAAGATAAAGTTGCCCTAATTCAGGTTGCTTCTTTCACACTTTGCTTTGAGTGCCTGACAGACCTGTGTAGTCTCAGTTCTAGCACCCAAGGCTGTGGGATGACTAATGAAAATGGATAGGCTGATGCTCCAGGGATGCTTCTGTTACCAACATGAAAATAACAGAGCGCACAAATGGAAGAGTCATTAGATAAAACGGTTCCAACTTTATGGTAAACCTGTATCTGTATAGCTGCAGAACCATGGTATTAAAGTTTAATTGAAGGGATATTACGCACCACCCAAATCTGCTGTTGAAAACCTCTCCCTGCCTAGGACTGTAATAATGGAGCAACTGAGAGTAACCTTGTGCTTCAAGCCTGACAGATTTGAGCTGTGGAGCTTCAATTTTTGTTCCAATCGTGTTGTGGTAACTGGATCATCTAAAGGTCAGACTGTCTCCTCAGGGGTATCAAAATGGATATTGTATCTTGCTGGGTTACTAAACCTGCTTGCAAGCATCTCCCATCAAGTACGGAAAGCAACTCTAAAATGGCCCAAACAACTTCCATCGTCTGCTTCAGTTGCATGCTAATATCTGAGGTCATGAGGCACAGTGTGTGTTGGGCTTGTAAGGTGTCAAGCAGCATCCTTTGCTTGACATCGTGTTTGGGGCAGATGGCGTGTTCAGGAGAGCAGTACTACAGACTGATAAAGCCTAGAGGTCTTTATTCCCTCTTTTTCGAAAGAAACTTGCTCACTACTATCTTGTAGTGGGATCCACACTGACATGCTAAAAAAGGATGGTTGGTGGCTGCCCAAACAAGCAATTTTTCAAAATAATGTAGATCCTGTAATCTATCCTGACATTAGCCCTGACTTTTCAGAACCCTCAAGAGATTCATCTACAGAAAAACTGTAAAAGCTTGTGTTTATTCAGTTCACTATATCTCAGATAGACACACTCTTGTGTCATAGATGGGTGGTCTTTGCAGATGTTAAACTCCAGGTTTGTATTAAGGAAGTGAAACCCATGCTGAGCCTGCCTTAGAGCTACTCTTGCTTTCATTAAAATAATTATTATTTCGGCTCTGTTTGCCCCAAGCAGAGAGGAATAGAAAATTAGAAAGGTTTTGGAAATGGGCACTGAGCAGCTGAAGGCTTTAGGAAAAGATTTTACGTTAAGGGGATGGGGAAGATTGATATCTTTTATAAGAAGATAGTTAACAGGCACAGAGTAATGAATGGGTGAGAAGACGGATGGGGACTTCTGTTCCCACCTGCTAATAATATGGAAGTCAGATTAGAACGTGGTGAATTCAGTCCTGATGAAAGGAACTATTTGTTCACAACCCCTGTCTATGAAACTCATTACTGCAAGACAAAGCATTGGGGCAAGTACTTATGAACTTAAAAAAAGAGGAGGGAGTGAAATGATAGCAGTTGGAATATCCAAACCAATTGCAAAGATCAGGAGAACCTAGGTGTTTTGAAAAGTCTCTGTGTAATGATTAGGGTATAAGCTAACTCATCTAGCTTCTTTTTTTTTTTTTTTTTTTTTTTTTTTTTGCCCCTCTCCAGGGCTTTTTCCATAGTCACCCATAGCAGAGTTTGTGGGGTGTGTTACTGGCCACTGTCACTCAGAGACTGCGAGAGGGTGGCTGCTGCTGTTGCAGTCGAATGTGGTAATGTGTGCTTGCAAACCACCTTTTTTGTGTCAGGCTTTCCAGGATTGCTAAATTCACACATAAATCAGGATGCTTTTGCTTTTCCACTAAGTTAGTGCCTTTGATAGTCCTTCACAACTTGTCTTAGATCTGGAATGACGCTTTGCCTTTTGAATACATGCTGGGGGAGAGGCGGGTGGTTAAAGTTAGATTCCTTCTGACAGTAGGGATTTAGAAATTGCTGCATTGGCTCAGCCCTGGGATCTGCCTAGTCCAGGGCTCTGGATAGCAACAGCCAAAATCGGGTATTTCAAAGGACAGCGTGAGGCCATAGAACAGATTACTAAAACAGAAAGCTGCCCTTTTATATCACTGGTGTTTGTCCATAGAATTGGAAAAGCAAAGGCTGAGAGTTTGTTTGATCCAAGAGCACAAAAGCTGGAAAATCCCATTGCCTGGCTGATGCTGGTTAACGCTGATGTTTTGTATCCTCCAGGAAATTACTTATGTGCCTGTTTTCTCTTAGGAAAAAGAGACATGTGCTTACATTAAACAGCAAGTTTATATGGTGCCTTTAAGTTGGTGTAAAAATAAGTAAAACTTGCGTATAGTTTCACAGCCCAATTGTGTGGAGGACACCCCCAGTGGGGCTGTCATTTGGGAAACAACCCCAGGCTGGGCTGGGCTGGGAGGAGGCAGCAGCAGTGGCCACTGAGGGGCTTTGGCATGTGGAAAATGGGTGTCTTTTTCTGACACTGCTGCAAGCTATCTGGCTGTCTGGGGGCATTCTGTTCTGGATTGGTTTTTTTCTTTCCTTTTTTTTTTTTTTTCCCCAAATCTTTTTTTTCTGCTGTTGCAAATTGGCATTTGTAAGAATTATATGTGGTTTCTCTCTCTCTCTTCTGAAGTCTTGAAATTATTGTTAGAACTGCTACTAAAAAAGGGATTCAGTGAATTCTCTATGGAAAAAAAAAAAGGTATATTCCTTCCCTCGTCAAATATTTTAACGTGTTGAGCTCTAAAAGCCAAAGAGGCCAAAAGCAAGGGGAGTTGCCCCTCTGTCAAATATCTGCAGAGCTGGGGCACGTGGCAGTCGTGGTGGTGTCCTAGTCCCCCCCGACAGACGAGGACAGCTGCTGATTAAAGAGAAGCGTGAAAAAAAGAGGTTGCTGGAGTGGAGGTAGAAAAGGGAGTTAAATTTAGATTACCTTCTGCAGTGTCATCTCCTACACCGCTGTGGAACTTGCTGTACTCCTTGCCTGGGAGAGGACAAACAAGACATGCCATCCTGGGCACCAGATGATAAATTTGTTTATAAGGCTTAATTGCCCCTTGGCATGAAAATGTGAAATGAGGTCAAATAGAATGAGGAACCTTCCGTCGGGGCTAATCCCATTTTCCTTGGGGAGAGGTGGATTAAAATGTCTTCCCATCACCTGTCTGCTGGAGAGGCCCCAATCCTGATCCTACTGAAATCAGGGGGGTTATTGCTGTTTCTTTAATGGGACAGCTGTTACCTGGAGGGGCTGAGAGTTGAATAGTGCCATGAGAGTTGCTCAGAAAAAAAGGAGCTGTGGTGGTAGGCAGAAGGCGGCGTGGGAATGCTTTGGGTCTGTGAAGGCTTTACCTGATCTGGAGGTACTTGGAGAAACCATGATGGTTGCTCCTAGGGCTCCAGTGCTGTTCAGCAAGCGGCATCAAACTTAGCTCTCTCCTCAAAAATAGATAAAATGTCTATTTTTGCTTAGCGAGATTTAATCATCACTGAGGAGCTGTCGGCTCTTGCCAACGTTTTTAATAGACTCCCTTCCACTTGCAGCATCCAGTTATCGGGGAGGAGAGAGCTGCTGCTGCTCCTCCGCGGCCCCCTGCCAGGGTCCCGCACAGGCAGCGTTTCCCAACAGCAGCGAGCAGCCTGGGGTTACCCAGCAGCTCTCTTAAGGTTCAGGGCTTGCCTTTTTTTCTTTTCTGCGTTGTTTTTTTTGTTTTGTTTTGTTGGGGTTTTTTTGTTTGGTTTTGGTTTTTTTCTTTTTTTTCAGAACTGCCCGACCTGATGTCATTTCCCTCTTGCAAACACCCCGGCTGGGCTGCGTCTGAGATATGTCACGGGGAGTGGGAGGAGGAGGAGGGGGAGCCAGCGAGTGCGTGCAGTGTCCCAGGACCCTGTTTACTTTGCATTCCCAGCCGAGGAAGCCCTGGTTTAAATAGGATCGGAGGAGCGGGCTGCCCACAGCAGATGAGGAAATGGTCACTGTGGGGCTTTAAATTCCTGCCTTCCCATGCGCTGGTGCGGAGGATGAGCCTGCAGAATGCCTTTCCTCCTGGGTCTCAGACAGGTAACCAGCTTCGGTGCGGTGGGAGCTGCTTGCTCAGGTGGAGGATGTGACCGACTGCCTTTATTTTTATTCTCCCCTTCCCCCGCAAGGAAATGATTTCTGACTTTCCTAAAACGGAACCTTACAAACAGCGGTTCCCCACCCATAGTGTTTAATCGGGGAGCTGCGGTAGCGTGAAAGACGCTTTTTATTTGCAAGGAAGGAGCAAAACTGCAAGGAAGGAGCAAAACTGCAAAGCGGGGAAAGAAACTCCCTTCTTATTGCAGGCTTTGTGGCAGGGTGGCTCTTTGTGTTGTGCTCCTGTATTGTTTGGTTGGGTTTTAGGGTACTTTCCACAGTCCTTAATATGGAATTGTGTTTACATTGCTTAAAAACATACCAAGCTTCTTGTGCGGACAGTATTTTGAGTGCTAAACTGTGGTTTAAGACAAA
This sequence comes from Rissa tridactyla, assembly GCF_028500815.1. Lineage (NCBI taxonomy): Eukaryota > Metazoa > Chordata > Aves > Charadriiformes > Laridae > Rissa > Rissa tridactyla. Next base: position 58,907,890 of record NC_071471.1, read on the forward strand.
AGAAAGAGACATTTTTATATATATCTCTCATTCTGACAAAGGTCACCAAACGGAAAATGGCAATGTGCTGTGACCTCCAGCTTGGTGCCTTTTTAATTGTTCTGGGAGAGTTTGAGCTTGAACAAGAAACTTGGGATAATTTAATAGCTGGTAATGTTGAGTGGAATGAGAAACGGTAGCAACTGCCCAGCTGCTCCCCGCTGGAGGAGGTGCCAACTATGTGTTCCTAGGCTCGGGGAGAGCAAACCCTTTTTTTGGTCTGGGAGGCACGTCTGGAGGGGAATCTGACTGTAAACTCTTTCCAGCACTGCTGGGATCTGTAATCCACAATAAATAGATATTGCATGATATCAGAGTGCTGCTTGCCGTTTCTAATTTAGAATTAAAAATTCAAGATTGGACCCTAGCATGTTTTAAACTACCTACTTTCAGTTGTTTAGAAACGAAGGCAAAAGGACTTGCAAGCACACTGCTGAGTAAACAGTGCTCTCTTTTTCCTTATCAGTTCAGTTTTTGGTGAAATGCAGCTCCCCCCCCTCCTCCCTCCCACCCTGCTGAACTGAAAACAGTTTTACATAAGAAACTACCTCTAGCACAATGACCTTCTGTAATTGAATGCAATAGCCTTAATAATAGTTCACTTGTTAGCACTAAGAGCAAAGAGACTTTCCCTAAAAACCTCAGAACTGAACCAAGGAGGGAAATTTGGGCATGAAGGCTGAATGGCTTTAGGTAACTCTCAACTTGCAGTGAGACATAGCTGGTTTAAATATTGAGATTGCTCGAGTCTCACAGGTTGGTGTTGTTTTTTTCTAAAGTTCCTTTTTCTAAATTAATCTTTTGGTTTTAGAGACGTGTTTGGGACAACTGAGGTGCTGCATAAGGTGTAAAACTACAGGTTAGATGTAATTCAGCTTCATTTGCTCAAACTGCAAACATCTGGTTATCTCAGCGGGCTGGATGGTACTTTTTTCTCTGCTTGTAACTTTTTGGCATTGATACAGAGGCATTTACAGGAAGCAGAAAAAAGGTGTTGCCTCAAGAACACAAGAGCAAAGCTCTTGACTATTTTTGTCCACTGATGAGGGGTATAGTGGGAAAGAGCTGCTCACGGAGCTGCTTGAACTTTTTTTAATCATTTTGAGTTTTAATCATTTTTAGACTTAAAAAGACCCAACTAAATGTTTGGGATTTTGTCCTGCGTGCAGATAGTATTCAGAAATTTATTTTTCCACTGCTAAAAGAGCAGGGGGGGGGAGAAGAGTTCTTAGTGACCAGTGCTATTTAATTAAAAGGGGAGGAGTTCAGGAACTTTTCATCATGCATCCGCCTCTATTGTCTCTTGCGTTTGCACTCGGACTGTAAACGCTTGGTTGTCTGGGATGTCCGTTGTTGTTGTTGTTCCTACTCAACACAAGAGGTGCCGATCCTGGGGTGCCCTCCCGTGAGCTGGGAGACGAGGACGACACGGTGGTGGTGGGACCGGGACTCGGTTCCCTGGGACAGGCACCCCGTGGTCACTGCTGCACCGCACTGAATGCCTGGTTCCCCTGAATCTGCCTCCACTTCTTCTTTGGGACCCAGTGGTGTTGCAGCACGGCAGATGGAGTGCCGAACATGTGGTAAAAATAGGGTGTTTGATTTGGGTGGTTTTCTCTGTTGTTGGAGTGGGGATGATGTTTAAATGCCTAAAAAGCTAGGTCAGCTCTATCTGACATCAGTGCAACGTGGGTGTTTAAAGCTCCCGTCCCAGGAAACGTGGTTGTAGAGCATCTCGCCTTTCAGTTTTAAGTGAGCATTTCCTCTTAGTGTCGCAGGTGGAAGCTTGAACACATTCATCTAGTTCACTGCATAAATGTAAAAGGGGAAAAAAAAAAAAAGGTTAAAATGTTGGATTCCTAACCTTTTCAGTTTTAACTTTAACTGCTCCAGATTTTCAGTGTTGTCAACTGTTTGGTGGTTTAAAGCAACAAAACACAAGACAGCCTCCTCAAAGCTGTAATTTCCTAGAAGCGTCTATCTTTAATGTGAAAAGGCTGGGACTACAGCTGGGAAGCTTCTAGCAAGGCGTGAAGGAAGTAAACACTTTCACATGGCGCTTAAAACGCGAATGTGCAGTTCTTGGAGTCTGAAAGTGAAACTTGCGATAAACAAAAATGAAACCAGTTCTTACTGAAATATATCAAAGTGTCCACAATCGGTGAAAGGACAGCGTTCCTTTAGAGATTGTTGGAGTATTTCTTCAAGATAAATGGATGCAACAAACCAATTTGTTCCTCAGATAAAGGTTAATAAAACCTCAGAGGTTCTGCATCTGCTGGAGGTGAAGATGGGTCTGCTGTGGCTGGATTAATCATGGTGATTTAAATATAATTCTCCTGATGCTGGCATTAGTGAAGCAATAAGTGTTGATTAGAATTCCCATTTTGGAGATCTTTATTGTGCCTGGGACGGCTCAGAGGCATCATTGCTCCTCCACTTATTATACTTTAAGTATTTGGATGTTTGCACTTAAAACATTTTTTTTTTCCACATTCAGCAAAACAGAATTTGTGGTGGTTGTCTTATGAAGAAACGTCCAGACTTGATTTATTTTCTGGCCTCAGTTGTCTGTCGTAAGGCAGGCTTACAGGAATTTATCCCCTGTTGTGCTGGCAGGGGCTGGCACCCGAGGTTCCAGTAACTCGCAGCAATCAAAGCTGGTTTCATCTTTACCAATCTTACATGCTTTTGTTAAATTGAATCCACCAAAGGCACGGCGGCTGCTTAGCTGGTAGATTTTTGGTTTTACGCTCCACAGGATTGACAAGTGTAGTGTTTGTGAAGATGGGAGAAGGACCAGAGGCTTTGGGGTGGGCGTCAGTCCCGAGCTGCCCCGGTGATTCGGGGTTCCTCTGCGGTTCTTACTGCAGTCCTCCCACCTGCTGTTCTTCTCTGAAAGGATATCTAGTGATTTTTTTTTTTTTTTTTTTTTTTTTTATTTAGGATGAATTTTGGTTAGGAACTAGGGGGCAGCTGGCAAGCCAGGAATTGTAGTAAACACTATGTCAAGATCTGGCATTCCAGCCTAATATTTGAAGTAGCAATTTTAACGTACTACCATTTGAGCCTCTTATGTAACAGAGATGCTCATTGTCTTTGGTAGTTTTGTGTTTGCATTCTCATGAGCTATTGCTGATGGGCTTGGCTACTGGCTAACCAACACTAGTGATAGTCTGATATGTGAGTTTGAGTAAAAGCCAAGTGGTAACTCATAAATAGTGGGTATTAAATACAGTTTTTTCCCATTGGTTGTTTATAATGTGTTTAAGATACTGATGATCACTTCCATTCTGTTACTCTGGGTGCTTAAAGAATATATATCATTCAAATACTGATTTTGAGTTACTCAAAACACGTATTTTTAATACATTTTTCTGAAGATTGTGTCACTTGCTTAAATCCATCGTGCTTTGTTGTTATGGGTGCACCTGGCTATTGAAAGCAAGGGACTGCTGCCTGCAAGTACTAAGATTAGTGAAATAACTAGGTCAGGATTTTTTTTATTAATATTTTTAAATGGATGCTTGTTACCAAAGTCCCCTGTGAGAGCTGTGAAACCAGGAGGTCTGGAGCCGGTCACAGGTTGAGCCCGAGTCCTGGTAAAACCAGTAGCATCTTGCCTTCCGGCGGATGCCAGCTTGGCAGCCTCCCTTCAGCCTGCTGCTGGGCTTTTCACTGTGTCTCACTGTTTATACGCCTGTTATTCTGTTCCTTACTCACCCCTGTCATTCCGTTATTAATCCCCATCTCTTCCAGTTCAAATAGTAATTTGCTACGTAGTGCCTTGACAAATGCTGTACTGGTGTTTGGAGAGAGTAGGAAATTAGAGTAGGTCTAAAAAACTGGCTTACCTAGAAGAGAGGAATGGCATATAACCTGCTGCCAGTAAATGCAAGTCACATTTCAAAGTGTTTTCCAGGGTGTCTGGGTATTACCAAGGTTAGGATGAATACTCTGGCAGGCTGAATGACACATAGAGGCCATATGAATGCAAGGTGCTCATATTTAGGGTAATAGAGGCTGGACTTCTGTGGAAAGAGGAGACAGAGCAAAAAGCTAAAATGGTTATTAGATCTCTGTGATATCAGCCACTGCTGGTTTTGGTTACCTGGTTAATGCCAGCTGAGGAGTCATCTTTTGTAGGTGGTTCACTGCCAACTATGCACTTTTGAGCGTGGGCTGTGGTGTTTGTTGCTGCAGTTGCACGTATTAATTTACAGCTTGGAAAATAGCCACACCGGTCTGGAATTTGCTCATCTTCATCTTTCTCCTTTTTGACATAGCAACAACGTTCCCAGGTAAACTGCTGACTTTTTAGAGTAGAAAAGTATGAAGTGCCTTGATCCTTTTATTGTAATGATACTCCATTGTCAAACAGTTCTCGTCTCCCTCCATTTCCTACATTGGCTTCAGACACAATAAATCCTAACAGATTTACAAGTATTAAAACCAACCATTTAGTACTGAAAAACTTTACAAAAGTAGGATAAGGAGGTCTGATTCCATCCCTTCTTGCAGTGAGGGGCAGTTCAGGCAACCCACAGACCTCCATGAAAGCCTCCTGTCTTGATCATGCCCCACATTTTGACCTTTAATTTGTCACGTAGACTTCCAGCGAAGATCCAATACTAAACTGGAAGGTGGAGGAAAGAATTGGCTTTTTTTTCCCTGGCACTGACGTTAATCTTTGCTGTAGTGTCAGATGTGACAACATATGGCACTGCCTTGAGTTCTCTTATACCTACCACTACTGGATATTTTAAGGATTATTTGTAAAAGAACTTGACAGCACAAGTGTGCTACTGGCAGAGTTGCCAGCATGGTTGTGGGTTTATCACAAATGCCAAATATCAACAAGAAAATAAGCAAAAAAGCCATCTTATTTTTATTCAAATGAAGTTGCTTTATAAAGTTTGACATGTGAAAACTAAGCCAAAATGCCACATCTAAAATATGAAGAGAATCTGCAAACGCACCAAGATGAGGTCTTCCCAACTCAACCGGTTTCACGAGAAAGAGCCTGCATCAGCTTTAACAAATGGCCTCTGTTGGACTGGACAGGGAGAGAACACAGACTCCAGGACGGCAGAGCCTTCTCCTGAAAGCTCCCAGCTTTGGAGTGTGCGTCAGGGATCCGGTGAGTCCCGTTCTTCAGATCTGCCTCAGCTCTTATGATGATGCCAAGGAGGCAGTGATGCACACGAAGCCTAGACTACGTGCTGCTTTACAGGACAAAGCCAATCCCTTGGCTTTGCAGGTGGGAGATAACGGATGGCATGTTCAGGCTTCTTAGTTGCAAAACAGGAATATTCTGCTCTAATGGAGTTCAGTGGCTCTTTGAGACCAGACCCATGTAGATGCTGCTTAGTAATCCTGTCTGGAGGCATCTATAGTTAACTGAACAAAGGCTGGTGGGGAGGGATGTGCTTGTCTGGACAACAAGAAAACAAGACTGTCCTTCAGCAGGGAAGCCTGCGCTGGAATGTGATAGCCACTGGCTATGGGGGAAGAAAGTGCTTTCAGAAAGAAACCCTCCCCCTTCCTTGTTTTCATAAGACTACCTAAAAGAACCCAACAAAACCTCTTTGTAGTAGTGTTGTGGTTGGCCACTAAATGACTGACAGATTTAATTGGTGCCCAACATGGCGTAGTAGTTCATAGAATGTAGTTCGATTTTTAAAAACTCCATGCTGCTAAGAATGATTCGAAATTATCATTGCAAGCACTACTTGAAATGGAAACTAGAAACATAGGCAGGTGTGAGTGCTCTGATGAGATTATTTTTTTTCCCCGTATATAGTTTTCTTACCTATAAAACTACTCTTTTAGTCCTGTGCCTTGTCCATGCCTGTTGGTGAGAAAGGAAGTGATGCGCTTTCATAGCACAAGCCCTTGTGTAACTGTTTCCAGGAGACTTTTAGGCTATAGATAACTATGTTGCTGATATGTCTTAAGCAGTTAGCATTTGGCAGCATGTGACACAAAAAATGAAAGGGAGAAATAAGTAGAAATAATACAACACTGATGGTATGAAAAGTGCAGGCTGGGATTTAATTAGAAATTGAAGCCTGATCAAAGCGCTTGGCAGGAGGGAGAAGATTCCTAACAAAAAATGTCATGGTCTCTGTCATGGCCTGTACTGATGGCAGTGCATAACCTCTTCCTTGGCTCACAAAACAGTGCAAGAAACTGTACAGTGGCTCAGCTTTTCACAGAAATGAGTCTTAAGCCGGGAGGGGAAAGGAGAATGAAACACTCAATCCAAAGGAGACACCTGTAACATGTCCTGGAACAATGCTCTCCATGTGCTGGAGTCTTTGCCTAGTAGCCTTTTTTCCAAAGGTTTGTTGCCTTTACATTTTATCTCTTTCCCTGGGCCAAGTTGAGTAACCTCACATTGGAGGTAGCCGTGCTCCAAGCAGGGGTCAGGCCATGTGACCTGCTGGGATTCTTTCCAAACTAAATTATTCCTTGATTCTGTGAAACTGTTTGGAAACAAGGGTGACAGTTCTGGGCCTGACACGTGGCACCGAGTCTGACGGCTCTGTGTTCCCAGAAACCCATCGGTGGCTGGCCTGGCAGAGGACTGCAGAAAGGCTTCAAGAGAAGCTGTGTGAACTTTGAGGAGCATGGCTGGTGACCAGTTCTGCAAGGACTTTGAAACCCTGGACTTTATGAACTGTGGGAGCTGAAAGCTAACTGCGAGGCTATTCAAAGGTAGAAGCACTTACGCATTAGCAAGGAAGATATTTTCTCTTGGTCAGCGTATAAAGAAGCTCCGGACAGTAAGATTTGAATGCTACTTTAGATGGCAAAGCAGGATGTTGCTTGAGACTTGATCTCCAAAAGCAGACAGGAACAACCCACAGAATACCAACCTAGCTGCTGAGGATCATCTTCTGTTCAGCATGTACACCATCCCCTCATAGACCTGTTTGACAGCTGGGCTAACAAGAAGCAACCCTGCACATAAACATATGGAATTGTGGAAAGGACATTTCAAATGCAATAAGGTTGGCAAGAGGGAGTCAGGAAGTCCAAATAAAAGGATGATGTGATGAAAGTCTCTGAAAACAGGACTGCTGCAAGTTCTTAAGTGGGGAAAAATAGAGTGATGTTCAAGCTGCTATAGGTTGCTACCGCTTGCTGCTGCCAAAAGACGCCGATGTGTTCCTTATTGCTACTCTTTGAAGCAGACAACACTGAATGGAACAAATTTTTGGGACTAAACACAGGTGGTCAAGGATGAATCAGTGTTGTGATGTAGAGGAGTTCCTGAAATGGCACTGTGGAACTCTATTCTTTCATCAGCTCCATGTGATTCATTTGCTGGTTCAACAGGTCACATTGATCTTCATGTGTCACAACCACAGACCTCAGCCAGTTGCTTTCTGGCTTGTGCGTTATCAACAGGATTACAATTTTGCAATGGGATCTTAATTTCTCAATTCTGTTGATATGAGAGCCAAAATCTATGCTCTTCATCCGTTGCATTAAGTCTGAAAGGCCAACAAAAATGGGGAAAAGTGTGCTAATAAGAACAGATAAGAGAATAGATGTGTTCTCTTTCTAGTTCTTTTGCTGACTAAAATTACAATTTTTGGAATGAATAGCATGCCTGAAGCAGAAAATGCTGTGCTAGCTCAACAGTGTCTCCTAAAAGTTGCTATTAGCCACTGCAATTAGAGATGGAAGACGCCTCTTTACCCTATAGGAAAATGTTGGTTCTGCTATTGGCATGCAGCATCTCAAGACGAGAATATAAAATGTTTGCTTTAGCTGCCTGCAGTAAAGCAGTTTGACTGGTCTGTCCAGCAAAATGTTTTTCTCTTCCTGGAAGCAGGAGGCAGGTACCCCTCCAGCTTGTTGCCTCTGTGGATGAATTTTAAGGAGGTGGCCCGTTGGTGCTTTTTAGAGGCTTTTGTGGAAATAGTGGTACCTGTGGAAGGAGGGGAAGTGGTATATCGTATGCTGAGTCGTGTTTGCTGAACTGTGGCCTCACACAGGTCAAAGCCCTTTCAAAAATTGGTGTGACTTCTTAGGAGGAACATGCAGCGTGGGATCTCTTCTGTTGAACCTTAGGTGGTAGGAGGTTCTTCTGCGTTTTAGAAGTTACGTTGCTGCTGTAACATGCGTGCTCAGGTGAGGGACCCGCAGGCCCAGTGTCGGGGAGGTGCTGGAGTGCTGTGTGGTGGGGGAGTGCTGGTGCTCCCCCAGATCCCCAAATAGACTGAGTCTTCTTAAAAATTCAGCGCAAGACTCTTCTGCATTGAAACTGCTGCCTTGCATCACTTGTTCAGCGAGGCGGTCCATAATTTGAAATGGACTTTGTATTTTGTGCGTATGGTGACTCCATAGAGGCTTGTGAGAAGTTTGGCCGTGGTGTGCTCACGTGAAATAGAGGAACGGTGCAGTTCAGCAAGTGTTGGGAACCAGCAATGTACATTCCTGTAGCCTGCTGCTTGGGTTTGGTGCTCTTCCTAGCTGGTTGGGTTTTGTTGGGCTTTTTCGGTTGTTTTTTTGGGTTGGTTTTTTGTGTTGTTGTTGTGTGTTTGTTTTTGGTTTTGGTTTTTTTTTTGAAAGATGGTACTTATAAAATGAATTCTTTCAACATGTCTTTCAGTATAAACCTCCACACATTTTCTTTGCCTTATCGTAAATTTTAAGTGAAAGAAAGTAAAAATTTTAAGCTTTGTTACAGCTTTGTTTGCAACCTTAATATGTTTTTTATAAAGATCTGTTTGTTTCTTAAGAAACTGTGTAGTGTGTTCTAACTTCTAGGTTGCCCCAAAAACTATTAGAGGATGTACAAACCACAACCTGTGAAATGCTTCTGTTTTTCTGTGTTTTGTACTTTTTCCCACCCATGTTTTCAGACTAGCAGGAAAACATGGACTTTGGTGAAGTGGTGCACCACGTGAGGGACTGAGATCTCACACTGTAGTCCTTTTCCATCTTAAGTGTCCTGAGGACCTGCTGGGTGATACAGTACAGCTGATTTGGCTCTGCTCCTGGACTACTTCGCTATTCTGGGAAGAAGTTTTACAGGAATGCTGATCTTATATAAAGCACATGGCTAATTATGAAGGAATCATTTTATATTGGAATCTTGCAGGAACATACTGTAATTATCATTTACATCTAAATGAATCCAAACAGTTTTTTCTCAAATTATGATGTTCTTTTTATTAATACATTTCCTCCACTTGGCATTCAGCCCCAGTAATGTAGCGATAGTGTATAAAATGTGGAACAAATGACATCTTTTCTTTAAGAGAACGTCTGGCTCCCAAAACTTGACAACTTTTAATGGAAAAGGAATGATGAAAAAGCAGTGCTGACTAGATGCTAAAGCAATGTAACCCATTAATTTAGAGATACGGGGTTTTCTTCAGAACAGTCCTTTGTGTTTTTTTGGTGAACCTTGGCTGTATTTTAAGCTCTCTATATATTTTAGAGTTTCCCAAGACCATAACTTGTGACTTTTCAAATGCTTGCTGATCATTGAGTAAAAGATTACATTTACAGAAGATACTGACAAAGCATCTTAAAAGTGTGTCTGTTTAATTTTAGGACAAGGAAACCTGCATGGGTGTCAACAATCAAAGTTACATATGTGAAACGGGCCACTGTTGTGGACAATCCCAGTGTTGCAACTACTACTATGAACTCTGGTGTAAGTCCTTCCGTTTTGTATGGCTTCCCTTCCTACTCTGCATGGCTCTCATACCATAGCACAGGTCTGGCTTGTGTCCCGTGGGGTTTTGTCTTCAGCCCTTGTTATGCATTGACATTGCATTTCACTCCAAGACAAACTGGAGTTGACCTGATATGGCAAGAGAAATAGGGTTGTTACAATGGGCATTGCCTGCTTTTTGAGGAGTAATGGGGTCATCTTGCCACGTTCATCACTGGCGATTTGTTGTTTGGGCATCTCACTGATTTGGGCAATACTGAGGGTTTTGTATGTGAGTGAGGAAACCACGCTTGAGGGAGAAATGCTGATACGCACAACACTAGAGTTTGACACACTCAAACAGAAAATTAATTCAGTATCTTTCATCTTATTGTTTTAGTTCTTTGCAAGAACGACAGTTTAAATCTGATTTATCTTTTTTAAGCTGTCCTTTCAAGGAGCGGGGCCAGGACGGTTATTCTCTTCAGGACGCATTGTGTTTGAAGCACAGATCCTTGGGTGGAGAGGGTCTTGGGGCAAATCTTGTGGGCCATCAGTGGCTAAATACTGCAGGCTGTGAGGAACGTACATTGCAACCCCTCTTACCTCCTCTCCCCCTAAATCTGGGATTTAAAACTACCCATGTTTCTAGTGAGTGGTTGAGTGAATATACCTAATTCCCTTTAGACAGCAGCAGGCAGGTCAAAGCAGGTCAACAAAACTCTGATAAAGGTACATGGGAAAATGGGAAGTTGAAAGGAAAGGAAAGTAAGAAATGCTGAATTGTAAAGGCAGACTTTCAGAGTTGTGCCGGTCTGATGCTGTCTTCCTTTCTTGAGGAGGAGCACAAAAGGCTGAATGTTGATGCTGACATGCTGTTGTACTGCCAGGAGCTTAGGCTGAGAAGGCATCTGTGTTCCCAGAATTTGGAAATGTGGAACTCTGAACATTGTACCCCCGCATTAGAGACTGGAGATATTTTCTTACCACACCCAATGGCGTCTTGTAGCTTTTATGCAACTGTGCTATCTACTTAATCCCTCTGCTGTGCCCACAGTTTCACTTCCTCAGAAGCAGCATGTGTGTGGAAATGTATTATACATACAAAGAGTGTCACTTAACCTGGATCCAAGGACAGGAATAGCTGACACTTTATCCTTTAGTCTAGAAACATGCTTTTACTTTTCAAATTAACCAGTGAAAGTGGTTGTAAATTAAACAGGACTCTGACTCCTTCAAGATAGACACTGCATCAGACTGTAGTGACTGGCTCTGTCTATATTAATGGCAGGATTTGAATGTATCACAGACCTTTTACAGCTGCTTTATTTTCAGAAGTCTCCAAACAGTTCAAGAAACAATTCAGGACTAGATGGGCAGGTCCAGGGACCCTAGAAGGCTGAGAAACGGGCATGAATACGTGGCTGCCTTGGACTGCCTGGTTCAGATCGTGGCAGTCGGCAATGCAGGCAGGACAGATGGCTGGAATTTGTTCGGACTATATGGGGATTCATGGACAAAGCAGAATGGGGAAGGTCAGACCCGGTTTTGGATTTGTGTGGGTGGGAATGTAGAGGAAGAGGCACGTATGCAAGGGCTTACAGACTGTGTAGCAAGCAGGATCTAAATTGGGCAACAGCATGGAGTACAGCTGCACACTGGAGCTTTTTGCACGGTCGCCATCTTTCTCCCATGGACATCTTGAAAGAGGCTTAATTGAATTGCATACAAACAATACAATCCGAACAATAGCCCCCTGCTGTTTTAATGGAATGATTTTGCTTTAACTGTCTTTGCGCTCTCAGTGTGGCACAGCCTTTTATACTTGGCAGTGCCTGGCTGCATCATAAAAGTTCTTGGAAGATAAAACCAGATTTTGTTAGAAGGAAGCAGAATATTTCAGGCTTCTTTCTAGGGCAAGCACACGGGTCATGCTGAGATCATGGAATAAACATATTAGTGGCACACACTGCTGGAGGAATAGTTTCTGTGTTGAGATTCACATTCCTTCTACGTTGCAGAGAGCATCATATACCACACTGAGATGAGGGGACTAATGCAAACATGAAACCTGTTCTTCTAGTCTTTCTGCAAATTCAGCCAAACATCCAACATTGATTTAAAATTGATTAATGTTTTCAAAGCTTGCTTTGCCATTATGAGTGTTAGAAAAAGGTTTCTGGGATTGGAACGGGAGACACCGTGGGGGTATGTGCTTTAAATTTAAGGAAACTCATGTTCTAGAGCTTGTGACCCGCTGCTCCAGGAATTGTTGAATATCTTTGGTGGGTATGTGTGGTGAGGCACTCTTAAGGCCTTCAAGGTAAATAGCAGTGATAGTATATGTAAATAGTCTAGAGCAGTGAATTGATGGTGTGGAGAGCAACAGCTTTACATGCTTAGGAATAGATTAGCTTTTTAAAAGTTAATAATAACTTTTGGTTAATGAACAGTTAAGTTAGCAGCACCTTCTAGTATGGCTTCGTGGTTGTTCTATGTTTTGATTTTTAACCAGTGTATGCATGTACTGAAGTAGCTTTTGAGAAGGTTCTGCTCCTCTTGACCTTCTCAGACCACCAGGGCTATTGCGTGCCTGAAAACAGATCTTCTTGCAAGTCCTGTTGAATTAAATCCTGGATTTATTTACCACCACAGCTTCGTGGGGAGAAGAAGCAGAGGAGGGTGGCATTTGAAATGGAAAAGAAAACTAGTCTGCCTTTGCTGGATATGCCTTCTGAAATGTGATCCTGTCTTGTGGCCGCTTGGAGTTTTTCCTGTAAAAAGGCTTTTTTTCTCTGTTTAAGAATTTGAGGGATGTTTGTCTTTGAAAATGGCTGATCTCAACATTTCTAGACAGCAAGTAAAGTTGCAGTAATTATAAACCAGTCCTTGAGGGCAGTGGAATAGGATGCAAGATCAAGGTATTATTTTGTTAAGGGGTGGAGCGGAGGAATGGAGAACATGATATGCCAAGCAGGTGGACAGCCTGTGTTTAAAATTAGATAACAGCCCGGTTCAGATTCCCCACCCATCTCTTATTTAAAAAAAAATAATAGTGCCATGTTGCCAAATAATAAAACTAGGTCCAGATTTATATATATAGGTCCAATAGCTATATAAAGATCTAATTAGTTCTTAGCTCAAACTTGGTAGCTGGTAATATGTGGGGGGGGAAGTGCAGTATGTATTTTCATTTTCTTGGAATAGAATCATAAAAACTAAAAGGGAAGAAGGGGCTTTACTGTTCCATTTCCTCACATAGGGAAAGGTGTTTGTTTGGATGTTGGTTGGGTGGATTCCACATTTTAGCCTAACAATTTCTTTGGGCTCCCCAGTGAGCTCATAGTCCCTAAGGGGGAGATTGTGGTCCTAGGAGAATGGCAGCAGCTGCTGGATTTTGCTTACTAACTGTTTTTATTCGGGTCTGTTAGGATGTGATTGTGATTTGCTGGAGTTTTCCATTGTTGGCCTTTGTCCAGGCCTGACGAGCGTCTTACTGCGTAAATGTTCCGAAATACAGGAAAGAAGGTGATTGAGGAATGCATTTCCTGCATTTTGCAGGTTAAGGATTCAGACTCAAGACATTCTGGATTTTCCCAAGTTTAAAAATATAATGTGGATTGAAAACCAAATCCAGATCTCCTGACATCCATCCTTGTGTCTCTCCTTGCCTGTTGAGGACCGGCATGAAATTAGACAATTCCAGAGGCTCTGAACACAGCAAGCAAAGCTGTAGAAAGTATTTTTCATGGTGTGGTTGGAAGAATAGTACGCTGTGGTTCAGAAATCGTGGAGCATGGAAACAGACAGCTGGTCAGTGCGTGCAGAAGATCTCGATTGTAGGATTTCAAAGTCAGAGGGCTTAGCTGGTCTTGGGTCATTTAGGTGCTGTACAACAAACCATCACTGGCGATGAGTGAGTATTCAGATATTGGATGTGCTTGTTTTGCTTTATTTTGGCTGCTTTAGCAGTGATACTGAGCCCCTCTGTTTCTGAATGGGGAAAAAAAAAAAAAAAAGAAAAAGATCTTGACTGTTTGGGCCCTAGTGGAAGGGTTGTACAGGAAAATATGTTCTGTTTGCAGGCAGCACAGTCGATGTTTTTGCTGATTTTGAACATTTTGCTCATCTCTGCACACTTCCCCTTGGAATCTCTAGACAGCTCTTTTCCCCAAAAAGCATTCTGCCAGAAAATTTTGGCAAGGATCTGGTTAGTTGCTAAAACTAAAGCAACTGCTGTACCATGTACATGTTCCAGGTCAGCTTTATAATAGGAATTCATTTCCAAGACTTTGCTGCAGTCTCCAAAACCCTCAGTCAAACAATACATCAGTCCTATGTTTTCTGCCTCACCCTGCGTTATCTTAGCCTTCGGTAAAGCCCCGTCCTTTTTCAGAGAGGGGTTTGCCCTGTTCCTTGCCTTTCATCCAGCTTCCTGCGTGGTTGTATTTGCTTTCTCTTCTCTTGGTGTATCAAACTTCAACTTTGGCTGCAGTGACTCCTCAGCTGGTGCTTCAGTGATAACCCTGCCATGACAAATCCTAGCTGAAAGTATAGGGCAAACAAAACAGATGTCACAATCGTGTGGAAACTCATGATAAATAGGGTCACCGAGGGAGTTATTTCCTGATTTCCTTTTACTTTTTGTAGCCTAATCCAGTCAGCAAAATCATTGAGTCAGCATCCCTGGAGGTATTTAAAAGACATGTAGATGTGGTGCATAGGGACATGGTTTAATGCTGGACTTGGTAGTGTTAGGTTAACGGTTGAGCCCGATGACCTTAAAGGTCTTTTCCAACCTAAACAATTCTATGATCTTAAGCTTGTTTTGGTGTGACTCAGTAAAATTCACAAGTCCAAAGGAGAAAGCAAAGCTGTCTTGCATAGTCTGACTGTGCAGATACTGACTTTTGCCCCATGTGGGCTGCTTCTGTCTGCTCTGTGCTAAAAAGCATGGAAAGGCAAGAGACCTTGCTGGTACTGTTTCACCCCCTGCCTTCTCTACTTCCAAGCCAGCTCCTCACCAGATATCTAGATATGTTGGTGCAGACTGTTCTCCAGATCTTGTTCCCAGATGTTCTGGTCATGGTCTCAGCTGGATGTTCCCCTCTGATCTCTGTTAGACCACTGTTCAATATGCATTTTACCAACATAGATGTCTCAAGACGGGTAAGTCAACTGGAATTGACTGGACTTACAAATGTGTCTTCTGGCACGCTGGAACAATTGCTCTCCAAAGGCTCCTTCCACCGGGAAAAAACCCGTAAGAACAGCGTCTGCAGATTTACTGCCTCAAGTTGACTCCCACTGCAAGATAAGCAAAGGATTTTTCTGAAACCTGTCTTTTTCCGTCTTATCTGATGGCAGTGAGTGTACCATGTATAGTGGACACTATTCTGAAAAACAGAAACCAGCTGCAGCTACTGTCCATCTCCTTTTGTCCAAGTTACCAGTCTGGGAGCAGGCGAGCAGGAGTTGGAGGTGCTGTCGTCAGCTTTATTCTTCTGCTGTTCTACTCCACGAACACTCGGTAACTTTTTCCTGCAGTGTGCTCAGGTTAGGGCTGGAGTTCCACAGATTTAAACTGACATAAAACTGTCACTGAAAGTCACAGTCTTTCTCTTGCTGCTGTTGTGTTTGGCAGATGAGTTTCAACCTGCTCTGGTTTCCTCAAACCAGTTCAAAGCACAGTTGCGCACAACTTTGTGCTGGCATGAGAAGAGGCAGCAGGAGGTATGGAAGAGACAGGCAGGAGAGGACCACATCATTCAGCAGCCTTTTTTTTTTTTTTTTTTTTTTCCTCCCTTCTTAAAATGTTCATAGGCCTATGGCCTGGATCTTTCATCTGGCATTCTTGAGCAGCAGCGTCGACTCGTACAGGCTTGTGTCTGAAGTGGCAGGAGATGATGCAGTCTCTGTGCCAAGGACACTATTAAACCCAAGTGCGTCCGGGTTGTGGTACCAATTAAATCTCTCTCCTATTTTTGCTGATAGCATTGGCCCTGTGGAAGAGAATTTTTTTCTAGCCATGGCTGACTGTGAGGCCACCATTTGGG
The DNA here is from genome assembly GCF_028500815.1 of Rissa tridactyla. Taxonomy (NCBI): domain Eukaryota; kingdom Metazoa; phylum Chordata; class Aves; order Charadriiformes; family Laridae; genus Rissa; species Rissa tridactyla. The sequence goes on from NC_071471.1 coordinate 58,923,664, forward strand.
ACATCACTTTTTAGTCAATGAAATTGTCCCATTTCTCCTTCTGTTCAGAACCAGCTCTCATGGAGCCAAAGCTATTACCCAGATGCTTGTCAGGCAGACACAAAAACACTTTGCAGTATGTTTTGGCTTGCTTTTAAGAGACTTCCTGCCAACAGAGTGATGGCACTTGCCCAAGTTTACCGTGAACTTGAGGGCAGATTTCTCTGTTCCTACCCTTGGAACGCTCCAGAAAACGTTTTCCATTTTGCACAGGATAAAAGGAGCTTCCCTCAACGGGAATGCTGATGGCAGAATCCCAGGCAGCAGAGCACAGCATCAGGCTGGACATTGCTCCGCGCTTTTTCATGAGGAAGGAATGCTCTAGGTTTTTTAATTCTTAAATTATTTTATTCTTAATTATTCTTAAGCTTGGGCAAGACTATGGTCAGTGTCCCAGAAAGGCTTTTCTTGAAGCTTTAAGCCTGGCATGTTCTTTCACAGCTGGTAGAAAACATGTCTGGTGTGTGACTCTGTGATGGGGCTCCTTTTCCCAAGGACACTGTAAATGTAGCAGCCCTCTCTTTCTTGGGTATTTCCTCTCCTTGGGAGAGATGGCTTTCATGGGAGCTAGTTCTGTTCCCGGGTCTTTCTGCAGCTCCCGCTCTGACTCTAAGCTTGGCACTCATGTAGAGCTTACAGCTCTGAGCCTGTCCGATGCTGGGCAAGAGGTTGGTACTTCTTTTTTTTTATTTATTTTTATGAAAGGTTTTGATGCTCTGGCAGGGAAATCTCTTGGCAAAAATCAGCTCCTTGGCTGTGTCTGATTCACCCTTTGGTTGCATCATTATCCACCCATTGGCATCCCCTGTGAATTTGACAGAAAATATAGCAGTGTTTCTCAGGACTCAGCCTTTTTTGGACTGGAGAATGTTTAAACTTTTGATTCCTTCATAAACCAAAAGCAAGCCTGAAATTGCCTTCAAGTCCAACGGTCCTCCAGTGCATGTTTAGCTCTGAACTGGTGCATCGCTTCTGTTGATGCTGTCCCTCAGCGGTTGTTTTTCCAAAAACCGTTTGCTCTGTGCCTGTCATGTTACCCTCAGGTTGCCGTGAGCTTTTGTTCCCAGTGATCACTGCCAAGTGAACGGTGGGAAATGCTCTCTCTGAAATCAGACATTTAATGGCAAACTTGGCTCAGGTGCCCAGTTTCTCCCAAACTTTACTCCTTTTCCAGTGACTACAGCGATAGCGCAACACAGGGTAGCTGAAAACCGGCTCCTGTCCATTTGGGAAGGAGGCACATGTTGAAGAGTACAGGGAGAGCTTTTGGGCAACTAGAATCCCAGCTTTACTTGGCTTTTAGAGACCTTTCAATGCCAAACTTCTGTTGCCTTTGCACATCTCACCCATTTTCAGCACGAAGCAGAGCCGGTAGCTGCTCTTGCCACGAACGAGGTGTTAGCGTGTACCGCTACTGCGCTCAGCCTCCGCATTTCCTGCTTGGGTAATGTTGTCTTTGGGTGAATTTGAAATTCTCCTCTTTCCTCTCCTGCCAAATGAGCCACTGGGTGCATGGGCCAGTGGTCTGCTCGGCTTACCTCCCTGCTGCTGGTTTGACGCTGAGCATCACCAGGTGTACAAATGCACAGCTCTTCCCTTTACAGTTTACCACTGCACTTGGCCTTGTACGCATAGCTTTATTCCAAATAAATGACCATACTATATATTTGCTAGGCTTTTACAGTTTTTCTATTCTGCAGCCAAAGTTGCAGCTGTGCCCAGACTTCTGGCTAGGGCATGTCTTGGAGCCTTTTAGAGAGGCCCTGGACTCCCAGCACCATGCTGGGCTTGCAACCAAACTGCACCCCCTCCGTCGCTCAATGCTGGCACCCCTGCTCAAGCGACAGTCGAGGACTTCTTGTGTGCCTCAGCATCTGTGGGTGTCCCATCCTATTGCTTCCTATGCTCTGGGGGGGCTTTCAGCCCTGCGGTGCAGATGTGCTGTTGCGTGACAAGGTGGGGGCAAAGCCATTAAAGAGGACACCAGAAGCCAGGCCAGCAAAGGGCTGTGGTGGGCACACGCTTTGCTGACCTCCTGTGATCATCCAGTCAAGTCCTTGGGCTCGTGCTGAGTCAGCGCTTGAGTAATTCCTAGAAGCTCTAGGAAGTGTCAGTGGTTAATGAAACCAGGCAATAACGTGGTATTAGTGGGTTCTTTTTCTGGAATTTCCCATGAAAAACAACAGGTCTCATCCACTTGTGGTCGCGAGCGTGCATAGACCCTTTGCACGAGAATGGAGGTGTTGTTCCTGGCACCGTGGCCAGATTGCAATCCAGTAAATTATGGTCTGTTTACTTAAAATGCCACCTGTGGTTTCAGTAGGATCCAGCATTAATTTAATATCCTAAACTGTTGTATGTTGTTACTGCCTGTTTACAGAGTTGCCGCACATCTTCCCAGGAATGGCTGAGCTTACTTTGACCCCTACTCTCAGCTTGTGCGTCGGTTTGTCTGCAAAGCACTTTGGGATTTCTTTGGAATGGGTAGAGAAGTTTTCTAAAGAAATACTTTTTTAATCTTCTGGATGCAGGCTTGGGTGGGAGCAGTTATTCCCTGCTGAAAAATTCGGCTGCTACAGCTGAGATTGCTTAACAGTGGCAGTTCTCCAGGACATCTTAACTAACTAAGTGCTGCTTGCTACCATTGCATCTAGAGTTCTTGGGAAACGACACGATCAAATGCGTTAAAAAGCATCTGTTTTCATAACTGTAGCTAAAATCCCTGGATAGCTGGGTGTAATTTTCCATTGTTTTTGAACGCATGATCACAGACTGCCCTTCAAAAATAAGGAGTACTTGGAAGATGAGTTGCAGGCCTTCTTCAGTGCATGGTGGCGTGCTGTGCCAATGACCTGGTTTTGATGAGTGAGTTCTTGCTTCCTCAGCAAGCAAGAGCCAAAGGACCTCCTCCTCTTAGCAAGATACAGTGTATTGCTGGGGGTCTTCAAACTGCGAGACAGGGGTTGCAAATGCCTGGTTTTGGAGGGAAGGGTGGACTAGACCAATCCTTACAGTTTACATAAAACGGCTTTTTTAGAAGGAGGAAGGTGTTTGGAGGGCAGTGGACACTTTTTCAGCTTGGTTTGAAGGAACTGCAGAGGGCATCTTGAGTGCTTCCTCCTTTGTTTCTCTGGAGCGAAGATCACAGTCTTCTCTCTGCCTTTTGTGGTACAGCTGAGCAGGCTGGCTAGAAAAACTGCCTAGGAACCTTGATTTCCAGCCAAGCAAAAAAAAAAAAATATGGAGTATGTAACACCTTCATTTGATAGCAGGTTTTGCTAAGTTTGAGTATAAGGTGGAATCCAGTCCATTAGGGAAATCAGTTGTGCAAGGCAAGAGAAGAGATTTCAGACTACTGTGCCAAAATACATTGAGAATTTGGGTTACGACACAGGGAGGTGAAAGTCCCTGCTCAAAATGCTCAGAGGCATGATACGACATACCCAGTTCACCTACAAACAGCCCAGTGCAGGGATCTGAGATCTGTGATGTGGGTCAATTGCACTTTGTCCTGAGCCAGAGCAATACTCCTCTCATTCTTCAAATTCCTAAACTGTTCACCTTTCCCCACCCAGCTCTTAGCAGAAAAAACAATGCTAAGTCGGCAGGGCATGCTGAAAACAACAAGGTATCGTAAAGACAGGACTAAAGGTTTTTACTAGGGAGAAACAAGCAGTTTGATCTCACAGGGCAGAATGGCCGTGGTGAAAACAAGATGTAGCACTAGGAGTCTGTCTTTTGTCTGTTTGGGAATACTGAAGAGTGGCAGAGGTTTTACCGCAAGGAAAACAGTGGTTTGATCTCGGCTGAGGAGTGGTCGCCAGGCCTACATGTTTCTAAAGGGGGAACTCTCCCGGTATCCTTAGCTGCAAAAACTGAGCTTAAAAAAAATAAGGGATTACAGACACCTCTGAGGCAGGTAGAGCTGTGGGCTCTAGTTGCGGGAGACAAAAGCCTCATCTGGAGTGAACGTTGGAGCTCTTCGAAGTGTCCCTAGGAAACATTTTTGTAGTGCATGCAAGCCTGAAGGGGGATTTATGGAAAGGAGGGATTTTTCCACATGTTGGAGGGAGTGGAGAACATTCAGGAAGTGCTCTTTTAAAATTCCCTTTTAAGGAACAGTGTACATATGGTACAGCAGTTCACAGAAACCAGCCATGACCACAAATGGAGCAAAAGTTAGGTTCCTTGAGGATTCAGAGTGGGGGGCTAGTTTAATTTAATTTTGGATAATTTAAGACATTGAATACAAAAATAAGTTTTAAAAATATTTTGAGACATTTATGTAAAAAGAGTATGTTTTTGTTAGGCGTAACAATGAAGGATTTGGGCTGGAAATTAAAGAGCAGTGCAAACAAAAGCACAACATAGTGCTTGGGGTTTTTCTCTTCTTCTGTGGTCAATCTGCAGAGTGTCTTTTGTGTCTTGATTGTTATTTTCAAACCGAAGTGGCTGTGGGAGGCAAGTTCGATGCTATTCACAGCTCTGCTCATATTTTTGGCTAGAAGAAAGGATATCGAAGGGGTGGGAGCGATGTGGCGGAGAACTTAGCCCTGTCTCCACATTTCATTATCCTCCAGAGTTGTACCTATTGAACAAACTCCACGTTGTACCAAAGTGTGTACAGAGTTACCCAGTTCTGTCAAGGCTGCCACCTGTGCAGGCAGGTCCATGTTGAAGCCTCCTGGCACAACGTGTATTTCTGCCTTTAGAGCCTTGTGGGGTTCAGATCTAGGCTTTCTGATGATCTTCTCCACTGCCTTTGTGGGGTTTCCTGGGTTTGGATGTGGCTCTTGCGCCGTGGCTAACGCTTGTTCTCCCCCGCTGCAGGGTTTTGGCTGGTGTGGACCATCATCATCATCCTCAGCTGCTGTTGTGTTTGCCATCACCGACGCACCAAGCATCGTCTCCAGGCCCAGCAGCGGCAACACGAGATCAACCTGATCGCTTACCGGGAAGCCCATAACTATTCAGCCCTGCCGTTTTATTTCCGTATGTACCTCGTACTGTTTTTCCTGGAGGTCATGGGGAGCAGGGCAGCAGCGAGTTTCCCATGTTGGGTGGAAGCGGGGAGCAGTGGTTGGGCTCAGCAAGAGGTGGGGGACAGCTTTGCTGGCTAACCTTGGCTTGTAGAGAGGAGGTGACTCATTCCAGCTGCTGGATGCATTTGAGCCCCCTTGAGTCTGGAGTTGAACGACACCACCTTCCACCCACCCTTGATCTGGCTCTGTGAGTGCAGTGATCCCCTGGGTGTTTTTCTGGGAATGTTCATAAAATACCTCGTTCAAGACTTTATGGATGCTCCTCATTTCCAGCCTGCACTTGCTGCTGGTGGGACTGAAGTGTGGGAAGTGGCTTCACGAAATTTGGTCACAGAGGCTGGGTGGAAGTGGTGCCTCAGCAGGAACCATGCTGGCTCCCGCCCTGTGCTGCGGTTCCCAGACGAGCCTGCTGGTGAGCTGCCCAAGGACTTTGCACGAAGGAGCTGTTGCCCACGGCTCAGCGAAAGTACAATCACTTTTGTTGTTTCATTCGTGCCCTGCTACAGCGATTCTCAGCCTTTTGACTGGAGGTACCATAACTGAGTTTCCCGTAATGGACTGTTGAATTGCGTGTATGAACTTGCTTTTCTCCTTAAACTCTTGCAGCCACCTCAGAAATAATCCCCAGCAGCGCTTTCCTCCCAAGCCCCAGGCATACGCAATTGCACATAGAAAATCGCAGCGTTATCTTTAAATCTTTCCAGTATTTAAGTCCATTCTGTCTATTTAGACTATTTTGTTGCCTCTTAAGAAATAAACAAAATCTTTCATAGATGTGAGGGGCTGATAGTACAATAAACCAAACTGTCTTGCCAGTACTACCAATTTATTCTGATAAAAATGAAACTGAAAAACTGAATCCAGCATTAAAACAACAACTAAAAACCAGGATCCTAAGTTCCTTGTAACTGCTCTTGTCTTTTGGTATTTGCACAAAGCTTTGTGAGATGAAATCTTCTCCTCTTGAAAGTGGGAACTCAGCTGAGAAGCCAGTGTTGGAGAGGGCTGGCGAGTTATCTCCCAGGTTGTTCCCTCCAGCCAACGCAGGCCATCCCTTGGTGTGGTTCATGGGGCTGTATTGGGGTGCAGGGCAGCGGGGGAAGGTTCGCCTGGTAGCGCTAAGCATAGAGTAGAGAGGAGAGAGATCAGGCTGCCGTTCCCAACTGTGTCCATCTCCTCCTGTAATGGTGCCCTCCTGTGCTGCCGTTGCTGCTTCTCCAAAACATGACGTGTCTCATTTGGGCCAGGTTTTGGCACCGCTTGTAAAGCCCCTTGAGCTGTTCGCTGGTAGATGACAAATGATATAACGACCTGTGTTAGTGACTCGTTTCCTGAGATAAGCTGTGCATGAAATAACTTCTCTTCCTTCTCTCCCACTTTTAGGGTTTTTGCCAAATTATTTACTACCTCCCTATGAGGAAGTGGTGAACCGACCGCCGACCCCCCCACCGCCATATAGTGCCTTACATCAGCAGTGTGTCCCAGCAGGCAGCAGTAGCACAATCCCAGACACGCCAAGGAACCTGCAGCCAGCGCAGAGCAGCTCAGCAGCGCCCAGCGGCAATAACAGCAGTACTGACAACACCGGGTGCCCCGGCCTCGGGGAGCCCGAGCCCTCCTCCACCACGCTGGTTGAGCGAGCAGTTGCCAAAATGCAAAGCGTCGAGCCCGGTGGTACCAGCACGGGAGCTGAGCTAGTGGAGAGGGCCGGTCCCGATAAGGATACGGAGTGCAAGGAGGAACTGCTAAAAGGTTACAGCTCTGAGAGCTTAGAGCACAGCAGCGCCATTCCCGACGTGAAGGACAAGACGCCGGGCAGGCAGCGCCGTTTCACCGGTGACTCGGGCATCGAAGTCTGTGTATGCAACCGGGGCCATCACGACGACGACCTCAAGGAGTTCGACGGGCTCATCGATGATGCTCTGGACGGGCCTCTGGACTTCTGCGACAGCTGCAGTGGCCACCCCCACGGGGACGAGGAGGAAGGGCTTTTTAATGCCGTGGAAGAGCAGCACCGTGAACACAGCCACCACCACCTGCCCCGGCAGCCGGTGTGTGTACTCTTGAACACAATAAATGAGCAGGACTCTCCAAACTCTCGTACCAATAACTCTCCCAGCTAAGGTGGCAGAGCGGAAGGGAGAATCGGGGAAAAAAAACAAAAGAAATAAAAGTGGAATAAAAGGATTAAAACTTTTAACAGGAGGAAAAGGTGATACAACCTTTTTTTTTTTTTAGTTTCTTTTTCTTTCTCATCCTCCAATATAATTCGGGGACTAGTTCCCGAAGGCCCGGCTTGCGGGGGACGGGTCGCTCTGGGTTTTGTTAATCGTGTCCGTACTGCTCCGCGGGGCAGGGACTGATGTTTCTCAATGAGACCTTCTAAGAAATGGAACTTTCCCAATGGTGATTTTGGTGATGGTTATTATGAGTTTGTTGGTTTTAGTTTTCCAAAACACTGCTTTATCTCGCAATCAGTAAAGCTCAGCAAATCTCACCCTGGGAGGATACGAAATCACCGTAAGGCTTCAACCTCCAGGTGTCTTCCCAGAAGCAAGCAGCTTCTGACAGTGCCGGCAATCAGTAGCCCAAGAGTTCTGGTTTGATATAATGCTCTTGAGGCATTGGGGATTTCTTTTCTTTCTTTCTTTCTTTCTTTTTTCTTTCTTTCTTTCCTTTTTTTTGTGGGGTGTTAAGTTTTCCCAAAGCTGATGAATGCCTGAACACATCAGCCCTGTAACCTCTGGTGCTTCAGTGTTTAAGACAGCAGGTAGGAAATTTCCCACTTGAAGCTGGTGACTGAAGGACCAGTTTCTTCCAGAAGGAGTGTTAGTCTACCGTAAGCAGTTTGAAAAGAAAGGGTTTGCAGAAATTTGCCTTTATATGTCACTTTTCAAGACGAGCATATTCCTTCAATGCCTCCAAGAGCACAGTTAGAAGTAGAATCCAGGCAGCTGGGCTGCCTTCCAAGTACTGTGGTCTCCGAATGACCTTTTCCCGGTGTGCTGCAAAAGGGCTTGGCTTTATTTTTTTCCTTTTTTTGCACCCCGAGAGCAGCACACTGGAGTTAAGATGACAAAAAAAGAACAGGGCTCTCTTTGGCCAGCGTGCCTTCAAGCTTCAGCGATGCATGTTGAACAAATGGAGACGAGAGCTCCGTCCATTGCGAAGGGATGACTTACCGTGTAGATGTGGAAGACCTGTGCAGTATTTTATTTTTTTTTTTTCTGATCCAGAAGTTTGGTGCGATTCTAATGTTGACCACTTAAAAGAAACGAATGTCTGTTTTCTTTTTTCTTTCTTTTTTTTTTTTTTTTTATGGTGGCAACTGGCTACTGTATAATGTCTGTGAGCGTGTGTGTGTGACTGCAATCCATGCATGCGAGTCCTACTGGTAATATGAAAACCTGCTGTAAGACTGCAAGAAAATTTACTGTAGCTTTGCTTTAATAAATGGTAGAGATTTTGTTAGTAACAACCTGAAGGAAAAAAAAACAACAAAGTAAACAAGGAAGAGCTGAAACTAACATTCCCTAGAGTGCTCGTGTGGAAGAGAGCACAGTTCAGACTATGTATCTTGTTCTCTTGTTCTCGGGTTTTCTCCCCGTCCCTTTTATAATTATGGTCGTCCAGATCATTACTGTTATGGGGAAAAAAAAAAATTGAAAACTGAACTCAGACATATTCAGATTTGATTGATTGCAAACCAAAATCAGTTTTAAATAAGGTGGAAACCAAAATATAATGCCTTTTCTGATAACTTGCCCGTGTGTATGTGTATCATTTTGTGAATTAAGAACAAGATTTGTCTTTAGTTTGTGGTTTTGTTTCTTTAAGTGGAGGTATGTAGCACTGTGCTGGATACAGATGACAGAGCAAGGCAAGTGGTGCTTATTGCAGTATTTTACCCACGTGTTTGAGGAGAGCACTTTTACCTTACAAGGGTTAGGAGAATCTCACTCCTTTGCCCGTCACAGTGTTTCTCTGCCATCAGAACAGCTGATGAAGGATGAAGTTTGTGTCCTGGGGCGCTCTTAAGAATGAAGGACTTTGATTTGGATTCAGGAGACCTCGTTCCCGGATGCCTGGAGCGTGAGTGGTGACAGAGGGGCTGTGTGTGCCCCAGGGCTGGGCTGGCTCGCTCTGCAGCTTCCAGCTGTGTTCACCGACCGCATGTATCTTTTGAGAAGAGAATTAAAGATCCCCAGTGCCACCCCTAGGAATTCTGTATGTATTGGCACCTGGCTTTGTTCCTCGCACCACAGAGGAAGCTAAAAAAGCACATCAGTCCTTACGGAGTGGGTTTTACTGCTGTAAATCCTGAGGACGGCCCCGTGGGAGACCCTTTGCCAAGACTTCTGTTGGCCTAAGACACAAATCTCCATGTTTGCTTTCCTGACATCCCACTAAGGGCAGGGGAAACCCCCCACTTCTTCTCTGGACGGAGGTGAGTATCAGTAAGCCAAGACGGTGTTTCTAATCTTAAAAAGACAGGAAACAGCAGTGATGTGCCTGTTCTGTGACTCCTGGAGGTTTTTCAGGCTTTTAAAGACCATAAAGAAAGAAACAGGGCACAAACCCTGTCTCAAGCTCCCATGTGCCTGAGGAGGAGCAGGACTATCTGTGGCTCTCAGTCGTTCAGGCTTTTAGACCTGGACTGGGGGTGGCTGGTGTGGGGAGGAGGAGTGGTGCAGGGCAGGACTGGGCAGGTGAGCTCCTCGGAGACATCTCGGCTGGTGCCTTTTCAGGGGAGGAAACACGGGCAGGCAAAGGACTCCCAAAGCGCCAGCTTCGGAGCTTTAGAAAGGTGAATCCGCACGTGAATCCCGTTGTAGAAAGCCAGTGGAGCCCGAACAGAGCTCTTCTCCGGATGCAGGCTGGAGATGCGAGGACACGGGTGTGCATCCCTAACACAGGAGCACCAAAGCGCACCCCTTTCCAGCTATGAAGGGTGAGTGTTTCATGGGAGTTGTGAATACGTCGTTCCAAAGCTGAGTTGCAAACAGGGCAGCACGATTGAGAGCAAATTAGTGTCAACTCACTGCTCAGTGTTTTTCTTTACAACGTGCTGTAAGTGTTGATGCCAATAATACTTGCAGTCTGTTTTTGCTAGAGCCCGTGGCAGTGCAGTGCTGCTTATGCCGCATGTTTTCGGCCGCTGCAATTGTCTGCGAGGGCAAGGACCCGGCGGGCGTCCTGGCGGGCTCGGGGTGCGTGGCCTGGGGCCCGGCGCTGCGGAGCACCCTGCGGTGGCTCAGCGAGAGGGTTCCCCAGGGCACAGCAGCGGGTGCTGCGGCATCGCCTCGCTGTTCCTGAGGGCTTCTTCGTCTCCGACGATGCAAACTCCCCCTCAGGAACACCCGTGTGATTTTCCTGTAGCGTATCGTCGCATGTTTGTACAACCCAGTGGATGGGTGTTGGCTGAAGATGGAGGAGGAGGGAGCCATGTGTCTCGGTGCTTGCCGGCAGCCTGCGCTCAGAGCCTGTACCTGTCTAACTGTAGGCTAAGGAAAGCTGAGGCGCAGTTCAGCTTCTGCGTTACACGTAGTCATCGAAAACTTCCTGGGGCAGGAAACCTGAGCAAGCTTCCAGGACGGAAGGAAAATCAGCAGGCTCGGCAGAAGACGTGGGGCTGTGCTGCCGGGCCATGGGAGCTCTGGGCTCCCCGTCTGCCCCTCGCCCCCTGGGGTCTGGGCCATGCTCACCTCCTGCCCCACGCAGCCCGGGCTCCCACAGCCAAATATCCTCTTCTCCTCCGCGCATCCCGGCTGGGCTCGTCCTGCCGTCACCTGGTCCCAGCAGAGCTTGGCAGGGAGCCGGGGCACGGTCCCGCTCCAGTGAATAAACCCCCTTGGCCTCTCCCCCAAGCCGCTGACTCCTGGCCCCTGCTCTCCCTCCCTACGCAACAGACACACACGGGGAGGTTTTTTCCCCATCTTATTTTTTTTTATTATTATTTTGTTTATATAGGAAAAGCCTGGACTGGGCCAGGAAGGGGGGCCAGTCCGGCAGCCCCCCAGCTGGAGGTAAGTGCTGGGAAGGCCGGGATGAGCGTCCGCTCTTCGTCAGAGCTGGTTCCCCCCTCCCTTGCTGTTTTTTATCAGATGGGCCTGGTGCCCGCAGCAGGGCCGTGCCGGCGGTGGTGCAAGCGCTGCTGTCTCCGTGCCGGGGGGGAACACAGCCTGCCGGCTCGTTTCTCCATTTGTTTTCGGATGGCGAACAGCTGTGTCCCGAGGTTTGTGCTTACTCAGCTCGCCTGGCCCCGTGCCCGCCGCAGAGCCCGCAGGTATTCCCAGCGTCACCCGCTCCGCCTGTGCCGGCCATGGCTCTCCAGCCAGCACAGTCCAGCGCCGGCCGGCGCTTGGTGCAAAGTGAAGCCCCGCAAAGGTGGAGGGCTCCTGAGCTGAGCCCTGTGGCGCAGCTGGGTCAGCCGAGCCCTGTGGGGGGTGGCTGTGCCACCCAAAACCAGTCCGTGGGATGGAAGGGCTCGGGTTCCCCCTGGGCGAGCTGTGCCTCTGCTTTATGGGGTACGGCTTGGGAACAGCCATGAGTGAAAAAGCTTCATCTTTTACACCGTCACTGGTTCCTCTCTTGCAGACCCTCTGCACTGCAGGGAGATGGAGCAGCTGGTTCCTGACCCCCCCCGCCCGAGCTGCCCTCCCAGCCCTTTGGCACCGCTCCCTCCTGTCCTGGTTCCCCCTCTGCAAAGACCCCGAGTGGCCCCAAGGGGAGGGCAGGGACCCAGTGGGGCCCAAGTCATTACAGCAAGGGGATGATTTCAGCGGCAAAAGCCTTGGCGTTCCCAGTGGCTGCCCACCCTTGGCTGGCTGAAACCCGGTGGCAGATGCTGAGGTTCCCCCTGTCTCTCCCGTGGGCATGGCCACCTCATGCCCCCAGTTTTTGGGTCGCTGGGCTTCCCAGTGCCAGGTCTGAACAAAGCCAAAAGGCTCATCCAAGGTGGTGAATTTGTGTGTCTCGGGGGACCCCGACTTCTTCAGGGGGCTCAGAGGGGCAGAAGGCGAGGTGGGGGGGGGACTGGATCTGGCCGTGCCCCGCCACCAGCCGCCCCCCGCCACCAGCCGCCCAGGTGAAGCTCTCTGTTGGGGTCTGGGGTCCGGGCGCAGCAGCGCGGCCCCGGAGCAGCTGTCAGGACGTAAATACCAGCCCGATGATTCAGCAGCGCCTCTGCCCGTTCCCGGAGCGGGGAGCAGCCATGCCCACGGCTGTTTACCAGCTCACAAGGTGCCGAGCAGCTGGTGCTGGGTACTGAACCCCCCCATGGCAGCCGGCTGGGAGGAGGCGGGATAGGGCAAGGGGGAAGATGCCCCGTGGTGGGGCCAGGCTCAGCGTGACAGGGTTTGCGGCACGTGGCTGGTCTCTGGGCCCGGGGACAGTATGTGCCTGCCCTGGAGAACGGGGAAAGCCAGCTGGAATGGGAGCTTTGTGTAAGCATCGGCGGTGGGAGGTGTTCTCCGGTTTAGAAACATCCCCCGGTCCCAAAGTCCCCGTTTCTGCCTCAAGGTAATGTCTGGCCTTGAGTGCGCACACCTTGCTGCGAGCACCTCGGCAATGGCAACGTGTGAGCAAGGTGCCAGCCCTGTGCTGACTCTGGGAAGGAGAAAAAACCCTTCTGAGAGCAAACGCAGCGCCCTGGCGAAGGGGCACAGAGATGCAGGATGTCCCAGGCTCCTGGAGGCATGGGGATGCTGCGGTTACTGGTGACTGCAGGAGACAGGAGAGGAGCCTCCTCGCTGGCACGTGCTGCCAGGGACAGGGTCTGGGGCAGGGGGAGGACCAGGCTGGCATGGAGGTGCCAGTCCCCGGGGAAGCCTAGAGCATCCTGTTTAGCCAAGTTTTCCCCAAACCTGCTCTGAGCCCAGTTGCCCCTCACCTACCCAGCTTCAGCCTGCGCTGGCAGAGGTGGAGGGATCGGAAACCCAGCGGCTCCCCTGCTGTGATGGAAATGGGCAGGGGAGCGGGAAGGAGTGTGGGGCGCAGCCCTTACAAGCCAGCAGAGACTCCACGCAGCAGCAGCGGGGCTGGGCTCCTGCCGTGCTCCCCTCTGCCCCGCAGCTGGTGGGTCAGCTCAGGGTCAGCTCACAAATCACCCCGGGGCAGGCGTGTGCAAGGTGGTTCTTCCTCCCGCTCCTCCCTACTGCCCCGAGCCCCCAGGAGAATGGACTGGGAGGAGAGAAGATGCTCCCGGTGCTGTGCCAGGCTGCAAACCCATTGCCTTCATTGTCCCGGTGCCGTGCCATGGGCTGATGGGACCCATTTGGTATCAGACGCCGAGTGGCGAGGAGGCTGATGAACACGAAGTGCTGGCGGTTCAAAAGAAAATGTGCACTTCGACACACGGAGTAGAGAGTTGAGTGGTGGGGAAGTTTCATGTCAGTTTTGCTGCCCGCTGGCAAGAGAGAGGGCAGGGGGAAATAGAAAAGGGGAAACATGTGGGGGTGTGCAGGGCTGGGGTGTCACACCGTGTCGGGGCTGTGCAGGGTTTTCCCCTCCGCCCTGGCTGCTTTCCCTCCAGGTGCCCTGAGCCATAGCTGTGTTGCCATTTAGTTAAATATTAAGAGGTCAAGTAATAGAGAACCAGAAACCTAATTGCATGCTGCCCTCCACGGCACGGTGGTTTTCGGTGAAAGCGAACACGGGAAGGTTACGCTGCTCAAAGTGATGGCCATAATCCAGCCAGACAGTGAGCGTCGGTGCTGGGGACGCCGTGCAGGCGGGAGATGCCGCATTGCTGCACGATGACTGCCAGCAGCCCCCGGCTCCATGGTGCTGGCGCGCTGGGCCTGGGGGGCTGCAGCTGAGCTCAGCCCATGGGGTCCGGGCACCTTTGGGTGCTCCTGGGTGTCCTGGAGCAATGGGAGCCCCCAATTTCGGCCAGAGCTGGGGCTGCCTGCGCTTCCCCCCAGCAGCTCGCATGCAGGACGGGGTTGGAGAGCCCTGCGGCCCTACAGGGCGCTCGTGTCCCGTCTGGAAGGGGCTGCGTGTGTGCATACAACCACGTACGTTGTGTGTGTATGTATGTGTGCATCCCTGTGGTTTTGCGTGTAAGTGCACACATGTGCCAGCAGCAGCGTGTGCCTGCGTACCGCGGGAGAAGCTGCCGTGTGGGAGCTGAAACTGCAGTAACCTCCAAGATGTTTCCTTCTTTTTCCCCGCAAGGAGCAGGCGGGGTTCCCACCGGTGGGGACACGCTGCCCTGGGACGGGGCGGGGGAAGGCAGGGCTGCCCCCCCTGGTGGGCTCAGCTCCCAGCCTGCTCCCAGCAGGGAAACTGAGGCAGAGACCAGCCCAAGTCACTACACCTACCCGGGGTCACCCACCCAGGGTCACAGCCGCCAGGCACCGCTAACACCCGAACTGCCCACTGGTCACTTTCCCCTTCTCCCCCCACCAGCTACCCAGGTGGCTGGTCTCCATGGCTCGTGGTTGACCCTGGATGGGGCCCCCCACCCCACATCCCTGGGGGGGTGAAGGGGCTGTTTGCGTTAGCAGCTCTACAGAGGGGCCATGGCCTCCCAGCTCAGCCCAGTGCTCACACAAAGTTGTGGGGCCACCATACATCTCAGGCACCTTCCCACCTCTTCCTGCCCTCCATTGCCTGGCTAAAAAACAGCCGGAGCCACGCTGCGTTGGGAAAGCTTTATCCAGACAACCCCGCATCCACGGGGCAGGCAGGCACGGCCTCTATGGTCCTGCCCCATCCCACCCCACCCCACCACTGCCCAGATCCAGGGCTCATCCCCATCACGCTGCCGCTCGCCAAGCGTCCCGCAGCCTGGCCTTCACTTTAAACTTCTGCACCTGCAGCACGACGCCAAACTTGCCCTCCAGCGAGGGCAGGGGCTGCTCCTCGGGGCACTCGAGCGTGAACCTCTGCAGCACCCAGGCCAGGAAGAGGAAGAGCTCCATCTTGGCCAGGACTTCGCCCAGGCAGACACGGATCCCGGCCCCGAAGGGCAGGTAGCTGGGCGAGGGCGAGTGGATGTGCTGGCCCCGCTCGTCCAGGAAGCGGCCTGCAAGGGGAAGGGGCACCATTGGTGTCGGCAGGGATTGGTCCCTTCTGCCTGAGACCTGCCCGAGTTCATCACATGTGTGTCCCTCCCATGAGCTGCAAGAGCAGAGATGGTGCGAATGCTGCAGCCGGGATGGGGAGCAGGATCCAACCTCCCACCACCAAGCCTCCCTGGGCCCAGCCTCTCCTGCTGCGCCCACCCCACCGTCCCCTACCCCCCGGGGGAGGACGGGGAGCACCCAACCCACCGGGGTTGAACTCCTCGGGTTTGTCCCACTCCTTCTCGTCGTGGTGCACGGACCAGAGGTTGATGACGACCCTAGCGCCCTTGGGGATGGAGTATTCCCCGATGCTGCAAGGCAAACGCGGAGTGAGACAGTCGCTCCCTCCCACGGTCTCTGCCCGTGTCCTGGCTGCACCCCATGGGGTCTCACCTGGTGTCAGCGAGGGACACGTGCGGGATGAGCAGAGGGGACACGGGCCGGATGCGCAGCACTTCGCTGATGGTGGCCTCCAGGTAGGGCAGCAGCGGGCGGTCACTGAGGTGGGGGTGACGCGCCAGACCAATTTTCTGGTCCATCTCCTCCTGGATCTTCCTCTGGACCTGGGAGGGAAACAAGGGCTGGGGCATGAGCCTGGGGAGGGGGCTGACCTGTGGGGGGGGCTCCCCATGGCGACGGGGTACACCCAGCATCACCAGCATGTCCTGGCAGGTTGTGCAGGGCAGAAATAAAATGCTCACAGCCTGATGCTGCTTATTCCCAAATCCTGGTATCTCCCTTGGCACATGCCTTGCTCAAAGCCCCACACGATGTCCCTGGTGTTGGAGGGAGCTCAGGCCCCCCGCCATGGAGTGCAGACCCTACCTCGGGGTAGTGGAGCAGGTAGAGCACAGCCCATTTGAGCACAGTTGTGGTGGTCTCCACGCCGGCCCCGAAGATGTCCCCCACTGTCATGAGGAGGTGGTCGTCAGTCAGCTCCAGCCCCGTTCCTGGGGGGCTGCTGTTCTCCGCACTGATTCTCACTTTCAGGAGGGCGTCCATGAGGTCCCTTACGGTGTCCCCGCAGAAGGCTTCCTGCCAGGGGACACACGTGAGCTGGGCTGTCCTGGGCACGGTCCCCTCCACCCCAGCTCCAGCATCCTACAGCTCCAGAGCACCTCCTTGTCCTGACCCCATTGGCACCTTGTGTTCGGTGAACTTCTGCTGGAGCAGCTGGTCACGGACCTTGAGGCATCTCTTCAGCAGGGCCAGGTCCTTGTTGGGGAAGATCTGGGGAAGAAAAGCCCCATCACAGCAAGGGGCTCCAGCTCAGCCCAGCCTCTACAGGCCCCCAGGCACTCACTCTGTGCCCAGCAGGGTACTGGCTCTTGTGGGACACCAGGGCAGGGACCCTCCTAACCCTGGTGGCTCAGGTAGCCCCCTCCTGCAGGACACATTCCAGCTCCTTCCTCTCATCCGAGGTGAGAGGAACAGACAGTCCTCGTGTCCCTGCTCACCTGGAGCCAGGGGAAGATGTCCACCAAGCTCTCCCTGGCCACGGTGTCCACGATACCCTGGCTGTACTCCAGCATGGCCTCGAACTCGGGGTCCCCGCGCCGGTACGAGGAGTTGAAGCAGAGGGAGCAGACCACGTTGGTGACGGCCCGTGTGAGCTCGGGGGCCATGTCCAGGGCCGTATCCTGCACAGCGCTGAGCGTGTCGCACAGGGAGGCAGCCTCCCGGCAGACTGGGGCAGAGGGGAGAGTCAGGCGAGGGGGTGATGGTGAAGCTGAGGGGGTGGAGGGGGCAGCTGGGGGCTGGAAGGAGGGGCCCCCCACTCATTCAGGGTGTGTAGCCTACAGACAGCACCCCCCAACCAGGGCTGACCCCTGAGGGGCTGGGATGGGCAGAAGGGACGATGCTGGGTGCTGGGGAGGGGCAGAGAGGACGGAGACATGCAGGGAAGTCTCCATGTGCGGCATGATGCTCCTGCCGGGTGGACCAGGGAGCCCAGGAGGCCAGGAGCTGGCTCCGTGCCTCAGTTTCCCCCAGCTGTGAGTGAGGGGAGCCAAAGCTCAGAGTGGAAAATGCACAGGGAGAGGTGTCGGTAAAGTACAGGTGATGGAAGGAGAGGAACTGAGCCCCCGCTAGGCAAACTGGGGGGGTTTGGGCTGAGCCAATGAGTCACCCCTTGGTTCCCAGGGGATCAGGGAATGGAGAAAGGAAAAGTCCAGCCCGGATCAGGCGCAGGAGGGAGGCAGAGGCAGGAGGGAGCCCGGGGGGTGGCGGGGGGCACTTACTGATCCTCTCGAGGGCGAGCGAGCCCTCCCCGAACATGGAGAGGGCGGCGTGCACTAACTTGCGCTGGAACTTCCAGAGGGGCCCGTAGCTGGCAAAGGCGATGTCCTTGCCCCCCCGGGACAGCAGGTCCGTGGTCACCTGTGGGACAGGAGCCTTGGGGTCACCCTGCTGCAGGGCAGCCCCGTGGGGGCTGTGTGCTGGAGAGGGGTGATGCTGGGGGGTGGATGATCATCTCATCACATCCCAGGGATGGTCCAGGGGGCTGGTGGTCAGCGCTGGCAGGCAAAGCCTGGGCCATGAGCTTTGCTTTCCCTGCCCCGAGGAGCAATGGAGAGGTCTGGGGACAGATGCCAGGGTTAGGGGCTGGGGTGCCCAGGAAACTAAGGGGGGGACAGGGAGGCTTGGTGGTACCTGAACACACGTCCCCATGCCCTGAGGTGCAGCCAGCCCTGGGGAAGAATGGGCACCCTCCGGATGGAGAATGCGTGGGATTCGTCCTGGGGAACAGGGCAGAGAGGGGCTGCCCCCGCTGTTGCCCTGTTGCAGGCAGGATGGGGAGAGGTGACGGACCCTGCCGGGTGCCGTTGCCTTTCCTGGGAGCATCCCCTGCCTCACCCCATGCCGCAGTGGGAGGAGGTCCCCCCAAAACCTGCTGCCGACTCACGGTGCGGGGCCGTCCGGCGAAAGCCTTCCCCTTCTTCAGCAGCACCTCCCTGGCGTGCTGGTAGCTGTTCACCACCACCACGTAGTGGGAGCCCATCCAGAGGGCGTAGAGGCTGCCGTAGCGGCTCTGCAGGCTCCAGAGCCGCAGGTGGAGCTGGGGGTGCCCGGCCAGCTGCAGCAGGCTCCCCACCAGCGGCAGGGCCGGCAGGGTCTGCGGACGCCCCGTCACCGTCCCCGAGGTGGCTCGCCGGCGTGCCAGCCCCCAGGCGCAGAGCAGGGCCAGGGCCAGCAGCAGGGCGCCCAGCAGCAGCATGGCGGGGCCGGCTGTGGGTCTGTGGCAGTGCGGGGGGCCTTTATACCGGTTGCAGGGTCGTTGCCTTGACCCCAAGGCGGGCTCGGCTCCTTATGGAGCGAGATGGGGAGGGGGGGAACCGGGCGCTGGGCCTGTGGCCAGCTCTGCAGCTGGGCACCTGGGGGGGGGGGGGGGGCGAGGGCAGGGGGGCCATGGCCGCACCGGGTGGCTGTGGGGGAGCCACGTCCAGCAGGCTGCGGGCCAGGGGACGCCCAGGGATGAATCCTTCCTTGGGGCTCTGTTCCCAGGGGTGCGGGGGCAGCTGAGCCCTCGGGGTCTCCCCTGGGGGCCATGAGCGCAGATGGGGAAGGGACACTGGGGTCCGTCCCCAGCCTGGGAGCCCCTCCACGTGCCTGGGAGGGGACGGGCAGCATGGGGCTGGGGCACTGGGCGGCACTGGGGAGTGCTGAGAAGCCCCGGTCAGCACTAGGCAGTGCTGGGCAAGCACTGGGCTGGGGGCATTAGTCAGCCCTGATCGTCAGCCCTGGTCAGTGCTGGGCAGCAATGGGCAGCGGTGGGCAGCCGTGATCGGCGTTGGTGGGCACTGGGCAGCCCCTAAGAAACACTGGTCGGCCCCGGGCAAGCACTAGTCAGTGCTGAGAAGCCTTGTGCAGCCCTGGTCAGCACTGATCAGTGCTGGGCACCCCGGGGTGCCCGTGCCCAGGGTGATGTCCGAGTCGGAGGTGTCCTGGGAGAGGCCACGGGGGGAGAAGAGCCCCGAGGGCGAGCGATGCCCCCGCCCGCCGCGGGCCCTGCGCCTTCTCGGCTCTTCTGGCCCCCGGCGCTCGCCGTAGCGGCGCCCGGCGGGGAGCGGGCGGGGCAAGATGGCGGCGGGGGGCGCGGCGGACGCCCAGGCGCGCTTCGGCCACTCGGTGAAGGGGCTTCTGACCGAGAAGGTGACGAGCTGCGGCACCGACGTGATCGCCCTCACCAAGCAGGTGCTGAAGGGCTCCCGCAGCGCCGAGGTGAGCGGCGGGTGCAGGCTCCAGGGCCCGGCCCGCCGCCCGGCCCAGCCCTGCCGGCTGCGGAGCGGGAGCGGCGGCCCGGCGCGGGGCATGCTAGGAGCCGTAGTCTGTGGTGGCGCGCGGCATGCTGGGAGCCGTAGTCCAGGGGACGGGGGACATCCCTGGGACTGGGCAGGGGACGGGCACAACGCGGCCCGGCCTACGGCCATGGCTGTGCCGGCGGGGCACCGCCGAAGGGCACTTGGGCCGCGGGTGTCTCTGGCAGCGCCGGGGAAGTGGTGGGAGGCGGGAGGCTGCCTTCAGCGCATGGCAGCTCTGCAGGGTGACAGGCTGGAGCGGTGCCTCGGGCCCTTCCTGCGCCTGTGTGCCCTGAGGGCTGGGCACCGCACCACTGTGCTCCCCACAAGTGTCACCTGGGGCTCCCGGACCATCAGCCTTGCGCGCAGGTCTGCTGTGCGGCCATCACGAGCGTCCCGGGGAATGCAGAGGTGCTGCCTCTCACTCTGGTGTGCGCGTTTGTCTTTCAGCTCCTGGGTCAAGCTGCTAGAAACATGGTGATGCAAGAAGATGCCATCCTGCACTCGGAAGACGTAAGCTGTGTTTGTCTGGTAGAGCAACAGTGTTTCTAGTGGACAGGAGGAGAGGAGGGTTATAAGAAGAGATATGCAAGCAGAGTACTGGAGCCCTGTAATGAAATATATGAGTTCAGGCAGCAGGGCTGGTGGCCAGAATAATTTAGTGCTTCTTCAAACCCGTGTGTGCTGCTGGCCTTCCAGCATCCTGCAGCTCAAGCCAGCCCCAAAGCTGTGCCATCTGTACCAGAAAGCTCAAGGGACCATGGGTTGAAACAAAGCACTTAGTGTCTGTGCCTGTCATTGGGAAAGAAGAGGGGAGCATGCCACTGCTGACGGATACTGGTGGGGGTGTTTCAGAGGTGGTGCAATGGTACAGTGATGGCCGTGCTGGAGGAACTCCCCGGGGCATTGGGACAGCTTGCCCTGTGATTCTGCTGAACTCCTCCCATCACACTTTTATTCTTTGTCTTGTTCTCCACAGAGTTTAAGGAAAATGGCCATAATAACAACTCATCTACAGTACCAGTAAGTAGAGAACACCTCTGGGGAGCTGAGTGGATCCCTCAATCCTTTTCTTTCTACTTAAAGACTTTGCATGAAGCCCACTCAGACCGATCCCTCTTGCCTGGCTCCGCAAAGCTGAGCAGACCCTGGAGCTGGGATCTTCCAGCCCTCTCCAGCTCTGCTGGAGTTTAGGCTGTTTTGGGGTGGGAGATGAGATTTTTGCCTCCTGTTTGCCATGCACTGTGTCTCCTGTGAGAGCGTGTGACGCATCTGGGGCTAAGGGGGAGAAGCCAGTGCTGCTGCTGTCCTCTCAGGACTTAATCCAGAAACACACCGGGGTTTTGGCCTCCTGAGCCCTTGATCAAGTCCCTTTTCTTCAACTTAACATGAACCTTGTTGCTGAGATTTTGTTTTTCTAATGCTCTTTTTGTCTTCTTTTCTCATCTAGGCAAGAAGCAATTCAGAAAAAGTGAGTACTCAGCTGAAGGAATGCCAGGAAGACCCGGGGGACATGTGTGGGGGTTGATGGGAGAGGGAAAAGTGATGGAGTAGGGTGAGGGAAAACAGAGCAAAAAGGTTTTTGCAGCTGCCTTTGAAACAGATGCTGGCCCAGCGAGGTAGTGTTTCAGTATTGTGAAGAGATGGAATTTGAGTTGAAGGGATGATTTACACCAAAACTTCCTTTTGTTTCGTTAACACGATAGAGCCTGTAAGGTTGTTTGTGACAGGAGATGAGGGTTGTGTAGAGCAGAGCTGTCTGCTTATGGGTGCACAAGATGAGGTTCGGCCTCTGGGGACACGTGGGTGGGTTGGGGAACCCCAGGGTGTCTCATTGCTGTAGTGTCAGCGCTAGAGCTGTTCTGGTGCCTTGGGTGCAGGCAGCACGCCATGGTCTGGGGAGCAGATCTCACCATGAACCTCTTCTTGCTTGGTCCCCAGTGTCGAGCAGTCGTCAAACCTACAGGACCAGCTGAGTCACTTGCTGAAATGAAGCGTAGCCGAAGGCACGAGGACATCTCGACTGGCACTGAGGGCAGCGAAGCATCCTGTCCCCTCCAGACCCCGGGGTTCAGACCTGTGTCTGGATGGTGATGGATGTCAGCTGGGATATGTGCAGAGTCTGTGTTTCTGGGCACGTGGGCCCCTCTCACGTGCCTCCATCCACATCTCTGCTCCAGAATGCTCACCTAACTGAAACAAACTTACCTGAAACTTCACTCCCCCCAGCAATTCTTGTGTCCACTTACTTCTCATGTAGTGTGAGTTGCTCAACCCACACCTGCACCCCTGGCAAGAAATGCATAAAACTGAACTGTGGGTTTTAAATACAGGTGCCTGCAGTTTGATGCTGGTCTGTATTTAGACACAGAGATGGCACAGAGTGCAATTTATTTAGGGCATGTTAATCATTTGGAGCTGTAAGTGCCTGGGTGGGTGAGAGAGGTGCTCCAGTGTAGACTGAGGTGCCAGTCCCAGGCCAGGATTTCTGAAAGTGGGAATCTGGGCACACACCTCTGTCAGCGGTCCAGCTGGATGTGGTTTGACCAGCGTCCTGCTCGGAGGTTATCTTATTTTCCACTCTGACGGAGTTTGGAACGTCATCCCCTTGCCAACCCATCTGCACTGCCTTCGGCCTTCAACTGCATTCCTCTTCCTGGGCTGCTGCTCCAGCTCTTGATGAAGCAGCCTTGGCTGTGGTGTGTGTTCCTATCTGGTTGGGAAAGTATCCAAAGGCCTGGCCGGGAAGCAGGCGGGAGAGCATCGGTTCTGCACTGCTCTGTGTTGGAGGACTAGCAACCAGGCTCGTGTTCACACCCCAGGGAGCGACATCGGGCCCAGGCTATAAATACTGTGTCTTGTTTTTGGTAAGTCACTTATCTGGAGCACTTGGAGCACACGGGAAGCACTTGTTTGCCCGAGTGAGCTTTTCATCGGCTGATAGGAGAAGGCAGGCTGAGAGCAGGCATCGGCCTGATACGTTCCTGTTGGAGTACTGCTGGAGTTTGGCTCCTGTGCTGCAGAGCCTTCTCCCGGGCTGTATTTCAACATCTCCACCAGTGCCACTGCCTGTTTGGGTTTCACCTGGTGGCACCACAGCTCCGGTGTCCCCCTGGAGGTGCCACTGTTAGTCCAGGGGCCACGGTGGCTATTTTTGCCTTGGGAGGAGTCCTGATCCCCAGCTTTGCAGACGCGCTTTGGGAATGAGGGTTTTCCCTGAGCTGCTGGAGAAGCTGTAATTCACTTGCTGGGAATAAAAGCCACCCTGAACATCACCAAACTGCGGCAGAGTCTGTGCTGAATGCCATCGCTCGTGGTCCCTGTGCAGGGAAGGTGGCTGTTTGGGATGGTGGGTCTCTGGCCCCCCGGTGTCCCCCATTGTGCTTCAGCTCTGGGGCCTTCTTTGCAGTTGCAGTGTGCCCTTGCTGTGGGTGGCTTTTCCCTTCCAAAGTCCCGTGCCGTGCAGGGGCCAGAGCACCTGCGCTTGGGGCAAGCAGGGGCAGGGCTGTGCCAGGGGGGTGCGGAGCTGCTGGGGATGGGGAGGCAGCAGGGTGGGTGGCTTTTTGGGGGTGCGGGTGCAGGTTCGGACCGTGGGTAACGGCAGCGTCACCCCAGTGGGAGCGGGGCCAGCTTCCCCCCACGCCGTGCCTGGGGCCATGCGGGGCGGCGCGGGGGGCCGGGGCCGGGCAGGGGGCCGGGGCGGCGGAAGGTGCCGGGACGGCGGAGGGGGCCGGGGCGGCGCGGGCTCCCGGGACGGTGGAAGGTGCCGGGACGGCGGAGGGTCCCGGGACGGCGGAGGGTGCCGGGGCGGAGCGTGTCCCGGGGCGGAGCGTGTCCCGGGGCGGTCAGAGGGCGGCCGCGGCGCAGCAGCCGGAGGCGGCGAGGCAGTACGGCAGCCCGGGGCCCCTGCTGCGGGGTGCTGGGGTCTCCCCGGGGGCACCCCTGGGGCCAGGGCTCTCGGCAAAGCGGGGGGGCGGGGGAAGGATTTGCCCTGCGGCGAAGTTTTTGGGGGATCGTGTCTCCAGGGCACCTGGGGATATTGGGGAGGGGGGATACTGTCATGTGCCCCCAGGAGCATCCCACTGGGCTGCAAGTTTTTTTTGGGGGGGTGTGTCTCTCTCGGGGCGGGGGGGGGAGGCAAAAAGAGTTCCTGTATTTGAGGGAAGAGGGGGAGGTTTAGGGCCTTCGGGAGGGCCTGGCGTAGTGCCCATCGCTGTGGCGTCGGGCCCCAGCCCCGCGTTCGTTCCCGTTGCAGTGGCAGCCCCCTGCGGAGAGCAGATCCACCGGGAGGTGCAGGTGAGGGGCGCGGGGGGGAGCTGGCGGAGGGACGGGGTGGCTGGCTGGCCCCCCCCGGCTGAGCCCAGGCTGCCCATGGAAGCCCGCTGCCGTCAGAGGACAAAGCTCATTTCGGGGCCCAGATAAAAACATTAGCTGCAGTCGGCTGCTTTGCTCCAGTTTCCTGCAGGGATGGGGGGACTGGGGAGCCCCACATTTCCCTGCCTTCATTCCCTGCGCCCCCTTCAGCTGGGGAAATGGGGGCTGCAGCCTGCGAAGTTACTGCAAATGGGAATTAAATCCCTACTGCACAGACATGTCTGTGAACGCAAGCGAGGGGAGCTGGGGAGGAGGGGGGCAAAGGGACACTTGATGTTAGCCTAATTTTCACCTGGGTGCAAATGAGAGCGCTAATGCTGGAGGGCACCGGGGGCACATACCAGCTGAGTGCAGGCATGGACCTAACGTTTTGGTGCATGGAGAGCTTCTGGGGCACAGCTTGCCATAGTTTGGTGGCCTCTGTCCTTCCCATCTCAGGATTACTATGGCAAAAGGCTGCAGAAGTCGGCGGACCTGAAGACCAATGCGTGCATCACCTTGGCCAGGCCCCTTCCCAAGGCGGTGAGAGATGCTCTGGAGAATGTCCACGAGGAGGTGGTGGCCAGGTAAACCGCGGGGTCTCCCCTCTGCTGCTGCCTCCCCATGGGCTGCAGCCCCCCGGACCCCCGTACCGTGGGGGCAACTCCATCTGGCTCAGCTCAGCATCCCCCCAGGTACTATGGCTGCGGTCTGGTGATCCCCGAGTGCCTGACGTCGTGCCGGATCCTGGACCTGGGCAGCGGCAGCGGCAGAGACTGCTACCTGCTGAGCCAGATGGTTGGGGAGTGGGGCCATGTCACCGGGATAGACATGACTGAGGGCCAGGTATGGCGCGGAGCCAGGGCTTCCCCTCGTCCCCCCAGCATCCCCCCACCACCGTTCCCTTCCTCCTCCCAGGTTGAGGTGGCGAAGAAGCACATTGCCTACCACATGGACAAGTTTGGCTACAAAAAGCCAAATGTGGAGTTCCTTCAGGGATACATGGAGAAGCTGAGTGATGCCGGGCTGGCTGACGAGAGCTACGATATTATCATGTAGGTACCGTGTAGGGCACTGCCACCCCCAGTTCTGCTGTTGCCAGGGGCCATGGGCTGGCGTCCAGGTCTACATCCCAATGGGTCACTCGCTTCAGGAGCACACATTAGGAAAGGAAAAATCCCAAGGCAGAGTCTAGGATAGAGCTTGGGAATATAGAAACTGCCCTTTTCATGGTCAAGTTGCCATCTCCAAATCCTGCATGAAGCAATGGGACGTGCAGCAGCCGGTGGAATTGCAGCAGCCCGTGGTGGTGAGCATATGAGAGGGCGCAAATGAGCCTCGGTCTTCTCCACCCCAGCTCCAACTGTGTGATCAACCTCGCTCCCGACAAGAGGGCCGTGCTGCGAGAGGCCTACCGTGTGCTGAAGGTAATGCCAGGGCTGGCGCCTGCGGCAGGAGCAAAGCAGGGTTGGAGTGGCCCTGCCATTGGGGTCCTGGTGGGATGCAGAAAACGGGATCCAACAAGGCTGGGATGCAGGATGGGGCCAGGGGACACCTCTGCAGAGGGTCCAGAGCAGGGTAGCACTGGGGGTTGCCCATTCTCCCTGCACCTTTTGTCCTGTTGCTTCTCGGGGTCTCCCTTCACTCCTCGCTGCCTTCCAGCCTGGGGGAGAGATGTACTTCAGTGACGTCTACGCCAACCAGCGCCTGAGCGAGTCTGTCCGGAAGCACAGGGTGCTGTGGGGTGCGTAGGTCTCTGGGATGAGGGTGGCATGGGATGGGGGGACTGAACCTTTGCCACCATCATCGGTGTCTGCTGTCTCATGCCAGGGGAGTGCCTGGCGGGAGCCCTGTACTGGAGAGACCTGTACAGCATCGCCGAGGAGGTGGGGTTCAGCCCCCCGTGCCTCGTCACTGCCAGCCCCATCACCATCGGCGACAAGGAGCTGGAGGATGTCATCGGTGAGGGTCTGACCAGGGACCGTCAGCTCTGGGCAGATGTGGGGAGCTGTGCTGGGATCCCAGGCTCTGATGGTTCCCAATCTGGGTGCTCGGTCCCCAACCCACCATGCTCTCTCTTGCAGGTGACTGCCGCTTTGTCTCTGCCACTTTCCGCCTGTTCAAGGTGCCGGGTAGTAGCCGGGCTGGGCCAGGACAGGTCATCTACAATGGTGGGATCGTGGGGCACGAGCGAGAACTGGTGTTTGACGCCAACTTCACCTTCAAGGTACGGGGTAAGGGTCCCCGGGATATCAAGCAGTCCTGGTCTGTAGGGCTGGGGCTGGGGCAGCCAAACCCATGCATTGCATTGGGGTGGAGGTGGGAGCAGGACATCCGTGGTGGCTTCACAAGGGGGTTTGGAGCCAGCTGCTTGGTTGTTGTGGGTGTTTCTCAAGGTTTTGGGAAACCTTGCTTTTGCCCGCCACCCACTGTCTGACTAGGTGGCTGGAGTCCCCTGGGCTGTGTATCCTGGACCCCAGCCCTGTGCCTGTCCCTCTGTCCCCAGGAAGGAGAGGTGGTGGATGTGGATGCTGAGATGGCTGCGATCTTGCGGAGCTCTAGGTTTGCTGAGGAATTCCTGATCCGAGCTGGCGGGGCCAACACTACCGCACCACAGGGCTGCTGTCCCAAGGGGGTGAAGGTTGGTAGCAGGCAGCTCCATGGCTGGGTTCAGGGATGAGGACATGGTGTCGTGTGCCATCAACAGTTGCCCTGGGGTATCAGCAGGGCTATGGCATGACACCAAGAGACCAGAGTCCTTCTGGGCCAAGCAGAAGCCCATGAGGCACCAAAGGTGGTGCCTGGTGCCTGAGTTTGGGCAACTGCACCCCAGCATAGGTTGCAGCCCTCCAAAGACCGGGGGCGGGTGTCTGCTCTAACCACCAGGCATGAGAACCCCTTCCTCCCCCAACATGTCCAGGGGGGCTGCCGAGGCTGACAGCTGGACCTGCTTAATCCCTTCTCCAGGAGATGGCTGGGGAGAGCCTTTCCCAGGGAGGTGATGCCCCGTCCCTGTGGCTCCTTCTTCCCCTCGCTCTCCCAGCACCTCCCAGCTGCTGATGTGAGCTCGGCCCTGGCTGCCAGCCCTGACCCTGCAGCACAAAGCACCTCTATCTGCTGGAAGCCTCTCTCCTCCTCCCCTCGGTGGTCCTTCCAGCCTGCAGATGGGCCAGGAGAGGCTGGGGAGCAGGGATCATGGGTACATGAGGGAGATAACACCCTGCAGCTGCGTGTCCCTGAAACACAACCTTGTACTTGGGGAGGGGGAGACGTTCTTGGGTCCCTGTCCAAGCAGGAGGCGTTTCACAGATAAAAGCAGAGCTCATGTCCCAGAGAAGCTCTTGGTATCCTCTTTGCGGCAGTGAAAAGCAGCTGGAGTGGCCCTGGGGCTGCCCCTCATTAGCTATGGAGGGTTTGCTTGGGCTGCCCCGCTGGCAGGGAACCAGTCGGGGGGAATACTACTTTCAGGGGGGGATACCTCTTGCTTCCCTCTGGCCTGATCCTGCCCTGGGTTGTTCTCTGCCCTCCGGGAGAAGATCTGCGATCCCTTCCAGCTGCTGGAGCAGCTGGCGGCCCCAGGTCCTGCCTGCCGTCCTGGTGGCACATGTGGTCCCTCCGGGTGCTGCTGAGTGGCGAGCGATGCCCCCGCGCCGGCAGATGCCAGCGGGGCAGGAGGATGTGTCCCCAGCAGCCTGCAGCTTCCACTGGAGAGCAAATAAACGAACGAGCTCAAATGATCGTGGCTGGGACAATGGGGCCCATGGCGTCTTGTGCTTTCCTGTTGGGGCTGGTGGGGCAGGTTGTGAGTGGTTGCAGTGAGGATGGGCAGCCATCCTGTGGGTCCCCTCGCTATGGGGCTGGGACATGGCTTGGACATGCAGGAAGGGAGGGTCTCTGTGGGAAAGGGGTCGTGGGTCCCCGCACGTGGGACAGCAGGTCTAGCGTGGGTTTGGCAGAAGCTGTGTGCTCGTGTCGAGCCCACGGAGCAGACGGAGATGTCTGCAGAAGGCAGCTTGGCAGAGCAGGGTGCGAAAGGAGGCTCTGGCGCCGCACAGGGCCTGACCTGCGGCGTGCACCCCTCCGCCTGCCTCCAACTTGAGGTCCTGGGGACCCCGCAGCGATAAGCAGCCCAGTTGCTTTTTTTCTTCTTTTGCCCTCCCCGTGCTAACCCTCCACTCGCAGGGAACCACGAGCATCCAAGAGACAAATTCCGTGCAAGCCCCCCGCAGTGGGCTGAGCAGCTCTGTAAGGCGGCTGCAAACGAGCATCTGCTGGGGGCGGTGGGCGAGAAGGACCGGTCACCTCCCGGGGCTCAGCCTGCCCTGCTTTTCCGTGAAGAACTCAACGTGGCACCCAAAGGATGCCCCTGTTAGTTGCATTCGGGACAGGGGATGCCCCAGGCGCAGCTCCCCACCCCGTTTCTCCCAGCCCCGCAGCCCGTTCCGGGAGACGGGAATTTCTCTCCTTTCCCTTGTGCGTGGCCGCTGAAGTTTCTGTTTTCCCCCGGACTCCACCTAGCGGGAAGGACCCGAGTCCTCTGCGAGGATCGCACCTGCAGGGTTTTGCGGGGAAATGCGGCGATTCTGCCGGCCGTGGCCCGCAGCGGGCGAAGAGCGAGGGGCGAGGGGCGTTTCCGAGGAGCCAGGGCATCAAGGCTGCGGTGGGAAGCGATGGGCTGCCCTCCCGCCTCCCCGTGCGGATCCCGCATGCTCCGTCCCACAGAGGCCATTTGGGAAAGGCTGGGGGCTGCTGAAAAGCAGCGGCACCCGAGCCCTTGGGTGAGTAGCTCAGCTTAGAAATGAGGGACCGTTTCCACCCCTCCTCACACACTGATTTTTTCCAGGAAGCACCAAATTTCCCCTCTCTGCCATTTAAATGGCATCTTGCTGTGGCGTGGGGGAAGGTAAAAAAGCAACCAATAAAATATTTGGGTTCAAAATGAAAAGTGGGCTAGTGCCAAGGATGGTCTGCAGTAGCTGTAGCGGTGGCTGAGGAGGGTTCAGCTGGCGGGGAGGCATTTCCAGAACATCTGGAATGAAAAGCGTCAGCAGTCAGGTAACACCCGACTGTTGCACAGAGACAGGGAATCCAGAAACAGGCGTGAAAGGCTGAGATGTTCAATAGCTCTTCTTCTCTGTTGGAAACAGAACTGCGGGATACCCCATCTTGGGTGACGTGGCTAGAAAAGGCAGTTTACCATCTGTCTCAGGGGAGATACAAGATGGTTTCTACTTGTAGATGAAGCTGTCAAATCCCTGGTAAATGTGGCTCCCAGCAAGAGCTGTTCCGGGACAAGGAGGGCTCATCAGGCCTCCAGTGTTAATTCCTGACAAAATTTGGACCATTACAAAAAAAATTATGATTGTAAAAATAATCCCAAGATTTTGAAGGACTTCTTAAGCACTGTGGACTGCTTAAGCTGCCCACTGCAACCAGCAAATTAGGGGAGCAATTAATTCACAATTTAGAGATTAAACATATAAAAATGCCTATAAATATGGTTTCCTGGAAAGTTACCTTGCCAGCCTGTCCTTTTGGCTTTGGGCAAGACCATGAGTCTGGCCTACTGGGTGTACAAAAATTTGTAAATTGTTGGGTTTAGAGCCATACTGTGATTTAAAAAATAATCCTTGGTGTTATCTGGAGTCATCAGGGCATGTATTAGCTGGCTTCAGGTAAGGGTCCCTGGCAGACCAGCCTTTGGGAGTCTGAAATTGTGTGGAAGGACCTCACTGGTGGGACCTTGGGAAGGACCTGCTGAAAACGCAACCAAGATGCTGTTTAATCCCAGCCCGGCATAGCCCTCTTCTGCAATTACTTGAAATGACTTTCTCAAAGTCCCCAAACAGCCCATCCCAGGAGGTTTGCGGCAATTAGCTCCTGCTATCAAAGAGAGCCTCCCCAGAGCTAACGGAAGAGCAGATGGGGCGGGGGTGGTGGTGGTGGTGGTGTTCCTACCTGCAGACCCCTTCATTAAAAACACATGAGTCCCTGCCGTGGCCTTTCAACTTGCCTGGGGAGACGGGCGCCCACAGCGAGGTCCCCCCCTTGCATGCATACGGAAAAAGGCCACAGCTAAATGCCACTGTATTTGCATAGCACTGTTTTTTTCCAAATTCTCAGCGTTTCTGGGAGGAAGCAGCTAATAAGACTTGACTTTGATTATGAACATTAGAGCGGGAGTTCTGTAGATGTGGGGGTGTCCTTGCCTGGCTTTGCTTGTGTCTGCACAGCCTTGGGATTTTTTAGCCCCCAAGCCATGAAAAGAGGAGGTCCTGCAACACTGTCCCACGTGAGGAACCCCAAAACAATCTGTCCAACACCGGCCTGGGTGTTTTGGTGATTGCAGAGATAGAAGGGCCAAATCCCCTGCTCTGGAGCATCGGTGTTCTCCCTGTGCAGGCAGGGAGGGTGCTGTGGGGCAGGAACCAGAAGTTGCGGTGCTCTGGTTCACCGCAAGGTGAAAAAGGAGTGATCCCCCATCCCTGCTCACTGTGGTTAGCAGGGAGTCACCTGCATCAGGGAAGTCACGAGCATCAGGGATGCTTGGAGGCATCTGACACCTCCCTGGGGGAACAGACCTGCAGAACTGCCCCAGGATGAGCTGAATGAGGTTTGGGATCAGGAACAATTCCTGGCTACAGCCCCCAGGGCACTGTGCTGTGCTCCCCGCCATATCGGGCTGTCCTGTGCAATCCTCTACTCTCCCATTTTCCACGCACTTAAATGGAGGGGAGGCTGGTTTACCTCCTCTGAACCCAAAATGCGACGTCAGCCACCGTGAGCCATACTGGATGCCCTGAGAGATGTTCGTCCCTGTCTGTCTGGGATGCCAAACTGTATCCATTGCTCATGGCTGATGGAAAGCGGAGTGACGATGGCTGGGCCGTGGGGCATTTGGGATGGCGGCACCGCAGCTGAGGCCTCGGAAGCAGCCGGCTCTCAGGGTGGTGGGACGTAACCACACACTGAAATTACAGGTCTGTTCCCGAATCAGGGCCCACCAGCCCTCTGCCCCCCCGGGCGGGACAGACCAGGGGAGTGCACTGAGAGCCCGGGGGAGCTTCGGCTGTCCCCGGTGGGAGCTCCAGGGCCCTGTCCCCACTTCCACCGACCCTATTTGACCAGGCTCGAGGTGCCCCGGGGGGCTGAGCAAAAGGCGGAGATGAGGGAGTGGAGTGCGGCTCATCCATATTTAATATTTAATATTTAATATTTAATATTTAGTGTTCAATTTCGACAAAGCCGAGGAGATGCTGAGGAGATGCCGCGGCGCGGGGTGGGCTGCCCGGCGGGGCGGAGGGTGCCCGGGGGGGTCCGGTGCGCGGCGGCTGAGTCTTTAATTCGTTGCCGTGTACGGCGCCGGCGGCGGCTCGGGGCACAGCGGGGAGCGGGCGCGGCCGGACGGTGCCGGGAGACCCGCCGCCCCCGGCCGCCAGCAGCCCCGGCGCCGAGGACGGTGCCGCAGGGCAGGGCGCAGGCGGGAGGGCGAGGGGATGTTCCCCGCCGGGCCGGGCCGGGCCGCGCCATACGGGGCCGCCAGGGGGCGCTGCGCGACCGCCGACCGGTGCGGCGAGGTAGCGTGGGGGGTACGATAAGGGGCGGCACGGCGGGGGGCGAGCGAGGCGGCGGGGTCCCGGAGAGCGACAGCTGCAGCGGGCCGGGCAGGGGTGGCGGGGGGAGTGCGGGCCCGTCCAGGCCCGTCCCGGCCCGGCCCGTCCGCCCCGTCCCCGGGCGCAGGGGCTCGCGGGCCGCCCCGCCGAGCGCCGCACGCGCCATTCCCGGCCCGCCGGGCCGCACCGAGCCCCCATTGGTCGCGCCCCTCCCAAGCCCCGCCCCGCCGGCCCCGAAACCCCGTCGCCATTGGCCGCGGCGGCGCGGCTGGCCCCGCCCCCGCCCGCCTGGCGTACACACCGGAGTCACGCGCCCCGCGGTCCGGGGAGGCGGTGGCGGGCGTCGGGGCGGGGCCGAGCCGCCATTGGCGGGGGGACGGGCGCTGATTGGCGGCGGGCGGCGCCGGGCCCGCCCCCGCCAGGCGGGCGGGGAGGGGCGGGGAGGGCAGCGGCTTGAGGCGGCGCTCGGCTCGGCCCGGCCCGGCAGTCGCCGCCTGTCGGGTCCCGCGGGCAGCCGTGCCTGCCGCCTCGCCCGCCGCCGCCGCCGCGCCCGCCACCGCCGCCGCCGCCGGGGGAGCCGGGGCACGCCGCAGGCGCCGCGCGGCGATGTGGGGCCGCGGCGGCGCCGAGCCCTGACTAAAGATGGCCGCGCTGCCCGGTGGGAACATGGCGGGGGGCGGCCGGGGGGCGCGGGTGGTGGTGCTGCTGCTGCTGCTCGGCGGCTGCCTGGGCCGGCGGCCCCCGGGCGCCGCCGCCGCCGCACCGCCTGCCGCTGCCGCCGTCGTCCCCCCGCCCTCGGCGGCGGCGGAGGAGACGGTGATCATCGGCCTGCGGCTGGAGGACACGGACGACGTCTCCTTCATGGAGGGGGGCGCGCTGCGGGTGAGCGAGCGGACGCGGGTGAAGCTGCGGGTCTACGGGCAGAACATCAACAACGAGACCTGGTCGCGCATCGCCTTCACGGAGCACGAGCGGCGGCGGGGCGGGCGGGCGGCGGCGGGGGCGGCGGGGCGCGGCGGCGGCAGCGGGGGCGGCGGCGGCGGCGGGGCGGGCGGCGGCGCCCCGCAGCGCTGCGGCATCCGCACCTCGGACATCATCATCCTGCCGCACATCGTGCTCAACCGCCGCACCTCCGGCATCATCGAGATCGAGATCAAGCCCCTGCGCAAGACGGAGAAGAGCAAGTCCTACTACCTGTGCACCTCCGTCTCGGCCCCCGCCGCCGCCGCCCTGGGGCCCGGGGCCGCCGGAGGGCTGGCGGGTGCCGAGGGGCCGGCCGGGCCCCCGCCCTGGGGAGAGACCACCTGGATCTACCACGACGGCGAGGACACCAAGATGATTGTGGGCGAGGAGAAGAAGTTCCTGCTGCCTTTCTGGCTGCAGGTCATCTTCATCTCGCTCCTCCTCTGCCTCTCGGGCATGTTCAGCGGCCTCAACCTGGGCCTCATGGCCTTGGACCCCATGGAGCTGCGCATCGTGCAGAACTGCGGCACGGACAAAGAGAAGAATTACGCCAAGCGCATCGAGCCCGTGCGCCGCCAGGGCAACTACCTGCTCTGCTCCCTCCTGCTGGGCAATGTCCTTGTCAACACCACGCTTACCATCCTGCTGGACGACATCGCCGGCTCCGGGCTGGTGGCCGTGGTGGTCTCCACCATCGGTATCGTCATCTTCGGCGAGATCGTGCCGCAGGCCATTTGCTCTCGGCACGGTCTGGCCGTGGGCGCCAACACCATCTTCCTCACCAAGTTTTTCATGATGATGACCTTCCCGGCCTCCTACCCTGTCAGCAAGTTGCTGGACTGTGTCCTGGGTCAGGAGATCGGCACGGTCTATAACCGTGAGAAGTTGTTGGAGATGCTGCGGGTCACCGACCCTTATAACGATCTAGTCAAGGAGGAGCTCAACATTATCCAAGGAGCCCTGGAGCTGCGCACCAAGACTGTGGAGGACGTGATGACTCCCCTCCGAGACTGCTTTATGATCGCCGCCGAGGCAGTGCTCGACTTCAACACTATGTCCGAGATCATGGAGAGTGGTTATACCCGCATCCCTGTTTTTGAGGGTGACCGCTCCAACATCGTGGACCTGCTCTTCGTTAAGGACCTGGCTTTTGTGGACCCCGATGACTGCACTCCCCTCAAGACCATCACCCGCTTCTACAACCATCCACTTCACTTTGTCTTCAATGACACCAAGCTTGATGCCATGCTGGAGGAGTTCAAGAAAGGTGGGCTCATGCCTGTGGTGGGGGTGCAGGGGTGGGTGCTGCTGGGTGGTGGTCAGCATCTACCTTCTTGAGGTGAGGGAACTCTGCAGAGTGGCCTCCTGGGTTCCTGCTCGCAGAGGGGTTTGGGAAGGTGCATTCAGGACAGAGAACGGCCAGTTTTTAGGCATCTGCCTGTTCCCTGGGCCAGAAAGCTGATACGCGGCTGGTATGTGCCCCTGGCCTCTTTTCCCCACTGCCCTGGGATGTGTGTGTGGGCAGGGTGCCAAGCAAGGTTGTTTTCTTTCTTGCTTTTTCCACTCATCTATCCGTTATAGTGAGAACCGCTGACGGGAATCCGCGCCCGTTACTTGGCCGTGTCTTCTCGGTGCTTTTTCAGCTGGGCTGACGGTGAGGAGCGGGGTGGGCGGCTCGGGTCGGTCACCCGTATCTTTCAGGCTTAGTGCGCACACACGTGCTGAGATAAACAAGGCGTTTTAGCTCCATTCATAGGCTCAGCCGGCTGACCTCACCTCTGT
The DNA here is from genome assembly GCF_028500815.1 of Rissa tridactyla. NCBI lineage: Eukaryota > Metazoa > Chordata > Aves > Charadriiformes > Laridae > Rissa > Rissa tridactyla. The sequence goes on from NC_071471.1 coordinate 58,957,824, forward strand.
GCTCGCCTTCCAGTTAATTTTGATTGACGCTTTGATCTTGCAACTCATAAATAGTTTCGGGGTATTAAAATACGTTTGAAAGCACCTGTCGGTGCTGCGCTTCGGAGTTACAGGTCTTTTTCCCTAGGCTTCCCTCTGCCCGCAGGACCACAGGCTCAGCAAAGACGTGACCCTTTCTCCCTCTCCGGTGTAGTGTGCATATTAATTGCATCAGAATGGGACTGAGGCTTTCCAGACCTGTCCTAATTGTAGGAGGTGTTGACCTGACTGATGTATCTTAGTTCTTGCTGGAAGCTGTTGCTTATGACTAAGGAAAAAACTTTTTTTTTTTTTTTTCTGCCTTTTTGAATCTGTGCTCTCAGCAGGTCAGATAATAATAATGCTGTCTGGCCTGTGCAGGGAGGTGCTTTCAAAGACATAGTTAAGTGAAATTTCAAACAGATTGGATGTGTGGACTCCCGTGCTGGAAAACTGAAGGCAGCGGGAATGCTACGGAGCTCGTCGTACCCGGGGAGATCTGATCCAAGTGCCGCCGAGCAGCTCAGTCCCCAGGAGACGATCTGTCTGTACAGCCGCACTGACCCCACAGTTCAGCTAATGGGGGATACTTGAGTTCACCTTTATCAACTGCAAAAGTTGCCTGGAGAAGAACTTTGTAAATTGATGAGTGGTCTTTCTAGGTCACAAATTTAAATTACCACTTAAATTTTAGGTGCTGTTTTGTCCACGTGCTGAGCTTTGACAGCATGGCATTTGATCTCTTTCTTCCTGCTTAACTCAATTTTGGGGATTTGGAGGGTTACCCCATTGGTTTCCTCATCTTTATTCCGTTTTCATGGATAGCAGGTGAACATACTCCTGCTTTTTACTGACCAGTGCTGCAGTGGTTTTCTTTATCTCCTTCCGCTTCTGTGTAGCGATGGGGAAATGTTACTTGGGTTCAGAGCTGTTGAAGGAGAGATGAGGGAGAGCCTCCCTCGGCTGTGGGATCTGGGAAACTCAATTATGTCACTTAACTGGTGGCTGGTTAAGTTGGATTTCACCGCATGTGTGGGCGTAGGGTTGTTCTTCCCCCACCCCATTATTTGGGCTCCAGATAGCATAATGGGGTTCTTAACCTGTAGCGAGACTTGTGGGGTTTTTTTCTGGTTTTGTTTGTAGCAATGTGTCTGAGGAAATGAATATTATGTCAATTACTTTATTTGCCCTGTTTGAAAGAGATGGAATGCACTCCTGTGTGTTAACGTAGGAGTCCTTTTACTTAATAGCGGGGAGAATTAGGTGCGCGTTTTAATCCTGCAAGTGTGGCTAAGCCAGTTATGCCTCCTTACAGTTCCTGAAACTTGTGCTTAAAATAGGCTTCTTAAACATTCTCCTGCGTGGCTTGGAAGGTGCAGACCAGAGATCGCTTTCCCTGGGAGCCAGAGGACTTCCCTTGCCTGCACTAGGAGACGTCCCAGTAGCACAAGTTTAGGATGACTTCCTAACATGTGTGTTCCCTCCTGAGATCCCTGTGTCCTGGAATAGTCTCTGAAGTTGTGAATTAATTCAGGCTAGTGTGATCATACTTAAATGTTTACTCTAGAATAGCTGTGCTGGTTGGTCTGTATTGGTAAGCCCTGGTGTTAGGACCAGCTCTGTCCTAACTGCTTTCTCTTTAAAAAGTGCAGATATGGTGGAAATAAATGGCTTCCTTTGTGTCCTTTGAAGTGACTGTAAATAGCTGATAGCTTGCTTGATCTGGCATAGCGTGGTGTCTTTTGCAAGAGTTCTTCAAACTTTCTTCTTCAGAGCAACCTTGCCAAATTCCCGTGAGAATGTACAAATTAAGGGTGAGAATCAAATCGCGTTGTTACTCTCCGGTAGAGTGTTGAAAATACATAAGCTTACAGTTTTTAATCATTCCCATCCCACCACATTGACCATCTGCCGCAGGAGGCTTCCTTCACAACTCACGTATATGTCTCTCCACCCAGGTACCTGCTACCACCGTTGGGCGCAACGGGCGGCTCGTGTGATAGTGCTGTTAGTTGAATACTTCAGTTGGTTTAAGGAGAGAGGCCCGGTTTTTATTTATTTATTTTTTTTAAAGAAGTTTGGTAATTAGCTGGGTAGGTGGGGTTTTGAAGCTCACTTTTTGCACCGGAGCAAAACATTCTTAACCTGAACGCGGAATGGAGGCTTACAAGGAGGATATTAAGAGCGAAGCATGACAGAATACATGTCCTTATGCCATAGCGGAAGATGAAATGGGTAGTTCTGTACTTGTTTTGGTGCTTGGGCTGAACAGCTGGAGGATTTGGTGGTGGGCCTATTATTAATGTTTTTTACCCACAATTTCAAAATAAATATCTGTTTCACTTCTATGCTGCCAGGCAAGAAACTTAAAATTAAGAGAGAGTTGCAGCACATTCCCACTCCCTTGTCGCTTTAATCTTTTAAAGTGTGAATAAACATGATTTCTGAAGCAGTCTGCAAAAAAGCTGCTCTTCTAAAGAGCGTTGTTTACTTACAAATAATAAATAAATAGCTTTTGAAAGAGGGTCAATTTTCTATTCCCATTCACAGACGATAAACATCTACCAGCACCGTCAAATCTATTTGCCTACAAGTTGAGCAGACTGAGTGTTTAACTTGCTTGAATTTGATCATTTGACTTTAATGCAAGGAAGTGTAAGGTACCCTTTATACTGGCTTAGGAAATGACCTGCCTGACTTTGCTCGGCGCTAAGAGATCTCTCATTTGAAATCTGATGTTGGCTATTGCTCTGAAGGGGAGCAAGGCATTACCTGTTCCAGGGTTGATTTGTGTCCTGGCTCCTGAGCTGCAGCAGGGAGTGAATGAGCGACAAAGTCATTTTTGGGAAGAAGCTAATGAATTGTCTCTACTGATCTCCTTTTGCTTGTTGACAAGTGTGTGGGCTTGCTTCCCCCCCCGCCCCCCTTTTGACAGTTTTCCTAGGTCTCTGCTCAAACACTCTCTGGCACTTGCTCTTGGTGTTTTTCACAGGCAGATCTCTGCATGTGTGATCCTAAATCCAAAGCGTTCTATTTCTAGCTCCCTGCCTGCCAGAGCTGCAAGAATTCAGCTTGAAAAGCCTCATGTTGTAATACTAATATTTCAAGATTGGCCCACTTTCTATGAGCCATTGTACGGCTGCTTTCCTGGTGGCCTGGACGGCTTGGGAAGGCAGCAGTTTCTCAATCAGAGTCCTCCTTATCTGGGAACTGAGAGTCATATGTTTTGATGTTATTTATATCTGTCTCCACTATTATGTTATACTAAAAATCAGCATTAATAACCTGTTACAAAGAAGTCACAGTAACTGTGTACAGCAGTTCTGAGCTCTTGTTTATTGAATCACATGGCAGCCTTGAGAAAATTCCTAGATTCCTTATTACAATCATTGCCAACTGGACCTTAGAAGATTTTTCTTTCCTAAAAACTTTGTCAGATCTAACTTTATGATCTTCCCTTCGCGCTCTGTTGGTCGTTGTCTGTTTTTAATAGTGTGTATGTTTGTTGGCTATATTTGGTGTCGACAGAGGACCTGGAGAAAAACTTTGTCCATTTCTTTTCTAGTTCCTCTTCCCCCTCCAAAGAAAACCAAGCCCCAGCAACCTGAAACCTAAACCCCTTACTTCTGAGGGAGCAGAGTAGAATACCTAGACCTACTTACTCCTCTTTTGAGCACATGGATCCTCTTTTTTGGTAGCAGGTAGGATAGCAAGTGACTGGTAGCCCAGGGATCCAAAGTTCTGCATTGCTGTCGTTGGTCTGAGGTGGTTTTTTTCCGTTACTAGGTCACTTACCTTTTTGGTACAGCTGTAACCCAGGCTTGTAGGTGGCTGCTTTCCTCGTCTTTTTGGGTTTTATGGGTTCCCATCCTGCTGAGTCTGAGTCCAGACATCCTATGAGTAACCTTTATTTAATGGATCTGAATCACAGAGTGGTTAGGGTTAGTTTATCTAACAGGTTGTCTGTCTCCTGAGCCATTTTTCTGCGTAAGCCTGTGACTGCAGCATTACGAGAAACTGGAAGAAACCACATAAATCCCTTCTGGGATTATCGAAGGCATGTAAAAGGCCTTCTTGGAAAACAATATCATTTTCAAGGCTGCTTGACTAGCAAAAGGCACCTCCTCTGATCCTTTTGGGGAAATCCATATAAAGGCAAAGGTGTTGAGGAGGTTCAGTGTGGAGACTTTTGTGTGAAGAGAGTAGGGGAGTGGTAGGTGGGAGGGAATTTGCCACCAAGACACAGAAGACTTAGCATGATATGCCTGCGGATTTGTTCCCTGAACAAAAATTGCATGTGGGGGTGGGGGCTGCCTCGTGACAAACTGTTTCTTGGCTGTCTGACAGCACAGCACCCGCAGGTACTGCGCTGCCAAGAGCTTTGCTGGCCTTGCAGTGCTCCTGGGGGATGCGTGCTCGTTCCACTGGAGAGGAGAGGATGTGGGTTACTGCAGGCAGCCCTCCTGCTGGTATGGTAAGGGGGAGGTGTCGAGGGGAATGCATCGGAGAAATGCTCCACTTCTTCCTGGGCTTCCTGCTGCAAAGCTTTTTTTGGGACCAGGAGAAGAAGAGATGCTGCTGGAGAGCAAACAGTGCTTCTTCACCCTGGCCTTGGTGAGGAGCCCAGCTGGAGGCTCCGTTCCGCTGCTGAGAGTAGAAAGAAACATGTGGTTCAGGTGGCTGGCAGGGAGAGGAGTAAGTGAACTAAACGGCTTGAGCAGCAGAAGTTTGAATCTGATGCATGTTAGGTATGATTCTTGGATTGCTTTTTAACCGATTGCTAGCAATTCTTGTCATTCAACAAAGACAAGAAGTTGCCTTTTCCTCCCCTTAACTGTTTGCTAAGTTAGCAAATGCTTTCCTACACTGAAGCTGATGGGAGTGAATTCCACCACAAGTGAACCACGTTCCTATCTGCTTTCTCTGTGTCTGTAAAGGTTATCTGTAATAGGCACAGATGTAAACTTCAGGTCAGTCTGTGCAGCCTGCAGCATTTCATAGCCAACTTCAGAGTAGAATGGAAAGAGGCAGAATATCAACTTCTGAGCAAATTCAGTAGTGCAGGAAGATGATTAGGTAGTTTAACCATTGCGGTATTCTTCCAGGGCTGAGATTTTCTTGAGTGTCAGTATTTCTCTGCCAACGTGAGCTTCTGAGGAGCAGAACATTTTCTTGGTGAACTTCAGTTGGCTCTAAGGGTGTCATAACAATGACAGCAAATCCTCTGCAGGAATAAGTGTCTGACAAAAGCCTATGGCTGCTTAGAGAAAGTATTAGAAGAGCAAATTTATTTTGTTCCCCACAGAAGCTTACTGACCTCATCAGGCTGTGAGTTGAGAAGTTATGGAACTAAAGATACCGTCTTTATTAAGTAGCGCTAGATGCCCGTTTCTTTCTGAGAGTGTGTCTAATCAACACTGAGCCTTTGTCAGCTCTGGCACACAGACAAACAGCAATAGTGGGGTATCTTCCTGTCAGTAGCTTTGTAGTGCTGGTGGCAGAAAGGTGGATCTAAAGGTTGCATTTCTGATTAGATGTCTTCATACAGAAGTCAGAAAGGTTGGGTTTTGTTTTGGCACGCAGTGATGGCACTCTAGCTGGTGAATGAGGGAATTAGCCACTTCACACCTCATACATGTTATGAGCCCCAGTCCCCTTCCTTTTTTATCGATGGAATCATTATAGTTAGTGGGAGTATTGGAGGTGTTACTAGGTCACATAGCTTGGACCATCAGTGCCATTAGACTGTAGACAAGATCTACTCATCTTCCTGGTGTTGACTAGTGTCACGTTTTGTCTTGCTTACTTGCAGGGCAAATGTTCTAGTGCACAGGAATTAAGACCCAGAAGAATTTGAAGTCTCACTGCTTCACCTCTTCTAAACACTTTGCAATGTATGCTTAATATCAAGAGTCATAATTCAGTTTTACAGCTGCTTAGGGACCATCAAGTAGGCCTAGAGTGAACGGAGTGGCTGAGCAGTGTGTTGAATGAGTCTATGTCTCATCCTGCCATGCCTTTTCCATTAATACTTAACAAGAGCTTGCTTTTTCATTAGTTTATGTACTTCTGCAGGGTTGTGGTGCAATTGCTGGCATAGGTATACCACTTGCACTTCTAGTATTGAGTCCCTCCCAATTTCACTAATGGAGCTTGTAAAACTAGCCCTCAACACAGAGTACTCCAGTACTCTGAACCATACGCTGGTGAGCATGACCTGGCACTCTTGTTAATTTGACAAGGTCCTGAAATACAGCCTACCAGCTACAAATAGGAGTGTAAATACTTGGTGCTAATGAGCTACAGCCAACAGCACACAGCTAACAGTCCCAGATCAGGTGGTTAATCCAGCCTGGCTCCTGCCAAGGTCACTGAGTCATTTCAGAACTAGTGATGGGTTTTGTTTCACTTTTCAACAATATATAATCATAGAAAAAGAGATGCATAAATTTGTCATTAACCTTCTGGTGGAATCCACCTTTTCCCTTGGCCTAGAAATCAACATGGCCCAATAGTTGCTGGCAGAAGAAGCTATGCTGGGAATAAACTAGGGCTAAGTGTGATGGCGTACAAAGCATCTGTGAGATGCTGGTTACAGAATATAATAAAGCTGGTTACAGAACTATAAGGGGACAAGATGACCTAGTCACCCCAAGGTAGGTCTCCTTACAGAGAGGTAGGTTAGGGAAGTTAAAGGGATGGCCTGGAACAGGGAAGTTGAGAAGCCCCTTAATGTTCTAAATGGCTTTTTGTACAACGTGGGGTATTGAGGTTCTGAGTCTTCAAAACATGTTGTTAGGAGTTGAGCCAGAGGAAGTAAATTCTACTAAAAGATTTCCCATAGCTTCTTTAAAAAAAACAACAACCCAAAACAAACAAAAAAGCCCACCACAAAACTACATGTGTGTCTGCATGCCCCCCCCCCCCAAAAAAAAACCAAAACCAAAACAACAAACCAACCCCAAACAAAACAAACCAACCCCAAACCACAACAAACCCACCCCATAATGTTACAACTTCAGGATATGTAACCATACTTTGTCTTTCACAAAGGGGACTTGGAGGAACCAGATCCCTATTTGACACTCCAACTTGAAACGTGAAGTTGCAATATCAGAAGGTTAGGTGGCAGAGAGATCCATTATGTTTAGAGAGAAACTGGATGTTCTTTTGACTTGCGACCGGAGTTACACCTACGGGATGGGCTTAGCACAGTGGCCAGCTCAGCTTATCTTTCCATTCCTGGTCCTCTATAACAAGGAGGCTTGCTTTCTTTCCAAACTTGTCTCTACTAATTCTTTCCCTTTTTGTCTTCCTTTACTCAAAAGTGCTCTCTTCCCTGTTCATGGCTCTGTCTGTAGTATCGTTCCACTCTGGAGAGTCATGAGTAGGAGCCCTTGGAGACCTTTGAGCTATTGTTCTTGTGTTTTGTGTTTAGAATTGCCTGGGAGCCTTCTAGAATTTTGGTAGACAGCCAGTCTCCACTGAAGAGAAGAACGACTTTCAGGATTTCCACGCTTCTGTGTTGTCCATGGGACATCATATGGTCTGTCTGTCTTTGACGACTGTTATTTTAGTAGACAACCTGTAAATGCAAGAGGTGTTTCTTTGTCTAGGTTGGCTGGCATGTTGGAAATTACGATTCTTACATGGGTGTTTGGTTATTTTTGTGATTTAAAGACATGAGTTAGACTTGCGCTTTACCTACTGGTGATGATATCAGCTTTAGAGGACTAGTGAAAGAATACTAGAAAAACAACTTGTCTTGTAACCAACTTGTCTTGAAATCCCCAAACCCTAGACTGAACAGAAACCTTAAAGCTAAGAGAGCTTGCATGAATGGAACTTAATTCTTGTCTCTGTATTGAAGCATTTTGCTTGTAAACTGTTGGGTGTAATAATTTCAGTGTTGATATATGAAGCAACAGCCCTTCTCGTCAAGGAGTTGTACTTTGAAAGGCAGAGTAAGTGTGATGCCTGTCAATCTGAGAGGTGAAACCTGATGATTATTGAGGCCTCAAGAGTTACAAGTTAAGGCCATTCTGCTGCAGTTACTAATTAACCAAGCAAGAGCTTTGCTCCAGCCAAAGGAGCTGGGGCCAGGAGATGAGCACATACATTTAGTACAAAAGATCTGTACAGTTTTGTTTTCTGTAATGCTTTCCGTTGGGATTGCACCATTCTTTTGCTGGCAGTCCTGAAAGGATCCGCTCTTCAAATGAGAGCGGTGTTGTAACATTGCTATTGCTTTCTGCAGTGTGAACCGTGCCATCAAGGCCGGGCTCCTACTTGCTTGGGTTTCTGTCCCGCAGCAAGCATGAATGAAAGTTTGTTGTTGTTGCTTTTTTTTTTTAATAGTGTTTTTTACAATGGTATAATCTCTTGCAGTGATATGATGGAGCCATCCATGACTGTTGATCTTTGTGGAGCTGAACAAGGCTTTGTTTTCCCCACTTGTCCATGGGTAGTAAGGGCAACAAAATGCAGACTCTGCCTTAGTTGGATACTCTGCTGCCAGCAAAGTTTTAAGAAGCACCTTGCCGCTTCTGGTTTCCTTCCAGTACTCCACCTCCTGCTTTCAGAAGATTGTCCTGCCTGCCCTTTGCATGGAGGGGTTCGAAGTGCAGGCCAAAAAGTGAGCCTGCAGGACCCTTCTCCACGCAACGGTTATGTGAGGACAAGGATGATCGGTTGCCAGCTTTTATTGCTTGTCAATTGCTTGTCAGCAATTTCTAGACTCCTACAAAAAAGGAAGAAAATCTGCCGGTGTGAACTTGTTCTTGATAAAAATTTACAATCTGGCATTGCAAGTAGGTGTGGCTGTGGGCTTTAGGCAAGCTGCAGGCTCAGTTCTTCCTATCTAACCTGGGACATCTTTCCTTTGGAAGCAAGTACAGCTCCCACAGTTACAACTCCCGTGCGCAGCAAGTGCAGGCAGGGGCCTTCAGTTGATATTACAGGGCACCTAGTAAGAGGCTTCAGTTAGGTTTTGTGCTAGTTAAGGTGGGCCTAAATTGTGAATTAGAGTTATTCAGTAGCTCTAACTTGAAGTCCAAGGGACATCACTTTTTCGCTTCAAGGTGGATAAATTAGTGTGATATGTCTTGCTGTGTGAATTTGTGTGGGTTTTATTTTAGTGTGTTGATGTCGTATGTGGGGAGGGGAGGAGGAAGCATCTCTCAAGATACCAGTTATATGAAAACTTGCTGCCTAGGTCTCGCTTTTCCTCCAGCAGTGGAGGGGAGTAAGGGATGCCTCACCAGAGGCTGGGTCAGTGGTCCTGTGGGTAGTCCTGTATGGACTACATGGTTGTAGTGGTATGGCGTTTATGCTTTTCTTCACATGTGATCTGGTTCCCTGACCTCGTGGGGAATAACTTTTATCTTCTTGTTGATGGTCTAGTTTGCCTGGAGCCTTTTGGAGTGGTTAGGCTTGAAAACACTGATAACTCCCCAGCTAAATTCAAGAACTTCATGCTGTTCACTGGGAGTGTGGTTTTTTTTTTTTTCTTTCTTTTAGTGTTGAAGATCTGCTTGCGCTATGTGAATGGAATTTCTCCCAGAAAAATCAAAATCCCTATCAAAATCATTGTCTGTTTCTCACTTAATGAAAATCCTGTATAGTGTACTTTAGACTCAACATCAGGCTCTGGAAGTTGAGTGCTCACTTTCAAGAGAAATGAGAGGCTTTCTTGTATCACATGTAGAAGAAAGCCTACTTCTGTTCCTTCTGAACTAGCGTATTTGTGTCTTCCGATGACCCTTAGAGACATCACAACATGCTTAAAGCTTTATTCCCTTTCCACATGATGGAGCCTACCTCTCTATCATAATCAGGGCTGACAGTTTTGTAGGTCTTTCTGTTTGGTTGACGAAGGCCCAGGGGGGATTACGATCACTAATGTGGAATTGCTTTGCCAGTAGTTTACTGGTTTAATCCAGCTTGTGTTGTATTGTCTGAAGGCTCCCATGGAGAACCTGGAAACCGAGAAGTTGCACAGTTCACCCCGCAGGCAGTCTTGGTGGGGGGTGAAGCTTCCCAACGTGGGAATCCCCTGAGGACAGAGCTTGAGGAAGGCAGCTGGGGCAGTGAAAAAACTTAATTACCTACATAATAGATGCAGTCTCCAAGAACTGCAGCGATCTGTTGCTCGATGCCAATCGTAGGGTTGAACCTGTGAGTGCAGTTGTAGTGTGTGCAGCCAATGTGCAGGCAAATACAGTACCTTTTTTGCTGCTTTCTCCAATGCCCCTGGGGTTAAGGGTGTGGATGAAGGTTTCCCTGTACTGTGTGATGCACCACAGACGGGAATCCCGATCTCTCCTCCACCTCTCTGCAGGGATGCACCTGCTGTGCATAGGATGAGAGGTCTATCGGGAGAGCTCCAATGTCAATGGCTCTGTTCTGTTAATTTTTTTTTTCTTTCCAGAACAGCTGTTTTGAATTTTCCAGTTTTTGCTGTAATCTTTGAACAAGCTTTTTGGTTTTTTTGTTTGTTTTTTTTTTTTTTTTGGAGGTGAGAGACTGGGGAAGGGTGTGGGGTGGAGGGAAGACACATATATTTGAGTGTTGATGGCGTTTTCATTTCTGATTCCTGGCCTGAGAACTGGGTTTAAACTTGTTGCTTGCCTGCTGTTTGAGCATGGTCCAGTGGTAAGAGGCTTTAATGCATTTCTTCTTTGCAAATCATCAACCTCACATCTTCCAGTAAAGGAAAGAATTTGGGAGTATAGCTTCCAAGAGTAATAGCCTTCACAGCCCCATGCAATGCACAGGCTCCAACCAAAAAGTTCCAAGGAAAATATTCAGAAAGGAGGAAGTTGTCTAGCATATCCCTGACAGTTTTGCACTTAAACCATTGGGCTTTGCGGAGAGATCAGTATGCTCTCTTTTTTTTTTTTCCCCCAGCTAAACATGTAGCCATCCTGGAACTAATAACTATGTTGGAATTTCTTAGTCCAAGCATAGAGTTAAGAGAAATTAACAAAATGCCTCTTATTTTCCAAGTTTATATTGATGTTGCTCTGTAGTTTGCTGTTTTTCCCACTATCAAATTAATCTGTAGCTGAAAACACACTTGGAAGTATTGGAGGCTGGATCCAGGTACCCTGCTTTCTATTTGCATCTACCTCCTGATCAGTAGAAAGAGCTGAGTGCCTTGAGAAGTGCTTGAAAGGCTTAAAGGAGGATGCTGAGCAAAGAGCCACCATGAGGAAGCTGGTAGGCTTGGGCGCTTGGGTGGCATTTATGCTGAATCTGGGTTGACGTCTATTTCCTCTGAAAAGCACTAAAATAGCAGTGTCCTGCCAGATGTTAGAGGAAGCTTCAGTGTGAACGTTCTGTCAGGAAGGAATGAAGTGCTTTAAACTCAAGAGATCCTTTTAACGAATGAGCTTATCTTAACCATCCTCTCCAGTGCTGCAGTTCGTAGTTGTGACAAGACATGAAGGTGTACTGTGGTTAAACATGTACTCCCACAGCTAGAGGCAGCATGCAGTTTCTGGGAGCAAGAACTCTTGCTGTGGTGATGCTCATGAACAATTCTCCTAATAAAAGGAATCCTGATCTCTGTGTCTTCTGTGGCTTTGAGGATGATTGGGACATAAAAAACCTGAAGATATATGATTGGATGCAAAAGTTCTTGCAGATAGTTTTATGACGTTAAAAAAAAATAATTCTATTCCTAAATTTAAAGCATACAGGAGATTTAATTTTCCTATTCCTGATTGTTTCCTCCAAAATGGAAAAATGATCTGAGGAAGTCAAGGGCATGACTGCTTCAAGTGAGTTGAGAGTTGGGCAAGGGCAGGGTGGAGGGTTTGACCTTTCGGATTTCCTAGTGCTGTCCAAAATTGCATGTAGACTGCGATGCTTTCTCCTTGTGCTTCAGGTAGTTCGTCCTCATTCTAGAGCAAAGTTGTGTCCCCTTCCGTTGTGTCATCTGAATGGTTTTGTGGGAGCCAGTATATTTCAGGTTGTCTCCTGTAATTTAAGGTATGTAACAGGAGTTTGGTTTAATCTTCATGTACTAGATTCCTTGCATGGTGATGGCAACTTTCTTTAGATTGACAGTCCCTCCCGTGACTCAGATTTTGTTACTCTTGCCCTCAGGTCCTTGGCTGTCAATGTTGTTATTTAGTGTCTTCACTCTGATTTCTGCAGATCAATGTGTAGTTCTCCTAGCGCTGTTTGTTGGCAGAAGGTGAGGAAAATCCGAGAGAGACTAGGAGACAGTAGCCACAGATGAGATGAGGCCACCCAATAGACAGCTGTGTGGAGACACAGTTAAGGTGAATGCCACAATGGTGAATGCTTTGTTCTGTGTAGCATTATGGGTACTAAAATTGCTGCTGTAAAGTTCATTGTCAGGTGCTTTCTAACCTCTTACTGACACAGGGGTGTTTAATCTGTGGCTTTTTCATTACAGTGTTAGACGTGCCATTTATCCTTTTATCCTATGCTGCTTGGCTTTTGTGTTTTTGGTTTTGTAAGTTTTGTTTGTTTGGTTGGTTGTTTTTTTTTTTTAATAAAGTAATGTCCAGTTTAGCTTGATTATGAGCTAAATATTTTTCTGTTTTGCTGGGCTGAAAACTTAGTAGGCGAGTCTTTAAGTGGCATGCCTGTTATTGCTTAAATTCCCAGTCTTGAGGGATACGCAGGTAGCTCTCCTTTTTTCTTGTTGGTGACAGGGTGGTAACCAAAGTATGATTAAGAACCTTGGCTCCTTCCTGAGCCAGGGACTCTTGAGCTGTATTCGTGGTGCAGCTGGAAAGTTTTTCTTGCACCATGGACAATACCAGAGGCTAACACAAGAGTGTTCCTCGTTGCCATCCGTTCCAAGGGGCCTTGAGCAAGCTGGGTAAGAGGGATCCAAGTCTGTTCTCACTGCTGGTGAAACTTGGGATGAAAAAGATAGCTTAGTTGGGCTTTCCCCTTTATTCCATGGTGATGTGATACGGGGGAATAGCAGCCCATCAACCAGCTATTTGTCAACAGTTAAGGGAGTGTGCAAGATCTGTCCTTTTGATAGACCAACCCTGCTCTAGGGTGGTGGTGCAGGCTACCTTCTTGGTATGCCGTCCAATCTGTCCTACTTTTTCTGAGTGTACTGACAGAGGCTGGATTCTGCCAATGGTTTGATGGTTGTTTTGGGCCCATGTGCATGTCAGGGTCTAGGCTGGACTCGCCTCCATGACACAAAATTGAAAGAACCTGTGTCCTGTTGATACCGTTATCACTATGTCTCTTCATGCTTCCGTTAATGACTGATGTGTGATTAAAGTGTCTGTTACTGTAGAAGCTCAGTGTTGGACTCCTAATCAAGGGCACCATTGTGTTGTGCTAGCATGAAGAGTTTTGCTGCGGTTGTGATCACATTGATCTGTCTAGCTCCATCCTGGTTCTTTATTGTTTTCTTTGACATAGGAGGTAGAAACAGAATGCAGGAGCTGAGAATTTTGCTGCTTGTCCCATTCAGAAAATGGATTTGACTGGAACAGTGAAGACATGATCCATTTTCTCATCCCTCTCCCGGGGGTTAGGCTTGCGCAGGGGAGGAGCGGACAGGGCTTAGTTGACCTTCTTTCCTTGACTGACTAGAAGAAGAGGTGAGTGAACGATGTCCTCCAGTGAAATGGGAATTCAGAAATCTCAGTGGAAAAGTTGCTACTAGAAGTGACAGAAATAGATTTCTGGTTTCAGAGAAAATGACTTTTCCTTAATTTTTAATTCCTTTGTGTTGGAACAGAGAGATGAAGGGAGTGATGGTAGGATCAGGTAGGGCAGCCTTGGAGTGCTGCACAAGGAAGAGCTGGGAGTGTCGCAACCTTTGAGTTGCTAACCTTTTGAAGTCGCATGGGGTAGATGTCTTATTACCCTTGCCCCAGCGCATGCACGTTTTTGCCTGTGACATACCAGGCAAATTGCCTTCTGCCTCAGAGATGGTGAAGGGTTGTTAAACCTGTTTGGCTTCGAGGCAGTCATTCTGGGGATTCTCTTTATCTGCACGCGTGAGGGTCAGGAGGCCTGCAGAGGCCACCCTCCTCTTCCCGTGTCCGCTCTGCAGTATCAGCGCTTAAGGCAAAAGCTCCTGTGTTGGGCGAGGGGTTTTAGTAAGTGCTTACAAAAAAAGTAGTAGATTGTCCCTCCGGGGCAGGTGAGGGAGCTGCAACGCTTGTGGGGAAGTCTGCAGCCACAATTGAACAACCCAGTGACTTCTCGCAGTACGGGGAGGTGCTTGAGTGTTTGAAGTGAAGATTTTATTACAGAAATTGAACGCTAAACTGGGTTTGCAGTTCGATTTAAAATTCAATAGTAAATTCTTGAAGCCTATTGTCATCTGTTTCTTACTTTCCTTATCAGAATAAGCTGTTTTCAACATAAGTGACTGACTGCATTAGTGTCTGTCGAAGCTCTGACTTCAGCATGAAGAAACAATTTAGCTGCATCATGTACACATAGATGCATCTTGTCAGTGGTCATGTTTCTTGGTATATAGCACAGCTGTAGCAGGTGACAATAATACTGAACAAAATGATGTGCATTTCTGTTTGCTTCTATTTTTTTCTTTTTTCTATTCTTCCAGCTATCGCAAACTCCTGCGAGATTGCTGAGACAAGCCTGGGTATGAGGGTGGTCAAGGAGAATCCAGAAGCTCTGGAAAGAGGGAAAGTGGGAGAACTGCAGTTGTTCAGTGTATGGAAGCAGGTTAAAGCATAAAATACAGAAACTGAAATCTATCATACAAAAATAGGAAAAAAAAAAAGTAGGGTAGAACGTACTGATGAGAACAATCACTGAAGTATCTGACCTCCCTCTACTACTCTTGCTACAGCTGACACCCTCCTGACTTGCTGCTTGTGCTCGCCTGTGTTTTTGGCGTGTGTCAGCGGTCCACTTAATGTTACTAAAACAGGTGCCACATAGACACAGGCAAATGAGCTTTTCTTACTGTTCCACCAAAGGACATGACTCATCGCTGAAGTGATGGTTCATTTAGCGGAGCAGTTAAACTAAAAGTATGGAAATTGTCAGGGTTTCCAGTGATAACTGTTTCCTTTGGATATTTTTTGTGTTATGGACACATCAAGGAAACCTTTGACTGTGAACACTGGTCTACTAGGAATCGACTTGTAGCTGTAAGCTTAATTTATGTGGGCCTCATAATGCAGGTGACTGTTTGGTAGCGGAAGCTGAGCTCCATTTGAACCTGTAGAAGATTATTGACTTGATCTTTTAATCTGTCAGCTCATTCTTCACTCCTGTTTTCTGCTTGGATGTTGTAGTTTTGAGATGTTTTTGGAAAGAGTACTGGGAAAACTTGCAAACATTTTTCAAACAAAAGATGGTTTGTGTTCATGGCTGGGAGGGTTCATTTGGACACTTGCTCTGAATTTTTTTTTTGTTTGGAAAACTGAAGTTCTTAGAAGTTAGATGGCCTTGGCTTTCTTTGTTCTTTCTTCTGTCTCAGACATCTGTATCAGCTCTCTCACCGAGCTCTTTATCTTACTTGGCTTTTCTGTGGATGCCTGGAGGCCTTGGCTCACATTCTCAAGAGTGTCCACTGGTTCAAGAAGCCATTGCTGCTATCAAATTACCTTGACAGCTGTTGTCCCATTTCATATTTGCCATCCCCTCCCCCTGGCTCCCTTGTGATTTTTGGCAGAAATTGTGGCTATTGAGCAATAAAACTTGGATCTGAGAATCCTGTTGCTGGTGGGAAAATGAGATGAGAGCACGCTAGTTAATGCCTTGCAACTTGACTTCTTGCTGATGTATAATCAGTAGCATCTTTATTTAAAAACAAAACCTACCACTAGCTACTCTGTGGATTGAGCGGATGGTTCATTTACTGTTCATCTGGAGTTGTGTGATAGGTGCTGGGCTTTTAAAATATACTCTATACCAAGACGTATATGATCAGGCAAGCTCTTGATTTGGAGTCCTTTACAAATGCCTGTGCATAAGGACTGCAGAACAGCTAGGATGCTCATGTTAATTAAAGTAATCCATAAGGGCACAACTGACTTTGTCTTCATGTTAATTTTATTGATGATCCTGCCCCTGCGTAACCTGGAATAGAGCTCCTGAAGTACTATTTAGTAGACATTCTTTATGACCCTATGAGAAGCAGTTGGTCTTGCTCCGATTTGAATTAACAAAATGCAAAGATAGCATTTGGGGGCTCTTTTGTGTGTGTTTGGGGATTTTATTGCCATTCTTCTAAATGCAACCATAAAACACCTCTGACAGCTGACAGAAATGGCGATGATCTTGGGACCAACCATCGTAAGAGAGCTGCCATCTACGTAAACCTCTCCTTTTAAGATGTTTTGTGTTTCCTTTGTCAGTTGTTTGAGAAGTTGGCTGATGCATGGCATGCTTTAATCTCTACTGATCATTCCTCTTATCCCTGTTGGAACATGTCAGCAACTAAATTTTGTGTAACATACTGGAAAAATTAGGAAGGAAGGAAGGAACAGATCTTAATTGGGAAGATGACTGACAGAAAACAATTAATATATCTAGAACACTCACGTCTGAGGAATACATATAGGAAAAGCATATAAAAATTGTTTTGCTTGCAATGTGCATGATTTACTAGCTGATAACATCAGTGTGAAATGTAAAGCTTGTAAAAGTCTGGATCAGACCAGCCTTAATGCATGTCTTACAGCTTCTAAATTACGGTGCCAAAGGGGGAAGACTAGCCTCCTACTGAAACACGTGCTGCAACTGTTTTGTACGTGTCTGCGGAGAAGGGTATTTTAAGCAGTTGATGAATGGTTCTGGTGTGTGTGGAGTGGAATCATGACTTCATTCAGTGGCTGTAAATTTGAGGGCTGGCACCTTGGGGCTCCATTCTGGTAGGAGCTGGTGGATTGTGGCCTGTTGCGTGGTCTCAGGTGCTGCGGAGCCCTCCTGGGTTGTGCTGAAGAAGAGCTGGGGATGTAGTGCAACCAGCGGTGAAGTCAAGGGGGGAAAACTCAGAGAGCATAGGGTCAAAGAAGATGTCCTCTGACTTTGGAAAATCACAACTACATCAACATTACCCCCTGGAAAAGAAATAGAAGTAAAATAGAGAATGGATTACATCTAGATGAAAAATGCATGAAGTGTCCCTCCCGTAGCTGTAACATTTGAGTTGCAGGATGAGATGCACGGGTTTTCTGTTGACATGTGGGGAAATAACTTTTTACTGACTTTTCTTCCCCCCCAAAAAAAAAAGGAAAACAAAAAATGCTCATAAGTCCTCAATTTGGTGCACAACTTGGTTAAAATGGTCAGGGTTTTGTTTTGTTTTTTATTTAAGAAAAAGTGGCAATTTTTCCTCCCTGCCCTGCATCCCTTGCTATCCTGGCATTTAAGAGGGGTTTAAACAAGGTGCTCCTTGGTCCGGTCTCTCCATGGTGATCGCAGAAAGCGCTGGAAGGCTTGAGCTTCCTGCGATCCCTGGCACGTCTTCCGTTACGCAGCGACGGTTATTGTAGCAGTAGGGGACTTGTTAGTTTTCCAACTGCAGTTCCCAGCGAACGTGTCCGCTCTGCGGTGTAGACTCCTGCATGTTCGGTGTTAAAATAGTTCTATAGCTTTCAGGCATCTTGCATTTCAAATATGGGTGGAGAAACAAGTGTTGGCCTTTAAGGCAGGGGTTTCAAAGCTTTTTTGATATCAAAGGCCATGTTGACAACTTGGCAAGCGCTTGTGGGCCCGAGCGTGTTAGATCTTTAGGATAGGAGCTGACTTGCTGCTGGCGTTGGAAAGGATGTTTTGCATTGTTTAAATGTATTGTCAGGTGTGTTATGCCCTTTCTTTGCAACGTGGCTGCTGAAATGTCTCCTCCTTTCGTGCTGGGCTTGGCTCCCTTTCCCGTCAGCCAGAAGGGGTTAATTTGCTGTTACAAGTCCATTCTTGCTGTCCAGTCTTTTTGGCTTGAACCTGCTTTTGTGGGGAATCCCAGCTCCCGACCCCTCTGCCAGCTGCGGAGGGTGGCAGGGAGCTTTTTGGGGGACACATTCAGCTGGGCTGGCTGGTTGCGGGGTGGGAGGAGGCATCTTGGCTGGGAGTCCATCATGGCCCTCTCCCAGGGGTGGGAAGCGGGCAGGGTTCTGCAAAACCAGGAAAGCAGCCGGTTCTGGCAGGGCAGAGCTTGTCTATCCTGGTCAAGGTCTCAGAGGTCTCACCAGGTTACGTGCTTGTGGACTGTTTGAAATACCAACGTGTGTCGCTTCCGTTCTGCTCTTGCCCTTCCCAGCCCTGCTGAACCGCCACTCTGCTCTCTTGCACTGGGGGCACTGGCGTCAGTGGTTTGCTGTTGTATTTGAGCATCTTTAGATGACAGGCGAGCAGTACTTAATGAGCTATGCTTACATCTATAAGAAGGTTTATTTTCACGTCCTGTGTGAGGGACATGAAGTGTCAGTGCTACAAGGCAGTGCAGAAGGATAAATGTGGTACACAGAGATGGACCAGAACTTCTCTGAACCTCAGCCCTGTTGCGACCAGCGTAGCCGTGACAGTGTGGAGTGCAGCCAGGCAGGTCGTTTGGGTCCTCATCTGGCTCATGGATGGAGCTTGTGGCCCACGTTGAGCTCTGGCTGTGCTGCTGGCTGGAAGGAGCAAAGCTGGCACGGATCTTTCAGCTTTTAAATGCAGTCACAGGTTTATGGTCAGAGGTGGAACCGTACTTTCAGAGCTACATTGTTTTGCATGAAAGTCCAAACAACAAATCTGTAGCAGTGTGGAGGAGAAGCCAGTTCTCCTAACTCCTGGTCATGTGCTTTCACCACAAAGACCCTGTTTCTTCTTTTACTTAACTGAAGAATTCCATTAGATCAAAAGCTAGTTAAGGAAAATAGAGCCCCATGTGGTCCTGTGTGGTTACTTAGGCAAGTGCTATTTTTAGGAATCCCAATTGAGTAAGCCCTGGCTCTCATTGCTGTTAAAAATCTATGGAAGTAAAATCAAAACTTCTACCTTCATCTCAACTGCATGTAGGCCACTTGGCTCCAGCCATTTGGGTGTTCTTGCCTCACTTGTGCCTCCCCCAGCTCATTCCCTGCCTTGTGGGGATTTTTGCCTTTCCAAGTGAATCAGTTCCTTGGGCATGAGAAATTTGGAATAAGGCAGGTAGGAAGAAAGGAGTTGTTCCCATTCTGCACCTTTGAGGATTGTTATCAGAGTTGTTAATGAGCTCTTGCCCTCCGGTCCTAGGGTTCTGCCTAACTCTGCTCAATTGCTTCTCCTTGCTTTAGCTTCTGTGGCCCAGTTTCATTGATCTGTAGAAGATGCTCCTTGCATGCTTCTCCCCCTACCAAGAGCAGGGAGCCCAGGTTTGCAAAATGTGACTTATTTGCAGTTCTTACTCCTTGGTGCTGCTGAAGAAAACTTCTTGCTCGCAAAGTTTTGTATACAGACCTGCTTGACCTGCCTTGTAGGAGCATTTGTGGGGGGGGTGATGATGGAAGACAGTTTGGTCTTGAATTAAAATATACGAATCCAGTTCCTTTTCTGGAAACGGTCGCCTGATGATGACCAGATTCCTCTCCACAACTTCAGGCCCCAGCTTGCATCATGTAGAGATTTCAGTGGTTATTTCTGTCAGTATTTTCTTCTGAATCTGAGCAGAAAAGCAGTGGAGGGGTAAGGTGGAGGGCATGGCAGGAAAAGAGGCTAAAGCCTGAGAAAGCTTTGGGAGCGCGGCTCCGGGGAAAGCCTGCTGAACCTTTTTTGAGCTGGCTGAAAGGCTGCGAACCACAAGCGGTACTTTGTTTGATTCATACTCTTTGTACAGAATTCTTTCCCATGATTTTTTATTTTGAAAAAATATTGTGAGGAAATTACTCTGTCAGTATTCTAAATGGAAGAATAAATTTGTAAGGGCCTGGAGATTTAGCCAAAGGACTTGGTTCAGAAGTGAGGGCAAACAGTGTTTTGTGTCTGAAGACCCTCTGTTGGCTCAGAATTTTCTTCAGGTTGCATGATCTCTGCTTGAAGAACCCTTTGACTAAAAACAACAACAACAAAAAATCTTCTGAAATCTTGTGTCGGGGCTAAAATTCTCTGCGTTACCAGGCTGTGTGGAGAAGGCATAATAATATTCTGTGAAATATTTGAGGTCCTTTTGAATGCAGAGCAAGTAACTGGTGGCCTTTTAAGCTGGGTTGGCATTAGCCACTTACTTAATGCCTCATGTCAGGCTGAGGTGATGGGAAATTAGTCAGGGATGATACTTCTCTGTGCTGGTGTAAATGCAGTTAGATGGGCAAAGTTTTCATAATGTTTCAGTTTTCTCCATGTAGAGATTTGGCTTGAGTTTGACCTGATGCAGATTGCATGTCCCCTCAGACTTTGTGAGCCCTAGCTAGGAGTGGTGTGTAGAGAAGCCATAGGTGAAGCAATGCCCTAAAACAACATTAGGAAAGTATTATGATAGTCGTGGATCAAAACATCCTTGACTGTGCTTAGAGTATGGCACGCGTGGTGCTACACTGATGCATCCTTGGTAGTATGGATGTGACTGTGTCATAGACAAGGCTCAGAGATGTTTAGCAGATATGTAAGCATCTGTTGGCTAAATGATTCCTCTTCCACATATGTGTGTAGTCAGCTCTTCTCTCCACACCCGCAGCTGCTGTAACTGTGACAGTCAATCACTTCCGCAGAGAAAGGTCTTCAGATCAGAATGGGAAATCCTCCCTGCAGAGGAGTTGTTCTTGTGGCTATTGGGGACTGTACTTGTGACCCCTCCACCTTCCGTGCTGGGAACCTGCAATCTGTCCCAGGACGTTGGCTTCCCACTGTTTCGCTTTGTGTCCTGTGATGCTCACTGCACAGTTGGGATTTTGTTTGGAGCGCTTGCATCTGTATAACTGGTCTATCTAAACTCAGCTTTCTGCTGGGTATTTGTTTGCAGACCCCCAAAAAGGAGAAAGTGGTTACTGTTCCTAGAATGGTTTTCTATCATCTGGATAATTTGGAGGCTTTATGGCTTCCCATCACAGAATGGAAGCCCAAATAAATAATCTCAAATTATTTGAAAAAATGTGGAATAGATGATACTTAGCTGCCCTTCGCATGCACTGGGGATCAGAAACAGCATCAGTGTGTGAACTGCTGCAAAGATCAACCATACAAAGCTATAGGACTGGGAGCCAGGATTTTTCATCATAAAATATTGATCGCTCTCCTTGTGGAAAAGGAAATTGAGGTAATGTCTTTTTACTGCAGTCTCCTTGCTACAACTTAACTAAAGAACAGGCCACTGCCAAGCCACGGGCCACTGCCAAGCCACAGAATGGGATTAGAGGGATGTAATGTCCCACGGTGACAACTACTGAACTGACTGGTGAGATGTGACATCAAGTAAACTGAATAAGCCTAGCGTTTCTCGCTTGTGTCCTTGTAAACAGAGAAGAAAATGTGCGTTGTGATGTTTTCAGTCTGTCAAACAAACCAGTTCTGTAAATGCGCTTCCCCCCAGCCTCACCTCACACTTTCTGTGCAGCACTGCAATGAATGACTTTGCTAGCTAGCCTGCAAGTTGGCTTTTTCTGGTTTGGTTTTTTGTTGGTTTTTTTTTTTTCTCCTAAAAATATTGTTTCCCTAATGGTGTTTGTTTTTTTTTTTTTTTTTTTTTTAAATTATTCTTTGATATTGCCAAACTATATTTTGCATGTTTGCCTTGGGTGTGGTTTTCAGCTTAAAGTCCTATTGGGATATAGGATGGTCTACATATCACCTGTAGGGTGTCTTTGCTTTTAAGAAAGATCCTATTTGTAAGGTAGATAGTTTTGCAAGAGACAAGTGAGAACTGCATTTTCAGAGCAGATAAATCCCGACAGTGTTTTTAATTGTTTTCTTCTGGCAGAAGTTTTTTTGAAGAGACAGCTGGGGAATATTGCCACGTTGTGCTTTGGAGCATTCAAAGCAGAATGGAAAAGGGGACTTGCATACAGATGCCCAAGAGCAGTGGTGTTCAGTCAGAGTCATATTTGACTTCAACCAAAGTGAGTGGAGAGGGTTAGTCCCCAAGGAGTTGCCTTGAAATGCCTTATAGCATGGCTGTTCTTACTTCGCTGTGGTCCCATGTTTCCCCTCTAAAGAAAGGGAGTGTCTGGGATGCTTTTGAGTGTTGCAGGGGGTGTGGGAAGGCGTGCAGAAGGGCACTGTAAGAGGCTGGCAAAGAGCGGTTCAGCAGCAGGGTTTAGCTCTTGCATGGCCACCTATTGGGTAAAGCACCTGCAGCTCTTATTCCCCAATAGAGGAAATAGTGAATATCAAGCAGAGAAGACTGTGTTGAGAATTACAACATTAAAAAAAAAAAAAAAAAAATCGCTTTGCTTTTCTTCCTCTATCAGCTGAGCTGCGCGGAGGGAGAAGCTGACTCACGCCAACCTGCGTTACAGGCTGCTTTGGGTAGAGCAGTTGGAAAACTGTGTCACTTCAGCCCAAGAGAGCTGTAGGAACAGAAGTGTGGTAATATATTAAAATTACATCAAAGGCTCTGGGAGATTTTAATGAGATCAGCCCCATATTTATGTTCATGGTTAGGAGCAGAAATAACTCAATAATGTCATGGAAATATTCTGGAATGAGGAGATGTAACAGCCAAGACTGTCTCTAAGCTGGTCAAAGGCTTTGTTAACTCCAGGCTGGCTGCTTCAATTTAGGGTATGGAGAACTTGCAGATAGAGGGTTTAGGCAGAGCGGAGACCTGGTGAAGGTCCCAAAATGTGAAAATCAGGTGAGCATGGCAGAGTGCTCCTTGCCTTAGCTCTTTGCATCAGCAGCAGGGTCAAGGCAGCACTGCTTTGGGCAGTACCTTCTCTTTGCCCTTATGACTCCCTATTAGTCTGGACATTCAATTAAAATGGGCTGGAACTGCTTTCTGAGGGTGGTTGGGCCCCTGGTCCCTCCACCAGGCTGCTGCGGAGGTGGTGGGTCACCCTAGCTCCCCTCGGCAGGACCCTGCCGCTCCCCAGGGTGGTTCTCGGATCAGGTTTTTCAGGGAAATTTTTTCAGGGGAATTTTTTTCGGGGAATTGGTGCTTTCTTTGTAGCCCACAGAGGGTGTCAGGGACAAACACCAGCTCGCTGTCATCTGCCCTCTTCCTTCCTCCCCCTGAGCTGCTTCCAGCTGTCAGCAAAGCTCTGGGCCTCTTCATGCAGAGCAGGCTGTGGCACATTCAGGGTGCTGCAGGAGGTCTGAGCAGAGTTGTGTGTTCCCGTGTCAGCAAATGGTTCGTAATGGTTGCGTTTGAGAAGGTTTCTGCATATTCCCTTGTGTTTCTGTGCTCTCATGGGCCATTGCTAGTGCTGTATTTGTGCAAGCAGGAGCCTAAATATCTCCCCCAGGCTTTGCTGAAGGAAAGAGATCGTTTTGAAAATGGTGTGCGTTTGTTTTATTCGCTTTGCCTAAAATGAAGGGCAATGTTACTCTGCTGGTCGGAGGTGTGTTGGAAGCAGGGCTGCTGCGTGTGTGTGGCTGTGATAGAGATGAAGGTATCTGCTCCAGCAATCGGCATGCCATAACCGTTAGGGTACTCTGCGGCTTGAGGAGATTATCTCTGTACAGCGTTTTGGGCACAGCAAAGGCTTTAGGCACCGGAGCTTGGGCCCTGCTCCTGCAGTTTTGAGGAAATGCATCGGCTCCCGTTGGACTGGGTGCTGGTTACATCCCAGAAGGAGCAGGGAAGCCACGGACTGAATCAGCAGTGAATAGATTTGACAGTATGTTTGCACCTCCCAAATTAGTATTTGAAACAGTGGTGGCTCACAAAGATGTAGATGTTAGGCTGGAGCAGTGTAGTCCGTTCCCATTTGGAAGCAAGATGAGGGATGTGAGAAACGGAGACCTTTCAAAGTGGGAACCAGTTCTCCTTTCCAGGTGACTAAGTCAGAAAGTCTTCAGTAAGCTTATTTCGTAAGAAGAGTTTTTAAGGTCTTATTTGGAGGAAGAAAAAAGTTCAGTACTTTCTGTAGCATCATATTATTGCCATTCTACTGATTTTTAGACTTGAACCTCCGCAGTACTTGACAAACTAAATCTCTTTTCACGTACTTATCAGTAGCTAACAACGTTCTCAGAAAATTTGCTTGGTTTCCCTGCCTCAGTCTCAAATGCTTTCCCTCTTGCCTTCAGCCACCTAGCATCTGCTATACTAATGTTGTTTGTGTGTTCTTCAGAGCGAATTACACTTGGAAACTCAGGAGAGGCAAAGGAGAGTTGGGTCTTGTGAAAAGTCCTTTTATAAATGAATAGAGAAGTTGCACTTAAACAGTCCTTAAGAGCTTCGTTTTTTTAGATGTCAAGAAGATGCATATATTTTAATGTAGGACAGAGGTCAGTACAGCCTTTCAACAAGTTAAACAGCCAAAGAGGATGCAAAAACTTGTCTTTAGCATTGCTTAAGTCAAAGGAGAAAGTCTAAATATTCTGGGTTTTTTTTCTCCTCCCTTCCTTTTTGACAAATTTCACCTTGAATAGGTGAATTCTAAAAGCCATGCAAAGAAATCCTGTTTCTCTTAAACTAGCTGTTCATGGAAGAATCCTATTCTTTTTTCAATGGGCAAATAGCTTGGAAAATTAAGTTAGCCAGATATTAAAAGTCAGTATTATTCCATGATTGAAATTGGCCAACAGTCAGCAACCTTTAGGCTCATGAAGGTGGCATCTATAGAAGTCTTCATTTTAAGATTAATTATTTCTCCCACAATTGATTACCTTCTGGTAAAACTGCCTAGACTTACATAAAACCTGGGATCATTGCAAGAGCTTTTTGAGGTGTGAACATCTTGCAGTGTGTGGGGAATGTCTTTGTGGGGACAAGACCGCTCAGGGCCTCTAGAGTCCACCCTTCAGTTCTATGTCTCTAAACTGCTCGTGGTCCTGGGCTCCCAGTCATCCTGCTACAAAATTTCATTGCAGGGTTTGACTTTCCTAGGAGGAATCCTGGGTGTGTGAAAGATGAGGGCACAGCCCAGGCTCTTCTCAGCGTGGCCGGAGTGTGTTCTGAGAGTTGGGCCTGGGAGGGGTGGGATGGGGATGCCCTTGCTTTGCAGTGTAACCTCGATTGTCGGCATCCTCCATAAGGTCATGAGAGAAAACTTGTAACTTGAAGTTTGGTCGCCTTTAAGGTCTCGGTGAACTTAATCTTGTGTGTCTGATACTGGTACTTTCCTTTCTTTGTGCATATTGCATGTTTGGAAGGCATGAGACAATTCCCAATCTCTTCCTCGTACAAGAAGTGATACCTGATGTTACCCCTGCTATGCTAATGGCTAACAGATATATACTCTGAATTATTCTTTGCGGGATCTTACTGAGCTGTGTCTCTGTATTGCCTAATGGAGGGCCTGTGATACCTGTCTACTGCCTATGGTAAAGCACTTACGTTAGCATAAAAAGAATAAACAGCAGATATCCTGCCAGAGAATGAGTAAACATGGGGAGGGAGGAAGCTCTCTGAAATGTTACTTGGCTCCAAATACCCAGAATCTTTAGGTACCTAACTCCCACAAACTTTGAAGGGAACAATTCAGCCTAAAGTGGACGTGGTACTAAAATGTTTTTGTGGGTGTTAGCCCAGGTTTGGGTCTGGTACGTAGCCACAGAAGAGAATTCCCTCTGAGGGATTGTCCTTACTTTGTCCTCTTCAAACACAAACACTGTTAGACATCATAGTCTGACCCTGAAACATATTTTTAATCTGCCTTACATCAGAGAGGAGATGCTTTTCAATTTCCAAAATGCTTTAATTGCCTTCTATATTGTCCTTTTGTAGCTTAAATTGAACACTTAAACACATGACTACTAAAGACTTGAGTCTCCGTGCTCTTTAAAGTACAGCATGAAGGTTTTCTTCATGCTGAAAATGCAGTGTTACACTTTGATAGAGGATAATAAAATGTGACTGCCCGAGATGAGCAGTTGCTTCGTCGTGCATGACAGAGCAAATCAATTTTCCTCCCATTGCTTTTCCTCTTGGGAGATAACAAGCCAAAGTAGTCAGTACCCTGTACTGTGAGGGTTCAGGGTTAGACAAATTGTGCACTGAGGTTAGTGGGGTTTTTTCCCTCTCCCCCCCCACTATGACTTAAATAATTTTGCCTTTGGAAGTCTTAGCATAGGATTTCAGGTGTCCTAAAAATACGTTGCGAGCTTACTGCTTCACTAAAAGATTTCTAGTTGCTTTCTTTCCTCCTGTCATCTCGGACACTTTTTTGAATTTTGCAAGCGAACAAGAAATGTGTCTGTCTTAAAAGATTTAAAGTGCTTGTGGAGAAGGTTTGGCTCAGCTCTGTATGTTCTGTTCATAAAGAATCTCTTCTAGAAAACACAAGTCTTTCTCTTGTTTGCTAACATTAACAGTACAGCATTATACTGTTAGATGAATTATTAAAACTGTGGTGCTGAACTGGCAGACATACTATCCCTCAAGGAGAGGGAAATGAGATACAAATCATTTTAATCTGTCAAATTCTGTGTTGTAGAAAGAATAATGCAGTCTAACAAGAGTCGATGTGAATTGTAAAGAGAGGTAGTGGGAACATGGAAGCAATCCGTCCACATTTAAGAAACCGGGAAATGTACAGAGCATTGTGAATGTGTAGGACTATGGAGACCAGGGTTTTGCCAAGTGATGCTTTTTGGTTGTTTCTGGTAGTCCGACATACCAGTAAAGGTACGAGGTTTTCAGGAAGTGTTGAGCGCCTAGTACTTGTAAGACTGCCTCTCTGTGTGGGGTCGGTTTGATATTTGGGTAGAATCTAAAAAATACGAGCCACAGTACGAGAAGGGACTTACTTGAAATCTGAGAAACTGTCTTGGCCAGTGGTACAGCTACCTGCCTGTGTAACTCTGGTTGTTTGGGTTTTTGGGTGTTGTGGTGGCTTTTTTTTTTCCCTTCCCCAAATAGCCCTGCTACTGCTGTTTAAAAAGGATAAAATAAGAAGTCTTCCTCACAAACAACTTCTTGCTTTACCTGTGGTCGACAACAGTTTGACTGCAGCACAAAATTACAGAATGTCCTGAAGTTCTCAGAAAAAAAGAATGCTGGAGAATATTATTGCATAAAACTTTGGGTTATGAGAAGGTAGAAGCTAAAAGCAGACAGTCTGAGTAACTGTCACATAGCTACTCATAAAAGCTCCTAATTAGCAGTAGCTTCTATAGATGGCCAGAATGCCACTGTTTATGCTTGCAGATGTCTGATTTGTAATAATGAAAAAAGTGTGTCACAGATGTTTGGTACCTTAAAGTAGCACATTCAAGGCATTGTCTTGGATTCCTCTAGCAGGTGTTTTGTACAGCACAGAGGATTTATGAAACTGAAAATGGTGTATAGGAAATGAGGGACAAAGGCTGCTTTTTTGACGGGTCAGTCACTCTTGGCTTGATGTACGTTTGTAACTAGGTCTCCAGGTGAGGGCAGACCCGTTAGTGAGCTGCAAGCACAAAACAGACTTGTTAAACTACGTTTAACCTGTGTTAGCTCTCTGGACCTGGTAGGCTGCAGGATATTGTTGATTATCAGATAAAGCTGAACTTCAGAGAAGGCTGGAAGGTCCAGTGATGGCTTCAGCCTCAAGGATGCATGCTTAGCAAAGAAATTAAAACCAACTGGACCTTAGGACTAGAATCTGGTGTGTTATAATGATGCTGTACATTGGGATATAATCAGACCTACAGGAAAGGGGCAAAGTGAACCATGCAGGAGTCAGAATTTGAATTGTCTTAGAAAGAATCCATATCTTAAAGACTGCCTCATTGGTCTTTAGGTGGTAGCCTTGCTAAATGTGTTAAGTGAGAGCACTTCAGCTCATAGTCGCACAACTTTCTTCCTAGACTGAGGGAAAAGGGCAGGCATCACCTGGTATTCTTGGTGCATCAGGTTTCGTATAGACTTTTTTCAGATGAAAATGAAAACATGCCTAAACATGAGATGGAAAGATGTTAAAGAATGTGACCTCTATTTAGTGATCCCTTTGTGGTCAAAAGAGCAACAACAGCCTGTGGTGCAGCAAAGGACAAGCTCTGTTACCTCCACTAAACTGAAAACTTAAGACATCAGTTAAATGACTTGGCTCAACATAAAGCATACTTAAAAGAGCTTCCACTTTCCCAGATTCTTGCCAAATGTCTGTTTTAAGACATGAGAAGCCAACATAACTGCTGAAATGAACTGTGGACTCATTAGTCCATGAGCAGAAGACAACGCGTGCATGTGTGTATTGTCTGTGTTAGGCTGATGGCGTTCTGGCCTGCTTTGGTGGTGCTTGGTCCTTCTAATCCAGTTGGAAGACCCCTGGTGGAAAGAGATCCTGGTGTGACTCCAGTACCCTATCAGTTCAGTTAGCTTATCAAAGTAATTTCTTAATGTTGCCCTCACCAGAGGGGGACCAACACCCCATGAAGATAAAAGCTGCTCTCCATCTGTTTTATCTGTAGTCATTAATTAGAAACTGATGAAAGAAACAGACTTTGGTTCAAGGCTGATTGATTCTTCTTCATAATTCAGGCATCCTGAATACAGAAACACTGCTGCTGTATGGCCAAGTAGAGCACACAGCTGAAACTAAGGTAGCTGGGTTTGTTCACACAGTGATGAAGGATTTGTACAAATTATTTAGACGCTGCGCTTCTGGTTGCTTGCAAACAGAGGCTCTTGCAGGGATTTTGAGAGTTCATGCTTTATGTCTTTGCATGCCTTAATCCTCTAAATGGCTGGTGGTGTAAATGTGTGCTTCAAGCCTTGGGGTTTCTAAGTGACTTCTACAATTTGTTACAAATGAGTTTTCCTAAATCGAAATAATTTTGAGTCCTCAGAGTGGGGGAGGAGTTTGATAGATTAGTGCAGTGGTTTGGTTTGTGTCTTGTTGAGCTATGTTGGTAAGCCTTCTGCTGAGCCTTTCTGGTGTGTACGGAAGGAATTGAGTATGTGTCTTTCTCTACTGGAGCGCCTTTTCTGAGTAGACAGTCTTTGTGTTGAAGGTCTACCTTGTGTGTCTCCACAGACCAGTCGTGGTGGAGATAACTCTATCACATGCTCTCTAATTACAGTGAGGCATTCAATATTTTCCATCCCTCCATAGCCACATAGGAGGGGAAGGCAGACAGTCTGTCTGGAGGATAAGGGAAGCTCAGGCTTGGTAGTCAGACAGAGCATGATGTTCCTCTTGTGCATCTCCTTTCAGCCCTGACTTCTCTCTCACTGTCTGTCTTCTGTCCTTGCACTCTGGATTTAATTGATGAAAAGAATTTGCAGTGGAATGAGGCAGAAGTGTGGCATTACCTTCTGTGTCCCCATTGATGCCGCTGAATTCGTGAGCTCTCTTCTGTTCCTGCAATCTCTCTGGTCTGCAAAGGCATTTTTCTGTTTCTTCAGGTATTTACTAGAGTGAGTCTTATGGACTTCTGAGTTCAACCAGTCAGGAAGCATGTTTTTTTACTATTGTGTGTCAGAATTCTTCTGGACAAGGCAGATTGGGAGAGATCGGGGATATCCTGTGAGGATGCAGACACGATCTGGTTTGATAAACCATTATCTAAAAGAGGCAGAACCCGTTGCCCCGGGGAACCTGTTTGTTTTTACAGGCTAGAGAATGGGTTCAGCTGCTGAAAATGTGTGTTTTAAAGATAAATAACTAGACTCGATACTTGCATGGGTTATGGATTGGTTCTGTTTCAGTTCCTTCACAGAGGTACTCTCAGCCTAGTGCTTCTTCCAGTTCTAGTGTCTAGGGTACTTTATAACAATTTCTGACTTTAAATTCTTCATGTCTATGAAAAATATAAAAGCAAAGCCAGGAGTTACCTGATTTCTTTAAACTGAGGATAGTCTCCCAACAACAAAACCACTACTCTCAGCAGCTGTGGTCTTGCTGCTGCTTCTTGACCAGAGTAGAACCAAATACTTATCTGTGTTGCTGTAGCATGTTACTCGTGCAACGCTCACAGCTCTTGGCACACCCTTGCACAGTGGTGTGACTGGTCACCAGGACTGTGTGACCTCTGCCTGCCAGGTGACGCATGGATTGTCAAATGGGAAAAGCGTTTTAATGTGTTCAGCTCTCTTTTGAGAGAGCTGGATGTCCAGTTGTGCAAAGCTCTGTGCAGCTGCCTAGGATTGCCAGCGGAGCGTTTGTGTTTGTGGCTTGCTGTGACTTAGCAGATGGCGAATGTCACAGCTTTTTGAGAAGGTCAATGAAAATACATAAGGAAGGTTTATGCATGCCGGGCTGTTCTTTTCTACATAGTTTGAATGTCTGGAAAGGCTGTTTTGGATTGTGACGCCAAATGGAACGCAGCATTTAACTTAGGAGATCTAATCCACTGTTTCTCACAATTCTGCCAAACCCTGTCAAAAGTTGAATGTGATCAGTCCAGTTGGGTAATTCATATTAGAAGAGTTTGAGTCAGGTGGGGGTTCCTCAAGATGTCTGAAAGTGTCTCTGCTTACGTTTCCTCTAATTCCTCTAAGAAAAAGCTCTTAGAATAAGATTCTCATCTAATTCACTTCCCTGCATCTTTCTAAGACTAGATAAGAAGGGTGCACAGAAACTGGCACAGTATCTCCACCTTTCTTATTTAGCTGTGCTGATACTTTTAAGAGCATGTGTTGGACTTTTGTTTACTTTAAATGGCCATTCAAACTGTCCTTTCTAAGGGCAACCAGTGTCCGGTGTGGTACCTGGTGCTCACAGACGTCCATGTCTGCTCTCTGCCGCTCCTCTTAGTGCAGAGACATGGTCTGCGGGAACCATGGCCTGCAGAAGCACTTGCTGGTTCAGGCAGAAATCCAATTCACTTGTCCTTCAAGATACTTTCATAAAGGTGCTTTGCTGGGTAAGCATAACATTTTTCTGAATAGGCACGTATCCAGTAAGCACCCAAAGCCACAATGCAAAGGATGCTGTGCTGTGGCAAACAGTTCTGGAGGTCAAGGGTGTCCTTCAGGTGGACACGTTCACAGCTCTGAGCCTGCAGATTCAGCAACTGCAGTGAGTTCAGGTGGTTAATGTAACGTGGCAGGAAAACTAAGCGCAAAGCCCAAACAAAGCTTTTCTTGGACTAGTATAGAAGAGAAATGTGGTTTAAGGTGGAAAGAGAAAAGCTGCCTTTTCCTCTCCTTTATTTTAGTCTGCGCTGTTATTTTATCTGTGGTGGTCTCAGTAGTGCACAGGACTATCAAGGATTAGAGAAACTGTACACCAATGGTTCCTTCTCATGTTGCTGAGAAGGAACTAAATCCTTCTAATGTTGCTGGGACAAGTAGCAACACTGTGAGGAGAGCATCCTCATCTTATTTCATGTTGGTGGCTAGCATAAGTTTAGCTGACCTTCCAGGGTGGATGGGAGATGTCATCTTGTGTATCATTTTGCGTCTTTGAGTTGAGAACCCCGTGGGAACTGGGGCTTGTTACAGTGGAGAAAGACTAGTGGGAAGCTTCATTTGATGCTCTCGATGTCACTTAAGGGCAGGGTCTGTTGCTTGGCAGGAAGCATGTGTTTGACCTTTCACAAAGCTATGGTCTTCATGCTGGTGGTCATTAATTCCATTCCTTTTAAGGCAGTAGTGAGATTATCTTGAGGTCTGAACCTTCCTTGGCTCCTGCCGGATAGCACTGACCTGGGTGTAGTCTGGAGCCTGTTTGTCTAAATGTAACTATCTTCTCCTGGCAGTCCGTGGAGGTCCGGTGTCCGTTCTTGTATTGTTTGTTCTTGTCAGCTGTCTCTGTAGTTGTCAGGTTGTGTTGACACACCTTTCCTCTTCGCTATGGAGAGACCTAAGCAGCTCTGGCCTTGCGTGGCTTCATTCTTCTCTTTGGTGATCCCCGCAGGCTAGTGTTGAGTAACTCTTCTGCCCCGAGACTGCCCGCCGCCTTTGCCGTGGTACTGGTGTACCTGAAATTGAAAGAGGTGCATAAACTAGACCTCTCATTGAACTGCTTCTCCTCTCTTTTGAACAGGAGTGGTCTACAATTCATTCCTCTTAAGCTCTGTTGAGAGCTTCTTCTGTGTTAGCTGTATTGTATTCCTTGGTTTACTTGGCTAGCTGGCCATCTAGGGATGCTTAGCTGAAATTACCCTGTGGAGTGTGCTTCTCCTGTCCTCACAAATAAGTGAGTCTTATTTGGGAACAGATCAAGCAAGTTGTGCATGTAGAGAAGATGGAAGTTGGTTCAAAGCCTGTTGTCAGGGATAACCATTTTATCTTCTCCTCTGAGACATTGGCATTCAAGTGTCCCTTTCCCAGTAGCAGTCCCTGCACAGCTATGACATGGTCCCTTGTCCCCCCACCTTGTGGGCCTGGTCAAAATGGTAGGAGGTCAAGCCTCAGGGTTTTGGTTGGGAGAAGTGACAAAAACTGGCACCAAGACAAACCTGTTTTGTTCAAACTACACGTCCATTGAAATGGCCGTGGTACTGCAGCATCTGTTGTTGCAAGGGGGATCTTCTTTTGGTTTTTTCCTATTTGCAAGATTGTCTCTTGGTATTTGGAACTTTTCCAGAGCTTTAGGTTATGTTCTGTGTATACTTATGTGATAACGATACCAGTTAACAGTGCTTCCTTAGACCCTGCAGAGGTCAGTTTCTAAGTGAGGGTGAAAGTGCGTTTTTGCATGTTTGCATCCTGTACAGTCCAAGTAGTTTCTGATACGACTTAAAGAGTACAGCTTGCCTCTTTTGCCGCAATTGATGCATGTGAGAAATGTTTAGAAATTACTTTGAACTTGAATGAAAAGCTGCTGGTGTGGAAAAAGGCACTTGCCCCTCTGTAATGGCAAATACTTGGAATCCTGTTCCTTTGGGGCAGCCATTCTCTGACTGGTCATTGCTAGAAAGTCTTTGGTGGCTATAAAATGGTGTAACGCTGTAGGTGCCTTGCCTAAAGGTAGGAAGAAGCACACCTATTAAATTGCTACCATGCTACAAAGCAAGCATCTTGGCAATCTGCTTTGCAAGTACTGACCCTACTGACTCTGCTGTCCTTATTTTGCAAGTTCAAAGCTGATAACATAGATGCTGACTCTGAGTTCCACAGAGATGACTCAGACATGATTTCTATAAATCATCAGATAAAATTGATATAGTGGCTATAAATAAACATGAATATATTCCACTTAAAACAGAGGAATTCAGAGTTTGAATCCAATTGCTTATCTTTGAGCTTTGCCGATGTCCTAGGTAAGCTTAATTAGAAATGTTAATAAATATTGCAGGTTTAAATTCACCTTTAATCCTGGATACAGGGATGTTTGGGGGGGGGAGGAAAGGAAAAAGCAAGCTGCGGGCATTGAGGACTACTTGGAAGACATCTGCTTATTGGGGAGGTGGAAAATTACTGTGAGAATATACAGCTTCTGTGATGTAAACTGCATGCACTGTGGTGAAGGCACGCACTGAATTTGGGGCAGGACAAGACAGGACCATTATATGCTCAAGGGTTTTCATGGAATTGCGTGTGCAAATAATCAGCCTATCCATGGAAATGGTGGGGCTTAATCCTGTCCCCAGACTTGCACAGCCAGTCAGACCTCCCATAGGAACAAAGATCTGCTCTTGCTCTGCAGGCTTCTTCAACGTCTTCAACTAAAGGTGTCTGAAGTATCTTTCTGCTCTACATTTTGTAGTCCGTCAACTCCCTTTTCTTTCTAAAAATAATGCAAAGAAATTTACTTTTTTTGTCTGGGAATAAAGTACAGCATGCAACTTATGTCTTAATTTTTGGAGGGCCTCTGCCAAGTAGCGTCCAAACTTTTTTGTTGCCAAATACACCGAACCCCGTAGGCAAACTTTTAAATAGCTCATCGACCACTAACCATTCCTATTATAAAATGTATTGACAAGTGAAGCTAAGCTGAGATAAAAATAAACTCGGACTGGAATTGAATGTACTTAAGGACAATGAGGGATTTTTGTTGATTTGTCTTATCTGCATTGCATTGCATATCGGCACAAGAACAGCATCAAATCCATAGCAATGCCACCAATTTGTCAGACTATTGATCACCTACTTCACGTCATTTCCAGCAAGCAGAGCAAGAAGTGAGTGCAAGGTCACTAAAAAGCAAAGCAGTCTTAAATTAAGTGGTGACTTCTGCATAGTATCTATGATGGTAAAGAATGAGTTCACGTAATATAATTATACTAGAGTTCAGAATGGAAAAGGTCTGGTAGTCAACTCTGCAGGTTAAGGATGCATCTCCTTAACTTACAGATTGACTATTGATAAGGGATAAGCAGAGAAAACTGACCCTCTTTAACTATTTATTCCTTCTCTTTATCCTGTAAGATGTCTTTGTGGCTTCGCTCTGGCCTTGTTGCGCAGTGAAATGCTGCCAGCAGACTTGTGCTGAGTAGGGAGGTGCAGGAGGGTGAAACCTTGTGTACTTAACTGGTTAGGATGTTCTTCAAATAATTTAACAGCTTGTCTCCAGCAGTTCTTCCAAATTGGTCTGATGCTTCAGTGGGAAGGTCTGTACTGAGGAGGGGGAAAGTGCTGAAGCACAGAATAAGACTTGCATCTATTTGCGGTGCTTTAGAATAAGGAAAATTTCTCTCTGCTTCCAGTTTTCTGCTCTTTCAACCCACTTGGTGCGAGTTACGTCAGTCACGCATATGTGCTCGTATTCAGGACTGGGCTGGGGTCACGATCACGGTCATCTTCTGTTGGGACAACTTGCAAATTAACCCTGCTTTGATATCCCACATCAAATAAGAAAGCGTATTTCATGCCTTTCTGGACACAAGTACAGCAGATCTCCTCACATTCTTTTCTGACAGGGCTGAAAATCTGCTGTGACAGAAGCCTGTCCCGTAGCAAAGTAGTTGTATTTCTAACAGCTCGGAGACTGGCTCTTTTGGACTCTATTGCTTAGGAGCCTGGAGATGGTCTGAATTTTTGTCTGACTTGAAGGCAAAATCAATACTGATCTTATTTTAAGATTGTCCGCAAGAGAAAGGAGGTGATGAACCTCCACCCTGATGCTTCTGGACTAGTTTCATTTCCAAGGTGCGAGTTCTAAATGCAATTGGTGTGGGAGCTGTGTCAAAATGCTCTGTTGCCTTCTGCTGTGGACATCCTCATTTGCTGAAAAGAGGCTGTTAATTTTGCACTTGTGAAATTCTTGTGCTCCTGAGAAATAAAAACCACACTTTTTTCATTGGTTAACGAGCAACTTGTGTGGATGCTTAAATGTTAAGCCTTACTCAGAAGGGGATGTAGCAATGCCATGTCTTAGGCATGAGGTTCCACCTGCTCTTTTCCCTCCACTCCCACAAATTTCTCCTCTGGTAGAGAATTAGATCTGGTCACAGTCATAGCCTGTTGTGCTGGGAGACCTTTTAGTCATAACCGATGTTGCTGTGGTGACAACTTCTGTTGTGATTGTCCAAGCTTATGCCATTTTGATAGCCCAGCTCACAGAACACACTTACATGTGCATGTTCTGAAACACTTAAAGCAACTCGTCTTCATGAAGCAGTAGTTATTAATGAAAAGAAGACAAAAAGAAAAGAAGTCCTAATGTTTCAGTGGACAAGATGTCAGAAATGGTTATTCTTCCAAAGGAGGAAATTTATCAAAGTCACTCAACCTACGTTGTGCTGAAGGACCTGTTTTTAAACAGAGATAGCTCCCTGAATATTCACCACTTGCCTGTGGTCTGTTGTCCCTGTTGTGTGTCCAAACACAGCGGTTTGCTCTTGTGAATCATTTGAATTTTGCAAAGAGTTATGGTTGATGTTACTTCCTGACTCCTTTTCTTCACCCAGCAAGCACTCGGCATCAGCACTGAAGTACAAATCTGACCCCTCAGGAGCTCCGTTGCTTTCCAGCTTGGCAATGGTCGTACACAAGTCAGCAGGGAAATAAAGATGACCTCTGAGATTTGATGCTAATAGAGCATTGTCCTGACCTTGTAATTCCAAATTCCAGAACAAATACCTCTAGTCAGCCTCATCGTTAATTGACACAATTGCTGTTGGTATGATCTAGCAGGAATAATCATCTCGTGGTGGGCTGGAACGTCTCTGCTAACAGAACTGCTAATTGGTGGCTCGGTTAAGCAGAGCGCTGCTGCGGGGATGTGTGCTCAGTGGAGCGTCTCCTGACACTGACGGCCGTTTATGCTTGATAAGAATATTTTGCTATCCCTGTACACGAGTGCATGCTCCCATTCACTTATCTTAGTGCCAAAATTGCTTAGAAGGGGAATCCAAGTGGGAGATGATCCTGATGCTGTTGTATTTTTCTCTTTGTAGATTGACTGTGCAGTAACATAAAGACAGCAGATATTAGTCTCTGCAAACACTGCGTTGAAACTCTTACCCGTACTGGTCTTTATAAACCAAATTATGTTCCAGTTGTGTGTGCTGAGCTTCCAACAAGGCACACCACAGAGTTGGTTGGCTGACTAGTCCCAGTGGCAGCCTGAGAGGAGTCGAATTCCCTAGCGTACAGACAGCAGCTAAACTTGCTCCGCGTACTTGGGAAGCGCAGTTCCTAACGTTGTCAGGTCCCTTAAGGAGAAATCTCAGGTAATTAAACGAAGTTCTAGCTGGTTAGTTGGTACTTTTTTTTTTAAACCTAAGAGGCCACGTGAGCAAGTTTTTGTTGCCGGATGCGAATTGTACTACCTGCTTGTACTTGAGGTATGCAAGAGAAACTGCAGAAAATATGTCTAGCGGTCTGTGTTGCATGCCTAGTGCTACTCGGAAGGCCTTTCTGCCACTGAAAAATGGGCTTTAACTGTGTTTTTAAAAACAATAAAAAGTAATCTGTAGCTCTCAAACTAACTTGTCAGTTCTTCTTGGAAAAACCAACATTTAGACCAAGTGTGTATTCTGCACAATGCATTGTGCTATGTCCTGCCCGGTGCATGGTGTAGAGAGAAGTGCATCTGACGTGACTTCTGCCTAGAGGCCGCGCTCGCTCAGCCCGGGCTGCAGGTGACGGCCGCACTGAAGCTCCCCAATGTCCCTGTGAGAAACCTGGCTGTGGGGTTTTGTGTTTTGTTTTTCCTGCTTGGGCTGTCTCTTCGTTTTCCTGCTAGTGTGTCGCGTTGGGGAGCAAGGTGTTTTATTTTTGTGGGGAAAGGAAAGGGGAAGAGGCAGAACCGTAGCTGGCTTATCAAAAAGTACCCAGAGTGTTTAAGCTGTGCTCACCATTGCACTATTTGCTACGCCTGGTTACATTCCCACAGCTTAACTGAGACTGTAGAGCTTTTATTAGTAATTAGCTCGTTGTGGCTTCAGGGCTTTCAGACACGAGTAGCTGTTTTCTTTGGGGGTATTAATTATGAATCACAAACTTGTAAACAGCTATAGCCAAGAATGTGCACGTTTGCAGATATGACTGTTTTGCTGTTCAGCCCTGGGTTAGCTCTGCACTGCCCTCATTGTTGTTGCAGAGAAGTGTATGGAAAACATGTTTTTAACCTCCTAGATGCTATTGAGTTCCTGCATAGCAGTCTGCAAAACTGTGGGAAAAACAGCCCGCTCGTTTGCTTTCTAAGCGATCTGGTTTAAATATGATGGTTTGAACGAGTTGAAGCAAGGACTCTGAGAGCCCACTTTTCAAAAGGCCCTGCTTTTAAGATCCTCTTATAAATACACTTAAAAATTATTTGACTTGAATCTTCGGGGGGGGCGGGGGGGAATGAAAGTGTTTACACAGGGCAGTCTTACCGGCTCAGCGTCACTGGTGCTGGCTTTTTTTTCCAGTGTTGTTTTCTTGATTTTCTGCAAGCCGCAGTACCTGACTAAGAAAGCAAATTAAATTCTCTTTCTAACAAAGTTGATAGCAAATCTTCCTTTTAATTCAGTGGAGCTTAGTTTTTCCTCGTTAATGTGGGATGAGCTTGCTCACCGCTCAAAGAAAGAGAATCTTTATATACTAGGGGTCTTGGAAGGCTCCTGACAGCCTCTTATGGCTGTTGAGACTGAGCAAGGCAGAGTGGATAGCAGGGGCTCAGGTTAGAGAGCTAGTAGAGGTGACGGGATATCTGGATTTCTGTGGAAATGGTCTCTGACCACGTGGGGTGAATAGCTCTTGACCACTGGATTCATCAACAAAAAGGAGAGAGGAAGAAAACCAACCAAACAACCCAAAACATGATAACTGCTTTTTATAGTTCTCCGGTCATGAATTGTGAGAAAGCAAGAGCTATTTTAATGGGTGTGTTATGGATGTCTGACAAAAAGAGCTGCTGTTTGGGGAAGAACAGTACTACCCTTTGCTCTCGTCATGAGAAAAGTGTTATCTTCTTCTCTTAGACTTCCTTTGTGTGCAGTCTGTGAGAAATTCTGTGCTAGGCTTAGGTTTTGAGGGACACAAGAAAACTTAATTGGTGGTGCTGGGCTTGTTCTTTTCCCCAGTAGGTTCCCTCCTCCCCTCCGCTTGCTCTTCTTTTGATTTTTACTAAGAACTCTCACGGTACCTGTCTAACAATGGAAAAAAACACCCCAACCTAGACACACTAATTTTGTAGAGGTAATAAAAATTGAATCATAAGTTGGCTTTTGAGAAGTAATTTTCTTGGGTGAATTCTGGAGGCATTTTCATTATTGCTAATTTCCTTTCTGTAAACGTGTTTTGTAGTGGGATATAGGAGGAAACACAGAAGATGTACGTTAGATAATTTAGTTTGTATTGCAAAGTCTTTGTCTGCTTTAGATTTATGTAAAAGAATAGGGGAAGGTGTTTTTATCCAGTCTTCTCTCCTCCCCTTCCAAGTTAAGAAACAGATGGTCTGACCTGTGTAAGGCTTTAAGTGTTGGAATTGGCATCAGTGTCCTCTTAAGGATTATTTTTAAAAAAACAAAACCCAGGAAGCATAGTGTCTTTGCACAGTGTGAAAGCTGGTCT
Organism: Rissa tridactyla; assembly: GCF_028500815.1. Taxonomy (NCBI): domain Eukaryota; kingdom Metazoa; phylum Chordata; class Aves; order Charadriiformes; family Laridae; genus Rissa; species Rissa tridactyla. The sequence goes on from NC_071471.1 coordinate 58,996,714, forward strand.
GTACAAAAATAGCAGGCTCACAATATGTGACTGAGATGATTCCCCTGACCTAAATAAGGAAAGCGATTACCTGATATTTGGAACGTGGCTTTGCTTCTAGCGTTTCGTCCTGCAGCCAGGCAGTACTCGTACCTACCTTCCTTTCCCCCTGCCCGTCAGCGTGCACTCCTCAGCAGTGTTGCACCTTCAAATATCTCATAATCTAAGCACATCTAAGTCCTGACTATTACCTGAATGGCAGGGTGGGTGGTTGAAACGGGACTGGTTTGATAGATATGCATGCACCAGGAAGGAAACTGATGGAGAGTTGTTGATGGTGGAAGGTATCTGCAACATCTCCTCAAGGTATAGATGGCCAACCATGATTTTAAATTCAGCCTAGATTTGTTTCCTTTTTAAGTTAACATTTTCAGAAAATAAAGGTAAGCTTATTGCTATTCTTGATCACAGGCAGTTGGATTAATAGCCATCACAATGTGGTGGAGCCCAAGCCCAGCAGAGAAAAGATTTTTATTGTTTTCTGTAGTGAATGTATTGATTTCAGAGAGTGATATTGTTAATGAAGAAGAAATGATCAAAACTCTAATCTGTTTAAGACCTGTTAGGTTTTACTTGTGTTGTCTCTTCCATTAATGAGATTCTGGTTTGGATCTCAGAATCAGATCAAGCCTTCTCAGTACAGCGTAGCTAAGGAATATTTCTGTTGTAAAACTTGTGCATAGCTATTGTGGTTTAAGAGAAAGGAGTCCCATGAAAATAGATCATAAAACAGTGTACTTTAATAAAAAAATGAGGATGTCAGCCCTGCTGAGCAAACCCCGGTGGAATATCTTTGGCGTGGTCCTTGTTTGCATTTGTCATTAAGCTTCTTGGTAGTCTTTATGGATGTGGTCATTGCTTTTACTGAATGAAATTATTCTAAGTCTTGCTTCTAATTTTTGCTAGACTTTTTTAACCTTGTTTAACCGTTGCTGTCTACATGGAGACGTTTGACCTGTCCTGGGCAGTGGCTAGCCTACAACATACATTTTGAACCTGCATTTGGCTCTTACCACTTGTAAGTACACCACAAAAATAAACAGGAGAAATTTTGTGGGCTGGGTTATTTTACTAGTAGCCAGACATCACCTTGGCCTGTGAACTGAGCTGCCGGGGGCTGGAGGAGCATCCTTGGGAAGGCTGCTGGGTGCTCTCTGTGCTCTTGTTCCCTGGCCGTGGCCCCGGGGAGAAAAGAGGTTCTGGGTTGGAAGATCTTTGATCTCACCTCTTACAGCTATTTCTACAGAGAAACCACTCAGCTTTGCTTAAGCCGAGGCTGTGGGCATAACTCTGCTCGGTTATTCTGGTTTAAAAGTGACGTTACGTGTTTGTTAAATGAGGCTGTGATGGCAGTGCAGGTGGAGAAGAGTGGTGGTTTGCTCATTATTGCTGCCTTTCTAGAGGAGAATGTGAGAATTAAATAAGAATCCACAACTGGAGCAGTAATAGCTGCTTCCTGTCCTTTCAGATGCATCTTTATAGCCTATTGTAATCACCCAGCTCTGTCCTGACTAAAGTCTGTCATGTCACTTCACCTGTCCTTGTCTGTGCATGCCATCTGTGGACAATTATCTTGCCTGCAACCGCTTCATCTGTTGGCATTTCCTTAAACAAGAAAATCTGTGGAAAAGTGTTCATTTTGTTGCTGCCTCCTTTAAAAAAAGGAGTATCTGGCGCATCTCTAACCAAAGCCAAACAGTTGTTGAACAGGATGAAAACTGTTTGATCTTGCTTATGGTACAATATTTGCTACCCTGAGCTGTTACGCTAAGAGCAACGTTGGCTCTTGTTTCTACATGGCAGGCCTGCACAGGCAGCTAGCGTAGTGGGTAAATAACATGCTAATTGCAACAGAGCTTGACCCTTCAGCAGAAGCGGAGCTGGCTGCCTTGTGTGCGCTGCGAGGTAAGAGTTTCCATATAGGCAGTTACCGCAGAGGAGTTAATGAGCTGTGAACGCCCACCTACCTTGCTTGGAGTTCATCGCTTGTGTCACCACAACTCTCTCGGCGTAGCACGCATCATAACTTTCTCAGCTCTCTGATCCTTGGGGTCACATCTGTGCCGGTATTCCATTTACATGACTATCTATATGATTATACTCGTTTGCAAGAAACACAAATGTTTGGTGTCACCTAAAGCCAGTCCTAATAATTTTTGGTTTATATATGGGAAGTCCTTCTTAGCCCCTCTTTGTCAAACAAGCAAACCCTTTTACCTGAACTTCAGTCATGTTGTAGGTTTAATTTTGTTTTGTTCACCTTCACCTTAGGATAACAAGTCTTACTGAAACTGAAAATAACCTTCGTAAAGACATTTAATGCAGATGTTTATCTGCTACTCCAGTTCAGACCTGGTGGCAAAAAGTGAGACTCTTGCACCTACCAGTTCATATGATTCTGGTTCCTAGCTGTAGAGGGGCATCCATGAACATAATACATTAACTTTGAAACAAAGTTTTTAACATTTCATTGCAATGTGTTTTTCATCTAGAAACATCTAGGACTGTTAGGGTGTATGTGGTGTTCATCCACAATGATGTGTGGTTGCGTGTGTTGGAGGCTTTCAAATTGGTTGGACCTTTGTGGTATTTTGAAAGCCTACTTGTCCAGCTTTATAGGCGCTGTTCCTGTGTGTTGTTTTGTGGGGGATTTGTATCTTTGGAGCTGTGGGGCTTTTGCATAGTTTTGGGGGTTTTCTGCAAGCAGGTTAGTAATGAGAAGACACTCACAGGGCTACGGAATAGCCTTCCCAGTGGGGCCAGTATGTTTTAATGAATCTTGTTCATGTGGTGTTCTTTAATCTCATCATGCATACCTAGCAGGTCTGGCGTGGCAAAATTAACTGTTCTGCCAAAGTTTTGAAGTCACTAATGTTTTTTGTTTTTTTTTTTTTTTTTTCCCCCTCTTACCTAACCCCATCACACTTTCTGTAGTCTGATTGTGCGTTTGGGCAGGAAGCAGTACAAATCTGAACAGGCAGGTAGTTCAGCCATTGAAGAGCAGGACCTGGAGTCATCTAGAATGAGGAACGGCACAGAGTGTTGAAACCAAGAATGCTTAGGAAAAGTTGGAGGGTTTAGAAGCAGGTCTCGTATGAGAGGCTCACAAAGAGATGGAGCTTCTTCTGTCTGTGTCTTGAATTAAGTGTGTGACATTAACTTCGAAGGGACGATGAAAATTAGATGAAATTGAGATGTCTGTCATTTTACAGTTGATGTGAGCTTTTCATTGAGTCTCTTGGAGGTGGGCCATGGATGAAACATGAAATTCTTCAGCAGGGCAGGCTCAGCTGTTTCTTCTGTTTTGATGGAGAAATGGCTCTTGTGTGCAAGGCTTCTGCTGTGGAAGTTCACAAAGATTACCTGTTGGAAAAGAGCTAAGAGCGTCGCTGTCTAATTAGCTGAAACACTTTAATCCTCTTGCTAGACTACCTGCAGATACGCTTTCAGGCGAGGAGGTACCTGCTTCTGCTAGGAGTAGGTGTTTGGGAAAAACTGAGTCCCTTCCTGCCCTTCCCCTCCAGACCTTTGGTTTGACCCTCACTTACTGTTTAAATTATGGTGTGTTCTTAAGAATTACTAATTAATTTATACTGCTGAATTTACACCACTGTGACTGTAAGGACTTCAATGGGAGCTACTGCTGACTCACTCACCTCTGCAACAGAGGAAGGATTCACCACCACCCCCTGCAAGTATTTGCTGTCTTTTTGGAGGGCACCACAACAACGGTTCGAATTTCGGTGAGAAGCTACAGTGCTACAATAGCTTCTACTTAATTTCCAGAGGAGCTACTTTCTAACGCTAATTTCACGCTTGATAAATACAGTCCCTTGTTGCCTAGGCAACAAGTTACGGCACAAATGTTCATTACTGCCCTACTGGTTAATGAGTCGCTAGTGTTCTGAAAAAATTACAGCCAGAATTAAGTGGATTTATTCACTTTAATCTTAAGTCACCCCCAACCTAAGAGACCAATCTGCAGAATGTTTCCAGTTCGAAGTGGTACCTGAGTGCAGTAGTGACAGAGTAACCAGAAGAACTTGCAGAAGCATTTGGTGCAGCACTGCCATGGTAAATTCACCCATCCTTCTTCAGTGTTCTTCTAAAGGTCTGCTGGTTTATGAGGATGACTTGGTTATGAACAGCAAGGTACTTGAAAGTCTACAACTGAGATATCTAGGAATACACACGTCAACATTCAGAGTCATTCTTAGTGTTGTCTGGCTTGGCCAAGTGAGCCTGACAGTCTCTAAGCAATTTCAGAGTCGAACTTTTGTGTGCGAACAGAGCTTTGCATACTGTTCACAAATTTATTGTAAAACAAATGAGGGCATACATGATTTGATGTCTTGAGGTTTTCTGTTATGAACGTGTCAAGGGACCACTTGCTAGCGGCTGTTTTTACACCAAGTTCTCAGTTTCCTTTTTTTGTAGAAGGTCTCATTTGTAAAGATTTGTTCAGCTTGATTCAGTTCACATGTAATTAAGGCAAGAATTCCTTGGTGCTCCATTGGTTGAGAGGGGGCTCTGCTTGTTGACCTTTTCTTTGGTGATTCAGCGTGGAGAACTCAACACTTCCCTGCCGGGCAGAGACCATTGTTAACTTCTATCCCATTATTATTTTTCATTTAAAAGCTAATTTACTCTTTTGCCTTCAATCCCTGTCATATGCATTATTCCAGCTGTTAAGTAATATGAAAGTTTGTCTTTGGCAGGCTGCACATGTCATCTTGCCTTGGGAAATCAAAAGGGAAGATTACATAACAGCTGACTGTAAATTTGGCTCCAGAATGTCATTAAACTAATGAACGTTGAGTTTTCTTTCCCAGTCACAATATTCTTGAGTTCAAAACTAAAACCTCTTTTTATGTGAAACCTAGAGTGCACTTCGGTGAACTGCAGAACTTCATGAGCTTTCTGATCCTACACCATTAAATAGAACATACTCCACGGTTTAAAAATTGGAAATGCAATCCAGACATATGGAATCTGTTCTCCCTAAGTGAATTTAGAATAATTTAATTTTTTAATTTCATCTGTCTCTAAAATAACTATTACAGTTGCCTAAATTTGACGTGAGTTGGTATTTACCCTCTGAAGGAATCTCAGACTGCCTGTTTGAGTGCAGGAATGTATCATCTGTCTTCATTTGTAAAAAGCTTTTTTTTTTAAAAAAAGAAAGAAATCTTTTTTGGATTTTACTTTTTAAAACATTTTAGATTTTTACTTTTTTAAAGCCAATTTTATTTGTTATTGTTGAAGAGTAACGAATTCTAGGACATAAATACCTAAGAAGAAAAAAAGCCCAATGCCTAGGGCAACTGCTTATTTATTACATGCTTTTAAAAACTCAAAAAGTCTTAGAATGAAATTCAGTTGCTGGTATATGTAAACCAAAAGCTTTGGCCTAGAATTGCTAAATTCACCTTTTTATCATTGCAGCTCCTTAAGGAGCTCTGTAAGACAAGAGAAGGGAAATAATCACTTATTTAGTTTAAAAGCATAGTTTTGTGTGAAGGAGGATTATAACCATCTCGGAACTCCCTTTTCCTTTGATATTTATTGTAAGAATACCTTTAGTTGCAGAGGGCACTGGATTTGTGCTGTGGCTACAATAGGGTAGCAGCGTTAGCGGTTTACTCTGTTAGAAGCTGTTGTAACTGCTGTGATATCAGTACAAGTCAGAATACATGTTTGTACACAAAAAAATTCTTACAGTACTGTGCTGACTCTTCACATGCTTGAAAATCTGCAGTGGGCAGGGGTTTGGGCTTCTGTCATGTTGGGGTTTCTTGTGGTGTGGTTTGTTTTTTTGGCTTTTTTTTTAATCTCTTCTTTAGAGAGGCCTTTGGGCTAATGAGAAGACGGGTTTCCAAATCAGAGGAGGATACAGTAGGATGCGTGGGTATGGACTGCTGTTCGGGATGCTGTTTACTGGGTTGCACTTGATTACTCCTCCTTAATAAAAGAAACTTGTTCGGCTCATTCATGCTATAAATTTTGTTGTTGCCTGTTAGAAGAAACAGAATATTAAATGCATTTAAGCACGTTTTACCTTGTTGGATATATTAGATCAAAATTGCGGTTCTGGTGCTTAAAATGAGCCTGTTGTGAAGCAAGCCCCATGCAGGATGTGAATAACGATGATGCTATGCAAGTAGTCCACTAAACTACCAGTTTGAGTAGTCTGGAGTGTAGGTGATTTGGATCTTCATGTCTGTGCATTTTAACAACCCTCATATGAACAAAGTATCTGTGTTTGAAGTGGGGCCCTCGTTACTTAGCTCAGGCTTTAGACTTTTCTTGCACAGCAGGGAAGTCTATTTTGCAAAACTGATCAGGATCCCAGGGCAGGTGAGATGCTTAAAATTCTGTTGCGTACTTACGCGTGTACTGGCTAACGTAGCCCAGATATCAAGGGCAGATGATGGAAAGCACTGAATAAAAAAAAGTGGCATCAAGGATAGCCAGACTTCTTGAAAATAAATGGACATTTTAATGGATTGGTTAGCATCATGAATCTGATGCAAAAGTGGGGGCCTATATGAGTCACAACCATTCAACGAAGCAGTGTATCTCTTTTTCAGTTATAGGGTAATTTTCTTAAGAGCATGCCATTTTTCCTCTGGAGGCTGTGGCAAACGCATCAGGGTTCCCGTGGCAATACCTACTTGTTGATCTAATGGTACCTTTGAATTTGAATTGAGTCACTTGCAGAGGAACCTGTCCCCATTCCTGTTTCTCCACTGAAAAACTGTTGTTTTGTGCAGGATCAAGGCAAGTGACTAATGTTCTCTCAAAATCTATTCAGAATCTGCTTAAAATTAAGAGCGAAATAAGCAGCACATGCTCCTTTTGGATAACTTAGTGCTTGCAATCTTGTGCTAGTTCTGCAAGTAGTACGGGCAGAGTGGGTCAGCCTTGGAACTGGAATTACGACCGAAAATATATGGTTCTATTTACTCGATCTTTAACCTGTAGGCAGATTTGATTTACCAGTTCTGCTTGCTTCATATGCATAGCCTACCCTGCTCAGTATTCAAAGGCAAAAAAGTATATTAACACTCTTATAAAATACTTCAATCTGGACATAGTGTTCAAGGTGCTGACCAAGTGTACAAAATGTTTTATTAAATGTTCAGGCCCGCTGCCTCAGGGAAAGCTGTTCCAAATGTACTAAAGCAAGATGGTAAGCTGTGGTGAGGGAGGGGTGAGGAGTCAGCTGGCTAAGCACTGGCACAAAGGAGGCTGGGGCAAGATCTTCAGTTGCAGAGCCTTCTCAAGGAGCAAAATTCCTCCATGGTACTCACTTCACAAGGATGACACCTTTTCCTAGGAAGGTCCCTAAATTGCAGATATGTTCTGGGGAATATCAGTAAGAGGAAAGACTTACCAATCCCTTGGTGTTACGTCTTGACCGTTGCTGTGAAGAGCGTGCCAGGCTAGGTGGACCTCTTTTGGGTTGACCTTGTGTTGCTGTTCTGTTGGGGAGCTCCTAGTGGAGTGTCAGGACTCAGGCCACGGTTTCCTGAATGATCAAAATTGCAAGGCGAGGTGAGATGGTCCTGCTAAAACCCCACCTTGTCCCTGCAGAATCCCACTTTGTCCGTTCTCAACCTCCACAAGTTCAAGATACTAAACCCTAAAGAGATACTAAACTAAAGAGTAAGCTATTAACTTATTTCTGGGTTAGCTTTCTGCAAATCGGATGTCATGAATGGGAGAGGGGCAAGAAAATAGCCAGAAGGGGCAACTTAAGGACAGAGATGTCAGTGATTTAGTGTCAACAGTGTCTGATAAGCGTGGGAAAGGCCAACGAACGCGCTGCTGCTGCTTTGTGCAATAGCCCACAGCCCTTCTGTCAATGTGTACGTTAGCCTTTTTGATAGACTTGCTAGAATGATGTAAGTAGTTTGTATCAAGCGTGAGCTGCTGCCAGTCTCCCTGCAAGTTCCCAGCACAGCACAGGGTTATGTTCTTTTTTTTTCTTTTTTTTTTTTTAAAACCTCTGCTCCAGCCAGATGTCTTGCACATCTGCTGCTGCCTATACACATCTTGGTGTTCCTTACTGGTGAGGGTTTCAAGATGCTGAGTTAGCACGTGTGCTGTCACACCTGCTTCACAAGAGGAAGCTGCCACAGCTTCTAACCCTGAAGTTGAGCTGCATACCGTCCCTCAGAGAACCTGTTATCACTCTTTACACTGTGTTTCGGTTGACATGGGAGCACCCTGATATTACATGTCTCGTGCTGGGTATAATTATTGATGCCAGTTTCCTAACTGTATTCTTTGATCATTGATATCTCCTCCTCCTCCTCTCTCTCCTTCCTTTATCTATCATTGAAAATAAAAGCTGCCTTCAACCATTTTTGGCTTGATAATTGAGCTCAGCTGGCAGAAAACCTGGTGGTTTGGGCAGAGGTAGTTTTGCTGTTGTTGCTGTGATCGGAATGGCCGTACCCTGCATCAGGAGCTGTTGGTCTGCATCTGACTGACTCGGAACACAAAGAGTTCAATCTCACCGATGAGTGAGATAAAACCCTCTGCTGGTGTTAAACTGTTCCTGTCGCTTATTCCTCATGAACTTTCAATGGCTTTAATTGTGTAACCTCTAGGAGAGCTGTGTTGTGTTGCAACCTTGATAGTTTTTCTTAAAAACAGTTCTTTTTTTTAAGATGGAAGTCTACATTTGTCTTCTGTCAGCGGGCAAGATTATATTATATCCTGTTCCTATTTAAATAGCAGTGAATCCTCAACTGATTCAAAGGGGTTTTCCCCTTTTAAGTAGCACTATTCTGTCTCCAGAGCTTTACACGCCTGTTTCTAGGAAGGATGCCTGTTGCAACACATATTTTTAATACCTGCCTGATTTAAGAACATGTGCTTATCATTCTCATGTGGGGGCAAAGACTGTTTCTTAAGCCTGGTTAGGTACGACTGTAATTAATTCTGCATTGAGCTTGGGGTAACTGTCTGGGTATTTATTTTTTTTCTTTTCCTTTTTTTTTTTTTTCATGAGAACAGGCTGAAAACACGTTTCCCAACCTTATTGGAAAGGATTTTCAAAACCCAGGATGAAGGGTCTGGCGGTAATGAGAGAGGGAAGGATAGCAATAGCCCCGGGGCTGCAGTGATTTACTTGGATCTGGTTGAATGGCTGAGCGTGAACTTGCAGTTCCCACCCACTCTGTAGCTGACCCACTCCTGAAGCACAAGGGGTCTTCTGTACCTCTGGGACCAGCTCCTCTGCCACCTTTGGCACCACCACCGCTAGCACCAGGTTAATAAATCTGTGTGCCTGGATGAAGCTGGATCCAGTTAAAGATGCATCTTACTGTGTTTGCCCTGCTGCAATGTTCCCAAGTCCCAGTGTGTGGAACAGCCATCCTGAGTCAGACCAGGAACCCAGCTCAGGTCCTGTTTCTAGTAGCAGCGGAGAACAGAAGTCTTGAGAATAAAAGAGCAGGGTGTGTGTACGGTGGTACATTCCCACTACACCTTCTCTACCTCCAGAGAGGCTGCAGACTGCTGAAGCAGAAGCAGCATCCTTGTATGTAGCAGCCTTTGGTTGACTTCTTTTTCTTGAATCCATCCAGTTTATTCCTTTAACTTATTTATTTTTACCATCCACAGTATCCTGTGCCAAGACATTCTCGTCCATAGCTTCAGTGCACGTGGCTACTTACCTCCATGAGTGTTTTGACCTTTCTATCAGTTCATATTCCTTATCATTTCTGCTGGAAAAGAGCATGAGCAATGCTTTCTTTGCTACTTTTTCCATGCCACTGGCTTTTATAGACCTGCAGAAGCCAGCATGAATCTGGAAGTGCTTATTCATTCAAACCGCTGATCCTGGTGGCACAGTATGAGCATATGATCAGTGAGAAACTGAACCAGCAAAACCGTGACTCACCGGCTGACCACAGGAGTTGGCTCCTGTCAGATTCTCTTTCCCTGTTCTTACCTGGTTGTTTGAATTAGGTTTTTATTGTTCTTCTCACTGTGAAGCTTGTTTGACAGTGCAGAGCAACACTGCGTCCAGGACAGAGTAAGGAATGGAGTACGGCAGAGGCCTGAAGCTGCAGAGGAAGCTTTAAATGGCAGACTACACCCTGAAATAACCATGCGGGGGGGACGTGATATCAATATATTTATCTTCCTAAGGCAGGCAGTAAAAGATTTAAATGTCATCCATGAAGATTCAGGCTACATATTAGGGAAAAGTAATGATAGGGCAGTGTGGAACAGAATCATAGAATTGTTAGGGTTGGAAGGGACCTTAAAGATCATCTCGTTCCAACCCCCTTGCTGTGGGCAGGGACACCTCCCACTAGATCAGTTTGCTCAGAGCCCCATCCAGCCTGACCTTAAAAACTTCCAGGGATGGGGCTTCCACCACCTCTCTGGGCAACCTGTTCCAGTGTCTCACCACCCTCATGGTGAAGAACTTCTTCCTAACGTCCAGTCTGAATCGACCCATCTCTAGTTTTAATCCATTCCCTCTAGTCCTACCATTACCCAACATCCTAAAAAGTCCCTCACCAGCTTTCTTGTAGGCCCCCTTAAGATACTGGCAGGCCACTATAAGGTCTCCTCAGAGCCTTCTTTTCTCCAGGCTGAACAACCCCAACTCTAGTTAATAGGTTAACTAGGGAAGTTTTGGACAGCTCTGGGAGGAAAGACCACTTAAGCAATGAGATCAGTGAGAAGATGGAAATGGTGTCACGTTTGCCTGATTAGATCATTTCTCTCTGCCATTGTAGACTGCGGGTAGAGGCAGATATTAAAGGGGTGGGGGTTTTTGTAATAAACTGGTCCCTTCTATTTGTCAGTGAGGCATATTTTACCCCTGTGAGGAATCTCCCCTGAAAACTGTGTCTCTCTATTCTCAGAAATACAATAACCAAGGTTTGTTAACACCTTAATAAACTCAGATGTCAGGAAGGCTGTTACATAGTTCAGAGAGTGAGAGCACAGTTTACCTGATGGTGCTCTGGTTAGATTAACTTAATGCTTTGCAGAGATGTTGTTTTTGTAACCATAATTACAACATGCTTTAATTTAAAAACACCAGAGAAATAGGGCTACTTTTAGAAAAGCATTTAGGAAGGCAGGATTTGGAAGTAATGTAAAGTGACAGAGCTGTCTTGGCTCAAGACAGATTCAGCCTGCAGCTTGTATAGTGCCTGCTTCTTTACACTTCTGTACTGGACAGCCAGATTCACTTGTTAATCTGTGCTGTTACCACTGAATGTGGGGAAAAAAGTTAGTTTAGAAATAATTCAAAGCTGTGCTGTAAGCAAATACCCAAATGTGAGGCGTTTCAGTATCTTAGGTGAACAGTGCCCACTGTTGTACTGATTCAGTCCACCTGTAGTGGCTTGTCCGGCTGAATTCCTCCTCACCTCCCCCACTTACTAAATTAACATTTCTTTTCTGAAAAGAAGATAAGTACTATCTCCCTTTTTACTCATTTCCTTCCCCCTCCTTTTTTCCATGCCTTTTAAATTCAGTGTTAGTTAATGGTCTGCAATAATTTAGAAATTCTTCTTCTTGCTTAGCCATGATTTCTTTTCATTGTCTTCCTGGAGAACTTCATTACTTGTCTTAAAACTTGTAGACCATGGACATAAGACCATAGTTGAAGGGAGTATGACAACCTATAACAAGGTTTAGCTATGTATTGTTTGACAGGAGGTAGGATATTTTTATACCAGCAGTTTCAGAGAGAGCTGAGTTCACTTTCCTTGGGCAAATATTAAAACCCTAAAATACACGAGAGCCCAGTGCAGAGATTTTTTGTGACTGCCTTGGGCCTGAAGCTGGCACATCCAATCTACTTGTGTTAATCTGCTGCTGTACTTAGGCTAAATAAGCCGCAGGATCTTGCAGATCTGTCCTGCATTGAGTCGTCTCTGCGCTGTAGCCTGTTCTCTACTTCACACGTGCTCTTTGCAAGTGCCTGATGGATACTTCCAGTCTGCATACAGGATCTGCGACTGGGAGTACGGTGTTGTAGGGCTTTTCTCTTGGCTGGAGGTGGGTGGTGATGATGATTTCCCTTCATCTTTTTACCCAAAGACTTTGTGTCTCCATGTGGTTTTCTGATGAACTTCAAAGTGAGGGTTAAGTTCTGACAAGTTTAATAATTTGTGGTTGTTTTCAGTCTCCAAAGGTCCCTCCTCTACTTCCCATCTTGAAGAGTTGGGAATAAATTTTCTGTGGGTGTTATCAGGTGTATTTGTCTCTTGCTTTGCCTGGCACCATCCTGTGTTTTTCAGGGTGATGGTTGATAGCTTTGAAACCAAAGTAAGCTCTTGCTGACCATTTCTGCTGTGTATTTTTATCCAGGGTACATTATAGTCAGGGCAATCCAAATGATGTCTCCTTTCTCTATCTGGAAGTACCATTCTGGTGAAAGTTGACACTGACTGTTTTATCTAGGTTTTCTGAAGAAACAGTAGCCTATTCCTGTCCATTCTGGATGTCTGCATACTTTTTTTTTTTTCTTAAATTATACTGTGCTCTTTGTGCTTTTATTGCTTACCTTCTCTAGCGTTGTCCCTGAATGATATGGGTGATCCCAGGGTACTTTGACCTCTGTTGAGGAACCTTTGCCTTCTCCATGGATTTTGAATGTGTTCTTTGTAGTAATTCTTCTGTCGGGATGTTATTTCATCCTCTGGCAGCTACTGCAACATTAAGTATATAAACTTCTTTTAGTGTCAGAGGAACACGGGCACTGAAAGCAGAACAGGGAGGGCTCAGATATGTGTAAGGGAAAGATGATGCTTGGCCTCTGCACAAGATAGGTTATGTTTCAGTGGGAAAACTTGCCTTGGACCAGATAAGTTCTGTTATCTCTTGAGCTATTCCTGAGGCAGCATCAGACCACAGTACCTTTCCAGGTGTGTGTTCATGTTCTCAGGCAATTGAGAGCTCCCCTGATTCGAGTCTGTGCTTGTTCTGGTGCTGCTGGGTTCACTGCCTGGCATCTGAGCCGTACTGGAGAGGCTGCTGAAGTCAAGCAGTCTCTCCACCTCTGAGGGCACTTTTGCCATATTTTATACAGCAGCATGGGTTGGTTACCCTAGAACAAGGTCTCATGCTGTAAAGGTACGGCATGCAGGGTAATGACCTTGGCTCCCCAGGGTACAATCTCAGTGCGCTGGGGAGAGGGCAGTAGTATTTGACACCATAGCTGTGAGGAGGCTTTTTGGAGCAATGATTATCAAAATTAGAGATGGTGGAGGGACAAAAAGATTGATCATGTGAGAAGAGAGAGCAGACAAACAAAAATGAGGACATTCAAGTAGAGTAGAAGCAAAACTGTGAATCTGTCTGAGTTGCTGGTGCCTTCTACCTCTCTCTGCTCAGCTGCCCTCTGGCTCTGCTTAGCTCCTCCCTGCAGTCTCTCGTGGCTGGGAGGAGGGAAGGTGCCAGGACAGCCTGGTGTCTTGTATGGAGCCGTCAGGTGGTCTCACATGTCCCATTCGGAGTGGGGTGATAGCTGGAGTGAGATGCACAGCACACCTCCTTCCCTCCTATGCACCAGTGCAGGGGTGCCTGTCCATACGGCCTGGCTGAGCTGAACGCGCAGTGCAAGGGACACCTTTCACTGTCAGCAAGCACGTCTGTTCTCATAATTTCGCATGCAGGGTCATGTATGTATTACCAAACCAGCCTCTGAATCTGAGGTGGCATCTCTCCTGGCCTCGCTGTGCCTCATATCTTGCATGCATGATGTGTTGGTGAGAATACCGGGCTTGAAAGAAAGATGTCTGGAGCAGACTGGCTTTAGTGGCTAGCTTTGCAAAAAAATATAGATTGGACTATAACCAGACTCCTCATTCTGGTCATTCCATTGCCAGGAGAAGTAGGTTAGAAGTAGGCTGGGATGAATGCGTGCCTTGTCCAGTTCCTCCCCTCCTCTGCAGAGAGGAACTCTGTTTGAGGGGGAGGACATGGAATTGCTGGAGCTTGTTAACTTTGTAGGGGGAGGATCTGACCCCAGTGCCAGCTCATCTTGGGGGGAAAAAAAAAATAATTATCTCTAACAAATTTAGTGTTCCCTCTGGAAGAAACCTGGGTTTGCTTTGCTGCCTAGAACTGTGCTGGGGTTGTGGCTCTGTCTCACTTCTGCCAAATAAGCTCAGGATAAGTAATGAACTCTTGAGCAGAACTCTGCCTGCAGGAGCTGCAGCAGCCCTCCTTGAATTTTGCTGTTAATATCAGATTGCTTTTTGCAGTCTTTCTCTTACAGGGGTCTCGTTCCCATCTCTTTCCTGCCGAACTCCTCTTACACCTTCCATCTTTCCTTGCATTTTCTATTCTCTGACTCTTCCCTTTAATATACTCCTGGTTTGGTGTTTTCCAGTTGGACATCGCCTTGCTTCTCTCTTGTTCCTTTTTGCCTCTTGCCTGTCTCCCTGTGCCTTTGTGCTGTGCAGTGCTGGTAACAGCGTGACACGCAGAAAAACATGTGCTCTGAAGCTGTAACTCTGGTGGTTAAAAAGCTGAGACCTCATATACTTTGGCAATCAATGAATTTGAAGTGTCCACAGCTGTCACTGTCTGCAAGTTTGCTGCTTGTTGTGTTTCTCCTAATACTTTTTCTGTTTCTTCCTCCTCCCCCCACCTTTTCTTTCCCCTTATTATATAGAAATTGGAAAGTTCTGGGGGTGAGGACCTTATCTTCTCTGTTCTGAGACAGTAATCAGCGCTATGGGCAGGTCTGGCAACTCATTTGGGTCGAGCACAGTGCTCTAATTCACTCTACCTCACGTTCTCCTGATGTAACAGCTAGGTGGGTATTCCCCCCGTGTTCCTTATCTGTGACACCCCCTTCACCCCCTCCCTGCCCAGTGCAGCTGTGATCCAGCAGGTGAGCAAGGCTGTGTGGTGCCGCAGGGGAGAATTCCTGCGGCATCTGTCGTGTGGCCAACTGCATAGAAACCTACCTCAGTGGAGGAGAGAAAACCTGGAGATCTTGGAAGGATCACAGTCCCAAGTTAGGGGCTCTGGGCATGTTCTACAGCACCAGAATTTAACCATAATGACTAGAAATACCTATAGTATATGATTTCTCCTATAATTGCTTGTGGTATCTCTAGCTCTTGATGAGCAATACCATTTGACAGCAGATGTTTTCCAGGTAAAAGGCTTGGCTTTGTGTTTTCAAGGAGAAAGCATCTCTTGCTGTGAGCTCTCTTCTGGTTTGGATCATCTGAACCACCTAGGATTTAAGTGTGTGAAGTCTCCAAAAGAGTTTGTGCTGTCTGTGAGTGATCTTACTTGTGCTGGAGGAGCACAGGACACCTCGGGAGGTGGGGAAAGCATGGTGAGAACAGACAGGCTGACTTGGGAAGCTGCTTGCTCCTCTTCCCTGCTGCCTTGGTGACACTGCAGTTAGCCATCAGGCATGTGCTGACACGGAACTAGTGGCCAAAACTTCTTTCCCTTGCTCCTGTATTAATCCTGTGAGCCGTGGCTGCAAACCACAGCCCCTGCTCCGGTTTGATCAGTGTGCAGCTTTCGGGGAGGGAGATCTGAAAGAGAAATAAAAACAGCGTTACAGGGGGAGAGGAGTGGAAAGATTCCTGTGCTTCCTGTTGCCCTAAGGTTTGTGGCTGTCTGACCTGGACCCACAAGCCACCGAATGCAGATGTTCCCAATCTGCCGAATCCCTTCTGGAGGGGAGCAGAAGAGGAGACGGCTTCTTTCCATGATGAGTGGGTACCCATGGCTTGGGAGTGCTGCCGTGTCCCGGAGGGGACAAACCCGAGTGGTGCCCATACGGCTCACCTGCCTGCTGCCTCTGGGAAGGGAGGTTGGTCTACAAGTGGAATTAGAGTCACTTTATTGAAAATAAGAGTTTGGCTTTATTGTGGATTTTTTTTTAATGCCAATTTTCTGTTAGTTTCCAGCTAATTGCTTTCTGTAGTATTGTGGTGGTTGGCTGAGAAAGGTTGGAATGGACTCCCAACTCTCTCCTCTCAGCATCCTGGCCTGGAATTAGTTACATGGTTTTAGTGATCTGGTTCCCAAATTGCAAAATACAAATTATCCTCACTGTCAAGGGTCCTCTTTATTGAGTGCCATTTGTTATTGTCGTGCAAAAAACAAATCACTTTTCAGTCTGAATAAGATACAGGAGATAAGCAGCACTGGTAGTGGCATAAGTCAGGTCTTGGACTATCTGAAAAGGAAAGAGCTTTTTAAATGTTAGAGATGCAATTTGAAATGTCTTTGTAATAACTAACTAAATAAAAATCCCACTCACCGTTGACTTAATACATCTGACCAAACACTGCTGATCAGAGAGTGAAAATGCTGGGGATCTGAAGGACCTACTGCAGTTGTGAGATCCAGGCTGGCTGCTCTGTGATCCTCTTGCGCTCAGGCATGCTGGGTGACAAATCTGGACCCCTTGTCCTGCAGAGGGGACCTTGCACTCTCTGGAGCGACAAGTTCCTGGTGCTGAGATTTTGCATGCAGGGAAAAACGGGCTGGAAGGGTAAGCCAGGTGGTTTTTACTCACATTTTACCTTCACAATATGCATTTGAATGAGAGTTTAGAAGTGTCTTGAAAAGGCATGGAGGGCCGTCAATGGCAACTGAATGGGACGTGAAGTGGAGAACATTGTGCGTGAGGCTTGATCTGGTGAATATCCAAATGAAACTGCCATTGTCAACCTCCCTGGGATAAATAATTGATGTGAACAGCATCTTATACTTTAAGGTTAGCAGTTTCCATTTCTCTGTGGTGTTGAGTAGCTGTCTTGTGACAGTCTCTGTAACTGTACAGCGTGATAATGTGTCATATTTTTAATTCCTACCTCATTAGGCTTGCTGTGTGCAAGAATGTATGTGGTCCGTGCCCTTCTCTGGATGTGGTGGGCTCTGCGGTTGTGCCCAGGGCTGGGTTTGGCTGGTCTCTGCAGGAACAGCACGACCGTGTGCTTACTCCCCTGTTATGGGAATAGGAGTGTGTGCCGCAGGAGGAGGTGCTGATCCAGAAACTTGAACTTCAGTCCTGCAGTCCACATGTTCTGTGAACCTTGTCCCTAATTATATCCTGAAAACCATAATGTGAAAAGGCTGTGTAATCCAGCCATTTTGTCCTGGTCTGTGCCTCATAGAGTGAAGTTAAGGCAGTGGTACATGGGAAACAGCCAGAAAATGGGAGGCAATCTCTGCAGCTGGGTTCTGACCCTGCCTTACGTGGCTTTGGAGAAGATGCTTATACTCAATGTCTCTGGTTCTTTCTCTGAGCTTTCAGTAAATGCAATATTGGCGGCACCTTTAACACTTAAGATAAACCCTTGACTTAAGGGAAAAAGCCTGCGTGCTAATTGCATTTTCTGATATGTCTCAGAAATAACTATGTTAGAGGCCCTGCTCTCCCAGCATTCAGAGCACAGCAAAGCCCCAAACTGCCTCCTTCAGCCTCAGTGACTCACGCAGAGGCAAGAGCTCTGCCAGTTCCTGAAATTTCAAACTCTGTTGATGTCCTCAGAAAGGCCCTTAGGTTAGTGGTGACCCACTCAATCCACCAGCCAAACAAAAGCTGATTGCATTAAGAAAAGATTTTTGTTGTTGAAAGGTCAACAGCAGACCAAGTGGGTTTCTTGGAAATGTGCTTCGTACCTGTTCTGTTATTGGTCTGCCGCCTTGGCCTTCTCAGGCAGTTTAGGCCAAAAAAAGGAGCACAGTGTTCCAAGAAAATGAAGGAAATTGGGCAATGCAGAATGCTGGTGTATGCAGCTGTGCCTCTGGAGATCTTTTTGATCATGTTAAAGAGGTAGGGTTTTTTTTTAATCAGCTTTATTTCTCTGCAAATCTTCAGATTTAACTTTTTTTTTCTGCCAGTCTAGTTGCAAAAATAAAAACAGCTATTTTGAGGGATCCTGCATGATTCTTCTGCTCTAGGTAGCCTGAGGCGCTCTGATACGTTGAAAATATGGTGAATATTTATAATTGGAGAATTGAAGAAAATTCAGCCCATGAAATGACCATGGAAATGAGTTCATAGTCTGATAACTACTGGCTCATTAGAGAGGGAATAGAGAGCAGGCGATTGCCTACGGAAAATAAATGCGTGCTTGGATGGCATCCCAAAAAGATGCTAAACCTTTTCCAGTTCAGGAAAGGGACGGGGACAGGGGGACGATATATGTTGGCATAAATAGTCCGGTGAAGTAACTGGAAGGGACTTTAAGGGCTAGAGGAACAGCCTGAAGGTGTTCTTGGTAGCTACTTTGGCTCATCACTTTTTGCTGGTTCACTGATCATGTAACCATTCACTCTCCTCCATCTCAAAAACAAGTCCTTATATTTGTAAAATATCTCTGCATCCCTAGATAGATGCCTTCCTACTGGTTTCTTCAAGTTCTGGTATTTGTCTTAGCCACCTCCTTCCGTGCTGTAACGCAGAATTATTTTGGATAGCTTGCTGCTGTAGATGGTACCTTGTCTGCAGCAAATTTTCCTGAATGCTCCCCTGTTTTTCTGTTTTTAACCTCATCCTTCAAGGAATCTTTAAACACATGGGCCAAAAACACGTGGGCACAGGAACAAGTATCCATGACCCATTCCTGACAGCGTTTGCTATTTTCTTGTATGGACAGCTTCCCCTCTCGACAGCAGCCTGTTCTGGTTAGTTTTAACAGGTTGGAGGCAAAAACTCACTGCTCTTCTGGGCAACGTCCTTGGTAGGATGCGGCTTTTTTCTGGAGACAGCCCAGCTGGGCCCCTGAGCTGACACATGCTCTGCAGGCAGCATTCAATGGTGTTCATTTAACGGCGTTAAAGATCACTTTCCTTTACCAAAATATCTCATACCATTTCTGACTGTTGTATCTTTCAAGAGGAGGCTTTCTGCTCTGAAGGGCTAATGCATTTGAGCTGTGAATAGTAAATTCTGGGGATTAGTGGATGGGTTTAATCCCACTACTCAACCCAATCACCTCTAATCTTATTACAGTGCTCAGCTGATTAAAATGAATGGTGATTCCGGTGGGGATACAGCTTTCCCTAACCCATTTGCAGATCTTCATGGCTACAATTGTGTGAGCTGCCCTGCGCTCCTGTGTGGTGCTGAGCAGTTCACTCCTTTGCTCTGTACCTTACACAGTTGAACTTTTCAAGAACTTAGTGTGTGAGCATCGCTAATAATGGTATTTAATTGACTGGAATGGTGCTTGGATTTAACCTTCCTACCTTACTATAATAAAATCTTTTTTTGTTCCCGTGATCTGTCTT
The DNA here is from genome assembly GCF_028500815.1 of Rissa tridactyla. Taxonomy (NCBI): domain Eukaryota; kingdom Metazoa; phylum Chordata; class Aves; order Charadriiformes; family Laridae; genus Rissa; species Rissa tridactyla. Next base: position 59,016,019 of record NC_071471.1, read on the forward strand.
GTATGTTTAAAATCCTTAAAAAAGGAAAAAGGAAGTGAGTGCATTTGTCATGGGGGAGAAGCTCGCTGGCCTGCCCGAAAACAATACATCTAGAAGATTAATATATTTAAATAGAAAAGGAAACACTGCCTGTGCCTACTCTGCTCTTCTATTACTAATGACCCTGAGATATAACTGATCAATTGGTGCTACATCTGCCAGGAGAGAGTCTTAGTGCTAAATATTGCAGTGGAGGTGACAGCCTGTTAGTGCTAGGTGTGACAATGTTTGTTCATACAACTGTCCCGTGGATAGGCTATAAGCTTGCAAACACCCATGTGGACTTAAGGCTTTTCTGTTTTCTGGTACTTCTCCCCACAAGCTTCAGTGAAGTTCTGTGCTAAGATAAATTGGTGCATTGAATAGACTGAAAAACATGGGTCTGGAGAAGAGGGGACTTGCCCAGAATGATGATGAATCAGCTGGGAAGTGGGAACAGAGCTACGCTCCCCTGACTCCTGCCCTTCATTCTAATTGCCTGACCATCCCCTCGTCATTTTTTATAATGATTGCATGTATGAACCCAGCTTTGAGTCACTTTAATCCTGTTAGAGCTCATCTGTTTGGGAATTTTAACTATGACTGATATCCACCCCCCACTTCATTTTCCAAAAAAGCTCATGGAATTACACATTCCAGTCTTTGTAGCCAGAGTCGCGCTTCCTGCAATCTGCCGGCTGCTGGGCACACGGCTCCGTGCGCTGCCCAGCCCTCCAGGAGAGGGGAAGGGCTCTTCCCTCACTCGGAGCTTCTCTGGGGTTGTGGAAAAGTTCAGTTCTCTGATTTGTAGTATCTATCCCTCTTGATGCAGGAAAAAAAATTGTATTTCTCAAAAAGACCCTGAAAATCTCCCAAGGGTTGGTACCTCAGTGTTGGATATTGCCCCATTGCCTTCATATTCATAGAATGCTCTGCCACCTTTTGGCCCCACCAATATTCCTCATTTCGGTCTTAAGAGTAGAGGCTAATGGAACAGGTATTAAGCGCACTTTCAAGATGGGCAAGGCTAAAATTGAGCATTTTCTGTCCTTCCATTTCACCCAGAGGAACCCAGCTTTCTCTGAGAGGTCAGACAGGTAAATGTCTGCCCTGTTCCCTGAAACCTCTGTTAAAGAGAGACCAAGGGTGTTGAATGCCATCTTCTCATCTCTCAAAGTCAAATGTTTTCAGAATGTTGTAAATCGCTACCACCTTCTTCACATCACCTTGGCCCATTATCTCTGTTCTCTTTTGGAGGTGGGCTGCGGATGTCCGTATGCCAGTCTGGGGGCAGCCATGCCCAATATCCCCTCTGCAGCAGAATTGAATGAGGTGTGTTTGGGGTTTTTGGTTGGTTTGTTTTGGAGTTTTTTTAACCGTTAACTTGTCTCAATCCAGATGGATGCTGAATCATATCAGTCACTGTGTGTGCCCAGCAGTTGTATCCATCTGCATTTATTGTATGCACACACATGGTACATGATGTTGCATGTACCCTGAGTATGTTTATGTGAACGATTAAAGGTTTCTTTAGTATGTTAAAAATTAATTCAATGCCAGAGTTATTACTGTTTTCCACCCCGCATAGCATAAATGACCCAGGCCTTGAGGAGCAAGTAGTTTGCTTCTAAGTGATAGAGAAGAAGCAGTCTTCCAGTGCGTTTCCCAGCTGTTAATAACTAACTGGTGCCTTGCTGTGTGCAGTAGTAACATTGTGGAGAAGCACCCAGTGAAGTACACTTTGGGGCACTGCAATTGAAATGATCACAGGCAGGTGCAAAAGTGTCCCTTCCCATATAACTAAGATGTTGTGTTTGAACTTGGATTTCTCAGTTCCAAGGAGATACCTGTGTAAGACAAGATTTCTTTATTGCAAGCCTTGGAGGAGCATCCTAGGCAACCTTACTATTTCCCTTGTACCTTAGAAGATTATATTAATGAAAGGATTTCGTGCCAGAACTGAACTTTTTGCCAACTGCGAATTGCTGGGTACTTTGGAGCAGTGATTGCAGTGAGCTGTGGCCCACTGGTGTTTCGCCATTGTTTCTCCTGGAGGCTGACGTAAAATTAACCAAGGGAGTGAGAATGAGGGCAGCGTACTTGGGAGAGAAGGAGGAATTATGCAAAAACCTGGCAGATTTTCTAGAGTAGAGAGATCAAACTAAGGAGCTTTACCGACACGCAGCAGTGTCAGGGTTGCTGACCCCTGCCAAGATATATGCCAAGTCTGGGGCTGGCTGTCTGCCTGTGGTATTGTTCTGATGGATTTTTCTATATAAAGCACTTTTTCATTAAAGAATGTTTGTATTGCATTCAAAGCCGGCTGCATAAATACCTATTATTAAAAAAAAAAAATAAAATTCGAACTCAAATCTTTCATGTTGTACTTAAGTAGGATTTTGGTTGTGAACCAGCATATTCAAATAGTGGTGACTGTCTTAATGAGACCTACAGGCATTAAATAGTCCATGTATCTCGCTGAAGTTTTGAAGTCATCCACTGAATTTGTAGATGTCGCTGGCTGAGTGCTTAGAAACAGAATTAGTTTGAAGTGGTAAAGCAGCTTTTGATGACCGTAACGTCATAGGTGGGTACATAAAGGAATACAGAGAGGCTATTTCAATTTCTGAATCTTAATGACCAAATGAAGTCAAGTTGGAATTGAAAAAGCAGGGAAAAAAAGTAAAATCAGTCCATCCATGAATAAAAGAGCAGGAGTGAGATGATGGCATCTGCTATTTCCAAGAGCTGATTATCATAGACTTCAGACAAGTTCACTTCCTTCACTGCAGACAAAGTCTCCTCTTTGATGGAACAGTTTTAAAATGCAAATCATGTCCAGGTGAACTTAAACATTTAAAACCTATTTATCTGATATAGTTAAAACACGAGTTATTAAAATAACCGTAAATGCTGTTGTCTTTTACATGTAAATTCAAGTCTACTTTCTCTCTAGTTTGATACAAATTGTATGTTTGTTTTACAAAAACAGAATGCGCCTAACACCGTTTCATAACCCAAGAAGAAATGAGGAGGAGTAGAGCGTGGTTATCTTGTTCCTTAAGCAGGTGTGGTTTGTGCTGTCACTGAACGGGCATGCTCATGTGTCGGGACAGGGGACGGGGACAGGAGGGCTGCTCCGCCTGGCTCTCCCTGCTGCCAAACCACAGCCAGAGCGTTTGCCAGCAGTTTTAAAGTTCAAGGTTGGGTTGTTTGGGTTTTTTTTGTGCCACCCAGGCTGGACGCAAATACTAGGCATCAATGGCAGAGAACCTGGTTTTCTACTGAAAAAGTTCTATCTGTGTTTCTTTAGCTCAAGGAAAATGGAGTTTCAGTTGCTGGGGTTCTTAATAGGAATTTTAATTTTAAGTTACATACCTTTATTTTCCCATCTGAAGTCCAACCTGATTATAGTGGCTGATGCCTTGTGAACTGCTGAAGCCAGAAAGCCCTGCTTTATAGTCTCGGAAAGCAGCTCTGAAATCCCAGCTTTCAAATTGTGTGAAGCATTAATCTCAAATTGTGGAGCAGAAGGGGAACAAGATGCTTTGTAACACGTCCTTATTTTTAAAGTCTGATATCTTTTTGTCATGACCTGAAGCACTTCAAATGATCCTGAAGAGCACTGCTACGTTTCTAATTGTTTGAGTGTTTGTCTTACGTCTCTGCGGGGACCTCTGTAGACAAACTCTTCCGCTAACTTGTTCCTCTCTGCGGTTGGAAGAGCTCCTGTGGGAGGGCACACATGGGAACGGTGGTTTCAGTCTTGTGCCTGCTTGCTCTGTGTTTTTGTTTTCAGCGAACTACAGGAAGGTTGGACAGTGATTGTAGAGCGTGCGATTATTATGTGTGGGTCTTGGAGGAATATTTATGCTCTATTAATGCATGTTTACATCTTGCAGAGGGAGCTTCTAGCTTTCTTGTGCGTAAACATCCCTGATTGATACTGAGGATGTGATACCTAGAAGACCCCATCTTTTTCATCTCCTTTGGGGTCTTGACTTGCAAATTTGGGGTGCTTGGGGTTAGAATAATGCGTTGTAACTGAAGCCCACAGTATTGTGGTTATTCCACAGAAACTGATGTATAAGTAGAACCCTGTTTCTCTTCACTAGGCATTGAGTAAATGATGCTGCTCGGTAGGAGGCCCCTAAGGACTGCAGCTTTGCTCTCCTGTGCGTTGTTCCTGACTTGCCTGTGAGAAACCTGTAAGCTCTTTCCGTTGCTCTTTATCTTCTGCCTTTCCATTCAAAACCGTTTAGCCCACAAGAAGAAGTGAATTGCCCAGAGATAAAGGCACAAGTGCTCTTATTTTCTTTGCTTTCCTGGTGAGACCTAAAGCAACATGTCTGTGGGCTCGATTCCTTTTCCTATTCCTTCTTCTGCGCGCAGTGCCGTCAGACCCGTGCTGCTCCGCTTTGTAATGGGGTAGGAATGTGGAGGGGTCAGTCACTGCGTCCCAGCTGAGGAGCAGGGGACTTCCAGCTCTGGGAACACAGCCTCCTTAGCCACTGTAGCACGGTCCTTTGTAATCATCTCATTAAACTCGGCGAGAGCAAGTACATGGTGGGATTTTGAGTCATAAGACTGATGCAACAGAATTGACAAGTAAGTACCCATTCCTGTGGTCAGTCATTTATATTTAACTAGGCAAAGGATATTCTGTTAGCAGTAAAAAAAATTGGTTTATGGAATTGTAATATTGTTTCAAAGCTCTCTTGCAATGTCAGGACTTCCTACCCATTGCGACTTAGATTAAATTGTTTTACTCATCCCACACTGGAATTTTTTTTTACTGAAATGGCTACATCACAAACGTTTGTCTGGATTTGTGGGGGGCCTTTATGTTGTTTCAAATGTATACCTGTACAGTGAGTTAATACAGCTTTTATGGAAAAATGGTCCCATGCTTATGTCTTACTTTTAGTGAAACAAAGGCTTGTAAATGAAAGACTGTGGAACAACTTCCATGATTGAAGACAGCACAGAAAACCGTGCTGATAAAAGAACTGCTTACTGCTGAAAGCCTGCCTTGTAGCACTGGATTAATTTCTCACTGATACCCTTGTTTAGGTGGTTTGGAAATGCTGCAGAACTAATAACTCGTATGTAATTCAGTGATGAAAACCCTTTTTCTATTTCACAGAAAAATCTGCATCTCCAAACCCCAGCCATTCTGTTTAAATATTCTATCTATTTTTCTGGAATAAAAAGGGAGGGAAGCGGAAGGCAACTGCTTGCATAGGTTCCCAAAAAATCTTTAATATTCCCCAGATGTATGAAAATGACAGATCCCATCGGTGGAATGAAAACACTAGCCAATAAAATCGGATTAAAGTTAATTTAAAACAGGATCCTGTAATTAGGAAATTCCTGCAAAGTTGCATGAACTTGTCATCGTAACATCTTCAGGCTACAAGCATGGTTTGACAGCCCTGCTGGGACAGAATTTGAAGTTGTTAAGCCTCACTAGAACACTTGTTTTTCTGACAGCTGAACAAATTACATCTGTAAAAGGCAGTGTGTAAAGGTAAATCATAGAATCATAGAATGGTTCAGGTTGGAAGGGACCTTAAAGATCATCTAGTTCCAAGCCCCCTGCCACAGGCAGGGGCACCTCCCACCAGACCAGGCTGCTCAAAGCCCCATCCAGCCTGGCCTTGAACACTTCCAGGGATGGGGCATCTACCACCCCTCTGGGCAACCTGTTCCAGTGCCTCACAGTGAAACATTTCTTCCTGATATCTAGTCTAAATCTACCCTCTTCCAGGTTGAAGCTATTATCCCTCATCCTATCACTATGTGCCCTTGTAAAAAAGCCCTCTGTATCTTTCTCGTAGGCCCCCTTCAGATACTGGAAAGCCACTATAGGGTCTCCCCAGAGCCTTCTCTTCTCCAGACTGAACAACCCCAACTCTATAGGCCTGTCTTCACGGGACAGGGGCTCCAGCCCTCTGATCATCTCTGTGGCCCTCCTCTGGACACGCTCCAACAGGCCCGTGTCCTTCTTGTGCTGAGGGCTCCAAAGCTGGATGTAAATGTTCTGGACCATCCATGCCTGTTCTTGTTCTGCTTGGCACTGTTTTGTTGACCACCTGTTAAATGAACCCTGTTTGAAGCTCCTTCTCCTCTAGGGATGGAAGGAGATGGAGGGCAGTGCTTTTGTATTTCAAGGTGCCCTTTTGGATCCAAGGAGACGAACTGTTCAGTGAGCAAAGCCGCCTGTCAGTTGGGAAGGACTATTAGACTATTGTCCAGTTTCTTTCTCTAGATGGAATTGAAAGGGACACAAACATCCTTCAACAAATCTATTTTCGTAAACCTACTGCAGCTGGAATTAGAATGTACCCACCCGTAAATCCTTTTAGCGGACATAGTGCCATTAATTTATTCCTCCTCTCAATATTGTTTAAAGAATCCTTACAAAGAAATAAAAAGCCTAAGGTTAGTAATGATAAATTCTTAATTTAAAATAGAAAAGAAAGGAAACCTCAGCAATGTGAAATTATCTTTCAGAGCTGCTGTAAAGCCCCTGCTGTTAAAATGAAGGTCTTAATGCAGCTTTAGTGGAGCAGAAAGCATTCTCGAAGCGTGCTTTTGAGTAGGAAGATCAATGCCAAATGCATTATTGGACTTTATGAGCTGCTTGAATCTTTAAGGTGTTCTGGAATGGAAAAATGTAATGCAAGGTTAGTTAAAATTATTTCAGAAAGTGCTGCCTTGCTGAAGTGTGTTCATTATGTTCCTGAGCCTCCCCGTAAAACACTCGGTGCTTTACGTTCTAAGGTATGCAATGACTTGCAGGGGTTTCTTTTTATGGGGTGCAAGGAAGGTGTGCTGAAAGTTACGACATGATCTATAATAGGCTCAAGCAAGCACATTTTGAATGTCCATACAAGGGTATATCCTGTAATGATGCCGTCAGCTTTTGGCACAGGAGGTCGGGGCCTGAGGGTGATGTGTGTAGTCAACGTGCAAATAACTACAGTAAGAATGGACTGGAGAGAAAGCAATTGTAACGCCACTGTGGTCTCTCTGTCTAGACTCTTTTGGGAAACAAAATAGCTGTTTTCAGTCTACTTCACATAATGTTGGGGTAATGGACCGTGACCCAGGTCTGGTGCTTGGATTCTAGAGATCCTACCATCTGGTGTCGAGACACCTCTCTCGATGGCAAGAGGGACTCTTCTGAAAACTCCAAAACCCCCAGCAGATAAGAAACCAAGGACTGCACTAGCTAGAGCCAATGATGGACAGCATGTGTTAGGGAGGCTTCACGGAGCTTTTATGAAGGGAAGTGTCATCTCACAAGCAACAAATTACTAGTAGTAAGCAGCGGCAGAATAAAAGGGAATCCTCATATGGCTAAGTAACTAGTTTAAGAATCATAGGTAAAACTGAAATGATCAGTTTTCTCAATGAAGAGAGTTATTAGTGAAGTTTCCTGATTTTCTTAGCTGATGATATTACTCTGATCAAAAGCAGTAACAACCAGGATCTGACAGAGGTGCAGAAGGACTTTGTGGTAGTGAAGCATAAACTGTGGAACTTTCATTGAGGAAAGATCTAGAATGACCTGGTGATGGGCTCGGAGCTAGCTATCACCATGCAGGTATGAGATGCAGGAATAATAGCACACTCCAGTCTGTGCCATTCCCGTTTCACCTGGCCGCAGCAGAGCAATCAGAAACCAACTAAATGTGAGATCTGAGTGCAGTGATGTACCGGAACTGAGCAAGTTGAACTCTGAAGTTACTAGAAAGGTAGGTATGGTTTCTGGTGAGAGGGAATTAGGGTTGCAACACAGTACGTACTTGGAGAAATCTTGGAAGCAGCTTAGTTTCTCAGAAGAGTTTAGGCTTAAACCTGGGGTGATGCTGCTGTTCAGTAAATCCCAGTGCCAACTGCAACTGGGTGTAGGAGGGCACATACTTAGACTGTGGTCAGTGTATAGACGCTGACAAGCGCATAGAGAAAGTGTACCCTTCCTGTGGAATAAGCTGGTCTGCATGTTTGGTATCTTCCCAAGATTTTATTCAAGAAACAAGCTTTATCCAGTTCTGCACTTGGTCCTTAATTGCATGGAGGTCATACCCTACTCACTCAGTGCCAAGACAGCGTGCTTTCCATTAGAGAGAGCTGTGATTTTTTGGCATAAACGGAGATAACTTAGATTTAGGATTTGACAGTTCCTGAGAAGCAACTTTCAGGATGCGGTGGGGGAGCCCAGAGTGCTACCCAGCTCCGTCACGCCAGGGCTGCATTGTCCATCTGTGAACTACGCCTCTCGCAGAGAGCTGCAGCCGGTGATCCTACCTGTCTCTGTTGGATTACCAGTGTGATTGTGGGGATGGAGAGATGACCTGATCTAAAGGAACTCTAAAAGCTTGCCTTATTTAGTCCAGCTAAACAAAGGCTGAGACTGGATGTATTTGTTCTCTGTAATGAATCAGAAGGATAAACATCAGAAATGGGGAAGAGCCACGTGAGGTAAAGGGCAAGACTAGAACAGGAACAGGTTGGTGTAAAGTGACTATGGATGTTTATCTACTGGAAGTGGGGGGGAAGGTTCCTTCACCCTTGCAGCAGTCAGGTCTGGAATGGTGTGCCGGTCAGTCACGGGAACAAGAACACGGCAAGATGGTGCTTGATGGCGCTTATAAAAGAGGTTATAAAACAATTTGTCTGTAGTGAATGCCACGCAGTAGCCTTTCTAGTCCTGCTACAATGTGAGAAGGTAAGATACAAATTGTAAATAAATCAGTCTTTAGAACAGCCTTATCACCTTAGAAAATGGGAAGTGGGAAATTAATTCCTTTTACTTAAGGGGTGAGCTGCATACCCAGTTAAACCTCCCAGACAAACACAACCTCATTAGAGCTATGCTTGGCTGCTTATTCGCTTGTGACAATTGTGATTAAACACTTAGGAAGACAAGGCTCGTTTAGTATTCCCTGGTGGGCATTTGGTTCGGGCATTATGATTTTGACTGAAAAGCAGCTATTGACCAACACTGAATTTAGCTGTATTGGAAAAGGAAGACCGATCAAAAGCAGTGGATAACAGCAGACTGAAGGAAGAGGGTAAGGTCCTATCACTCCTACCAAGGAGGAGCTGGGAAATACTCTCTCTTCCTTCTCTTTTATTACTTGCTCACAAGTTCCTAGGTAGGAGCAACCTTGTATTTTTAGCTGAGGCTCAGGGTCCTGCTTGGGTGAATAGCCTGCCGTCTGTAATTACCACTTAAAACCCCTCTGAGATGGGTGCAAGAGCCTAGTAAAAGGTAGAGGTACAATTACCTGCGCCTTTCACTATGCTGAACACAATAATAGGTGATAAATACAAATCTGAAGTATTGGGTTCTGCTGTCTGATGTTACTGGATATTCTGTCTGGATAGATAAGCATCCATAAAGCTTTGCTCTTAGAGAGCAGTGTGGCTGGGGGTTTCACAATAGAAGTGTTCGTTGTCTGAAAAAAAAATGTTGCTTTTTTGTTTTCATAGGCTTTGAATATACCTGATTTCTTTATTTATCAGAGCATTTAGTCTGATTTCCTGAAAAAAAGGCACTCTGCTGTTCACATCCCCTTCTGTCTCATCCTTTATCACCTTCTGTCCAAAAACTTTTGAAACTCTCTATCAAATTTGACAGATGAAAAAAGGTCTTCAAAACCTAACATTCCTACAAGTTCTGGGAAGCTTGAGGTGACAAAGGTGGGGGGGGGCGGGGGGGAGACACGACAGACAAACCCCCGAACCTCACGTTCACCTGGAGTGAAGGCAGCACCGTCACGTTTATCTTGCATCTCTTCACTTTGTTCTGCTCATCTTACTGGCTGTCAGATCAGCGCCCACATTTCTGAGCCAGCCGTGGCATGTGCTGTTCCGTGCCCAACTTTGGAGGATTTATGAAGAACCTGAAGATACTGATGGGGAACATAGATCGGAAGGTACTTAAAGGGAGCAGAGGGAGACTGTGAGATAGAAAATACAAGAGGCAAGTAGGTGAGGGAAGGGGGAAACATGCCTGATTTTTCAAAATCATGTTTCATTAGGTCTAGTAATTCTGGAATGGCTCGTATTATGAGAGGAAAGTTGTAGTATCTATGTAGTGCTCTGAAAAAGGGCTAAATTCCCTTTCAGGTGGTAAGGTGTATTCCTTTATATGAAAAGGATATATAACTAAGATCAATAGAATGTTTTGGCGTTTTGTTTTGTGTGCGTTTGTTTTGGTTTGGGTTTCTTTGGGGGTTTTCTTTTTTCATAGAATGGTTTGGGTTGAAAAGGACCTCCAAAGATCATCTAGTCCACCCCCCCTGCAATGAGGGGGGACATCTTCAACTAGATCAAGTTGCTCAGAGCCCCATCCAACCTGACCTTGAATGTTTCCAGGGATGGGGCATCTACCACGTCTCTGGGCAACCTGGGCCAGTGTTTCATCACCCTCATCGTAAAAACTTTCTTCCTTATATCCAGTCTGAGTCTAACCTCTTTTAGTTTAAAGCCTTTACCTGGTTTTGTTTGGTTGGGTTTTTGGTTTGTTTTTTTAGTGGTTTATTGTTGTTGTTTTTAAATGGGGTGAATGAGATTACTGTATAGGCATAAACCCACATTATATCCCAGTTCTGTTGGTCTGTAAGAACTGGGATGAAATTTAGGCAAACTGAAGGTGATGAGACAGAACCAGGCAAGATAGCCAGGTGCTGCAAAGTGTTCTATTACAACATCTTTTGGGAATTTAATTTGAATGGATTTTTGTATTTCATAAGGTAAGTGCAGTATTGCTTAATTAAGTGCAGTGGCTATATGGCCACTGACCTGTGTTGCTAAAGCCTCTTGAAAGCAGTGGTAGGCTGTGATGTTACTACCAGGATACCTGTGCATGTAAATCTAGTTTTATATTGTGCTAGGTTGTGATGTCTTTGGATTTCTAAAACAGAGCAGGGTTATTTCTGATTAAGGGTAATCTTAAAGCTGTGGAGGTGGGGTGGGCGTTTTTCCCCTCATTTTACTCCCGACTACAGGATCAGAAGTTTAGCCAGTGCTGATGTTGCAGACATAATGCTGATAGAGATCTTCTTTCCTGGTGGTTGAAACTGAAGTCCTGATTGAGATTTTTAAGCCTTTCTTGTTAATCCTAACCACATACCAATCTCATGTTTATCCTCATTTTCTTCCGTAGTTTCAGTAGATAACATTCTTATTCCTACTTCATAATAACCTGTTACACAGCCTAGACTGGTACCGTTCAGGGAACTGCTGCTTTTTATGCAGATACTGAGAGCAATACTAACAGCAGGAGTATTTAAGTGCCTGTGATGCTCTGATATTCAGTTAGGTAGAGATATCTCTATGTGTCCTTCTAGTACTTCCTGACATTCATTTTCCTTTAAAGGTCTCAAGCTCAACACTTAAAAGCCCTGGCCGTAATTATTCTGTTTGGAAAGTTGCAGAAATTCTGTATGGCATCTAAGGACAAAGTTTCACCCTTCACTAATGAGAACAGTGCATCAAAAGCAAAAAGATTTCAGTAGTTATGGGATGCTATGATGAAATGCTCATCCTGTAAATCTGTGCAGCTGAGAGGCAATGAAATTAAGAAGCAGCTGGTGAAATGCAACATAGATTGAATTTGCTACTAATAATTATGAGCCTGTTTGAGCTGAGCGCTTTTCCCCTTCACGCATGCCTTGGGAAGTGTCAAACCAATGAATTATTCTTCTTACCAAGAGCAAAGGGTAACTTCTACTACTGTATTTTCTATTCAGTGTGTTTTTATTGGATGTAAAACAGTCGCAGAGAAAGTAATAGAAATACCACACATGGCTGAGGAAAAGGAATCTGCAGATTTTATTGCATTCATCCAATTACTGACATTGCAGCCCCGATTGTAAATCTTTGGACACGCACACTGGCGTCTTGTGAGGTTTCTCAGTTGCCTCCCATAGGAATTGCCAGACAAGGTCATACCCGAGGTCTGTCCAACCCAGCATCACATCTTCAACAGTGGTAGGGACCGGATACTTTAGGGAAACGTGAAACAAGGATTTGTATGTATTAGGACCCATCTTCCTACTAGATCCCATCCTGGTCTACAGTAGAGAAGGTTGGATGTACAAAGCCTTGTGCTCTCTCACTGTTTGATGCTGCTGTCCTTACTCAGAAAGCCTTCTGGATAGCAATGCAGGAACCTTGCTGGTCACTTAGCTCTTCTTTGGTGGCTCAGCATGAATCTAAGTTGTTTTAAGCTTGTTTTTTCCTGAAGGGGTATTTTGGATAGTGGTACAGTGCCATCTGTAGGGAAGTAGTCAAAGAAGCACAGAAAGGCATAAACTGGAGTGACTGTGTAGGTATATGGATGGTAAAGAGTATGTCCCGCTGCTCCCCGCTCAGCCATTGTATTACATCCATGCTTGGATTTTAGTGGGAATAAACCACACTCTTGCCCTCAAGCAGCGCTCGTTAGGCTCAGTGCTGCTTATCGGCCCCAGGACACCCTGTGTGTGAAAGCCCAGCAGCCAACCTGAACTAAAACAAAAAGAGGTCAGGAGCTGAAGAGTTGATAAATGAGGCCAAAAGGCCGAAGTACTTGTAGTTTCGCTAACAGATTATTTGCGTAGATGATTTAAGTGAAATGCTGGCGTAGCAAAGATTTAACTTCTCTGCCTGGGTTCCAGTGTGAAGTTAGCAAAAGCATGTAACTCCCATGGGAAACCCGTGTATGTGCTAGGCACAGACTGGCGAACAGGGGCATGGGCTTCATGTCCCCCAAGCAGCCACGCAGCGCTGGAGGTACTGACTGTGGCATCGCTCTTATAGCTGAGCCTGAACACAGCCCACGCGTTGCTTCAATTCACCTTGCGGGTCCATGCTGAGTGGGCATCTAAGAGCTGTTTGTAGGTATTTGAGGAGTATAATAACCCAGGGAAGAAGGTTTCCACCAGTGCTGCTGGGACAAATATAAAAGATGCTAAATAAAGAGGAATGTAAGCTGAGATCATCTGCAACACAATAAAAAAATTAATAAAAAAAATAAAAAAAAACCACAATAAAAATTGTTTTGCAACCACAGGTGACATACAGAGTTTCTCTTTTGAGAACAACCATCTAAAGAACTTCACTTCCCCTTTCCCTTTAAATATATAGATATGTAGGAAGGTTAAGACAGTACTTTCCAGACAAGATGCCCAAATTTTTCATTTGCCCAGATGCCACCTTTCTTTCTTTTCCAGTTTATTGTCTTTGCATATGAGGTTCTGAAAACACATGTCTCATATTACCCATATCTCACAGATTTGTCTCTTGCGTTTCAGGCAAGTCCTGCAACCTCCTGCTCAGGGCATGTGAAGTGTTGATATCAAGACATGCTAGCTTTGAGTCTACCACCATTTAAAGAGTTCTTTTGGTCCCAGTGTGCTAAGCAGTGCATTAAATGCCCTCATCACTTTGAGAGATAGAGCTCCTAGCAAGAGGCTGTGAAATTAATGTTTCCTTTGTAATCTTCGTCTTACGGGGGATTTGTCATCTTCATTTGTGTACAGTGCATCACCATAGAGGAGGCTTCAGGGTAGTCTCTGTGGTCTACAGTTAGAAGCAAGGCATTTCAGGTTGTGTGGCTGCTGATTAAATGCAATTGCTCCGAGTAGTAAAACAGCCTTTCTCATGCTGAGGACAGAGATAAGTACCTGGACAGGTGCTGTCTGGACTCCAGGTTTCCCGGCTCTCTAATGTTTGATGTGTTCACGAAGGCAATCCTTCCCCCTTGCTTGTCTCCTGCCCTCTGTCCCCTGGACCTGCACTGAGCTGGCACGTTTTGTTTACATTAAATAAGATGTCCTTGTGCCTGACGTTCCTGCAGAATTGGAGGTGGCTTCAGGCAAGTTCCTTTCAGAGCTCTTAAGGACTTTCCCCTGGACCCTGTGAGGTAATTGAGCATTTGTTTCTCCAGACCTCTGCAGGACCAGCTGAGGGTGATAGCTCTGGACGCCTGCTCTTCCCTTTCAGCTCTCCCCAGGTCTCCGATAGTGGATGCTTCCAAGGGAGGAGTTTTGCACCTTGTGTAGGAGTGTCAACCCTTGCTCAGAGTCGTGTTCTGAAGGACTGAGTTCATGTGGACATCAGAAAACTCCTGTGGAAGGAGAAGCAGAAGCAGTTGGGGGAAATCCTCTACCTTCTAAGTAAAGGTGACTAAACATTAGGTGGGAACTCTTGGGGTGGGAACGGAGGGCTCTTTTTGTTGACAGAAGTCTGCTTTTGAATTCAGTTTCTTCAGGAGAAAGAGGAAGACTGTCAGCTTCCAGGAAAATAAAATAAAAATAATTTTCTAGCTATTGTTTTGCCACTTGAGATTATCCAAAAGCTACTGCTCTGGCAAGGGTATGTGTAATACCGTTAACTCAAAACTGCCCCTTAGTGAAATCTTGGTATTGAGCAGTCGGTGGTAGGCAAGACGTGCCATGGCATTCTGTTTTCCATCTTAGTTAAAAAAGGGCTTAGAAATACTAGTTTAAAACATCAGTGATTATGTGTTTTAATGACAAATCTCACAAAGTTGAGTCCAAATCCACAATTAGATATTTGAGTATATGTACCCTGTTTTTTGAAAGCCAGCTTTCAAGTTAACTTGGGATCTGCATGGGAAAGGGGTTTTTCTTCTCCTTTACCAAGTCAGACCTACCAATTTCCCTGTCGATGGAATGTTTCATAAATTAGTGCTTTTTGAAAGACAGGGTCAGGAAAGGGTCAGCTTAGGTTTATGATGGAAACTCAGTGACATCTCAGGTTTGGAGTGAAGGCCGTTCCTCCATGGTGAGATTCCCCAGTGGGCCAGGGAGCGTGGTCTCCTGTGCCTTGTGGCACAGTGTCCCTCACCCAAGTATGGGCACAGGACAGGCTGCAAAGGGAAGGTGCACATGCGGACGCTGTGCATGGGGTGGAGTCCTCTGGCTGGAAGGTCACTGACTACTTCTCGGAGCTGGTAGTAGAATGGCCCAGAGGTCTGAAGCCTCACCGCCTAAGGAGATGGGGAAAACAGGTAGTGCACCTTGACGCAAGCGGTGCAAGACTTAATGGCTGTGAATGGAACAACTTACCGGCAACATTTTCCATTTGCGGCTCCATGTTGAGGTAATTAGCCCAATGAGCTCAAACTGCTGGAAAACTGCAAGAGCAATGGAAAATAAAAAGGTCACTATGCATTGCAGGGGTTAAACAGCTAGACTTAAAACCCTGCAGCTCTCCAAATTAAAGGGAAAACTACAGTCATTCAATAGGTCTAATACCTCTCAAAAGGACTTCCAAGATGCTTATAACTTTTGCTTGTCTCTCTCAGTTTCATTGCTTGAATCAGAATTGTTTATGCTTCTCTTTTAAGTTTGCCTTTATCTTCGTGGTTGATGAAAACTCATCAAGGAAGAGTTCAGTATACCCCATAATTATGCGTGTTAGGGCCTGGTTTCAACATCCATGCCAAAAGTAACAAACAGCACAGTGCCCCCTCTTCAGCATCCCCTTCCCACCAACCTCATGGCAAATAACTTCATTTTTAAAATAGTTTAAAATATATTAAAAAAAAAAAAAAAGACAAAGCAGTATGTGTCCTCATGGCAAGTTGAGATTTCCCATCTGTTTTCTGCTTGGAGCTTGCTTCTTTAAAATACCCAAATTATGGATTCTGGCCTTGAAAATTTCGTTTGACTCAGAAGATCTGGTACTTAGCACTGGTAAGGTGAACAGGGGAGCTGGCGTAGATGGGGAACGTCCTGAGGTTGTTTTTCTCTGCCATGAGCTCTAGAGTGTTTCCCGTGGAGGAGGCTCAGCTCACAGGTATCAGTTGATGCTGTTACTTTCTGAGGCTAAGAAGAGGATTAGAGTAAAGAGGCTTTCAGTAACTGAGCATAATTGCGCTAGAGCCCTTCGTAGCGGAAATAGAAAACTGCCGATGAGAAGCTATGAGGGGATCGGAATTCGGAAAAGCAAATTTACCCGCACACCTACTCTTCCTTAAAATCTCTGTTACTCTCTAATTCTCCTAAAGGGACTGTGTCAGTGTTTGCGTTGGTTGATCTACTGTGCTGTCGCTGCCGCGCAGAGTCGAGGCTTTCTTCTGCTGCCTCAATTTACCTGGAGGATGTGTTATTTTTGGAGAAGAGGAGCTAGAGCTCCTGGTTTTGTTCATTTGATCTTTCTCTCCTTCGTTTAATTTCTGTCTCCTCTCCTTTCCCCTTAATCCAACATGATTTTTTTATCATTTTAGATGTGTTCTTTACCCTGAGGAGCT
Source organism: Rissa tridactyla (assembly GCF_028500815.1). Lineage (NCBI taxonomy): Eukaryota > Metazoa > Chordata > Aves > Charadriiformes > Laridae > Rissa > Rissa tridactyla. The sequence goes on from NC_071471.1 coordinate 59,032,316, forward strand.
CTGCAGTTTTTAGCCTGGCTGTTAATGACAGTAGAAGTGAAGAAGTGACCTGCAAACCCTCAAGTACAGCCCCCTTTGCCCTTGTCTCCCCTCACCCTTCTTCAGTGAGTACCACTGTTGTTGGGAAGGGGAGTTTGCACGTCCTCTGTGCCTTGTTTTTCCCCACATGACAGGCTTGTGACAAGCAGTACTGATCATTTCCAACAAAGGATTATAAGGAAAGGAAATTCATACGCAGCTCCAATTCCCCAGAGCGGGGAGGACAAGACAGGAGCTGTGTGTACAATCATGTTAGGGACAAGTGAGCCATAGTAGGTTTCTCATCAGCTCTTGAATGTAATTAGAGCCCAAAATGGACCCTAAAACTTCTTTTGCCTTGGTTTTTCAACACTTGAGAAATGTCATTTATTGGGGTGGGGAAAAGCTTGTTGCCACCTACTAACAAATGAAATGTGGAATTGGGTGAGCAAAGATTCTTTTAGGGAAACAGTTGAACCTTATACTGACTTAGGTCTGATAACAAAGCTTATCTCTGCACACTTGAGAAGCTGCAGCAAGTCCAGTGGCTACTCTTAACCACACATTTGCATTGGTAAGGGGCTGTTCCATCCACTCCATGGAAACAAAACCACCCTGACTGACCAACATCTCTTGCGAGACGGATCTGCGTGCTCCTGCCTTTGAGTTGATGCCCGTGCTGGTACAAGCCGGGGTGATGGATGAATGAACGTGCAGGGCACATGCCACACCAGACCGCAGTCTCTTTACCGCTGTGAATCTGTAACTGGTCAGCGATTAAGATGTCTCCATTCAAGGACAGCAGCGTGGCTACAGTGCAGTGTATCATATCCCTGCATTCAAAACCTTCTCTAGTTAGAAAACTGCAAAGAAATGTTGGAAAAGTTAAAAAACAAGAGTCGTCTTTCTGCATCATTTGGGGTAAACTGCCTGATAAAAATTACTTGTTCAGGTAGGATTTTCTAGCATTTTCTATTTTGCCTGCTTTTAGTATACATGCCAAACTTTGGTTACTCTAATGGGGATAAGAGAGAGGATCTGTTCCTTTTGCTTGGTAATCTCAATTAGTGAAATATGAGTTGCTTGGTTTGCTAACCTAGTGATGTTAGACAGGACTTGTATTTCATAGAGTAAAAGCTGAGCAGGGGGGTTGATAAGGTAGGAGAATCCCAGGGCTGGCCAGCTTGTAATAACACAGTTGTAATGCCCTCTCTCTCTTTGCTTGAAGACCTGGCACAGGCTTGCACTCCATGTATGAGCAATGTCTAGGAACATGTTGAAGCAGGGTCCAAAGCAGAAGTCTCTCACTTGCCTTTCATTTTAGGCCACTGAGTTCCCTTCTGCATTGTCCTCATCAGAGTTAGCAGGCCAAACCCTTATACTTGGGATAGGGTTTGCCAAACCATCAAACAGAATTCTTCTTTCATGCAGATTCATCTGTCTGGAGGGATAGTCCCTTATCGTAGAATCACAGAATAGTTTGGGTTGGAAGGGATCTTTAAAGGTCATCTAGTCTAATCCCCCTGCAATGAGCAGGGATATCTTCAACATAGAATCATAGAATAGTTTGGGTTGGAAGGGATCTTCAAAGGTCATGTAGTCCCTGTACATAAAGAGCACAGCAAGCACCAAATCTCAGTGCCTGGAGTCCCACCTGCCAAGCAATGATCTGGTACGTTGAGTCAGGACAGTTCGCAGGAGAGCCCCACGTGCTGAGGCTTGGGCAGCTTTCAGCCTGGTACTCTATGTGCGCCTTCTCCCACCGGGAGCCACAGGTCACATTCCTCTCCAGCTCTTACTCTAAAGCAGGGGGCTTTGGTTGCCAAATAAGTCCTTTCAGGCAGGAAGGAATGTTTTGTGGAGGGGATTTACCTGTTAGTGGATTAGGCTATCCCAGAGTCAGTGGCCCTGCCAGCTCCACAAGAACCTGCCCACTGCTGCGTACTTTGAAAGCTGTTTCCTCTTGCAGCTCCTGCGACCAGGCTCTGCCCGACCCTGCTGCTAGTTGGCAATGTGCTCATTTCCCCCAAGGGAAGTGTTGAGCAGGTAAGCCTAGGAAGGATGCTGGTCAGGGCTGCTGTTTTCAGGGATATTGTTATGTCTTTCAGATGGGAGATAGGAGCCTGACTTTGACAAGACTTTATAGCCCATTGTTGATTCTGAAGCTGTCCCAGGACCTCTGAATGACCAACCGTCAATTAACTCTGACCTCTTGTGGTTTCAGAATCTGCATCCAACTGCTGAGGTTTCACTCTCTCTGTCTCACCCCCCTGACCGAAGTTCCTATTTTTAAGTAGGGATGGAAGACCATGGTCTTCTGGAATTCATTAGCTTCCCCCCAACCCTGCCACTCTCCCCAGCTCCTTCCCCATCTATCAGAGACATTGCTGTATTAGTGCGACTGGCTCGTCCGGTTCATCGCTGTAGTTGTACCTCGGGGCTGCAGCTTGAGAGACCTATGCTGCCTTCGTGTTGTGCTGAAGCATCTCAGTACAGAAGTGGACATCGTTGACTTACAAAGCACCTTCCAAGCCCAAACTGCCTGGTCTTGGTGTGTTCTCCCTTTGCCATGGCTCGCCCTTCCTCTTCTGTTCATGTTTTTGTTTTTCTTAGGAACATCCAGTGGTGTGGTTGACGCCCTGTGGGTCAGGGTAGAGCTACAGGGGTTCCTGCAGCTCCTCGCTCAGCTGTCCGGCTGCCCACACCACACTTGTTTTCCCATGGCAGCCCGACCCCCGGCTGTCCAGCTCAGCCTCTCCACCGCCCACCCGCTCGGCAGAAACCCCGGGGGCTTTAGCTCTCCTCAGAAAGCGCTAACTCGATTATTGGACTTTGGATTAAAGTAAAGGCTCTGGGAGCAGAGCACAGATCACAGCGTTAGTCCACTGAGACGTGTGCTTAGCAGCAGGGGTGTGTTTCCTTCGGGTTTCATATTTTGGTTAGAAATGCTTTCTTTTGGGGGCCAAATTGTCATTCTCAGACACTGTAGTCAGTCTTACTATCAGCCTCACGAAGACGGCATGTCTAAAGGAAGTGACAGAAATAGATAAGTTTGTTTCCAAAACAAAACCCTTTGGTCCAGAGAAAAGATACCTGCCTCTTGGGAAAGACGAGAAGGCTCCCATCTCTCCTACTTGTCTGAGCTCAAGGTCTCTCATCCTTTGTCTTTGACTTGTTTCCCATCGCTTATCGTTTACTAGAAAAACATTCCAGCATGCGTGCAAAGTTAGACCACCAAAAAAGATGAAGAAGAGATGGATGCACTGCTGCTCCTCTATTTATAGGAAGAGAGAGACGAACCAAAAATGATATGGGAAAATTCAAATCTTTAAATACTCTGGGAGAGATGGATGGAAAAAGGGCTGCTTTCATTGTTCACAGGGTTCAGGAGACTTTCTCATGAACAGCTTGGCGTAACCCCCTGGGCAACTCGCTTGTATGACTGGGATTTCTGTGCACAAACCCCCCTCGTGTTTCTGGAGTATCTTATTTGCTTCAACAAATAACTGCCACAGCAGTTGTACCTTCTTGTCTTAGCATGTTCTTACCTTCCTTCTTAGTGCTTTCTATGCTCGTCCTCTGGTGTAACTTGCACGCCTATATTAGCACTTCTGATCATTTCACTTGTATTCATGCTATTTTTTCTACCTTAGGTTTGCACATTTTCATTCTGGTCACAATTTTGTAATCCTTTATACGCTTGAAGATATTCCCTCTCTCCTTTGAGAACATTAGGCTGCTCTAAGATGTCTTTTTCTCCTGTCAGTTCAGTGAAACCTCTTTCTCAAGCTACTTTCTTGCTGTCTGTGTTTTCCCATGCCATTTTTTAACCTTGTTCCAGAAGCACTACCATCTACTATCAAACCTCCTCCACTAATGAAGTTTCACTAGCCCTGGTGTTTGGAAAACACATCTGCTTCCTTCATCTTCGACAAAAGAATTGGTTTATTTGCTTGCAGATGAATGGTTGCTCTCGATTAAGGATTTCAACTTTGTGCTCTCTGCTCTCACCTCAGACCTGCTGCAAGGGGCGAAGGAGCTGTGTTCAGTTTGGATTTTTCGGAAGAGTGTTTCATAGCAAGGCGTTAAAGTGGGAAGCGTGAGGAGAGAGGGCGATGCTGCCTCAAATGCAGTGAGGAGTTTCAGGCACGCGACTGAGGGTGGGAACTGCGGTGTCGCCATCGCAGGTGAGATGCAGGGTGGGCAAGAGCTTCCTGTTTGTTCTGGTATCCTTTTAAATGTCTCACCCCTGCACATCTAGAGTTGTGTCGACCTCGGCTGCACTTTCTGCCATGAGCTCTTTCGCGCTGCTCCCTTTGCCCATAAAACCTTTCCTAGCGTTATCTGCCAAGCGTTCCCCTCGCATCACCTCTGTTGTGACACCTGCAGGAAACAGCCATTTCGCAATGGCCAGACCACCAGGCCAACTTGCCGGTATGTCTATCTACTAAAAAGGTATGTCTGGTGAAACACATCGGTGCTTGAGACAGTCATACTGTCCCTGCCATCATCTCCCCAGTCCTTCTGCCTCCTCCTGCCTTGCCCGCAGTGGGGCTGGGGTACACTGGCCTCTCTTATCCCCACGTTGCTGTGGCTCCCACTGTGGATTGCTGTACAGGGGCAGGCAAATTACTAGGTAGTCTAATGAGCTAGGGCAGAGATGGTGGTTTGAGCAATGATTTAAGTGCTACCACAGTGGAAATAACATGAATCTCGTTTGCAGTTCCCAGAGTTCCTGAGTTTCCTCTTCTTCCCCCTTCCCTGTATTTTGTTTCTGTTGATAAGTCTCTAAATGCCGCCTTTAAAAAAACCACTGCTGCCAACCACTAATTTCAGCTTTCCTTAGAAATACACCCGCGTGGGATTCAGCGCTCGGGGTCCCTCCCAGGGTTGTTTCTCTTCTCGCTTTCTGCCCAGAGGAGCCCGGGGCGATCTGCTCAGTGATACGCTGCTCTGTGCCCTCCCTGCCCTGGGGGCTCCGCTGCTTTTGTGTTCTGTCATTTGACCACTTCATGTGGTCATATTTGTCATGTGAGCTCTTGCTAATGTCACTGGGAAGAGTATATTTTGCAGGGACCTGTAACAATTTGATTGCAGTCTTGGTGTATGGTATACGGTAAGGAAGATTGCTTAATATCTGGATGAAAAACTTCCAGAAAATAATGTGGTCTGGTGATTTTTTTTAGCTTGCATCCAAGGACTATTTCTGACGTCTCAGTAAAAGGTATCTTAAAAACAATAAGCCTCTTGTCAGTAGAGAGCTCAGCTGTACAGAGTTCTGCACTCCCACTGAGTGTTTTTACCAGCCCACAAATTGAAAAAGGTTGAAGGCTATTGTTGCAGTCAATTTGGCAGATCATTTCCTTTGAGTTGTTACACTGCATAAATATTTTGCTGTCCTGCCAAGAGCTGTTGTTCTGCCAGACATGTCATCATGTCAATGAATAATAGATCTGAGCTCCTGATCACTTGTGGTCGTAAAAGAACTTGGTGTTCCTTTGAAGCTGGGTAGGTTTGAAGTTCCTGGTCCCAGGATCTAGAACTAGAACTAGTCTTGTGGTCACCACACTGTGATCTAGTCTTGTTCTAGACTTCCCTTGTACCGTGCAGCTGAACCTATTATATAGTTGTTAATTTTTGGCCAGCAAGAAGGTGGTGATATTGTGAAGTGGGACAGAGATCTGTAAGATTTTTGTGAGGAACCTCTGAGATTTCACTGCTTCAATTGTGCAAGGGCATTTATTCATCCTCAGTCACGTTGGCTTTTTTGGGTATTTGATGCAACAGGTGTTAGAGGGCAGGAGACAAGACAGCTTTTGCATAAGAAGGGAATCCAGCTGCTGTGGAAGTAAGCAAGTGAGATGCCACCAGCCTCTAAAGATTGAGAGGAGGCAAATTCCATTCCTGAGAGTAATTCATCTTCATTTCTGGAAAGCCATCTGCCACTCCTGCTCTACAAAGCTATTGCGTGAAGCTCTCCACTAAGCTGTATGGACGGCGCTTACTCCAACCTGTCCCCTTTCAGACCCCTCTCTTGGTCGCTTTTTCTGGTTGATTCCAGCATGTTACGCAAAGTTGTAACCCTGAGATCCAGGGCTGGGTATGTCATTATTTCAGTAGCTCTATTGCATTTTAGAAAAAAACCTTGAGCTACTTATTGTCCAGGTCATCCAAGGGTTCTTTCTATTGATGGTAATTGTTGTGAAACTGCTGTGGAAGTTCCTGGCCTTTATTGCTGAAAACTCTCCTTTTCATGAAAACCAGGATTCTGTACAGCTTAAACACTGAAAGATATTAGTCAATTTTACATTTATCTTTTGGTTAAATGCAAGAAATGTGGTGTTTGGGACACCAAACCACAGAGAAGTAATTAGAGAGTAAAATCCAAACCCCTCAGACTTGTGCAAATAAGTCTTATGAAGAACTTTTATCACCTTCATGTAACTATCAAAGTATATTTATTTTATATAGAAGGGGCATTATAGTGTGGAGCACTCTGGCAAGGGTAGCAGTTGTGGTAGTCATTTGAAACGTTTGCTCTAACAGAGCTTTAAATGCCCAGGACCTTAGTGAAGCTCATGGGCTTTTGTTCCCCAGGAGTTGGGCTTTGGACCTCAAGAAGACCTCTTTGTGCCTCACTGTTGGTTCATGACAGAGATTTTGCTGGATTGGAGGAGAAAAAAAAAAAGATGTGGACTAGATGTTTCTTCAGTGAGCCTCTTGGACTCGTCTCCTAGTTTGTTTATTTTGTTGTGTATTTCTTGTGTCAGAGAAGTTCTCAAGGGAATTTACCATTCAGCATTTCATACAGAGATTACCATAAATCCATGGGTTTTTTTTTCTGCTTTGTCTACTTTATGGCAAAGCTCACTGGAACTCTAATTCATTTTTTTGTCGTGTGTGACTTCAGTTCCATGAACTAATATTAGTTATACAGTGAGGAGACATCTATATATAAACACAGAGTTTTGTATGTTTCCATATATACTCATGTTTCTATATATAAGCAAAATGCTTTCATAGGAATATTTAAAAATATTTGTCACATTTTGTCGTGTATTTTATGGTGGGAAAGTGTAATCGGAAAAAATGCATTTAGATCTTGTGGGACAGTAAGGTAAAATAGCTACTTGTGTGAACTGGATCTTTTTTTAGATGCAGGCGCTACAGAAATAGCCAAGTGATAGCCCCACTGTGAACTCAAAATGCATTTCCTTTTCGCCAGGGTTTGCTGGTCTGTTTGTCTAACCCTTGTAAGGACAGGGATGCCGTGTGCGGAGCCGGACTCCCGGCTTCTGCACGGCCTGGAAGGACGGGGACCTTCGCGTGTATTAAACCTGGTGCGTGTAAAGATGCAGAGCAGTAGATCATACGTAGCCCATCTTATTTAGACTAAGCATGTATTTGAGCTCTCCTTGGAAATACATGCTGTCTCAAGTAAATACATTGTGCACAGTATAACGTAGGGGGGGTTATAATCAATTTTATTCACGGCTTTCTAGCAAATTCGTGTTTTGTTTTTTTCTTTCCTTTTTTTGTGAAGAAATGGCAGCTTCTTTCCTGCAAGTGGAAATTTTCACAATATTTTGAAGTTTATTCTGTCCTGCCATTTGGGGGGCTGGCTTAGGGTGTGCACTGCTACTGCTGTGGGGGAGGTTGCTCGAGAGGGATTTGGGGTTTTTGCCTGGTGGGTTTTTTGTTTTGTTTTGTTGGTTTCGGAGGCTTGTTTGTTTGGGTTTTTTTCAGTTTACTCTTTGTTTTTTCCTTAGGTGACCTAGTCCTCCATAGCTTTGAAAGTCATTGAGTTAGAAAAGTCAGAAATACCACGTTTCTGAAAGTTTCATGAAAACGTGGTGTGTGGGTGAGAGGAAATTTTTCCTGTTGCTCCCTCTGAGGTAGAGATGAGAGCTCAGCCCTGACCTGGTCGGTGAAGGCAGCGTCACTTGGCCAGTAGCTGCATTTGAGAAGGGACCTTTCCTGAACAGGCAGAAGATGCAGGAAGAAGCCCAAGACCATTGCGGGCCCCAGGAAAGGGTCTGGGGGGAAAGGCACGGATGTGTTGCTATTGCAGTAGGAGATCAAGAGGGCAAAGTAAGGGTATTGCAGGGGGGAAAGACAGGAAATGTTAGACGCATCTGTTTTTAAAAAAAAAAAACAAAAACAAAACAGCAAAACCCATATATATATATATGTATGTATGTATATATGTGTGTACAGATATATATATACACACACACACACACAGAGCTGTGAATCTTTGGCTTTTCCAAACTCTCTCATGCCCCTGTCCTTGGATATTCTCCTGTGAACCACATACAGCGACACGCATCCGTTCTGCTGTTGTTAATATGCTAGATAAATACTGTTGTTTATAGTATAGATTTAAGGGCAAGTCCTGAGAGCCTAGCGGGCTGGTTTTCTGCTTGGGGTTCGTGTTGATGTTTTTGTATGGGCATGCCCTGAATGTTTGGATTTACAAGCAGTCACGGAAAATAACAGTGAAGCGTGCATATGTATGTTGCGTGACCTAGTTGCCCATGTCTTTTCTAGCAGAAGTTAGAGCTGGTTTACTTCAGTGTTTACTGGGATGTAGAAGAATTCAGCCTAATCCTAGCTAAAAATAAACAAACACAAGGCAGAAGTCACGACAATAGGACACCATTGCTCCGAGCCTGTTTCCATGGTCAGAGGGTTTTAGGGATGCAGGGATGCTGGTATCGTGCACTGTCCGAGGCGCTCTTATCGTGGGCAAAGCTGGATGGGTTGCTTGAGTTTTAATTCACCCCCCGCCCTCACCAGGGAGGCTAATTTCACCTGTGCCAGTGGGTTCAACCATAGTAATTGAGGTTGTTTCCCTATCTAGTGGAGTTGTGCTTTACCGTAGCTCTCATCAGAGTGTTGCAGAAGAAGCCGGGTACATCATGTCAGTGGATCGTAGCCGTACAGAGCAGATTCTTCAAATGGACCTTTGGGAACTCTTGCTGTCCTGAGATGCCTTGATGCAATGCTATTACATGGTGTTAATGGAAAAGTATTTCCATGGCTTTCCATGTATTTCCAAGTATTTCCAAAGGCTCCATGGGAGCCTAGGCTTACGTAAAATCATAGAGAAGCTCTGACGCACACATTTAGAAACAAGGTGAACAGTTTTAAAGAGATGATAGAAATCTGTCCCTTGCCAGAGGAGACTGAATGAAAAAGTATTCTGTTTAGATCAAAAGCCTTATGAGAAGCTATGCCACAAAGCTTCTTCTGGAGTAAAATTGTCAAAATAAACAAAGTCCCAGAAGTCAGTGGTATTAAAGCGAAGTACTTGGGTCATTTGGGAGCAAATATGTTCAGATTCATTTTGGATGGGGCTAAAAGTAATGAGAGAGAATTCTGCAGAATTCCCGAATAAACAGGATTGACTCCACTACACCTTCCCTGAAGTAAACAGGCAGATCATGAAAGACATACCATCCTGGCAGAATTCCTGTTATGTCGCTAAAATATCATATCGCTTCACTGTATGGTAAATATTTGACAAGAAGAATTTGAATAATATTGTAACATAGGTGTGTCACGTGTCATCCTCTGTCATCCACACCCAGCAGCTGGAAAGCCGTGGAGCTACCCTGATTTATGCGCTGCCTTTGAAATAATTTTGGTCTGAATTCCACTAATTCTTTTTATAGTCGTCTTGCTTCCTCAAATGCCAGTGCTTATTGTCTCTGTCATTGGGTTAGGAAAATTGTGATAAATATTGTAGCAAAGTATTTTAGTAAAATCTGGGGACAGGTTCACCTGGAATAAATCAAGGAGTTGCTTAAAAGAATAGAAAAGTAGACCTATGAAAGGCAGCTGCTGTTGGTTGCTCACTATAGACTGTCGTTGCAGTTCGAATTGATTTTCTTCACAATCTGGATAGACCCTGATGAACCTTGGTCTTCTGCAGTAAAGGAACTCTTCATCACAGCAAAACCAGTGGTGGCAGCTTCACAAACATACAATCTCCTGCTTTAGACTCCTTTTCTCCTCTTCGTTTTATCTCCAGTGTCCTGTTGCTCAAGGGGCAAGGCCACCTCTTCACCTTATCTCCTGTTCTCTCCAGTGGCTGTCGCTGAAGGAGCCAGGCTTTGCTGTCTTATGTGAGAGGTTTCCTTCCTCCTTCAAGAGCTCTGGGCAAACTCAGCCCAACAGAGAGATAGGCAGGGTGGCCCAAAGAAACACTAATTAGATGGTTGTTCACAAATGGAAACTTTAAAAAGTTGCTTTATGAAGTCAGTAATTAAAAATATTCATAGTGTAATTGCCACACAGGTTGATCTTTACAGTCTTCATTTCTAAAATCCGAGCATGTAATGCTATTTTCGAGAAAATGAATCTTGTGTGGGTGGAAAGATAATGTTGTATTACTAGTTCACTTGAAAATCGTACATATACAAGTAACTGAAACCTCAGAGGGACAAAGCAAGTCATTCTGCATTTGTTCTTCAGTAATACTAAGAATGCATTCAAATATCAGTATTGTCACTCTTTCAGACAAGGCAGTTTACTGTAATCTTTCCTTTCCCTGGAGTTGCTGAGTCAGCATTTGAACTAATTCTTTTGGCCTCTTTGCATGATAGGCTTTTAAAGTAACACATCATCAAGATAAAATCTACTTAAATCCTTAGCAAAATGCAAAATCACGGGGGTTTTCTCTCCTATACATTATCGTGTTGGTATTTTGCAAAAAACCTGCAGTTTGCAGGCAGTTAGGTATCTGCGACGCCCAGTTCTGAAATCACAGATGCTCTCCTGTCTGCTGTTGTGTCAGACAGTTTCAGCATGTCTTTGGATGGTTTAAACGGTTATTTCTGCCTCCCCCCCTCGCATCCGTAACTGTTGATCTGTACGTGTTTTCGACGAAGAGGCACGGGCCCAGGAGTTGGGGTGCTCTGCTCTGTGCCATGAGCTTAAATTGCACCAAAGCAAAGTGAAGGTGCTGCTGATGGCTTGAGAAGGTTGGAAATGATCGCTCCAGCTGAGGTTCTCTGATCTGTGGCTTTGGGTCCATCTTGATGCTTCTCTACATTTAGACATGCCATACCTTTAGCCTTTAAAAGAGGTCACTTTCCAGCCAGAGGATGGAAGGCAACAGCCCCTTTCCCACTGAATTTGCTGACAGTGTGAGAGATGGTTCTGTGGCAGCCAATCTTGTGTCGTTACACCTCGTGGGACCCGACCCAAACAACAAGCCAGTGGGAGACATAGGTTGTGTTTCTTGTGCCTTCAAATTGCTGTGATGTCCTTCGTTTTCTGCTGAAGTGATTGGAAGTTGGTCTCCCCGCATGGTGCGGGCATCGGTGCACTCACTGGTGTATCCATCGGTGCACCCTGTGTTATGTTTTGGAGAAATGAAGGTGCAGGATCAGAGCTCGAGTGCTCACGTGGCCCCGATCCTGTGCCCGTGCAAAGTCAAGGTCACTGGCACCGGTCATCTTCACAGGTGGGTTTATCGCCCAGCTTTGCCCGCTGTGAAAGCGCACGCATGTAGGTGGTTCTGGAGTTGTATAAATGCTGCTGGGTGAAGGATGCCGTCACCAATTTAGAAAGTTAACAGGGCAGCTTTTTGTTAAGCTTCCCATGCCTCCTGCCACAATATAAATTGGAAAGCCTTGTGCTGAGCTTGAAAAAGCTGATGATGCCATCGACCAGCTGGGGTTTTGATCTACTAGAATTGCAAACTGCACGTGATATAAATGGCCTGAATAAAACAGGTCATTAAAGTGGAATATTAATGATCTAAGATGTTGGTAACACAAGAGCCCTTTTAAATTTATGTCCTAAATAGTGAGCTAAAAGTAAACTACAGGAGTTGATGACGGTAATAAAAAAAAAAAAAAAAAAAAAAAAAAAGAGAGAGAGACTATATCCAGCCCCCAGTTCCCTTCATGACCCACAGTCCCAAGATGCTGCTCCTCCTTTTTAGCTCATGGGCTTTGCTCTCGGGGTGGTTTAGGTCCTTACATGAGCACGCTGGCCTCAGGTAACCTCCTCCTAATGTCCAAATGTGTCTCTCTTGTGCCTTCTAGTACCGTACCATTGTCGGGTTTAAAATCTCATGGTGCAGATGCCAAAATCTAGAAGCTCCACAAATTAAATTCAGTTTGTTCTAGGAATTGAGGGAGGCAGGATTAGAGGGGGGATTAGATCGGTGGGATTTTTGGCTGCAACGATACAGAACAAGGCTGTTGTTGCTGTCGGTGTCAGGTTTTTTTTGCTGTCAGGTTTTGGTTACCTGAGCATCAAAGTCATTCGAGTTCATTGTTGTTTTGGGTCGACTTCTGTTTTTCTTGCTCATAAACATCTCTTGATGTTCTTGTTTTTATTCAGTGGATTAACTGTTGGTTAGCGGAAGCAGCCTTTTGGACAGGTGGAGTGATGGAGGAGACTAACGAGGTGACAGTTTCTCTCCTGTGCCCTTATGAAGGGCTCAAGAAATTGTTCTCCTGAGGGTAAGGGAGAGGGAGGTAGGTGGGGTGGTCACGAGTCACGTGCAGCACTGCAAAGCTACAGGAGGAGACACTGAACAGGCCGTGGTGGTTGTTGGTCCTTGCTGTGGAGTCCCAGGCTGAAGTGTACATCTCTCAAAGGAGATCTGCCCGGATTCAGCGGCAGGCCAGCACCCAGACTCCACCGATGCCAGAATCTGGGACCTCTGCTCTCCCATCTGCTCGCTGCTGGACTTGAGGTCTGGGGAGGACCTGGAGCTTTCAGTTTAGCAAACCCAAGGTTTTGCGCTCCCTCTGCTGGCTGCATTTTTGCTGGCTGGTGCTGGCTCTTCATCCCTGAAGGAATGCTGAAATCAGTGGGGACAATCTTGAACAAACAGGGAAGTAATAAAATTAGCATGGCTCCTTTTTAGGGTCCTTGAACACTAAGGAAAAAAATCCTTGTTGACCATGCTGTGGAGGTGCGAGTCAGTGAGGAGATGCGTTTCTTACACTTCTTTCCAAGAGGTCATTAGTTGCCTTGGGAAGTGGAGGCAGAGGGGAAATCACATCAGTGTAAGTCACACTCCAGTATCTTTTGAATCCAGTATGGAAGACTTGAGCCATGACCAAGAATGACTTCAGTATTCTGTTTGCTTGCCTTAAATTTTATGTGAACTTGTTGTTGTGCATTAGCCCGAATAGTGATAGGTCTTTCTCCAGACTCAATATTTTCTCTTCTCATTGTTGCCACCTTTTCTCTCAGCTTTAGTTTGCTGCACTCCCTGAAGTGCTTCCTTGATCTGTTTTTTAAACTTCCAGTCTGTTTCTCATCTCAAGCCACTGCTGTCCTGATACCACAACCTTGTACTCAGGCTAGACCCTCAGAGGGGTGTCAAAAACCACTGTGCTTTCTGGAGAGTTTTCTCTCTCAAGTGTTACGTTTTCCATCTCTTCATCTCCTACTTTGGATCCAGCAGATACTTCTCTAGGGCATTAGCTTCCAGTTTTGGGAAGCAGCTTTTGTTTGTCCATTTACCAGGCTGAAATCAGATGTTCTGGCCAACTCTGAGAGCAGCCCAGCTAGTGATGTGCATTTTACACCCCCATGGACCTTGGTTATTGTCAGTCCCAGCCATATCTAGCCCAAATTCCCTACCAGGACTGCATGACTGGGAAGCATTGGCACGCACACTGTCCATGTTCAAGGACTTTCTGAAACTTTTTCTCTCTGCTCTTTAGTTTCACTCTTGCTGCCTGCCTACACCTGGTAATAGTTTGCCCTAAATGTGCCTGCTTCTCCTGATTCTTCCCGAAGATTTCCACTTTGATAGCAGAGCTCTGAGTTGAAATGACCTTCTTCTCTACTCTCAAGTTGTTTCTGGTTCCCAGCTGATTTCTCTTACTCATGGACCTATGGTGACTTCTCACCGTCTGATCCAAGTTTGTTGCCAGGTTCAGTTCAGTTGCATGTAAACTGCGGCAGGTAGCAGCTTTCTAGAGCTACGCTCGCACTCTTAGAAGCAGCAGCAAAGTAAATTAAGTTTGGCAGTGTGCTTTTCACCAAGGTCTGACTAGAACGGATTGAAGGGTAGGCAGTAGCAGTTGAGTTGGAGCGCGTACACCAAGCGATAGGCTGCTGGAGATGGAAAATGTTAGCTCATTGCTTCTATTCCCTCTGCCACGGGGCAGTGGAGAATTATTGAGTCCTTTCTAGGAGCTTCATCCAGTCGAGTTTTCAAAGTTGCAAGTAACTGAGCTTCTGCCATTTCCCTTGGGAAAGTATTCCTTACAAATACAATTCACTGTCAGGAAGTCATTCTGAAACTCTCCTTAATTTTTCCTTTTTTTGGTGTCCTCCCACTAAAATGGGCTTTAACACAAAGAATCTATTTAAAGCTCTCCTTTTTTATTTTCCTGTGAAGGCTGATGTGGTTTCTAGTTAATGTTTGTACGAGACTGTGAGCTCTCTGGTTTAAAGGCGAAGAATCACCGTATTCCTTGTGGTTGCACTGATACTTTCACTCATTTCCTTGAGGTTCTGGATGAGCTTCATGTGGCTGTATTAAATGAATATTAGTTATTGGGTTCCCTTCCCAAATATATATTAAAAAATTGTGTGTTTTGCTGCTGAAAAGAGCAGCATCTAAAAAGCCTAGTCTAAATCTAGATTATGTTCGTGCAGAAGTTTTGAGTTGCTCTTGATTCTGTGAAGGGTGTTGTGTTGAGAACCCAAAGGCACCGTGGTGGGGGAGAAAGCAGCAATCTGATTTCCTCATTGAAAATAATCAAAATACAAAAGCAAACAGTAGGAATGCAAATTTCTGCTAATAGAAGAGAGATTTAATGTCCTTGACCTGTGCTGCAGAAAAGAAATTTTGGAAAACGCTTGTTACTTAGGTATAATTGCTTGCAAGCCAATGCTATTCTAGAGGGAATTGTTTTTAATGATTAAATTATACAGCACATTTTAAAATTGATTGTTTTGCTAATGTATTGTTGAACCTGGGAATCTCACTGACAGGCCACATTGTTTTTACCTTTGTAGAAATCAGTCAAAAACAAACCAGTCACATAAGAATAAACTGGGAGATTTTTCAGAAGCATAGATCGTTAGTTAGCAAATTCAAGGGCAGCTAAACGCCTCCTGGGATTTTCCTCTGTCTCACTGTAGGCATATTAAACAGTTTATAGCTTAATGTTCCTGGGCACTCACCAACAGTAAATGGACTCAGATTACTGGTTTTAACAAAAATGGACTAGCCTGATTCTAGTTTTACCACAAAATGACTTAACAGAAATCTTCTGTTTTATAAATGTCGTTGCTCTAAATGTATAAATGCCTCAGGATCAAAGGGTGAATATTTTTTTTTTTCCCCAAGGAATGCTCAAAGTATTGTAAGAGAATCGGTATTTCAGTCGTTTCTTCCAGTGCTGTTCTGCATGGTCAGTCAATCACAGGGACTCTCTTGAGCTCATTCTGGGTTCACTGACTCGTGGATTTCACCAAGCATCTTCATGCTTCTTAATTAGCTTAATAAATGAATCAGAAGTTGCGGTACAGAGCGAAATCCAAGCCGAGCAGCAAGATTTTGAGCAATGGGATGAGACAGGATTTGCTTTTAACAAAACTCTTTGGTCCTTTAGTTGTAGCTGAGAGATTAGCATTTGTCACAACTTGTCCCTGAAGCTGTGCACACGTAGTTCCGTAGGCTCTGGCTGATGTTACCGACCGTTGCTGTAGATGGGGGAAGCTGAGGCAGAAAGCAAATGCTGCCTGCCTGTGGGCGCAGAGGAGTCGTGGGCCAGGGCGCTGCCCACGGTTCTCTCCTGGTGCTGCTGATTACACGACATCTGGGTGATTCCTGCCTTTATCCTCAGATCTGGCAGTGCTGCAGAGCTGCCCGCTTGCTAAATCTCATTGTATCAACACTTAAACCAAGTGATTAAAGAAAGATTAATGTCATAGATGTGGTGCGGTTGGAGACTGCGGCCAGCAAATCAGTGAGGTATAGAAAATTATTTATATATTTTCCATGCACGCTTGCTCTGTTTAATTTGTGTTCTGCTCTCAAAGCCCTGGGAATAATATAGACAATCCAGGTTTCCTTACCTGGACGTTTACTTTATTCAGCTTCTTGTTTTATATGTGTTGTATGTCCTTAGCAGTGGAAAATACAGTTAAAAGCTCTCTTTCTCAGTTGAATAAAACGGTATGGCAAATACCAGTGGCCTGATAAAGTCTTTGAATAAAGCTGTAGCCAATTTCTATTTAAAACACTCTGAGGAGTCATTATTTTACTCACAGGCCACTTCTAAAGTTGGGCACATGCTGTGTTGTGCTTTTTTACGATGTATAAAGAAGTCTTTGCACTCCTCTGGGTTTTTCTTTAGCTTTTTCTGCCTTAATTGCTTCCATACGTGGAGGGTATTTTGCAGGCAGTCACCTGTGCAGCAGTCGGAGAGGGCAGCCAGCCCGGGAGGGCATCTTTGTGCCCCCTCCATCACCAGCACTGGCACTTGTTCCACCGTCTGATGATTTCTGTGAAATTATTGGATCTGGATCAAAATTAATTTACAAAGACCCGAGAAATGTAATTTTCGGATCTGGTCTGTCTCATCAAGTGACTGCATGAGCATTGGAGCCAATGCAAAGGAAGAAGACTTTGGGAGCAAAAGGCAGCCTTTTAGAGGCAGCCCAATTAGGTTGGCCTAAATTCATCTGACCCCCACAAAGTGATGGGTTCGTGAAAGTCAGGAACAGGAAAATTTGACATTCTAAAGGGAACAAAGGTTAGTGTCAGCCTGTGTTTGAAAATTTATCTGTTTTCAACAGATAAACTCTCTGCAACGTGTAGTTTTAACAATGAAGGTAGAGTTGAACCTTGCTGCTACCCACCAAAAAGTCCAATGACATTTGAAACTATGACAAATTTCAATCGTCTCGGTACTTTGGGTGATAAATAAAATAACCTAATAATCAGAGACTGTGGTAGAGCCAGAAAAAAATGTTTCTAGCTGCCTTTTTCATCGTAGAAAGTGCAAAATGTCCGATACCCATCCGTAGGTAATTCCTTATCAGCTCACTTTGCGTAAAAGAGCAGTAGCTGGTACGGATTTTGGTCACTTCTCTCACATTAGGTACTGGTGGTCAGATCAGAGTGCTGCGGCTACGAAAATGGGGAGAGCGTAATGTATTTTAGTGATCCTAAATTCTTGGTGGGGACCACTCCAATGGTAAGGGCACGTAACTGGCTTTGTGGCTGAAACTCGTGCACGACTTTCCATGGTATTACAGCCCCTCAGGTCCGCAAATCCATAAACCTCTCCCATGGCCTGTAGTTGCGTCCAGGACTCCCCTGTTAGAAAGACTGTCCTTTTCAAAATGTAAAATGTTATCATTTAGTTCAGCTTCTTCATAGGCAATACAGAAGTGGAGAAGGTGGCTGTAACTTGGTGATTCTGATCATAGCTGAAACACCCAGTTGATAGCATTGTTTGTTGGGTTTTTTTTAATTTAATCTACTCACTTGTATAGATCTGACCACTCTTCGCACTTACTAATATGTGAGAAGGGTGATCCTTGGGAATTAGCATCTGAATGAGCATATGCGAATGAACTCCTTTGGTCTGTGATAGAAATAGTTCTTGAAGGAGTTGTGCTTTTTGACTTGAAAGCAAATATACCAGTATCTGAGCAGGCACTGGGAAATAAATTGCAATATTTGGGTTTGTCCGTGTGGCAATTTTTGTGCCACAGTTCTTCCTGAACATCATTATATTGAAAGGACATAATTGGAGTAATATAGGGGATCAGCAGTCATAATGGTACTTAGATCTTTCATCTTTTTATTATCACCTTTTTTTACTGTTCATTGAGCAGTAAAAAGAGCTGGAAGTCTTGCAAAGAATGCAAAGAAATAAAACCTGGCACAGTGAAAGATTGTCAGTACAATATGAATGTTGATCCTTTAAAATCACAAATCATCTTTCTATTAGTTCACTGTAGAATAAGGTCTCCTTAAGATAAGACTCAGCAGTGCTGTGGAGTTGGTATTTAAAGTATGTCCATCTGCATCTAAACGAGTAGCTCCAAGACAATCAGATTATGCAGTAGTTACTTTGGTGAGAATATCGCCTAAGTGGAATGGAAACTTCATTTTGAGTCTAATATTAGACCCTGCTTTGGAAAATTCCTTTTAAATGATCACAAGCTGGGAATAGCAAAAGAATTTAACTTTCGACAGACAGCATTCACCAAGAATTTGTTTTTAACTGCTTATGTTGGGTCCCTGGGAAAGCAGATGTGAAAAACTTACCAAAGTGAATTGACTTGACCTGATGCAATGTTTATATCAGTAGTTGATAAGTTTTCCTCCCTCGTCTAATTTGTTCAGGATATTTTCATTCTTTAACCATGAGTAAGTCTGGGTTGGAATAGTTTGAATGCTTGCTAGTCTAATAATCTGACTCTTAAAACATGCAGACATTATTGCCTATAAAGGGGTCTAAGCAAAGTTGAACTATTTTGGTTATCTTCCATGGATGGGGATCAGTGTCAGTTTTGAGACTAGCGAAGAAGAATGTGAGACAACGTTGCTTACCTCCTGATAGCTGAGAAAGCATATTGTTATCTGTTGTATTTATACTTCAAAATGCCACTTGTATGTGGTGAACCCTTTGAATACATGTTACTTTTTAAGCTGCTGGCTTTCAATGGCAGCTCGGGAAACTGGCAACTAAGGATATCAAAGCAGATTGGAAGGGTGATGATATTATTATTATTCCTGTGGCAGAAAGCACTTTAAGAGTTATAGAATACACTGTGAATGATGCACAGCTCAGGGATCTTTAGAGCCACTATTATATCTCATCTTAGCTTTTCTTTTTGTCGATCAGACACTGTCACTTTGAATATTTTAATTAATCAGTTCCTAAATAAGTCATCGCCCTCTCCCCCTGTATGAAGCACGTCTAAATAAATTATTTTTGAGTGGGGGAGGAGGAAAAGAGAAACTCATGGATTGGGCTGACCTCTTCTACCCAGCTCTACCATGTCCACGTGCTTCTGTGGTTTGGCCATTGTTGCTGTTGTTTCCAAGCTTGAGGAGAACATCCACGGGAGCTCGCTGCGAAGGAAAGCTCCAGCCTGGCCTTCCTCTGCCAGTGTGTGAGACAAGAAGTGGAACAACCATCAACAAGATAATACAATGAATTCAATGCCAGGGTGACGGTTTCACTGGGAAAGACATTAGAAAGAGAACACTGATCTCTTTAGCCAGTCTCTTTCAGTGCGTTAGGTGGATTTATGTGACCGAGGAATGCATTTCTCAGACAGAAATCAGATTATGATTTTAAGCATCTGTTAAACTGCCTTTTTTTCCCGTGAAGCTTGACACCAACCTTTTTATTTTTGTATTTATAACTGTGTGTCTATAATTCTGCTATAATTTCTGATCTTTCAGGAATTTCTAAAATGTCTAAATTGCTGATCTGTCTCCTTGCAGGCAAGTCTCACCTGGCTATAGTACAAAGAGTAAACAATGAAGGAGAAGGGGATCCTTTTTATGAAGTCCTGGGAATTGTCACTTTAGAAGATGTGATTGAAGAGATCATCAAATCTGAAATTCTGGATGAAACAGATCTATACAGTGAGTAGAAATATTTGCACTTTGTTTATAGACGAGACAGAATACTCCGTCAGCAGTCGTACCTAATAGTTGTGTTTTGAGAGGTGTAAGTTGCTGATTTAAAATCTCAGTGGTCAAATGACCTGCAGATCCCTTAGATGGTCAAAGTAATTTTTACTTTCACAGCGTGGGCATCTCACCCCTTTATGCTGTATTAATTCAGAAACAGGACAGGTTTATTTGAGCCTTCCATCAAGGTTTACATCTGCAACAGTCTGGTCTCTGCCGCTGGCTGTTCTCCACCACAGTGGCCTCGTTAAACCTTTTTGTTACAGTGCTCACAACCTCCCACATTTTCCCCTAATCTCTCTCTGCCCCAGGCGCCTGTAGTTCATGTACTTTAGGAAGAAGGCAGGCAAATGCCATACCTCGGGGAAAGGGAATGGAGTCTCTTTAGAGTGTCTCTCTGTCACTCATTTTTCAGGACTGAAAACCAACATGTCTTAAGTGATTCCCCTGTTCATCATGTAGTACAGCTCCTTCCTTCCTTCCTTCCTTCTTTTGCCTTAACATAGAGTGAGGGAGATGATGCTGCAGATCGAGCGTTACTTGGCACTTAAGAGGTCTGGACTCTTTTCTTTCCCAGTTTAGAGTTTGTCTGGTCTTTGGCCAGTTACCTAAAGTGTCTTTGCTTCTCTTCCCATCTGCACAATCTGGCCTGTGCATACTGGACTTCCTTTCTGTCATTCTTCATCTCTTATCTGTACTTTGATCACTTGGTGGCAGATGCTATTTTTTACTATGTGTTCCCATGTAGCACGAGGACGTCCCTAGATTCTATTGTAATAGAAATAGTCGAAATAATAATTTTAAATATCTTTAATGCTGTTCAGCTGTGTTTTGCTTGCTTTTTCTTTCCTCGTGAAAGGGGTCTGAATGTTTCTACAGCATCTTTTTCAGGGCAACGCTAGCATCTTCTCTCCTCCCTCCGAGCCAAATGAACACTTTATACTGTGGGATAGACATACTTCTACTTTTCCTAATAGATTGTTACTGCCTGAACTACTTTCTGTAGTTGGTCAGTATTTTACCAGTATTTATGTGCCCAAAGGTTCATGTAAATCACAGTTGTGTTTTACAATATGCTAAACAGTCTAATTACTATGCAAGTCACAGAAGTCCAGTTAGTATTGATTTCTTTTCATAGCTTTACAAATGAATTGCTGGACTAATCAGTTACCACAGGATGCTTTTACAGGGTGAATTCACTCTTTCTTTTATACTCCAAAAAGATCCTGTCTTTGTCTCATCACCTTTGAGATAGTTGCATGTTTCTACAAGTGAAAAGACATTGCATAATGCTTTTCAATGAGTTTTTTTCCTTTGTTTTTTAAGAGAAACATAGATCATGCGGTGTTGTTCTTCAGGACAAAAAAAAGCTTCGACCATTAATAGCATGTTAGAGGGCAAGGAAATGAGAATTTAATTTTACTATCTGAAGACTTCCTAGATTAACAAAATAGAGCTGGTGAACACGAGTTCATTTGAAACTCTCCTTCCTGGGAAGGTTTTACTGTTGAAAATTCCTGGTTCAGAATAGGAGGGAATCTTCCTGGAGCATGCAGGAAATTTTGGGGGGTGGCTCCTGTTTTGTACTACGAAGATGACCTTCTAGTTTCTTTATGAAGCACCGGAGTTCATTCCCCTGTTTAGATCGAAGGAAACTGTAACAGTAAGGGAGGGAGCACAAATCCAGAGAAACTGTGAGGGTCACAGAAAATGTGATAGGTTTTGGATTTGGGTGGATTGATGTGCTGTAACCACTTCCAATTATATAGCGATATATAACGATGGGTATAGCGATGGGAACATGCTTCAGGTTTACTGAAAGTACCTTATTGTCCATTGTTATGTTAAGGCAGCTCGTTTTTGACATTTGATAGCAGTGTGTCAGTGCTAGTAACGCCATCTAGTACTAGAGTTCTCTGATGCCGTTTGTTGTAAGACCAAGCTGGCTTGCCCAGCTCAGACCAAGCCAACTTTAAACCTTTGGACTGATTTGCTCTATGCTAGGTGTTTACTTAAAAGTAGACTTTACAAAAAATGTTGGCAGCGTTGTTAATGCCTTTGTTCTGAAGTTTAAAAAAATGTTTTGTTTTGCTTTGATGGAAACTTGAAATTTGATGAAATGGCTGACCTTGGTGTTGGAGCTGTGCCTTTCTGCTGTTTCCATGAAAATCCATTTGAACTGTGTTAGGGTAGAAGCAATTGCAAATGTACAGTTTTTGCAGAAAGCTGCTCTCGCTACTGAAGCTCTGCAGCTGAATTTCTTGAGGGTTGTATACCCAATAATTGTGCGGTATTTCTTCAGATTGCTCTAGTCTGCTATGTCTTATGGCTTGCAGAGATGTTGGGATCAAGGAGAAGAAGATGGGAGCAAGAAAAAATGTTAAATATGTTTGACCTATCAACATCTGGATAGACTGAGTACTTCTGAGCATGAGTATGTGCTGATGGGGTGGAGAGGTTTCTGTCATGGCACAGGTAGGCTCTGAGTATGTATCAGCCACTGTGATGATGAAGAGCTGTCAGTGCGTTTGTCTCTTAGCATTGAAAAGTTGGAGTATTTTTTCACGGTTGACATACTACAGGCATCTGTCCTGCACTGCCATGGCCCTAGCCATGGTGGGAGAGCATTTGTCAACCTTCTCAGAGGCCCTAGAGAGAAAGTTCTGTGTTGGCCTCAGACCGCAGAGTCCGCTTGAGGAACATGGAGTTCACCGTCCTGACCTGGGTTTGACTGGTTGCCTGTCTTACTTAGCTCTTTCTAATGGAAGATGAGTTTAATCATCCCCTTAGTGTAACTGGAATGCTGCTGTTTCTCACGCATACAGATTCACGTAAAATCTGGGATATTTCTACAACTGAAATACCTTACCGCACCCTTGTGCACGTGTTTGCGTGTTGCGTGTAGACAGCCTGGTTGTGAGCATCAGCTTACGTTGCAGTTTTATATCCTCACCCACGTGCTGCTCAGCAGTTCTGTCTCAGCGACTGCGGCCCCTGGCAAGCCCAGGCTGCCAGGACCTTCAGTGCCAGGCCATGGGGCACCTTTGTTAGAGCTGCACTGCTGCAGCTGCAATTAGCTCTCCCCTAATGATTGGTCTTACCCTAACAGTCCTATTTCAGCTGTCAAAGCAGGTATGTTAAATATACGTGCTAGTAAACTCTGTATCGCTACTCCCATTTCAAACACAGAGCTAAGGGAATAAAAATTGTTTGCCCTAATAAGTATTTCTACTGTCATCCAGTGAATGTGTAGCAACATAGCAAAGGTTGTGCAACACCGATTTGTCTGGCAAGACGTACAGATATTGGCAGAGTGTACATCAGTAGCCTATGCCAGGAGAGCAGAGCTGTCTTGCAGAAGGAATCTAACCTTTAGACAGACCAAGGTTGTTGTCACCTGTTAGAAAGTAATGCTTTTACTTAGTTGGCCATTAGGACTGTAGACTTTCTAACCTTCTGCTGTCTAGCACTGGTAGGCTGCAGGAACCGCATCCTTACAGGAAGCTATTTCAGGCTGTTTTAGGACTTCAGGTTTAGTCCTGAAGTTCCCAGCCACAGCACTGTAAAAAAAAAATAAAATAAAATTCTCTGAGCTCTTCAGAAAATGCACAGTTTCTATTCTTCTTACCTCTTACAAGAGGTAGGACCTAGTGAGAGCTTCTGGGGCTTTTCACCTATTCACTCCCTATTGCTTTGGCATCCGTCTTTCCTTTAACTACGAGTACAGATAAAGTCTGTCTCAGACTATATTCCTAAGGCCAGGGATTGTTTTCAGTCTGTAACCACTCCCTTGGGTGGTTTCTATTCCTGCTTTTGGAAGAGAAACTGCAGTCCCTGATGTAGTCCAGGTCCTGGGTAAAGTACTACTAGGGTAAGAGGCTTCTGGTTTCAAAGAAAAAGGGCATGGGTCGTCATCGTTCTTCCCCATGTGCTCGGGAGCAAGCATCTCTGATTTTCTGATTTGCACTGCTCATAGAATGAGTTTTAGATATCTAGAGTAGGTAGGTTACTATCAGTACAGTGTTGCTATTGAGTCTGTGATAGTCTTGTAGTGGAGGCTTGTCGAATGGAAGTTGAGAATCTAAATGTATTCATATCTAAAAGGCCAGATGACTTGGGAAAATCTTTCTAAAAATCTGTTAATTACCAGTATTGTGCATTTCCAAGCCCCAAACTCAACCACTGTTAGCCTCATGTAGTCTGTAGCATATATTTGGACACCTACAGGACTCCAGATCTCAGTGGCTTCCTTAATATGGTACATCACTTTAATCATCTTCGTATGCATAACCCAAAATCTGGCAACAGCTAACTGGGAGTATGGGTGAGGTTTCACATTGTTAGCTTCACCTGCACCTCTTTGTGTGCTTGCCCGACTTCTCTACAGTGAGTCAATGGACCAGAACTGCCTGTGGTCCCTCAGAAGTCCAGTCATTTTAAACCAATGACTAGGGGTCTGATAGACAAGTAGCTATAGTGTTCTCAGTATCTTTCCCCGCTAAGGCCCTAGAACCCGAGCCGTGCCTTAAGTCTGAGGGGCTCACAGTAATTGCCTCAAGACTTGGGTTTCCTGCAATATATGGTGAAGCTCAGAGCTGTCTTACAGCATTCTGCTGCTTCTAGATGGTGCCACCTTACACACTGTGTCAGCAGAGAAGAGCAAGACCCTGCCATCTGAGCAGAGACCTCTTCTCCCTGGAATTGATGTATGCCATACCCCACCGTGCCTGTAGCTCTCTGCTTGCCTAGTTTCCTAGACATTTTGGCAGATTAGCGCAGTGGGTGGATGATGATAGTTGGGTTGTTTGTGCTTCTGCAACTCCGTCTTTCATGTTGTCTTTCACGCGTGGGGATTCCCCACCACAGACCTTGGTTTAAGACACAGGCGAACCAACTGGCAAGTATTTAGCTGAATAAAGGACGGGAGTCCAGGATCACTAGCAGGTGAATTCCCATATCTGAACTCCTGAAGTTACTCTGTACTTCATTCTGGCTTCTGTGCCTGTAAAGTGGCCAGAGATTCCCACCTCTGGGCTGTACGCCTTACCAGCCTTTGCTGAAATTTGGGCAGGACAAGAGAAACAACATACGCTAGACATTGGGAGCTACTTGGACTGAAGACGTACGGACTTTGCTAAAGCTCTCAGTGAAGCCCTGGTACAGCATAAGAAATAAGTCATTGTGTATTTAGTCTATGTACTTGCCGTGAAATTTCTAAGGAACTTTCTATGAAAAAAGTAGTTGACGCAGATACTCTTGTAGATCAAGAGCTTTCGATCGTTAGCAGGATTCCTCCTCTCCACCTAGAAATGCACACACGCCTTATGTGTAATATGCAGAGCTGCTCTGCAATTAGATGTTTGCAAGCAGAGACTTTCCCCCTGTTGAAGTGACAGAGACCTGCCTGGATCTGCAGGACGGGCGCAGCTCACGGGTTGTTTCTGGTGGGCGCTGCCGAGGGGTCTGTCTGCACCCTGTGCTCGGGGTGGCCGTCCCAGCTCTCTCCATCCAGCGCGGTTCGTGTTGGACCCCGTTCTAACAGAAATCGCTTCCTTCCTTTCTTTTCCCACCCTCCCTTCCCCAGCTGATAACAAGACGAAAAAGAAGGTAGCTCATCGGGACAGGAAGCAGGACTTCTCTGCCTTCAAGCAGACAGACAGCGAGATGAAGGTTAAAATATCACCGCAGCTCCTCCTGGCAATGCACCGGTTCCTGGCAACAGGCAAGTGCGGGTTAGCTTTTTTTTTGCGATCGTGCCAAAGCCTCAGAGGCAGTTTGTCAGCAAAGGCCGGTGAGGTGGGTGGGACAGTGCAGGCGGGAAGGGAGGCTGGATTTGTGGGGTGACAAATAATACCACTGTTGTGTTTTTCTTTTTAAATTCTCTCCTCTCCTGTGTTCAGTGTCGGCATGAACCCTCTGAGACATTTACCAGGGGTGGACCAGTAACTTTAAATTGGTCTGAAAGGTAAGGATGAATGCCAAGTGCCGCACTGCATGTCTAGAGTCCGTCAGATTAACGACTAGCAAGTACACCCCATTAGGAAGAGCTCAGGGAAAAACCAAAGAGGACTCGATACCACTGGCCAGCTGACTGTAATTGCACTCTGGCGCCTTCTCCAGAAAGAGATGCTGGACTTTTTGTGGAAGGTCTGAACCGTGAGACTTTTTGACTCCAAGTGAAAGACCCTCCCGACACATTTAATGCAGACTGCGCAGGCGGTTGAACTGTACTTTTAAAAATGGATTTCTGGCTGGCTTGTGTGACCTCCGTTGATGACTTCAGGTTTCAGAGGACAGTTGTCTCCATCCCAGATCAACCTGATGTTTTAGCCCTTGGGTGGGCAGTCTGGCAGAGGGGCCAGGGCCTTGAATGGTTTCTTGCAGCCGACACTGCCTTTCGTCGTAAAGTTGGTCCCTTCACCTCAGAGATGAGACCTGTTAACAGGAGAGCTTGTGGAAAACGTGTCTTCCTATTGCTCGTGCTGTCTCTCTTTGACATATAAAGACTTCTCACATGCAGGCCTTTCAGACGGGCATCTTTCACTGCTGTGTTCAACATGTATTCATGGGTCGAAAATGATAAATTTGTTTTGTCTCAAGTTTGCCAGCTCCAGTTGGAAATTAGTACTTCCCCTCCTCTAAGATGCAGTAACTGCCTGCCTAGGTGCTTCTAGTCTGCCTTCATGCCTTATTTTGCCTCTGTGACTTAAAAGAAACATGTACGTGATCGGTTATCACATCTCAGCTGAGGGGCAGTAATTCCTTAAAAGGCTTGGACTCCTACGGCTCATGTGCACGTGAGCGCGTCCTTGGTGAAAGGAAGCAGTTCAACAGGAAGATGCGGATTTAACAGCAAGCAAGGCGTTGTTCGTGTAGTGGTACAAGACTTGATGGAGTTCCCTAAACACCTGCTCAACAGACATAGTCTTACAGTGCTGCTTCTCTGCTTGTTTTGTGGATGAAAAGATTGTGTAGCTTAAATCCAGGTCTGGCTGTGAAACCGCTGCTAAATAAGATGAAAGCTACAGTGTTGGTTTCTCTGTTCTAAACTGAGAACAGTATTGTTAGCAGATGAAAGGTACTGGGTCGTTAACGGTCCTGTTCTGAAATGAGGTGTCAGGAAAGCTTATCAGTTTGCATGTGTAAATCTCCTCCCTGGCTTAACTCTCCCACAGAAGGATGAGCTTTTCTGCTTCAAACAGCTCCTGTTTGGAACACTGAAGAGCAAGTGGATAGGAGTTGTGTTCTGTGTGCCAGGCATTAATCCCACATGGTTTGAACTGAC
Source organism: Rissa tridactyla (assembly GCF_028500815.1). Classification (NCBI taxonomy): domain Eukaryota; kingdom Metazoa; phylum Chordata; class Aves; order Charadriiformes; family Laridae; genus Rissa; species Rissa tridactyla. Next base: position 59,059,276 of record NC_071471.1, read on the forward strand.
CTGCACTGTCTCTCACTTTGAGTAACTCTTCCCATGTGAACCGTGGCAACCCTAATTGTGTCTTTGATTTATGTAGAGCATCTATCTAGAACAACTTTCTAGTCCCCAAACAGTGATTTTTAATTTATTTTTTTTTAAAGTGCAATAAATGCAGTAACTTTAATACCTTTTGAGGAAGGAAAAAACAAATTCAAAGGTTCTCTGTGCCCCAGTTTTAAAGCTCTTCCATTTATACAGCTCTCCAATGAGCCTATACAACTGTGACTTTGAACTCTCAAGAGGGCAAGACTGCCTTTTTCTTTTTGCTTTCAGATGAAGACATGGTTTTTGTTGTTTGAAAAATGCTTCAGTAATGAAAGTTGGGGCATTCCTGTTTTTTTTTTCCCCCCTTACAAATCTAACAGTCTCAAAAGACAGGAAGCCTGCAATTCCATAACGGATCTCTCTGCATCTGTGTGTCTCTTATAGGCAAATACTTATTAACGAGTATTGCTAACTTCTTGCCAAGCATATGAAGATTAATGCCAAGTTGTATCTTCTGTTATAGAAGTAGAAGCCTTTGGTCCATCCCAGATGTCAGAGAAGATCCTTCTCAGGCTGCTAAAACATCCCAACGTCATCCAGGAGCTGAAATATGACGAGAAGAACAAGAAAGCCCCAGAACACTACCTCTACCAGCGAAACAAGCCCGTCGACTACTTTGTTCTCATTTTACAGGTCAGACATGTGATTATGTATATATATGCAAAATCCTGCATCTCCTGACATATCCCTCTCTATACCTCTTCCAATTGTCATCTTTCAAACATGGGAAAGGAGCTAGGGCTCTGGGGAACTGCTCCTGCCTCCTTTATGACCTTGCCAACCTTGAAGAGCTCACTCAGCAGCTTTCAGCCTCAGTTAAACCAGCTGTGAAGGGTAGAGAGCGCTTCCAGTCATCTGTTGAAAGTTACTTACACTTTAGGTGTCGCTAGGATAGGCAATGCAAAGGAATCTCTGCGTGCAGCTGGCATTGCTTGGAAAATAGGGCTGCAAAAAGTGGCATGTCAATAGGAGTTTGGCCAGGAAGCTTTCTCTAATGCGTCTTTCCCTTTTGCAAAAGGAGGCATGGGGAGTTTGGAGTGATGACCTTTTTCTGTGGCGTTTTGAAGCCTGTATCTTTGGTGTCTTGAGAAGCGCCTGTTTCAGCGGGGGCGTTGCGCCATCTACTGTACTGCTGCCACCTCCTGCCACAACCCCCACGGGTCCTGGGCACCCTGCCATCCGCGCACTCGCCCTGCCCCGAGACCACTGCATTTGGGTGCTTTTTCAGATCGGAGCCCCATGTGGTGTGGAAGGGCTGTTTTCTACTTGTTCCGTACAGGGTTGCTTCCAGTGCTGATACCTCCCAGGTTTTGTTACTTGACAGGAACGCTTGGATGGCCAGGTAAAGCTTTACACGGAAACTTAGCTTCCATGTAGCACCATTGGAGCAGGAACGGTCCTTTAAGGGAGATTTTGCTGGAAAGGTGCTTATCTTTCTATCCCGCATAACTGAAATCAGTCTTGATTATAAAAACAGAAGCATTGTAGCTGCAGTTGTAGCACAGGGCTTGAAATCTTCTTAACATGGCCTTAAATAAAAAAAGGGAGGAGAATTTTAACACTGTCAGTGATAAACAATTAAAAAAAAGCACTGGAATATGATATTGTGGATTCAACGTGATTCTGTTTTTAAAAAAGGGTGGGTTTTTTCAAGGGTTTGAGGAGCCACTGGTGGCTCTTTAACTGCTCTTTCTGATGTGCTGAACTGTTGCAATCTGAAGTATTCCAAGAGGCAAGATAATGCTCCTGCATGAGGTCATGCTGGAAAGATGTAAATGGAGGACACGGGTGATACAGAAGAACAATCAGTTCTTTCTGAGCTTTTCTTCAATCGATAAGTATTTAGCAAACACAATGTGCTAGCTCTATAATGCATTTGGAAAAGTGAGTCTTGCCTATGTACATGCTATAAAAATGGTAACAAGGTTGGTCCTGCAAGGATCAAGAGGGGATAAATACTCTGCTTTTGTTATTTAAATGGACTTGGTCTTACTCTCTCATTTCGAGAGACCAAGAATACCTTCACAGTAAACACATGCCAGAACACAATTAAATGTATGTTCTGTGCATTGAATTTACCAGTTGAATCTCTGTAGAGTTACTGTTTTAGCTGGAACGTCACCTGTTTGCAACAGCTCTTCTCTTAGCTAATGGGAAGTTCTTCTCTAGGAGTTCGAGATTTATTTTTGTCATTGTGTTTTTTCAAAATTCCTGTTAGAACATTAAACAGTGGAAAACCAGAAACCACATGTGCATGCATTTAAACAGGGCAGGACACATCTAATAGCATGCATGGGGAATTTTTAACGGCTTTTCAGCTGCTATGACTATGCCAAGCGCACCTGGTCTTCATATGGCCACCACTGGGAAGCTTGGAGGCGCTGCATGTGCTGGTAGAGCAACGGTCTTGGAACTGAAACTCAGCTCCTACTACTAGTTACTAGTTTGTATTTAGCTACTAACTCCAGACTGACTGTATGTGAAGCTCAAAGCCCGGGCGTGTATGTGTTTTGGAGACCTGGTCTTGGCTGGTGAGCAACTACCGTCAGTAAGTAGGTTGAGAGCTCTGTTTATAACCAGGCTTTGCCTGGGTGATGAAATCATACCTTTTGGAAGGCTTATAATGAACGAATAAGCTACTTATTTGTGTGGTGGAGTGAAATTGGTTTTAAAAGGGATTATATGAAGTTGTTGCTTGTGATAGCAGGAAGGTGGATTTGTGAGCTAGGCGCTCTCTTCCTGCTAGGTAGGTTTTGTGGTGGTTCTCTCCTGGGATGGTTAGACAAATTGACTTGGGATCAGGGCTCGTGCAGGTATAGTTCACGTTGGCATTTTTCTGCTCCAGTACAGTACTACAAAGTTAAAGGCGTGATTACTTATTTTAAATGGTGCTTAATGAAATAAACACATAGAAATAAAATCTACTTTTTGGACTTGTTTTGACCCAATTGTGTCCAGTTGGTGTTCAGTCTACTTAGTGCATGTGGGACGGGCAGTCTGTCTGCCCTTTCCAGCCTAGCCAGAGGGAAGGCATTGCAGGTCATTATGTTGTTTGCCTGAAATCCCAACTTTGTGCAGCTCAGCCTGAAAGCTATGTGAGATTTCTTCCGTCTGCAGTGGTGTGCTGTAACTCTGTGCAGTACCAGATGGATGGACGTGAAAACCAGGCCCCGCTAAGAAGCCAATTATTTTTTGGCTACTTGTATGCCAAAGTAACCGGGATGTTTACAGCTATGTTTGATGTGGTAGATTCTGTTCTAGAGCCCTTTGTAGGATGTGGTGTTAAACATTTGGTTCAGCCCATATCAGAAATGGGTGTACTGTTGTGGTAGTCTGGTTTTGTACGGCTTGGTAAGTGCTGAGGGTCCTTCTAGGCAATACCTTGTGAAAGAGCAGGGTCTTAAGGGTGGTGGAATATATAAAACTACTAGAAACCAAAAAACCAAGTAGCCCCAAGACAGCTCCTTCAGGAATAAGGGCTTTGTTTCTCTGGCAATCTCACTGGTAAAGGCAGGCAGCCTCCTCGTGTGTTGTCTCCCGTCTCCCTTTCCTATGTTTGTGTTAGAGAGGACTCTTCGTGTGGATGTGAGCTGTGCCCCAAATTGTCTAGGTGTCTCGAGCCCCCAGATGACTGTGCTACATACAAGCGTTTTGTGAAACTGGGGGAGTATTTTTTCACTGCTCTGAGGGAAAGCTGCCTGGCAGCACTTGGAGCAGGGAATTAGTACCACCCCGAAGCGCTGTGGTGATGCCGGTCCTCTGCAGGGACTTACACTGGCCACAGGCCACCAAAGAGCAGGATAGCCCAGGGCACAAGAGCATGTTGCGCTCCAGGGTGTGTCCCTGTTCAGGCACCGTTACAAACTGCGGGGACCGTGACACTGCTTAGGAACATCAGGCAAAACTGGGGCTCAAGTCTGGTCTTGTGCCTTGAGACCTACGGTCCCTTTTAATTGCAGCTCTCTCTCCTTTTCCTTAACAGGGGAAAGTGGAAGTGGAGGCTGGGAAAGAGGGGATGAAGTTTGAAGCTGGTGCTTTTTCCTACTATGGGGTGATGGCCCTCACAGCGTCGCCAGGTATGTCCTCTTACCTTCTGCTTCTGGAATGCGCTCCTGCACAAGCCTGCCTGTCCTGTGCGTGCGGCGGGAGGAGGCTGCGCAGGGCATCCCCCCCGCCACGTCCGTGGGGCTGATGTCAAGGATACCTCCTTGCCAGCGAAACCGCCTGCCTGGCACAGCATCCCTGGGAGGGGCCCGGGCCGGTGGCGGCACCAACTCTGAAACCCAGCAGCTGGCAGCCGTTTGCTGCCAGCTCCTGCAGGATGCGAGCCTTAGCGAGGGATGTCTTTGGTACCGGAGGACAGCCTTGTAGTTTTGCTTACGGTAGGGTAACAGGGATTGAATTAACGGGAATTAATAATTAGTGGCAGAGGGACATCTAGTGGTGCAAAGTACAAACGCCTGCTAGTTAGAGGATGTTTTGCTTTACCAGTCCCGTTCCTAAAGCCGTCTTGAGGAGAAGGAGGGCAGCGGCACGAAAAAAGCGATTGCTCCTGTCAGCTTGTGTGGAAATATACCCAAGCAAGGGAGGAGAACTGGTGTCTGAGGCCGAGGTGTGAGCTAGTTGCCACCAAGGTGTGAGCCAATTCCTGGCACTCAAGCGGTAGCCACACAAGCCACCGCCTCACAGGCACAAGTTGGAGGATTGTCTTATAATGCACCAAGAGCAGATTCCAGTGCTGTATTTCTGCATTTGGTGATGTATTTGGGTGCCAGCAGTGTCACCACTAAGATGTCGAGCTCAACGGGGAACCCACAGCCCCATTGGGGAGGGAGATCTGGGGTGCTGGTGCTGGCATTGGCCATCTGCTGACCCAAAGCCACTTGCTCGGCTTCAGGGAGAGACGTTCCTCACGCTGAAATCGGGTACTCCTGTTGCAGCAGGGTTTATGTTCCACTTGAGAGGCAGCGTGTTTTAATTGTATGCTCATAAGCACTCCCTTTATGTGTGCGTACCTATGTGTACGTACATTAGCGAACGGCCTTGGAATGCAAATGATTTTGTAAGTTATGAGTATAGCTTTATTAAACTCTACAGACAGCAGCAGTTCTCTTGGATGTGTGAGCTCACTTTTACAGGCAAGAACTAATTCTTCCTTAATTATGTGCACTTTAATTTGATCAGACTAGCTTATACGTTTTGAGGCTTGACAGATTTGAAAGTGTGCAGAGCACTGAGCAGATTTTATCTGAGCAACAGTGGCAGTGTCCATGAGGAATCGTGGCACACACGCGTGGGTACAACCGCATCAGACCCTCAGCTTCGCCGCTCAGCTTTTGCCATATGGGCCAGGCACGGAGCTGAGTTAGGCATGGTCACTTCTCCTACCAGACCTGCGCTTGGAAGTCGCTTGTGGCCTCTCTCTTTTGCCAGCATTGTTCAGTTTGAATGTTTTTGTGTGGTTTGGTTGTTGTTTTTTTTTGTTGCTTACGCTCCCCACAACCATGCCAGTTGCCCCAAGTCTTGCAAGGTCAAATGATCTCCTCTTCGTGTGCACTGAAATCCATCTTGGACTTTGTCATATCAAACTTAAGGATATACAGTATTTTAAATTAATCTCGGCCAACCTTGCATTTATTTACCTTTGATTGGTTGGCTTTTACCAGTAGCAAACCCCTCATTTTGCTGGCTTTCCCTCCAGGTTTTAGAGAATTTGTTTTAAGATGTCTTGCAGCATCCTGAGATTTCTGTTAGGGTGAGCTCATAAAAATAAAATCCTGTTGCTCTGTGTAGACAAGAGAGCTCAGTGAAAGTATAAGTCATTGCAGAACAAGAGAAAACTCCTTCTCTTCTGTGTGTCCTGATTAGACTTCACGTGCCTGCTCTCCCCACCTGGAACGTCAAGTCAGTAACAAGAGAGTAAAGCACTAAAAAACCCACCAAATATACCCCCACCAAACCCCCCAAAATAATAATAATTAAAAAAAAAGCAACAAAAGAGTGAAGCTTTTTTCTTTAACGACAGCTGGGGAGGTGTTTTCAGTAACGATGAGCAGTATGGTACCCAGCCTGACAGGCATAAGCTTGGAGAATTGCAACCTCGCTCGACATTTTACTGAAAACTTGAAGAACTATGAAGTGTCCTTTGGTTTTATTTCTGTTTTTATCTGACTCCCATAAGGAACAGAACCCGGGAAAGCTTTCTGGCTTGTTTTAACTCTTTGCTTTCCAGACTGGAGCGGGCACCACTGCTCCTTTTGAACTAGTTTAAGACCGAGCGTACCTTGGTGGACTGTTCTGTGCTGGATAATCAGTCAAATTAGCAAGTGAAACTTGTTCACTTCACTGTAATTCCTTAGGCTTGTTTTTTTGGTTTAGTCCTAAAATTGTTTAATTGTCTTTTTTGTTTTTGCTTTTGTTTTAACCCTTTACTTTTTCACAGTTGATTTGCACTTTTGGTTTTAGTTCTTCAGTGTGTGAACTGGCTCCTTCCCCTGTCGAGTGTGGATAGCTGCCGCCTTTCTGGTCGTGATCTCATCCTTTTTCTCTCCCTCTTCTAGTTCCCTTGTCCCTGTCTCGTACCTTTGTTGTCAGCAGAACAGAGTTGTTAGCGGCAGGTTCTCCAGGTAAATCCGCATGCTTCTATTTTCACCATTCTTGTGACTGCCCTGATGCCATAAAAAGTCAGCTGCAGTCTGTATTTATCTGACCCCTTTGCTCGTTAGGGAGAAGTCCAGCACAGAGTTATGCCTCGCAGGTAGGTATCCTGAACTTTCATTTATGGGAACTGGTAGCAACACGACGGAGTCATCAAGATGGGAAGAACTGAAAATGCGTTGAAGAAAATGTACTTTGCAATGTGTGCTTGTTCTCGTTTCTCATATGTACGCTGGTGGAGAATTTGGAGGGGAGATTTGTTAAAGAAGGTGTTCTCCCCCAAGCTGAGGCTTAAAAATTTCTGAAGAAAATGCATTTGGCAGAGGAGAATGTCTGCTGCTAAACTGCCATAAAAGGAAAACTTTAATGAAGGAATTCTTATATTCTCATATGGGCAAACTCTATGGTTTGTATACAGTCTGGCCATTTCAGTTCCTCAAAAGCTTTGAGCTTTCTCTCAGTGAGGTTAATGCCGTGGGCTGGCACGGTGATTTACTGCGTGGACGGATTTGCAATGGAATGTGCAAGAAGGTTGTGGGACCTCCTGTGGTGTTTTCTGGTTCCCATTTTGCTTAAGACCTTTCCTTGCTGAATAACTGAGTTGACTGACACAGAAATCCCTTTGGAGAGCAGAGACCAAGGAGGGAACAAACTGGGCAAAAAGAGCTCTGAGAGATGGTTGAGCGGCTGGAAATTGGGAAGGGTCAAGAACTGAACTTTGCAGACACTGCATGCACAGAGTAGTGGAGAAAAATGAAAACCCACCAAGAAAGTCTGTAGGAAGAGCAGAATCCTAAAATAGCTTGGGCCACAGTGAACATATTTCTCCCTTTTGAAGTTTTCTTTTTCAGATGAAATGTCTTTCCCTAGACCTAAAAGCAAACAAGATAATGATATGCATATTTAAGTGAAACATCTCCTAAACATTAATACATATCATGTGTTTCATAAACTTTCACCATCTGCTTCCTGTATTTTCCTCCTCTTCTTTTTTCACTTCTGAAAATGTATTTCACCATCAGTCCTTAAATTAGGCTCATGCACATTCCAAACAAACTACAGGTTGTTGCCCAGCAGGGCATTTTTTTCCTGCCCTGTTAAAGTTTCCTGCTGTTAAACTTCAAAGAAGGGAGAGAAATTTAATCTTGCTTTAATTAAAGTACCTGATGGCTTTCTTTTAAGCTCGGTGGCTTTGATTATCTTTTTTAGCTTGGTTCTTTTGTTTTGCCAGGTCTTCTTTTTTTTTTTTTTAATTTTTTTAATTTTTCCTTGCTACAAATAAATGTACACTTTGCACATGCAAGTTGTTTCCAATATAAATGCCAAGCATATTTTCCTAGTTTTTTCCCCAACTAAAAATAAAAAAATCAATAATGGAAAATAATAATGGGAAGACTCTCCTTTGAAAGGAACAGATATGGTAAGCCTGGTCACTATGACAATGTCTTACCAGTTTTGATGAAACTTGGGCCCTCTGCTGGGTCCTTCTAAAAAGGATCCTGTTGTTTAACCCCAAATTCATAATACAGTTGTACTGATGTTTGCCTTGCGGTTTGTGCTCTTTATCCCCTGTATAGGAAGGGGAGGAGTATGGGAAAACCTGGCTAGAAAAGATCTGTCCGGATCTGGGCTGGGCTGCTTGGGGGGCTGGCAGGGGGCTGTTCTGCAAACACCGACAAACACTGGTATTCTTCTGTCGCCTGCCCTTTCCGTACCCTTCCTTCTTCAGTAACTTCTGTTCTCCCTCCCTGACTCGTGCGTGGTCCAGAAGTGTTGCCCTTTCCCTCGGATTTTTAGTAATCATACTTCTTTTGTTCTGTCCTTTCCTTTCACCTGCCCCTTTTATGTTTGTTTGTTTGTTTTTTAATATATGCCTTTTCATGTTGCTCTGTCTTTCTACGGTTTTTATTAGTAATGTACTATAAGAGCCCTGGTGAAAAGAAAGGGCAGATACGAGTCACACTGGTGTGAAGCTGTTCCAGATGGAAACCTTTATCCCGAGCAGCAGCGATGCTGTTCTTGTCACACACAGCCGTATTTTGTGTGTGCAGGTGGGAAAGACAGGACAAATTCACTCAGCCTTCACAGTTCCTTGTTCGCCAGTGGGAGTTACAGCATCAAGCCCGGTGTCCAGGTAGAGGTTTGGCTCCTGGCAGCAGTTGTTGCAGCCCGCTGTGGCTTTCAAGATGGCAAGTCTGTACGGAGGAAAACCTTGTAGGGCTCTGGGTGCTTCTCCCTGAGCCTGTTCTTGGTGTTGCCATAGGGACCTGCAGTAATTCCTTAGTGCAGAAACTGCAGAAGAATTGCCAGGTTGTCAGAACCTGTATTTTTCTGTTCCCTTTTCTAAATTTGAAGGAAAGACAACATCAGAGGGATTTTGAGTGGCAAATAAAAAACGGCAATTCTGCTGCGCCTGTAAAAGCATCTAAAGGGTTAGGTTTAGGAAAGGCTGGATGGAGAGGTGTAGAACAGGCTGTGTCATTTGGCCAAGGAGAGATTGTATTCATAGTGATTAAGTGGCAGAGGTAGAGTCGAATTTTGGGAAGCTTTTTGTTTTTTTAAAAAAAAAAAAGTTTATACATAGAAAAGTCTTCAAAAAAAGAATTTGAAAAGCTTGCAAGGATACTGTTGCTGATTTGCTCGAAGAGGCTTTGTATCTTAAGATTATATGAAAATGATCTTTCAGCTGAGAATGGGGGTCACATGGTGAGTAGCAGAGTTTACATCAAGTTTCAGCATGGGCTGGCTGAATGAAGTTGAACTGCACTAAGATCCAAAAATCCACCAGTCCCAAAGACAGTTCTTTGATCTGTATGTACCGTGTGTGCACCCAGGGAGAAGCCCATCTGCAGGAGGGCTTGGGATCCCTCTTAGGATGTATTTCTGCCCTCCTGTCTTCTGGGCCACTGTGTGGGTGGAAGCTAGGGATGCAAAACATGGCTTCTGTGGCTTCCCAAAAATGTGTTTACTTGAGATAAACTGTGGCCAGTCACACTCGCAGGGGACAGCTACGAGGTTTCCAAGTGAAACCCTGCGATGCTTAAAGGCCAGTGATGGAAAATGATGTCTCTAGTTTACTCCTTTCCTGGGCACAGATTTTTCTCTGTAGCATGGACTGTTTTCCCTGTATTGCTGGCTGGCACGGAGCACATGGAGCTTGCTCTCCTTCATTGAGTTTTTGCCCCTTCAAACACTGGGATGTACTAGAGGAAGTGTTGAAGTAATCGTCACATGGACTGCACGCTGGTCCACTGAGGATTCTGTCACTCTTACGATTTTGAAAACGTCTGCTGTAACTCAGGGAACAAGGCACGCGTAGGTACCAGGTAGAATAAAAGGGGGTAAGGGTTAGCTGGGACTGACTGTGGATGAAAGGTCTGGTATGGAGCTATGACTATAAATCATTAAGAAAAAAAAAATAATCTGTTAGGCATGGTCTGACTATCAAGAGCTTCTAAAAGGGAGCCTTGGGAAGTTACCTTTCTCTGGTGGTTAGCACTCATCAGCTGAAGCACCGCGACCAGCTGTTCACAGGGCACGTCCATTGCAGCGTAAACAGAACCAGGTTTAAGGCATACTCAGTGATGTCGGCTACCAGCTTTGGACTCAAAATGTACTCTCTTTCCGGGTAATTTGGATGTTTAGCTGCATGTCTAGTTATGAGTGGATTAAGTATTTGCAGTTCTTTTGTGCTACATTGCCATTTATTATGTCCCTCTGAAACTGGTGACTCTAAATGTTTCCTACTTGATTTAAGAAATCTCTCGCTCTTGCCTGTTTCTCAGCCGAAAACAAGTCTCCGCCTCGGCCCTGCGGCTTGAATCACTCAGACTCTTTAAACCGAAGTGATCGCATCGATGCAGTGACACCAACGTTAGGGAGCAGCAACAACCAGCTGAACGCGTCTTTCCTCCAAGTGTATGTTCCGGACTACTCAGTGAAAGCGCTCACAGATATTCAGTTTGTCAAGGTAGGAAAAAAGCTGGAAAGGCCCTGCTGGAAAGCTGGGCTTGGCTGGTAGGATGGAGAGCCTGGGGAAGGGAGGTGCCTCTAGATTGCTCTGTGAGTGAATAGGATTATGAAAGCAGCCGTTTAAAAATCGCTTTAAATTACTTTTTCCCGATATCTGCTGTCCATTGATTTGTCTTCGCTATTCCTCTCATTGAGGCCTGTAAGTAGGTTAGTGACATAAGTTTCTGGATTTCAGGTCCCTCGAGGAAAGATTATAGAAAATAACCTCTCTCTGCTTTTAGTCATGAAAGACATATCCTTGTGAAGCCTTTGGAACCATCCGAAATGGAGACCCTTCATTATCAGACAGTGTCCTTTTCTGAAGGATAAGACGTTTTCTGTTGGTTGCAGATTTCATTCACTTGTGATTTTGGTTTCAGTTTGGGGTTCTTGATCTTAATTTTCTGAGCTGTCATCCTTCTTCTGCTTGGAGAAGTCTTGGACATTTCTCTTTATCTTAACTGCACATGTTAGGCTCATGTCTCATACTACCAGTGAGTTGCTGCATGAATACAGCTCTGACCCCCAGCATGGTGCATCCCACGCTGAAATGTGTGCGAGTCCTGTGGGATAGGAAATCCAGCTGAGCTGAGGAACAGCTAACGCTGGCAGCAATTCCAGCCCAGCTGGGAGTCCAGGGAAGCTGACGTCCCATGGCCAGAAGTTGACCTTGATGCTTTTCTTAAATTAAGTGCACGTTCATGGTTTCTTTATATGCTACTCAAATGATTTGTGAATTCAACTTCTGTCAAAGTTCATTCAATATTAAGAACGTGAAATAGAGTAGAAAAACTAGAATGCTAAATTGATTATTCCATAGCCAAATTTTAAAAGGAGAGTACAGTCTTGCATTCAGAACATGGCAGATGCAAGTGTACTGGTCGATGGTTCAAGTCTTCAGGGTTTAGATTAGTAAATATTTATTACTGGGCAAGTGACTCTCACTAGAGATTTCAATGGCTAATTTGCTGTACAGAACAGCTGCTCATCCTGTGCTGGTGTACGTGGAGTCCTTCCAGCTCTCACCGTGTTCATGCTGAGGCTAATGGATGCTAAACTGGCTGGTGTCTCTGCAGTCAGCCTTGCACACCTCTTTTGGCATCACTCTGCTTTACATATGGGACAGAGTACTCAACGTTAGCGTTTTCACTCTGCCACATGGGCATTTATTCAATTAATACCTTGTAAAAGGGGGTTGTGTCCCGCTCGTGCATGTTTGGATTTTGCTTCTGGAGTTGTGACCTGGTCCATCTGACTCTCTCCGTTTCCAGTCCCTCTCTTGCATTGCTACTGAAACTTAAGGTTTTCTAAAAGTCTTGTTTCACCTTCCTGCCTGCTGAGATAACCCACTCCTGTTGTAGCACACGGGGCTGCCAGTGCACGTGCATCCCGCTGCTGAGAAGGCTCACCTGGAGGAGTTTACGGGGCTGGTTGATTGTGGCTCCAGGAGGAATTCTCCCGTCGACCACCATATGCAGATATATGGGGCTATAGGCTTCCTGGGCTGGAACACTCTGTGCTCTAGGCCGGCTCCTGCCGTGACCGTTCTGCTGAGCGCAACCAGCTCTTGCAGAGACCAGTGGAACGCTGTGTGGGTTGCTAATTTGGACTCATCTCTACGGAGATCCCCGTCTTTTCTAGAATCAAATGTCCTTATGTATTGAAATAAGGCTGTAGCTCCTGCTGCATTTGCTGGCCTAGACAAGAGCCGTAGTGCTTGTACCCTCTGGCTCTACAGGGACTCTTAGAGCCTCACCAGGAGCTTGCTGAAGTTGGGAGAAAGACTTCACTGAACTCTGGTTCTGTCCCTAAAAATGTGCATGTTTAGAAGGAATGGAGATCCGATTTAAAAATCTGCGTAGGAATAAATCCCTGCCTTTGAACAGCATGGTGACCGCACAGCTCTGTGCTTCCGCCCTGTCTAGAAACGTCACCATGCTGTGCTGTCGAGTTGGGATGCTCTAGTCTTGCAAAGCGCAGGGATGTTTTATAGCAGCAGGTAAACAGGGGTTGAAGTGTGATCATCTGGAAAGGGAGGGCACTTTATTTTCTCAGTGTGTCCCACGGGAGACACGAAAGTGTGACTGGCTGTTTTTGTTCCTTCTTGGAGCAGATCTCAAGACAGCAGTACCAAAATGCCCTGATGGCATCCCGGATGGACAAAACACCTCAGTCCTCGGACAGTGAAAACACTAAAATCGAACTGACTCTTACGGAGCTGCATGACGGTTTGCCGGACGAGACAGCAAACCTGCTGAACGAACAGAACTGTGTGACTCACAACAAGCCCAACCACAGTATGCACAGTGAAGGAGCCATCTAGGAGCTGACTCCCCACAACCCACCCATCCCATCTCCTCAGCAGGACCAGCCCTCGCTCCTTCCTGCCTCCTCCCCGAGTGTGAACACCGTTAGTATGTGCTTGCAACACTGTGCTGCATCCAGTGTTCTGAGACCAAAGACTTTTTGCGTCCGTTCTGGGAGCAGAAGAGGAAGAAACAGGAAGAAAGGAGCAAAGAGCAAGAGAGACTAAAGCCCCAAGCGTACTTTGGGAATGGTGAGCCACCCTTGAGAACGATGAAAATACTTCTTGCAAAGTAGAATCATGTTTATTTTTTATCTGTATTTTTGATCCTTGTTGGGTTTTTCCTCCTCAAACACATACGGAGAAGTTTAAAAGCTCCTCCAGTTATTTTTTCAAGAGAGATCATGTTTTTAAAAAGTATTTTGCAGAGTTTTAAATTGTTTCTGTCCCTCCCGAACCTCAAGTGGGCTCTGTCGTGGTTTTATTAATTGGCTCCAATGTCCTTAGGCCTCTTTTCACCCCTCTTGGGTCCTTTTTGTTGCCCTGTTGAAGAAGTTAGTAACTGGTACTTGTATGTTATTTGTGTCCTAAGAATGAGCAAGCTTCAAGGAACCTCTGGTTTCAGCCACCTGGAGGGCCAAGGGATGAGCATTATTACATTCTTCCAGTTAAGTTTCAGGGAAGCAGTTGTTACTTTGGTATTTACCGATCGATCAAATTTCAGAAGGTTTCTTTGTAAAACAGGCAAAAGCATTTTTACGCTTACAGTTTTGTAACCTCCAAAAACTTTGTGTATGTTGAAGATGATGCTGGTGGGGGGGAAGGAGTTAATCAGCAAAACTGCAGTCTCGTGAAATGAAAGCCGGGTGTAATTTTCCCTAGTGAAGTAACTGGGTGATTTTTCATCGATGCTCCTGACAATTCCACGGCAAAGTAATGGGCGCACCCCAAAATGACGAGCTTTTAAGCACTCGTGTGCTGTAGGGGTCTGCGCACCGTCAGCTCGGCCAGAGCAGACGTGCAGTCTTTGCTAAATAACAGCGAACATCAGTCCCTGTCCCCACCTCAGTCTCTAGTATTAACACAAAAGATGCTGCTACAATTACGCCCAAAGTACATCCTCCAGGTGACAGTAAACCTCTGCCAGTGCAAGGATGGGCTCTGCTGAGGAGTCAGGACCATCCTCTCCACTCCAAGAACTGACAAAACTTTCCGGACGCGAGTGTATTGCACTTCAGGGATTCGGAGAGGTTCCTTTCCAGGCTGTTCCCAGCCACATTCCTTCCTTTGAGTGGATTTAGTGCATTTCCTTCTCTCTTGCCCCTTTTAACAGCCGTTTTAGGGATTACCATGGTAGCAGAGCAGAGAGCCTCCCACCCAGCTGCTGCTAGTGCAGAGCACCCTGTGGTGGGCAGCAGAAACCAATTCCTCCACCCCAAAATCCTGAATGCAGACTGGGTGCGAGCAAGAGGCATCCCGTGGCAGTTGTGCATCACACATTCCCGACTCCCACAGATGGAGTTTTAAGTCCTCAAATGAAAAAAATTCGAGGATCCACTCCTCTTCCAGTGCTGTCTCAAACAAAATGTGAATGTTGCCTTCATTATCTGGAGAGATTAATAAATCATTGCGGTTTCTCTGTTTCGAGACCCTTCCATGGCCCCTGGCTATGTAGCATTTCCCTTCCTTTCTTTACACCTGGATAATCTCATCTGCAAAGAACCCCCAGCCCCCAATGCACCTGCCAGAGCTCTCTGTGCCTGCGCGCCCGCCCCGTCTCTCCTGCTCCCGGGCTGGGGAAGGCGCTTGCTGCAAGTTCCCAGGGTCCATCTCTGCGAATGGTGGCTGGAAAGGTGCAATATTTTGCTGCAGGATCTCCCCGCAGGAAATTGGAGCGCGTGGTGTCAGAACCTGTTGGGTCTGCGTGTGTCTCTCCTCCTCTCTCTTTTGGCTTCGGAAAGCAGCCCTAATTTTTGCTGTCCTTCCCGACGGGAAAGGTGCACTTCTTCCTTGGAGCCGCCCGTGAGGATGAAGTCCCCACAAGGGGGCATAGAAATTGCACAGTTTCCAACTTGTGCAGCCGGTGAGGAGGAAACAGGGCTCCCAGAACCTTACTCTCACATTTAGCTTTTTATTAACTTTTTTTGAGTCCCATTAAAAGCATTTCCTTAGTCTCCATCCTTGCTCTGATGCACACCAGCCCGCCGCTCCTGAGAGCACACGGCTCAGCATCAGCACGGGCTGACCTAAACCCTTGTTATGGTTTGAGAAACCCACAACAATTTATTGTCATTTAGACAATTATTCTCTCGCCCGATGACCTGTCCCCACCTGGCAAGGGGAATCAGGGATAAACAAGGAAACACAAGGGTTGAAATATAAGCAGATTTAATAGGATAAGACTAAACAATTAACACTAATAATACTAAAGAACCAGTATGGATCCTGACACCAATGTAAAATATACAAGGATTGTACTGAGCCCATTCCATCAGCAGGAAGCCGTGCGCTCCCAGCAGGGGACAGCAAACGTGGGACACGGCGAGCGCTGCGGCTTCGGGAGGAAGGGAAGGGCTCAGGGGTCTGGCACCGGGGCAAGGAGTTCTCAGGATCACAGCCATCAAGGGAGAGAGAGCAAGAGAGAACACTACGTAGCAAACTTTCTAATTTATATTGAACGTCACATTCATGGTATCAAATAATCCTGTTGGCCAGCTTGGGTCAAGTGCCCGGGTCTCGCTCCTCCTCACCTCTGCACCTGTAAGGCTCAGAAACACTGAGACCTTGAATCTCTCATAGCATAGCTGGCTAGAAAGTAAATATTTTCACAAATTCAGACACTAGAATCTTCTAAAAGTGCAGTTTTTCCAAGCATGAGAAGAAAAATTCATCCTGTGTCGCTCAAACCAGGACAACCCTGCTTGTTCCCGGAGAGCTGCCAATATTGCACCTTTCTCGCAAAGCAAAATGTTGCGATGTTACAGCGTTTGTCGTCGGCGAGGGACTCACCTCGCCAGTTTTTATCTAGCGTTGCTGAATGTAAAAGTTTGTTGGAAGTGTTTGACGCAGTGGTGAACTTGAGATGCAGTATCCGTTTCGTCAAACCTGCCGAAGGAGGGAAGGCTCAAGTCAAGGCAGCTCTCTCTGGGACGAGGTTGCTCGCTGGATCTGACTTCTGCTTCTTACGGCAGGTTATGGAGTTGTTTCAGTGTCTGTTTCCCTTAAAAAAAAAAAAAAAAAAAAAAAAAAAAAAAAAGCCAATTTTTCCAACCAAAGCCATGTGATCCCAAAGCAAATACCTCCTGCTTCTGCCCATGCTGCACTGTTCCAAAATTTGCAGGCAATTTTTTGCATGACTGTTTTTCATCATTTGTACAGATCCAATAATGGAAAGTGAAATAATTTCCATAAAAATAGTTGATTATAGATGTGTTTCATGTGGAAAATATGTACCTGACCCAGAGGGGTTAGGAGCTGCTACTACTAATTAGCTTGAAGAGCAAAGCATGGTCCTCTCCCCGGAGGGGAAAAAATCCAGTCTCCCTGTTCTCAGGGTATTTACAGTTTTACTGTTTAACAAGTGCAAGGGGTTCCCAGCCCTCCTGGTGGGAACCATCGCGAGCAGAGGAGCCCGGTGCCCACCTCGGGGTCCCTTCTGAGCCTCCGGACGGTGATTGCCGGCGCCAGGGCTTGGCTCTCCCGACTGCCATGGAGATGCCGCGGTGTCTGAGTCTGTGCCCTTGCAGGGGGTGTCCTGCCAGAGCAGCTCTGCTTCCTCTGCCTCGCTGGCTGCCCGCCTGCACTCAGGTGGGCTCAGATGCCAGGTGCCGTGCCATGGTGGCCTAAGGACACGTGGCACGGCTGCTGGTCATCGCCATGGCGCAGGGCACCAGCTGGTGGCTTTGGGAATCGTTGGACTTGACCTCAGACCTCGGCAAGGCTTTGGCTTGTAGACAGGATACTGCATCTTCCTTTGTCAACTCCTGCTGCCACCTTTGTTCCCCTGGTCCGTCTGCCCCCGGGTGCAGGCAGAGGGGCGGACGATGGCCTGTTGGCCAGGGGAGGCGGGGGGGCACCTAGCCATGGTTTCTACTGTCAATACAATTTTGCACAAGAGTTCTTTGAAGTGAGGTTTTCAACACTAATATCTTAAATGCACAACTGTGAATTATAACTTTTACACTCCTGTTGGTTGAATTTCCTTTAAATGAAATGAACCTGAATCTGTTGTAACTATGATTTATTATTTTTTTTTTAATTCTGTGTATTGCCAAATCTTTGTAAAGAGTGAAGGAATGTTCTTGCTTTCCAATGAGAATCTTTCTCCAAACGAGACTGACTCTGGTGACATGGAGATCATACGAAGCACGCTAGGTGTGAGTGGAGAGGGGCTCAGGGTGGGCTTAGCAAACCAACCTTGGCCTCTCTGTAGACCCCAAGCTCAGACCCTCCAGAGTTTACAAAGCGCTGCTTGTTTCACTCCCAGCTTGTCCGCTCCCTGGAATCCCTGTGCAGCTGAAGGCCGCTGTCCCGGAGGACCTCAGGACGGAGTATCCCGCAGAGGGATGAGGGATGCTGGCAGGGTGTCCGGGCTGGCTGGGAGCAGGGGTCCCGAGGCTGGCGTGGCAGGACAAGGTGCTTCCCCCATCCAGTTGCGCCAGCAGAGCGAGCTCCACGGCGCAGGTTCTTCCACCGCTCTCCGCTTGCTTCTGCTCCCAACCTGTAGCCGTGTGTAGTTCCCTCTCACGCTCCTCTTGCCCCCACGCACGCTCCTGCTCAGGACTGAGCAGGGATGGGATGGTGCCGAGACCTGTGCGGGGCAGCTGGAGCTGGTGGCTCAAGGTTTGCAGTTCTTGGGCCCCGTTGGAAGAGGGGTCAGCCACTCATTCGCGATGTGCTCGCTGTTCTGTTCGTCCTCCTTCTCCCGGACTTACTCTCCTTTTCCTCATCGCAGGGTTATTTTATTTTTTTTTTCTTCTTTTCTTTAAGTGCCTTTTTGTGCAGGTGGAGCTGGCAAGAGTAGGAGTCTCAGGATATGGCCCTTTGCACTCACCTCAGACCTGGAGAAAGCTCAGGGAGAGCAGGGCAAGTTGCCTGTGGTGGCCCATGGACATCACCCATTGCTGCTTCTCAGCCTTCGGGGCCCAGCTCAGATGAGGATGAGATTTTGGCACTGGTGGTGTCAAGCTCTGGCTCAAATCAGCTCAAAGAAAACCAAAGAGGTAGTAGCTTTGTGCGAGGGGCTGCTTGGGCAGCGGCGGTGCTTCCTGTGATCTCTGCAGAGCTCAGCGGAGGGGCGGGGGGCTGTGGATGGCAAAGAGCAGCGCTGTCTCCTCACGAGCATCCCGTGTAAGTATTCTACGTGATGGAGAACACAGCGCGTTCTCCAGGGCCCCTTGGAACGTGCATCTTCCTTGTGCTGAAATTACACTATCTACAGAAATCATTCCCATGCGAAAGATGTACCCTGTTTTATATGATACCTAATACACACGTCTGTGGTTTTAAAACTAGTACCTGTGTACCGGTTATCAAGTTATCCAGTGTCTGGATTACCAGTAGAAAACTGGGGCTGGGGGGCGGGGAAGGATGCTGCAGAGAGCACCTCTTGTTGTGATGCTGACTTGAGGCTTCATCCCAAAGGCGTCCGACCAGCGTTGAGGGGTTCCTGCCTTCGCGCTGGGCGCTGCCGCGTGCGAAGCTGCCACAAAGCAGAAAACCGGCGTGTGCTGAAAGGCTCGGTGTGACCCAGACCCGGGCTTGCTGCCCGCCCGCTGCCCGGCTCTGCGCCGGGGCTCTACATAGACCCAAAGAAGTACCTGGTACTGAGGGTTGGTTTGGCCCAACAGTGAAATGACGAGCTTAACTAACACCATTGAAAGCCGGGCATCTTTTCATGGCACGGAGGAGGGAGCAGCCTTCATCCTGACCTGACCAGCAGAGAGGACGAGCTCTACAGTACAAGCTGGGCTGGGACGCCGCCCTCATCCCTGCTCTGTTGTTACACTTGGTCCATCGGTTGCAGGTCTCTTGTTGGTGCAATCTCTGTGGTGGTACTGGCCTCATGCGTCGGGAGTGCAGGGGACCTGGGGCCATCCACAGCTTCCCACAGAGCCCCCCGGACAGTCCCGCTCGGTGTCTTGCCCTTGTCCTGGAGCCTGGCTTCACGCTGGGTTACGTTCCTCCATGGTTTGTTTCATGGCCGTGCCCTTGAGGCCGGGCCCAGGCGAGGGGACACTTGCTGCGAGTCCAAGGCGGTACGATTGAGCTTTTTGGTCTGTTTGTGCATATTTGCTGTTTTGTTAGATCCTAGGGAGGCCAGAGCATTCCCTAGGAGAAAGGCTGGGATGCCAGGTTATCCCAGAGCCCTTCCCTGAGCTGCAGGGATAGGAAGGGGGTGCTGGAAAGCTGCCCCCAGCCCGTGGCACGGTACAGGTGGCGGAGGGAGGTGTTTCACAGCTCGGTGGTACTAAATTCAGTCAAAGTGACAACCTTGTTGTTCTCGTTATCCCGAGGTCAAGCTCTAGAGCGTTCTGCACCTTGGAAATATGGTACTCAAAGCTGCTGGTCTTCTGTCTCCAGCTGAAAAACATCTTTCCGCCCTCTCCTGAGGTTTCTCCTTTGGGCCCTGTTTAAGCAGGGCTGATCACTGGGATCCTGCAGAGGACGGTGCCCTGGCTGCTCTCGCCCCTCCAGCGCGGATTTCTTGCTAACAAAGTGCTTGATGTTCAATCCTCCCCCAGCAGGAGAGGTTTGGTCGTTCTCAGCAGAAGCTGCCTGTCACAGAGCCGGCCTTGAGGGTTGTCCGCTCTCCTGAGCCAAACGTGCGCCCAGAGCATGCAAAGGCCGAAGGCGGCTCCGATGCTCCGGAGGTGGATTTGATGTCTCTGTTGTCTTCTCCTCCGGGAAGCAGCGCGGCAGTTGGTTGGTAGCAGGGCTTGTCAGGAAGGAAGGGCTTGTCCCAGCATTTAGTGCTTGGCGGAGCAGTGCAGCATCCCATTTCAGCTGTTTGGAGACGGCAGAGCTTTATAAAAGGAGGTGGGGTTTTTTGGCCTCTGGGCATCACTGTTGTACTAAATCCTTCCAAATTCAAGTGACAAACGTGTAGGTTCCAGATGAGTAGCCTGGATCATAGACCTTTAGTCGGAAGTGCCAATAGTGAATGTTTTCTGGATTCGCCCAAAGATCAGTGTGGGAGCATGGAGGGGACGCCCGGTGAGCTCCTCTGTTCACGTGAGTGACAGACTGGCCGTGCCTCGATCGGCTCTCGCGTCATCCCTGCTTTCAAGTCTCAGGTCCCAGCAGGCTGGGCCGGGCCGGTTTGGCCGGCGGGTTTTTCCCCAGGGTACGTGCTCTGTCCTTCTGCATCATCGCGCTGGTTTGGATTCAGCAGCGTGGGTTTCTGTGGCTGCGGCTCTTGCATCGGCCGTGGCTGTTCCGCTGCTCTTCGGGCTGTGGTTTGGTGCGTGTTCAGGAAGGCGAGAAGGAGTTGCAGCAGTCGGGACCGGGCGATGCTGCGGCTGTCCTGTCTTCATTCCTCACGCTAAGGGTAGGAGATGCTGCTCAAGGACTTGCTTCCCTCTCTCTTCCTTGCAGACCACGTGAAATTTGGAGAGGGGAAACCCACCAGGACCCCAGCACTAGTGCTCCGGTCCCGTTTGATCCATGTTCTCCCGACGCAAGGGTGGTTTACAAGCAGTTCAGGGTCAGGCCCTGCTGAGGGACCTCAGAGCTCTTGGCGTGTGCTTTCTCCAGCACACGCGGCTGCAGAGCCACCTTGGTACCTGAATCACGGGGTAGATGCCCAGATGCCAAACACATTGAATTGGAAAACCGAAGTACTTGAGAAGCGGTTCCTGGAAGCCGTGAGCAGCTGGTGCTCGGCAGCCGGAGGTCTCACACCAAACCTTTCTCCTGCGGTCGGGTCCTTCCTGGCTGCCCCGAGCCCCCTCCCGGCCACTGCTGGCCCGGGCTCGGTCCCGCTGGCTCAGCATCGCCGGGGCTCTCCCTCCGCAGGGCATTTTGGTGGCAATCTGAACCCGCTGAGCCACCTCCAGCAGCTCTTCCCCGTGTCTTATTTGCCATCGTACGTGGTCTTTGCGAATTGTATCATATTGTACATGACTTCGGGTTTCCAGAGTTGTAGTATTCTGACTACAGTATTTCCATGTGTGTACATAAACCTGAATAAGCACAACTGAAATCCTGAATGAAGTGTATACGTTTCATATACTGATTGTCATATGAATGAATTTTATAATTATTCCAATTTTGTTGTAGATTTCCAATCTTTCCTATTTATTTTGTACCAGATTTATTTGTATATTTTGTGATTTTGTTTAAAAGCATTTTGTTTATTTCTATTCTTTTTAGATAAATGATGATTTTTTTTCTGTTGAACATTCCAGTTTATGCATTTTTCCCTCCTCCATGCTCCCCTCTCATTTCCAAGGGACGGATTTTTGGCATGCGGGTGGTGGGGCTGATGCCGGTGGTCCGGGACCCAGGTCCCTGCTGTTGGCACATCAGTGGTCTTCAATCTCCTCTTTAGCTGTCAAGAGCTGCGGAGAGGCCGGATCCTGTTCCCCTTAGAGCCAGGTCTTGCTCTTCGCTTTGGTGGGTCTGGGCCCGTAAGTCCTGGAGCCGGGGAGGGCTGTGCCGGTGGTTTTGCTGACCAGGAGCGGGGAAGCTGGTGGCAACAGCAAGCAGCCGAATTTCGCTTTCTGAAGTTCCTTCAAGGGCGAGGGCCTTTTTCTTCCACTAATAAAAACCCCTTATTTACACTTTCCGTATATCATGTTTGTTTGTCCGGAAGCGTAGATGCCATCTGTCTGTCCATCCGTAGTGTGTTCCTGCCAGGCGGTGTGTGACTGGGGGTCACCAACGAGGGATGTGGCGATGGTGGCTCTGTTGGATGGCAGTTGCTGGAGGAGCAAGGCTGTGCATCCCCCTGCATTATGAGGTGCCGCTGCCTGCTCCCCTGGACTTGGGACTTTGGCAGAGGAGGAGTTGTGCAGAGCCTGCAGTGGCAGGGACCTGTTTCTGAGCAGGAGAATGGGCCTGTGCTTCGTCCCCTGCCCAGCATCACGTCCAGCTCCATGCTGGCGGAGAAATGGCCGACTCTTTCCTGCGTGCCAGATACAGCCCTGCCGAGTGCCCATTTTGTCCTCCTCGCAGCCATTTACCCGGCTGCTCTCCCTGCACTGGGCTTTCTTCCTTGCTCGGCTCGAGCTGCGAAACCCTGGGCCAGAGAGTTGGGCAACGTCTGCGCCAGCCTTGTGGGGGTTTTGCTGCACCTCTGTCCCTGTCCCTGCGCTGCAGGGTGGCCCCATCCCCCTGGACCTCGCTACCAGCAGGATGGGGAGAGTGGCAGGTCCCATGGGGACATCTGCTCCCCAGCGTGTGCCCGTCCCTGGCAGCAGTGGACGACAGTGGGATGTTGCAAGCAGGGTGTAAGTAGAGTTAACGTGAAGGCCGCCTTCAGAGCTGTCTGATGGTGAAGAGGAGCAGGGCAGAAGAGCCGGGTCCCTGCGGGGAGCTGAGATGGATGTTGGCTGCCCAGGTCCCGGCTGCCATTTTTGTTCTCCACAAAATGTCTGCAGGGCTGTGGCTAAGGGCAGAGTCAGCCTCGGGCTCCTGGCCCCTGGTAGATTTTTGCTCAGTGCAGCCCCTGTGAGCCCCCTCGGTCCCTGCAGAGCAGCGAGGGTGGGCGGCTGCTGGGGCAATTGGAATCCAGGCCAGGGAGTGCTCAGGGCAGGGGGTGAGGCCTGTCCCAGGGCTCACCTGGCTCCCACCGTGGCCGTCCCTTGGGATGGGAAACCGCGGGGAGAGCGGCAGGAGCCTCGCAGCAGCTGCGGCTCTCACTGGCTTTTCCTGTGGGCTCTGCAGAGCGGCTGCAGACACGGGTATTGCCAGGCCACCGGCTGCTAGAGGCGCAGGCAGCTGCCTGCCAGCGGTGAGGGCTGGAAAACAGGGCTACGACCATGTCCCCTCTGCCAGCCGGGGCAAGAGGCTTTGCCCTGGCTCTTGCTTGGTGGTTTCTTACTGCACCACCATCGCGGAGGCAGGGCAGGAGGGGCAGAGGGGCACAGGGCTGGGCAGAGAGCAGCGCTTCTGTCCGTCAGGCTCTGCCCGCCGCTTTCCCACCATCAAGTGAGGGTCAAATACTTTCCATTGCTCCAGCCTTGAAGAGTCTTCTCCCCATCGCAGTCAGAAATAGCCCTGGGCTGGGAGTGAGCTATTTGTGGCGACCGGTTAGGAAGGAGGAATGCACGGAGCTCCCCAGACCTCCCCTCCTGCAGCCGCACGCCCTCCCAGCTGCTGAGCTAAAGCTGAAAAAATTCAAGTGGCTATACTTGGAGAAATGAGGTTTAAACATAGCAAAGCCCAGCATGGCCTTTAGTGAAAGGGCTCGGGAACAGCTCCCTCAGACCCTTCCTGCAGCCAACCTCCCTGTGGGTACGCGTTAGCTGCTCTCCAGCCCCCAAAATCAATGAGTCAGGGCCCCAGTGCTGGGTTTGGGGCTTTTAGCAGTCCCTGAAGCATCGGCTGTTGATTGTTGGCCGCCATCTGCAGCTGTTTACTGTTGCTTTTCCATTTGGCACTTTGGGCCCTGGGTACTGAATATCCTTCGGTGGTAGCTCTGATAGCGGGGCCTCATCTGCCCTGGTTTGGTTGATACGAGGGTTTGTTCATAGGCGGTGGGCTGTCCCCAGGGCTGTCCCTGTTTTGGCCGGGCGCAGGGTACGTACAGCTTTCGGCGAGGCCGGACAGTGCTGTCGCTGTGGCAGCACTGGCCTTCCCCGGCTTGTTCTCTGTTTAATCCGTTTTCCAGCGCCTGGGGAGCGTGGGCCGTGCTGTACCACCCTGGGCACCGGTCACGCCTTGTGGAGAGCGGCTTTTGGTTATGCCTGTGGGAAACAGCCCCGGAAAGGCGCAGTGTTGGAGGTAGTGGCAGGGTGGGGGGGGTTGCCCTTTCCGCCATGGAAGAGCCCCTCCTCACTCTCTGAATCCAGGCCAAAATCTTTCTCTGTCTCCCCGTGTCTCCTGCCTGAAGCTGGTGGGGATAACAAAAGCCTCATGCCCCCCCCATCGCTTCCTGCCCCCCTGTCCCCAGACAAGCCCTGAAACAACCACTGCTCGCCCGGGCTTCACACAGACAATTCCCAGAGCTGCTTCCCTTGCCCTCAGCACCCGTCCCGCTGGGACCCCCACAGACCCGTCCCGGCTCTCCCTGCCACCCCCGGCACAGCCCTCATCATCTCAGCGACGCGCCACAAAGCACCAGGCATTTCTTAGAAACATCATCATTTATTGACTTGAACAACTGCCACAACAGCAGCAGCGTTTCCTGCTCAGATGTTGGTGGCATGGTTTTTCTTTTTTTTTTATTTTCTCCTAAGGTACTTTAAAATGGAAAAAAAAAAAAAAAAGATTAAATGAGTTTATGGTACTGAAACAACAGTCGAATTTGTTACAAGAGGGCCCTCGTAATCCCTTCACAGCGAACGGCACAGGCTGGAGTAAGGGGGGCTGCGCCCACAACACGAAGGAGAATCGCAGGGCACTGCTGCCCAGCTGCATGCCGGCCCCACGCCTTCCCTGGGCTGGCTTTCAGGCACAAGGACTGCTTGCCCATCCCCACAGCGCACCCTCGGCCACCCCCGTCCCCACATGGCAGCCCGCAGCCATCGCTCTCCTTGGCTGGGGACGCAGCTTTGTCCACCGCAGCCTGCCATGAGCCAGGCCAAAGACAAGGGCGGCTGCGGACTGGAGTTTCCAGACTGGCCCCGTGGCACGTGCTGTTTCCTAGTTTAGGGCAGACACGCGTGGCCCGCAGCACGCTGGAATAATAACCCCTTTCACTCCAGATGGTGGCTGGGTTTGTCTTTGGGATGCTTCACTTTCTTAAAGCTGAGCGAACAGAAAGGTCAGTAACAGGCAGCAGGAAAACAAACCAACTAACGTAACGCTAAAGCAGTAGCTTCAAGCTCCTGGGTTAATATTTACTGCTGAAACTACAGGAGCGGAGAACACAGTGTGTGGCTCAGCTGTTTGAGAAACGCGTTGGAAATCATGCATCACATGCCGGTGATGAAAGAGAGCTTTGGAACACTGGGAGAGGATAACAAGCGCCTACAAGCCGAAACGTGTACAGCTGCAGATATGCAAGAGCTGGAATCCCACCGCCATCTGTGATGGCCGGAGGAATCGAACCACTCACACAGAGAAACTCACGCCAAGCAGAAGGTGAACTGAGTGCTGGAAGCTGCGGCAACACCCTGGCTAACACGGGGAGGGGGGAGTTTGTAACCCGCCAGCAGAGGGTTAAGGGCAGCAACCCAACGGGCAGGAGAATTCGGATCATTTTGTCTCCTGCAGGGCCCAGCACATCCCTTCCTTCTCCACAGCAAATGTAACAAATGGCAAAAACCGTTCACAGGACGCCGTTCAAATGACCATCAAATGAAACACAACGTGGGAAAGGGAGAAACATGCAGCATCCCTAAATGTAATGGGAGCAGCATGACAGCACAGGCGGGCAGGCCGACCTGAATGCACCACCCAGGCAGAACCCATCAGCTTTTTGAACCATCTGCAAAACCGAAAACAAGGGTCTCCTCCTAATTAGTGTTAATTTGTTAAAAGTTTCCGAACACTTTCAAAATGTGCCTTTGCAAGAATCAACACCCCCCCAACCCATCACCCCAAGGGCCCCAACAAAGGAATTCGCTCCTGATCACTGCTAGAGTCACGGTCTGTCTTCAGAGATGCTTTGCTTTTTCCTTCTTATTCCTCCTCTTCTTCCTCCTCTTCTTCCTCCTCTTCCTCTTCCTCATCGTCATCTTCATCGTGGCAATGTGTGATTTCCTGAGGTGCCTGGGGGAAGAGGTTGGGCGGTTTGATCTCACTGATGGAACGGGTCAGCTGATGCCGCTTGTAGTCAGAATCTTTAAAATCCACTGAGCTGCGATTGCGCGTGGCCATCGGCGACTCCTTCTCATTGATGTCGACGTGTGTGTGCTCTACCGTGGACTCGTGTGGCATCTACAAATGTAAGAGAGAGAGGAGATGACAAGGGGTGTCCCAGTCCCTGAGACAGATGGAGAGCGAACTCCAGAACGGGACCCTTTGGCCCACAGTGCACCAAATGCCACCCAGCCCTCCAAGGTGCCGTTCCCATTGCTGGCGGGTTGTGGAAGTGTTAACGAACGCAAGCGCAGGCACCTTTGGGACCCGTGCCCGCCTCCCCGGGGTCTGCAACTCACCAGGACGTGGGCGGCTCTGAAGAGGTAGCTGAAGGGGTAGTAGAGGAGGTTGATGAAGGAGGCTGCATAGAGATCAGCGTAGCGCATCACCTGGCTGGCAAACAGGGTCTGCCGAGAGCCGCTGCGGAAGAGGCTCCCCATCATCCCGTAGCACATGTCCATGTCGTGGGTCACTTTCTACGAGCAAAGGGCAGGTTAGATCCTGGGCCGGGCAGGCAGCAGCGCGGAGCCACGACAACACTGAAGTGGAGCGCACTGAGGGCTGGGGGCTACATGAGATCTGTAAGGATCTCCAGCAAAGCTTTCCGTGCTCGTATCCCGCGGCATCAGAGCACAGCCAAGTCCCAGCTAACGGAGAGGAAGGCAGCAGCGGGCTCAGGGCCAGCACCTGCCCCAGGCTGGCACCCCAGCGCTGGCTGAACCACAGGCTACAGCCCCTCCAAGCTTGCGTGTGGCAGCGCCCCGTTCTGGAGCAGTGAGCACCGTCAGTCAGTGCTGCTGTGTGCATGAGGAAGGAGACCCTATTCCAGACCAGGCTGCCTTTTAGGAATGCCAGTGACACCAGTGAGCTGAGAAGCTCCTCCGTTTTGCATCCACAAAGACAGAACGGCTTTGCCAAGCCTGCCGTGCCCACCCAAAGGCAGAGCAAAGCATTTCAGCGGGGCTGGGCTGTCAAGCCCGTTGGGATCCAAAAGGATGAAAAGGGATTTTTATGATTGGTACCTTAATGCGTCTCTGGATGGAGCTGATGTCAGGGCGTTCATTGCTGCTACTGTCCAGATGCCTAGTTACAGGCGAGAAGGTAAATACATGGTGTGAAAAGCCTTTCAGAACCAGATGCTGTGGGATGGGGGCTCGGGGGAGGGAGGCTGGTCTGGAGGGGAGGGTTGGTGTTGTGGGCAGAGCCCAGGCCTGAGTCAAAGCTCCGGCAGCAGTGCCACTAACCCAACCCCAAGGTTTCATCAGAGCCACTCATTAGCTGTCATTAGGCTGGGAGAGGCAGCATGAAAGTTGTCACTGGTTGAACACTCACTTGTATAGCTCGGCCAAGAAAATGTCCAGACTCTGCAGCTCTTCAAAAAGGGCTAGAAAATCCAGAAAAGAAAAGGAAAAAAGGTAAGTTTAAACTCTCGAAATGAAAAGGGCTGAAAGCAAACCCACTATCCTGCCCGCTCCCCTGGCATGGCATGGGGAGCGCTGCCTCAAGAAGCGTGGCATCTCACTGCCCAGGGAGAGGGTTCAATCGTGCTCTGTGCCACTGGCAGAGCTTTGGGCTTGGTTTCTGGTTGCCCCTTTTGTTTTTGAGGCTGAACCTTCACAGCCCTCACCAAAACCTTCCAACCAGATATGGGGCAACTGGCATAACCACCAGACCTATTTACACACCAAAGGGCAAACCTGGGAGAAAAGCAGTAGCACTGGAGGATGGGAAACACACAGCGCTTTGGCAGCAGCACAGCAGAGGGAGCAGGAGGAAGGAGGAGGAAGCAGCTGGTGAGCAGGGACTCTCTGCAGATGGGAGAGCAGTCATGGCTCTGGCATTACAGGGAGAATAACCCAGGTGTCTTGTCAGATACTTTCTACCAGAGAAGCCACGGCTCCATACGGGCAGAGGAAGAGGAGTTTTGGGGCAGGGTTATGGATGAGGAACAACTCAACCCCACCCAGCTGTAGCTTCTTCCCCGTCCAAGTCAGCGCGTGGCTGATCACATGCAGGTGGCCCGGGAAAGGGCACACGAAAGGACTGGGACCCCGAGGGCAGCCCACGGAGAGCTGCCCCAGCTCCTGCCACCAACACCCCGACCCAGGGAAAAAGGGCCAAAAGCAGAAGCAGCAAGAAAAGGTGATCTCTCCCCTGCACCCCTACTCAGGGGTGCAGCACCAGGCAAGCAAGAGCAAAGCCTGGCCTGGGGTTTGCCCAGCTGCTGACCGCTTTTGTCTGTCCAAACGTGCAGCTCCTGCGCCAGCTCGGGGATCACCAGGAAGGTCCTCCAGCCCTGGCGCTTCTTGGATTTGAGGATGTCTCCAAAGATATGGTCTCCGATGTACAAGATATCCTTCCCTTTGGCCCCCAGCAGGTCACAGACTGTGTCCGAAGAGCCTGAGAGAAGAATGGCGTAGCTCATAACTGGGAGCCAAAAGTAAACGTGTGGCTCATTTCAGAGGGACAGGGTTAGGAACAGACAGGTGCATTTTCCTCCCAGAAACCCCCACTAATAAATGTACAAGCCCTGCTTGGCCATGGCAGCACGGGGCACTGCTCACCCACCTGGGAGTTCACACAGGGGCAGCTTTGCCCACACCCCCCTCAACATGAATGGCAGCAGGAGAGGGGCTATGCTGCCTCCCACCCCATGTAAGAGTAATGGATCCCTGGGCATCACAGACAGCCCTGGGCATCCACCCGCTGCCCTGGCCTGGCTCAGGGGACCCTCCAAGCCCGGTCACACTGGTGGCAGCACTGTAAGGACAGCTGAAAACATTGCATTGCGTCAGCTGCAGTTCCCCCTCTACCACAAGCTCTGCAATGGCATTTCCCAGACCCTCCCTGGCAAGGAAGAAAAGGGCGTTTGAGGAGGAATGGGTCCGTTTCTTCCCTGCATTAGGCAGCGATGATGATGGAGTGCTGGTGCAGTGTGCAGAGGGCACAGTACAATGCGCTTCGGGAAACAACCTTGCCTAGCGCCTGGCACAAGCCCTCTCACAGCCGGAGTGGCTAAAGGCCAGGAGGGCATGTCAGAGCCACTCCATAGGACAAGAAAGGTTCCTGCCTCACCTCCTGAGTACACAATGCCGTGCTGCAGCGGGCCAGTGTAGGTACCAATCTTCAGCTTCCCGGTCACCTGAGGAAGGAGACATTGCGTTAGTACAGAACAGCTGATGGTCTGGGTCTTTTCTGTCCTATTGATAGTTTACTCTGTCTCTCCCTCACTCCCAGGCAGCCTAGAGGTGGCTTTCCACGTTCTTTTCCTATTGCCACCTGTGGTATGTTAGGGTAGCCAGCAAAGCCTCCAGCTCTGCTGTGCCCCAGGTGATGGGGATGCTCAGGAATCACTAAGAGGAGAAGCCATCCCACCATCTCCAAGGCAGGTGCTGTCTAAACACTGTGTTGCCCATTGCCACTAAGAGACACCACACGGGAGGTGCACAAGCCCTTCCAGCCGTAGGGCTACCCTCCATGTGCCACTCACTGTGTCCACCTGCCGCAACACAGTGCCCTCCCCAAAGAAGAGGGGTTTTCGCGCATCCACCAGGATCAGGTCGAAGTAGGACTGCCACGGCCGGTGGGCGCTCCCAGGCTGCAAAGGCAAAAACAAACCCCAGAGTCAGGCACAACACAATCAACCACCAGGGAGTTTAACCGGAGCGTCTTTGTCCACAGCTATGACCCTGTGACATTGCTGTTCATCAAAATCCCCTAGCTCTTGCCTCCTGTGGTACGATGCTGGGTTCCCAGTGCCATTTCCTAAAGCACTCCCCTTTTGCGGCAAGCCCATCCCAACCCAGCCTAGCAGTGAGGACTGAGGACGTGGTGTGAGACAGGAGTACTGCACTGAACATCCATGGCACAGCACAGCTGTCGCGTAAAGAGATGCTGTAAATGACACTGCTGTCACTGTTTCTGAAGGTGACATCCTGCGCAGATCCACACACGTGCGACTTCACGGCTTCAGCCTTACAAGGCCACGCTGGTACATTTGCAAACAGTGGGAAAATGTCTGGGCTCTATTCCACAGGGCACGGCTTTGAATCACAGCCCTGCCCAAAGGACACTGGGCATTCATGAGCCCTTTCTGCTCCATGTTTCCACTCTTTCTGAGATCAAGACCACAGCAAGGAGTTTTTTGAGCTATCACAGTGTGAAAACACATCTTTTGAGTGTGAGAGAGCCTACCACCAGGAGACTGAGAAAGCAGTATAAATTCAGCTCATAAGCTTCTCTTCAAAAGTTGCAGGGCTGAGTTTTGACCTCAGAAAACCAGAAAAAGCATGACTAAAACTTTTGGAGTCACCATAGTGATGGTGATTTATGGCACAACCAGCCATAAATGTTTCTGCTGTTTTATAAAACTCCCTCGATCAAGGTTTTTTTTAACAAGACCTAAAAACTTGTGCAAGATTTCTAAGAAATGTGGTTGCAAAATGCCACAGTTAAAATGGGTTATCACTAAAATAATGTTATCATTAACACAGATTATTGTTTCAGACCAGATGATGCCTCTTTTCTTTTTGTTATATTGTATTTGCTTTGATCCCATTCAGATAGGACACAAAACACCAAGTGTGTTTTAACCAGATTAAAGCAACTAATCCCATGCAGCCGATGAAGCAGGATTAAAATGCTTTCCAGCTGCACAGATAATTAGGCACATCATTTTCTATTGGAACTGCAGTCTAGAAATCACATACCTTTGGTCCATGTGGAAAGTCAAACAAGTAAGTCATAATTTTCTGAAAAACAGAAAGAAAGTATTCAAAGATGCAGTTTTAAACGCACATTTGTTAGTTTATAGAATCATACTTCTCTGCTTTTACCTTTTCAGGTTACAGAACATTATTTTCAGGATTTACACGAAAGTCAGCATAAGATTTGGAGATAAAATGAATGGATGGAATTTAACGTGACAGGAATTAAACCAATAATTTTCAGAATCAAGGAACACATTTGCCTCAGAGATCTGCACACTGCATCAGGTATATCGTGCAATGCTTTAAAATGGCATATAAATCTTTGGATTAGCAGTGTTGCAACATCCTGACATTTACCTGGAGTTGAAGTAGCCGTGTTTATTCCTACAGCGCAGCTGACAGCTCTTGCTGGCTCTTAGGCTTCTCCAGGGCCGTGGCTTTGCTGACCTGTCTGTACTCAGACTATCTCACTTGGAAGTTCTCCATTTTAAAGGATGCTGAAATCTAAAATGAGTATCACTTTCTCTTTCAGCCTTTTAATTGCTGAGGAACTGAGTGAGGCACAGAGGGACTTAAACCAGGCCCATACTAGGTCAGCAGCAGAACCGGGACTACAAAAGATGACTCGAGACCTAATCTGCATTCACCACTAAACCATCCCACACCTAGCCTAGAAAACATCCCATTCTGCACCAGAAGATGTCCTACCAAACCCCATGCCAATGAATGGCTGGCTTTTGCTTATTCCATTATATACCAACACAACAATTCAAGCAGCACTTACGTCTGTGTATTTATAGTCACTGTTTGTGACGAGAAACACCTTCCCAACTTCATTCATGCGGCTGAGCAGCAGTGGCAGCTTCCCCTGAAAGCCAAGGGACGTACAAGTCACACGCAAAAGTTACAGAGATTCATCATGGGCAAAAGCACTCTCAACTATGATCCCACCAGACAAAACAATGCAATTCAAACCATCAAGCAAGCAAACTCATGTGTTTTGCACTGGCCGGAGCCAGGAAAGCTGCTGGTTCGTCCACATTGACACCCCTCCAGAGCACAGCCCAGGGGAGGAAGGCGAGGGCTCAGCTGGGCTGCGGTGCCTTTGCCAACCACAGTGCCAGGCACCCTGTGCTGCTCCCACTGATCTGCCCCGTGCCAGGCACGCTGGAGTAGCTACCTCAGCTCCAAGTCCATTCCCGAAATGGGCCCAGAGGCAGGTGAAATCCGAGCTCACACAAGCCACAAGTTGGAGCGCATTACAATTCCAACCTCAAATTAGGGAGAATTTATTCCTAGGGCTATTTTTATTGAATCATAAATCTCAGTCCATTGCCAGAGTAGCTGATTACCTCACAGAACGGTTTCCTAAGAATTTTGCAGGCATGTAACTAGAAACAAGGTTAACTGCTTTAAAGTGATACTCTACCAGAGCGCTCATCTAAACTAAAGAATAATTATACTGCAAGTGGCCCAGAGGGGCCCTGCATACTGCAGAGAGGGCAAAAGTAAGGGAACCACTAGAGCTTGCTAAATTAGATGTGCTGAACACACATTTTGGGGCCATCAAGAGGCTGGACACTGGTCAGGATCTTTCCCTCGGTCCCTCATGGTTAAATGCATGTAACCTTTTTTTTGGATGGATAAGAAATACTTCTGTCTAGAAAGATGTTCACCTCTTCCTTTTTAAAAAGAGGTCTTTCTCTTGGAGAGAAACCATGGGCAGAGAACATAGTTGCTTTCACCACCAAAAGAAACAACACGAGGCTTGCCAGCGTATTCACCTGTGTCCTGTGATAACATTTCCTCTGGCTTTTATATTTTAGGTAAAAAACGTGCACGTGAATAGGAAATCATGTGGATCACTGGCTCAGAATAAAGGCTGCGTCCGAACTTTCCACTTTGTCTTTGGTTATTACAATAGAAATCACAGCGTTATCTGTTTTGTGACTTAGTAAAGCAAATCAGCATGTTTATTTCTTGCCTGCTTACTCAGTACAGAATGTCACACAGCACAAGTAAAGTAACTTCACACTTACATCTTTCACCACATACTTTTCCAGATTCTCAAGGGTCTTTTCCTTGAGCGATCCCTGAAATAGAAACAACAGAAGCCAGTGAGGTAATGGAAACTTATGATGTAAGAGACATCAAAGTAATGCCAACTTTCACACTTTAAAATGCTGTGAAAGTACAAACCAGGGCGAATCTGAACCAGTGACTCTAGAGATGAGAGGCTTTGAGTAGCAGGGACCATCACAAACTCTGTGATCCATCGATTCCCTCACCATGGTAAATAATCCACTTCAACAGCATTTTAACCCTTTCAGAAGGGAATACAATAGAAACAAACAAAAAATAGATTTGCCATACCAAACAAGACAGTCAACGACCTGTCTCCAACACTGACCATAATATGCTTTACTCAAAGGTCAACTCCAACACATATCACACAACACTGCATAAGGAAAGAAAAATAGATTCCTGACTTCTGCATGGCTAAAAGGACCACCACAAGTACAAATGTGATGGTTCTCCATCCCACCCCAACAGACCTCTTGAATGAGGAAGAACAAGAGAATCAGGTCTTTAACCTGACTGTTAATGCTCACAAAATTATACTCTAAACTTGTGCACAAGTGTGTGAAAAAGATGACCTGCCTCTCCTCTCTAAATAGAGAAGAGCTGATGTATTTCTCTGCTTAATGCAGGTGCTTTTCAGATAACATAAGACGATACCAATGTAAACCATTTACAGTAAAATGCTGTTTTAATAATTACAACAATGTACAAGTTGTGGACTGTAAATGCAAATACCCTCATGGCATCACGTTCTAAAACCCATGAATTACACTACAGAAATGGCATCTGGGCACAATAAAAAGGAAGAGGAAGCCAAGACAGATATGCTCCAGTACCAGGAGGGCAGTCGAGATCTTGACTTACTCACATAGAACTGCAATTTATTATTTGCTCACTAGGCGGCAAAGCAGGGCTCTTGCCCAAAAGTGGAATAACACATCTTAACTCATGAGTTACAAACCAGTCCCTCTAACTCAGTTACAACTACAGACATCCCCAGGAGCTCTTGCAATCACCTTGTAATGAACCCAGTCAACAGCATCTCTGACGTCCTGGAACATACTCCTGAAGGACATGAAGAGGTCTCCATCTTTAAACCCAGTTTCACAGCTGTGAGGAGAAAGAGAGATTGTAGCGGCCAATCCCAGCAGGTAAGAGAAATATCAAGGAGAAAGACAGTTCAAAATGTTGTTTGGAGCTTGTGTTTTCATCTTACCATAATGGTTTCTTATTTACTACTTTACCACAGCTCACACTTGAAAGAAGGCTACAACCAGAGTTTAACGGGATCTGTGTGTTACCCAAGAACATTTGTTTAAAATTTTAGGATGCAAGTTCCTAACTGTGGGCCTGTGCCTCCATAGCACTACTACAGCTCTCTGTGACTGCAGCTCTTATTTCTCCCCACAGTATTACAAGATGGAAAAAAAAATGGGACTGTGCAGTTTGCAGCATTTCACAAAAGATGAATGGCACCGGGAAAGTAAGCACAGTGCTGCTCCTTCCCCGCCTTTCCAGGGAGGTGCCATGGAAATCAACTCAATGTAATGCTTGCTGCTAAGAGGAGGAACCACTTCTGTGTTGAACAGTTAGAGTTAACATGAGAAACTTCCTCTACTGTGGAGGTATCTTTGAGACACCCATGAGAGTTTGCATCAGGAGAAATCAAGGAGGACTAAGCAGAGCTGTATTTATTATGACAGCAATCACCACGCCTGTCCTAAGAAAGAATACTTCACCTGATGGATTGTCGGCATATACAGTTCCTCTGCTCTCAGGTAAAATCCCATTAAATCTTTGCATTCCACTCAAGTAATACACAAAGATGACCCATGACATGAGTCAGCAGCCCAGCAGCATTCACGTTTGCCAGTTCAAACCGCAGCTTGTTTTTACGCTTATACCTATTTGAAAGCTAGGTAAATACTCATGCTGCACAAACAGCCTTTTACACCATACTGTGCCTGAGCATTTCACCTTTGAGGGAACAAAGTCCTCAATTATGACATGAGGGACTTGTGGTAACTGGCTGAGGAAATTTAGCCTTTCAGTTACCAGTTCAAACAAGGCTCCAATGGACATGGGTTCAAAATGAGCTGTCTGGTGCCTGTAATCATCCTGTAATAAGCGTGTGGTCTTAGAAGCTGGTCCAAATACCAGTGTCAGTCAGTATGGTGATACGGATATACCCTGTGAAGGAGACCCTCATAACCAGTTTCTGATGTACACATAGAGCATCTCATCACCACTAAATTCTCTTAACGTCAAAACAATACGAGGACTGAACTTTTCTCCACCAAAACCACTTGAGGGGCCTCCACTGATGTTAAGAACATCTCCATGTGTGCTGTATTGCTCTTTATAATAACAATCTTACTGTACCATCAGCAACTTGAACCAGAGGGAATACATACCTAGTGTACCGGTCACAGTTAGTAAAGAAATCCACTAGGCAAGCCAATAGGTAGGTCTCTGCAAAAAAACAAAGTAAGATTTTAAAACAAGGATAACATCATACAGCCAGCTAAATTTGGGCCCAGTGCCCGAAAGAAGAAAGTTCATGCAAAAAAAACCCAAAACAGATAATTGAATAATACATTAACAAAGCTTTACTTATCAGGCCTGTGTTGGCTCGTATTAGACTCACCTGGTAGATTGAATAACGTGTTCAGAATGTAAAACCTATCTGTGTCATCCCTCTGGATAAATTTATTTGGATATTGATCCCGTGTTTCAGGCCTGAGAACAGATAAGGTGGAGAAGAATGAAACCACAAAAAATAATGAGGATAAAATGTGCTGACCTGCAAAATATAGTTGTAGCTGAGTCCATTAACTAAAGTCTGTTGTGCTTTAATCAACACCCAGCTTTCCCACATGCATTCACGGCACAAGAGCAAACTGCATCCACCGGTGTTCCCATCACAGCACTGGCTCCGGCAGAGCCAGCACAAAGCCCTCATGGCTGAGTCAGCAATCCCAGCAGAGCCCGCACAGGGAAACAGAGTGGTCGAGAGTCCACAACTCGACCTTAAGCCCCATGCTGCTGGCCATGAGGGTGCCTTAAATCATCTGCACTTTCATTGTTTGCTTATCTTAAACTTTCCCCCACTTTCCATGTGTTGGTTTACACTCCCCCGCGCAGCTTTCAGCAGGGGAGTGCACGGCTGTGCTGCGGGAGGCTTGCCTGGGGCCCTCTGCAATTAATCAGCAGGGTGGCGATGACTTAAGTCATTTAATTATTCTGGTTTCCTCCATTTCTGGAGCTTCTGAAGATCACCTCTGACTCAAACAGGAACTTGAGTGCATATATAAGGGCTTTTTCTAAATTTTGGCTTCCTGATGCAAGGACTCATGGGCCTGCAATGACAAGGCTCGTCACCTTGGGGGCCCTGAGCTGGCCTGTGATTGCCTTCCATCCATCCGCCCTCACAGCAGGAATACGAGGGGATTTGATGGGACACATCAGGCATGTAGCGCTGCGGTCCCCTCTGCTTCCTAAAGCACCTTCTCTGGGGCCAGAGAAATGCAAGCAGGCAGGGAAGGCTGCAGGAAAAGGCACGCCATGCCTCACTTCTGATGCCCTCAAAGGTCAAAACCACGAAGGGACAGAGCAAGCTTGTTCCTCCCCCAAGCCAGCTCAGGCCCTCAACCTTTCTTAGCAATAGCAGTGGAGTCAATGGTCTCACAGGGCACAGGTCCTCTCTGTGCCCAGGAGCCCTTGCACAATGGCTCTGTCTTAACTGACAAGCTGCTGACGTTAAACTGTGCCAGGACAGTGAACAGCCCCTGGTTTATCCCATCAGCCCCTTCCCACAGCACATTTTCTTCTGTTCACAGCACACTACAGATGTGCCTGTGCCAGCACAGACCTTTCCTCTATAAACACCCTGGGCTGTTGTGTCTGGGACCCTCAAGGCATCCCCAGTCAGTTCTGGAGTTGCAGGAACACCAATACAGCATCTGCTGTTAGTGGAGCCCCGGTGTCTCCCTATACAATAGGTGCCCTGAGGATCAGTGACACAAAAAGGCACATTAAGTCAAAAAGAAGAGACAACAGTCAGCACTTACCCTCTGAGGAAATTAAAGCCATGTGCACACACTAGGAGGTTCCCATAAGCATCAACTTTCAACAGGTTTCCATAGTGGGTATCAAAGACCAGGCCTCTGTTAAGAAAGCAATTTAAGATATGAAGAAGCGAGTGTATTAAGCGGTGACCATTTTAATAGCAGTTCTTTCCAAATCAGCTCTAGAGCAGCTTGCTCACATGGTGTGGGGCATCAGAACAGAGTTGCTGTTACTATGCAGATGGGGTGCCTACTGTCCCTTTTACCTGGCTGCAGGTGAGCAACAAGAGCCCTGCATGGCCAGGTGAAAGGTACAGCTGATCTGCTCTCCATAGACTTGAAAACGGAACCGTTTAACCCGGCAGAAGCTTAGCTATGCACGTACCAGGGAAGACGTGGGCCTCTTCCACAGGGTCACGAATCTGACACCTGCATTTGTGGTTCCCTGACAGCCCTTTTGGGCTGCAAGGAAGAGCGAGGTATGATAAAGGAATTTCTCCTCTCTTTTTCATCGGTCTGTCACAGACAGAGCCAGATGGGGCATGAAACTACTGCACAAAATGTTTTGGATATTCCTGGTTCTGACTCCAAGAAAACTCTCTCTCGCTTATCTAGTAGCTTGCATCTGGAGAATGCAGCTTTCCCAGAGACATCCCTTCCGTCCCCTCCCTGGGATGAAGGCAGTGGATTTAATGGAGTCTTCATCACAGGTTTGTGAAGGGCACGGGCGCACCCAGCAACAGTCTCAGTGTAAAACATGCTGAGAGGAGGGAAAGGAGGAGGCTGCCGGACTGAAAACTGGAACAACGAGCCAACAGACCCTCTGGTCCAGGCTTTTGCAAAGAAACTCCAAAGGAATCAAAAAAGCAAAACCCAACAAAGGCACAAGTGGAAACAACTTAAAGGTGCAGGGTTAGATAAAAAGCCTTGTTTAAAACAAGCAATGTCCTTTTAACCCCTGCTACCAAAAGACAAAATATAAGAATTTAGTAACTTTGCACCATTAACTTTGCTTTCAGCCTGTCAGTCATCTAGACAAGTGAACTGGATTGGTCACACTTTCATTGTTGTTTACTGTCCACTTAATTTTCAGCATGTGTTATGCGCCAGCACACTATTAATTAAAATTATTACAGACAAACGTTCTGAGACATTCTAGCAGCCTCATGGACAGTCACGGCTCCTTCTCCCCTTCGTTTTGATTTAACTCCCAATCCAATTGTGTCTCTGCTGTCTTTGCTTTGAAAGGTTATTTTTTGACCATGTTTTCAGCAAGCCTCTTTTCTTGCACACTCCCTCTTTGCTGGCATGGATTCATGTGTGCAAAGGCCCTCCACGTACTGGAGCAGTCTGCTCCTTTCCCCATCATCTGTGGTCAACCACAGGCTTCACAGGCACAACTCTGAAAACCTGGCCTCACGTGATGCCTATGAACTTTACAGAACAAATATTCAAGGCCTCGAGCAGGCTGGGTTGGTATCTGTTAGTCATTTACCTGGTAGGGAATGCAGGATCATACACAAAATTGAGCAGCTCATGAGGGTATCCAATGGAAACTAATCTTTCTACGGTCAGGTCAAATCCAAGAGATTCGTATTCAGGGGATTTATACACTGTACCAAGATGAGATTTCAGTTAGAAAATTTGAAAACAGCTAGGGGGTTAAACAAGAAGGCAGTTAAAAATAATGTACCCGTTCGCCCTCCTCCCTCCTCCACATCACACGCTCCCTTCTTCGCTCCTGCCCTTCGCAGCCTTGGGTCCCCCAGCCCGGAGCCATGGTGGAATTAGCTCACGCTCCAGGACTGCAGCCGAGCGGAGCCGCAGTTCAGATTTCAGCAGCAGAATGCACCAGAAGAAATATCCTTCAGTTTATCGCAGCTCTCTGCATCAGGAAAAATGTTTTTCAAACTGCAGCTCCTCTCCCTGTAGTCCCTTTAGGCAGATGCATAAATGCTCCCTGTTCCACCTGCTCGGATCGGGCTTTGGTTTGCTGTGTTTTCGCAAAGCTAATGAAGAAACCAATAAATTTTGGGAACACATGTATTCATGGTTAGAAAGCCTGAAATTCATCGCTGCTGTGCTACTGTTACTGCTCTGGATACAATCCCAAAACTTAGTATTGTCTCCAGATTTCCTCTCAGGGGAATTTATGTTTGCTGCAGACTAAGTTAGCTTGAAGGTAGAGCTGTCAAGTTAACATATGATTTGTTTGTTAATAACACCATATGGTACTGTAAAAATCTGTTAGCTATTACCCTTGTGCATCAAAATGCTACTCTTTTAAGGAAGCTTACTGCTCTCACATTTCAGAGGAGCTCCTCATCTGTGACACATACCTTGGCTCAATGCAAAAGAAGTGGACTTGTTCAACTAAGTCATTCCTACCATCAGGCCTGTCTTCTTCCTGCAAATGACTTCCCATGTACTGAAAATGTTACCGCTTAATCAGATCATTAACATTTATAAAGGAAATCACTGTGTTTCTATTACAGACGGAAATCACTGTGCTTCTCTGGCAGTGTTTACATTTGCTGCATGTTGCTGTCTTAAATTGGTCCTAAGATGTAACAAGGCCAAACACAACCCTTGACTGCAATGAAGGTCACCATGGGTTCAATGGGTCAAACTGTCTCAAACACCTGAATATTTCAATTTTAGCTGAGGAAAACACAAAAATGTGCAAGTTACACAGTAAGCTTGTTAGAAGACTGACTGCTTTTCTTGAGAGACACCTATCTAGCACATCTGTGGGACTTAATATATATATATATATATAAAAATCCACATTATCTACACTGCCCAGGTAATCACCACTGTATACGTACTTTGCAATGCAAAAGCTCAACCTGAGAGGAGAAAACAAGTACATAAAATACTACAAAAACACTAAAAAGGCAAGGACTATAGAAGAAATGAGACTCTCAAAAGAGTCAGATCATAGTAACTGTGACAGAGGGCTCCTGTATCTCTTAGTAATCTAAAAAGCACCAAAATACCAAGAGTTAATTTTCCCCATTAGAACTGCAATAAGCAAACCTGTAGTGTTCTTAGATAACTAAAATCAATAAAACAGTTATCAAAATCTTCAAGCATTATTATATGATGGCAAACATCAACAACATGATACAACATTCAATGCACGTAGTCTTTTCTGTCCTTTAGGAAAGGAAGGGTTGATTGAGCTACAGATAGGAATAAGCAATCAACAAATACAGCTACTGAAGGAAGCTGTGACTGACAAAGCAATTCTGGGGAGTGAGCTAGGGTTGGAGGGAGCAAAAGGCAGTTAGGCAATGAACAACATTGTGAGAGTGACACCACAGCATCACCTGGAAAAAGGAATTCCTCTGATGCAGGACAGTAAAGGCACTTCCCAGGGAAAACGGTAATAAATACACCTGCACATACTCTCAGAAGGTGAAAGTGCTGCAAAGCTCCCCATTATGTGAAGCAGTCTCCAGTCCCCGACTCTGTCCATGAAGCTCCTGCACTCCTCATTAGTTTCCTGGGAATTTGACCACGTTACCAACTTATCCATAAAAAATCACTCCCAAACAAAACACTTCTCCAAGGAAACCCTGCTCTTTCTGAACTCACCAACTATGATGATGCTGCCTAGATAAAAATAATCTCAAGGAGCACACTGGCGTCTCCTCTGGAGAAGCAGAAGCGGTTCATGAACAGTTCCAGCAGAATCTTTCCAGGGAAACTGTAGGGCTTTCTGTTAAACCACCTGTGCATCTTGTTAACGCTCCATCAAAGAACGGTTGTGGTGGGACATGTGGCCAGCTGCTCACAAAATGCCTTCACTCAATTTCTTTCTTTCTGTATTTGCCTCTCTGTCTTAGATTTATCACTACAGACTTCTTTTTAACTCTCTGGGTCTAAGGAAACAAGGTGAAGCACCAGTAGGAAAAAGGCTGAAGAACAGGTATCAACCTCAGCCTTCATCATCCCGAGTCTCCGTTGAGGCAGTACTGCAACAGGATTAATGTGAATGTTTCTTTTGGGGGGGCAGTTATATCCCTTACCTCTCAAGCTTCTTTGACTTCTCTTTGAATAAAACTAAATGACTATCTCATTCATGCCTGAAGTACCTTCCCTATTTTTCTACCACTCCACAGTATCTGGAAAATGAGAGCCTTCTCCTTGATACATGAACTAAACAGAGACACGGGAAACTGGACTGCTGGAAACAGGAAAGGGACAATAAACATTCTCATTACCGTCATACTTACTGTTCAAGATAAACTTTCCTGTAATTAGAAACACAGCTGGGAACAGACTGAGAGCTCATTGAGCCCACCTTGACATCACCCTATACCACAGCTGCATCAATTGGTATGAGCCACAACCCCCTGACATTTCTCGTAAGCTGTGCGAATGCCTGTTTTGGTAACACGAGCTTCCGGGCAAACAAACGATCCACCTCCTTCAGATCAAGTATGAACAGGCTGGCACTGCTGCATCGACAGCAGCACGTTCAGGGAAGATGCCCCACTTGTATTCATTACTAGAGGAAAAAATCTATTTCAATATTGTACTCAGAGCTGGTCACTCTTGTATCTTGTTTACTTCGGGTATCCATAGGGAAAAAGAGTAGAGAGGACAGATAAGTTATTTTTTCTGCAGCTGCATGATGAAAAATAGTTTAAAACCTTCCTGGAACATCCACCTCCCTCAGACCTGGTTGCTGAGACCACAACTGAAGATAACTTGTGTGTCATGGCGATGACACGAATTCAGCTATTTGCCATGTGGTGTCTCCTGTGCTCGGCTCCTTCACCCAGCTGAGAAGGGCCCGCTCTTCAGGTACCCCCAGCTCTGTGGCAGGTGAGGAGGCAGAGCCACGAACCCATTTTCAGGGCATCCTTGCCCAATGCAGAAAGACCAAAGCACAATTTACATCTTATTCTGATTTCTTTTTCTCTTTCTTACTACTCGATGGTGGTGTCTCTGCCACTGTGACAAGTCCCCAGCTCCAGAGAACCACGTTATTTCAATAGTCCGTGTTCCAACACAGGCAAATGCTTCGGCGGCTCAGGGCAATCAGCACCCAGCGCTTCTGGATTATGCAACCGGGTGGAAAAAAAACAACCAAAGCTTTAAAAAAACCACAGAAGCCAGTTCACAGCATTTCAGCCTCATCTTAACACCATCACTTGGCTTTACATTATACTATTGAAAGGTAAAAAGTGGTACCCCGGGAGTGAACGTTGCAAGCCTTCAGGTCTGTGATGAGTGTGGGCGTCCCTTACACGGTATGTGCTAGGAGGGAAGCCGATCTGGAACGAGCAGGGGTTGTGCAGTAAGGTATGCAATTCTCATGCATTTGTGTGGTTGTTTTTACCTTTGCTGCCAAGACACAGACATTAACAATTTTATAGCCTTCCTGAAAAGGAAAAAAAAAAAAAATCTCTACAGAGGCTCCAGCTTATGCAAAATGCTGCTGCCAGGATTTTAACTCACATGAGGCAGATGCAGATTCAGAGTGTCACTCCAGTCTTGACGGAGTTACACTGGGCTCCCCTGTTAAAGAAAAAAATCAGACTGGTTTTAAAACTGCAACAGCTCTGTGCCATGTGGGACTGTATCTGCTGGGGCTCTGTCCTCTGGTAAGCTCAGAAGCCGGCCTGGCAGCTATTCCAAATACACTTACAGCTGATTTACAGAGGAGGCACAGTTGGTAATCATGCATCCTGCAGGCAAAATTCTGTCCTCATATCCACAAAGCAGTCTTAGATCATCAGCTCAGTGATAATTAGGAGGAAGAGGCTACAAGTGCATTGCCCAGATGACACAAACCCTTCGTGTTCTCTCAGACGCAGAGCAACCGGTTCAAGAAAGGGTCTCGTGCTCTTTTTGGGACTTTGCCATTATTGTCCATTCCTCTGTCGGTGACAGATTACTCCTTTCAGGGCACTCACTCTCTTTCACACCA
This sequence comes from Rissa tridactyla, assembly GCF_028500815.1. Classification (NCBI taxonomy): domain Eukaryota; kingdom Metazoa; phylum Chordata; class Aves; order Charadriiformes; family Laridae; genus Rissa; species Rissa tridactyla. The sequence goes on from NC_071471.1 coordinate 59,102,104, forward strand.
CGAAACGCCTGCACGTGTCAGTGCAGGAGACTCGGGAGACTGAGTCAGGAGCTACTCCGGGAATCTGAGAAGAGAATTTTGCCCTACATCTGAAGGTGCTCCCAGCGAGAGCCTCGCACACCAGCTCAGGCTGATGTAGCACGTCTAAATTCAATTGTATATTTTAACACGCTTACGCTTGGGCTTTTATGTGCAAAGCATTGCGGGGTAAACTGGTACCAAACCTGCACATAGTGCTGCACCATTTGCAAGCACGCACAGTAAGAACACGAGATCTATTCTGCGACATATAGGTATGCACAGAGTAATCAGGAATAACTTTGAGATCCAATTTGCATGAAATACAAGCTGAATGAGTTGGAATGATGTTGCACAAAGGACCCACAGAAGTATGCAGACCTCCTGGAAGGCTCCTGTGAAAGTAAGTGTTTAAAGCCTGTTTTGTTTCAAAATGAATAGCTGAGGAAGGCTGTAGTGCATGTGATGGCTCTGTTTAAGCTGTGGGGAGGAGAAAGCCCTTCAAGGGCTGCCCATTTCTTTCCTTGTTCCTCCACACACACAAAGATTTCAAATTCAGGCAGGGCAGCTTCTCATTGAAGATGTAACACGGTTTCTTCCAGGGGTTGTCAACACTTCTTACAAGCTCATCATGGATCATAGGAGAGAAGCAGGAGCTAAAGGTACAATAACCACCCCTTTTTGCGCTGCTTCAGCTGTTGTCACTCTTGTGAGATATATTTGCTGTCCCAAACTGCACAGCTGCAAGCCAGTCCTGCCTAGCCATTTTACTCCCCACCACTGTGGATTTGGTGCTGGTAAAAGCCCTGAACTGAGAACAGTAACAACACGCTGATTTCCCACACGACTGAGGCAGCTGGGAGGAAGCAGTTCCTGGTTTAGGAAGGGAAAGGTTAGCTCAGGAGGTTGCTGCAGTAACAACAGAAGCCCGCATAGTGAGCAGCTCCTCCGGGGAGAGAGGCAGGGCAAGGACTACTAAATGATGACCTGAAGTCTCATTCATCCCTGCCTCCAGTTTTTTCCCCATCTGTCATCCTCTTTTGCCAGTGTGCTCTCCTGTAACACCTTAGCATCTCCTGAAGGAGTTTCATCACTTCCATCAGCCAACTCCTCACCTGCCTTCCCTCCCAGCTGGAAGCCGAGAGCAGCTCGGCTCTCTCGCCCAGAGGAAGGTGCTCACAGTGCCCCCAGAACCCCCCTCCTGCATTGGCAGGGGACTTCATGGGAACAGCTGCTTTCTGCAGCCGGAGCATCGCCTGCTCTGATCCTTTGGGCACATACCAGCTCGACTCCTTCCCCACGCAGGTGCTAAGAGCACTGTCCACGCTGTGGGCTTCCCCGTCCTTGGCCCTGCCATCAACAGTCTCTTGGGAATTGAAACACCTTAGTCTGCTGTTGGCAGATGAAACTAATTGCCTTTTGACTTTCAGGTGTTCAGATAAGATCAGTATTTCTCAAACTAGAGGTGATGACCTCCTCCAAAGGGTTGCAAAAAGCTTTAACAAACACTCAGTCTTCAGAAATTTTACCCGCTATCTGGGTTCTCCAGAGGTCACACAAAGACAGATAAGCCAAAAGGTGGACAGACAATGCAAGGGGTTTAAGCCTTTTCTCTGAAGCACAGGAAATGCAGCCCAATTACTTTGTGTCAAGTCTTGAAGAAACGAAAGTAAAAGAAGTAGAAACAGTTTCTTTCAGTTGCGGCTTATTCCCCAGTGAGTAAGGAATGCAAATCAGGGGCTCAGGGACATACATGGGCAGGTGGGTAGCTAGCATCCAGATTTATAAAGTCTCAGGCACAACACGCATAATTAAGCTTGTGCAAATACACTTCTGAAATCACACAAACCTGACTTAAAGAATAGGATCAAAGTGCTGCTCATTTTAAATGTTGATCCATATTCTGAATTGCACCACAAATAAATAATGTAAGTATGTATTAGAAATACATTTATATCTATGTTGTGCTGACGAAAAGTGCTTAGTTAAAGCCTTGAGGACCAAGATCCCCTTTTACAACCCAATCCCCTATAACAGTGCAAGCATCTACGTATCCTGCCTCAACAATGTCTATCAAATGAGCTCCTAGACTAGTGTCCCAAAATAGGATAGATCTATCCCCAGAGCTCTCCATTCTGTCAACATCTCCTCTGCACACAGCCCCAAAGTTGGGCATTTAGTCCCAGCTACTGCTGGGATGTCTGTGACAGTCACCCTTCCATGACCAACCAGACTGCTGACTGTTTCACGCAAGCACCAAATACTCATTCCTGGGGACTTCTGATCCCCCGACCTGCAACTCCAGCTGAGAATCCAGAGGGAAACAGTGAATGACCAGTCCTGAAGGTGTTTGGGACACTGGACTTAATTAAAAAATAAACCCCTCTGAAGCAACAAAAACAATTAAGCATAAGTGCTTAATTAAATTAATACCAATTAAACCATAAGTGTTGGACAAGCATTTCACATACTGCCACCGTTCGAGGAAAGTTTGTCTCAGCTGTAGGGCCAGAGGTCTGAGGATCCCCAGAAGTAACCAGGCAGTGAAGAATGCCATCTGACCTCTATATACTGACCCGCCTTTAGGGGATCTATTATCTCCATAACTTGTTACCGAGCAATGCCAGTTCTCACGTATAGTTAGAGGGGAAGGGGATTTGTGCTCTAGAATACTAATGACTTCAGCTTCTGTGTTACAGGCTCTTTTCTAACCAGGAGAGGTGTTGGCCGGCACTGTCACTGAAACATAATGGAAGGGAAACGGTAATGTTTCAAGCTCTGCTGCTCTCTATGTTAAAATAATTCATTCCTTACACAGGAAGGAATTTGAAATGTCATGTTGAAGTTTCACACCTGGGTGTTAGCTTCCCTTCAGTTTTGACAGCAGAGTAAGACTGCTCAGTTCTGACGGGAGCCCAGACCCACTCCCGGCTTGCACGGCCTGGCTGGGTGCTGCCATTTTGCACTGGAATCATGGCAGAGGATTTTCTTTTCCATGAGAACTGGAAACCTTGCAGAAGTACCTGCACTGCTGTGTGCAGCTGGCTTGGCAATCCCAGGAGCGGGGGCAAGCCCAAACCTCCAGCTCCCCTTGACTTGCGTTTCTCTTTCCAAAGACCCATCAAGTGTTACTTCAACTTCTGCCATGGCCGCTGCAGACATTTCACTTCACCGCATCCTCACCAGACGCAAAGGGAAAAACAGACACTCCTGTTTAAAGCCCTGGTTGTGTACAGCACGGGTTTCAGTTCACCTCTGCCCACGTAAACACGTGCCTGCTACGTGCGTCCCTGCAAGCAGGGCAATGGAGTCCTGCACGTTTGTCCTGTGCCGACCTGGGAGCTCAGTGCCTGTAAACAAACTGATGGAGCGGTAAACGTGCCTAATTGTAATCAAAAGAAACCTTAAACGAAACCCATGGGACAACTCATATGTTTTCAATTAGGAAGGTGGTGAATCACTGACTTGCCATTTATTTATGGACTCGGCTGAACTGTGACCATAAAGGTCAAAACAAGTTGAAAAACAGCCAGGAACAGACCCCAGTCCTCTTAACTCGTGGGTTTTGATTTTAACCACTAGGCCATAAATAAAAATGCACTGTATAATGCAAAGCAGCATTGTAGTATTTCAGCCTATATTTACATTGCGTTTTCACAGTACCAAACAAACAAAATGGGTAGCAAGGGTATGTTTTGTTTCTTTCATTTGATTCAATTTTTCAGTCTGAAATGAGAAGAAACAGCTGCCATACTGATCATAATTTTCATTTACCCAAAGAAACCTTTTCAAGCACAAAAGTGTTCTGTGCAGTAAGACAAAGCTGAGCTTTAAGAACACTTCAATATTTAATGTGCCTTTTCTTTTCCACTAGAAATTACGTATTTGTAGTGATCAGCAAACAAGACCTTGACAAAACCTCCAGGTGCGTCCCGGGATATTTTTGTATGCTTAACACACAAGCTGCTCTGCTGTGCATGAACAGCCAGAGCTTGCGCTAAGCCTCTCGTGGCCACAGATGTTTTTGACAGTAAATCTGATAACAGGAAGCAAGGCAAGGAGTCACTAATCATCAGAGGGTTGAATCTTTTGGATCTGAGTTTCAGGGTCTCCACAGCACCCTTTTCCGACAATGCCAAATACAGGGTTCAGGGTGGAAACCAGCACACACCTACAGAGAAGCACAAAGGCTCTGCAGTCCCGAACTGCAGCAGTGCCCATAAAGCAGCTCTGCACCCACTCTGCAGCCTAAGAGCGATGGAAAATTCCTTACCTCTAATGCTCCTGCAAACATCCCCAAGTGCACAGCACAGCTTTCAGCTCTAAAACCTCTAACCTGGAACCGTATCAGCTCCTATTCTCACGCTCTGCATGCTAAAAGGATCTGTAAAGACAGGATTTGTTGTTGCTTCAAGGACTGACACAGTACTGGATGTTCAGCTTGGCTCTGAATTGGGTCTACACTTCAGGTTGTTTTTAGTGCTGTGCTTCTACTTGTTTTAAAAACAAGTGTCGTCAAGTATCATCAGCTTTAACTCTTCCCAAAACAGGCTTATTAGTGCTCTCATTGGTAAATTCCAGATATTTTTAGCTTGCTGCTGCTGCACTTTGTTTGCCTTCGATGTAACAAAGATTTGGGCTGTTTGGATATGCCTCCGAGGCTGGCAAAACAGAGCTTAGTGTTGGAAAGATTTCTTCTGCTGAATAAAAATGCATGGCTCGAGGTAACAACAGCAGCACTGAGGTCACATTTTGCATGTTGAGAGAAGCAATTCAGACAGACTCTGCATTTCAAGGAAACTTCAGTTTGTCTATTTTAGTAGTTGGCATAACATTCCTTTGCATCGGAATAATATCTTAAAGATAACTACACAGTCACCTGTTCTTTTATGGGAATTTTTTATGGTTTCCCTGACACAAGAGAATCTTTTTTGTGCTTAACAAGTGGCCTTCACAATTTACCTCTCTCAGATACAGCCCACTGGGAGTCATAATCCCATACTGGAAATATCCCTGCATTTCCATGGAAACAAACTACTGTGCCAAAACACGGGCTTAGTTCTTCAATGAAGAATTCTGAACAGGGAAGAAACAGTTGCATGGACTTCATGTTCAAACATAATTTGCTAGCTTCTAGAAATAAAAAGAAAATGACTTAGAGGTATAGTAGCCATTTATACACTGTAATTAAGGCATTATTCAGCTGTATTAGTGTCCAAAAAACCAGCTTCTTATTTCTCTCCATATTCACTTAAGAGAGTGAGCCTCAAAAGCTACACATCTGTGCACCTGGGCTTATATGCATCACAAGTGCCGGTGCTGTGAACAAGCCACATGCATAAGGTTTTCTGTAGTGTGCTAAAATAAGGCATTCACAAAGCAATAGCACACATGTGATCTCAGAGTTAAAGCCTTCTGTACTCTCAGCTTTGGTTCCTCCTACAGAGTAAGCTGTTCATGTCATCACAAGGGTATTTGCAACTTAATAGTACTTCTGTTGTGGTATTAAGATTACTAGATAAGGGGGTCGATTAGAGTGAAAAATACCATCATGTTTCCATCTGTCCGGCAAAGACAAGAACTGGCCGTTGCTATACTAACAGCCTGCTGACCCAGCTTGGTGTTATTCTCATGGTTTTAAGAGCAAGAAAACAGAATATAGCAGCTTTTGAAACTTTCCTTACACTGTGAAGACTTGTTCTTTCAGCAGCTTCTGTCTAACGCTCTGATTCTTCAAGAATCCACAGACAGCAGATTAGCAGTTTGTCAGTCGGTGATTTACTGGGACAGAGCAAGAAACACATGCTTTCTCCTCTCCTCATTCCCAGTGCCAGCATGTGAGATCCCACAGCTCCAGACCTGGCTTTGCTCGTTACACAGCTTTAAATGGCCAAACCCCGAAGAGCAGCAACACAAAGAGAGCAGGGACAATAGCACTGCCCTGGTATTTGAAAAAACATCCAGCTCAAAGCATACTAGGAACAATTTAGCTTCTCCATCTGCCTTTAGCTTTGAAACACTAATGGCTAAACCAGCCTCTGAAATCTGCAAAATCTGCACCTGTTAAACTGGCAACATGCAAATGTGAAAACGCAGACAGCAGATGTGCGATAGTCAAGGCATCTCATGTATTGCTAGGACAGTTTCAAGGCTACTGTTGCTACATCTACCAATTGCTTTCTCTAGCCACCATGCTATTTCTGTATGACACAAAGAACTGTATTATCCAGAGAACTGGAAAGGAAGCAAAACTGCTTAGTGTCTTCCCAAAAGAGCCTCAAAGCCTGTAGTCCTTACATCATGAGGAAACTAAACACAAACCTTTAAGCTAAGCAGGAGAGCCTCATTAGAACAGTTGTACTGGAGTCCAGTACCAATAAACAGACAATAACAGTATCTCAGTGGTGCCCAGGGACAGGACAAGAGGTAATGGGCACAACCTTGAGCAAAGGAAGTTCCACCTAAACGTGAGGAGGAACTTCTTTACTCTGAGGGTGGCAGAGCACTGGAACAGGCTGCCCAGAGAGGTGGTGGAGTCTCCAACTCTGGAGACATTCCAAACCCACGTGGACGCGTTCCTGTGCAACCTGCTCTGGGTGACCCTGCTCTGGCAGGGGGGTGGGACTAGGTGATCTCCAGAGGTCCCTTCCAACCCCTATCATTCTGTGATTCTATGAACAGGAGAACAAACATTTCTTTGAAGTTGCTTACGTTACAAGCTCAACAGCTTTTTAAGGTATTCAGTTGAATCTTTCATGTATAAAACTCCCACGTTTATACTTTGTTTGTCATCTGTGTAATCCAGAAAATTTTTATGCAAGGTACAAATCCATTAGTCCCATTTCTCAGTTGTGGAAACCAAAACACAGAAAACTAACGCAACTGAGCTACTGTGAAAATACTAGATCAACTGAAGAACCAGTTCTCAATTCAGCTGCCACCTTTTCCCCCAGAACACACACAGCAACAAGCGAATCTTACCTCCTGCTTGAGTGTACCTTTTCCAGAGGAAACAGGTAAAGGAAAACATTTCAAAAGTAAGATGTGGGTGTGAAAAATTTCCCTCTCTTCCAAACTGTGAGGATGACTTAGAAACAAATGCCTACTTGAGGAAGGGGCAAAACCTGTTTACGCATGTCGCACTTTGGAGTAAGTTGGGAAAGACTAAAGCTGTCTTTCCCATGTCTTTTCCCATGTGATGAGAAGGGAAATGCTACAGCTGAAAGCACAAGCAATTTTGCAATAAAATCTTTGCAGTGCACCAAATCTTGGCATTAAGTTGGCAATGTTTCCAGGACACAAGCTATATTCCAATCAGATTATGCTCTATTAATCATATTTGCACACAATAAAACCAGTATTTTTCAAGCCTCATTTCCCCTTCTTTTTCATTGAAACAGTTTTCAGCAGACAATGATAATTTTATTATTGATTTCTGGAGAGCATGGAAGCAGCAGTGATTTAAGTACAGGAAAAGCATTCCAAATGAAAACATCCTGCCTACTGATATTACATCTTATCTACCTCAGAGACTGAAGATAAAACTTTCAACAAGGCCATAACTTTTGGAGAAGGAAGGCAGTCACAGAGGAATCTTTTCAAGCACAATTGAGTTTGTAATTCTTACTAATTCCCTCTCCATCTGCCAATGGCCCGGTGTGAAATTACAGCCAGCTTGAGAACCCCACTGCTTTAGCTCTGCTCCTGTCAAGGGACATCTATCCATCACCTCATTGTGCAACCTGTCCCATTTAAGACCTAGTAATGCCAAGGCCTCCTGCATTACTTGGATCCAGACCTACTAATTACAAGTGTAGCTCACACTGAGAAGGAAGCAGCCAAATAAAATGCTGTGTGAATCTCATCTCTTTCTGCTGCATTTCCATTGGGCCTCACCAACTCCCCGTCTCAGGTGAGTGTTGCAGTGAAGACTCTCTACTGATATACCTTTATCTTTCTTGCTGCAGTTTGCAGGAAACACAAAACAGGGAAGGCTGTCAATCTTTCAGATTACATGCAACATTTTCCTTTACCAAAGCATGAGCAGTTTTGACACTACTAGTAAAACAGGAAGGCAGACAAGAATTGTTAGTGACTACTGGTCTTCTAGCCAGTCTGGATGAATAAACAGAGATGAATCATTCAGATAATAAAAGAAACTACTATTTAGCAAACACAAATGCACTACAGAAGGACCCTCAAATCTCCCTAACTTAAGGATTTAAACAGGAAGGCAGGCAGCAAGGTCAGCAGCAGCAGAGAACGAAGGGCTGCTGGAACCACTGCTGCGTAACATCACAGAAACTTGTCTTAACCTCCACTAACAGCAAGGGCTGAAATAGCTGATGACTCTTGTTTGCGTCAAGCCCTCCAAGATTTTAAGCAGCAACTATTTAACTAGGCACACAAACCACAGTCAAACCCTGCTGTTCTTCCTGCTCTTTCGACTTCCATCCCAGTAACACCTAGCTGAAAGGAAACATTCTTTTATGTACTAAATGTGATTCACTAACACCAGCAAACCAAACATTGCGTGGGAAGGGAACAGTGAGCTTCATATACAACACAGATTTCTGAGCCTCTAGCATTAGCGTAGTATTAGACCTAGAGAGGCTTGTGAGTTTCCATACGTGTAGGAGATCTTAATCACCCCATGAGGATGCAACAGCAATCCTTCATGGTAAACAAGGGATATAAAACCTGTGAAGAGTTATTTCAATTTGCTTTCATTTTATTTTGAGCTCCCAGCAGTCAAATTAATTCTAGCTGTAATCACAGTGGCTACAAATTCAGCAATTTAATGACCATAATTTCTCAGAAGAGAAGGCTAAAACCTTCAGGCTCTGCTCTCAAGACAAAAAGACTGTTTGTCCAACCCACCCATTAACAGTATTTCTCAACCCTATGCAAGGACACAAACACAATGAGAGAACATAGAAGTTATTAATAAGAATTCAAAGTTGAACCTAATTTTGACATAAAAGCAAGCAAAATCACTGTGGCAATGCTATATCAGACAGCCTTGAAATTTTTCAGTTCTGAGTTAAGCGGTCCTTTAATTTAATAAGGCTAAGAAATACTAACTACCCTATAAAATAATGCATGAAATCGTATTTTATGTGTAATATAACATGATGATACTAAAACTGCTGTCAGTTGGCAAGCTGACGTTCTCAGTCATCCTAATAGTAGAACGCATGATCACTGCAGCATGTGTGTAGTTGCTGCTACAATATACTTCAAAATGGAAATGCCATGTCCCTACCAAAATTAGATTATTCCAGGCAGAGAACAGTGTTATTGTAAGCAGGTTTGTGTCAACTATGGGATGAATGTCATCGGTTTATTTCTGATGTGAAAGTTCATGACAGAGAGAGGGGAAAGGACATGGCATATGGTTTTTGGCAGGGTCAATGGCTCTGACTGCCTTCAATCATTGAATATGAAGATTGTGCTCGGGGTATTTTTAAACAACTTTTCAAGAAAGTGACTTAGCAATATCTGAAAGTACAAACACAGAAAACTAGACAAGGAGCTGATGACACTGGAGATGGTTCCATTCTTCTTCCTTGGTCTATTTACATGTCTTGAATGGTATCCAAAAGGCTCAGCATGCACCATCTGGTATGCAGATACCATTTCCAGATGCTAAATTACAGATGAACTAGCTTTTTACATTGTTGGGTTTTTTCCACCTAGACAGTAGCATGTCCATGTGAAAGAGTGTGTACATGATAACGTGCCCAGACAGAAAACACACCAGGGTCTAATGAATGCACTATAACATACTAATGTATGTTCACTTGCCCCCCTTCTTCATTATCATTTCCAATTAATTAATTATAATCATATTCTAATGCTACAATCCTTAAAGGCCCTGCAATGAATAAGTAATTTTTCTTGTGTGTTACAGTTATATATAGCAAATAATGGTCAGGTAACAAAAGCCCACATGGAGAAGAAAGGATGACTCTGAGACATAAGAAAAACAGGTAATTTTGTATAGTAATTTCCCAGTCAAGTGAAAAAAAGGGTAATAGTACTTACCAGGCATAATGCTTTTCATCTGCAAAAGGCTTTCCAACCTAATTACATTCTCACAACTCCTTGTAAAATAATCTGCAACTATTATCTCTGTTGCACCACGAAAGAAGTCATAGGACAGCAGCCTATGCCAGAGCGGTTCAGATTTCCAGTTTTCTGCTCAGACCACATCCCATTTCTTTTTCTGCACCACACCCTGTCACTCAACTCCCCTAAACGTACCAACTTTGTCTACCAACTGTAGCACTGTGATCTTTCAGCCTTGGAAGCCCCAGGTTTCCATGTCCCTGGGTACTGTTTTAGGATGCTTGAAACATTCACATTTTTTCCTCTCATCAAACCAAGCATCGTTTTGTGGATAACAACGCGTTTGCTCTGTGTTTACAGGAACAAGCGACGCGAGTAAAATGAGCAGTCGGAGAAGTGAGGATAGTGCTGAAGCTCTCCTTCTGTCAGGATGAAAGTTATCAACATGCTTCATGCTCCATGCCAGTCCCACTGGGATCACTTGAGTCCTTGGGAAATGCCGCCAGTTTGCGAAAGGCACAGAAGTTGTTTTTCCGCTACGGAAGTGAAACCCACAACTCTTTTTTTTTTTTTTTTTTTTTAAGCATTTGTTCTTTAACAAACGTTTTGCACTCCTTAAAGGCACTGCCACAAGGCTGTCACAGCTGGGAAATACAAACACGGAGAGCACATGCCTGCAGTCAGATCCAGCACAGATTAACAACGATACACTTCATGACTTAAAAAGCGGCAGGAACTTTAAATGGATGTATAAATAAGGTGCTAAACAACCAAACCTTTTATATATAACTACTGCCTCATGGATAACTGCTTAAAAGAACAAAAGCAAGTGATCTAAATATAAACTGCAATTACCCGCCACGGCCTCCAAAACTGCTCCTTGCAGCATTGTGTTAAAGCATGCACACATGGAAACCTTCCTGCCCTTTGCTTAGCCACTGACCCCCGCTCCTCTGACCCTCACACTGTCCCTTGCCACATTACTCATCTCTCATTCCTTCTCAGTAAACACAGTAACTAGATGATCATAGTTGACATACTGCATTAACTTATTATTAGGTGACCCTGACACTCTACCTCCCATTTTCTCAGTTTACATTCACAACAATTCTAAAATGAAATATCAAGGGTGATAGGAACTTTTTCTCCACAACCTTGGAAGTGGTAATGAGAAAGAAGGCAGGATTGTACGTGACATCCTCAGTCACAGCCTGTGTGATACTATAACTTAGGAAAGTGAAAGTGGGCTTTTTACCTCTTCTTTCCTTAAAATACATAACATCATGGAAGTCTGATTATGCAGAAAATGGTAACTTTACCCCCTTTCATCAAAAGTCTCTGAGAACTTGCCTGTTGAGTATTTGAAAGATGGAGAAGTCGTGCAAAAAATTTTATGAAACTAAAAGGTCTTATGCAACCTCCCAAAGCCTATCTGCCATAAAGAATGGGCAAAGCTTTCTAAATAAACTTGTTCAGCTGACACTAGACACTCCCCCTGCCTTGCCTCTTCTCAAAATGAGTCACTGATGTGGCCAACCAAGGAGCAGGAAAGGGGAAAACCTATTCAAAAATGACCCTCCCAGGACACAGGAGAACCTGCTGGCTAAAGGTGTAGCCCGCCATACGCACCAAGGATAAAAGAAAACACCTCGTTATTCAAAGTCAAGCTTGCACCAGGGGCAATGTCAAAATACAGTGGAATCTAAGGAAGCAATTAGACTTATTAAGCTTCGGTTTCCTTGGCACCCGTAATCACTTGAAACTGTACTACAGCAACATGGCTTGTGACCAAATACAGCTTGCAGACAACAAATTTAAGGGTAACACCTAAAATTAAAGTGCAATGAATAGTGAACAATATATTTGCTAATAGAAGAAGCACCTGCTAACTGGAGTAGCCCAACCCATAACTGGTTTTTGCTCAACAAGAGGCAATATTCCAAACTAAGTCAATGACAAAAAAAAATATTAAGATACTCACCAGCAAGTGTATAATCCATATCAAAACCAAAGCACTTTATCTTCTCCATGGCTAAACTTCTGTTTACAAAGACCCTGTAAAGAAAGAAGAAATAAAGCCATAGGTATAAGCATTTTCAAAATAATCACGTTTTAGAACAAACACATTGTGCCAGCTGTCAGGATGTCAGGCTCTTTTAGGTCGAAATCAGAAAATATACCTGAAAGCGGAGGCATGTTTCATTTTTTGCCATGAGTTCTCCTGAAGCAAAGCCATGACTTTGCAGGGTTATTCTAATTATTGGTATGCTGTCTAAAGACGTACACGCATGCATGCACACACACACACGGCTTTGCATGTGACCTGCAAAAATTCCTAAGAATAGAAGTGCAAAATCTCCTGAAGCAGAATTCAGAGCTCAAGTAAGAAGAAACTGGAAGCAGAGGATAGGAAGCGATACAATTTGCTTGATTAAAACAAATTATTACAAAGAGGTAACAAGGAAAGGAAAAGAAAATAACATTCCTGTGAAAAAATGCTCACAGCATTTGAGCCCTCTCTGGAACAATATCTGGAAATTCAAAGCAAACTTAAACAGATCTGTTTCCACATTTGCAACACTAGTGTTAAAAGCATTTAATAAAGCTCTGAAAAACAGTGACTAAGATGAAGTTTCATCCACAAGAATATATTATTTCTATTTTGAAATTTTTTTAACTCACCTGCAACTCCTTGACAAAACTGCTATTTTTTAAATTCCACTTTTATTATTAATGCTTATTGCAATGAGAATCTAAGCTGAATACTTCCAGGCCCTTTTTGATGACAACATCTTAATACACCATATTCAATTTAGTTCAAGTAAATAACATTGTGAAGAAATAGGTCAGAGAGTACAACAAAAGCTTTTCTTGCTTCATGTTCCAACTACTACAGTAACTAAGCTGCTTATGTTTCCCCAGAACTTTAAACCATATAGCAAAGCTGTAATTCAACAGGACTTCTCTCCACCGTCTGTCTTATCTGAACTTTAAGAACGCGAGTTAGAACTCGGCTGCGGGATGGAAGCTGAGCTTCTCAACACTGATCTCAGGCAGAAATCCCATGTACTGCTCGAGCTGTGATGCCGAGACAAAATTCGCCTGTATGAGAAAAGTCCCAGAGCCTTCACCTGCACTCTGATTTCAGTATGTGCAAATTCTCCAAATATTTAATAAACGCATTGCCCTCAGCAGAGTAATTATCCTCTTAAGAACTGAAATCGGCAGCACTGCCGTGTACGAGGAGTGGCGCAGGGACAGCAATGCAGCAATGGAGACGGCAAGTGCAAAACCAAGCACTCGTACGTTCTGAAAAGCTGAAAGAAACCACTGGGAGATTCTCCTCCGCACGCACGTTCTGGGCAGGTGGCCGGCATAACGTGTCCGTTTAACTGCCCGTGTCAATCCGCTGCTGCTCGAATTTTAACAGCAAACTGCTAACATCAAACTATCACACTTCTATGTGAGTCGTCTTACCTCATCTCTCACCGATGTGCTCCTTGTTTAGTTCACAGCAGTCTGATTCATCTACTTGTCTGAATCATATTACACAATTCCTTTAAAGCTTCCCTAGTACCGATGCAATTTCGCTTGGATCTGATTTGACTTCAGAAGATCATTATGTCTGAAGCAAGCCTTAAAGTACTGTATATCTTCTTGGACAGTGTTCTAGAAAACACATCTGTGGCTAATTTAACCAGTCACTGGATATTGTTGTTGTTCCACACAAATCCACTTGGAATACAGTTTCTCTGGCAATAGTATACTTTCTCCCTAACCTTGCACACTCTCTCTGGGAGTCACAGTTTCCTGGCAAAGTGCCTGCCTTTGACAATGGGGCTTGTCACTAAGGGGCCTCAGAGGTTCTAGATGACGCTCTTTTCTGATAGATTTATGTATTACCTAAACAAGACAAAGTGATGGGGAAAAAAGTGGAGACTGGTAAAGAAATGCCTTTTGGAAATATGAGATGGGATCGTAAATCACTAAAACTCACTCCTGAAATATCTGGCTTTTGAGTAGGTGGAGCAAATTATCCGAATCTGCAGTTTGAATCTGTGTTTGCCTTTTAACATCAAGATAGCTCTGATTTTCAAGAGGCCAACGCAAAATGCTATTTGGTACTAAACACAGTCTCATACTTTGTATAATGAAGATGATTACGTTCTGTCACTGCTGATGCCAGGAAGCATTATTTATTAGCGAATTCAAGCACATGATTTCTGATCTCACGTTTGTGCCATTTGTTTCTGAAAGTGGAGAGCTTTAAAAAGGAATAACATACCTCTGGGAGACACTAGTAACATTTTTTGTCCAACCTGCAGAGTCTAATTTTGCTTTTGCCTTTAGGCTTAGCCCCCAGGGCACAGTTTTCCATCCTTGTGAACATGACAGGAACAGGAAGGGAAATGCAAAGAAGGTCAGAAGAGCATTTCAGAATTGCAATATTTGGGAACAGGCAAAAACCAAGCACTAGGACAGAGCTGAATGCGCCTATAAAAAGGGTAATACGACAGTGCCTGTGAAAGGCGAAAACAAGGAAGCTGTGACCCAAGAGATCTCTTCCAGTCCAGCCGGCCTATGTTTAGATGATGACGACACCAAACTGACCAAAAACCATGGAAAGATCTCTAAGCCTCTGACATTTTTTCATCACTTGCTTTCGGAGTATTTACAAGCTGCATCCCAAAACTAAAAAAAAAAAAAACAACCAGCACGTGTTGATACTGAAGATCTGGAAAAGTTTACTGAAGGCAATGAAACAAACAACATCTATTAGCGTATTTTTGTTCCAAAATAAGTCTTATGACTAAAACATGAAAATTACTATACCAGCCCCCTCTTGGTAACAGCTGGTGAAGATCTCTCTTTCTCCATCAGCTCGTAAATATTGCCTGTGACCTAGAAACCATACGTGGCAGGGTCTAATCATGCCCCAACAATGCACAGGACCTGGCAGATTTCAAGGCATCCTACCGACTGATTTGACGTGGTAATTACTTCACCCACCAGTGCTGGAGTGAAACAGAGCAAATATTTAAAAAAAACTAAAGAAGGTTATTACACAACACATTGAGGACAGGAAATGAGAACATTTTAATCAATTTAAACTTGGATATGCTTTGGCAAATTAAATGGCAGACTAAACAGTGACAAAAAAAAATATTGAACCAATTTCACTTCTCTTGTGAAGGCTCAGACAGATACTGGGTTATTTTGTAGGCACTCAGGACCTCAACTTCAAATCCTGATAATGGAAGACATCTCCCATGCACAGTGTTCCCCTAGACACAGGGGGCTAAGTAGATAGACTTACACGTTTGTAGACTTACAAATATTTACTCCCAGAAGCTGACCAGCTTAATTCAGGGGGTTTTCTCAAAGTAGTAAATATCTGCAGTATCCCAGAAACTAAAGATAAAAGTTGAGATTAAATCACCATGACAGTTTCTGGGAAGAGTCAGGTGCTTCTCAGAAGCTGCAGACTTAGCCCGTTTCAAAGCTGTGCTTAGATCTTAACCGAAGGTACGCTCAGCTTGATTCCAAGAACACCAGTCAAATGTGTCTGTTGGCTACGAAAATGCAGCGTCTCCACCGAAGACATGGTATAGTGAAATGACAAGAGCTGTTTTTAATGACTATAAAGAAAAACCAACACTAAGACCCTAAGAACCCTAACCACCTGAGAGAAAAGATCCTCTGGTCTCTAAGGGAAAAGATGAGATGACAAGTTTTTTACAGCTCATCTATATAAACAAAAATCAAAGAAGCTTCCAGATTACAAACAGTCGACATAAAGTCAGAATAAGAGAAAAACTAAAATCACCCAACATTTTTAGGCAAGGAAGTTTTAATCTAAAGTAAGTTTTTCACTTGCCAGAATCAGAATAAATCACACCTTCCCTTCCCCTGATTTTGGTTTTTTCCATTCAAAAAATAACCGTTTTAATCAGGAGCACTGGAATTAAAAATTAAGCTGGTCTAAAAATTTAATAGCACTGGGCAGTAAGACAAATCAAACCGCAGGCACAGCAGGAGAACACCCTCTCCATTCCTTGTGCTGAGCAGCAGAGGTGGGTGTTGCTTAAGCCCAACTCCCCAGCTCCACACCTGTCTGCAACCAGAGCATCTCCTTAAATAGGACACTGCCTTTCTCCCGCCTTCATCTTTCCTTCCTGATGAAAAACCAAGCTTTATATTCCTGCGTTGAGGAATATCCCTGTGAATCTCCCACAGTTTCGCACTCCCTGCGCAGTGTGGCTGGAGCAGTCCGAGGTGTTGCTGCTTGTGGGGAAGCCGGTGGCGGGACCATATCCAGCCCCATCAGCTCCCTGAGCCAGCACACGGCACAGCTGGGAGCGGGGAGGCAGCAATCTGGGCTTTGGGTGGCTTCGCCTGGCACAGATCCACACCTTTAGAAAAATGGACTTGAGGAGCTGTTTAAGGGAAACCATGAAGCACATTTCCTCCCTAATGAGTTCTTCCTCAAAGATTAAACCCTGCAGTGTGGTCACAGCAGAAGGCTCTCAGTGATGACAGTATTTATTTTCTTTTTGAGCTCTACGAATTGTGCTGGATAAGAGAAAAATGTGTTGTATTACAAGGAAGAAGGAACTGCTGAGCATGCATAAAGAGAAACGCAGAGCCCTGATATCCTCAACACCGCAATTCACGGTCCTTTATATTTTTGCAAGAGAACTGCTCTCAGTTTTGTTACTGTTCTTGTCAATCAATTCCGAGGCAGGAACCTAAATCCCAACTCTTCTCGAGTAACACAGCAGAGGAGCGAATGCAGAGAGGGAGAAATGTTTTCATTTTATTTGTGCAAAATCTCAAAAGCATTCTGCGCCCTGAATGAAATTTGCATGTATAATATTATTGTAATATGACCGACAAAGTAAACAAAATGGCCAGAATTATACAACTAAGGAGGAACTTGGCACAGGGCTCACAACTCCTCATAGCGAGAAAATTAAAATGAACAATGTGAGGCAACGTTTCGGGAACGGAGCGCTTTTATAACGATTTTCCAAATGTGTCTAGAAATACCTTGCAGCAAGAAGCATTCTTGGTCAGGACAGTATGTTTCACCAGAAATTAAATAAATACAAAGCAACTTGCACCAGCGCTGAGTGGAACAGCAAATACAGTGGGAGCTGGCTAAGCATGACCTACATGTGTGTTTAAAAAAGATTGTGGTGGACAGCTGGGCTCGAGTCAGCCACGAAACAGGGACTAACTAGCCAGGAGGCTCAGATTCCTGCTTCCTCAAAGTTTAGGCACTTTGGTTAATCTTCACTTTATGGACAACTTCCGTGTTTTCATAAGCTAGGAGAGTAAAAAAGAAATAAGGGAACTAAATGGATTAGCTTTTAATAGCTTCCTATATCCAGGTTCCCCACAGCCTCTTTAAAAACGCTAATAATGAAAAAAAAAACCCCACTACTCTTATGACAACTGGATGTTCTAAGTATTACTTGCTAGTCCCCAGATGTTGTGTGGCTGGGGGAGACGTCTCACTACATGACATTATAGTTCTGGTCCCAGATGACTTCCACCAACAGCAGTGAACTGAGACGAATCCCTCACTGACCTGACTTACCTGGCCCAAATCATGGGAGCAACCTTAGGAGCATACTAACATACATCAAAATGTCTTGTCCTTGGGTGCTGGATGCTTTGGTACCTGTCTTAGAGGGGATAAGAAATAAACTGCTTTAAACTACTAAAACCAATATAGTAATTCTTTTGTGAATCTTGCCTCTTTAGGCAGGTAATGACCGTTATTATTTATCATACCATTTTGATCTTTTTTGAGAGTTTCATTTTATTCCTTCTTCAACCAAAGAGAAATATTCTGACATCTTTGTAATCATATTCAGAGGTAGTGTTTGGGCTCGAGATGACTTTAGGCAGATGACACATTATCAGATAGAGGAGACAGAAGAAGGGCATCAAAATTTCCTGGCCACTTCTAGTAACATTTCCAACATAGTGCCCTGCAATTTCACAAGACTAACCGTCCTTGCACAATTATAGTGACATAAAACTGGAAAATCAGGTTATGACTGGAACTTAAAAGTTTCATGATGCTGTATCCAGAAACACGACGATGAGCACTTCCCTCTGAAATTCAGCAGGAATCAGATGGAAGGAGATAGCCTTGGCCATTTCTGTTTCCATTGTTTGGGTTTTCTTCCCAGGCAACAGCAGAGTGCCAAGAAGCTCACATATGGATTCCATCCCAAAATAACACCCGTCTGCTCTGTGAAACTATTAAAGCTAGGGATCATGGGACATTTTTAATGTAATTTCTTTATTATTAATTTGGCAAGTGTTCTGCTTTCTCATAAGCTCGCCCATTCTGCCGCCTTAACACTCCCTCTCCCTCCTCTCTCCAATGTCCGAAGCACTAAAGCAAAATAAATACAGAGCCACATGCTGCCCTCCGCTACACACATGCCACCGCACGAGTCCAGGGAGGCTGCACAAAGACATATGAGGACAGACCATAGCCAGCAGCACCTACAGACCTACCTCATTTACAGTTACATGAAAATACCACACGTCGCCTATCCAAGCGTGCCCGATGAAAAGAGCACGCAGACTGATACTTTTTTCTCATTTGCCACCTCAACGAACCGATCATTGTAAAGAGACTTTATATATAACTACGCAAATAAATAAACAAACAGTTTCAAGCCTCATAGCCTAGTTTATATAACATTTCCACCTGTTTGCAATCGCTGATGATCCAGTATCAATAAAGTGAAGAAACAAGATCAGCAGTGAATAGCCCAGACTTCATAAATTTGAACAAACTAAAATACATCATTAACCCTAGAAATCAAAACAACTGATTGGTAATCCTGTTGTCATTATTAAAGTATGTATCATTTTTTTAGCAGGATCTCAGCATACATTAACAGCTTAAATCACTTAACTCATTTTACCACCATAAGATGCTTTGAAACCAAATTCGAGCGCAAAATTTAAACCATAAAACTACGAAGCAACTTAGTGAATACTCTATGAGCGGTCAGTAGGATAATCAGGATTAGGAATCATGATGCCACATCCCCTGTGCTAGCGCGTAAACAACAAAGTAAGAACACAAAACTAAAACAACAACAGAAACCCCATGTTCAGGATGAGAAGTCTCAAATTACTCTGATGCGAAATGGTAAAAGCATCCCAAAGTCTGCATGTTTAACAAAAAGGCCATCTTCAGCCGCACTGCCCTGTTAAGCCAAAACCACAGAATAAAAGTAAATGCAAATACCTGTTTCCTGGATCTTGGTAACTGTCAGTAACAAGAGTGGATGGAACACCAACTTTTTCCATTATTTGCTTTAACTAGATGTGGTTGCTATTTAAACCCTAAAGAGCTATGTGAGATAATCCAGAGGGTGCCTAGAAGTACTCACTCCAAGTTAAAAAATAGACACTAGGGCAATTTGGTGGCTCAGAGTCAACCTAGTTCTTGCCTAATTACAATCACGTTAAATGACAGTACTCCTCCAGAACAAATGACCTAGTGATTATCCTCTACCCGGAAAAGTCAACAAGCAGTGCATGAGGGAGGTGGCCTCACAACCACACACACTAGGGAAAAGCCACCTAACAGCTACACATCCATTTTATTTCCGAATTAAAATGTATGTTGCCAATAGCAGAGTAATGCCGTATCCTCTTACCGGTGACCTCTGCTAGAGAATGAATAACATCTAGCTTGTATATTAATTCATCTTTAGACCTCCCTCCAACAGGCGCCAACAATGTTGTATAACGAGGTTATGGCTGATAGTAACACTAGCTAACCGAAAGTCTGAGTTGAAGTCATCAGAAATACCCTGAAGATAAAACCCCACCTCTTCTCCTCCCCTACAGACTTTTTCTAATTCTTGATGTTGCTGCACAGCCGTTGAACTCTACAGCATAGCGTAAGTGTTCGTACTCTCAAGCTTTGCTACTTCATCAATAACCTCAATACTGTACTTTCTTAAGCAGCTATACAAACTGATCCAAACACCAAGTAACAATTTGGGAAGGAAGACAGCCATGGGAGAAAACCAGCTGTAAATATTTGAACATTCTTGCCTATGGCATTCAGACACGATTATGATATAGTCATCACACTCTGAGTCAGTATGCATTACACCAGTTAAACCAGTCTCAACTGGGATTTCTGCCAACAATGTTATATGTTGAACATCCATCCATCAAGTATGATACAGTAAGAAGTGCAACACCTGAAAAAACACATTCCTACTACGAACAACTTCAGTAAAATATTTGTATTAGAGTGGCACCTTCAGAGATAATTTTTTTAGAAAGTTTTTAAAAAGTTTCATGTCCAGAAGAACATTATTTTTATTTTTAAGGTAGATTATTTTGCTTGGATTGGAAATTTTTCCCCTTATTTTATGCTGCTTCAACATTTACAAATCAAGCGTATCGAATCTTGCACAGTACATTAGAACCAGAAAGTTAAATCAATCGGTCTAGGTATTTCCCACTGATAGTTAAGTAAACATAAAGTAAAGAATCGGTGAAACAAGTTTTTAAAATTTCACACTTCAGAAAACCAAGCATTACTAGCAGCAGATAGAAAACCTCAATGAATGACTTGGAGCCCAACTGGGCTTCTGACATTGGTATCAAAAGCTAGCCCCAGTTATGCTCATCTGCAAATGTGGCCCAGCTGCCAAGCTCCTCCAGCCTTCCAGATTGGGCCCATAAAATCACTGGGACCAGCTTTATTTAAGGTAAAAAAATGCAATAGTTGTAAATTCAATGTTCTTTTTCATTGTTTTTGTTTCTAAGTCACTTTAGATTCATGTTGTCAAGGTTGTTTTTTTAATTCAGCTGCTAGAGTAAGAAAAAAAGACAGAAAAAAAAGAGAGACACTGAAAGAGAAAGAGAAAGGAAGGAAGAGAAAGAAAACAATCTTGACAATTAATGCCTTGTCTTTTATATCTCTCTTTTTTCATAAAATTGACAGTGCTTCAGCAATATTCCAAGAGTTATCTCACTGGACCTCACTGAAACAAATTTCCATCCTAGAACTGATGGCTGTGACCAGCACACATATTCTACAACTGAACAATTATTAAAATACTAAAAACTATAATATAAAACAACTAGGGAAAATAACTTCAGTCCTACTCTATCAAATTAAGCCTGCGCTTACCTTTTAAGTAACATCACATCTGTTAACACTAAGATCACAAAAAATACCAGAATAGAAATCTGACAACACTACCTCTGGAATGAGGTTGTTTCAGATTCTTACAATACTGGATTATCAAAATAACTACCATGAAACTGGTACACCAAAGCCATTAATAGCACAGATTTATACTAGAGTCTCGGCATCAGGTTCTCTCATTCTCTCCCGTTCCCTCCCTCCCTCTCTCTCATTCCCTCCCTCTCTCTCTCTTTTTAAAAGAGGATAGTAATTTCAAAACAAAAATGTGCCTCCCCTTAATGTATTTCCAATGTTGTACTTTCTGTGAAAAGCTGAACATTTCTGCTCAATATGTTTTGCATAAGACATTTCTAGGTTCTAAAAACGGGTACTTAAACTGTACCACAGACTAATTTTGGACTAGCAGATCTCAGCTCCAAGTGGAAACCTTCCTCTATATGAGTGCACTCTCATCTTCCATAAGGAAATTCTTTCTGAAAGTAAAAATTTCTTACATGAGTAAGGGTAAACATGATAAGGACTTGAATGTGTGAGCTCTTAAGGACAAGTACTGCTTCCTTTTGATCTTGTACAACACTTAGCAGACTGTCAGCACCTAACCATAACAAATGTTGAGGAAATATTTAGAAAAAAAAAATAAATAGGCCTTACTTCTACTTCATTTCCATCAGTCTAAATCAGGAGTAACACAACTAAAGTCATAGGTAAAATTACAACACAAAGGTAAACCTGTCAATGAGTTCAACAAGGTGAAAGATTTTTTGCCGGGGAATGGTATAAAATCCCTCTCTTTTTACATGCTATATATAGTTACATTCATTAGACGTTTCCATATCTGACAAACCAGCTGACACAGAGAGACTCAAATAATGCCACCACTTAAGACATGTGCCCAAACATATTCACTGGAAATTGGAAAGCTTCAGAAATGCATCACAGGATCCATTACTTAGCCTTAAGTGTTGCAACTTGCATAACCTGGCCTATCATATGATGCTAAGGCGTTTTTTCTGTAATTAGATGCCATTTGGAGAATCAAAAGATATCTAACACTTTCAAAACACTTCCTCAGAAATACCATCGTATATGAATCACAAATGCAACATGGCATTTAAGCATGAGGTTGGGAAACTTGACTTCTTTTCTGTTTCTATATCAGACATACATCTCCCCAACTCCTGCCGAATATACTCTGATCATCATACTGCATGACTTCTCAAATCAAAAGAGCTAAACTTTGAAAATACACCTCCCACAAACAGAATACTGACAATTACTAGATGCTGTTGCTTTTAACTCTGTCACAGTCCAGACATCTGATAAGGATACAGATTGCATCCATCTTTTATGCTCTAGGCCTGGAACCTTGGGAGCTGTGGGCTAAATTCTTGGCTCAACCAAACCTCCACCGTGATCTTGTGAAAACAATCTAGTGTCTGTACTGTGATTCCCAAACTGTAAAATGACAGTGATAACATTTCTTGTATTCCATACTCTAATCTTGTTTATTTAGACTGTAATTATTTTACAGCAAAGATGGTTTTTAGGCACATCTACCACAGAAAAGGAGGCTGAGATCCTGTCTAGTGCTTCTACATGCTCCTGTGGTACACACAATTAACCATACTAGATAGAGTTCTCCGACACATAATTTCCGCTCCCATTTGATTTCCTCCTTATTCATATTTGTACATTCCAGTGTCTATGGCTATGCTCTCCCAGTGCGCGCTGCAATAATTACTATAATAATTCTGCCACTGAGTATTTCTTGACTTGAAAGCTTCTGCTTCTATCCCAAAATCTAACTTTGATTAATCTTTCAACTGCATTAAGAAAGCATACCCTCACTCACTCTAGTACATGTACCTCAACTCTACTGTTTGTAAATTCCTGCAGGCCAATACTATGCTATCTTCTGAGTTCTCTTCTACTAACACTTCTGCGAGGAAGGTGAGAATGACCTTTCTGTTTTACCAACATGCAAAAACCAAGAAATGTGGGTTTATGCTCAGTTTATTTCCCTCCGTCTCAGCACTTTAGTTGTGGGGTTACACAAATGACTTACCGGTGATAGGCTTCCCGGCGGTACTTTTTCAGAGCGTGACCATCCATGTTTGCAGGGAGATCTGCTGCATTCTGGAGTCGGTCGCTCCACGAGGTTGTCATCTTCAAATCCGTATTTATTTCTGAAAGAGGCAGAAGAGAAAAGCTTGCTTAAGTTCAAGGTTTATTTCACCAGAAAGTAGTCTGTTTCCTGGTACGAAGAGATGCAATGCCACTCAGGAAGCTTTGCAAAGTACCCGGTGGAAAGATCTGAGTTTGCAGGTCAAGCAAGATGCTTTCCTCTGAGATATTTGACGAGACAGGGAGTCAAAACAGAGAGCTGAGAAGGCTCTTCCATATGGCTGGAACTGCAGACATTCCTATCCATTGTGGTGAAAATGCATTTAGAAACAGTTTTCATTGCTGAAAAGGGGTATTTTTCACCTCAGAATTACTAATATGCATTAGTGACAAGTGACACAAAACCTACCCTTTATACATCAGATAAATTAGGCAGGGCAAACCCTACAAACCCCAGCGGGATTGACCTTGCCACTTTTACCACACAGTAAAAATAGAGAGCCTTGTTTCTGCCTTTGTTTCTCATTTGATCTCTAACCAAAGACAAAGCCTCAAACTGATGCTAAATTAGCAGAAACAATTGGAAGGAAAGTAGAAAGATGATCTTTTGTCCTCTGCAGGTCAGCCTCATTCAGACAGAGCAAGAACACAATGCCAACCTGTAACACTAGCAATGCAAATATTCACCAGTAGATCTTCACTAACATCTGCACTCCTTCACAAGTACTGGCTGTCAAAACCAAACCACCAGACAGTCCTTCTCGTCAGGAAGGCTCTGCAGGGAGGAAACAGGGGTACCTTTCCCAAGTGTGTCATTAGCACACTGGGGCAATCCTTCTCTCCCCATCCTCCAGCCAGACACGTGTCCTGCTGCGTCCCTGGCACCAGGTGGGATGATGAAGCAGCCCCACGGTGAGTCCGTTCAGCTCACCAGTCCAAGACCTCACCCATCAAAACTAACCGACCAAAAGCAAACAAAAACTGGGTAGTTCGCCACTGGTCAGCAGGCTGAACCCAGACCAGCCTGCCACAAAGCTATCATTAGAGCCAGTGCGAAGAACGGGGTGGGAGATGCATCCCACAGTTACACCAAATGAGGTATAATACGAAACCATTCTTGTGTAACCCACACAACCGCTGGACTGCAAGGCTTGGCTTGTTCGCTCTTCCGTAAAAGAAGAAAACCACCCACAAGTTACATGGGTAATGATACAGCAACCATTTCTAGACACCTTTAAAATATGACTGCCCTCATTTTACAGAAGAGAAAATAGATGATTTCATCAAAGAAGTGAGTAGAGCGAGTGTCCAAACCAGTGTTAGAAGTCACAGCACTTTCAGCGGTCACACACATGCTCATTCTCCTAGAGGAAATCTGTATAACTTTTTAGTTTTAAATTTGATTAAAGAGCAACAGTTGCAATCGTCACAGCATTTGTTAGTTTATTTACCTACTAGTTGCTGGTCATAAAAATCAAGCAGACGGCAAACAGCTTGTCTGTAAAAAATATGTTCCTCCCTCCCCCAGCATTCTCTGCTTGTCTCCCAGTTACTGTAACCAAAGTTTACAAATGCATCTTCTGCCACATCCTAAAGGTCACCAAATTTAGGCCCTGGCAGGCAGCCCAAGGGACCGCATGCCAGAGCTGAGAGCTCTCCCCCCTGAATTCCCTGCAACACACCCAGGAGAGGAGGTCACCGCAGCGAGAGGGCGACGGGCCATTCCAGCCAGCCGCAGCTTCCACAACAGGGCATGCAGGGAGAAACAGCTTCTAAAATAGCCCAGGCCCCAGCCACCAAGGGCTTATAAGTAATTACCAGCTATTTAAGCCATGCCCAAAGGCAGATGGAAGGCAGCACAGGGCACAGAACTGAACAGCCCGCAAGCATCAACCCGTTCCACTTCAAAGGCAGGGCACTGCCTGTGGGAACGCTCCTTACAGGCAGCAAGGGCTGCAGCAATCCTGATGGAGGAGAGGGACCTTGGGAGAGGAGCAGCACCCATGCCAAAGCAACAGAGACTCCAGGTCAGAAGACAGAGACAAGCAGCACAGTGAGGGATCTGGTACAACCCCAAGACTACAAACTACAGAAAGGGCTTGCGTCCCCAGAGGGTGGAAAATCATATACCCCATGGATATTTCAAGATGGTCCAGATTATCACCACCTTGGTCTTACCTGGAGCTATTTTAAAGCTACAGATTCAGATCCAAAGGACATACACATTTAAGACCTCTAAAAGGCAAGTGAGAGAGCTCTGAAAATACTGTTGCATGGCTGGTCTTACAAATCACGGAATCACGGAATCACGGAATCTTCAGAGTTGGAAGGGACCTCTAGAGATCATCTAGTCCAACTCCCCTGCTAGAGCAGGATTGCCTAAAGCACATCCCTCAGGGCTGCATCCAGGCGGGTCTTGAAAATCTCCAGAGAAGGGGACTCCACCACCTGCCTGGGCAGCCTGTTCCAGTGCTCTGTCACCCTCACTGTAAAGAAGTTTTTCCGTGTATTTGAACGGAACTTCCTATGTTCTATCTTAGACAGGTCTGGGTCTAGGTCTTCCAGCTGTAACAAGTCCAAATCCAAGCTTCCTGCCATTTAGAAGGGCTACACTATTCTGCTTACCCAGCCAGACACATAGCAAGATTCGAAGATTTACACCCACAGCCAAAGCCAGAGACTTTCCGTTGAGCCAGCCTCTTCTTCCCACTTATCTGCTTCCCATCACCATCACACCACATCAGAGATGCTGACACAGGTACTAGGATAGGACTGCTCCCAACAGCCATCCGTGCCAGACATCTGATTGTTCACCAATAATATCCTACAAAATACCCTAAAATCCAGATGGCAGAAGAACTTTAGCAGGTTACCTTTAATAACATCCTTTCTAAAATGAGGAATCAGCGCAGCAGTTTGAGCTGCTATATGATAAATTCTCCCCTTCAGCAGGAGAAACCAGACTGCATCATTCTGTTTGTGCTGGGATTCAAAAAGCTGAGACCCGAGGAAACCACAAAAATCTGAGTTTCCATAATTAGGCAAGAAAGGCATGAATTATTTTAATGTTCCAGCCGTATTTTGCTGTAGCTGTGATGAACGGAGTTCATAGGCAGGACAAGGTTTGTAGACAGAGGCAATATCTTTTATTAGACCAATTGGTATGGCTGGAAAAAATAGACAAGCTCTTGGCCACACAAGCTTGTCTAAGTTTTCAAACTATCAGTTGCTCTAATAAAAGATATTACCTCTACCTTCAAGCTTTGCCCTGATTCATTTATTAAAATCTTTCTTTTAATGTTCACACAGCATAAAATAAAAAAAACTTATGCTGAAGTTTTGTATTACGTGAACTCAAAGGCACTCTTCCAGCTTAGCAGGCTCCGCTGGCACTGTGACAAGAGCTTGCTGCTCTGAAATAAAACAGTAACAACTGACAAAGGATATTGTGATGGATGTAGATATTGTGATGGATGTTCCCCACCCAAAAGTCTTACTCACACAAAAAGTCTCATGGACTTCAATGAAATTATTCTGATGCTTTAAAGGTGTACAGATCAGCCTACCTGCATGGGTAAGAGATATGAGACCTGATATGAGACCTGATCCCTGAATACAAATTCCTTCTTCCAAATAGAGAGAAAAATAAGAAGGGCTGAATCACTCCATGCACTTGTAAGCCACTGGAATAAACATCTAAGAGAGCGGGCAGCAAGCCAGGCAAGATTCTCAACTCCGAGCAACTGAAATACGATGCATCTTTCTTTAGTTACAAATCTATTTTTGAAATCAATAATCTGTAAATAGCTTCACATAAAAATAGAAACCTTTACATAGACAAAACATGTCAGAACAACTCCCTGTAATTTATTGCAAACATGCTCCTTACTAGTACAGTCTTAATTAAGCATCTGATAGCATTTATGCTACAGGGTTAATTTTGAAAAAGTATTTAAAATCTCCGCTTCAAAGCTTTGATACAGGGCTACTATGCAGCACATATGCTTTGGTCCAAAAGAACATGAGATTTTTAGCACATATTTTGAAATAAGTCCATTTGCTTCTTTTGTCAGGTTTTGGCTGATTTCAAGTATTATCCATAGTGTATTTTTTTCAAGTACTCATACATATAAAATAACATGTTCAGAAGCATTCCTGTTCAAGATTTACTACTATTTTTCTTATCTTTTTTGACAAACAGTCAGAAATTTCTGCACCTGATAATACTTGATGTGTATTTTTTTCCGAGTTTGTTTTAACACTTTGATGATGCAATGCCAAATCAGAGGCACACACACTAAAATGTAGAGATGAACAAAACAGCAGTGACAGTCCCACTTTTTCCAGGATATTCTCCGAGAGCTTATATAGCAGAAAACAAAAGCATCACTGACCAACACCAACGTTGTAGTGTACTCACACTAATTTGCCATGCGCTACATCTGCCTCTTCTCACACGTTCTGCTTCAAGAATCCTTAATACCTTCTCAGTACGACCCACACATGTACGTGCCCAGTAGAAAGCAAACAGCGAGAAAAATCACCACACCTAACATTAGTTACTTAAAAGCTTTGCATCTAGTCAGAGGCTGCAAATATACTGACACGTCTCATGGTGCCCTTGCCAAGCCTAGAGTGGTTCCTGGATCCCCACTGCAACGCTGCTCTATTGGAGGTGGCTTTGTGGGGTCCCAGCGAGGGAGAAATGAACCGTGTTAAAATCCTGAGAAGGGGAAGAGGGAAGGGAAGCAGGATTGGGGTTGCTTTGTTCAAAACTCGGATCAAATTCATGGTCCGGGTCATGGCATGGTCTCACAAACAGGGAGGGAGAAAGCAGTTCTTTTCTGCAGCTGAGAGGACTGTCCATGTAAGGGTGGTTGAGAAAAGGGAGTGACTCACTTCCCAGGAGTGTCCCTCTCCCTCCACCAAGGGCAGAAGTAGCTTGCATCTAGTTTAGGCGAGACACTTGAGACAGCTAGCATCAGAGGAGGTGAAACCCACTCAGGTTAGCATCAGATCCTGTGACATCCTGGGATGGTCTGCAGAAAGTGGCCGGGAGTGTGCTGTCCCCCTCAATAGGATCTCCTACTGCCACTGTGCCACCAGGGGCCGGGCAGGCTTCTGGCCTCACCCAGCACGGCAGTTTTTACGCCTGCGAACCCAAAGCACTTCACAAACTCTCATTCAGATAATACATTTAAGGGGCAGCAAAAGGTGCTGTCCCCATTTTGTCAGCTAAGGATAGCGGGGCACAGAGAAGGTAATAACACGGAGCAAGTGAGAATCAAATGCAGAAGTCCTAATTCCTCAGTCCCTGTGCTAAAAACCAATGTGAGATCCTAGTGCTGTCAGGATGAATCACATAGACACATTGCATCTTCCTTGCACAGTATACTTTAGCACAAATTCAAATTTCAATACTTAGCATCAACTGGCCGGCACTGAGAGGTCAGCTAAAAAGTATATGAAATGTAATTTCATGTTTAACATTGCCAGCTTCATAAATATAAGCATGCCTTGATATATCTGCCCTGCTTTAAACTGCACAGCAGGAATTAATACGTAGACAGATACAGCCTTAGCAAGCTCAAATCTCTACACATTTCTCAGCACACCTGATTTCTGCTCCCTGTTCAAACCTTGCATTGACCCCTGGCTCTCCCATTTTGCACCCACACTCCCAAACTCTTCCCTTGTTTGGTGCACAACAATTTCAGTCTCCTCTCCAACACGGTCACTCAGGCACTGTGCTTGATCTCACCCGCTGTGCTCACACTGAAGCTCTCTGCAAAGGCAATGAATCAGTTCACATACAAATACCAATAGTTACTCCTCTTCCCCTAGCATGCCGGCCCTTCCATGGCTATCTCCCTGGAACAGTCCTTTCTGTGCAGGCTCCCACCTCAACCAAGGGCTGAGTCAATTCAGCTAGTGTCCGGGAAGCAAAGATGAGACGTCTTAGGGCTGCCAGAAGGCAAGGTGACATAGACTTTCTAAAACTGAAAATGCCAACTCGTGAGAAAAAAAGTCTGTTAAGTAGCATTTCTGAAACCCAGAACTATTCATGTGAGCTAAATACTGAAATCTCTGCTCACGCTCTGCTTAGGAAGAACAATAGAGAGAGAATGGGTGAGGGACTCCCCAGCCCACATTTTAATGTTCCTGATAACTCAGAACTACAGGTCCCAGGTGTACAGAAGTCATTATGATCGGAGAATCCAGGAGTACCATTAAAACACATTGGAAAACAGGACAAACCACTCCTTTAGCTCATACCAGTGCAATGTAAAAAGAAAAAAAGTCTCGTGATAAACCAACTCACAGAATTTGGCAGAGCTCCCACTTCTGCAGAGCTAAGGACAATAAAAAGAAGATTTTTTAAAGTATGGTAGGAACAAGAGAAATCCTATCAAGGGAGCAGAGGCATTACTGAACAGAGATGAGGAATAACACAAAAGGGGTAAAATTCTTCAAGAAATATTTCCTGTTTGCATTGAAAAAAAAAGGATGATACAGTGTTAATCCCTCAATGCTAACAAAGTATGTCCCGTTCAATTTGCAACCAAAGAGAATGTTACAGAATACACATAAGACGTGAACGTGTTTAACCAGACAGTCTGATCAAGTCTCTCCAAGAATTCTAATATAATTACCTGAATATATTTTGGGCTACGTCAGCTTTACCTGATGGCAAACATACTGAAAATGACAACACTGGATTCAATTAATGAAGAATTAGAAGGCAAAAATATAATCAGTTTTGGTCAAGGTTATCAGTTACAGTAGGTATCTAGATCACGCCTACAAATTCTTGAAGACTGAGAACTACCTGTACTTAGGCATGACACAAGCCCCAAAGCAGCAGGCTTCTGACTCCCTCCAAGCTTCAGGGATTGCATGGATGCCGAATGACACTCCGATCCTATTCTGAATTGCAGACTTACACACCAGCTCTAACTGTTACTTCGCACAGTTCCTCTCCTGTCTCCCACAGCTCTGGGATGACAACTCAAACCACTCTGTGTTTTACTGCCAATGCTTCTGCTTGATGGCCAACAGAAAATTGTTTCCAAAAGGTGTTTTCAATTAGTGATGCTTTTGGAAAATTATATGTCCATGACTTGAGATCTCTGGCAGCACTGGAAAGCCCACAGTTTCCAAATATAAGCAATGAAGCTTGTAAATGACCTAAGCCAGAAAATTGACTCTTTATTTTTTTTCTCCTTGTGACTAAAGTTAAGTTCTTCACTTGAAGAACTTCCACTTCTGGGTGGCCACCTTTCTGGCAGCAAGGCTTCACTTTCATGATGGCAGGAAGGACAAAATACGCTTTTCCTATTTGAATATTAAATTATTTCCAAGAAACACTTCAAAGCGTACTCATGGTAATTAATACTTGAAGTTGGCTTTAAGCAGGATAATTCTCTATGCCCATTACAGCGTATTAAAGAGGTAGAGATCTGCTGTTCAGAACCTGTTAAGGTTAACCACAGACACATGTATTGAGCTCACAGTAGATCCCACTTGCAGTATACAAAGACCCACTGGATGAGATGGATATTAGATGGATAACACTCTCCTTGCTCCACAGATTGTACTAACCCTCCCACCTCCAAGATTGCAATCGCCGACACTAGCTTTGAGTCCTCCCGCAGCAAGGGGGTAGCTGTTTCTCTTGGGCAGCACTGCAGCGCTGACATCAATGCAGCTGCTTTTTGCCAAGAGCGTGCTTTTAGTGCAATCAGTGAAGTGTTCCCAGTCGTACTTTTATTTGACTATGGTCTGACTGATAGAAAACAGTAACTCATGGGTTATTTCTCAATGGGTAAAGTATAAGAGGGGAGAGTGCTACTCATGTGGGTTATTATAGGATTTAATTTAATTTCAGGCTGAATTTTATCTCTGTCGTAAAACCAGATGCTAAAGTAATGGCTATATATCAAATATGTTGTAAAATATATTTAAACAAACCCTGCTTATTTTACATGGATTTTTTTATCAGACTACTTCTACTGACAACCATACCCACAGAGTTGCTGCACAGCACGTAGAGCTCCAGTAATAATCCAGGACCCAAACGCATTGGACACACTAAAAAACATGGACAGATAAGAGTTTCTTCGGGTGACCATCCATTCCTATCCAAGGAGTTCTATTCATTCAGGAACCCCAAGGAGCACTAGTTATTTAAAATATTTTAAGCATTATTTAATTATCATCAATTTTATGGATGGTTAGAAAGGAATTTGGAAAACTGTGAAACCCAAAGTGCAACTCTATGAGGAGCAAACCTCAAATCTGACCCTCTCTGAGTACCATGAGACCATCCATTCTCCTCATTTATCTGTAACTGAGTTTACTGCCTTGAAACGGGAACCACAAATTCTCCAGTGAGCTAATTAGCATATTTTCTAGCTTCTGTATACCTCATGCTTCTCAATATTTCCTGCAGAATTACCATTTTAGTTGTTTCTAACATACTGCTTCTTACACAAACAGTTTGTTAGAGGTAATGCTGGTTCTCCACTTCTCTAAGTCTAGTGTGCCCTGTATTGTCCCACCGCTAGAAAAAAAGGAAGACTTCAGGAATGTGAGACTTGATCCAGAAGAGCAAGAGCTATGCCACAGAGAAGAATCAGCAGACATGAGCGCTTAAGGAAACGCTGCAACTGCAGGTCAAATGCGATCCTTGGATGTACATGGCTACCAAGCAGGACTCCATCTGCCTATATGTCACTGCTACAAGCACTGCTGGAAAAGTGTCTTCAGCCAGCTGTCCCCATTCAAGAACGATACTGATTATATTGAGGAAGGAATAAAGCTGTGAAAGAGAGTAAAGCTGGAGTGGAAGATTGCCAAATTACAGAGAGTGGCTCTGCAGGTGATTTGAATGTAGTCTAGAAGCATTTATGCACAGGAAAGCAGCGTGACTGCGGAGGGCTCTCAGTCTAGCAATGACAGAACAAGAGCCCATGACTGGAAATTAAATAAATCCACACAAAAAATATTAACAGAGAGGACAGTTCATTATGAAACAACAAATTTCCAAAGTAGTTTTTCCATCACCAGAGGGCTCTAAATGAAGGGGAGGGGGATGATATTTAAATCAGCCTTTTTTTCACAGAGTCAAGAATTAATACTGCAGAAAAGTCACAAAGCAGGTCAGTCAAACTCAGTATCATGCCTCAGGTGACTGTTTCTCATCTTATAAATCAATGTATCAGTGAACAAAAGGCTGAGGCACAAGCAAAATCGTAAAGAAACCTCCAGAGAGAAGCTTCACCTGGGGAGAAGGTGAATGGCCAAACAAAGGCTCTTCTGAGCCAACACGGGCATGAACTGTGCACCCTAACAGCCCAGGGAAACTCGCTTCCTTGGGAAAAGGTCTTCAGCAGCCTGCAGCAGCCTCTGCTGTGGAGGTTCCCAGACTGATGTCCAACTGAGCGCATGCCAACAGCAAGCATGAACCTGGCTAAGAGATGTTCTCACTGCTTTTTGTTTCCAGCTGTTAAATTCCAGTAAAAAACACGTAAGATAATTCAAGTATTTTACTCACACTGTTTTCCCGTAAGCAACTGCTCTGGTTGCACAGGGTCTCAAAAGATTGAAAACTAGAGATTAATTTGATCCCTCTGCTGTAATACAGTCTACCCTAAAGAAAATATTTAAGAGTTCCTATGTATTTGCTTTAGCTGAAAATCGTGAGGCAAGCTTTGATGCAAATGCTCACCACAACAGGAATTCACTGCTTGACGGATACCTGCAAATACTGGTATATTGCTAAAAAGATGAAGCATGACAGAGTGCTAGCCGAGCTGCAGGTTAACATAAACAGCACAAAAGGCAGAAATGTCAGCATGGAAGTGAACACCCTGAATTCTGCAAATCGGAAAGGAAAGGAAAGTAAAGATAAACTTTTCTATTCCAACTCTGTTCTTTTACATCAGAACAATCTGAAACATCTTTAGTAACAATCTTGCTGGTAAGAATTGACAGATATAATCCCTGGCTACTCAGCAGCCAGAGCGTTGCTCCCCCTTCTCAAAGGAGACCAATGGTCTCCTCTGTCCCCTTCAGCTTGTTACCTCTAAGTAACACTCTTGGTGTTCAAACCTGTGCGAGGATCTATTACCAACTCAGGACAGCTGAACACCTCTGTGTGAGTTAACAGTTCCCAAAAAGAGAGAACAAGATGAGGCGTGCCATCCCCGGAGACAGAACTGGAAAGCCATCCTTCCACATACCGATTTCAAACCAAGGAACAACTGCCACTGTAACCTGCTATTAAGGATTATACAACAGTAGCTCTTTTGGCAGCAGATCACGGTGTTTCAAAACAATGATGCTTTTCATTAGATTCCACTGTGTTTCAGGAAGCAAATACAGACTTAATGGGCCTTTCCAGAAGCGCAGTAGCAACTGACAAAGTATTTGAGATGCACAATTCCGATCAGTAGCACAGTCATTCCGAAAGCATGCAACTGGGTCAGCTTGGATAACACAAACAGCCAAAAGTCCTCTTTATCTTCTAAACACTGAAGGTGAGGAAGGACATTTTTATTGGCTTTCCTTACTGACTGTTAACAAAACCCTCTTGTCTCTAAAGATCATGGTCCCTGCTTCATTAATATTTTATAGAAAAAGCAAAGATACTGAAAGCTTATTCTGGCTTTTTTCTAATCTTTGAAAGTAAACGGAAGAATAAGGATGATTTTTTTAAAGACACTCCTTTTAAAGACACCCTCTTCCATTCTGGATGGGCCCTCTCTACGTGTTTATGGGCTACATAAACAGATGTGACAGCAGAATCAGCATCTGAACCAACTCCACAGGCTGGAAACATGACTTCACGTGTTCCTCCAGCCTTGGCTGAAAGAGGTCCCTGCTCAGCCCAGGTGCAGACTGCCAGCTGGCTGGTCAGCCTGAGTCCCAGGGCTCTGGACACAACACTTGCCAAGGGACGTGCTGCTGAGTAAAGAAGCTGGCATACTTGAACTGGGGAACACTGGCTCCTCCTTCATAAAAAAAAGCTACTGAAAATAAATACTGAGATCAACAGCTGAAGACGATCCGGCAATTCTCAGAGCTGCTCTGTCAAAACCAGTGAGAACTTTTTTTTCCTGCTACGAGTTTTCTTCCCCAGCGCCATTGCCCTCTCCTCCCACCTCCTTTACGGAAAAAGCTTAGCAAATCCTCATATACTAACTTGGTCTCTCTTCCTTTTGAGATCTTACCCACCAATAACAGGCAGATCATTGACAAATAAACCCATCTTTCCAAAAGAAGAAGGATGAGCTGAGGACTATGGAACTAAGCCTGGCAAAGAAGAGAAAGCTTTAATACCTAGCAAGGCTACAGACTCATATGCAAAACTAGGCCAGTTTTCAAGTTGCTGTTTGTCCACAAAACACAAACCAGATAAAATAATGATACTCCTCAGCTGTCAAGTGCACTAGGAAGATAAATACAGGGATCATTTAGTAAAGAGGATCTTGATTCTCAGTTATCCTAACATATAGGGCACCACATGCACACTAGCCTACTACTGATTTCATGGGCTTCCTGCTTTTGTCCTTAATAATGGTTACCCATCTCTCTTCCAAGAAGCCTTCCCTGAGGCTGATCTAGCCTTTCACATGAGAACAGCAAGAGTCTTCTGCTTCCATGCTCGACTCATCAAAATCGCTCCTGGGCTGGCTGTAACGCTCTCCTGAAGTGCTCACAAAGGCCAAAAGTACAACTCTCTCCTCCCCAGGTGCCCCTCACCTGAGCCACGCAGAAAGCTTCTTTCACCCCAAACCAGAGGTTGGACATGTACTTATCACTGATCATAGAGATCAGAAAGGCGCATATCCAAAACCTTTCCTGCACTCTGTTCTTAGCAAGCAGTTCCACACAGCAGCTCCTGGCCGATGAGAAGCAAGCTACACAGACCTACCAACTGAGCAAGCACAAAGATGTAAAATCCGGGAACACGAAGTCTGTAGGTGTCTGGAAGTGCTCTTACGGTGTGAAGTTCCCCTCCACATACAGAGCACAATTCATTCCTTTTCTGACCTGTTTTTTTAATCAGAGGCAAACATAGTAATTATAGTCTGCCTGATTACAAATGAAATTACAAGTCTGTCCTTAGGGCACAATGGTGTCCCCACCTAAGTGTTATCAGCCCCCAAATCTCATTTAATCTTGACAGATGTGTAGTACCAAGTCACCACTGCAGGAAACTCTACAAGTAAATTAATTTTACAAATACTTTCCCTGCAGTATTCCCATGCTGTTCCAAAACACTGCTAATTCATGCCGTATTTGTTATGCAACAGAATTCATCAGTAAAATAACTGAACGTCTATGATGACTTTGAACTTCTGCTAAGTCTCTGGCTTCTCTTTGATAACCTAACTGTCTCAGCTTTATCAAGTGATACCAAGGGCCTACATTATACTGTTTTCCAACTGTATCAACTTATTTTCTTCAGAAACTTTTTACTACCCCGTCCAAGCCAAACACAAACTACCAAGTTCATTTGAGGAAAACAAAGTCATCTTTCCATGGTCCCTTCAGCCCACCATTCTTAATAGGTTAAATCAGTCCCGCTGACATAGGAGACTGTTCTCGGGCAGGAGCTGATGAGGACACACAGAGTGCTCTCTCTGTACTTGTCTCAGCACAGAGGGTGCTCAGAGGGAACACAGATGAAGTGACAGACGTACTCCATTAGCTGTGACCTGGAAGAAACCTGTCAGCCTGAAAGGTGAGAGAACATTAACAAACAACTAAGAAGCCATCGTCAGCAGGTCCCCGTTATCCCAAAATCAGCGCCAAGAGCTGCTAACAGTGAACCTTCCCTCCGGCCAGGACTTCTCAAGTATCTTGTCGGTGTATAGTTGAAGACTCATTCAACAGGGCAGTCTTGCGCTCTTGCTGCGGATGAGCCAACAGCTCGAATCTCCTGCGTTCTGAGACACCTCTAAAATTGTCTGTCCCAAGCAGAGTAGTACGACAGCCCTGATACACTGAGAAAGATTTCTTTTTCAGCACGTTACCTGACCTACTGTAGCTAGTAGGAAAAAAGCTGACAATGCGCTCAGCCAGCACAAAGCCTCCTGTGCAGCCACAGAAATGCCTCCTTCTAATGGCTTTCAAAACAGCAATTGAAAAATATTCCAGCCTGCCTTTGAGCATCACAACGCGGGAAGACAGTTCTCTACATGTCCTAACCTTTCCAATATTTGTTCCTGACCCCACCAGCACGCATCGATTTATGAGGACTGAAAGTGCTTTTTACTACTGTCTTTGTTAATATCTACTCACTACATGTCTGTGAAGAAAAACGAGTGGTAGATGAGTAAAAGATTGTTAGTTTTTCATCATCTGTTCCCTCCTGATTGCTCAAGTTTAGCAAGCAGGGTTTTTTGGTCTTGGCTCATAAAACTGCCAGTGCAATATTACAAGAGAAGTTACAATACACGTAAAAGAAGAGGTTAAGAACCTACCTAGCCTATTATCATGTGAAAAAAATAGGAAAGGTTAGCTTACAAACGTGTTTTTAACAAACTCTTAGAAAGGCCACAGTGTTATTTCCCTGCATCAGAAGTGACAAAGTCCCGAAATTATTGAAGGCTACAGATGGATATTTCATCTCAGATCGCAGCAAATAAAGCTCTTTCCAATTTGTATACAATTTGCTCATAAAATATCACACACATCTGCTGACAATTCCAGCACTGACATTTTTTAACATACTCACTCTCTATAAAATCATCCCATTTCAACACCACTATAAGGAAGATACTAATAAATGCCAGAACACGTGTGAGACACGTTCCGCTCAGGATGTTTGCAGTCACCAAGTGGTTAATGGTACAGGCAAGCTAATGCCTTCTAGAGGCTAAACTCATATTATTAACTAAAAAGGACTTAGCAGAAGATCGTCTGGTATGCTAGTCACTGCTTAGCTGCGACGCATTCGTGTAGCCCGAGCATGCTGAAGAATAGGGAAGATGGGTTTTGTGTCTAATTACTTGACGCACTCACAGCTTTAGGTAGCAAATGCTCATTTTTATCATTTTTCCCTAGCAGAACTCTATGCATCCCTGTCAGCTGCTTTTGATTACAGGTGGAAAAGGTCCGCTGACCCGTTCTCCCTTCAGAGAGACCCTTTTCATGTGTTTGTACTTCCCTTTAGGCAATGTTTTATTTTCCTTTTTTTAACAAAGGAAAACAATGTGGAAATGCAGCATCCCAAAACACCGAAAGACTCAAAACAGGCACTGCCTTGCTGACCTGCCCTTCATCACTGGTGCACCAACTGACTGATGCTTGCAATGTGAAGCGGAAAATGAAATCTGACTCCTGCCTCAGTTTCCAGACAGCAGAACTAACAGATAATTTACCAGTCTGGCTTGATTCTATGTTAAATTCCTCTTTCCAGCTTCACTCGGCCACTTGTATTCAACGATGGGAAAGCTACAGGAACTGAACTGGAAGAGCAGTTTCCAGGGTCAGCCTCAAGCTAAATGGTGCTCAGAGCACCTGCAATTTATGTTCAACTGACCAAGTTTTTTCTTTAGGGAATGAACTCATCCTGACCTAAAAGCATACACAGAGAATAGTAATATAAAAGTAGAACTGAACAAGCAATGAAAAAGAAACAACTACACAGCTATTATGGGTATCTGTTCTTAAAAGGTGTGAGTGAATACTGCACAGGATGTCAGAAACGACATAATTTAACCAGGACACTCGGGCCCAAATCTTGCAGCCCTTTCTTGTGACTTCAAAGGACTTATATGTCTTTGCATAGTCTTGAAATCGAATTGCTTTGTAATATCCAAAAAGGTGACTTGAAAAGATCAGAAAGAAACACCTGAAATACCTTTGCCAATATGTTCAGCTCTTCTTTTTTTGGGAAAAAGGTCTCTCATATGGAGAAAGCAAAGGAAATCAACATCTAAAAAGATTATTTCTTTTTAATTGCAACTGGCTCTCCTT
This sequence comes from Rissa tridactyla, assembly GCF_028500815.1. NCBI lineage: Eukaryota > Metazoa > Chordata > Aves > Charadriiformes > Laridae > Rissa > Rissa tridactyla. The sequence goes on from NC_071471.1 coordinate 59,140,520, forward strand.
ATTGACTTGCAAAATTACCTAAGCAGCCTGATGTTTACTAGCACTTACTCTTAGATGTTATTATTGGTAATTGCTGTGTTGCGATTACAAAGCACCGGCATAAATCTCAGCACCTCTTCACGTTTCTGTGGGCAGAACATTCACATGCTCTTCTCTGGCCCCATGTTCCTAATTATTCGCTGTGCATGCCCATGTGCAACTCATCACCAACTGAATCAACCCAAACACCATCTGAATTCAGCTGCTCTGGAGATTTTAGTATGCTTTATGCTAAACCATCAGCCTTCTCTCTTTTGAATTTACCTTCCTTCCTAGGTTATTTTAGAAGCCTATCAGATATACGCCATGGCCAGATGGACTACATTTGACGCAAATACTAAGAGAAGCATGATCCAAGTAGTAAAATACGAGTTGATTCCCACCCACAGCTACCATTCTCCAAAGGAGATAAGGAATACTGATTTTAGCAGCAAACACTGCCTGAACAGCTAAATGCTTCCTCCTGAACCCAGGGTACACAGCTGGGATGCAGCTGTTGCTACCGCAGTGGTGCAGGCAGCAGCTGCTGCCAGGGGAAAGGCAGCAGCTCACACAAGAAAGGGACAACCCACCCAGAAGGTCCCACAATCCATATCCGGCCAACACAACTGCCAAAGCTGGACCACCCCAGTTGGAAAGTATTTTGGGGAAGTGTACCTTCCTGGAGGGTTCGTCGAGAATTTGCTTCCTGAAAATCTAGCAAGAACATATCTTAAGTGTTTTATGTATTATGCCAATGTTAACAGGGAGAACTACAAGGCCTGGGTCAAAGCCAGCTAATCCAAAGGGCTGCTCTTAAGTAAACAGTGGAAAACCACCCTGCTTTAGAGCCTCCTGCAGAAACCCATACAGGAAATCTCTGTTTTACCCTTTCCTCTGCACCAGTTGTGCCAAGTAAGGTTAAATGATAACCTTGTAGCAAGCATACATACAAAATAGTAAGTCTTTGTTTGAAAATATCTAGAAGGCAGCTGGGAGCTGTGAATACTCTGTAACTAAATTAAGCTAACTTTGGACCACATAATGACTTCAAGGAACCTTTGTTTTTAAATAAATCCCTTGTGGTGAAAAGAGCCAGAATGGTAATTTTGGAGACCAAAACTGCCTCCTCCTTACTAACAGGATGGGTACAACACAAGAGTACTAGAGCACGTTGTTCCCACATATTTGTTTCTACTAACTTACTTCACTTTGGAGCCACCTTCAAATCTCAAAAAAATCAGATCTCCTTGGGTCTCCTTTTCTTCTTCCATCCACCTATAGAAGCTGTGCCCACACATCCTTTAATTTCAAAAGAGAAACCAACAAGTTGCTCACGTCCTAGCACCATTTCTATAGGTATCTAATTACTGCGACTCCTGCTCTCCACATTTAATGGACTCACACCTTTGCAGATTTTAGAGCAGTTTTAGCTGGTATGATGCACAGGGTAAAAACCCACTTGTTGTTTTGCTTACGTGTTAAGAGAAGGTACCATGCAGATAGTCACAGTGGGGTTTCCAACCTCCCCAGTTTAGTCAGAACTTTATCTCTATGAAACTACCAAAAAAGGGCTGGCTGTGCTGGTAAATCCCACAGCAGGTATTCATGCCCAGAGGATGATAAGCTAAGGTCACCAGCAGGACACAAGTTTAGCCTCCACCATCCTGTACCAGACTTGAAAAAGTGACAGGACTGAGAGGGCTGGCGCAGAACCATCCACTACTCCTACCTTTGGGGACGCAGCTGTCCAGGTGTCCTGGTTTGAGGACAAACCAGGACACCAGGAAGTAAGAGCAAACCTGCTTTTGACCTTACAGTAAGATGCACGCACCGTTACACGTTCAGGTAGTAGTAAGATTCGACACGGGCTGCTGTGTGGTTTTTCAGGCTGTATTACTCAGGCTTTCTTCTTGATCTCGTGCTGTCATATAAAAAAAATGTATTTCTCCTAATATGGCTTCATAGAGGCAGGTCTCCCAAGCACCTTTTTAGCCCTGCAAACACATGCATGAGACTTATGTAGGCGGGTTTAGATTATCAATTGTTTACAGTGACTACCTTAAATACCTGTGCAACTTTTTCCAGATGTTGCTTAAGGCCTATTTACTGTACGTTAAGTTCTATTTGTTGTGCATGCTGGATTCTCTCTGTGGTTGCGTTAAGAAAGCAGACTCATGTTATACATGCTCTCTCTACGCAGAGTACACAGTCCAAGGTTTTAGGAACCATTCCAGTTAAGGAGTCATAATGATTAAAAAGCAAAATACAGCTCATTGCTATGAGCATCATAACCATGACATATAATAATAATTTCTTTAGTAGCACAAAACAGACATTCTACAATAGGAAATATTTATATGAATGTGCACTTTGGAGATGCTCAAAGAATAAAATATGCTTCAGCACAGAATAGCCAACTTTTAGAGACTCCGATCATGGACATTTCAAATATAATTTCAAATGGTATTTGTGCTGCTGACACTATAAATAAAATTTAAAAAGTAGACGCAGTACAGACAATAAGTGAAGAACTCCCATGCACTGACTTGGTAACATATCTCATCCCAAACACATCCCAAAGAGCAAGACAAGGCTTCCACTCCCAGGCACATTCTGTGCAGTTTTCCGTCCGATTATTCTCAATGCTAAAAAAGCCACAGCTGTTTTATATCAGGACACCCAGCGTTCATGAGCCACCCCGAGGCAAGGACACGGCATAGAGCAGGCACTGCGAACTCATCCCAAGGTACATCACTCAGGCTGTCCTCTGCTGACGTGTACCGCTGTCCTCAGTTTCCCTTGGGGTAGAGCTGAAGTGCCTTGCTCTCTTCATGGTTTACGCTGGATGGCATTACAAATATTTCTTATCCTGAGGCGATTAGTTACTGAGGTGTTCTTTTAAAGGAGTGAAGACAAGGCATGGCCCTGCCAAACAGCAAGCCAGTTCCTATGACAACTTTCCACTGCAGCCTGGCTGGAGACCATTAATCCACCTTCCCCAGGCCAAGCAGCTTCTACATGGTAACGTCACTTTGGGTCATTACAGACCTCTGTAGGATTTTCACCAGCAGCCAAGCAATGGCAGGTTGCGTGGTACTGAACCACCCAGATGCCACAGCACTCCCTAATTTCAAATTCCCACAAAAGAATGGGTTCACTGATTGCGACTGCCTGACTCCACTTTTGTCTCTTGCCCAAGATTTCCAGGGCAGGGCTGCAGTCAGCTCTTCTTCCTGCACCTCCCTGCGAGTCGGAATCTGCAATTCCAGTAGGATTCAAAGGCTGCAAATCATCTCGGTTTGTCCTGGAGCACCTATTCTGCAGCCAGCCTAGGGCCATCCCTAGATAACAGCTCACACTGCAAGCTAACCACCCATCTATCAGTTTTTAACTGAAGCATTATTTTATTAAGCTGAACTGCAAATAACAGGAATGATGTGAGCAAATAAACCTATCTGCTTTTTCAGTAAGCATCAGTTAAACATCAGATTTTAATAGCTTGCTTCCCTTTTAGATACAAAAATAATAAACTTGTGTATTTTTAAAGAAAATAAAACACTCCTTTCAGTGTTTCCAAAAGAGTACAATACCACAGTGTTTACCAGTAAACACCACACTAAAGTTTCTGTTTTTTCAAAAACAAACATTCCCCTGGAAGTAGAAAAAAAAAATGTCTAGGATAAATATTTCTACTGATTTTAGGAGGGGTCTATTAACTTTCAATTCAAGCTGTATTAGAAATCAAACATGACAAGGAGTAACAATTCAAGGGGGGTTTATTATCATAATTATTATTAAAAACGGCCTACAAACTGGAAATTTGCCTGGGAAAGTTTTGGCTGGCATCTGATTTTTGCTAGCACATATCCTAGAAACAGCGTATAACACTAATGCTACCAATGCAAATATACTCACAGGCTGTTAATTTCAAACCTCAGCTGAAAACATTTCTCCCATTCTTAGAATTTTTCTCCCCATTTATCTCTGCAATTGTACTTAATTCAATGGAGCACTTTAAATGTAATTCGGTGGTGCATTCTGCCATACAATTTGTTTGAATGACGCTATACAGAGTAAAGGTTGTATTGTACTATATAATGAAACTACGTCTATGCTTGAACAAACTCCAACTGCTGTTAATCAAACCAGCAAGCTCCTGAATGATCTTTTTGGACTCCAGACTAATGGCAATAGATTATTTTAAATAGTAGTCCTACTCTAAAATATGTTTAGGTTGACAGGGGCCGACAAGGGCTGTGACAGACTTCCAGCGCTGAGCTGACTGGTTTGCAAGTGAAACACCAGGGTTTTTCCTCACTGCCAGAACTACAAATTCAGCACATGAACCAAAGATCAAAATGTAGTCTTGAGTTTTGTTTCTGGTTTTCAATAAAACCATGTAGCACCCGGAAGGACCTGAAAATCTTCATATTTTCAATTTATTCACTAGTGACAAATAAGTATATGGATCAATACAATATATTTCAGCCAGTGACAAGATATTATTCTAAACAGACACAGGGGAATATTTGGATAGGTAAGAGGGGGACATTTCTAAGCGACTACTTAGAAAGCATTTTGCAATCTTTGAGGTTTAAACGGTAAATCTTCCACAGCTTAAAAAAAAAAATAATCTTTTAAACCATACGTGATTATGCCTTAGGAGGAATGTTCTCAAGACCACGCCAGAGAGGATCCTCAGTATCCAGCTTGGCAGTCTTTAGAAACACTAGCAAGGGAATAAACTTAAGGGTTTCATAATCTCAGCAGTTCCAGGAATTTTTAAAACTGCCTGTGCTACAAGAAACAGTACTGCCCTATTAAGTCATCTAGTCTATCAGAAACCAATGAAGGTTTGTTTCCGCCACACATTTTGCAACGTTATTTTTGGCACAAACGGAGCAATTAAAAAAAAACAAACATAAGCAAATATGAGCAAAGCAGTTTTGCCTTGTGTTTTTTTTTTTTATTTATTTTTCTGATGCCTCGGTCCTGTCTTTAGGTTATCAGCTCAAGCCTGATATAGCGGGATTGCCAAGAGCAACTCAAACGAAACAGAGCAGTGACAATGAACCCTCGCCCGGATGCAAGGCTGTCCGGGAAGCGTTCTCCCCAGCGCCGGCATCAGCCTTTCTTTCCTCAGCGAAGAGGATCGCCCCTACCCACCTCCCCAACCGGGGTGGCGGCTACCCCGGAGGGAAGCTGCGAGCTGGAAGGTGCCGCCGGGACCCCTCCGGTCCACGTGGGGCGGAAGGCGGAAACGAACAGAGCGGGTGCTGGCCCCAAACCTCCGAAACGCCTTCCCGAGGGCTCCTTCTCCTCAGAGGGGGCCCGTGCGGGGTGGGCTGAGGTAACCTGGGGGCCGCCCCGCTTAGGACGGGCTGGGGAGGCATCAGGGGTTCCCGGGGCACAGCGGCCGGTCAGGGCAGGGGGGCAACCGGGCCCCAGGGAAACGGCAGAGCCGGCGGGCGCTGCCGCCGAGGGGATCCCCTCACCGCCAGAAGGGGAAGCGCCGGCGGCGGCCACCCGGGCTCCACTCGCTGCCCCTCCCCTCCTCAACCCCGGGCCGCGACGGCGAACAGACACCACCACCCCCCGCCCTTCCCGGGCTGTGCGCCTGAGGGGAGCGGGCAGGGGGAGCGGGGAGGGGGCGCTCCCCCCCACCCCCAAACGGTCCCCCCACAACGGTCGCCGCCAACGGTCGCCGCCGCGCGCCCGGCGCGCGCACGCGCACCCGCACGCGCGCACTGCCCCCGCGCGCCCGGGCCGCTCTCACCTCCTGCCGCGCTCGGAAGAACTACCCCGCACGACTGCCGCAGCGGCGGGGCGGCGGCACTGCGCAGGCGCCGCCCGCGCCCCGCCCCTCCCGCCGGCAGGGAGCGGGGAGAGTGTGCCAGCCCGGCGCTTAGCCGCACAGCGGCGGCGGCAGGGAGCGGCGGCAATGTGCTAACCCGCGGAACAGCCGCACAGACACCCCCGCCACACACTCCCCAAAACATCTCCTCCCATGGTCTGGCATCGCTCCGGCCTCCGACCCCACACCCGGCCCCGCACACCCCGCATGCCTGAGCCCCCACAGTTCTGTCAGCCGGCCTCAGCGCCATGGCAAGCCATGCTGCCTGAAGGAGCCAGAGCTTTGGTTAAAATAATGCAATTAATTACTGATTTTTGGGGGGAGTGCATCTGCAGCGCAGGCTGCGGCGAGAGGGGCCGGGATGTGTCCCATCCACCGTGGGACAGGTGACGAGGAGGTCCCAGGGAGCGGCTGCGAGTGACGTGGGAGGTGATGGCGGGGGGCTTGGGGACGCTGGCCATGGCGGCAGGAGGAGGGGGGTCCTTGCCTGCCCATCCCGAGCAAAGGTCCGCTGCCACTAACAAGCGCAGGCCTGTCCCCATCACACCTGCAGGCATGGCGGTCTGGGCTGGAAAGGCTCAGGGGATGGTTGTGCAGAGCGAAAAATATCCATGGGTGCATTCCCAATTGTACCACGCTGGGCCAGCACCGCCCCAAAAAGTGCCAAGCAAAAAAAAAATATTTTGGCAAAACGAGCCTCCCTTTTTCTGCCTGTTCTTCCTGACCCCAGAGGCCTGGAAAAGGCCGCAGTCCCAGCAGGGTCCTGGCCACCTGGGGGTGGTCCCTGCCAGTGACAAGGGTGATGGCAGCCATTCGCCTGCCCCAACTCACCCTGGGCCCAGGAGGCTCTGACAAACCTCCGGCACACGGGTCCAGTCTCCCTTCCTGCACCTCGGTGGTGGCCGGAGGCTGGGAGTGCCTCCCCTCCTCCATCAGCAGCTTTTCCGGCCCTGCCACCACGCTGCTTCCTTTATCTCCCCAAGGACGCTTCCCTCGGCTTTCCCCACCACCCTCTGCTCTGCTCCGGGTGATAAGGCGCTGCCACTGCCCTCCGCAGCACGGGGACACAATTGGCCCATCATGGTCTCTGGGCTCCGTGAGCCTCACTCCATCACCTCGCCAAGGGAAGCACACAACGGCACCAGCCATTAACACATGCTGTTAGTTCTGGCTAAAGCATAGCCTGTTTTCAGCATCAAGCCCACAGCCGGGCGGCATTAGAAAGTTCATCTTACACCTCCCAGTGCCCTGGGACACCTCATGGCACCTGTGCCGGGCACTCAAGTGAGGGGTTCACTTGGAGATGCGTCCACCTGTATTCGGGAGCTCATTTCCATGCACCCATCCATATCCCTTTTTCAGGGAGTGTAGCAATAGGGTGAGGGGTAATGGTTTTAAACTGAAAGAGGGTAGGTTTCGATCAGATATTAGGAAGAAAATCTTTACTTTGAGGCTGGTGAGACACTGGCACAGGTTGCCCAGGGAAGCTGTGGATGCCCCATCCCTGGAGGTGTTCAAGGCCAGGCTGGATGGGGCTTTGAGCAACCTGGGCTGGTGGGAGGTGTCCCTGCCCATGGCAGGGGGCTTGGAACTAGGTGATCTTTAAGGTCCCTTCCAACTCTAACCATTCTATGATTCTATGATTCTATCCTCGTCATGGGGCCCATCCTGGACTGTCTGTCTGTCTGTGTGTTGGCGCAACTTTCCGACACACCAGAAGATGCACTGAAGCCAACAAGGATGACTAAAAGTGTGAAACGGCTTTTCTATGAAGGAAAATTAAATTGACAAAAATCCTTCAGCCTAGGAAAGAGACTGAGGGGGGTAAGGCAGAGGTCTGCAAAATCCTGCCCAGGGAGGTAGGTGGGAAGGAACCATGTCCCAGCTCTTCCACCGTGTCCCACAAGCCAGGAACACGGAATAAAATTAGCTGGCAGCAACTCTAAAGTACAAAGAAAGATGATACGGCCGGCGCATTATCAAACTGTGGATTACAGAGCCCGGTGGCATCCAGGACATGAACTTGCACTGATTAGATAAGGGCCAGCAAACACAGGGATGTGACTGCTGCCCGGCAAGCCCCAGAGCCACAGACAGCCAGAACCAGACAATTATTCCAGGGAAGCATAAATCTGCCCCTGTCAGAAACAAACTGCTGAGTTAGGGGGACTCAGTACAGCTATTTTCCTATTTTTATTAGTGGTTTTTTGTGTGCACAGTTCAGTGGATACATCCTTCTTTCTTTTATATGTGTTTATAACATATACGTTTTCTCCCTGATTTTGCTGCGCTTACCCACAGAGCTCTCCCTCCCGCAGGGGGTCAGACTCGCCTGTGCTGCAGGAGATCTGGCAGCAGCCTCCCAGGACACACTTGGATCTGCCTTTTTCTCAGCACCAGGAAGCATTTCCCATCTCAGGCAGATGCCACGGTGAAGCCGGGAGGTGAAACACCTGCCCAGCGCATTAGTTTAATGGACTGTGCTGGAAACCAGCCAGAAGGTGGGTGTCCCATTGCTGTGTGTGCACAGCTCAGAGGATGGATTTTTCCTCTGAATCACAAGCCCAGGCAGATTACAGCTTGGGAGATAAATTGTTTAACGAGCCACATCAGCAGGCGGCTGCTGTGCGGAGTGGATCACGGAGTTCTAAGGGCTCCTCCTGCTGTCTCACAGGCATTGATTTTCGAAGGAACTGGGAGGTATGGAAAGGTCCTTGGCAACCCATTGGGTTTCAGTAGTGCAATTCTTAGCTATGGAACTGTTTTTCTTTGGTTTTCTGCCTGTTTTCTGGACTGATAGATTCCCCTGTGGCCGTGTGTGTGTGTCCCAACAGAGCTCCATTTATTACTCAGGTATCAAGGCTTCTTGAGGCTGAACACAGCCCAGTTTGTGCCCACTTCCAGCTTGCCATCTCCTTTCAGGTCTGACACACTGGTGTTCAGCTTGTCTCCAGCTTCTGGCAAGAGGAAAAGGAGAAGTGGAAGGGGAAGGGAATTTAGGGAATTTAGGTCTGAGTCATTCAAGGACTTCCTTCCAGGCTGATGCGACATGACTTCTTCTCCAGGAAGTAGCCACACTGCAGCTCTCCCTCTCACTGGCAGGGCTGTACAGGTTTGTCGGCCAAGTCAGTCCCCGAGAGCTGGGTCAGGGGCTCAAGGGACTTGCAAGGAAGTTGCATTTGGGTGCCAACCACCTGGGATGGGGGTCCTGCTGCAGTTGCCTGGAATATGGGTGCGCCCCCAGAGCTGACAGCTCACGCTGAGGTGGATCCCAAGGTCTCGGCCACCCATTGCTCCTCTGAAAGAAGCAGCCTTCCAAGTGATCTGGAGCCACATCCTTGTTCTGCAGTATAGAACAATAATGGCACTTACTAGTATTTATTGGCTCCAACTCCTTGTGCTCATTCAGCTACAGGGTCCCAGCAGTCACACCAGCAACTGGCTCAGGTCCCAGAGTCTCCTTCCCTCTGTGTAGAAAGGCTCCAGAACAACTCAACCCATTGGGAGGCAAAGGGATTTAGTCCCAGGGTCTTTACCCATGGATGTCAGAAGTCCCTGCAGAGACCCTTGTATTTCTTCTGCTGGAGGAGACTGTGACACTCCTAACTCCGCTGTTAGACTACATATGCATGGCAGTGCTAAAACAGCACGAGTGGGGAGGCCAGGATAGGCTGCACTCCACTCTTCCAAGACAAAAGAGAACCACAACCATCTTCACCATCAGTAATACACATCAGAGCAAAGTCATTAAAACGATGCCACATACATAACTAGGCAGAGCTGGTGACTTCTCAGTTATCTCATCAGTTATTGCCAGGAGCAGAAACCTGACTTAGGATACTGCAATGCAAAGCAACAGATGTCGAGGAAGTGGTAAGATGCACTTGTGTGTGAGGACGGGAAAGACCTGAAATAAAAAACAGATGAAGGAGAAGATTTCTGCATTAGCAGTGTAAGCCAGACAGCCTGGGCCAGGCGTCGTGCTCCAGGGCCAGGATGGCTGGCAGCCCCAGCGTGGGCTGAGGCTGTCTGCCTGGCCTGCTCTGCCACCAAAACATAAGCTACTCAGACAATCCAAGTGTTGTAGCCTCACCATCACTGACCCAAAATGGGCTTCAGGAAAATGGATTCCTTCCAGGCAAACTACCTGTGAGCAGATTTAAGTCCTGGAAAAACAATGCACAAGCCAGGTCTCTCACCCAAGTGTGTGCAGAGCTCCTGTCTCTTTTCCTCCACTGACTGACACTCCTCATTCCTCCTGTGCCCTACGGGACAGGTACACTGGACTATAAAAGTGAGGGGTAGTGGGTACAAGTTACTCCTGGGGACATTCCGATTGAACACAAGAGGAAAATTTTTCACAAAGAGAACAATCAGCCATTGGATTAATCTCCCCGGGGAAGTGGTGGATTCACCAACATTGGTCACTTAAGATTCAGTCGGACAGGGTGCTGGGCCACCTTGTCTGGGCTGCGCTTTTGACAAGTTCAGACCAGATGATCCCTTCCAATCTGGTATTTTATGATTCTATGATTCTATGACTAAGGTGGGGTATATACAGGTGCGTGTTGATCTGTCACCAATCCCAGACTGCACACCTAGGGCCAGCCTGTTCCCTCAGTGGGGCCATGCTCTGCCTTGTGCTGGGCTCACCTCGCAGGGGGTGATTTCCCCATGGGGTTTCTGTCCCAGGCAGTGCCCTTCTAACCATGGCTGCAGGGACGTGGGCTCCTGTGCACTCCAGCCAGGGTTGCTTCCATGCTTTGCACGGCCTCCTCCATAGCCACTGTTATGAGCAATTCCTGATCCAAAGGAGATGTGAATCACAGCATCATCTCTCCCCATTTGGCTGGTCCCTTTAAACAGCAACAGCTCTTTTGGAAGTCATGATTCTCTCTCTGGCTTGCTTGTCCTCCCTGCCGGACCTCCCTCATCCTGTCCCCTGGTCACCTGTGAGGAGAAAAGGGGACAAGTGGAGTAGAGGAACTGGGCATCAGTACAGAGCTTAGTGGCACAGAGACGTACAGCAGGACACAGGATCCAGTTACACATTTCACCACGTTCCTCACACCTGGATCACAGCTATTTTAAGCTGTTTTTCCATCTCAGAGCTACATTTTGTGCTGCTGCTCCCAGAGATCAGACACTTCCCACTCGTCTCTTGGCAGGTTCTGCCCTGGGGTGCCATGTTCCTGGGCAGGGCGCTTGGCCTGGAGGTGTGTGCGGGGGTGTCCCCCTTCTTGTCAGCTGTGCAGCCCTGGGTACTCCCAGCAAAACCCTGCCACTGGAAAGGCACAGCCCGCTTGCATGGACAGGACAGAAGCTGAAGTGGCTCTTTCCGTTCCTGGCAAACAACCTGGAGGGAAAATCCTCCCCCGTCTGTCCCCAGCAGCATGGCTGGACCGGTGATGAGTCTCTGTCCTGGGCACCCCCTCCTCCAGGCATGTCCACACCTCTGCAGCCCCCCTGCACCTCAACTACCCACGGCCCCATCCTGCGGAGACACCACGCTGCCATAGGCAACACAGTCCCAACTGGAGGAGAGGGGCTGGGACCAGCCCCCCAGGATAACTTCAGCCCAGGTGTGCAGCACGGGTTGCCTAGAGCATCAGCAGGGACAGACAGGGATAGCCCAGCAGGAGTGATTTGGGGGTGCGTGTTTGTGTCTGTGTGTCTGCCTGACTCTGTCTCTCCACTTGGCCCCTTTCTGTCTGCTCCCTTCTGTGTTTCTGCCTCTCCTTGCCTGTGCATCTGCGTGTGCATCTGCGTGTGTCTCTGTATGTCTGCTTGTCCCTTTGTCTGTCTGGCTCTGAGCACGTGTGCGTGCGTCTTACTGTGAACGTGCCTGTCCCTTTCCGCGAGTGCCTGCGCCTCCGTCTGTCTCGTTGTGCGTGTGTGACCTTGTCCGTCTGTCCGTGTATGTTTGTGAGCTGTGTCCGTGTGTCCGTCCATCCTTATCCGTCTGTCCCGCCCCGTGTCCCGCCCGCCGCCACAGCCCTTCAGCACTGCGGCGCACGGACAGCTCCCGCCGCCTCCTACCGCCGCGGCCCCGAGGACGCTCCGCGCACCGCGCATCTCCCGCGCACCGCACCGCGCACTGCACCGCACCGCGCACCGCACCGCGCACCGCACCGCGTCCCCTCCCCGCCGCAGCGCCCCGCCCCGCGCCCCTCCCTGCGGTACATAAGCGCCGCCGCCGCCACCGCCGCTCCCGCTCCGCCGCCATGAGCTACAGCGCGGAGCCGGCGGCGCTGGCCGCCTCCTACCGCCACCTCTTCGCCGAGACCCCGCGGCGCTCCGAGGGGGCGGCGGGGCGTTGGGCGCGCCCGGGCGCGGAGCCGGGGCCGGGGCGGGCCAGCGAGAAGGAGCAGCTGCAGGGCCTCAACGAGCGCTTCGCCGGCTACATCGAGCGGGTGCGGGCGCTGGAGGAGCGGAACCGGGGGCTGGCGGCGGAGCTGGCGGCGCTGCGGCAGCGCTCGGCCGAGCCGCGCCGACTGGGCCAGCTGCTGGGCGGGGAGCTGCGGGCCCTGCGCGCCCGCCTGGAAGAGGCGCACGGAGAACGGGCGCAGGCGGCGCTGGAGCGGGCGCGCCTGGCCGAGGAGACGCAGCGTCTGCGGGCGCGCTGCGAGGAGGAGGCGCGGGGCCGGGCCGAGGCGGAGCAGGCGCTGCGGTCCCGGCAGCAAGCGGCCGAGGGGGCCGCCCGCGCCCGGGCCGACCTGGAGCGGCGGGCGGCGGCGCTGCGGGAGGAGCTCGCGGCGCTGCGCAGCGCCCACGCCGAACAGCTGGCGCAGCTGGGGGCCGCGCTCCGCGCCGCCGCTCCCCCGGCCCCGGCCCCCGCGGGGCGCCCCGACCTGGCGGCGGCGTTGCGGGAGCTCCGCGCCCAGTACGAGGCGCTGGCGGCCCGCAACCTGCAGGCGGCCGAGGACTGGTATCGCGCCCGCTGCGCCCGCCTCCACGAACGGGCGGCCCGCAGCCAGGAGGCCGTCCGCGCAAGCCGCCGGGAGGCCGGCGAGTGCCGCCGGCAGCTGCAGGCCCGGCTGGCGGAGATGGAGAGCCTGCGCGGCGCCCATCAGTCCCTGGAGAGGCAGCTGCAGGAGCTGGAGGAGCGGCACAGCGCCGAGGCCGCCGGCCTGCAGGTGAGCCGGGCGGCGCCGGGACCGGTAACCGTCCCTTCCCCGCGGAGGGTCGCCGGCACCGAGCATCCTCCTCCCGTGCAATCTGCCCCGGCGCTCGGCACCTCCATCCCAGCAGCCTTCCCCCGCACAGTGTGTAGCACCGGGCGTCTTCACCCCACGCAGCCCCTCCGGCGGCTCCCCGCCGTACCGCACCGGCACCTCCGACCCGGCACACCCCGCCCCCGGTCCTGTGCAGCGCTGAGCGTCTCCACTGCATGAAAAACCCTGCAGCGCAGCTCCATCCTCTGCAGCAGCCCCCCCCCCCCCCCCCCCCGCAGTACCGCGCAGCGCTGGACACTGCGGTGCCCCCCCCGCACCGTGCAGCACCCACATCCCGAGCTGTGCTGCACTGCATGCAACACCCCCCACCCTCCAGGCACCAGCACTATGCAGCACCAACCCCTCTGCCTTGTGCAGTGCCCACCCACGCAGGGGCAGTGCCCCCGCAGCACTGCGCAGTGCTGGGCATCCCTGCGGCCTTCCTCCCACCCTGGCATCAGGCCTCTCCACCCTGCACAACAGATCCCACCTCACCAGGGCATTGCCTGCTGCCTTCACACTCCATCCATAGGGCAGGTTTTGGGGGGACAAGCAGGGTCAGGATACTCCCTCCAACACCCCCTCCTTTCCACAGGGGACATCCCTGCACCTGGCAGAGCTTTTTGGGGCATCGCCCCATCCCATCCCTCAAGAATGAGCTCCAAAATTGCCCACACATTCCCCATCACCCATCGTTGCGGGTAATTCCTCGAAACTGTCTGCCCAGGCTTGGCGCCTAGCCCCATGGCCTGGCTCTTGGCACCTCCACCGCAGAAACTGGAGCTGTGCAAACGTTAAGGCTGAATTTGCAGCCAGATTCCAGCATCTTCTCTGTCTGTGGAAAGACTCACGTGGGGCAGTCATTGAGCACTCCATATCTCTTATTCCATTACCACAGTATTACCACATTTTCTTGCTACAGGGAAACATTCATGAATTATGACAAAAGGAGAACTGAGATTGTTCTATTACATGGCTATTAAATGATCTGTGGTTTCTAAATCAAGCCGTTTCCTTCTAAATGCTGAAACAACTGCCTTACATCATACCTGAAGGACGTTGTTATTTCACACCCAAGTAATGCCTAGTCATTTTCAAGGCCAAATTTTGCCAGGCTCTTTAGAATTTGTGACTGTAGCTCTAAGCTGTTTGTAACCTCCCTGAATAGTTGAGGTCTTCTTTGACAAATATTATGGAAATAGGCAATATACAATATTTTCTGTAGTGGGTGAAAGGATTACACACAGTAATCTTCTTAAATAGTTGTGATGCCATGTGAAGAGGGATTGCGGGAACAATCTTTCAATTGGGGGGAAAAAAAATGCAACTAGATTAAACGGCACCATAATTGAAATTGCTTTAGCTACAGCACAGCAGCTTTTTACTGCGTGACGCTCAGGATCTGCTTTAAGCGTGGTGATACTTAGGCATCTTTTGAACAATGTGCCTGTGTAGCAGCTAAATAATTTCTGTGGCTGCAACCAGTGGAAAAGGATGGAAGTCTGTCTTAAAAGAGAACATTCCTATTGTTTGAGCTTTTAAAATGTTCCTATAGACTGCTAAAGCAGCGACATGTCTTTTTATAGGCTATCCAGTCAAATCTGAACCAGTATGTGAGAGCTTTCTGTTAGGGGACAAGTTTGCAATGGTGTGGGGAGGGGGTTTTATTCAATCAGCTGGTAGAGCTGGGGTGTAGAAGAGAGGAACAGTCAAGGTAACAAGGATAACCCATTTTTAAAGAGCGTTTTTTTTCATGCAGGCTGCAGGCAAAAGGAAGGGGGCTGTAGGCATGGAGGGTCTGAATGGCAAGAGTGGGGCTGTCCCAGGATTAGGTCACCCCAAGTCCCTCCCTCCTGTCATGGCTCAGTGCAGCAGCAGTAGTCTGGCTGCATCGGAGCAGGGATTTTCATCTGCACTGCAGTGGCATCCATGGGTGTCCTGGGGCTTTTCAGTTGGTGCCCCAGTGGTCTCCCTGAACCCCTTCCCATTGCCCAGTCCCACCTCAGAGGCACAGCTCCATGAAGCTGTTTTGCTGAGGGAGATGGTCAGGGCAGCATGGGTCAAGGCAGAGACCCCAAGGATGGCCCGTAAATGTCCCATGGGGTGGGATATGTCCAGCTAACTTGACCGTGAGATGCCCCATGCCGCATGCGGGATGAGCTGGCACTGCTTCTCCAAGGGTCTCTGCTCAGGCTGGGCCCATTGTGTCAGATTCACCGCAGCTCCCTGCTCCTTGGGCAGCTCCGCGACTCGTGGCTGTCTCTGCACTACGCATATGGGGGAGGTGATGCAGGACACAAAGGAGGGGACGGGATGGGGATGGTGCAGTGGGACAAAGCTCATTTGCTGGAACAGAGAATCCGGAAGCACTGGCAAAGGCCTGGCTGCAGGAGTGGGTACGGGAAAGCAGGCGTTGACAATGGCCATTGCAGGGCTTTGCAGGCAGGGCTGCACTGTCACGTAAATGCAAACTGCTTACTCATTCCTGCTCCAAATCACGCTCCTCTGGTGGCACAGCGGGGTGGCTGGCAGCGGGAAACCATCTGATTGGGAAGATCCCTATAGGAGCGGGTTTCACGGCTTTCAGGCTGCTGCTTGGATACCTGGATGCATGCGGGAGAAAACCGGGCTGCAAAAAAAATAGAAAAAAGATTAGTTCCCTTTGTAGAAAAAAGATTAGTTCCCTTTGTTAGCAAGGAGATCTGGCTTCAGACTCCTCCACATCGCTGTCAGAACTGGATGTAGCAGCCATGGCAGGGTGAAGCTGATGGGAAAGATGCTAGAAGGGTGTCGTCACCCAGCTGAGCACCCCGGCTGTCACTGCACAGCGCCCTGACTCTGTAACCCCCCCCAAATCCCTGTGTTCAGAGCCCCACAGTCTGGGGCTCTGAGGCATCTTCCGGGGAAGGTGTCAGCCTTCCTGGAGCCACTTCCTCCCTCGTGCCCTGGCAGCACCAATGCTCCTTCCACCACGCCGGACCTGCGTCCCAACTCTTCTGAAGCCCCCCAGGTACAGACTGCAGCCCTTCTCCAGGCACCCGCTCCAGCCCTGTGCTGCTGCAGTGCCGGGTGCTCTCCCTTGTCCCGCTGAGCCTCAGCCCCTGTTTTGACGATGTTTAAGCCCAAAACTTCCTGTGCCCCCCCCGCAACTCTTCCCTTCCCTCTGCAGCAGCCTGCCTTGTCCCCCATGGGACCGGGGGGTCCCCACCATGCGCTATTTGCCCCCCCACAGACTCCACTGCAGACAGAAAACTATATAAATCCATCAATGTTTAAAGCCTCCCTCCTCCACACACTCGCACTCCATGCCCGGTGCTCTGCCAGCTTCTCCATCCCTGTTAGCGTGAGATTTCACAATCCCAGGCTCCTGGTGGGAAGTGTCATTATGAACCAACTGCCCGTTGCAGCTTCCCTGGCTCCGTAATGGGCAGAGCAGAAGACCCACAGGAGAGGTCCCTGCTCCGAAATGTGGCACTGAGCACCTTTGCCTTTGCAGGACACCATTGGGCAGCTGGAGGATGACCTGCGAAACACCAAAAACGAGATGGCTCGACACTTGAGGGAGTACCAAGACCTGCTTAATGTCAAGATGGCACTTGATATTGAGATAGCTGCCTACAGGTAAGGCTGCCCTGACCCTGCTCTGCCTGGCCACCTCCCAAGCCCAATCCCCTGAGCCCAGCAGGCTGGGATATTTTTCAAGGGCTTGGAAAATATCTGGGTAAACATGACGGTGTTGCTCCTCTCCCCTGCCTGTGCCTGCCATGCTCCTGCCTGGGGAGCAGCCACAGCTCCATGTCATGCCTCGATCTAGCAGCCGTGATCTGTGTCCCCAGCCACCCCAGCAGCAGTGCCTTTTAATGGGGGACAGTTAGAGTTGGAAACTTGTCTCTCTTGCAAAGTCAAGGTAGACGCAAAAGGAGTCCCCTCTCTGGTTCGACGCTTTATTTTCCTGGAATTTCTGGAGGGAGAGGAGGGAGCTGGTCTCATGTATCCCATCCCATACTGCAAATGCTTCAAAAATGATTGACTAAGGCATATGATTTTTGAAGCAGTTTCATGGTGTGGCGTGACCTGAGCCTGTGTCCACTGCAGGCTGGGGGATGGCCTGGAGCGCTCGGGCTTGCTCGCGGGTCACAGCACGCCCTCAGGCTTTGCAGATGTCTCACGTGAGATGTCCCCAGACTAACCTCTTCCCTTGTGATGTGCTTGCAGGAAGCTGCTGGAGGGAGAGGAGACTCTCTTCAACACAGGAAGCGTCGGCCTTTCAGCTCCCAATCCCCTCCCCAACCCCACTTACTCCTTCCAGCCAAGAGGCTTTAGTTCCTCTACTCTGTCCTTCAGGGAGGAAGAGCAAGGAGAGGTTATTACAGTGACCTCTAAAATATCAACCAGCCGGGCTGAGGTGATTGAGGGGACCATAACCTCTGCCAAGAAAAGAGGGAGATTGAACCTGCATGAAGGAATCCTTGGGAATGCAAAAATGTAACCGTCAGGACCCCGTCCATTTTGCATTTGAGGGGGAACAGTCTCCACTCGGCCTTTAAATTGCTCCTCTGGGCACGAAGCCACGCTGGGCTCGCGGGAAGCCCCCCCTTAGAAACACATAACCCCCCAGGGACACTGACCTGGGGACGGCTTCCTCGCGGGTCCGGCCGTGCAGAGGCCGAGCTTGGCACATTGCTCCCTTTTAAATGGGGCGAGGCGCGGGCGGGTAGATAGGTGCATGTTGGTCGTCGTCGTCGTCGTGGTGGCACAGTGGGCTCGTAGCACCCACCACCCCTCCCTCCCTCGGCAGGCGAGGGCGGGCTGGCTGGGACTGCTGCTCAGCCGGCTTTGCTGGGGAGGGGGGAGGAGGGAAACAATTCAGCTATAACTAGTTTCAAGGATACAGACTTTCATCTACTACCCAAATCCACATATAGCTAAACTCTTGCCCGTTTCTCAAGATGTAGCCATCCACTTTTACTCCCAGAAGCACAGAAATAGCCATACTGGACTGTAATCACACCTGACGTCTGGTCTATGAACCACTTAGGTTTTAAATTACAAGGAATGTTCTTTTTTTTTTCTGTCCTGACAACTCTTGCCTGGTTTCAGCAGCAGCGTTAGCCCAGGCAGGCGTGGGGGGGTTTGCTAGCAGCAAGCGCAGGGCAGGGAACCGCTGCATCAGAACTGAAGGCACCACCACGCCGTGGGGCACAGAACCTTGTCTGGTGTCACTGGCTCCAAAGTGATGGGGTCTGCAGGGCCCCTTGTTCGGCTGCACATTCGTCACATGAAAAAAACCCCACGCTCACGTTTGCATTGTGTCCCAGCCAGCGCTGGGAAGCCACAGGACTCCCGAACACCAGCCTGCAAAGCATCCTCGTCTCCGCTCTAACTGTTCCAACACGTGCCAAATTTGATATAGGATTAACAACCATAGGTTTCCTTCAATGCCTTAAAATTGCCAGCAATCGCTTCTGCAAGAGCCGGAGACTCTGTGTGTGCGTGTGTTGCGTGTCAGGGCCCTGGCAAGGGTGTCATCACGAGACCTTACTGCCCTCGCGGTGGTGCCAGAGTAGTTCCTGGAACCAGCAAATCGTTTGCTCGCACTCTTTCCTCTTCTATTGTAAGGCACAAGTTAATAATTAAAAAGAAAGAAATAAGTTATGTGGATCAAACCAAGCTGTTGTGTCGTCTTTTCTGCTGCTTCGTCCCGGGAACACACCTCGGTGTCTGCCCCAGAGCTGGTTCGGTCCCTGGCAGCCCCTCCGGTCCCCCGCAAAGAGCTCAGTGTTGGGGTGCAGCTGCCAAACTCTGCGGCTGGGGCTGCGAGGCAAAGCTGGTCCCACTGACAGCACCAGGGCACATCTGGGGCTCACCCCCAGCTCCCTGTCGCAGTGACTCAGCTTTGTAGAAGAGTTCATGGCTGCCTGGCCGAGGGAACATGGTCTCCCATGGCTGAAGGCACCCTCATTTGCCCAGAAACTGGACTCTGAGGCTTTGATTTGCATCACACCCCTGACAGTTCCGTCCCAAGCTGCCTGCCATTTCTTCTCCGCCCTGCCTGCATGCTCAGGGGTTAAAAACAGCCTCTTTGTTTGCCTTCACAAGTGAAGACAAAGCAATTTACACCATAGCAGGTGAAGAAGTGAGGGTGCACTCACCTCCCAGATAAACCCAGCAAAGGTGCCCACAGAGCCAGCGTGACCCACACTGGCTTATATTTGGAAGATGCCCACGCTCTGCCCGAGATGTGCCTGTAGAGGGGCACATCATCACCATCTGGATGAGGGGACTTTTGAAGTTTTATGGCACTTTCGAGCCCAGAAATTCAAAAATCCTGAGTCCTACTTTTCACACGGGATGGCAGCAGGACACGGAAAGAGCAGGGGCAGGCTTCCCGCCGGGTGACCCTGCCCACAGCACACTCTTCTATTGCCTTCCCCTTCCTGCCCGTCTCATGGCAATCTGCCCCAGAGCCCCAGGGACACGGTGTGACAGCCACAGGCTTCTCCACTAGCGCTGCAGGCCAGGAGCAGGACGGCCACCTCCCTTGACCCTGCCGCACCAATAGCCTTGGGGACAATGCCCTGGCGAGGCTGCTCACCATGGGGTGACACAGCCCTGGGGAGGGCAAAGCAAGGGGCACCTTTCAGTGGCAGGGGAGGGGGCTCAGGGCACGGCTGGGGCAGCGCATCCCACCAGCAGCCCCCAGCGAAACAGCGCAGAGCAACTCGGGGTGCCCAGGTAGAGTGTTGGGGGTTGGAGGCAGCACCTGCAGGGTTAAATCCAGGGCAGCGGCACATAAAGCAAGGAGCATCCAACCTCCAAACATCTCTCGGTTCAGCTGTCAGATAGGAAATGCAAACACACAGCATTTCTCCCAAACCATGGGGGGAATAAGAGGCAGATGTGACTGTGCAGCTAATGTAATATATTCTGAACGTCAAACACCCTCCAGCGCCGCTTTGTTTCTGTCCCTTGAGTACGAGCAGCCTGACCTGTCCTTTATCCCCAGCACAAGTCTCTGTCAGGATTCCTGCTTGCTCAGCTGGCTGGATGCTCGCAACGAAGCTGGGATTATACTTTGGCGATACCAATGAGGAGGGGCTGCAGTGGTGGAGGAGGGTAAAGGAGCTGGGAGGAGGACGAGGCGCTGTTACGGAGAACGGCTGCTTTGCAAGGGCCGGCTCCAGACATTTCCTGCATTTCTGGAGCTCTGCAGCATTTTGGTGCTGTCTCATGATGTTAGGCTCCAGAGATGGTAGAGGGGCAGCAGGCGGGGAAAGGACCTGGGCGTTTAGGATGCACCAAAAAGGACCAGGCTGGATTTTAGATTACCTTATGGTTTTGACAACCCCTCTGCTGGGCTCTGTCCCTGTGATCTTATAGGATCTGAGGTGTCAAGCTTTAATTACCCTGATAGCAGCAAGCGCTTGACCAACGCCACAAATGCTCTCCCAGGACTGAGGGTGAGTGAGAGCCCTTACAGGAGGGGGACACTCCGCTTTCCTGAAGGACAGACGGACCAGAGCTGCTGTGCAGCAAGGGAGGAGCTCCCAAGGGGGGGCAGGGCTGCCCCCACCTCTGCAGCAGCCTCCCAGCTACCGGTGTCCAGCCATGGGACCCCGGCATCCCAGTGCAGATGCAGCCCCTGGGGACAGCTTGCTCCAGGCATTTCCCTGGCCTCAGCCGATTTGGACTGCAGGATCAGAGAAGGGACTGCTTAAAGCCCAACCAAGGCACACTGAGCCCCATCTGCCCAACTCCTGCAGGCCCCAGGTGGCTGCCGCCATTGGGTGCGAAGGCTGAGCTCCCCATTGAACACCTGGTGACGTGTGGCCCCTTCTTACCCTAAGGGAGGCCCATGCCCACACTCTCCTCATCTTTAGAAGAACGATAACAGCAGAGAGGGACAGGCCTGGCTCAGCATGTTACCGACACTGACCTCTGGCTATCTCCATCCAGACCTCCTTTTCTATTGCTGTCTTCTTCAGGGTGACTCCTTTCACCTGCCTGCTTACACGCGCCAAAACCTTCTACAGTGGAGCACTAAGCTGGAACAGGGCAATAAATCCTCCTTTGTGGTCCCATCTTTCTTACCAGGTTAAACACCGAGGCTGCCAGAGGAAAGAAGTGAGTCACGCTGCAGATGCTTAAAAGATTTATAACTGCAGAACCTCGACCTCTCAGATGAAAGGCAGCTGAGGGCACAGATTGCACCAACAGCTCGGGAAGAAGCAGAGCACGGCCATTTCTCCACGATGCTGCGTTGCCTTCATCTTTATGCTGGGGGGAACTCCAGCCTCCATGGAAGGGTACAAACTGCCATCACAGGGCTGGATGGTTGGCTTTTTTTCCTGGATGGATGTGCTGGCCCATGCACCATGCAGCTGCACTTTGGGGCTCAGCTCGTTTTGTTGTCATGTAGGTGAGATGGGACAGTCTGTGCAGCCTGGGATGTCGGCTGGGGCAGGCCAAGGTCACACTCTTGCTGCTCCAGTGATGCAAGAGCCTTCTTCACATCGTGACCCTGGAACCAAGGGTCCTACAGCTCTGCTGGAGGTTCCTGCAACAACTGCCTACACTGAGATATTCAGCTCCTTGAAAACAGATGCTGGAATTCATTAAAGAGTAAGCCAAAGAAAAAGCAGCCAAAGAAAAAACCCCAACATCTTCCTTTGGCAGGACTGCAACCAACCTCCTTCTCCAGACTGAGGAAGAACCCTATCATTCAGCAAGAAGGAATCAATAGGCAATTCAGAGCAAAGTCTCTTCCAGCACCTTTGGCTGCATCCATCCAGCGCGCTCCTTGCCAGTTCTGGGCACAGAGACCTCCCCCTGAAAGAGAAGAGCTTCTTCCCCAGTGAGTGACCCACGCAGAGCCCTAACACCAGCAGCCGAACAGATGCATCTGAATGATCAAGTGTCAGTAGGGTCTGACACATTAAAGCAAAGTTTATATCAAAATAGCATAAGCAGTGTGAGCTCATTCATGCAAGTCTTCGCAGGCATATGGGAGTAAGGATCACTTGGCAAAAGCAGCGTAACACGCAAACAGGGCACTGCTTGGGGTGGGGCGAGAGAATGCTCATAGATCCTGTTCTGTCCCAGCAGATTCCAGCTGAACCAGAAGGGCTGCAGAGCTGGGGTCTGCAATTATGGGGATGAGGGGATGCACTCCTACAGCTTGTGCAGGGGTCTTCATCCAAAGCCCAGCTAAACCACAGAGGAACCTGCAACTCTGCAACAAACTGTTCTATCCTTGTTAAAGTGGGATGTACCACAAAGACACTCTGCTGCCTGGAAACTGACCACTCTGTTGGAGCTTGGCTGTGTCCACCATAACACGAAGAAGGAGCAGTGTTCACGCTGAACACAGACATACCTGCTTAGGTGGGAGGGAAATACATGGAAAATTTCAGAGCGCAATTCCAGAGCCCCAGGCACACATCTACTTGCTGCTCGCAGATGGGAGCAAAGCTCTTGTGGTGCTCTGAACCTCAGTTCTGAAACAACAGAGGCACCAGAGTCCGTTCCTATTGCAGCAGGGCCAGCTCAGCTCCTCTGCCTTTGAACAGAGAGGTGGCTGCCTGCATCCCGCAGAGGGCCGGAGACATGAGCTCCTGGCTCCCCCATGCCCAGAGCAGCCTTGTAAATGCCCCGACACACACACAGCCGTTCTCCGAGACGGCGCACATGCACAGACCCAAGTGCGGCTTGTAAGAACAAGCTGTTCGGAAGATGTGATTCGGAAAAGCCGAGGTCAGACTGAAAAACGCAGTTTGCACTGAGACTTAGAACATCATTATGTTTTAGCAAATTTTCAATGGAAAATGGAAAAAATTTTCAATTTTTTCTTTACGGTGAGGGTGACAGAGCACTGGAACAGGCTGCCCAGGGAGGTTGTGGAGTCCCCTTCTCTGGAGATTTTCAAGACCCACCTGGATGCAGCCCTGAGGGATGTGGTTTAGGCAATCCTGCTCTAGCAGGGGAGTTGGACTAGATGATCTCTAGAGGTCCCTTTCAACTCTGAAGATTCTGTGAAATGCAAAAAAAACCAAAACACCCCAAGCCCCAGACACAAGGCACCTCACTAGCAAATTCCTAGTCCAGCAAAGAGGCCTGAGAGCTGTATGAATAAGAATGCCTGGCAATGCTTGAAGCAAGCCAAAATGTTTCAGCATGCCAAAATACTCAGGCTAGATTCTTAAGGAAGCAAGGATTATAGGATCCATACTGTGACTGAATGTCCCCTTTACCCCCTGAATTCTTCCCCAGTCATTTTTTTATGCTCATCAGCTTAACTTTGGCCACATTTGGGAGAGCTGAAAGTCTCAAAGATACCAATCTCCCCCAAGTTTCATGTAAGCAGGTGCATAGGTGAAATACACTCGTTGATTGAAAAGTTGAGCTTCTCTTACTAGACACCAGAAAACCCATTCATTCAGAGGGCAGAGGTTATGATGCCTCAACACCAAGGCAAGCTTCACTGTGGGCTCATTTGCAACCAAAAGACAAAGCTGTAAAAGCAAAAGAAAAGCCAAAAAACACCCCAGAATGAAACAAGCTTTTTTTTTTTTTTTTAAAAAAAAAAGAAAACCAAACTGTTCACCAACTAGTTTCTTAAAACGAGCTGAATCGTTTGGGTTGGACTTCTACATAGATCACTACATCAATCCACTTGCAACTGGAACAACCTGCAGCACAACAAATTCAGCCAGGATGTTTATCACTTGGCAAAATTTTAAACAAGTAAAGTCTTCGAAAGAAACACAGGTTTCTTTGGTAACAGATGCTGTTACCGGTGCTGTTATACCTCCATTCATGAAGGGGATCTCAATAGCAGTCTGTTAATTGCCTGCCCTCACGTACCCAGCAGTAGCATGTTTACACACACAGCACTTGACAGAAATTATTGCTCTAGGTGGACAGAGCTGAGGAGTGAAGAACTCGGCTCAAGGTCATACGGCAAGTCAAGGACAGAGCTGGAAAGAGAATACAGACACCCCTGCGTTCAGCTTACCTGCTCCCACAGAGGAAGACCACCACCACGCCTGTTCTGTACGTTGGGACACACAAATAATCTGCCATTTTATTGCCACCAATAGGTGAAATGTTTTCCCACGTCCCATGAGGAAGAAAAAGGTTCTTGTGAAGGGTGCTGGGCTTCTCACCTGATGAGTTCTTACCTTTCAAGTCCCAGGTATACGCAACAAAAGACACACTGGTCCGTCACTTAACACAACCACTTCTGTCACGACAAGCTCCACAAAAGGATGCTGCAAGCAGTGTGCTTGAGCACATCGCGGTACCTTGGAACGACTGGCTGCCTCCCAGCACCACACAAAAAGGGCTCCAAAGCAGCTCTCCCAGGAACACCCTTTGCCAAGCCCCCATCACCCACTTTACTACTGTTAATGTCTCCCTTGGAGGAAAACCGACATTTTAAGATTTCATTTCCAAATAGACTATTTTACCATGCAATTAGCAAATACAAGCTCTCTTTTCCACCTTGGGAAATATTTCTTTTGCAGATCACTGCTGCTTTGCTGTTATACCAGATCAAAACCCAGTAAAGATGGGAAAACAGCTCCAGTAAGAATTGTACAACTGCAGGGCAGCCAAACAATATTGCATTTCACCTCAATGGGATTACCATTTATCTCTCAAAAACAATAAAATTTGATCTGTTCAGTGATTAAACCTGTATTTATGGCAACTTTCTGAAACCTCAGCAAATGTAAATATGCCTTGGCTCTTTCAGAAAGGGTCTCTTAAAAGTAACAGGAGTAAAATTCAACCTTGCTTCTTCTCTTTGTGCTGAACTAATTAGGGATACAGAAAAAAAACGATGTAGAAGAAACAAATAAAAAGCAAAAGTGATGAGAATGTGCCATTTGCAACGTTCCATCTATTAGCAAGTACCTACAACAGCAGAACAAGTATATTTTAAAGTACCTAAACATTCAGGCTGGCACCTTGTTCACTCTATTGAGCATGCAGCATATTAGAGAATTCACATGGACAACTTGACCATCTGCCTTTAAAAGAAAGGGATGTAACACATAAAAACTCCTACATCTCCGTTAACAGGCTCGCTCTCAACTGCTGGAGAGAACTCCCCTCCACACCCCCCATTTGTATGGAGCACAAAATTCAAAATAACGATACTCCACCCTGAAGAAAAGTAAAAACAGAAATGCCAGGGATGTAATTTTAATTTGTTAGTCACTGTTAACAGGCATTAACATAAATCATTGCACATAAATGCCTGAAGATTTCCTGAAAAGGAATTCAACACAGACTAGTGTTAGACAAGCTTGAACAATTTTTCAGTAAACCTCATTGATTGTTTCACATCTATGGAAATAAGTGTTAAGGGTTCTCCTGACTCATCCGTGCCACAGTCTGGTGGCAATGCAGATCAAGTTTGGGTGCAATATCAGCAATCAGAACATAAACGATAGCCATACATTGCCACCACTGTGCCCCTCCATTTAGAGGACTCAGCTGCACATCTTGCTAGTCTCTTGAACCTTTTCTGCTTATTACACTAAATCTGCACTAAACACAAAGAAAACGGGCAGAACGTAACCAACATGATCAACCAATGACCATGACTCGATTGTAGCTTGATTCTGCATCTGTAAGAACTCCTGACACTAGGGCTCACCATCTCCTCTTGCTGGGAATTAGCAGATCTGTAAAGCAACTCAGAATTACGCTGCAGTACAAGTAGTATTTAATTAGGATCCATGTTAGCAGTGGCATCGCTAAGCAGGCAACCAGAAAATAAAACCAGAATTATTTCATCAAGTGAAGAAATAACAGTGTCTACAAAATAACGAACGGGTGCAAGCACACCTTCCCTCACTTCCAGAGCACAAAGCTGGCTCATCTCCCATGAGGGCAGAGATGCCATCCCATAGACCGCCTGTCGTTAAAGCTCTTCTATCATCAGGACCAAAAGCGACTGGAAGAAAGCCAAGGTTAAAAGGAGACCAAAAGAACTAAAACAGCAGCAGGAGAGCTGAAAGAAGATTGGCACATTTTAAAGCAAGCAGACTGATTATCTTTATACAGGAAATCACACAGCCCACAGATGAGCCTTGGCAATAGCGAAAGGTCACCCCCGCTGCACACTGACGTGCAAAGCAGAGCCCCAGGGGGTACTGCGGGCGCTGGAGAGCAGATGAAACGTCAGTGCCTTCAGGGTATGCTTTAAGGTGAAAGAAAGCAGGATGTTCAGCCAGGAAAACTAAGCTAAGAATATGCTTTCTGAAAGCAGGTGAGGAATAAATAGAGAGAGAAGAGGACAAACGGGAAATAAGAGGTCACTGAGCATTCATACCAAAATATCACGGGCAACAGATCTTCAGTCCTCCTCATTAAGCCACTGAAAGAATGAAGTAGGAAGTCTTGGCCTTCTGCATTTTAGCTGGCATGTGATTTACCCTACAGAAAATCTCTCTTTAAAGATATCCAGAAGCCCTTTTTTAAAAAAAACAAACACAAACAAACAAAACAGAACCTGACACGAACATCAGAGCCAGAGGCAGCATAGTCATCTTGAGGCTATGCAAGTCAGCAGTATCCTATAACGACATTAATTTGAATTAACTATCAGCTTCTATATAGCTATTTAAACTGCAAATAAGACCTTCTGTAGACATGAAGTTCAAGCCTGGACTAGGGGAGAATTTGCAATGTAAAATGTGTCTGATTTTACTGCTGATTTTTTTAAGCATAGAGCTACATATACAAAACAAAGCCATGAGTGATAATGAGACGGGAAGTGGCAGCAGGACATATACAAGCCAGACGCCTTGTATAAAGCCAGGACGACCAGAGCAGCAGGGAAAGATCTGGTTCACAGGGGACTCGGTAACAACAGCCATAAACATGAATGAAAATAATCTAGAGGTGGCTTTGACAAAAAGATGTACGTATTGAGGAAAAAGGGGGTCCTGTAGCTACATAGGATTATTTCTCCTCTATCTGTGTTGAAAAATCATCTTGACATCTTTACTGAGCTATTTCTCACTGAAAACCTTGTAAAAATGAGAGTCCCAGAAATTCCGTGTTACTCCAGCTCACAATACCGCAGTTAGCTCCAGCGGAGATTGTGGTATTAAACTACCCTTCACCATTCAACATCCTAATTGAAATTTGTCATTCTAATTACCCCTGAGCACATCCAGCAGTTTAAATATCAACTGCCATACCTGAGGCTGACATAGGGAGCATGGCATAGAAATATGAGAGCTCAATTTTAAATCGGCTAAAATAAAATTTATTTTACTGTTACAATATATAATCTCTTATCGACACAACTCACAAAGTGTTTACAAAATAATATCATTTTCTGCTGCATTTTAAACACTACTTTTATACAAACTTTAAAGGTAAAATAGGATTTTGTAGCTAGAAATGTTTTTGTTACATTTTTTAGAAGCATCACAAGAATTACTTCAAACAAGACTTTTTCTTATGTGTCGTCTTCACAGACAAAACTGAACATTTATTGTAAAGACCCGAGGAAGGATTCATGAAAGCTTTCTTTAGAGAAAGGATGCCAGTGAGCAAATGCATTTGAGCTAACTTAGGTGCTCTGAAACGCCTTACAAAGGAACCTCCTCCCTTTCCCTATGCTTACTATAGGGAATGGAGGCAGCTTGATGCATAACGGTAGCTTTCATGAATCCCCACGTTGATGACCTAGTATGCAGTAAGACCGTAACATACAAAGCTCTGGTCCTTAATGCTGTGGAAGAGACCATGGAAATCTTAAAACAGAAGAGAATTTGAAGTATTACAGTTGTCACAAAACCTAGTATTTTAATGTTAAAAATGAAGTTACCTAATGTCCTCCGTGAATCTGGTAGTAACAGGCAAGTATTACATTACTCAACCCAGGTCTCCACTACAATGCACTAATATACATTTAAAGAGTGGAAAAAGCTACCATTTTCACTGCTGCTAGAAAAATATGTGCTAAAGTGAAAGGATTTATGCTCCTGCCAGTCAAGTCAGTTGACAGATTTTACATGACAGCAGAATCAGGCTGACAGTGATTATTTTACATACAGCAAGCAGGTAGAAAGAGGTGCTACTTTTTTTTTTTCATGCATAGTTTAACCAGCTTACAGCCAGCTCATCTCCATTAAGACTAGAGGTGCACGATCTACCATTTGGTTTAAGCCAAACTACCAGCAAAAATATTTCCAGTGCAAACAAAATTGTTTTTCTTCAAGAAAAACAGCTAAATCTAATGCTACTTCTCAAAAAACAATGCTTATGATGCGTGATTTTCTACCTATTTTGGTCTGCATTTCCAAAGTTCCTTCCTCTCCCCAAATCGCATCCAAAGACAGATGATCACAGTACACTTATTATTTTTGTAGGCAAAGACTGTCTCCTCCCCAGAGTAAATTGTACTGCCCACTGAAGATCATCCCTGAGAGCACTGTTCTAGCTAGACACTTAGAAAGTAAGCAATACCTCATATCTTAGAGGAAAAAAAGGCTGTTCACCCTGTAAGAACTTGTGGTTTTAGAAAGTAAAAAATGCAGCTACTCCGAGCATTTAAATTCCCTGAGCTGAGTGAAATTTGAAGACAATAACTTGTAACACAAAGCATAGCAACATCTATAGCTGTACTTACAGATGCTGTAATTTTTTACAGTGGTAAAGTCAGACCTTAAATTACAAGCATACAGCAGTTGTTGGTGGTTCTTTTTACATGCTTCCTATCACAGGAAATACGATGGCGTTCTTTGGTGAAAAACAGCAGTGAAGAAGCTTGATGACTTCGGATTCTTTTGCCTTCTGACATTCTAGCAATCCTTAAGTTACAGTTAGTGGAGATACTACCAGACCATAGTGCAGCACAAGTAAACCATCCTAGAGAGACGAGAAAGAAACTGTATCATCATACCACTTCACTTTCTCCATGAGGCGTGTCCATCTCTGTCTGGTATGACCATCGCTGCACTGCAGAACCCCAGCTTCAATCTCATTTGCCTTTTTAAACCACATCTCTTCCATATTGCAAACACAAGTTTTGAAATATCAAGGCAAATAATTATATTCCCCTCTCCTCTTTGAGATGGAGATGGGTGTGGGGGGAAAAAAAAAGTACTTATACAATAAGAAAATGGTACAATGTATTATTTCATGAATGACTTTTCAAATGGTACATTTGGCAGTAGGACATTTAAATAAAATTATCTATCTACACAGGAAATATCCCTGTTAAACCAAGAAGAAAAGCAAAATGAAATACGATCCTTTCTGCAGCAAAACTCTTCACTGTTCTTTGCCACACATTTGTGAACCTGACCTAAAAAAATGTAGAAAGGATCCCACCTGCTACACCCAGCTATAAACTTTAGAGTGGAACTGACAGAAACATCACAGTATATACATCTTTTGATGTTATAAGAGCAGCAGCAACAAGAAGTGCCACACTTTCCAACTTCAGTATCCCCACAGCAGACTAAAACACTTCCATAACAGATGTGTGCTAGAGGGTCAGAGTAATTAAGTTAGGTCACAGCTCTTACTGCCTAGCTCAGGAGAGACCAAAAAAATTCAATGGCATTGGGTTACAAAAAGGTGAGTGTTACAAAGAGAGCATTGTAATTTGCAAGACCTCTGTGCCAGGGGCCAGGGACATAAAGGAAGCTACTCTTTTTAGCTTTTCCCATGTGTGAGCTTATTATATCCATCAGTGATACAGAGCTCCAAGGCCAGTTTCAGACAAGTGAAAATAAGTAGCAGCTTGGATCATGTTGCATTCATGCAGCATAGGGGAGGAAGGGAATGCAGGGAAGAAATTATATTCCCATATAGTTAACAACAAGTTTCCTTCCTCACCTACTGGATCAAGCTCTTAATTACAGGCAATCTCAACGCTTGGTAACAAAATTGAGCCTTTTAAAAATTTCTGTCAGTGTCTTTGACGTCTCCTTGCAGTAAATTTCACCAGTTCTACACTGTTTTAAAAACTGAGCCAAATTGCTTCTTTTTATATAAATACTGTGCAGCAAATTTTTAATGCTTTTGCCCTAAACAGAGCTAGAAATCCCATTTCTGGCTAATTAGAAATATTCAACCAAACACCCAAGTTCAGAAATGTTAAAATATCCTAAGATCTACAAGATTTATTCCTGATTTTTTTTTTTTTAGCCTACTATCAACTACTCAGAAACCAACATGTTAATTGTTTACATACAACTGCTAAAATAAGTTGCCTATTTACTCCAATTAAAACAACCCAAACAGGTTACTATCACAGGCCAGTATCAGGAACTGACCTTCCCACACTTGCTGGAAAGGCCCATAGTTATTCAGAACAGCTAAAACTCTGGTAGCTTGCACCTGTAGGAGCATTTAACCTACTGAGGCTCTAAGGCATCACTTGGTAGGAAAAAAACCCCTCCAACAACCAAAATATTCACAAAACCAGCCTTGAGCATTTAAGAATCATTTAGGAGGAGTAAAAGCTCCTCAAAGTTTACAGTGATTACGTCACAGAAAAATAAATCCCACACAACATATGTCATGCTGCTTCGCATTGGAAGAAACCCTTCCAGTGTAAATGCTGCCAAAGAACGTATGTTAAAATTAATGCCTTTGGCAGAGAAACTTATCTGCATTTTTTAAATCACTTTTCTCAGCAAAAAGAGTAACTGCTGGCATGAATGAACTTCCAAACAAAAAATGTGATTCAGAAGAGCAGTCATTTTTCTCCTTTAACAGTGACTGTACTCATGCAAGTAAAAAATCCCAATGTTTATTCCTTTAAATGACTTTGTATTGCATAAGTAGCCACTGAAACGATTTTCTTAGCATAAAGCATCTACAATGAACCTCCGAAACTGGTAAATGATAATGGCAGCGTTGAAGGCGTTTCAGCATCCTGTTGTGAGCTGTTAGGTGTATTCCAAGCTCCAACACTGGTTTGGAAAGGCTGGAAGGTTATGATGGCAGAAGATGCCCTTGGAGCTTCCAGTTCCTGTGTAGCTGTAGCCTCACTGGGCTAGGACAATCATGCCCCTCACTGAATTTCAGGTCTTGGTGAAAACGAAACAACCCTTACCATTTTTAGACTTGACCTATCCATTATTAATTTTTTTTTTCCTGGATAATTATCTAAAACCATTTTCCAATGTATTTTAATCCTAGAAATGCATTCTCTTGATTTCTGCAAAATAATATAAGACTATAAAACATGAAAATGTCACAATTATTTCAATATCAAAAAAGCAGCAACTGTCGTTTATTTGCAGTATTCCTACTGTAACTACTTTACATCCTAAAAGGTTTCATAACAAAATGAAGAAAAATTAAGGATGAACATGATCTTTCAAATTTCCTGGAAAAAATTACTATGAAAGCACAAGACTTTACAAAAAGCAATGAACTTTTTCTGCTTGTTTGCCCAAGAGAGCAGGCTTGCTAGAATTCATCACTAGCATACTGATTTTGTAATAATGAGACTTGACACATCACTGGAGAACATATCCTGAGACAACTGTTCTCTTTGTGGAGCTGCTGACTGGTACTTTGCCACTAAACATCAATCAGGCAGACCCAATTCTGACAAGAAATGAAACCAATGCAGCTTTCCTTGAAGTGCTTCCCCAAGAGCATTTTTCATAGATGAAAAGCTCTTGTGCCAAGATGAAGTCTAAAAGCATGCACTATACCCCTGGATATCTCACTGCTATTGAAGCTTTTAGTAGAGGGCACTTCCATCACTATGTGTTGATTGCTATATTTACTTACAATGCTTCTAATGTCGTGAGCTCAAGTTTGTTACCAGTGCCAGCTTCCTTTCGGTTTCTATCGCTTCCTTCCCGAAGTGGGTTAGGTTACATTTTCCTTTTTTCTTCATATTATTATATAAGTAGCTAAGACATCAAGTATGGCATTTATTCCTTTTGACTACAGAAACTGAGGTACACGCCACAAGCCTCAAAGTTTTTTAATGTCTGCCAATGCTAGCATGAGCCACATACATCTGCCCTGGCTGTGAGGTCCCTCCTAGTTACTTAAATCGGGTACAGCTGATGCAATGTCCAAGATACCTCGAAATCAGCTCTCCACTTCTTGCCCCTGACACAGACGACCTCTCGTAGCATGTAAGTGCTCAGAAGAAATTTATATGTAAAAGATTGTCCATGTGTGTGAACAAACAAGTCAAAAGAACTGAATTAGCTATTATTTCAGCCCTTCTGCCATCTGTTTAGATTGCTATTCAAATAAAATACCAATCTAAATCCTATTTCTTCCCATTGTATTAGATTAAACATTAACTTTTCAGACTTCCAAGTTTCAATGAATATACAGTTTACCATTCATCATGATTCTACGTCTATATCTTACTATGCACTGGGCAGACTATTTCATTGGTTTTCTCCACTTTTATAATAGGAAATAAAGACACTTGGAAAGACCCACAGCGAATTAAAAAAAAAGCGCTTTCTTATTTGCAGCACCAGGAGCACTTAATACAGTAAGTTATCAACAAGAACTAAGTTGGCTATATGCTCATGCTATGACCAGGACCGGTATAATATGCATCAAGCATATTAATTGCGTTCATTACTCTGTATCTTTGGTTTGTGCTTTTATGAGCAAGTTTATTCCCCTGATCCAGTCAAAAGGCTAGCTTCATTTGGGATGCTTCAGTCCTTTGATTTCTTGCAGAGATGCAATCACCAGGGAAGGAAAACAAGGAATGTTAATTGAAAGAAAGGCTAGTATAATTATCACTGCTAAGATAGCAACTTGTTTTGGAGTAGGAAAAAAACCCCACAAAACCCTCATATCCAGAACACCATCACACCATCCAGAACATTCTGAGCACATGGTATACTTTTCAACTCTATTTGCAATATAAAAAACATTTTGCATAAGCTGGAGAGATTTTCCAAGCGTCTTCTTCAGACAAGTTGGTGCTACCTGATAGCTTAAGGAAGAAGTCTTCTATTTTGAAATAGAAAACCTGGAACAAAGCCCCCGTTGCCACACATACCTGTACTGCACTCTCTCCTATGGCTTGACGAATTTCCCTTAGTGTCTGGTAGTGTTCTAGCAGGTGATCACCACATATTATGTCCACCTGTGAAAGAACACAGACACAGTCAAAAGTTCAACCTACCTTTGGACTAGCAAAACAGAACCTACGACCTTTAAATTTGATTAGAAGAGTTCAATTCTACCATGTTAGACACTAAAGGCATCTTTACCTTCGTTGTCCAAATGTATTTAGCACGCATAGCCCTACTGCGCTGCCCTAATGCCTCCCACCCCACGGCCCTGACCTGGGGCTCACTTCTGGAACAGAGAGGACAGTTTATTGTTTCACTCCCAGTTTAGTGCATCCACTGAAAAAAAGCTGTTTAGTAATAGCTGTGATGAATTTAATGGGTATTTAGATCATGTACTAAAACAATCCCACAAACACCCAGAGTCATTCATCAGTTGCAGAAGAGGGCAAGTTGTTTGTGCCACTGACAGAAAATAAGCCATTGCTACTCTCATTCTTGAGTGAGAAAATACGTGATTAAGTCTGCTTAATATGACTGTTTGGAAGAAGCGTTCTAACAGAAAAGAACAGCTCACTGTATGCCACTGTCAGCAACTACTTCATACAGGCCTCCTTCAAAATGCAATCAATACTTCTGTGATGCAAGTGACTCAGCAATTATAAGCAATATCCTCTGCTGCAGCTAAACTATGTCAATGATGTCTGCAATTCTGGAGGAGGCAGTTTTGTTAAGTAACTACCCACAAAAACAGTAATTTGGGGGGAAAAAAGAAATCATAATGAGGTATTCTGAATTCCCTGCCTCGACTATTATGAAAAATATGCTTCTTTATAAAGTTACTATGAATTTACTGTACATAGCATAATTCCAGTCTCTAACATTCCAAATTAGAGCAGCTAACACAGCATTGTGTCTCTCTCAACTGCAGCTTGGTTAGTTTCCTTAGAAGCAGTTTCTAGATATGGAAATGAGGGCTCTTATCTGTGAATGACAATGACGAAACCCCAAAGTTAAAGTTAAGAGCATCGACAATGAGCTGTCCCACAGCTTTCTGCAAGCAAAATGTCTAATTTCTGCCACTGCAGTAGTCAGGGAGCATACTGCAATATCATTACGTATTCTCTTATATGTCCACTTTCCACGACAGGGTGCACTCTGTGCTTTAGCTATTCAATTCCCTTGATTTATGCTCTTCTGCATGCTGACCCACTATCTCTCATTCTTCATGAAAAGATTTAGGAAGATTTATGCCTCATGCTGGCAAACTGCATTGTTCTAGGAATCAGGAACACAAGAATTCTACTCCTTAGGGGCTCAAAATGGGCTAATTTACTTCACCATCTGTATAGTATGAGAACGATGCAGAATACTCCATTCGCGTTAGGCTGAATCTTAATGTGCAGAAGATGTAAACTGCTTAGTATTCCTGCTGTTTTTAGCTTCTAGGAGGAAACCAGCAGGTAAAAACTAATCTGGATGTAGCATTACATGTTGATTAGATATTGATCCATACATACACACAAATGTATATATTTAACATCAACATTTGATGTGTTTAACACAGAAATTGAAAGAAATATATTTTTTTCTTTTTGAAAGGTGGTTGCAGTTATTTCTGCTGTTTCCTGTGCATTCTAACCTCTACAGTTATTACTGCAGCAAGACAGACATGCCTGCTTTGCTTTCCAGTGATATGAGTTAAATTACTTTTGCTTTATAAGCTTATAATTTTTATACCATAAGGCACTGAAAACGATCATGCTCCCACTGAAACATATATACGTACACGTTGTATATATTCTACAGAAATAGAAAATCTAATCTATTTGCCCAATATAGGATGCAAATAGACACAGTGACAACTGCTGACAATCTTTCAAAACAGAATCAGAATGCTTGCTTGAAAATATCCCACTGCTCCAGTTTCAAATAGTCATCATTAAAGATCCAGTGTCTTATAAATTGAGAAGAATTTTTCACCATTTTCGAGTGCTCTGAATAACAAACGCCTAATTTCCTCATGCCAGCACCAAAGCCTGAATTTCTGCCTGATAATTCTTATGCTAGGATTCATTCTATAAGGACAAGAGAATAAAAGACACAATGAAAAAAATATTAGTTCAGTGTGAAAAATCAGTTGTGAAATGTGTCTCAGAGGAATCCTTGTGCCATACAGGAATTAACATATTCCATTACAAAAGAAGCGCCAGCAACACAAGTACTATGAATTTACTACAATGTCAACTGACTGGTAAAACTGAAGCCAACTAGCACTGATAGCTAGTGAGACAGAAGTGAATATAGTTTGACCTTTCACTGAAAGGAAACATGAAGGTGCAGCTGTTGAAGACTCAGTCAATTCTGTTAAAATTCTTATTAAATAAAGTAGCCTTTCCATTATGCCATTTATTTTCTTTAGGTGGCATGTTTGCTATTAGAGCTATTTCTCTAAAAGCCACAATAACAGACAATTATAAATTAATACTCACCAAGTAAGACAGAGATAAAAACGGAAAACTTTCACCCCACGTAAGATTCATCTCAAGGGGGAATTTGGCCCAGAAAGCAGTGGACCTCAATCAATAGTTTCTATGACAACCCATACTATCCAGGGAAGGATCAGGAAAACACAAAGTTTTAGACACTGACATGAGTACTTGGGCTAATTATTCAAAAAGCTGACAAAGCTTTCCATTTCCTCTAGTTGCTATTTAGTTTTCAAAGGTACCAGATATTTCTATTACAGGGTCTAAGACTGGCACAAAGAAACTGCATCAACAACTAGAGTGCATGAGCACAGACCTTCTTCCAATCTTTCCCCAGGCTGCAGTTTACACACACACACACACTTTCAGGAATGCACATCTGATTATGGAACATTTCTATTCTGTAAGCTACATTAATGCATTTAGACCAGCCAAGCTGCAAATCTTTCAGCAGTCTCTCTCTCGCCCTTACAGAATGAATGACAAGAAGTGAAAATGATGCTGCAGGATGACTTGAAAGGAAATAACACGTTCAAGAAAACTTCTCATTCCCTTCCCACCCTTCAGCAGAACACAAACTATGCAGATGTGCATCAGATATCAAAGCCAATCACCTAATGGATTCCTAACACCATAGCCTGTATTTAGTTCAAATTCAATGTTAACTACTTAGCTATTACTAGCAGTTCCAGTTGCTCAAAAATTATTTTGACAAACACCCCCAACAAATTCCAGCAAGAACATTCAGGAGAGACCTTGTAACTAGAAATATATATATAAGCACATACAGAAAATTAATCATTGTCCAAAGCACAGGGATCAAAACAAAGCACCAGAAAGAGTAAACTACAGCCTGTCAGCTGAAGTGGTAGATAAAAATAAATGAAGCCTTAACCTTTCAGATAAACTAGGAAATTTGAATCATAATTGATTTGCAAACTCAAATACAGTAGTCTAAAAATAATTTGAGGCCTGAGATTAGGAGAAAAGAAAAAAGGCAGTTGCTTCAAAACTGCTTTTTAGACTTTTGTGTATACCATCACATGTGTCAGATGGCTTATTTCACATTTTCATTAACCTCAATCCAACCCACTTGTGTAGGTTAATGAAGAAGGGCAAACGTTAGCTAATATTATACACGACCGAATTAAGTCAAAGAGGTCCCAGTACAGTCAGTAGTTCAGGAGAATGGGTATCATACTTTTATCACTTGGTCACTGAATCGGTTGTTACAGGGAACAAATAAAACATTCTCAAATAATACTTTTGCTGACTGTTAAACTGATGTTCAGTAGGAACTCACTGCATTCACAAAATAACCCCACCTAGTGCCCTTACTAGAAGTTTCAACAATGAAACCAAGAACACAATTGGTATACTGAGGAATGAAAGGAGGAAAGAGACTGTGCCCTCTTTCGAATCAAATCTTTTCAAGTCCCAGGTAAGGCACAATTAAACACTGTGGCAGTAAGGTTTCTGTAGATAAATGTGGGGAAAAATACTGCAAATGCAGTGCATTTTAGCTCAATAGTCATAAATGCACATTTCAGGCAAAGAAATTTCCTAGTTTCCCAGGGAAATCTTTTTCTTGAACTCTAGTCCCAAACTGAGTGCACCAAATTCATGTCATTTTATATAAAAATTGATTATTTTAGATAATGAAGAACTGGAGATAGTCAGAAATCAAGACTAAAGTAACATTAGAAAGAAAAGCTTATTGTCCTAAGTTACTATCTATTTCTTCTTTAACATACTTTGGGGAAGTCTACAGGAAATGATGAACCACTGCAGTCCTCAACTCTCTTCCAAATTTCCACAGCAAACTAAAAAAGCAGCCAAGCACCCTCTACATTTATATTCTTTGCACATATAGTTTACAACCTATTTTCTTAAATTCTTCTGTCTGTGCTAATTTATATTCAGGTTCTCCCTAATTTTGTTTTACAGTTTCTGTTTTATTAGCCATCCTGGGAAGCTGAAGTAAGACATGATTCATTAGGCTTATTAATCTTCAGTGACATCTGACATCCCTTTCACTTTCTGCATCTTTACCAACAAACCATCAGCTTCAGTTCTGCATACTACAATGGGAAGGTGACAGCTCACTACATACACTCCTTTAATCTTAAGTCCCCATATGACAAAGAAATTATCAATCAGGATATAGAAAATACTTCCTGCTTCATTTACCCAATTCTCTAATCTTTTAAAAATAAGCCTGAATATCTTCAAGAAATCAGTCATGATTTGTGGCATGAAGACTACAGGTTTCCAGAGACCAAAATACTGAAAAAAAAAAAGGGGGGCGGGGGGCGGCAGGGAGCAGATCACTTAAGAGAGGGAAAAAAAGCAGCCAAAGGATCTGACTACAGAATAAAGATTTAAGATTTCTTTCAGACAGGCAGGGCTTGCACAGAGAGACCAAGACATTAGAACTAGCCAATGACCATGCCTTACTCCAGAATGGCAAACTGGATACTAGCATAGATAAAGTGCCTGGGTCAGCATCAAGCAACATCTTGAGAAAGGAAGTCTATGAAATCATCATTGGCTTTTGAGACACAGTAACATTTACCCACTAACAGCGGGTCATACCCTGTCTGGGAAGTCTAAGCAGAAAGTAACCAATGGGGGAAAAATTCTCAAGTTATGTCTGTTAGATGATCGCAAGATTGCAAAATCTGAAAGACATCCAACACACAGGCCTAGCTTGATTTTGAAAGATGAGTAACTACAGTTTCCATTACGGATGCTCGGTGTTCCTGAAAATTGAGATTCTGATGTAGTACTTAAGAAAACCCAACAAACAAACAATTCCTTCCCCTCAAATAAACAGTAACTCAATTAATGCAAGAAGTTTCTCTAGTCTCATTTTGAGGATACTTTTATTTGTTCAAAATATCGAGTCAGCACCACCTCAAAGCTACAGAGACTGAGAGGAAGCCAACAAATGAAAATACATTACTTCCTCAGAATGATGAATAATTTATATCTGATTTGCTTTGCCACCACTGAAAAGGTAAGTGGCATGAATAAATAGTCATTATTGAGGCACGCAGTCATGCTGTAGTGTCTCAGACAGTTACTGCTGTATGAAAACACAACCTTAACTCCAAAGCCAGCACTTAACTTCCACCATTTACCTATTCACATCAGCATTGTCTTGATTTGACAATAACTGACAGATTTAAGAATCGTTTATACATTACAGAACTCCTGCATCTTCCCAACTGAATGGCTGCTGAAATACAGTGAAGAATTGAGAACTGGTTTTGACATGCAATTCCTATCAAAATGGTCAAGAAATATTAAGTTAAATTCTTCTGTACTGTATTCTGCTCCTCTGAATTCTTTTTTGGCAGGACATGCCTACATCTGCATTCATACCTTTCATTTTCACACATCCATCCACAGTATCATTCTTTCTTAGCCCTTGTTTTTCTTCAACATTCAGTTTTACTGTTACTCAGCTCCCTACCTGTCTCTGTCTTCACATCCTCCCACACTCACACATTTTCCTGTCTATATACTCAGTTTTACCGCTGAAACAGCAGTATTTTGTGGTTTTGAATTTCATGTGCTGAAATCTTCAATGGAACTTGAGAAACTCTATGCAAATAATGAAGTATTATAATGAAAATTTAAACATGTTGCAAATTAGTTGACTTATTCCTTGCAGATCACAACATTTGAAATGTTTTATTTTTTAATCCTTACTGCATTAAAAACCCCTAACATTACTTCTAGACTCTAACAAACAATGGAAATGTTTTGTCTGAAGCACAGGCATTACACTGATCACACTGTACTTGTAAGTCCCACTACAAGTGGCATACCTGACAAGTAGGGTCCAGATCCATTTTTCTTCTGAGGAATTTCTCCACATGTCCAATCGTTGCCTCCCCTGAAACACGCACAAACTTCTTTTCCAAAGGCTGCAAAGAATAAACGTGAGATTTTAAGACAACGTACCTTTTCAGCCATCATCCTTGATAAACCCCAAACCCAGGTGGACACCCAATAACAGAGGGAGACAGCTTAAATTTTTGTATCCTTTTCTGATCTACTTCCAGATTACCTCATAGGGAAAGGAATAAATATGTATTAAGACTCCAGGTTCAAACTTCCTGCTGTTTAAAACAACATTTAAAAATAACTAACTACTGACTTCAGCCCCATTTCACTATTGAAGTACTGGAGAATGATATTTGCTATTAATTCTGCACAGAAATTAGTATTACACAGCATGTTAAGAACCTCTCCCCTCACAAGCATTTACTCATCAGAAACACATGAACTATTTCCCACAGTTTCTTTATTTTCCCCAGATCAGGCTTGGGTACCAAACATGATTCGGGTAATTAAACCATACTGCATTTTGTAACGCAAAGAGCTTAAGCCCTTTAGCGTTCTAGAAGTATTTCTATATTATGTCTTAGGCTGGAATCAACTTAATAGTCCGTGAAATTCCAGAATCAATTGAATTATACTACTATACAGAACACAAGGGCAAAACTGGTCTGAAATCTTTTTGTATCATTTCTAAATACTTTCACACCAAGGACTGCAAAGACAAGACATTTGTTATGCCAGCTTCAAAAATTTTAATAGGTTTCTCTTCTACGGATAAAATTTTAAACAGCTGACTGGTGATATGGGCAGCTAAGCAAAGAGGCACAAAGGCAGAGCGGATGACTGCATTCAGTGTGATAAATGGATTTTCTTTTGTGTCAATTAATTGGATTTTTATGTTGACTTCTGAACAGCTGCGATTTATTATCCAGGTTCATCATATTCTTTCAATTTGAAAGAAGGTTCAGAGGGTCATGGACTACACCCTTGAATTCAATCATGAATTTAAATACGTATCCATGATAACTGTAGTTTTGGAACAATAGTTTGATTTATTCACGTACAAGAGCTAGAAATGCCAGTCAGACCTGATCTAAGGAACCATGCCGCTGCAAGCTTGGTGATGCTGAATTTATGCTTGCTGCATGTATAAATCACAGTTTATGGCCACAGACCTTGTAACCTGTTCTCTCCCTGCCCATGCCCACTTGAAAAAAAAAAAAAAAAAAAAAGAAAAAAGGTTGAAAACCCTTTATATATGAAGTTCAACATCTAGTTCAGAAAAATAAGACAGATAAACAAGTCATTAAGGACAGAGCAATGCCAAAAATGGATGAGAATGTTTTGTTTGGTTTTGTTGATGGGTATGTTTTGTGAGAAGTGGATATGAAAAGGATTTGAAAGGTTGATAAGTAAACCCCTTGGTCATGAAGTAGAATAAAAAAGCACGAAGACACAAAATGTAGTGAAGAAAATAAGGATAGAAAGGAAGAAGAGATACAGTGAAATGGGGGGGGGTTAACATACAGCAAGGAATTTGAAAGTGCTGTAGAAAAATACCAGTTGAAAGATGTGGTATGTGGTATTTCTTAAAACTCACATAGATGATATAGAAGTCTAAATATGCACATAAGCTGAGTGGCACTTTACTCTATGGATCGGATTATTTGCAGCACAGAACTATTCACCGTGAGTATTGGTTGGCAGCCTTTCACCTTCAACATCCTCAGAACGCCAGAGTTAAAGTGAGCAGGAATATTTATGGCTTAAAAGGGACCACCCCGCTACCCCCTCCCCCCCAGACTCCCAACCGTTTACACCAAAAAAAAAAAAAAAAAATCCCTTTCCTGAAATGCTGGGTAGGTGTGGGGGTGCAACAGATGAAGAAAATCAACTGTAGACATTTTCAGGACACTGCCCAGCTTCTACAGATTAATTCTGATTTAGGAAACTATATTCATATTTCAACTCTTCGTGAAAATTCTTATTTCTGTATCTGAATGTTTGAAATTTCCTCCTACGCTCTGCTATAACAAATGTAATTACTATTAAAAGTAGTATGAATAACTGC
This sequence comes from Rissa tridactyla, assembly GCF_028500815.1. Classification (NCBI taxonomy): domain Eukaryota; kingdom Metazoa; phylum Chordata; class Aves; order Charadriiformes; family Laridae; genus Rissa; species Rissa tridactyla. The sequence continues at coordinate 59,182,069 of NC_071471.1, forward strand.
AATCAAATTGAACAGTTCGGATTTGTGCCTGAAAACATATTGGTTAGAAAACAACTCAGCTGAAAACATGAAGGAAATTAGTAAAATGGTACCATCAGGACAATTCACATGTAGGTTACTAACATGCTTTTTACTCAAAATCTTCAACAGTAAAATCTTCCTAACTGTATCAGTCAGGTGTCTTTTACATTCTATGTGCCATTCAATCTTTTGGGTCCTACAATTCCAATACAGTGCAAGATTAAATGCAACATATACTAAGTAATTTTATATTACATCTCCTTCTTGCCTTTGAAGAGCCTTGTTTTCCAAGTATTTAGCCAAAATAGTGGAATGACACACTTGGAGCATCTCTAACTCCAGCATACGAAATCATGAAGGAAGCAAACAACGTGCAGTTCCTCTAGGAATCTGTACCAAAGCAGCACAGTAAGAAGATCCATATTGGAAGAAGAGCCATACTTTTTAGCAAGGATCAGGAATGCTATTTCTTTTTTAGCACTGTTCAGACAGCAGACCTTATTGGTGAAAGGATGGAAAAAAGAATAAGCTTTCTGCTGACTAAAGAAGTATATTGTGCTGTCCAGACAATTTGTATATTTTTTTGGTTATGTTTAAGCACATAGCAATTTATTACACTATTGTTATACCTCAGGCTATGTTTCCTCTCAATAACCTATGCAAGCTTTCCACTAGAACTAGATAATCTTCAAAAACCAATATTTTAGACAATGCCTACACCTTTGTTCAGGATTCCAATGAAAGCCCAAGTAGCGCACCTTTTGGAGAGATGCAAGAATAACAAGCTAGAATCACCTAGGTGAAGTTTCATCAGTATCATTCCCATTCTCCCACACAATTAATTATGTAGCCTCAGAAGCATTCTTTTACTATTCTGTGATGCTATGCAATAATAGGTTTGAAAGTACACTGTAATCCACGGTTGGATATTACTATGCTGATGAAAGTTCAGGCTGCACTCAGTGTAAGAAAACCAAACTAAATCAAATACATTCAGGTTATACATATTTCTGAAGTAAATCATAAGAGAAAAATTCAAATCACATCTGCACCTTAAAATTCCCTGTGCCTTCGTTAGCTCTGAAAAACAAGAGAAGAGTAAACACAGTCAATATTGCTAAGGTTAACAGTTATTAACACCCTAAAGCTCTTTATCATAATAGTGACTTATTGATTTAGTGGTCTGGTATATCAAACTTATTTTTCAAATCAAGCTCCTCCTTTCATTAAACTAACAGATGGAATAATATCAGACTGAATTTTTATATCTTTTTCTCCTACCCTTTATTTGGTACTCCATTTCTCTTGTGAATTCAGCTATTTATGACTTTAAGGTTTGTCTACATGAAATGGAAAAAAAAAAACCAACACAGCCTGAAACCATTTTTATACATAACATTAATTTTCATAGGAATAGTCTGTAACATTAATGCTGCTTCAACACCCATACTTCATCATCCTTGATATTTGGAACTTTAACAGACAGTACCTAAGAAGCTGCTGACAGAATGTGCCCAACCACCAAAGAGGCCTTCTGGGCCAGTTGTTGGCCTTCCAGACTATTTATAACACAGGATTAATGCTAATGCTTTCTAGGAACTCAGGAAAGCAGCAGGTGTTTCTCTGGAAGGTGAAATACACACAAAGATGGGAAATGACCAAATTCCCATCTGGCTTCAATAGAGTTTCATTGATGCCCAGTCTAAGCACATGATCTACTACTGATCATCCGCACTCCACACCTCCACCTTGTAGTGCGATGCATAAATGTCTCAATGAAGTAAGCACTGGAGAGGGCAAAAATCAAACACCACAATAAATTGACTATAATTCTACTGACCATTTGATATAGCAAACAAATGTATTTGTAATGATTGTGCAGACCACACATTAGCATGGCACTTCAAGTTACTGTAACAGAGTAACTCCACCTCTAAGTATGTACCAGCTATCAGAGTTAAGTAAAATTATCATCAAATTCTGCCACTGAAATGAAATTTAAAGTTACTAACACACAAACATAGAAAAGCTTTTTCGCAACAGCTGTCATTTTCTTTGATACAGTTCCATAGCCACAGGCAATTAGATAATATACTCCAAAAACACAATACAGACAGTCAAACTTTCAAAGTAACAATTTCTGCTGCCTAGTCCAATCTTCCAAGTTTTCTTTACCCAAAGAGTTTTCTTAAAGTCTCATCGTCAACATAAGCTCTTTGATTATGACTTTGAAGAGGAAAATATATTAACCTTGAAACATATAAAGAATAAAAGAAGAACAAAGGTTAAAAAAGTCACTAAAATAAATCACAAAGTAGATGCTGTTAAGGCATCATCCTTTTTTTGGTTAGAAACATACTGTGCTTCCCTCCATATACATAACAAGAACACTGTGAACAGTTTCACATAGTATAGATGGTATTTGCACAGTATTACCTGTTTTGCTGCCAACACTGGAATGGAAGCTTGAAATACCACTACCAGAAAAACAAATACAACAACATCGATTCAAGAGCCACCTTGTTTCACAGACAGGCAGATACATATTTACTAGTTTTGAGGTCTAAGTTGCCTAACATCTTCCTTTTGCTCTGAAAAAAAGAAAAATGTATCTGCTGAGAATCATGGCAGGGGGGCAGAAGTAACCAGGAGACTTTCACAGTGGAGATCTAAAACAAAGTACTTTCACTACAATGAGTTCAAACTGTTTCTAATCCTGTAGCCAAGAAAATCTACGTAAGCTTTCCTATAGAGTAGTGCTCCAATCTGAAAGGCACATCCTTGGAACTAAAATCTAATTCCTGTTTTTAAAGTCATTTTACAGTGAAGTTATCACTGAGGAAGATGTAGGGCTGTTGGTATAAAAGCATGCTCCTATACCCCTTCACTCCATATGCTCTCTCTGCCACCTGCCGGGCCAGCACAGCAGTGGCCAGTACCCATCACAGGTCCTTCAAACTCATATCTAGATGCTAACTGCGGTCAAAGGTATAGTCACAGCCAAGACAATAAAATAACAGCATATATGCTCCTAACCCAACATAAATGTAAGGTGAATAGCATTAGCTTTACTTTTTTTCTACCTGGTTTTTAGTCAAAGCATTTTATCTTATGTCTGTATTTATCCATTTAATCACATTTTACTCAATGGGGTAAAAAGCATGCCTGAGCCCCAGGTCACTGGGAGCCTGTACTAATTACATCATGTGTTTTATACCACATTCATTAAAGGGAAAAAATCCTTTATAAGTACAATTAAAAACTATATTTAAATTAAGTTTTTAGTGTACAATACACAACGGTCACAGGCCGAAGAGCTATATAATATCTTTGCTTTCCCTTCCTGTTCGACACATGGCTCTTGGCTTTCCTTCTGGCAAGCCTGCTTTTAAAGCAAAAGCATTAATTTCCTCAGTCTCATTTCTTCCAACACATTAATATATTTCTATACCATCCTACTCAGCAGAATGGCAGTGTAATACCTTGTTTAAAAAGAGGAACCTAAGACAGACTGTGCTGAAAGGTAACCAAGAACTGCAAGCGCTCAATTTGGGACATCCAAGATTGGATTTGCCTGCAGAACACTTCATACTACAGTTTTAGTCATGACTCCCACTGCTTTCACCTGTGCTTGCGAGCATTCAGCACTTCTGCAAGTCAGGCACAGAGAAAATGAGCAGTGAAATTAAGTCAGGTATGTGGATTTGCAAGGACATTCTATGGAACAGTCAGGGATTGATCCTCAGGTTTAGCTTGAAGACCTTCTCTTTTCTTCCTGCAATCCCACTTTTCATCCATTTAAAAAAATAAAGAAGCGATGTAATGGGCAACACTTAAAAAAAATAATAAAGTGGCCAACAAACCGAAAAAACACACAGCATCACCTACCTGGCCAAAATTTCCCCATGGAGGAAATGTTCTGTATTCTGAATAAAGTAAAACACAGTGGAAACACTGGACATAACAATATGAAAAGACTAGGACGTGACGTCTACAAAGAGTGATGCTGAATCAAGATGGTATGCTTTGCTGCCAGTATTTCCCAATTTCTGATGGCTTGACTTTACATCATTTGTGTAACAGTTCGCTGTGATTACATGTTGGAGTTCTCTGAACACTGTGTTCAGGCAAAGCCAGGCCAAAAGCAGGCACAACCTGGGTAGAGGGGTAAGAGTTGCAAAAGCCAAGCTGCTTCCCCCGCAACAGAGGTTCTCCACTGTGCGGTGCTATCAGAGCAGTTACAACTTCCAATCCTTTCTCAGTTACCCTCTTTCAATCACTAACATATAAATCTGCACATGGTCAAAGCAATACAATTTCTCCTTCCTGTGTTCCTGAAAACAGCTCAGTTGTTTGGGCTGGATTTCCCCCTCACAATCCATTGGCTAAAAATAAGTCCTGATACAAAAGCTTCAGCGTAGTTCATTAAAGTCTGGGAAACTGTCAGGCAAACTTAATAGTAGACCACATTATTACTGCCACCTGTAATATTTACAGGAACACTACTCTTGCTGTCTGGGTTGTACTTGCAGTTCCTCCGAACAAGTCCTAACGTAGTCAGCATTAATGGTACTGCCACCTACAGGGATTATGAAGTTTAAGAGACAGGTATTTCATCACTCAGTTCACTGAGACCACATTACTTAGTTAAAAATAAAATAAAAACATGCAAGTTTTAAAACTACACTTTTTAGGAAGCTGTTTTCACAGGAAGACACCTTACACAATTATCTGCATCACCTAGCTATGCAGAGCTGGCTGTCACTATTGCACTGTAAGTTCAAAAGAGGAAGTGCCAGCAACAGTCCAACACACACAAGCAGCACCCTCACATCAGCCACTTGGCTCTTGCATTTGCTCACAACTCACCCAATGAACTCCAGAAGTATGGAGATGTCAAGTTCTGGTGGGATCCGGAACACGGAGCCCAGAACTTTTCGAGGTCTTCCTCTGCTCACTGGAACTGGCTGTGGGACAGCTAAAATATTCAAATAGATAAAATGCAAATACAACTTGAAATAAAAGCAGCCCAAGACACTAACATGCACCAAGAACAGATAAGCTCATAAGGAAAAAGAGCCCATGCAATTCACCCTATTTATTTATGACTAAATCAGCTCTTTATACGTTTCATGCTGTGTATCTGAACTAGCATTTTAATAGCTTTCAGCATGGCACTTCTCCAAAGAGCTGTTTATTTGATAGTAAAACAAAAAATAATTAGAATAATCCCTCATCTGTCAACAGACTTCGAAGTTTTATTTTTACTCCTTTGTAACATCTATTATTTATTCAGGGCCACAAAATAAAATTAACGCATGTTTTATATATATTTCCTGGTTGTAGACAAAATATAATTTGTTTAAAAAAAAAATCAAACCACAATCTGAGTTTAAGTGCTGCCAGTTCCATCTATTTTTCTAATCTGAGAACTGTGACAAGTTACATTAATCAGACAACCAAGAATCCCACGTTTCCAATACTACATATCTTCTTCAGTTGTGAGCTAATATTTCAAGGAAAGCCCTTAAGAGTAAATGGTATAGTAAATATTTCCTTAACAGTGTCCTCTAAAGTGACTATAGCTCACCTGGTTTGGGCACTTCTAATCCTCTCTCTTTATAGAAGTCATGCATTTGTTTTTTCTCTCCTGAAAAAAAACAACCACAATACAGAACAGATTGGAATGTTATTTCAGATGCTGAGAACATCCATAGTTTCCAATGGTCAGAGCACTAAAAACTTTCCAAGTTACTACTAACCCTCCCCATCACTAGTATTCCATATGAGGCTGGGACATTTAACATACCCAGACTAAGAGCTTATTAATAAAAACTGGGAAGAAATCAGAGAAACTGCCTATAAATCATACTGAAATAGCTGCAAAAACTAGTATCCTTCTGGCTGGCCTTACTATTTTTATACAGTCTGTAGGCCGTCATGACTCTATTTTTGTACCATCTATAGTCCAAATATATCATTCAGTCCACCCAGTTTCATTGGCTCCCAAAGTTCAACGTAAATGACATGGGACAGTGAACATATTAACACATTTAAAATCAGAAAAATAAATGTGGCAGTGAGGAAAAAATAAAAGCATTTGAGAGAATTATTCCTAGCAACTTTTTTTCAACTAAGCAAAGTGAACTTATTAGATTTAATGATATTTTCTGCACTTATACAAAAATAAGGCATGACTATGAAGTATTATCTGGATGTTTTATCTGGATACAATTATAGCCGTGTTTCATGAGATAGCGTACGTACTGCTATCCATAATACCATTTAACAGCCAGAAAGATGCCAGTTGACACAGATAATTCATTAAAATTTATAACGAAATGTTACAAAACTATTTTAAAGAGTCCAGATAGAAATGGGGCTTTGAATTACTGTTTTCTGTTCAGTCTTTTCAATCTCTAGATGGTAATAAGATAAAGAAAGGGACTTACTTTCCTCCAAATTGACAACTAATTTATAGACTATGTCTTGCAGTTGTCGGTCCAGTCTATTAAAAAGAAAAAAAATGAGAGCATCTTTAGTGCAATACAGAATGGTTTTCAGTAAACTGCAAGAGATGCCAAATACATTGTCGAAATATCATGTACATAAAGACTGACAGAGCAGCAACTTCATATCTGTCTAAATTCATGTCCCGATAGCAGAGCTCTAACAGAAGAAGCCATGTAAAGTTAAAAGCACTACCCTTCAAGAATTCATGAACAGTTCAAGAAAATAAAACCCAGTTTTCAGAGCTAATAAGTACACCATGCCAACAAAGCTTTGTCTAAAAGGAAATCAAAGCAAATAGTTAAGATCCCATATCACCTATGACACCGAGAAAATGCATAAAAATACCAGGGGTGGGGGGTAACAAACCCTAGAAAGGGATACAAACCAGGTAAACCAAGAAATTGAGTATTTTTATCTTGACTATTGAGATGAAACTTATATAAGCAACAAACACAATGCATTCCTCGGAAGCGTTCCTTCATCTGAAGTCAGAAAGCACAAGTCTGCAAAACAAAACATTTATAAGCAGCAAAACTTGAAAAAAAATAAATCTATAAAAATGGCATGAATTTATTACCTGATATTATAAAGGGGCTGTGTCTGATGTACAACAATATTGCATTTTGGACATCTGTTGCTATAGTAGAAGTGTCTCACTATGCAGCTTTTACAAACTGTAAAGAAAAGAAACCCCATAAAAGTCATGTGTCCATTATACAATACCATCTGTTTAAACAACAGGAGCAATTACACACAGACTTCTCAAATAAAATTCATCAGCCAAAACAAAGCAAGTCTTTCAACTTTCAAACTCAAGTAAACAGCAGTTCTCTGTCTGTACAGGATACAACACTCCTGAATATTCAATTAGGAGTATTCCTACAAATAATCCTAATCCAACCGATGGCATGTGTTCAATATTGTAATTATGTTGGCCAGAACAAGAGTAGAGCTAAAGCAGCAGAATACTGACTGCTGCAGACAGGTTTGCTAAAAAGCACACAACAAACAGTTCAGTAGAAGAACCAAGGTATGAAATTATAATTCTGCCATTTTCACTGCATTCTACTTGTACTTTAAAAATCTGGAAAGAAAGCTAATGAGTAGAAATATCTATAATAATTAATTTACTACCAAATCAGCTCAATATCAGCCTGAACACAACAAACTTTTCCAAATTTACAAGGAAACTTCTAAGAGATCACCACAGTTGCACTTGCAACATTATGCTGTTGATAACAACAGTTGTGCATTTTCCTAAATTACAGACTTCACTGAATATTACATGGTATACATCCAACTAGTAAGAAGTGCCCCCTAAAAGAAAAACAAGACAAAACAAAAAAATAGAAAAAAGATTAGTTTTCCCTCTATGTAGTGTTAGTGGCTGCAAGGACTAGGAAGCCAAAATTCTTGGATTCAGGTGGGAACATGGGTGAGTTTGAACGTGAGCTTCACAGAACGGGTTTTATTAGCTTAGAGAGAAAATAGTTCTGTAGCAATGGAAAAACTGTTAGCGGAACACGAGGACTGAAGGGAAAAATAACAAGATAACAACACTGAAATCAGGTTTTTATTATCCATCCATTTCTACTCATCAGGTTATAGACTAAATGTTCCATGGGTGCATATAACCATTTTTGTTTCTGAACTGGTATTTCCACACAGCCAGCTACCAAGTTTTGTGAATTTACAAGCTCGTATCAGCAACAGTTTAAAAATCTCTCTAGTTCATTATGAGCAGGGCCACTCAATTTCTTTTCTCAGTTACATACTCAAATTCCTAGAGCCTACATAAAAAAATAAAATAATAATAAAAAAATATGTAGTAGCTCTAGTTTTGTTTTACTTGGGCTTTATCTTTCCCTACATCTTCTTCCCTCTTAAACTGGGAAACTAAGCTGATTTCATCATTTTCGGACGCTTAAAATATCCAAATATATTTTCCTTAATGAACAGAATAAACATAACACAGATTCATCTCAAACAGAGAATTATCTTTGTGAAGCCAGAACATCTCAACAGCAACCAAACTCTTCATATGACAATACCGATACTTACAGGTGTGCAGACATTCTGTAATAGTTGTAGCATCAATAAAGTAACCTTTGCAGATGGAACATAGGATGTAAGGGGTCAATTCTGCGAGGTTTATCATACGCTACAAAGAAAGAAAGTACTAGTTTGAATACACAAGCTAAGCCATGAAATTTCCTGGTTGCAGCTTCCAAAATATCAAAGCCTTAAACCAAGAACAAAATCTGGATCAACATGCTACAGAAATGTTTTTTTCTAAGAGGTCAGTCATTCCTCATATACAGCTCTTTTCTAAAGACTTTTATCTAGTCTTCTAAATTGACCTTTTTGTGAATGGAAATGCAATTTGTTTCATGAATTTCACATCTGAAAGGCAGACTAAAACCAATCCTTTTGGGATAAACTCTTCAACAAACCATCAAATAAACCTGAAGCTTAAAATGGATACTGGTAGCAAATAATATCATAATTTGAAAAACACTCAGTAAGCATTTCAGGGCCCCCAGTCAAGTGGGCTTGATTAATATCTAGTGCTGCCTCTTATTTCTACACACAGTTAGGGATTATACAGATACATATGGATGCAAAGACTGAAATTTCACTGCTCTGAATTCTGGTTATGAAGTACTTTGATCAGGAATGCATGCAAGCAATTTCACAACTACTTTGCTGTCAGAAGTCTGCTATTTCAAAAAAGAACAAATGCATTCTATAGCAATAATCTGAGATCTGCCTGAAAGAGGTAACACATTAGATTTTTACATTCTCTTTCCTCTCGTCTCAAAGCCAGACTAAGGGGCTTTCTTTCCCTCAACAACACCATTAATTTTGCCCGAATGCCACCGTTTAGCACTCTCTCAGCTACGCCAAGAGTTTGTAAGAGCTTCATTTAAATAAGACTGATTAAGTGAATTTGGGTAATAATAAAAAGCCTGTTACCATGCAGCCTATGTTGCCTAAGCAGGTATCCAGATTTGCACCTGGAAGTTTTCAGAAGTCCCCAAAAGCATGTAAGTTCAAGTCCGCTGTTACAGGACCTGCATGAAAACCGCCGACTGCTGCGGACGCCAGGCCTCACCTGCAGACGTTACCTTTGGCACCCGGCAGCCTGGCGCCCCGCCACCCCCTGCCCTCCTCAAGCTCATGCCGCCCCCGCGGTGCCCTGCTCCGCGCCGGAGCCGGCAGGTTCCCGCGGTCGGGGCCGCGCCCGCCATCCCGGCCCCTCCACAGGCCCCGGCCGCCCCGCCATCGCGGCGGCAGCCAGCACGCGCCTCCCACCAGCGGCGCGGAGCACGCCGGGAACGGGGCCTGGCGCGTGAGGGGGCCGTTGGGCGCCCTCGCCTCAGGGGCCGCCCCGCTCCCCCCCCCCCCCCCCGCACCTCCCGGTCGTCGTCCGAGTCCAGCTCCCCGTCGTCTGTCCCGAACCGAGCCCCGGAGTCCCCCTCGAGCTCCTCTTCCTCCATCTCCTCTTCCTCGTCGTCTTCGTCGTCGTCCTCATCGCCGCTGGACTCCGAGCGGCTTCGCTCGAACTCGAATGGGAGGGAGCGCGACCCCGAACAGCTTGGAGCCCCTTCCATCTCCCGGTCCTCGTCGGCCGGGCCCGCGCCGGCTCCCTCCCCGCTCGACAGCCCCGAGACAGCAGAGCCGACGTCCACCTCCATGTCCGCGGCTCGGGGCGTGGAGCGGGGCAGACGCGGGACCGGCCACCGGCCGCCCGTGGGGGTCGGCGGGAGACGTAGTCTGGCAGCGTCGCCCCCCGGGCCGCGTGCGCGGCGTTGCCGCGGGGCGCGCTGGGAATTGTAGTTTTAGCGGACGCGCCATTGCACACGAGCGCCAGGACTCAGTCCGCCAGCGATTTTAATAGTGTGCAGCACTCTCTTCGTACTGTCTTTTTACACTCGTCGTCCCTCCAGACAAGAATTACGTGACTCGCTAATGAAGCACAGCCAAGCGTTTACTTTATCGCGAAAGCGCGTCAATCACAGGATACCAGTTTTATTCCAAAAAGATATTAATTCTCTAGTGTTAAGGAACCTGTATTTGCCCAAGATGAATAAAAGCAACACAAGAAACGCCTGGAAAACTAAGTGACCCAGCCCTCATTAATTTAATTCGGAGTACAGCCTGTAAGGGCATACACTCCTACAGCCATCCTTGGTCTGCTCTACGGAGGGCACCAGTTATGAACGCCAAATCAACCCGTTTCTGGATAAGGCGAGCACCGCTGAGCTCCGTGATTCACACCCGCGCAGGCACCACCCAAAATTACGCTCCATTCGCGCCAGGAACACCGTAGCACAGCGGCTGCCTCGCAACCGCTCCGACCGCCTCCCGCTACTCCCGCTGCCATAAAGCGCGCCTGCCAGTGTCGCAAAGCGAAGCCTTGGTAACCAGTGGTGGTAGCCGTCATTTGTCCTGGCTGTCGTGAGGGCATCCGCGCTTGGCGGCGCCTGCCCGCTGCCGGCGAATGGGGGGCGATACAAGATGGCGGCACTACCTGAAGAGCCGGCGGAGGTGGTGGTGGTAAAGCCGGACCCTGAGGCGGGAACGTCGCCGCAGCAGCCCCCTGCTGCTCCTCCAGCCGCCGCTCCTGCCGCTCCCCCGGCCGCGGCGGCGGAGGGAGAGGCGGCGGGGAGCGGTGCGGAGGCAGCTCCCACTAAGCCTGCGGCACCGGGCCCAGCCGCATCTCCGTCGGCGCTGGACCGGCAGACTCTGGTGGCCGTGCTGCAGTTCCTGCGGCGCAGCAACCTCCGCGAGTCCGAGGAGATCCTGCGGCGCGAAGCCCGCCTGCTCGGCGACGATGTCGGCGCTGCCGCCCTCAGCCCCACCGGCACCGGGCTTCTGGGAACGGCGGGCGGCGATGCGGACTCTGCCGGCGAGAACGCGCTGCTCAGCCGGGTCACCGCCGCTGCCACTATCGCGATAGGGGGCAGCGCCGCCGCTGTCGCCTCTTCCAGCCCTGGGGTGGCGGCAGTCGCGGCCGTACCGCCGGGGAAAGGTGGGCTCCTGCGAGGTCGCTGCCCGGGGGGGGAGGCCGCCCCCTCCCGGCGGGACCCCTGGGGACTGGGGGGACCCTGTGCCTCCTCCAGCCTCAGGGGCTCTCCGTGATGCTGGGACACAAGGGTCGGTGTCAGGTCGTGCCTCCCATGGGGCAGCCGTCCCTGGGGGGTGAGGTGAGAGCCTACCCTGGCCTTTGGGAGGGTGGGGGGGCTGAGTGTGTCATTCCCCCATACAACTCGGGAAGAGATTGTGTTCTCCTTGGGGTGCCCTCCCTGGAGCAAGGGACCAAGGATGGAGTATCCTTTGTATTTGGAGGGAGCACTGTCAAAGAGAGAAGTGCTTCCCCTTGTCTTTGTGTCCCATGTCAACTAACAGTGTAGCAGAAGGATGAAGGCTTCCTTTTTAGTTAGAGGCGATGGGACAAGATGTGATGTTAGGGTTGAGAGGGGAGGCCTGATGTACAGGCTGCGTTTTGAAGAAAGTCATAGGATACTTACAGAGGAGGCTTTTTACATTTCTGGATCGAGTTGTTGGGTACTTGAGTTGTCCTTTGGATAACAGGAGTCTAAGTATTCTTAATCAAGATGTTCTGTGGGGCAGCTTTGCAGAACAGTATAATGACCTCTCAGGAACTGATATGTCTGAGTTCTGGTAAATGTGTAGTATAAAGTCAGCTTGTTCCTAGTATTACCTGGTAAGATTGTTTTTACATAGGAGACAAAACAATGAAAACGTTTAATGACTGCTATGGAGAACAGAGCTCTCAGAGTGTTAGCAAGTGACAGTCACTGCCCTGTAATCGTTGTGGTGAATTCACTTGATGAACTTAATTTGCTTGTTTGCTAGAAGCAAAATAATTATAGTGGATCTATCTTAAAGGCTTTGAAAGATTCTGCTCCTAATTTGACAATTTCTAGCCTTAGCAGTAAAGATAACTTATTTTGGTGATGTTAGTGCCTTCTTTACACTTAAAATCCTATCTGAATTAGACAATATGTTAAATACCTTATAGGCAACTGTTGGCAGGGAAAGCTCAAAAAATGGCTGAAGGTGGTAGGAGAATTGGCTGCTGGACTACAATGTGCCACCATCCTCTCACTTGTATTGTTTAAACTTAGTACTGAACAAGCACAAGACTTAGTGTCATGTTTTGCTAATAAGCGCCTTGCCTTACCAGCAGAATTGTTAGCCGCTGTATATTTGCTAGCTCTTCCAGGCTGTCTTAAAAGCTCTTTTTATATGCTAATGCTTTTGCAGTTGGAGGAGGAGTTGTTGTGGAAGATCAGCCAGATGTGAGTGCGGTATTGTCTGCCTACAATCAGCAGGGGGACCCGACACTGTATGAGGAATACTACAGTGGATTGAAACACTTCATTGAGTGTTCCCTGGACTGTCATCGAGCGGAATTATCTCAGCTGTTTTATCCTCTCTTTGTGCACATGTACTTGGAATTGGTCTACAATCAACATGAGAGTGAAGCAAAGTCTTTTTTTGAAAGGTATTTATTTTATTTTCATTTCTGTGTTTGTATTATTTTGTATTTGTTACTTTGATTAAATCTGTAAGCTATGGTGGCATAGGCTTATGTATATATGTATTTATACACACGCATTATTTTTCTTCTCTAATGTTGAAGGGATTTGGAATCTGAAGTAATGGTGCCATGGATTACAGAAACTGTTCTTAAATCCTTTTCCAGTCTCCTATGTTAGAGAGATGTGCGAACTATATGCTTTTGAACTGTCCACGTGCAGATTTTGAACCATCTTTATGGTGAGCTGGTCAGCTCCTTGCTGTGAAATATCAATGAAGAGATGCTGCTGGTTTAGAGAAAGATTTGGGGGGTCACTTTTTAGCAGTGGAAAATGACAGGAAGATGCCAAAGTAACGTGTGATATAAGTATTTGCTAATGTCATAACTTGTATGTTGAAATTCTTACATAAGATTAAAGGAATTAATTTGTGGCTAATCTACCACTTCCTATGCTTTTACTATGTCTCGCTTCTTTATCGCTTGAGAAAACTAAATTTCATTTGTTTTCTGGATTCAGATCAATTATGAATATTTCAATCCAAAAGGATAACTGTGTCTCCCTCCAATATGGTCAGCAAAAACGGTTCTGTAATAGTTAAAACGTTCCCTGCCACAACTATTTTATAACATGGTTTGAGTAAAAATGGAAAACTCTAGACATATGTTAGCTATTATATAATGGAAGTGGAGAGTGAGAAACATATTGACTGTGAAATGCACATATTAATATAATGAATTGGATATAAGTACATCCAATAGTCTTGCGTAATAAAAATTGCCCTGTACTTTATGATACCACAAATTAGAGTTTCATTTATGTAAATAAACATGTTAGTGTAACTGTTTACTTCAGGTGAGAACCCTTTGAGTGTATGAAATTCTGTGAGGTTCCATCTGTGTGTTCTCTTCATCTCGGTTTTTAATTGTTGAATGCTCTTAGTGTATACAGTAAGTCACTGGGGTATCTTCCTCAGAGTGAAATTTATTTCAGCAGAAAAATAATCCCATATGTAGCCAATAGCTTCCAAAAGGTCCTTACATATGTGTTTCATGTTAAAATAATGTAAATAAGTGTACATTTAGGAGATAATGTTTTTGTAATAAATATTTTATCATGTCTTAAATGGTTTCAATAGATTTCATGGGGATCAGGAGTGCTATTACCAGGATGACCTGCGTGTATTATCTAGCTTAACCAAAAAAGAACATATGAAAGGTAACGAGACCATGCTGGATTTCCGAACAAGCAAGTTTGTGCTGCGTATTTCACGTGACTCTTACCAACTCTTGAAGAGGCATCTTCAGGAAAAGCAGAACAATCAGATCTGGAACATTGTTCAGGAACATCTTTACATTGATATCTTTGATGGAATGCCTCGCAGTAAACAACAGATAGATGCTATGGTTGGAAGCTTGGCTGGGGAGGCAAAACGAGAGGCTAATAAAGCAAAGGTAGGAGGGAAAGGTTGTTGCACTCTTATAATTGAACAATTCTTCCTGGTTTTTCAGGGAGATACCTTAGTATAGACTGACATATGTCACTTGAGATATTAAAAGACAGTGTGAAGACAACCGTACAAGTATTTGTTGGCAGGAGTGGAGAGATCAAGATGTGTCACTGTCTTGTAGAAGAAAGTGTTGAGCCCCTTTGAGAGAACCTTGTATTCAGCCCACTAAACTAAACGTAAACTAACTCCTGAATTACTCCAGGGACACCTGGCTATTTGGCTTCCTCTCTAGTACAACAGATGTAATTCTTACTTACAGATGTAATTCTTACTTACAGATGTAATTCTTACTTACAGATGTAATTCTTACTTACAGATGTAATTCTTACTTACAGATGTAATTCTTACTTACAGTTGTTACTGTAAGGGCTATTTGCGTAGATCTTGACATAGTACCACCACAGTGCTAGACAGATAAACTATGTCAACTGTAGGGATTCATCTTTAAGGAAGTGCTAAGAAATGCTGGGGGGACTTGCAGTTGTCTGGATTGGTTGCTGGGTAAAACAGTAGAACACGTACTACACTTGTTATGGGCTAACTAGTAGTGTATGCAGTAATATAAACATAGCAGTTTTAAAGGGTCAGCTCTGTTGCTTGGACTATTACTTTAAAAAGTTTCCATTAAAAAAAATTAGTTTTCAGTAAGAACAGCAGTTACTGTTTTGTCTTGTGTGTTTTACTGGCTTGCAGGTTTTCTTTGGGTTATTGAAAGAACCAGAGTTTGATGTGCCTTTGGACGATGAAGATGAAGAAGGAGAAAATGAGGAAGGAAAGCCAAAGAAGAAAAAACCTAAAAAAGATAGCGTAGGATCAAAAAGCAAAAAACAAGACCCTAATGCTCCTCCTCAAAACAGGTACCAAGGGGACGATGTGTAGAGAAGCCTTGTTAAATCCAGTCTTGTCATGCTAAATCTGCATCGCTGTTCACATGACATTTTTAGCTCTTTGGCTGTTTGCGTTGAACACAACTTTAGCCATAAGACTTTTAAGGGAGGTAATAGAAAGCTCAGCATATAATCTTCTGTCTTTACCCTTCAAGACAATCTAGTTTTCCCTTGATAAAATTTCACTCAGTTACCTACTAATCTTTTCAGGTCATACTCAGTTATTAATCTCATTCCATTGGCTGTCTGAAATTCTTAAAGCTACTGGCTCTTTTTTTCATCAGTTAATCTTTTACGTAGTCTTTCAGTTTTTCTAATTCTTGCTTTGTATTTGAATATTGAGGTATAGGGTTGCAAGCAAAGATTCTGCTTTCTCTGTTTGGATTAAAAATATGAAAGGTGCTCTTAGTTTGTAATAAAAAAAAAAAAAAAAAATGGTGTGCTGCTTGTAGAATTCCTCTGCCTGAACTGAAAGACTCTGACAAGCTGGATAAAGTAATGAATATGAAGGAAGCTGCAAGGCGTGTGCGTCTTGGCCCGGAGTGCCTGCCCTCCATCTGTTTCTACACGTTCCTTAATGCTTACCAGGTTGGTAAAAGAAGAGTTGGGGTAATAGGGAATTAAAGGGAAATCAAGGGAATCAAAATTGTAAACATCCCTCTTAATAGAGAAAGAAGAGTTAGTAGAGTTGGCAACGTTTATTGGTGTATTTGAAAAATTGCGTTGCAAAGTTTGTTCCAAAATCTTCAACGTTCTCTTTAAAGATGCCTTATACTATTTAATTTCTCTTGTCCTTGGTTTTGCTCTGATTTTGCCATAATTCCTTCTTTTGCTTTTCCTGTGGGCCCCTAAGTGTATTCTACAGAATATAGTAGATGTTTTGCACCAAAGTACTGGAAAACAGTACTGTTTGGTCACTATTGACCGTGCTTCATTCATATAGCTTTATTTTTAATGGCGCAAGAATTTATGTATTTATATCTATCCTAGAATAGTTCCCTCTTATTCTTGTAAATAAGTTGAGTTCATTTTCTTATTAGTACTTAGGATTTTGTAATGTTTGAAATGCATCATGAAAGATACAAACAATATAAATGGATATTTTCTGAACAGGGTCTGACTGCAGTGGATATTACAGATGACTCGAGCATGATTGTAGGAGGCTTTGCTGACTCTACTGTCAGAGTCTGGTCTGTGACTCCAAAAAAGCTGCGTAGTGTGAAAACAGCAGCAGGTAATTAAGACAATGGTACTTAATTTGAGTATGCTTTACTTGAGACAGCTGTGTTTCGTGTAATCAGAGAAAGATGTCTGTGGCAGGAGAGTTGTCTTCAGCAGTGAGATGCTTCACTCTGAAGAAACAGTATATGTACAGATGTATGATCGCGTCTTACCTACTACCATTAGGAATGCTTTTAAAGGAATGAGAATTCTGGTTGTCTACACCTGCTGTGAGGTGGTCAGTGCATGGAGCTTGGAACTAGCCATAACTAGCATGGAACTAGCCATCTTGTTTTCTAACTGGATGGTAACTATAGGGTGTAGTAGACAGTCGGATTTAGGTCATCTGTGGAGAGACTAGAAGTACCCTGGGGGAAATTATAGGAGGGATGGAGGAAAATGTACTGTAGCTCAACATCCACACAAATTCATGGAAACCAGTCTTCTTTAATTCTGCTGTTTATGTAACAATGTGTTGTGGTTGGAGCTAGAGACCGTGCAGACCTTTCTTAATCTGGATATTTAACAGGGATGTGGTCACAATATTCAGCAAACAGTAGCCTACAGACTAAAAGTTATTTTTAAGTTGTGTGTAGCTGTCAAAATATGTCTGAAAAGCGTCATCGTGGCATGGTAACTTCGTAGAAAAGGCCTGAAAATTCGGCATCTCTCTAAAGATGTTGTGTTTGGAGGCCGAACAATATAAACACAAAAAATAGCACACATCAGGATTAACTTATTTTAGCTCTTAGTGAAGACTTAAGAAAGAGTAATTATTTAAGTAAAGCATCATTTTCACCTTTTACAATGGTAAAAAATATTTTAAATGCCATTGTATGTTTCAAACTTACCAATTCCCTGGTGCTCTGTCATGTTCATATCATACTGGCCTCTTTTAGAGAGAATAGTATTTGTTTTCCTGTTCATGGCATTGATCTTTGAACTTCTGACAGTTATATATGAACTTTGAAATATTGCAGACCTCAGTCTCATTGACAAAGAATCAGACGATGTCTTGGAGCGGATCATGGATGAGAAAACAGCAAGTGAGTTGAAGATTTTATACGGTCACAGTGGACCTGTCTATGGCACCAGCTTCAGTCCTGATAGGTAAAATAAGTTTACAAGCTAACCAGTTTGCTTGTCTTGAGTTTGAATTGTATACTATTGAGTGCAAATGTGTTCTTAATGCAGCTTTTTCCAGAAGGCTAAAGCAATTCTTTATGTAGCTTTTAAGAAACTGTGTGTGAGTGTAAGTGCTCGTTATGCTCAGGGGGTTGGGCACTGTCAGCTATTACTGAAATCAACTGCAGCTGAGGATGCCAGTGCTATTTTTGAGTTTCAAGACTTAGATGCCGAAATAGACCATCGTTTTTCAAACTGTAGTTTGAGTTGGCTTTTAACTAACTGAATTGTAGGAGGAAAAATACTGCAGCATTGATTGTACTTTATAGTATTGCAAACCATAAAACACATAAAATTGTGTTTCTCATATTCTATTAAGACCTTATTTTCAAAATGTATGGAATAGTATCCTAAAATAAGAGATTAAAAACCATTATGTAATTATGAGAGTCTGAATAGTAGAAAGGAGGTTTGAATGTCTGAAGTTTGGTGTTTGCTTGTGTCTAGTTGGGAAACAACCATTGCAGAAATGCAACTGGGAAGTAAACTTTGTGTGGAACATGAATATAGAGTCTAAAATTATGAATTGAGAATGTGAACGTGATATGAATTCTCTTTCAGGGAATCTGGGAAATTTTGTTTTGAGTTACTTTAAAAAATAAAGATCTCTTTATATAACACAGTATAGGAGTTTACTAGTCACTTTTTCTTATAACTGGAATTCCTGAGTAACGACCAGCTCTGTGGATTTGTTGTTTGTTTTTTTTTTAATTTTATTTTTATTTTTCTTTCTTGCCTCTGTATTGCTGTGTCATCAGAATTAGTCATGAACATCCAAATGTCTGTCTCTTTTGCATAAGGGCCTAGGACTGGATTCTGCTTGAATTGATTATTGCTGCTTACCCTACCAAAATGCTGATGTACGTGACGTGCTGAACAGATGCTGTTCGGTGGACAGTTTTTCTTATCATAGACATCTCACAGTGTTTATGCAATGGTGGTACAATCCAGGTGTAAGTTTGGTGTGTAATATGCAATACTTTCTCCTATGACAGGAACTATCTCTTGTCCTGTTCTGAGGATGGCACTGTCAGATTGTGGAGTCTCCAAACATTCACGTGTTTGGTGGGATATAAAGGACACAACTACCCAGTATGGGATACACAGTTCTCTCCTTATGGTTATTACTTTGTGTCAGGGGGACACGACAGAGTGGCTCGGTAAGAAACTGGATGGGATTTTTGCTTGTCTGAGTCAGTTTGTGATGGATCAACCCTGAAAGTGATTGGCTGATGTATTCTAGCCTAACCTATTACTAGAAATAAATTTATTTTCATGTTAATTAAAATACTGATCAAATGTTTTAATGTCAGAGTTTGGTTTTTTTTTTTTGCTTTTAACACACATCAGATTATCTGACAACTAAAGAGATGGTATCCTCTTATGTGACTGTCTGATTATAAGTATTCTCTTCCAGTTGTTTAACAACTTGGAGAATATTCTTTATTTCTCCCTTCTGAAAAGTATGTTTTTCCAAAACAGATCCTGCTAATTCAAGAAACTGACCAGTAACCACTGTGTAATTAGTTCCTCTTATTCATCACTGTACAACAGATACTGAACTTCATTAGTGTTCATTAATAAGCCTTTTCTTTTTCAGTCTGTGGGCAACAGATCACTACCAGCCTTTACGGATATTTGCTGGCCATCTTGCTGATGTCACGTGTACCCGATTTCATCCAAACTCTAACTATATTGCCACGGGCTCGGCAGACAGGACTGTACGGCTCTGGGATGTTTTGAATGGGAATTGTGTAAGAATATTCACGGGACATAAGGTAAAGGCATATCATTCACAGTGTGAAAATCACTTCACTTCTGTGATGAGATTCTGAAGAGTAGTATTCAGAACAAATAAAGTTTGAGTGACTGAATATGAGTAGACTTAACTAACTTGTCCCCACTACCAATGTCTGTTTTAGGGACCAATTCATTCATTGGCATTTTCTCCCAATGGACGGTTCCTGGCTACTGGAGCAACAGATGGAAGAGTTTTGCTGTGGGATATTGGGCATGGCTTGATGGTTGGAGAATTGAAAGGGCACACGGACACTATCTACGCGCTCAGATTCAGTAGAGATGGGGAGATTTTAGCATCAGGTAAAGTTCACTGGAAACGGTGAAGCTGCTGTTGTGTTCCATAAATCTGAAGAGGAGTGATATAATTGATTTCTTAAATTGAGGAAGACAAAGTAGAATCACTTGCTTAGCAAAAGCAGCAGCTTAAAACTGCTGGTACAAGGCGAGTACTTCACTGGACTGTGAGGTAGGACCCTCTGCTACTCCAGGAACTGAAGGAAAGGTGTTGTGCTGTTAGACAATAGTGAAGGTTGGGATCCGCGTACAGTGTTGGGGCTGGAATCTGATGTTAGAAATAACTCTAGGGCAGACAAGAAGAGGCTGGGCTAGAGAGGGACAGGATGCTGGAATGGGAGCAGGATATCCAGCAGGACTGAAAAGAAGGGAGAGGAAAGGATAGAAAGGAAGATGAATTATCCAGACCCTTACTGGTTTTTTTGATGATAAGATCTTTATATAGATACATATGTGTAATATTAACAATCAGGTCTACGAGCAGCAGAACTTGTGAAGCTGCTTGTTCTTCCTGCCTGTCCATGTGGATTCTCTGGTGTCTAATAAAGCAGAGCTCCTTTGCCAGTTTTCCCTTCACAGAGGCACAAAGTTTTGTCTTTTCATCATTAGAGAACTTTCTTAAAATGTATAAGAATTTAATGAATTTGAAACTTGTTCTGTTCCCTCAACTGGTTGAAATTAGCCAAAAAATTAAAGTTACTGCCAGAAGAAACAATGGACAGACCCTGTGATTATATCAGGGTAACTTCCTCATGAAACCAGACTAGGAATATTCTACATTTATTTAGTATGTTCCTAAATGCAGTGCAGTGAGAATCCTCAGTGAGCCACTACTGCGGGAGTGGAAGCCAACAGACGGGATGGGTTTGATCCAGCATGCAGGGTGGATGCTTCCATTTATCTCCCAGTGCTACAGTGAAAGCATGGGCCACTGGGGCCGCAAAATTCTGTTGTTTTCCCTGTATCGAACAAAAACCACTATGATGTGACTTAGAATTGGCCTCTAACCCACAGGATGGTCCTGCTTTTTCAGTGCTAGGTGATATAATCCAAACCCAAATGTTCTGAGAGAGTTCTTTGTGCTTTATCCACAGGGCATTCAGTTTAGATTACAGGAAAGCTGAAATCCCGGTAGTTTTTATGTGTGGATTGAGTATGTTAGAGGCTTGCTGGTCTGTTTCCTTGCAGGACGAGGGCATAAGTCTACCGTTACGAGCAAGCCTGCTTTTTGAGCTTTAATTTCTGTTAACTTGCTCCCTAGTAACTTTTAAATGTACCCTTTTTATTAATAAAAGAAAGGACTTAAAACTGTGGTTCTTCTTTCTTTTTAGGTTCAATGGATAACACAGTTCGTCTGTGGGATGCCGTGAAAGCATTTGAAGATTTAGAAACCGATGACTTTACTACAGCCACTGGACATATAAACTTGCCTGAAAACTCGCAGGATTTGTTACTAGGTACATACATGACCAAATCAACCCCCGTTGTACACCTGCATTTTACACGCAGAAACCTGCTGCTGGCTGCAGGAGCCTACAGCTCACAGTGAGTTGGGAAGCTGTGATGAGGACGGTGCCAAGTCACTGCAGTAGTGACCTCAGGATGCGAGACGAGGAGGAATGTCTTCTACAGGTGGACCCCACTGGTCTGTTGCAGGAAAAAATTAAACTGTGTAAACTAGTGCAAGCAGCGTCTTCTCAGTTCTGCCATTTCATATTTATCCACAGTTTGAAAATGCTGGAGATTAACAAGACATCGTGGCTGTAAAAGAAGGAATTGTTCATGGTGCTTTTGATAAAAAATATATATATGTGTATATGAAAATGGCTGTCTCCTCTCAGAGATGGTATTGATCTCTGCTGAAACTTGTGGAAACTTAGCAGCCTTGGTATGTGTTCTCAAATGATTATTTTTTTTTTTAAAGCACTTAATTTATGGTTAGCAAATGTTTAATCAGTCTCAGACACAAGCAAAAACTGTTCAGTTTCAGAAAAGAAGAATGTCGTTTAATTCACTGTAGCCTGGGCTGGGCAACAGGTATGGTGAGAGTATCACAGCAACAAACGGGGCATTGAAAGAGTACGTCCTACAGGCAGAGGCCTGTGGGCAGCTGCCACGAAGTCACTGAAAAGTTTCAAACTCCTGTGGTCTTTTGAGGTATCAGAAATGCAGATCTTGTTATTCTGTTTTCACAGGTAGCCTGTAAGTGCGGTAAGCAACCTGAAGTGCAATGTGAACTTTATTTACTTTCATACTTTATTGTATGAAGGGGAAGAAAAAAGGGGGTAGGGGGACTGAGGCATAACTGGAATACCTGTTATTAAAAGAGCGGACTTTAACCCTTTTATGTTGTATTAGATCTAAAAGACCTGCATAAGGTTTAATATATCAAAATTTAAAACTAGCCAAGAAATTGAAACATTGCAGAGTAAAAGGATTAATAGGTCCTAAGTGTATTACCAGGTTTCTTTTGAAAGGCAGCATGCCTGCTGAAGTGATGATTTCCACCCGCAAAAATGTTGTACCCCATTAAGTCCTCCCGGGCAAGCAATAAAGCTCAGCGCTTTATTTCTAAGGAGGAGTAAAACATGTAAAACACTGGGAAGTATAACTTTTTTCCAGGTCTCCGGACAGAAAACACCACCACCAGAGGACAAACCCAGTTGGTGTGGTTTTGGATTTATTGTGGTGCGTTTTTGTAGTTTCATTTGGGGTTTTTTTACTTGTTTTTTTTTTTTTTAAATCTCTTACAAGCTGTATACAGGGAAATCTGTTTTATGTTCCTCATTACTTTCCAGTAAGGGCTTGGACACTTGAACGATCTGCTGGCTCTCTAGTGAAAATAAAAACAAGACTTGACATTTCTACAGTAAAGTAAATGGAGAACTACCTCCCCTCTCATCCATTCTCTTAACTCTTGGAGTAAAGGTATATTACAGGCATTATACATCAAAGTAAAGGGTGGAAAACTTATTAGGAAGATCACCTGGAACTTTTCTTTAAAGAAAAAAAAACCTAAATTATTTTGGTGGGTTTTTTTGTGTAATGGTACCTCAACAAAATTTTTTGCTCTCGATTGGATCTCGGTTAGATTTAAGTACTGTTATGGTGAATCAAACAAGTTTACCTAAAACAAAGCATGTAGTTTTGACAGCTTAAAGAAAACACTGCCGCATTCCAGCTTTGTATTTTGTACAGTTTTATACTTTTGATATTATAATAAATACTAAAACCACATAGTTTGTGTCTGTATGTTACAAGAAGGTATCTTCTTCTCTTGATAGCTGCAATGGAAGCAAAGTTATTTAGAAAGGGTTAAGTTGATGACTAGCCATTTCATGTAACTCTTGTTCTAAGGGTAGGTGATGGGTTCTACCTAATTAGATCTATTGCACTGTTGCAACTGTTATTGCTGTGGGAAGTTGTATGCAGCAGAGGCCATTGATGCAAGCAAACTCATAGGAGAGGGAGAAGGCTACATTTATTCAGGAGGCCCAGCACATACACGTAACTTTAAGAATACATGAACTAGCGTGAGAGAGCACAAAGACCCTGTAATTTATCTCTTTATTTTTTTTTTCCAGCAATATGCCCACCTCCTGCTGCCTTGTTTGGGAAGTGTATTTGCATGCTTTAGCATCAGAAGTCCCAGGTTCAAGCCCTGCTGCTGGCGCCCTTCCATAAACCACAATGCTGTATAACCACACTCGCACATCAGCACTAACAGGACATCTAAGGAAGGTACTGAATTTTAACTGAGATACAGAAAGACACTGTTGAGAATGTGATAGGAAAGTTCTAGCGTTAGGCAGGGAGGGGGGCTGTGTGTATCTAACTGTGGTAGGAACACCTCATTTATTAAGAGGCTATGTCCAGGAAGAAGCAGCACTGAACTACTTCAGTCACTGTTTATGAATGTGCAGACCTATGAGAGCTTAACATCATCAGCAAAGCTGGTCTTTCTGGCAGTTACCTCTGCAAGAGAGGCCAGTAACAGAAAATGCTCAAATACCATAATTTGATCAGTCTATATTGACAGGCTTTCCATCCAGGTTCTGTGCAAAATACAGACGACTGAGGCAGAAGTTGTAATCTGCATTGTATTAGTAACAGGGAAGGAGTCATGGCTTCCATGTAAGCTACTAACTTGGAATGCAAAAAATGGGAGCAACCAGGTAACTGCAAATCACATAAGCTTATTGTTATCCACTATGACATGGAAGTGTGGGAGATTCTTTGATCAGTTGTAAGCTTTGTGCTGGCATTATGGTCATGTTGCTGTGGTCTTTCTTAGGTTATAACAGGTGCTCGGAACGCTTTAGGATTATAACAGTTTAGTTAAGATAGTAATGACAGGAATCAGCTACTCCATCTCCACTACAAATAACTATTTATGACAGAGGAAAAAAAAAGAGTGCCACATTTCTGCTTTTTTGCACCACTTCATATTTCCAATAAAACAAGTAATTATTTTATTAGTCATCAGCTTCCATTACACTGACACAGATTGGAGGTTCAGACATGCCAGCAACCTGCCAAGAGAGATCAAACATAGCAAGCCTTACACAGTGGTACTAAGTAACTGAACATCCCCTTTCCCTAAGTCCAAACAATTTTAATTATGAGCAGGCAAATTTCAGGACACCTAGGAAAAAAATGACTGATGTCCCTTTAACGTACAACAACAATGCTCAAACTTGTTGTTTTCTACCCCTTTATTGCAGACTATGAGGACAGCCCATATTTCTTTTCAAAATGCGACTTCAGTGGAAATTTTGTATTTGAAAGTGACTCTAGAATTTTGTAGCACTTGGTTGTTGCTATACCAGAGCAACTCCAATTGCTTCTATATGGGCCTTGCATAATCAGGTATGCTAATATATATGCTTCCATTGTATGGTGCTCTTTTACTCTGTTCAAAGCAAGGTATTAACAGACTGCATTTATTTCTGCTTGGAATTCTCTAATACAACTAAGTCCTCAAATAATACTTTATTATTTCAATAACCTAGAAAGCAAGTTATCCCTACTTTACAGCAGGCAGACCAGAGGCACCTAATAGTTGTAGACAAAGCCTGATATACCTAGCTGCAACACCCTTCCATTCCTCCTTCCTTGCTTACTCTTCCTCCCTGCATGCCGTCCCTAGTCCTGTTTGCCATGTCAGAAGAACAAAAAGAATACTAGTATCTCATACTTTCTGCTTCCCCCTTTAACAACCTACTTCATTCAGAATGCCCCCTAATAAGTTGATGCCATAGTTTAGTTGAGGTTTAAAATGATAAATATGAAGTTCATATATCTGTGTTTCTCTCTCTATCTCTAATTATATTGTATTATTAGCAACTTGTCCTTTGTCACTCTCTTCCTGGGCTGATATTGAAGCATTTTGGTCCTGGAAGAATATCAGTCACTTACCATTTACTTATCTGCCACAGCAGGAGTTTTCTTTTTAGGTCTAAGCTTGAAATACAAGACGAGCATTGCAACACCTGTGTATGTTGCTATTACATACTAGAAAACATAAAAGTTAAGTTTAGTTTCAGTCTAAAGCCCAGAAAACACCATTATACTAGACTACAAAAGTTAAAATACATAATACATACATTCCTCCTGCCTGTGATGGTGTAGGAATTGAAGTACTTCTGAAATCCCGTGAACTGGTGTTGAGATCCTGAGTCATGGCCAGCCATGGCTGCTTGTCCTAACAAGCAATACAGGACAGTTAACACATTTAAAGTCAGTTGGACAGGATCAACAGCAAAATCAAACTAATCTCTACACTGAACTTAATACTTTCATTGTCAGCTTTTAAATCTGCTTTCAGGACATTCAACAGACAGTGGACACACATAGAGAGCAGGCACGTTCAGAGCCTGCTCAAGGTACAGAACAGGTGACGTGAGCAGATAAGTGAAAGAGGGGTTCTGATTTATAATTTTCAGAGTTCATTCAACAAAGTTTAAATATGGGGGAAAAAAGAAATCAGTATGATGACAATAAAAGGGAAAATTCCTCAAAGCACTTATAAAGAGACCTGCCAGTCATGCCTACACAAATTCAACATGCAAATTTCTACCAAATGTTCAGGAATCCGCAATACCTAATTAAGATAAATCTTCACTGGTTCAGCTACGAAACAGCTTCAATTACATACCCAAAAACTTGGTGACAAGATTCTGACTAGACCGCTACTCTGTTTTGTGATTCAAGATGCTGCTTTACAAATTTTACACTGTATTAGAGTGCAAGTGTTGTTAATAAGAACTGCCCTGCTCTCAGTTGCACATTTCTATTGCTAAGATGCAAGTGAGATCTTGCCCACCCTAGTATTCACAAATCTGGATAAAAATATAAAATTTTTTTTTCTAGTTTTTAGCTAGATCAGCAAGTTACTTGAGCCAGCTACGAAGTCTCAGAGGTGCTTTCACAGGAACAACAAAAACACTAAATACATGAGGACACACTTCTGTATTTTGTCTGTGTTTGCACCAAAGTTTCAGGTCTACTGTAACAAGTTCATTGGCACAAAAGCCTGGCATAGCTACAGTAGCAAACCTGCAGGTTCACTGAATGGTTGAGGTTGACAGCTCTGGAGATCACATAGTCCAACCTCAACCTGCTCAAAGCAGGGGCAGCTACAGCAGGTCACTCAGGAACATGCCCAGGCAGGCATTTAATATCTTCAGAGATGGAGACTCTAAAACTGGTCTGTGATTGATCACCCTTACAATCAAAAGAATTTTCTTTTTAATGTTTAGAAATATATTTCTCTAATATTTAAGGAGGTTTTATGTTTAGGACAAACATCTGTTGTTTATCTTGTAACTCACCTCCAAAGAGGCACACATGCCACACGGTTACCTACCAAACCAGGCAGATGCTGCAGTCACCAGTTCCCCAGAAGAGGGATACAAAAAACCGCTATGCTCATTAACACAGCTCTTATGCCAATGCAATCCAGTAATGCATCTCTGGTGTATAATCAGGTAAGTGTGCCCTGTCACTGGATTTACTATGTAATAACTAAAAAAACTTAACAAAATAACGCCATAAACACCCGCCATACATGATTTGGAAAGCCAAGGTCATCTTTTCTTATGCCTGCCCGATACCAAAGGCTGGAAAAGAGTCACTGCGACCTTCCGAGGACGGCTCAGAGCCCAGACATCACAACACAGCTTTTCCCTTCCGGAAGAGCCCAGTGCCCTTGCCAGGCCCGTCCCGCCCCGCCGCCTGCCCTGACACGGGGCGCCACCGGCTGCCGCCCCCGCCCCAGCCCCGCACAGAAGCTGGGCCTACGCCGCTGACAGCCGCCACCCCGGCGCTCCCTCGCCTCAGCTCGAGTTGGGCCGGGGAAAGGAACGCGGCGGCGCCCGGTACTCGGCGGGGAGCGACACTGCGGCTGAAGGTCGCGGCCGCCCCGGGGGACAGCCACGGCTCGTCACCGCCGAGAGCCGCGCTGCCGCCCAGCGGCGCAGCCCTACAGGAGGAGGCGCGGGCAGGGGCCTGCGGCCGAGGCGGGCACCCTCCCCCGCGGCGCCCCGGGTACCTCACAGCCGCCGCCGTCCCGCCGCCGCGCTCTGCCCTTCGCCAGCGCCCTCCCACAAAATGGCGGACGCCGAGCGCCGCGCGCAGCCAGCGCGGATTGGCTGCACCCCCCCGCAGCGAGCGGCTTCTCCCCGCCCCCTTCCTTCTGGTTGGCTGAGAAGCCGCCTCGCCGCTTCCGCTCGCCCTTTGCCCTTTGCCCCGCGCATTACTTCCGGTGGGGTCGCAGTGCTGCACGCGTGTGGTTCCCGGTCCCCGTCCCCTTCCCCTTCTCGGGCTCCCTGGCACGGCCTAGGGCGGGCGGCAGCGAGCGAGGAGCTGCGGGGGCCCAAGCGGCGGCGGCCGCCGGGAAGGTAAGGCAAGGGAAGGCAAGGCCAGGCCAGGCCAGGCCCTTGCGGGCAGAGCTCCGACCCTGCCTGGTCCGGCCGCGCGGCGTGGCCGGTGCTGCCAGCTCCGTTACCGGCTGTGGAAGGCGTCCCTGCTTCTTAGCCTAGCCCTTTGGCGGAGCGTGCCTTGATGAGCTTTAATTTTACTACGTGCCTTCACGCGTAAAGTAGTTTTACGTGTCTAAAAAGACTACTTTAAATTTGACAAAACAGTGTTTTAGTGCTAATTTCTGTATTGTTAACCAAAGTAATAAATAGGATGCGAGTCGTGACTTAATAAATAAGGTGTGGTTTACTGATTGAAGCACAATAAGGTTAAACACACCTATTATGTATATAGATAGGCAGATGTAGCTTACACAGAGATGTATCAAATTATATTAACATTTAAGGACGATATCCCTTACCCTTAAGCAGGCCAAGCTTACTCCGCCTTTCAGTCACAACCTTCTGCTTGATGGCTGAAGCTGGTAATTTCAGCTTGCCTAATGAAGGTAATAAAGATCTGTTCAGGTAACTTACGGCTAAAGCAGTTTTATGAATATCTATGTGGTGCATGTATCTGCCTTAAAAAATTAATCCTTTAGTACAGTTGGACAGTAGTAAAAAGCATTAGGAATGCACATATTTAGATGGATCATTGCAACACTTCCGTGTAGCCATCTGAATTCTTTCTGAGTTTGGGGGTAGTTTTGTCTTAAGTCTCTTTGGTGTTTTTGAGGAACAGGTGTAACAACTACCCCTTTAATCTCTGTTTTGTCATTTGTCCTGTAGAGGTGCAAGTATGCCATCCATGGAAGAAAACTTTCCTCGAGGGGGCATCCAGAAAAAACCCACGGAGGGAAAAACACCAAACGCAAAATTAGAGCGGGACAATTTGTTTGATGTATGTTAGTTACATATTCTTGATTAACTCTTCTCAGAGATTTTCTGCTGTCAGAATATGACCTGCAATCCTTCCTATCCCTTACTTCTATAGCAGGGACTTCCAGAAAGAGAAGGCTGCTGACACCCGACTTTCTCCTGGTCTCTTAAAGATCCCTGATGTCTGGTGCATGTTGAATGTGACGATAAAGTTCAATTAAAATTATCGATCGGGCTTTAGCTTTTAAACTTTCCACAAGCATCTTGTCCCGAGGTGCTTGTGTAGTGAGGCTGGTGTTAGTGGATATGGACTAAGTTTGGTCTTTCTTTCTCTGCTAGTAGAGCATCGTGCAGATCGCTTCCACCACTCTTTTCCATTCCCTAGATTCACAGTTTTATAAATGATCAGCCTCAGCCCAAAGGAGATACTTTGGAAGACTTGCATGTAGACGTATAGCAGTTAGCAAGGTTGTTCTCTCTTTTTTTTTTTTTTTCTCCGATTCTAGTATTTTCTTCTGATTTTATTTCTGGCAGCAGGGTTCTGCCTTAGTGCAAAGTTCATTTCTTTATCCACTTTTATGTTTTTCCATCTCTGCTTATAATCTGCTTTAGGTTCAACATGAAGAACAATCCAAGAAAAGAAAAAGGAGCCAAAGTGATCAAGGAAAGCAGAAAAAGTTCAAGGCAGACAAAACAGCTGCTGCTAAAGACAGTGTTGTGAATATTGAACCACTCACAATCGAGGTTTGTGGATAGATGTTTGACTTTGTGTGCATCTCTCTTCTGCGGTGTGTAAAAATGACATGTTCTTCCTCACTAAACCTATAAAATATAGCAGTGATTTGGGACAAAAGTGTCTTTACAGCCCTGTTATCACTAACTTGCCAAGGTATCTACCATATGCTGTTCTTCTTGCTTTCCCAGGCAGTCTGTGAGGGGATGCTGCTCCTTGGTTGTGTAAAGGAGGTCAGTGACTACGAGCTAGTTGTCAGCTTGCCCAATGGACTTTCAGGATTTGTGCCGGTCACACAAATCAGCGATGCCTACAGCAAAATGCTGAGCAAGCAGGTGGCCCAAGGAGAACTCCTGGAGGTGAGACCTTGGACTGGGGCTGTGATTTGTGCCTGGGAGCTAAGGAGTGTTAATAATACTTCAGAACCAACCCTGAGGTCTTGCTTAGAAGCCTGGTTTCTGGTGTCTT
This sequence comes from Rissa tridactyla, assembly GCF_028500815.1. Lineage (NCBI taxonomy): Eukaryota > Metazoa > Chordata > Aves > Charadriiformes > Laridae > Rissa > Rissa tridactyla. The sequence continues at coordinate 59,212,068 of NC_071471.1, forward strand.
GCAGCTGACTTGAATTTGATCATCTGCAGTGCCTTAGGCTTGGTGAAATAATCCTTGGAACTTCTAGACAGCCTGTTGAACGTGAAGAGATTTGTGTGGCCTGTCTGCTGCTGAAGCTAAATACTGATCCCTGGCTGTAGGCGATGGGGAGAAGAAGTTAGGGAAGTGGTTGGAAGATGATGTCAGGGCACATTTCATTGTGTGCCTCATGCAACGTGCTGCTGTGTAGTGCTAACATAGACTGACCTTGGTTTGGAGCTGGCCTTCCTAAGCAAGCTACAATTTCCTTATAATGATGACTGCTAGGAAGAACGAGGATGGAATAATCTATTATGCTGTCTCTCTAGTGTTAGTGTTCCATAAATTTTTCCAAGATTGTGTGGAATGTGGTATCTGCTAGCTGTGCTAGTCTTTTGGTGGTGGTGGTTTTTCCTGCTAAAGAAGGAGATGAGGTTGGGGTCGTTGTTGGTTGTGTAGGTACATTTTCTCAGCTGCAACTTCCTGACTCCGATGCACACAGTATTCCTTTTTAAGCAAAGCCTACTAGACTTGCTAACATCGTGTAACGTCATCCCTCCCTCTATATTGAGATCCTGGCGTTTGTGGCATTTCCTGTCTTTTATTTTAGCGTTTACAGAGAAATAGGACTTTCCTACGGGATTTTGATTTCAAAAGCTATTTCAGTAAGACGTTCTGGCCTTCTTATATTATTTATTATTGTAAAATTTGCATGTTTCTCTCTTGATCATCTTGCTGGGCAGGACTTGAATTCGCTCCCGGACATGTATTCTCCAGGGACACTGGTCAGGTGCATTGTGACCAGTGTTGAGAAAAGTGCTGATGGACGTCGGAGTATCAAATTATCGATCGACCCCAGGAAGGTCAATAAGGGTCTGAATGCTTCAGCATTAGCATCAGGCATGGTATGTGTTCTGGGTCTGTCACAGCCTCTCTAAGCTTTGGAAGTGCCTCTTGTACAGTGCATGGGGGAACATTTCACTTTGTCCTTGAATGGGATCAGAGCAGAACGTGGAGCTGCTCCCACCATGGATGAGACCTGGGAGGAGGGGGCACTATTGGGTCTTGGTTCCAGGTTGTCACTCATTCACCTGATTCTGTTTCAATATGGACAAGTTATTTAATGACTTATTTCTGAGTAGATTTCTTTGTTATTTATCTAGAGAATAATATTTAACCTGCTTTGCAGAGGTGCTTAGTTGTTTAGGTTTTGTGTATCCAGCTCTATGATTGCAGGCAGGTGCCTGCAATTAGAGCACCTGCTATTTTTGAGCATCCTGTTGTTTCCTGCCCACCCCCCCCACTGGTTTGTGAACTCTATATGTGCATAATTGGGTAAGGGTAGAGTTGAGACCCCACTGCCAGATAAGCTCAGTAATAAGAAAGAATGTAGTGTTCTTTCTGCTGCTCTAGAAAACTCAGCTCTCCATTCTCATGAAACAATGGAGTATTTGGGGTGGGGAATCTCTTACCAGATGTGCACTCTTTGAAGACCCAGCTATTTCATCACGTTACTGAATTGCAGTGTTTCCCTCCCAACAGCTGCTCTCTGGCTTTGTGTCTAGTGTAGAAGACCATGGCTACCTCATTGATATTGGAGTCAGTGGGACTCACGCTTTCTTGCCTCGTCAGAAAGCCCAAAATTATATCAAAGCAGTCAAGAGAGGTAAGTAGCAGTGCAGGAGGAGCTGCTGGGGTTAAAATGGAGGTGGAGAATGACAGGAATTAAAGCTTCTTATATCTGTGGTGTTAGTGAACCTCAGTGAGATTGGATCAAGGTGGAGTCTTTGTGAGTTGCTGAAAACAGCAGTTTTGTGGCTGGTCTGCAACAAGCTTTTGGGTTTCAGCCTGTTTTCTGGCAGGCTGTGTTACTGTTCCAAGCCCATGCATCCCTTCTGGCAATAGACTTCACTTAGGTTGAGAGGAGTTCTGACCTCTTAAAATAGAGGGAACTCTGAAAAATCTTTGGAAAGAGCAGAAGGCAATCCCTGAGTGTTTCTGGTGGATGTTTTATGCTATGGCTTGTCTTCGTAGGATCGGACTTGAAAATAGGCCAGAACTTGAACTGTGTCATTGTGGAAGTAAAGAACGAGGGAAGAGTGGTCCGTTTGTCCATTGATCGGTCAGAGGTTGCTGCATCCCTTGCAACAGAGCGACAGAACTGGGCCCTCTCTAGTTTATTACCAGGGCTGGTGGTGAAAGCTCGAGTGCAGAAGGTACGCTCTGGGTTGGGGGTTTTTTTGGTGTTTGTTTGTTTTTGTTTTGTTTTGGGGTTTTTTTGGTTGGTTGGTGTTTTTTTATAGCCTTGCCAGGAGGTTGGGAGACAGGTGAAGCAGAGATGGAAGTTTATGCCCTGGAAAATTTTGTGCTTGGGCTCAATTATTTTGCGATAGCAGACACTATTATCTGCTAGACACTTCCTCCTCTTCATTCACCTAAGGTCTGAGCTGTCCTGCTTGTGATGCCATTGAGTATAAAGGCTGGAGTTGGTGATGAAGCTTGAAGCAGAACAGGATCCATTTTGTGCTTCTCTGGCCTTTGCCTAGGAAAAGTATTCCACAGGTTAGCAGTAGTCTTCAGAGTAAACACAGCGTTATCAAAAAACCTGAAGGATTGTTTTTGCAAAACAATGTAGAAAGCAGAATTCTTACCAGTTTTCCTGTCTCCTGTGATGTTCTTGTTGATTAGCACTGACGGTGCCTTGTTGTGACGTGTGAATTGCTTTCTCTTTCTGAGCTGCATGAAAACTGAGTGCCAGTTTTTTTGGGGCATCTTTTCCTTCCCCATTCTACCATTCTAGGTGGCCCCACTTGGGATCAAAGTGAGCTTTCTGTCTTCCTTCACTGGCATTGTGGATTTCATGCACGTGGACCCAGAGAAATCCATGAACTATTCTCCAGATCAAGTGGTAAGGAGGGTGAAGGATGGCTGCAGTTGGTGTGTTGTTTGCAACATCTTTTGTCTTCCCCAGCATTTCAGTGGAATAATCTCTAAAACCTTAGTGATGATAGCTGTCTTTCTCATATTTTATTTGAATTACTATCATGGCTGCTTTAGAGCTGTAAAGAACAAAGCCATTCCTGGGGTAATGGAAGACTTATTTGGGAAGCATAACAGACTTGCAAGTGATAGAAAATTTCTTGTGTGATCACATACCAGAATAGCCCATAAACAACAGACAAAGGCAAAAATCCCTCATCTGTGAAGCTGTTAAAAATGAAATGATGTCTTAGCAATATTGGGAAGTGCCTGTACATGGACAAAGAGTTCAGGTACCAAGCATAATGTCTCTAAACATGAGCAACGTGCCTTTCTTCTCTTTTGTTTACAAACTTGTGTTTAACAAACATTATCTTCTCCTAGATGAAGGCTTGCATCCTCTCTGTCCACCCCACCTCCAAGGTGGTACGGCTTACTCTACGGCAGTCCTTCCTCCACCCTGGGGGATCCCCAAACCAGCTCTCCAGTGATCGCATGGGGGCAGTGGTGGAAGAGTCAACAGTAAAAGCTTTCTACAAACAGTTTGGTGCCATCTTTGAGCTTGATGATGGCACTCTTGCATTTGCACGGGTAAGTACTAGGGTGGTGAGGGAAGTCCTCCATAGCTATCTTTGCCTCCTGGGAAAGGAGGTTAGGAGGAGGTTTCATTTTCTACCTTTATGTTCTTTGTGACACAAATACAACAAAATTAGGACTACATGGAAGGTGTTTGCCAAATCGTACCTCTGCTTGTTTGGGTTGGAATGCAGGAGGGTTGTTGGGGAAGAAGTGGTGAAACCCGCTGCATAGAGCGAGCGTGTTATAGGAACACTTTGGTCAGATGCTGCCATTTCAAACTAAGGTCTATATCAGGACTTCCATTTTCCAAACACTGAATTGTAATTTGTTTTTTTCTAGTTGAAACATCTTTCAAAAAACAGAAAATCCTTTAAACCTGGGGCATTTAAGGCAGGATGCAAACATAAATGTCGGATCATTGACTACAGCCTGATGGATGAGATGTGTATTATATCTCTGAAGTAGTAAGTTTCATAGACTCTTCCAGAAAATTGGTTGAAGGATTAGAAGGGTTTGGTTGAGAGTGGAAAATACCACATGGGTTTGCTTGACTGGAACTTGCCATTTGGGGTTTTTGGCTTGTATCTCTTGCCTTATGTCAGGTTGTTTGGGCATCTCGCATATCCTCCCCATACTGCAGGGAGTCGAGACACCCTCAGTATAGTTGGTGGGCTGAGGCACATGATCTGCTGAGATCATGTCAGAAGACTGTGGCTGAAGAGGAAATTTAACCTTGATCTTCCAAGTCCCAACCCATTTTGCTTCTCCCTCTTAATATTTCCATCTATGTGGCCTTAAGCAATGCAGATGATGGGTTCCCCTTTAATGGAGCCGTGGCTGGTGGCCATAACTGTGTCACTGTCACCTGAAATGGAGCCTGGTGAACCTCCGTGAACTTTATGTCCAGAGAGCTGTTTTGGGAGATGGGTCAGTTGGAGTAAAACACAGAACTCAGGAGTTGTAGAGCACTGGGGGGATGTGTGGGATAATGGATATCTGGGACAAGGCAAAGATCCTGGATTTCCTTCAAGTTGACTGATTGGTTGTCTCTTGCTGTGTCTCTTTCCTAGTCAGGTTATTGAGGCACGGTTTCTGCAATACCAGGATATCCACACAGGGGATGTGGTGCAGGTGAGCTTCTGAAGGACTGACACAGTACTGTGTGGCCATTATAGTTAGAACAATGATCTAGCTAATGTACATTTCCTCTGCCTAATATGTATAGTCAGCTTCTGATCCAGACTAGTGAGATGAAAGTGAGGGGGGGAAAAAAAACTTCTCCTTGCAGGACTCGATTAATGCAAAGTGGTATTTTTCCCATTTTGTTTAGGTTTTCTTTCATGATGCTGCCATTGCAATAAAACTTTAGCCACAGTCAGTCATTTATTCATGGCCATGAATACATTTTTAGAAAGACTTGAGTGAAAGAAACTAAAACTTGCCTTGCACTCAAAGTAAAAGTGCATGTATGGACCATCACAATCAGCTGATGGGCAGAAAGCTACTCAGTTATGACTGTTTTATGTCAGAATCATTACTGTATTGGCTATGGCTCTGGAAACAATTCTAGTTTGCTAGAGTCAAATTGGGATTTTGCAGAAGTAGCCTGTGTTTAAGGAAAAGAGGCTGTAAAACAACCTTATGTAATGTGTAAAAGTTAGTGGCTTGAACTGGTTGGGTGGAGTGTGGGTTGGGTTAAGATTTTATTTTTTGGAGGGTGATTAGATTTGGTGATAATAGGTGGTGCAGTGGGTTGTCTGTTTCCTACCTGCGCACGGTCTGTTTTTCATGATGAATTTACTTAGCCTTTTCCCTGTTCTGGCTTTTAGGGCAAAGTACTTGCATTGAAACCCATTGGGATGCAGGTGAAAGTGACTGATGGGATTAGGGGTCTTGTACCATCCATGCATCTTGCTGATGTGATCCTGAAGCAGCCTGAGAAGAAGTACAACATAGGAGATGAAGTCCAGTGTCGGGTGAGAGCTGCCAGGCTTTGCACTCTGTTGTTCTGAGTATTTAGCAGCTGGATTGATAGGACAATGGCAGGCATGCTTTTTGAACCCTCTTGTACTCCATTCTTGTAGGTGCTAGAGTGCAATCCTGGAGGAAAGAAGCTGATCCTTACTCTAAAGAAGAGTCTCGTCCAATCAAAGCTTCCAGTCCTCTCCAATTATGAAGATGCAAAACCAGGTCTGATCACACATGGCTTTGTGGTGTGCGCAAAGGAGTTTGGCTGCATTGTGAAGTTCTACAATGATGTCAAAGGTCTGGTACCCAAGCATGAGCTGAGCTCAGAACCCGTATCTTGTCCAGATAAAGTCTTCCACGATGGCCAGGTAATTAATGTACCTGTGTTGTGCCTTGTGTTTGAACGCAAAGGGAAATGTGCAGTTGAGTTGGCTCCAGCGTGGGTTTTCTCCTGGAGGAACCAGCTGCACCAAGAGACATTCACGTCCTTTTACTTTAATAGTTGTGCTGCATTTAAACAGATTAGGCTCGGAAAGGGGCAGCTCTTCTTTGAGCATTTCACAGAGCTGTTTTTGTTTCTAGGCTCTCTCTGTTCTGGTGTGCAGGAGACACCATGGTATGTGATACAGGGACTACACTTGGTTGAGTTACTGAGGTTGTAGTAGAAGTTTGGGGTTCTAGGCTGCAGTTTCTTTAAGGAAGTTAAGACTCTTACCTACAGAATCAGAAGGATGAGGTTTCCTGCCTCTGCGTTATTCTGATTTTTTTATGTTTGTTTCAAATTTTGCTTATCTTAAACCTTGCACTCTGGGAACCATGCTGTTCACCAAGTTCTGGTCTTTGTTGTGGGTAAGCTTATAGAGATTTCAGCCCTCTTTGTTATTTTTTCTGTCGCTTTTGTTTGTCTTTAATCCTCCTGTTTGGCTCTGCTAAGGAGAAGGGTAATTCTCTAGTCAGGTTTTCTGACTGCAAATCTGGAGGTCTGAATTTTATTTTCAGTTCTGCTACAGATTTGCCACGCACAGGTCACTTAATAATTATGTACTTCCATTTTCCATATGTATGATCCAAAGGACATTTGTCTCTGGCTGAACCTCTTAAGTTATAGTAACTAGCCTGCTGTCCTTAGGTGTGGGAGAAAAGTGTACTGTGTATGCATTTCCCTGTCTCATTTTGTAGGTGGTAGCACACTGCGGAGAGGGTCAACTGAATTAAACTTTTGTTTTATTTTTTTTTGCTGCAGGTTGTTAAAGTAATGGTCTTAAAATGTGAGCCCCAGCAGGAAAGACTCTTGTTGTCCTTCAGGTTATCAAGCAAGCCTGCCCCAGAGGACAAAAAGGAATGTACTCCAAAGAAGAGACAGGAAGTGAAATACCAAATAGGAGAGGTATTGAATTCAATGACTGCACCCTTTTTTGCCTTTTCCTACTTTTTTTCCAAACAATTGGTATCACTTTGAACAACGTTGTTTGAAGAAAAGCTGTTGGTGGTCAGGAACTAGCATTAAATGTCCATTTCTTATTGTGTGGTTGGCCTCCTGGATCAAAACCAGGATCTCTGTTGTCAGAGGTCAGGATAAAGGAGTCCCAGCACAGTCATTCTGGAGGTACCAATTAGTGCTCCTACTCCTAGGTGGAGTCTTCTTTCTTCTGGATGCTGCTGGTGTTCTCACTCCAAAAGTAGCTGCTTTTGCTCACTGGAAAAAGATAACTTCAGAGAAATGTTTTGAAATGCTTCCCTGTTGTCTTTGGAATGAACACGGTTCCCAACACCCTGCAGATATTGCTAATGCAGGAACAGGACAGTTCTAATCTTGTTTAAATTATTCCCTTCACCCTTCAAGTAGAAAGCTACGATCAAGAGAACGCTCTTGATTTTTCTGGGAGCTGAGTTACTTTTATTTTACTATCAATGTTGGCGTGCTTTTTAGGCTCAGCCACGCTGATGTGAGATTTTCTCATGCATAGCTGTCAGAGGCCGTGCAGCACAGCATTTGCTACCCTGTGCATCAAAAGGGATGACTTCAAAGACACTTGGGATTTTATATCATTGTATTTGTTCTCTTTTTAGATGGTTGATGTGAAAGTCTTGAAGAAGAAACATAATGGGCTAGAGGTTTCTATCTTAGAAGATGAAGGCACTGTGATAGCCTGGATTCCCACAATGCACCTCTCTGACTTCGTTGTGAACTGCAAGCTTCTGTGGCATTGTCTTCAAGAGGGAGATGTCCTGCCCAGAGTTATGTGCCTAAGTGACAAGGGAGAGCATATCGTATCCTTTGCCACCTCAACCAGTCAGACAAATCAGAGGGAAGGAGATATCTCTCAGGAATCCGTAGTGTCTGCAACAAAAGGAAGATACGCTAGTTAGTGTATTGAAGTGGAAGTGCCTGTCAAGCTAGCAGTGCTTCAAAGAGTCATTATAACTTGCTTATGTTAAAAGTGAGGCTCAGCTGCTGCTAGAATCCCATCAGAACCAAGACTTGGTTGTGAATTGACTGGTCTTCCCAACCAGCTTCTGAGCTGTTAATCATATCACAAGCTTAGCTAAAATCTTGCTGGTTTAATACCAAAAATCAGAGCTGAAATATTAGAAAGTTGATATTTCTGCTAGTGTGAAGCATGTATCTTTAATGTTGAGCCACTTAAGAGACATTGATTGCTAAATTTTAGCGTAGAGAGATCAAGAACGAAATTGGGATTGCAGGATTTTGAGCTCCTGTACTGTGTAACCTGCAAAAAGTGCTCTAGCCCAATGGTTAGCAGCACTGATTTGGTTGGCATCAGGCTCCTTTCATTCATCTTTTCCTGTTTTTCCTAACTGGTTGTTCAGACCTTGAGCAGAAAGTCTGCAGTGATTTCTGCTGTACAGGAGGAGCAAGTTGTGCGAAGTTTCTCTGAAATCCAGCCTGGGATGCTGTTGACTGGTTACGTGAGGAATGTGATGCCCTTTGGAGTGTTTGTGGAGTTCCCTTTTGGTGTGACAGGACTGGCACCCAAAGTGGTAAGCAATGCATTCGCTTCAGTAAACAGCATGTGTGTAATCAGGCATGCTCGAAACGTGGCTTTTAGCGAAAGAACAATAACAGGGAGGGAACAGTAGGGCTGTGGATCCAGCATTCGCACACCTTCCTCCAGTAGGGTAAAAGCTGCTTTTAGGTCTGTGTTTTAAATCATTTCTGAAATGAAACAAAGGACTTTATTCAAGTGAGCTTAAGCTTCCATAAGGATTTCATGTGACTGAAGTAATTAATTTTAATTGATGGCTTTTTTGTTAGTCTTTGTTAATTTCTCTTATGCATTTTCATGAAGTCTTAACTCAAACACTTCTGCACAGCACTGCAGGTGGTTGCTAGTTGGCATCTGTGCTCAGTAACCCTTGCCCCTTTGTTTCCTTTGCACAGAGCATGAGTGACAAGTTTGTGACAGACACCAAGGACCACTTTGTGGTGGGACAGACCGTGATTGCGAAGGTGATGAGCATTGATGAGGAGAAGCAGCGTGTGCTCCTCAATCTGAAGGTGTCAGAGTGCAGCTCAGGCGATTCTGCTGCGGAGAGCTTTGCCCTGCTGAATCAATATTTCAAGGAGATGAAAGAAATCAGGAACTTGTTGAGAAGAAGAGGTAAAAGATTGCACGTGTTCTGCTAAAGGGTGTCGTGTCACAAAAAAGAGTCTCTAGAGCCCCTGGGAAAAAAACATTTTCAAAAAGGGAACACTGTTTTCTTTTAAGTGAAAGAAAAGTCAGTTCAAGCAAAAACTTGGCTTCCGAGAGGACCTTGTTAGGAGAAGCTTGTGTGTGCGGTGTCTGCCATTGACAAGAAGGCTTTTTGCAGCTACAGCGGGAACAAGCCAAAGAAGCTGCTCTTTTCACTGAAGTCTGCTAGGCCTCTTACATTGATTTCAGGCTGAAGCTTAGAGATTTAAAAATAAGGGTATAAATAGACAAACTGTGAGGTCCATATACCAAAAGAGAAAGCGAAATATAATGGTACAAAAGGATGGGTTGCTTGAAGGGCCTGTGAAGGTGAAAATATGGAGGGCCAGGGTGAGATAGGATGTTCTGTGGACCAAAGCTGTTCTCCAGCCTTGGAGACATGTTTTTTGTGTGAATACTTGTAATTGCTTTATGAACCAATCTAAAACTTAATTGACTGAGACATGTGGCAGTAGTTCCACCATTTAATTATGTGTCACGTGAGGCATTGTCTCTTCCTGTTTGTTTTGAATCTGGCAATGATTAATTTTTAGTGCTCTGTGCCCTGGTATTTTAAGAGCCTTAGTCTGCAAACCTGATTTCTCTGGTCAGTAAACAGATGTTAAATTCCAGAGAGCTTCCAGACATAAGGGATGTTGGGCCAAGCCATGAAACCTATCTAATGTGCCAACAGAGGGGTAGGCATGTAGTTTTCCTGTTGTATGTGGGGTGGTTGTTTTTTTTCCTGAGTGGAAGTCCAGGAGGAGTTTATTTCTGAGTGCCTCAGTGAATTGCCACAAAGCACCAGTGAAGCAAAACAGGTTGCCCGATGTCCAAACCTGAATTTCCCCAAATGCCTGAAAAGAGAACGGTGATAAGCAATACAGGAGGCTCTCATTTGGTGTAAACTCATGTATTGGAAACAGGCACTTGACACCTGCCCTTGCTAATTACTTAGTTTAGGAAAAACAGCCCTGGTGATAGGCACATAAGAATCAGAATGTATGTCATGTCAATTTTCTTTACTCAAAAGTGATGGAAAGACAGAATACAACTGGAAGTGGCCTGAGTCAGTGCATCAATGTCATTTACTGTGACATTAGAAAGGCTGGGCAAGTCAGCTCTCCGATGGTAAAGCCGTGATCTTTTTTTCCCTGCTGCTTTCTGAAGAATAGTGCATCTGTTTAAAGTGAATGATGCTTTTGGAGGATTAAAATAATATAGGAGAAGACTTTGATTTAAGAAGAATTTTCTTACTTGCCTGTTATATACTGCAGGCAGCAGGTGCTCTTATTGCATTTAAGTAAATAGGACTAGCTTTGTATAGGACTATTATTTGTATGCATACTGTATTTGCTGGTAACTTATAACTGATGAGAAATTACTATTTCTACCTTCATGTAACAGTGCTTTTTAAACTATGACAGTGAAGGACACTAGCATTGTTTTTCCCTGGCAGTCAAGAATTCCTGCTATTCTTACGGTACAGAAATCCGCATTTGTGCGTGCTGTGATTATCAGGTTCTTTTTTATTGTTGGTATTTGGGCATGGGATGCCTGATTACCACAGAGGGATTTTTTTCAACCACCCTGCACCTTAGCCAGGATCTGCTTAACCAGAAAGTACAAGGATAATTATGCTGGCTCTCAAGTGCTTGTGATAACCCAAACCTAGTACTCACATGAGGATGAGTTTGTACAAATAGATTTGCCTACTTGTATTACAGGTTTGCTGAACGAGTCCTCCAGCAAAGGTTTTCTCACATACTGTTTTCTGGTGTGAGGAATACTGGATATATTGCAGATTATTTTTGACCAAATTATAACTTTGCCTCTTTTAGGTCTTTTTATATCCAGTAGTGTTTAATGTTTTGCTTCCTATAATTGTGTTTTTAGTATTAATCCATTTTGCTTTCACCTTTTTCTATATGCAGTGCTGTGTGCCAGTATTTCTGTAAGACTGGAAAATGTTCTCTCCAAAGTTATCAGATCCTTGGTGGCACAAAAGTGTTTCTACTTTGCTTAAATCTTAGAATTTACTTTGTATTTCTACAGATTCAGGAGACTAAACTTTGTTTTCCATTATGAAGGTGGATATAAATGCTTGTTCATGCACTCTTGAGCAAATGTGAAGGCTGTCTTTGTTTTGCAAACAAACAACATAGGTAAAACTGGCTTCCCACTTTCTCTTCCCTTTATCTAGGGGAGCCCAGCGTGGCCCGAGGCCTTTGTGAGTTGGTGCCTGGGAAGGAGCTGCAGCTGGTCGTGCAGGATGTGAAGGAGGATGGCTCAGCACTGTTCAGTGGCAGCTGTGTCACAGGCTTGACTGTAACAGCCACTCGCTACCATTTGGGAGGTGAGGGTCTTGTCTTTCCTTGCTTTGGTTTTCACTTTTGTACTTTGAAACCTCTGTTCTGAAATGAATTCTGCTGATGAGGAACTAACCTGTGAAGAGTCTGATCGGAGTAGGAGTGGGCTTGAAGTGTGGCTTAGTTTCCTAATGTGTTGCTGACCCATTTGCATCATTTGGAACATACCATTTAAACCTGCCTGTGCCTCTGTTACTCCATCTGTAAACCTGGCCTAATCCTGCCTTGTATCTTGGGCATCTTCTAAGGTCTAGTTTGTGCTCTGAGATCCTTATTTGAAGCATACTGTATATAGACAAAGTACTAATACAAGCTCCAGCTTTCTTGTTGTTCTTTTTTCTTTTTTTCTTACTTTAGAAATATATTCTGTGGAGTATGCTCTATTTGAAATGGATGTTAATTTTTCTTTTAAATCACTGTGACTTTGAAACAGGACTGCAATTCCGTACTTTGCAATTCAAAAATTAAAGCAGGAAAGTGCCATATTATGCAGAACCAAACAAGTACATTCAGAGATAATGAATAAACCAATGAAACAAATATAAACTGCTGACTTCATCAGGAGTAATATTGCAGCACTTCTGTGTTCAGAAGAGTTTCTTTGTTTCCTCAGCAACAGATAGACTGATGATGGGTTTGTGCAAATGTTAGCATACTGTTTTCAAAACCTATGTTATCTTGAATTTGTGTTTAGTCGGCCTTGTCTGCGTTATTTAAGAGTTGCCTCTTCAAAAACATCAATTTAGTTTTTCTGTGAAAGCATCAAACTCTTTTTGCAAATGAAAAAGCCGCTCATTTTTTTTTCCTCCTTGCCATTAATGTTGGAGGAATCTGTTTTTTTCTTAAAGAGACTTACTATATGTTTGGTACTAAGTTGACTTTGTTACAGTAACTTCGCTACAATTAGTAATTAAACAGCTTTTTATCACCATGGTCTTCAGGTGTGACTATCTGTCACGTGCGACTAGCTCAGTTGCTCAAAATTCTCCACTGTCATCAGGAGATAATGTCCTTTTTTCATTTTTAGACAAAAATATTGTTCCTGGTGAGAAAACCAAGGCATTGGTTCTTCATGTGGATGCCCTCACATCCAGGGTGTATGTTTCTCTTCAGGAAGAACTGTTAAAACAAAGACCCAAGCAAGTATGTGTCCAGTTTTTGGATTTGTATGTTTCTGTTCATCTAGCAAACTCCAGGCAATTAATGAATTTTGAGGGGGGACTGTTTCCTCCTTTAGAATTGTGGGAGGCGGAGTGGAGGGAATCAAAATCTCAGCAGGAGAAGTCACTCTCTCCATTTCTGTCTGTCTAGCGGTTCACAGAGAACTCCCAGCACTCTGCCATCGTGCAGCATGTAGCAGAAGAGTTTGCCATCGTGTCTTTGTTGGAAACAGGCCATCTGGCAGCTATCCCCATAGCCTCTCACTTCAATGACACCTTCCGCTTTGACTCAGAAAAACTGAAGGTGGGACAAACAATCTCTGCAACCTTAAAAGTAGTGAAGGTGAATGACCATGGAGTCTTATTAGCAGTACAAGGCCCAGCAAAGAAGAATGTTTTTGTGAGGGTTCGGAAAGAATCTGAGACAGCATTAGAAGAGATGCTTGCTCCTGTGGAACACTCGCTTTCCCTGGGGGATATTGTTACTGGTACTGTTAAATCCATCAAACCAACCCATGTCACAGTTGCTATTGATGACAAGCTGACAGGTTCAATCCATGCATCCCGGATTCTGGACGAAGTGCCCATAGGTTCTTTTCCAACATATACTCTGAAAGCTGGACAGAAGGTGACTGCCCGAGTCATTGGAGGCAGAGATGTGAATACTCACAGGTGGGAAAACATGCTCATAACATTATTTCTTGGGGATTGCCGGGGTGAAACAGTTACTCAATTCAGATGATCTAAGCTGCTCCCTCTGTCACCACATACTGTTACAGTTATCCTTGCTGGAGCAGTTGAGGCCTGAGGAAGTCTGCTATTATATTCTATCTGAGATCCATGTTTCAGTGAATTAGCTCTGTACCTATGTCGCTGTATTTATCTTGAGTATAGATTGCAAGAAAAAAAGATGTCTAAACTCTTAAGGTCCAGAGGAAGTCTTAAATGCAAGCAGGATTTGTCCCTAGGTGATAAATTTGCCAGAGTGTTTTAGGCACTTGAATTGCCACTGAAATAGTACTAGGAAGAACTGGAACTTGAAGACTTCCGTTGTTTTAGAGGGCTTACCCCTGTTTTTTTTGCCAATGCAGGGGGATTACAGGTGACTGGGGCCTGGGGAGATCATGAGAAACATTGATCCTTTTCCTGTTCTTTCAGGTACCTGCCCATCACCCATCCACACTTCACACAGTCCATTCCAGAGCTCAGCATTCGACCAAGGTAAGTGTTAGCCTCTGTGCTGTCTGCAGATGCTTCAGAGACCTTGTATCCTTGTAGCTTCCCACCCATTTGTGCAGCAGCTGACCATAAGCAGGGAGCTCCACGTGTGCAAGTGTGGCAAGGCCTCTTATTCCCTCTTTCACGCTAATGTGGGTCTGGGAGCTGTGTTAAACCTCACAGTGCTCTCCTGGCATGTGGTTTCTTTTGAATGCTGCACCTGGGGAGGAATAACCCCATGTACCAGTACGGGTTCGGGGCTGATCTGCTGGAGAGCAGTTCTGTGGAAAGAGACCTGGGAGTCCTGGTGGACAACAGGATGACCATGAGCCAGCAATGTGCCCTTGTGGCCAAGAAGGCAAATGGCATCCTGGGGTGCATAAAGAAAGAATGTGGCCAGCAAGTCGAGGGAGGTCGTCCTCCCCCTCTACTCTGCCCTGGTGAGGCTGCATCTGGAGTACTGTGCCCAATTCTGGGCTCCCCGGTTGAAGAAGGACAGGGAACTGCTGCAGAGGGTACAGTAAAGGGCTACCAAGATGATTAGGGGACTGGAACGCCTCTCTTATGAAGAAAGGCTGAGGGATTTGGGTCTCTTAAGTCTGGAAAAAAGACGGATGAGGGGGGCCTTATCAACACTTATAAATACTTAAAGGGTGGGTGTCAGGAGGATGGGGCCAGGATCTTTTCAGTGGTGCCCAGCAACAGGACAAGAGGTAATGGGCACAAACTTGAGCATCGGAAGCTCTGTCTAAACATGAGCAGGAACTTCTTTACTTTGAGGGTGGCAGAGCACTGGAACAGGCTGCCCAGAGAGGTGGTGGAGTCTCCAACTCTGGAGACATTCCAAACCCACCTGGACGCGTTCCTGTGCAACCTGCTCTGGGTGACCCTGCTCTGGCAGGGGGGTTGGACTAGATGATCTCCAGAGGTCCCTTCCAGCCCCTGTTATTCTGTGTGATTCTGTGAATGTCCTTTTGGCATCAGGTTCTGCCAGTGGGGATCCTGGTATGTCCCTTCATGTCAGAAGGATTCCCTCTTAAGCCCAGGGAAGAATTAATTCCCTGCAGAAGGATGCAGCTGGGGGGGGAAACGGTGATGAATATCACAAAGGCATTGTCGCAGTAGTGCTGTCTCACCATAATCTTTTGGGTTTCTAATGCCTATCTTCATCATTAGGACCAAAGCTGGCTTACTGATGTCCTCTCTCTTTGTTTGCAAACAGCGAAATAGAAGGGGAAGTCACAGAAATGCTGAACCTTAAAGAAGACAGTGCCCTCAAGAAACTTGAACTCTACAGCGTTGGACAGACAGTCACCTGTTTTGTGAAAAAGGTGAGATCAGAGTTTTCCTAAGACTCAGGGAGGCAGCAAGTTGGGGTGACCTCAGGGGCCTTAGTTCAAACCTAAACACTGACTTTACTGTGGTCTTCATTAACCGTGAGAGTGGACCATGTAAAGTGCAGTGTCTTAGGGGGAGAGTAGGAGAAGGATGTCACATTTTCTGTACTTGACAGAGTCGACCTGACTCATCCTCTTTGACATGACTGTTTGTTGCCAGCAGATGCTTCCCACCCTGTGCACTAGTAAAATGGCCTTTGAGAAATCACATATGTCACCAGCACAAAGTATGCTCACTGCTGATCCCCTGTGTGCACTTGCCTGTGAACCACAGCAGTGTTTATCCTTGTGAGAGTAGAAGCCAAATCACCATTTTTGCTTGGTGCAAGAGCCAAGACTGTCTTTCATGCCCTGTTCTTCCTAGCCTTAAAAATCAGTGAATTCACCAGGGAAGGTTTTTTTTTCCTGAGGTCTCATGTGGTCTTCTCTGGTTATTTGGTGTCTTCTCAGTATAACATCCTCAAAAACTGGCTGGAGGTAGAAGTCACCCCTGACATTCGAGGAAGAGTTCCTCAGCTGCTGCTGTCACTCAACACCAAGGTAAGGGGCCCTTACAGATAAGCTACGCAAAATCTTTTTCTGTGCACATGGCTGTAAGTAATGACTGCAGACACTTCTGACATGCATGTGAACTCATAATCTAGTGCTCTGCCCTTTAGGCATCGCTGCCCCTCACTGGCGAGCAAGTACTATGCCTGTAGCTAGTTCAGCTCAGGATAGCAGAGCCATTGCAGCAATGCTGAGCTATCAGTCAAGTGTATACATCAAAGGTGTGTATAGAAAGTGTAAAGCTTCATAGGAAAAGCACCAGTCAGAGTTGTGCAAAGCTTTTTTTTTTCTGGTAATAAGTGGAAATCTGTCTTTTCTTTCAGGTCTTAAAACATCCAGAAAAGAGCTTCAAAAATGGCCAGGCAATATCAGCTACAGTGACTGGAACAGATGTCACCGAAACAAACCTCTGCTTGTCACTCACAGGTATAGTGGAGTCTTACCAGCAGGACCCCACAGCATATGATGGGGTGGTGGGCCTGCACTGACCCCTCGAGGGAAGATGTTACACTCCAGAGCCAAGCTGTATCTCCCTGTAGGACAGAACTAACCCCCAGGACCCTGACCCAGTTGTAGCAGCATGGAAGGCAAGATTGGTCAGAGCTTTAGACTAAAGAATCATTTTCCTGCTGTCCCAGACTGAAGCTCTTCTCTTAGCCCTTATGAACGTATATTCCCTTCTGATCTCAGACGTGAGATAGTATATTTGTCATCATTTGTCAGTTATTCTGGATCCTGGAACTGTGCAACTAGGGGACCTTATCTGGGCTACCAAGGCAAATGTTGCTGTGAACTGAGAGAGTGCATAGGTTGCACCTTGCCAAAAACTGGTGGGTTTGATTTGTAACTAGGCAACTAAAATCAGCTTCACTGACTCATTACAGCTGCTGATTTGGTTGCATACTTTTGGAGTGTTATGAAGGCCTCTCCCTCCTTCACTTTTTCCAGGAATTCAGTCACTGGAGCAGGGCACCATCACTGTAGGCATGGTAACAAATGTGACTCCACACGTTGGTTTGACCATGGCGCTGCCAGGTGGGAAGACTGGCAGAGTCAGCATCTTTCACCTGAATGATACTTATACAGAGAATCCTCTGGGTGACTTCAAAGTTGGCAGGATTGTCAGGTTAGTAATTGTCTGTCTTGTTCCCTGAAGCTGCGAGGCTTAGAAATATCCCCGTTTGGTGACAGGCTTTTTACTGCTATAAGGTGATGCCAGACCTGTAAGGTTCAGCCTGTAGCTAAGAAGTAATGCTGACTTATGACCTTATATGCGTTTGGGTGAAAGTCTTGAATTTTCCATGTATGAAGAAGCACCTTTTCAGCTGCCTTCTTGGACTGTGCTTTGAGAGTAGCTACTCTCTTAGCTAAGGTGCTGATGGGACTGAGGGAAGCCAGTTATCCCAGCTCTGCTCTGGTTCTGTGGGCTGTTTGGCAAGTCAGTTGTCTTTACATTTGTAGTGCGCAAGTAATTGCATTTCCCTACTTCACAGACTTGTTGGGAATGTAGGAGAGTGCCACAGGCCAAGTGATTCAGTTGTAACAATCTCTTTGGCAGAACAGTCTTTTGTACTAGCAGTAGAGACTGGGTAAAGCAAGTAGGTATGTTTCAAAAAGCTCTTTAGCTGGTTTCATGAACTGTTGTGTTAGACAACTGGTTTGTGTTAGACAGCAAGTGCTCCAAGGGACAGAGTGGTTTGTTTCCTTTAGGACTTCATTCTGATAGTGAAAATATCTATTTTCTACCTGTGGTTTTTTTAATCAGGTAAAAAAGCTTTCTGTTTTCTCCCCTTACTCTGCCATGCAGGTGCTACATCCTCTCCAATAAGAATGGCAAAATCCAGTTATCTCTCCGGCAGTCCCGGTATGTGTCTTCCCTCCAAACTGTTGATCTCCAACTAGTGAAGAAAAGGATAGTGAAATACAGTAACTGTTGGTTTGGGCAGATCAGTGTGAAGTCTTCAAAGGACAAGGACTACATTTTTTTTTTAATTTTTTTTTTAAGGGATGAGAGTTCCTACTTCAGAAAGATTTTCCTGTGTATTGACAAACATGGAGGTATCTGCCACTTAGTGTAGAGCTGATCGAGTGTTTATCATAGCTTCTAGACCTGACTTAATTTTTTTTGTCTGGTTATTTGGGAAGAAAGGGAAAGTTCCACCATTGAATTTGCAATACGAGCATGTTACTTTTCAATGTTCAGCTGCATTTTAAACATTTTAATTAAATAGCAGACTTAGTCCTAAACGTCTCTTAAAACCAAACCTCTTGCTTTATCTTCTCTGTGGAGCAAAAATGCTTAAACCATGTGGAATGAAATATCTTAGAAATAAGTGGAAAAACCCCAAGGCACTTCTGTGCAATATTTCAGACACCATTTTACCCTCCTTATTTTCTTAGTGTCAGAGGAAGCCAGGCTGATCTGTTTTGTTTGTCTTTGTTTACAGCAGCATGTTTATTCTCTAATGCTATGTACAGTTTGTCAGAGATGCAGATAGTCCATTAGTACATTTCAATAAACTGAAGGGTGTCTCTGATCTGGTATGTTTTCCAGAAAGTACTAGCTGTTGTTAATACCGATGTCTCTTTTTGATAGCCAGAGCAGAATGTGGATTATTCAGATGAATGCTTTAACTTCTGACCTCTCTTTTCTTTTAGGCTAAACCCAAAGAGCAACAGCAAAGTAGAGGATGTTGAAATCACATGTATTAAGGATGTTAAAAAAGGCCAGCTAGTGAGAGGCTACGTGAAATCAATCACTCCATCAGGTGTATTCTTTGGGTGAGTAGCATAAGAAAATTATACTGGGAAAAGAGGGGTCTTGGAGAACTTATTTTGAATGTACAATTCTGGAATCTTGTTTTGTAATGCAATGTTGCAAAGTGAATTTCCTCCTGGGAATCGAGATGTTATTGCTGCTTTCTTGAGCCTGTGAAATTAAAGTACGTAGAGTTTGGGTGACGCTATATAGAACTGGTGGTACCACAGATATAGTCACTGCATTTTTTTTTTCTTTTCCCCTGCTATGGAATACTTATTTTTTTGTTTTCCTCCTCTTCTCAGCTTGTCCACTTCTCTTCTGAGCCGAATCTTGTTCCAGAATGTTTCCCCTTACTTTGTACAGAAACACTCCTTATATGAAAAGTACCTGCCTGAAGGAAAGCTGCTCACTGCGAAGGTGCTTGGGTAGGTCCCAACGTTCTTTAAAAGGGGCCATGAATTAATAAGGAGAAAATGGAAAGAGGGAGGATAAAAGCTGGGAATATTTGAAAGGCGTTCATATCTTTGCAGTCATTGTAAATGCTCGGATTTTTATTTTTTTTTCTCTTCTCTCCTGCTACTCCTGGCAATGCATCGCAGTGTAACAGAAAAACACATTGAGCTCTCTCTCCTGCCTGAGGACACTGGAATGCCGAGCGTCTTACCTGAATCCCTAGACCTACCACGATATGATGCAGAGGAAGAGAAAGGAGAGGCAGATGATAGGGAAAAGAGAGAAGAGCTTAAGATGAAGACAAAACGGAGAAGAGGAGACTCTGAAAGTGAGCAGGTATGGATGTGAGATTGTGCAGGACAGGCTAAAGGACTTTGTTGGCGCAAATACCGAAGGGACTAGGAGTATCCACTTGGGATCAGGCTGAGGAATTATAAAGAGTAGGGAAAAAAGATTAAATTGCATTTGAGATTCGCAAAGATCAGAAACTATTCCATTCGGGTAGGAGTTAATTGAATTAGCAGCCCAGTTGTGTTGCTTGCATGGCCCATCCTGTGGTCTCGGCATTGTATGTAGGTGAGCACGGGTTTATTCTCTGTTGTCTCTGTTATGTGAGAGAATAGTGGGGGATGCTGTGCCAGGGCACCACCCCCTCTCTGCTGTCAGGCTCTTTGTGATCAGAATTGCCTTTAAGATTCATCCCAGTTGCTGCTCTCCACCATCTACTCATTTCCCCTTGTTGCAGCAGGAAAAGCCAAAAAAAAAGAAGATCTGCCCAGCAGATGAAAATGACAGTGGAATTGAGGTATATTACCGGGAGGAGGAGGAGGATGACCAGGAGGAAGAGGCAGCTAAAAAGAAATCTAAGGTGAGAAGTTTGGAGGACCTGAGCCTGAAATGACTTTCCGGCCCTATTGAGATGTGTCAGTTTTGCTTGGATGACAACAAGTATCATTGCTGCAGATAGGAGTGACACAAACTGGTGTTTGGGTCGTCTGAAAATGGCTTGAGATGGATTGAGTTTAAATTACAGCAAAGGTGACCAGAGTTTAATGTTTTTGCTGGTGGGCTGTTTGCAAGTGTGAGAAGTCAATAGTACTGGCCAGAGAGAAGCCACAAGCAAATAGTAGTTGTCTGATCTCAGTGTAAAAATGTCAAATTAAAACCCAGGGGACTTCCTCCCTGTCTTCCTCCAAACAGATAAAGAAACATGGTGAAGCTCCCAGGCTGCAGGTTTCCATGGGTTTCACCTGGGATGAGGACATGAATGCAATGGAGATGCCTGCACTGAATCAGAAGGAAGAGAGCTCAGAAAGCGAGGAGGAGGAGGATCCACAGTCTAAGGTACTGTGTAGTAGTGTTGCCTGCACAGGAGACACCAAATGATGGCTGTAATGTGATGTCTCGGTATTTGCATGTCTATCTGCCCCATAGCAAAGCCTTTTAACCCAAGGGAACATCTCTGACAGCTAATATACAACTTCCTTAACAACTCTGAGCGGTGGGCTTAGCAGCAGATATCTCTGAAGCAGAGGAGAAAATGCCCTATTTCAGCATGGCTGCATGAAAATAGGGCTTCTCATGTTGACATGCGAAAAAAATCATTATTTAGTGTCAAACATTTTCATGAAAGTAAAATTTTTGTATTTGATGTCAGCTCTGTTTTTTACTTTAGAGTGTTGTAAATTTACAGGAAAAAAACATAGGTGAAAAACCTTTTCAAATTATAGTCCTCTATTTAGAAAAACACACACACACAAAAAATCTTCTTTTGTGCCATAATTTTTTAGAAGATTTTTTTTCCATTGTGAGCAATTCAGAAAAATGGGAAACAAGCTCATGAATTGCTTTCGTGTTTGCTCTTCAGGATTTCCCCCGTCCCTCAAAACTCAACCTCTGCAAAGGCCGTGCATGGCTGACACTTTGTTGTCCAAGGTAAAGCTGACTTGTGCAGAGAACTATGGCACTGTCAGGTCCCAATTTAGACCCGAGTCACCCCAGCGATCCAGTCACATACCCAACGCATGGACGATTTCTCCCCATGTATCCTGGATTTTTAGAGTGGATGGTGGTGGTGAGCACTGGCCCGGAGGGTAAAGATAGAAGAATGAGAGGGAGGGGTGAAGTTTGAATCCTGTAGCTGGGGTGAAAACTAGCAGAGTATTTGGTCCCTCAATGTATTTCATTAAAAGAAATGAGATTTCTACTGCTTTTCTTGGAGGTGTGAACTGTGCGTGAAGGGGTGGGGTTCTGTGTACCATTTTCCTCCTCTCTTAAACAACTGGCCTCATCTCTTCCTGTGAAAACTGCTTGGCCTTGGACGTACTGAGGTCTGGCTGTGCTTTAGCTGGGCCTGCCTGTTCTCACATGAAGTGACTGCATTTTCCTAGTCCTCCTTTTTTGCTCTTTCAGCTGAAGAAACAAACAAAGAAGGAGAAGGAACTGGAGAAGCAGAAGAAGGAGAAGGAGCTCTGCAAATTAGAGGCAGCTCTCATGGACCCCAGTCGACAGCCCCAGTCAGCAGATGACTTTGACCGCCTGGTGCTGAGCAGTCCCAACAGCTCTATCCTCTGGCTACAGTACATGGCTTTCCACCTCCAGGCTACTGAGATTGAGAAGGCCAGAGCTGTGGCAGAGCGAGCGCTTAAAACAATCTGCTTCAGGTAATTATGGGGCTCTGTCTTTCTTTGCCCCAAAGAATAAATCATGGTGGGGTAGTTGTGTGAGAAGAGTGCTGGTAGCCTCATCAGTGTGTGTGCGTGTGTGTGTGTGGAGCGGCAGTGTGTGTTTCAGTGACCTCAAAAGGATTAAATGGTAGCAATTGTCAGCTGTCCCTTTGAAGGTCTGGCCTGCGTCACCACAGTTGGCCTGCAGCTGACTTGCTGCAGCTCATGAGTGCAGTCACTCCTGAGTGCACGGACATACTTCTGAGCAGTCAGAAGGATTTGGAAGAGCATAACGCTGTCAGTGATGTTGTCCTTAAATCAAAACATGAAACAAACTGTAAAATTCATATTGCTTTTTCCATAGGGCTGCACCTTTGTGTATTAATCACTTCTACAGCATGATTAAGTATATTATGCTTTCTTGAATCATCCTTGTGGGTTTTTAATTACAAACAACAGTGATCAACAGTTGTAGTGTGAAACAACTGCTGTGCTGTGTTCCAGAAGTGATGTTTCAGTGAGCAGTACGCCCCTTTCCTTTGTCCTGCAGGCAGGCTACGAGTCAGTGAGTCTTTGTAGGGTGGTTTGCAAAAAGCTGATCAAGACTGGTAAAAGGTATTCTTGGTATTCTTGTTCACATCTGCTTTAAGGGAAGAACAGGAGAAGTTGAATGTCTGGGTAGCTCTGCTGAACTTGGAGAACATGTATGGTACTGAGGAGTCACTGATGAAGGTCTTTGAGAGAGCCGTTCAATACAACGAACCTCTGAAAGTCTTCCAGCATCTGTGTGACATCTATGCCAATTCTGAGAAGTACAAGGTAAGACAGCGCAAGCTGGTCCCGGGCACGTATCCCGTTCAGTTGTGCCAGTAAACTACCAATGCTGGCTGTATAAGCTTCCAGCCGTCAGATGTTAGGCCTGTCCTGTTCCTAACTGGGATTAATAGTTATTAACAGTGGACAAGGAACTATTGATACTTGCTTTTCTGTCATAAGTGCTTGGAAATACCTGGGCCAAGAGTAAGAGTTTTAAAGCTACAAGGCTTTATTATGAATCTGTGTGATCTAACCCAACTCTGCCCTTCCAGCAAGCGGAAGAATTGTACCACACAATGCTGAAGCGTTTCCGTCAGGAGAAATCTGTGTGGCTGAAATACGCCTCTTTCCTCCTGAAGCAAGGCCAGACTGAAGCTACACACAGGCTTTTGGAGCGTGCTCTCAAGGCTTTGCCTACCAAAGAACGTAAGCACTCTCTTCCTCATACCGTGTGTTGACAGGTCTCCAGTAGCTGGACTGCTCTCTGGTATCTCTGCCTGTGACAATGTTTGTAGTAAGTGAAAAATGTAACCAGTTGGTGCTGAACATGCTGCCCTTGACTCTCGGGGAGGGGAAATTTCAATCTGGAAGTCAATGCTAAATCTTAGAATCATAGAATCATAGAATTGCTGAGGTTGGAAGGGGCCTTTAAGATCATCGAGTCCAACCTTTAACCTACCCTGACAAAAGCCACTTCTAAACCATGTCCCTAAGTGCCCCATCTACCCTTTTTTTAAACACCTCCAGGGATGGTGAATCCACCACCTCCCTGGGCAGCCTATTCCAATGTTTAATAACCCTTTCAGTGAAAAAATGTTTCCTAATATTCAATCTAAACCTCCCCTGACATAACTTGAACCCGTTTCCTCTCGTCCTATCACTTGTCACCAGGGAGAAGAGGTCAGCCCCCATCTCTCTACAACCTCCTTTCAGGTAGTTGTAGAGGGTGATAAGGTCTCCCCTCAGTCTCCTCTTCTCCAGGCTAAACAACCCCAGCTCCCTCAGTCGTTCTTCATAAGGTTTGTCCTCCAGACCCCTCACCAGCTTTGTAGCCCTATCTTCCTGTAATAAAATTTGCTGCGACGGGCAAAAGCAAAGCACCCAGAGCAAAGGTGGCTTTGAGTCTTACAGCCCTCTAGAAGAGTTCAGTTAGTCCAGCCCCAAGTTTGTGGGGCTGCCCATGGATGCTGCAAGATGCATTTTGAATGTAAGAATAAACTTAGTCTCCTGCAGAGAGCTGAAATGGGAAGTGAACTGTGACCCTTCTCTCTCCTAATCTGATCCCACCTTGGTCCAGAACCACTTTACAACAGAGCCTTTTGTCTCTGGGTACAGATGGTGCTGTCTCTGTG
Source organism: Rissa tridactyla (assembly GCF_028500815.1). Taxonomy (NCBI): domain Eukaryota; kingdom Metazoa; phylum Chordata; class Aves; order Charadriiformes; family Laridae; genus Rissa; species Rissa tridactyla. Next base: position 59,236,048 of record NC_071471.1, read on the forward strand.
TAATTATCACTCATGTCTCTTCATAGGGAAGAGAGCTGCTGTGATACCCTAACATGTCATTACTTGTTACAGATGTGGATGTCATTTCAAGGTTTGCACAGCTAGAGTTCCGTTTTGGGGACCCAGAACATGCCAAAGCCCTCTTTGAGAGCACCCTTAGCACCTATCCCAAGCGGACAGACATCTGGTCCATCTACATGGACATCATGATCAAACATGGCAGCCAGAAGGAAGTACGGTGAGTTACACTACAGCAGGCTGGGAAGGGGCAGAATACAGTGCTTGTAGCAACACCTGAAAAGAGCAGAGGTACCCTGTAGCACGAGGTTGCATAGGGCTTCCTGGAGCAGAGCAAAAGTGAAAGAAAACCGAGGTGTGTGGAAATGCTTATCCTTGCCAGGCCAGAGGAGACTCCAAGGAGATCCATAGCGCAGAGGGGGGCTGGTTTGTCAGTAGTAGCCTGTATGACAGAAACTAGAGAACTTGCACTGAAGCTCATCTGTCCCTCTGGAGGGATTGCCTTATTGTATATGAAGGGTGAGACCAAGCCCTTGTGCGTCTTGTAACATAAACATAGAGAAACTTTTTTCTTTTTCCTTTTATTTTTCTTTTCTGAGAGTTGACAAAAGGAAGTCCGGCTTCCTGCACTATGTATCCAGCCACATCCACTTAGTGAACGCAGGGTCAAATACAGTGGCTAAATCTTAGCTTAAGCTGACTAGCAGCCTTAGAGTTCTGCAAGAAAATAGAAGGCTTCTACTTCAAGGTTTTGGCCAGTTGTCAGGAATCTCTTTCTTCAAGCACCAGCACTTCACAGCAGGTTGAATGTCTCCCTGGACATTCTGTGCTTTGTTCAAAGGCAGGATAGAGGGCTTGTATTGAGTGCTGTCACCAACACAGTGATCTGAATCACTTTGGTTTCTTGCAGGGACATCTTTGAGAGGGTCATACACCTGAGCTTGGCACCAAAGAAGATGAAGTTCTTCTTTAAACGCTACCTGGATTACGAGAAGAAATTTGGTACAGCAGAAAGTGTCCTGGCTGTTAAAAGAGCAGCACTTGAGTATGTGGAGACCAAGAGTTCCATTGCTGACACCTAAGTACGGTGCAAGTAAAAGCAGAGAGACTCAATTCTCCTGGCAGTGTGGGAACTGAGAGGTGTGGAATTCTGCCATGAGTATGCATGGACAGTGTTTTTCAGGGGAGTATTGGTCTATGGCCAAACCGAACTGGAAAAAACAATCAATCAAAGGAAAATATTTGATAAATGTTTGCAGCTTTGTTCCAGATGTTACAAATAATACTAGTCTGTTGATGACTTTGAAGACATGTTTTTAAATATAGACTGTTTTATAATCAATACAAACATCAGCCATACCTGTTCTGCTTCCCTGGGGAAACGGTGCGGTTATGACCCACTATTTTTAAGTACAGTGATGTCTTATATTTCTCTCTCTGTCAAGATGGCAGAGAAGACTCTCTTGTGTTTTGGCTGAGTTAACACTTTGAAAGATTTATCTCAAGTGCCTTTGTGCTCCTAGAAATTGGCAGAGCAACACAGAATTGTGGCATAGTTGAAGCTGGAAGAGACCTCTGCAGATCATCTGGTTCAAACTCCTGCTTAAAGCCAGGGTCAGCTAGACTAGATTACTCAGGACCACATCCAGTTTGGTTTCGATTTCTCCAAGGATGGAGACTCTACACCCTCTCTGGGCAACCTGTTCCAGTATTTGACCGTGTTCGCAGTAAAAAAAAAAAAAAAAAAAAAAAAAAAAAAGAAAAAAAAAAGTGTTTTCTTACATTTAAATGGAATGTCTTATATTTCAATTTGTGCCCATTTCCTCTCGTCCCATCACTGAGTCTGGCTCCACTTTTTACGTCCTTGTGTCAGGTATTTATACCTATGGAGAAGATCCACCCTGAGCTTTCTCCTCAGTCTGAGAGCTGCAGTTCTTTCAGCCTCTCCTTGTATGACAGATACTCCAGTCCCATAATCACTTTCCTGTCCCTCTGCTGGACTCGCTCCAGTAAGCCCGTATCTCTCCTGTACCAGGGAGCCCAGTACTTGATGTCTCACAACTGCAGAGCAGAGGGGAAGGGTGACCTCCCTCGATCTGCTGGTAATGCTCTTCCTAATGCAGCCCGGAATGCTCTTGTCCTCTTCAGATGAAAGGGCATATGCCTTTAAAGCCCACAGCATCCAGTTGTGATGGATTTCCTGATTGCTGCCATCTGTCATAACAAGTTGCCAGGGATTGATAGCAGAAAAAATAGTGATTTTCAGTGGTGGCTGTCTCTTAAGAGAGATCAGTGAAGTCAAAGGAAAAAAATGTGGGTTTTGTGATGAAAAAAAAATTCATCCCAATCTAACCTTCTGCTTGGAGAAAGCCGGGTATCTTGGGTACTTACATAGGCTCTGGCACTGGTGTCGATGCCTTATGACCCATATTCTTGTAACTCCTCCAGTAAGACGTGGATGTGATCATCCACATGTTTTACAGATGAAGAACTGAAGGCAAGGGGAAAAGTAGAGTGTGCAAACAGGTGTGATTATCCAACATAGACACTAGCAAGTGGGTGCCCAGCCTTGAAATGCCAAACTTGACGAGTCTTACTCGTTGTAGGTACTCTGAACTCAAACCCAGGGCTCTGCAGGACCCAGCTCTTCTGCCTCTGTGAATGCCTGGTGTTGGCGAGGCATTCAGCATTTAATTAATTCCCAAGTCCATTGGGATCCAGAAATAAGTCATTTCACTTCTTGCTCCCAGGGAGAGCAGGGTACTGTACTCCAATTTTTCTTAATGCTCGTCTAGAGGAAGAAGCTGCTTGCAACTTCCAGTAGCAGCTGCTGCTTTTCTTTAAGAACACAGCTGCAACAATGGTGGCTTTTTCTTTTGCATTAATTAGTTACATAATAGAATATGTAAATAAGCGTTGCAATAGAAACCAAGATCCCTTTCAGGTATTGTTTCTTCTTGACTACTGGGGCTATTACAGTCTCTACGGTAGTCAGCAGGGAAAATGAAAGACCTGTGTGTAATTCCCCATACTGGAGGAGCCTGGTTTGAACCCATCTCGCTGCTGGGAAGTGTGCCCTAACTGGCAATCTGTAGGCTGCTCTGCAATGGCGTTGGTTTTGGCTTCTGGAGGAAAAGCAGAGAGAGTGTGAGCTTGCAGCTTGCATGATCTGGCACGCCTGGAAGCTCGATTTCCCTCTTGGCGTTTTGGTGAGAAGCCTAGCCTGGTTGCTTGTGCTGGTGTGTAAAGCCACATCAGTTAATGTCCCTCACCTCAGCATTGTCACTGGGGAAGGATGAGTGATGGGGACACCAGGGATATTTGTGGGGGTGCTGGTGGGCTACAAGTGCCAGAAGCCCAGGGCTGTCTCAGTGAGGGCCATGCTTAGGGCGGCAGAGGAGAGGAGGACAAAAAAAAAAAATCCCTACAATTGCAAACAAGTATTTCTGAGTGCAGTGGCTTGTTGCGCTCCTCACTGTCAGCTGTCCACTCAAACATGCCTCTCCAACAAGAGCGAGGAAAAACGGACAAGCTGGACAAGCCCCTCGCCCATCCCAGCACATGGAAAGTGGCTGGAGTTAATGGAGAAGGGAGGTAAACAGAACAAAAGCTGGTTTGTGCTCATGGATTATTCTTGGGATAAACAAATCCATTCCCAAGCATTACGTGTCTTGCCCCTTTCCTTCAAAGGAGGGAAGGGGAGGAGAAGGAACTGGAGTGGAGGTGGTTCAAAGGAACAACTAGGACTATCAAGGAGGAAAGCAAGGGAAGTAATGGAAGTAAGAGGAACGCTGCTTTGTTTCAGCAAGTTACCGTGCATCTGCTGACCTGTGTGCGGGGGTGGCGTGCGTGTCTAAATGCTCACACTCCAGGGCCAATGAGAAGAAATGCAAATGAACTCGCTTTCATCTCAAGTTAATGCAATTTCATTTAACTTGCATCTGATCATTCCTGCAGATTAGTTGATGGTGATGCTGGGAGCCAAGCCTTCCCACAAATGCAAATCTGTAGAGAACCTGAAGAGGGATCCTGGGATTCCTTGCACCTTAAGCAGTGTTCCAGCCTCTTTAGGGGCGGGAATACCCTCCAGCTCTTTCTTGCAAGGGGACATACTTGTAAAAAGGTTTCTAAATATGTTGTCTATCCTCTGCTGCAATTGTGTATCCTGATGTACAAGATTTGGGCTACTCAACTGCAAGAATAACTAAAAAGCAGTGTTACTAACTTGTAACATATGATAATACCTTAAAACCTCACATTCTGGGGTCATCTGAATAGGAGAGGATCTGAAGGTTTAATACAAAGAAAAAATAAGTTTCCAGTCCTTGAGTTCAAAGAGAATGTTAAATTATGCCTTTTGTGCCCCCTGAAAAAAACCTCAGAAGGCAATGAAAAATAACTCTCATTTAATAATTTATTTCAAATCTCCTTGTGTGTAAGTCCCTCTTGAGTTCTGTGGGTTTGAGTCATTTTTTGAACAACTTAAGGCTTTTTGGTAAACAGCACAGTGTAAAAGGAAGTTGTACCTATGAAGAAAGAGTACGAGTAGAAAAACTAAACTTCATTGTCCTGCTGACTCTTGAAATAGTGTTGGGTGCGTAGGGCTGACCCCCGGGAGAAAAGGGACTGTGCAGTGCCAGAAAAGCAGCCTTGAAGCCATAGTCAGCACAGCGTCATGGCGAGGGCAGTAATTTTACACCTTTCTGGCTTTGCTTTCTCAAAGTATGGCTGAGTCCATAAAGGAGACCTTCTGCTGCAGGGATCACTTAAGGCAATGGAAAGAGCTTACGAAAATTCAGTGGCAGAAGGGTAGGGAGAGGGCTGCTTCCCCCCATCCCGTTCCTACTGTCCCTTGTCACTTTAGGGCTGCAGTCCCAGTGCAGCAGATCTCGGTGCATGTAATGTGGTCTTTTGGCTGGCAACATTCTCATCCCCTTTCCCTCGAAGAAAGATGCTTCATTAATACAGCTAACTAACTACAATTATATTGTATATATACTATATATATATGTGTGTGTGTATATATACATATATGTAAAACTAATTGTGGTTGAGGTCTTGCTGCAACTTGCAACCCAAACAAGCAGGACTCTCATCCGACGGTTGGATGAGAAATGCAATGAATGGCAGACAGTGGTGTGCCTCACTGCGGGTACTGCTTCCTCTCAGCCTCCACCGAGCCGCCTTGCCCAAAAGCTATTCTGCTGATGGTGCCATCTTCTGGGTTTATAAACTCATGGTTGCGACCATTTGGCGTCATTAGAGATGGCCAGGCACTTCAGTAAGAACAAAGGGAGTTTGGTGTTCTATCCGAATTCCAACATGGCAATTATAGTGTCTTTCTGAATACCGGGAATGTTGGTGATTCCTCCTGCCTTAGTCTCTCAGTTATTTGGTGTGCTGCTCTATTACTGACCCGTTCCTTCCCAGATACTATCGCAGCGCCTTTGCCACAGGATTTCACCCACTGCTTCCCTCTTTTCCCTGTGCTGTGAAGTCTGTAAAATGCTCTGGGACCTGCCTGCCTAACAGGCACCGCACAATTCCGTAAGAAGATACCAATATCATTAAAACGAGCAGGGGTGCGGGATGGCTGGGGCTAACCCTGCCATGTGGGAGACGTGTGGGACTGCAGGAGTCACGGTTAGAAACGTGCCCACCTCTTGCTCCCCAAGGCTTCTGCTGGTGCGTGAGATGGCAGGATGCACTGGCAGCCTGGAGGTAAGGTGTGCATCTGCTCTTTGCTCCCCTTGGGTCTCTGGGAGCAGCAACGAGACGGTTGTCTCCATGGGAGGGGTTCCCCAGCTTGGTGTATTGCTTATCAGTCTCTACCTTGAGGCTGTTGATCCCTGTTTACCCACTGAGAGAAGTAATCCTGCTGGGAGGAGTATTCCCAGTGAAGCCCTCAGCCGTGCACGGATACTGGTAGGCTTGCCAGGCAGTCTGGGGAACGGCTGCCAGCACCCATCTGTCTTAGGAAGCCAAAAAGAGCATTTCATGGCCTTCTGGGCTTGGCCCATTCCCTTCCACCCCTTTGGCCCATTTGTGGAGCCGACTGTAGAGGGGGAAGCCCTTGTTCTCCCGGTAGATGTAGACGCCCGTGATGGCATTCCACTGGGGGCTGGGCTGGACACCCTCCACTGGGAACTCCTGCACCAGCTCCTTCTCCTCTTTGTCCAGTGCCACAAAGCCAAAGAAGTGCTTCACGTTCTTGGCTGCCAGGATCCTGGAGTGGACCTCGGCCGTGCGTCGGAAGAGCTTGTCCTCATTGGAGCGGTACTGGGACCAGTAAGCCTCCTGCCGGTAGCTCAGCGGCGAGCAGCAGTGCTTCAGGCACTTGGTGAGGAAAACCAGGACTGCAACAATGCCGATGAGCAGCCAGCCAAAGAGCTGAGAGAGAAGAGAGAGGCTGCGTTAGGACACAGCAAGGTGGCCTTACCCATTCCGTGTGGCGCTCTGCCTGGTGTGCCTACCTGGGACTCGTATCTCAGCCTCCGCGTCACCTCGTCCCTGAACTTGGTGAGGTTTGCTGGCACATCTTTACAGGGGAACCTGGCCAGCACATCAGCCCCATAATCGGCTGGGAACTTGTCCAGGGAGGATGGCTTGACAAACTCGCTGAGGGCGCAGATGTAAGCTTCCCCACGCAGCAGCGAGATGACCGACCAGGTGACGGGCGCCACGGCTGCCCGGCCCATGATGGAGCCAAAGAGGAGGAAGGTGGCAGCGGCAGAGAAGTTCTTGATGCCGCGCTTGTGGCACTCGGCCACCAGGTTCCAGGTGTGGTTGTTCCATATGACGCCAATGAGAAAGAGGGCCAGGGCTGGGACGCCAATGGCGGCCAGCCCGTAGATGTAGTTGCGGGCAGGGGAGCAGGGGCAGTTGAAGGCCACGACTGAGAAGAGCTCCTCGCTCCCCACTGTGCCCAGGGCCACCAAGCCATTGAAGATCATCACATCTTTGCTCTTGAAGAACAAGGAGAGGAAGCGGAAGTTCTCGGCGATGAGGGCGGCCATCTCGTCCCAGGGTCAAGAGGAGGCGCGTACTGCAGTGAGAGGCCGTGCTGGCCCACCTCCCAGCAACGAGGGCCCCGCTGATGGGGGGTGAAATGGCCTTGGGCCGGCTGATGTCCAAAGGGCTGCTCCAGGAGCACAACACCGTCACTGCTGTCCCTTCCTCCTGCCTGGCGTCCCAGCCTCTGGAGCTGGTTGCTGATACCAGGGATACTTCAAAAGGGGACGAAGAAGGATTCAGGCTAAGCAGCAAGAGAAATCTCGGTCATTTCAGTTTCCCACTAACCCCTCCAAAAGCATTTCTACAGTGAAGATTACCAATGGGACAGCTGTTTCTGCCCCTGTCATTTGCACATTTGTCGCCTTTCCTTCTCTTTGGTTTTAGTCACCTCCCACAGAGCTGGTTACTGTCAGCGTCGCTGCCGGACACTCTCATCTCCCAAGCCTGCAACAAAGGAGGACACTGTGTTACTGGGGAAACTGGACCGGAGTGCTGGCGTTGGGATGCGTCCCTAGCCCGGCTGCTGACTCACGCCAGCCCAGGCACACCGGCACACGCATGCTGGTGCTGCGCTCCCTTGCAAGGGCTGTGGGTTTTACTCCCTCTTTATACCTGATGAGTTAATATTTAGTAATAGGCAAAGGTATGTCAGGGAGGCAGCAAGAGGTGCTGTGAGATGGCCTGGCAGGTTTGCGGGCAGGGAGATGGAGAGGACCGGGCAGGAGCAGCCTCTGTTGACAGGGGCGAGGGGATGCTCAGGGGCTGTTGCTACCCGCAAGAGAAGTTACTTTCTGGGAAATCCAAGTTTATCTTGATGACCCAGGATACAATCACCGCATGCCGACAGAGCTGGGTCAGCAATTACGTAGGAGTTTTTGCTAGGATTAGGTGTGGCGGGATGGTCTCTTTCTCTCCCACAGCTGGTTGACATAGCCATACTCGCTGTCCTGGCCCGCAGCCCTGGCTCAGCCTCTATGCACTGGCCTGAAATTGAGCCCCTCGACCTGCGTGCCTCGGTGCCAGAGGTGCCCATCACTGCCCTTCCCCTGCGCGGCTTCCTCCAGCACCAGTGTTGTACTGGGAGAAGGTTACACTGGGATGCCCATGCCACCAACAGGACTGCAGGCACTCAGGACCAAGCAGGGGCAAGCATGTGCCCTGAATTTTTTCCAGGACAGAGAAATAATTGGGGAGTGTATCCCATCCCCTCTGCAGTGATGCCCATTCCCCCATGCCACCTGTAAGCTGCATTTAATTAATTTCTTAGTTGACTTTCCATCTGCGCTGCATCCCCGCAGGGTTTCATCTCAGGAAGCCCCAAGCACCTTGGTAGCTCTGGGAGCCCATCATACATGTGATGAAACCTGCTGGGGTTTGCTGGAGACAGGAAGGACCTGGGCACCCAACTAACCATCTCCGGCAGCTTACAGCATCGGCACACATCCGGGGCTGCCGGGGAGCCCTGAACCCACAGCAGGGCTGCCCCCAAACCCACCCCGATGCTAGCATCTCCCAGCTGGGAGGAAGGCTTCCCTGGGCCATCGCCAGCTCCAGGGAAAAGGCTACAGGGACATTCATGCAGAGGAGACAAAGACACCTTAATCCTTGTGGTCTCTTGCTCATGCACTGTGCTTTAAATCACTCCTGTGCTTCGGTTCATCTGCTGCCCCAACAAATCCTGTTTTACCCCCTTTTTCTGTGGGGCAGCAGAGGGGAAAGGGGGCAGAAAGTTGTCCTCCATGCCCTGCTGTGTCTAACCCATGGCAATCCCTTGAAAGTCACGCTGTGGTATTGCTGACTTCAAATACAAGCAGCCCTTAATGTCTTCCTGCATCTTCCCAGTTTTCCATATGCAAAACTCCCTCGGCAAAGGAGACAGACCAGCCAAAAACTGCAGCCACGTGACGGGGAGCCAGGCCCCCAGCTCTGGCTGCCGCGCTTTGTGCTACCTCATGTTTGCAGCCAGACACTAAACCTGCAAACTTGTTCTAGTGCATGGGGTTCAAAACCCTGTTATTAGATGTTACCAGGAAAGAGCCCTGATAAACAAGGCCCTGTGACCTTCCTGACAGCGCCTGGCAACCAGCAAAGCAAAAATAAGAGGATATGGTAAAGGGGATATGCCGTTTTGGGGGGGTTGCCCTCTTCTACTTGGGGGTTATGGTGTCTATCTGGGAGAGAGAGGGGTGGGTGGGTGGGAGGCGAAGGGAAAAGGAGAAGTTGTTTCCAGCAGATCATTTTTTAGCAGCCTCTGTTAAAGTCTTCCCCCGAAACATGCGTGAAAGGAAGAAAAAATGAAGTCACTTACTTCAGAAGCTGTTGAAACCAGTTCTGGAGCCTTCTCAGCTCCTCGTGTGGTTTTTGCTCAGGCTCCAGCTGTGGGGGGGGTCTCGGCCGTGCATGGGGTTCTGCAGAAGAGGGGATGTGGCTGAGGCCGGGCTGATGGGCAAAGCGAAAACTGATGAAAACAGCGTTAAAGAGTTTGGCAGCTTCCTTTTTCAGTCTGCAACGTGCCCTTGGCTGTCGGCTTTTGGGAGGAGGGAGGAGGCTGTTCTCAGGCCCTGTGCTTGGGTGGGGCGAAGAGCAGGCGCTTGGCTTCTGCCGGGTGCAAGGCTGAGGGGTTGTGCCTTTGAAAAAAAAAAAAAAAAAAAAAAAAAAAGGAAAGGAAAGGCTGAGACTGAGTCACTGGAAAAAGCACATCGTCCTTTTTCGGCGCCACGATGCAGCTGTGCAACAGCTGGCCGGGACAGCCCAGGGTTTGCCTGGAGGACGGGAGCGACGGGGCACTTTGCTGGGGTGCAAAGGGGAAATTCTGGAGCCCCCTGGCCTGGGGGGTGCGTGCAGCCCCCATGGTCCCCAGGGGATGCAGTCATTCTGGTGGGACCCAGCTCAACCAAAGGTGGTACCCGAGCTGCGCAGGAGCCCGGAGCCACCTTAGGCAGGCAGGGGCAGCGTGGGAGAAGCCCTTGGTCCCATGTGAAGGGGCAGAAACTCCTGCTTTTGTGCATAGGAGCCGGCTGAGCCAGCGGGAAAGACACCAGCCTGGCTGGGTTTTTGGGAGAAGTAGGAACCCTCCATCACGAGTTCTGCTGGGTGGCCAGGTTTCGCTTGCCAGCGCCCGGGACCGAGCAGCGGGGCTGCTGCGGGGGGCGATGGAGGCTGAGCGGGGCCGGGGAATCCACGCGTGCGGGGCTGGGCACAGCCCGACATTTGGCGAGCGCGGTGCATTCCTGCCCGGCTCGGCTTTTCCGCTCGCTGCTTCCTCTGCAGAGCGATGCCTGCAAGGCAGCTGAACACGCCTCACTTTCTCCTTCTGTCTCTCCCTCCTCTTCGCCATCTGCCCCTCAGCTCCAGCTCTTGCCCAGCCTGTTGCGGAGGCCGGAGGCCCCCATCCTCCTTCCCCAGCCTCCTCGTCGCCGTGTCCCCAGGGTTAAGCTCAGCCCTCCCCAGAAGATGTCTTCAGCACAGGCAAATCTTCAGCAACACCCACGTTCTGCTCTGCCCAGAGCAAAGCTAAGCCGTTGGCAGTTCAGCCGGGATTTTTGGACCGAGTTCTCCTTCTTACCCCCAGATTTAGGGTCCTTGGGTGGGCTTTTGCAGCTCCCAGGAGTCCGGGTTGGTGCACCCCTTGGCATTCCCACACTTCTGTCCCCTCCTGCCCAGCGCCTGCTGGCTTGGCTGGGGACCCTGGGGCTCACTCCGTGCTCGGGGTGCTGCTGCTAACTGGGCTCAGGACCAGGACCCCAGCCCGGCTGAAATCCCAGGGCCATGTCAGGTTCCCTAGTGAGGGGTCTCCTCCTAAAGGCAATGAAAGATATCCCCAAGTTTTTGCATGGGGGCAAAACTCTGATCCGAAAAAATCTAAATTAAAAGTGGAAAAGCTTCTCTTTGCAAATGCACACTGGTTTTTCGGTATCTTAATGGCTGTGTCGCAGAGCTCGACAGCCCTGTGTGCTGCTCGCCTTTGTGGGGACTGAGCGTGCCTTTCTCGGTGAGCCATTAACAGCGCTGAACTGCAAATAATAGGAGTGGAAACCGCCTTTATCTTTCAGTCTCCTTTGCTTTGTAAATCAGGTTTTGTGCCTATTAATTTCTGGGCAGGTGCCTTAATTAAAGTTTGGGGTGTGAAGATTAATGATAAATCTGTGTCACGCTCCTTTCTCCTGGGAGTCAGCCAGATTCAGCCTGCCCTTGACTATGGGCTTGCTGAGGCGCTCTCACAGCAGTTCGGAGAATTTCCTCATCATTTTGGTCCTTTGTTCTCTTCTCCCCACAGCCTCTGTGGAGTTACACACCGATAATTAAGGTTTATGCAAACAACAGTCACCTCAGTTACCAGCCAGCTGTAATAAGTTGGTTTGAAGAAGAACGTGGTGGCAGAAATTTCAAGGGGATGAGCATTTCAAAAGGGATGTGACGGGGGTAATACTCATCTCTCAAAAGGGGTTTTCCTTCTGTGTATCGATAATAAAATCACGGCCACCGGGGAACGCTCTTCCGGACTGCGATTTCCATAGTCACCTTGAGGGCCTGCATCCCGTCATCCTCAGTTTCTATGGAAATGGGCAGCCACCTGGTATTGTGTAGGGTCAGCGGTACCTCCTCAGCTTCTGCTCCGAGGGCCAGGGCCATCCTGCTGCTGGCCACCACGCAGTGGCAAAACCCCGACCCGTGTGGCTTCAGCACCCTGGGCTTGGCCCAGAGGCTCCTCCGGTCCTTTTCATTGCATTGAAATAAAGAAACGCCAACAGCTTTTGTAAATGGCTTTTATAAATCCCCGTGCCTGAGCACAGAGCTCGCACAGTAAGCCTGAATTATTTATTTGGCTCCTTAAACAAACACCCAGGCAGGTTTTTAATATCAGTCTTTGTGTCAGGGAGGAATCCAGGTAAAACTGCAAGAGCGAACTGTCCTGCAGCAAATTCGTGGCAGGGGGCTGGCCTTGCCCCCACCCTCTGCGCTGCTGAGCGATAGCTGCGCTCCTTGTCTAGACATTTCCTTCAAGGAGCTCCTCTGTGGGCTCCTCGTTGAATGGTACCTGTGACACCAACCACGGCGTTCCCGACACGTGTAATGCAACTTGGGTTTGTCCCTTCACTAGGGAATTTGGGTCAAATTTATTTTAAAGCTTTTATTGACCTGGAAGCTGTGTGTGTCTGTGGGGGTGTAGCATGTGGAGGGGTAAAGGGGACACTTTTGAGCTTTCACAGCTTGCTGTGAGGAACTTTTAATACTGCCTAAACCCACATGTGCTGCCCGGTGCTGAGCACGTGGTAAAAGAAAGGAAGTTTTACAGATCTGGTAGTGTCTGCCTTGGCAACCGCCAACAGCACAAATCTGGTGCTTGGTGGTGTGGGACACACAGCACATCTGTCTGGCTGCCACACGGCGCCCTTCAGCATCCCCAGGGCTCGTCCATCACGGCCTTGAGGAGCCATCCCGCCTGGTACAAAACTCCTTGCCTGAGTTTCCAATGCTGTAGGATTGGATGTGGCAGCAGATGGGACTGTGCTGGCACCGCTGAGCCTTTTGGGTGCCTGTCCCCCTGCAGCCCCCGCGGTGCTGGCCCTCACCTCTGCCCGGCTCGATGCCCACCTGCCTGCCCACCCTGCAGCCCTCTCCCAAAAGCGCGGCTCTGCCACTGCGTAGCCCTGCATCCCCTCACACCCGGCTGTAGTAGGCAGCCATCTCCCTTCGGGGCGCAGGGGGGTGTGCGGGGGGCTGCTTTTCCCCTGCCCAGCCATTGCTACTGGGGATGACCGGTGGGTGGAGGTGCAGTGGGGGCTTGCATCTGTGCCAGCTCTTCAGAGCCGCGTTCATGGTGCCCTGGTCGGTGATGCCCAGGAGTTTCTCGGCAGCTTCCCCTGCATCCGCAGGGGCTTTCCTGGGTGGGTGGCAGCGAGTGGCTGCCAGGTCCATGCTCATGCCCTCGAAGAACTGCTGGATGCAGACCTTGGCAAAGCTCCTGGCATGCTCCGCACATGTCTCGTCGAACAGCTTGCGCTCGATGTCGATATAGTGGGACCAGTACCTGCTCTTCAGGAAGGCAGCTTGGGTGAAGCAGGGCCGGAGGGATCTGACCAAGAAAGCCAGCGTGGTCATCAGCAGCACAAAGCACCAGCCCAGAGCCTGCAGGGACGAGGGGGGAACCGGACCCGTCACGGGCAGGCAGAGCACGCGCCGGCACTTCCCACCAGCTGGCAGGAGCCCCCTGGGCTGCGAACGAGCCCGGCTCCACTTCAAGCTGTTTGACATTTGGCTGCGTTGGCATTGCAAAGCTGGACAAGGAGACCCTCCATACCATGTTAGCGCATCTGTACTGAAATTTTGTTCGATGCACCCACATAGGCAGCACCTCTCCGCTTCTCGCTGTGCGCGGCATCAGCAGGCAGTGACCATAAATAACACCGGACTGAATCCTGCACCCAGCCCTCGGTCCTGCCTCCCATATGGCCGTGCCTCACCTGGGTTTAGGATAGTCTGTGTCCTCTGACCCGCAGCTAACATCATTCCACATACTCCCTGTGTTTCTGCAGCTGCCTAACCCTTTTCTCGAGCTGTTGGACTCGGTAACATCTACCGTGGGTGAGCAGTGGTGACAGGCTCCCCTGTTAATGGGGTCTGACAGGAAGGGCGAGAGGAGGGCAGAGCCAGGACCGGTCTGTCTTGTTCACCATCGGTCTCGGCGCAGGCTGCCGCTGGGCTGTGCAGGCAGAGCTCGCGAGGGTGAACCCCACTGTAAATGCAGCCCCCTAAAAGAGCAGATGGGAAGGGGCATATCTGGGTGACGCCCCTTGTTTTGCAGCTCCCAGTGCTTCCAGGCAGCTGGGAACTGGGGTCTGCCCAGGAAAATCTGCTTTGTGTCTTTGTAGGAGTCCCTGTGCCTCCATTTCTCTTAAACTGGGAATAATAGTTCCTGTCTGCCCAAAGGAGGCTGGGGAGAGGAGCTGCTTTTAAACAGGGGTATGAGTGACCAGAGTGGGTCAGACTATCCTGCTTCCAACACGGCCAGAAGCAGAGGGCTGGAGAGGAACTAAGCACAGGACAAATGGCAAGTGGCACTTCTTCATTTGTGGTTCCCTGAGATGGTTAATAAACACACGCTGGCTGTTTCCAAGCAAGCGGCAGAGGCAAGTGGCATAGATGGTTATCAGCCCATTGCTTGCACACGTTATAATAAGCAACAAGAGCCACCACGGGCAACCGGTGGGTGATGGGAGGGGGTGACAGCCCACCAGCCAGGCGGTAACGTCCACATCAGCCCCTTCTGAACTGGCTCTAAATGAATCTCTGCGTACAGCTTGGCCGTGTATTTCTGCCCTGCAGCCCCAGGCTGCCCAGGCAGGAGGGGGGACCGAATTATCAGGATGACCTGCAGCTTCAGTCTGTGCACCATGCTGGAGGCGTAACTCTCTGGAGCCGAGTCTGAACACCTTCTTACCCCTGCAAAATCACCAGTCTCTACTCCTGCAGCTTGATTTCAAAAAGGAGATTCCCTTGAGGGAAGAGCTAAGGCTCGCAGTGCGAAACCCCAAGCCACCAGCAAGGGCACAGCCATGATGCCTCTTACCTGCGAGATGCAGCGCAGGTACCTGACGGCCACTTCATTGGCGATGAACTCCTGACCATCGTAGATCTCTTTGCAGGGGATACGGGCGAGGACCCGCTTCATCTCCCCTTGGGAGAGGCCGGGGTGGCTGGCGTTGCCCAGGGTCTCCACGGGCACCGAGGTGCAGAAGGCGCAGGTGATGCACTTGCCGTCCAGCAGTGTCACCGAGACCCAGACCGTCGGGGCGATCATGGCCCTCTGCGCCATGGAGCAGAACATGTAGCGCAGGACAGCCGGGTCCTTCCCTCGCTGGCCCTGGGGTCGCCTCCACTCCTCCGCCAGCATGGATATGTTGTTGTTCAGCACGAAGCCCAGCAGGAACAAGATGAAGGGGGGTACCAGGAGGATGCCCAGCCCGTAGGCCAGGTTGTAGTGTGGCAGGCAGGGGCAGTTGAAATCAAAGGCCGAGTACATCTGGGCGCTGGCGAGGGCCATAATCCCACAGATGCCATTCATGAAGGATTCCTGGTTGGACTGGAGGAACTGGAAGATCATCCGAAACTTGTCCATCTTCCCTTGATGTGATTCCTCCCCCCACTGGGGTCCAAGCTGTGGCCTCGGTTTACTTCATTCTTTCAGCTCCCCTCTTCAAAGATGGGCATCAACAACTCTCTGTGCGGTTCACTGATTCCTTTACACACCCTTACAGCCCCCATATTTAAAGCAGAAAATTAAAACATTTTTTTTTCCTGCTGATTTTGCTGCTTGCAAAAGTTCAGGGTTTGTTTCCTTCTGCTCTTCTTTGGGTCTGAGGGACCTGGGTTGTTTCTGGTTTGCTAAACCTGGCTTCGTTCTTCTCCGCATCCCCATTTCTGTGGTCTCCTGGTCACCGTTCCCCTTGGCTGGAGGGTGCAGGTGTTACCATGGCTATGCCCTCCCCAGAGCAATCTGTGCCCTGGGCAGAAGGGGGATTTGGCTGATCGTCCTCTGTCAGCCTGTTTGCAAATGCAGGAGGTGGGTGCTCCTCCCAGGACCGAACAGGATGCCCCACCTCTGCGGTGCTGGCACACACGGAAAAGCGGGATGCCAGAGCTTTCCCCCTCCCTCCATGTCAGCATCACCCCAGCAGTGAGTGCCTCGCTAACTAACGCAAGCGCCTCACAGGTCTGCCAGCCCCCTGATCTGTACCTGCTCCTGCTGCCCTGGGAAATTCCTTTTCTCTGTTTTATTCTGCAGAGGGAAGAGAAAAGGAAAGACAGAGGAAGGAGGGATAAAGCTCTTGCTGCTCTGGGATGTTGTCCTGGTACTGCAAGGTCTGTTATGGGCTCCCCTCCATCCTGCAAACATTCTCATTTCATACAGACTTACAAGACAACGCTTGCAGCTCCTTGGTTTTCACAGCCTTGTACCCTCGGGGCTTGCTGAAATGTCCTTCAAACCCTGGCTGACACAGCCTGGTGACATCCAGAGGCACTTAGTGCTTTTCCTGCCTTCAGGGATGGAGAAAAAACAGGTGGAGAAAGGAGAGAGGGCTGCAGGGATGGTGGCACAGAGGATGTACCCTGCTCTGCAGGCAGGTCCTGCTGAGAGCATCCGAGCCCTGGGAGCCTCTGCTTTCTCAGAAAGCACTCCCTGCCCAGCAGAGCTCTGAAGTTCAGGTTTTTCCCTGAGATTTCTTCTTTTTTACCCACTTTCAATGAGCATTTCTGAAGGGCTTGAGTGCACTTTGCTCTGAATGGCAGCTGTTCCTGAGTGCCAGAGGCTGAATGATGTTCTTGCAGCCGCCTTTTGTGGGTATAATCCCACTCCCCTGATAAATTTGGGATGTGCAGGAACTGGGAATACAGAATCACAGAATGCTAGGGGTTGGAAGGGACCTCTGGAGATCATCCAGTCCAACCCCCCTGCCAGAGCAGGGTCACCCAGAGCAGGTTGCACAGGAACGCGTCCACGTGGGTTTGGAATGTCTCCAGTGATGGAGACTCCACCACCTCTCTGGGCAGCCTGTTCCAGTGCTCTGTCACCCTCAAAGTAAAGAAGTTCCTGCTCATGTTTAGACAGAACTTCCTATGTTAAATTTTGTGCCCATTACCCCTTGTCCTGTCCCCGGGCACCACTGAAAAGATCCTGGCCCCATCCTCCTGACACCCACTCTTTAAGTATTTGTAAGCATTGATAAGATCCCCCCTCAGCCTTCTGTTATCCAGACTAAAAGGACCCAAGTCCCTCAGCCTTTCTTCATAAGAGAGGTGTTCTAGTCCCCTAATCATCTTTGTAGCCCATACAATGAGGGTGTGTAAATCCTGCCTGTGACCTTCCTGGCCCAAGGGCAGCCACTATCCCCTGAGGGACCATGTTTCCCAGAGGTACCAGACCGCCTGCAGGCATGGACTGTGCAGAACCCTTCCTGCCCGTCAGGCTGGGAGGTACCAGCAGTCCCGGGGGCTGAAGGTGCAATGGAGCTGCCACTCCTCTGAAGATCACTCAAATCCTGCTGGGAAGGTCAGAGCAAGGACTACCTGAGCCAGCAGTGTGCATCCATTTAGCAGGAGAGTCTGGGGCTGGGATTTGTCCATATGCCTTGACCTGAGGCTAAGATGTCTAAGGGCACGGTTCCCATGCATGGTGCAGGGAGGACTGAGCTAGCCGGGTGCTGGGCTGGCTGGTCCGTACAGCATGGGATTGCTGACAATTTAACCATGCCACTTTTCCTGGGTTTGTTAATTCAGTAGCAACACCAAGTGAACTGGGCTCAAGTGGACCTGAGTACCTGCATTGCCCTTCCCACTCTTTGCGCAGCACGAGCAGCCCAGGCAGGGCCAGGTCTCTGGTGGATGTGTCCTGGACGATGATGCTGGAATGCTCAGATGAGCTCGCTGTTGTCAGCTTTGCAGACCTTTCGGCTTTCTGGTGCAGAGATCCTGTGCGCATTTGCCAGCACAAAGCCAACCAGACAGACTCCTGGTTGACACTCCAGACAGACAAACCCCAGCTTGCCAGAAATGAGACAAACACTAACGAGGTGTGAAAGCTGTGGTTGGACCAGGCTTAGCTCCTACAGCACAAACCTATAAGATGTGGGTTGTGTTGTTGGTGCTTTCCTGCATCTATATTCCCAGTTCACAAAGCAGCTTTGACATACCAGGATGCTCCCTCAAGCCAGACAAAAGATGGGAGAATATTGGGACAAGTGGCCATAAAATAGCTTCTTGCAGTATTTACTACCTGCAAGGCATTCAGTTCCTCTGGTCCCGGCACCACCTCTGCTGTTGATGTGGGTGTCAAGATACATCTGACTGCCTGGGCACCATCGCAGCTGCATTAGTGGCTGTGAGACACGTCACCAAGGCAAGCTGTACATAGGTGGGTGGCATGCGGGAGATACTTTTCGCCAAGTTTTTGCAGTGCGTCAGTACAGAGGTAGGAAGCCAAACCAGGTGTTTGGACCATTAGTCAGTGCTGTGGCTTCTGACGTCTCCCCCCACACCAGCCCTGGGGCTTAGTTGATCATGTCAAGTTCACCCTGAGATGCCACCACAGAGGTGAGCACAAAGCACATGGGTAATACCTGGGCAGTCTTAGCTCTGCCTGCTGTGGAGAGGTTAATTGCATGATCTCATCAAACGGGAAGAGATTTGGCTGCATGAATACAGATGAGGCTTATTGTATTGCTAGCTAAGAGCTGAGGCTGGCTTCCCTGTTCACTTGGCAAGTGGCTTTTTGAAGGGCAGTTGACATCAAAGCCTGCATGAATCAACCTTGTAAAAAGCCGAGAGCTTTTTGATCTCTGGGAAAACTCTGCCTTTCATTAAATGTGAATGAGGGGTCTGAGCTTGCTTGGTGTACAGCACGGGCAGTGCTCATTGAGGCCAACAATAAGTCAGTGGGATTCAAAACAGAGCCTATAGAAGCCAACGCCTGGGTCTTTCTTTCTGTGTTGCCTTGTTAGAGAGGACCTTGTTTTGATGCGATTGTCAGCAGAAAGCTCACATCAACTGATTTGCAAGAGAAAGCAGAGTGAATGATTCCTCCCGCAATCCTGCCTGCTCATGCTTTGGAAGCCGGGTCCTGGGAGAGATGGTAGATGCCCAAGTCCCTTCCAGAGTGGGATCCTGCACCTGGATGCTAAGACAGACAGCAAGCCAGGGAGTCTTGGTTTGCGTGTGCCAGTCACTGTAGGATATAGAGAGGAGGAGGGACAGGAAAATGGCCACAATTCCCATCAGGAGAGTTTGGGAAGAGATTGGGAGAGTCGTCTTTGCTGTCAGCCCTGCTGTTTCACGGGCTCTTGCTAGGTGAGGACCCCTAAGCATGTCAGATATGCCTGTAGGTCAGACGTCAGACCAGCCCTGAGAGGCAAAGAGCTGCTGAAGGTTGTGAATGACCCTCTCTGCTCCCCCTCTCGGAGGAGGGTGCAGACTCCTAGCAGAGCTGATGGGAAGGGACCTCTGGAGATTGCCTGGTCCATTCTCCCTGCTCAAAGCATGATCACGGACACATCTAATTGGGTTGTGAATGTTAGTGCCACAATCTCTCTGGGCAGCCAGTTCCATCATCCTCAAAGTAGATAAGTCTATTCTTCTGTTTGAATGGAATTTCCTGCATTTTGGGTTTGTGCCTGTTGCCTCTTGTCCCGTCACGGGGTGACAAATACCATTTACCGCTATGGAGAAGAATTCTTCTCTGGCTTTGAAGGGGAATGCAGCATGGGACTCAGGGAGGCTGGGAGGGATGAGCACCCATGGCCCCATCCAACTGGAGGTACCCTGTGACGACTGACCCTCCCAGCAGCATGTGAGCCTTTGTAGACCTGAAAAAGACTATGGCAGCGCCCTTAAATCCTTTGGTTTTCTCCCTGCTGACACAGATAACAAAGCTGTTCCTCTTCCCCTTTTTTGCATTTCATATTTTGTGGCCACTCTGGGATGACTTAAAACCTGGGAACACGGAAAGCAGCATGCAAAGGGGAGCTGCAGACCTCTGCTCTGAGCTGGTTAGGAAAATAGCCAATTTGACTAGCGTGGAGTGGTGAGCCTGAAGTGAGTCTCAGCCTGAGATTTGTGATGTGTCCGATAAAAGTAAACCAGAGATGAAATCCAAAGTGCAATGCTGGTTTCAAGGGAGAGACCAGAAGGTCCCTGGACCTAAATAGCTCCTGATGGGAAGACCGCTGTGTTATTCCCAGCAGGCAAGGGCCACAGCTGGCTTTGTGCCCTCTCTGCGCATGTCTGGGGGAGCTCAGGGATGCAGCCACATCTGATTTTGTTATGCAAATAAGAAAAACTCTGCAGCCCATCCCTCTGCACCCCGCAGTCCCCATCCCAGCTGTCAGAGGGATGCAGCTGCCCACGGGTGGGCCATGGAGTTATATGGCCTCCCTGTGTTTTGCCAAGCATCTCCTCCCTCCCTGACCCTGTGTGCACACACTCCCTGGGGAGGAGATGACCCACTTCCCAGCAGCTCGATGAATTAATTGGAGGGATTAATGTGTGTTTTCAATTCAACCCCTCATTTTGGATTTAGTCACAAGGTGGTGGCAGGTTTCTTTGCCCCTTTCCCACCCTCTTCTTTCCTCCTGGAGGCCCTGCTTGCCCCATCTATGCATTCACGGCCAAGGAGAGGTTTCTTTTTCATGCCCACCCCCCTCCCTCCCCGTCCTCACAGCCCCTCCACCTTGTCTCCCTCACTCCCGGGGACAATGTGGGCATCAGTGTGAGCCTCAGCCTGGAGGAATAGATGTGTCTGTACTGGGTTAGTTTGCAGGAAAGAATTTAATGCATCCAAGCAGCAATGCTGGGCAGAAATATCAGTCAAACTGGCACCGTGGTTGGCATCATTTACAACAGGGGCTGGAAAAAGGCAGGTAAGAAAGTAATTAGCACTCGAGGCTCAGAGATAAGGTTACATTCAGTTTTGAACTGAGAATGGAAATGCCCAATAAGGTGATGCAAGGATGATCCTCTGGATAATTGGTTTGTACTAACGTCTAGCAGGAGGGTGTTTAAAATCTATGTTCAGACTTCTCAGGCAGAGCCAGTGGGTCCTTTCCATGGCCCAATGCCAGCGCGTGGAGCAGCCACCTGAATCCCAGCACAGTCCCGTGGCTCTGGATATTTTAAGCAAAGCCTTCATCACCTTTTCCTTCTGCAAATCCAATCCAATCTCCAAGGACACCAACCCAGAGGTATCTTCTATTAAATTTATGAGTTGCAGTGTGTTGCCATGTTTTGTTTTGAAAATGCATGGAAGTATTGACGGGTTGTTAGAGGGAGGCTGAACAGTTTGGCAGCTGGGCTGGGGGCAGCCAGAGCTCTCAGCAGATGGGAAGTTGTAGGAAGTGGCTTTGCCTTTTTGAGTAAACATGTTGGTGTGGTACTAAAAGAGTTGCAATTAAATCATTTCACTGCTAAGTCTCTGAACCAGGTTTCACTGAAGTGGGCAGGAGCTCCTCACACCGCTGGGAAGCTGCCGCTCCCGTTGGTTCACATACGCAGCCAGATGTTGCTGCCTTGGTTAAATGCTTCCTCAAGCCAGAAGGGTTTTATCACAGCTGTAAGGAGCTACAAACTCTTTAATATAAAAAAAAGCGCTACGCAGAGCCCTTGGTTGAGAAATGTCATTAACAGTGACTGAATCTGGGACCTTTGGATCTTCAGAGTGAGTTTATTTTGGATGTTTTGCTAGGCATGCCACGGAGCAGAGTCTTTGGGGTTGGGGTTTGGAGGAAGATGTGAGCACCACTGTCATCTATCTGCTGGTCCTTGCTTTGTGCAGGACAAAGCCCCTGTTACACATCAGTGTGCTGGGGGAATTTGGACCAGGTAGCGGGGCTGTCTGCCCAGGGCAGAGGGGATCTCTCTCGCCCCGGGGGATGCCTCTGGGTCACCTGGCTGACATCCAGGGGAGGTTTCTCATAGTACCACATTTTCAGAAGTTTATTCACCTGGTCCTGATCTGTGATGCCCCGGAGAAGATCTTCCTCTCCTTCAGCCCCCTCTCCCTCCCTAGGCAAGCTGAAGTTATGCAGTTTGATCTCTTGCTGCATACTTTCGAAGAAGTGGAGGATGCATTTGTGAGCAAAGAGCCGGCTGTGCTCACAGCAGGTTTCCTCAAAAATCTTTTGCTCGATGTCAATGTAGTTGCTCCAGTGACGTGCCTGCAGGAGGGTGGCCTGGTTGAAGCAAGGTCTGAGCCAGCGAGCGAGGAAAGCTGCTATGATAAGGATCAACAAAATGCTCCAGCCGAGTGCCTGGGTCATAAGAAATAAGCAGTGGAACAGGAGCAAGACAGGCACAAGGACAGGCTCGAGCTGTTTGCCTGTATTACCGAGACAGGGAATTCGTGTGGTTGGAGGGGAGATGTGGCATATCCGGACTCCTGTCCTTGACCTGTCCCTGAAGTCCAGCACCCCAAACTGCACTCAGAGCACCAGTGTAATCTCCTCCCAGGGAATA
This sequence comes from Rissa tridactyla, assembly GCF_028500815.1. Classification (NCBI taxonomy): domain Eukaryota; kingdom Metazoa; phylum Chordata; class Aves; order Charadriiformes; family Laridae; genus Rissa; species Rissa tridactyla. The sequence continues at coordinate 59,258,083 of NC_071471.1, forward strand.
CAGGACATTTATCTGTGCATCAATAGTTCAGGAGGATAACTATTTGCAAAGTTAGCCTGGAGCATGTGCTTTGAGCATGGGAGTGCGCCAGGAGAAAGGGATTTCAGTGCTCTCCTTTGGCGCTCACTTATCTCCGGTGAGATCTTCATCTGCCACCTACACTGGTCCGGGGCCCAGGAGCAGGGTGAAGACAGCCCAGACTACATGCAGCTCCCTTTGGTAAGAAGGAAGAGCTTGTTTTCAATGCTGTCCCACTGCTCCTCATCCCTGACCTGGCACTCCTGTACCAAGAGCCTGAAAGAGGGTAGATTTAGATTAGCTATTAGGAAGAAATTCTTTATTGTGAGAATAGTGAGACACTGGCACAGGTTGTCCAGAGAAGCTGGGAATGCCCTTCCCTGGAAGTGTTCAAGGCCAGGCTGCATGGGGCTTTGAGCAGCCTGGTCTAGTGGGAGGTGTCCCTGCCCATGGCAGGGGTTGGAACTAGGTGATCTTTAAGATCCCTTCCAACCTAAACCATTCTATGATTCTATGATTCTATGAAGAGCAGGGGCTGGCCAGGGCTCCACTCCCCATCGAGTCCTGTTCTCCTATAGCTCCTGATGGAGCTGCTTTTGTCTGTCTCAGCTTGCACTGTCCTTAGAACAGTGGGTCCTATCTGTGAGGTCAGCAGATAGAAAGGTCTTCTAACAATGGACAGGGCCTTAAGAGACGCCTATATTCCTTGGAACCTGCATTTTATTATCTGAGTTTAGAAGTTGCTGCTTCTTCTAGAAACAAAGTTCTGTTAATTAAACCATCCTTTATTTCCTCCCTTTTCCCTACCTGAGTGACTCTGGAGATTATCACTGAGGGTGGCAACATTTGGGGGCACAAAGAAGCAAAGAACAGCTGACCGTGGTGAAGCCATGACAAATTGAGGAAGAGCAGGACCAGATGACGTGTGCCCGGGCCCCTCACTGACACGGGGGGTTCTGCTGGCAGCGACCTACCTGGGACCAGCAGCGCAGGTACCTGGACACTGCCTTGCGGGACGTGTTGTTCCTCATGAGCTCGTCGTCCTTGCAGGGCACCTTGGCCAGCAGCTGCTGCGCCTGCACCGGGCTGGCATTGGCAAACCCCACAAACTTTTCAGGATCCACGGAGCCACTGAAAGCACAGATCAGGCATTTGCCATCCAGGAGGGTGACTATGATCCAGACGACAGGGGCAACCATGGCTCGCTGCATGATGGAAGAACACATGTACCTGGGGCAGGAGAGAGAGAAGTGAGAAGGTAAATGCTGGGAGGTTTCTCCCTGTCCACAGCCTTGATGGACGCAGGCTGCCCTATGCCAAGCAGCCCTTCAGGAGCCAGGGAGCTGACTCCCAGGACTGTCCAAAGCATTGCTCCATCCAATGCCTCTTCTGCTCTGGGGTCTCTTTGTTGGTGCTGCCTTCCAGTGAGATCTGTGCTGACGCGTGGCAGTGCTCTGCTTAGAAGAAAATTAATTACCGGGAAGATCAAAGCTATGGAGGCGAGACAGCTAAGCGGGAGGTGAAAGGAGGGATGCCACTCCTGGTGCAAGCCCTACCTGATGACAGCCAGGTCCTTCTTTCTGCGCCCCTGAGGTCGCCTCCACTCCTCCAGCATCACCAGGGACTGTCTGTTGAGGATGAGGCCGCAGAGGAAGAGGGCGACGGGGGGTACAAACATGATCCCCAAGCCATATGCCATGTTATACTGGGGCAGACAGGGGCAGCTGAAGTCAAAGCAGGTATACATCTTTACGCTAACCAGGGCTAACAGCCCACAGATCCCATTCATTACAGACTCCGAGTTGGACTGGAAGTACTGGAAGATCATCCGGAAACGGTCCATTGTGTTCTTTTAGCCAGGGGTACTCCTCCTGGGGAATCCCTGGGCTGCCTGACACAGCCTGTCTCCCTTCGCTCCTGCTTCTGCTGCCGTGGGGTGGGGGATGCAGCTCAGCCCACAGTCGGTCAGGGCAGGAGGATGGGGATGGAAGAGAGCTGCCGTGGTGGGGGCAAAAATGCTGGCACAGGGCATTCACAGGTCTGTCTCTCACCCAGTGCTTATCTTCCAGGGCAGCTGGTAGCTTTTCTAGGTGAGCAGGCGGATACAGCCTCCAGCAGCTGTTTTTTCCTCCCTGTTTTCAATTTTCAGGGCCATCCCATGTGCCAACCAGCGACAGCCTCTGGTAGTGCTGGGTCCCTCCCTCCCGGAGATACTGACTCTCAATGGAGAGCCATCTGTGGATGCCTGGGAGCTGCCCTCTCCGCTGATTGAGGGCTGTTGAGCGATTCATCATCCGGGAGAAACCAGGAGAGTGAAATGAGCTCATCTGAGTCACTGCTGCCACCCCATTTCTTTTCAGTGAAGCAGGTCCCCAGCCCCGAGCGGGGCAAGGGGGAGGCCGGGAGCACACGCCTGGCTCTGGGCACGACACATCACTGCGAGCTCAGATTTCCCTATGAAAATGGGCTGAAAGGACCAACCCTTCAGTCAGGAGGCTTTGAGAATCGATGCCTTTCAAAGCCTGGAATGGCACTTTGGGGCAAAGGCTACTCTTAGCTACACATCATACATGTACTGTGACATTTGTACCGTACCTGCATCCGTGTCCAAGGCCCTTGCACTGGGGCTCCTTCTTGGTCCCCATCAGAGGGCATGGTGCAATCAAAGCAGCTGGCTCATTTGTCCTATGGAACTGTATTATTGTCTTCTGTCCATTTTAAGTATCCCAGAGATCTTTTCCTCTCAAAAGTTTATTTTGCAGATAAATATAGCTCACTGCCACAAAAGGAAGCTCAGTTTTTTTATGATGTATGCAACACCATTTCCCTCTCCCCAGCTTTCATCTGAAAACATTTTCAGATTTCTTCTCAGCTCAGGTTTCCACACTTGTTCAGGAAAGGGGGGGGCAGAAATGGGTGTTACTTTTACCTATTTTGTTAGAAAAGGGAGGAACCACCTCCACCGAAGTACACTGGCTGCCAGCACTGAGGTTTCTGCCCACGCTGGCTCCTGTTGCAGGGCTGGTTGCCTTGGTGGGATCGCGCCGAAAGGGCGCAGGGGCAGGGGTACCTATCGTTGCTCAGGGGAACGTACAGCGGGGGTGCGACACACGCTGACTCGCAGGGCCCCAATGTCACCTCCTCCAATCCAAACAGCAACTCACACAATCACTTTAATGAAATACAGTTGCACCAACCATAATGTTTGTGTCCTCCTTTACCCGCGAGTGGAAATGACTGTTAATGTTCATCCATCAGCAATAAAAACCTGTGGCTAATCAGCTAATGTTTCCATTTTGCCATTATCAAAATCAGGACCTCTCCATTTTGCTGTTATAGGGCATCAGGGCCCCTGGTTGAACTCCACAGGTGGTTTTTAGCCAGGGTGCAGCCTGTCTCAGTTCCCAACTGCTTTAATGCTCGTTGGGTTTCTCATTTGACGGCTTGCATTTATGTGCTGACTTGGGTTCAGAAAGTGTTGTGCACTCTCTGTAAAACAATTACTTTAGAGAAATCATTTTCCCTTTCCAGCTCTCCTGTGCAAAAACAGAGTAAAGGCTAAATGGTCTCTCACACCTCAGGAAAATAAGATGTAAAAAGAGAAGAAAGTATCCTCTGGACAGCACAAGCTACAAGGGAATTTTACTCCTCCCAAATGCGATCGCCTGGTCTGGATACTAGAGGGCTGTAAAGGATGCCTCAGGGTAATTACTGCGCTCTGTTGTGATCTGGGACCTCACCAGTAACTCAGAGCTCAGACACGGAGTCGTTGAATCATAAAAGCAAGGGAATATTCCTTAATTTGTGGCAACATCAGGAGTTTCCTTCCTGGGGAAAGAAAGGACCCCTGAGGTAAGTAAATTGCTAGACAGGGGCAAATGTTCAAAATCATTCTCAAAACTAAGCACATTTGATTACTCAGTTCTTAGGGTGAAACAAAGAGGAAGCAAGGACTAAAATGACCTATGTCTTCTCCTCCAGCAAGGGGACCTGCCCCCAGGTCCCCGGTGGAGCAGTCACCCTTCTGAGCCTGCTGCGAGGCTGCCTGCGTCACTCCGGGGCTGCTGGACACAGGTACCATCCTCAGAGGAACACCATCCTCCTTCCTCAGCACAGCTTTTGGATGTCCGCGTTGGACAACCTTTTGCTTTTGACTCAGTACTGCAGAACACGGGGAGAGAGAGCGGAATGCCCTTCCCCGCTCCTTTATGGGAGTAAAATACCAGCCATAGGCTTTTTGCCTCGGATGATGGAGAGTGTGGTGGGTACAGCTCCCAGAAACCGTCAGCCTATAGGGGAGAGGCCCTTTTGGTGTGGCACAGCCATCAGTCCCTCTTGCTTTGGGGAAAGGATAATTAGATCACTAAAACTTGAGTCGGTCATTTAAAACAGGACAACTGCAGCAGAACGGTGTGGTCAGTTTTGCGCATGAGCCTGCGACGCTGGAGCAGCACTGATGCTGTGCGTGCAGCATTCGTGGCTTTGGAGGGTGTGTGTGTCCAGAGCAAGCCCTTATACATACATTTATTTGGGCAATGCAGAGCCGGCAGCGCAGGTCCTCGGTCTGTGCCCACAGCTCCATGCTCACCGTCGGGTCGGTCCCTGAAGGCAGAAGCGCTGCAGCTGTGCCAGTAGCCCTGCTTGCTCCCCGGCCTCCCCCAAACCCCAGCAATGAGTGAGCTGCTGGGGATATGAGTGGCTTTGTCACACCTTAATGTCCCTTTTCAGCGCTGGGACTGGACCCTCTTTCTTCCAAGAAAGCCGGTGTCCAGGAGCAGACACTTCACCCATCCCACAGCTTGCTCTGTTGGAAATAGGCCATTGGCACAAACACTTGTCCTGACAGCGGGGAAGGGACCGCAGGGCTCTGGCGGGAGCGCTCCTGGCCCGTGGTATGGGAGATGATGGGTTACCTCATTAGGAGCCATTTGCAGTTGTTTATAACTTTGACAAATTATTTAATTACCCAGACTGATTTTTTTCTGACCTGAACGTCTGCCTCAGGCAAAATATTTTTAGAAAACCGTTGCATGGGTTGGTCAGCTGCTCCTGAGATGATGTAAAGGCACAAAAAAAGGACTTATTTTCCCCTGTTAAAAATGGGGTGCTGTGCAACTGATCTGCAAAGGCACAGCAGCTCCGACACCTGCCCCAACAGTAGCCCACCCGCTCATGGTGGGTGCTGCAGTTGGGGTCCCCCCAGCAGCATCGCAGAAGCCTGAGTTATCACCTCACTCCTTTTTGAGCCTCTGTTGCTGGCCGTCGAGTTGCCCTGCAACCAACCGGGAATGCGGAACTGGCCCAACACATTCCCAGGCGGCAGGGGATGGCTATGAAATTAATTTAGCTCTGAATGCCTCTTCCTTCCTAATTTCTCGGCTCATTAATTGCCACACGGAGATGCCACCTCCATGCAGTGTCTGGTTAAAATGAGCACTGTATGGCCACAAGGAGCAGGTACCAAGCAATGTGTGTTCCTTGCCTCAGTTTCCCTCTGTGGGGGTAAGTGTGGATCCACATGGGCCTCCCCCGCTGGGTGCTGGGAGGATGAGTCAGTCACTGGTGAAACGTTGCATCCCTGTGGCATGAGAGCAGCTACACTCTCCCAGGTCACCATGGAAGGACTGTGGTCTGGTCTCTCTTTTTGGCACCTCTCAGCTCATGAATTGGAAAACCCCTTCCACTTGCCTGTGTTTATTCAGAGGACAGAGGTTAATGCTTTTTCAAGGCTTAGAGGCCATATGTCATCTTGAGTTTAAGTGAAGGCCATTAACACCATAAATCTTATGCCATCATAAGAAGACATCACAATTTGTGATAAGACATCACAAATCACCATACAACCTTTGCCAGCAACAGTGCCTGCAGACCAATGTCTTGTTTCTCTGTAGTTCACGTGGGCCTGTTGCTAACCCTCGGGCACACAGGTAGACACCCCTGAGAGCCTGTCTATACTGAAAATGAGCTTTATTTGTTGTGGATTGTTGTGGATGCCCCATCCCTGGAAGTGTTCAAGGCCAGGCTGGATGGGGCTTTGAGCAGCCTGGTCTAGAGAGAGGTGTCCCTGCCCATGGCAGGCGGTTGGAACTAGGTGATCTTTAAGGTCCCTTCCAACCCAAACCATTCTATGATCCTGTGATTCTATGATTCTATTAGCTTTTTCAGGCAGTCTGGGGACCAGAATCCCACTGGTATCCGAGGATACCTATCAAACCTAATATCCTTCTATGATAAGGTGACCCACTTAGTGGATGAGGGAAAAGCTGTGGATGTTATCTACTTGGATTTTTGCAAAGCTTTTGACACTGTTTCCCACAGCATTCTCCTGGAGAAACTGGCTGCTCATGGCCTGGACAGGTGTACTCTTCGCTGGGTAAAAAACTGGCTGGATGGCCATGCCCAGAGAGTGGTGGTAAATGGAGTTAAATCCAGTTGGTGTCCGGTCACAAGTGGTGTCCCCCAGGGCTCGGTGCTGGGGCCGGTTCTCTTTAATATCTTTATCAATGATCTGGATGAAGGGATCGAATGCACCCTCAGTAAGTTCGCAGATGACACTAAGCTGGGCGGGCGTGTTGATCTGCTTGAGGGTAGGTTGGCTCTGCAGAGGGATCTGGACAGGCTGGACCGATGGGCTGAGACCAATGGTATGAGGTTCAACAAGGCCAAGTGCCGGGTCCTGCACTTGGGTCACAACAACCCCATGCAGCGCTACAGGATTGGGGCAGAGTGGCTCGAAAGCAGCTTGACAGAAAAGGACCTGGGGGTGTTGGTTGACAGCCGGCTGAATATGATCCAGCAGTGTGCCCAGGTGGCCAAGAAGGCCAACAGCATCCTAGTCTGTATCAGGAATAGTATGGTGAGCCGGACTAGGGAAGTGATCATCCCCCTGTACTCGGCACTGGTGAGGCCCCACCTCGAGTACTGCGTTCAGTTTTGGGCCCCTCGCTACAAGAGGGACATTGAGGTGTTGGAGCATGTCCAGAGAAGGGCTACAAAGCTGGTGAGGGGTCTGGAGGACAAACCTTATGAAGAACAACTTCATAAGGTTTCTTATGAAGTTGGAGCTGGGGTTGTTTAGCTGGGGTTGTTTAGCCTGGAGAAGAGGAGACTGAGGGGAGACCTTATCACCCTCTACAACTACCTGAAAGGAGGCTGTAGAGAGATGGGGGCTGACCTCTTCTCCCTGGTGACAAGTGATAGGACGAGAGGAAACGGGTTCAAGTTATGTCAGGGGAGGTTTAGATTGGATATTAGGAAACATTTTTTCACTGAAAGGGTTATTAAACATTGGAATAGGCTGCCCAGGGAGGTGGTGGATTCACCATCCCTGGAGGTGTTTAAAAAAAGGGTAGATGGGGCACTTAGGGACATGGTTTAGAAGTGGCTTTTGTCAGGGTAGGTTAAAGGTTGGACTCGATGATCTTAAAGGTCCCTTCCAACCTCAGCAATTCTATGATTCTATGACAGCAGAGCAGCACCATTGCCTTCTTTCTCTGCACAGCTGGCAGAAGATTTTACCCCTCACCGCCTGGAAATCTTTCGGCATCTTCAATTTGTCACAGCAGAAGTCACCTTCCATTTCAAGTGCCCATGAAGAAGAATACAGGCAGTATTTCCTCCCTCCAAACACTACGCAAACTCCTGATGGACGCTAGCAGCAGAGACAAATTAAAGCACTGTTGGCTCTGTGGGGCAGGGACCACCTGAATCTAAGTACTTTTGCACAGCTGAGTACTCTGCCCAGGCTGAGCAAATAATGAGTAACGGCCATTAAATGATTAATGAGATGCTAGCAAAAATAATGCCAGCATTGTGAGATGTAGTTTGTCTTCAGTAATAATGTTCTCTGGAGATTAGATACTCCTGTGTTCTGCCTTGTAACTTCATTAAAGCTCCAACCCACAGCTGCCTACCAGTGACAAAATATAGGGCTTAGTTATGTGTTGTTCTTCTTCAGGGCTCATTATATATTGCTCTCCTGGCCATTAGCACTTAGTTTTTTGGCTTATGTAGAAGCCCTGTTTCCTGATCTCTGCATTATCCTAACCTTGACCTAATTCACACCATTTCTGATGGAGAGAGCTTTTTGCAAGGCCATTTATCTGCTTAGCTTGGAGCTGATGCTGCAGCGAGATCATTTGAGATGGAGTGTCTTCTCATCTTGAGAGCGAGTTAGGGAATAAGGTGGAGAATTAGGGAATCAGGCTGATCTCTTAATATCCCGGCTCAGTGATTTTCAGACTTCTGATTTGCTAACGCTCCAACAGAGGTGCAGGCCCCAGATAGCAGATTTAAGGCTGCTGACATTTAACTAGCTTTTCTTGTTATTTTTCTCAGACTCTTAAAATTAAGCTCCAGCCCTGGGGAGTCCACAGTTTACAGGCTGAAAACTAACTTTTCCTGAGAGATCAGTTTGTCTTCAGTTTGCAGAGATGTCATAGAAACTATTTAGGTGTTTAAAAGGAAATGGAGGTAGGGTGATGAAGCATGTCCCAGTGCTGTGACCCTGGGCCTCTGCAGCTGTTTGGGTTTGGGGCTGACACAGTCCCCATCCAATGTGACTACTCCAGGAAGCAGATGGACTCCAGGAAGAAGACTCCTTCAACAGCCGGATTCATGGCTTTTAAGCCCAAATTTCGGTCTGTACTTTGTTTTTAGTTCAGCAAAGACACTCAGGTAAGTTGCATCTAAAAGCTGATTCTGCCACCTATTTTTTGCCACCATCCAGAGATGCTCTTGGTCGGCAGGTGTGCAAGCACTTGACTTGCAGATGTCGGCTGCTAGTGTTCAAATCCCACACACAGGTTGGTTTGGTGTCACTCTGGCTGTTATGTTGAAACAACCGTAAGATAACAAAACCTTGTTTGATATAACCATAGGGAATATGGCTTCATAAAATAACCTCCTGTTTATGTTTCAGTATCTCATTGCAAGTTGTTCCACGTTGACAGTCAAGAACATGTCATGTACAAAGTCAACTTTCTGTTCAGGCAGCAACCATTTAGGGTACCAGACAAGGGCTCTTAAATTTTCAAGATGTAATCTATAGCACAGATTTCTTAAAACACTTCTATAGCTACAGATATGTTGTTATTTTATATATATATATGTATATATATATACACATATAAAATTTACCTGCACTGACTGTGATCGTGGTTAAATTTAGTACTTCTGGGATGCGCAATGATGTATGAGTTCCCTAGAGGCAAACTGATTAATGTCACAGATCTTTTGCAAGGAGCGATCCTATATTTCTCTAATTTACGTGTCAGTAGGGGAAGAAGTTTGTAAAGATAGAAAGAGAAATTTATTAGGAAATGTCACAATCTTTTTTTTTTCCCCCAAGAATTTTTTTTTTTTCTTTCCTTGAGGAAAAGCAAAACCAACTGTGTTTTTAGTCAGGCACAGAGTTATGAAGAAGCATCCCAGCGTCACTGCTGTGTGCTCTGCTGCAGTAGAGCAGGGGCTTTAAAATAGGGAGCCAGGGCGGGTGGAGGGAAAGGAGCTGAGCAAAGCCTCTAAACGGTGTGGAAACACCTTTTCTTGGTGCAACACAAAGTGATGCACCGGCCTTAAATAGTGCATTCAGAAAGATCAAGGTTGTGTCCTTGTGCTTGAGTTGCAGAGGGACCTGCCACCACGGAGCGGTGCTGCGGCTCCCGCCTGCCCGCGGCCGCTGCTCCCCGCGCTGCCGCACGCTGGAAGGGCGGGCGGGCTCTCTGTCCGTCCGTCCGTCTGTCCGGTCATACTCAGAGGCAAGAGGGAGATTTTTCAGGAGTGCTGAGCATCCCTGGAAGTGGTGCCGGGCAGATGAGCCCCGCCAGCCCTGCTGTGGTGCCGCTCACTGGTACCATTGTCACAACTTCTGCACCACGGGTGTAATGCTGGAGGTTGAAGCACGCGTGCGGTTGTCATTCAGGGGGCTTGAGCTCGTCTCATGTATGTATCATCTCAACTACAAATCTTTATTAAGTTTTAAGAGACATCAGGCATTTTTCTGAGCTAAAAGTGAGGTGGAGCAATGTTAACTCTTCCTTATGCGCCGCAAATATGCCTCAGTGGTTGGACTGGTAACTGAGCGTGAAGCAATCCCACTGGCAAGGATTGGTGGGGATAAGGGTTGTGGTCCCCACTCCTCTGTGCTGTAAGCCATGAATCAGGAAGAGGAATTTCCCAAGAAAAGCAAATTATGCATCAAGACATCATAAGCAAAACACTACAGACGTTTTCTTGTTACAAGAAAACCCAATCTCTCTCCACAGGGATTAAAATTCACCTTGTCTCCATGTTCCCTGGTGCTGTGAGGTGGGAGATTTGCTCTTCCAGAGCCTTGTGTAGTTATTTACTCTCATATACAGTGTTGGTTACAAAGCCCTGCCTCTGTGAGAGGAGGATGTGCGTGCAGCAAGGCATGATGGCTGCTCTGCAAAGGTGTAGACCGTCACATACAGCACTATTTCATCCAGCTGGGGTTTGGGTTTGTCTCAGGTTTCCTTCAGGCACCAGTGCTGACTCCAAACTTGCCTCAGAGCAACTCACAAACAGAAAACTCAGTTCATTACGGCATTACTATGCAGAGGAGAAAAGGAAAAAAAAAAAAAGAAAAAAAAAAGGCTTTTTTTTATCAGAAGACTTTAGTCACATCCTTTGACAACCCCCTTTGCCAACCACCCTGGCCCCCGGCAGCACAGTCGGAGGGATGAAGCCTCATCTGCTCCTCATCCAAGCAGACACGTCCCCGCACAGGCGGCAGCTGCAGCCGCTGTCACCCGGGATGGAGCCCGTGTGGGAAGGGCTGAGCGGCTCTGACATCTCCCTACCCCTAGCTGCTGCTGCTTTTCTAAAAGCCTTCTCTTCCAGATAAAAATCTATCTTGTCTTACGGACTCCTCTGTTTCAGAGTAGCTCAGCTGGAGAACAGCTATTTTTTTAGGCAGTTCATTCAGCAGTAGCGACGACAGGATTGTTTAGACACTGTGCAGAAGACATCTTAATTGTCCAGGCAAATATCAAAATTTTCTCTTCTAGCTCTTCTCCTTATCTGCTGCAAAAAAAGGAACTTTCCCAAGTATCTGGGGATCAGGTAACAGCTTAAGTGTTATGAAAGTTGTGGCAGCTTGTTACCCAGCATATGTGTATACACACACGCTGCTGTCTGGTCATCTGTAATAAGTGACTTCTGATCCTAAGTAAAATCATCTTCTGATATAAAAATACTGTCTCATTCACCTACTGATGCTAGGACCACCTGAACAAAAACACATATCCCTGAAGCACTTAAAACTGGTGCTTCACAGTAGCTGCAATTCATCTTCTAGCAAAATTAGAGTCCTATTCTACAAGTTGTCTTGTCATCTAGCTTTTGTCTTTATCTGTGTATATAACCCACCTTCTCACATCGTTAATCATCTTCTCTGTGTATATTTACGATATTTATATAGTGCTGGGTGTCTCCAGAATGCTGTGAACACAAATGTGATCATCTGATTGTGGCAATTCTCTCTTTCTCCCAGGGCAATACCAGCATGCCTCAAACTTCTCCAGGGGGATCACTTCCTTTCACCAGCAGCAGATATCCTCTGTGGTGACAAGTGACTTGTGAATGATCCCTGTGGCAGGTTTCATCTATGCTTGGCCATGATAAATGGGAAACCAACAAATCCTAGGAATCTCAAGATGTTCAAACTCGAAGGTGCGTTTTTCCTTCCTCTGCCCAACTCTTATTTCTCTCTCTCCCACGTTCTGACCCAGGAGATTGTTTCTGAGCTTAAAAGCTTCAGAGCTTGAGCTCTAACATGTTATCAGAGGGAAGATGGGAGGGAGAGGTGGCCTCAGGTTGCTTTGGGTTTACTGCTGCATTGCTGGTCTCTGGCATGTTCCTGCTCCCCGTCCTCAGGTACATAATCACAAGGAGTAATTCATACATGTTTTTAGAAGAGGCAATCACAAGAAAGCAATAAAACTAACATGAAGCAGCAGGTAACGTTATAGAAACTCTATGGTAAAACCAGCCTCTCAACAAGCTCCTGTAGGGAGCTGTTGTAAGGACAAAAACGTGCCATCATGACCAGATGGATGGTTCTTCACAGAATAGACTCTGCTCGCTCCATCCTGATCCTCAGTGCAGAGCACAAAATACCTTTGGAAGACAAGATTATGGACTGCAACTTGTAACTTTACTGAATACTAACAATCATGGACTCAGCAGAAATGGTCTTTTAAGGCACATTACAATTTTCCATGTTCTCTATCCCAAGCTAAATCCTTGTGGTCCCACAGACAGTAATTACCTGCCGTGCCTTGTGTCCTGCAGAGGATAATAATCTTCTCACTCTGCCTTTGGTAACATCCCATCTCTGTCTAACCACTGCCTTTCCGAAGCAAATAGCTGGAATCACATCGTGTGGGATGATAGGATCCTGTGGCGTCGTAATAGTCACCCCTCTGTCCCTTCAGGTTTTATCTACAACGACGATGCTTTGGGTCTGGGCCTTTTCCAGGAGCTCTGAATGCCCCTGAACTGTTCTGTGTTAAACCTCCTGCGGAACTCGGTGTCCTGACTTTGGTAGCACATGCAGGATTAAATGTGCTGTTGTAAATTAATCCCTGTCCCTTCACCAAGACCTTTCATAGGCAGACCCCCTTGTGTTTCATCCCACCCCTTGCTTCTCTACAAGCCATTTCTTGTCTTTCAACCTCATTAAATTTTCCCTTTTCTTTAGCTGAAGGCAATCCACCTCTGCAAAACACGATGCTGTAGTGACTCTGAGGGGCACTACAGAAAATATGTGAGGTCCACGAAGGAATGACAGCAAAGGTGAGCAAGGAGAGGGTCAGGAGATCCGATCCCTCCCCTGTTTGGTCGCAGCCAGGGTCCCTCGGCAGTTAATGGCTGAGCAGGTTTCTTGCATCTAATTTCCCAGCCACGAGGCAGCACCTTCAGCTCAGCCCGCCCAGCGCCTCTGCACCCTTTCTGGTGTTCACCTCCGCTTCCCAGCCCTCTTCTTTTTTATCTGGCCTCACCACGTGCGTTGCCAAGGACCACCCTTGCTCGTTAGGAGTAAATCATCTCTGTGTGATTGAAGCTGATTTTTGGGGGGAACCAAGCCAGCAAACGGTGGCCACAAAACAACCACAAACTGGCTTCGCTGCTGCTGGTTACAAGCGGCGCCCGGAGCCGACTTCACTTGGATGTTTGCTGGCTTCCAGCAGCGGCTTTCTGACCTGAGCAGCAGAGCAGAACGATTAAGCCATATAAGTGCAAGGCAGGGATTGTATTTTGGGTTATTTCAGATTATCAGATTCTCCATCTCTGCATCTGGCATAATCGTTGTTTTATCGCTTGTGTCCTCTTTTAGCTAGAAGCGTGCTCTGGAAGCGGACGGAAGCATTGCAAATCCAGCTCTTGCTATTGAATTGCTGCCCCAAATGAGGCTAGATTCCACCCTAAAGGGTTTTGATTACTGCAAAGATGGAGAGGGTGAAAATAAGAACTGTAAGAATTATATAAAAGCAAAAACCCTGCCTTGGCAATTGGCCTTAAATACTAGTGAGGCCGTAACTAGGGCCTTGACCTGTTCAATTTGTAGAAAAGAAAGTTAAATGGTGGAACCACAATTCGTAAGTGTCTACTTTGCCTGTTGGATCAAACAGGAAAACACCTAATGAGCTCCACTGACACGGAACTTGCCACTCAGCAGATTCAGGCTGAAATGGAGTTGCAAGGTTTTAACTGACAGTCATTTACACGTTGCAAAAACTAAGCTAATAGTGTAGTAGCTTCTCCTTTACTTGCAATTTTAAAATTAAAGGGGAATTTGTTTCCTAAATGTCTCAGGGACACAAAAAACCTCATCATTAATTCATAATTTTGCAGAGAAGCAAAATTTCCCTTTGAATCCAGCAGGCGTAACTCATGCAGAGGCCTTTAGAAGAGATAATAATGTCAGGAATACGTTCCGCAGAAAATGAGAGCTGAAAATCTATATCTGTTCGTGAAGTGAGTAATGATGGCTGATGCTCAGTTACTAGGCTCTAATGCCGCCTGCAGGATTTTAGTGACAGCACGAACAATGCGAGTGGTGCAGTTCGAGTTGGAGTATTTATTTAGATGGGAAGGGAGTGTTTAGTCCTTATGTTCACATTTATCAGAACCCAGTGTCGGTATCTGATTTCATATTGTGATCCGTTGTGCAGACTGGAAATTTTGAGAAAAGAACAGATCTGTCAGCAAGATTATTCAAATAAGCCCTGTCAGGGACTTGTGCTCTCCTCTGTTCCTCCCTGGTTTAGTTGTGCATTTCAAGATTACAGTTTTGAAATGCATGCTAACTGTTCCTGGCTGTCAAGCCAAAATTAAGGCTGATATTTGCCTGTGAGGTTAGTCCTCACTGCTGGGACAGGACTGTACCCTTGGAAAAATAAATAGTTGCACCTGTTTTGCTGAATTCAGCAGTCCCCGATATTCTCCTGGTGAGAAGCGCTTCCCATCATGAACGCACTACAAATTGTCTTTGAGAATCAATGGGGTTTTATAATACTAAGCTTGACACTTCTGAGTTTCTGGCTGGCTCCCACCATTTGAGTCACAGAGCAAAGAAGAGAAATGGCGACTTCAGATGCTACCAGCAGGCTGCACATCCAGTGTCACCAGCAGGGCTCTGTAGACTGGGAAGAGAAGGTTATTGCTAGTGTTTCAGGGTCATCTTTTTGAGATTCAGCCAACTTCAGTGCAGTCTGCTTGGGACTACTCACAGGGGCCAGGAGGAAATTAATGAGCAGCCTGGTCAGCCTGCCTGGGGACCTCTGAAGGTGGTGTTCATCTTCAGGAACTACACAGGGATTGCCCAACTTGGATGGGAGCTTGTCAGGAAGACGAGTACTGGATGCTTCCAGTCTAAGGTTGAGTCTGATGTGGGAGGACCATCTTGGTTGGCTGGCAGTGTGGTACTGCTTTTGTTATTCTGTGTGGTGGTGTTGGGGGGCTGGTTGCTGTCTGGGGGCTCTGCAGACTGTGGAAGACTGGGAAATCAAAAACCAGACTTTTCTTATTGCTCTAAGTTTATCTGGAGTTTGTAAACCTTGGAGGGCTGTGAAGCTGCACTGCTGTCCTGGAACTAGATGGGTTGAGGGTTGAAGGGTCTGGATAGGAATAGGATTAAGTTGGTCCAACACCATGCTAGCAGTGGGGCCAGGGTCTGTCAGCAGCCCTTCCAGTGAGGAATGTGTTGAGGGGGAGAAGGAGCTGGACCAAAAGGTGTTAAAACATCACCAGTCCTCATGCGCAATATGGTTGCCAAATACTACTGTAAAATAACTCCACCTCTAGGTAAAACAAGATGTAGGGTCAAGATGTGTTTAATGCCTTGGCATTTGATGACTGACTAGTGTATCAAAGCTGTTTGGTGCCTTTCCTTTGATAATCAAACCCACCATTTTAGGTGTTGAGGATGTCAAACACTTTTAGAGGTACAAACTAATACCCCTTAACACAATTCCCCTTTCTCTAACTGATCACATTTAGTAAAAGTTTGTTTTTTCCCCCCAATATTCCTTGAGGATGCTGACTTCTCAGCATGAAGTAAAGTTGGCTTGTGATGATCCAATTAGAAATCTGGGCACCTCCACTGTTAATTTGGGCAGTAAATTTGATTAAAAGCAAATATTTGGACGCAGAAATAGGATATGAGGTTGGCACTGGTGTCTGTTGTCAAAGTCTTGATTTGTCCCTGCTTTAACAGAAACCCATTTAGATCTGCAAAGAATGTGGGATCTTCTTTAGAAGGCAAATATCCCTCAGACTCCATGTTCTGCCACAATGGTCTGCCTGCCACCTCAGTAGAAACATCCACCATCTTGACAGAGATGTGAAACTGAGACTGAAGGGAAGGTCCATTGCCCACGAGAATGTTTCAAGGGAGAAACTACCCCAAAATAAAGTGAATAGGAGCAAAAAAACCCCGCAACACTGGTCAATCTGTGGAGCTGGTAAATTCACTGTAAGGTGCTAGGGAGGAATCTCTGGCTCGTATTGCTGGAAGTAGGGGTTCAGGCTGGCTGACAGTGAAACTCCCAAGGGAAGATCAAAGGCTTTGACTATTAGCTGTGCTAAATTCCTGTTAGATTTCTCTTGTAGATCAAAGAGATTCCTTTAAATAGGGAGGAGCTGATTCCCCTGGAAATATCCTCTGCTCAGTACTGGCCTTTCGTGTAAGCCCCAGCTTAGTGGTGGGATCTGAGCCTCTGGGATACGGCACAAATGTGGCCCCTGAAGCTTTCTGCTGTGGAAGGAAGCAGCCTTGGGATTGCTCTAACATACGCTTGGGGCTCAGCAGGACCCGCCGAGTTCCCCGGTGTGGGGAGGACAATAGGTTTGAATTAAAATGGACTTAAACCCACATCGCCGAAGTATTGCAAGAGTATAACTGATACTTGCATGCCAGGGCTCAACAAATGTGACCAGTATGTGTGGGAGAAATTCACATTTTTCTAACCACCCTATTTATTCTCCCTTGTTAATAATTGTCTTCATATTCTTGACTTTGAGCATAGTCCTTAGCAAATGCATAAGTAGCACTTTGCAAAATGGCTGCTCAAAAATGTAAAAACTCTCCGGCTTCTGCTTGTCAGTACAGGGGTCAGACCCTCGCTATGACTTCTGTTGCACAAACGGGCTGACTTTGTTCATTAAAATGGAACTTCCCAAAGGAATTGATTATGCAACGGAAATGATTCTCTTTTGCTCTTTTCCTTGCTCCTTCTTATGGTGCAGTTATTGGATTTGTATGTATTTCACACAAGCAGCTTCAGAGAGAATGTAGCAACCGAGTGAAAGAAATGGAAAGTCAAAAGGTGATAATATAAAGGCATGTCTACAGCCGAATCTGGTTCTGGAAAACCTGTGAGAGGACAAGACTCCTTCATCTGTCAGGGGAAGACACTACATGATGTAAGGCTTGGAAGTTCGAGTAATCAAACTTAGAGCAGACCAGTATGCACCCATTTTTAACTGTGAGGTCAACTGTTGCTGCATTTAGTTCTCTTGAGTATGAGATCTCTACTATTGCACGGCACTTTCAAGAACGGGGTGCACGTCTTCCTGAAAATGCTGCTGTGGATCAGCCCCAACTTGTTCCTGTGGTGACAGGAATCATGGGGTGGAATTTTGTGCCCCCTGTTGCACCAGCGCGGGATGCTGTAGGGATGTTGGATGTGGTGGTCAGCGGTGGTCTCTGCACAGTCACGCGGTCTGCTGGGGAAGGCTTGCAGGGCACTGCAGCGGAGTTTATTAATTTTTGAGGCAGATAAATGAAGTAGCTTTGGTTGCTTTTATGGAAAGCGTCTTCTAAACAGGAAGGGCAGCATGGAAGAGCTGACCTCCATGAAGCTGCTTGATGGAAAAATTACTAAGTGGTTGATACAGGACGAGAGATCTCAACCCAGCAGCTGCAGAGTGCGAGAGGGAGGAATGTAGGAGTACTGGAGGAATAAGAAACCCTGAGAAAAGTCCATGCAAAATCTCTGTGCTTTCTCCCTCTTTTGAAAGTTTTCCCTTTCTGGCAAACAGGAAAGAAAATTTTGACTTTGAACAACCAGTGGGGATGAGAGCCAAGCAGGGCTACGACAGGCTTTGCCAGAGCTTTTGGGGCAAGTAAGAGCATGAATTGTATGGTGTGGGGTGCAGGGCTGGAAATAGGGCAGAGGCTCAGGGTATATGAGTGAGCTGGATGGAGTGTGTATGTGAGCACGGGCTGATTTCTACAGAAAAGGAGAAGGGGATTCAAGGACAGGCTGGTGGATGCTGGCAATCACAGTTAACTAAAGACAGGAGTCAAGCCTGTTGCAGGAGTTGTCCTGCAGAATGGAGCTGGGGCTCTGAAAAGCTTAGAAAAGCAAGTCTAGTAGCTTGATGGCATCAGGAAGAGGAACCTGCTGGGCTTCACAAACATCAATCCAGGAGAATGATTTTCCTAGCAGCCTCCAGGATGGATGTCTGTGTGTATATATATATATATGAGGCACCAAAGTGTCATGTAAGTGCTACTGTGGTTCTGCCTTGAAGGTCAGGCAGTAGCTTCTGCTCTTGTGCGGATCCTGTGCTGATGAATGGGAGAACTGCTAATGTAAAGGTCAGAAAATAAACAGAATTAATCTGAAGCATCAAGCTGGCGGTACGAAACAAGTCTTCCCAGTTTGCACACTGTAGAGCCAGTATGTCATGAAAGGTGGACACTTCTTTCCTATCCCACTCGTAGAAAACAAGTATCTACATTTCTTACAAAAGAGGTGACCTAGGATTTAGCTTTCTCAGGGAAGGAACACCAAATGGGATGATCAGCTGTTATGATGACTTTTGTTGACTGCTGCTGTCTGGGACTAAGCATTTTATAAATGTTCATGAGGCTTTACATATACAGATTTGTTCCCCCTCTTCACTTTAAGCTAGTATTTCTAGAAGTATCTTCGCTGACTGTGCTGGCTGCTGCTGTGAAATCTGTTGTCCTGTTAGACACAGAAATCCACAGGCAAGAAGTTGTTCACTTATGACTGACAGCAGGCTCTTGTCATCCCCTCCTAGTTTAATTCATAATGCTGAATTGGCTTCTGTCCCACCCGAGTCTTACATCTGTCTCCACATCGGTTTCAGAGGTGACAGCAAAGAGGACAAACCTTCCTGATGTAGCGGCTGCAGGGCTTTTCATTTCGGGGTGATCCGTGCCACATCACAAAGGCCATTGGCCAACTGTCATGCAGGCAATTAAAAATAAATTAGGAGATTAGCCCAACAATTAGGTGCAGTGAGTATCTCCCAAATGATCTTTTCTCCCTGCAGCATGCAGATTTGTACCTTTCATGGATAGGTGTGGCTTTTTCTTCCACATCTGTTGAAGTTCTGATGCCAGGCATTTAATTACAGCAAATCAAGCAACAGCTGATTTCTTTTGCAGATCCTTCTTCAATATACAGGCAAAGAATTAGATTAATGATTGCGTGAAATCAACAGGGCCCAGTGGATCAAACCTTGCTCTGGAAGGGACGTGTGGCATATCCCCGTCCTCAGCCCCTTTGCTGCTTTAAGTGCCACATATGCCAAATCAGCTTGTTGCCTCAGTTTCTCCATCCTGAGAGAGAGGAGAACAGGAAGGAGGAGGAAAGCATTCACTCCTTCAGAAACATTAATCTCAACAATAATCCAATGTGTGTAAAAGGTAGTCAAGCCATCATATGTCCAATTTCTTAGCAATCCCACTCATGTACGTGCCAGTGAGTGGTCCAGGCTGCTGGACCCCATGAATTTAAAAGTCAAAAGGAATTTGTCAGCATCCACTCACTTCTCTGTGTTTTATTCTGTGACACCCATTCCCTGGGTCACGCCTCCTGCTCCGAGCACCACCTCAGGGTGTAAATTCTGACATGTGTTTGCTCAAGTCTCTGTCAATGGTGGCTCAGGCTCAATGCGTACTCCTGTTCTTGTGATTCTTCATAGTTATACCTTGTTTGTGGTTGCCTGGTTTCTTCTGTAACCCCTTGAGGGATGATGTGCCTAGAAGGCACAAACGCAGGCTTTGCAAAGGGAATTTTTAACGATGTTTGCTTCACTGCTGCATAGTGCTTCGTAGTTAGAGATCTTCGCAAAATACCCAGAGTCCTTAGATGCAAATGCGCTCATCTGTTTCTGCACCCTTCACAGTCCGAAAGCATCCTTGTGTACCAAATCTAGCAGTCTGTCCGGCCATTCTTCTCCAGCAAGGCCTTGCACGTAGGTAGTACCCTCCAGCTGTCTCACAAATCCTCCTCCACACCCCGTCTCTCTCCTCTTTCACATATGCCTGAGCTGAACAGCTGGAGCTCATCCTTGCACCTGGCTTTCGGGTAGAGAATTCATGGGTGCTGTCATGACTTCAGGCAGTAGACGTTGTTCCATGAGCAGATGTGACTGTGCAGTGCCTTTCTCCCTGTGTTTGTTCATAACGCTAATTGTGATGTTAGCACCTTTCCTGAGCCGGTGGTCGTTTCAGATGAAGTTCACGGACTGACTACATTGTCTCCACCGACTTCTGAGCACAAATTGCAAATTGGTGGTCAGCTGCCCACGCACAAATACAGAAGGTGGAGAGGAATTATAGTTCAGTGCAAACTCATCCTGCTCTCTCCCACAGCATGCTCTCTCCACCAGACCCCCACTACCTGACAGGATTGATACCAAGAAATTGCATGTCCCTAATTAGCCAATTCAACTGATATCACTAATACTAAGAAACAAGGAATGTCCCGACGTGCTGGTATGAAAGCCCTGCAGTTTTGGCAGGCTGTTTCAATGCTCCCTGTTGCTACAGCACAGGAAAAAGGCAAAAACCCAGAATCAGTGTGATCCTGTTTTGTCTATCAAGGGCCCCTGTGATCACAGAGCATATTTCTCACCCTGCTCAACATTTTCTGCGGGAAGAGCTGACATAAGTTGGCAAGGACAGCAAGCAGCCCCTCCTTCTCACTCCTTTCCCAACCAGTGTCAGGAGCAAATTCAAAGACTCTTTGATAAAGTGAACCGAGATACGATCACAGCAAAACCCTGGTGCTGTTTTGCATTCCTCCCCACGGTGTTAACTGCAGGCTGTGGTGGCAGGCAAAGTGAAGCCCGTCCCTCACAGAAGCTGAGCATGTTGCTAAGGCAGATCTGCACGGCTTCCTCCTTTCACTGATGTAACTATGCTTT
This sequence comes from Rissa tridactyla, assembly GCF_028500815.1. Taxonomy (NCBI): domain Eukaryota; kingdom Metazoa; phylum Chordata; class Aves; order Charadriiformes; family Laridae; genus Rissa; species Rissa tridactyla. The sequence continues at coordinate 59,278,816 of NC_071471.1, forward strand.
ACCTCGTTTCCCCAAGGTGAAAAGGGAGCTGGTTGAGCACGTAATCTATCAGCCACGTGGGGTATGGTTTATTATTCACACTACGGTACCGAGATCAAATTGATGCCTGGTGTCTAAAACTCAGAGTGGATTTGGTGGATGCAGAAAGCACTTGGTCCTTCTGGGAGCGGGTCTACTACGCGGTGAGCTATCGCGCAAGGCATAGTTAGCAGCGTGCATGATGCACGCGTGAGTGCCTGTAACTTAATGGATGACTGCACAGAAACGTTCCCTGTGCTATTATATGGATGTCCCCTATGCCTCCAGTCCAAAACTCTGGTAACTTTCCTCTCCCAAGATCCCTTTTATCCAATGGAAAGATGCCTCTTTCCATTATAATTTGCCTTATGCTAACACCTCTTTCTGCCACGTAAAACATGACGCTTACCAGAAAAGTGACAGTCCTTACTCAAGACCTCTTACAATTCAAGGACAGTCACAGAGAGAGATTAGAGACAAGGAATTGAGAAAGAACAGGGATTATTTTTTTTGTTGTTGGTTGAGGACAATTAGGTTCAGCAGGATGGAAGCCATTGTATGATGAGGAGCTGGAGTTGCCCGTCTAAGGGCCACTCCAGTCCCGTGTTTCTTCGTGGGCTCACTGTGATGAGCTGGCTGGAAATACAACGTTCGCAAGGGATATAAATAAAGATGTGACTCAGTCTCAATCTCTGTCCCACCTCTGCTCGTGAGCTTCCTGCCTGTGGAGGCAGCTGGTGGACTTCTCATGGGGCCAGGGCAGGACCTGATATACTGGCAGCACTGGACATAGAGAAGCTTGTGTTTGAGCAGGAGTTCAAGCCCTGCGCTACCATGGCAGCACTCTGACTGGCATGGCCATCCCTCTCTGCTTCTGAGAGAGTGAGAAAGGATGCAAAAACATGGTGTACATCTCACCCATATTGCAATCTAAGGCTGGGCAGGACCATAGTCATTCCTCAGCCTGGCCTCCTGCATCACACACACCAGAAGAAATCTTCATCCTGATTTCAGCATCAGATTTTGGTTGAGATTTTCAATGTTTCTTATCAAGTCTTATTATTTAACCTCAGAATGCTTCCCCTTCTCCTCTGAAAGTTATGTACTGGAGTGGTTTCAGAGAACAGTGTGTCTTTTGGCTGTCTGGGTGGGGAAATTGCATCAGTAACTGTTTTCAAGGTGAAAATGTTCATGTGTGGGATTTTCTTTTTCTAGGAGGAAGGAGAACGGAGGGTGGAGATGGATGGACAGATGGATAGATGGACAAAATCACCTTTTGGAAGGAAGCTGAACATTAAGTTTTTGTTCAACAGAAGGAAGGAAAAAGACATTTTACATCCCTAACATAGCTGAACTGAAGCTGCCCTCAGTTTTCAGCATTTGCTGAAACTGCAGATGAAGCTTGCAAATGTGGGCGTCTCCAGAACCTACAGTCCTCTTTAAAGAAAAAGGTAATGTAAGTATGCAGTAGACCAGCATCAGGTATGGATATATTTTAATGTGGTACCAACAGGTCTCCTCCAGGTTCTGGGTTGAGCTCCTCACAGCAGAAATCCCTGTATGGCCGAGGTGCTGCTGAGGTGAGCACAAGGGGAACCTCACCACCTTGTACGGTCCCAGATGCTTTTGTGGAGCACTTGCTAGCCTGGGGGGCTCCAGAGCGGGCAAGGTGGAGAGAAGCCCCACGTCTGGTGGTGGACAGGTGTGGTATTAACATGGGACTTTCTCTCTCACGGCAAGAGAGCGAGCCATGGGCATGGCTTGTGCAGGTACGAGTGAGTTTGTGTCTGCAGAATGGATATTCATAAATATGCATCTGCGCAGAGGCCCATCTCTGCACAGAGGGCTACAACCACACAGGGCAGTCCCAGTTCATGTGGGACATGTTTATATTGCAGCAGCTTGCAGAAGCCACGCGTGCAGGCAGTGCCCCAGGCTAGCACTTTGCCAGTACAAGCTCCTGACCCTTCATAGGAGACCTGCCCGTGAAATGTTTCCCTTCACCACGTTTCTACCTCACCCCACTTCCCTGAGCTTGGCTGGAGCTCCTCGCTGCTTTGAGCCGCTGAGAGGAAAGCGGTGGGTGCAGGCACCCACCCACCTTGCTGAGTAGTTTGGGGACCAGTGTGGGACCTACTCGCCCCTCTGACTATCTGCCTTCTTGTCCACCTGCCCCAGGCCTGGGGAAGGAGCTGCTCGCCCATCTGCTTTGCCTTCCCCCGAGTGCAGCTCTGACATATTTGCATCTGTGGGAATCCTAATTGCTTTAGGGCAGTTGCATCCCAGCACAGCGCGTCTGCTTGGGTGGATGTTCCTGCAGGATGCAGCTCCTTTGAGGGGCCTGGATTCTAGGGTCAGCCGCAAATTCCCTCGCTGGGAGGATGCTGGGTTGGCCCTGGGGAAGCAGGTTGAGAGCCAGCAGGTGTGAGGGAGGTCCAGCCCAGCATCCTCCCAGGGAGGTGGAGGTGTGCCGCTCCATGAAGTGCTTTCCTCCTGGGCTGGGGAGGGGAACGACGTCCCTGACCCTGAGGCTGCCCCTCGGGGTGCGTCGTCCTGGGCATCCTTGTGATTGAAGAGGGGGGGTGCAGGGTGCCTGGGGGGAGGATGGCCGGGTTCCCCGCCCGGGGACCCGGGACCGGGCGGTGCCGCCACCCTCCCCGCGGGGCCACCGTCCTTGTGCCCGGGACCGAGCTGGAGGAGAGGGGGGGGTTCGGGAGAGGGTCCCGCTTGCCCCCACCTGTCGCGCCAGCGGTGGCACATCTGGGCGGTGCGCGGCGGTGTTCCCCCCGCGGCCCCGCGCTCCCCCCCCGGGGCGGAACAACTGTCTCCATGGCGACGGGGCGCGGCGGGGGGGCCGCGGTGCCGCCGCCCCGCCCCGCCGTACCGAGCCGCGGCGGAGCCGAGCGGAGCCGGCGCGGCCCCGCGGAGGGCGGCGGCACGGCGGGGCATGGGGCCCGGCGGGCGGCGGGCGGGAGGAGCGGGGCTGTCGGCGTCGGAGTGAGCGCGGAAGGCGCCGGCGGAGCGGTGCCCCGCCGCTGCCACCGCCACCGCCCCCGGGGACAGACCTTGCGCGGTGCCGCCCGGCCCGGCCCGGCTCGGATGCCGCCATGGGGAGCCGCTTCTCCAGCATCCCCGCGCTGCCCCGCGGCGGCCAGGGCCGCCTGCACCGCGCCCGCCACCACCACCTCAAAGGTACGGGCACCCCCGGCATCCCCGGCACCCCGAGCATCCCCAGCAGGACGGGCACCCCCGGGAGGACGGGCACCCGCGGTACCCTGGGGCATCCGAGGCACCCGTGCAGCCCGGAGTGGGATGGGTGCTCTGGGCACCCCGAGGCGGGATGGGCACCCCGGCAGGACACAAACCCCAGGGACCCCAAATTGGGATGGGATCCCCAGGCACTCATAGCACCCTGAGCACCCCACGCCGGACAGGCATCCCGGGCACCTTGGTACAGGCTGGGCTCCCTGGGCACTTCGGGCGGGTTGGGCTCTCTGGGCACCCCGGGGTGGGGTGGCTCCATGCCTGGTACCCCATGCCCTCTGATGCGTGGGCCCCCCCGTCCTGCTCCCAGCCCTGCCACTTCTTCCTCAGCAGTGCCCCACGGGTGGCTGATCGGTGCACAGGTCTCCCCAGGCAGTGGCACCCCGGCAAAGCAAGGGACAACATGTCGGAGGAGTTGGACTACCGAAGAGTCCCCAGGTGTTTCTCGGTGAATGAAAGCTTTGCTTTGGCGTCTTTTCTGGGTGCTCCAGGAATGTGTCTGTGTGCGTGGGACTATCAACGCTCTTTGGAGGAGGGCAGGGGGTATTTGGGGCTCCTTGTCCAGCTTACGTGATTATTTTGTTCCTCATAAGGATGAAATCCCTTTTCTGAAATTCTGGGGCACTGTTGGGACCAAATCGGATGGGGATGACTTCTGTAAGGCAAGCAGGAATGATTGCCCAAGGTCTCCTCTGTCCCTGCCCTTTTTTGCCCCCTTTTGCTGTAAACTGGGAGGGTGGTAGCAGAAAATAATCCATCATTCTTGAAAGGGGCAGCAGTACACACCCTATGTGTTCAACTCTACCTGGGTACCTCTTCACTAAGCACATTTTCACAGTGAAAGGCACTGAATGATGGTGGTATAGGATATCAGACATCTCTCTGTAAGCAGGGAACGAGGGAAGGTGCGGCTCCTACAGCCATTTCAGATGATCAAAACTTGTTGCAGCTTCCCCAGCGTGTTGCAGAATTTGCAGCCACAGACATGGAAAATAGGGAGGTTGCTGTTCACCCTCATTTTTACTGAGCCTTCGGATACTTCTTTGGCATGGTCTAGAGGAGTGGAAATGGTTAACGATGAGCTGGGCAACTGGTTGCAATACTGAAGGATTTTCTGATACTTGCATTATTCTTCTGTTACATCTCTCTGCTTCTTCCTCTGTACTTGGATGATTCGGAACAGTTGTGTGAACTGAGGATGATCATACCATGGCTTTTTTAATGGCCATGCAAGGAGATGTTACGAACGTGCGCTGCTCTGTCATGGACAAAGTCAGTCAGAAACTCAGCCCAGACAATGGCTGTGCTTAAAATTAGACTTGCGAGGAGGGGGATGCTGAACACTAAACGGGGAACCATCGTCCTCTGTCAATGCAAACATGAAGGCACACGCGATGCTGTAGTAGTTGATATGCAATTGTAAAACTGCCAGGGAGGATTTGTCTCTTAAGAATCACGCTGTCAGCTGGAAATCTTTCTGAAGCAACCTTAAGCAGATAAGAATCTATAAACTGGAGCCAGAAGGGACACTGCCACTTAATCCATTATCAGTGGCTTTTGTGAGATTTTTAAGATGCTCTGTATGAATCACCTGATTTTGGGGGGGTGTGAGGTGTGTGTTAATGGCACTTTGTTTCTTTCTTTCTTCCTTTAATTTCCATTTTAATCAAATTTCTACCTGTGCTGAGGCAGCAAGCAGAAATGTTCTCAAGATTGTAATGTAGCAGAGCACTGAAATAATTTTGATTTGGAGTAAAGAGTTAATAAGGCATTGCCTTTGTTGTAAAAACCAAGCAACTGCCAGGGACAATATGTGCCTTTTCTGTCTTTTTTGAAATCAGACTGCCTCAGGTCCTACATTTAAATGCAGAATAAACAAGTCTGATTGCATCTGACAGGTTCCTGTAAAATGGTCTGGAGGCATAGCAGCGAAAGTATGAATGTCACACAGTTTTGTTATATATCTGCCATTTAACATTGTGTAAAGTGTATTTTAATTGAAGGTCCCCAGTTGTTCTTCCCTCAGTGTATGGCTCAGTGTTAGGGATACTGAACTTCGGTGATTTGGCCACCATCTAGTACTTTCCTTCTGCAACGACCTCTTCCTAACCTGGTACCAGGGATGATTTAGGCTCATTCTCTCTAAAGAAGTAGTTATGATTGCATTAAGTTTTCCAAAGTGGTCTGAGGACTCTGAAGTCAGTCCCTGAACCTTATATGTTCATCTCTGCTATATAAGAAATAAGATCCCTGTACATAGTAAAGATGTTGCCCACATGTACTGAAAATTTTTATACCTTTCTGTTAGTCCTGCTAAAACCGGTCACCTTTGGTTAAGTAAATCTTCTGAAGACCGTATGATACTTTTGGTGGTACTGAAGGCATAACACATATCATTGAAGACTGGCTTGCCTGGCAAAATACTTGCTTTGCTTTTGACGGTCATGCTTAAGAAGGAAAGCACCCAACTTGATTCTCAGACTTCAGCTGCAGTTTTAAAACCAGGTAGCTGAAATAGGCAGGTCTTTACTGAAGGTTCCTGCAACAGTAAGCCTGGAACCCCAGGCTAGTGATTTTAGAGTTGCTTTCAGAGTTGGACAGTACTTTAAAATCTGATTATGTAGGGCCCTTTATAAAAGGACTTCACATTGCTGTTCACTGGAAACCACTAGATACAAGCACTTTGGAATTACCTATTCCAAAGCAGTACGTCATGCTTGGACTGTTAGTCCAGATTTTGGTGTCACAGTCATGCCTGCGGGCTTTGCCTGGTTTGGAGACAGTGGAAACTAAAGCCAGTGGAAACAGAAGTCCTCCAGGATCACAGCTGATCAGATCCTGTGGTCCTGATGTGGCTGTTAATCTTAGAAGTCCTGGCCAGTGGTTGGAAGGAGGTTGTCACTTGGTGATATCATGGTGGGGAGGTTGAGGTGAGATTATTTTCAGCATTCCTGTGAGTATTTCCCTTCCTGTAACCCAGATGTGTCTCTTTCTCTGGGGTGACGGAAGGTGATCCATTGTGTACTTCCCTAATGCTGAGCAAAAGATTGTGATTATCTGGTAACAATCTCCCTCACGATGCAGCCAGATAAACTCCAGGAAATTTTTGCTGTCCACCCTCTCTGAAATATGGTTTGTGATAACTATGAAACAAGGTGTGTATGGCTGCTTGGAGTGGAACCGAGTGGGAAAACTCCAGCCGTATCTAATCTCCTGGATTCCGAGATCAAAAATATCAACCTTTGCATCAGTAGCCCCGTGTACTGATTATTTACTAGTGCCAGGGCAGTCTGGCTCCAACTGTTCCAACCAAGGAGACTCCTATTATTTCTTAAGACATACATCCTCTGTTCAACCCATCTCCCTGCCCCAGAGTTCTTCCAAGGTAGTCTATTCAATCTCATCTCTTAATTCTACTTTTTAATCCTGGCGTGGCTCGATAAATTACTCTCTTTGCCTAGTATTACATCTTCCAAATCTCTGCGGCTGTTGCATTCCTTCCTTAGCTACTGCTCAGCCTTGCTGGATGCGTTTAACTCTTCCTACTGTGATGTGTGGGCTGTGTACGCCATTAGGGCTGTCGTGTAGTTCCCAGATTTGCTGGTCCAGGATGCTAGAAATGCAGGTTTTCCTAGCCCTTGGGCCAGCGGTGAGGAACAGAACCTGAATGCCATCTCCCGTGCTCCATGGGCAAGAGGCTCTTTATCATCACCTGTCTCCGTGTCCTCAGCTTCAAGAAGGCTTAGCCGTCTCTGTGGACAGCAGATCAATATTACATTGTAAAAGCTAAGAAGTATTACCATCTCCTCTCTTAAATCCTTTCCTCCAGCCTCCTACTCAGGTTTGCTGCTCTTTCCTGAGCCCCCTCTTGCCTTGGAAGGTAGATTTCCAGGGTGAATGACAGCGAGCAGGATTTCTTCCGATCGGTTTTCTCACGGGTTAATGCACCTATGATATTTATGCAAAAGAATGCATGCGCTATATTACAGAGACAGCTTGAGCTAGTCAGAGATCCTCTTTTCATCAGCGGCTGATTACTCATGGGTTATTCTTTATTATTTGTATTACGGTGGCATCTGGAGGCTCCCGTCGAGATCTGAGTCATGTTGTGCTGGGTGCTTCCATGGTCCCCTGTACTTACTGCTCATTCATACAGATAGCTCTTGCTCACGTGTCTGGGTGATCTCTGTGGGATGATTTGGGGTTTGTATCTCCAGAGTATCACGTGAGGCGGGCTGGTACCTTTGCAAGACAGTTCTTAGTCCCTTCTTTTGCTAAGAAACCTGAAGCAGAGTCAGGTTACATCCCACTGACACATAAATACGTCGGACTTTTTTCTCCTTTCACTGGTATTTTATGAGCTTCTGAAATACATGCAGAGGAGAAGATAGTAATCTGGCTGGTGTAGGCATTTCAATAATTGTATGTTGTTGATAGGAAAGACTATCCTGCTGCCAGCTCCATTTTGTGCACTCGCTAGATAAACTAAGTGGGGAGCAAAAGGACGTCAGCAGCTGATGATCATGGGGATTAGAAGTTGGGGTGCAAACAGTTCACCGGGGATTAGCCAATAGTGATGCTGTGAGATAACCTCAGCTCCCATTGCTGTCATAATTGGTTCTTCTTTGAAGTACTATTTCATTTTCTTCCAGCCTTAGAGAGTCAGAAGTTTCATCACTCGAGGCTTTGAAGGATTCCTCCTGCTTCCTGCCCTTCTGCTTTCATTCTTTCCTGGATCGTGCTGGTTTCCCTCTGACCCGTCAGTGTGTCTGGGTTGTCGGTATAAAGTTTTTCCTGCCTGAGATTCTCAGGTTTATATGACCTTCTCCCAAGCACTAGATTTTTTCCCAAGCTACTGAACTTTGATTTATTGCATTTAAACTGCCTCAAATTGCCCCATGCAATTTATCAATCTTACTTTTCCTTTCCCGTCATCCTTTTCATAAGGTGCCAAAGCCTCTTGGTGGAGCAGGTAATGCTGCAGCGTGTCAGAAATTTCCCACGAAATCATGTGGTGCTTTGCCAACAGGTGATGGCAGGTATTTCTCAAGGGCAGGAAATGCTACTTTGGAAAACCAGTAGGAATCAAAACATCGGTGGGGTGACTGAGCTGAAAATATTAGTCCAAGGCTCAGTAGCCATTAAAAAGAGCAAATAAAATATTAGAAATTATATGGAAGCCAGACAGAAGAAAAGAGAGGCCATGATTAGATTGTTGTATAAATCTGAATATTGTGTGTAGTTCTGGTTCTCCCCCTTCCTCCTTCTTAAAAAAGGTACAAGAGAACTGGAAAAACTTCACAGGAAGGCAACAGGGACAGCCAAAAGTCTGGATGAATTTCATATAAGGAATGATTGAATAAACTAGGATGCCTACCTCTGGAAAAAGGGACCACTGGGGTGGGAAATGACTGGCATGTAGAGAAGGGGCAGAGTTCCACTGTTCACTGTATCTTCCAGGGCAAGAATTAGGAGGACATCAAATGAAGCTTATAGATTCCAGCTCCTTTTGAACAAAAGGAGGTTGTAGCCATCTGCAGTGGCTAGTAGCTCTGCAAAGCTCATTAATAGTGGATGTTATGGATGCTTAAATGGGTTTAGTTTTGTGGGATATTGGAGGAGGTCATGGAAGAGGAATCCTTTGAAGTTACATTGCCACATACAAAGACCACACACTGGCCCTGCTCATATGGACTTCCCAAGGGTGTCTTCCTAAGGCTACACATGTTTAGCACATAAGGATAACGCTGAAATTAGAACTTAAAACTTCTCCACACCAGTGACAAGTGGAGCTGGGTTGTTCAGATGTTGCAGTGATGGATGGAGGGATAGAGCCTGCTCTGGTGTTGGTCTCTAGCTGGATCCATCCTCTCTTTCACGAATGTCTCTGCCTGGGTGTTTACAGAGTGGTTCATTGCCATGGCAGCATCGAAGTCACGCACGGAACATCTAGGCTTTATTTGGGAGACAGTAGGGATTGTGATGAGGTTCCATCACATCTTTCTTGGATGAGGCTGTGTATCCTGCACCCTGTGGTTGTGATAAATAAAGGTGCTTTTGCATTTATGGGCTCTTCTGGAGTAAAAGAAAGCAGGTTCTTTTTGCTTACATTGACCTCCCGAGTGGCAGGGACCTAAGCACTTCATTTTGTTTCCTAGACTATTGAAATAGCAGTTTTTGTGGATATATCTGTATCTGGGAAGGTTTCTAATACGGAGGCTTGGAAGATTTCAGATTTGGCAGCTGTCCTTACCTACTGCTGCTAGGATAATTGCAGGAACCAGCTACTTGTGCATCACTGAAATTGCTGCCCATGGCAGGTACATAAGTACATGTTGTTTTACTTAGGGTGCATACCTTCATGGTGGCTACTTATTTCAAGCTGGGGATCCACGTGTGCTCTGACTTGGTCTGCCTTGAAATTTTCGGACATCTGAGCAATCCAGTTCTGAACTGTCCCGAGGAGTGGGGTCTGCAACGCCTGTGTTTCGGTATTGTCTCTATCCAGAAATGGTTGATCTGAGATTAACCTTAATCGCAGCACTGTGCAGGTGCTCAGTTCTGTGCCACAAATTGACAAATCCCGAAGTATTGGGGACAAGAGCTGAATTTTAACTCAAACTTAGGATCTGGCAATGGTTAAGGTTTCTGCTGTGGCTATGACATATATGTGAGCCTGAGCTACCTTTTAAGTTAGCTAACTAGGGTATTGCTAGCCATGTAGCTGGGGAGGAAGGCAGGCACCGGGGTACTTACCCATACTAAGGTCTGGGTTCATGCAACTATGTGGTAAAATTGAGGTGGGATAGGTCTCCATTCATTCTTAGGAATCTCTAGCTGATAAAAGCTTGTTGTATATAAGATTCTAGTTCATGTTTATACTACTGGTTATTTGGCCTTCCAGTTACAGGATTAAAATAGGATTGTGTTTTAAAATTATAGGGAGGAGGATGCCATGGTCGTATTATGTTTATATAATTCTCCATTAGTCCACCTCGATTCAGCTCTTTGCTGAAGCGCAGGGAAAGATTCTCAGCTCTCAGAAAACTGTCAGGTTAAGCCTCAGGGCTATTTTACGCAAAACTCTGAAAAGTAAATGTTAACAGTTCTCAGCCAACCTCAGAGATAAAATACCATGCAGGGTGGTGGGTTTTTTGTTTAAAAAACCCACTTAATGCAGTAAGTGTAAACATATTTTGGAAAAACAGTAATAATATTTTAGACAAAATGAATTCTAAAGTACTGGCATTACTTGCAGAGTCTCCTTCCTCTCTTTGTTGCTTCATATTCAGTATTTGGGTTTCACGCTGGTAACTCTGACGCTTCCAGATATTCCTGCATCTGTGGGCTTATACACACGTGCCGGGGCAGATGCAGGCATTCCCTATTGGCTGTTGATCTCATCATTTTTATGATATGGCCAGAACACACCCTATGTCTAGCATCGGTACTTGAGAAGATCGGTAGCTCTCAAGTTATTTTCCAGTTACATTACAGTCCTTTGAGCAAAGCAACGTCTGGGGAGCTCTGTAACTAGCCGGTGCCAGTAACTAGCCAGTGGGGCAGCAAAGAAGGAGCCTGGCTTCTGCAGAGAGAAGGGACCATGGGATGCTGAGCAGAGCTGGAAATGGGGGATCCTTTGTGCCAGTGGAATTAATCAATCATCAGAGGCACTTTCGGGGTGTTGGTCTCTTCCTCGGGGAGCTCAATGGGAGGATGAAAGTCTTTTTGAGCTGCCCCTGCCTGGACATCCCCCTGGCTTCACCCTACTTGAAAGCTGTAGCTCTAACCCTCACCCAGTCAGAAGAAACGTAATCAAGTTATGCTTGATTCATTCTAATTTGCATTGACTTCCCATATGTCAGCATATGATTTAAAAACCCCACTGATCATCTTTTATCCTCTGTTAGGCATAAGCTCTGCTTGATTTCCCTTTAACTGCTACTTGGATGGAGACGTGACTGTGTTTTGTGCTCTGCTGCTCATCAACACCATCTAATGTAAAGATTAGTATTAGAGTCTAAACTTGCTACTGGGCAGGCTTTTGCCAGGTAAGCCAAGCAGCCATAGATCCAGAGCTTATTTACCACCCAGATTCCAACCCTTCATCAGAAGGATAGTTCAAATCTCCTCCGTAAGTGATACGTGTTTAATGTAGCATTTAATTTTATTGGTACTATTCACGATTTCTTTGATTTGAGCAACTGGTGCCATTGTGTTTTTAAATATCTATCTACCTATCTATCTTGCAGGATCATTTTTGTCCATGATGAATGCCAGTTTTTTGTACTTAACAAGTGTTTACTAGGTAGGAAGGGAAGAGATGGTTTGCCATAGAAATATTGAGTCACCGTAGAAGACAGGATACAAATAACTGTAAATGTTGCAAACTGAATCTGCGTATTACGTGAGTGAGTGAGTCACTTCAATGGATGTGCTAGAAAGTGGAAAAGAGAAAATGTACTTCACTAATTGATTATGGTGCAGCATTTCAGCAAATACAGAAAGAGGAGAAGCAGCTGAAATAATTTACTTTTTTTTAATTAAAAAAGGCAGTGAACACGTTGTAAGAGACCTGGGTAATCTCTGATTTTAGAACTGGATTTCTACATTCCCATTCCCATCCCTGTGTATCGTTTAGTGTTCCTGTTTTAATGGTACAACCCTTCAACAATTATATCCCTTGACAGGCGTAAAATAATAATGATAAAAAAAAAGGTGCCTAAAAGTTCTCCCTGCTTCAATCCATGAATACCTTTTGTTTTAAAAGGTTTAGAGTTGAGATGCCAAGTGATAAGTACTGACAGCCGGGAGCGTTGCTCCTTCACTTGAAATCTGCCTTGCGTTAGCTGTGGCAGAAAGTTCTCACCATCTGCTGGATGCCTCACGGCCTGTGGAGATTGTCTGGTGTTCAGTGCCTTTCCTTTGGACAGTTGTTCTCCGACCTTATTGGCATGCACTGGAGGACTTAGCAGAGAGATTAAAAAGCAGCTTGAGGTTTCAACCGGAGAAGTCCTGCAGGTGGGACCCGTAGTGCTGAGCAGAGCGAGCTCTGGTTGCTCTCGCTCACGCTCTGTGTGTTTGGCGGCCGCGCAGATATTGTCAGTCTCCGGTTGTCAGTCCAACACGAAGCCCACGAGGCTTCGTGCAATGGGTGGGAACAGAGACTGAGGGTAAACTCCCAATTTAGAAATGTCAATGCTGCATCCATTATTAATAACCCCACTGTGAAAGAAAAAATGCTTTGCTGCAAGTGAAGCTGTGACACAGGGAAGTGGCAGGCAATATTAAAATTTCATACTTGCCGTGGTCTTACAATAAAGGTTTTGTGATACACACCCAGCAATGCAGCTATAAATAGTCTTCGTTATCTAATCTTCCAACTCGGAATACGACAGAAGATTACAAGTAGGAAAACAGTTCAGTGTAGCTTTTAGCAATTTTCCCACTGCTTCCCTTGCTTCTGCTGGAGCATTATTGCTGTTCTCCTTGTAATTCACATGGAGACAACATTATTCAGAAGCACAGAATGGCACCAGGAGGAGGAGAGTTCAGATAAAACCCAGAAGATTTATGACATAGTTTAGATAAGGCCATGTAGGAACTGAGAGGAGGGAAGTAATGATACCTCGCAGTCCAGCGGCATTTCTCTGGGTGTGGTGAGAACTTCTTCATGCCAACTCCATTGGGTCAGATACGGAGCGGGGCATGTTTTAATAAGGTGCTCTACATGCTTGATTGCAGAGGGAACACTTTTGCTAATGAATAACCCAGACACATCATATAGTATGGGCTCTGTCCTCATGGGTCTAGGACCTGATCCAAAACCAACAGAAAGCTCCTAGAAAATTGCACAGAGGCATAGCTAGCACAGAGAAACCCTCTTTTTCTTTTTGATCTTATTTCCCATGGGAGAAGAAGGTGGGTGGTGGCAAGGATGATACCTCCTCTCCTCCCCTCTCTCTGCTTTGCTGGTGATGCAAATCCTCTTTTCTGACCCTTCCTCGGAGCCCTCTCTGGCCCGTTTCACATGGGATACCTGAAGTCAGTGAGGAAGGATGCCTCCTGGGAAAGCTCCCCTTGAGCATGGGCAGCTGAAAACGACCTTCTGCAGCCTTTGTGTGTTGGACACAAATAACACTTTCCCACGGAGGACTGCAGATTGCTTTCTAAACCTTCGTAAAGTTTTCTTGTGGCATCCGCGGGAGGAGGCATGAGGGACTACGGCAGTTGTAGATGTGAAACCCCATGAGTCTTGAGCCATCCTCCTTCTGCTAGACTTATGAGTATTTCTTCAAACCCCAGCACTGCTTGCCCGCTGCTGGGTGGCTTCCCCACCACGTGGCTCGGAGGAGGCTCTCCACTGGCATCACGTCGGCGCATGTCCAGGCAGCTCAGTGGAGCGTGGAGGTGGTGGGCACGCACGTGATCTCCAGCCATGGCCAACATCTGAAATCTTTTTCTGTGCCTCTATCGCACCTTTTCATGGAGGAGCTAAAACAACGACAAAACTTGAGGAATTGAGCCTCACCGCAGCTGTTGTGGGGAGGCAGGAAAAGAGAGCTTGTCCCGTCCCCTTGTCCCAAAATAGGCTGATGTCTAGGGAGGTAAAATGTTTTATTTATATTTCGCACAACAATTCAGCAGGGGGAAGACTCAACTGATCTGTTGAACGCAGTAGTCCTACATCCATCAATTTCCATAGGGTTCATGTGATCCAGGCTCGGGATCCACTTTTGCCTCCTAGGGAAATGCTGGGACTTGAGCGCTTTCCCCTGTACTCCCAGTCCATCGACACAGCTGAGCAGGCATTCACCTCCAGCTACGCACGGCACACCCTCCCTCTTCGGTGAAGCATTGGCAGCATCCTTCGGAGAGGAGCCGATGGTGTTCAGCGACCACTGACTCGTTCCGTTGGGCACGTCTCTCTCTTGCAGCCCTCGGAGAAGCATCCTTAAATATTGTTAAAAGCAAAAGAGCCAAAGGACATCCCTGACCCTGCCTGGCTGAACTGGGGCCCAATACTGCAAATTCTTTACCAGCCAAGATTCTGGTATTTCAGCTTAAATTCCCAGGCATAAGCAATTCCAAGCGCTGGCAGGTGGAATGCTTTCCGGACATGGGCTTTCTCGTGCTGTAGCCTATTCAGCAGGAAGGAGTGTTACCTTCTCATGATTAGATTCTGCAGGCAGATCAAATTTGCTGTTGGAACAGAGGTTTTATATATAGTAAAATGCTCCCAGGTGTGCTTTTTAGTAGCGTTTCTGGGCTAAAGCAAGGATTTATTAATAAGAGGCACCCAAACCATATTATGTGCCGAAGCAGAGCTGGAACAGGGTGCTTTTGCTCTGATTCAGGGGCTGATTGAATTCAGTGACAGATGCCAAGTATTTATGTCCTTGCCTGAGTTTATCTGCCAAATTCAAGAGTGTTAAAAGCCGGAGGTTTTTTTTGGACAAACATATTAAATAGTGATGGAGAGTTCCAGCTAGGTATTGGTAGGATGGTATTTTATTATTACGTGTGGTTTGTCCAAAGTGTACTGCTCAGACCATCAGAATAGAAAGCCTTGGGGATAATACGTTGCTCTAGATTCGCACCAGAATACTTGAGTTCAGAGAGCCATTGTGACATTGCTTGGTATCATAAAGAATACAATTAAATTATATTTATTGTATATGTACAACTGCATGTAGTATATTGTTACACAGTTGTAGTATTTGCTGCAAAGTTCCTGCCAGTCGTCCATATTTCTACATGAACGTGAGGGGGGTGTATTTTAATTTTAAGTATGTTTTTTAGTATATTGACAAATGCCCAAACTCTAGAGAAGCTGTTACTTGCCTTGGAAACCATTGCAAACACACACCTCTTGGTTCCTTTTGTTCACTCCCCATCCTACCAGTAGTCTTTTGTGCTTCTTTGTTTAATTTATTCTGTAACTTCACCTAAAATAGCCCCTGGCCTTTGTTTTTGTTTATAGCTTGTTTATAGTTCTTAAATGGTTTTAAATTATTTTGGTTTTATTATCTTATCACCTCCTTAATGAGTATTTTATCCTATTAGTCATTACTTAGCCTTTTAATCTTTCCATGGGCCATCTTGAAGCCCTTGCGTGGTGCCTCTTTACAACTGAACCCAGACTCAGGGTGGGGATGAAGAGCTGACCCATAAACTTCAGGCAAGTTGTCGCATTTCCAGTGCCTCTGAGCCATCTTGTGCCTCAAAAATGAACGCTGCTTACAAAGTGCCTTCTGCCGCCCTCTGCCAAATGCTTAAGATGCTGTAATTATTTCTGACAGTTAAAATCTCCTGAAGTATTCAAATAAAAGCCAAACATATAGGGACAGCACGTCCTGTGGAGGAAGGTTATAGTGTGAACGATGGCTTGCTTTGTCTGCAGGTCACATTGGCAGCCAAGCTAGAAACACACGTAAGAGATGGAGACCTCGATGTGTTAGATTTAAGGGGGAACTCCGTAGCTGCTGCCGTTGGACTATTTTCAGGTGTTTGGATGAGCGAATGACCCAAATATAGTTTAAGCCTGTGACTATTTAATTTTAATAGCAATGCAAATACTGTAGGTGAAGGCTAAGAGCGCCGCATCTAATTTAGCCGTGTTGCTTTAGCAACATCATGCAGGATGCAAATAGTCTCCTTGGTAACACTTCCTAAGTGTCATTAGATAAGCGATGGTTATAAACACGGAAGCAGATCAGAATGAGCGACATGCTCTTGTGCTGTGCCTTTTTATAGCCCCAGACATGACGATTAGCAGGATGGCAAAAGGAGAGGGGAAAGCTGCTCTGAGGATCGTAGTGCTTGTTAGCGTTTTGTATGTTGTGCTTTGGAAAACCACACCAGTGGTGACGGGGGTTTGTGACTTGGCTTAAATAAGGTTTTAAACAAAGTGAGGGTGTTGTCCTGCCTGCCGATGGCACCCGCCAGAGACATGCACTACGTGTCCTCCTGGCTCTCCAGGGGATGCAGGTTGCAGACGTTAACTCCTCTGCTCTCTGCATTAATGGCATACTCGTGTCTCGGTAAGTTTTGAATCTACAGGTTGGGAAGGGGAGAGGGAAGGAGACCCCAGCGCTCAGCGTGAATGTGACCCTCCCGTCTTCACCCTGGAGAGGATGTGGAGGTTGAGGTGGTGGTGGAGGATCTGCTTCTGGGCTGGGATCAAGTACAGGGTCTGCTCCCCTTCTGCGGAGCTTCCCCTGCCCCGGTATCACTGCCCAGTGGATTACCTCTCCAGAATCAAATTTGGGTTGCTCTGCTGAATTCTGAAGACTCTTTCCTAGGGTTCAGCAACACAGTAGGGATGAAGGTGAGAAATGGGGTTACATAGTGCTTGGAAACAGGGCAGTTGTTTCTGCTGTTGGAATTGTCATATAGAAGGGAGTCATGAATTGGGGCAGCTTTTCTAGCTCTCGTAACTGATTTTTCTCCTAAAGCCTCAGCTGCTGGACTGAAGGGATTACATGAGAATCCTAGCTTTTGTTTAACCGCCCTCAATTTTATATACTTCTCTGTTAGAGAGAGAAACTGCAAGATATAAAAGGAGTATGACCTAATGGCTCAAAAATCAGAAAGTGTACAAAAGAACCACCAATGCTTTTGTTTTCAACTGATCTTTATTTTAATCCCACTGGTCTATGCCTAAGGATCTCATCCAAGGAATCTGCATGCCTGATAATGTCAACTGGAGCACGTAAAAGACAGTGGAAGGAGCCAAGTCCACAAGAGCATCAAAATAGGTTTAGTCTGGTTTGGGATGAAAGTCTGAAAGAGCAGATGGTTTTATTTTATCATGAGCTTGACCCTGCTTCAGTAGAGGCAGGCAATTGGTGGACTTTTTCATTTTTTTGGAAATCCTCTGAACCAAAGCTAAGTCAGACCCTTTCAGCCAAACACCTCCTGATCTGTGACCTTCAGGTCCATGCGCAAGTCCTGTGGCTGGAGAGTGGCCAGTCCAAGGGTCCCTTCTTCGTGTCAGCAGTGTGCAGCACCTTGCAATTTAGGTACATGGCAAAAGACTGCCTGCAATTTTTCCTATTCTAATACAAAAGGGGATTCAAATGTCAATAGTCTCTCTTTACACGGAAAACTCAGAATAAAAAAAGCAAAACACCCAACCATCCCCCACAGCCCTTTTTAGCTCCCAAATCCTCTTGGAATTCATCCATCTTCATATCTTGTGGCCTCTGTTGTAAATGTCAGTGCTAATTAATGAGACCTTGGCCCTCTGTGTAGTTACGACGAGTAACAATCCAGTGTTTGTTTGTGAGATGGGTGTCCTTACATCTCCCCTTCCCAGGGGAAGGCAGTGGGGCTGTCAGCCTTGTGCATGACAATCTGCAAGAGACAAAGTCCGAAACACCACTCTACCTCTCTAGCGTCAAAAGTGTGCAGGTGAAGCTCTCCTGAGCTGGGTAAGGGCAGTGTTTCCTAAACCTTTTGGAGATTAAAATAGAAAGTCTGTGTTTCCCTTACTGAATTTCTTCCATCCCATCCCTGTGCTGGGCTCCTGGGATTTTGCTGGAAGGCACTGGTGTGTTTTCTGCTTTGTGAAGGAGACACTGGGGTCGCTGGACCCCAGGATGCTGTTCCAGCCCTAAGGCAAAATGTTGCTGCCTTCCCTGTGCAGCGTAACAGCCTTCATGCAGTGGGTCTTGGGATTGATTTGAAGGCGAAATTTGTCTCTGCATCCAGATTGTTCTGCAGTAGAGGGACTAAGCAGCTGTTCCTCACCTCCATGGCCCATGGCTTAGTAGGACATGGGGATTTGGACAAATGACTCTGCTAAATGGGAGCTCAACCCTCAACCTGCCCTTCCCTCTGTTGTATGCAGAATAGAGTGTTTCTCTCCAGGACAGCCATGTTGCTGTGTTTCTGCCATGTGTCATTTGGATACCAAGTTCTTACACATTTGTAGGCATCATTTTTTAAACTAACTTGGGATAGGAATTTGATCTTTCTCCCCAGTATTCCTGACGTATTTCTGCTGCAGAGAGATGTGGTGAAATTCATGCTTTCTCATGAGAATCAAAGGGCTGGAGGGGTAAGTGAGGTTTCTTTGGGGCCTACAAGTGAAAATGCATGGGGAGCAAGAACTGAGACCTAAATCACAGTCTTGCAATGAAGGACTGGTGACTCTTGTCTCGGATCAGGTGGTGCTGTGGCCATGTGTATGGACGCTACTGGTGGACATGACAGAAACCCTCAAGTCCCAGGGAACACCCTGGTGCCATCTCTCCTCATCATTGCTTAACACACGTGTCTCTGTGGCTCTTCACTGAGCTCTGACTTTTGCAAAACCAAATGTGAAACTATCCAGGATGATTTAGATCTGATTCTGGCTTGATCTAGCTGAAGAGCTGGCTGGCATTTTGTTCCCATAAGCACCGTAAAATGCAAAGCCCCGCCATATGTGACATTAGCAGAGTTTTTTGTTGGTCACAGCCCGAGGTGGAGTTCAGCCTGAGACTCAGTTTCCATGACAGGCAGGACCACGCCAGCTCATCTGAATGTGTGCGGTCCTTTTTTCACCTGTGGGGATCTCAGGGGGGTACATTTTCCCTGCCCGTACCCTGGGGTGGGCAATGCAGCCACGCTGCAGGCTTGACCTGAGCCTTGACCTGAGAAAAGCTCAGGCTTTTCTGCACTTGCACCACAGGCTCATCCCGAACGGCACCTCTGCATGATGCCAGCTCGTTGCCTGTTCAGCAGAAAGAGCAATGCTTTTGTATTCCCAGCCCTGCTTCCTGCAGCACCTGGGTTTTCCTTGGAGATCTCCTGTTCACACACGGAGCCAATCCTGCTTCTCGGGGCTGACGGGAGCGCGGGGCCCCGCGGTGAGGCTGTGAGCCAGAAATTGCCCAACCTCATCTTGCGCACCTGAGACCAGAGGGCTCTTGCCGTTGTGCAGTTGCAAACTCCCTTTAAATCAGTGTTTCAATACAAGCAAGGCAGCTCTGGCTTTTCTGAGACCTTGTGTTGGTTTTTTTTCCTTTGGTCCATAGTGGGAAGCAGGAGTTTCACACCCCACTGTGGCTTCCTAACGCACAAGGAAATCCCTTCTTTTCTCTCTTAGTTGATTGATGCTGTGGTTTTGCAGTGCACCCTCTGTTAGAGGTGGGAGAGCAGTGCGGGATTGCACTGTGGCTCTGACGAGGGATGCTATGTCCCTGCTTCCCGACGAGGGATGCTCTGTCCCGTTTGGATGTCGCTCCCCAGCTCCTGGCCTGTCCCGCTCCCATCCCCTGTGCCCTGTCTGCTCCGTGTCTGCCAGCCAGGCTCCCCCTGCCACCACCCAGGGCCAGACGCTGCCCCTCGCCCACCTCCTAGCAACCGAGGTGGTCCATAGATGAGGACTGAAGTGTTCTCCCACTATGGGCGGGCACCCCAGTGCCCAATCCAGCACACGAGACTCCTCTTTCTAACCCCCCCGCCCTGACCTCCGGTTCGCCCTTTGCTGCCTGTTTCTGTGAACACACTCCTTTTCGTGTTTCTTCACAGAAAAATAGAAGAATTCGCAGCCAAAAATCCTTCCCAAGCAGCTGGGGCAGCCGCTGGGCGAGTCTCCCTTTGACACAGAA
Organism: Rissa tridactyla; assembly: GCF_028500815.1. Taxonomy (NCBI): domain Eukaryota; kingdom Metazoa; phylum Chordata; class Aves; order Charadriiformes; family Laridae; genus Rissa; species Rissa tridactyla. The sequence goes on from NC_071471.1 coordinate 59,298,699, forward strand.
GTCCCTCATTCAGTGTCACCTCTGACAACAGATGACTTTTGGCCGCTTTCTTCTCACTCAGATGCGGTTGTTGTCTATCGCTCCCTGGGTCCTTCCTCTGCAGCTGGGAGCCGCTTTCACGCCCCTGCAGTCATCCGCCGTGTCTCGGACTGGCACCCCTCTCTGTTATTTTTATATTTTTAGTGGCCTTCCTTGTGCAATAACATGAATTATCTTCTTTTTTTTTTATTTTGACAAGCATCTTCTTAGCAGAATATTAATGTATATAATTAAGATAGTATTGGGCTCTTGAATCGCACTGTTCATCCCAAAATTGGCTTAATTACACAGCTGCTCCTCTAGAATGAGGCTGTGTTTGTTTAAAAGCTTAAGTAGGGAGTTAGGGGCAAAATTCCTTCCTCCAAGGAGAAAACCTCCATTTCAGATTTCTAGCTATGTTGTAAACAGTGGCTTCTCTATTTTAAGGAGGGGAAGAAGTCAAAGGAATTGTACCGCTGATTTTTGGTTTAATCCTCTATATACAGAATAAGCCACAACCCGCCTTGATTTATTTGTTGGGGTTTTTTTCTGCATTATTGAAGGTAAAAAAGTGGAGGATCTTGCATTCCTTGGGTTGGTTCACATGCAATGCCTCTGGTTTTCCTCTCTCTCTGATGTCTTGACACTCAAGCATCCCTAACAGCCAGATGAAATCTGTCGGTTAAGCCACCTGCTTTTCACCAGCTTCCAGTTTGTGAACCGTAAACCTGGCTTTAACAGCAGCCTTAACCTCTCGGTGTTACGACAACATGGAAGAAAAATGCCTCCAGACGAGCCTGTGGGATTACTTCAGCTTTCTGCGAGGCAGCTGAGAAGTTATGTTCAATTTTACTGTCAATTCTTCCGCTTTAAACATTGCTGCTGTAAACTATCAGCCCCTCCTGCGAGTACGTTTGTGTTTGGAACTATGCAGTAAATCAGATTATAGCTGCCCTTTATTAACTCTGATGCACAAGATCTCAGCAGTAGAGGTTTGATTCAGAGAAAATGAATGAGGATAGTTAAAGTCAAATATAAATAGAGCTCATTAAAAAACAAACAAACCAGCCTCTGTTTCATTATGTGACTCTTAACTGCACCATGAGAATAGAAGTAGCTCTCATTATAGTCCCCTGGCAGCCTTGTTCTCTTCGTCTTCTTCTGCAAACTCACTCACCAGCTCATAGGAGCTCTGGGGGACGTGAAACCAACCTGCACCTTGGAATGGGAGAAAAGGAGAAAGCAAACAGGAGAAGCCTGTGTACGTGTGCACACCATGAAATGAGCGTAGCCCTGCCAGAGCATCTGCATCCTCTCCCAGCTCCTCATCGCGCCTGTGCAGATGCCACCGCTCCCCTGCACCCGAGACCCCTCTCCTGTGCTCTCAGCAGCACCCTCTCCTCGCCTGGCCGGGGTAAGCCAGAGGAGCCCCCCGATTTCTCCTCCTTTGCCTGTTGCCCCGGTCAGGGTTGGTGCTGTGGGTGCTGCTGTGGAGCCAGCTCCGTGTTTCCCCTCCCGGGGACCGCTGCGGGCAGCTGGTACCCGGGGATGGGATGGGCGGTGGGGTCAGGATCGCTTCTCGGCTCGAGGGCAGGAGAACATCCCCTCCATATACCCCCCCGACCACCACAGCAAAGCCCAGCATTGCTGGTAAAATGCAAATAAGCTGCCTATTCCCAAGCACAGTCTGTGAGGAGCCTCTGCCCTTTCATCACTACAGCCTTGGCAAGAAGAGCTCAGAGTCCGATTTACACACTCGCCGTCCCCGTGTAGGTGGGTTTATTCATTTCTGGTGGGTTTTTAAGTACATATGTTTTGGGGGAAGGGAGAAAGTAAAAAAGCAGTGATGAAGTCAGAGCATGGCAAAAATCCAGCTACGGTAACAAAATATAGTGTATAGCAGTCTGTGCTGAAGAAGTAAAGGTTGCAGAATGGTACCCAAAGCTTCCAATTCACTAATTTATAAGCAACCATGAATTTTAATGAGGCTTCAGCTATTGCCTTAATGAACAGGACATGCTTGCCTTCATGAGATCCTGAGCGTGCAGGTACAGTGAGTGGGAAAAGAGTGCTGGAAAAAGGATATTGGACAATGAAAGGAAGAGCTGTAGTTCTGGAAGAGGAAGCTACTTTTAAAGCAGAGTTAAAACATATTTTCTTTTAAAAAGGGTCTGTTAAAGAAAAGACCGCGTGAGTCTCATTACTGCTAGTGCAATAGCACGAGTGGGAGATTAATATTCTGTTTAAGGGAATAAAACTGCAATATCTCTTGAGCAAATCTATTCCCATATGAACGAGAGAGCTCAAAAGCAAATAGCAGCTTTATGCTATTTATGATCGCACTCCTCGAACACATGTGGAGCCTGCAAGGGACCTGGCTGTATCAGTTGCACTTTTCTCATGGTTTCCCCCTGTTACAAGCACCGGTTCGATCCCACTGTTGTCACCAGTTCAATCCCAGCATCAGGAGCACTGGGAACACGAGGTCATAGAGTCCTTGGTATTTTAAAGCAATGCGTCATCTACCCCTGCTCCCTGCAAGCTTAACTGGCGTGATGCCCGAGTGCCTGACACAAGGGCTCCCACCGTTCCAACCTTACGTGGAAAACCATTCCAAAGTGTTAATTAATTTTAATTCATGATCACAGAGCAATTTGGTGTGTGCAGATGGAAATCAGTAGAGAAGCGTTAGTTCATCGCGCTTTAGTATTTTTTTATGTATACATATGTTTTACAAAAAGAGTTGCAGCTTACTCAGAACCTGGACTGGACTGTGCCCGACTGTTTAATTACTGTTTACACAGAAGTAATTTGCAAAGTGTTAATTTCCGAAATCAATGCACTCCAGTCCAATAAATATTTAATGCTTCCATCTGCCATTTTTAGGTTACTTACCAACCCTGCTAGATGAAGTCTATGAAACAGTTGTCTGCTGTTGACATAAAGAAGGGTTTTGAGATCCAGCCTGCGCAGAAGCCTAGAAAAAAGCAGGCTTCCTAAACCCAGTTATATTCTCTTTTCTAGATTAAATATGGATAGGGAGAACGTTGCATATGGAGACAGGTTTATAGCAGGCAGGCCCATGTAAAATTACATCTGAATTTTATGAGGGGAAATACATCGAGTCTTTCCTAGTGAGACTACGTCTGCTGATCCTGGGACTGAATTTTGGGAAGAATCTTGCTGGAGCATGCAGCATCTTCTCCAGTGGGAAAAGCCTAATAAAGCAAAGGGCCCGGTGGCCGTTTCAAAGAGCAGAGAGGAGGTGGAGAAGGCCCCTGCCCACGCAGGGAGACATGGGTCGGGGTGGGATGTTGACCTCGCTTTCTGCAAAACTTGGGGCAGCGAAACGTGCCCCCCCCGGGGCTGTGCGGCAGACTATTTAATTACTGATATTCATGGAGGGTTTGGAGCTCGCTGGATGGGAATGCCCTGTGCCAATGCAAATGTCACTGCTCGCAGTACAACACGGGGGCCTTGATGATTAGTTCTGTTTTACTGTTTTTCTAGTATAATTATGTTTAATTCATGTGTTGTTTCATCAAAGTGTCTGTCACTCAGGGCTTGGCCTCATCTTCTTAAATAGCTGGATATAAAATTACAATGTGTTCCTCCAGTGAGACCATATTTCCAGAACATCATGACAGCTTTATTATGACACTGGGCTTTCTCTTTAGCTGAACGGATACACTGAATTATCCTTTTAAAAAATCAAAATCTCTTGCGGTTGGATCATTAGACTTGTGCCATATTCCATACAGGGTTACCCTAAATCAACATAATAAGGATCTTGTGCGGTGTCCTTTAAGCTTTCTTACTGGGTCCGGGTGGGCCAGGAGTTATACGGGAGACAAATCGCAAAGCACCAAGGAAAGCAAGGCTGATTTTCCAGCAGAAGATGTTCTTTGAGTCCTTCTCCAGCCTAGTGGCAGCTTCCAGGGATTATTCAGAAAGTATTGAACTAGTGGGAACAACCCTCGTATCCCTGTGGTACCTAGAGCTCCTGCAGGAACCTGTAGGAGCATTGCTGCCAGTACCACCACGCGTTAAATACCAGACCCCAAACCGCCAGTGTGGGCTGCTGCGAGACGGGTGGAAGCTTGTGCCTGTAAATACAGATCTGTAGTTTAGATAATGGTTTTAGCAACGCATTCAAATTATTGCCCAAAGCCATTCCCCACTATACTCTTGCATGTAAAAAGACCAACCTGTCTAAGCCTAATGGGACCCTAATGAAATTGTTTCCTGTAGCTTTATGCTGTGCAGCTGGATGTAATAACTCCAGCTAATGCACCAGGGACACGCAACAGCAAAGTTCTTCTCAATGCACTTGATGAAGTTGCTGCTTTAGTGGATGGAGGGCTTTTGGGACGGGTAGAGGTGTCAATCAATCTATAATGAGACTGCTGGATTAAAAAAAAAAATTGTTGGATAATGGAACAAGCTTTTGAATTGCAACTGTGCTGGGCTGCCCTTGTGTAACCAGGTACTACAGTCTCCTTTTGCCTTTCACGTGGGTGGTGGTGTACCAGAAAGGGAGAAAAAAAGAGAACCATGGGAAATTGTGTTGGAAGCATAATTTGCAGTATTGTTTTGGTACAAGTCCCTATTTTTTTTTTTTGTACGACAGCTTTTAAACTTTGTGGGGCAGGTACTGAATGGCTGCTCTATGGGTTGATAAACCAGCATCTAACCTCAGGAAAACCCCAGTTTTATTAACCACTCCTTTTGGCTAATGGCCGTGCCTGTACTGCCAGTAAATCACAGAATCACAGAATGGTTTGGGCTGGAAGGTAAAGTGGTGTCCCAGGCAGGTTTTTTGCTGTTTTTATCTGATTTCCTGAGGGAGCCAGGACGACTGCAGTCGGGTGAAGTGCAGGGGGGAAGGAACCGTCTCACTGTTTCTTACTCTTGATTTGGACATGTGCGTGGTGGTGGTGGGGGCAGTCCTAAAGAGCGCGAGGCACTTTCTGTCCCCTTCGTCTCCTTTGCAGCAATCTCTGCAGGAGAACAGAATCTGAACACTGCAGAAATCTGCTTGTTAATGTAAGACAGCATGATCTACTAGTCACAGCAGGGCTTAGTGGAGATAAATCCCTCTACTTGATGTTCCCAGCTCTCCCACGCAGATACCAAGGCATTTCACCTCTCCGTGCCTCACAGTGCCTATGCGTAGGGGTAAAGGAAGGAGAGACGTTGCATTATCGTTGTTATGGTCTAATTCTAAGCAGAACTGAGTGGCAGGAAAGAGATGGCAGTTCTAGGTTCCGGCTTTCATCATTTAGACCCAAATTGGTGACTCAGTGTGAGTTCAAAGGAGGTTTGCGCTGGTCAGTGTTGGGTCTGCTGCAGGCCCATTTCCTCCCCTTGCAGCTGGTGGCCATGTGAGAGAATCCATCTTTTTTGGACAAAAAGCAATTCCTTTTTCTCCCACCTCTTATTTCAAAAGGTTTGTTTTCGTCTGGGACTCCGAATAGCCTTGCTGTGCCATGTGATGTGTGCTGAGACAAGGGATGGGGCGGGATGGTCTGGCCAGGGAGAGAAGCCAAATCATCCCTGTGGAAGGATCGTCTCATGTGGCTTTGCTGAAAATTAAACTTCATTGGAGGGGTTGTACTGAAGACTGAAGGCATGTTTGAACTCAGGGTGTGGGTTGTCATTTGGCCAGCTTATTGGCTTGATTTGAGAAGCTTTTGTGCCATTTAGGGGAGATTCTCCTCCTGCTGACACCTCTTCTACTCTCTGTGACAGCCCAGTGCAATCAGGACCTTCCTGGAGATGACTCTATGCACACTGATTTGCAAGGCTGCCCCTTGCAACCTCCTGGAGGCCAGTTTCCCAGGGCTGTGATTTTCGTGTTTTTGTGAACCAAGAGTCCAACTGTGCATCAGGAATTCATCAGATGAAGCCAACGAGGCAGCCTTGTCATGCTGCTTCCATCCATGTATTTCCACCACAGGAACCAACCTCCTGTCTTGCACAGAGGCCAGGCAAGACCGCTTGGCTTGTGGAAGAGCGCACCTCTTGCAAGACACAGTACTTTGCCTCTTCCTCATCTCACCACAAAGGCCTGATTGTGCCGCCTCTGTAAGCTTCAATCGAGGAACTTGCTTCCAAAGATGATATTAGCATTCTGCAAAGAAAATGGGAGTGCTTTCTTCATTGAGCCAGCTCAAAGGACTAGTGTGTGTCAGCTATTGTAGGAAATAAAACGGATGCTGGAAAAAATAAAGCCATTTTTTTAAACTTATGTTCTGCATTATTTAGGCTCAAAAAATAATTTGTTTTAAAAGGATGGGGGCTGGTTCGGGAGAGCAGTGCTGTGAGAGCCAGCAGCCCCCCAAGCCTGCAGGGTGAGACCCCCGGGGACAAGGTGACTTCTGTAGTCTCCTGCAGGGCAGCCAGCACAGAAAGAGCCTTGGAAAAGAGATAAGCAAAAGCAAGCTGGAGAATAACAGCACTTCCATAATACTGCATTTCCTGGGTATTAGAGTAATTCTATGCTACAGGAATTTAATAGTACAAATCTGGCTGATAACCGTTTGGTAAATAATAATAAAAGAGCTATGACAGTTCTGCTCTAGCTTGACTAATGTAGTGATAGTATCTATCTTGAAAAGAAAAATGCAATAGCACAGAAAGTTCCTTTCTGCCATTCGTCAGGTGTGTGGCTGTCATTGGGTGACATTCAGGCCCCTGCAAGGGGCCAGCACGTACTTACACACCTTTGGGTCTGTTTTAAGCCTTCTTAAAATACCCTGTTTCTATGTCCTGAACCTTTGTGCTTGATACATTGCGCCCATTGTATGGACACCAGCAGCTTCCTTCCCACGTTTAAAGTAGGGATTGCTTCTCTCTAACAGGCAGGAAAGAGTGAGATAGCAACCCCGGCAATCTGTTTCTCCTTTACTACGTCAATAGCATTTGCTAGTGTTACAAGACCTCTGCAGCCGTGGGCAGCAGTATGGGCTGTGCGTTTTTCTTATTTAATGACCAAGAGGAGCCAGAGATAGGTGATACGCTTGGCTATACACCAAGTGCCGAGCGGAAGGGCTTGTGTCTGACCAAGTGGGAAACGGCAGGTTCATTGCCGTGCCTTCCTGTATTTCCCCAGGCATACCTTATGGCATTAGAAGCTTGGAATTATTTTGCTTTGGGTGGAGTTAATTGGAATTAATTGCAAGGGGCTGCTGAGTCATCTCCTCTAATTTGCATATTAATGCCACCTCACACCCTTCTTCCCTTCCCATCCAGTCTGGGAGCAGAGGGGCGAGGAGCCTGCCTGGCACTACCTGTGCGGCAGAGGTGAGTGTTAAAGCTCTGAGACCTGGCTCCCCCTGTGCAGGAACTGCTGGGAAATGCTGCCTTCCACAAACATGTTTGCTCTGCGTTTGCCTCTTCTGGCTGCAGCCAAGGTACCCTACATCTTTCTTTCCCAGATAGATGCTGATGTTCTTGTGGGACCATCTCAGCTGTCTGCTTTGAGCAACGAGATGTTGGGAGCTCTGCTTTTAACTGCAGGTGTGCAGCTCCTAATCTGTAGATGAATTGTCAGCTGTATTTTCATTAAAATAATGCTTCTTAGGACAAAGAACAGAACACAGAAGCTAACCCAGCTCTCATTTATTTGGATGGGAGCAGGCTCTGGCTTTCAAAGTGGTAATAACCAGTGTTGTTGGAGTTTATCTTATGGTAAGGCAGAAGCCCCATCGAGGATTATGGTCTATGTGCTCTGGTGCAGTTAGAAATGTGCAGGCTCTGCCTTGGAGAATGTGCAATCTTCTTAAAATGGTCTCCTATAGACCTCTATGACTTGCCTGTCAAGCTTTCGTTAGCTCTGTGTCAAAAGGAACAGTTTTAAGTGCCCAGAAATTCAGCTTCATTCTTCCATCCTTTTGGTTGTTGTTTTTAAAGCAAAACTAAATTAATTAAAATGGCCACTTAAGTAAGGTAATGTTATTTCCAGCTTTCTAAGAAAGTGTTGGAAAGGGAAAGTGCAAACCTTTGCGAGATTTGGCAGCTTCCTTGGAAACTCTACCCCTCTGTGAGAGTGCATTAAAAAGTATGTTCTCTGGCAGCTCTTTTGGAGTCTGGGAGTTAAAAGGTAGTAACCAACTCTGTATCACGGATTTCTTACATCTTCATTAAATCAGAAATTATGAATATTTCAGACTTGCTGCCCAAACTCCTGGAGAGGAAGGCAGCTGCTCACACTTGATTTTAATGACATTTCAGTATTACGTTGTTCCTCCTCTTTCATACGATAACGCAGGATGAACCTCACTAAGTCTCTCTGATGGCTAATTCCTGTGTGTAAGTTTGCTTGGAGCTTCTCTGCTGCTGCCTGCCGCTATATTGTCTCTTCAGCTGGGACTTCGTCCAAGTTTGTGAGCAGGGATGAGGCTCAGCCTCTGAGTTTTCAGCTCTTGAGTTTTCCTGGAGTGCCAACTGGCCGAGCGTTCGGTACCAACTGTACCAGCTCTGCTAATAAATCACACTGTCTCAGGTGATAAAATTCAGTTTCTAAATCTAGGATACTAACGAAAGTGGTAGCTGTTATTCAGTGGGCAAATAGAGAAATAGAACATTCCTCTCCCATCCCCAGAGTTCTCACTAATCAGAGGCGTGTGTTGCTGGAAACATCATCTATTTTTTTTGTATGTCTCTCTCTCTTATTGCGTAAAGGCTTATCCATTCAACACTTACCACAGTGCAAGAGTATTAGTAAACATAATCTTGTTGATGTTTGTCATTCTGATGCTTGACTGGAGGGGGCTGGAATAATGAAACCTCAATTGTCACCTATGCTCGGGAAGTAACAATGGTTGATGTTAGCCCTGAGGGTGCTGGGTTTTTCACTTAGCAGCGAAATGAGATCCTTGAATGAGAACTGTGTAATTGTGCTGGAGCTTCATGTCTGGGGTTGTGGCTCCTGATCGCCTTCTGTGTGATGTATGACCTGAAGACTTGCTTTGCTAAGGACACTAAAAAGTGGCGATTTTACAGCTGTCTGTAGCTACCAGGTATCTCTGATTCCCCTACGAACTGGTTTCTTTACCTCTCTGCTGCAGGCAGCGTGATTTATCTTTTTTTTAACTCTTTGTTATCTTAACTAACAATGATAAATGTTCAACAGAAGCATCCCTTGAGGCCATGCTGTACCGCAAAAAAAACAGACCTTTTTCTCACTTTGCACACGTGTTTTACGTTAAGGAGAGCTGGATGTGTGACTCTGGAGAGGAGGATGAAGGCAGAAAGGTTGTGCCTTGATGAGGTCGTGCATGCAGCGGTTTACTGACACGCACCCTGCTTTCTCCTGTTCATCATCCCACAACTGTTTCAGCTCTCTGGTACGTGGCTCAGGTCTTCAGCACATTCTTTGTTTCTAGCACAATGATTTGATGCTCTTTCACAATTGACTGCATTTAGTCTGTTGCATCAGTTCTGGGCACCTGGTTACTGGAAAGGCTAACAAGAAATTCAGAAAAAAAAAAGTATATGGTTATCAATTGGACTGAAAAGATTGATTTTTAAGAGCAAAGATTAAAGGAGCTGAATATGAGCAGCTTTGCCAAGTAAAGACTAAATAAGTAGATATGATTTTACTGTACTTGATGAGTGCAAACATGAGGAAAACTCATTAGAGTGCTCACTGGATTCAGCAAGGATGAAACGAGAAGACTTGATGTGATTAGCAGGTAAACTTTGAGACATCACTGTGCTATAGAAGCCACAGGCCTCGTAACATCAGACTTACTCATTCAGCTCTTAGGTAATAAATTCAGTCTAGGAACAATCCTTCTCTAGTAGAGAAAAATTAATAGATTTGAGCATGTAGCAGTTATTCTGGTCCTGATCAGATTCTGATCTAATCCCTGCTACAGTAAGTCTCCACCCTGAGTGCTCAGTGATGGTGTGCAGCCAGGACAAATGTCAGCTTTGCAGGGAGTTGGGTTTTCCTGGATAATGGGGTAAAAAGCTCTAAGCTCTGTGGCAGAAAAGCACTGTATAATTATCCAAAGAGGTTGGTGTGTGCTGCCCTTCCTTTAGCATGTCCCCTGTTACTCTGTTACAAACAGTTTTCTTGGCTGCTGTTGGTGCGGAAGGTGGTGTGGCATCTCCTCTTACGCTCTCGCGTGTTCCCAGCCTCAACAGATAGACAGCTGGGAAGACCAGGTCTTCAGATGTTGATCCTCTTGGGATCTTCACAAGGGTCTAAAGCTGCTCTCCTTTTCCCTGAGCTCTCGCCCAGCCATCTTGCTTTGCTTTCAGTGCTTTCAGCTTGAACCCCTTTCTCTGCCCTTTGTGCCAGTGGGGCAATGGAAGCGCTTTGCGCAGCAGAAAACACCCAGCCTCCCGAGGGATGGCAGCATCTTCTTCTCTCCCTCTCCTCCCCCACAGCTGCATGTGTACAAAGGTGTCAGTGCCCTCTCTTCCCACCCTCTGTCACCCAACCACCTGGTTGGGCTACAGCCCCTGTGAATCCATGACTCGCAGCACAGCCTCTCATAATTAAAAAAAAAAAACAAAACACAAAAACAAAACAAAAAAAAAACCCCAAAACAAACCCACAAACAAAACCAAACACAAAACCAACCTGTGAAATAATCCTTCTTTTCCACCGTTTTTCTCATTTTATTTCTAGGGCTCTGGCTTTGCTTGCAGCTGGGCTGGGAGGCGCAGGGCCACCCTGCATGGAGCTGGGCTGGGCTGTTGCTTTTGCTTCAGCAGCCTCTAGCGGGGAGAGTAATACAGTCAAAGCCGGGGCAGGATGCCTCCTCTGCCGTAACTCTGCTGACTTTGTAGACCAGATGGAGGAGTGAATTAGTGTCTGGAATCTGAGATGAACTCTCTTTTAATTTCTTTTGTAAGAAAAGGCTGGTGAGTAGACGAAAAGGCTATTTTTTTTTTTTTCCAAGAGGCCAACGTGGGGGATTTTTTTTTTTTTTAACTTTCAAAGGTGGGGGAAATAAAACTATCTGGAGGTGAATGAGTCACTTTACTGAGTCACCAATAGTGGGAAGAGGGGATTTAATATTTGTGAATCAGAAGCAAAAAGTACAGTCTGTTCCCTGCTTGTGTGAGAGAAAGTAATGGACAGACAGTTTCAAAAAGCTATTTTCCTCCCTAGAAGAAGAATAAGGATTAGGTTTTAGACTCTTCAGCGTCTCGGGGTGAATGGCTGCCACCCCTCCTGGCACTGTGGTCCTGCTGGTCCCTGTGCTGACTGCACCCAAAGGTGCTCGCTGCCTTGTGGGTTTTTCCAAACCTCGGGACTTCTATCACACACCGTTAGTGTGACCTTGGGCATGCCTTCCCACCAGTTGTCACTCACTTTCTCCTCTATAATACGAGGCCACTGCCAGTAACTTGAAATTTATGAAGAACCAGACTTTGTGCCTCCAGCAGCCCGTTTTCTTCCCTGCAGAAGGAAGATGTGTAAGTGGGGGCAGCAAGCAAACTGCGAGGCAGAAAAATCATTCCCTGGCTCTGCTAATCACTCTTTCAAATGCCTGGTTCGTGCTGAGTAAGAGTGTAACCACCCAAAAAACTCATGAGAGGGAGGGTGTACAGCCCTGGCGATAAAAGCACCAGGGCGAGAGGGCTGCCAGCACCCGCGGGCTGGGGGGGGTTCGGTCCTGGGTGCTTTTTGCCCAAAGTGCACCTGGTGAACGTTGTGTGGCTCCTCTCGCCAAGGCTTGTGGGCTTTGGTTCAGGCTGAGCAGAGGAGGAGGACGCGTGGGGCTTCCCCCAGTGTCCGCCAGCTGTCACTGTTGCTGCAGCCAGCCGGGCGGCCGGGGCGTTCTGTCTGGCTGTGATTTACAGCTGAGCCTGTCCACCCCCACATCCCCCCCCAGCCCGGGCCCGCGCCCCTCGGGACAGACACCGTGAAACGCCCGAGATGATGTTTGCTGCCCCAAAAGACTGAGGATGTTTGGCTCATCCGCAGCGTGAGAGTATTTAGGCTCATGTTAACAACCTGTTCCTGAAGCCGCAACTTTATTGCCTATTAAAAGGCTCTGTAAGAACTCCAGAGATAATTTTAGTGCATACCCATTTCCCCCCTTTTGGGTGTAACCGTTTTATAGATTTCTTTTTTTTGAGGGAGCTGTTACAGAACCAAAACTCACTCAAACTGCTTCTCTGATTAAACAGTGGTTTGCAAAACTAAGGCGGGGGGGAAGTAATGGTAAATCAGGAGAAGTGGTCAGGGCAGGATCTGGCAGGCTTTGGCAGTGTGTGTGCCCACACGGATATCCACATGCCTTTCTGTGTGCATAGGCACTCAGCTTCTTCCACCTTGTATTCTGTGTGAATTTCCCTGCTTTAGTTGAATTAATGAGAACTGCTTATGTTTGTAAAGTGAAGGAGATGGAGTTTTGCCTCCCCAATGGAAACGGTTCAGAGATGGAGGCGTTCCTGTGTGTGCTTGCTGAGGACAGCTCTAAAACGACTTGTAGAAGCCATTAGCATCTCTTCAAGGTATTGCACTTACGCTGCCTGAGCTGACAAACGCAAGGTTCAATTGCTACTCATCTCCCTAAGACAAGAGTCATCTGAAACGAGCCTGACGTTCACCCTGTGGCTTAAGAGACCATATACCTGTATTGTAACCAAGTTTGGCTTGAGTTCTGCTATCCCAGAACTTGATACTTGAGAGGGCTGAGTCAGCATAGTATTACTTGAATTAACTATTGATGTACTTCGTGGGGGTTATGCAGCACCAAAAAACCCCACCACACCATGTTTTACATGTAACCTTGTTTCAGATTTGAGGTTCTAACACTTATCGGACCAGATTCTGCTGTGAGAGATACAGATGTAAGATGGAAGTCATGCCATACCTTGGTGGTGCTGCTCCAGACATGCAGCAAAGAGCAGCATCTGACATCCAAAACTTAATTCTGGTAAAAGCCAAGTACCAATCTACAATGAATCTCTCCATTTAGATTAGATCCTGCCTCATACAAACATAATTCCGAGGAGTGAGCGAGCTCCTGGCAGAGACAGATGGATAATCCCAGCCCCTGCCTTGTGCTCATGCACTTGCTGTTGTCTCCTTTCAAACCTGTGTTTCCTTGTTGGCTGTCTCCCTTAAGTTAAGTGTTAAGAACGGCAAATTGATGTTTTTCAATAGTTTTCTCAATTCCTGACCGGATTAGCAGTGCTGACTACAAAGGGGAAGAATTTGTGGGAACATGTGGCTGTGCACAGCCAAAGCTGTGCGGGGGAGTCTCCTGGGAAGGGCCTGGTTGAGTTTAAATTTGGTTTCTTCTTTTGTATCCACGCTACTGCGTTAGTCGGACCTCTTCCATGCTAGGTGGCTGTGCGGCCAGTGGGGAAAAAGGGAAAGGGCACCTTTCCCACCTCTGTTTCTGCTGTAATCTGGAGGTGCAGAGAGGCGTCTGCACCGCGGGCTTGGGAAGCGCAGAGGAGGCGAGTTGTGATCAAAAAGGCCATTTGTTTCTCTGAGGTGTTTACATCTGCAGTTCAAATAAACACAGCCAGAAATGAAGCGTCCTGGTGCATGCTTTGAAAGCAGGGTTGGACTTGGGGATGTGGAAGGAGGCTGATAAGGAGTTTGGTTGTTTCTGATCTCTCCTGCCCGCAGCCGGGTGCTGCCGCTCAGCGCTCCTCCAGACTATTTTTTAATTGCTTTCTACTGACATGGTGACTTCTTGTCTGGCTCTCCAGGGAGCCAGCAGTAGCACAGGCTAGTGGTCATGCTCCCTGCACACATAACAGCGGAGTCGGTCCTTAGCTGGGATGTCCCCTTGCTTTTCTGGCTGCAAGAGTCCTATCCCTGCTGCAGCCCCAGTGTTTTCCATGTGGGGTGGGGAGCTGGCAGCCCACTGCGCTGGGTTTTGGGAAGAACAAGGCTTCTCAGTAGCTTAATTATGGGGCAATAACGTATTCATGGGATTGATGGGACTTATTCCTGATATATGCAAGAGGAGCTGGGGATGGGTTTCCTCTAAGTGGTGGTGACTGATGGGGTTTGTGCCCTTGTTGACTCCGAGGACATTCCCTTGTTTCTCTTCTGTCTCTCTCCCTATTTGTTTAACTGCAAGCACTGCATTGAGATTCTGTTGCTGAATAAATGTCACATCCTGGGCAGTATTTGGCTTTGTTTTCTACATTTCCTTGCCATGTTGAGCCTTATCTTGTTTATCAGGTTTGAATGAACAGCCTGTGGCTGCGCGGAGATGGGGAAAGCAAAGGAAGGGTTAACCAGGCGATACCCAGCTGGGATGCGAGCATATGTCTGTGTGTCAGGCAGAGGCGAATTCAGTTTGCCTAGGCTGAACCAGAGTAAATAAGCTCCGCTGAGAGGCGGTAATATTAGGTTGAGCTCAGCACTGCACAAAGTGGCCGTACAGCTTCCACGTGGCTTAGAGGACAGACAGAGTAAGGCTGCATCTGTTCAAGGAGTGCAGCTTAAAAGTACCTAATTCAAGCCTTGCTGCAATAAATAGGAGTCCTGGTAGAAAGACAACTGAAACTGTTTAAATAGCAAGGGGGAAAAGAAGTACGGGCTGTTATTTACAGTTATGACAGCAGTTCAAAGATACGGAGTATGTGGTGTAAGTTTGCTGCAAAGCAGCGAAACTTCCCCTGATCTGACATTTACTAGATAAGCTTAAAAAAAAAAATCTGACTTTGTGCTGGCAAAAATAATGGGGAAATACAATAGAAAAACTCTTGTGGGGCCTGGCCCACATCGGGAGAAACTGGAAGGAGATGGTGTGGTTGCACCGAAGTGTGACTTGGGGCTCACACGTGTTTACTCCTTGCTGAATCCGTCCCAAAGACCCTTAAGAAAAAGGAGATAACCCGGTGCTGGGTTCACTGTGGCGCGGTTTCCAAAAGAGGCCGCTGGCCACAGGACTCTCCTTCATCTGCGCTCTGGAAACAAACAACTAATTTTTCATTTTTAGTGGTTAATTCTGAAAATATGAAGGTCTGTTTAGTCTTGTCTCCCTAACATAAACCAGCCAGAACAAGGCAGCTTGAGGGGAGTTTGCAACAAGTTCCCTTATTTGGAATAAGAGTCCCTGTTGTAATGTGGCGGCCGTGGGACTCTCCCACCCCGGTGGGGCTCGGGGGGTCGGGCTGGCCTTGCGACGCATCGCAGGGCTGTGCTGGGGGAACCGCGGTGTGGAGGGACACGTCTGAGGAAGCACACCGGCACAGATTTTGTCCTGCCCTCAGCCTGTTGGTCGCACCCAGTTTGTAGGAGGAGGTTGTCATGTGAATGGGGCCCGGGAAGATGAAATGCAAAAGAAAGTAGTATTTGTGTGGAGCCAAATGTTACTTTCTCATGTAACTTCCATAGCTGTGCTTTTCTGCTTTCCTTCTGTAGGGCATAAGGCCATCCTACAAGCTCTTCCAGGGAGAGCTGCTGTCTCCTGACGATCAGGTACTTGTGGGCAAGCGCCACCTTTGATGAGGGATCGTCGTGTCACGGCCGTGACCAACCTGGTGCGGTGGCTGGGTGGCTGTGGACCTGCCCAGCACCTCCCTATTGCTGCCCTCCTTCCTCCTCCTCCCCATAGCCACCCTCACCCCGCTGCTCGCAGAGGTTTTGATCCTGCAGAAAGGAGCACAGCATGGCCCTTTTGCGCATCGCATGATATTGTCCTTAATGTGCTCTCTTTTTCTCTACCAGCATCAGATTTTCAGTAACTTGCTAATGGTGCGAACTTGTAAGCCTTTCAAGTTTACAACTAGCTGTGGTCTGACATGACATCCCTCCATCCTTGGCAAACGGGGCGGGGGGGATGAGCTCTCTGAGCTCCTGCCGATGAAGGTATGCTGGGAATTAGGGTTTGGTGAACTGGGCTCTGCTCAAACTGTGGCACGCTCTGTGTGTTTGAGTTCTGGTTACTATTTACCTTAGACAAAAGCAGAAAAAAAATTAAACACGTGCATTTCATTTCTGTATGTGGTTTTTAAGTTAAATTATTGTCCCTTATGCTGAACTACTTGTTTACGCTCTTCTCTAATGCTATCTTTCTCCTTTCACTGGTGGTATGAGACCTTTCTTTTGCTCAGCTGCTGGTGGTGAGAGTGCTTTTTCTTTCTTCCATGTCTTCCGCTGATACAATACCTTTATTTGTTCTCTTTGTTGGAATTGCATTGCATGCTAATATTGTATGGCAGATGCTAAGCACACTTAGAATACGAAGATACTTGGATATGCGTTCATCACTGAAAGAGCCTTTTTTAAAAAACTTGTTTAGTAAAGCACTAATGACAAGTTTAGATCCCAGACAAATTCTGTGTCCTCCCAAGAGGTTTTTCCAGTATCAATAAACTTGGTTTTAATTGCAGCTGCCTTTATTAAATTTGTTCATAAATTTGGAAGGTAAATTTGGTTCTATAGGTAGACATTTATCATTTCATAGTCTTCTAACCAAATTTCCATAAATGGAGTTTTAAGCACTGTCTAAATTATTTCCATGCCATCTGAAATGTTTCACGGACCATTTTCACGTCCTAATGATGACTCTAAGACAATGGAAATCTGCATTGCCGTGAAGAAACATTTCCTTTCCACACAGCCTTTTTTTTTTTTTCCTTTTTTAAAGGAGTCACTATGATAACTTGTATTCCTGCTCAAGGTACTTTATAAATCCTGGATCAAGTTCAGCAATCCAACTCTTTTTAACAAAGCATTTAAGTGCGTATTTGAATTATACCTGCTGTAAGAGAACAAGTCCAAGTTCACATGTTGGGAACAGGAGAAAACCCAGAAGAACTTTCTCCCTGGCTCTTTGACTAATGAGGGGACTAACTAGGGGAGACATTACTGTGAGTGCTGCAGCTGCCTGCCCAGGGTTTCAGTCACATCACCACTCCAAGGTTTCTTCTTGAATGAATTAAGACGGGATGGGGGGAGCCAGCGCTCATCTGATACATTCTGTCTGTTCGGTATTTGTTAAATCAGTGAGTTTTGTCAGAATTGCTGCAAGTAGCTCATGTTCTGTGCTTGGAGGACGGAGCACTGTGGGAGCCCTCCTGGCTCTGGGAAGGGGGGCAGCAGGGTGTTTCTAGGAGCTCCCCAGCCCGGTTGAGACTGCAGGGTCCCACGCCACTTCGGAGCAGCCAAGCTCTTTGCTTTTGCCTGCTTACTCAGATGGGTGGGATGAGCTTTTGTAAATCTGCTCCTCTTTTTAATCTTTCCATTACTAACACTTGCTCTTATTGACAGTCAGAACCACAAGAGTTTATTCCCCCTTTCCACCCACCTTTCCCTTTAAAACTCCCACTTCCAGAGCGAGCAATAATTACAGATGCTTTCAGATTGCTTTGCTGTCTCTGTAAACACGGAGCCTGACATCTGGCACATTTTGAAGTTACTTTATTGAATCTTGATCGTTCCTGTAAATAGGCTGCGTGTGTGTCATACCTCAATGTCAGTAAATAGATAAATCTCTTCATGCACAGACTGGGTGGGAGATATCTTCAAGGCAACCCTATGGTGGCTACAGGCTGGTGGACTGATGCCCCGGGGCTGAATGTGTGAAATAGGGTCTCTTTCCGCAAGAGTGGGAGGGTATATTCATGCTCATGACTATGTTGGTGTTAAGATGCTGGTAGAAATGGATTGCAAGATGGATGAAGAATATAGATGGAAGAGACAAAATGTTGTTAGGGCTTAGGATTGAGTCAGTTTTGGGGGAGGCCTTGTTTTGATAGACTCAGATGTGGATCGGCATAAAGCTTAAAGTATCTTTTCCAGTTTTAAAAGCTTTTCTTTTTTTTTTTCTTTCTTCTATGAACAGAAGTTCCTTGCTAGTGTAGTACGAAACTCGATAGTTTCCAGTATGAGCCAGGTGCTAAAGTAGGTTTTATTTTTACAAATTGGGAGATACTCTGCAGAGCTCCCCACGTTGCTGTATATTTGAAAAAAACCCAAAACAACCTAGCATGATGGTGTGGAAATCCTATGTGTATAGCATGAAATTCAAAGACAGCCAATGGCATAGGAACCAGGAGAGTGAACCTGGTTTTTAACACAAATGCAAAGTCAATTCCTTACTCCATGTAGCAATCTGGCTGATTGGTGCTGTTGGGTTTGAGATGGCATTTCCTGCCTCCCTGTAGCTAAATGTGGCTCTAAAAATCACTAACAGAGGCTATTTTCACAGCTTTCTGCTGAGATGAAAGTGTTGTTCCTAACTTACAGGTTGGGGAAGAGGCAGACGGAGGTGAAATGATTTGTCAGGAATTGATCCCAGGTATTTTAAGATCTCTTCTGACTTTTCAGCTGTGTTGGGGGAAGCAAATTTTCTGCACTTACTACAGGAACTGACAGAGGGAAAAAATGTTGTTTTTTTTTTTTAAGTTACGTTTGGTATAAACACAATTACTTTTCAATATTTTGTGTTTGTGCATGTCTTGTGACAAAGAAATACTGAAATTTGTTATGAAGGGCTATAATTCTTGCACATTGGAGGGGGAGGAATGAAATATTTCACTTAATCTCTATAGCATATTCCATATTTTCCTTGCTTTGGTTACATTTTTGAGAGGCAAACTATGAATTCCCTCGCCTATTATTAATTTATTGTTACTGGAACATAATAGCGCAGAACACAGTTCGTCCAGGAAAAAGCTTCAGCAGGCAGTGAGTCATTGATGGTAATAAACTTCCGTCCCTCTCAACAGACCATAGGACCGTTTAGAAAAATGTTTTTGCTATGATTCCTGAATTGCTTGTGCTTTGTACAGCAGCTGGTAGAGATAAAACTGAACGGAGCTGGGCAGACTCCCTGTCTCCCCTCTATTACTATAGCGTGTTTCTGAATCATACACAAAAAATGTTTTTGGTATGTAAAAGTGACTTCAGAAAAGCAACTCCATCTAGAAAACAGCCAGCGCTGTTTCGGAGCACGATACCGAGTGTGATATCTACCATGTATATAGTGCTGAGGGAGTTAGTGAAGCATCGACGTGCGGAACTGAGCTCTTCAGCGTTGCCCTTCCCTGAGACGCGCTGTCTCCTAGGAGCCCTGGGGCCTTCAGGAGGCGAGTCTGAACTGAATCAGATAGTGTTTCACAGCTGCTTGCGTTAGGATGCAGCTTTGCACGTTACTGTCTGTAACCTCCATCTTGTTGATGTGTAAGACCGCAGCTGCGAGAGGCTGGTCTCGTGTTTGACGGAGCTGTGTTCTGTGGTCCCGGCTCTGCCAGATCCAGGTACACGGGAGCGAGTGCCCCTTCAGGTCTGGAAGAGAAAAGTGTGTTTCTGACCATGATGTTTTGCTCTCTCTGTGAAGAGGCAATAGGGTTAGTGACTTGATAGATAATAAACACCTTTTGAGGATGTTAGGTCTATTAAATCTGGCATTGCTGGGATGTGAAGAGCATAAGCATTCCCCCGTCAGAGAACAGTTTGTGGCATGGGTCTTCAATATGTGGTGGGAAGGGTTAAATGCTTCTAATATAATTTCCAGCCTCTTTCCATCAGAGTCCTTTCAAGGCTCTTGGTCCTTCGAAGTACTGCTGCATCCACTGGGAAGGGTGCGTTGTGGCGTTGCCGTTCAGGGTATTTGGAGAGCTGTGTTGTTATCAAGAACTGTGTTGTTATCGTGTAACCGTGAGAGCCAGATTCTGCACAGCTCATTAGATGGTGTATTATGTATCTGGGCAGCAAGCTGCCCCCATCACTGTAACGGACCTAATCACGTAAACATCATGACCGAAGGTTTTGCAACCCAACCCCGAGTCCAGCTCTCATGTGAACCGCAGAGCTGCGGCTGGACGGACGCTTTTAAAGTAGCCCAGTGCAAATAGGGAGCTATATTGCATAAACAGTGTAGTAAGTGAACCCAGCTTTGCTTGAATAATGCTTTTATATTTCTAGTTTATCATATGATGGTTGTAGCTGACAGATTTTATGATTCTAGCAAGCGCAATTGCTGTTACCCTTCAGGGCATGTTTTCATTGTAAAGCCTGCAATTGGGTGACTTTTCTTGAGTGCCATGGTGTTATCTGTAACACTGCCTATTGGAGTGCTAATACAAGCTTTTTTCCTTTTTTTTTTTTCAGTAGAGTAACAAGCCATATTTTTATTTTTTTTTTAGGAGATAATAAGGTATTATGAACTATTTCATCATTTTTATCAGTGTTTAACAGATTTCTGGATCTTCCTTCATTAGAAACCTCAGTAACTTTCACATATTCGCAAAAATATTTCACTTTTTATTCCTCCCAAGAGTAGCACCGCTTCTGGAGTGATGCACAGCAGCAGCATCACAGTTAGGGGTATGCAGCATCCCCCAGGGGAATGGCACGGAGTCAGGCTCTGTGGGTTCCCAGGCTGTCATTATCTCTCCTACAGGAAAGCTGAAGGACCTATCCTGCTCAAGTATCTTTGTGTTTATGTCTCCTCTGCCAAAAGAAAGAAGATTTTTTTTTTTTTTTTTGAAACACTGTGACACTATCATGAGACTGAAGCCTCACAAAAAGAACCACTTCCTTCCCACCTTCAACAAACAAAGGCTTTTCAGTATTATATATAAAGCTCCTAGTCTACCGTTAGGACTTTGAACATCCTGCAGACGCCCATGTACTTGGCTGCTTCTTATTTACTAGAAGACACAACCTGTCCATTGGCATCCCCTGCAGGTCAGGGTTGCAGGCAGACTTCCTGCCTCTCGGTGCAGAAGGTACCCTCCTAAATATTTGACGCTGCCCACCTGCTGGGGTTTCAGGCTCCCTTGTGCCTCCTCTGCTCCCCATCCTTGTTCCCACTGTTACTGTATGCTGGGAAGAAAATTGCACATACGTAAAGAGGAGGTACTTGCATTCGCAAAATGGATGTCTGTGTGCACCACTGCTTGTCTGCTGAAGTGCTTTCTCCGTTATAGAAATGCTTGATACATCTCCCATCTCCACAAAACTGCGCTTGGATGTATCGCTGTCTTTGACATCCTCACAGACATGCAAATCCCACTGGCAGTGTGGAGCTGGGCATCCCGGCATTTCTTTAGGTAAAATTCAACAGCTGAAGACTTGGAGGTGATGAGTTTTGTGCTGTGCTGCTGTAAGGGATCGACTCATTGGGACAGATGGAGCTGATGAGGAGGTTGCGGAGGTTAGAGCAGAGCTGGAACAGGTTGGCCCTGGAGCACCTGGCATTAGCCCAGCGCAGTCCTGCCCACTGCGGGGGAGTGATGCTTCTGGCTGCTGCTGCTCACTTGGGAGCTGCTCTGCACCTTGCTTGCATACGGCTCATCACACTGCCTGCCCTTTCCTCCTTTGCTGTCACCCGGAGCATCACTTGCATGTTGCTGCCTTGCCTAAGCCAAGCAGAGGGACAGTGGCATCCTCCCGGGCTGTCTCCCTTTCCTCAAACCTCCTGGCTCAGTAGGTGCATGGCTGATGCCTGCCTAAAATGCCACCAACTTCTGTGGAGTAATCTTTGTTTGATTTTGCACAAACAAGATTGAAATTGGACCACGGCACACAGATTTTGAGATCCCAAGTGAAATGCCTTGCTTGCTGTGTCCAGAAATCTTAAGTTGTAGGTACTCAAGTTGGACAGCCAAGGGGGTGACTGGAGACCCGACTGTCAGGGGCTCTGAGCTCTTAGTCCTCTGCTGAAAGGGAATGGGAGCTGCACAATCGCAGCATGTTTAGGTCAGGAACATGTGTTTTAGGTGCACAAATACTGTGGTTTTGACCAGTACCCAGAAGGTGTTTATTCGCTGTCTAGGACTGGCTTAATTTGTTTTATCATTAATTGTTTAATATCTCTGCTGGGGCAGGCCAGCACAGTATAAACAGAAGAATAATCAGAGTCGCTGCAATTGTATTTAAACTGGTTAGACTTCATAAAGCAGAAGAAAAATTATTGTGTGTAGTCCTGTTTTATGTTTGCCCAACGAGCTCATTGAGTGGCAAGAGAGGAGCACATGGTGAGATGCAGACTGGATGGCGTGCTCTCTGCGGTGGGGCTAATACGCAGTTGTGCAGTTGTTAAGGTATTCTTCCATGCTCCCATTTAATCATGAGACAACCAGGCTGAAGGCAAGGAATGGGCAGAAGGTGAAAGAGGTCAGAAGATAGGGTTTTTTTTTTTGGACATCTGGATAACTATTGCATTGATGTACGGAAAGCATTATGCCGTGGGAACAAGGCATCCAGTGTATAAGGGAATTGCAAGTGCAGGGAAAGCCCCTGGGTACCTTCTGTGTCTGCAGGCAGAGTCTCGATGCAGGGATTAGCACAGACTTCTGACCAGCTGCAACAGGTTTGCACAAAGCCCAGGAAATTCAGTGCCAGTTCTGGATAGGTTAATGAATATTAAAACCCTCGAAAGCTGCGTTGGGGAATCTCTAAAGAAAACAAACGTGGAGTGCTGCAGGGAAGGACGGCTGGATGCTGGCTGTCTGCCGTCCCCAGGTCTTGCTGGCTGCTCTGTTCAGCTGCCCTTGTAACCCACCAGTCATCCCTGTTCCCGTGGGATGTTCTCCTTCCCTGGTCCCTGATGAACACACTTGCAGGTTCTCATGACCTCTTCTTGGTCACCCAAGTCCAGCACACAGCACTGCCCCCATCTAATAGTAAAACTCAGCAGTGCCAAGTCTAACAGCTGTTGCATTGCTTGGGAGATACAGAAGTCCTCTAGAAATATGGTTCATGCCCGTGCTGTGGATACGCTGGGGAGCTTTTGCTAAAGTCGTGTTGCTCATGCTACGTTGAAAGAGCAGTCCATGCTCTCGTTGGGCTCCTCTGTTCAAGACCCACAGTGTGGGAAGGTCCATTCCTGGTCTTGTACAAATCAGTGGAAATCTTGTCACTGAGTTCAGCCAGGACAGGGCTCAGCTGTAAAGTTCCTTTTTGTGCAGGGAAGAAGGGATTTGCTAGGCAGACATCACTAATTTTTGTAATCGGATCAAAATGTTTTATTTCTGCATTCTAAATATAAGGAAAATATGTGCTGTCCTAATTAATTCTAGATGCTTTTAGGTAATGTGGGTGTGTGCTGCCTGGCTTTGTTTTTTGTCTGTGTAATTATTGAACATCTGTGCCATAAGCTCCACTGGACATCTTTCCCAACCAAAAATTAGTGGGAAGAAACTTTCTCCTAAATTTCATGCATTGCTAATTTAGGCCCAGTGTGTTTGCAGCCTTACGGAAATGGCATGCCTTTCTGATACAGGAATTACTGCTGCTGATTCTTATCTCATACAGA
The DNA here is from genome assembly GCF_028500815.1 of Rissa tridactyla. Lineage (NCBI taxonomy): Eukaryota > Metazoa > Chordata > Aves > Charadriiformes > Laridae > Rissa > Rissa tridactyla. The sequence continues at coordinate 59,321,927 of NC_071471.1, forward strand.
TATTTTGCAGCACTTTTCTCTCTTCAGTGCCTGGTATGGCTTTGCTATAAGCTTTGTTTTTCTCTTGTTTCCTACTTCTGTGAATATCTGACGGCTGCAGCAGGCAGTGGTCTGACTATCTGCAGTTGGTTCCCGTTCTTGTATGTATTTTTATCCTTTTTGAGCTAACGCACAGTAATTGCTGTCATTTTCACTGAAAATTAAGCATACAAGTAGCCATCGTCACTCGTTCTCATTTGCTGCCTATTCTTCAGAATAATGGCAGATGCTGAGATATGGCCAGTGCTTAACACTGAACTCTGCCATGAGCAAGTGGAGAATCCTGACAGGCTGTGAAAGGAATCTGTGTTCCCAACAGCTTCCTAGGGGATATGTTGCTGGAGTTTACCCAGGCGACCTCAAGTTGTGTTGTGGGTTCAGGTTGGCAGATGTTCATTTAAAAAGCAGAGAAGTGATCTGTTAACGTTTCGTCCCAGAGTTCTCTTTCCATCAAGGGTGGTCCTACAGGATGGGTGAATAGTGGGAAGTTAGTGTAGATACCGTGGAGAAGAGCTTCTTCTGGGTATCTCAGTTTATCTACATTCAAGGTAAAGGTATGTTAAGCAGATTTATGAATAATAGGTGTTGCTCAGGTAACATGGCACATTCGGTTGGCCCTGTGTTCATTACATTGAACCTTAACGAGGAGCTAAGGCAAAGGGTTTCCCTCCTGTGACAGACACCTCTCTCCAACGTTGTCTCTTAATGTTGTGTAATACACTTTAAAATCATCTCTTGCTTGTAAATATTTTAATGTTTGAATACGCTTTAAAAGGCTGTTAATATTTAAATCTGCACCCTGAAATGTTTTCTGCATGGCAATTAGAGTGCAGCCAGGGAACAGCGCTTCGGCTTAATGGCTTGTGAATTCAAATTGTAGCAACGTTGCTCTCTAACAAGTGTTTCTGTAATTTTCAAGAGCAAGGACCAGTGAAAAGCTAAAATATTTCCCATGTTGGAAAATATCAGTCTTTAATCCTGGAACTGTGGAATCTGAAATATGATGCGTGACCCAGCAGGACTTTGTCTTGGGTGGGAGATCATTAGCGGGATGATATAGATTTAGCCTGCCTCGGTTGACTTCAGAAATAATTCTACTTAATAAATAAATATTCTTACAGATCTCCCACTCATAAGAATGGGCTGGAAATTGCTGTATTGAGCGTGTCGCATTTCAGGTGTAATCACCATATATCATACATGGGCACAGAGACTGTCATCATCCAAATCATCATGTCATCATCCCAGTCTTCTGCAACGGCTCAGTTTTTTGTGCTGGTCTCTGTCACACCTATACCGAATTTACTTTTCATTACTGCTTGTTAATGTTCTTCAAATGGGTAGGTTTTCCTTCCCCATGGGATTTATTTATTGGGGGGTATTTTCTTCTGGATGTGCCAAGTTTGTGTCCTTGGAGTCTGCTCCCCCTCTGCTGTCTTCTGCCAGCCTTCCCAGTGCCTCTTGCTTATTTATTAACTCTTCCTAGTGATTACGTTTACTAATTAATGCATTCTCCCACTTCAGTTAATGCCCCGTGGCCCTCTTAGGGGGATGTGACTGGACACGCATCAAGTGATCCTATGGATACCTGGGCTAACTTCCTCCCAAAGACAGAGGCGTCTGTTCCGTAGAGTGCAATTACTAGAAAGCACCATGAATATCCTCGTGGCTGCTGGTTTCTTCCTGCCACCCAGCGACTTATATCTATCAATGGACCTGACTGATGGAAAGCGCGCTGTTCTCTATCAGCTTTTAAAACAATTCCTGACTATTAAATTATTTAAAAATTCCATCAAATTCCTTTAAACCACTTTTTCATATAATTTTGGGTTGTGGATGATTGAATTTATTTTATGAAACAAGTCTCTCTTTTCTGAGCAGACTTTTTTCTTTAATTGTCACTTTTCTGACATCTGGTAAAATATCTCCCTCATCAGTCATATTTTTCCATTAATTCTCCTTCCCAGCTAATTTTGCCTGTAATTGCTTGCATTTTTGTGAGTTGGGTCTTTTTATCGTATGCATTATTCTGTAATTACTGTTTTGAACTTATTATATTTCACATGCCAAATGCAATCAAGTTGAGGAACTGGAGCACCTGGCTGCAACTATTTTTGTTCTTTAACTCCAAAGATGAGATCCGATGAGGCATTTCTGCCTTTACTGGAGATCTTGGAAGGTGAACATTCAAATTGCAGCTTAGCTTCAATTAAACACTTGGGACTTATGAGACGTGGATAGGAGCTCATCGCTGATGGCATTGCTGGGTCAGGCGCTCTCTACTACGGCCCTGTGTTCCCGAAGCAGCTGCCAGTTGGGCATCTGTCCCCAGTGGGACCCTCCCAGTTGTCCTTACTGGAACCTCTGCTGCAAAAGAATTTGCTCTGCCTTTTCCCCGAATGACTTCCCAAGCTGACAGCATCCAAGATCCTCATTGCGGATTTGAGGAGCCAAGCTCTTGGCTTGTGCTTTCCTCACGGCTGCACCAGGATTGCAGAAAACACAGTGCTGCGTCTGACAGCATCGGGGTAGCTCTGAAATAGCTGTTAAAACAAAATAGCCAGTAAGCTCCTTTATGTTTTGCCTCTTCTCCTGAAGAGCCTTAAAATATTTGAGTTATTCGGTGAAGTAGCCTGCTTGTCACGATCTCTCTGTATTGATTATCCTTTGTGTGATAATTGAGATGCCACTTAGGGCAGGTTCTTGATGCGGTGGTGCTTCTGAAATGAATATTGCTAAGAAACCTTCCCTCGGGAATAGATTCACCACCATGACGAGGGAAGCTATAGCATTTTACTGCACGTTTCAGCAGGCTGAGAGCTTGGACATCACCAATTAGCGTGGCTCATTGGTGGGGGATAATTAGTTAAGTAATTAGTATGTGCCCATGTCTTCAATCCTTTAACTGGATCAATGACTTAACCTAGCACAGCAGTTCTTAATTCCTTTATGAAACTTTGCCTGGATCCTGGACTCCATCCAGTCCAAGAGGCTGCTGCTTTTTCATTAGTGGTTATCTAGGAAAGCAGCTAAGAGCAGCCTTTAGAATTGCTGTCAAGAGTGACGTTAAAGGAATATTTGTTCTTACTAGAGGTGCAATAAATCATTTTAAAAGCAATGAATTGGCCTGAGAAAAATCTCTCAATTAATCAAGTGTCTGCAGCGCCCCTCTGCCTGTGATAGTGATCTCGCCCTGAACAGCTAAGCTCCAAAACAAAGATAGGAGGTGTGACTGCTGGAGATCTTACTGAGATGGTTTTTTGGGAAACTGATTATTTTTTTTTTGTGTGTGTGACCTTAAAAACTGATAATTAACAACTGTATCAAGAGCTATATTTGGAGAGAAGATTATCTGAAGAATGCCTGCGTGTGTGGCTTTTCTTTTTTTTCTAGTGGCTTAGTGTCTGAGACAGGCTTAAGTTCATACCGTTGTTTGAAGGGAGTCATTTCATTTGAGTGAAATCTGCAAAAAGGTAATTACGGTATCTGTTATACCAGTGGACCAGACCTGGAAGTGCTTAACTTGCTAGAAACTCAAAACTATGTCGATGATAAAATTTGAGAAGTAATTTGGGATTGTTGGGTGTGACTCAGTAGACACAACAGCACAATCCTGATCTTGGAAAGAATTTGTGGGTGCAGATAACCATTAGCGCAAGGCTGAGCTGGGAGGCAAATTCAGCAAGAACGGGTATAATCCTGCTGCATAGGATGAAATCTTAGTCTTGAGGGAATTGGCAGAAGCCCCAGAGCTGGTCTGGGGCAGTTGTTCCCCTCAGAGATGGGGGCTAGGCTTGGGATGACATGTCCAGTTGTGGCCAGCACACTTTGAGAAGGGTATGGAAACACTTTAGTAGACCCCAGAGGAGATGAACAAGAGCAATGAGGCAGTGGGAGCTGTTTCCAATGAGAAAAATGTACAACGAAGTGGATTAATTTCCTTTGAGGAGGTGAAGGGAGGTAAAGTCTTCCTTGGAGATGGCTGTGAGAAAGCGCAGAGCAATTCCCTGTCCTTCAGCAGCAGGGAAGGGGCAACCACGTTCGATGGAATATTTTAGCCAAATATTTTGGAAAAAACTTCTAGAGGTTAGAATAGATAAGCACCAGAAATGGTTACTGCAGGAGAAACCTGTTTTGAGGGAAGTTTTAGTAACAAGTCAGACAACATCCACCACGTCCGGCTCCTCACCGTGCCTGTGCCCTGTATGTGCTGCAGCTCCCTCTGTCCCTGCGTCCTTGCATCCGTCCCCGCATGCACTGTACATCTAGGCCGGTCCCACTGACGATGACAGCCAAAACCCTGGCAGAGAAAGTCCATGGCTAATCCATGCAACAGGTACGCTGCAGTGGCACGACTGGGATGAGCAAGAGCACGGTGGTTTAATCCTGACCTGGTGGGACCACCTCGGGGGTGAAAGGGTGCTCAATCCTGTGGAAGAGTATTATATTATAGGATTAGGATTGATTTTCTTAGGGGTCAAATGGGCAATCCTGGATTTCTTTTGTGAAGCCATAGCTGAAATCTAAATTGCAACTCTAGTTATAAAATCTAAAAAGTGAAAAAGCCCCTATCTGTAAAATCCATAAAAGCAGTTCATGGACACCTTGCTGATCTTATCTCTTGCCAATGGAAAGGAGAAAAAAAATCAAGGTGGCTGGTCTGCTGCATGTACCTTAGTGTTCAAGAGGCTAAGGAAACGAGGCGGGTTTTAGGTCCCGCCTTAGTTAATTTGTATGCCTTGCCTCTTCCTTCTAGATGGTACCATGTTATATCTCTGTATGCCTGGCACAATGAAGATTTTTCTTTCTCTGATCTAAGAACTATATTTGGGATATCACTTGAGGGCTGAGCTTTAAGGTTTAACTCATTTAAAATGCTAAATTATTGGTCAAATTTTTGCAAGTTTTGAACACACCACAGCCCACTTAAATCTTCTCTGAAGCTTCAGGAGTTTGACTGCTCAGTGATATCCAGCCTCTGAAAATCAGGCCTATTTGTTTATTTGCTCCGAGTGGTGCTGTTTAAAGTATTGTGTGATGGGTGAAGCTAATTGCCGACACTCCAAATACATCTGATCTGGTGCTCACCCTCCACCTGGATCCAACCCCCTCTTCTTTTTTAGCATCTGTGTTACGTTGCAGGATCCTGTAACATGAGAAGTCAGGACTGAGCAGAAACGAACTTTGCGAGAGCAGTTAAGAGCGACTTGTGCTGAAGCAGCAGATGCGGCTGTTGTTTTCTGCAAGTAGATGATTCCCTAATCCTCTTAAGGACAGGCTGGGTAAAATCCCCTTTGTAACAGTAGGCGCAGCTTTGGGCCAGGTGGCCTCAGCTTCTGTCACCGGCTTCGTGAGCTGCTTTGCTCTGAGACACTCTCCGTGCTGCTGTTGAAAAGCCACAGTAAAAGCAGCCGAGCTGCCAGGTGTGCGGGAAGAGCCCTGGGTAACAGCCAGCATCGTGGTACAGCGAGACCTTTTGCTGAGCCCAGCTGAGGGGTCCTATGTGTTCTTAGGTCCTCGGAGCCTGTGGGTGTTACAGAAATGCTGAGTGCCCTTCCTAGCAGTAACACATGTAACAGGGCAGTAAAAGAGAGGGCAAAAATAAAAAGGGTTGGCGGTGTGAGGTGAGGGATGAATGAGACGGTATGGGAAAAGCTTAATGGTGTGAGCTGACCTGGCACAAGGAATATTTTGCAGCTCCCTCTGCCTTTCTCCAGGGAAAACCACTCCTTTCACTGATGTGTCCGGCCTGTGCCGTTGCAGAGGAAGGTTTTTCCACATGGTTCTGTTGTGAATAGTGTGGTGAAGGAGAGTGGTCAGGAGGTGGGATGGTGGTCTGACACCTGCCATCACTTCTCAGCCCGGTCCTAAACTTTCTGTGGCCTTGGACAAAATATTTTGTCCTGGAACATGCAACATACCCAAGTCTGTAAACAGTCTGAAAAAAGGACTTGGAAACTGAGAGACTTCCCCCACTTGCCTTAAGTTGATGTTCCTTATACAAGCCAGTAGTGACCCTTTAGAAAGTCCATTATTTCATGCTTAATAAAACATACTCTCATCAGAAGTCAAAATCAAGCTCCATGCCATTGCTTTCCTTCTTCAGTGCCCTCTTTCCTCCCCCATCTCCTTGTACCATACTCGACCACCAGAATCTGTATCTTGAACATTCCTTCTAAGCCCATTTTATTAACTGCTGTGAGGAGTGGTGAAGGCCATGTATGAATGCCATATGCCACCTTCATATTTGCAGCATAAAACTGAAATTACTGTAAAGACAAATGGCTTTGAGATTATTGTTTTCCTTTCAGTTTGGTAGACACCACTATTTTTGTCCTTGTTTTAACTAGCCAAAGAATTTTGGTAAGCCATAATTCATCTTTGGAATGGTACAAAATGCATTGTGGGAGCACATCAAGGCTGCTAAGTTCTCTGGATTTTGGTGAAGATAATTTTGGAGGGTGCAGTCCTGAGGTTTTTACTTGGGCAAATCTCCCGCTGACTCTTCCAAGACTACCATGTTAAAGTCATCAAGAGGAGATTATGAAAGGGTCTGAGACTGTATGCGGTATGTTTCTGTAATATATTTTTTGTGTGTCCAAAGCAACTGGTATTAGCTTTATTTCCATGTTTTCTGGTTTATTTTTAATCCCTTCACCACTCTGGCTCATCTGTTGTAAAAAGACCCTTCCTGACATGAGGATGGAGGCAAAAATTTCTGGCCTTGCTTCCTTTGTAAAAGATGGTGATGGCAGGGTCTAGGGTTGCCGGTAGTAACAACTTTAAGGGGGAGAAGATAACATTTTAGTGCAATTAAACACAGTAGCTTTTCTGTGGTGACATGCACCAGCCTCACTTAGTCCTTGTGACTCAAGATTCAATTGATAAATCAGCTGGGACACTGGAAGCATTTTTAGACTGGAAGGTGTTCAACATCTTGCTGTTGCTCAACTACTGACCCTCTTCTACAGATTATATATGAATAATGTGTAAAATGTAAGACGTGTCAGTTCACAAAACAACTTCCAGATACAGATTGTGATTTGCTTGCTCTTTTGGGAGTTTAAAGAAATGTATGCATTTCCAAAGACCTTCCTTCTTAACTGTGTCCTAACAGCCTGCTGGAAGTCCAGTGTCTGCCATGGAAGTCCAGCTCCATGATTCAGTCATTTCAAGCAGGAACAAACTGCCCTCTGAAGGTATTTTCCTCTGTTCAGTATCTTTCATCAATGCAAGTGCTGTTTACAAAAAGAGACCACATGAAAGGAAGGAGTCTGGGGTCTCAGTTTTCAGATGTTGAAACAAGCAGTTTACTTGAAGTTTGGTCGCTCACAGACCTGTTCCTGACTCAGCCCCTGCCGTTGAGGAACCTCAGTCTTTCTGGGCTTGGGTACAATTCATGAATAGGTAAAAAGATTATTAGGAAAAAAATTAAGGCAGTATTTGCATCAAATTAGCTTTTAACAAACTGTACAGCATGGGACTGCTGCAGCATTATGAACTTTTTTTGGCTTCAGTGGAGCTACTCTGTGTTTCCCCTGATGTAAAGAAGATCTGAATCTGGCCTCTTGGCTGCTCCACTTCAGCAATTGATTCTAAATCAGCCTTGCTATCCAAACATGTAGAATTAAAGATTCATTACTAATTATGTAGCTGCAATTCCTGACTATTTTTCTTCCTAGTTTAGTCAAAATCTTTTTGACATTTAGCAGATTGACATTCTCTTAGCATCTCCACAGCAATCTGTCCAGTTTGTTTAAGAAGGCAACATTTTTGGAAGAAAATGCAGCATCTCTGCTGGAAACTCAAGTACCTGGCAAGAGACGCTTGAGATACTTGTTGAGCTGGCCAAGTTCTGCTGCTATGCTTAGTGATTGCAATGGGCAGTTGTGTGACCTCATGCGTCTTCGACTGTCCAGGTTTCACCTTTTGTGTTCTGCTGGATGGTTTAGGAAAGAGCAATGTGGAGTGACGATCCTCAGCAAGAGCCATGTTGCCCCGTATGGTTTGTTCTCTGCAGTGCTGCCTGGTCTCTTTGGTGAGAGGTGATGGATGCCAGCATGACACATGGTCATATGTCCAGTGTGTTTGCACGTTTCCTCGTTCCGCTGGTGGGGATAATGACTGCTTGCTGGTCAGATGTTGCCATCCATACTCAGTGAATGTTTGACTCACCTCAGGGAAGGTATAAAGTGCTGGCTGAAGGTTCCTGTTCCTAGAGGTCTGGAGAAGACTGGAGCAGGGGAGGAAGGTTAAGTTGTCATTTTATGACTATATTTTAAGGGTCTACCTGGTTAAGAAGTAAACCTGTCCTAGGCTAAGGACACAGGACCTGTGTCCTCTGAAACCAAATAACTACTGAAGGGCAGTCATCATTCTGAAAATATCCATGATAGTGAAACAACTTACCCCCTGCCTGGGGGCTCGCAGCTCCACTTAGGGACTGCATTTCTCCAGCTGCCCAGGTTGTTCTCTCCCTTGCTGTCCAACAGTGCTCTGAGAGCCTCCTTGCACTCTTCCTTGTGAAACCTGAATAGCTTTGCTCTGTGTGCTTGATTTTTATTTCCACCAGTTGATGGTGATGTGGTCTGTTAAAGAGCCTTAACAATTGTGAAAATACTTTGAAGTGTATAAAAATACTTTAAAGAGGCATTCCCTATTGTTTTCTGTTGTAGGCAACACTCTCCCAGGTCTTTACACCTCATCCGTTTCACATTTCAGAGTGATCACGCTGACCTCTGCTGATGCCTGTGCAGATCAAGATGGGGATGAATACATGATGTGTGCTCGAGTGAGGCTCGGTGGTTTTTGTTCATTTGTTTGTTCTTTATTGCAGTAGTTTGGTGGCTGCAGATATTCTTCCATCTTGTGGGGCAAATAGGTTACCTTGCAGGATCAGCTGTGCTTTGTAGGCAGGAGAAGTGGTTTGCATGACTGTTTCTTTTTTTCATAACTTACTGCACAGCAACACTCGTTTTCTGTTGTACATGATGAAGGGTACTAAATTCTAGGTTAGCCATATTGAGGTATGCACTACTTTCGTTAGAGTCCTTTTTGGCCATAGTGAAACATAGTGGTGACTTTGGGTGTTACTAACTGATTCAACAAGGGTTACTCAAAGTTCATCCTTTTAGCAGATACTTAGCTTATCTGTACTTGTCCCCATTGGAAGATCACTGTTTATTCTCATTTTGAGCTGCATGATTTGGATAGCTTTTTACACATTGCTCATTATAAATTATACTTAGTGTGTTTTCATTTGGCCTGGATTCCTCTCTGTTTAAAAGCTTATTCCAGGATTTTTTCACTATCTCTGTTTCATATTCAAGTGGCCCTTTTATAACCTTGGTGAGAATTTACATGTAATTTAAAGCCTTGTGTCCAGTTTCAGTTTACAGCCCCTTTTCATTTATGGCACAAGCACAGACTTTGTTCTGCTGTAGATACAGCAGTAAAATCAGTGTTGTTGAAAAGTGCTGAAGACTTGGTTGCAGACACAACTTACTGGCAAACTGGTGGCTGCCTTCATTTTGGAACGGCAGTGGAGAAAATATGAGGGCTGTGCTGAGCCAGAGCATCAGCGATAACACAGTAGCAATCAATACCTCTCAACAAAAGAGGTATTGATGGATGCCCACTTGTCAAAACTTAGGGGTAAAAAAGGCTGGAATAGATAAATAAGCCCTTTCCCTCTTGCCCAGGGCTCTTTGACTTCAACTAAAAGATAAGTTCTCCTTTGTTCTTGGCTGAAGAGGGCGTATGACTTGCTTAGGCATTGCTTACTCTGCCTCCTGCTTTGCTGTCTAAGAGGCCATCTATTAAGTAGTACGCTGGCAGAAACTTACGCTCTTTTATATAGCACTTGTCATTTGAAGATCTCCAAATCTGTCCAAAGTGGAGGAAATTTATCATCTCTCTTCTGTAAATTTAGAAACTAGAAACAGACAGACACTCAAGGTCAGAAAAGCATTGCCAGCACTGGAAATAGAACCCAGCTCTTTTGAGCCATGGTTTCTGATCTTGCTAAAAACTAGATCGTAAGTGGGGAAAGGAAACCAGTTCTTAAAACCGCAATTATTAATTTACTTCTGAACCTATCTTCTGTTGCAATTAAGTTGCTAGGCTGCCATGGTCTCATATTTACCCATGCAAGATAACAATATAAAGCTGTTTGCACAGCGTAACCCAAAACATTGCTTTCCACACAGCGTCAGTAAACCGTTGCATAGCATAGGAGCACCCGTGAATGTTCTGGGCCAGCGTTGTCCTGTAACGCAGCTTCAGCTGTAGAGCTGGATCCAAAGGAATGGGGATTGTCTACCCGTAACTATGTACAGAGCCTGGCAAAATGACGTCTTCATCCTGCTTTGATCCAAGATGTTGCTGAAATGTAAATAGTATAATAATATATTTTTAGATGCAAAGGCAGCAAACTTGTAAGAGGCAAATGGAAAATCCTCATGTGTTGCAGCATCCAGAGAACTTGCTATGTTTTCTTGACTCCTCAAGTCATTCACACATGTTAGGAAGTAGGGAAGCAGTTGCTAACCTAATTTGGTACCAAATGCAAGAGAAAAATAGTTCTTTGTGCGGAAGAGCTGCAGAGACTTTGTCTTCTGTATGCAACTGACTTGGAGAACATTACTGCTGCTTTTAAAAATACCAGATGCTGGCTTGCTGTGTGAGGCAGCATCTCCCTGGGAAAGATACTCTCCTAAATTCCACCAGTCCACTACTGGAGAAAAGGGAATTCATTTTTCATCCTTGTCTCTGGTGGAGCCATCTCCTTTCTGTGAATCACAAGTCATCTCTGCTACAGGTGGCTGGAGCCTCGACATATTGAAAACATTTCAGCTGTACCTATGGTCTGTAATTGGTCCCCATCACGGTGTTCAAACATCTGCTCCCTGGGGAAGACCATTTGCTTCAGTATGTTGATTTGGAAATTGTACTGATGTAGACAGACAGCAACATCAGATTCGGCATCTTGAATGCACTTTCCAGTCTCTGCATATCTTCAGGCTATCTACTAGGAAAAAATTTTGAAAGTATTTCCAGTTAATTCACTTAAATGCTAATTCATTTAAATTCTCAGACTTTTTAGCCATTGTTGTTACCAGACACTTGTATAATGGCACAAAGAAGTAGTGTTCGCTGCCTCCCCCTCCACGTTCAGCCCAGCGTGTAGTCTGGTGGGCTTGGGGACAGCAACTTAATGGGATCCCTTTGTTAAAATGGGCAAGTCATCTCTGAAATGGAGGGCACCTTGATCTAATTGGAGATGGTGGTGTTTGTTTTTATGGAATAATACAACAAAATGCTCCTATGTCACATTGACATAATAGGCAACTTTAAAAATCCTTGGCTTGAAGGTACTTCGGGGGACTGGTGCATCCAGCCGCTCTATGAGTGGCTGTGAGTCTGAGAGAGAGCCTACCTCTTGCTTTTTCTCTGTGACAGTGCTGGGAATAGATTTTTTTTTTTTTTTCCTAATTCTGAAATGGGAATTAATTGAATGCTGAAAACGATTTGTGCAAGCTGCTGCTGAAATGAGGTGATAAAAAGTCCTGAAAGGTCTGTTAGTCTAAAGCAAAGTGAAGGTGTCTGCTGTGCTTTGCTGCAAGATGTCCCAGCAGACTTGTTGTGTTAAAGATAGCTTGCAGAAGGGCTGGCCATCCTATTGTATTGTCTTTGCTGTTTTAAGGCATCTAACCTAAAAGTCTTTCGTTCAGGTTCTGTTGGGTTTTTTAAGTCTCGTCTCCCTCCTTATCTTTGGGTTTTGCCTGCTCAGGAAAGGTACTGATACAAGGCACAGTAAGAGTAAAAATTGAATCTTGATGATCTGATGGGATAAAGGATTTTTAAGTCGAATGCTTTGAAACTTTCTTCAATTAATACTCATTTAAGTCCAAAATCCAACAGGCAGTTTAGATTCCTCACCTAGAGGTTAAACACTTCTTGAATTCCCTTTGATTATCCTCATTATGAACAGGCTGGGTGATTGTCAGGGTCATTCCAGCAGCACAACCAGCAACGGCAAGATTTCATATTCCTATCTTAAAGCTAAAAACAAGCTGGAAAGCAAAGCGAACCATCCTGTATTGTCCAGACTGTTGAAAGTCTTTGGGATGATCAAGAACCGATGCTGTTCATGGTCCCACCTTTGCTGAATGTTCTACAGTTTATCAGTAGGATCTCCTTGAAGAAGTTTATTGCTCCTATCCTGCTAAGGGTCTCAGCTCACCTGATAGATGTGCAGGTATCTTGAGGGCTTTGAAGGACTCATACAACATAGGAAAAAACACATTCTGGTTGGGCTGGATCAGATAATCTTTTGTATATTTATACCTAGTTTTTCTTCTTCAGCCCTGCTTGTCTCAAGGTAGATGTAAGCAATAGTGAACAAATTTAGGATGAAGCTAAACCAAAGCTGTATGTTTGGTGGTATAACTGTAGATTTTTGTCTTAATTCCTTCCAGCTGTGGAAGCATGTATATATTTGTAAGGTACTGAGTACCTTGGTCTCTTAAGCTGTAAAACATTTAGCACCTGTGGGATCTGACAAAACACGTCTGTCTTTCTGTCTGGCACATGTTCTCCTCAGTTGTACGAAAGTGTGAGAAATAGCTCATGGTTCAGAGCATGGCCTTGGTCTACTCTAGTTATAGAAATAGGGCAGGTGTTTCCCACCGGTCCCGTATCCCTCTGTTCTGCCCCTCTAACTTCTCACTACTCATTTCCCAAATGAAGCTCCTGGACCAGAGACTCTGGGGCTATCTGTGATGGAGGTACCCACTGCAGAGGCATAGGGAATAACATCCTTGAGATTAGTCACTAAACTCACTCACCTTAAAAGCAAAGTAAAAATGCTCTTTGTGTTTGTTCGTGGTTTCCGGTTGTTGTTTTTTTGTGTGTTTTGGGTTTTTTTTTGTTGTTGTTTTTTGTCTGTTTTTTCCCTGCAATGAGCTTTTAAATGTCTCAGCTAGATGGGTTGGTAGGATTCGGCACTCACAGGATTCGACGCACAAGGAGAGTGTGGTCTCCTGGACACACCAGGGTATCACCCTACAGCCTCCCCCTCAACCCCAACTCTTCCCATGCCATTTCTGGAGTCACTTAGGTTCCCCCGTATAACCACTGCTGACAGCATGACCACCTCTTACCGGCAATAGAAAGAAGGAAAAGCTGTGCCCAGCTTACGTGTTTTCATCACCTCCGGGCAGATGTGGTTATGTATAATATCACTAAACTCCCTACCTTGTTTGCAGGGAGAAAGAACCCAAGCCCAGGGTGTGTGCCTGGCAGCAGGCTCGGTGTGGTGTGTTGCTGTTTTACAATGTCATCCAGGGGCTGTTCAAAACAAGAACTACTCATGTGGTTTTATGCTAGTGGATATTTAGGAAACCTGAACTAGACCATGTGAGAGATGTTCAAGTGAGATAGAATATCGCTGGGCTGGGCAGTGCTGAGGGTAGGAGGCATCATTGTGCTGGATTTCCTGCATCCTCCGCTTCGGCAACTGGATATTTCCTGCCATCTCTGCTTGCACATGCTCCCCTCTGCTTGGCAGGCTGCATGGTGAAAGCTTGCTGTCTCCCAGGCTCCTTCCAAACGTCTGAGGTGTCAGATTGCAGCCAGGCTAACAGTGAAAGGAAGGGTGTTAATCATGCTAATACCTACTCGATCTTTATGTTTACCTAGCAGAAAGTTACACGTTTTGCCTCTGTAGACCAAGTGCATTGCATATACAGCAGTTATTTATGTTTCTATATTCTTCCCATAAAGATCCCACCCTTTCATTCCGTATTTTGGAAGCTCCCTGCATCCCTGGCTTAACGCCAGGATTATGGGGACTTCTGAACAACACTTCTTTTCCTCTGCTTGCTCAGGGTCCGCATATCCCATGTGCCATTTCTCACAAGTCAGTGGTTTGTGTGGCCCCTTTTCTCTCTTTGTGGGAGAAGTCACGAACTTGTGATTTTCCTATAAACTTTCTAGGGATGGGGGACAAGTGAGATGAAGAGTTGTCTTGGCCACTGCTACCTGTTCATTTCACCTGCGTGTAATTACAGAAGCTGCAGCTGTAGCGTCTGCAAGCTGAATGCAAACAGATCTGCTGCCCCTTTTTTTTCCTTCTGATTTTTTTTTTTCCCCTAATGATCTCCCCCCAAATAGATAGCTTTCTGCCTCATGGTGCCTGGAAAGACTTCATTGCATTTTGCAAGGGATGCAGCAGGGTGTTGCAAAATTGTTGTGCTCAAAGAGAGCAAACCGTTTGCTTGTGATCTGAGCGGAATAATTCACTTTTACCATCCCTTTTGAGTCAGGAAAACTTTTATCTATGGGTTGTCCTTCCAAGCATCTCTGACAGGCACGGGCCATTGGGAGATGCTCTGGTGCAGTTTACAGCAATCTCCCTCTATTGATGGGCAGCTGAACGAGGGATCTATTTTGCCATTACTAATTCATCGAGATGTGGCAGTGCGCTGCCAATGAGCACAGAGCAGGCTGTGGCACTGGGCAATGCAACTCACACCCAGCCTGGATAATACAACGATTTAGAGGTGCATTTTGTTTCCTTGTCTATTTTTTTTATATGACTTAGCAAACAGTGCTGTGTTCCACAAGTGGAAAAAGGCAGTCGACTTGGAGAGAAGAGGGAATGTGTAAGGTGCAGCAAGTGCTGTGGCAGCGGTTGCTGCCCCACTGCTACCCATCCTCATGTTTGGAGGAGAAAGCCCTTCTCTCCGTGGCTTTTCCTTGACTCACGTTTGGACAGAGCAGTGGTAAGGATGACCTTGTGCATCTTCATCCTACCCTCAAAACCACAGAGGGGTGAGCAAAATCTGGTTTGGGATGGAAGGAAGATGGGCTTGTGAAGGGACTCTGCTCCACACGGAGAGAGAAGCAGTGATTGATCGGTGAGATCCCAGTCTCCATCTACAGCCTTGGTCTGACTCTGGCAACCACCAGAACAGGCTCTGTCCTGTAAGAGACATTGTGTTCTTAAGCCTCGAAGAAAGTGCATTAGTTATGTTTTGCCAACAGCTGATGGTGTAAACACAGTGAAATAAGTGAGCTGCAGTTTAAGGGGGTGCTGTGGACATGTTATCCTCTGTGGACTGGGCATGGAGCAAACCCTGTAACTCTTACCTGGGGTTACAGCTGTGTTTCCTTCAAGATTTCCTTGCTGTTGACAGTCAGTCATCCTCCAGAGTCCCTCTGGATGCTGAAGATAGCATGTGCTGACTAAAGTTCACGTGTGGGTGACCTCTGGGAAAAGGGGTCTTGTGTTTGATCCAGTTCCATTTTCACGTCACAGGCAAGAAAAATCACCCTTAAAATTGCCACTTTGCTGACAGCGTGAGCAGAGAAGCCCAGGATGGTGGCGGTTGCACAAAAGGTTCCCCATAGAAGGTGGCCTGGGAACTGCAGGAAGGCTCCCTGTAGGCTGCAACGGCACCGCAGGCTGGTGCAGTTTGTATTTTCACATTTCCTGTTCTTTAATTGCCTGTGGTAAAGCTGGGATGTTTACCTGAGTGTTTGCTATCCAAAGTTTGTCTGCACCTGGTTGAAAAATTAATTGCTCATTAATAATGAGTTTTCATTCACTGCTCGCCTCCCTGGCACGTGACAGATCTCTTCATGATAGTGTCTCTACTTACGGGTGGGGTGATTGTAGCTGTCTGGTTTGGGATGGGAAACATGCTTTCTCCAAACATTCCTATTAGCACTGTTTTGCTTGCCTGCACATTTATCAGCGGTGAATGCAACTTATTTCCACGTGTGGTGGGTTTATATTTGCCATTAGCGGGCCTAGTTGTCGGCTGGGGTAAACCATGACAAGAGCATTGCAAATGTCTTAGGCCTGGTTGAGGGAGAACGCTGATATCATGGTCATGTTGTTAGGCTTGGGCAATGAGGAGAGGCATTTGTGCTGTTTGACTTCTGCATCTTTTAAATTTAAAGTAAGTTTAAAACAATTTTTTTTAAAATTTAATGCTGTAAATACAATTTGAATATGAAGAAATAGCAAAAGAACTTGCTCCAGCAGGAAAGCTTCCTGTACACAAACAGTAATCAGAAAAGATGCTGAACTTTAACCACATGGGATTTGCAATGCCATTTCTCTAGGGCTGGTAGTGAGGAACTTGCCAAGTGTCACAGCTGGTCCATCACCAGCAACAGTCCATTAAAATGTTGTTTGCTGCTTGGCTTGTGTCCCTTGTGGGAAGAGGGGCAGAGGAGCAGAGGAGCAGGCAGCTCTTGGGCACTGTGGTCCCGGTTCTGTGCATCTGGTGCTGGTTGCCTCTCCCATCTCATCTGGGGTCTGACCCACTGCTGGTTGGGGATGACAAGTCTCAGGTCCTCAAAGGATTTGGGATCTGACCCGTCTGTGACATCCCTGTCTCTTGCTGGACATGTTTAGATGTCAGCATTCATCCAGCATTACTCTTTCTCCTCTGCACCTTGCCTGATGTCAGAGTTCTCTGTCTCCTTGCTGCCTCTTCATATTACTCTTTGCTTATTTAAAAAGGGAGAAGAAAGCCAGGTAGTGTCAGGCTCCATTGTGCGTGCTGCCAATTCACCCTCTTACAGCCCCACTCTGTAATTTTTCATATGTGACTAAAGGGGAATCATTCCACTTACTGCTCCAAATTTTTTTTCAGAAATTTCTAACAAGGTTTGGCAAGAATGTAAAGAATACCTGAGGAACCCCCATGTCGTCTTCTTTTGAAGATGAAACCTCCACATTTTATTCTTTTGACTAAAAAAACATGAGCACCTGACTTATTAGGTAAAAAACAGATGGCAGAGGCTTGAGGGATAGTGCACACACACAAAACATCTGTTATGCAGATAGTATTTAGGAAATTATGATATCAGGGCCTGTTGCATTCCGAGGGCTGTAAATTGTGGAAATGTCTCTAACAAACACTGTTCCCAGAATGGGACCTAACCCCAGATTTGACTGCCCTGAAATGCTAGACCTGGATCTAGTTGTGGTGGCTTGATGATGCTGTGCTACTTACCCAAAGGTTAATTGTTTACCCACATTGTTAGTGGGAGATGATCTGGCTGAAGAACCTGCGGCTTTGAAGACCTTGGCCACTCTATATGTTAGGGACACCTGCAAGGACAGCATGTGAGTAGCAGTATGGGTCTGTCAAACAGGAATTTTAATCGTCAGTTGTGGACAAATTAGCAGTGTAATTATGTAATTAGGTTTTCGTGGTCCGTTCAATCTTGATGACTCTGTAGGGACTCTGCTGAGATGGAGCTGTGGTGGTGTAACCGCCATGTGGATAAAGACCCTCCCATGGCATTCTACTGGCAGCATGTGAACAAGTGACCTTTTTGGGGAAAGGTGACGCATCTTTCCTACTATCCTGATCTATCGATCTTTGTCTTTAGTGTGGGAATCTTGGAAAATATTTTTTTTTTTTTTTTGTTCTGAAGCTTGCCTTCCTCCTGGCTGGGGGATCGGTTGTCCCTGCTGTCACCAGAGACCAGTCGGCAGCTGCCTCCCTCTTGCAGATGCCCAGGAGAGGAGCTGCAGGGCAGACCCCATGCTCCTGGCTGAGATTGGAGCTTCATTTACTGATGTTCATTACTGATGGTGATATACTGAATTTGTGCTGAGCACAGGATGATTCCTTCACATCTCAGCAGTGTGGCCTTTTGCCACCAGGTTACCACTACATGGTAGTGTTTGGTCAGCATCTATGCTAAGTGCAAGTGGTGCCTGTGTGGCCTCTAGCTTCAGCTAACCCCTCTGGTAGGTGAGATATCAGGAAAGATATAGCAGATAATTTTTAAGGCTGTCTACCATTGTTCAGCCATGCAATTCTCAGTTTTGAAACTATGAATACTGAAGAAATAGGTATGTTTAATGACTAGCACACTGCTGAGTATCTTCTTGGCTCTATCTCTGGGGGCTGCTAAAATAACTAACTGATGGTGAGAGAGATGAAGATGTCTACAGGTGCTTTCCTTCTGCAGTCATTAGGTCTTTCCAATGCACCTGCAAAACTGCAGCCCTTGGAGTGATGCATCTGATAGTTTCTGCGTCCCACAGCTTGGTGTGTGCATGTGCCAGACAGACTGCCATTGCTGCCAGCCGCGAGATGTGAAAGGCTGGAAAAACCTACTTGAGGTACAGACCAGCTCATGCTCAGGTTGTTTTAAAACAAAAATGCACAAAGCTTTGCTCAGTAGGAGTCTGTGTGCCTAAAATGCATTGAGCAGAATCTTCGCTTTTTAAAGTGGTGGGAGTGGGACATGGAGGGCCACGTTTCCAAGCATCTGCCATGCTGTCAAGGGTTTAATATTTGCAAGTCTGACTGGCAAAAAGATTGGTGTCTCGCTTGCTGAGCTCTTTGTAAAATGTGAACTCCTTGTTTGCCATCTTGATGGGAGCCGAGAGCTTTCTGAAATGTCATCCCTCCCACCCCCTTTATTTCTTCTTTTATTTTTTGTCCCTCTTCTTGCTTTTGGGCTGCTGTGTAGGTTGCTCTCCAGTTCCTCATGTCATTCTTCTGCTGTCTCCCAGTGCGGGCCTGCTGCCTACACAACTAATCTGCTGAGCATCCCTGGGTTTTGATGTGATAGTCCGAGCCCTGTTTCTCTGTTCTGCCTGGTTGTCTTCATTAGATGTTCTGTGCCCAGAGAGATATTAATTTCTGAATACCATACTTTCCGTAGTGACTGCTCAGCGGCCATCTCATTATGATCTTAAAGATACAAAGCCAGATGCTTTCATTTATACTGAATAAGGACTTTGCCTCTGAGGCTTATACGATCAGTTCCCAAACATTAATAATTTACAGAAATATTTTGCCTTTTACATTCCAAGAACTTAAGTTTGAGGACTACTTCATCAATAAATTATTTACAACACACTTTAGCCAAATTCTTTTCTATTCTTGAGCACGCATCTTAATCTCTATGTTGTATTTTTATCTTTTTTTTCTCTCACATGTTCTTTTCTTTGGTGTCTTTATAGATTTTAGCATGACTACCCAAATGGAAAAATCTTTCTTAAATATGACTCAGCACAAGCAGCTTTCATAAGCTTCAAAACTCCTCCAGATCATGAACCCTCATACTGTGAAAATGGAAGTTTAAAATCATCCACTATGTATGGTATATTATTTATCCATCTCATAGGCTATTAACTACAGCAATTTGTATGAGTCTAACACAGCAAATGTCAGATGTTGTTTCCATTTCTGCTTTTGTTTTGCTTCACTGGCAAAATTCTTATTGATTTCAGTGGTGGCAGATTAAGCCCTGCATATGTTTCATTTTCATGAGCCAGCAAAAATGTCTTTCCTCTTTATTGTGCCCATCTCCTTTAAATATTTCTGTGCCTCTTTACACAACTCGCCCACTCAAATTTCAGTGCCTTCCCAAGTCTCCTTCCTCAGCTCAAGTTGTCTAAATCCCGATGGGTATTGGCTCAGGCTGTGGTCTTACCCAGATAAGTGTCCATCCCAGCTGTGTGATAGAGACGCTGCTTCTGTTTGCTAGAAGGTGAAATAAGGGATTGAATAAAGGTGCTTTTCTGTGTCACCTGAGTTCCGAGGTCAGGCTGTTAGGTGTTTCACAGACTTGTGAAGGAGCAGATAACTAAACGGCATCAGCAATATACAGTAGGTTGTGGGGAAGGAAGTACCAGCTACTGATCTTTAGGTTTGCCTAAACAATATCCAGAAAGAATGACCAGCATGGAAACTCTGGTCTCTGAGCATCCAGGCACAGATGGCTCCCTGCCCTCCTCAACAAGAGCAGCCAGGAGTTGCTCCGGTCACTGAGGTATGGGTTGCCCACATCTCATATATGTTCTCTTAAATAAACCTCTGCCTTGACAGGTGGCACTGGGGTTTGTCTTGAAGCAAAAAACTTATGTCTGGGAAGATCCCAAACTCCTCAGACCCGCATCTTGAATAGGCTTCTAGCTGTTAAAAGAACCATCATCTGAAGTAACATCACGTCCATGTTACATACAGACCTGTCCTGCTAACACTGAACATGCAGAGATACTAATCTTTTCATGCCTATGTCTAATGTTCCTGTCTTAATCTAGATGGATGGAAAAAGATTTATACTTCTAAGCTACCCTATATTAATGGAAAACATTCTTCTGTCCTCCAAACACACACTGCAGCTGCAGGGGAAATAGTCTCTGAAGTGGGAGTGAGACCATGGTCAGACTGTGAATGAGGTCTTGGAAATGTCAGTGGACTGAGTACACTGTACGTGAATTAGAAGTGAGTCACAGTGCAATTTGATGAATTTGGGGAACACCGAGCGTCAACTGTCTGTGTTTTCTCCTTGGAGAAGGCTAGGTAGAAGTCAGGTGGGTGTTCCCCTGGGAAGATCAATAGTCTCCTATGGGCAAGGACATGCTGCTGCTACCAAAGCTTTGGTATTTGCTCCTGAAGTTACAAGGCAGGAGATGTGTGAAGATGTTGACTTCTGCCCTGACAGGTCAGAAACATTGGCAAAGAGTGTGGTGGCTGATCCAATTCCAGAGAGACACATGAAAATTTTCTTTCAACGGAGCAGTCTAGCTGGATACTTGGTGTAAGCCTGGTTAAAGACTGTGCCTGCATTACAAAGTTGAAGATGGGCATTTTGTCTGTGTGACTACAAAAAGCTAAAGTGACAAAAGTCATCGTAGTTGACATGTAGCTGCACAGGTAAAAATACTTTTGTGCAGATAAAACATCTCCAGGACATTAGAACAGCTGAGTTAAGATGACCTGATAGGGAAGGAGAGATGTTCTATTTGGGCTGATGTTGTAAATGATGTCATTGCTGATTTTTACCAGCCCTGGGGTATGGCTCACAGGTCACCCTAAGAAAGCAAATAGCTGCACAGAATAGCTTAGAGTTTTTGAGTCGTCCTGTGGAACATACACTTTGATCCTAATAAACAACGTTTATACCTCATTGAAACTCAACTTCTTTGGTTCTAATTCTGTGTAGGAATTACAAGCACTATTTTTAGACCTTCATGTTGAACAGAGTTCAGATGTGTTTTATCTGCTTAGTGAAGAGTTGTGCTGGGGTCAGATTTGGCCTATTACTAGGAATACAGGAATTTAGTAAAATCTCTTGTTTATATCTAAGTTAACCATTTTTTGTTTCTCAGATAGGTTTGATTTAACTTACAGTCTTTTTGTATTAAAGATATTTTCTTGCGTTCCACGAAAACCAAATAATAGTTTTGGAGGCTGAGAGAAAGAAGTGTGGGAAGAAGCAGACAGATATCTAAGTAAAACGTATCTTGAATGGGGAAAAAAATCAGTCATCCTGGGTTCTGGGCTTGTGATTATTTCCACATGCCTGGACTGTATCACTATGCTGTGTGCCACTAATGTCATTAGATGCTTTATGCCAGAGTGGATTTTTTGCATATGCTGATGAGATTGCAGGATTGGGACCTTGATGGGTAAACACTGCCAGTGCCGTGTCAGCAACGTGGGGGTACGTGCGCACGGGGAGGTCTGCACCCTTCCAGACCCCCTTCTTGTGCTGCATGTATGGGCACGTGCCCAGCCAGCCCAGCTGTCCCTGCAGCTCTGATAACCGCCTGGCTGGTTAACCAGCCTCCAGGCAGCAGAATTTGTCCCCAGCCCTCTTTCAGAAAAGCAAACAAGAAAACTGGCTAATCAAACCCCACCTTGTTAAAAAAAAAAAAAAAAAAGGGATATTTTTAACTGGTGCTTGGTGCTGGAGGAAGGCATGGTTAAAAATAAGCTTAATGTTCCTATTCAAAGGTGCCTGTGTGTCGGGAAGAAATGCCAGCCTTTTCCCCCCCCCCATTTTTATTGGGCTGGTTAAGGGGAATGTGAGACGTTGGGAGCCATCCTCATTCCCTTCATTCCCTTTGGTTCCTGGTGAAAGAAGAAGAGATTTGATTGCTCCCCCCAGATGAAAATATAGAAGAGTCTTCTAGGCCAGAAAACAACTTCTTTTTTCTTTTTCTTTCCTTTTTTTTTTCCCTTTTTGTTATTATTCGAGCCTGCCAGATTGGTCTGCTCTCTGCTCTCCAAGTGTGTGGGCGGCACAGAAGAGGATGCTGAGACAAAGAATGGGGGAGGGAGGAAGGAGAAGTGAAAAAGACCTTTGGATTAGAAGCATGGTGTATGGGAGGAAGAGAACGCAATGGCAGAGGCAGCGTTGTTTTGGTTTGCGAAAGTTTGCAGCAGATCAGAAGAAGCTGTGGTAGGTCAGAGACACTCAGTCTAGATGCTGTAGCAATGAATATATTAGCATGGTTTAGATCCTAGGCATACAGACATTTTTCTGCGTTTGGTAATTTTATGAAGCTCATGTCCTACTGATCTCTGATCCCTCCTCCTGGAAATGGGGATGTCGGATGGAGCGGTGGCTGGAGGGGAACATGACCATTGCTCTACTCAGTGCAGTATTTGCATTTTATGTTCATCTGCTTTGTGCTTTGATAAAGTAGGTCCAAAACAAGTGGCGTTTTGGGAAGGTAAAGCTCTGATTTTTGTAGTGATTAAATCCTGTTTTCCTGAGCTGAAGAACCAAAACTCATTTCTCATTCTAATAATAGCTGCCCCCAGTCGATTGCATCTGGCTCATGATCTTACATGATACTTTTGTGAGACGGAGTTACATGCAAAATGTCATTTACTTTGAGTAATAGAAGAAAGGAGTTAAAAGATATAACAAAGGAGAAAGGGTAAATTTCAGATAAAACTTGAAAAGCTACGAAGAATCTAGGATGGGGAGGTGCAGGACAGCAGTATCTGGTGAGGGAGAGCATGAGACTAGAGAAGGGTGAGCCAACAGATAAGCAGAGTGGGAAAGGGCAATGCATGTAACAGTCATTACATGATTTGTTTTGTATTTACGCCTGCAATATTCATCTTGCCTAGGCTGGAAAATTCACCCTTGCCATGTGTTTTGCCCTTGGAGAATTTGACCTCCAGCTCCTTTGGTTCCTTGAAGTCTAACGTAAAAGAGCTTGCGAAAGCAGCCCTGTTAAGGACAAGTTTTGTAAATAAATCCCATTTCCTATAGGATGGCCCTGTAGCAGGAGGCAGGGAGGTTTCGATGTGCGAAAGGGTGGATGGGGTCCCAGTCCTGGGAGAGGACTGGGGACTTTCTTCCGCAACACCCGGAGCTTTTCCAAGCCCAGCCTGAAACTTGGTGTGGGCACACGCAGTCGGGGACGTTGTGTCGTGGATGTGTGGTATGGTCCTGCCTGCCTGTTATGCCAGCCCAGAAGGTTTCCTTTGGACCCTGCTGCCCTTCACCGCCCTCTCTGAAGGACTTTCACAGGGTAATAAAAAGGTGGTTTCACTGCTGGGCTAATATTTACATCCCAAACATACAGTGCCTTTGCTTGGTTACAAACATCAGTGCATGGAAATGAGAGCTTTTCTCAGAAAGGGTGGGACAGGAAACACAGAGGTTATTCTCTCCTGTCACTGCATTTGATAAGATATATTTGATAGAATCTTTAGAAATTACAGCTCTATGCCAAGGGAACACTATTATGATTACAAAGTCAAGTTCTCAAAAGCTCGCATGTGCTGGAGTGCAAGTTGTCTATCTAACCTTCATTTGTACCCTGGTGCTCTCTGATTGCCTTATTTACCTCTGTGGTTTCACAGAGCTCCTGCCTGTGCTCTTTCCAGAGGGCACTGAATGAAGATTGCTAGAGGGAATTAACCTGTTGCTCGTAAGATCCTCATTTAACTTTTTTGCAAAACATCAAAATATGCTTCTCTAGCCTGGGCAGAGAAGCATCTCCTCTTCCTACAGGAATATTCGGAAAACAAATGTGGTGTTTGCTCAACAGTCACACGTTAAAGGGAAAATGCCATAAAAATGCTGATGGTTCCCAGCTGGTAATTTCATTTTTCAGTGCAGAGTTTGGGTGGTGCCGATGATAAAGTGTGAACAAGCTACTTATATTATATAAAAATATATATATGGTACCAGTGTTCCCTGTAGCTCTGTGTGGAAAAATAGTATGCTTTTGTCGCTAAAGGCTGTCATAGTGCCTTGTCACATGGGATGATACTGTTCGAAGTTTCCAAACATTTAATAGCCACAGAACTGGGCTTGAAATAACAGAAATCACATGCCGTGCTGTCGTCATGCTGTGCCTCATGTCAGAGTGAAAATAAAGATATTCACATGAGATTACAGATAATCTTTGCTTGAAGATAGAAACTTTCGTTTTCTTTGCTTGTTCTGAAAGCAAAAGCCAGCTTCATCAGGTGAGTGTTATGAATCATCGCTTTTTTTTTTTATTACAATGTTTCTTCCAGTAAGATGCTTTTATTTTCGTTTTCCATTACATTGTATAGGCCTGTGATTCTTTCGAAATGTGTTGTGCTTGAAGTGTCTGAAATGGCAGTGAGAGGCTAAGCTATTAATGTTAATTTAGCCTATAAATGAAGGTGAGGACTGGAGGCATTTGAAGGCGCAGTTGGTGTGATCCACCGATGGAATGGGCTGATACTTTCCCTCAGGAATGGGCTTTTGGCAGATTCCAGGGGATATTGCCCCAAGGCAGGCATCTAAAAGCTGCTTTTCAGAAACACTGGTTAGCCTGATGTAATGCTTTATTGCAAGGCGCATCTTATGTTGAAATCTGTCATTTCCAGTCTATGCTACTTTGTACTGTCCCACAGGGTTTTTTCAATATATTATCCCAAAAGTATTCAAGGTGGAGGTGCCACGGTTGGCTTTGGGGGCATTAATTTCTTTCCTGACACCCTATGCACTGAGTCACTGTCTTTGAAGGTAAACGCAGCATCCAGTGGGGGCTTGTGGGAGCGTTTGCACGCTGATGGAAAAACATTGTGCAACTTGGCCTGAGGTCAGTTCGGTTCCTTGCCTTGGAAATCCTTCTGGTTGCTCAGCCGCCTGCCGCTCTCCAGCACTGCCGTTCTCCTCTTCCACTTCTGCAGATGGAATCACAGAATGGTTTGGGTTAAAAGATCACCTATTTCCAACCCCCCTGCCATGGGCAGGGACACCTCCCACTAGAGCAGGTTGCTCAAAGCCCCGTCCAGCCTGGCCTTGAACACCTCCAGGGATGGGGCATCCACAACTTCCCTGGGCAACCTGTTCCAGTGCCTCACCACCCTCACAGAAAAGAATTTCTTCCTAATATCTAATCTAAATCTCCCCTCTTTCAGTTTAAAATCATTACCCCTCGTCCTATTGCTACACTCCCTGATGGAGGTGGTCACGCAGGGAGGTTTTATAAAATGCCGAGCACTGGCAGGGTCAGAGTTAAGCCTGGGATGTCCGTGGCAGCTTTGACTTTGAGTGAACAGGGGTCACAGCCCCCAGGCAGTGACATGAGACCTTGGGCTCTCCTTTCGCTGCAGTGTCATTTCCACCAAATCAATCCGCATGCTGGACATCCGTTACAACACCTCGCTGATGTCTTCATTGCTCTACCGAGAGGCAGCCTTTACTGCTGCGCCGCTGCGGCTCCTGTCACCAAAGCAAACGCGACTGATGTCTCATTTATGCTGAGTGTGAATGCGAGGTGGATATTCAGCCTAAAGATTTTCCCTGTCCTTGAATTCCCCATCCTGCTGTGCCTGCAGAGAATTGTACTGGGATAATTGAGCGCCTGGGTTAGTGGTTGCGGTGCCATAGTTTGTAGGTATGAGTGGTGACTTTGATTTTAAGAATTTCATCCAGAATTTTGAACTTCCTCTGACTTACACGTTGAGATTTGTCTTTCATCCAGAGCTGCAACTTTATAATAATGCTTAATAATAACATAACTCAAATGTCTGCATAAATGTCAACTAATCAGCATACCTTTTACTAGGGCACTATCTGTATCTTCGCATTACAGATAAAGAATTGAAAGTAGAGATGTGTCTTTCGTCTAAGCCTCCTCCATTAATGGCAATAAATTAATGTTAAAAGGATGCATAGGTTTTATATAAGGTGGCATAAAAGATGGCAGGGGTTTCCTGGAGGAAATCTGTTCTCTGTACAGGTGAATTTTCTCCCCTAACAGCAGTCAGAGACTCATGCCGAAAAAAGACCTGAGAATGTGTTCCCCTAACTTCTCCCATCTTCCTAGATGATCTCCAGCTGTTTACTGAGAGCTACTGCATTGGGTGAAAAAGGACAATTTCCAGACAATCTGTTTGTTACCATAAAGTTGAGTGCAAGTGGTAATAGAGAAATTGATGGCACCTTTTTAAACATAAAAATCATTAAGAGAAGATTCCTTGTCCCTGGCAAACATCAGATCGATTTCCACAGTTCCCTCCTTTGCCCCATACTGAGATTCAAGGAAACTCTTTGGAATGTTTCTTGGTGTGATGTCTCTACCTACAGCACTGTTTAAGTGGGTGAAACCCCCATCAAGAGAGGTTTTATTGCTTGTTTTGTCTTGCTTATGAAGAGTAAACTCCAATTCTCCGTAGAGCCAAATCCAGTCCCAAAAGAGTTTTAGCTGCATGAGGCTTGCATGAACTGGAATTTCTTGTTCCTGGCCTGGCCTATGCATATGTATAATCTTATCCTTGATCCCTATGAGATGGATTTTTTTTTTTATTCTCTCCTTCTTCCCTGTCTCTTTGTACCTTTTTCTGTGTCTCCTCCTGTGCAAGGCAGGTCTCTGCTGAGCTGACTTTCCCCACCCTGGTTCCCTGCGGGTATCTCTGCTGCTTTCCATCAATCGGGGTGGAATGGGCTGTTTGGCCACGTTGGGATGTCTTTTCCCGGATCGTGGTGGGCACCCTACTTGCTGACTGCTAGCCTTCTGACCAGGACACCAGGGAAACAATGCAGTTGCTCATGACCCCTCGACTTCAGACCCAAACCCACTGCCCAGTGTCCAGGGATGAAGGTTTTAGTGTGGAGGGGTGGGAGAGGTGCCCTGTTGTCTGCTCAAGGCTGCTCGGAAAGATCCAAGGTTTTAGTCTAATACACAGCCTGATGACTGTGAATCTATCTAACGAAGTCCTCTGCAGCCTCAGCATCCGACTGTTGTGGTTAGTAAATATATTTAGCAAGATCGGACATTGCCTCAAAATACTCCTGCAGCAGATTCCTCTCGGCTTGGACAGCAGCACTGCTGCTTGGCCAGAGCTTGCTGGACACTGTTCATGAATGGGAATGGATTTAGGGGCTGGATTTCTGTTGGGTCCAGCCCTAATACCTTTGTCAGTGATTTAGAAGGGAGCACAAATGGTGCTGCTGTTGATTTTTATACTTGATGCCAAAATGGGAGGCCTTGCCCATATTGGCAAGGGCGAAGAAATACCCCAAGGGGACCCTAGAGGGTATTGGCATAGGGAACTGTAAAATAGGAACAGGATTGTGGATAGGTTTTTTTTCTATATGCCTAGAGAAAAATCAGAACCACAAAAGACTGAAGAGGAATTTGGATAAAGGGCAAGGTCTGAAGTGGACTTGGAGGTGATAAGAACAAATCAGCAATAAGTTCCAGCGTGACATGGCTGTGAAGGAAAGATTTGCCATCTGGCAAATAATCCTTGAGGAGTTATCACGAACAGGGTGGACTCACTGTTTGACTACCATGATGGCTCTGTGGGGCTGCGTCCCCAGGAGCTGCTCCACAGCAGTGAGGGAGATTCAGGAGATGGGGTGCTGGATTTTTTCTGGAGGGAAAAAAAAATAATGCAATTTTTAAATCAATTGAAATTGTTTATCATTTTCTGCCAAACAGGATGACTCATTCTGGCAGTCTGCCCTCTCCACCCTCCCCCTCAGACAAACAAACAAAGCCAATAAGTTGCAAAAAATAAAATAATATGAAAAGATAACAATTCAAAATTTTCCTTTTGGTATATTCAAAACAAAGGGCTTAATGTTGGGCGGCTTTTTTTTTTTTTTTTAAGACATCATTTCAGAGCTGGATTCAATGACCATAACTTGAAAAAATGAGGTAAAAATAACTCCGAAAATAAAATGCTTCATTTTGAGTTAAAGAAACATTTTGTTCAGTGAGATGCACAAAGCATTCAGTTTTGGGCCAACATGAAATGATATTTTTTTTTTCCTAGCAATCTCTTGGTTGAGGCAGTGAACCAAGAAGTCAATTATTCACAGAGCTGTAGCAAGATTAAGGTAAGGATGGAAAGCAGAGCTGAAATGAGAAACTGAGGGAGAAAATTTGGGATTGAATGTCCAAGTCAATCTTCATTTTTCCGAGTGAAACGTGGTAGTTGATGGCGTAAGCACCCAGACCCTTTGCCGTCAGCCTGCGCGGGTGGGCTGCCCGCCAGGAGACAAAACTGGCAATGTCCTTGTGGCATCCATGGGTCCCCAGTGGCGTGAGAGCAGAGTGGGGTGCTGTGATGGGTTGGCGTGATCCAAGAGATGTCCTGCACCCATCAGAGGCCATGCTGCTGTGGTCCCTGGAACGCGTCCTCATCTCTCACCGCTGCTGCTGTAAATGCAGCATCGTCTGGGAGGGGAGGAAAAAAATATAGAAAGGGGAGAAAAAAAAAAAAAAAAGGAAGAGTCTTCTGCCAAGAAGCTGCCGTAAGCTCTGCAGAGTGTGACTTTGGGCAGGGAGGAGTGGAGTGCTGCCTGCGCGCTGCTCAGCTGGGGAAGAGCTCTGCTCCGCTCCGGGGTCCGGGCACGAGTCTCCTCAGCTGGGCAGACGGGAGCCCGTGGTGGTGCCTGGCTGCTGCTGGGGGACTCGGGACAGGCTCCTCTCGCAGGTTGGAAATGCTGGGCACAGCTTTCCTCACGCATGCAGTGTTAGTGCAAACACCCTGACTGTGTGCTTTTTGGCTTGGGCTTTTCTTGCACCGCTTTTTTTTTTTTTTTTTTTTTTTTTTTTTTTTTCCCCTTTTTCCAGAAGTGCTGAGACCTCAGCACCCGGCTATCCTAAGCAATAATCTTTACAACACAGGCAAGAGAAAAATCTTATTTCCCATTTTTCCGGTGGCAGAGTCGAGGCAGTGGGATGGCAGGATTTGCCCAGCACCATGGTAAGAGTTGGGAGGCAGAGCTGCACTTGAGGCTGCCTAAGTTTGACTCCCACTCTTTTGCAGAGTGAAGAGCGACTGTGGCGTAGCATAAAGATGCATGAACTAGTTTTTAAATGATATGCCATGCCAGCTGGGATATGCCGTGGCTGGTGGTGGCAGCTCAGCGCCTGCTGTGTTAATTTACCCTTAGAGCAGTGGACAGGAGAGACGCAGGGAGATGTGCATGTGGGCAGGGGCGTGCGGTGCTGGAGATGGAGAGGAGGGAACGAGCGAGCTCCTGCACCAACGGCGGGGTGCAGAGAGCAACTGCGGGACCAAGCCTGGCTGCGGTACCCTGCGCACCTCCCTGCACCACCCTCGGCATCCCCCTGCTTTTAATAACGCTGGCCATTATCCATCAGCAGAGGTAATGAGCTGGAGAGCAGGAAGCATTGTTTCTGGGCTGAGCATGCAAGCCTCACACAAAAGAGTTTACAGGGGGTAATGTTTTTATTATTACAGTCAGTGGCGAACCATTCTGCATTTCAAGCACTTCTTCTTTGCTATTAAATAATTAATAATTAACCAGCAGAGGCCGTTTGAAGACTCTGGTGCGGTGATGTCTGGTAATAATTTTTTTTAACTTTTTTTTTTTTCTTTTCCCCTCTCCTTCAATTCTAATTTATTCCAGGGCTTTGCGCTAGGATACCAAACCACTGGGTAGCAAAAGTTTCAATGGCCAAAGTCGTTTCATTTTATAAATGAGTTCTGGAATTTTTGCAGTGGAGTTGGCAGTGCCCCCTGCTTTGTTCTCGGTGTTGCCGGGGAGCGGGGTACCGCCGGGTGTTCACCCCGGCCAGCAGCGCCCCCCCACCCCAGCACCCCGCAGCCCCGGGAGCGTCGTGCGTGGATGCCTTTGCCCGCTGCGTTCCGCACTGTGGGACTGCGTGTGCGTGCGTGGAGGTGGGGGGGGATAATACGGGAGAAGAGGGGGGGACCCGACACGCTGCATCGATGAAACGCCGGCAGCTATTTCAGGAAGCCGCTAAGTCTCCTCCTTCTTATGTAAATAAACATGACAACTCGGAGCGCCGGTGCCGCGGCGGGAGTGGGTGGGTGGAGGCTGACGGCGCGGGGCAGCCGGTTCCCGCGTGGGCCGGGTGCTGCTGGCGCGGAGCGGGGCCGGCTGCGGAGCCATGGGGGGGCAGGTGACGAGGAGCCTGCTCTACGGTAAGGACCGACCCGCCGCCATCCCCGCCGCCGCCGGGGGGGAGCGGGAGGCGGCTGGGAAAGGTGAGGCGGGTGAAGCGTGTGTGGGGGTGGGATGCGGGATCTGCCCGGCTGGTCCTCCCGGAGCATCCCGTTCCATCCCGGGGGCTGGGGGTGCGCTGATCCCGCTGTATTGGTGGGGATGAGGGAGAAAAATCTGCCTGCGCAGCGGTGCCGGGCGTGCTGAGAGGTGACAGGGGCGAAAAGAAAGTCACCGTGTGTGTATGTGCTGCCTGGCAGCTCCCACCGGGGACAGATCGCTAAGCGATGGTAAGAGCTTGCTGCAAGGCAGCTTAGTAAGGCTCTGAAAACAGTCACCTTATTTCTCCTTTCCACCAGGAGTTTCTTCTTAATGTCAATTCTGGTTTATTTCGTTTTGAGTTGATATGGTTTGGAATGAAGGTTGGTTTGAATTGACTGCTTTCAGGCGGAGCTAAAGCCGTTAAGTGCGGGCTGCTGTCTGCCGGGTAATGTAAAGCAGGGGAGAGGGGGGAGCTGGAAAGGGACTGGAATATCCCGCACAGGCCAACATTAAACCGGAATTTGAATCTATAGATAATGTGCGATACTAGCTGTGTCCTGGTCAGCGCAAATCTCATGCCATAAATACTCCTATGAGAATATTGCACTCCTTAATATTAAACTTGCCTATTGCTCTGAAGTGTTCCGTTTAACTTTGGGCATAGTAAACGTGCCGCGCATTCAGTGTGGTACAAGTGCATTTTCAGTGACACTTCCTTGTGGCAATAGTAAATATGGGTATGAAAGATGCAGGTAAAGCATCGCGTGGGCTTGGAGTATCTCATATCCTTTATTTGAATAGGGATGCATGAGGTATTCACTTAGGCTGTGAATATTCACATTACAGTCCTGATTCTTCTCATATTTTCCACCAAGTCCAAACTCCATAGTTTAAGGAACAAACAGGCGTAGTTAGGAAGTAGATGACTTTTTCCCTAAAGGTATTTAGCAAGCATGTCTCAGTAGAGATTTTTATTTGTTCATCATTTGTGTTGAGAAGTTTCATCTGTGATCTGACCTTATTTCTTCTCTAATTTCATGATATACATGCAATATCCAGAATAACAGTACTGTCGAGTCAACGCAAAAAAAAGAGCTCTGGCTGTTATCTTGTGATTGTAAGTGTCTTTTCGTCTTTGAAGTGTTATTTGAATGAATTTGAAAAAAAAAAACCAAACCCAAAAAACCAACCCTGGCTGGGAAAGAATAATAGCGATATATGTTTCCTGTGTGTGCCAGGGACTTGGCATTCCTGCTGGGGCTTTCTCCCGCCTGCAGCCGGCAGCGCACTGCACAGTAATCCTGCAACTTCTGCCTTTCAGCGATTCTACTCCAGCGAGCATGGTTCTCTTTAATTTTTATTTTGTTGGGAGAGGGAAATTAATGAGGAGATCTGGCTAATTAACTCAAATTTCCCTCTTCATGCAGAGGGGCTACAGGCTGTGTTATATGTACAGGTGATGTACTACTGTGTTTAGCACAGCGATGCTTTAAAAAAAAAAAGGACGTGCATTATTTTTTAAAAAATTAAATAATAAAAAGTCATGCAACAAAGCACATTTAACAAAAATAGACTGCATCTGCACTTGTGGTTTGTCTG
The DNA here is from genome assembly GCF_028500815.1 of Rissa tridactyla. Lineage (NCBI taxonomy): Eukaryota > Metazoa > Chordata > Aves > Charadriiformes > Laridae > Rissa > Rissa tridactyla. The sequence continues at coordinate 59,353,832 of NC_071471.1, forward strand.
TGGCTACTGTTCCTCCAGTTCCATCTTTCTGTTGAATATTTCTATTTCAGATGTGTCTCAAAATAGCTGTGTAAAGAGGAATGAAACCTTATCCGTTTCTCTGAAGGATAATTGAAAATGAATGTAATGATACTGAAAAGAGTTGTATTGACAGCCCTGGGGGCTGACATCCTTTGTTTTTAGAAAGCATGGGTAAAGCATAAATCCGTGTCCTCCAGACATTTCTGATGACCTCTCTGTGTTGCAAGGACGGGCTGGGATTTTCACAAGCACCTAAGTAATTTAACCTCACTGAAAATTAGCTCAGATGAGGAGATACTGCACGGGCTGGCTGCTTATGGCTCTGCTGAGCCAGTCCTGGGGAGGCAGCTGGTTTCCCTGAGAGACATGCCCAGAGCGGTGCCCCGGGTCCCTGTCTCCTCCGGGGCCCACCCTGACCTTGGCAGGGTTGGAAAAGTAAATTGAGATAAAAGCTCCTGAAGTGGATCAGGAGGGAGGCACCCTTTCAAAAAGCATAAAAGCAGGGTGGTGATGTTTAAAAACTGTGGGTACCCTGACGTAAGGACAGAGGTTTATAGGAGGCAAGTGCAGTCATACACAGACTGTCATGAGGAGCACCTGGCATCATTTTACCCTCTTTCACCCACAAATCTACTTTTAAGCAGCAAAGTCAAATCACACAGCATTCTTGCTGGGCAGAGGAGTCTCAGCATCTTTTGGCATGGGGAAAGCTATGGGTGGGTGAAGCATGATGCTCAACGATGGTGGTTGGTGGCAGTGATGCCCGATGTCCCTGGACCTGCACAGCTGCTCGGGTCTATCGTGTGTGCAAGCCAGTGCTGTGTTGATCCTATTTGAGCCATCCGGTGAGGAGCATGCATGTTTGTATGGGCAGGCATCTCCTTGAGTGAAAACGCTGCTTTCCCATACAGTGGCAGTGCAGGAGAGCCACGCTAGTCTGTCCTAATGATGGAGTTGGTGGGTGCTAAAGGGGCATTGAATCACCTGCAGGAAAGTTTCCCACCTGATGGGACTGGAAGGGGAAAAATAAAGTTTGAATCAAGGGTATTTGGTTGCCTGAGCCTTCCGGGAGAGACCCGCCTCTGACTTCAGTCCTCGCTAGCAAATAAACCTCAATGGGCTTGTGCCATGAAAGGCAGCACCTTTATTTTTGAAAGGAGACATCTGATGGCTTGATATGGTGGGACATGGGAGCTGGTCACTCTTGTTCTCTGTGGAATGACATGCATTGCCCAAGCGTCCTCGTGCAGTCTCCATTGATGTCCCTGCACTTGGCACTATGACAGCCTCTGCTCCTCTTTCCCATTCCTTCTCCCTTTCCCACCGCCCTCCACAGAAGCCTTGAGGTTCTTTCCAGAGCTCTCTATGCAAAGAGAAGAAAAGAGAAAATAAGAAGTTCAAAGGTAACACAACCTTGACTGACAGAATGTTTACTTGCTATTTATAAAGTAGTATCTATACATGCAGTGCTTACTTTAACAATATTTTAACCAGGATATGCTGGTATGATTGCTTGTGGTTTACTTTAACAATATTTAAACCAGGAAATGTTAATATAATTGCTTGTGATTCATGTGAAGCTCATTTCTTCAAGAATGACTGTGTACTGTAGTATTCCTATAACATAGGCAGTTTACTAAATATTTATTTTAAACTACTTGCTAGTTAATAATGCTTTGTACATATCCCTAATAGATGCATATGTCATAATATGTATGTTCTTATGCATTTGATTCAACTGTCACCTGCTATATTAATTTTTAATTCCTCCTTACAGCTATGAGTGAGGTGCTATTTGCGGAAGACCCTATTCTTAATTTTAGGGGGCCAAATCCTGGAGTTTCTGTGTGAGAAGGAAAACCCTGAGGTTTTTTTAGTTTCTCTGTCACTCAGAACCAAACTAACATAAAGCGATGGTTTAGCCAAGGAAGCTGCTGCACTGTGCTGGGAGAGGGATTCAGTGTATGCAGACGTGCAGAGGTTAGTGATTAACATGTGCACATCCCTTCAGAGGGCTTTTGACTAGCTAGAGCGTACACAGTGGATTAATTCATGTGCAGGGGATATGTGTATCTGTGTGTACCTGCACATTTGCTCAATAACGTTCCCTTCTACAAGTCATAATTACTAATAAGTCCCTCATTGCAGGGCTTTGTTTTATTTTGGTTTTAATTACTCACATGTCACAGGCATTTATCAGTGTTTTGTGGTGGAATAATTTTTACAAGGAAAAGGGAAAAACGTATCTTGTGCCACATTTTCCAAACTGTAATTGTATGGCATGGATGTAGCTGCAAAGTCCCTAGTGAGAGTGAATCGGCTTTTTAGCCTGGGAAGCAGTACTGATTGGCAGATGTAATTTTCAGTTTGAACGGTTGAGATTTTAAGCTGCTTGTAGAAGATTCTCTGTAAGTTGTGGATACGATATAAATAATGGCTCGTGTGTCTTTGTGTGGTGAGTAGAGGCACACGTATTATGTATGGCCAGATTTCCCCCTTACCGCATGTGTACAAGGCCTGGTGAGCAATGCAGCCACAGTTGGGTGGTTGTGCTGCAAAAATGGAGAAGGGAGCAGGAGTTATGGTGTAGCAGGACTCCATCCACGCTGCATGGTAATAGGCTTTTGGGTGGCTGTCTGGATTTATTTCCCATTTCATTGGGATCTTACTTTCCATAGTCTTTCCTGCACCTGACTGGTCGTTTATTCCCGTGCAGAAGAGGTGTGAAGCACTGGCATTGTCCTTCCTACACATTTAGTTCTCCTGGAGACCAATGTGTGGATCTTGCTCACACTGTTGGCAGGAGGTATTATGGGATATTTGGGTGAGGTGTGGAAGCCCTCAGCTCTAGCGAGAGCGTCTGCTCTAGGGCTTTGGGGAGCAGCAGAGAGCGGGGCCCATTTCCCTGGTGTAAAATAGCTACTGTATGGAACTTTGTTTACTCTTTCTTTGCACAATAGAGCTTTCTCTAGAGCTTTTTTTTAGCTTTCTCTTAATTCCTTTTAGTGTAGTGAATGGTATATCTATATGCAAGTGCTGGAATCAGCCCCACGCTTTGTTTCCCACTCTGTATGTTCATTGCCTATACTGCAATAACCTTTCCAAATACCACTTTTCACCCTTGCAGTTAATATCACTCCACAGAATTGTACTCCAGTGCACACTGCTGTACATGCCTTCAAATTTAATAATTTCCATCTTCTTACACCTAATTAAAACTGCAAATATACCAGAAGAAATAAGAAATGTTAATAGTGTAAAAAAAATTAAGACTTGGCAATACAAATCGTTAGTGAGATTTCTTTGCAAATTAGTATTACTTTGTATTCTTATAATCTCTAAGTTATTGTCTAGATTTTGGGGTAACTTCTCATTCGATGGAGTGACTGGTGATGGGATCAGCCTCACTAGGGGGTTAACATCTCCCATATTCTGTAGACTGTTGCTTGTCAAGAACCAATATGGGACTGGGGAGAAAAGGCTCTTTCTAAATTCACCCTGCTTTCAGCACAATTGGTATACAGCCCTGAGAGCGAATGTGTGTGTATGAGAAATTAATCCTGCTCAGGGTTGGATTAACTGGTGCAGAAGACCCTGGGCAGGGCGCCAAAGCAGTGCTGGCATTTCCTAGAAGTGGGTCTCCCAGAGATTATTTCGATTCATGCCTCTGATCTATGGGTCACCTGCCAATGTCCCAGGGTGGCTGATAGTAAAGCGTGTATCGACTGCTGACAACACTTCTGAAAGTGAAGTGTGTAGTACCTCTATACAGAGAGATTTTATGGGTAACCACGTTTATACTTGACAACTGTTCTATTTATTGTGAAAGGCAAATGAGGTTTTCATTAGTTGTGGCAGTATTTGACTGTAGACCTCTGGCTACAAGTGGTGAGAGCGAAGAGCATCCCCCTTCTCATTTTGTCCTTTGCTTTCATGGCATTTTCCTGTTAGCTTTTCTGTGTTGCTTTGATGCTCTCGTTATGGTGGAACCTAGGGACTGAATGTTGTTTGCCAGATTTTGTTGTCTTATTTGTCTCCGCTTTGACTGATCCTTTCCCTCCTTGATGTGGAAGCGTTCTTACATCTGATCCTTCTTCGCCTCTTCCTTACTTAATTCCTGTTTCCTTAAGAATTATGGGTGATATGTTTAGCTGTCATTCATTATCATTATTATTAGCTATCGTGTAGAGGTAGCAGGTGTCTCTTCAGGAAAGTTTGTAGGATCCCCTGATATGTCCTAGGGAATCATTTGCATGCCTAATCAAAACAAGTACTCCTGTAGCCAGAAGACTCATATTGTTACTAGTATAAAATAAATTTGCAAAACAAATACAATTACCATTGCAGACATCTAGCAGGAATCAAGAAGAGGCAGTCTCTAGACATATAATCTTAAAATTGATAGGCCTGCTTTCTTTTTATTAAATAATTTTACATTAATGATATCCATACGTGCAGAGGGTTGCATTGAGATCACTCTGAAAAAGATTAATCCTAAAGGAAAGGGAGTTTCCTGGAAAGTGAAAGCAAAGCAAAGAATTGATCCTGATCGATTGCCCTCAGGAATCGGGAGGGATTACTGATGGCACAGCAGGGTACTGACCTGGAGGTCAGGAGAGATCTTGTCTCCCAGAGGCTGAATGAAGAGCGGGGCTGCCAGCCACAAGCCTTGCAGTAGGAATGCCCATGGTCAGAGCAGACGCTGCAGCCCTGCTTGTGGCTGTGCTTTGCTCTAGGGTTAATCCCTATTACTGCTGTTGCCTGTTCATTTTTCTCCCCACCTATCCCCCTCTAAATCAGATTTTTGCTTTGAAAATATACGTATTTGAGTGAAGCTGGTCCAAATTGAGTCAGAGCCGCCTTCTCTGTAGCTCTTGTAGAGTTCGTCTCATCAGTATTTCTGTTCCTTGACTCTGTCCTTGATTGTCTCTTGAAGAGACACTGTCATTCATTGGCATTAAAAATAACATTCAAGATAACTGCAGTTGATGGGGCTGAGGAGAGGAGTGCTTTGGTTTATCTGAGATGTACCGTGGGTTTCACAGCACAGCAAAGGGAGTTGGCTCAGAGCCATGATAATTGATCGAATGCATAAACATATTTTTCCCATTGGAAACACTGATAGCACTTTCATTTTAAAGAACAAGGGAAAGTAGTAAAAAGAGGATATAATAAAAGCCATATACATTAACAAACATGATACAGAACGTAAACAGTGTCAGCAGAAATCTGGAGTTCTCACCCTCTCCCTCAAGTAAAAATTGCTTTTTAAAGAGAAGCCTTTGCAATAAACCGAGGCCCCTGCTGTGAAAATCAGCTCCTTTTTGTGGTTCGGTTTACATACTTTTCTGCCTATACTAGTAAATACACCCTAATACAAAGGAGGAAGCACGTGAGGTCAAGTAACGCTAAATACCCATGGTCTGAATTTGCCCCATCCCATTGTACCTAATAAGGCAGGTCTGCGCAGGGGCTGTGTGAGGCTGGTCTACGCGAGGTGACCTACCCAGACATGCTGGTTTCACCCCAAGGGCTCAAGAAGTTGCTCACAGCAGACTTTGTTGATGAAGTCTGGAGAACAGAAAAGGACCCAAAATTTGATCCAAGCAGGATGGATGTGCAGTGACCTGTCTATAAAATTTGCCTGGATAGCAGAGGCTGTTCCCGTCTTTGACTACTTTTGGAGAGAAATTCTTATGGATCTGTCATGGATGGAAATATTTGACACAGTTATGATTTAGCAATGATTCAAAATTTATTGATGATTCGAGGTAGATCACGAGATTGAATTTTAGCAGAACTTAACCATTAACCGATTTAAAGGTTTACAAAGTGATTTAGCGAAATGACTGAACAGTGACTTAATTACAGATTCAAAGATGACAAGATTCACACTAACTTCCTGTAAAGTATCCCAAATGAATACTTATGAGCAAAAGCACAAATCTCAGGTTAATACATAAGCAAAGCATATAAGCACTTGCACACACACATACAGACACACACACAGAGGTCTTCAATTGCTAGGATCAGGAATTTCTTAATAGTGAGCAACTCTAGCGAGCCAGAAGGTACCGCTTTTAAGTCCTACATGTGCACGGATGGATGGAAGAATATCCACATCCATAAAGCTAATGTATATCTCACAAACATATAGGTGGAGAAGTGGATGGAAAAGAGACTAGCCTATAGTCAAAATTTCCCTTTCTCAGATTTAGGGTAAATACAATGCATCAGTGTTCGTCAATGGGCAGTAGTTGAGGCTCGAGAAGGATTCTCTTACCCTGGCCTCTAGGTGTCAACCTGAGAGGTGTCTCAACTCAGAGGAGGTACTGGCTACAGCCCGCTGCGATCCAGAAGAGTTCAAAGGGTCTTTACTAGAATCGCTACTTATAGGATACAAAATAATTGACTTTTGTCAGGTACTTTTCCATTCTGGCCCAGCGTGGACAATGGAATATTCTGGTACTTTCCATTGTCTACACAAGCCCAGGACTTGCTAGGACTTGGGGTCCTGGTGGCCACAATCCATATGTTGTCAGGAGTGATCAATTATAGTTTTTATAGTCAATTAATATTTTCAAATGGTAGGAGCCATGGGAACCAGGTACACTAAGGGGTTGCCATACTGTTCTAGTCCATTGCTCTCCACCTTTTCTTTCTTTCATGTTGGACCACTATGTAACGTTCTGGCCTGTTGTATTATTATGTGTCCCGGTGGGGAGGACATTGCACCAAATACCGAGAGGCCTAAGGGCAGGGAGGGGGCTGCACCACCACAGATGGAAGCACACAGAGCCTTGAAGAGAAAGTGCCCAAAACCGACTTTCAGTGGGGCTCTGAAAACACCATTTTTTTTGTCTTGCTGCAGTTAAAGCCTTTGGGTGGGTTGCTGCGATTTCAGGAAACTTTCTCTGTCTGGCACTGCCGTATTTTCTCTGTGATAGGCCTTGCTGTGCAGCCATGTGGCGCCGTGTGGATGCAGCGTTGGAAGTTTTTGGCCAATAGACTTGTCGGTGAAAGCAGGACCTGCTGTGAGGTACCAGGGCAGGACTGAAAATATGTTTTTCAAGGAAGTGTAAGGCTTGTGGCCTGGCATACGCAGAGCTCAGGCATCCAGGCCGCAGCCTCCACAGCAGTACCTGCTGAACCGGGAGGTGGTGTGAGGGAAGCACGTGCCCGTGTCTGAGTTGCACCTTGGCAGGTCTGGAGGTTGGTGGTGGGTTTTTTTTTTTTTTTGACTCTGACTCCTGCAAGAGCCTGTTCTTCTTCTGTCCCCTGCGGTGCTTCCTAGCAACCGAGCCCTTTGTTTGCGCCACGAAGTTCAAGCGATCTTCAGGCTACTGCAAGTCCCAGACCTAGCTTGGGGGTAGCCTCAAGGAGGGTGGATGGGTTTTATCCTGGTCGAGCTCTCCCACCGGCGGAGAGGAGGTTTCCACCTGCAGAGCAAGGATGGGGACGGTGCTGTGCAGAGCCCCGGTGCAATGCTATCCCCTGCTTACAAGCGTGGAGGGGGAATTGAGCCATAAACCACACCGTGGCACACACAGAAGCCATTTTAATTTCAGCTTCTGCTGGAAGCACCACATGGAAAAGAAAATGTGATCAGTATAAAAAGAAATGTTTATGTTCCTAGGAGCAGAGACCTCCCAAATAATTAACATCACTTGACAAACTGCTGTTTAAAATGCAAGTGGTTTAAGTGCTGCAGCTCAACAGGCATTCGTCACAGCTCTGGCGTAAATGCAATACACACTCTGGGTTGGTTGCTGCTTTAAAGTAAAGAAGATTTCTGGTAAACATCTTTTGCTTAAGGGGAATGTCTCTATCGTTTTACTTTTTCTTGTTTGAAGAAGCTAAATGTTAGAAAACTGGCCAAATGGCAACTTGGTGGCATGGGCATTGGGATATGGCTTTGGAATGAAATAGATCCTGGATTTTCATTTCTGTGGCACAGATCAGGCTTTCAGTCAGAAGACAGACAGACAGAAATGTTTCATTGGCTTTGGGAGGAGGAGAGGGAGGAAAGGGCCTTTGGGGGGAGATTTCTGGAAGCTACAACTTCAGCTCTGATCACTCTATCTCTAATATTCACTGACTCAACTAAAATTTCTTTAAATAAAACCTTCTTTTTCTCTAGGGCTCTTGGGACACTGACTAGAGACATAAGGATTGTTAAGAATTTATATTTTTCAAAGGTTAAAAAATAGCAGTTTACAAAGAGACTGAGATTAAAAAAAAAGTTAAAAGAAAAAAATTCTTTCTGGAAGATAGAAATATGTGGGTGCCTGTCATATGCTGAAGCATTCCAGATCAAAATGACTTCTGCCTTTGCAGACGAAATAGAATCAGATTATCAAATACAAAATAAGGACTTAAGAATCTAATTCCTTTTACAAAGGCATTATTGATGCTGTGAATTTCATGCAACTTGGAAAAGGGAAATTGCTCAATTTATTTTCTGGTTATCCCAAACTAGTTCAATGCCTCCCTCTGATTTTTTCATCTCCAAAGGGAAAGAGAACATCACTTGTGCTGCTTTCTTCTTTTCTGATTGAGTGAAGCTCTGTATTTAGAGGGGATGCAAGTTTGGGAGTTCTAATGGGTGCCGGTCCATCTCACGTGGAGCTGTAGCTGCAGCATGGTAGGAGTTGCTGTCCTTCTACTCTTAATCCGTCAGTGGCTTTGCAAGTTGATTTAAGATATCTTGATCAAGCAGCATGTCTGTGACAAGGGTCCTGGAGAAGCTATCTCCTTTCTCTCCAGCCCAAGACTTGTTTGAGCAAGGGTAGGTGTCTCTATATCTCATTGCTTGTATTTTGGATGGTTACTGACTGTAAACTGCTGTTGCTCTCCTTGGTCTATGCTATTCTGTTCATGGCTTCTAGCAGTCATGCAGCAGAAGATCTTGTATCATGTTAGAAATTAATTCCTGAAATGGAGATGCAGCAATTACAGCTCCTGTATCCTTCCTAGGCAGATGTGCAATGGCATTTATCATACAAAGGATAAAACATTCAGGCTATCTGTTCCCATGGTAGAAAGGATAAAATGCAGAGAAATATCCTTCAAATGTTCTACAAGTAGATTTGAAAGAGTGCTAAAGTCATTCAGTGTGCCTGCAAGAGATGACTGCAGTTCTTACAATGCTCTTTACCAGAGATCCAGTAAGCTCAGCTGTTTTGCTGGAAGATGTTTCTATCCCATTATCTGTAAAGTGACTGCCAGAACTCTCTTTACCCACTTGTGAGTTATCCCACGGCTTCAGAGACCTTTCTGCTCCTCTCATACAGCAAAGCTGCTCACTGGGGACTCCAGGTGGTGCCTCATCGCAAGCTGACTGCAGTTTCAGACTGACCAGTGTACAAGCAATTGCTTGAAGGAGACTGAGGCGTTCTTTAGCATATGATGAATGGAATCTTTTGAGATTCATTGGCTATATATATGACAATCCACACTTTCCATCTCCTCTTAATCCTGCACTTTGGGAAATCTGCGCTTGAACCCTCATGGGCAGACTTTATCCATTTCATCTTTAGTGTGTGGCAGAAGCCGTAGTTTTATGACACATATGTGCCTGGCGCTGCTGGCTCAGTTGATGCAGGAGGAGGTGTGTAGTATTGTGTGGGCAGCTGTAAGAAAGTGTAAATATGGGCAAGTTACCTCAAATAACTTCAGTACTGCACAGCATTGATTTTTCCCTCAGGGAAAAAATAAAGATTGATAACAGTTTTGGATTAGTGCAACTTCAGTTTGATGACAAATGTTTTGGGTTTTTACTCTGTGTACAGTATTTGAAGCAGTTGGTTCAGATTATGCATTGAGATCTGCTTTTGGGTGCAGAAAACTAATCAGGGAAATGCTTCATGGCCCAGAGGTCTGGATTTGCAGATTCCAGTTCAACAGCTGCATCTCTCTGTGTGCTGTCAGGAAGGAGCATCTGCCAGGGGTGCAGTGTGGTCCTTATTAAATTATAATTTAGAGCTATGGCTTAGAGAAACAGGTGCAATTATATACTAAAAAAAAAAAATAATCCAGTGGTCTTTGTTACCAGAAGAAATGCCCCTTAGCTGGACAAAGAGTTAAGGATTTTCCACTATTTTTTCAAGCTACAAAGAGCAAGGAAAATGGATGACTGAGTTGCCCTCCGCACTTAATTGCTCCTTGCTCTTCTGAAATACTGTAGGTGTCTTTCCACCAAGAGGATAAAGCCCCCCGAGCCCTTTAGGCTTGTTTCCTATTTGCACGTGACTTTCAAGGCAGTCACGCCACGAATGTGGCTACATCAGGAACAGTGCTCTGAATTGTGTGACATTGCATTTCTTCCTCTTTCTACTCTTTATCAATACCCCAATATGCAAAAATGCCCTTTTGCATGAATCTTAAAACAGCATGTTGTTCCTATTCCAAGCTGGCTTGCTTTTCTAGCACATCTCTCTTCTTTCAGCTATTTAGAAATGCAGTTGTCTTTTTATCTTCATGATGTTCCCCCTGAGTCACCTGCTATACGTTACCCAACTCCAGTAAATGGTAACTGGTCATCTGAGTCGGGAAAGGTCATGTGAGTAAGTCTGCAGAAGTATAAAATTGCTGAAGACTGAATCACGGGGAAGTTTTCTTCTGCATAGCTTGCACATGTTGATGTTAACACAATTTCCAAGCTAGGAATGGCGAAGCTTCCTTGGCATCCTCTAACAAGAAATATTGCAGTAGCTTCCTCTACACAATGACTTGAGAGGTCGACTCTGTTACCCAAGTCGTAAGAAAATAACCATTAAAGTTCATAGGGGTTCTGTGAGGGCTTATAATGAAAGGGCTTTGGGCTTCTCGCATGAAGTGTATTTTTGCCTAAGCAAATCAGAGAGGACTGGAGCTTATTCATGTGCTGTTATGGTGACAGAAGAGGTGTGGAGTCACCTCCCTCAGTCCTCTGGTGCAAAGAATTGCATTGGCCATATGTATTGAACAGCACGTGTCCTGACTGATTCATTCAAATCAACTGAAACTCAGATAAAACATAGTATTACTTACAAAGTTCTCTTCCTCTCACATTTATTTGCTGTTTTGCAGACTGTAAACAGTTTGGGGCAAGACCTTTCTCTTCTTTCTATCTTTGTGTGATTCAGCATGAGGGGGTAGGTAGCAGGTAGGATCACTTTTAAAGGAATGAAACATCTCTGCATGCTCTTGTCCTCAGGCGATAAGGATTCAACACCCTTGGTCATTTACATCTGACCTGTTGCAGCAGATGCTAAGGAAAACAAGTTCCTGTATGGACTACTCCAGCAGCTATTTATAGCAAAACGTTAAGTAATAACTTCATGGGTCTGGCATGGGAATTGCTAGGAAGGATGATGGAATAGTATTCATGCTTTTTCTTTGGAATAAGCACCATGGATGCTGTTTATCTTTGTTACAATAAACTGTAACTTTATGCCCTGACTGGCTGTTGAAGTCTGATGTTTTAATTCAATGGTCCAGGTTCAGATGCTGATCTGCAAAAGAAACAGGGTTAATTACTGGTGGAGGATGTTTAAGCTGGTGTGTGATGTGCTGCAGAGCCAGACAAGAGCGGGAAAGTCAGTAATTTAGATTCCACTTGTGACTGTGGTACAGAAAGTGCAGATTAATGAAGGAATGTGTGTGCGTGGATGGCCAAAATCTTGCGTAAAGGGAGAAATGTTTCCCTTTCTCCTGGTTTTACCTCAGCAGTACTTAAATTATTTGCCTGGAAAAAAGTAATATTTTAATCATGTAGTGGTTAACGCTTCTAGTGCTACTGGAGGCTGCTGTGGTCTGGGCAGAAGTCCTTGGTTATAATTTCCATTTGTGCAGCGAGAAGTTGCTGGAGAGCAGGGCTGGTGTCCTGCACTGGGTTGGCAGCTTTACTCCTGTGCCCTTGTGCCAGTTCTGCCAGGTAGGCTGGAGGCTTAACAGCTCGATGGTGGGAGCCAGGAGTGGAGCTCCTGTGCTTTAATCCCAGCAATGCACCTGAAAAAAACGCCATTTTGATGACAAACTCTGTAACCTCCCTTAGTACCCAGTGCAAGTTACTTTGCAGGAATACATTGCAGATTAACCAGTAGGTGCTACCAAAATAAATCCAGCTGCTTATAACTTTGGGAGATTGGAGAGCCTTGGTTAATCACTAGGACCTGTTATGTTTTAGGAGAGGGATGGTGGTGTGTGTGTTTTGGTCTGTTTATTTATTTTTTTTTAAATGAGAAGATATGAAGCATGCCTGTCTTGAGGAGAACAAACCAGGAGAGGACAAGAGACTAAAAAAAAAACCCAAACAGGAGTAAACCTAAGTGAGAAAGAAATGTATTGGATAATGAGAGGCCAGTGAAGGAAGTGGAAGACTTGAAAGAGGGAAGTGGCTGAGAAACTTCGGTATTTGTGACAAGGGAGGCAGAGGCAGAGGAGGAGGAAGATGTTTTGGAGAGGAAGAATGGCAAAGCAAGCAGAGGGGGAGGTTGTGTGTTCTGTGAGTTTTCCTCAAGGAGAAATGGCCAGAGGGAGAGATGGGAGAGAGGAAAGGAGGATTTGAATAGAGAAATGACGGAGGAGCAATTCCAGGAAGTATGTGGCTCCTATAATTCTGAAACATTTAAGAGGATGTAAAATGTGGCCAAATAGCAGAGGCAATAGTAAATCTTCACCTGCCTGATAAGTTGCTAGCTCTAATAACCCCATGCTTTAAAGATTTATTTGCTGCCAAATATAGTCAGGAAAAAAGCCACTGGAATCAATATCTTTTGGATCTAGTCAGTGTGTAGCAAGACTAGAATTTCAGGTGCATTTTTCTTTTGTGAGCAAAGAAATTTCATATTCCATTTCACAACAGCATAGACCCTGTAGCCAGGAGGCCCTCAGCAGATATATGTTCAAAGGGCTTCCCTCTAGGATTGCTTTTGGACTTTATATTGAATGAAAATCTTTGATATTTGGGTAGCTGGTGTGGATGGAAATAGTTTGGAGTCTGTACTGACTGACAACAAAGCGAGTAGTGCAATTTTCTCACGCTGAAAATGGGAATTTTCAGTTGATGAGAAAGAAATTAAAACAGACAAAAGAAGAGATACACAAGGTGTATGGGGTGACAGTCACCAGCCTGCAGAAAGGAAAAAGCAATGATCTGAGTATTAAGACATCAACACCAGAAGGTTTTTGCAAAAGATTCAGAGGCCTGCTCGCACAGCTCAGCAGCCTTGTCCTTAGAGAGACAGGACTAAGTGCTCGCTCAGCCGGCTCCAGGGGTAACGCGGGCTGACCCTGAGCCCTGTCTGAGGAGAGCAATGCAGCTATGGTGGTCTGGAAATTCTTGGTGCCTCCATTGAGGGGTGGAAGATCTTTCTCACAAGGAGCCTCTGTAGCTGGACATTGTCCTTCACGCTGTCACCTCGGGGTGTCCCCTCAGTGGGAAGGGGAGCACTGGCTCTTAGGTCTGGTGACAAGCTGTTTCACGTGCGCTTGCAAGCAGATATTAATGGAGGAGGTGCACTCAGACCCCTGAAAGGAGGGTTTGGGAGCCTTTGGGCAAAGGACCGCTTGGGCTCCAGAAAAATAATCACAGCATCTCAGAATTGCTCATTAAGCTTTAAATACAGATGGGATGAGGAGCTGGTCTAGCAGGCATGCTCTCAAGAGACTCTGCAAAGAACAACGGCAGGGAACTTCAGAAGGAAGACTGTAAAGCAAATATGACTTGAGGAATGCGTTTTTAAACGACACAACACGCAAAATGACCCAACTTTACAGTACCTCGAAGTGACTCTAAATGGTTTATATTAGGAAGAAAGGCACACTCCAAGTGTAAATGTCTTGTATGAGAGAAGAAAAACTGCTTCCTGAGGTTCTTTAGAAATGGCATTACAGCTTAAAACTTCATGGTATGTGGTACTGAACGATAAACATAATCTACACTGTCCAGCTGGGTAAGAGGAGAAGTAGAACAGGCTCTGGGATATATATCCTAACCCATCCAGATGCTAAATTAAAGTGAGGGCATACACACGTGACATTCACAATAACTTCAAGCAGCAAAATGCAGAAGAGGCAACGAAGCTGCTGGAGATTTCACAACTGTGGTCCAAAGTTGTCAACAATGTCTCTGAACTGAAAGGAGTATTATGCCTTACTAACACGCTCTGCTGTAGGGCAGGAGCACATCAGGGCCGTGCTGGGCATATCTGTGCTGTGCACAGAGATAGGTAATTGGGGAGGCACGAGGGATGTGCGGATGTTGACTCCCCAGCATGGCTAAGCCTATGAGCTCTAGAGGAAAGAGCTCTTTGCTGTTTGCTGTAATCTAAACTCACCTAGCATGTTGGTCTCTAAACCTTTCATGGCTTTGAGGAACTGATGGTATTGAGGATTAAATGGCTACAATCTCAGGGATATTTCAGTTAGTGCAACTCTAGAGTTTGCTGTGAGATGAATGGTGCTGTCCCTGTCTTGAAGTGTGTTCCCGGCTCTTTCTAGAGGCATCCCTCCAGCAGTCTTTGTTCTCTGTCCCAGAGCTATGAATACAAGCCTAGCACCCATACCACCTGCCTGCAAATGTTATCTCAGCAGAGTTATTCTTGTTTTCTGTCCTACATTGGGGAGCCAGTGATATTCCAAGGTCTTACTGTTCACCTGCTTTATTCTAGGAACACTTGGCAGAGCCCAAATTTTTGGAGACAGTGAGGTAGGATGGTGTTTCCGGTCTGGGACACTTGTCTTTCTCAGTGAGGAATGGTCTCTGATTAGGGATGTGCACTAAACAAGGCACTTAGTATTTGGGAGGGCAGAAACAGCAAGAGATTTTCGTCCACTGTGTTCTGTATCCCTAATGTATAGTCTCATGCACTGGGATGAATGGTAGAGCAGTGGGAGAGCCTCCTCCAGCTGATGATCCAGATGAGATGCTCTTCATTACCCTCTTAAGACCCTATCTCTTTCCACCAGTGATAGAGGGAGTATAAAGTACAGCATCCCAATTTAGCTCATTATATTGTAAATATGCAGTATAAGTAGCCTGCTCTGGGCCCAGTTCAGCATCTTGAGTCCAGAGGCACATCTTTTATTTTGCACAGCTATGATTCAAAGCTAACTCAAGGGCTTAAGTTCAGGACAGTAGCTTCTTGAACTTGCATTTTCTTTGCATGGCTTTGTAGGTAGGTTACACTGTTTTCTGCCATCTCTTGAATTTTGGTTCTACAGGTCTGCTTGTCTCTGCCACTCTTACCTTTTGCTTTTTTACTGCTCCCCATTGCTCCCTCCTTCCTCCTTGTCCTGACAAATATGTAAAGTTTAACCTTGACAGGTTACTTCTGTTTCTGGTGAACTCTCAATATTCAGACTTCCAAGCTATTACACTGTACATGGAAAATGTGCCCAGGATAGACTTTCCATTAAACTGTATTTAAATTGGAAGAGAATGCTGGCACATCTACAAGTATTCCAGAATTAGATCCCAAAATACTGAGGCTAGTTAATCTTTTGGAAGAACAAAAACTCTTACTGATTTATATTTAGCAGAGGGAATGCATTTTAAAAACACAGTCTATATGAGGCCCCTTGAAGAAAACATCTTTTACATTGATTTGTAGTGCATGGAAATACTATGTGGCCATAAAATATTTGCAGTCAGGCTCTGCTTTTATGTAGCTACTTTTTTGCAGTGTGAACTGTCCTGAACCCTGGGAGAGTGGCTGCTCTGCTGACTGTGGGCTATGCAGTGAAACGCGGCTACCTCTGGGGCAGCAGCTTAGCTGTTCATCACAGCTGTGCCTGGCATTGCAGAAGGGGAAGGGAAAACGCAGCGTGCCGTTAGCGCTATGGTGGAAACACTCGACTTGTGAGATGAGGCTTTGGTTCAAAACCGATGCGAGGTTTTTACTTGTACTGTACCTTGGGACCTGTCTAGCCCAGGTGTCTGCCTCTGGCAGGGGTAAGGGGATGTGCTATTCGGGGAGAGCACATGCGGAGCCACCATTTGGCTTCCTGGCAAACCCAGAGCAGGACCGGGGGGAGAGCAGAAGCTGAACTTGGCCTTTCTGTGCACTCGTACGAGGTTAGAGAGAGGCGTGGAGGTCCTGTTGGCCCTAATCTCAGCAGCATCACTCTCAGTTAAATGTCTATGATATCTATTCAGGCTTAGTTTACATGATTATAAATTAGGAGGAACTCTGTAATGTCAATATAGGTGTAAAATGTTCTGTGTATAGTTCTGATCTGTACTATACGAGTCACGGGAATTATGGTAGGTGGAAAAGTTCACTGGATTGTCCAAGTGGACAGTTCCTGGAAAAGGAGCTAGGTCAGGTAAACGGTTTATTAACGCAGTAGATCAGATAAGCAAAGATAACTTGTTTTGTAAACAATCCTAGGGCCAACAGTGTACCTGCTTATCTTTGAGAAGATAAGGATTATTAAGAGGAAGCAGCATGGCAAATTTGGGGTTTTTTCTTCCCTCTGCCCCACCATCTGCAGCACGGACAGATCAGCCATCACCCTGGGCAAGTTGTTCCTCCTCCTGCTGAAGCATCAAATATTAGCAAAGGAAAAGATTCTCAAACTGCGCATCTGCAAGAGAAGGATAAACAGAATTTTTAAAACATCCCTAAATCTTAAGCTGAACTGGGCTTAATCTTGCTTTCTTCTGTTAGAAGATATAAATACTTTTTTACATCTCTCATTAGACTGCTGACAGACCTGACCTGATCACAGCAGAACAAAAACACTCCAGATCAAGAATGAGATCTTGGATGCTTCCAGAGCACCATTTTTCACTTTGATCTTCGTATTTCCTACTCACAGCATTTAACTTATGATGCCTTTGTAAAAATAACAAAGAATTACCAAGATGCAAAGAAAATAAGGTTAGATTCACTTAACAGATTCACTTAACCTTTATAGTACTTGACTCTCCTTTGGCCAACCTAAATTTTTGTTTTGTGTTTTTTTGCTTTTTTAATAAAATATTACAACTCAGGCTTAATATAACTGAAGCAGACCTCTTATTCTCCTGGCACTCCTCACCTCTTTTACCTTTTTTTTTTTTTCAACCTTTATAAAATTTGCCACCCTCCTGACTCTTACTAATATTCATAGCCTCAACCTTCAAGCAAGCCTTTGTAAAGCCTCACATCCGAGTTGTAACCAGAGAC
Source organism: Rissa tridactyla (assembly GCF_028500815.1). Classification (NCBI taxonomy): domain Eukaryota; kingdom Metazoa; phylum Chordata; class Aves; order Charadriiformes; family Laridae; genus Rissa; species Rissa tridactyla. The sequence continues at coordinate 59,371,009 of NC_071471.1, forward strand.
TCGGTGGGTTCAGCTGACATTGCTAAAAAAGCCCCACACCCAGGTAATCGCCTGGCACTCCTGCAGAAGTCGTTGTCTCTGCGTGAGGAGTCACTGTAGACACACCTCTGCTCCTCAGCTACTGCACTGGACATGATAAAGGGCAAATGCACACTCCAGCAGAGCAGAGGCAGAGGAAATGACTGTCCCTGCTTCAGACCATCCTCCTAAATCTACTCAATCAAACACATCAGTCTCCTGAGTCTTGCAGATTCTGCCTGCATCTATCTCATCTTCAGGGCACAGCCTTTCCCCTTTTCTTTCCTTTGTGCAAGCCTCAGTCTTCTCTCTTCTGCCATTGACTTGCCACACTTGTGTTGTATTCCAAATTTCTCCTGTTGTACCTGTTTTCCTGCCCTCTGTCCTTACTGTCACTTTTTACATCTCTTTCGCTAGTTTTATTTTTCTCTATGAAATTAAAAATCAGCTTCTTCGCTTTCAATGCTCCTCACAAACTAACTACTCCCTATCACCCATCAGTCAGGTTTGAAAGATGGATCCATTGTGGATCATCCTGCAATCAGCTCTGGCTCCTGTTGCCCACTTTTTATACTGGGGGGCCTTCTTGTAGATGTCTGTGAAACCACCCTTGTTGTCTTTCAGATCTGTTACTTTAAAAACAGCTTTGCTTTTTGGTCGTATAAAAGGAAAAAAAAAAAGCACAACTCCAAGTCCCACCCTGACTGGTATTATCTCCTTTCATGTGCATGTGGTCTGTCTGCACCTGCCTCTTGTCTCGTAGTTTGCAATTTAAATGGAAAATCTTACACTATGTGCAAACCTACTCTCTTGATACATCTCGTCACTGCTAAAATAGCACAGATGAAAATAAGTTACGTTTTGGCTTTGACTTGTTTTGGAGTCTTGGATGGGAGTGCTAGATCTGACCTGCTGGCTCAGATCCACCTTGTGTCCCTAGTTCGCTAAAGTTTAACCCAAGATGCTCCATAATTTCAGGTGTTCTGGATTTAATGCTTCAGAGTTAGCCCTTTTCATTTCTACCATTGAATGCCCCAACACCTGCAAAGCTATAGTCTGTCTTTGTGGAAGAGCAAAGCTTTGTTTCCTGGTCATCTGGTAATGCCAAGATGAGTAGTTCACCTTGGTGACAGCAATCTGATAGGGTCGTTATCATCGTAACAGGCATAGGGAGAGTTGGATATAAACTGGAGATACGTGATTACTTATTCCTCCAAGAACAGCAAACATGTTTTTAAAGGCAGTGAAAAAACCCTTGGTTTTAATTTGCATTAATTTACAGTTCTCTCTCTTCTGTGCACATGCCCTGGGTCAGGCTGCATGTGAGAAAACAAGGTTTGCAACCCCTTTTCAGTTTCCACTGGTATTAAGCTAATATTTATTTTTAGTGAACTGTATCTTGAAGTGTGCTTTTAAGAATCCATTTGCAAAGCCTACCACAACGAATTTCTTGTGGTTTTCTCCTTTTGAACTTTGTTAGCAAATGTGAATGATCAGTGTAACTAGTTACACTGTATTTCATTGTCGTAATTCCCCGAAGTATGGGAACACCTCAAAAAGCAGTAAGGCTTATGAGCTTTTACCTCATAGTTGTTTTTTTTTTTTCCCTGTGCTGCTAGTAACCATCCAGCGCTGGAAAGGCTGTGCAAGTGTTCTTTCAGAGTTAGGGCTTTTCTACTGCACCATGTGTGTGTCCTTGGGGCAGGGCTTCCCTTGTGTTCCCCACACCCGTACTTGGTTTCCTTTTCTTCCTTCTCAGAATCCTTCCTTTTAAATGCATATACAGTAAGGCCACCTGCCAGGTAAAGCACTCTCTGTTAGCCTCTTTTGATAGTGTCATAGTTTTGACTCCCTTTTCGCTTTTCATAGTGTGGTGTTTTGCCCAGTCTGCTCTTTTCACTGTCACTAACCTGCGGGACAGGTACCTCCATCACCAACCCCAGACCTCTCCTCTCCAGGTGGACAGGGGTTTGTTGTTCCAACTTGCTACTGTGTGCCAGTCCCTGGGCTCTGGTTTGAAGTCTTTTCTCTTTCTTTCAATTCTGAATGCCGCTTATTTCACATGCACTAAGAAGTTTATCTTAAATACCTCGCAGTTAGTTTTCAGTCTGAAATGAGTTTTGACAGTATTCCGATAGGTGCCTATCGAGATTTTTTCAACTGGAAAAAATGCATTTTAAAAAAATTAAATCCAGTCATTTCTTGCAGCATTTAAGAAATCCCAAGCCTTTAAGATTAGGCCTAATGTTTGCAGAGCAAGAACACTTCTGGTGAAAACCCCTAACAGGCTTTGGGATGCATTTTGCTAAGCTGAGAACATCCAGTGCCGCCTATTACATAGCATGTGGATGCTGCTCAGGCCTTGAGATCCAGGAGACCAGGGACATCTGGGGGTGATATTCTGCTTTCTCAAACAGGGCTCTGAAAAGGATGCACTTAGAGTGGGACACCTGAAGGCAAAGCAGTTCAGGCTGCTTCACATTGTGGTTCATGTTAACATCTCCTTCACCTTGGCTTACTAAAAGTTTCAGAAGATCCACCCCATGTGTTTGTGGCTCAGGGGAGCAAGCGGCACATTACCAGTTTTGCTGCTCTCTTGGTGAGGTTCATGGTATTAGGGGCAGGCTGTGTTCAGGGTTCAAACTCAGTACTGAATGAAATGGTTCAAACAGCATCTGTTTTTGAGCATGAATTGAAAATGGAAGTCTATCCAATCTTTAAAACCATAACAGTGAGCAGATGCTGTTCTTTCTGACCCCCAGCCTGAAACCTGGAAAGCTGTACAGGAGTCCCTGGTGCTTCTCTAGTTTTATAGCCCCTTGACACAGAGGCTGTTTTCAGACAGGCATGATTTTGCTCTTGTGACTTTTGTCACAAGATACGCGTGTGTGTAGTCCTGGCTTGTTTTTACAAGTCCTGCTTGTCAGGGGAAAGTTGTGTTATGTTGTGGAGCGGGAAACCTGCAGTGCCCTTGAACACGCTCTCAGATTTCAGCCTTCTTTCTAATACTTACTAGTTTACAATTTTTATTTCAAGCAATTACTTCACTTTGCCTTTGTTAGGTGACTGATAAGTCAGGTTGTGGGAGAGGAGTCTGGGACAGACTCTTGGTTAGCGGAGCCTTGCATGGTTGCTGTGAAATCAGGAGGGCTTTTGCTTATTTTGCCAGCTGAAACTCTAGGTTTATGAGTTTCACTCAATTCTTTTACATAAAGAAAAAAAATATTGAAACCAACTGCAAGGGCCCCAGCTGTATTGTACCAGCATTGCTGGTAGCAAAGGCTGAGGATGTCAAAATGTGTAGTAGTTTAAACAACACAATGGGAGGAGGCTGGAGTCCAGGTCAAGCCCAGTGTGAACAAAAACTTTAAGCAGATGATTTAATTTATTTTTAGCTTGCCGAGTAAGGACAGTGATGTATCTCACTAGGTTGTGTTTCTAAAGTGTCCCTTTCCTTGTCTAAGTCCAGACTTAGGCGCTTGTGTTGCCATCTGAAGTTGCCTGGTGTCTCCTCCTTTTGGAGCGGGCGTCCTGCCCTGAAGAAGTGAGCAAAGGCCTTTGTATTTGGCCCGTTGCTTTATAACTTCTTCAAGCCTTTGTAAGGGGCAAACCCCCATTACTATATAGATACACTTTTTAAAAATTAAGACCTTTTCTGATCCTTACCAGAGCATGTTCATCATGCAGGAGTCATTGCTGTGTAAGAGCATTTGGGAGCAAGGAGGTCTCTTCTCCATTTGCATTACCCACCCGTGGAAGCTGATCCTGGGGTGTTTTCCTCCATTCCTGCAGATTGTGGTTGCCCTGCATTTCAGCTGTGTGCATGGGGTGCACTTGTTCCGCAGGCGTTGGTCTGGCATGAGTTTGACCTATTCTCATGTAGCAGTTCCAAACTGTCAACAGCAAATAAGCGTTCTTCTGTCATCCTTCCTGTGGGGTCAGGTGGGACCCTACAGCTCTGCAACACTGCTCCAGCAGATGCTCTGGACATATGTGGTGCTGTTATCAGAGCCTGTTTTGAAAGCTCTGGGCAGTTTTGGTGACTCCATTACTACATTATAAAAGGGCACGATGTCCTACGGAGAGGTGCAGCAATTATTGTAATCACAGCCAAGTTATCCAGTAAAATTAGAGCACTGAGATATTAAATCAAACTAAAATGTGTGTGCCTTTGTGCTGCACAGGTTTGTTTTGGTGAGTCACTGCTAGGAAAATGTTTAAGCTACAAAGTTCAGATCTGGATGCAAAGATGGCATAAATTGAATGTATATGTAATCATAGAATAGAATCATAGAATGGTTTAGGTTGGAAGGGACCTTGAAGATCATGTAGTTCCAACTGCCCTGCCATGGGCAGGGGCACCTCCCACTAGATCAGGCTGCTCAAAGCCTCATATTCACTGGTAGCAGCTTCTTTTTCACACATATGCACCCCTAGAAACTATCAAAGTGGTGTTGAAAAAAACGAGACTGGAAATAACCAGAAAAAGAGTTTTTCATATTTTTCTATTGATCTTTTGACTTTATATTATCTCTAATGATTGATTGCATCCCTCAATATGTGTCTTGTTTCAGAAATGACTGTGACTTCATGTATATTCTAGAGAAGCTGGAAAAGTTAGGAATGAAAGTTTTTATACTAGGTGCTTACTTTTAGTCAGTCTGCCTGTAAAAATGGCATATAGCAGAAACAGAGAGATGAGCAATAGGGAGACCCAGTGGCCTGAAAAATTTCTGCCAAAAGAGAGGCTGGAATGGTTTACTTTGACCATCTGCCAATGGTCTTGTCCCTGTGGACCAGCATGGCCCACCTGGGGAGGTGAAGTGAAGGAAGTTTAAGGCGGCCACTTGTGCTGGCTCTGGCTCATAACCGTTTGTGATGGTGAACAGCATCATGTTTGCAGTGATAAATGAAGTACTTCCTTGCAAAATATCATTAAGCCTTAGGAACTCATCAGCAAGGTATCACTAAAGCTGGGGGCTTAACAGGATTCCAGAGGGGTGGTAACAGAGAGCGTATCTAGTTTGGAAAAAGCTAGTGATACTGGAAGGGATGTTCTTTGGAGCATAAGACAGCCTCTAATTAAACAGGTCTTAGGAGGTAGCCTCAGAAGGTTCTCTCCACGGGGCTGCTGCAGCTTGTGTTGTTTTCTAACCACCCAGTCTGGGCTGTGGGGAGAGGAAGGGTGCACAGTCTCAGGTCAGTAGCGTGCCCAGAGCGAAAAGGACAGGTTCATGTGAGCCGCTGCATGCCGACTTTCCCTGTGTCAAGCTCCCCCTTCCATGCAGTCTTGTCCTCCTGAAAGTTTTCCTCTCCAACCTGCCTGCTCAGATGAACCTCTGCTTTTTCTTGGTGCTCTGCACCACATTTCTCCTTCTCTATCAATGAGGAACAGGAGAAGGAAGATGAGTTATATTCCACATAATTTTTAGCATCAAATAACTCCCAGTTGGTTCATCTCTCCCTTAAAGCATTAATGTAAGTTTTTAAAGTCCTGTTTGGCTGGCCCCCCTGCTCTGTTCTGAAGGCATAGCACTGTGGGTGGAAACGCAAGAAAAAAATACAACAGCAAGAAGCTGAGAGGAGAAGGCCGGAGTGACTGATGCTGAAGTTGAATTAAAATGTCCTCGTCAGAAACCAGGATTTTAAGCTCTGTTGGTAGTTATTCAAGCTCACCCTTCCGATGTGCCGTTACAGCTTCATGTAGCTACAACCTAAAACTACCCGAAAGGCCGGAAGGAATGGGGTCCAGGCTTTTTATTGCAAAGCCAAGAGTTACATTAGAGATGTAACCATTATTTTATAGCAGCTATATAAAGACATAACTGTCAGCAATTAATTTGCATGAAGAATGTATATAATTAGTTTCTATAGTTTGCGTGTTTGAGGAATAGAGTTTTTAACCATACTGTTTAGTCATGCACCCTTACAGCGCAAACTGGCACATTGTTAAGGTCATATTTGCTTTTGTTGCATCCCTGAGTCTATCACGGAATAATCCTTTATTCTGTTGATACTCTGTTTCCGAATCTACGAGTATGTCCTCCCAAACATATGTGCATAATGTAGTGTGTATGTGCACACAAGGAAAAGGAAGCAGATGACTTGTGTTCAGTATAATGATTGTTTTGTGCTTGAACTGCTGCAGGCTCCCTGCTGAAAAGAAACTCACGCATCCATTCATTCATGAACAAAGCTGCTGTCGTGACTGTGTTGATCGTGCATTGACTCTTTGTGTAGGGCCTTGGTTAGAGAAAGACGTAATCTCCTCCCTGCTTCGTAGCCTTTTTCCCTCTTCGCTTTCCTCACTGTAATCATGGTGTGCTGATCAATGCCTTCATGACAAGTGGGATCTCAGCTGAGGTTCCCATCAGGGGAGAAGAGAGGAGAATAGATGGTTGTTGGTGGAGGAATCCAGGTGGGTTATTGCTGAGCATAAATTAGCAATGTATGCGTCTGAGCTGGCACTTAGCAAGGGTGGATAGGACACATGCAGGCAAGGGTCGATGGAGTTGCTGTTGCAAAGGAGGAGTGAGAGAAATGGTCAAGTTGTGTGGGAGTCCTCTGGAAGTTGAAGGTTTTCCCTAAATGTGATGGCTTTGATGCAGCAACTTCACATATGCTTTGCTCCAGTTCTGGAACCAATTCTTGCCTTCTCTTCTGATATGTGCCCTCAAAATGGCCTGTGATTACAGTGCTGAGCTGCATTCTCCATGTTGTGCTCTGTACAATAGACTGTCCAGACAGGAGCCTTCTGTATCCTTATGGCCTTTTGTTGTTCAAGATGCTCTAGAAACCCTTAGTGATTTGCAGAGTTGAGATTTGAGTAACTTTTATTTTGATCTATAATTGCCCCCTGAAGTACCTCTACTTTTTTTTTTTTTTTTTTTTTTTTTTTTTTGCATTGGAAGTTTTTTACTTACTACTCACAGCAGATTTGAAACCCTTTTTTCCCTGTTCTGCTTTCAGATTCCATAGGTGGGTCATTTTCAACTTCCTCCCACCGATGCCACCACAAGCAGAAGCACTGTCTCCCCATCCCACAGTGTGGAGCTCTGTCCATCAGCCCTCTGCTTTTCCATCCCCACACAAAGGGATCCCAAATCATCATGGACACGACGCAGAAGGCAGTGAAGCGCCAGGCTAGCTTCTGCAATGCCATTACCTTCAGCAACAGGCCCATCATTATTTATGAACAAGTCAGGCTTAAGGTAAGTAAAGGATACCTTCCTTTATCGCCATGAGAGTTGCTGTGAATGAATGTTGGGGAAATGCAGGTCTTTAGCCCTTCCTTGAAAAGCACAGTAGTTCGATCTTGGCCCTAAAGATCTGAAATCTTCGTTGGTACTTCTGCTTTGGTCAATGTAGTTCTTGGAGCCATCAGTACAGGCCGCTGTAGAAGCTAGGAAGAAAAGGGAAATCCACTCTTCGAAAGGAACAACAGATTAAGTTGAAATTGGTTGAAAAATAGCAAGAAAAAAGGGTCGTATTTGGTCAGCCTGAAAGGCAGCAGCCTCAGTATCTCTCTAGTGAAGGTGTCCTCTAGGCTTTTCATGCAGACTGAAGGAGGGTGAGGAGTTAGTTAACGTGTTCAGTTCCACACCAAGCCCTTTTCTTCCTATAAACAAGGCAGCAATGAGGGCTGGTCTCATGGAGGTGGGAGTCAGCCTCGCCACAGCTGACAGGGAAGAGGTGAAAAGGCAAGCAAAAAGGACCTGGAAGAGAAGGTGCTTGCTTGTGTGCTTGGCAGGGAAGATAAAAGGGTTTTGCTGAAAGGACGAAAGGAGCAGTCAGTGCGGTCAGAGTTGCCATCTAAGAAAAGGATCTTTCTGGCGGTCTGCTGACTGCTTTGTTGAATCAGTCACCTGATAGCTTAAGGTCAGAGGAGAGAACATTGCAGGCATCACATTTTTCTCACCAGCAGAGGCTGATTTCACTTTCTTTACATCTGTGGTAGCCAAGAAGATAGAGTTGGTACCTCTTGTGCTGCAGCTGGCGTGGGAGGTTCAGCTCCTCTAAGGCAGCATGCCTCCATGTGCAGTGGGAGCTGCTTCCCCATGAAGAAATTCATCAGTCCCCTTAGGAATTGAAGCACTTTTTAGGCTCTCAGCACCCTGACAGAGCTAGGGGCCTCCTGCACTTCATCCACGGCTATTTTCCAATCTTTAGGCCCTCTAGTTTGTGGGACTGCGTTTTTCTGTTCTTAGCTGATTCTGTGCATTTCATTGGCACAAAGTAGGTCATCATCTTTGGCAGACTTTAGTTCATGGCAAACATGAAAGATCCGCCTGCAAATCCTTCATTTATACACAAGGATTTTTCTAGGAGGTTTATCTGCATGTAACTACTGAGTCTGAATGATCATTCTGTTGCCCATTGCTAGAAGTCCCAGAGTGCTGGGACCTACAGCAGTGTATCAGCCTTCCCTGCCCCTTCCCTCACAGCCAGCAAAGGAGCAAGAAATGAGGAATATGTCTCCTTTTGAAAATAAAGAGAGATTTCAGTGCTTTCAGGCTCAGGCCCATAGGTAGAAAATCCCTCCTACAGGTTTGTTATGTTTCCTGTGGAGCTCTTACTGCTTCCATTCGGGCTAGAAACCCAGCAGGACTCCCTCACATTGCCTAATGGGATTTTTTTCCACGTTGGCCAGCAGTTTGGACAAACAACTGCAAAAAATTATTTGGGAGGAGATGAAAGCAGCATTTCATTTTTAAAAATGCCATCAAAGATTTGAGTGGGTTTAGTGGTTTAGGCAAAGGTTCCGGGTTATTCCTTCCTCATTCTGAAACAATGTAGCTATCTCAGGAAATTCACACTTGTTTATCACTGTATATTTTAGGATTTTAGCTTGCATAACATATGCGAAGAATATGCATGCAAATCTTTCATTTCTACGCAAGGGATTTATGAGCAGAGCTCCTGCTGAGTCCAGTGGGAGTGTCTCATGGGAATAATCAACAGGCTTCAGCACTGAAGGGATAGACGGAAATGTGAAAACATCTTTGCTTTTCTGATAAGTCCATCCTGCAATTGCCTTGTTATTGTGTGTGCCTGTGGAAAATGGTGTCTTAAACCTTACCAGCTAAAGACTAGCCATGAACCCAGTCCTTCAGGTCCTGTAAAGTCTAAACTCCCTTTGAAAGCTAGAATAAAGACGTCAGGAGATACCGTTCTATTTCTTAGGTGTTGTATCTTGGGTTTTATTCTGAGATTTCTTTGCAGCTTTGGGAATGCTATCAGGCAGCCAGAGCTGTGTGGGGTTTGGGAAAATTTTCTCTTTAGCTCCAAGATATGTGTCCCAGTAAAGGTTCTTCTGTGTAACTCAGGGCACTGCTAGGGAGCGGGGTGAGGTTGTCAAAGGTGGCACAAGAGCAGCAGCCTGAATCTGTGGAAGCAGCCATGGCTTAGCTGTTTGGATGTAGATTGTGTCTTTTCCTCCCCTTCTGGTACCCATTGGACCTCCCAAGCTTTTCTGCTAGCGGTGGCTGCTGAAGAGAGAATTTGGTCCATCATTAACCATTGCCTTTTTTAGCAAAACTGTGTACCCTTTGTCCAGCTGTGTCTAATTCTTGGCAAGCTTTATACTAGATTTTAATTTGGATATTAGTTTGCCTGTGGTCAGACTGTATTGAGAACTGTTTATAGGTGCTGATTAATACATGGAACATGTGCAGCCTCGATTACCATATGAATATTTACTTCATGTGGCCTGTGATTGCTGTGAAGTATTGGCAAGAGACTGTGAAAGAGTAAATTGTGCGAATAACAATGAGGCCATATTTATCTCAGACCCAAAAGCTTTTAGGGCTTGCAGTAAATTTGCTGCAATAAATAATCCAGGCTTCTTCTTGGAGTGTGCGTATACTCCCTGTTTTGGCACATGCATGCCCCATCTACCCCCCTTCCGCTGGGGACATGCATGATCCCATCCCGGCCAGGCATATAAAATAGCAAATCGGCTTCAGTCTTTTTTAGTGACACCCCAGCATCCATCCCACTAGTGGGAGCTTCCCATGATTCCTGGGACTGAGGTCAGTGCTCAAGTGTGTCATGTAAACAGTTTAGGTGCTTGGCTGGACTGAGTAGGGATAAAGAGCAGCACTCGCTTAACTGAGGAGCTGTCTGTTGATAAGCTTTTTTCTGAAGCTCTGAGTTATTTTCTCCGATACTTTAATTATAAAACAGAAATCTCTAGGCTTTGAACAATGTCTTTGTTGTGAGATTGTTGTGCCCCCAAGGGCACAAGTTCCAGATTTGCCTTGGAGAGGAACATGTGAAAGAAAAATGCAATATTTACAAATGTGATTAGAAGAGAATTCACAAGTCTAAAGAAAATGTCTTGGAGAATCCCTTGGTGAAAATCCTGTGCTGTCGGTTTCCTAGCTGGGACACAAGGAACTGCTGCCAGGCTTTTGAGAACAAAGTCCTGCCGTCCTGGACAGTTCAGTCTTTGTCATTGCCACTCATCCGAGCCCTTACCACTTTGACAGAAGGAGAAATTACAGTAAGGGAGCAAGTTTTGTATGAGCCCTGGTCCTGCAGACAAGAGTGAGACTGCTTGAGGCTGCCGAGGCTTTGATGGAAAAGAGCTGTCTCTAGTGCGGTCATGTTTGCTGCAGGTTCAGTGCATGAACAGAAACACCAATTATGTGTCAACTGGCATGCAGGAACTGCCCTGGCCCCACATCAGCTTCCTTAGGTCTTTAATTTCATAGTCTGTGTGCTGACAGGCTGAATCTCTTTGAGAGGATCAATTCCCAGCAGGTTCATACTCAAACAACAAAATGAGAGAAAAAATTCTCCAAGGGCATCATGTCCATCTAGGGACCCTAATAACCCTGGAATACTCCCTGCTTGCATGGGAAGAAAGAGACCTTGTAACTGGGTGGTGTTTTGGATGTGCTGCACATGTTTAGGACCTGCTGCCTGCTCCCCTCAGATCCCCTTCAGTCCAGAGCTCAGTTCATGTGAGAAGTCGTCAATGACTCTGCAGGCATCTGTGATTCTTTGTCCTGCTGCCTCTCAGGTGCCGAAGGGTGGGTATGGCACACGCACCATCCCAAAAACTATAGCAGATGTTCCTGACCCCAGACACACTGAGTAACCACATACTGATAGGTGGGGTGTAGATGTGCACAACTTACCTTGAAAAACATCATTCACAGCTGAAATAAATAGGTTTTCCCCATTCATAAGAAAACATCTATCATTGCCTCCTCCTAATTGTATATTTAATATAGTTAAATACTGTAAATTGTGCTTTCCCACGCACAAGTTCTCTGCTGCAAGGCTGAGATTTCATCCAATCTGATGAGCTAAACAGGAATAAGACTGTCTTTTACTTGGCTGGGAAACCCAGAAAACCCTGTAGTGGTGACTGTTATTCTGGAGCCAGTGCTTTTCCTTCAGGTCATGAGAGACCCCATCATCTAAGCACCATGGGGGAAGAGCTCTGCTGCTGCAGGTGCTGAGATAAAAGCTTTTATGGCCATTTTTTGGCACATTTTGCTGAGGGTGATTCTTAGGCCAAAAGGAATTACCCTAGAAATAGAAGTGAGTCATCATGCAGCTGTAATTACATTTCACCTCTCCGCAGAGATGTAATTATTTATTTATTTATTTTAAATATGTGCTTTGTATCCTAAGTGTGCAGCATTGCTGCTTGCAGCTGAAAAAGCTACAGCAGTGTTTAGTGGGTAAAATGTTTCCTAAGTCTAGTGGGCTCATCTGCACAGTTGGTGCTTGATGGCATAAAGCCTGTAGTGTGTAAGTAGATGTTCCAGTGACAAACGCTGTTATTGCTGCTGTTATCTTTGCAGATTACTAAAAAGCAGTGTTGCTGGAGTGGGGCTCTTCGACTTGGGTTTACTTCCAAGGATCCATCGAGGATTAACCCTGACACTCTGCCGAAGTACGCATGCCCCGACTTGGTTTCCCAAAGCGGTTTTTGGGCCAAGGCTTTGCCAGAAGAGTTTGCCAACGAGGGAAACATCATAGCCTTCTGGGTGGACAAGAAGGGACGGGTTTTCTATCGGGTGAACGACTCTGCCGCAATGCTCTTCTTCAGCGGGGTGAGGACGGCAGAACCCCTCTGGGCTTTGATCGATGTCTACGGACTCACCCGTGGCGTGCAGCTTTTAGGTGAGTACCTGGTTCCAAACACAGGAATGATGCTGAGCCAACCCCAACAAAAGGCCAGCCTGACGCCACCTGTTCCCCTCGCTTGGGACAGGCACAGGGAAACGGCTGTTGTTCCTCTCCAGAGCATCTCACAACCTCAGCCTTGATCAGTGGGAGTTTGAAACTTAGCATGTAAATATAATACAAGTGGGAGGTGGGGAACAACCACTACAGTATAGCACTAGAAGCCATCTGTAAATAAGTGGATTTCTGCTCAGAAGTGTTGCTCTATCAGAGCGTAGTCTGGACTGTGGCATATATCTTGTAAAACTTTCTTTTTTTAACTCATCTGCTGCTTTCCCCATGCTGAAGTGGGGAAGTGCATTTTATGTGTTATGGATAAATCCTTCCTGGATGGCACTATTAGGACTTTCTGGCTGGTTTAGAAGGCAGATTTGAAACATGGGTATCTTCCAAATGACCTGGGAGAAGCTGTGGCTGGTTTTGCCAGGCTGTTGCTTTCACAGGGAAGTTTGGTTAGTTTGGTTAGAGGAGAGCTGAGTGCCTGTGTCTTCTGCCATCCTCAGCTGAAGTGGAGACAGTCTGGCATTCGTGAGGACTCGGTCTAGCCCCCAATGTGCAGGCTGTCAAGGTTTGGGCTATTTGAGTTTACACATCTTAGAAGAACTGAAAAGAGTCTCCAAGGACTCAGCTCAAGATGCAGCTTGGTTGCTGGGGGACCACAGGTGTCATCATGCAGCCTTTGAGTTGACTTTTCATTGTCACTGGGGTCAAATCACAGCACTTCTCCATGTAACAGTAGTTTCATGGGTCTTGTTTTCACCATGGAAAAGATTTGGTGGTACCTGCTGACCTTCATGAGCTGAAGTTCCTTTTGAAGATGAGATGATCTCGCTAGGCTGAGAGAATTCCTGGCTTTTTCCTGCCGTGCAGCCTGATAATCTCTCTTAAAATAACAGCTTTATGCTATATAAAAAAAAAGTTTAATGAAGCCTCTTTCTGACAGTTCTGCCTCCTTTTTGCACTGCTTGCTGTATTAAAAATGTGGTGGCAGGGGTGCCCACAGCAACCTACATGGCAGGGAAGAGGGATGTTCAGGAGGTGAAGAAATGGGACTGACCTCGTCTTGCTGCAAAAACTAACATCCCAAGATTGCACAAGGCAGAGGAATTAAAGAATTTCTCGGCAGCTTTTTGCTTTCTTTTAGGAGCAGAAAGATTTATCTTTTGTGGTGAATCCGCTTGAATCAGAGCCACTAGGCAACTGTTCGTAGGCCAAGGTGGTGATATTTGAATTGGGATCTAGAATTTGGGCAAATGTCACGCCAAGGCTTCAGTTAGGAAGAGCTTACGAATGACTCCAAGTCCTCCGGCTGTTCTTGTGAGATTTGGCACCTCAGGACTCCTCTGCCTGATTAATGAGGGCTCATAACTCTGGATTATGTGTTTGCTTTCAAAACACCCAAGAAATCATTTCCTATCCGTCATCTGCCCCTGCATTGTCCTAGAATCTTCCATATCCCCTTTCGCAAGGAAAATATGACTCTTGCCAGCCACTGACTTGCCTCTAGCCTAACAGGCTCTGGACTTTCTGGTCGGTATAAAGTCCCTGAATGAAGCAGGCAGCTTCTGAGTTTACACAGTTGGCGTGGAGCTCAGATATGTATTTATAGCTCATTCCAGCAGCCTTCAGCAGGCTTTAAGCCTAGCAACTGCGCTGAAACGTCCTCAACTTGAGTCCTCTCTATCTCCATTCATTATTACACAGCACTAAAAGTCAGAGCAGGGAAATCATCAGCTGTGTTGCCTCTGGATCCTATAGACATACCCACTGCAATGTTCTGCATGCCTGTTTGAGTGTAGCAGACCACACATATAGTACAGGACAACTTGCCAAAACCTCCCGGGACTTGACAAATTAATTTCATAGCTTAGCTACAAACATATGGTTGAATTCAGCCTGGTACGGCATGCAGGGCATCTGATGGAGGCCGGGGATGCTGGAGCGGTATGTTGAACAGAAGAGCCTAGCATTTCAGATTCCAGTTCAGTGATTTATTGCCTCCCCAACCCCAAACATGTTCCTTGTTCTTGAGCCTCACTGTTTTCCCAATGACTGTAGGGCTGCAGGGTCGTACTGCATCTCTGCACTGCCTCCATTTGCTTTTATGTGTATTTCACCCAAGAATCTTATCAAAAGCTTTACCATTTCTGGTGGCTGTCTTTCTGTTTATTGCAGAATTATTCCCTCCCCACTCCCAATAGTGTAACTTCACTTCCAAAATCAGACTTGCCCAAAGGAAAGATGTGCATCAGTAAGTCTGGTGTCACTGCAGGATCCCAGCTCTGTAGGGGAATGCACAATGTGCATTTATGTCCCCAAAAGTCACAGTTTCCAAAAGGTCACATTTTTTTGCTTAGCTGCACTACAGCAGCAGTTACAGCCAAAATAAGGGACCTAGCGAGGCAGGGCAATGATCAAGTCTTGTGACACTGTTTCCGTTTTACAGATTTTAAAAAGAGAGACTTGAACAAAAGGGGGCCCAAAGCCTGGGAGAGTAAAATACAGCAGTGTCACCTGAATCAGGGATGCCATCAGCCTTGTTGCCCAGGTCAGTCCTGCCTCCCTCTCTGTCAGCGTCGCAGGCTGGCATCACTAAATTGCACCTGGTTTGTTCATTAATTTTTCATTTCCTTCTGCTTATGGGTTTACCCATAGCATCAGCCTGACTGGTAATTACCCACATGCGTTACTGCTGTCAGTGCAGAGGTTTATGTGGCTGGCACAGATGTTACTGGCTCTGACTGCCCTTGCTGTATATTCATAAGCAGAGCCCTTTAAGCAGCTTCTTTGCCTGCCTGATTTTGTTCTGAAACAGGTAAAAAGGGCTTGCGTGGTCCACTGCATCTCAGCCGAGGGGAGGTCAGGAACTGAGTTTGGACCACATCGTGACTGTCGCTGCTGAAGTGAGTCAAAATGATAGACTGGCTTAAATCCACTTTGAAGGTGGCTTCAGCAATGAGGTTCACAGTGCTCACACGCTTGGTCGCCGGCACGAGGCTACTCCTGTCTCTCCTTGCCTCTACCCACGTTATAGAGATGGAAAGGCTTAAATTCACCCAGGAATCTGGTCTTCTCTGACCACAAGGTCTCAGCTGTTTTCCTACCACAATGTAAAGGCCTGCATAGGGGAGGTTGTTACAATGGAGTGCATGTATGTTCTGTGTTTTAGGGCATGAGTTTCAGCGTAGATGCAGGCTTACGTGACCTGTAAACATGCCCTTATACAGTGACTCTTCTGCTGACATGCTCAACTTGCAGGCAGGATGGTTTACAGCTCTGCTTCCCTTTTTGGGCAGCTAGTTTTGCACAAGTGCACTTTTACATTCCAGGATAATTTAAAGTAATATTTACTAGAAGTGTGGCTTAGCCTTATGTTATCACTTCAACATACACACATGCTCATTCACACTTCAAAGAGAGTCCGAGAAAAACGGAATATAAGCAATCTGCTGCCTTGCTGCTATAATAAAGCATCAAAAAAGAAAAGGAAAGGACCAGTTGTTTAAATCCTGGGGTCTTCAGAGCCCTGGAGGAAGGATGGCAGCTCATGGGAACCAAATTGTGGTGTCTCACATTAGCCTGCTTCTTTCAAGCAATTGGTTAGCGAGCCTGGCATAGACTAAGAAATGCTTATGTACATTTTCTATGGGCTCACTGCAGGACAGCAAGGGTGGCAATTTTCCTCAGTGATGTGTATGTTAAAGCATAATGTGTGTAATATGGAAAAATGGGTCTGCAAAGAAATCATGATTTCAGCATACCCCTCTACCCACCCTGTATTTCCAGTAGGGTTACATGAGGAACAGTCTGTTCATTTTCTTTAGTCCCATTCATTACTAGTATGGTCAGCAACCAAACCCCCTTACTGTTTATTACTCTTCTCTTCATGCTCTTCTCCCATCTATCTGTATTTTCATTCATGCAGTGTTTCCAAGCGGTCTTGGTCTTTTAGTCCAGCACAGACTTGGAAAACCAAGGATAATGTTATTTAGATTGTCACACTGAGAGGCACCTGTTGAAAGGAAAGCTTCACCACCTCTTGTAAATACAAAATATGTTAAAAACTAGTAAGACCTTGCAAACTGGGAAAAATTTAAATGCATATTTATTAAATGTGCATGTATCAGATTTACCTGAATTAGAAACAGTATAAATATATACTTCAGTCATAAATACGTATACAGATCCTAGTAGAATTTACTGGCAGTGCTGTATATTATATTAGATATTTGGGAAATCTTTTCTTTCTCCAGGTCCCCTTCCTAGCTTCTTATTTCTTGCTGTTTGCAAAGTATCAAAAAGTCAAAATGTGAACTGATCAGGGATGGAAATGTACCCATCGTGGGACTTGAGCTAGTCTATATTTGACAAGGAAGTTGCACATTTTGTAGGGAAAGAAGGAAACACGTTTTTCTTTCTTCACCCTTGGCAGTTCTTAGGTAAATTGAATCTCTAGCTCCAGGGCACCTTTAGAAGAAACATTAAATAAGCCTCAAATGAGGTGGATTTATGGGCAAATTTCAGGTGTGAATGGTATAAGACTGATGATAAATCTAATTTATCACATGCATCTGCAGTTTTACCATGTGGTTATTACGATTTTATTTTCCAAGTGCAAAACTTATTTTCCATTGCCCACGGGAATCCATTTCTGTTGCTATTCTGACACATGCAAGTAAGCAGAGTGATCTGCCGAGAGTGCTTCGCACTAAACAAAATTGGATAATCAAATATGACTGCAGTGTATTTTTATAGTGTATTGTTGAAAGTGGAAGCTATAAACTATTTACCCTCTCTATGGAAGTCTGTGACTATCTGATGGAAAAGAATAATATGTGTTTAAACAGAGACCTACTTAATGAAGGCAAGATATACATGACCTGCAAACAGTCAGTTGTCATTGTTTTTTCCGCATCTCCTAAGGGGAGAGAGAATTTAAATTGCTCATAAAGTTTTATTGTCTGTAGCTGTTGTCTCTATGGCAGCTGCAGGAAGCTCTCTAACATGGCTAAAAATGTGAAAACAGTTTAATAAATAACTCCTCTCTTGCCATTTTAATTAATCCCTGCTTTGTCTTAGCACCTCTGGAGAGATGGATTTTTCCAGATGCGATAGGTACCCAAAAGTTAGCCCACAGCCCAAAGGGAGCTCCTTGTGCTTGAAGGTTTGTCCTCCAGGTTTGTCTGTCTTGCTTATGATGATAAGGCTCTTGGAGACATTACTTTCAGGTAAGCCGGAGCTCATCTTGGGTGTGTGAATGCAATGGCTTTTTTTTCTTCTCTTTGCATTTTGTTGTAAATAGCAGAGAATTTGTGCCTATGAGCCTGGGCTGGCCCGTGGGGAAGGCAGCATCTCCTGGGCTGTGCCCTGCCCTCCCTCTGGCAACGCTGGGAGCTTTGGGCTCTGCAGTTGGATGGCAAATACCGAGTAAGTCGGAACAGCCAGATGCCAAGTAAAATCAGCTCTCTGAGGGATCAGCATTTCAGGCTTCACCGGGTCTTGATGAGGTGTTGAATTACGAAATTGCACAGAGGCTGTGTGCGTAACACATATTTTATCAGCGTTGCTCGTTGGCATACCTGTTGGCTTTCATCTGAAACACCTTTGCCTTAGCAGGACTGCTCGTGGAGCTAAGGCATTGCTACAGGTGAACAGAAAGGACAAAATCTGGCACATAATGTGCTGTTGGGCACGTTATATCCACAAAATATCCACATTGGCATCAGGAGAGCCTGCAAGTGAACCTGGGCAGGAATAAATTTAAGAGGAATTAGTCTGGCTATTATTGCCCAGACTGAGAAAAATGAAGGCTGTAGCAAGACTGAATGACCAGTGGAAAAATAAATTCTGTGCTTTATAAAGTTCCTTTAGTTCTGGTAAGCTGAAATATTGTTCCTAACACAGCAAGAAGGGCTATATAATAATTTTTTCCATGTTACCCATAAAAGCACAACAAAATATGAACACTTTGACAATTGTAAGTGGTGTTTACATTATGGGTACGTGTATGCTGTAGTTTAGATGCGCTGACACTACAAAGATAACTGTTTAAAAAAAAGATGCCTTCACATTAAATATCAGTTCTGATGAGTGATGTGGCTGTTGCTTTAAGGAGGTAAATATTGCTGGTTTACACTAAGAAGTTTATCTTACTTTTGCTAAATGTTGTTATTTTTTTAGCAGAAGCGTGGAAGCTGTAGTCTGGAAACAGTGGTTCCAATTAAAAGGGCTTTGACCTTATTTTACTTCAACTAAAGATATAAGCTACTGGAAAAATTGAATATATACTGAATTCATTACACAGTTATAGTTAGATACAGGAGTTTCTAGTATAGACAGGGCCTTAGAGAATAATAACACCACTAATGGAGCAGTGTATTTTTTTGAGAAACATTTCAGAGAGTTCCTTACATTAGCAAAGATTGTGGCATTTTGATTTGAACTATTTGGATAAGTAAGGTATCTATGTTGTTTTTTCAAAAAAATACGTGCTCTTAACTGATACTTAATGCTGCATGTAGTTGTATTTTCCTTAGTTTGTCTAATGTAGTTCCTATTATAATTCTGTAAGTAATAAGTATCTTTCTTAAAAAGAAAGGTGGAGAGAATATGTTGGTACAGGTAATTAACCTTTGCAACTTCCTTAATACTTGTCTCCAAAATATTCAGCAAATTAGTTTAAACTGTACAAACCATGGACTGTAATGCTGAAAGCTAATTCCTCCTCATTCATAAGGCTATAGCTTGACAAAAAGAGTGCGTTTACTCCAGTGTAAGACAGTTTGAGCTGGAGGTAAGTTTTGGATGTAAACCGAGTAGATCATCTGGTAAAAGTATAACAATTTATTGTGCTAATCTTGCAATTCCAGCTGTTCCAGCTGTGGAGGCCCTTTCCCCTAAGCCTGTATGACAGATGATGGCTAAACATTGCTTACATGATAAAACTAAACACCAGCTCTGTACAGTATGTCTCTGCTGGCATGAGATAGCACTTTGTCATTTCAATGTCTAATTGGTATCACAGCTGCTGAATATGCAATTTACCGTACAGAGCATATGATTTTGTTATCCTTGTAGGTGTCTGGGTTATTAAAAAATTTGACACCTTTAATAAAATTAAATTGGCTTTTCCATCTGTATCAGCAACAGAGCTAAAAATGAGATTGCTTTGTACTCTGAAGTCTCCATTTGTTTCTCCTAGCAGCGTAGGCAGAACTGTTGTTGGACTCAGTCTGGAAATCCTTACCTATAGCCCTGCCCTACTCTCAGTTTTACTAGCCTGAACTTGGAGTCACTTGTGGAGTTGCTCTGGTTTTACACTGAATCTAGCCCCAGGTTTTTGTTCATTCATCACTTTTCTTTGGCCAAACACTGAGCAGAAGTTGTCCTCCAGACCTTGCCTGGCTTGTCCTGAAGAAAAAAAAGCGTTTTGACTGAGGGAACCTGTGCCTGATCCAAGCCAGGACCTCTCCTTCCATGTACCCTTGTCAGGAGAAATGAGCCTCTCGGGGTCTGCGTGAATGTAACTGTTCACAAGTGGCTGCAAGATGGCAAAAATGCAAGTGGTGTCATCTGCTTGTGCAGACTCAGAAGATCTTCCGTTAGTGACTTGGGTCTGCACTCACTGAAGGCTGCTCTCCCAGGATTGACGGACTGATGCAGCAATGCCCAGCCCAGTCAAGTATGCAGTGCCACTGACCACAGCCTTAATTTCTCACCAAACTGTGCTATCAATACAGCTGTTGCTAAATTATGGTGCATTCTCGCATCAAAAAGTTATTGTCTATGTGTCATGCATAAGAGTGTGCCTGACACTTGCTACCAGTAACTGGCTGTAGGCACCAAGTTTCACACTAAATCATGATGGTAGGTGCTACATGGGCTAGAGTAACCCGTTTGTTCATTTATGCCAAAGATATTAATTAGTTGGGATTTCATAGGTAGAAAGAGCCTCTCTGTTCATCAGCTGTATGTGACTCTCTTCTGATGTGTATGAAATGCAATTCATATGACTGTGCATCTGTACAAACAGTACAGCGAACTTTGGGGTTTTCTAGGTAGCGGATGGATTGAGTCAAATGAAGGAATTTCTTAAAAAGTAAAATTTTCAGCTTCTAGAGC
Source organism: Rissa tridactyla (assembly GCF_028500815.1). NCBI lineage: Eukaryota > Metazoa > Chordata > Aves > Charadriiformes > Laridae > Rissa > Rissa tridactyla. Next base: position 59,391,352 of record NC_071471.1, read on the forward strand.
AGGCAAATGCAAAGGCATTGCTGGTGCTCTGCGGCAGGGGTTGGGGAGACTGGGGCATGGATGGAGGAGGGATCGCTGTGATACCCCACGTGCGTGTGCACTCTTCCCTGAAAATCTGCTTCACCCTGTGCTGGAGGCAGAGCCTGAGTGGGCCCTTGGTCTTGCACCACTCTTCTGTCCTCAGCTTGCTGCAGTCGTGTTCCTAGTCCTGTCCTTAGTGTGGGTCACTGAAGGTCCACTGAATCCAGTGTCCTGCCTCTGACAACAATCAGCATCTCCAGGTCCTCCTTGGAAAAAATTTCTGCAAGTGCAGGTGTTATTTTCTCCTGCCTTTCACCTTTCGTCGTGCTGAGCTACAACTTCTGTTCTCCAAGAGATATACTACCTGTGTTGAATCAACTCCTGATTTTGATGCAGAGGTCGCATCAGCTCTGTTGTTGATGCAGCTGATCCTGCAAGGTGCTGTGCTCAGTGAGACACTGGGCTCCTCTCTCCTGCTCAGGCCTTTAGGGAAATCTGGATCTTGCATTCATCTATCACGTTCTCTTAATCATATTTTTATAATATGTTCTTCTGACAGTATTACATGTTTCCCCTATGTTGTGGCATTTGGTGAAAATATCATCCCTTGTACTGACATGCACTAGGTAAGTGCTTCTACCTATTGTCATGGGAATTATAGCAGGGTAATGTTGACAGAACTTTGCAAAATTTATTAAAAGCATTTCCATATATATAGGCTAGAACAATATGTCCAGTCACTTACAAGTTTTGATTCTCATTCACTAGCATCATTTTGATGTTAAAGGCCTTTACAGAAATGTAATGGATGGGGCTCTGGGCAACCTGGTCTAGTGGGAGGTGTCCCTGCCCATGGCAGGGGGGTTGGAACTAGATGATCTTTAAGGTTCCTTCCAACTCTAACAATTCTATGGTTCTATGAAATGTTTTAAAAGAAATTTCCACTCCCTTTGCTCCTATTAGATTTTGAAATTAAACTTATTTGGGATTGATAAATTTTTAGTCTCTAGCTAGGGATAAAAGATTGGTAAATCAGATTGCTGGCCACTGAATCAAATCTTGTGCCACTGGCTATGGTTAGTGTGTTTAAGAAGACGAGAATCTCTTGTGGTGCATCTGGCTACCGGTGTGACCCTTCATAGACAATTAATTCTCTTCAGGAAAAAAAAAAGATAAATGTTTAATTGTTCTATCTTCTTTTAAGAGGATAAAGACCACTCCAGGGAAAAAGCCTTTAGAATCCAATAATCCTATTCCAGTGCTGGTACCACGCCAATATATAAATAAATACTGCACCACTTGCATGGAAAGATCTGAAGCCTCCAAAATCTTCAATGCAGAGTGTTCCCTCTTTCTCTGCATGCCTGAGTCTGGAGGACCCCAGCACCTCAGAGCTGTGTAAGTGTTTACTTGAACCAGGAGACTGATGACAGTTTGATCAACGTGTTTCCATAGAGATTTATATTTCCTTTTCATTTTGCAGTGGTGTTTCCCTGGTTGGTTTTATTTGCCCTCTTTGGTATCTGTAGGCAGCAGCAGTCACCCTCCTGAGCTTTTCACAGGCATAGCAGCCCGCTGGTATCCCAGCATGGCTTGTGTGAAAGCATCTTTTTGACAAAAACACCAGTCCTGTTTGTTTCTGCTCCTGTTTCTAAGGCCTGGTTGGTTCTAGCTGGATCTGATTCAATGACTCTGTACACTGTGGAGTATACTTGTGTCTCAGATGAGCCTTGACGTTGTCTGCATTTGTCAAAACACTTTTTATTGCTTCGTTCCTAACATGGTAGAGTCTGCAGATCTTGACTGTAACGCTGCTCGGCCAGGTGGAAGGAAATTGGCCTTATGCTGAAGGTCAGTGCGAGAAACAGTTGGAAAGAAAACTGAACTGATGGAGAATTTCACTGTGGAGCTGCAGGGACTGACAATTTCAACTCAGCCTAATTGGCTCACTCAAGAGAAATACATAGATAATTTGGTCTTAGGCCATGATCACTATTATGACTATTTGTATTATAATTTCTAGTGCTTCAGTTTTGGATGTGAGACCTAAAAGAGCCATGCTCCTTTAAAAAACAGGTAAGCTCCAAAGAGTCTAAGTGACAATCTAATGGTGAGGCAGAGGGTGCTTTGCATTGGCAGGCTAATGGATGAAAGCTGATGGAGAAGAAATTTAAGCTGGAAGTGAAATACCATTTTTTTAAAGGTGTGTAGCTGCCAACCGGACAGTTTACCCAGAAAAGAAGATGGTATGTGCTGCAGGGCCTGAATTCAACAGGATGTTTAACTATTTAGCCACCTCTTCCACATATGTAGTTGTATCTGGTGTGCCAGAAATCGGGTATATGCTTGAGTAAGTCTGTTAATTCACATTCCTAAAGATAGCCATGTGCTTAAGTGCTTTGCTGGATCTTTTTCTTTGCCATCTGCTTGTTACTGGGTTCTGTGCAGGGCTTCCTAGGTCAAAACCAGTGGACTGTGGTTAATCGGTAATCAATGGTTATGCAGGGATCAGGCTCTGTGCTTAGTGGTTTTTCTGAGAAGCAAAGACTCTTTTAGGAGGAGAAGGAGGAGGAGAGAGATGAGCGTGAGTGGGGGAGGCTGGAACACATTGCTGAAGTTGAATGGGGGTAGAGAGGTTTCCTCCCAGCAATGCTTGCTTTTCTTGGAAAACTTGTCTAGTTTCTATGCAGGAAGGTTTAAGAAGGGGTCCAGAAGCATGAGGGGAGCAGAAAGATGAATGCACAGAAACAGGGTGAGCTGCTGTCTGAAAGTGATGAAAGAAGGACAGGTTTGGCAATGAGAGATCAGGTTATATTGAGGGTAAGGCAAGAACAACATGGTGACCAAGATACCATCCTTTCTTTCCTGTTCTTTTCACTCATACAGGGTTCAATTTACACTTGTAAATCACTGGCTCATTTTGACTTTGATAATTTGTAACCCAAAGGCTTTGGTTTTCTTTTATTTATGCTCCTTTATCTGGTCAGCACAGGCTGTTGGGTGTGTGTGAACTGTTTTGCATGGGTCACTGTGGATGCCTGGCATGTTCCTTGAAGATGAGAGCTCTTTTATCAGGTCAAGTACATACTACTGATGCTCTTTTTATCAAAGGGATCATGAAGATACAGGAGAAAAATGATGCACAGGGAAATACCTAAGTCAGATGCGTTTCTAACATCCTGAATTAGATTAGTGGCTTTTTGTTGTGCTCTTGGTAACACCTGTTCCTCTTTGTGCAACAACTCTTTTCATCATAAAGTTAATTTATTATATGTCTTCTGCTAATAGCAAACATTGACAGATCTATCAAAGGGGTGTTTTGGATGAAGGTGAGCAGGCTGTGTGAGGAGAGAGTAGACGCTCTTTTGTTTGCAAGTGCTTTGTAGTGGGGGTTTCACAGTCCTCGGTCTGTGCCTGTGGAATTTGCTGCCAGATGAACGCCTGTGCACCGAATTGCACTTGAGACTCTAATCTGCAACTTAGTAGCATCTCTAGCTTGCTTGGTTAAGGGAAAAAACCTCTCTAAAATATGTATTGGGTGCAGTATTTTCCTGCAGAGGGTTCAGTTACAATGGACAGCCTAGAAAATTAATGCAAATTACTTGCCAACATGGATTTAAAAAGGACTAATTATGCTAACCTGAATCATTTCTATGGGCAAGTATTTAGAATTGAAATAGCATGACTTTGGTTTAGCTAGAATCGGAGTGAGCTCGGCTGACATTTGATTTACCTTAAAAGTTTCGCTGGCAACAACAAAAGTGAGAAAAAAATCTTAGCCGCTCTCTGAGATGGGCACAGGGGTAAGTGGCAGCCACTACACAAGCTCAGGCAGCCATCTCTTCTGGCTTTAGACCTAAGTTTCACTGTCACTCCTGGAGATGTTTCACTGGTGGTTATCCTGGCATAAGCATCATCCGGGGCATATTTGCAGCCAGCAGTCCCAGATGCTCACAACTGCTGTCTCCTCCTCAGGATGTTCCTATTGGCAGATATTTGACCAAGCTATTATTTTATGGTATATTTAGTTCTTTTTTTATCTTTCCTTACCGTCAGTCTCTCCAGCCCAATAATCATGTTTTCTTCTTTACCACAGCCTCCATATCCTGCTGTCATTCTAAAAATGCTTCTGTGATGTTAAATCTTTTCCCATTATACGATGAGAATTAATTCATTCTGACACAGGCATGAAAATCTGATTCAATTCCTTTTTTTGGCATCTCAGTCACAGTCCTTGATCACAAATCAGCATGAGTCAGAATTTCCCAGGTTATTATTTCCTCAGAAAGGCTGATTGCAACCCTGTCTCCATATTTAATATCCTTTTCCTGACTGCAGTGAGGCTGAGCAGTTGAGGCTGCAGTGATTTTGTTTGGAGACCTGTCTGTTGTTCTGGCATTTCATGCCACAAGTGGAAAAGGAGGTGACACCAAAGAATACCCCAGACCAGTTTCAGTGTTTCCGTTTCCCATCATCGGGTAGTTGAGTCCATGCTGGGTCTACAGCATGAAGATGACTGCAGAAACTAGCAGGATTTATTTCTCTGGAGACTAGGAAATGTTGGGTCACAGGTGGAGAGAGAACACAGTGGCTTTTATCAGCTTGTGCCAGGACATGAGAATGTAATAATGATGGGTCTTCAAACTGGCCATATTATGCTGAGATCTTCAGCCAAAATGGACTGTCCTGAAATGTTTCAGATAGATAGGTTTTGAACCCTTTTGGGTTGGACCGGTTAAATGAGTAGCTTATTTGGAGTTACTAGAGGTAGACCAGAATAAAAAACAAATGGGAAATACACTCTTTGGGGCCATTACCATTCATTTATTCTCTCCAATACACATTTGTCTCTCATATTTTATGTCTGGAGGGCAGGACCATGTTGGCTGCCCATTGAAAGAGTGGAGTGCCGTCAGTCTGTTTTCTGCCTTGGGCTGTGCCGTGGCCCAGAGGGGTTTGGAGGCATGAGGAGGCTTCCCTTTCCTTACAGAGAGCCTCTGGCTCTGGAAGAAAACACAGAAGGAAATCCTGCTTCCACTCACCATTGTACTTCTCCGATTTCTGAAGGATGTGCTGTCGGCTGAGCAGCAGCTGAAAGGGTAGCAGGAAGGAGCAGGCATTGCTTCTTGCAGGTCACAGGAGGCAGGTCAGGTCCCTCAGCCTGCCCCAGGGGGTTTGTCACCACACAAATTCAATGCCCAGCTTGAGGACTAAGGAACCATTTCCGTGTTTTCTATTGATTGCTGCAGTTTCCTTTTGTGGTTCTCTTGGGTTCTTCAAATAAGGCAGTAGTAGCTTTAATACCCACTTGGGTTTTTTGCTTGCTTGTTTGCTTTCTACCAAGCTCCAGGAATGTGGGGTTTTTTGCATTAAAAGAGAAAAAAAAAAGCCCAGGCAGAGAATGGTCCATTATTTTAATGAGGGAAGAATATTTATTAAGATTTAATTGTACAAGAAAAGCAACTAAGCACTGCCTGCAGGGGAAAGCCTTTACACATTGCTATGAGTACATCAGATCAATAACTAATGGTTAACAGGCAGGGATAAAAAGCCATCCTTAATTTTAGCAGTAGAGGATTCAGCTCCTGATTCAGGTTCAGATTTCTCATCTTCCTGGGGCAAATCACACAACTGTCTGCTTTCTGCAGGTGGAGATATTGTTTTTCTTCCTGATAGGGGGCTGTGGGTTATAGGACTGCGGGTTATTGGGCTGCTCGTGTGTTAAAGTGGGCAAGCTGAGCTACCGGTCCAACAGAAGTGCCTTACCTGTGTTTGACTTCTGTGCCTTGTGAGTGTGTTTCTGGCAGGGGCATGAGCTACTGTTTCATGATTCAATTTTATATTGCGTTCACGTGCTGAAGGCTCTGCTGTGATGCTCCTACCCTGCTAAACACAACTGTTATTAAAGCTTAGGTGAGTGAACTCAGTTTCCCGTAAAATTTCCAAACAATTCTAGATATTATTGGTGAGGATAATTAGGATAAGATGCTGGTATGCTGAGCAGAATGGGTGGCCTTTGTGAGGCTCATCCATTATTAATCAGCCATGTAATTTCCCTTTAGTGACAAGGTGCGGTTGCCTTTTTTTAGGCTCAATTGCGTCTTCATGCTACAAGCAGAGATGAGACCCTCTCGCCTGCATTATTGTGAATTACCCATTTGGGAAATGAGGATGCTGTAAGTTGGAGATACTGCCTGGGAGCTCGCTCGTGACACAGAGAGACAATCAGATGCTGAATAAGCAAGAAATTAATTCTTCCTCCCCTTTCTCCTTTCCACATAAGAGATGGGTTTGTTTTTGCTGGAGCTTTGCCTGCGTAAAGGCTGTGGTATGGAGCCAGTGTGTGCTGTCACACTTAACCTTTGGCAAGTCAGAAAGCAGGTTATGGTGGGGGCAAAAAGCCTTCTCTGATGGCAGTATCTGCTGAATGTGCCTGCAGGGTGGAAGGGCTCTGGGAGGAGCCGAGTGCGGGGGTACCGGCCCTACAGTAAAACACTGGAAAACAAATTCCTCACAGATGAAACAAATGTGGCACTCTGATTTAATACAACCTAATAGTTGCGCTTCAAGTGACTTATAATGAAGAACAAATGAGTATACTCTTTGTTAAAAACAGAGTAATAGCATAATAAACATAACCTTATTGAACTCGAGGAAGCATAAATCACTTGTAATTCAAAAGCATTATAAAAAATAATTATGATTCACTACTGAACTCTGTTTTACGGTCTGTGAAAACTTGTTATGTTTTGCTTTCAAAAAGGCATTTCTCTTAATCAAAGATGTTGCAATTAGAGGGAGTGGTAATGATAAACATCACCAAAAAGGTGATGTTGCCTTTTTGAGGATCTCCACAGCTGCCATTTTCATAGCATATAGAGATGCTTGGTGTTGGCGGAGAAGCTCCCGTAGATCAGAGCTCCAGCGATTGGAAATGTCGTGTTTTACAGTATACCCCCATTCCCCCAAACCTACCATGATGTTGAATTCCATCCACTTAAAATAGAGCCTATGTTTAACAATAATTTAAATCATTATCCTGCCTGTCAGCTCGGAGTTAAGGGGCTACGCAACTGCGATTCTCTGTTTAGAAACTGCCTGGAATAATAACTTTCAGATGTCTCAAATATGCACCACTTATCTATAACATCTAAATACAAATGTCTCCCTGCTGAGCAAGCCCGACACTGTTTACCTATCGTGTCCAAACCATTCCAGAGGGTTTGCTTGGCGTGGAGCGGAAGGCCCTATATCCGCAGCTCCGACAGCGCTGTCAGTGTAATGTTTTTCAACTCCTCCTCACCTTTAGGTGATTGCAGAGAAAAAAACAGCCTAAGCCTGAGGGTGACAAGTGAAGAATGTCCCTGCACATGCATCCCCTCTCTCCCGCCCCCACACCAAGGGTAAAAGTGCATTGCGAGCCAGCCCCGCGCTCCTGCTGTCGGGATGATGCTGGTGCTGTTGGGTCCCTGCCAGTCTCCTGTGAGATGATCCAAATGCTCAATCCCGCATGCCCTGGGCACACTGTGGCTGGGCAGTGTCGAGGCGCTGTCGCTGGCTTGGGGGCCTCGGGCTCTTTCTCTGCGTGCAAACCTTAGTGGGACCTGTCAAGTCTCGTTGAATGTCAGGCTGCAGAATTGGCTTGCGCCGTATGCTCCCCCCAGCTACGGTGTGCTGAAGATGTGTGCTGCGCAGCTGAATGGTTCCGTTGCTGCCCGGGGAGCTGCCATGCTGGATGTGGGCGCTCGGTGCGTCCCTCAAGGAGCTGCGGGGGCGATGGGCTGTGTTGTGGGCCTGCCCCTGCAGCTCATCCATGAGTAATTAGAGCAGGGCGAGATGAAAAATGCCTACTCTCCTTGCTACAGCTGACCTGTGGCTTTTCATAGGAGAGCCCCTGTGAGTTTCAGGCCCTCTCCCAAAGGTGCGGAGTGTCTCATGCCATCCACACCTGGAAAGAGAGGAGCTTCATCCCCAAAACTGGCATTGGGTACCAAAGGCCTCTGCATGATGCTCTACAACCTAATGGGCTATGCTATGTAGCCTCCAAATTTCCTAATGCATCCCAGGGAGCCCCATGCAGTGCTTGGGCTTTGCTTCCCCTGGGCACACAGAACACCTTTAGCTGGCGTGCACTGTCATGATGCAGCCAGTGAAGGTTAAATAAGGAGAAGCATTCAACGCATCTTTGCATCGTCTTTGGTCCCTAGGTGATGTCTGAGTCATTTGGTGAGCTGAAAGATATCAGATCTATGCAAATGTTATTTTGCATTTCTTCAGGGGGTGGCTTGGCCACATGCAGGCTCTTAGCCCTTTGCTCTCAGTTAGCTCCTGGATTACCTGTTGTCCAGCTCTGCAGCACTGCTGCTCTCCTCATATTACACAACAGACATATTATGTCTGAATTGTATGCATTCTAGGCATTGAAAATTGCTGTTTTTATTAGTCTTTATAGAAAGCGTGGAAGTTGGACTGCTAGCATGGGTCAGACTTGATACCAAATTGTTTTACCTGGCTGTGGTTATGGAAGCAAGGCTTCCCTCTTGTCCAGTTTGGGCAGCCGTTAGCATGCATGTCTCCTCTGCAGGTACCCGGGGCTGCCACAAAGGAGCACTGCTGATCTGCCGCCTCTGCGGCCAGGTTGAGCCTGCTATAGGGTTTTTCAGGATATCTACGATTAGTGAAGGGTGCATAGCATTGGCTTAGCTCAGAACATGTTTCTTCTTTCCTTTTCTTTTTTTAATGTAGGCTTCCTTGCAGGGATGGGGCTTGGAGGGGAGTCCTTTATCGCTTGCTCTCAGCCCGCTCAGGAAACCAGATCAGTGAGGCTCGTTATCTGATGATTTTCTTCATGCAGAATGGCTACCTCCGTGCACATGAATATACAGTCCAATTTACTTGCTTGAAATGCCCAAATTGTGTTTCTGTTCTTCATGAAATATTCATCTACTCTGATGTAGTAAGCCAGGCTTTTTCTGGCGCTGGCGTTTCTGGACAGAAGCGTGCACAGGCACGTGGCTGCGGCGCCCGCTCGGCTTGCTGGAGCTGCCTGGCGGGGAGAAGCTCTGCCTGGGGATCCGCATGGCTCTGCCCCACTCAGGAAACGAGCTGCTCTGGGGCCACCTTCCCTCCATTCATCCTCCCATTTTGTATGGTCGGGGGCTCCATCTTTATGGGCCTGTCCCCACCTGCCCCAGTATCAGAGCAGTTGTGGCTGGCAGCAGGAGCAGCATGCAGGACTACACAGACCCTCTGTCCTCGCGCCAGCTCCTCCTGCACGCTGGCTGTGCGTAACAGCTTCTCGCATACCAGTTACTTTTTCAGCGTCTTGTCACCACCTCAGCAGCTTTTCACTGGCTCCTCCACCGTCACCCGTGCCAGAGGGCCTGGAGAAAGTTAGCACAGGAGAAAAATTTCATACATTTAACCTGTTTATCCATCACTCTGCTGTGTATCTGCGCTGCCTGTGTGTGACAGTTAAAAGCTACCTATATCACCTACACAGAATATCGTATTTACCAAGCGTTCTCTGATAATGGTTTGTAGCTTGGCCATGTGTGCAGGAAAATAATTTGCAGGTACCAGAGTTGTCTTCATGCTGTTTGTTGCTCTAAATTTGTACTGGGTGTTTGCTGCCTGGACGGAGAGAAGGCTGCGATCCAGGATGCTGGCATCTCGGATGTCTTCAGCGAGAGATGACCAGTGACGTGTTTCTTCCCAAGTGGCATCCCGAGGTGACACGACAGAATGACAGACAGATGGTGTTAGGCTGCACAACAAGCACTGCTGGCCAAAAAGGTATAAGCAGATAGTGTGACCCCGTGTGATCAGGTCCAGCCAGTCTCTGTAAGGAGCCGGGGCTAGTTTCATTTATTGGGGGTGGGAATTGTTGACTATAATAAATTAAAGGTTCAAAGCTGAATTGAATCGCAGCTCTTCCAAAACACCCAGTGCTCTCCGATCTGGTGTTTTGATTACCTGAGCCCATTTTAAATGCTAGCTCAAGCGTCAAGCCCTCACATTTCCATTTAGCTGTTCAAGGAAAACAATTTTAATAGCTACCCAGCTATTCATAAGGATTAGGTCCTCCTAGACTAGTTTGGATATCACGCAAGCTAAGTGCGGCATGGTCCGAGCTTAACTTGGAACATCCAGAGGCACCAAAAATATTTGCTTCAGTAACTCCAGTGTGTTCCTCAGCCCCTGCTCTTCATACCACTGGCCATGTCCAGTACCAGGAGAGGAGGGGCTAGGGGAGAACCGGCTCTCCTGTTATTCCTGGCGCCGATGGAAACAGGGAGAAGCAGAAATATCAGCAGGAAACATGTACTTTTGGAGCTTCTGCCCCTGAGTCGATGTGGATGCAGAGGAGAAAAGCATCCGTGTACTTGGGCGCTTACCCAGCTGCCCCCGTGGCAGCAGCACCTCTGCCCATTGCTCACTGTCTGCATCCCCCCCGCCCCGGCATTGCAGCGTGGAGCACAGCTGCCCCCCCAAAACACGTCTGGGATTCCAGTGGAGTGGGGAAAGTGAGTTTGATTCTGTATTTATTTTATAAGTTTAGATAGCTGGTGTACTGCTCTGCTAAGCGTTGAGGGAAAAATTCTTCATTTGGCCTTAAATGTTTCTTGGAGTGGCCCGTGCTGGACTGGAAGTCCCCGGCCAGCCAGCGCTGAGCCAGGTTTCCCTTTGGTGCTGAGGACAGTGGTGGCTTCAAGACTTGGGGCTGCACGTGGGTTTCCTCTCTTGTCCATGTATCTTCACACAGTCATCAAGAAGTTTTGCTTACTTCTCGCCAGTATTCAGTGGGAAAATGCTACAAAATTGTCTTTTTAAAAATAAGAAATAATAGGAGTTGAATAGGTTACGATTGTTTTCATGCTGTCCCTGCTGACGACTGGCTTTTCCCTATCCAAACTTCACTGGAAAATGTTGGAGTATTCCTGGCACCCATCAGGCACCCAAACGGATTTGGACATTTAATTATTGCCGGGGTGGGGATCTGTCAAGGGTGATGCTGGCTGCCTTCTGTGTAATGGCTGAGATCCGGAAGTGGGAGCTAGAAATCCCATGAGAGTCTGGTTTCTTTAAGTACTTTGACCCTTTGGATTGGCTGTGGAGGCTCCTGGGACAGCAAAAATTTATGTAAGACGTTTTGCAGTGTCATCTTTTTTTTTCAGTTTTAGGAAATGTTGAGGCTGGATGAAGTTCAGCGGGGTGAAAGGGATGGTTCTCTTGCATTTAATAACTGCTGCTGCTTGTTTCTGAGGCGTGTCGGTTGCTTTTCAAGGGGAGGTAGGGTAGTATCTGCTTTCTATCTGGTAGGACAGCCACCATTTTATTCACAGAAGGGTCTGAATAAAGATAAATTACTGAATCTTGTAGAAGTCTTGATGGTGAAACAAAGCCCTCTCATTAATTGAAGATAATAATGGGCTTTTTGAAGCTCTGTATAAATATTTACAGCTCTGTGTATATATATATGTATGTACGTATTATAAAAACAAACAAAAAAACTCCCCAAAAAAATACTGCACAAAGACCAGAAATCTTCCAGACTTTCACCATTTTCTTGAAAAACAAGGGGAAAGTAATATGTTAAATTGTTCGCGCTTTTTTCCATTGTCTAGACAGTGCTATACTGAAATAACAGTGTGTCTAGCTGAAAAGGGAATTCACTTAGGACTGGGGATCCCTTGCAGACAGCCGGGAGGAATTGTTGAAAAGCTTTGGGGAATGGTGAGGGTAAGCTGTCTGCCTGGGTGTTGTGTCTCGGAAGAGGTGCTGCAACTGAAAGTGGCTGTCAGCTGTCCCTACTGCTCGGTGCCATCCTCAGCACCACATCCATGGGAGGGAGGATGAGGTCAGCTGGGACCTTCAGCACATCCAGAAAATACCAGTCATGCAGGAGAATGGGCCTCGTCTCTGCTTCTCTGAAAAACAGAGAATTACCCACTTTGAAATTAAAGGAAAACTGCAAAGGAAGGAGTTTAGCTCTTATAGGTTATATATTCACAATACTTAAGGATCTGAAAAAAGGAGAAGAGTGAATTTGTTGTTGTTTCTGTTCTCATGGGACTGTTCTCCTGGCCCTGTGCTTCCCCGCATTGCACAACAAGCACAAGATGCAACTTCTGTGTAGGGGGAAGTGTGGCAATTCCCTTGAACACTTAAATACCTCTTGATTCCTCCAGTTGGACATGCAGTGGCACGCTCTTGTTGTTCTTTTCATCCTCCCCCTCTGTGTCCCCGAGCATCAGAGGCCAAGGAGGGAGACAGCCAGCACTGCCAGGTGAGCCTGGGCGGAGCTGGAGCCGTGTGGAAATATTCAGACTTTCCCACGTGGGTGGCTCTTACAGCAGGAGCAAGCGCGATGACAAACGTCTTACACAGTATGTCCTCTCCTCACCCTTTGGGCATGGGATGAAACCTTTTTCAGCTGAATGTTCATGCAATGCAGGGAGTAAAAATCCGAGCAGGACATGATGTGTTTGAATTTGGGGCATCCTAGAGGTTTGTAGATCATAGCTACTCCGTTCATTTTTAATGTGGGCAAAAGATTCAGCACCATAACTCTGCCTACCAGCACTAAGTCCATCAGCTATTGCAAAATGATCTATCAGGAGGACATTCAAGTATGAGCAGGGTAGACCCTCATGTTGGGAAGCACGTTTGCAGCGTTGCACTGTAGGATGGTGGATGCCCTCAATGAAGAAGTACTTAAAAGCTATGCCAAGTGCCTCCTCTTTGTCTGTCTGTCAGCATCATGTTATCTGAGCAGCAATGTGTTTAAGCCAGTGCTTTGTGTCTCTTTTTGGGGAGGCAACAGATACTTCTGTGTGTGCCTGCTAAAAGCAGAGACTCAGGCCTGAGTCATCTTATGAAGCCTCTGATGATTTCACTTAGATACTGGGCGGTGACGACAAATTTGGCCGTTGTGGAAACTTTAAAGCAGAGAGCGGGCTGGGGAGGGAGAGCTGATCCCAGGATTTCCTCCAAAAGTGGGGAGTAAGAGTCCCCTGCAGCCCTGGGAAGGCTGACAGGTATGTTGAAAGCACTTCATGCTCAGCCACAAGGCGGCTGCTGAAACAGCAAGGACGGGGTGCATTGTAAGCGATTGTCACTGGTTACTACACAGTCTACAATAGATTTATTTAAAGTTTTATGGGCTGCATTTCCCACTTAAAACTGCACAGATTTCCAGGAGAAGTTCAGCTGCCGGCCATCTGCTCCCCAGAGAAATGCCTAAAAGAGCCCTTTCTCCCTTTTAACACCTAAATGTTTCGACATTTAACGAGGCGAACGTGGGATTTCTCACTGAGGGCTCCGGGACCTCACTCCCCGCAGACCCCCTGGGGGAGTTATTCAGAGCATCATGAGCTGCTTGCAGGAGGAAGACTCGAGTCCCAGATCACAGAGATGAAATGATCTCCCGAAGGCTCTTTGGGGAGGACAAGGGACAGGAATAGAAACTGGGGAGCCTGACTTTCTGTCTCTTATTCTCAAGAACAATTAAAGTACAGCCTGTTCGTGTGGTGCAGCTGGTGACCACAGATGTGGTGGGAGAGCAGTGGGAGGGAAGCTTTGGGCAGGGGTGGGAGCACAAGGAGTGAGACAGGAGAATGGGATGAGATGGAGGCAGATGGTTGTGGGTTTGGAGAGGAGGGAACCTTAATGGTGAAAGCAGGGGTGAAAACCCCACTGAAAGGGTCATTACAGAAAATACTCATTTTGCTCAGTTCAGAGAATCCGTAAGTTATTCTAGAACACATTCTCGGGACAAGCCCAGTGTTTCTAATCTGAAGTCCTGTTGTCTAACACGTTTTTGACTGTTAACATTTTCCAATCTATTGTGTAAATAGATTCTATTTTAATGTTTTGGCAAACGGCTTCCCAGGAGAAGCCCAATTCTTCCACCACTCCACCAGGGTCCCATTGTCCGGGGTCTTATTTTTCCTTCCTGTTTCACATGAATGTGCAGAGCTTTGACAACAATTGCATTTGTAGTCTTGAAATGTGACTGCTTTCCAAAGCTAGAAGGAGTCTCTCAGTTTTTGAGATTGACCTTTGGTTTCCAGTGACAGCCAGGATGGATTTCTGCAATTTTTCATGTTGCCCAGAGCCTGACATTGACTAATAGGACTGGATATTCAGCAGGAATGTCAGGAAACCCTCGGTGATGAGATTTATTCCTGCTGTCCATGCGTATTTTCAAAACCGTAGGGCTAAGATCCTGTTTGGGGTGAGTGGAGCAGTGTTACAACAGGGGTGAACTTAGACCATTGCTCCTGAAGGCACAGTGCAGCTCTTTTATTCAACCCCCCCCCGATCTGTCCCATCAGCAGCAAGCAGTCTGTGCTGCTTCAAGTGTTGCAATAACGACATGCAAAATCGCATGGTTTTCTGTTGAAAACCAGCAGCAATCCCATTGCATTTGCTTTTTATTGATCTTTCGTAAGAAAACAATGTATTCTGCCTAGTTATACTGGAATAGTCCCTTGCTGGCTGGAAATTACTAACTATGCAAAAAAAAATAATGTAGCAGCATATAGCTCACTGTGTTTGAGAAAGGTTTCTGTAGAGCTTCTACACCGACTGAATGGGGGGACACGCTGCGGAGACAACTCACCAGGGGAACCAGGGGGCATTTAAAGAAGCTATTTTGCATTCTGATTATGTTTTTACGGCCAACTGGGGTTGCTCCCAGCATCCTGGCAACCTGCTCCCTTTTCCCATGGATGCCTGGGAAGACATCAGAGACCATCATGGCTGTGCTGCAGGGAGAGTTTCTTCAGGGCACCCAGGGGAGTTGGCTGTGCCACCACAGGAAGGGCGCCAAGCACCCACGCCATGCACGGGGGGGACTTTGTGAGGAAAGGGGAGGTTTTGGTGCAGCTTCATCTTTCCCAGTGAAGCAGATGGGGGCTGCAGTGAGGGGAGAGGGAGCCTTTTTGCTCTGCAGTTAGTCAGAGATCTCTGAAGCCATTTCCAACCCTAGATAAATGGGGTAAATAAACCTTCACACAGAGGTTGTCTGAGGAGCTGGTGATATAGTGGGACATGGGGGCTCCTATTTTAAAATTCTTCATTCAGATCCCTAGATGTCCACGAGTATAACCTCACATGATTAAAACAAAACTGATTTTAATAATTCATTTGTTCCTCCCTGTCTTCCATGTCTGGGGCAGGGCGAGTGGGTGAAGCATTCTTTTCTCCTATTTGCTAGTTAACCTTTTCTTTTAACCAGCGCTGGTTGAAATCAGAGGAGGTTTGGTTTTTATGTAAGTGAAGCAGTATGTAAAAACAGTCCTCATTTACCTTAGGTTTTGTAAAAGGCTATTGCTATTTTTTACAAAACACAAATTTTGGACCAAGTTTGATCTGAAAATATTGTTTTCAGTCCAGGATTGCTTTGAACCAGCCACTCATCCTCCTTTGTCCTGACTGGCACCGTGCTGGATTTCACATCTCCTTCAATTTAAATGCTCTCAGCATCCATGATGGGCCCTAACATGGCTCATCTCTTGCACAGCAGCTGGTGGGACATGTGGGATACTTGTTTGCCCATCTCCCCACTCTGTGTCACCTGGCAGCTAGTGGCTGGGCTGTGGATGCTGAGCCAGGAGGGAGGATTCCTGACTGCCCCTCTGCAGTAAAACCTGGGAAGCAGCGCTAGAGCAGCATGGCCATTTGAACCTCTTCGCAATGCTGCACGGCCTTCTCTTTTCTCTATGGGCTCTGGCACTGGGCATCCTCTTGGCCTGGAGAGTACCCCCACCCTGGGAGCCAGCCTGGAGGCTCAGCAGTCCCTCCCAGGAAGGTCCCTGCTATAGGATCAGCAAGCATTTACTTGGGTTTTTTAAGTGTCCCTTTCTGCCCCTTACATTAGAATTTGACCCTGGTTCAGGCAAAACAAGAACCGAGCAGGCGCTTCTCCAGCATTCAAAGCAATGCGAGAATTTAAAACCGATTTCAAAATAAAGACTTTCAGTTGAGAATTCATTTGGGCATAAACGTACACTCACCAAAGAAAGATCCTCAGAGACATTCAGGTGCTGAATCCTTGACCTCCAAAGGACCCCTAAATATAGCGTTGTACGCAATGTGCCTCTTTTTGTGGGTGAGATATTAAGAGCTTATTTATTTATTAGAAAGTGGTTTACAATGTAAGTAAATTAGTGAGTTCCAGGGCCCTTTCCCAGCTGCCAGATGCTGGGAGAATGTTTATGGCCATTGTAAATAATTTCATAGCTTAATACAAATACAGTTTTAGAAATCAAGGGCTGATGGCTGCATGTTTATGGCACAGTTGAGGATTTAGCAATTCCTCCAGAATATGAGAAAGAAAACAAACAGTATTTCAGATATTTTAAAAATTCATAGGAAAGAAAAACCCCAAGGTGTTCTTCATTCACGGTGCTGTGGGCTCAAGTCTGCGTTGCTTTGGCTGAGCTCTCCCAAGTCTTATCAAGTCAGTGAGATCAGAAAATGCTCAGCATCCTTCAGGACCCAGCCCGTGCATTTTGAAGGCTGCAAAGGCTGAGACTTTAATGGTACAGCCAGTTTCCCCTGCACTGAATATGTGTTTGGAGATCACTTTGCTGCTGCTGAATGACCTTTGCTAAGATCAGCTTTAAATGACAGAAAGAGATCCTTCAGTCAGCAGGGCAGCAATGTGGGGCAGCACAAGGGATTTGCTTTATGTTGTGGCTAAAAGGTAACGAGGACTGAGCAGCACCTGTGGGTACCGGCAGAAGGGTGGCTCTGGAGGGAAACCTGCTTCCCAGACAAAAATAGGACATAGAATGAAAATAGGGCTGGAAGGAATTTCCTTTTCAAGGCATGGGCACAGCAAGGAATTAGAAATTGGTGAAGTGACGTCAGAGCGTATGTGGGATGCTTGGTATCATTTTTGTGAAAAGTCTCTGTGCCTCAGGGAGGGATGGGCAAAATGAAGTATTACAGATGCTTCATTTGAGCTTTAGGTCTATTTTCAGCCTCTGTGTGGATGGCAGCGGAGAGCCTGCAAGTATCAGCAGAAGCTGTGGGCCGCTTCTGCTGTGGTGCGTTGTGGTGGCTGCACGTTCCCGTGCTTTGCTCTCTACAGCAACATATTTTCAGTTTAAAATCACAGAACCAGCTGAATAGTTATGAGCATTTACACTCTGTGTACACGGGGAAAAGCTGATTCTGGTTCTGAGCTGCTGCAAGGCAGAAATGGTCCTTGCTTTAAACTGCAGCCTAAGCTGAGCTCTCGGTCTAAAGTTGAAATGCTGTTTGACGATGGGATATGCTTAGGCACGTGCACTCACAGATGCCTTGTTCTTTTTTGGGGAAAAGTGACCCTTTTTATATTACCCAAAAGATCCACCAAGAAGCACTTTGTTTTGGGGGCAGGAGACTCCCACAGGTCTACGGCAGACCAGAGTTAGATGGCTTGACACAACGTGGTTTGCCCAGGCTAATGGTGCCAGTGCTAACTATAATTAATTTAGGGCAAAATAACTTTTTTTGCAGTTTTGAGATAGCGACCCTGCCCCAGATCTGGCAGGCTGAGATTTGGGTGCTCTCATCGCAGTGCTGGCAATTTTGCAGCGAGTGTTGCCAGGTGCCACCCTGATCCTCTTTCTCGATGGTGCTGGATTGCTCAGCCTTGAATTCAGCTACAGGGGCTGCAAGCTCCAGCAAAGCAGGGGCGGCTGTGCCGTGCAGACAGGCAGGCAATGCACGGCCACGGCACTGAGCAGGCCAGGGAGGTAAAAGGAAGGAGCCTGCAGGGCTCAGTGGTTAATCCTGGCCATGCCTGCCTTGCTTGTGTCTGTCCCTTGAATCATTCCCCTCCTGCTAATTTCTCGGCCTGACAGTATGTATGCTGGTGATGGCTTTGAGGTGGCTGGGCAGGTACCACAGTGGCAGAGCATCCTCGGAGTGAGTGCATAGCCTCCGTCGAAGGAGCCAGCTCCTGCGGCTCTGCCTCCAGCCACTTGTGGAGCAGGCACGCCTGCCAGGATGGCAAAGGCACAGAGACAGCGACAGCATTCCACACATCTGTGCTGAATGACTGGGAGTGCTGGGGAGTGAGACTGCTGACCTGGAAAACAGGCTGAGATTAAGAAATGTCAAATTTCTGGGGAGAAGAAGGTTTCCTGGAGGGCTGAGAGGTGGAGAAAGTAGACTCTGGAGGTTACTTGGGATGGCTGATTTCAAATGGACCGTAAACCCTGTTCTAGCACTGGTGCCTCTGGGAAAGGCCACCCTGACACCCTGTTGCAGCTGGGACTCCCCTCCCAAAACTGGGCGCTGGGGCATGGCCAGCATTCAGCAGGAGGACATGAGCGTAGAGGTGACTGTGTCCTGGGGACAGAGCTGGAGGATGATGCCTACTAGTTAGCAGCCTTTGAGGAGCTTCTCACAGGGTTAATGTAGGAGTGGACAGCCTGAAGCGGGCATGTGAGCCACACTGTCCCTTCTGACTTGCACCCATGGGTGCTGCAGCAGGCTGGGCCCCAGGCGAAGCTGCCGTGTAGCAATGAACTGGCACCCTCAGCTCTGCAGCGGCTTCACCTACAGTGAAAACACTTGCTGACCCCATAGGTATTTTGATTGCAGTGGATGTGAAAGTGAACCCAGCAGCCATCCTCTTATTCATTTCCTTATTAAATTCTGTTTGCTTCATGTTGCCCATAAATACGAATTTTCAAAGTGCTGCAAACCTCACTCAGGAAGGAATTTGCACCTCCTGAGCCTGGGAGAGCATGGGCCACCGAGGCGGCTTTAACAGACCTGAGTGAAATGCTTCTGGTGGGATGAAGCAATGAAATGCAGTGGATAGCAAAGCTGTCATTTATCACCGTTGCTGCAGAGTCTTGCCAAGGTGCCAAGGTCCGCATTTCTCTGCAGACAGGGCAGTTTCTCTGCCATGGGCAGCTCTCCCAGCCACGAGGTGGCTGTTGCGGCAGAGCCGATGGGGCAGAACCGGCAGCGTGGGTGAGGTGAACTTCATCTCTCCCCAGAAGGATGCAGGGGCTGGGGATGTGCTGCGCTGGCTGTTGGCAAGACAGCAGACAGAGACAATTTCTATTCTCAATGCTGTCAATCTATTCCCCTGCTAGTAAAGTCAGTGTGGTGCCTTGGGCGTAGGGAGAAGGCTTGGACTCTACATAACTCCGGTTTCTCTTCGTTGTTAAGTCCTGTTGCTCTCAGGGCAAGTCCCTGCCCACTCCGGCAGTCGGTATAAGCCCCATGATTTCTCCATGCCAATTCAGGGACTAAATGTTGTCCCCACATCCCCCTGGATGCCAGGCCCTGTTGGAAGTGGCAGCTCTGCCGCCAGCAGCCCCCTCTCCTTGCCGGGCAAGGCGGGGAGCGGGACGGTGCCTGTGCACCACTGCGACCTAGTGGAGGGAACGAGGCTTGGCCAGGGGGGATTTCACGGGCCTGGCAGCACCGACAGCTTCCCAAAAGGGCTCTTTAGCTCCAGGGTTGGTTGAGGGTTCAAGCTTTGCCTGGGGATGCTGTGGAGCCTGTCCCAGCCGAGGCTGTGCCATCACCGAGTGGCTGCAGCACAACAGACCAGACGGACAGTTGCAAAAACGCGCGGGGATGCAGAGCCCTTACAGCGTTTAATAGGAAGAATAAAAAAGCTGACAAGGCATATACGCAGCATCTCACCGTCTCGCCCTGACCCTCTCTTCCCTGTGTTTATCGTACCCTCTCGCTGTGTTATGTCTAAGTTGGGCCATAAGCTCCCCTGGGATGGGACTTGCCATTTTTAACTGCCAGGCGCCAGGCACACCTAAGCCACCTTATAAATAATATTTCTGTGCAGAGGGAAACTTGACCCTGGGACGTAAAGGGGTGGCCATGGCAACAGCTGTCCGGGTGCTTTGTGTCTCCTATGGACACAGAGCAAATGGGGCTGGTAACGTGGCTTCAGCCCGGGCTGGAGCAGAGCGTGTACAGCTTCATGAGGCCCTTTCTGCACGTATCTGCTGGCTTCCTCCAGAGCATAAGTCATCTACACTCCTCTTTCAGATTTTTTTTTTTTTGCTTACTTTGATATGAAAAAGAGTTACAGAACAGAAACACATCCAGCAGTAACCCTTTCTTCTCTGGTTTAGGTATTAGGATAACGTTAGATTTGAGCACATCATCTGCTTTTTCTTCTCTTCTAGCTTTCAGAAACGCGTGGTTTTTAGCTACGTGCCTTCCCAGTACCATCACGTGGCAGGCAAAAATGAATGCAAATGTGAATTATCCAGGCTTTTGCTCTGATGACTGGACTACATCTGTGCTTGGAAACAAAGAATGTTTTCCCAGTTGTAAATGAAAAAATAAAAGTCAAAGCTGTTATAGTACCAGGAATGGTGGGACCGTACTGAGCAGAGTGGAGAGGCACTTTTTTTCTCCCAGGCAGACCTGGGATCAATCCCAGATTCCTTAGACTGAGTAAGACATCACTGGTGCTGGTGATGACATTTCAGTTGATGTAAGCCCAGCAATTTTTATGGTTATGTAGCAAGGGTTTGATAGTCCCCTACAACAGTTCAGAGTATGTGCAGAAAGGTTCACAGTAACATTGTCACCAAATATTGTTTTAAACTTTGATGCTGAAGGAGGCAGAAGCTGAAGAGAAATGAGTCGATTAATGGGATGAGAAATCCTTGAGCTTGAGTGAGTCACCCCTATATTAGTTACCATCACCCCTATATTAGTTACCGTGTCTCTAGTCCATATAGATCACAGCAAGAGAGTTATGCCTAAAACTTTGCTGCATTGGCTCTTTTTGTTGCTGATTATTCCCAGTTCAGTGTAAATTCCAAAACTAAGCTTGGTCATGACATTCTGAAGCTAAACGTTACTGTTTACAAACCATCAAAAAGTTGATTAGCTGTTTCCCAAACCAGAGAAGCATAGTATCATGGGCTGACAGAAATAGAGGGCAAAAATAAAGGCATGGCAATCTAACAGACTGAAACAGGACAAGTGGCTGAAGGAACACTGGTACCCATTCCTAGCCAAACTGGTGCAAACCCAATACATTATGAGTAAGTAAGGAAGAGGTTCAGAGCATGTTTCAGTCAGAGAGAGTGACCTTCGGCATAAACTGAGATGCTGAATCCTAGTGAAAATGCATGGACAGTACAACAGGGCATCACATGGCAAAAGGTTTGTGCTATTACTGGTCCCTGAGACCTTTCAAGGAGGGGCAGGGAGGTGGGTAAGACAAAAGCACCTAAAAACACAATGAGTTTTTTGGCTCTCTTCCCTTTCCGCACGGTGATTTTCCTTTTCTTCTTTGACCTCTCATTAAACTCCTGTGGCAGATGTCTGCTGTTTCTCAGCACAGGCGTTGGGTCTCAGTTTTAGGATACGGTTTCCCTGAAAGATCTCCCTCCATCTCATCTCCAGGACCCCAGCAGGACTGAGCTTCTTTGCGCTTAGAGTGTCAGTCAGGTGGGAAAGGGAGAAAGAAGAGGAGGAAGACAAAGAAAAGCAGTGCTGTGGGAAGATGGGATGTGGGGAGAGCAGGAACCTTTGGGAACTGAAGCCTTGGGGGGCTGAGGAAGGTTTGGCTACTGGGGCCACAGCTGCATTTAGCATCCAGCAGTGCACGCTGGACCTTGTTTTGCGTGTGAATCCCGTGGCTTCAGCAAGGTTACACTGCCCTGACTGGCAGCCAAACTGTGGCCCTCCGGCTGATTCTTGTTTATACTTTCAATTTGCAGCTTCAGAAAAGCCTCCTGTCTTTCTGTCTAAACCTTTTGAGGCCACATCCTATGATCTGTGCATTTAAATTAGCTTTACTGACAGCCAAGGTGTTGAAGCTTTCCCTTGGGGTGAGTGAGAGCGGAATTTGTCTTTTTTGCTTGTTAAGGAGTTAGCTGAAGCTCTGGTAACAAGATTCAGCTCTTCAGTTTCTTTATTTCAGAGTATCAAAATAATTCATAAAGAAATCGCAAGTATAATGGGCATCTGCTTGACAGAATATATGAAGAATTTATTGAAGAGATGAACTTTTCAATTACGTACCTTGGCAAAAGCGGCCATCGACTCTCTCTTTGATTCCTCCCTAATTTTGTGCGGCTACGACAGCTGGAGTGACTGATTTAGGGTTACTGTTTCAGGTGATCTCCTTTGCTGTTCACTCCACTGGCAGGATGCAATGGGACAACAATGGAGAGTGGACTTTGGCATAAGAACTATTTTTTTTAATGTGGAATGTAGTTTTTAAACCTTACCCCATGTATCCCGTTGTGTTCAGTGGGTTATAAATACTTGTTTAGATGAAGTGGATGTTTAAGCACTGTCATAAAATGGAACAGACCTAAACTTTTCAGAACTTTTCTGAATTGGTGCAGGCTATAATAATTGTGCTGTTTTAAAACAAGCTCATCAAACAAAGCCTTGATTTACTGTTTCCCTGCATAACTGCTAGAGTGCTTCTTTAAAACAAAGAAGATAATCTGGATAAATAGCATTATGTGCATTCTTTCAGAATCATAGAATGGTTTGGGTTGTAAGGGACCTTAAAGATCATCTAGTTCCAACCCCCCCTGCCATGGGCAGGGACGCCTCCTACTAGATCAGGTTGCTCAAAGCCCCATCCAGCCTGGCCTTGAACACTTCCAGGGATGGGGCATCCAGTGTGTGTCAGGAGTAAGCAATGGAGTCACTGGGTATGAGAAGAGGGCTCTATAAAGTCAATGGACAACCAGGAATTGCAATTACTGCTTTAATTTCCCATGAAGAAATTAAAAAAAAACAACAAAAACAAAAACCCCCAACTTTTCGACAGAGGAACATCTTAAAGATCAGGAAGCATCAGATACAGTGACAATTTTCAGTCTCCAGGAAGAATTAGGTCTTGCACAGGTAATTAAAACAAGTAGTAAAAAACCTTTCAGCTGTAGAAAGAATAAGAGGAAAAGGAAAGAAAACAAGGGGCACTCTACAGAGAGAGGCAGGACTGAAATTAAAATAATGTAGGTATGGTCCTAAAAGCCATGATCATTTTGCTGTGGTTTTGACGTGGGATAATAATAGCTAATCATGGAGTCTAGCAGGCCTGGGGCAATGGAAGTGGAAATCATTGCGTTGGGGTGGGAGTAAAATTCAGAGGCTTCATATGCCTGAATGGGAGATAGATGTAGGAGTGAATAGCGCAGATTAGGTGGTCCCCACAAAACCCAAAGCACTTGATTTCTGCTCAAACCATATTTCTCTGACTTCACGGGGAGTTAGGAAACATCAGATGGAAAACCCACAAACACAATAAAGGGAATCAGACATGGAGGTGCCACCATCCGGAGCAGTGGCAGTGGTTAAGCACATCTTCAACCTGAAGGACGTTTGTCAGTCTTCAGGACCGCTGGCTGGGGAGGATGAGTTTACCCCGAATGAAAAGCCTTTCTGAACGAAAACCAAAATGTGTTGTTTGTAACACAGATGTTGCCAGCACCCTGCAGACTCTCTCTGAGCTTCAGCTTTTGTGGAAAAGAAAACAAATCCACAACTGTAACACGCATATGGAAGTTTGTTCTTCATAATCTACTGTCAGGCTCTTTCAAAACATTCGTATTTGCTAAAGAAAACAGTAATTCATTTTAATTTTATGAGGCTAGTTATGCTCTTTGTGCCATTTCATATGTTGAAATCCATTTCACATGCTTACAGATGTTACTCAGAATTGTATGAATGTTTGTTATGAACCAGACTGGTTCAGAGCATAACTTTATTGTACAGTACATGTCCCAAAACTACAATTTATCAGTCACTACTCAACCTTTCTACCTTCAACTGTAGTCTTATTCATGTAGGAAATTGTATGCTTTTAGATTTTATTGAAGAATATGCAGATGATCAATTCAATTACTAGGCTGGCCTGGAAACCACAATTGTTCACTCTGGTTTAAAAACAGCTGCAAGTCCCTAAAGCTCAGGGGTTTGTATTTTTTCTTGATGAATATTTCAGCTTGGAGGCTGGCAGAATACGAGCTGGCATTCTTTTAGAATCTAGGTTTTGTTTGTTTGTTTGTTTCTGATTTGTTTTGCTGTGATATTTTGTCTGTACTATTGGTACAGCGTTGGCAATCTGCGACAAGAAATCCATGATAATCCCAGTAAGCCAAGGGAGGATATTTATATCCTTAGTAAAGTATTCTGAACAGATCCCAAGGGTTTCCTGGGATTCACTTGGCAGGACACCAGCTGCTCTGTGCCTAATGGCACAAAGGCACCATTCCCTCAAAGCAGGACTCAGTGCTAAAGGGCCACATGAAGCCATCGGATTTGCACAATAAATTTATCAAACACCTAGCAGTTGATGACGACTAAAAGGCTAATTTTTCCTCTTCCATTCCATTTTTTATCATTTCTCCAAAACCGCATCATGCAAACCAAATAGCTTTAGTGCTCAGTCTCTCTCAAAATGCCTGGAAAGAAGTGCTGATTTTTATCCAAGCAAATGCAAACACAAAGCAAAGACAAGTCCAGTGAGATGCTCATGAAGCACTGTTGATTTCCACTCATTTCTGTTAAAGTGGCAGATGTTTGTAGCCTTGCAGTTTGTTCCACAGAGTCGATGGTCTGCCTTCTTTTGTAACCTGGCTTTTAAATCTGGTGACAATTTTTAGTGTAAACATGACTGATATCTCCCACAGACAAACTCCAACTTTGACCTCTTCGTAACCCTTGGCTTGGACTTTGACTTCTGCCCCTTGGTTATAGCAGAAATTCTCTCAAATGCTTTCAGCAATATTGGAAAAACACCTGAGTGTCAGATAGCTAATTTGGACTGTGTTGGTCACAGGCAAACAAATGCACTCAGCTGATTTAAATATCTGCTACTCTTGCAATGAAAATGGCTGTTATGAAATGTCAGTTAGCTTGCCTTCCAGACTGCCATGAGCAAGAAGCCAAAATTTGCGTGTAGCCCTTCACTCCCACTTTAACCATGGGAATGCACACAAAACGTGTGTTTGCCCTCCATTGACCACGTGGTGATACCAAGCTGGTGGTTTCCATGCTGACCATTGGGATCCCATAATGGATGAGGAGTCCCAAGTAGGTTGAGTTTTGAGGTGAGAGGAGCAATCTGTTCATGGAAGCAGAGGAGCAGCAGGTAGAGAATAAGGTATTGAATGCAGAGTTAGGAAATGAGAGGGTGCACCGTGGGAAACAGGGTGGTTTTGTCGTGCACTGGGGTAAACCCCAAGAGATTTCACTTCAGATCTCTACCACAGGAGTCATCTATCCCCTTGGACAGCTTACTCCATCCCATGGTTTCCAGTCTATAAAATAACAACATTAATTCTTCCTGCCTCCCACTCACCATTTATATATCCTTTCTGTTTACATGGTGAGAACTGTCTTCTGGTGCAGAGCCCAGTAGCTGAGTTCTGATCTCAGATGCTCTTTGCCCCGGGGCAGATTTTACTGTCTCTTAAAGAACAGCCTGGGCATCTTACATATATAGCTGGTACGAGTGAAATTGTCTGTAGGCTGTAGCTTTGCATATATTCCCGTAAGCATGGTGAAAAGAGAGAAGCCAGAGCAGTGAGAGCAGAAGGAAGCAGCTTTATTTGAAATGGGATATTTATACTGTCAATGAAATAGAGACATGTACATATATAGGTATTGTATAAGTAGGTATTTACTTAACTGATGTCCTTGATTTGATGTGGGTGTTTTCAAGGAGAAGAAATGGTTGATCTGAGGCAATAACTCAGGCAGTTTGATTTCTCGGTTGTTCATAAAGGGAAATGTACTTTGTAGAAGTGAATTCCTAAGTATATGGCAAAGGAGGTTTTTAGTCTGAATCATTCCTTTGAGGGATTTTAAACATTTGCCTCCCACATGCTACAATAATGCTCTGAAAGTGGCTTCGTCGTATGATCCGAGAAGCTGCATTCTGGCGCCTGATGGTTTATGAGAAATAAACACAATAGAGGGGTCTCGGATCATATAAATTCAGGATTTAACAGTAACAAGCAGGGAGGGGAGGGGGAAAGCTGTGTGCGGCATCAGAGCAGAAGCATCCACCCGGGAGCGTGGGTCTCTGCAGCGTTATGCTGAGCACAGCAGAGCCCAGCCTCCTCTCCAGACCTCACATGGAGAGTACAAGTTTGCAGAAAAACAAATAGTTTTATGAGTGTCTGCTCAGACACCGCCAGCAGGCAAGAGCACTTTCGACACGCTCTGTGAGTGGAGCTTTGCTTCTTAATGACTGTGAGCGTGGCCTCGGCTTTCTTCACTTCTCAATTTTTCTCTTGTGTTTAAGTAAGGGCAATTTTCACTCTCCCATTTGCTTAGCTCCTCCTGGTACAATAAAACAGTTAAGATATATGTGGTAGAGACTGAGAGCTCCTAGAGCATCCCATCGTGGTGAGGACATCTTTAATACCATGGGTACAGCAGACTGCATGAAGAGCAGTCCCAGGGACACGCAGCAGTCCTTCTCTTCCCAGACCCAGTCACAGCCACTCTTCTTCTTTCCAGTGGAGGTGGTGGTGTGGCCTGGGTGCCATACACACATCGGGCAAGCTAGTAACCAAAGGGCTTGGGGAATGGGTGTTGCTCCTTGCCCCCCGTCACAGGATTCTTCATCCTTATTTTAGGAGGGATAAATGAGAATATAATTAATTGTTTCAATTTTACCGAATCTTTGGTCCTCAGTCACCTTGAAGTACATAATAGATTGAGCTACAAACAACATATAGAAACTGTTCTGGCTACTTCTGCACTGAAGCGTGGCAGTTCCCCAGCAGCATACATCAGCTCGCTAGGACTGAGTCAGCAAGGGAGAAAGATTGCCACAGCAGGACACCAGCAGGGTTCGCAAGGCAGGCAGCTGAGCTGGGATTAATACCTGCACTCCCACGATGGGGAGTACAAGGCTGTGAGTGACAGAAGGT
Organism: Rissa tridactyla; assembly: GCF_028500815.1. NCBI lineage: Eukaryota > Metazoa > Chordata > Aves > Charadriiformes > Laridae > Rissa > Rissa tridactyla. The sequence continues at coordinate 59,418,285 of NC_071471.1, forward strand.
TTCCAGAAGCACAGGTTTATTTCTTGTCTTATGACTGGTTGCTTTTCCCAATTGCCTTTGAGTGCGATGTTATTTTACGGTGTGGTACATCTGCCTCATATTTCAAACACGTCTCCCTGCAATGTCAAAGTCTTGCCAAATGGGCTGTTAGCTGCGTAAGTCTGCTGTAGACCATGGAGGAGATAGCGCAAGATTCCAGGTGTTGGAAGGCCAGCTGTCCTCCCTGCATAACCCCTTGTGACAGGTACTGCTGATGGTGGGAAAAGGAGCCTTCATCTGCGTTCCTGAGTAGGAATGGAGCCCCTCCAGCATGGTGGGAGTAATACAGTGTATATCCTTTTGCAGTTGTATATTTACATAGAATATTCTTGTAGGGAACACTGACTTCAAGATGTCTTTTGGTAGCTTAGCACCTCTGAGGTTCCTTGGTCGTGGAAGTTATACAATGAGCACCAGTACTCACTAGAAATACTATTTATTACCCAATGAAGTAAGGGATTCATAGAAGAAAAATGCACTTGTGAGGAAGTAAAGCAAAGAACAGAAGGAAGGAGAGAACATGGGGCTATGCATGGGAAGGGAAGGAGTGTGCCAGCAAGGTTCTGACCTTACTAATTTTTTACTCTTTGCTTAGTAGCTGAGGACAGAAATGTTCTCCAGATGCAAGGAATCACTAGGTTGTTCCTTGGTTTCTCAGCATTCCTCTCTCCTGGGAGGGAAGATCATTAGAAATGGGATGGGTTCTTAAGCTATCAGTCTGAGCCCCCAGATTTTAAGTTTTTTTTTTTGTAGTAATAAGGCTCAAGCTTGATTAATTTATACTAGGTCTTCCATTCTTCTATAGCTCATTCTGGAGACATGCTGCAGCCCTCATACTCTGAGGCTGTAGGATTGCAGAGAACTCACCAAGAGGAGGAGTTCTGTGACCCTAGAGCTTGCAGTTAAATACTGGACTCTGCAAGTTTCCAGCATGCGTGTGCTGAGTTTGCTCTGCTTTCTCAGACCCTGTACAGGTGTGTGAATACTGGCTGCTCATGACCTTGGAAAGTCAAGCCTTCAGGCAGTAACAGACAGTACTGAAAAAGAAAAAGAGGAAGGAAATAATGATTTGACAGTCTGACAGCAACACATCGCCTTCGGGTTTGCGTGGGGCTGAGATGATCTGTGCATGGTGGTGGTTAGAAATGCCTTTCTGTTTGGACGTGCACGTAGCTATATTAAATGTGCATGTATGTGAAATCTATAATAAAAAAGTATTATACATATTATGCATGTTTAAGGAAAGAGATGATTTTAAGAAGACCACATTTGGCAGCGGTTCAAAAAAAAGGTGGTAGTGAAATACTTCTGATTTGGATGCAGCCTTTACAGCTGTGTGTGGCTGCTTCTGAGTGCTGTTCTAAAGTGTTACTGCAGTTTCATTGAGCCTGCACAAAGCGGGAGGCTCTTCCATGCCCTCTGAGCAGGAAAAAAAGAAAGCTTCGAAGCCTCTGGTTTGAGGAAGATACTTCAAGTTAATTTTCTGTGTAAGGCATCAGCTGCTGAGAATCTAAATTTTGCAGATAAAACCCACTAAAAAGGAGGAGAAAACAGAAGATGGCTGAACTGCTGAAGTGCCCCTCAGTTCTGCTTTGCTACTCCAGCTCGCCTTTTTTCTTAAACAAAGCCAGAAAAAAGATACAGAGGGATTTGTGAAGTTAGGCATCCTGTACAAAAATTCAGTGTCTCAGATTCTGCAACTGTAGAGCAGAAAAGTTTTATTAGAAATCCTTTCCGCTTTGGCTATATCTATATTGATACCAGAAACTTTAAGTCTCTAAATCCAGCACTGGCACCATAATTGGCACTGACGCAGAGCTCAGAAAAACCTCTCTAGAAAGCTACCTGGGCAGCCAGCCTGCATGGAGCTGCTGTGGTCACAGCCAGCTTGCCGGTGGTACCCCAACCAGCTGGGTTAAAGTTTGCTCTGGTGACTCCGTGAGAGCTGTGGTTTTCACTCACAAGTCCATCTATTCTCACCCAAGGAGGTCTCTCACCATGTGACTTTTCCAAAAGAAACACTGCCAACTGTCTTACACAGGAAATTTTATAGCCACGAATATTTAATAAGAAGGGATGATTTTTAAATTCTTCAGGCTGAAGCCAGGTGATCTCCTTGGTAATTGGCCATTGGACCTATTTTGTATTTTACAGTCTCATCACATAAAGTCTTTCCATCTTTTTGATGTGTGCTCCAGGTTTGTCTCTGCAAATATAAATGTGCCTGGACACTCCTACACAGAGAGTCCCTCCTTTGTAGGCATTAAAGGTCAGTTGTAAATGTTCTGCAGGAGCACGGCTGCGTTAAGGGCCACTCCAGCATGAACAGCTTGGTCTGTGTTTACAAAATGACAACTGGAGCTTTAGCAGAAGAAAATAACTTGTTCCCGCGTATCTTCTGGTGAAAGAAACTGCTCAAAGTCACCTCACTCGTTTCACATTTCACTAGAATTGCTCTTTCATAGCCCTTGGCCATTTTCAGTTATTCTGGATAAATGACATTCCACATCTCTTCCAGCTTATCTACTACCCCAAAAGATGAATCCCACTTTTGTTTTAGTTTATATTCAATGGGATATTTTTTTTTTCTTATTTGGTTGGGTATTTTGTGATTTATAAAAACATAGAGCCCTGGAGCAGGCCAGCATCTCTTAGAGACTCATCTCTAAATTTTCCCAAACCCACTTCAGATACCAGTAAACTGCAATCCTTTTTTCCATGGGTATTTGCAAACATTAATGAACTAAGTCTCACAGTCAATCCCATATGCTTGCGACATCTTATCCCTTATGTGGCTAGGCATCTGAGCTACCGATGGATTTAAGTAAAACAGTTGGATGTGTAACCCTGGTTTGCTATCAATGCCATGTGTCTTGTCTGCAGAAGAGCTCCATCTCTCTTAACCTCTTTTCAGATGGAAAAAGATATTTTGTCCAGCAGCCAAAGGGAAATGCAAGCATCCTGGTGGAAAACAAGCTGTTTCAAAACCCTGGCTGCAAGCTACCCACACATCACAGTTGTCAGCCAGGCTGCACATGCATAGTTACAGGGAATAAGATAGAGAGGACCTTCTGTTCCTATTCAGAAAGGTCTCTACCCATTCACCTCCACCAAAGGATCATCATCAACTGCCAGTATTAATTTGTTCTCCTGTGTGGGTTTCCAGCCAAAGGAGGGTAAAATAAGTCTAATTCTATCCAGCAGGAGCACTTGCAATGCAAATGCCAACCCATATATTACAAAGCATTAATGCGACCCACTTCTAAATTACTTGGGGTAATTTCTGATTTTATTTATTCCTCCTTTTCTTTAATTAACTTGTGGGAAGAGAAGCCGAAGTATCAGTATGGGGAAAATCAAATATGAGAAACAAAGCCCATTTTTATTTTGAGACTGTGCTTCCCTTGTAATAGCAGTTTATTTAAAGAGGAGCCTGGAATAATCCAGTTTAAGCAAAGCAAAGAGCTCTACTGAAGCCAAACTGTGTGTGGGTGTGCTCTTGTCAGGGCTCCCAGAAGAGGAGGGCAGGAAAGGCTGTTAGTCAGGCATCAGATATTGCAGGAGATGTTGGTTATTCAGTAGCTGGCATTTTTCCTTGGCATACCAGTTCAGAGCCACTACTCTGGTGTACTGGGAAAGGGTGCATACCATCGGGAAAATCCCCAGATAACCTGAGGCCCTGCTCTTTTGTTGTTGTAAAAGAAAATCCCAAGGACGAGGTGCCCACTGCAAGGGCCTAGCAGGTGGGTTTGGAATGAGCCTCTGCTCCTCTGCCTCATCTTGTCACTCTACTTGTGCTGTGGTTGTGGCAGGTCCCAGGCTGGGGTCTGGTGGCGTTGCTTTGTGCCACCTGTGGGGGGTTGTATTGTATGGGGTGGTCCTACCTTATGCCATTTGGATCCGGGCTTGAAGCCACAAGTCTTCAAGCATAGCTGGCGCAGAGGAACAGTCAGTATGGGCCGTAGCTTATTGCAACGTTTGCAGAAAATTACCCACGTGCTCAATTGTGTCTTGATGCTATGGGCTTCTCAGAGTTCAGAAAGCCAGACATAAGTATAAATCTTTGCATTATCTCAGCTTACTTTTATAATCTGTTTAAATAATGTGGTGGTTTTTTTTCCCACCACAATTGCTCTTTCGAATTTCCATGGCAACAGCATAGCTAAGGATATGTTAAATAAAAGTAATTTAGGCATTAAAGGCAGGTGATTCTTAGAAAAAGAATCAAATAAATTGATGATTAGCGCTTCAAACAGCAGGTGAGACTAACAAAGAGGATGAGGTGCAATTCTGTTTCCACTGGTGGATTTGAATGTGTAAGCATCATCTTTCTTTGTTATATATCCATAGAATTGCCTAGGCTGGAACAGACCTTTCAGATCATCTAGTCCATGGATTTGATTTTTAATTATTTGGCTTGGAGATAATAAATGATGGTATGTTATTTATAGAAAACTGCATATTCCCAAGTTCCGCACTGTGAAATCCATATCTGTATTGGTTTGCAGTGAGCACCAGAACACTAATGATTAATTAAATGCAGGAATATTAATTAAATTTCTTATGATGATAAATAAATTAGAACTGAACATAGCATTTTTTAAAATAAAAAAGTATGTGTAGTTAGATATTTATTTCCTAGATCTATGAGAATTACTGTAGACAATAAAGAGGGCATGTAAACTTGGAGCCTGTATAGATATTGATTGGTACGTTCAGGGTATATTTCAGATATTTACCCTCTGCTTCCCCTCTCCAAGGAGAGCCTCCCCTGGTCAATGCTTTCCATCGATTTCAAGTCTGTCTGCTCAGAAGCTGAAAATGTTGATGCTGGTGGAGAAAGTACAGGAACAGCAATCGATTGCAAATACATTTTATGATACTCTGCTTCCATTTTTTAAAGGGAAAAATTTATTAATGGCAGCAGGTCTTGGATTTTCCCTTTGAAACATATCAGTCAAACTGACAGCCATTTGCAAACTGCTGGACATTTTCATTTTCTCTGAAGTGACCCCTCTTTTGTTTTCTCTCTCCCTGCAGACAGTGAAATCATTCCTCCCGACTGCCTGCGGCCCCGCTCCTTCACCGCCATCCGCCGGCCCTCGCTGAGGCGGGAGACGGAGGACACGCGCCTCTCGGTCAGCCTGTGTGACCTCAACCTGCAGGAGGAGACCTTCCATGTGACAGCCACCACGTGCCCCATCCCGCAGAACTCCCTCAACTCCCAGCACTCCCACCTCCTCCCGTCCCAGCTGGAGAGCGACCTCCGCTTCCACCACCTCCGGGGACCCCACGTCAAAATCCTTGATGACCAAACCGTGGCCCGTCTGGAGCACGCCCGGGAGGAGAGGACTTTGGTTTTCACCAGCAGACCCCTTCGGATCAACGAAACCATTTTTGTCAAAATCAACAAGTCCAACGCTGTGCGCACAGGGACGTTGTCCTATGGGGTGACGTCCTGCGACCCCAGCACCTTGCGCCCCAGCGACCTCCCCTATAATCCTGAGTCCTTGGTCGACCGAAAGGAGTTCTGGGCCATCTGCCGAGTCATAGTGCCCCTCCAGAGTGGAGACATCCTGGGATTTATGGTGAATTCGGATGGTGAGCTGCACTTGAGTCACAACGGTGCTGGCACTGGCATGCAGGTCTGCGTGGACTGTTCCCAGCCCCTCTGGATGTTCTTCGTTTTACACGGCACGGTCACGCAAATTCGATTGTTGGGTATGTCAAACCCTGTTTTCCAAACATCATGTGCAGGACAGCAAGGAGGGGGGATACATTGCAGGGGAAGGGTGGAGGGAATGAGTCCCTCCTCGCTCTAGGATCAGGTGCAAATTTTGTTTTTATAAAAGGAGAAAAAAACCCAACAGTCATGTACGTAGCACATGGATATGAGTTACGAGGCTTACCTCTTTGCACTTCTCTAGCATTCTTCATGGTCTCAAAGTTCTTTTCAGATAATGAATTAAGCCTTAGAGACCTCCATTAAAGTACAGATGAGTCACCGCTGACCTAGGAGAAGCAAAGAAGGGGGAGGAGAGGTGCTTTGGGCTGAGCTAACGTAGGGCATAACCAGAAAGAAAAATGAGATCTGATGCCCTTTTCTGTGTGTTATGACTGCTTGCCAAAAAGCACAGTCCCCTTGCTTTCCCCAGGTTGGTATGTGAGAGGCAGGCTGGCAAGCAGAGAAGCAGCCCTGTGCCTCATGATCCTGGCACTGCAGAGAGTGTGGCACTGACCAGCTTAACAGGAGAGGCGTCTCCTGGTCCTCCAGCCCTATTTAAGGTAGCATAGCTCATACAGGTTGATGGACCTCTGGAGAGCTGGCCTCTTTCTCTTGATATTTTTGTTTTTAAGCTCTGTTAACTGAAGTTCCTAATTTAAATGCTGAAAGTCATGGTTTGAAGGTGTGGAGGGAAGAGCCTTGAAACAGCATTTAGCCAGGATCAAATTCACTTGTGTGTGTGTCTGTATTGGACACAAAAGTAGGTTGTGTTTGGCCATGAATTTGGACCATATAATGATTCTGCCGGTGTCAGCGTCAAAAGGTAAATGATGGATTCTGAGAACATGATGCAATTCCTGGTACTCCTCTAACTGGAGACGATTTGAAAATGCTCCTTTCTTGTTTATTCTGTTATATTCATATAACTTCAAATATGCTAATATTCCTTTTTGCTTCAAATCCTCACTATTAAAATGCCCCTCTTACCCAACAGGAAAAAAACCCTAAACCCAAAAGCCAACCAACACCTCCTTTTTAAGGATTTATAGACGGTCTTTGAAGATAAATTGTGGTGAGCATACACATCTGTCTGCAGGGTCTTGTTCACCTTAATCACAGTAAGAAGTGCCTTATATAATTTGCTTAAAGTTGACCATAGGCCTATGCTGTGAGTGTTTTTTGGCTGTTAAAGGCTCACAGATGACAAATGTAATACTGCAATTTATTTCCACGAGCCCAAGACTCAATCCCTGATAATTCAGCCTGATTACATTTGTTGTGGGTACCGTACATAATCCATGGCTAGCTCTGCTCTCCACCAACATGTCATTGTGATAATAGTAGGTGAAGTCAAACAGATCCCAGTAAAGTAGGAGATTAAATGCTCCTGTATATGTTAGAAGGAAAACATCCTCAGGTCATTGAGCTGCTGGTAAAACTAAGTCATCGACCAGTGCTTCCTTTCACATGAGATCACTAATTCTGGCAGTTTTGCACAGAGCAAATAGCCGGCTTGCGGTATGTCCTGAAACAGGGCAGTGAGGATGTGTCTCACCAGAGGGACAGAATCACCTCCTCATACAGACTTCAACAGAGCACGGACTTGAATGCAGGCCTCCTGCGTCCTGGACAAACCTCCTGCTGCACATACCCCGTGTGCGTCCTGCCTACCTGCTCACAAGTTCAGCCCAAACCAGTACACTCCTAGTGCATGTTTTAGATAAATCTGTGTTTGGATCCATGAAATTAAGTCTGCTGAGTTGGAAAACTCCTCCCTACCTGTATTTGTGACCACATAACAGACTTTTCTGGCTTCGGTCAGTGGAGGAGAAGCTGAAAATGGGCTATTGTTCTTAAGTGAGATGTAAGTGAAAAGAACCAGACTTACTGCCCTTGCCTCTCTCAAGGAAAGGGAAGGACCCTGCTGAGTGCACAGCTTTATCCACGTCAGTTTGGGCAGCAAGCTGCTATCTCCCAGTTAAAAGCTCTGAAATAGGAGCTTGCCTATAATCTTTAACAGGTATTAAAATACAAATAGAGCTTTTCAGACCTATGTTTCCAGTATAACAATGCTGGGAGCAGTACAGTCCCAGTATCAGTGCAGCTGCCCAGAGAAGAGCACTGATGCTGTCCCAGCACTGCACATCTCTGCAACTGCAGTAGTTACGTGGATCAGCAATATCCCAGCAGAAGGCAAAGGAAATAATGAACTCCCTTCTCTAGCTTTTGCAATGTTATTAGGGAGGTGATGTGCACTGTTTGCACTGCAGTGGAAGAGATTATGGTGCTTGCCATAATATCTGTCATTATAATATTAGAAAATGTAAGAAGAATATAAAGTGTTCATCTTTCTAATGACAAGCTCCGTCTTCGGAATGCAAACAAGAGTAATTTTGTGTGATCTATCTTTTGTAGTTTGAGCTTTCTATCACAGGAGAAGACATGTTTATAGTCATCTTTTTCTAATTTTAATGGAAAAAAATGAAGTTCCATATCCTTGAAAGAAATGAGACACAAATACTGCAAGAGGGATAATTGTAACAAACCTATCTTAAATAGCAGATGTCATTCTGTTTCTGGGGGCATACCATTATTAGATTAATCAAAGCAATGTTACGCAACGCTAAAAGAACATCGGCACTACAGCCGACTATAAAATGAAATTAAAGTTGCAGGGTTTTCTTCTTCTCCAGCTTTTCTGTTTCATTTGGAGGATGGAGAAGGCGTAGAACAGCTATACCACTCTTGCACCTAGAGAAGGTTTATTTTTGACTCATATAATAAGATGGCTCAGGGTATTGAACACTGGATACTACATTTCACGCCGTCACATTAGTTATTTGGTCCTGACCCAGAGCAGGGCTAAACTCAGGTCTTCCCTGGCTTGTGGCTTTACCATAGAAGCTGACGTTTGCTGACCACAGTTATTCCACTGTGTTGGAGATGCAACATTTATTTTCTAATCTAAATATTAGGGGAGACCATCTCTACCCAGGCTGATGGTCTTACAGAACTCTAGAAGAGAGGAGGGGAGCGTGGGGTTGGTTTGATAGTAAAGAATTCTGACTTCTGTTTCCATCTTGCCAATCTGGCATCATATACTGGCAACGTATTTGCTGTAGGAGAAATAAAATAGCAGAAAATAAAGACGAGGTTGGAAACATTTTTTTTTTCTTATGTCACCCCAGCAAAAGGGAAATAAATTAAACCCAAGCACCTCTACAGCCTATAGCGGCCACAGTCATCTGTAGTGGGAGGTGGAAGGATGTCAATTAGTTGCAAAGAAAAGGTTAAAAGGCAGCTTGACCACATGGAGGGAAGGTAAATGAAAGAGGAGGGCACTTTAATATAGCAGATAATAGCATTAAAAATATCAAGCTGCTGGAAAATGAAGGGACACAAATTTAAATTAAACATAAGTGAGGGTGATTAACTACAAGAACCAGCTATTGAGGGAGGCAATAGATCTTTTTGTCAGAATTGGAAGCCTTTCTAAATATTTTATATGTAAAGTGCTGGTCTTAATTCAGAAATTCAGTGGGTTGTGCACATAGGACAACCAAACAGAAACCCAGATCATTAGGCATGTACAAATGAAACAGTCTTTGCATATCCTTTAGGAATTCCATTAGTTCAGGCTTGGGTTGTTTTTTTTCAGGCATCATTCCTGTACAGTTGACAAAAACAGCCTATTAAATTTGATTTACTGCTTTCAGCTTTTGCTGGTAAGCATTTCAGCTCACACACAGTTTTATTGACAGCTCTGAAAGGTTGAAATGAGCCAGTCTGGATGCACTGGTCTGGTTTTGGTCTGGTTTTGGTGGTGTAATTCATTTATGAAGTTAAATTGATCGGCCCCATAAGGCTTTAAAATGTATGACTCATGTCTGGAGGAGCTATCACAGCAATAAGTTTATATATTTAGTATTTGGGGATCCAAATGGTTGGGGATATTCTTTCATTTTCTTTTGTCTCAGAATGAATCACCAGCATGTAAAACATCTTCCTTCGTCTCCTTTATTTTGTTTTTTTGGTGTGGTTTCCCTTGTGAGTTTCATCCATTCCAGTAATATTGAAATTTTCTTTTGAGCAGTGAAATAACATGTTCCATCAACAGTCATACTAATGAAGCCGAGTTGCCAACTTATCTGTGTCCTTTCTATCCATGCACTTGAATTACTCTAGCCCCACCAGAACAGCTGTACAATATTGCAGCTCTCTGGATGTCTCCTAATGCTGGCCAAGAGCCAGCGTTAGGCCTGAAAAAACCAACCCAAGAGCCAGCATTTGGTGTGGGTAAGTCTGTATTCACATCCATGCTGGATAAGTGCGGAGTGTGTGTGGGCGAAGCCCTCCTGCCTCCTTTACCGTGAGCATTGAGTTGGGGCTCCTGCTTGGCTGCCCATTGCGAGATATTTTGAAATCAATTATTGCTGAGGTTTCCGTCCTTCTTTCAGACTTTCTTGGAAACTGGGGAGGCGAGGAAGAAAGAGCTGGCCAGTTGCACCCTGACTGTCCCAGGACTCCAGCATTCCATGGCAGAGCACCTGTCTCTTCCAAAAAAGTTATTCACTCTGGATGCAGTTATATACTTACTTACTTTGCACATACAATTAACTGCAGTGAGCACACAAAATATTAAATGATTGTTGGTGTGTACAGTTGTTGTACACACCGCCCATGGTGCAGACAGCAGGTACAGTTTGTAGAAAAGTCTCCCACACAGAGAGGGAGAATCTGGGATTTTGGTTCTTCATCTCTAAGTTTCTAAGCTTTTCCTGTTTGAGAGAAGCTGGCTTGTTCTTTGCAGTAGTAAATCACACACCCTCATCTCTGATCTCAGTTGTGGCCATGTGTAGGTTACCCATTTGGGAACTTGATGCTTCTCTGACTTGGTTCATTCCAGTGATGTGGAAATTGCTGAATTGAATGCAGCAAAAGAGAAACCTGATAAGTGCATAACATTGGTGCACAGAAATGCACATAATGAATTGCTTCCTTTAACACGTGTTCAATTAGAAGTACCCCGGAGTTTTATCATCCATGTTTTGTTTTTTTATTTATTTTGGAAACATTTCACACTTGTATGGAAAATGGACTCATTAAGCTGATTGGGATATAACAGACCTGTGTTGCGTGGATTTCCTACGTACTGCAGAGTATGTGGTATTTTATAGTGTTAGAAAGCAGGGGGGGGAAGGAAGAGAGTTAATATTTAGTGCCTCTTGGAAACAAATCCACTTGTATTAATTGGTGCCTCTTCATATACCCTCCTGTCATGCGTGGCTTTATCTTTCATTGCAAGTGAAGCACACGTTACTGATGTTAAGTTGTAAGAGCTCCACAAGAGCATTACAGTGTCCGTAACTTCTGGGCTTGATTCTAGCACTGCACAGGGCTCTCCATTCACGCCCTGTTCTATATTCATGGTTTTACGGGATCATTAGCACGAAGGGAAGCTGTTGTGTTAGAGAGGACAGGTTGCTTAACAACTTGGGTTTGGAAAACTGCACAGTCACAGAGAATTGGATGCAGTCAAATGCTTGTCCCTTGTGGTCAGTGTCAGCAATGTCAGAGTTAATACCTGCTTGTGGCGCCTTTATACCATCCAGCTAAAGATCTCATCACAGGTGACACATAATTAACCCACACTTGCCACGGGTAAGTCAGTGAGCATTAGCCTGTGTACTGAGGTATCAGCCAGCATCTGGGTAAAGGCTGGGTAAAGCAAGCGGACCTCCTCTAAGCAAGAGCCACAGGGCTTGCAAATGTCCTGTCCTCTGCACGCTCTCCTCCACAAGAGCAGAAATGATTATCATCACTAGGATAATAAACTATCTGGCTGCAGTGAGATGTTCATAGCTAGTGATGTATAGATCTCCCTTATCTCATAACGCCTTTGCCTGCCTACAGTGAATATACAGGATGTGGGATCATATACCAGCCTCTTTGAATTGCAACTTGTCTGTCAGGACAGATAAAATCTGCCTATTCTTTTAAATAACACTGGCATGAGTTAGTTGTTCTGGCTACTGTGAGAGTGACATAGCAGACTAAACTTTTCTTTTCCTTCTTAGTCAGATGCCTTTTCATCCCAGAGAAATTCAGAGCAGTGCACGCCAAGAAAAGTGAGAGTATTTGTTTCCTGTATGCATCTACCACCCTATTTATACATGTCCCTCCTGGAGAAGCCCAGAGCTTGGAGGTGCTGGGTTAGGCAGCAGTATTCTATTGCTCAGAGAACCGCTTTTGCTGTGGTCTCCCAGATACGCTGAGCCAAATGGCTTTTTTGAGATGGAGCTGAAAAAGGTGCTGTTATGAACAGAAGCGTTTTTCGCCTGGATAATTAATATCTGTGATCTTTTAGAGGGCTTTTTGGATTGTTTTTCTTAAACAAGACGAAAGCTCCAACTCATTTATCATGCAGTTCAGGTACTCAATCCAGGCATCTTTTTTTACCTCTTATTGATCTAAGCATCTGTCTGGGTGCTTTGTTGGTCTGGTATTTCTCAGGTTGAGAGCTGCGGCCCCATTAGAGGCTCTTTCACTTCAGTTCAGATAGATGTTCATTGCATGGTGTCCACACCCTCAGGATTTTGCAGGATGAAGTGCTGAGTAGCCGCTGAACTTCACCTATCAAGTCAAGAAGATGCCTAAGTTTGCTGTGTGCTCTTTGCTTTCAGATGGCACATCAGGCTTGGGCTGTGAGTGTTGCTGGATCAGTTGCTGGAGAACTGCTGTGATGTCTGGAGCTTTCATATTTCTCCTGCTTAATTGGAGTGTGCATATGACTGCAGGACAGTAATAGATGTGCTGGTGCCCTGCTGCCCTTCTGGACACAGCAGACAGCAATGCTCCAGTGAAGCCATAAAGTACCCTCCTGTTCTGATCCACATGAAAGTCTGAACCGTTGTTCTCCGTGTGGTTTGGATCTAATTTTTACTTCCCTGAACAGTGGTTGTCCGACACCCACCTGTAAACACAGGCCTTATGGTTTTGCACGCACAATCTGCCAGGCTGCTTTTTTGACCTATTTCCGTACATTTCTGTAGCATAATGCAAAATCCCTTACGTTTTCATGGGCTTGTAAAGAACAAAATATAATATTGTTCTGTTCGGAACAGTTTTTAAATCCCCCAGGAAGTACTTGAATGCAAAAAGCCCCATGGATCATCAACTGATGTCGGTCACCTGAGAGGCAGAGATGAGCTGCAGCATAGAGGCTGGGCTCTGAGAGCATGGTTGGCCAAAAAACATTGAGCCCAAGGGGAAGGAAGCTCTGGTTTCTGGTCAATGCAGTATTGTTCCCATCACCGTGGGAACATAACAAATGGCTGTGTAAATACATGTATTTTATAGTGTTCAGAAATGATGGATATGCTTACATCCTTCCCTAACAGTATTGTTGATCTTTAACTACCATGTGCCCAGGCAGCAACAGGTGCTTTGTTCCTTTGTTTTAGCGTGATGGATTCAAAAGTCCGTGTTGGACAAGGCCTGAGTGGCCCTGGGGGACAGAATAGCTCTCCTGCAGCCTTGGCTGGAGGCAAGACAATCTGATCATGTGCAGAAGCATATATGGCTGCTCTTTGGAGCAGAGAACACGCTGTGGGGTAGGGCTCCCATTTTAGTATTGAGGCCGTCTTGCAAAAACCGTGTTTGATATTTGCAGGTCTCTCTACAGCTGATGGGACATTTGCATTAGTGAAAAGCAGTTACTGAAATAAAACATGGAAGGATTTAGCTCCTGCAAAGCTTCTCTTGATAAAACGCACCTTTTAGTGGATGTGCCACTGATGGAATACCAAGGTTTCCAGTGTCAGTGTGAAGGGAGAGGTGCTGGTCTGACATCTGCCAAAGAAAGAAACTTCATCTTTCTTCCTGGGAAAAGACAGAGGAAAGTACCGAGGAGATCTCAGTACACTGTGTCTTGCCACTAGCTTGCAAGGTCAAGAGAATACACGCTTAGTGTACTGTTCCAGGTTCTTCAATATGGGCTTTTGCTCTTGTAGTATGCGAAATAATAGCTGTGTAGTTCCACCAGTCTGCATTATCTAATAGTTAAAAGTACCTCTCTACCTTTTTCTGGAATGGGAGGACAAATACACAAGCTACATTCATGAGTAGGAAAAAAAAAAAAAAAAAAAAAAAGATGTATGTAGGAGATTTTCCAGTAAAATAGTAGTAAGGACCAAAATTGACGTCCCAGTCCTACCCACCTTGCACACGGCTATTTATCGAGGGTGTTCACATACTAGAGGTCACTATAAAGCCAAAGATCTGCAGTAGGTAATGTTAAGCAAAGATACGACTCTTTACATGGTTAAGTTGCTCTAGTATTCAGTCTCAGTAACATGCTCAGCTCACTCACACTGCAGGAGTCCCCATGTTATGGGATGGACCTCCATCGGAAGACGTTCACATGAACTCAGTACCCACAATTGTGCTAGATTTTTGAAAGAACCTTGATCCTATTTAGATAATAAAATCAGTGGCGCTGATACATTCAGAATGTTAAATGTGAGAATGGATATTGAGCTATTTCTGAGATAGGGGAATTATTGCAGCTGACAGGCTTAAAAATCTGTCTCCTAAAAAAGGGAAATCAAGTTGAGAGTTTTGAAAGGCATCTAAATGACTGTGACTGTCAGGTGCCCAGTGCTCACCGCACTAAAATGTATGAGAAGTGCACAGCTCTCTTGAGCACCCTTAAATATCCCAGTTGAATTCTACAGCCAGATTTCAGCAGCTGTTCCAATCTTTTCCACAGTGTGCTGGAAGCTGTGGGACCTGCAGGTGCATTGAACAACGTTGAAAAATCTGTGATTACTGGGCAAGTCAGTATGTTGCAGAAGACTTTATCTTGCTTAGAAACTATGGCAGGAGGCTCCCATATTTTGTCTTTTAGGTACAATGTTTAGTTAAGATCCTGGCATAGTCCTTAAGATGGGTATGGGTAAAGCCCATTTAATGGGAAAGCCCATTAAAAAGGTGATGATCAAACTATGTGAGCTGTGAGTTGCACAGTAGTGGTCATTTACGGACAGCATCCTGTAAGCCAGGAAAAATTAAGCTGGATGGGTTCAAAGGGGAAAAAAAGGATAGCTCTGGAGTATAGACTGAATGGTTATGCATTATTTATGCTTGTGAAATAGTCATTAAGAGCCTAGACAGGTAACACGAATAGCAGGAGGTGAGTGAACCACCTGAGAAGGTGTTTGGTGTTGCCAGACAGCATTCTGGGGGCAGAAGTCATGATATTCAGTCCTACTTGCAGCCAGCAAATACTGGGTATTGCTCATTAGTTCCTTTTCTACCTTGAAAGCAAAGTCTCCAGACTAGGCAATACCACATTTCCACTTCAAAGCAGCAGATATTTTCAGCCTGTGGAGCATGGCTTCTGCAAGACTTCCACAAGCACAGTCCCAGTGCTCTGACAGAAACATTGTGCTTGCAGGCCTTTTGGGTTAAAATCTGAAAAAAGTGCAATGGGACTATATAATGTTGAATTTAATTATGAGGGGGAAAGGACTAAAAGAAGGAGACAGAGATTTAGTAAAATGAGTTGAGTCTTGTCTCCTCATGAACATGAACGCTCCTCCCCACACTGGGACAGTATGAGGAACGTCCTGGTCAAATCCCAAGAAGTTAATGGGTACCTTTCACTGGCTGATGGATGTTTTTCATAATTTGATGCAGTTCAGCCTGTTGTCATTATTTGAGGCCCAGGAATGGCTCTACCCCTCTATCACCACTCTCAAGAATAGATACCAGATTAAGAAATGTGTTACGAACACCTTAAACCGGCAGTTTCCCAACCTTCAGTGATCCAAAGTCAACAGTAATAAGGAAGGAACATGCTCTTTGGCACTACTCTACTTTTCTGTCCATCTCAGCTGTAGTTTGAGTCCGGGAGTATTAAGATAGTGCTTGCTAGCAATGCGTTGGGAATAGCTGCAGAACAGATTCATGGCAGCTGCTCCCTGCTCTGGGCCATGGAGATGCCCTGGGGATTTACTTGCATCATAGCAAATGCCCCTAAGCACGCTCAGAAAGAGAATGCAGACAGCATGTTGCTCTTCCCACCTGCTTTTGTTGTTGTGGTTGTTTTCCGATTCTCTCTGTGGGGCCTATACAGTAAGTAATACGCAGGGCACCATAATCACTTTGTTATGAGAAAGAAATGTAGAAATAATATTTTTATAAATGAATTAAGGGGAAGAGTTGATGGAAAATTTTCTGTATTTTTAGGGAGTATGGACTTTGTATCTGGTCTTCTTACCAATGTCAGTCCTTCAGTGGCACAGCTCTCCCCAGACAGCTGCCATTAAGAGAGATCAGCAAAAAGATGTCTGCTTAAAAGTTGGGAAAGCCTCAGGAGATATCCCCTGAGAGTGGATTGCAATGTTCTGGGAAACCACCCTTTCCACCACAATAGACACAGAGAGCCAAAAGCATCTCTGAGGATCACAGCTGCTGTATTTTGGTCACAGTTAGGATGTTCTATAAAAGGGCAATCATGGATACAGATAACTGCTCTCATAAAAATCATAAATGCTGGATGGTATCCCAAGAGACTACCTACTTTACCTTCCTGTTCTTAAAGAGCTCTAATGATGGAGATGCCATGGTCTCTCTAGGAATTCTGTTTGCTTTACAGTGCTTCACTATCTACATAACGTATAACCTGAATGCATTAGGAGCCTGCACCCATGATTTCTTGTTTTATTCAGAACTTTCACCAAGAACAGATTGTTTCTTCTCTCCTTTTAGCAGCCTATGAAAAATGTTGCCATCTTAAGATCGTAGAATCATACAGCATTTCAGGTCAGAAGGGACCCCTGGGAATTAGGTAATCCAACCTCCCGCTCAAAGCACGGCTAACTTCCAAGTTAGCACAAGACCATGTCCAGTTGAGTTTTGAGTATTTCCAGGGACAGAGATACGACAGTGCCACCAGGCTCCTGCTCCAGTCCTTAACCAGCCTCATATGACCCTGGATTGGCGCAACGTTTTCATAACAGGACAGCATTGTTGATTTATGATCATCTGGTGACCTCCAGCAATCCCCAGGCCTTTTTCTGTAGGACAGCTGTATTTCTAATTGAATGGACTAATTCCTTGTCCTGTATTTGGGTAGCCGATTATCTCTGCTTAAGTGCTGCGTTTTGCATTTGATCGTACTGAATACCATCCCATTTATTTCTGATCCCGTTTCCAGTTTGGCAAGACCATTTTGAATTACAAACCTTTAGCATACTAGCAGCCTTTCCTGGCATGATGTTGTCTGTACATTCCACGGTAATGCTCTTGTCTACTGAAAATATAATACTCTGTTTCCGTTTGTGGGTGGACATATAGGTTCATTTATTTGCACCTCTCCCAGAGTGATGACAGAAGTGCAGAGAAAGAGTCAATCATCTGCATTGGATTTTTGCTAATAATTGGACTTTGCAAAGATAAAACAGCAAATGGCATTGATTCAAAATCCATTTAAAGGTGATTCCAGTGTGTTCGGCATGTTTGACATCAAGCATGAGGCAAGTCAGCAGCAGAGACAATTTATCTGGGAGCTTTAGAGAGGAAGAATGTTTCTAAATCAATATTTAAATTAATCTGTTTAGAATTATTTAATTTTTTAAAAGCATGGTTTGAAAGCTAGCTCTTGGTGGGAGCTCTGTGCGCACAATGAGTGTGTTTGGCCTTGAGCGTATGTATCTGGTTTGAGTTAAGCCAAGCTGGCCACACTCATTCCACCCTGCACATGATCTCATTCCGTGCTCCTTGTCATGGTATCTGCACACCATCCAGCAATATATTAACAGCGTGAGTAACGTGTCTTATGTTGATTATTCTGTCACCAAGGGAGAATTGTGTCTTGTCTGGTAGGGAACTCAGATTGTTTTAAACAAAACTCTATACTTATGCTGGAGAGAAGTCAAGAGCTGCGCCTTGTGTCAGGAGGAAGAATTGGGAAGGTGTGTGCTGGCCCCTGCGTCTTGGGTAAGGCCATCTGGGGACTCAGACCAGCTACAGCCAGAGAAGACTGCGGTTCCGGCACTGACGAGCTCTCCTTGCACTGTGGAAAGGCCGTTTGCACTGCTGCCAGCATGCTTCATCGCTTCATACTCACACAGTTCACTCTTGGGGCACCTCCAAATTCTCCTATTAGTCAGGAAGAAAAACGGTCCTAATAGTCTTTATTTTGCATTTAATTAAATTACCAGGTTGGTGTTAGAAATGCAATGTGCTGTGTGTCAGTCAAATGGAGCAATGTCTCCAGGCTGCAGGGCGGAGAGGGAAGGCTTGAAAAACTTGTTCAGCTGCTCAGTGTTCGTATTTGTTCTGTATGCAGTGAACCAGCCGATATCTGTGCCCCCGCTGGGCCTGTTTGCAGTGTGTGTTACCCACGGGGCAAGTTTTCTGCTACGGTCATCTGTCAGATCGGAGGGGAAGGGCCATTGCTTGCGGCTGTCATTAGAGGCTGCATCATTCTCTTTGCCTATTTACTGAGCTGAACCGCAGCCTCATCTCCCGTCT
Organism: Rissa tridactyla; assembly: GCF_028500815.1. Lineage (NCBI taxonomy): Eukaryota > Metazoa > Chordata > Aves > Charadriiformes > Laridae > Rissa > Rissa tridactyla. Next base: position 59,436,589 of record NC_071471.1, read on the forward strand.
GTGTGATAAAGGAGGTGCCTCTCTACAGCATCGCGAGCGTGAGAGCCCCAAAGACCTCTATAGAGGCTAATTCAACTTCAGATTGTGCCTGGGAGCAAAGCGCTCCTCATTTGAAGAGTGGTAAAACTGAGGGACTGAAGGCTGAAGCGAATTGCTGCTTCTCCCGTAGGCAGTCCTCAGAACAGATTTCGACCCAAACATGACCCCCCCCCACACCCCCAGTCCCTGTGCTACACTCAGGCTGCTCAGTCTCATTCTGCTACAAAGGGCAGGAGAATCTGGCATTGGGGGCGGCTGCTGTGCTTTTGCTTTTTTTGCACAATCCACAGTTGGCACTTGGAGTCCCTGCTTCCCAGGTTTGGTCCTCCTTGGCTCAGTAGCCTCCCTGCAAATAGGAACTGAAGGACCTTTCTGGCGCGTGGGGTTTTCCTGGCCTCCTGCTGCTGCCTTTTCTCTGGAGAGTAGCCTCCGACTCATCGAGGACATGGTGGATCCAAACCCTCTGTGTCTCTCGGCTCCTTATATGGTAACACGAAGAAGTCTTAGCCTTTTAGTTCTGATTTGGAGTTACCCTGGTTGTCTTCTCAGCTGGGGAACTAGAAACTTTAACTTCAAAACCATAGGAAAACTAGTTTTTGCCACCAAGATACCATACCTTTGTTCATGCATGTGTATGCTGCTGTCTCACACCTGTCTTACTGCAGACCAGGCTGCATCGTTAACAATGAAATTGCCCTACAAAACCTCTCCAGCAGCGAGAGTTTTAAGCATTCCCATTTTTTTCCCTTCTGGAAGAGGCTTTAAGGTACATGTTGTTATAAGAGCAGAATAAAGAGGCTGAGCCGCAGGGAGGGTGCCAAGCGGGATGTGGGGCAGAGCTGGCTTTTCTGACAGACCACACTAACACAGAGGTGATGGTGGGAAGTGAGAGCAGGAGGTAGTGGAGCTGGGGACACCTAGAAGGGACTTGAAGGGTGGTCTGCAGTCTTGAGCCATCACATTCAGACATGCAGGGAGTGGAGAAAACATTCCTGATAGCGGGAAGAGGTGTCCTTGTTCATCCCAGAGGCAAATGCATCTTGGTGGGTTATCCCCACTCTGACAGAGGCCACCCTACGAACCAGGCAGAGCAGTGAGCAGAGCTAAGTTTTCCTGATTGCCAGACCCTCATGCTTGTCTCTAGGAAGTCCTCGAGTGACTTTGCATGAATTTGTCGGAGCCTGGAATGATGCAGTTTTGCACTGGGTTAGTGTAGAGTGCTTTGACAAGGTGATACGTTCTTGTGCTGGAGTCCAGCCCACCCTGCTGCAGGCTGTGTCCTCTACTGGCAAGGAGCGCACCACTGGATATAGTGCTGAGGGTGCACGTGAGCATGAAGCCATACAGCAAGTAACTGCACTTAATGACTTGAGACACATTTAAGGGCAGAAACAAAGGGTTTTGATGACTAAAGGAGCTCCAGCAAATTTCAGGGGCTGTGGGAGCTCCATGTCTCTTCAGGGCCAGCTGCTAGCATTTAAAAAGGCGTATGAGGATTTTTTTCCCTTTATGTCTTCCCTAGATTTCATGCTGATGAGACACAAATCCCGACAAGTGCTGAGAGCTGCACTCCCTGCCACATGTCCCCGGTGCCTCGTCAGCCCCAATTTTTAAAAGTAACTGGGTTTCTTTTCTCGTGGTGCAGGTTCCACCATATTAGCCGAGCGGCTGGGGCTGTCCACACCAAGCTCGCCCGCGTCGACACCCAATTCCCCCACCGTCCTCTGCAGTGGTGTCTCTGACCCCATATTGTCTACATGTGGCTCTGGCCCCCTCTGCAGCTCTATCAGTGGTAAGTGTGGTGGGATTCCCCCCCTCTGCCTTTCCTTTGCCTCCTGCTGCTGCTCTGCCTCCCTTCACCATCTCAGGCTTGTCTCCCAGAAGGACTCTAAAACCACAATGATCAACAGAGTCTCCCGTCAGCTCCCTCGCGGAGGAAGGAAGAGCCTCTGCAAAGGCTATTTTCAGTCTTTTACGTGGAAGCTGCTTAGATGCCTAGACAGCAATATTTCTCCAACCCTTTTCATCATGAAAGGTCCCAAGGGACGCAGCAGAGTTTCTGTTATGTGCGTGGCCCTGTGACGCACGGCTCCTTCTGGAGAGCTGTGTGGCAGTGACATGTTGCACGCTAGCTGAGACTGGAGCTATGGGTATGCCTGCAGCCCCCCTTTCCCTCTCCACACACCTTCAGTACCCTCATCAGAAAAAGGCACTATTGATATTTCTAATATGCCAATGAATTCCAGTGAGATTTAGATAAATGTACATGCAGTAGAAAACGATAGGCTGTTTTGCAGCATTTTTAAAACCCCAGGCACCTGCGTGATCCCAAGGCACTGATGGTGGGATATATAACTTGCCAAATCTTTGTCATTGTTGTCCAAACCAAGTGTGGTTTTCGCTGTAGGTACCTACCAGTCTCAAGTCTAATGACTGGTGACAACAGATGTTCAGATTTTTAGTGGATTTCGGGGGGAAAGAAATAGAAATTTCCTCATTATCTTGCTATCTCATCTGGCTTCATTGGTGAGCCCTCATCACGAGCGTGCCTCCAGCATAATTACTGCAGCCCCCTCATAGCTCTCGAAGCAATGACCTGCTATGAGCTAGATGCTGTCCACGCAGGTACTACCCCACCCCTGTCCCGAAGGATCCATGCAGGGTGATTTGTAGCCAGGCATTGTGGTCCCACACCCCTGGATCGTCCCTAGAGATGAAGCACTGCTTGTCTTGGGAGCCACTGCCACCGTGTGCCACCCAGCCTCTCCCTTTTCAAAGCAGATGGCTTGATCCGCCCCTCCTGATTTTTCCTCCTTTGCTAATGTTTAGACAGTGGTTTGAAAATGTGAAACTGTTCTTTGTTCCTGCTGCGGGGGAACAGCTGTCTCTTGGTTGGCTCTGCGTGGGCAGCAGATCCCAGCAGATGCTGCCTTTCTGTTGCCCTGAGCTGGTGAACCAGGGCTCAGTGAGTGGGACAGTAGGTCACAGGAAGGACCCCTGATCCCGGAGCATCCATTTCTGCTAGGGCATGGTTCCTCCCTCAGGGCAGAAATTACCCTGGGATGTCAAGCCTTTTAAGTAACATGAGTGACCCTGTTCTTTGTGTTTCAGGCACAGCTCCAAACTCTCCCATCAGCTTGCCTGAGTCACCCATCTCCCCGTCCGTCTCAGGGCCCTGGGGAGATGAATGCACCATCTGCTACGAGAACATGGTAGACACGGTCATTTACTCCTGTGGACACATGTGTCTCTGCTATTCGTGTGGGCTGAAGCTCAAGAAGATGGCCAACGCTTGCTGCCCCATTTGCAGACGGGCCATCAAAGATATCATCAAAACATACCGCAGCACTTAGAGCAGCACCAGATGCTGTGGTGGGGACTGGGCAGGTGGGGACGAGGCTGTGAAACAACGCAGGTCTTGCTCCATATTCATCATCCAGGAGATTCAAAAACCATCACCCAGCACCACCCTGATCCCCTCTTCCGTGGACAACAGATGAGACAAGCTTAGATGCTGCTCTTCTAGCCTCCAAGCAAGCCCTGGGGCTGAACTCCAGTGTGTCAGGGAAGTTGCGATGGACTACTTACTCTCCCTTGTGGATTTTAAACTTTATCTCAGAAAAACCCCAGCTGGTGCAATCATCCCTTTTCTACCCCATGCACAGTGGAGGGGAGTCTCCAATGTTTAGCAGGGGCAGTAAAAGGTTCAGTGCTACACATCTCCTCCACGAGACACCCAGGGTGCCGAGGACAGCTTAGCAGAAGGGGAGAAACAAGCAACGTGTTTCCATGTACAACCAGCCTGACTGTAGGAAGCCCCATAGAAAGGACAGTGCGAGGCAAGCTTTGACCCAGCCAGCGAGGTGCAGTCAGCGCATTCACAGCAGAAAGGCTGGGGCCAGTGCAGAAAAGGACCCAGGATTTGTGAAGCAAAACCCACCCTATGTCCGCAGGCAGAAGAGCGGCCCCACGGCAGCCCCTCGAGGACTGTCCCCTGCTCCTCCTTCGCTGTTCCCTGGCGGAGGCATTCATGGCGGCTTTGGCAGCCAGCACCGGCCTTGCTCCCTCTCAGCAGTGTCCAGCCACCTCCTGTCGCCGTCCTGTTGCATGACGAGCGGCTCTCCAACCCCACCACCACCCATTTGCTGTGGCTTGTCCCGAATGGTCTCCACGCAGCACGAGGGATTCAGCGGCATCTCTGCCCCCACGGGCCTGTGGGAGATGGAGATGTGTCTCCCCTGCCTTTTCTCCCCCTACCATCCAGACAGCACTTGTGAGGGAGAAAATAAAAGAAAAAAAAGAAACAAAACCCCCAACCCTGCTGGGGAAGAATGTATAAACCCACATGTCTGCGGGTTTCATTTACTGGTAACTTTATCACTGTGCTTTAAGACAAAACCAGCCAGGTGGTACTCAGCCCTTCACAGCCAGCCCGCTGGCAGGACATGGCTGTCCTTACCTGTTTGGAAAAGAGGAAAGAAAAGAAATATAGCTTGAGGGGTTTGATTTGCTTTGGTTTATTTAAATAAAATGCCTTCCCTCCTGGCCTGGTGGGGAGCCCCGCTGTCCCCATGGTGGGCGCCTGCAATGGTGGCCCCTGTGGTTGCTGTGACAACCACTGCTCTGCCATGGCCACCAGCCTGGCCCAGGGCTCCCAGCCCTTGGGCCCAGGCAGGGTGGCTCCACTGCGGCCGGAGCTGGCTGTCTCCCCTCCGGCCCCATCCTGCTGCCTTCCAGGGCCATGTGGGAGGAAGAGACGGTGTCTGGGCCCTGAGGGGTGATCAGGGCTTGGGTGCAGCAGCAGGGGCACTCGCCATGTTGCCCACCAGGGCAGGCCAGGGAAAGCCATGGGGTTGCACCCCTCCTGCCGAGCCTTTTCCTGCGCCCCAGCATATGGCCGCTTATGGGACCTAGGGGAACAGCGTGGCATAGGGATAAAGGCATTAAATATAACCAGCTGCTTGCTGCAGGGGCCATCATGCCACCGCAAGCAGCAGGCGGGTGAAGGAGCACTCGCAGAGGATGCTCCCAAGAGCACCTGGAAAACATGTCCTCGCCCTGTCCTCTTGAGGAAATGAAAAAAGAGGCTACTAGCTGGACAACGCATTGTAGAGCCTTTCTCTAAAGGCACCGCCATCACTGCAGCCTACCACGGGGGTCTGCAGCCACCCCCAGCCCGCCCCGGTGGGCAGCAACTAACTTGAACGCTGATATTCTGGTTACAGGGATTTACGTTATTTCTTTGCATACCTCTCACATACACCCCTAACCCAGCCCTGCGCTCCAGGCAGGCTGTCAAAAGCCCCGGAGCACCATGGCTTCTGTGCCCGGACACCCTCACTGAGGGGTGGGAGGAGGCCGGATCGGCAGGAGCCCGGGGGGGTGACAGCAGCCATGCCAGCAGCACGGGCGGTGGGCAGGCGAGCAGCCAGCCTCCAGCCTGCCCGAGGACAGAGCCCTGACCGGCAGACACAGGGAGCCTGTTTCAGTAGTTATACAAACTCCAGTGCAAAGATTTCAGGAAGAAGGCACTTACGGAGTAGGAAGGTGTCGATGAAACAGTGGATGTGGGGAAACGTGCAATAAGCAGCCTCCCGAGCCTTCACCACGCCAGTGGGACTGGTTCCCCTCCACGCAGGGCAAGCCAAGGGGTACATTTTATTTTTCAAGAAACTCCATCCATGGGTACCAGTGCAGTGGTGTGAATTCCCTTTTCACCTTTCAAACTCAGAGTGTTTTAATATATAACTGTGTTTGTTTTACTGTGGACCAAACTCTAGGAGTTAGCAGAAGCTCAAAGCATCCTCCAACATCCGAGCTCAAAAATTGGGGTTAAGTCCTGCTCCCAGCATCAGCTGGCCTCCGGTGGTGAGCAGGGAGGGGAGCAAAGCTCTCTCCAGGGAGAAAAAAAACACAGCAAAAGCAGTAACAACAATCCTAACCTTTTGTTTTGTTTGACTGGTGTAGGTTCCCACGTACCTCCGTGTTCTTGTGTCATTTGCATTTCATTGCTTTACTTTAAGATGTTTTGTGTTCTGTTTAAAGAGAAGAATAACTCATTGTGAAAAATTGGATAACTGTGATTGTGAATAAAGTTGATTTAGGTATCCTGCAGCGGCCCGGGCGACTGAGTATTTACCATTTCCCCAAGCGTGGCAAAAGACAATGAGCAGGGCAGTGGTGAGAGGCTGAGGTAAGAGCAACAGTGGCATGAGAGCCCCTTCCTTGGGGGGAGCTGGCTGGAGAGCCCAGGCTTTCCTTCAGTGCACGTGGATGAGACGGTAGTGACAGCTGGGTAACGAATAGCCCCCTGAAGGACACCACACAGATAAGGAATAAAGGAAGCCACAAGAGTAAAAGTGAAGGCTAACCACGTTCCTGCACCTAAAGGCCCATGGTTCTGAGCCTCTTCACACCCTGCCCAGAGACAAGCCATAGCTTCTTCTCTCTCATTGCCTTGTTTGCAGTCTCTCCTGAGTGCCTGTAACCGCAAAAAGAAGCCTTACCAGCACAAGACAGAGAAAACATACCGCGAGGAAGCCTGGGACCATGCTGCTCAGCCTAGTAGGGGCCAGGTAAGGGGCAGTGGCAATATAGCTGAGTGTCCCCACCCCAGCTTTGTAGCGACATGACAGTCTAACACCTGACAGGATGATCCCAGCCCTGAACTGGGCAACATGTTGAGAAGGCCCACTGACAAACCGTGGTCTGGCCAAGGGAGATGCTGAGGCAAGATGCAGGTGCTTCCTCAGCACGTAGCAGGGGACTCAAAAGGGATTTGGATTCTCCCGAACGATGCTAGCTCCTCCAAGATCCAGTAGCTTCTCCGCTGCAGGGCTCTGCTCAGGAGCACACCTACACCACAGCCGCGTCAGATTGCCTCTCCATCCTTTTGTTCAACTATTCAGTGGATGGGAGATTGGCTGGATCACTCCCTCCTGTCACAGGACATACTTGAGTTGGCATCATCTCCCTCAGTGTGGATGCACCATCTGCCAAGGGACATTCCAGGAGAGGTGTCCTCAGCCTCTCCAGCTGAAGCTGTTCCACTCTAACAGCTCCCCAGTGGCATAAAACTTTCCACCAGGCTGGGTAAAGCAAAACCACTTCTGCAACCCCGCTTACTTCACCGCCCCCTGAGGAGCTCTTAGCTGCTGGGACAATGCAACTCTGCACACCCCTGTGCTGCTCACCAAGAGCTGTGCCCAGCCCCTGCTTTCCCAGGGGCAGGAGGATGTCTAGGGGGTCTGGAAACCCCCCTCTGACCACAGCCCAGCCATGGGAAGCCTCCTTGTCCCCTCAGGAGCAAGGAGAAGAGACATGCCAGACAGCCCCTGCCAGATGTGCTGAGCCCAAGCAGTGCCACATATTAGGACAAGTGAAGTGCTTGGGACAAGCACCTTAAGCACTCTGGGACAAACTCAGGCCCTCCCCACCCCTGGCATCAGCAAAAGGGACCCCCCCCCCATGCTTCCCCTCCAACAGCCCCAGCCTGCTCTTTCCCTCCAGCAGCTGCCATATGCAACAGCCCCTGGGAGCTCTGCCCCCGTCTGCTGAGCATGGCTGAAGTCACCCTGCCCCGACCCTCCTCCCCAGGCCGTCACCACCAGCTCACCAAATCCAAACCGGAGCTGCCATTTCACCATCGCCCCCAAGCTAGTCACCAAGACCAAGCACGGCGCAGGGCAGACCTTGCCCAGCAACAAGGCATTCCCCCCCCTCCCCCCCTCCGCTGCTGCTGCTGCTCCAGGCTGGGCCGTCCCCAGGGCTCCCCGGCCGGCGGCCAGCCCCGGCACAGCGGGCCGCGCTGGGGGGGCCAGGGCGAGGCGGAGGGAGGGAGGAAGGGCGCGCCGAAAGTGGTCCAGGAGCCGCAGAGCTGGTCCAGCATCGCCACCTGGTGCTCACTGCCCGGCACGGCACACAGCCTCTAACGGCCTTTTTTCTTTTTTTTTTTTTTTTTTTTTTTTATTCCCCCCCCGCCTCCCCTTCTCCTAAGGTTGATTTTACTCCTTTTCACAAATACTACACATACGCAGAAGTATAACCAGAGAAATTTAGTCTGAGCGCAGCACAGCTCTGGTGGTGGCTCTCAGAGAAAAATGAGGAAGGAAGGGAGCAATATACACGGGGATACCTTGGCATACGGTGATTGCACCAGTCCAGAAAAACCCTTTCAAGCCGAAGCCGGCCGGCTAGCTCTACACGCAGGGGAGGAGGGGGCACAGTTCCCAGGCACACTTGTCACTAAGTTTGTGCCTTAAAATGCCGAGGACTGTGCACTGCCTCAGATCTAACTCCTGGCATCCTTCAGAGCGCCGGGGGTGCCCAAGCAGGACGACTCCCGCATCACCTGCCTGTCTGCCCCAATGGAGGAACATCGCCTGGGCTGATGGCAAACACTGTGCCTCCGATGAGAGCTGGCTCACCTCGGGGCCCGGGGGAGACTCGTGTCTCTGCAGGACGTCTGTGAAATGCCACATCCCGGAGTGAAGACGTAGCCTCAAGCTAAGATGAGGGATGCATTCATGAGAGGCCATTCCCTGCTGCAGGAACACAAAGTCGGGGAGAGCCAGCGCCCCTCCGCAATCCTGCTTTCCAAGGGGGGAGCCAGGCACTAGGCACGACCCCTTGTACCTACGGATTTGCAAACTAACAGACAATGAGGAGTGGACAACGCTTCACAGAGGGCTCCTGTAGCCAAGTTTGGGACTGAAGCGCTAGACCACCTCATTTCCTCTTTACTACTACACCCCCTATTGCAACCCGCTCCCCAATTAGATCCCCTAATCCACTGCTCTCTGCATGCCCGAGACATGTCCTGCATATGGAGCGAGGCTCCATTTTAGGAGAAACTCTTCAGTTTTATGTAACTGCTGGTTCATACACCAAAGAACTTTGACTTGTTGAGCTATTTGGGGCCTCCCACCTTCAAAGCTGGATAAGAGGAGCCAGCAGGGCCCAGCAGCCTCACAAGATCTGACCTTAACACCCCGTGCTGAAGCAGAGCACCCTGCACACAGGGGCGTGAAGGGCTCATCCCAACATGCAGAACAACCCTCTTATTTTGGATCTGATGTCACATCCCTCTCCAAAAAACTTCCTGAGAGTATTAAACCTTAAGACCTTGTTCAACACAGACAAAAGGTCTTCATGTTTGAGGGCAGAGGTGGCAGTCCATAAAACTTTGTGGATTAGAAAAAGAGACAAAAATACAGCATACAATGACAACTCAGGGCCAGGGGACAAGAGAAGCTCCTTTATCCATTTAAACCTAAGCTATTTGCAATCGCATGTACACGTAAATTGTAAATTATTCTGGGAAAGCTAAATTCAGTGGTTTGACAAACACAAGTGGAATTAATACTGAAAAAAAATGAAGAAAAAACCAAAATAAACCAACTGGATCACAATTAAAAAGGTCAAAAATTTATTTTTCCTTTAGGGCATAAGAGGCAATGTAAACAAAATACAAACAACAACAACAACAAAAAAAATCACAAGTCAATTCTTACAGTCTGCAAGCATTTGAAGATAGAGTACCCTTTTCCCACCTCCCCCCAGAACACTGCAAGCCTGCTCAAATGGTAACAAGCAACAATTCTGGATGCTGAAGGTCCAGTAAATTTTGCCATGTCCCAAGCTGGGACTAAATTTCTCATGTAAGAAGGACACTGCATCTGTTTTATCAAACACTTAAAAAAAATTCAACAAAATATAAATATTACAGACAAAGATCAGATTTAGCACCACCTTTGGTCCACGCAATCAACGAATTGGGAGATGACAGGTACAGTCTGTTTAGCAAGTCCTTTCTGCCTGAGTCTTTGAAAACATTAGAGGTTCACATTGCGAGAACTTGTAATAACTCTGAGAAAACAGCCCTCAGACTCGGGCAGCCCCTCACAACCTGCCCTGGTGCTGCAGGCACAGAGAGGAGAGCACCGTCGCCGTGCAGCAGCGCCAGCCCCAGCGCGTTTGGCAGAGCCGAGCGCAGTCCTGTGGGACAGGGCTAACGCCGTGTCGAGGGCCTGGTCCTGCTGTGACCCGGCAGAGCTCTGACTTGGGGCATGGCTGAAGAACAGGAAGGGCAGTGACCGTCTGCAGCCTGAAGTTTCCCTTGCCACTAGCACGTGTCGCCCTCCAAAGCCCAGCAGCCCGCAGCCCCCGCGTGCTGTCAGGGTCTGCCGTAGCAGAGCTGGGAGGGGCTGAAGTTATTTCAGCATTTCTGGAACACGCAAACCAGTAGCTCCTATCGAGCATCATTTACTCCAGGCCCTTTTTAGGGTCGTCTTTTCCAATACGCACATGCCCATCACAGACGCATGGCTATGAATTTTTGCAGAGGTGTCTGTACCCAGTAGCTGTGCCACAGCACTAGTGTGGGCCAGGATACAGTCACGAGGATCTGTGACAATCCTAGGAGAAAAATTGAGTTTGTGAAGCACCTGGCAATATTTTACATTTATTGCAACTTTCTCCTCTACAATCATCCAGAACCCAATTTGTCTTTTCTTCTCCTCCAGGAGTTTTCGAGCAGTCTTAATTAACCATTATTAAATGCTGTTCAATTCCCAAATAACACCAGCTCTAATAAATGCCTGAAGAGAAGGGCTGAGATCTACTTTTAGGCACAGCAATCTAAAGTTTTTGCTCTGCATCTTCACGTGCCCAATTGCCCGAGACAGTTTGTGTTTCTCACTCCCCGTTGGGTGACCCATGCAGAGTTTTCACCTTTACAGACACAGACGTGATTAAAATCCCCCAAACAAACATTTGCTTTTACTTCCCTGTTTCAGAATGTGCTGCTTTAGGGAAAAACCCCAAACCTCAATTGCTTTACATGGTTTTCCAGTTCTCTGAGCAAGCACGTGGGCACGGCACGTGGCTGTTCAGCAGTCACGGAGGAGAGGGCAGCCCCCCGTGTGCAGTCCCTGTCCCGCACAGGACAGCAAAGCCCTGACCCAGCCACCCACAGACACAGGCTGATCCGGTGATACTCAAACTCCCATTTACGGCGCTTGGCCTATGACATAACCACAAGGACCGCTCTGAAACCAGTTCTGGGCCAGGCACTGAAGTCAAGTAAAGTCTGCGAGTCTGGATTAGGGGGAATACAATGCTTTTTGCAACTGCTTCCCCCCCCACCACTCACAAACCCAGAGCAATGAAAACATTGTGCTATGATCATTTCATTAGCTTTCACTGGGACAGAGATGCATTTCTATTGTCCCAGTCACAGAACCAGGCCCACAGTACCGTATGTATCAGCTAAATCATCACAGGTCCCCAGGTGATCCGTGCTAAAGCTTGAGGGCCATTTCTACAGGGTCACTTGGCAAAAAGGAGAGCTATGTTCTCCCCACTGATAATGCATCTTTTGTGTTGGCCCGTTGAGAAGTTACTCATCTTTGTTAACTAGTACTTTAATCTGCATCAAATCTACCACATTTACATGCAGGCTCAGTGACTGGTCACAAAAAGGTCTTCTGTTTTGTGCCAGTTCAGACAGACTGGGGCTTCCAGCCCCTCATTAACAATAACTCTTGCCATCAATGGCAAAAGGTACTGTTAAGTGCAAAAACTGTAGTTTTTCTGGGTTTCAATTTTACTGGGATGACTGAGAAAGGCAAAATGTTCCATCAAGCACATGATTTCCTTTTCTAGGAGAGCATCTCAGACACCCACGCACACCTGGACCCTCGCAGGAGCTGTTCACTGTACAAACAGTTTTATCCAACTGGTCACCATCGCGAGTTCATTAAACAGAAATTGCCCAACACATGAGGCTGCAGTTGCTATTTCTGTCTCTAGCTCACATTTGCTATAGGTAGGTTAAGGAGCGATGCCATGTCAAAATATCTGTCAGCTCTGAAAGAATCAATATTTGGTCAAGCGCTCTGACATCTGCACAATGAACAATATTCACTCCACTACCTTCAGCGGAGCTGCATCAGAGGCCACAAGAAAATATGGTCCAAAGTTGTTACCACAAAAAAAGGTTTCCCCAGACTCATTTTCTTCCTCTCTTGGCTTAACTTGCATCCCAAAACAAACGGAATGGACTCCAGCCCATAAACCCTCTTAAAAAGGAAAAAAAAAAAAGCTCTCAGTTATTCCTTCTCACTTACACTGCAACAGAAAACACACCTAATTGTGAGACCTTTCTCCAAGCAGAACAGGCAGAATGGTTCCCACGGTAAAAAGAAAATAAACAAAAAAGACCAAAAAAAAAGAAAGTCACCAACTTGACCACACACACTAAGACCAGCCACACATTTCTCTATCTCTGGTCACCGACATACTCTCCCAAACTCCCACCAGGTACATTCCCACCACCTAACCACTAGAAAATGGAGTACTACACCAACACAGAAGTGACAACCGCATCTAATCCTCAAGGTCACATTAAAAGCATCAACCACCCAGGAAACCCACTGCAAAGCCTCACTTAGACCAGGCCTAGATCAATTTCCCCACCCTCCCCCCAAATACAAATTTGGGACGGCAAAACCCATAGGAGTTTCCAGTCCAGCCAGTTGCAATTGCTCTGCTAACGGAGGGGAGCACAACTGCTCAGATTTCAGCCTACAGTCAACAACAGGTTTAGGCTCCCAATAATGAACTACCCACCATTTCTAGAGACAATCTGGGCTAATTAACAGCTCTGGAAACAGCTGCAGACGTACAGTCCAACTGAGCTGGTTTCAACACCCACCTTGGGTTATCTGCATCTGAACTTCAGCCTAAGCACCCATCAAACTGCTTGGCAAGACTTCTCCTGACATGAAATGTGATATTGAGTCTTTACTGAGGAGTCTCATCTGCTTGATTCTCCCCGCACACTGTGAGCAGAGTAACGAGCACTGCTGTCTGCAATTAAATCTGCAACAGAGGAACAGCACCGATTTAACATGAAGTTAGCCAGACAGCAGAAATGCACCTCCTCCGTGCACTATTGACCCCACAAGACTCAGTTTGGACCCTCAGTACAAAAGAGTCATTGTAATGCTACGCGCAGTTTGCTTTTGCAATACTCCAGGTTTGAACTCACCATGAGTAATGGGCAAGGTTTTTTTTCAGCAAGCCCATTCAGCATGCTGCAGAAAAATTCCTCCTAGAGACTGGAAACAATTATAACTTCTCCCTGCCCCCTGAAAATCCAAGACAGGAAATAGTTAAGTCAGCTATTCACTGAAATATTTCATTTTTTAAAAGGTTTATTTTTAATTCCTTTTTTATTTGTTCAGTTTACTAATTATTACTGGCTAGGTTGCAGTGACTGCACTCTTCTCATCTGTCCTGCTTCTAGGGGATGGAAACAAACCAAACTGGATGCCCAGGGGGACCCCGAGTCAGACCAGAGTTTGATGCCCCCCAGTCTAAACCCCAAGGGTGATGATGGCATTTTGTTTATTTATTACCACTTCCCTGGTGACCCAAGAAGTGGCTCAAGAACAAGCTCTCAAGCCACAAAAGAACTGTTTGCACAGAGAAGGCTGCCATGTTGCTTAAATTTCAGACACCAAATACAGAGTTACTAATACAGCTTTGAAGGGGAGTATCTGTAGAAGCCCGAAATATTTATTTGAATATTAATTGTTATGTTTTAAAAATTCTCCTACAGTGCCAAGTGATTCTCCCTCCCCTCTGTTTTTCTCCTCCACCAAGCAGAGACCAAGACAGACAGGTACCACTGTAACCAAGTAACACTGAGCATCAGGGAAAGATCACTAAACCCACTGTTTTCCCAGAAGTGCCGCTAGCACAGGGCTGTCTCACAGAGGCACGACGCAGGCAGGCCGGGAACAGCCACTCTTGCCCGCTCTGTCAGCCAAACCTCAGCGTACGCAAACCCCCAGACACACAAACCATCTCAGCTACAACAAACACGGAACCCATGTTTTCTGTCTTTGGTGGATCATTGGCTTCAGGATACAGATCGTCATTGTGTATCACGGAGTGAAAAACTCAACTTTTCTCAATAATGAAAAATCCTAACACAGAGCAGTGATGTATTAAAACCATCTATACAGAGAAAGCACCTGCAGTGTCAGACCCAATAATTTATGGCCTTATTAGAAATGTCTTTTTCCTTATATTTTATCTACCCCTCCCCTGCCAATATAGTTACCTCTCATTTCTTTCCAAATTATCAACATAATTCTCATTATTTTGATTCAGTAACAAACAGGAGTCTCAACTCAGGACAGCAGTGGCTTATGCTGCCAAGAACAGGTCTGTAAAACGCCAGTGTGAAGCTTTAAACCAAATTTATTTTATTAAAAAAACAAACACAAAACAAAAAAAAAATTGCACTCTCAATGCTACCTTGATGCAAGAACAAATGAAGAACAACGTTGATGGGACCAGCCCAGCCCTGACATTATAAAATGGGAGAAACTAATTTGTTCTGCCTACGCCAGTCAGGTGCGCACGCAGTGTGGCACAGCTTCCACTCCAGGAACCGCTGCAAAGCCCTAGCACCCAAGGGCACCCAAGAGAAAGAGATCCCCTCGCTCCACCCTTGGCAATGCATGCACACCCCACAAAGCTGACACCCCAACGTAGAGTTATGGGTGACTTTACAGACACCCTCTGACTTGGGTCTAAGATGGAGAAGGAAAAGCAGCAACAGCAACCTACATCCCAATCCGAAGTCAACTGACTGCAGGGGCTTCTAGATCCGGCCCTACATACAGTACTTTATTTGAAAATTACAGACACACACAACAGACACGACTACTGAGCAGCACAGAGAGGAAGGGAAATACAAGCACTGGGCAGAGCTAGCAGAGGCCATCAAACAGTTCAAGTGTGCAGACACATTCCCCATGCATCGCCGCATTGGTGGTCCCTGCTTCTACCAAGCAACTAAAAGCAAATGAAAATAAAATAACTTACACAAACATTTGCTCTCAGACCATCATATTGGTACTGTTGGCAGCTATCGATCGCTGCACATTTATACACAGCACTTTGCTACGTGCCTAAATCGCATCTGAAGTTGCCAGAGGAGGAGCCGCCGGTGATGGGAAGCCACCAGCATTTAGCAGCAAAGCTCCAGTTGGTTTCACAAAGTTGCAAGACCTGCAGGGAAGTGGATGGTGGCATGGCAGCACTGAGGCTCGGCGGTCCCGGGCACCCTTGGAGGTGTTCCTTGCAGGAACTGAGTGTGCTGCCTTTTGCTGAGAGCGGTCCATGCTGAGCACCCTCAAGGTGCTTTGCTCCACTGCGGGTCTTCTGTCAGCATAACTCTACTGATGCTCATGGACTTCTTGCTAGTTTAGACAAGAGCACGTGAAAGAATTAAGTTGGCTCCTCAAAACCAATTTCATTTCTACAGTATTAAAGGTTTTCCAAAATCATGTAATTGATACTATTTCAGCACAGCTGCAGAATTCAGTTTTTCCTATTTGAATGCAAAGGCCTCTAGTAATATTAAGGATTTTTGGCAAACTTAAGAACAGCAGGACAAAAATTAAGCAGAAAGCTGAGGTATAACCCCTCTCCAGGGACATGAACTAGAGCCGCAGGAGATGTGCTTCCCGGAGCTCAGACAATCAAATGCTCTGGCTTTCACATTTCTTGCATCTTATGAAAACAGTCCAGTTTTTCAAAGGCAGATTTTGCTGCTACCTGGAAAATCACATTATTTTGGACAGATGGAAGTTCTTCCATTCAAATAGAATTTAAGACAAAACCTCTTTTGAAGGGCAAAGTTTCTGCCCAATTTTATTTTGGACCTGAGAGATCAGCCTCTGCAAGCCAAGAAGTATGAAATCAATACCCAAATCAGCTGTGAAATTCTGCAGGTGAGAACTAACCCAGACAAAACGGGGACCTTTTTTTTTTTTTTCCTTAGGCTAACAATAAGGAAAGAAAAAGAATAAGGACCTGTAAAAATATTCCCGTAGCTCTTGCAATAAATACAAGTAACAATACAGTATCAAAACTTGGGACTGCATCAGCAGAATTGTTTTCCCTTCTGAAGTTATCATCGATTCTGAAGCGTAACAGAGGACGTAACCGGCAGAGACATACCAGAAGACAGTATCATGCATGGATGACATACAGAGTGTTTCAAGCATAGCTCAGAAGTCCTGTACTGATAAGGATGTTAACGCACATTCTATACGTAATCCTGGCAACATGCTGCATAATCCTTATACTTTCCGTGACAGGTGATGCTTTTTTTAGTGAAAAGCAGCTACTCCCACCCCAAACAACCCCAGCTATCCGTCCCTACCTACCCAAGGGTCCTGTTTTCATCCAGCTGCCCCCTCCCCTGCATTTCCCCTTTCCCTAAGAGTGCATGAATAGAGAATTGCAAACATTTCACACTGCACGTTCCACTCCAAGTCCTGGATGAGGGGCCTGTTTATTCTATGAATATTGCACTTATCCACTCATTGGATTTGTTTTTTCTCAAGAATGCAGAGTATTTGGGAAAAACAGAAAAAAATAGTAGGATACAACACAGGAAAATATGAGTTATTAACAAGCTAGCTATGAAGATCTAAAATTAAATAGTACTAGTTCTATTCTGTTAATACTAGTAATATGAAAATAATGAATGCTTTATCAAATTCCCTTGTTTTTCATACAAGATAAAAGCAGTAACTTTCTTTTTAACTGAGGAAAGCAATGAATATATATTACAATAAAATACGATTCATTAAGATCTGAAAGTGATGAAAACAATTATATAATGCCTTCGTCAAACTTTAGAGCATCATAATGGAAGGAGTCTTTGGGGTATGTATCCACAAGGGCCAAATCCATTTTTTTAGCTGTACCCGTGCAGACGTGAAATTCCGTTTTTAAGAGGCTAACCGTGAGTGAATGTCAATCCTTCATTATTGTGCACTTGCTATTGTTGTACACATCGATTTAAAAAACTTCCTGTCTACACATCAGTTAAGTATCCGGACACGCGCCCATCCTATCTTTTATCTTGAAAAGTTTGGCTTGCACAGGGCTGTGACTACACCCAGCCATTGCAAGGCGTGAGAGCTAAGACAATTACCAGGAATTGCCTCCCACAGGGAAGGGCTGCTAACAAAAACGTACTACTCTTGCTGTTAGGAGAAAGTGTTTTGAAAGGGGAGACAAGGGAAACCAGCAATTAAACTTTTCAGGCATTATATAAACCTCAATAACGAACTCAGAAGTGCTCATTATTATTAAAGTTGCAGTATACAGCAAGACACAATTTTCACATTCTTAAATTTTGTTCTCTGGCATTGGAGTTTGGATTTTTCTGCTGGTTCAAATTCAAGACTTTTTGGAAAGCACGGACAGCGGGTGAGAGCAATGCGGTGACAGCAGCCGCCTCTTCCCCCGGAGGAGGGCCCCCTTCAGCTGCAAATGGCTTTGCCCAAGCCCTGCAGAGCTCTTCCTCTTAATCTGGTTCAAGAATAAACCAGGAGAAGAGAAATTTAAACAGTACTATTGATTTCTGCATTGAGTGTTCACTGAGGTGTACGTTACATTTAAATATTGCTCTTGATCCAGTGTCAGTTTTGACAAATTTAGTAAATAAAGCTTAAGGCGACATTAATATTTTAGAAAAGAGCTAAAACACTTCTAGCACTACATTGTCCTCTGAGGCAACCTGCCACGTTTTTTCCTGCCCTGCAGTCAGCTTTTCTGATTTAGCTTAAGGCCTTTCACTCTGGTTCACAGCTAAGAGCGGAAAGGGCTTGCTATTTCGGGTACGAGTGCAGCTGACCAAAACTAGCCACTTGCCAGTGGAAAAGAGAATTCTCTTCCCAATATCTCTCAGTTGAAAGAATCAAAAAAGAGATCGGTGAGAGCTGTTGTGACAATGGTAAGATGGGAAGGAGAAAAAAATGCATTGGGGGGTATTTGCTTTAAAAGTGCCCTTTTAAACACAACCAGTCAGAACAGCCACCAAATAGAGGGAAGCCCAAACCAAAGCTCTCCCATGGAGCGGGAAGCCCGGCATACCAGGCGATGGCCCACATTCATTTCTAGCATCAAGTAGGTCATTTGTGCCCCATCCTTTTTGCTGGAGCAGGTAGGGGCAGAGGGAAGCCACAAGTGTTGCTTTACAGCCCATCTACAGGCTCTGGCCACTCCTCAGCAGGGACATGAAGCCTTTGACATGGGGTAGGAGCAACTGAGCCATGGACACTGGGCTGTTGCTTGAGACAACCCCGGCAGTACTGCTGGTACTGTCAGTCTGTATCATTCCCTGAACCACTTGGTGCTTGGCAAACTGCCTCCCTGCAAAAGCCAGAGCTGGAGAAGTGAGCCAGCGAGGTGGCAAGGGAGCTGTGGGACAGACTGATGTCTATTACAGAGATGACCCGTGTTTCACAGGTAGATCCTAAAGCCCTCACACTAACCTGAGCCTTGAAGCCAGCCCACATCCACCAGGGACCAGCCTCGTGCAAGGCATGTGGCAGCCAGGAACCATAACCATCTGCCAAAAATGGCTTTGCCACCCCAAAGCCTGCAAGGAGTCCTGCAGTTCAGAGGTGCTCTGGGCTTGGCTTTGCTGGATGCAAGTGCGAATATTTATAGTAGTCTGGGCTCTCCCGTCTGCGCGCTGCTTTCTTCTCCCTGGGTAGGGGCTCACATCACACCGCACTGTACTCGGAGAATTCAGTGGCTCAATGCAGAAGATCTGGGAGCTGTGCTTTTACATCCCCCCAAAGAGATGACCTAGTGGGAATGTCTTTAAACAAAACTTTAGAATATTTTAAATAATAAGTTAATTCTTAATAAATACGTGCTTCAAGAAAATGATAATTAATATACTGCACCTTTAAATAATGCACTTAGTTCTCTGCATTGGCTTTCATTTTGGTTTCTTGTATTGTTAAAGTGCATTAATTCAAAATAATGAACCACTTCCGCATCATTATTGTTAAAATAAATCATAACAACATTAATACGAGTCACTAAGTCACTACTATTAGTACTGCAATCTAGCAGATAACTCTATGTATTGCTCTATTTAATACTGTCCAGCAGAAGAATATAATACTTCTATTATAATCTCACAACAGCTCCAGCAGTCTTTTATGGCTGCTACCATATTAGTACAACTAAAAATGGGGAGAAGTATGAGAGACAGGGCCACAATGCCTCAGATACACATCCAGTAAGATGTAGCTAACTGGATATATACATATATATTATACGGTAAGACATAAGGTACAAAGATGACCCTGCACACTGCAATACAAGCTGTTGTGCAGATACAACTCCTTCTCTCCTGCCACCACAATTTAAAGGGATTCCAACCAAACACCCTCCCTCCCCGCTTGCATGCGGAGAGCTGCCAGAACCACAGCACTGCTTGTAGCCAGTTGTGGCACCTGGATGTTGTTTCAGCTACCAAAAGGACATCAGCCAGGTTAGCTGTAGGCAACTCTCGCAATGTTACCATGTAAATTAATAAAAACCCCCCAAAACATCAAAGAAAAGAAAAAAAGAAAAAAGACAAGAACAATGTATAAATTGTATGATTTTTTTTGGCAGTGAAACATCCCCAGTAACACACGATATCGTTGTGCTATTTTACTCAGCCCCGTGATCCCAGCTATTTTGAAGTCTTTATAACCTTTACCTTCCAAGACAAATTGGTATCAAACTGGTAAAAAAAAAAAAAAAAAAAAGGGCATGTCTCATTTTGTGTAAACCAGTAGTAAATGGTCTGTCCCCTCCCCCTTAAACCAGATTTACAATGTTGCGTATTATTTAAAGGAACTAGATCTTGAGTGATTAACAAGGCCATTTAAAAAAAAAAAAAAGCACGACTTCCTCGAGTACAGTAGAGATTTAGCCAATGCTGTTTACAGTACAAGAGTTGGCTACCTCAAGAATAACTCCATATTCCTAGCCTTTTCCAACGGTGCCTCCTCTTCCATTTCCCACCACGCTACCCCCGCTGTGTGCCACGTTTCAAAGCATGAGTTAAGAAAGGCAAACAGAAATGGAACTAGAAGAGGCAGCTTCCTGGTTAGGTGCATTGTAACCAAATTGCTTCAATATTAAATCTCTGAGCCTCAGAAGGCCAGGCACACTTTCCAGTACAACTGTACTTTCTGGATTCAAGTGGGAACAGAAACACATATTTGGCTCCTACTTCAGTTTTAAGTCTTTTCTGGTAAAACAAGACGAAAAAAATAAAGTAAACCCAGAATGCACAGAAAAGGCAAAAACAAGACACAGAAAAACAATTCCCCAAAAATATACAAATTAAGGATGTGCAGACTGAGTTTGATGGCTTTTCCCTTCCCCCCGCCTCATTGTAAACACTGATGTTGCAGAAGGTTACGGCTGTTTCTAGTTAATACCTTGATGAGCCCTGCCAGCAGTCAGCACGCTTGGATTCAGAGCAGATTGCAAGACCTGAAGTTACACATTTGACAGCTTTGTCTTCAGTGTCTTAAGGGACTTTTGCGCATTTTGATATTATGACAAGTTTTGAGAATCTCAGCTCTGGGAAGAGAATCAACCAGGATCACCTGGCAAGAGTCAGACACAGAACCAAATACAGAGCCTACAAAGTAATCGACGTGCTTAAGCATGGGGTTTGTAGGTTTGTTTTTACAAGCACCAGTAGGCATCACTGCCCTAGAACACCTGAAATCCCAACTCAAAGAACAAGACAGAATGAAAGGAAACAAAAAGCCCCCAACGAACACCACCTGATTGCCCTTTCCGGTGAGTTAGCAGTAACAAGAACACACAGCTGAAGTCAGAGACCAAATCTCTCCATGAGGAAAAGGCTTCAACTCTGGACCAACCAACTGTTGAGAACAGTAAAAAAAAAAAGTGAACATCTCCAAAGGATTAGAGTCTCTTTGTGTTTCAGAAACTCCCATTCGCTTCTCACTGTAAGTTGCAGAAACACATCCAAAACTCTTGGGTATTCCACGTATGGACAAGAATGAGGAGAAAGGGAGCCAAGATTGCAAAACAGAGTTTGGCACAAAACTCCCCAAGTAGATGCATGTGTATTTTTCACAAAAGGCACACATTTGGTTTCCTATCGATAACGGGAAAGATGGGATGTCATACCCTGTTACACATACAAGATTATTAACAACTTCACAAAAAGGCATTTGACTATGCTGCATCTTCCTCATAGTTGCTTACGACACATTAACCCCACAAACCTCTCCAGAACATGGCAGATTTGTCCTCAGCATAGACTCCTTTGTCCCTTTGTACAAACTGGAGCACAGGGAAACATCTTTTTGTGTAGCAATTGTTTTTTCCACATGTACACAGCAGGAACAGTATAAATTAGGGAGGTTAAAGATATTGCAGTATTAGTTCTTTTTCTCCAAGTAATTTGAGGGTACCCAGCCTTTGAATGGCTTCACACCATTCATGATCTGGCAGTACCACCAGCCATTTGGGTTCCTTTCAAGGACCTCCATGCAGACACCTTCCTGAAACCCTGCAGTCTCCTCATCCCCTTCATAGTCTGCAATGGAAACATAGATGTCCTTGAGATTGTTGTGGATGAATTGGGATTTCTCGATGGGCTTTGGCCTGACTGTGGATACAGGAATCCCATTCCTCTGGGTGGGGATGTTTGAGGTGGTCTCCGAGCTCTCTGTACCTGACCGCTCAGGCTGCTTTCCCTTCACATCACCAGGCGGTGACCGTGCATTGCTGAAGGAGGAATTCCGACGGACGGTCCTAAGATGATCGGTAGCTGTTAAAGACTCATTTCTGCGCAAGGAGCACGACAGGTTGTTATCCTTTGGTGGTGGAGACACAAACACTGACTGCGGCCTGACAGCAAGTTGCCTCACACCATTCCTCATTTTCACTGGCCCTGATGTTTTCGAAAAACCACCAGGAGGTTTGCTTGGGATGGGTGGCGTTGCACGTTTGCTCTGGTTGATGGTGTTCAAAGCCTGAACCCTCTTCTCTATCTTCTCTAAACTGTTTGACTTGTTTTCATTTTTCCTGTTCCTGGCAAATGAGGCATCAGTCTCTGCTGATGTGGTTTCTTGCTGGTTATCAGGGAGAGCCAAATAATGGGAAGGAGCCCAGCCTTCCATATCTCCATATTTCAGGTACCACCACCCACTGGCTTGCTTTTCCAGCACTTCTACTTCTACTCCTGCTGGGAAGCAAATTTCACAATCCTGTACCTTTTGGTATGAGTCAGTGGTCACATAGAAACATCTGGAGTCATTTTCTTGCCCAGCTTTGGCTGAATGACTGGAGCAGAAAATGCCACGGGAAGGAGCTGTAATGAGATCAGCTGAGCTCCTCCTCACAGGATCATCTTGGTTGTCAGAAGCTGTGTGTGGGGGGCTCTCAGACTCTTCACTTCTTGAACCCTTAAGTCCACCTCTGAGTTGCCCAGTTGGCCTCAGCTGACGCCTTAAAGTGCTAATATCCATCTTTTCTTGGCTCTGAGAATCTGCCTTGTTCAGGAAGGGTTTGGGCCTAACGATTGGCTTTGCTCTAATGGAAGGACTCTGCCCAGGCTCTTTCTTCATGCCTGTTCTTGGCATGCTACGTAAGCCAACATCTGAAGCTGACCGTGGTTTCGTCTCCTCGCTCCTGGAATAGTGACATTTTCCAAGATCGGGCTGGATGTTTTTGTCCGTCTTTAGCTTCACAAGTGATGATTTCGGAGAGCTAGAACTTGGAGAATTCCTTCGGATCAAGGAGAGAGAGGAGCTTTTCTGAGAATCGGAGTCTCCACTAGATTCCTTATTGGACAAAGCATCTTCCACGTAACGCCTGAATCCCTCGTTCTCATAGATGGTCTCTTCTTCGTGAGCAACGTCTTCTGAAGACTCTCCTACCTTGAACTTTGCTTTCTGAAGTGATGACACAGGAGAGGGCTTGAGGGGCTGAAACAGTCGTTTTTCAGGAGTGCCCTCTTCACGATGACTTTCACTCACTTCACACTCTGAGTCAAAGCCAAAGGCAGGCACATCGTACTCAGGTTCTTCATATTTGAGCTTGTGGGGAGAGTCTTGGTTATCTCCTGAAGAAACCGTTCCAGGAGTTGTTCCTTCTTCAGAGTCTTTTGGTTTACTGGGAGGTGCTGGGGGAGGAACTTTTGGGCGGGTTAAAGTACTGGTTCTTCTGTTTAAATTTGGCTTCTTTCTCTTATCAATGTAAGATGCTGGTGCCCATCCTTCCTTCTCTCCAATCTGCACATACCACCATCCACCAGAATTCTTTTCTATAACCTAGGAGATGACAAGGAACACATTACTTAGACAAAAATCTCTACTAGTTGCTTTTCACTCCTTCCCTTTCAATCCAGTCCCCTGCAATAGCCAAATATTACAATTTTTCCAGTTGCACGGTTAAGGCTTACCTCTGCTTTTTGTCCTCCACGAAAGCTTATGCCATCAGAGATACACGACTGGAACTCTGCAATGGTGTAGTATTCCACTTCCACAGAGGGTGGCTCTGGTGGTTTAGGCAACTGAAAACCCTATGGCAAATAGGAAGTTTTCTTCAATTAAACCAAAGAAACAGTGGGCTGAACAGCAGTATGAAAATACATATGCCTTTATTCACTAAAAGGTCTTCCTTCTTCCTGTGCTACTTCCTAATGATAACTTCCCAGTTCTCCAGAGTGGAAGCTGATGTATTGAGACGGGCCACAAGAGAGAAGCCTTTCAAAATATGCACTGTTCATGCCGCTTTCACCAGCTATTAAAACTGTGATAATCTTTACCTGAACAGTAAAACATTTTACTGATAGGCCATAAAGTGTGAGCTGCCATTCCAGTCACAGTAACAACAGCCCATTTATTCTCAGATTTTCTTCAGAAAGACTCAGTTCTGGATGGCTTGCCACAACTGCAGAAAATTGCATTGCAACAGGTCCCTAATAGATTCTGCCTATCACAAGAATCACAGAATGGTAGGGTTGGAAGGGACCTCTAGAGATCATCTAGTCCAACTCCCCTGCCAGAGCAGGGTCACCCAGGAATGCGTCCAGGCAGGTTTTGAATGTCTCCAGAGACAGAGACTCCACCACCACTCTCTGCAGCCTGTTCCAGTGCTCTGCCACCCTCAAAGTAAAGAAGTTCCTTCTCAAAAGGAATTTCTATCATCAAATACACTACCTTAAAATGTAATCCTAATGAATTATTGCTCTTAATCTGCTGCTGGATTTTTAAACAATCTGAAATAGTGATCTGATAAAACGAGCATCTGTTCTAGCAAGAAACAAGGATAATATCATAGACCCCTATGAAGAGCTTTGCTCAGCTACAGTGAGAAAGAAAGGACTTTACTACAGGATCAGTTGTTTCCGGTTCCTCCCCGTAACAGAGACCCAGAACCTCTACTCAATCCCAACAAAACCTGCATTTAAATTGTATAGAGGCTCCATGAGAAGCAGGACACTGCTATTCACAGCTGTTCTGGCAGCATACCAGACTCCTCTAAAAGCTAAGTGCCTTTACATTAAGCTGTCACATTTTAGAGTTTGCTCCAATTAGTTTTAAGGTGATAAATGGGAAAAGAGTCCTTTCAAGGGTTTCAATATTGAAAGCTTTTCAGATTAGCACATTGCTCATCTACAGAATGCCTAGATGATGGTGAAGCTTCCCAGATTCTGCACTTCACTGCATATGGTTCTAACACAAGACCTGCGGTACATCAGGATCTCTTGAACACAGGTCAGACCTGCCACAGACAGACACAGGACAACTAAAGACACAAAATGATCCTAAGCTGTTAACAGGAGAAAGGCAAATTGCATACTGTGCTTTATTCACACGCTCCTCCATTTCTAAGATATCCTCAGTGCAACTAACAATCCATGTTTCATCACGCACAGCATGTGGCATTTCACAGAAAATGCATCACTGCACCTTAGGAACCATGTATAACAATGTTATAATTGGACGTTTCTGCTCTATAAATGTTGAAATACAGCAGAAGTGCAGCATAATAAAATGCCTTCAGATAATAGGATGGTTTGGATTAAATGAAGATAATTGGAAACAGCAGACATGTTCAGGGTTTCACATATATTATCATTGTCATTTTTAGCATGCAATTAAGCGTAGTAGTCTTGCCAAAACAAATTCTCATTGAAAATAATGCAAAGAGAAATAGGAAGAAAACACCAATGTGCTATTCATCTCGTTTGTTAAGAGGCATCTCAGACGATGCAAAAATTACATCACACACTGCTCATAAAGGGTACAGCAAAGATTGAACACTATGTATTGCCTAGTTATAAACAAGTTATTAGCATGACTTTTGTGCAACTAGATTACTGAGTAGTTCCTATCTGAAGATGACAGCCCTAATCTCAAATTGGTCCAAATTATCCTCAAAGCTAGAATTCTGGAAAACAATCATAGGAGGTCTCATTCCTGTAGTACACGTCCTTCCATTAGATCCCAAGTCACTTTAAACGTACACAAGAGTGAAGCTTAGCCACCTCAAAGGTAGCAGCAATGGAAGGACGGGAGATGTTTCCAGTTGTTAAAGACAAGAGAAGGTCAAAAGATCCAGTCTGGGCTAAAGACACCCAGAGGAACTTTAAACTTTCTCAGTCAGCCAAATGAGCTTAGGATGTTCTCCCTTCAGTTCAATACCTGCTTAGCTGGGTCAACATTTAGAAAAACAGAAATCCCCAATTAACATTAGGATGCCCAGAGGTCTGCTCAATACTTAAACAATAAAATGGAGAGGCATGCAAACAAAGGATCTCTCAGATACCCCCCACACCTTGTACAGTTGTAGGAAGTCTCACAAAGCACCCACACACCTACTCCCCTGCTAACATATACCATAAAACAATACAAACCAGACTGGATTCTCTTCGTGGTGGCGGCCTTGTTCTTAGATTTGGAGAACCTGTGCAGGAAAGGGAGAGGGGAGAGTTTGCTTAACTTTGTATGTACTGCTAAACACATTCTTCAGCAGCTCTCTGCTGTTACACAGTTTGAGAATATTAGAAGTCAGTATTTGCAATATTTAAGGCATCTCTATGAAACAAGACAGGAAACTATGAGGGTATATTAGAAATACCAAGGTAGCTTAGCTATTCATCTCAGCTAAGCCAGCAAGTTTAAGATGAAATCACTGCCAGAAAGTAGTGGATTGTATTTTCTGTTGGAACTGACCAGCTCCATTGGAGATTGGCCAGCAAAGAACTGGCCTAACATCTACTTTTCCCCCCAGCAGTAAAAATAATCCACTAAATTAATAACACTCACACTGTCCTCTATCATAGTATCTTGCCAGTCCTTGCACAGACTAGCGTTAGCATCTGCATTTTGCAGTAGTAAAAACACCATAGCAACTTGCCCCCAGGAAAACAGCAGAACACATGCAAGAGAAGACATAGGTGGCCTCCTAGATTTTCACACACCATCACATCATCTGCATTACTGGGGGTGGGGAGCACATTTTAGAGCATACAAAAGGAAAAAAATCTTATCTGGGAAAAAGAAAAAAAAGGAAAAGCATACTGACTAAGATAAGGAAGAACCAGTCAGCCCTTGTATAAACGGAAATTAAGTTTTATCACTACTAACGAAGGACCATGTCTTGGAGTCCCTGCAGATCTACAGTGCAAAGATCTGTTCATGTGGACTCAGTTATAAGGCCAGGACACATGGGACCTTAGCTGACAGGCAATGCCAGCCCTGAAAGGTAGAGAACAAGAATTCATTGCAAGCCAGTGGAAATCCGGACTACTGCCTTACTTATTTGAGCTCTTTGTGGTGCTATCCTTGCTATGGCTGGGGATCCCTGGGCCAGTTTGGAAGCCTGCTTGTCTGGGGTCATCATGGCATTGCCATTAGAGTCATTGCACAGGATGGGCAAACTGATTTCCTTCTTGCTGATATGGGTTTCTGCAGTCTCGTTTTCTGCTTGAGTTTCCTTGTCAGTGGTTGATTTCTTGTTCAGCAGGTTACTGATCTCCATGATGTTTCCTATGATTTCCACTGGCCCAGTTAAGTTCTTTTTTCTAGATGGAAGATCATCTTTAGCCTTCTTCAGATATGAAGCTGGGGCCCAGCCCTCTTTGCCTAGATACCTGCAGATACAAAAAGAAACATCACCACATCAAACAGAGCCTTCTCACGCATTTCAGGTATAATAGCTAAGGCAAAAGTGATGGATGAAAACATAAAACAAAATTTGCAGTTCTCAGATAAGCTTTTGTGGCCTCTATTCATTACCTATTGATTAGGCATCTCAAAGTCAGCTGAGCTAGCAGTGAACCGTGAACCGCTGTTAAAAGCTACTTCTTATCCTAAGGATATCCTGGATAAGAAATACAGTTTCTCAAGATAAAGGGCTTCACCAGTTTGTTCTATGCCATGCTTAGACAGTACTATGCAAACTCAGTATTTTCCCATACAGCAAAAAAACCAAACTAGCAAGTAAAATATTTTAATAGTTTTAATACTTCCTAGTGGCAACTCAAAATGGAAAAGGGCTAAAATAAGGGTGTACAGAGCCCCTGCGTCTGCAGTTTATAAGGCCCTTGTGCTAACCTCCCCTCTTGCAATTATAGTAACGAACACTACCCCTCCTCCCACAACTCCCAATCCTATATGATCAGCTTCTCCTATGGAGAATATGGGACTCAAACCACTGCAGATTCCTCTAGCACTACAAGGTGGAGAAACAATTTGACTACGGAAAAATGGCTTTGATGAAGACTCATTTTCCTGAACAACCTAGGGGCTATTTGAAGAAATAAACTGGGAAATCTGAACAGACACCTGAATCCAGTATGCGCTCCCAGAGCACCAGCCTGAGCTGCTCATGCTACACTTCAGACTGAAGTCATTCTTCCACAACTGGGCTTTTGGGAAGATGGTTTTTCTAACTCCTGCCATTCCTAACACCTCAGCAGGGACTTCAGATTACAATCAGACTCCAGGGAGGACTACGTGGATGAACTCTGCTTTCCCTAATGAAACCCTAACTTGCTACAGAGTGAGTCACCGAAACCCTTTTCTCTTTAATGTCTCAAGATACCCAAAGCAGGCGCTTGAACTGCAAGTGGGAAAGCAGGCACTATTAAAATCCTGGTGCTCAGGAAATCTGCAAGAAATACAAAGGTTAAAAGAGTAGGACTCTAAGGCTCTTTAATGAAAATGGAGACTCATTAGACAGCAGAAGAAGGAGCTGGGGAGGAGGGGAAAATATCAGCAAATCGTTCCCCAGCAGGTGAGTAACTTTGTCATGCCAACACTTGGCTTCTGAGATTTGCAGTGAGATTTCTGCACCAGGGTACACCCTGGGCTCATTCACCACATCCAGACACTCCAAAGTGGCACTGAGACTTTACGGGGAGAACAGGAAAATGCAGTGTAGGCTTGCTTCCCTAGATTTCTTCATTACTTTTCCTGTACAAAAGGAAATACAATTGCTGTACTTCTAGCAGTGACCACAAGGTCCTTTCTGTCCAAAATCTTGCCTTTTCCTCCCTTCCCATCTAGATCAGCCAAGACACTAGAGATGCTGCTTCTCCTTACACACCTGTCTTCTGTCACACAGAAAGGCAAAGAAACAGGATTCCCCTGCTCAGAGAATTCAGTGACAAGTTTTTCCAAGGATTCTGGTTTCAAAGGAAAGCATCCCAACAGCTCTGAGCCTTGTTTGCCACACGGAGACTAAGATGCAGCAAAATGGTAATGACTTGATTTGACTTCCAACAGATGCACAGCATCCAGCCATCGATACTATGTCAAGATGCAATTTGGATCTATGCAATCCTGTCCCATTTGAGGCTTTTTGATAAGCCTCAAACCAAGTAAAAAAAAAAAAGAAAGAAAGGCCTCAATATGTGCCACAGCCTCTCTTGTGGCAAGGCATCTCTCTGCCATTTTCAAGTCCTGAAGACTTTTGGCTTCATCCCCTTTTGCAATAGACAGCCCTTTTGCAGAGGTACCAACTAATGCTTTCTACTGCCTGTGCATCAGGGAAGTGGTTTTTTTTTTTTGTTTTGTTTTTTTTTTTTTTTTAAAGGATGTTTATAACTTTACATGATCTGGAGATGTAAAGGTTTTTGTCTGTGAGAAAGCCATATTGGCCAATGCACTGAGCACTCCAGTTCCAAAGGTTACTTTCAACAGTGCTTGATTGTGCAAAATCAGCAAGAAAAAACAGTTTACATCCATCTTAGTTTGTGGGAGACTTAACATGTTTAAGATCAGAAAGGCAACCACAGGCAGGTTCTGTACTGGCTCGTTAGTTCTGCTGCCAACTGTACGTATTTGGATCAGCCCATATAACCTTGCTGCTTCAGACACCTCTGATCTCACATAGTTTCTCCCAATGAATAGCAGCAGCAATAGCTGGACAGTCAATAACTCTGGGCAACATACCCTCAGTAGAGAGGCTGTTGCTGGTTATTTCTTCCTGTGAGTTACTAAATTCAACCTGAAGTTAATGCTGAGCAGTAGCTGCCAGTTTATTTGTGCAACCTCACAAATAAAAGCTACTTATGTAAGTCAAATGGGCTTACATTTTTCACCTTAGTCCTTGAACTTGGCAATCTCAAAGCCCGTTGCAAACATCACTTTAGAAGACTACTTGAGCTCCTCATTTTATAGGTGAAAGAACTAGGACAACTGCTAATCAGCTTCAGAGAAGTCCTGAACTGGTAACGATCTTCATTTCGCATCTGAGAGTTGAATCACAAGTATTCTTCCTTCATTTATATTGACCACGTACTGGAGACATTTCAAACCCCATGCTAGATTCCTCCTCACTTCAGTGCCACTACCACCAGCCAACTGCACTTCATTCACATGGGCTGAGGCCCAGAACGAACTACAAAATGAAGATGCAGGCAAATCACAAATGCTTTACTTAGCATATTGCTGCTCACTTGGCCTGCAGTTCACCTGGGCACCATGAGATTACTTCCCAGTGACTTTAACTGATACAAAGCAAGATCTAAATAATGGATGCTAATGCCAGCTATGATGATATTGGGAAGCACACGGATCCACGGAATTCAGCAGAACAGTAAAAAGGATCCCAGGGCAGAGCCTTCCCTTCACTTCTCTGGAGTCCCAATGATTTTTATTTTTATTTTTTTTTTAAAAAGTCATGATGCACATAGGGCAAAATAAAATAGACCAATATTGCCTATAGCTTCTACAGCATTGAACTGTGAGGGTTGCAGAATTAGGTGCAGTGATTTGGTTCCTCGGCGATTCCAAAACCCTCCCTGTTTATATTACATGAAGGAAAAAATGGATTCAAACCATAGGAATGTTAAAAAAAAAAAAAAGTCAGACTCACAGAGGCAATTCTGAGAGTCACATCTGCTTTCCAGCTCCAGAGCACTGGAATTAATCCAGAGGGAAGCAAATGGGGGGGGGGGGGGGGGGGGGGGAAGGAAAAAAAGAAAAAGAAAAAGGACAGGAAATGAGGATCAGCACATGGCCAGGAATTTGGGGAAATTACATATTTAAGGTGGAACAAGCTAATGTCTTTAAGGTGGATTCCATTTGCAAGCTGCTGGATTTGTTTTTATTTCTACATATTGACGTGTGTGTTCGGTCTCTGTTACCCAACCCAGCAGACAAGGCAGCAGGATTCAACTGCAGTCTCTTCCTGCTCCCTCTCCCCTCACACTCACTGCAGGAGGAGTGGCTTCTTTTAAGGCACTCAACAATCAGAAAAGCATATTTCTGCAGAAGAGGAATCCTTTTCTGAGAGGTACCTAACAGCATTAAGAGCAGTTTAAGTCTAATAAACAGCACAAGAAGTTGAAGATCAGCTACCCAGGCTGCAAAGGACCAGCTTGAAGGGATGGATCACTGCATAAACATTTCCAAAAGTGTCGCCCACGGAGAAAAACCCTCCTGTTTCTAGGAGCAGTTTAACCCTCCAGCAAGTCTGCAGCACAGCACAGCACTTTAGAGAGGATGATGGCTGACACCCAACACACTTGTCACACACATTTGGGGAGCACCTAACCCACCTTTCAACAAGAGTAGACGTTGCTCAGCTCAAAATGCCTCTTACAAAAAAGCCAAGGGCATGCTGCATTCCCAGCTATCATGGGGTGGCTGGGGCATCCACTGTCCTTCCAGCAGACCACCATGAAGAAGCCACTTAAGCCACCGCAGCAAGTGGCACTGCTCACCAGAATGCACTTCGACTATATAGAAAAATGTGTGGTTTGGGCTGGCTCAAAGGACTCCATGAGGAAAGGGTCAAAAAAAGAAAAAAAAGATACGGCAAAGGGGAACCTACAGTAGTAATAAGGTTGCATTTCAGAAGGAAAATACCAGTATTCTGATGCCTTGCTATGTTTCTCCCCTCAGAAAACCTATGTGCTCTTGATTCCTCTATCTGCAACTTTGGATTCCACTTCTGCGAATGATTAAAGGAGAAAAAAATGTGACCTGACCAAACCCAGCCATTTTTAAGTTCCTCCTATCTAGAATGCCTTCCTGGCTCCACCGCTATCTTTATTAGCCTATTCCCTCCATGGGGGCATTAGATAGAAGGAAAAAAAAATAATCAGTTTTCTAAGTAAGGAATATCAAGAAAAACAACAACATTGCTTCAGTCAGCATTTTCATAGTCCTCATTCATAGCTGGTAAGTCAAGCAGAACTCAAAAGCAAGTTATAGCTCGGGGAGGGAAAGGGGAAAAAAAATAATCACTATAATTACAGACTGCATGGAAAACAACAACTAGATGAGATGTTTTGTACTGCCCAAGAGATAAACCTCTGTTTTTAAGCTACCTGTAAAGAGAGTGGGATGTCACAGCACTGCCAGATTCACACATCAATACAAAACAAGGGGTAAAATCATGAAAGAGCAATAAAACTCAAGGGCATGAACCTAAATGGAGAAACCTCTCATTAAGTACTCATCCTGACACCTTATATCACTATCCAAGACATCTAGCCCACATTGTCTGCATAAGTATTTTAAAAAAATGGGATTTTTAAGTCACAAGTCTCCTCTATGACTGCTGTTTCAAATACATAACAAGGTTTGATACACAATTATAACTTCACCTGCCCGTGGAATCCAGTTCCTCTACACTAGGAATATCTAATGTGGACATGCATTAATCAGGCAAATTAGTTAAAACCATCAATAAGTTTGGAAAAGGGCTATAGCCAACAAACAGATCTCTTATATCCCTAGAAATAGCACTACCTGCCCCAAACAGCTCAAGAGATCACAATCGTCCTTTCAGCATTGCTATAAATAGATTTAAACGTGTTGCAGAATAACTATTACACTGGAAACACATTAAAATGACACACAACAGAAAGCCTTGTTAGGTCTCACAGATCTTAAATCAGATATGGGCTTTTAACTTGAAGGATGAAAAAAAAAAATCAAGTTCAGGAATTTCCCCTATGGAATGGTCCACAGCTTTTGCAGACACTGTAGTATTACTGTAATCACCATCGTATCGTATTAGTGTTTTCTTTACATTTCTTCAAGAGGCATTATGAAGAATTTGGGCTTCTTTGCCCAGCTACAGAATTATTTAAATGCTAACATTAAGTGAGTGATCAGAAAAGCTCATTGTCACAGGTTCTGCAGCAATCTGGCTGCACAGCTTCTTTACCTTATGTACCACCATCCTTCCAGGTTCTTTTGGATGACCTCCACGGTGACCCCTTTTTCAAACCCAATCTCATCCTTCCCCTGGCTGGCGTACGGCTGGATAGTGACATATTTCTCTTCTAGTGAAGGGAGAAAAGGCAACATCAGTTAGGATCAGAATTAGTCCAGCTGTTTTTCTGTTCTGCTTCCTTTTAAACTGTTATGCAGTGATTACGTGGAGCCATTACAAAAGGCGGAGCCCTGCTCAGGGGCCCACTGATTATTTATGCTGACGACATGATAGATAATCAGCCCCTTGCCACTACCCTGCTGCTGATAATCACAAAGTGTTTCCATGCCAATAATGACACAAAGTCCCCAGAGAGCTTCCCCCCTTCTTCCCGCCCCCCTCCAAGTTCCTCGAGCGGGTAAGGGAGAAGATTTGAAGCTGGACTTAACTCCCATACTGTAACTTGACAGAATCAACCCGGCTGCCAAATCAGCCAAGCGTCACCACGGGAGCTCCAGCCAGTTGGCTCTTTTGAACACGCACATGGCTGTACGAAGCATTGTGTTACTGAAACCCGAGCCCTGCATCCCTGAGAGGGACCGATCCTCCCCAACTCAGAGGGGCTTGACCCATCACGCTGCTCTCCTTGCACCTCTCGAACAGTGTGGGTCTACAGCAACAAGCTTGAAACAGCAACAAAAGAATGTAAGAGTTTTGCATTTGACAGGAGACCATACGGCATCTTGCATTCATGGGTTTTGAAGTGTTTTGCAAACGTACTTTTGCTAGACCTCACTCCAGAGTAATACACGGGTGGCAGTGGTAAAGGAGGGCCAGAACTAAGACACGTACTTCAAAAGCAAAGGCTAGATTTCAAGTATGGTGTTTGAGCCAAAAACTTAGCATCCCCGTTCATCTCCAGCAGCTATCCCCTTCCCAGCTGCGCAGAGGTGAACAGACGTTGTGAGCAAGCCCATGAGCAGAGTAGAACAAAACAGACACTTTCACAGCATCTTCCTTCACCCACCAGGAGTCATTTACTGCAGCGCTTCCATCATGCTCAAGGTCAACCTTTTCCTCTGTTAGCTTAAAAAAATTACAACTGGCACTGAAGACATGAACTACCAAGCCTTGCTCTGCAGCAGCAGACACAGAAAGCGTTACCAAACCCCTCTCCTGAACCCAAGCTACAGTGCATGTAACAGCATGAGTTTCTGTAGCTGGATCAAAGACAGGGCAGGCAAGCAATAAAGCGCACCCCAACTGGCCTTCCTCGCACTTTCTACTGGCAGTTGCAACAAGGCACGGCCAGGAACAAATACAGGGTTGTCAGTGCACAGGAACAGGCAGGAAATTAAGTGAATCCAGAGCTCCTGATCACTGCAAAACAGAGGAGCTACGGAAAGGTTGCAGCAGCTTGAGGCAAACACTCTTTTGGAGAGAGTGAAGCAGACCCAGCCATCTGTTTGGTTTTGTGGCTCCGCTGTATTTTGTTGCTGGGCGAAGCATGGAAACTTTAAAGAAAAGAAAAAAACACCTTACTAAGACACAGTAAGAAACAGTGCCTCAGAAAGGGGAAAAAATGTTGGCAGAGCATCTGATGGCAGAAAATTCAGCAAAGCTACATCTCTGAAGTCAACTTTCCTCTAAGGGTCGCATTTGGATCCTTCTAATTCTGACGGGGTAAAACCTGTCAAAACCTTTGCCTCCAAGAGGAAAATTCTCTCTCCTGCTCTCCCCTAAGAAGGCTGCTTCAGCTGTTTTATCACTGCTAAGGAATTCCAGCTAGTTTGTAATTAGCACTGTCAGGATACAACACCTTCCCCACAAGATGGGGCGTGATGAATGAAACCCAGCTAATGAAACTCAGCTTCAAAGTCACAGGACAGTTTTCCTAGCTGGGCTTCTGCTCTGCGTGGCAAAGGCAGACTCATTTCTCCTCTATTCCAAGTGAGTGTTGCTGAAGGAATTACGTGCCCAGTTTCCACTGCATGCAAAGCCCTAAACACTAAATTGAACTGCAGAAGATCCCGGGGCAGCTACAGCTTGTCCCTGAGAGGAGAGGGCCAAAGGAAAGTTCAGGTATGCAGAACTGCAGCACTGTACAGACACACATTGCTTCAGACACTTCCAGGGATCTCTAGGACAGTAATAAAGAGCTAAGCCATGTGTTTGCTAAGCATTGGAAGAAGGCCCTGCTTTGTCTCTCCCCCCTACCACAGCTGCTTTATAATCCAGGCTATCAGTATTCACCCTTGCCACTACAGCTACAACAGAAGTTTCTCTCTTTATCCTATTTTTCCTCCCCATAAACAGCAGTCCCTGCTGCAGCTAAAGGCAGCTATTCAGCTCCTCTTGCTGGGCAGAGAGGTCTCACTCTTCAGGGGAGTGACCTCCCTCCTTCTGCAGAGGACAGGGTAGGAGGCCATGAGTGTGGTGCTCCCTCCTGGATTTCAATACAGCTTTCCAAACTCCTGCTCCAGCAGGACTTCTCCTGTGTGAGCAACTGAGAGAGTGGTCACCCATCAAATGCAAGAGTGTTTCTGAGTCTGATCATTCATGGGAAATCAAAGTTTGGGGTGAGGGTCCTTTGAAAACTAGGATGCAATCATCTTCCAAACAGTAGATCCATTCCTTCCACACACAGACCTACTCTCTCCATTCCAAATATAGATGAGTGGCTTCTCAAGGGAAAGGGACAACAGATCCATGCAAGCGACTACAATAGCTAGCAACTTCTGCAAACTTCTGGACCTACAGCTATGCATGTGGGCACACATCACCTGTTCATTACTGCCTTCCTCCCAGCCACCAACTCCCAGACTTCCCTTCCAGTTAGTTTCAAGGTAAGGCAGAATAGAAGAGTGGAGGTATTCTCCAACTCCACTCATTCTGGCTGAAACAGGCCAGAAAGGACTGATCATGCTGTTGAGGTGATGCGTTGAAAAAGCAGCTGCCAGCTGCATGGAAAAGCCACATCTTCGGCTGTGAGAGCTTCAGTCTCTTTGCTGAGCTTGTCACCGTTGCTCAGGTTTACTGAGGAGAGAGACTGCTCTTGAGCAGCACTCTGCCCCCCGTATTGAGATGCTGCTTTGCGTGTTGCTGCTCTCATCTTGCTGCCTTACACACACCACACTCAGAATGACCAGAGACACTGGACCAGCTCTAGAAACTGAAACGCTGAGTTGCTAAGGAGGATGGAGCCCTGCCCATGTACTGTGACTCTGGGATGCACAGGTAAGACTGGTGGGCTTTTCTGAGCAGATGCTGGCTTAGCCTGTCCATAAGCACCTCTGCCGCTTAGACCTTCAGTCTTGTGGCTTCCAAGTCAAGATTAACGCTCTTTGAGTGAGAGCCTTCAGGTGATTCTTCCCTACACAGTGGGAGAGGAAAAAGAAACTGAACGGAAGTAGGAAGGGAAGAGAGAAAAAAAAAAAAGTTCTTCCATGAAGCAAGGCAACCAAAATAGTGTCAAAATTAACTTAGAAAAGAGGGTCCTACAACATTTTTCTTTAGCAGTTCTATTTTTAAGCCTACAGATCAAAACCAGGAAGCCACCATTACAATTTCCCCTTGCAAAGTGCTTTCACAGCAAAAAATTACAGCCATTTCCAAGATTACACACGTTTGGTTTCTTTCAGTGGTGCAGGGGATACCACAAACATACATGAGGTTTGTAACTTAAACAGTATTCTGGAGATATGAGCCCCCTTGCAGCCAAAGTGTAATTCTGTTTTGCTTCTCAAAGACGATGTCTAGCCAGTGGACGTTTTGTATCAAGCGAGATTTGCTGAAGGGAGCAGAGGAGCTTTCAGTGGATGTGTCACTTAAAAGGACTGATTGATGTCACATTCAACATATCAGATTACTATTCAAAAGTCTTTAAGGCAAGGTATTTGACATATCGTGAATGATACATAAAGTTACTGGAAAGACAGCACAGATGAGCTGTTTTATGAGAGAATCATCAGAGCACCAGCCAGTAGAAAGGCACTGCTCTGAGCTACACTGACAAACCTGAACTACC
The DNA here is from genome assembly GCF_028500815.1 of Rissa tridactyla. Taxonomy (NCBI): domain Eukaryota; kingdom Metazoa; phylum Chordata; class Aves; order Charadriiformes; family Laridae; genus Rissa; species Rissa tridactyla. The sequence goes on from NC_071471.1 coordinate 59,473,214, forward strand.
ATGGTGGTTTCATTCAGATACTATGACAGGCGATGGTGTAAAACACAAGTCAGTAAACCATGGCAGACCTATATGAAAGTTGCATGCCCAGATCTACAGAGAATATAGAAGTGTTTAATTTTGATTCATTACGTTTTGACTTAACAATTACCAGCAAAAAAATGCAAACAAAAGTATAATTTCTATTCCCCAGCTGCAGCTTCCATTACATCAACTTCACCATTGAGGTCAAGTGGGCAGAATAAACTTTACTACGTGCTACAAAGCACACACATCAGCTAAAAGGCTACACTTTGGAAATAATGGGATGAAAGTCCTACTCCCCTTCCAAATCCGCTGAAAACAACACAGAGGCACCTCTGTCCTTAATGCGTGACACCCAGAGGTCTCTTAATAGCTCATTTAGCCAACTTCACTTGTACTTCTTTACTTCTAATTTGCAGGTCAAAGATACCTTCGCCAGCTGAACTGAAAGAAGTACCTCTAGTGGAAATTTAGCTGCACTAGTAAATCTGAACAAGGCATGCATGAAGAAGCAAAGCCTGTTTGGCAAAGAGCTGTGATACAAGTCTGTCACATCATGCATTATCCAACTGCAACCCACTTAGCTTGGAAGGAAAGGATTAGTACATATCATTCTCCCTGCTCCCTGGACACAGACACTATTTAAGACATGCACAACAAGAATTTCTGCAGTGTTTGGACTACCCCACTTATACCACCCACTTGTAGCTGGGTGGTATACCACCAGCCCTCCCAGACATGCCAGCAGCCCAGCACTCAGTCCACTAGTTATTCTAAAACCTCACTTCTCTATCAGTCTTTCTCCTCCTTCCATTTCTTCTCCCGCAAAGAAGGGAAGACTTTTCTCTAACTGTGGATCTATCTAAAGTCTCTTGTAAAAAGACAGTAGAGACTTGGGGTCAAAATACAGAGACAGATCCTGGAGGATCACTGGGAAAAGAGTGTGGACAGCAGAGGACAGTTCCCATGTCTTTGTAACAGCCCACAATACTAGAGAGGGCTTTTTTCAAGCAACCGAGATTTGCCCCCTACATGCACAGCAGAGGTTGCTGCAGTCCATCTCAGAGATATGTATGTGTACAGGACAAAGCATTTGAGCTATACGGTGTCCTGCGCTGCACTGCACCTATGCGGTTTACACAGATGTATGCAGCCATGCTATTTTCAGCAGACCTGGTACAAGGAAGCCAGTGGTATTTGAGAGTTATGGGTCACTTCTCCACAAGCCACAGACATCTAATGCCCTTCCATGGCTGTTAGGAGAGAAAAAAGTGCCCAACCATACACACAACCATTTTGCATCCCTTCCAGCAATGTAAGAGTGCTCTGCCAAGCTAAGCTCTTCCTATACACAAATAGCAATAGCTTTAAACCTAAAAAGCTTCTTTAAAAACAAAGTTTATGAATGCATGCCTAGTGCTGCAGCAGCTGAGACCATTCTCTTCTACTTCCTTCTTCCTGCCTCGCACCCACCACCTCTCCTTGCACAGTTCAGGACTCTGCTGTGAGATGGACTTGAAGCCAACCAGACCAAGGAAAAGTGAGTATGACCCTAAGCCCAGTTTGGTTCATTGCAGATCTGCATGAGCATAAAGGACAGGGGAAGATGCTGGGGAAAGTGAGACTGGTTCTTTTAGTGGTGGCACCACAAACTCTATGTAAAACTTTTCTCTGTACTAAGCCAGGCCAGTTTCAATGCAGCTTCACTTAATTTTGAGGAAAGAGGCCAACTACTGAGACTGCTGGAAGTCGAGTCAAGGTAACATAAATGAAACGATCTAAAACCAGGGTAGGATTATTTAAGAGTACCCACACGTCTCTCACCTACTTCAGGATGCAACTTAATAAAGTGCAACTTTTTTGCATAAGTAGGATTTATAATGCAGTTCTTAAACCATCATATGATTTACAGCAGAGCACGATGACCTGTAGGCACCTTGGCAATGCTCATTAAGTAGTAAGAGGTCACCTGTGCAGCCATAGTGTAGTGGGGATTGAAATATTTCTTCCATCTCACCCAGCCTGTTCAATGGCTATGATTACAACATACTGGCTGCAGAAAAAGCAGGGATGCTACATTTAGCTTGTTAAAGTTTAGGAGAACTTAATGCCAATGCCATTTATTTTTGCGTAATAGCAGACCATGACGAGACTGCTTTGTGTTTTTTCCTTTTGAGTAGGATTATAGCTTGTAATTAACAATCCAGCAGATGTGTCCATCCCATCACGCTCCGTTTAATCAGCATATACCCAAATAGGTTTTCTTTTGTTTTACCTGCTATATTTCTGCCTACTAGTAAAATGGGAATCTCAAAGAATTTTTAGGCATTGGGCATTTCCATATCAGATGACCTGCTAAGCCACCTCTTCCACAGGAAAAACCTCAGAACAGCTAAGACAAAGCTCCATCCTTTCCTGAAGACCCCACACTTAATGGTCTGACAGTGCAAGACACTGAAATTGACAGCTTGTGAGGCTCCTCCAATCCCATATGTCAAACCAGAATCACAGATTTTACACGTGCGCTCGTGCACACACATACTACACATTAAAGTTATGAGGTGTCTTGAAAAGGCAACTTGGTCCCTCCTCTGGCTGTCTGGATTTATACTTACTCACAGGTCAAGGAAAGCAGACCTACGGTTTTACTGCTCAAGTTGTAACACAGAGCTTCAGTAGTGCTTTCCAAATCTTCCTTATTCAATTTTCCCTGATTCCTTTGGCACTGGTTATTTCAGATTCCTCCTAGTCTATCACCACGGTAACAGTTCCTTTCCCCAACATCTTCAAAAACCTCTATCAGTGCCGCTCCTCACCGCTAGAGCCCTGATCTGGCCCTTCGACCTCTTTTGCACAGCCACCTCCTGCCTCCTTTGCTCCCTTCTCAGCCTCTCGGCACACTGCTCTTGCCTAAGGCTCTTGGCACGGCAGCACGCTGGTACTTCAGCCAGACTCCTACCCACTACACACCCAATTCAGTTGTCCTGTCTTGAATTTTCAAGCCTGTGTGCTGTGCCATGCTTTAATATCCTAATACACACTCTCATATGTCTTGCTCCCTTTAGATTTCCCACTCCTCCAAATCCTTTCCTCTTTTCCTACTCAGCCCCATGCCTTTCTTTCTCTTGCCTCATCAACCTGATTAGGCTGCCTCCTCCGTGGTATCAAATAACCCGAAACTCTCAAATCCTTACTAAAATAAGCCTTACCTACTCTGACTTCCTGCCTTGCCAAACGAGCTTAGTTTTAGTCTTTCTCTAAAAGCTTTTAAAAATACCAAATAAATATCACTTTCCACTGTGAAAAACCTTTTGGCTGTAATAAGATGCATGCCAAATTGCCACTTGCCCAGGCTCCTTTGATGCATGGATCTCATTTTCTTTGTTTAGGCTGTAAACTATTTAGGACAGGAACCTTGCCTTTAAGCAGCTAAAATACCATGCACGTTTCCAGCCCTGCATAATAAGTCTCATCTCTCCCAGGCAAATGGCCAGAGCTCATACGTTTCTGCTTCCAAGTTCTAAGCACCCCGTTTCGCATACCTCTCCTTCACCTATATTTTACAAGTTCGCTCTTTTCTGCCTCCATAAATAAGCGTGGAAGTTATCTGCAGCACTTCAGGAGCCAACCAAGTAAGGGAGTAATTTCCTTTGCTCAGCTGGTGTTTGTACATGCCCCCAACTTTCTGTGACCCCATCCTTATTTGAAATGTCAGTATGGGTAGAGATAGGGGGGAACTGGGCTAGAAATTAGCCAATTAATGATTTCTCAGCAAAAATGCAACAGCCCCAACCCTACATCTTCCAAACCACATAAGAATTTTCTTTCAAAATACTTTCCCCTCAGTCAGCAATCTGTGCTCGCCCTCCCCCACTCCTCCACTCCACCCCCCCTTTGTCAGACCTGCTTCTGGAAAAAGTCTCGCTGTTCCAGAAAGCGATGCATTAATTCAACATGGACTTTGTTTTACTTGTCTAAATATTCAGCAGAGAAAATAACTGCCCACAGTTATCAAATGTGTTCATCTGCAGACAGGAGCTCTTCAGGCTTTGTCCTCTCCTCCTCCGCGCCCCCCCCCGTTTTTTTTAACAACAGAAAACCTCATGCCAACAGATAGAAAAGAACAATAATGACATTTCTTCTAAACAGTTCTGTATTGCACATGCTCTTTCTTCAACCAGCAAGGGGCAATAAACATTTACTACTTTCCTTAGAGCACTGGGTGTGGGGGGGGGGAGAGAGAGAGAGAGAGAAGAAAGAACAGACTAAGTCTGAAGCTGCTCTATGCTGGTTTGATTTAGCACAGCAAAGCAGCCTTGTGCTGTGAGTGACAAACATTTCAACAGCATCAAGGACAAGCAGAGGAAAAAGAGTGAAAACAAAGAGAGAAGTCCTGTGGGTAATGAAGGGGCTGCAGAAGAGGGCAAAGCGGCTCTGGTGGGACGCTGGAAAGGGTAAGAATGCATGAGCACACCAGTCAGGCTGATTGAGGGCTCTTTCCGCAGCTAGAAAACTGACTGCGGAGTAACCCACCCAGGCTAGGAGATGGGGTTCAAGTACCAAGACCAACTCAAGATGAGGTTCAAGTACAGGGACCACTGGGTTACATGGCTGCCTTCACTCCATGCCCCATCCACCTCTCCCCATCAAACTCCCTCTCTCCCTAAGTTAGGCAAGCAATAGGAAGACTTGTAGTTTCCAAGTTTTAACTTTAACTCTTTCATTGAATAGCTTATTTTTTCTGCTAGTAGCTACTCTTAAATAATAGGCTCATTTCGCAGAAATTCAGCCCATATGTCACTATATATTGATATGAATAACTTTAAAGTGCTTTCCTGCATTGTAACAGCTTCAGTTGAAAGTGTTGGGCACAAAACCAAAGCAGCAATAACTTATGTCAAATACCTGGCATATAAACCAGGCATGTAAACCCCTAGTTTTCCCAATCAAACTGTAATAGCACAAATGACTTCTCATGAAATTGGCCTGTAAACAATCCTAAGTCCTCTTCCAGGGGAAGTTCCAAATAAATGCATGTGTAGAATTAGCATTTTACCCGGTACAAGAGAACATGAACTCTGCAGCTTGCAGGTCTAACAAGCGTCAGGACTGAGGAAAACTACAAACACTCAGGCTTCTCCTCAAATCCGTATTTGTATTACTGGAGTTTTGTAAAGCAAAGACAAAAGTTTAGAAAATGTACCACATTTAAAAACATTTAACATTCTAAAAAAACAAGCCCTGCAGCTAGGTAAGAAACATAAACCAACGTAATCTCTTAGATCTGGGCACACCATGGACCATTTTAAAGAGAAAAGTTCAGCAACAAATGTCATCTGTTTCTCTTTGTAAAAACAGACGACAGCTGTTCTCTTTGCAGATTTATTTTTTTTTTTTAGCTTTAAAAAAAAAGGAACACTACCATGATATTCAATAATTTGTCTTTCATGTTTCTTATTCACAGACCCAGTAACGTTGCTCCCAAATATCTGAAGTTCAGGGATGCTTAGCCTCTTCAAATGGCTTTGGAAGGGGTAGAAATAAATAAGCCACATGCTATCCCTGATAAGTATTCCCCATAAGGCAGTCTGTAACAGGGAAGCAAACACCGTTCCCTTCTGCACTCAGGCTTTTCCAGTGTTTTTAATATCTAAATCACTTAGAAAATCCTGGCCTTCAAAAACAATGCTTACTTCCTTCAGTTCTGGCTTTTAAGTGGTTCTTTCATAGACCTAGTCAGTAAAAAGGCTTATTAGGGGCACCCAAGCACAAATATAAAGGGAAGCATCCTTTACAGCTTGCTTTTAAACTCCAGTGAACTCTCGGAGCTAACCCTTCCAACAGCAGGGACTATCTGAAGCAGAATATCACTGGGTGGGAAGAATTTCAGCCAAAATGTTTAATTGAATTTATTTCCAAGAAAGAAGCCAAGTGGGGGAAGGGAAGCTGTTTTGCCTGCATTGAACAATTCTGGCAATCTCCTGTTTGAGCAGCTCTAGCTCTGCGCTTTGGAGCCGGGACTTGAAGGTTGGCAGGGGGGTGCGTGTGCACACTTCATGCATTCTGTCATTTCTGTGCAAACCCACCCAAATTTGGCATTGTTAGAAGACTTTTGGGCTGGGATGGGAGGGAAAGAAGGGAGAAAGAATCTCTCCTGACCTCACATAAACTGTGATCTGTTAGAGAGCAGCGGTCTGGACACCCAGAGAGACTCATACTTTCAACAGCTACAGTTTGGAGGGGTAGATGTCTGTACAGGCTGCAGCTATGCCAGATGATGAAGCCATTGTCTCCAACCTGTCCCCCAAGTACTCAAATCACTTTCTTTACTTCCAATCAACCTGCTCCTGTAAAAGCTCCCTAACCTACTATGTCAGATGACATTAAACAGCTTATTTTTCGTCAGCCTGGCTAGCAGTTGCTGAAATGCGTTAGAGAGAGCTTATAGAAGCAGCTCAGCCATGGAGGGTGCCACAAACCTTGAGATGCTGCAGTTTGTGCCAAGTTCAAGTGCCGAGATTTAGTTTGAGATAAAGCACATTCTCCAACACACTCAAATTAGGCCTACTGCTTGGGCCTAATAGGGAAGAAACTGTTATGTAGGAAGAAAAAGGCAGCAATAGAACAGACTAGGGGAGTCTGTGGTGGGGAAAACTGCCAGGGAAGACACTGGTCAGGGGGCAGGACTGGAGAAGATGCACACAGATGGTGGGTGTAACAGTGCAAGAGGAAAAACCTGGGAATGCAACTTGGGTCCTTGAGTCTTACCAGTCAACTATGCTGAGACTGATCATGCAGTTTTAATATTTTATGGAGCTTTGTTTGCAATGTTGTATGAATATGAAAGGATATATTTGTTTAAACTAGTAAACAAATTGTTTAGAAAACTGATTCCCAGAAATTCTCCCAGTTAAGTTGCCAGGAAGTATCTGGCAGACTTTGACAATGCAAAATAAGTAGCTCCCAAACTCTTGGGGTACAGAAATAAGCAGAAGTTCTTTTTCACAAGCCAGCATGTGTGCTTGTGGGATTCTTTTTGGTGCCTTCAGGGTGTATTTGGTGGCTGAGAAGCAAGACATTGTCTTCTGAGGGTAGTTCCAGTTGCTGCAGAGTCAAGCCACAGTAGGAAGAACACCCCTCTTATTTTTGGTTTCCTCAAGAATACTTTGAGGCAAAGGTAAAAGGGCCACTGAAAAGTTGTATGTGCTTGACACACACACGAGTCTGCATGTAGAACCGCCACCAATCCAGGAGAAGGTAGAATTGCTACTGTAAAAATACATTCTCTCCTTAGTAACAAAAGGCACTTTTTCCTCATCGGGGAATCTTCTCCTGTGCTTACATTTGGTTCCATCCCCTCAGTAAAGTTGTCTCAAAGTTAACAGAGGTGCAAGTGATGCTTCCCCCCACCTCCTTCCTTCTTAAAGTGCAACAAATACCACATCTGGACAATCTTGCAAGAAGGGCAGAAAGGGATAGAAAGGGATACCTTTACTGTGGGAAAGATCATTCACATGCACTGCAGAAATGCTTGGTTTGGAAGATTCCTCAGATTTTACCCAATTGCAGCTTCAGAACCCAAGCTGTTCCCCCCACCCTGCCATGCTGTCAGACCAGAAAAGCTAAAAAAACCCCAAAATAAAAATGTTGCTACTGGTGGTATTTTTAAACACCTAGGACTGACATCAAAAGCTCCCCAAAAGTTCTGAAGAAATGTCTTTAGTACCAAGCACTGCTTGTAAGGAAGAGAGAGGACTGAAACTGGAAGGATTCTCATCTTTCCACACCAAGCACTTTTCCAGTGCGCACATCTCTGACCATGGCTTTTTGGCATTCATCTCATTTTAATAGCCCTGAAAGTATCACTTATCCTTACTGAGGTAGGAAAGACTGAGTATGAATATGCCCAAAGTCAAAACACAACAGATGTGAGCCTCCCCAAGCAGCACGAGGAGTCAGACTGCAGAGTTACCCTTGGTTATTAGCCTCCAGCTCTTGGGGTGCCTAGCCCTGCCTCCAAGACACCCTTAAGCTGTCAAGTACAAAATCCACATCTGAACTCTGGAACTGTGGCCTCTCTCTACCAGAGTGACAAAGATGCAGACCCCAGCACACCACAGCTGAAGCTGTAGCATGGCTTTTGGTGCACCCTTAGGGGCTGGTGCCATAGGAAGCTATTGATTCACCTCGACTCTGCTGCCTGTTGACTATCCCGCCTAGTGTCCATCGCCGGTCCAGGCGTCTCAGGTGAGCCTTGCGTCGCTTAGAAACTAGTTTGGAACATGGATGGAAACAAAAAAAAACAAAAAAAAAGAAAAAATGATGGAAGGGTGAGGAATAAAAACAAAACAAAACATGGCATTTACAAGCACTGGTCTTGTTAGCAGGAAGGGGCTAGGTGAGATGCAGATATTTTGTGTTAGTTTATACAGTACAGTGGAACAAGTTAGCTTCCTGAGCCTGAGCAACATGACCCAACTAGAACTGTCACAAATTGCCACCATTGCTATTGGCTTTCCTTAAAAAACCAAACAAAAACACACACACACACCCCAAAACAAGTTGTACAACTGAAGACAACTTGTCCAAGGCGGCTGCAGTGGCAGGACAGACCAACATCATTGTTGTTGCATCTCCTAGTTAATCTGCATTATCTTTGAAGAATTCAGTCTACTGCATGTGATGTCAAACCCAACAGGGCACTAACCCTCTCTAAGCAAAGTTATCACACTATAAACAAAATCCAGAGAAAAAAAAAAAAGAGGCAGCTTCTCTTATGTGAGTTCACTTGTAACAGCAGCACTCAGGAACAGAGACCAAGTGAAAAAGTGTCCGATGTCCCCTTGCTTCAAACATGTGACTCACAATCACTGACACAGATAATTCTCATGAACCAAACTTCTAGTATACTGATTAAAAATATAAGGAAAAACTTAACCTTGCAATTATTGAACAGGCTCAAGAAGCTAACATGCCAGAACTGAGAATTAGTTACACACTGAAACAATAATTTATGCTTAAAATATAAACAAAGACAAGACACCTATGGAAATGGCATTGTGAGAGCAGCTGTGCACAAAGGAGACCATTTGTTTTCTGAACAGCATATGCAGAACTGTACTCAGTTCCTTCTTCCGCTTGTGAAGGTGTGAACGACACAGGAAACACTGACCAGCACAGAAACACAGACAAACAATTCCCTTTTTCCATTCAAGGGCTTCCACGCTAGTTTGGCAACTACTGCAAGGGTGCTTGGTGCTGCCACAAAGCAATGCAAAATATTATACTTCGGCTATCGCTAGTGTGCAAACACAACTGTTTTGCTAGTGATGCTAGGAAGGCGTTCATGAACTCCAATATCACACCATTAATAGTCACTCACTTCTGCTTACGTGCACTCATTTTGGGAAATATACCCTTACACTCATGAGAGCAGACACAACTGTCTTCTAGAACTATGTTCTGTAGACAATCAAGCACAAGAAAATTATTCGATTGGGCAATGATTAGCTGAACAAGTAAAAAAATCAATAAAGTTGCATTTGCCCTTTATATCTGCCAGGGGCTTAGACCAGACTTTTGCATCCAGCTCCCTCTCCTCCATTTCTCCTGTGCTGTAAGGTCTAAACCTTCCCTAGTCACCCTAAGGGGTGGTGTGGTGAGTAGCGTTGAACAGACACACTGTCTAGTTTGTGGTACTCTGTACTTCCCCTTTGGTCCCATGTGGGTCAAAGAAGCACCATAAATTTTCAGAGGAGCTGGATTTCAAATTTATAGATCACTCTGTTTTTGGCTAATGAAATCAGTGATCCTTTTGGAAGCCCATGGTGGCACAGAAGATGAGCTCTCTTCACTCCTTACTGGCAGTGCTTTTCTTACAAATTGGTTTAACCTGGTGGCTTTCTCCAAATCAACAGGACATTTAGACTGACAGTTATACATACGCTACACAAGAGGCAAAACAGGACACCTCACTAGACATACAGATTATAGCAGAGAGAAACTAAAGCTACATTCACAGTAAGGCTGCCTGCATTGGGACATTTCTATGCAAGAAGGGAGGAAATGAAAGATGTTGAACTTAAGGGCTTGTAGGAAGGAGTGGTGTGGAAGGGGTAGAAATTTGCTTCTGGTATCACCACAGAGCAGGCATCCACAGGTCCTTGCTCACACTGGGATTTTGGAGGATTCAGCCATCCAGGAGCACCCCTTGAACACAGTGGGTCACAGAGATACACTGTGCCCTCCTCACAACATATGACTATCCCCAGTAATAGCCCTTTTCTATCACAATGATGCTTTTGTACAAGTCAGGCTTTTTCCTCCTCAATAATACTGAATTTTGCCATTCAATCCCAGGCTGGGATTTGGTTGGTCATGCCACAGTTAGTCACCAGAAAAGACATTTATCAACAAGCGTCTAAACCTTTCCAGAGACCATTCTAAGATGTTTACTTTAACAGCTCCTGTGGCTGCAAATGTTTCTTTAGATTGCTTTCTGAATGTTCTCCAAGCCTTGTAAGATGTGTTGGTCTAAACACAGGCCCAGGTAGCAGCTGACTGTGTACCCTTATCCTGACAAAAGATGTTGTGCAGGCTCAGATGTCGGGAGGAAACACTTTTGCCTTTCTCATGCAACAGACTATTTAAATAGAGACACATGGAAATATTACTGCTATGCAGAGGCAGCATTATTTGTAAGTTGTATTCAGCACCTCCTTATCTTTACAAGGGCCCGCCACAGCAGAGCAGGCCTCTGGGTCTACCTGTCTTGGGGACTTTTTCCAAGCCCACTGCAAATGGAGAGGGCCAAGAGGCTGATACAGAAAGCTCCCTACCGTAGTGTTTCTACCCTTTCAAAGTAGGCAGAGCACAGATTGCCCAGTTGCAGGAAGTCAACATCTGCAGGAGTCACTCTGAAACTTGTATCAACTCTAAATCCGGGGGCTAGGGCACTTAATCCCCTTAAAGTGCCTTCCTCCTCAGTTATATTGGAGTCCCTTTCTCTTTCTTACTGAGACAAAAGTCGGCAAGTTTCTATGTAAGTATGTTCACTTTTATACACTTTTCTTTAAGAGGTGAATCTGAGTTGTTCTTTCTTCTCTTATGGAATAACCATTAGGAGGAGAATTGCCCAAGTAAAGAAGAACAGGAGGAGGGTAAAAACTAAAGAATAAAAGAAGTCTCAGCTTATGTGGCTAATAGCATAAAACAAATTTACTCAAAAGTAAGTGAAAGCTGGAGCACATCAAAGCAGCTGTGGAGGTAATGCAATTAGATTTGTCACTGAGATGGAACTGAACAGAAAGGGGAGAACAGTCTCAGGTTTCAGCGTATCTGGAATTGGAGCAAGGCAGGGAGCATGACTGCTGACCATAGCTGAGGAGAGCAGCTTAATGGATTAAAGGGGACCGAGAGGAAAAAGATAAGGGACATTTGATGGATTTTCCATTACCCAAGAAACACTGCTGCGTGGCAACAGCCCTGTGCAGAGTGCACTCCAGAGGGCAACATGAAAGTCGGAGGAGAGCTTGAAATGAAAGCAGTTTAAGCAATAAGGCTGTCAAGGATTCACCATATTTAAGAGTCAGGAAAAGGGAGGAAGCTATAGACCAACAGACAAGGCATTCTTCAACTCTTTCAGAAAAAAAAAGCAGTTAAGTTTTTGTTCTTTACTAATAGGAAAGCTTTACTAACTGCTTTTGCATCCGCTAAGATGTTGCATCATACCAGACTGGTTCCTGGTCTACCAGTCTACAGGCAGTCTGTCTCTAAACCCTAAGTGACCCAGGATATGGGTAGCTCTGAGCAGGGAAAAATGAATTACAGAGCCAAAGATTTCAATAAGCCACAGACGCCATCCTTGGGGCCCAGCACAAAGTTATGTTTTGCCTGTGTGCTATCTTAATGGGCAGATGGTCACCCCAACACATCTAAGCCTCCTGGCTGTGCTATGGAATGGTCAGCTGAGTTTCCACATACGTTTTACATAAGTGTCATGTCAAGAGCGCCTAGAAATTTAGCAAGAGATTCATTAGAATGGAGCAAATCATAATAAAAGTGTCCTTTGTACACAGTTGCTACATGAGAAGTCCATTAAGATGTGGTTAGTCTTTCATAATGGAACAGAGGAACATGTGAGGTTGTACTATTCCATTTCTGGAACCTGAATTAAGCATCTTCAGCCAAAAACCAGCACAGCTAAATACATATACATGACAAATGGCATCTCAATTTTAATAGAATGAGGCCACACCAAATAAAATTACCTTTCCACACAATCACAGACCACAGCAAACAGCAGTGAAACTAGTTTCAAGGATTAATTAAAAAAAAAAAAATTGTAATGAGAAGCAAATTGTAATGAGAAGCAACCATTAAAGTTAAATCTCACTCCTTTTAATGGCCTGTTGCTCCAACAAGCATCATCTTCTAATTAAAAGCTCTCACTTGTATAATTTCTGCAAACAAGCCATGCAAGTTCTCTCCTTCTGTGGACACGAGAACCAAGACTTCTACCAGAACATACTACTTGGACTTGCACGTAAGTTGTTTGTATGCTTTTTAAGGGTATTAAAGTGAGCATCATTTCGGCTTTTGAACCTTTTGTCACACTGAACAGCCCAATCTGGTTACAAAAGGATTACAGGCATGGTACTTCGATTTCTTCACTGACACAAGATGGGAGAAGAGGTTACCGCACTGGATTAACAGCCACAAGTGGCGGCAAGAGTTTTCAAAGTTTTCCTAGAGGGCGAAAAAAAGCATAAAGCAAGTGAAAACCAGTTTCTTCTTGATAACAAAAAGCTTTCCATACCTTCCCCAAGTTTGGATGTGTTGATGTCAGAGTCATCTCTGGTTCCATTTTGGGATTCCAGGTATGTAGCAGGGACCCAGCCCTGCTCCTCTGCTGTGCTTACAAACCACCAACCTACAAAAAGAAGTAAAAGAATTTGCTCAATCAACATTAAGAGGAACAAGAACAGCAGGATGCTACTGAAAGGCAACACAGAGTCAGCAGCTTCATTGCAGGTTTGAGTTATTCTGCAGCCTCCTCCTCGAAGAAGGGATTTATTCCTATCATACCATTTTTATCAGATACTCTCACAGTGGTAAACAAGCGTGCCAGCAGCCCTTACATAAAAAAAGGTTGCAATGGAGGAAATATCAGCTTATTTTAAGAAATTTGAAGTCTCTCTGTGACAACTCTGATCTGAGTTCTTGTGTCTTATAACATGTACATCTACAGTATCAAAACACTTTGTATGTGTATATATGTGTATGTGAAGGTATGGGAATAGCACAAACATTGGACAAATCCTAGTATGAGGTACCACAGAAGTCAAAAGATGGAAATAGGAAAGACTTTAGTAGAAGAGCACAGGTCTCAGAAGAGGATACAAAATAATAAGTGCTTCTAGAGCACTTGTCACCACAGACAGTGTTTAATAAGCATGACCTGAATTCAGTGCCTTGCGAAGCTAGAAAGTACTGCACAGAACAGGAATAAGAGACAAAAGCTAACTGAAATGTGACTTCAGGCCATAAGCACCAGCTATTTCCCTTTCCACCTGAACAACCATGCTTCTACCACTATCTACAAAAATGTTAAGTAGTCACCTGCTATATGGATATAAACTTTAGGTCTCATCCATGGACGGATGAAGAAAATTATAGGTGAGCCATCTTTAGGTTAAATGCATCCCAACCATAACTATCTTTGCTCTTTTCTTGCTGGGCTACCTTGTTTTATCGAATCCTCCATTCCTAAATTGATTTATGGAATCCTTATTGATGTAGACTCACTCAAGGGCTTGCTGCTCTCAGATACGAGCACAACTAGATTCTCCTCCATTTATGTAAGGTCAGGGTTAAGATGTAGGACAATAAAAAGCCAAGCAGGTGAACCATTTCTGCTGTTTTCTACAATCTCCCAGTCTCCCCAAAAAATGCAGATTGCTTTGTCAAGACAATGCAAACTATTGTTCAACAGCAGTCTTTCAGCCTCCCTAAAGGGAGTTGAGAAAATAGCTATTTCTGTATATGCACCTCAAAGCAGTTTACAGACTTTAATGGCTGTCATAAACCCAACAGATTTCACAGGAGACTCCCAAGTCTGCCGGCGATAAGCAAAGGGAGGGATGAGACAACTTAGTCTGTAAATAGTCAGGGCACAAAACCTAGTTAATTTACAGTAGAGCAAAGCCCCAAGCTGTGTGACAGCCACACAGCCCTCCCACAGGCAGGAGGCCGCAGCCCTGGGCCCAGCAAGGGGAAGGCAGGCTTTGCTGGGCTCTGCTGCCATGTAACACGCAACTTTCTTTAAAGAAAGAAATAAACCAGCTGAAACAATGCTCAAGTGTTCATGCTAAGTCACCCAAGTTCATTTCAAATCCTGTCACGGAAGATTTTACCAGAGGACAGTAGTTACAAGCCCTCACTTTCCTCCCTGGGGCCTGTGGCTGGGAGACAATGTGCCCCAGGCAACAAACCCCTCACTCGCCACCGCACAGCTGCTAGGTAGCTCTATTTATTTACTCTCAAAACTCAGACAAGGCTTTCCATTTTCTGGCCCAGCAGAGGTTTGGAAACTTTGCTTCACAAGGCTTATGGTTGGAAAGTTTAAATTTAGTTATTCCCCCTCAGCAGGAGGTGGATTCTCCTGCCACGAAGCCCACAGCAGTGAACACGCAGGATCTGCCAGACCGTTTCAAAAACACGTCTTCATGGTTGTTCCTTCTTTTACTAGTAACGTATCAACATGGGTAGCAAACACAGTTTAACATACACTTATAATTAGGCACAAAATGTCAGAAGCAGGCTTTCAGCTGATATCAATTAGACTGGAATAGTTTATGTAAACTCTTCCTCAGAAAGAAATTAAGCACAATTGCACAAAAGGACTTGCCTACACTTAAAAACTTGTGCTTGGGCCAAATTCAAGCCATGGTAAAACCGTCTTTGGAGGGCTGGATCACACAGCCTTGACGCCGACCCAGTGCTAGCCCATTTCGCAATGCAGCCCCTCCGGTTTGGCTCACTGAGCTGATCGTGGCCTCAGAGCAGAGTTTAAGGTCTTGTGTTTGGGGCCACTGGGTAACTGAGGCTCCATCCATCTAAACAGGGCTCCCTGCTAAAAGGCAACCTGGGCACGCATACACGTGCCTCCTTCATATCACCGTGCTTCCCCACTGCCATTCCCAGCTACTAAAAGGCCTCACGACTCCACTGATCTTACAAACAGGCTCCCACGTACCAGTTAGAGCTCAAGTCACATTTGAGGTGGGTTACAGTCAAGTAACTCAATCAAATCCACTGCAACATGCAGACAGAGCATGTAGCAGTCTAAGTGAGGTTTTAAGCTGCTTTGATTCTTCAAGCCATCACTAAGATTAAAGCTCCTAATCGCCACAGAGCTCATGAAAGTTATCATTTCTTTCTAAAGATTTCCTGTATAAACTATGTTCAAGGGTAAAGCATAAACAAGAAGCTACTGAGAAATCAGCAGCATCTCTCCAGGTTCACAGAAAACCAGCCCCTCCTTTGAAATTCTCTTCTGCCATTTCCAGCTTACTTTTCAGAAGGACAAAAAGCAGGCTTTAGTGAAACTCATTGGAATAGCATGTCCACAGAAAAAAGTATGTTTCACTTAAACAGCCTGAACAACTGAGAAGCCTGAGAAACTTCCAGTGGCACCCCCCAGCAGCAAAAGTAGTAAAAAACGGATGCTCACAAGCAAGACGTGCAAGGTCTTTCAGTGGCCTCGCAGACATTGCAGAGGCAGCTCACTCCTTATGAGGCGAAAATCTGAATTATGATGGCACATCTAAGCCATAACACTACAGAAAGGAAATTACAGCATAGTGCAAGAATTGACAAACTCCTAGCAGAAAATGGCTGAAGCACAGACAAGTTCCACAACGCAGTCCATGCATGACAGCCACAAACTGCAGAACTCTGCCCAGCTGACTATGAAGTACTTACTCTGCACCATCCCCTCATTAAGAAGCATTAGGGCAGCCACCATTTGGTCCCACCACCCTTTTCCCCCAACCCCAGGTGCATGGGAGTTCATGGTTTGCAGATCAATTAGCCAGATTTGCCTTTGTTTGCAGAAAGTCAGGGCTATAACAGCACAAACTATGCCTTGTCCCCTCCCCTGCCATCTTTCCCAACCCAGAGCATCACAGAAACATTGTTAGAAAACTTGCTTTTGAAACACAGAACAAAACATTGCATTTATTTTGAGTTCTCCCTCTATGCTGGAGTTGAGCTCAACTTCACAATTCTTTATTAAAGCCATTCTGCAGCAACATCTGCAGGGAATTATGTAAAGTTATCTCTGTGCACTGCCAAGCCAGTCTGAGGTTCGCTCTTGCACTCACACCATCTGTAAAAATTAGGTAGTGCTTTACAGCTTGAGTTAACCCTTACAGATGCCCCTATCTCTCAGGCATCAAAATTCAACTCTAAAGCTGATATGGCATGGATGTCTAGACTGAAACTCATCAGCCCTCATCCCTGATGAGGATTCAAAGGGAATTTGAGCCTCACAGAAGGCACACTGGGAGTTGTAGCCACTGCGCCCAGCTCAAGCTCAGCTTGAGCTTTGCTGCATTCCTCCAAATCCTGCCTTAATGCTAATTCAAGAATATTAATTTTTAAGGTAGGAGTGCAATTTTCCTCACACATATGTTGACCCTTTGGTTGGTGTCTGTCAGCATCCTTAGCTGCAATAGCCAAGATGTCTCCACACTCAGCGTCCATCTAGGCTCTGATAACTCTCAGGCATTTTCAGCATGGAGCTACACCAGTGACTAAGACACGAAAGGTTCCACTTGCCACACATACATACACATGGCAAGATAATGATTACAAAATAGACTGGTCACACTGGAGAGTGAATAAATGACAAAAACACTTTGATTCTGAAAATCACATTCTTGCTTTTAATTGTATTCCCAGTTCTCTCCCCAAAAGGCTTAAAAAAACCAAAAGAATTAAGCAAGCGTTACCCACAACCCACACCATAGAAACTACTAGAACATAAAGGACTATCTTTTATGCAAATTTTGCTTACATTTAACATGCATCTTCACTCATCCATGCTCCAATATTGTCCCTTTCTGCACACCAGCAGGAAGATGAGCTATTCCTGTTGAAGTCTGCCTAATCATAAGATGCTACAAACCACTTTTTTTTTTTAAATAATAAAAAGGATCATGCTGAACGTTGGTTTCTAATCCTCAACTATTAATTTCTCTGTAGACTTTGATTGTCAATTTATGAGCCTGAGTAAAGTAAACAAGAAGGATAGCAATACTGTAAAAGGGAATGGGACTCTCTCCTGTATGAGTGGACTACACATTCTTCTAAACAAATACTTAAATAACACTCCACCTCTCAAGAGTCTTGGAAAAATCCCACTCAGGCAGCAGTCTGGTACATTTGACATGCGTTCTTTGGGCTTCAGAGTGCTGCTCCCGTTTAAGTCCTCTGCCTTGGAAACCTCTTCAGTTTTTTCAGATACAACAACTTTAAAGTTGTCCTACAACGCAGTACTAGATGCATTCAGGTCACTTCCAGACCTGGCACATAGACCTTTTCATGCCAACAGCCGATGACTTTCTTTCAGAGAGGTGATCTGCTTCATTAAAAAATGCTAAGGTAAGAGTATTGCTGCACCGATGAAGGTTCTTGCTTTTTCCACCTCTCTAGAGCTCTTCCCACACAGTACATGTATATTTTATACACACAGGGAAGTCAATCATAATTGCCTCCGACAGACCTCCAAAGAATATGCAGAAGCAGAAATATAAAGGCACCAAGAAGTGGCATTTTGCAAGAGGGATTTTCTGCAGTAAGCATATTCTCACACCCACTTCCTAAAAATTCACTACAGTGTCCATTAGACACTACCACTGTACATGCTGGTTCTGCTTTCTGTAAAAGGCTCCTTCAGTCCCACACACTTGGCAAAGGCGCCGAGTTGAAAGCATTGAATTTGTATGAAGGCCAGTGTCCAATTTCTGAGCATTTTGTACTTAGAATTCACAGAAGAGGCATCTTTCTTTTAAAAAGAGAGATATATGTAAGAGGTCTTCCTAGCATGGAGCTGACTATAGTTTGGGGTGCAGAAGTCCGTGCGTGAGTCACTGCACAGCAGACTAAGGTTGTCATCTCAGGATGAATTATTAAAGTTGGTGAAATATTAAAGGCAGCTTTCATCTTTAAACACATAATGTTTCCCAGCCTGTGTGCATTGCAGACTTCACTGCAGCCACCACTCAACCACAAAGCAACATTTGTCTCATTTTAAAGATGGAAGTGGGGCTCAGGCAAAGATACGCTCAAGGAAGAGAGATACACTTGCAGCAGACATCCTACTTGAACACAATTGAGATCCACAGCACAGGTTCACAGCCCTTTATGTGCCATACCCAAAGCAGACTGGGCCACACATTAGGCTTCCAGCTCAACCACGTGCCATGATCCTTCCAGATAGTTCATGTCCTGGAGCAACCCCATATCCCATGGGAGCTTAATTTTGCTAAGTGCTGCAACCCACAAACGTCTATGCCTGACTGCTCTCACAGTCAAGAATGAAGGTTGTTATCTTGCTTGCAACTACTATGGCTGCACCCTAGGTACCAAGTACTGGTTTAAGTAATTCAGGAATAAAACTCACCACTCCAAGTTACTGCTTAACACCATGAGGTTTATTAAATTTGCTGATGAAATACCCCATGAGCCCCACAGCACTGTAATGGGGCAGAGTTGTTAGCTTTCTCATGTGAGGTGGAAGAAAAAGGATTACACCTGTCACTTTCCTGGTACACCAGCATGGGAATCTGGAGCTTCTACATGGGTTATGAAACAGGTTTTCCACCGTAACATTAAAAGCTGAATGTATTTATTTATTTATTTTAAGGAAACATGAGCTTCTCTTCTCAAAGAAAATAATTAAGATTTGAAATGTAATAAGCAAACATTTTGCTCCTGGTACCAAATATGCCACAACATGTGACAGGACATACATTAGAAACCACATGCATGACTGCTATTCAATAGCAGTCACACAGCCACAGGTTACATTCTGCCCAGCAAGCTACCCTTAAACTAGAGTGATAGTTTTATTTGGTGAAGAGAGAACACATTGAAGAAGGAAGGAGAGGCTGCACACTCCTGTGCCTTGCTCCAGCATTCAAAAACATAATAGGAACACAACCTTAAGAGCATTACTTCAGAACCCAGACAACCCAAAGCACACATGAAGTGTGTGGAAACGCTTTTCTTTCCCTCCTTAGGGAGGGTCTGAAAGCTGAGTTATGTTCTCAGAGTACGGGTCGCAGCAGTTTTTGCTTAATTTGGTGATGGAAATACTTGAGAAGAGGGCTTCCTGAGGTGAGGGAGAAGATGGGGAGCAGGAGGTGGGGACTTCTGGAAGGCTGGACTCTGTTGATATCATTTTTTGGCCATTAATAGAAGAGCACTTTGCATCATGGAGCTAAAAGTTGGAAAAAAGGGCCAAGAGCTGAGACCACAGATTGCTGTCTTCCACCAATACTTGGTAGCAACTCTAAGTGCAGTGCTTAGGACTCAGCAGCAGCACAGGGAATTACATTCCTTGCGCTGGTTCAGGTGTTACTGAGTTCAAGGAAAATAGAAATGAATCCTACAGTTTGGGTGCTGTAACATATGAGGGAGATAAGAAAGTTCTTTCCTGCAATGACTGGCTATTAAGGTAACTAGTTGTTTAAAGTCTATATGGTTATGGATTTGCTATCCTAATCCTTCCAGTCTGTCCTCTTCCTCCACCTCTACTACTAAACATGTGGCATTGGTAGATAGAGACATCTCAGCTGTACTGTTAGCATATCCCTCTGCTGCTGTACTCCAGTTCCTATGGTTGCAGAGCTGGCTGGCACAGAGAGCCCACTACATGTGAATAAATATCCTAGTTATTGCTGCCACACAGTTGGGTTTTTTTTCTAGACCAAAAGCAGCTGACTAGGTGTGTACATAAGCGCTCGATACAGAGTCCCAAAGTGCATCTCAGGTTCTGGCTTAAACATCTAGCTTGCTTGGATTGGTTTCACATCACATTATATGCATAAACACACATGTAAATTCACACCCTGACCTCTGCATTCAAATACATATTACCCTAGTCTTCTACTGGGATTGGAACCATGTTTCCTCGTACTTCTGGAAAAAGTAGAAGTGTTCAGAACATGGGAAAGTTCATGGGAAAAGAGAAAACTGGATAATATACAAGTCAGCTCCAATACTTTACGGGTTACATCACTAGCAGAGACGATGGATATTCACAGTATTAGACAGCTAGGAAATACCACACTACTGTGTTTGTTCAAATCTTATAAGCTAGGAAGTGACAAGCCTTCCAGAGGTGCACATTTGGCAAAATACTTATATATTTATCTCTTATTACAGTTGTGACTTCTTGTGTATATGCGTGTGTGGAGGTAAGTAAGCACGCAGTTTATCTTTGGGTTCTGATAATACAAACTGATAGTTACAAACCCCAAGTGCTGTATCTGCAGCTATTTGCTATGGCCCAATTGTTACCCAGGGGCTTCCCCTCCCTGTTTAAAAAAAGGACCTCAGATTTTCGTATTGACACAGCTGGAATGAAGGAATCTGCCAAACACGTTTTCAAGAATTGGCATGTACATCCACAAAGCCATCATATAATCCAGTACAAATTACACAAGTTGTGTCCTTAAAGCAAGGGAGTAAATGCACTACCTATTACTTCAACAGCTATGGAGAAGCCTTGGACATTGCCTGCAAATCCCAGATCAAGTCCCATCATGCTCCAGGTCACCAGCTTCCCCTAAACTGTCAAGTACCCTGGGCTCCCCAAGAGAGAAGCAGATGAAAGCACCGCTTGCTAAGCCTGCCCGTGGCCAGCTCCAAAACACACACAGCCAACATGCCCAAGCTGTTGGCCAGCATCCCCAGACCACTGAAATTAGGGGATTCACAAAGCAATGAAGTCAGCCGGTTGTACAGACCAGTCAGCACCCAAGAAGTTGGGGAAAAAAAAAAAAAAAAAAAAAGGTTTGCCAAGGCTCAAGCATCCTAATGCCTCCTAAAAATAAATTTGAAATAGTTTCTCCCTTCCTGCTTTACTTGATTTCAAGAACACCTAATGGTGAAACTGTCTGTGCAATGTGAGCTGCATTCCACATAACCCAACGTGTTTGCGGCTCACGGTCTTTGTTTGGTATAGGAACAAAAGAAACTAAGAGAGGGAGTGCTTTACTCAGAGGAAATATCTCATCAATCACAACAAGGAACAAAGCTATGTTTAGGTGGGCATACTATATTGTGCAAGCAGCCTGGCTGCAGCTGCTAGCCTGTGAATGCTGTGTACTGTACAGAAACCGGACTAAAACAAGGTCCACCCATCGCCCAGTAGCTTTCAAGATGTTACGGACTTGCATTAGTATACTGACCAACATGGTCCTGCCATCCAGCCCACAGTACCAACTCATTACAGAAAATACCTGCTTACTGATCAGATTTTTCTTTTTTTATCTGATCTGCTTGGAAATGGGATTTCCTGTCTGACCTCAAGTTCTGGTCACGCTACGTATCAATTCTCACCTTTTCTTGCAAACTATTTTTTCTCTTAGAAAATGGTAGATTTACATGCACCCTTCAAAGATAAAGTCTTTGTGATTTCAGTAACCACAAAACAAGGTAAGATTGCAGGAGGGCACACAGATTTAACAGGCGTTATAAGAAGTTGTGCATTAAGTCTGTATGGGCAACAAGTGGCACTGGACAGTATCTTCCTTTCTTTTTCCCTTCCCCCAAAGTTTTATTTACCTTCAGTAGGTCACAGAAGTTGACCAGTGAGGACACCAACTGCTGCTAATGTCTTTCAGTACAGCTTCCATAGTCATGAGGCACTTTCCTTCCTCCATGTTTAATTACAGCCCACACTCTTTCATCTTCTACTTCCAAAAGGATTTCTGTCCTGCATCTCCTTTAGTGTTTCTATTGGTAGGAAGATGCAGCTCAGAGTAGGAAAGTCAGGCAATAAATCCATCTCCCATCCTCCTTAAACCATCCTCCTCTCCAGCAGCCCATCATTTAAAGGCTGAAATCCATAAATCCAAGGTTTTAATGAACCCGCCAAAATGATACTGTAGGCACCATGTTAAAGTAAATCAATAATGTAGAAGAGCTCCCAACCACAGGTGGGTTTTCTGGGGCACAGATAGAGGACTCCAGCACACAATATACAGGATTCAAGTGGGCAAACCCAGCCTGTGGCAGCAGACAGGTAACCCACCACCTTCAGAAAGGCCATGCCAGCACAGCCAGGTCCTGCAGCAGATTTTCCAGAACACAAACAACTGATTACAGTAAAGGCATGCAGACAGATGGCTTTCCATCCCACAGGGCATGGGGAGCTCAGCCCCAGGAGCCAACGGGACTCTCCATTAGTCATTACCAGTTGTGGGGTTGTATGTTTTCTGTGGTCAGCCAACAGGGTGCAACAGTCAAGCTCACAAGTAATTTCCTTTACATTCACAGGACTTAATCTTAAACCAAACACATTTTGTTCCAAGCTTTCTTTAGGAAAACATGAATAAGCTTTTAAATGGGCCTCACAGTAATCTTGTCCAAAGATTACAAATTACTTCCTAGTGGTTTAAAAAAGTTACAGACCCCCAGCCCCAGCTGATAGGAAACAGCCTGCACAGGCAGCAGAGAATAGCGAATATTTACTTCCTGCACAGACCAACAAAAGTCACTTTTGTTTTAATTTCTTATTCTGAAGTCTGTAGAGAACACAGTGTCAGTTGCTTACTGGGAAATCCTCAAAACCACACAGAATCAGGAAAAAGACCAAAGTACCATTCCAGGTGCTAGCGTCAAAATCATACAGGAATCCCATGTTTCAGTCAAAAATGCGTCTGCCCCCTCTGAGACAGACTTCAGTTAAGTCATGACAGAACAGAGCAACACTGGACAAGAGCTTGAAGCAAGGAACAAAGGCTATACTATATCCAGCAGAAAGCAGAGGATAAAGCAACCAAACAATGGTATTAGTTCAGTCCGAAGCACAGCTGAGTCACCAGATTAAAAACATTGCCTTTTACAAACAGCTTTTATGGGATGCTTCTGAGCCACAATACTCCTGGCTAAAGGAACAGAGACACCTTGGTTTGCCCTTGCCCAGCACAGTGCGCAGAGCACCACTGCTCTGCAACGCTTGGATAACCATCTCACAAATTGCCATTTCCATATCCTAGCTGTCCCTTGAAGTTCTGCCGTCCAAATACAACTTCTGCCCAGCTCTATTTATTAGCTAGATCTGGCAAGATTGTAGCCCAGATGGTACGTTATCACAAATACTGATGTAAGCCAAACCGAATGCTCCGCTCTGCCTCTGACGCCGCTTCATTGCTTTTTCTCCTGAGCTCCATTCAAGCCGTGTTTCTGCAGTGACCCCGGGAGCTGAGCCTCAAAGAGCTGCCTGCAGAAGGCTGGAGGAAATGACAGCTTCGGAAATGAGTACCAGAGTGATGAATAGCAGGCTACAAGACCAGCCGGTGCATTAGCGGGCTGACAATTAACGAACTACACTGTATTGAACAAGGACATACATGGGCAAGTAGGATCACTGACACTCCCCAGAAGAGATTACAAACCCTATTCAGCCTTTTCTGAAGGGTTTTTCCAGCGTTCTCTAAAATTTATAAACTTAGACTTGTTACTGCACTTTGTACAGCAGGAAGCTGAACCAGCCCCATTGTGAGCAGAATATGGAAAAACTGGAAGAAGAAAAAAAAAGGGGGGGGAGAAATTCACCTTTTCTCTTTGTCTGTCATGAAGACCCAGATAATGAAAACAGCCTGTGCCAGTGGAAACAGAAGGGGACATTCACCTTTAGGAAGGAGGAAAGCTGAGCTCATCCATATAGACTTCAAAAAAGCAAATAGGAATTACTGGGGTATCTGGTTCCATCAGTTCTAACAAAAAGGTGCACCAGCAGCATAAGAAGAGAAGGTGAATATAGGACAGCTAATGAGGCAAAAACCTCTGGTAAGATGCCTATTTCCCCCCCTCAGCAAAAAAGCACTGCTCTTATGTTAAAGAAAGTACTCTGCGCACAGCCAGGTAACTAAGCGTTTGTTTCTACTTATTCTGGCTTAGCCCCTGGATAAACAAGAAGGCAGCACACTTTGCTCAAGCGTCTTTGCAGGGTTTCTGCTACATAGTAAGCATGCCATTTCCCTGCAGCTTGCATGGTTGTCTCACCTGGGATGTTGACTGATACTTAGCCTTTGGTGCTCCTTACAGACTGGAAAGGCAGCCTTGACTGCGAGCAGAGAGCTGCTCCACCTCGAGAGGCTAGAAACACCTCACTGAGTAAGTCTTGCACTATGAGAGCATCAACAGCAACATTCCTATTAACACCTTCTTCATAGAGAAAGGCTGGCTTGCTGGTGTCCTCAGCTGCAGGCCTGCCTCCAGGATGGCACCATTAAGCACGCAGTAAGTCAAAGTCCCAGTATTTAAACATTTTCATTTTCTGACTCTCCAAGCCTAATCAAACAAAGCCAGAACAGGTACTAAGCACAGATTTGCTGGCAATAATCAGTGAGGCCAATCTTCTGATGCTAAGTAAAGGTTAGCAAGGCAAATTAATGACACGAGATACAGAAGAGCTGTCAATCTTCACGCATTTCACAAAGCTGAGACAAGACAAATATATCATTGCAAGGCTTATTCCTCACATAAATCAACCATGAAACAAGGGCAAGAGTAATGCTGTCCTTGGGCAAAAAGCTGAGATTTGCAGACCCTCCATTACAAACACACATGCATTTTACAATACAGCACCATTTCAAATAAATAAGCAGCACAGTAAGGGATTACCTAAACCTGTCAGACAGATGATATAGAGGCGTAGTGTTTATCTTTTCAACAGTGAGTTGCTTACCCTATGCGTGTATGCAAGACTAAACCCCTACCTCTCCCCAGTACAAGGCTACCAGAAGAAGACATGCTGGACTGTCTTTAACTACCTCTGGCCTGACTCTGCTGCAAGTGTTGTACTTTCCATGTATCTCCTCCTCCCTTTGCACCGGCAACTGCTATTTCCCAATCACTCTGATGCTAACATCATAGAAAACCTTGAGTTCAGGCATTTGGCAACCTTGTACTTTTCAGGATCTCACTCTTGGCAGATTGATGGCCTTTTTTTTTTTTTCTCCCCTTCCCTTCCCCCAAAGTGCATTGATTTTTCCTTCTTATTTTGGGAAAGGTCAGTGATGGAGCACAGGGGCTGCACGTTCACTGCAAGCGGAGAAAGAGGATGGTCCTGCTGCTGGGGAGCTGGCCTAGCTTTGGGGAGTTCTCTGCAAGAGAACCGAGAACCAGACCAATTCTTTTCGTGGGAGGAGTTTTTCCCTCCCCAATGTCCAAGTCTCAGTTACTTCCCTTCCCCTCCCCCACCACCCAAATTTGAACAGTGTTCCCTTTGTCTGTCCTTTATGTAGGCTTCCATTCTCTGGAGACAAGGCCTAAATGTCTAGCACAACAGAACCCTGATCTCAGCTGGGCCTTAGGCACTGCCATAAAAAACAAACACAGGTCACAGAAGCATGGCTCTTGCAATGTAAAACAGCCTGGATAGTAAAGAAATCTTTAGATAGGTCTGTTAGCTGACATACTAATTACGATGTTGGAACGCTATGGTTTAACAAAAGCTTATATGGCCTGAAAATTTATTCCAAAGTATCCCATTTAGTGACTATGTGTACACATTTGGAAGGTTAAGTTGGAGTTCACTGCAATACCAACCTGAAGTATGTGTAACAGTACACTTCCCAGCAAGACCAACTGGACTACTAGCACATTTTAGGATGACTAATGAATTGAAGCTTCCTTGGCACGCTTCCCTCACAATGGGAAGCTATGGGGAAGGATTATGGAGTGGAAAGAACCCAACCTGGGTAGAAAGAGAAGTACATGCTCCTGTAGCTGTTACGTCCCTACTGGAGAAGGGGATGTCCCATTGCATTTCAGAGAGATCTACTCCCCCCTCCTCCGTTTGCATGAGCTCTTCAACACACAGCAAGTTCTCAGACTCCAGCTCAGCAAAACATCATGCAATGCAGCCTGCAGAAGGCAACAGAGACCGTGCATTTTTGGGAAGGACAAACATCACTTCCAAATCCCCTTCTAACTTATGCAGAGACCCTCACCACCACGTATGAGGGGACCCACCTCTAAAGCACACCAGTCCCTTCATGAATTTCTTCGTCAATCTTCTGGCTAGTAATTGACAGGCTCCTGAAGGTTCAAAACTTACGCCTGATGTTCTCAATCCCATGGTAAGATATAGCACAGGTCTTTTGTGCTTGCAAGCCATATTCATGGAGATCATGCTTTTTTTAACTGACCTATTTGTCACCAGTTGCTAATATGTCAGTGAGGTTGCCCAATACAAACACACACAAAACAAGCTTTTTGATGTGGTTATTTTAGGAATGGCCACACACTATACTTGCAGTAGTTCATGTAATTATTAGTTCGTATTAATTACACAGTATTAACTTGTTAATTTTATTTCTAAAAAAGTTTTCCCAATCTGCCCTGCTAAGGAACAAGTTCATCCAGATGCCAGACAATAATAGGAATTGGTTTAATAAAATTTGTAAGTCAGATTTACCTGGTGCTAAAATTAAGGGCTTAATTCTCTATCCTACAGAAGGTTACATTTGTTGGTCATCTGCCAGCATGTACTATCTCAACTCTAAGCTATGCCCCTACGTGCTAGTCCACACTTGAAGCTGAAAGAAAATGAAGATTCAAAAGAGATTCAACATCTGGTCTGCCCTCTTGCATCTCACAGGCCGTTAATGGCACAACACCTAGCTCACCAATGCTGGCCTAATAAACCTTTACCAGACTACTTGTTCTGAGGAACATGGCTTTTTTCCATAGCTGAGGCTACATTACGGAGGCTATTGCAGAAACACAGGCACCAACCACCAGTATCTGAGGGATTATCACACCAACATCTAACCTGCTTCCCAAGATGCTTGGTAAAGATTTAGGTGACAGAAAGGTGGAAAAATGCAGCCTTGCAACATATGTCCAGTTAGATTTTAATTTTCCATTTTGCCTGCCAGTAAAGCTTCTGCAGTTACCTTGGCAACACCTTTCAGGAGTCCTAGAAAAACTCAAGGATGATCCAAAGTCTTAGATATTTCTGTCAGCCTGTCACATCAGCAAGTGAGGTCAGAGTGACCAAGCCAAAGCCTTAAGCATTGCAACCACTGAAATTTCAGAGTATGGTTTGACTTCATGACCTATTTTCTAGTTTGAGCAAAACATAAATCTATGTTCTCCTAAAGCCTGAAAATACGTAATCCTATGAGAGGATGTGATCTGTTTCTACTTGGATGCAATGAATGAGGTGTGACAGAGGGAGGGGATCTCAAGAGCACCTTCCCACTGCAAGCAGCAATTAGTCAATTTTGCTCCCATTTGGTTTTTTTTAAGTCCTGATCTCTACGGAAAAGATAATACTCATTACAGTAACCTCAGAGCTCAGTATGACATTTGACACATTGGCTGATGTGACTTATAGATGTCAGCATGGCTATGACTGACTTCCAGGACCTGTCTCTCCCCCTGCCACTCCTCCCAGGTGATGCAGAAACTACACACCCACACCCCTTTTCTGCCTGGTATCTCTTTTCCATAGAAGATAGGATAGGCAAAACCATGAACCAGTTGACTTCACTTTCTTACCACTTTTGCCTCTCCATCAGCAGTGCAGTGCTTCCCCAGCACACAAAGGAATAGAGTTCTTCACCTTTCATGCCATTTCCACCTCTATTTTCACAATTGTAAAGAGGTTCACATTGCAGTTTACTTATTTATAAAAACAGGAAACTTTTTTCACCTGGATTACCTGAGTAGGCTATAGTCTCCAATTCAGTAAAGGTATTGAGCAGGAAAACAGTGAAATGCCCCCAAACCGCATGTTCTAGTTAAGTGTAGGCTCAAGCACTTTGTTCAGCTGAGGAGCAGAGCCAAGGAGTGAGCAACATCTTTAAGAGACAAAAACCCCACCTGCAAGGAGCCACTTGTTCCTTCACTGAAGGTCATGCCTGTACTGCCATGCCATTAGGCCTTTAACTCATCACAGCTTTGCGCTGCCACTTCCAGCCTCCCTTGCTTTTTCCTTCCAACTATGTCTCAGGCCTTTGGATGAGTCTATGCTTATTTATTTGCAGCTCAGTTTTCAAATCCTGAGCCAGAGCCAGCAAAGCAGAGTGGCTTCTCCAGATGAGGTCCTAGAAATTAGCTACAGAGGTTTCAATACAGTGAAGTAAGAACACCACATTTCCTTCCTCTCCAAACTAAACAAGGGTATGCAAGGGGTACAGATATTGCATAGCAAGTAGGAAAAAAGTGGGACGAAGTCTTTGTGGTTGGGGAAGAAGTTACAAAACCCATTTCCAGCCCAAATACATAAAGGAATTTAAAATATAGCTTACCGCCTACCCCAAACATAGGGTTAAGGTCAGGGACCGGTTTCAGGTTGGTGTTCAGGGGATTTCTCATCTGTTGCTTAAAGCCACCATTCCTTCAATGAAACGTTGGTAATCCTATCCCAGTTTCAAAGTTAGCAAGCAGCAATAGAAGTCAAGAATAAAGGATACCATCAGCCCTGCTTTCAAGCACTGCTAGCACACCTTAGGGTGTACGTCTCATAGCTGCACAGTTCAGCGCTATGCTGCGTCTTAAGACTAACTTTGGTCTTCAGCTTCTGAGAAGCATTACTAGGGTAGACTACTTCAGTGATTTTTATTATTTTTAAAACAGAAATAAATATGCAGAAGAGTGAACAAAGCGTGACCCCAGATCATTGTTTCTGTGCCTGTAGCTACACAATTTAGAAAGAGACCAACAGAAAGACCTACTTTGCAAGTAAGATGCCTGTCTTTAACCAGAGCCAGAAGTCTCAGGAGCATGACATTTCATTCAGATATAGCAAAAGACTTCTTATGACAGAGATGAGGTATTGATTAAAAAAACCACCAAAAAGAAAAGCGGCTGACGTACCCCCTGCCCGCTCAAGCAAGCTGTAAGTTTGAAGAAAAAGAACAAAATGAACTTTGGTTTGACTCCTCTGTGCTCGGAATTACTCTGCGACAACGATTCCCTGCTGCCAACACACACTCCAGCTCTGAGAACAGGGATAACAGCGTCCAAGCCAAACACACGCGTGGCTGGAGAGACTCACGGCAGATTAGACAGCTCTTCTTTGTACCGATACATGAAATACATCTGGGGCACCCCGGCTATATTAAGGGCACATTCCTTGGCTGAGCCGGTGCTTGTTGAGCACCGCTGCAGGCACCAGTGACGCTTGTCTCTGGAGCACTGATACAGCACTTCCAGCAGCTCCCCAGGCTGGCAGATGGAGATCCCTGGGAACGAGACTTGTGAAACACCCCTGACGGGTTGATATTCTCACTCAGATTAGCTAAATCCCAACATGGAAGACATGCCAAAAGCATCCTTACTCTGAATCACAATGAAATGCTCAATAAGAGGCTGGATTTACAGAAAGCCAGCTGCAAGCTAAGGCAGCCCTTGGTCATCAGTGTCACAAGCATCTTGAGGAGTCTACTCAGACCTACAGATAAAACTGTATGTCCAGGTCAAATTCCTACCTCAGAGTCCAATACTCCAATCATGTTGTGCATCTGGAATCAAGCTGTTGCCACTCCAGACACAGTACCTCTCCATAAAGTCTGTATCCTCCAGAGACACAGGGCTGCAAATGGCCCAATTTCTCAAGGGGTTTTTTTCGTGGATTTAAATTTCTTTAATTTTTTTTTTTTTTAAAAGGGAACAGAAATATTAGAAACTGCCATTACAGTGATAGTATCATCTAATGAGAAAATAAAAAAATAGAATATGGAGTTCCCTTATTTTCCATTTCATTAAATATCAGCATTCTTTCAGCCCACTTCATAACTCGCCCATCAAGAAAGTATGAAAATTCACACTGAATCATAGTTTAAGGGCCAAAACCAAACCAACGGTACCAGGCTCTCTTTTGGGTTTATACACCATGGCTTTTTCATAGATTTAGCAGTAAAGCTTTCAACTGTACAACACGAATGTCCAGTTTGACATTAGTAAGTACTAGGAACATCACTGCTCATGTCCGTCAGAGGTTATTTTATGGGGCATAAGAAGATTTAGGTAGAGAACAGACATCTCTATCAGCAGCGAGCTCTTGCCCATGCAGTATAACCTGGGCTAACAAAAATTCCAGCACCTTCCAGTCCTTCTTGTGAGTCTCGCCACAACGTTCACACTTTGCAGTGGTTTCAAGTTTCCAAATCAGAAGCTTTGCTGTATTTCCAATTTCTAGATATTCCCATGCCAGTGGTGAAAAAAAAAAAAGATTCTGAAGAATTTTAATTTTTCCAGACTGCATACCAGGCTTAATTCCGTATTCTCTGTTACTATTGTCTATGAGTTCACTTGACAATTTTCAGCTCTTCAGATTTACAGCCATTCCTAGCGAAGTATTTCATCCACAAATAAACGTAACCATCCTTTTTCTGAAGGCAAGAGGAAAATATATAGAAAGCACACAGATGTTTGGCAAGTACATCAAAGCTAGGCTAGTGAGTACAAAAGCCCTCCCCAGAAACCCTGACGTTCTCAGTGCTTTAACCATACAATCAAATTTTAAATATGAACAGAGGGGGATTCCAAATGGGTACATAACTTCTACAATAATAAATTAATTGGAAGTGCACAGAAACCTGAACTACAGAAAGCTGTATGCTATATTAAACATCTTCATATGCCACTTCATCCTGT
This sequence comes from Rissa tridactyla, assembly GCF_028500815.1. Lineage (NCBI taxonomy): Eukaryota > Metazoa > Chordata > Aves > Charadriiformes > Laridae > Rissa > Rissa tridactyla. The sequence goes on from NC_071471.1 coordinate 59,504,150, forward strand.
GAGGCCAGTCACACTGAGTCAGAGCAAATCTTTGTTTTTCACATTAATATGAAATTAGATGAAGCAGGGTAGTAATATCAATTCCTGGCCACTAGGTATCAACTTCCTGTCTTTGGCAAAGTTGTGCTCGTGTTCTCTGCATAGTTGGAGAATATGGTATTTGGCTCTTCAAACCCTGCAATTCGCTGCTGACCCATGTACGTTCACTTAGATGCTCTTGGATTTTTGGAGAGCAGAGAGCACTTTCCCCTCCGACAATATTTCATAACTTCAGCACGTAATACCTTTTCCAAAGGAGGACAGATGTGCAGGAGTAGTTTCAGTCTTCCAAGAAGTTTTCCATTAGGATCTTGATTTTTCTTTGGCTGTGTAGTCCAAGAGCATAACCACAGCCTCTGCAAGGCTGGAGACTGGAGGTTGCTGCTCGAGCAATACTCGCTGTGAGCCGGCCGTCCAGCTCAGGCACTGCCCATCCGCTCTCCAGGTTCAGAGATGCCGCTGCGAGGAGGCCTGCCAGCACACAGCTACTCACCCTTTTCTGGAGAGCTTTGAAAAGGGCACCGTGGAAGAACAGCTTGAGCCCAGCTTGTCTTACAAGGGGCATTTCAGCCAGAAGCCATTATGTCAAACATTCAGGTCTTTGAGGGGTAGAGAGGTGTCACAGGGGGTGGGCGGGGGGGGGAATGTCTCTATTTGGTTTGCAGAATACTGTATATCCTAGTTACAGGAAAGAAGCCAGCAATAATGCCTTTCCCACTCACAGTACAGTTGTTTTTTTTTATTTTTGCAGGCTTTGAAGAGGAGATGGAGGAAGAGGAAGGTCCTGAGCTCCAAGAATTTCACTCTTGGCATGCCAAAGCCATCACTAGAAATGCCCAGATTTTCCACGATGGCTTGGATACATGCCACAGTAAGAGAAGTCACTTCATAGTAAGTGTGTGAAGAGACACACTTCAGATCACTCAGCTTCAGGGAGAAGGGGCTACTACCCTTTGCTACAGGGAGACCTGATCTGTACATGAACTGCTCCTGCCCAAACAGCCATCAGGCTGTTCAGTCACCCTGGGGTACTAAAGACACAAGCAAGTCTGTTGTCATATTCCACAGGAAAGCATCAAATCCATGATGATGTTGAACGTGGATTACTATGGGCTAAAGTAGCAGAAACCCTGCAAAAAGCAGAAGGGAGAAGGAGTTGATGGGAAAGAGGACAGTCGTATCCGTAAAACTCCAAGGGAAAGTCAGGTTTCCAGTATGGATCTGGAGGCTGGATGCAGAAAGACAGCCACAAGTTAACCTTTTGATATCTGTATGCACCTTAGGAAACATTATTTGTTTCTGCACATTCCTATCAGGACACATACTAGATTTTGCTTACTCTCCGTTTTTTTGCCAGGAAACCCTGATGCTGCTGCTGTCACATGATTAAGAAGTCGCTCATTAATTCAGCAGAAACCCGACACTCCAGTGTCTCTGGCTGCAGCCACTGTACAAAGAACATTTGGGATCCTGTGGCATCTGACAGCTTTCCCCTCCTCCAAGACTGACATTAACCAAAAGCCTCCTATCCAAAACAAAAACGCTAGACAGAACACAACCCACATTCCTCCTATTTTGGGAAAGTCTGGATTGGAAACCTAATTTGTCATCTTGAACCCATGTGTAGCTGTTTAAGCGTAGTTCAGGAGCCATATGACATTTACTGCTTATTCCTGTGAATGCTACAGAAAACTAATAAAAGAGTGAGAATCATCAGTAAAATGTACTACAAAACGCAATGCAGAATAAACTGGAGCAAACACTGGTCATATTGGTCATATTCATACCACTGCTGCCCAAAGACCTTCTGCTACACAGAAGAGATGTGCTGTTGGGAAAAGGCAGTTTAGCGACAAGTTGAGAGCTTGAAAACTCCAGTTTTATGAAGGGAGGCTGGGCACTCAGCTACCACTTCAGCCCAAGCCTGCTCCTCATTTCCACGAGAAACTGCACTTCGATTTTCCAGAGTCTCTGCCACCTATTCAGAAACCAGTCTTGAGCAGAAGTGGCAAGTTTGCACTGCTGCCAGTTCTTCAGCCCCTACTTGGTCACACCATGAAGTCCTCTGCCTCTAAATTCCCTCCTACCAGCCTTCAAATGGTAACTTCTGAACACTATTGGGTAAAATTCCACCTACAAGATACTACTGGCTTTGAAACAGAAGAGGACAGACAAACATCCAAATACAAATTGAAAGCACTTGCTGAAAAGACTCCACTAGTGTCTCAACAGTTCTTGACTAGTCAACACCTTACATTTTTATTTTTAAAATGTACTTCTACCATGGTTCTTGGACCCCTTATAAATCAACACCATCAAATTCCACTACAGATTTAGACTTCACAACGTGACTTTAGCTCTCCAAGCACAGAGTAAGAGTCTTGTGAGAAGGTTTCGCTTCTGCCAGCATCCACTTCCAAGTTCTCCAGCCCCGGATAGTGGAGAAACAAAACAGGATGGCTGCGTAACAGCGGTCAGCTTCCTACGCACTCAGAAGCTTCCTGGCTACTGCTGCATTATGAATTTCATGAGCTGTCAATGAGTGAAACTAGGTCCAACTGTGTGCCCACTGGTTTTACGCTGCACGGCTTGGGGCACCACATGCCATGGCAATGCAACATCCTGTCATGATCCTGCGACAGGAGGCACAGCTCTGTCATTTCAGGGAAGACTATAAAGCCGTACACATCCATCAAAAAAACCCCAACCAAACTGATATTGCCCATATTGAGATGGGGAAAGGTGCACACAAATATCAAGCCCAGTTGGGCACCCAGTTATAAGCAATAGGATGATCAGGAGCCATTTGCAGACTTGAGCAAAGCTGTTATTCACACCCATTTACTGGCAAAATTGTACAAGTCCAGTCAACCAGTGTTGGCATCTCTGAATGTAAAGCACCAAAAGAGCAGAGAAAAATGGATGGAAAACATGACTAGTTATGCAACTCATTTTTCTCCTCCACACTAGAAGTTAGCACAAACATCACAGAGCACAGGAGGCAAAAATTAAGTAACAGAGAAAGGGTGCATGACAGAGGGATACATTTGAGTATCAGACATCAAGAAAGAAGTCAATTTTAACATTCCTTTGCCTTTCAGGCCACAAGGCATCTCCCGTAACTAATGCACCTGGAACGTTTTCAAGGATGCTGGCCACATACTACTCACATAAACTTCATGGGATTAACAGTACAGCCTGTGGGATGAATCACTCCTGTATCTTTCCATTTTTATCCCGCATTAAAGTCTCAGAAGGAAGAAGAGTGGCTTGCTCATAACAGATTTTCTCTCCCTACTCTCTAAAAACATGCAAAGGGCTTGTTACAAATTGGATATTGCTGAGGCTACAAATACATTCCACAGGAGTATGTGCCATCAAAATAAAAGCACCCGAGTTCCTTCATGTCATTAGCTGTACTGTCTTCTGCCATTCTTTGTGTGGTTATTTGTTATATCACCAGTGGAAGTGGTCTATCTGAAGTAGAAGTTGGCCACAGGTAAGCATTCAGTGGAACTTTGTAATCTCCAGGAACTAGCCTTTACAAGCCCACTTTCTCCCAGAGTTACTGTTCAGCTTCAGATTCAAAGATAAGCCGTTCCAACCTCTGCCGTGGCTCCAGTTGAACGGGGGTGACTACAGTTGTGAAATTTGCTTTTTTAGGTGGTGGCTGCTTTTACCAATCTAGGTCAGGCTCCACTACAGCAATCAAGGCTCTTTCCTGCCAGCTCACTTGCAAGAAAAACACTAAGTACCAATGGATGGTTCGACTCCAGAGCTCTACCTTATAAGTGCAATTCTAGTCCATCCACCAAGACCTGATGAAGGCACAACTCTGAGACAGTTACAGAAAAATGCCTCAGCATCACATTGTTAAGGTTAAGGCAAAACTTCAGTCCTACAGAAACAAGAGATTTTGATTTCCTTAAAACTTGAGGAACATGCTCTGTTACATTTCCTTAAATCAGAATGTGCTCTTGACAGGTGAAATTAGCAGATGATTTAGCTGTCACAAAAGATCAAAAAGCTTTAATCACATGGGATTCTCCACAGAAGGTAGAGAAGATCAGTGGAAAGGAACAAGAAACACAGGAGCATAAACGATGCCCAGGAAGGAAGTCACTGATCTCCACCTGCACTCAGTTATCCTCATTGCAGGCCTTCCCTCCTGCACAGACTTAAGGTTCTACCAAATTTACCTGGGGCCAGTCAGATGGTCCACTCAGAAGTCTGCTTAAAGAAGAGGCAAAGAAGATATAGAGGAAGGATTATATGATTTGGGGATATGGAGAAGAATTACTAGTTTAGGCAAGTTTCAGCTCAAGCAGATCGTGTTCCTGATGTATCAAGGACCCAGCACTGTTATTTTACAGAAGCCAGAGTAGCTAACCTGGCAACCTGCGGCCTTCACTAAGGTGCAGATGAGTTTGGCTCAGTCACTATTTCTATTCCTGTTGCTGCACTGCCCCCCAGACATATTTGCCAAGGGGAAGTGCATGCCCAGGCACTCAGCCGCTGCTGTGTCTGCACATAATGGATGGGAAAAAGGCCCTTGTGCAACTCAAGCACACCATGCAAGGAGGCCTGAACACTGGCATCTGTCACAGCTTTGCCAAGGGTGACTACATCTCATCTGTAATAGAAGTTTCCCTGAAACCACCAGCATTTCCCCTCAAATGCCACTACACAACAATTCCTGGTAGCCTGAGCCAAATTTAAACCAGTGTCAGCAAGCATCTTGCAAGCCAACCCCAGAACCATTCAGTCTCCCAAGTTCCCTCATGCACATTCTGCGGACAGTGTCGTCATTGGGGGATGCTGGTTTCTGTTTTGGATTTTTTTGCAAGGGAGACTCTGGGGTGGCATAGGGAAAGCCACACCCTTTCATGTGGCTGGCTCTCAAACCTGGATACTTCTGCAAAAGAGATACTTAACTTCACAGTTCTCAATTGAGTGGAAGGGTTCACACACCAAACCCGAGAGGCTCATTTCTTATTTTAAAACCAACATGCTAACAGCCCAGGAAGTGTATAGTCGGCTCCAAAAATACACCAAAGTCATCTGGAATGACCAACTGTGTAATTTAACTTCTAGCTGGTACAGGAATCAGCTCTGCTTGCTGCACTCAGGAGGAGCAAAAGAGGCATTTTCTATAGGGCTCAGTTATCCCATTTGCCTGTCAATGGAAATAGCATCCCATTTCTGGTCATTCTCCTTTTATTCAAGGAGATTTTGGTCACAGAAGGTCTACTTGAAGCAAGGGAATAATATGCCAGCTCACACAGAGCATATAGCCATCCTGTAATTTTGGTTCTTCATATTCTGCAAAGAGTTTCCCTCTCAGTAGTGATAAGGAATTTAAGTCAGTATTAAGAACAAAACCTCAGAGAAACTGTCTCAGATTCCTGATCTTGTTTTCAGGCAAACAAGCAAGCTTCACCTTCTCTCCCGTGAGTCAGTGTGTGCAGTCTTCCCCTGGCCCACACCCAGAAATACATTCTTCAAAGCGGTTTCCAGGGCACTGAATGAATTGGCTTCAAGTTTAATCCTAGGGTTTCAAATGGTCAGTGATGGATCTTTCCAGGTTCACATTACCCATCCTGAATCTCCAGCTATACTCAGTTAAGATGAATGGGTCAAGTCACTCCAAGCAGCTCAAGTTTTCGTCATGCAGGGAGGCATCTAATAACATGCAAATGCTATAAAAGGCCATGTGAGAGATTAAAGTGCTATTTATCACCTTACTAGTGTTCAAAGCCATTGATTCAGGCTTAATATTAGATGCTGTTCTTCCAATCCTAGGGCCACCCTGCACCCCCCCATCACCTCCATCATGTTTGATTAGGGACCTGTGTTCAGGGCTTCCTTAACTTCATTTCAGTTTCAGCACATTGAAATTTGTTATTCCAATTGCCTAGTTTTGTATGCGCTCACCTAGACTCCCTAAGACCTATTGTCCTTTAAGCAGGATACATTTCACCTGCACGTATGGGCACTGTTTGAAAGTCAGCAGTGCCTCAAGACCTGGACATCAAATCATGAAGGTGTTATCTTACACTCATCAGACAGCGCAGGTATGTGCCTGCCAGCACTAGCCTAGCTAGTCAAGCTGCTGCTAATCATGAAAGAGTAACAACTTATTTTCTCTTTTATCCAAGTATCAAACCAGTCTGGGATTCTTAAGCAAACATATGGCAGCTGTATTAATATAGCAGCAAAGAGAAGCTAGATCTGCAGCATGAGCACACCCAGCATTGCCCTTCCCCTCCCACCACTGGGAGATAAGCTTGCATTAAAGCCCATCCCGCCAGCACGCTGACCAGAAAGGGTGTGCGCACTATGGGAGAGGGGAAAAGATCAGCAGGAGGTGGTTCTGTGAACAGAATTAAAACAACTTTTCAAAGCAACAGGCTAGGGCTCTCCAGCACGTGTCCACATTGCGGGGAGAAACAGGAGAGACGGGCTCAAGCAAGGTCTGGGAAATACTTGGCATTATCACCAAGTTGAAGTTTGGACTATGTTGCCAATATAACTGCAGTCCGGTTTCATTTGAAGTAAAGTGATGTCCCATTGCATGTGAAACTTTCAGATGAAGTCACTCAGTATCAAGATACAAAAAACCAAACCGGCCAATAAAAACAGTAAAGAGAAGCCAGCCAGTAAAACAGAGATCCAAGAGAGCCCATCTCATCCCTTGCGCCTTCCAGAACTGCTTCAGTTAATCCAGCTGCGAGCCAACATCTTTCTACCACAAAAATAATTAAAGTCCCTGTCAAGAATGCTGGAAAGTCTGATGCTCCAGCCCAAGGGGTAGACAGGAAGAGCCAACATACACCCTTCTGTCAAGCCACCCCCTAAATCTGACCATTTCGTGAAACTCCTAAGCAAGGCAATTACTTCTATAAATTTTGCTTAATCTGAAGATGGACAAGAAATTGGTTTGTGGGGAAACTGAATTCTTTTTAACATGAAAACCAAAAGTAAGGAGTTATGTTGCTGGTCGTAACTGAAACATGTCTGCTAATGATTACAGCTTCCATTTTACTGCCAAAGTATTATTAGAACTGCTTATTTGCTGTGCAGCTTGGGGAAAAAAAAATATCTCTTCCATCCTTTATTAATCTTGTCCTCATCTGACACAACAAAAATGCACCATCAGTCTTTCGCTTACTTTGAAAAATAGGCCTTAAAGTCACCACAAGAGCCAAAGCCTTTGTGTATAATTGCTTTCTTGATTAACTAGAACAAAGGGCAGAAGCCATCAGTCACTACGCATTTTAGTATTTTCAGAGCTTATTTAAAGCCATTTCAGTGACTTCCTTTCTTAAAAGAAACTTTGTAATTGCAAAAACCTATCTAAATAATACTTTTATTTTTTTTTTTTTAATTTTTTTTTTTTAAGGCAGTCACATCCCAAGGAATGTAGCCCACAAGGTACCTACAGGACTCATTGGAAGGCGTCAGTAATATCCTTGGATCTTCTTGGCCTCAGGTAGTTTCTTGCAGCAGTGCTGAGCTGGTGACCTATTTGGCTGATATAGGAAACCCAATCATTATAAAGTTTATGTATTCTAATATGAAAAGCAGATTTTCCTTGGAAACATTTTCTTGGGGCAGGTTTCAGGGTCCCGAAACTGGCAGTAACTGCATAAACAGAGGAGGTAATGAGTAAAGGCTCCAACCAGGGATGCTGTGTAAAATTTTTTCCTTTTCAGCCTGCCATCCTGGGCTCCGAACAGGGTATGCAGTGGAAACAGAGAATTTAACTATCTGCCTGAACGTAAAGGCTTAGCACAGCAGATTAGAGGAGAAGGGAAAGAGGAGGGAACTTGCAGGCAGCTGGAAATTTCAGAATTGAAGTTTTCAGAGATCTGGAGAGAGTCTGCTATTCAGAAGTGCCTGGCTGTGTTGTACAGCAAACTTAAAGGTAGTATTGCTTGCTGTCTTGACTTTTCCACGCTTACTGGTGCGCTCTGTTCCTCCAAGACTAAATTGCTTTTATAGACAACTAAGTCTTCAAGTCTGTGGTTTCAGCAGTCACATCCCACCCTCTCTGCAGCAGCCAGACTAGCAGGGCACTCTCAGAAGGCCTGGCACAGATTTCATGCCTACGGCTACCAAACATGAAGTCCAGACAGGCTTATTCCCTGCCCTGCTCCTAGAAGGGGTCTTAAGGGCCTTAGCCCCTTGTATATGGGGAAGTCAAAACAGCTGCAGGAACAAAACAATCTTTGCAAGGGCTGACATACACTTTTCCCCCTTTGAACTACACTTCTTGTGGTTTGGAGACAAGAAAAGCCTCCACACGTGCTGACCTGGCAACCTTGTGGGACCTCTTTCAATCCTGCCTGTGTGAAGGCTTTGCCCTTGCAAGCAAGCCTGCGCTGCTGCGTCTTGCAAGGTGGAGGGGATTCCTCTCTCTGGGCTCCTGTTCCCATTTCTTGAGAGATTAGAGAACTGTAGAACTAAAAAGGTAGTATTTTGTGCCGTGTCAAGCCAGACGGAGGGAAATGTAAAAAGGAACCTGTTATACTTCAGTGGGATGCTTAGAAGACAGTAAATGGAAAAAACCCAGCCCTGTAGATGCATATTTAATACATCTGGAGACTTCCTATTCACAGCAATAACCCTTCCCCCTAGGTTAGAGAAATCTAGGGGTGGGAGGACAGTTGTCCCACAGACATATGACATCAGCTAAAGAAAAGACACAAATGAATGCAAAAGTCAAAGTGGTTGGACTTCAGATGTCTCCATAAAAAGGAAAAAAAAACCACGTAATTGAACTAGCCCTGTCAGAATACCAGTTGCCCAAGATTAAGACAAACAATGGGGACTAAAAAACGAATATAAACCACACACTGAAGCACACAGCATTTGAGAAAATATGCTCTAGAAGAATAATTTCAAATTGGAAGTTCATTTTTATTGTGTCTCTATCTGGAGAGAAGTTCCTTTAAAACAATTTAAAAGTAAACACTACACAGAGGGGATCCGATAGGTACAATTAAAGAGGAGAATACTTTAGAGGAATATAACCCCATGACATCTCATGTCCCTACTACTTGTTAATCGTTTTTCCTCCCTCTATAGTAGAATGAAAGGAGGCAGCATTACTTGGAAAATATTCGTTAACTTCTTGCTACACTGAAAACTTCCATGATGAACCTGAGGGAGCAGCACTAATAGTTGACTTCAGCAAGGCTTTATGAATGCACTGAAGGTCACTTTAGTATGACATTCAGCTGCTCCCAACTCAAGTGAGACCCAAATAATACAAGACACCAACCAACTCCTCCATCCCAACAAGCAAAACATCCCTACTAGCAGAGCTCCAGAACTGTCTGGAGGTGTCCCAGGAAAGCTTCAGCAGAACTAGGCATTGCAAAGGGCATAGTGTAACCAGACAGCCATATTTCAAGTGTTCGTAATGAGCTTGTCACCAAGAAGTTAGAGCAAGTACGCACTGCAATTCAAAGCCGGGCAAACAAGGATGTCTATCAAATGCAGAGTGTTCCCAGAAGAGATGGAAATGTCACAGCACAATTAAAGGGACAGTCTCTCCTTGTCACAGGGCTGTAATGAGTATTCCCAGCAGAAAAGCAGGAGCCCACTCATTCCCTTTGCACAGTCACAAAACTGCAGGTATTTCAGAGGTGACAATGAACAACCTAATTTTCCACAGCAGAGGACAACTACAAAAACCAGAGCATTAAAACCACTGCTTTGGTTCCAACATAGAGAATTACCTTCCAAGCTCTTAAATATAGAAAAAAAAAAAGGTCACTTGCCATGTAAGTTACTAAGCTGGGGAAAGAAAAGCCATTTAGACACCACAAGATAGCTGCATGAATATTACAACACATTCATAATTGAAGCACTTTGTTTTATGCAGCAGCCTCCCAGCCTCAGCTGAGATGTTGGTTTGGTGATGCTCACACAATTGGCAGGTCTAGAAAAGTCAGTTCCAAATAGTTTATTGTTCAAACCTAGGTACAGGGAAGCCTTGAACTGCAGCTCAGGGGTAACTGAATCTAAGTTAAGTTCTTGAAACTTAAGTGAGGGCTTCAGCCATACCAACATCCTTTGCCTGGTGAAAGTTGAACAGTCAGAAAAAGAAAGCAGCCACCACCTCCTTACCTTTGCAGAGAGGCACATTTAAAAATCCAATCAGTTTGGGGGATGAGGTGGGGAGGGAAGGTAAGAAGAAAGGGGTTAGAAAATACTTACAAAACAGAATCACCAGAGAGGTCAGGGTAGGCTGTCAGGGGCTGCTTCCAGCTTAGTACAGCTGCTAAAGTCATTAGACAGTGTCACCCCACCCTTGGGCTCCCAGGGGCAAAAGCAGAGGAAGAAGTGCTCCTCCTCATCTCCTGCTGATCCGGCTGTTTCTGGTGTGAGTGTAAATTCTCTCTATCCATTCAACATTTTGCAAACAGGCCACTGGAAGAGGGAGTGCCTGTCTGCAGTATTTGCAGGGTTGGTCGGGCACTGAATTCCCAGAACAGAGCGGATCTCTAGTGAGAAGTTGGCTAGAGTAAATCACACCTTCAGTTTTACCTCTCTACTCTAAGCTTGTCTCAGGCTTCCCCTGGAGCCAGCACAGAGCCTGGATTAGTCTAAATGTTCCTGTCTGTCCTACCAATACTCCATTGACCCCACTTCCATCGGCTACTTTAAAACAAGACCCCCAGGCTCTCTCCACAGATGCCAGCTTCCAGACAGCTAAAGTTTAACTAAGTTCCACCCTTTGCACATCCACAGATGCATTAACAGGATGCTTTGCTTATACCACTGCAAAACAAAGCAAGAGAACAACCAACCTCGATCACTATCTCCAAAAAGCCCAAAGAGAGTCAAAGACAAGCAAGTTCCATTGAGCATCCTTACCCTCATCACAGACAACTCTGAGACTCTGCCTGAACAGAGAAACCATTCTCAAGCCCCTGAGCTGTAAGCACTTGAAGGAGAAAAGCATCTCTGCTTTGCCAGCATTGACCCTGTTTGGAGGAAAAGCTTCAAACACTGTTTTTTAGGACATTAAATAACTTTCCAGTAACTCCTAGCCAAAAATTCCTCATCACCCACCCTGCCTCCTCAGATGGCCTGTGTTTGTCTGCCTTAGTACATACACTGGGCAGAAAACTGGGGCAGGACAGGAACTGATTCATAAGTGGATCAAGTATCCTCGCTGCAGGGCTGGTGACAAGCCCAGAAAGACAGGACGCATGGCAAGGCAAGCACTGAGTTCAGAATAGGGCACTGGAGTCTACTGCCACAGCCAAAGCGCAACCCTTCCTCCCCCTCCTGAAGGGGTTTGGGGTGATCCTTCCTTGAACTCAGCTCTGCTGATTAGAGTCATGAACACCGGTGCACAGAGGAGTAGTTACACAAGCTATCACAGGTATTTAGTGGTGGCCACTTACCTAAACCTGTCCTCTGGGATGAAGCCACTGGTACTAGAGGAACAGTCTTCAACCTACATAAGTGTTTGTTTCTCCTCCTCAAATTCCAGGAACAGCTCCAGGACTGATGTAGAGAAGGGGCTGCTGTACGAGGGAGTATTTACTTTTTATATCACGACCATGGTCTCTTACAAGGTTTAAAATTCAAATACACAGCCATGCTGGGAAGAAACAGAAATGCAACGCAGCAAAGTAGACCTCTCTGAGCAAACTGACGAATGTACAAACAGAAATAAAGTCCGGAATCACATCTGATGTACCACACTCTCTTGAAATGCTTTGTAAGGAAAAAAAAACAACTTTCCAGGGAAAACCAGCATGCACAATTGCACCTGAAATAAAGCATGGTGTTGGCAATTAGGCATACTGTGTCTGGCAATGCATCCAACCAGCGAACACACAGCTATTGACATTTCATAAGCAAACACAGTAACTGCATTTGCAATTTTGTATAGACCTACACCCACACTGGAAGCCTAGGAAACTGCTAGCATATCACTTATTTGTTAGAATAAACAGAAGCGCACTGGTTTTGGCCAGCTTTTGCAAAATGATAATACTAACGCTCAGAGACGTTTGCTAGAAGTGCAGTTGATGCCAAGCTCCCCTTGTGTAAAACGTGGGGATCATGAAGACAACATCCTAGAGAAAGGGGTAAAGCAGCAGAAAGCAGATATAAGAGAGGAACATCTGTCTTTACAGAATTTAAAACAAAAACCCCCACCACACTAAAGAAAAGGGACTGAAAAAAAGTCAATGCTACTTGCAGGCATGGCAGAGGGGATATAGGGATCAAAGATGATCCATGAAATGCCAGAAACAGAGAAGCTGGGGTTTTTATCTGCTCCACTTGAATAGTGCCCCTTTAGACAAGATATAGTAATTCATCAAGAAAGTAAACTTGGTCTTATTTGGTACTAAGTAAAACCAGTTACTTAACCCCAGAGAACAACACCTTCAAATAAAGAGTGCTATGTTTCTTATGAAGAGGCAGAAGCCAAACTCAAAAAGCCCTCAATCTAAGAGGATGGAGTTTGCAATAGGGAAGCCAGCGTAGCCCCAGGAGTTCAGAGTCACAAGAGAGCTGTGGCCTCTTTATGTCCCTCTCCGACTGCAGCTGCTGAGCGGCACAAGTGAAGTCAAAAGGTGATCGGGAGCACATTGCCAGCCACACACTGATCTCCCAACCAGCAAGTCTCAAGACCCCTAAGCCAGAGCACTGAGACAAGCAGAGACCTTCCTTATGGTGATACCTCAGTGTCATGTCCGCCCTCCCAGTCAAGGGGAGAAGAGCAGCCTCCCTTCTCAGAGATCCCTTTGCATCCCAAAAAAGTTACACTAGCCGTAATAGCTTTGTTTTACGTATTGTATGTAATATAATACTGGAAATTAGTCTGCAGTTATGTAATTGCAAAGGAAATGGCTATGATCCCGCTCAGCCCAGCTGAAAACACCATCCCACGATGCCTCCACCGCAGACATGGCTCGCGGAGGCTGTGATGGAAGAGCCCCCATCCTGCCTGCAAGCAGAGCAGCAGCAGGAGAGGCAGAGGTGCTCGGGAGTATGCTTATACTTCACCGGCTGTCAGGTTTTCCATTGCAAACACTGCTGCCACAGTTTATAGTTTGACCGTTTCAAGCCACATCCACACAAAACTTGGCAGAGAGGGAGCTGCTCTGGCCCAGTCCCTCCTCCTTCTACCTTAAAGAAATCTGTGCAGATTCCTGCTTTAAAGTCACAACATTCCCTTTCTGCAGCAGAAATACATCTTTAAGTCATTCCACGAGGCTTTTTTTGTTAAGATTTAAAAGAAGCCTATGTACTTGACTCAACTATTCGCATTATTGTTCTGAAACAGCTCAGAAATGTTTAGATAGTGTTGGACACTGCAGGTTGGTTACACAGTGCCTTTAAACAAATTACAGTCACCTCCAGCAAGGAAGACAAGCCCTGTATCCCAGACACCATCTGGAGAGACTGTAAATCTCCCTTTTTCTCCTGATGCATCTGTGACCAGTGCTACATGCAGATTTTCCTTCTCAGCTAAGGAAAAAAAAGAATGAGATAAATATCCATCAGATATATCAGGCACACTGCAGGTCGTCTGCTCACGTAACCAGAATTCAGAAGGTCTGAAGGACAATTTTTGCTGATGCAAGACAGGTATTTGCTGCTAAAAACTAAGTGCCAAATCTGAGAGCTGGTACCTTACTAAATAATTTGTTTGAAGTATAGAAATCCTACCGATTTCTTTCGGTCTAGCAAGGTTTGCTTCTGTGGCAATTGCAGCAACAGTCGGGTTGGGCTTCACAACTGAGATGAAGGGTTTCAGAAATTATTTAGCACATATGCTACGCTGACCTCGCTTTTAAGTCAACTTCAAATGATGTCCAAGTCATAACTTTCCTTGGCACAATAACGAAGACAACCTTATCCAACTCTTTCAGTGAAAGAGAAGACAAAGTATGACACAAGGCCCTACCAAATGGGCTTGCGCATATCTGCCTGCAAGACGCCTTAAATGCCATTTCTTACATGGGAAAAGTAACACTGAATAATACGATACAGTAAACACAACACACTTACTTAAGATGAAGTTAATGTAGCTTGATGACAACCAGAACAGCTTCAATAAATCAAGTATCAGATTATTTTTTCCCCTTCTACCTCTGCCCTATACACTGGCCTTTGAAAGCAGAGCTTACATCCTTTCAGGGGGTACTCAATTTGGAGGCAAACATCACAGGCCTAGCTCAGGCCCTAGAAGCATTCAGAAGAAAACATACAGCAGGACACAAAACAGGCACCATTGTTTGGAAACTAGTTTTGACCTTCCTTGTGTAAAAAGCATAGGGCCATTTGACCCGCAAAGAGAAAGTGTTTCCTCCCCAAAGCCATGCAGCACAGCCAAGTCAAGGTTTCTCCCACTCCAGGAAAAAAAAAAAAAAAAAAGAACCCTTGAAGTGCCTCTAGGCATTGGCAAGCAACCCTGTTCAGGCAAGGTTTTAAAAAAATCAAGCGGTCATTTGTGCCTTTTCATATCTAGCTTCCCCAGAGTACAGTTAAAAACCCCCACACCAGATATATGATGTGCTATACGCATCTGTGTGCACAAGGAAGTTTGAGATATTGGCCCAGCAGCACATCCAATGCACACTGTCCAGTCTGATGGGACTTCTCAGCCATGCAGAGACCATACTTCCATCTAACCATGCTTCCTTCCTTTCATTGAAGGAACAATCCCTGCTGCAGGTGACATCCGTAACACCTTACATCACCTTTGCTTGTCTAGATCAGGAGAAGAACAATTTATACAATCACAGATATAGTTTCACAGCGCTTATCACGTCAACATAAGCATACAGTCAGATGAACTACTACACACATGCATAGTTCAATAATCTTATTTTCTTGAAAAGCATATTCCCCATGTTCTTAGAAGTCATAACCACATCTTGTAGGCTTGCTTGCCTACACTAAACAGATACCCAAATTCAAACAATAACTCATGAGTTTCCGAAGTTAACACTTGAGAAACTTTTGCTGCTTTCATTACATGCCATTTATAGGTTCAGCTATTGCTGAAGAGACAAGAAGTCACAGTATTACAGTCATTCCTGGGGTATCCCTAACCTAGGGGAGATTGAGAGTGTATGTTTGGTGTCCTGTTCTTGGAACAACTGAAACATGATTTCTCTGCCAGAACAGTTTAGACAAGTACCCAAAGCAAATGATGCGCTCTCCATCACCGACCAGTGACTTACATTTAAAAAAAAAAAAAAAAAAAAAATCAATATCTTTACTTTATACACATGTATATAAAGGACAAGATCATAGCATGGCATTCAGGGCTTCAGATCTCCTTCCTTGTTTACATGGGCATTAAGAAATCCAGCTGCTAAGCATCAGAATATGGTATTAAGAACTGTAATCCAAGTTCAAGGATGTTTCCTTAGAAGAGTCATATTTCTGGACCCACTAATTAAATTCAAACCCCGACACTCTCCATTTATATCTCCACATACCATGTGATTCAATACAATATGATGTGAACTGTGCAAGGCAGAGAGGCCACATTAAAAGAAAATACAAAGGAACTGTAATTTGGAATTTAGACACTTCTTGCATTATTTAACAACCCAATTCCCTTGGCTCCATAAGCCATTATCCAAGACAGGGATATCATGGATATGAATATAAGTTACCACCATAACCAGGCTTGTTCTGACAGCAGGAACACCAGCTATTGACAATGAGGAGCCCTCAGGCTTGGAAGGGAAGATGCTTGTCCACTAGCCCAGACACAGTTTAAGAAGTTAAGACATTCCCCCCCACACACACACTTCAATCATAACGATTGCTTTATTCTTCTACTTCATAGAATTGCCTAGGTTGGAAGGTCAGATGAGCATTTTGTCCTCCACTAGTTTTGCAAGTGACACAGTCAGTATCCAGGACACAAGCATTTCTGTTCATGCTAGCCAGTGCATTTCCACACGCTATCCTTTTGGACGCCACACTAAATCACTGGCCAGCAACTGACTCTGTCACATTCAGCCAAACAAGCATTAGGCTTTCAGACAGCAAAGAAAAGTTAAAAGAAAAATAAATAAGTCCAACGCATGGTCATCATTGTGGATAACCTGACTCAGAACTCTGGAAGATGGATGTGAGTCCGAGATCAGGGCGCCCTGGTTCCCCCAAGCTCTGGCATGCCCAGCATGCTCCAGATCCAGCCAGCCGTGAAAGCCCTGCGTGGGGAGCTACCGCGACATCAGCCTTCACTCAAACGGCTCCAAATGCCAGCAGCTCCTCTGGATGAGGACACACAAGTCACGAGTGGGCTGGAAACCAGTCCTGGACAACAGCTTTGAATTAATACGGAGGGAGTGCTGGAGGGGAGGAGGGGGAGCTGCTGAAGACAGGCAGTTATTCAAACCAGCTGCTAACCCGCTCCAACCACTCACATGGATGCACTCTCGTGTATTTGTTCAGGCTGACTCAAAGCTACCAGACATCCAAGAGTTAAAGTACACAAAAGATATCTATACAAACACTTGCCAAAAATATCATTTTCCAAGTGGAAGCTGGTTATTCCAGGGATGGCAGAAAAAGGGATTTCGTCTTGCTTTTACGTGACAGGCTCTGCCTCCTTGCCTCAAAATTCCCCAATTAACACTTCTGCAAGAAGTTCTGAAACTGTGCATGGCCACGTACTTACGCACATTCTCCCCCCTCCCTACTGAGCTCTGGGCCACGGGCTAAGCTGTCAAGCCAAGTTTCATCCCAAGCAATTTTTAAACACTCATCCTATAAATCCTCTGAAAAGGGACTTAGTAATGGAAATGCTGACAGAGACTTGAAGAGACAGCAGGGCAACTGTATCAGTCTACTATATATCAGCTTCATTAGCTGCAGATCCTTCTCTCCTTCACCTTCGTTTTCCATTAGCGTACTTTGGCTAATTAATGCACAAAACCTATGAAACATTCTTACAGTAGAAGGCAACATTTGGCCCCCAGCCCAAATCAACATTGAGAAACTTCAACATCCTCAGCCAGACATAGTAACTGTACCAGATGGAGCTAACGTACAGCTACAAGTAGTGATGAGGAAACTGAAAGAAGAGGAACACATACAAAAAAAATCGGACCATTGGAAGAGGGAAAAGCAGCAAATGTGTCTTACCGCTTTCGTTTTTCTCTATGACGTCCACGACCTCTCCAGCCTGGAGGCTGATCTCAGAGTTCTCCTGCTTCTCATAATTGGACACCACCACATATTGCTCCAGGATCATGGGTTCAGAGCTAGCATCAGCACCTGGGGAAGGGAAAAAGCAAGCCGTAAGCCAGCTTCCAGCCATGGCTCCTCGAGAGCGACCTCCGTCCATCCGATTCACGACAGGCCAACTTGTCACCAGAGCCAAGCGAATCAGCAAACAACCTTGGCTCGCAGCATATCCCCAAATGGCTGGCCATATAGAAACAGCCTCCTCTGGCCCACAACCCAGCAGCACAGAGGGACATTGGAGAGAAGAAGAAGAAAAAAGGGGAGGAAAAAAAAATACGAAAAGGAGCTGAAAACAGTGAATTAGTTGCAAAGTTTCATGATGGATTCTGAAAATAAACCTCTTCCCAACATGGTTTCCACAATCCTTGCTCCCATTCAGAGAGAAAAATCCTGGGCAGAAGCAGCATAAATCCACAGATGAGCCATCCCCCCCAGTAAACCCAAAGAAAAAACAGCTCTCCCCTTGGCGGCTCAGCTCCTTCTCCACTCTAAAGGCTTGAGCTGAAAGTCAAGAGGGGGCTGTAGATGCCAATCATATTCGTCTGCACTGCAGCCCTTAAATAGAAACACATGAGCGGGATTGAAAGAGAGGGAGGTGGGGTGGAGGGAGAGAGGGGAGGGCGGGGAAGAGTGTTTACTTGAAACAGAAGAAAGAAAAAAGTTATAGCGCCAGATCCTTGCTCAAACACAGCCACCCCCCGCCTGCCCCCTGCCAGCTACGCAGTTCCGCATTCCCTGCGGCAGAGCAGCCCTGAGCGGGATCGGGGCGCCACGGCCCCGGGCTGCCCCAGTAGGCACAGAGCTCTGGCTTCCCCCTCTCCATCACCCTTCGGCACCTTTTGGAGCCAGCTTCTCCAGTTGTTCCCTTTCTCTTCATACTGAGGGCTTTTGGCTGTCAGAGCCATTTATGAATGAGCGTAGGATCTCACACAAACGGGCGAAAAGAGGCACAAAATAACTGTTCTTCTCCCTTCCCCCACACACCTGGAGTTGTTTCTTGTGGGGTTGTTTGGGTTTTTTTGTTTTTGTTTTTTTTGTGGGTTT
The DNA here is from genome assembly GCF_028500815.1 of Rissa tridactyla. Taxonomy (NCBI): domain Eukaryota; kingdom Metazoa; phylum Chordata; class Aves; order Charadriiformes; family Laridae; genus Rissa; species Rissa tridactyla. The sequence continues at coordinate 59,522,486 of NC_071471.1, forward strand.
TTTGGGTTTTTTTTTTTTGTTTTTTTTTTTTTTGATTTCTAACTTTTTCACCCACAAACCCAAATCGTGCCTTTTGAGGTGGAGCTGTGAGGCAGGCATGCCGCTTGTGCCAGACACGGAGAGGCACCCACTCGCTCTGCCGTTCGTTGTACAAGATAAATCTCGACTCTCTAGTACCACATAAACAGTGCCGCCGAGGCCTCGGCACCCCCAAGCCCAGGCACAGGCTGACTGTGCTCTGCCTGGAAACCACCTCAAAGAGTCATGAAGACCTTTAGGACACCAGGGTTTCTTAATTTGCCCTCACTTACACACACTATGTATCAAACTGAAGTGAAAAGCACCTACGATTTCTGTCTAAGAGGCACCGGACACATGCCTTAATGCAAAACTATTTTACAGGTTTCCCGTTTACAGCAATGTGTATTAGGGCAGAGTGGTTTGGACCAACAGCATTATTATACATTTTATACAGTAAGAGGCAGTTCCTGTCGGTCTAGATTAAGACGCAGATGGAAAGGGGAGACAGCAGCAGATGTACGACTTGCTGCATTTCACGTGACGGGGGCAGAGCCAGGAGCAGACTCCAGGTCTCCTGAATCTCTGATGACAAATTGGCTACAAGAGACGGGAAGGAAGCAGTATGGTCTGAAACTGTCCACCAGACAAGTCAGGGGACTGACAGCCAAGCACAGGATGCTCAGTGCTGTATTTCCAAAAGCAGCATGTTCATATGCGTTTAGGCTGAAGATGCAAAGCGATTCTACAGACAAATAATTAGCATCCCTGCCAAGACAGAGGTAAAGAGTGCATCAGCCATTAAAACAGCATCCTGTGAAATGAAAATCCTAGAACAAAAAGCAATTAATTCAACCATTTCCTGAAAGGAAACGCTATCACAATGCCTCCCTTTGGACCAGATTTAAGAAATACAGAAAATTAGAAGACTTCCTTGCTCCCTAAGCATGCCTCTGACTCTCCTCAGGTTACATAGGTTAATTTTCTTTAAAGAGGAGTCACCTCCTCTAGAAGTTTGTGTTTAAGAGATTTAGCTTTTCTATAGCTAGTTGAACCACAGCCAATAGCAGGAATAGGGGGAGAAGACCATGAACTGACAACGTTGAAATTTATAATAAAAGTTTTCACCATAGCTGTTCTTTCGAAATAAGCATCGTGTTTCTGGTCATAATGAATCAACTTGACTTGTGTGTTCTGGTTTAAACCAGTGCTAATTTGGTTATCCAGAGTGTGACGAGATGCTTCCCCCTGTTTCCCACTGCTTCCCACACAGTCCCTTCTCCAGTCCAGAATCAGGCAGTATTATCATCTTCCTTCAACCTATTTATGCAAGTAACACCTACAACCCCTACTTCATTTTAGTCTTCTTAAGATAAATACCAGTTCTCTAACCAGAAACAAAAGCTGTCATGGCCTTATGTTTACACATGTGCGTCAGCAGAGAATTCACTGTGTGGAAGGGCAAAAGGAGGGACCAAACAGTGGCAAAGGGAGCAGGGGACATGCAGGAAGCTACTTGCTAAATAGACACCCCAAATGTCTTCTTTCCTCTTATCTCCTAGACAGTTTTCATGGGAGCAGAGTAAGGCAAAAAACCCAAAGCACAGCATTGGCTTGGCAGCAGGAGCAGTGCTCATGCGTTGCACATGACCCTGATGGGAACAAGGAGACGACCAGGCTGGCAAACACCCCGCCATCAGCCATTGAGGCCAAGCCAGGGACCATGTGCCAGTGGAGCAACCTTGCCAGGAAACCCGGAGAAGCAGCATTTCAAATCCACCTCTGCAAATCTGGCTCCAAAAAAAAGTCAGTTTATACAACAGTCCGGCAAGGTAGGTTATATCTGCACTCACATATTTGAAACCCAGCACTTTACGATGCCATTTACTCTGTCCTACCTTGGATAAGGTACTCACTGCAGGAGGATTTCTAAGTCACTATGGTGGCTGGTGCAACACATACAATCAACAGTCTGTTTTAACAGAAGCTTGTATAAGTGTTACAGGGTTCCTATTAAAACAACAACAAAAAAAAAACACCCCAGGGTGATAAATTGCTTTGTCTAGGAAGTAACCAAGGTCAAACTTGATCATTTCCAGCTACAGCAGATGATGCCTAGAGGATATCCCCCTTTGGAGAGGTGGGGTCCCTATGGCTCCTGGAGTGATGCTTGCCCAGGATTAAGGACTGCACAGTGGGGAAGACTTCAGTAAAGGAGGAAAGAAAGGAGGAAGGAGAAAAGGAAAGATGACAGAGAAACAGCTCCTCCCGGTAATTAAAAGCATTAAACATTTTGTGGATAGCCTGGTTTAGGTTGTTACTATATTCCCTTCAGCCACAGTCAGTATGGTAAAAAAAAGGAAAAAACAAAAACAAAAAACCCACCACCCAAATTTAACCCTTCTCAGCCTTCTGTCCCTCACGAGCATCTTTAAATTAATTACTCCTCAATGACACTCAGGATGCTCACAACATTGCTGTTACGTTATGTGAGACCGCAGGTTTTTCCCCCCAAAGGGGGTTCAAAAGAACCTCAGAGAGCACAGCACCAAGTACACCCACCGCTGTGGGCACTTCCATATCCCTGCCAATTAGTTCGGGTCTAATTTGTAACACGGGACACAGCATGAAGAGTAACAGGCTGCTCAGTGTGAAGCACGCCAGAGAAGAGGGATGCAGAGCAGCACAAGTTCCCCAGCAAGCTCACATGGACACTGCAATGCCCCCCAACACCAGAGCCCCACTTTTTTTTAAAAGACTCTTCAGCCTAGGCAGAAGAAACGGAAAGCAGAGGATAGGACAAAGCTGATGTGCCAGCTAAAGTTTCCCCCCTGCTTCCCCCCCCAAAAAGCAGAATTAGTGTTTTGGTTTAGCTTCAACTTGCAAGCCCGCCCCGGAGCAGAACGCACGATAGATCGCTGGCTGAAATAAGAGTTTGCTTGCCTCTCCGTTTATTTTTGCCTCGAGTCCGTTTCCTGGTTAAAGTCTTGAGGATACCCCTCCTCCTCTCCATAGGGCTCCACTTTACAATCCTCCCGCTCCTCACCTCAGCGATTCCCTTCCTGGGGCTGGGCAGAAATGTCATCGGGGCTTGTCCATACCCCTCACAGCTGGCACTATTAAGTGACACAGTTGCACCCTGTCCCCCTCGCCAGGCAGGGAGGAGGGAGCATCATTACTCCTGCTGTACTCGGAGACCGGCAACTACTCTGGAAGCCTCCTAAATAAGAGCGCAGAGCACCCGTTCCAAGGAGCGTCTTCCTCCTCCTCCTGTGTTGCAACAGCTAAGACCTATGATGGTTTTGCAATCGCCAAAAATTAAAACCACCAACTGGACTCCAAAAATAAAATCATCTGGATATGGAAATCTGAGACTCCTGATCTTTGCCAGAGTACTCTGTTGTTATCAGGCTATAAACATGTCTGCTCTTTTAATCCATACAGCGCACAAGCTTTTATATTACCCTTTTATGATTATCAATCAAGTGTTTACAGATTCAGACTTAATGAATTAGTACTGGGGTGGTCAGTGGAAGTTTTGCAGAAGCCGCCAAAACCACAGAAACGGTCAGTGAACGCCATACGGATGATTCACAGCTGAACAACCAACTGGTAGGTAGTGCAGCTCTTCCAAGCCGGGCACAACTGCTGAGGACACGTGCAGGGTCTGCACACAGGGATGTCTGGCAGAAAGCATCTCTGAGCGTCATGGCTTTCCATACAATAAAGTCAGAGCTTCACAGTTTTCTGCGCATAGGGAAGAGTAACTGTGGTAGCTTGGATCTAGAGCTGTGGTTTCTTGCCTAAAGCCAATTCATCGAGGGTAAGTCTTTACGTATCTCTGGAAAACTCCGTTTGGGGAAGGAGGAAAAAGAGTATCCAGAATAGCAGCAAGCCTACTCAAAATCCTCAATCCGTCTATCACCTCACAACAGCCATATGCCCAGCTCTAAACAAAGGGATTTTCTTCCCCTAAAAACTTTACCTCTTATTTCTTATCAGAAGGACCAAGTCACTATGATAAATAAACATGTTAAAAACTGCGTGTTTTCTTTAAGCCTTCCACCAGTGATCTGCCCCCAAATATTTTAAGATAAAGAGCTTAGGTCTGCCTAAAAATTGTGTTAAATGTCTCATGCACACAAGATAAAAAGCAGAGTTTCACATAAATCACACAAGGTTACACAAGAGCTCCCAGTCTCACGGTGGTCTCCAAAAAGCAGTTGCTAAAATAACCGGTTCCTAGAGTAAGCAGTGGGATGAGGCTGTTGAAGCCTCCTAGAAATCTGCTTGAGGACAATATGGATTCAGATCAAAACCATGTTTCTAAGCCTAGGATCTCTCTTCTATTCAGTAGGAGGTTTTTGTTTTATTTTGGTATTTGTTTGTTTGTTTTCTTAATGTGCCCTAAACAAACAATCAAGTCTTTGACTCATCTCCTGGATACTCCTGCACTGCAGCCTGACTTCAGCCCCCTTCCCACTTACCAAAATTCACACTGTATTTGCACGTCGATTATTCTTGGAAGTAAAAGGCCCCTCACAGCTTGTGACAATAGGAAAGGGGATTCATCTCCATCCCTTCTGTTAGGCAGGAATTCCCCCAGTCCCAACAGTGTTTGACTTCAGAGATCGACAGCTCTTAGTGTAGCAGTCGTAAGCCACAAAGCTTTAGGGACAGAGACAGAAGTTCAGCACCACCCAGCGTAACTAAAGGAATTCAGTACAAGCCCGGCCCAGTCCCCAGGTCTTGGCAATAAAACAGCACTGGGAAAAGCCTCTTTGCCTCATATAGATGAAAATAAGTATTTAGATAAGTCTATCAAATGGGTTATTAATACACTATCAGTTCTGTAGTTCTTTCCTGAGCTTGGCCAGGTAGGTCTTTTATAAAAAGCAAAGCAATTCTCCTCTGTGTTTTCAGAAAATAGTTTCAAAAGCAGGTGACACCCTGCTATTAAGCAGCAATAGGATTTAAAACAGAAAGGGAAGGGTTTGGATCTGACCATTAAAGTAATTTAGAAGACTCAAAGCCTGAGAAGTTCGGCCTACAAAAATTCTCAGGCCAAAGAATGACTGAGAGTAAGAGAAGGTTGAGGCCAGATCACCCAGTGATGGCCACGTCAGCATGTAAAACTTCTCACCCCAGGTTAGCAGCCATGATTAACATATAAGAAATTTCTCCACAAGTGAACATCCATCCATCCATCTTCCTCAACTCCACTGCATTCACATGCTCTGCGAGCCTTTCAGTAGATGAGGCAATAGCTTCCTTGCACAGTAGCAAAAAACTGTAATCCTTCTTACTATCTTTCTGGCTATACAGGCAGAAGTCTGGTATAGATGGTAACTCCATGAGCTGCATTAATTCCCTCCTGGTCCCCTGGGTTGCTGCTACAAACAGCTACAGGGCGCGTAAGCCAACAGCATGCATTGCCACCAAGAAGGGAATAAGACTAGTGATCATAGCAGCAGAAAATTAACGTGATGCCTGGATTCATTCCCCAGCATGCGGCACACATAGTATTTTCTAGTGCTTCTGAGAGCCAAGATCTGGATAAGCCTTCAAGAGTTTGGGACAAGTGGCAGCTTTAAAGTAGACTGTGGCTTCCAGCACTGGAGTACGTGTCTGACGCACAACTAAAACCAGCAGCAAAACACAGCCCCCACGGGGAACACGTTGGGAACGAGCTTGGCCCATGGTAAGTGGCAGACACTCTCACAAGCGAGTGCTCCAGATCAGTTCTTCCTTCTTTACAGTCCTCAGCAGCATTTCCAACAAAATCCTGACAAACGGAGAAATTCAGTGCTGACCTTTGCCAAGTGGAGCTTGTTAGTCTCAGGATTTTTATTTTTTATTTTTGATCTGCTAGGTTTTAAGACAGAGCCAAGAAAAATTAGAGGCAGGAGGGTAAAAGTTAAAAAAAAAGTTGAGTCCTCTTTCTACTCCTTGGAAAGTTGGCTCTCTGAACAGCAATTCCAACCAACTAGGTTACAGGTAGCAACAGTTAAGAATACTGAAGTATTTTGCACACAAATCTGTTAAACTGCTTGGAGATTTTCACACAGCTGCTAGACAGGGTCTTCCACCAGGCTGAAGTCACCTATATACTCTGGCATTTGCCCTAGTCCTCCTCAGCAGTGCAACACATTCCCATTACTCCACATGGCACAAAGCAGACTAGCCAAGGAGTTTAATGCTAGTTGGGGTGTTCCACCACAGCACCTTTCAGGATCTGGCTGTACGGCACCCATCTTTTTCCAAAGTAGGAAATTAAACCACTTGCAATCCTTGGTTAGAGTCTCCACTTCATGGAACAGTTTCGTGCCCTCAGCTGGAGCTCAGGCAGCACAAAATTGGCTTCTGTTCTAGTCTCCAGCCTGGGAGATCATATTCAAATTCAAGTCTGATCCATCACCTTGCCACATTAGGATATAGCCCATGGCAGTCTGGACTGAGAAGTAGCTGTCTTGGAAACCTGGGATTCATTTGGATGTGAAGTAAACTGAAAGGCCATGTGAACTGGAACAGCATGGGGAGTTAAGAACCTGCCAGATGCACCAGAAGACTTCTGAGCAGGATTACGTATCAACATTCACCTTCTCAAGCACCATGCAATGCAATTAATCACTTACATTTGCCCTATCATCACGCAAAGATATTTTTGAAGCCAAACTAGCAACACGCATTTAGCTAAAAGCAGTCAACAGAAGGGAAGAAATTTGTACCTATTAATGATTTCACTTCTTTGCCCTTCAAGAAGGGTGAAAACCTCAGCATTCAATTTGTCATTTTACATATAGCAACATGAAACATTCCCAACAGATATAGAATCAGGGAAACTCAGCCTCACCCCCCAGCCAGGCAATCTGAAGGCTTCTTGTCGTTCTTCACAAGTGACACCACCTCTTCTGTCTCCTCCTCAACACATTTTGCTCCTGCTCAGTCTCATTCTGTTTTTCTGTCTGAACTCCCTGGTGACCTATCAACCACCAGGCTCCCGTGACTTGAATACTTCAGATATTTCTGCACTTTTATATCTAACTACCACCCTGAAATTAGACCTACTCTGCTAGGATCAGGCAGAATCACCCCAGGGATATATTCAACTTCTGTCAAGGATAGCATTTCTGAAATCACAGCAGTTTTGCTTACTAAAAACCTCAGACAAGCAAGCACTCATCCATTGAGGATGGTGGGATTTTGTTCACATACTTTGAACAGGGCATGAACTTGAATATTTACGATATCAGGTATGGAAAGCAGCAGGAGTGTTTCCATCTCTCCTTGCCTTCAGACCTATGTGTGGCCTTAACCACCCAGGTGACCAGGCCAGCATCTTGTACAGACACAGGTTCTATGGCTTGTGATCATTCATGCTAACTCTGAAGGAAGAAAAGACCTTTTCTCTGGTATTCCACATCAGGTGACAAATGTTTGCATAAGAAATCCACTGGTTACTCAGGAGAAGTCCTGACCCCTTTTACTGTAAAACTTAGGTTTTGCCTTGTATTGGACTACTTCTCCTCAGACCCTGACATCTCACCTAGAAGTTGTTTCCCCACTCCCTCCTCCTTCCAGACTCCTTGTGATAAGGAGTCTGATGCTCCCATGAAAATTTTGCATCTTCTTCAGAGTCCCATGTTTTCCATATAAAACCTTTTCTACTTACTGTGGAAAAGCAAAAGAGCATTTCAGAAGAACAAAGAGCACAGTCACATTCCTCTCTTATCTTGACCCACAAAATTTCTCACTTTTGCTCCTCCTCTTCTCTCCTTCATCCCACATGGCATAGCAAGAGAGCAGCTGTGTAAGCACTTAGCTGAGGCCAGGGTCAACCCACCACAAGATGGGAAGCTGCTTTGGATTGTGGCTTTGAGTTGGGCAAGGAAGATGCAACACAGCAAACTACAAATCATTGCTAGTGCCAACATCAAGGTGTGCAGCAGTCAAAAGCAAAGCTCTTCCTTATCAGAAATCGTGCATCATGAAAAGCCAATACACAAGTAGACGACAGGTTCTGGATATCCACTGTTACAGACTCACGTTCAAGACCACTCCAAAAGCACACACAGTTTGAACTACAGACTTCTCTTTTTAATAGCATGCAGAACACCAAGACACAAGAATTTACCTGGAGCAACACTCTTTTTTGGAGTCTCAGACAAACTGGACATCCAAACTTGAAATCCAAGAAGAGGGCAGCCATGAAAAGAGAAAGTAATTAGAGAAACAAGAAAACAGTCATATCAGACAGTTTGAAAGTTAGCGAAGAAAACACTAAGTTTTTGCTCAAGAGGGGCATTGGCATGATGGGGACTCAGTTACAGGTCGAGTCATAAGAACTACCCAGTTCATTTTTTATGTTTTAGCAGACTTTCAGAGCTTCTGAAACTGATCTGTAGTGATCTGATTTTGAGATCTCTGAATAAAATATGCTCTGAGCTCATTCCCAATAGGACAGGGAATGCATACCAAGAGACAGTTTGACTCATTAAGCCTCAGACCTGCAAAAGTATTTAGCTTTGCAGCTGTTAATGATCCCCAAAAGACCAACAGGCAACTCAGAGATTGAGCTTAGCAAACACATGTGAGTTTCTACAAGCATTTGCATTTTGTTACCCTGGGATAGCATTAAGGAAAATAACAACAGACAAATAATACTCCACAGAAAAGAGTACAAAGCTCAAAAAACCGTACATTTAAAGTTTAACTAGAAATACCATTTTTTAGACAATGAATGAGGCAGAAACCTGATTAAGGAGAAAGCCAACAGAGTTGCTACCAACAAGGTCAAGAGATTTCCCTCCCCCTCCATGAAACGAGGTGTAAATACTTGGCTTGGGATTCTGGGAATAATCTTCAAATGCTAAGTGGTGGGGTATTTTTGGTTGAATACACTGGAAGCATGTTTTAAGAGTTAGTAGGTTTGCCCCCATTTCAAAATAAGAACCACCAAACACTCCCCTTCTGTGGGATGAGGGAGATAAGGATGGCTGTTACTCTCCCATTGCCTGGGAGAAGAGACAAGAGAGTATGACAGGCTAAGAATTTCCTAAGTTCTGACAAGCAATTCCAAAATGCAATTTTAAAAACTCATTTGCAACGGGGAACCCCGTTCTGGACCCATCAGTTTAACAGCAGAGAAAAATCACTCTTCAACCACTTGTAGTGAGGGGCAAGCTATATTGTTGGCCTTGTCTATTTGACTTGATATTCTGCAGGTCAAAAGACAATAACAAGACAGCCAAAAATCAGTAATAGATTCCTAGGACGTATGAGAAATTGCTAGCATGATACATAAGCATAAGAAACAGCTTTCAAACCTTCCCACTGGAAACCAGAAGTCCAAGAAACACATTGCTGCGTTTCCCCAGTGCTAAGGGAACGGTGAGGTTTTGAAATCCTTTCTTTAAATCACAGTTTTCATTGCATTAGGAAAAAAACAGAATTCAGATGGATTCAGCATTTTGCTTGCTTTTCAGTCAGTTCTCAATAGCGGCAGTCTTGAGAAAACCCTGAAGTCTTCCAACCTTCTAACTCCCAAACCCGTGCACTTCACTGTCACAATACACTACGAAATACTGTGGTAAGTTACAATAATTTACTTTGGGTTACCATTTAAGAAAAAAAAAAAAAAAAAAAAAAAAGGTTCTGCATTGGTAGAGTACAACAGGAAATCATCTGGCAGAGTAACTTGTGCTCTAGTTTATGGAGGGAATATACAGCATGTTTCTATTACAGACTCGGGGCACGCATGGAAAGGGTGTGAAGGAGTTGTTGTCAGCAACTTGTCTATTAGCTTTTGACTAGACTTCCACTGCCTTCAGGAACAGGATTGTGAACTTCAGTCAGCTGTCAGATCTTTTTCCAGACAGAAGAACCTGAATATGGCAGCAATAAATAAAGCAGAAGATTTATTGCAGGAACAACTAGGAAGACTTCAAACTGTTCGCCCCAATCCAAATCCAGTAAAAGGCTGAAACAGGCAACAATTATGGATAAAGGGAATAAGCGGCGCTTAACACAAGCTTAGAGCTACCCTGGATCTGTCTGCACAAGAACAGGAGTTTAAACCTAGATCTGCAGTAGCAGTATTTACAAACACCCCATGAGAGATCTCCCGGAACCAAACTCACCATAAAACCCAATTCCCTTAGCTACTATCAATTTTTTTAATTTTTTTTTTTTTTTTTTTAAACAAAGTATTTTTTTCTCCTTGTCAAAACCATTGGTCTATGCCAGAAAAAAAAGGGCAAGCTAAGCATTAACTGGTAAATCACCCCACAGGTCCCCAATGCAGGCTCCCCAGCCCAAGCACTTCTCAGCCGCCCCAGCCTGACAGCAGCTAGATGTGGATGAGGTTGCTTCTGAAGCAGAAGACAGCTAGCATATTTCAGCTGCTCCTGCACATCTGCTTAGCATTAAACTTCCTTCTTAGGATTTTTTTTTTTTTTATTCCAAGACGTTTAAGCTCTAATTGCTACCAGCTTTTAAGAGTTCCCCCTACAAATAATAAAAATATCAGACATTAGTGATGGATTCCACTTCACAGAGAGCTCAAACGAAGAGCCGCAGAGGGAGTCAGGGTACAGGGAGGAGGTCAAAGGCCCCAGAAGCACGCTGTGCCCGAGCCAACAAAACACAAGCTTTGCATGGCCCCGGGTTTCCCCTTTAGGACAGAGTTTTACTGGAATTCTGCGTGGGGCTTGGAGCCGGTTTCCAATGGGATTGGTAACGGTAAACGAACAAACCCTTGCTTCCTGCCTCTCCTCTCCCCCGTCGCCACACGGCTGAGCGCTGGCTGGTCTCAGATGGCTTGGAGGTGGGGGGGGAAAATCTCAGTATTTGGAAGGGAAGTTAAAGTTGCTTGCTCAAAGCAAGCCGCTCCTAAGGCAATGGCATCCCAATTCTGCTCCTAACACCAACCCCCACAGCCCTTGCTGCCGGCTTCAGCTGGAGCCAGAACAAACCCCTCCAATCAGAATTATTTTTAAAAGCTCAAGAGAAACACGGGTCCATAAATTACAGCTAAGCCACAGGGGCGAGGCGGTTGTGAAAAGCACAGAGGAGGCTCCCTGTCGGAGCCGCACTGCACAGAAATAGCAGCGGAGCAGGCGTGTCGCTGGAAGCGGCTGCTGAACCCCATCCCATCCGAGCTGCCACCGTGGAGGTGGGCAGCCCCCAGATGGATCAGCTGGGCTCCTCAGGTGGGGAAGGAAAGGCAAGAGGTGGGGGGGAAGGGGGGGTGGCAAAAGCTTTAAAGACATAACTAAGCTGGTTACTGTGGTGAACTAAATACATGAAATGGATGATTTTATTTAGATTTCACCAGATTTTTTTCTGCTGCCAGTGAGACTGGTTTGTTTGCTGCTCCTCCCACCACTGGCAAGAGAACAGGCGCCAGACTGCTGGGGACCAACGCTTTACGCTCGCAATACAGCCCCACTCATCTCATTTTAGCAACAGACTATTTGTCTTGCATGCAGTTACAGCAGAGCAAGCTTCCAGGAAAACCTACAAAAGCTAGAGTCAGCCTAGAGTCAAATGCACAAGCTCAATGCTACCAAAATCCAGGAGATGTCACATTCATGGTTCACATCAGTACTACATATCCAGCTGGGTCCTGATCCAGCAGGTGCAGAGAAACTCCTCCTCCACAGGCATTTTAGCAGTAGCTACTGGTGTGGGTTTCTTTTTGTCAGTAACACTGCTTAAATTCTTCAGTTCAATGTTGAGTCCGGTGTCCCTTATTTAATACTGCTGTAAAGGCCAGAAGGAGGACCCTCTGAAAGATTCACAGGGTTGCATATTGCTGGGGCTACCAGGGACCTTTATAACAACAAACTTTTTTAAACTAGTATCTGTATAGCTGTCTAGCCTGTATAGCTATATATTGCCCAACAATATTCCTGCAGTAATTCCAGGGAATTGGATCATTCTGGTCATGAGTCTCAGTATTCTGGCCATGCAGCCCTTGCCCCAAATGATTTGTGTGCATAGCTGAAAAGTTAACATGGGCCAAAGACAAGTCCCAGCAAGTGATCTGGATGTGTCTACCTTGCTTTGGAGAGTAAAAAGAGTTTCATTATACAGGCCTGACCTGTTCTATGGAAGTTGCGTTCCACAGGAGATAACAGTCTTAGGTCCGTTTAATAAAACGCTTTTGTTCTCATGAAGCCCTATCTGAAACATCACCTGGGAACACTTAACACCTTCAGCTGTTAAGGTGCAGCTTCAAATACTGAGAAAAGGATTATAAGAACAAGTGGCCATGCTGAAGAGATGCTAACATCTGAAAGACTGCCCCTTTCCAACAGTGATCAATTCTGTAGGTCATTAGTCCTCTCCATGATGAAGTACTACTGGCTCAGTTATTCAAGGACCACAGTGATGAGTGCAGCTGAGCATTCTGCAGATCCATTTTCCAGATATACACCCTTCCTGTCTTAATTGGAAGGGTGAAAAGAGACTAAGCAGTATCTTTGAGTAAACTGAGCTGGAATCAGGGCTCCACTCCACTTCCAAGAACTTCACTGGTGGTCCAGTAACTGGCAGTGTTTGCTCAGCCTAGAGCTGGGGAAAGTAGATACTTCTTTTACTCATCACTGTTCAAATAAAAGGCATTAAGAGAAGAATGGGGGTGTTTTCATCCCAACAGTGGTATCTGATAAATCAGCAAGAAGTGGGCTGACCAGGCTGTTCTTTAGAAGTGTCCATTTCTTAGAAGTGGCCTAGAGCCTTGTTTACTGTAGCATTTGTCACATATGGCAGAACAGAAAACAGAAATTAAGCCTTTATTTCAATCTAGATTTTTTGAGGTCAAGTCTGCCAAGGAGTTGGTATAAATGAAGTGCCACGTTGTTGTCCTGGGTGCTCAGGTGGGACACCTTACTGCCCAGAGCAGGTAAGGAACCCCAGGAACCAGGCTTAGTCTACTCAATCCCTCCTCTGGCTCCTCCAGAGCTTCTTGCTGGGATTTTGCCTCCACTTCTCCCCTCATTGCTTCCTTTCTGCCCTCTTTAGACAAGCTGAGGAACAACCTCCTCCTCCTGTCGAGGTGAGGCTGGCCATCCATACAACCAAGAGCAGGAAGATCAATGAGGAACCCCAGAACTGTGGGGTTTGTTTCTGCTCCCATCTGCAGACAGAGCACTATGCTCAGTGCTCCCCCATATCTTTGTGAGCCATCTCCAAACCCTTCATCCCCCAGACCCCTTGTCAGCCTGTCTCCAGGTTTTCCTCCTCTAGCCTCTTCCCCTTCAGCTGGGGCTTCACACTTTGGTTAAATGGGAAAAAATAAGATGCAGCTTATAGACTAGGGGAGGGAGAGTGAACTACTGGTGTTGCTAACCTCCCCCAGGAATGGAAGTAGTTACTTTTAATAGAGAATTACTTTGATAGAGAATCTACATGTAGCTGTTACAATATGGCTTAAAAGAGCTTGGAAAGAGGAAAAATGCAGATGAGCCTTAATCTGAACTGGAACCATTTTTACACATTTCTGGCTCCCACAATTAACTCATTCAATTAGGCAGAGAACAACAGATAGCCAGAGAAATGGGAGGATGGCACAGAAAGGTTGCAAGTGTTTTGATCTTTTTCAAGCACTGCAGCTCAAGGCACCCTGTTGAACGGCACGATTGATGTTTCTCCCTCCAGGCTCCAGAGGGACCTAAACAAAAACAACATTTGTGCCCAGTGCCTGACCCAGGGTGGGCCTGGTCAGACATTACACTTCCTGGGTACCACAATGACAGATTTATTTGCTACTGTGATTGCTGGGCAAGCAGCAGCCACCCCTGTCCCTCACCAGAGCAGCTTAAATTAGCTTTCCTCGCTCTTATGCCTGTGGGATGCTGATGCATTATGTTTAAAGCAAGTGTTTTAAGATAGTCCTTAAAGGAATACAGAAATATATTCAATTTCCCCCCCCACACACACACCGGGAGCCTGCATTTGAAAGTAAACCTCTCATCCCTGCAGAGATATCTCCTCTTCTATATACTTGAAGGAGAACATCACCTCCACTCCCCACACTACCCGTTCAGGAGGTAGTATCTTAGAGAGCCACATCTTGAAAAAATAGTTGACTAGTAGATTGTCAAACATGCAAATCCAGCTAAAGTGCATGAGTAAGAGGACTGGCAGCAGGCATTAAATAAGGCCATTAATTTTAGCCATATTCACTGAGTTCAGCCCCATCACAGCAGTGCTTGTACTTGGGAAGAGGTGCTGCATTTGGTCAGGGGGTGGGGGCAGATGTGCTGAGCCAGTGAGGAACCCAGCGAGCACCTTCCTCTCCCTGGCAGAAGTGTCCGCTCCGGGAGCTGCCGGGGCTCCTCGCCTCCCCGGCACCACGCTGCAGACCAATCTCAGACCACTTCCACTTGCCACGTAAGCAGAGCTGCCTGGCGTACGCTAGACCCACACACACACTGCTTGGAAAATGTTCACATCTGGCTTTCACGTGACTTGAGCGTGCCTCAGAAATTCATCATCTGGATAACTCACTCCTGCAGGGGAGAAATCCACAACCAGAGCGCTCTTTCCCAAGTTGGAATGCAGCAGTGGGGCGAGAGGCTCATGTGCTCAAACTGCACAGCGACACGCTCACCAGCTGCATTTCCACAGCCTCACACAGTCCTTCATCCTTTCTAAAAGTACAAACCTAAAGAAAACTTAGTTCCAATTTTCTACTCTGTTTACTTCTGCAAAAGCCCATCCTAATCCCATTTGCAGACCCAGAAGTACCCAGGATTGTTTAGTTTTTGTTCTGGCAGCCATAGCTCGTATTAACCCTTTCCACATGGTGAGCAAGGACTGCTTCCGACATGATCACAGTGGTACAGCCCCTGCACATACAGTTTTGTAGCAGTTCCCAGTTTTGCTGGGAAGTGCCTAGAATATCTGAACACTAATCTGCATCTACAGCTGTACAAACTGAGAGCATCACCCCTCTGAGGAAAAAAAAAAAAAAAAAAAAAAAAAACACAACAAAAAAACAGCCTCCAACACTGCTGAGGAAGAGGGCAGGGCAGAGAAGCCCCAGCCATTGCACTGGGCAAGTCACAGGTATGTACGCACATTAGCATGGCTCAAAAAAAAAAAAACCAAAACCAAAAAAAACACCAACAAAAGTCAAGAGTCAAGTCCCAACTGTGAAGAAGTCACACTGCCAAGCACAGAAAGCGTACTGCAGCACCAGCATGTCCAGGCAGCCTGTTTTAATTGGCAGCAGACTGAGCCGGCCAACTGATGCATACGTTATAACTCCTGCTGAACATCTAAGTAATGCTTCCAGCCATCTCTGGTTAGATGAGCTACTCCATCCAGAGCAGACTGGTGAGGATTTTGCCTGTCACGCAGCCTGGACCCAGACCAGCCAGAATGCGACAGGTATAAAACCATGCACAAAGCTGAAGGTGCTTAGGGAGCGCTATTTCAGAGGTGAGGACTCTCAATTACCTAAGGACACGCGCTCTGCCATCCAGGTTTCCTTCTCATAAGAGAGACTTGAGTTTCAGGTGCTTACCAGCCTGAGACTAAGTGATCTAAAACCCTCAGGTAAGAGGTCTGCTCCTCTCAGCCAGCCAGACCTGTCTGTGCTGCATGTGTATTCCTGCAAAGGCTGAGGATCATCACCCTCCACTCCAGCTCCCAAGTGCATTTCTCACCTGCCTTATCTAAAAATCAAAATCATGCCAAAATCAAAATCCGATACCACACAGTTGTCTCTGTGCAAGAGAGGAAAAACCCACGCAGGCAGTGTTAATACCATCTGCCACCGACAGACCGAGGAGGAAGGCAGAACAGGAGCAGATGGAGAATAGAGAACTTCTTAAAAACACATGAAATGCCATTACACCCCCTAAAGTACCCAGCGCTTTCTCAGCACTCAGCTGAAGGCTCTCCGAGGCATTCGCAAGGGTGCACGCTGTTCTGCTGTGGCTGTGCTCAAGACACACCTCATACTTGCAGCCCTTCCCTGCCCGCCCAGCCTCCCTGCCCTCTCCCTCATACGGGGCTCTGCGCAGCATCCATGCTGAACTGGGAACGGCAAAGAGCACAAACAAATTCCTTTCCCTAATCCTGTACCCTGTCCCCACACTTCAGTTTAAAAGCCAAGGAGCAAAACAAAAGACTCACACAACAAACAAACAGCTCTTGCTCTCTTATCCCATCTTCCTCCCACCCCAGCATATGGGCCACCCAGAAGATAGAGATCCTATACATCCAAGGGGCCACATGTCTTGTCAGCAGAAAACTGAAGCAGTGCAGAATAAAGTCTCCTATCTGCTCTTCTCTTCAGTAGCCTCAGGCAGAAGTCCAAAGCATTTCAGTTTAAACAGCGACTTTAAAAATATGGTGTACAAGAAGTGTGAGATCAGCTTCCTGCTGCCAGAATACCACAGGCCGGATTTGGAGCCTTGGATTGGAGTGGACAGATTCACATCTTGACTGAAGATGCAGAATTGGGTCACACACACAGATGCTGCAAGGAGATGAAGTCTGCCTGACTTACTGAAGCTCTCTTTCTCAAATCCCGCTTTGTGCCAGTGCACCTGAGCACAGAGCAATAGCCCAGCTTTGGAAAATACAGAGTGGATGTTCCTTCAATTATATGAAGAATTTGTTAAAAAAAAACCCAAAGACTTACAGGCTTGTTAAAAAAAAAATCAGGAAAGAAAATGAACTGTTTTGGGAATTACTGCATCACGAAAACCGATAAAATGAACAGAAGTTAGAGTTTAGCAAATTCACTAGTTCTGAAAGAATAGTTCTCCATCATGAGAATAGGAAGCTCTGACATCAAGGACTGAACTGAGGATGCACACTAAGATCATTAACTACTAACTCCTTCCAGAACCAGGCCCAAAGATGTACATCCCCAGTAATTATATGCTAAGGCTTATTTGGTCCTTGGTTGCTATGCTTCTGCCTACTCTATCCTTCTTTTATTACTAAATCCTTTATCTTCCTGTTTAAAAAAAAAAAAAAAGAAAAAAAAAGAAAAAAGCTATGTGAGAACCAAAATGTTCTGCCAGAATCTGCTGTTTTTAAATTCCATGCAGTAATTAGTACATACAGCCAAGAAGGTTAATCGTATGATGGGAGAACAGATCCTGATTTCTGATCAAGAGCAATCCTGTCAGTACATGTTTGTGAAGTTACAAAATAGCGGCTGGCAAATTACCTAGTCCAGCCATCCTCATCAACAGGCCAAATGGCACCAAGGAGCCAGTCTGCCATCGCCATTTCTGCACTAATTGCAGAAAACAATGCAAGGAACACAGCACGCTTGTGTGATTCATCAGGACACAAACAAGAGCACGTGCCTCAGTCTGCAGGGATCATGTCGTACCACAGATTTCTTAAAAGGATTAAGACACCAAGCCCAAGCTACATGGTTTAAGATGTTCCTGGGACCTTGCCATGGGCTTGGACAAACTTAGATCCCCATTCACTGCCTTCAAAAAAAAAAAATTCACCTTCCAAGCTGAAGCTTTCCTTTCAGATGGAGGATATGGAGACAGACTTCAGAGACAAACATCGCAAGAGCAGAATGACTCAAACTAATACTGGAGTTAAAAAACACATTCTCGCTTTGCTGCTATCACCTGGACTCCGCTTCATTAAGCAATAACCAACTCTCTGCGTCATTACTCACGCACTCAATGCGGGTAGCCTCAAGACATCTGCTGCAGTCACCACCCTGACAGAAGACTCATCGCCTCACGCTGGGATTTACCGTGTTAGTTAATTGGTTTTTTCAACATCTTTACTACCACACTCTTAGATTTGGCCCCTTCAAGAACCGATTTTAAAGGTTCTGGCTGAGAGGGGAAAACTGAGACAGATTTAACAGTCAACTGAGTAAGTTAAGGCATGTCCACACCACACTAGTGGTTCTGTCCATGGCTCTTCTAACATTAAAAGGGCATCTCACCACTCCAGATGATGTGTGATCAATACTGCAACAACCTTAAGGCAGAAGAAAGGCAGCACCATGTCGCTCTTGGAGAGGTCCTTCCTCCTCCCTTCACTGCAGCCATCTCCCACAAATACCATAAAATATCCGCCAGGGCTGCAGGCTGTGTGTTCCCTCCTCTCCCTGTACCCACACGTAGCTAAACGCCTACTGCACAGCTATGAAGCTCGCAGGGGGCCCCACACTCAGTGGGACCAACAAAGCTTTGTCCCTAGAGTCACCACCTCAGTCCTACAGCAGGTAGAGACAAGCTCCAGCCACACCGCCTTGCTGGTCCAGCTAATGGCTCACACATTGGTGACCCCGTTGAATGATTAAGCACAGAAAGGCTCGCACACACCATTCATTTTCTCCATATCGCCTCAAAGGAGCCAGTTCAAACTGAAGTTAAGAAAATAAAGCCCATTTATAAAACTAAAAAAGAAAAAAAAGTGAGACACGCCATGGAGCTGTAAGCGCAGGCTAGACACGTGCAGTGTGACACGACCAGAAAGGTTAAGCTCTGAAGTGATGAGCATAGCTGAGCTACAAAGAAAAAGTCACAAGTTAAGCCATTTCCCTTCATAATCACAAAGGAAGCAGAAAAAAACTATCCCTGGTAACTCAAAGAAATAGCAATTAAGGCCTGTCCCTCAAGCTGCCAGAGCATGCAGCTTCAGCGTGCGAGAGCGAGGAAGAGGGTTTCCCTAGTCATGAAGAATTAGCCTAAAGAAACAACTTTTGCTGTCAGCTCCACCCGTAAGCCCAAGGCAGCAACCCCACAAAGTGATCAGCCATGAGGGCCCTCGGTGTCGTTACAACGATCTGCTTGTTTTTCACTTGGAGGCCCCACTTCCATCATTGTTGCAGCTCTCAATTTCCCCATTGAGGGAAAAGAGAGCATTACAGATGTTTCTATAAAAAGTTTGAGAAGTAGCTTCCACTGGACTCTGAAGTTTTTATTTACTTGCCAGTGGATACATCCTTCCTAGTTTTACATCATAGGAGGGAAAGGAAGCAGAAATTGTTGTGCGGGTGCTGCCATATTCTGCTAGTCCAAAAACTGGATGTGGGAACCAAGTTGAAGGATAGGTCTCTCTGCTGAAGAAGCCAAGCCTCATCAGCATCCTCACTGAGACAACGCTGGCTTGAACCAAATTGTTACATTAATATTTTAAATGCTCAATTATAGCAGCTATTTAAATAGACTTCAGCTGGCAGGCTCAGCCAGAGTACAGCCAGCTTGATGCAGGCAGGATCTGGTCAACTAGAGAAAGAAGACACTGCAGTACTGATGGAGCCATAAACTTTTTTTTTTTTAATAGTTTATTCCCCCTCCACATGGAGGCGCATCCTACTGCATAGCAACAAGGTGCCAGAGAGAGCCCAGAGCAGCAGCTTGAAGGCAGCTGTGCCCTCAGCAGCAGCCAGGGCGGTCAGAGCAGTGGGAGTGAGCAAGCAGTGGGGATTTTTGTTATGATTTCAGAAGGGGGTGGCCGGCAACGCTCCTGCTAGCACATACAGCAGTAAGCACAAGGGCTTGGCTGCCTACAAGGCAGGCGGCGGAGATCCATACCTCAGCAAAGCATACCTGAAAGCAAAAGTGAAGCAGCATCTCTTCTGCTGGGTTTGGGCCCACTGTTAGCAAGGAGGACCCTCTCAGTAGTTGAGGAGCACTAAGACTCAGTATGGAAAAACTGTGGAGTGCACACCAACTCCCTATTGCCACCGAACACCAGGTCCCAGATACTTGCTTCATCTTCATGACTGGGGCTCTGGCAACAATTTTGGCATAAAACCAGCCAATAAAGATTTTTGGCATAAAACCAGCCAATAAAGATTCTCAGCAAGGGAAGAGGGCAAGATCACCTTATTTCCAGGAGTCTGAAGCTTGCTCTAGCCAGTAAGGGGCATGTGTGTGGGGGGGACATCTTTGGGGAGAAACATACTCCAACTGGTTTTTACAAGCCACCTCAGGATTAGCTGATGTCTCAAGGGTTAATTAGTTCACCATGCACAGATGGTAGCTGGTAAGGTTTGCAGAGTGGATTAACCTAATTTGTGGTTTGTAATGTACCATGCAAATATCCATTACTAGACTTGCAGCAATTTTGCCCTTATTTTGATTTGATGAGAGAAAACCACACAATGGCTGCTTGCATAGAAGTAATGCCTATTTTGAGTGACAAATGAGTTGCTGTTCACTTGGTTAATGAGATCGACAAATTGGAGTCTGAAAAGTAATTCGCTCCCTTTTTGCTACAGAGGGTCTTTGGAGAGACCTAGACGAGACCATTTGTTGCAAGCATACAGAATATGCCCACCATAACCACTCTTTACGGTTGTACTGAGGTCTCTTCGGCACTGACAGATGGTCATAGCACCACAATTCAATAGACTAGAAATATGAAGGCAGCTTTCCAAAGCAGCTCTGCAGCATGTCAAGTAAAGCCCCACAAATCCAAGGTAAGAGCACATGTGTCGGTTCAGGCCACAGCAAACACCCATGCCTACGCAGAGCCGCAGTGAAGCTCCAGGTCTCCGAGCTGACTGCAGGTTAAGGCATTTATAAATTAGATCATATCCAAGTAAGGGCTGTGTGTTTATATAGCACTTTGCACAAGAGGAAGCCTGGCTCAGGACTGGCATGCAGAGATGCCCCAGATCGGTGCAAGACTCCCTTCTGTTTAGCTAAGGACATGCCACGCTGTTGCATTTGGTTCAGAAGGTCTTAAATGTTTACAACCAGTATCAGCTGCAGCAATAAATGTTTCCATAACTTCTATTAAACTCTGAACTTATCCAATTTCTCCCTGCGCTGAGGGGCGAGCACAGGACTAGCTAAACAAGCACTCTGGCAAGGCAGAGGTCAGGGTGGAGGTGATGTCGGCTGTCAGAGGCATTCCCCAAATGTTTCTGCGATCAGCCACGCTTGTGTTGTGCCTGCACATGCCTGAGCCGTGGCAGCTGTGGGATTCCTGCCGGACAGTGCGGGACAGCCATACTCACACCCGAAAGCTTCCTCCCAGCACATCTTTGGTCAAGACAGAAGATGTGTTCACAGGTCTGATTTGTTGGGAGGCGCTTGCATTTAAAAGTGCTTCTTTGTCTCTTGTTCAAAGACAGGGTAGTGTCTGCAGCTACAAAGGAAACTACATTTCAAAGCTATTTGTTATCTTAAAAGACTCTCATAGCACACCCTGGAAATCTGTGCTTATTTACCCCATCATTTGTACAAGTGTCATAAAGCTGGTCTTTGTTAGAGGCTGTAACTACCAACTCTCTTGGCATATTCCTTCATTTGTTGTACACTTACTCCCACAATATCCAGCTCCCAGCAGAATGAAGCATTCCCCCGCTGCTCTAAAATCAGGCAAGAAGATGGCCAAGAACAGAGTCCCTTTATGCAGCTCACTTTGGCCAGAGAGCTGCTTCACATTCCTCTTAGTACAGGGCAAGCAGAGAAAGACCATCCCTAAGCCCTACTGTTTCCAAGCCCTGGCTGTGCAAGCAGCTTCTTCTGCACCAAGAAGCAGAGAAGAGGAAACAGTCCCAAAAGGAGACCTGGCAGCACGTGGAGGTGGGACAGCCAAGGGAAGGAGCCCAACATGAGCATCCACCCCTTGCAGGGATGGATGAGTGTGCCACTTGGGATGCTCAGGGCAGGAGGCCAAAGAGCCCAGCAGAGCAGCATCCACAACTGGTATCTCTGCTCCACTGACTCAACTTAATCTGTCTTCCCCCAGTGTCATGGCAGATCAGCTCCAACTTTCCCCTAGAGCCACAGGAATGGAGGAGAAGCAGCTTCTCACACTCCCAAAGCACTTCCTCACATCTCTTGCAAGAATATTGCAACTCCTGTGCCTGTCAACTGCTGCACTGAGCTCAAAGCTTTCCTAGTTTGCTAATGCTGTTCTAGGTCAGTGCTAAATCAGTTTGCCCCAGAGACTTCAACAACGTTTTTCAAGAGTCTTTACATGGCACGAAAAGGCCACGAGTGCTTGGGATGTAGCACTCTGAGCCAGGAGCTCCTGCACTCAGCTCTGCCTTCTACCTAGTCTCTTGTACCTTTACGGTCTCCCCCTCTAGAGAAGTTTCTGCCACCAATCTAATTCATGGTCCATTGCACACAAACACTTTACTTAATATTAAGACGTCCTAGAAGTGCAATTGCATCACTCTAAAAAGACCCCCCTTTTTTTTTTTTTTTTTTTTTAAAAAAACTGCAACTCAGACAGAAGCTTTGTAGGAGATGAGGAAGATGAAGTGTGCCCGATTTTATCCTTTCTGGTCAGCACTGTGTACCATGCTTGCCTCTTCATCACTACCACCCACCTCAGGGAAATTCAGGGAAAGAGTACCACAAGAATTGGCCTGCAAAGGCAACAGCCATTTAATGCACAGGATGGTCAAGCAACAGCTCCGTTTTAGTGCATCACTTAGCTTATTACAGGACTGCAGCATGAAAGCTCCCATAATTAACCAACAAATCAATCTAGGCAGTGACATTCATTGGAGTTCAGTATATTACATTCATCTTCCCTGCTTTCCCACAGACTAAGCCATTGCAGTGTTTCTTTATCATCTTAAAAAGCAAGAAGAAAAAAAATCCTCCCCTCCCCTGCACACAGGCCAGAGTTTTCCAGAAGTTGCTCTTGGTTTGAAAGGCCTCTGAACAGAATTTGGAGCGCCCAAGACTCCAAACAAAGTCAATGAGAGTTGCAGGTGCTCAATGCTGCTTGGGGAAAAAAAAAAAAGAAAAGAAAAGAAGAAGAAAAGCAACGAAAGCCCTGACACATCCAGCTCAGAGCAGCCAAACCCAGAGGCCCATAATTACACGTCCCTATTGAAAACACATCTGTAAAAATCACTAAGAGCTACAAGGGGAAGGGAAAAATTGGATTTATATAGTTTCAAATCAGGGGTTTATAGGACATTTGAATCCAAGATCTTAAAAACAAAACACTGAGCTAGTGCCTCTGAGGGAGCCCAAACCCAGACACAGGCACTGAGACCATTTTGCATCAGAAGCCTCACCAGAGCCTTTTGGAAAGGCAAAAACAAACAAACAAAAAGATTCCAACTAGAACAGAAAAGCATTCCCTTGCCCTCCAGAGAAGAACCCCAACTCTCAGGCTGCATTATGACTGTCTGCTCAGGTAAAGATTGACTTAAGGAAAAAAAAAAGTGAAAGAAATTTAATATAATTATCCTCTCAGACTGGAGAAGGAGCTGCATAAATACAGTCAGAGGAGAGCAGTCATTTTAACTGCAATACTATATAAGGTGGGTTTCTTCTCTCCAGTGCAAAGGAAAGAAACTGATGCTTGTCTCTTGCAGGCTCCAGCAATACAAAGTTAAACTGCTACACAATTTCATGCAACACAAGATAAAGGGCAGGTTTAAAAGAGGGGAGGGGAAGGCGGGGGGGGGGGGGGGGGAAGGTAATCATGCAGTACATAGAAAGCCTGGTATCTTACCTGATTTTCTCTTTGAAGATCCATAGTCCCTGAAAAAAAGACAACAACAAATAGACATGGTTAGAGCTGGAAACAGGGGTGAGAGACTGGGTACTTCCCAAATTTCCACCCATATGCTCAAGGGCTCATCCTGCGTGCTCCCTCCTTTAAAGAGGAGGTGAGGACCGCAAGGCATTGACAGGCAGGGGCCGGGACGGGTCCTGAGCAGCACCGGCTCATCAGCAGCACCAGCTGGGGCTTCTGCAGCACCAGGGGCTGGGGGAGCATGTGATCAACCAGACAGAGCAAACCATCCACAACCAGCAAGGCAGGGGAGAAGGGTGTCATTTTTTCCCCTTTAAATTGAGCTATTAAATGCACAGCTACTGAATTAACCCCTGACGTTCCCCTGGAGAGGAAGGGGAATATTAACTGTTTGCTGCTGGGGTGTGGCTGCTACAGGCTTATCTGGCATTGCTTGCGGTCCTCTCCTTTCAGAGGCTAATTAATTTGTGAATAACCTCCAGACCCCTCCTAGTTCTCTCTGACAAGCACTTGTCTTCCGAAAGCTAAAAAAAAAAAAACAACGCCCAAACTTTCTTCTTTCTTCCAGGATGGGGAACACACCCTTGCTTTTCAGTAGTGATTTAAAGGGTGCTGGCACCTTTGCTGGTGGCAGAAGAGCTGAAAGCTCAGCAGCTGCAACAGAAGTGGGAAGAAACTGCAGAAGGGAGCTGCGAGAACTGATTCAGGATAAGCAGAACGGAGAACAGAAATGCTTCACTATGGGTATGGTTCCTCCCGGCGCTCCCTGGAGCCTCTCAGACCCAGCTCAGAAATGGTCTGCACTGGCAGGAGCTGGGGCTGTGACAGATTGGGCAGAGCCAGCATCGCTGTGTGGGCACAGCGCCCGTGGCACGGTCACACGCCGCAGCCGGTGGTGCTGCTGTTGGGAAAATCACCCCATGAACCCACCGCAGAAGCAGGCTGTTTGCAGGAATCCCACTGGAGGGGCAGGCAGCAGTCTCTGAGTTTTTTAGGGTCAGACTGTCAGGAGTGGGGGGGTTTGTCCCTTGCAGCATTCTGTGTACTCCAGAGGAAATCAGAGAAGGATTGTCCCAAATGATGTATTTAATTTCAAGAGAGTTTGGGGGATCATCTGAAGAAATGACACATATCTTGAGGGCAGAGGTATGTCTACCAATAAATTCTGTTTCTCACAGCACTTTGCGTTCATCCCGTGCCTTACATGTCTGGGATTTGCTTCCAGTGAGTAATAACTACTTGGGAGATTTTTGCACCCTCTTTTAATTTTCCAGTGTCATTTGTATTTCAATTAAACGCTTGTTTTGTCAGCCATGTCTGCAGTTGTATTTGATGTGAAGATGCTACTGTTCATGAATAGGCTACTTCTTCTACAGCAGTGATATCATATGCAAATATAATGCCTGCTATATGGTACCCGAAACAGAGACCCCTCAGAATGAGCCATGGAAGGCACGATCCCCGAAATGTTGTCCTCTGCCCCGGTTCCGCTCCCACGCCAGGCTGGAGCTTTGCGGTTGCTGTCAATACAGTGCTCTTGGCGTGTGAAAGTCTGTGTTTGGTCCTGCCCTGAACTGCCTCTCTTCTGACAGCACTAAATGGCAAAGAGGTGAAACCCTGCTAAGATCCACACATGTAATTTGCTTGAACCCAATATCTCTGTCGTGCACATGCTTCATGACCACTTCAGTCCCTTTTGCCCTTTCTGCAGCAAAGCCCGTGGACCTTCTTGGCCCTACAGCTTTGAGCTAGGTTCAGCTGGGATTTCCCTCTGCAGTATATTGCATCCCCACCTCCCCACCTCTCCCTGTGTTGCACAAAAAGGTTGCACCCAGCTCTTGCAAATGTTTGCACCCATGAGGACCCTGGGAGGATGGTGTAGCTGGGCACAATCCCTAGAAGATAAATACAACCATCTTTCCGGTTTTTGCCAAAAGGCCGTCAGCACACATTTCCAGGGCAATCTCCTGCCAGCCAGCCATGCTGGGGGCACCCCACAAGCATCCTAAGAGAGGTCATAGGTCAACAGAGCATGCACAGCAGGGTGAAGGCAAGCAGCATCAGACAGAGGCGAAAGACCCTTCAGCCCAGTTGAAGTTGCAAAAGAACACCTAACTCCTTTTTTGCCACTTAAAAAAACACCACCCAATTTACATGATTAGAAGTGGGGTATCGATGGATTGATATGGTTAATAAGCAACCAAAAATGGATGCAGATGTTGCTGAATGTCTTTGCCCATCAGATCAGGCCAAAGTCGGTACCCAAGTTTGGAAAGTACAGTAGAAGATGACTTGGCTGTGCTCTCGCTGGGCAATAGTAGCAAATGCCACAAAAGGCCCAGAATTCAAACGTCTGTCCTGGATAGCTGGTTTTCGGACTTGTGTGAGTGACTGCAGTAAGCTTTTAGATGAGGCTTGTTCTTTTAATTCTAAAGCATGACTCATACATGCAATTTAAAGAAGGTAGAGATTAAAAAAAAAGGCAAAATTTTGAAACTGTTTTCTCTTTCTGCACACAGATCATGGGATGACACGAGATATTACTTCATAAAGAACTTTTTCACTACTTTTTTTTTTTTCCTGTTCTATTCCTCATCTGGCTGGCATTTTTTCCCCAGCAAAAGCACGTCATTTTTGGAAGTGTACTTGCCTTTAAGTCTCCTCATACAAGCCCTGAACTGGGCAGACGCGTTCCACATCACACCACTAACGCAGGCACAGAGCGCTGCACTCATTATGATGTGGCAAGCCACATTTCTGGTCAACGGCAAACATGGTGCCAACAAAGGCAGTAACTGTTCATGTGGGACAGAAGCTCTGGTCCAGCGAACCCCATCATTGCTTCTCTCATGGTTTGTGCATGGTGAAAACAAACCTTTAGATTAGTTTGAAGAGGGGGAAAAGCCCCTTACCGTCACCACAAAGTGCACAGCTGAGCGATTTAGAGTCAGCTATAAGAGGATGAAGCGGCAAGTAGCTCTCCGTGATGTCCCTTTGAGATCAGGCAGGGTAACTAGCACCATCAGAGTGTACCCAAACTCTTGAAAACCCAACTCTGCTTCACTGTCCTCTCAGTACACCAAGCTTCTAATTGCATTATGCCACTGCCTCCAATCAGGCTGCTGTGGGAAACACCAGCACGAAGGGAAGCCGAGACACCTTTCCCACTTGCTGCCCCACGCTTGGCCAGCATACGCTGGTCGTCCCCTCTGCGTCTCCATCTCACACTGTTCCCGTACTGCACCCAGGGTGTCCTCACAGGTCCTGCGTACCACAGCGTTTTATTCTTACACGTCTTTCTCAAAATTCAAATGAAGAGCAAAATGAAGGTGGGAAACTCACTTAATTAAATGCTTTGCAAAAATAAATGGCTGCTGCCCCATATTTATAAAGAAAAACAGATGATGGGAGAACAGTGTATTACACATACTGCCTGAAGTGGAGCTGTAGCAAAAGAAGGCAACTGAACCTACAACTTCTGGACTTAGTTTCCACTCTTAAGCACCAGATCACCCTTCCAGAAGAAGATAAGTGATCATTACAAAATATTTACTTAATCACCCCCACCCCTCAACTCATGAGGCTCACTCAAAACAAAAAAGCCATCAATCAATCTTTTGGGCAGGTTTTAGTATTTTTGTTCATTCTTTCTGTAACTTTTAGAGCCAAATCTTATCAGGTTCTGTTTTTGGAGTTCCTGAAGTGCATCTACCCCATGCGTCGTGGGTCACTTTTTAGTACACCCACATTTCATTCACAAAATCAGGAAAAAGCAGTAACAAGTAGAACGGAGACTGAAATAAAATCCTCATCTCCCCAGTGAAACTCTGCAAGCCAAAACTGGTTCCTCCCAGCATGGATGGGGAAAAAATCACTTTGAAATAGAAAGCAAACAAGGTATAGCAAATAATCTCTCTGGCTGGGTAAAGAGCTCTCAGTATACACGTTTTTCTCTTTTCTGCTAATGAAGAAAGCCTGTGCTGCGGCTTTGCAATAGGAGCCCTGCCTGACTCCATATTTATTTTTTATGTCCTATTATTCTGCATGTCATTCATTGATATCTTTCCCCTCTCCCAAGTGACGATCTATAAGGTGAATACTTCTTAGCCTCACTATTTTCAGAGGAACATTAGTGTGAGACTGAAGTATTTATTGGATTGTGTCTCCAAGATAATTAAAGGAAATTTTTAATGGTTTCTCTTAACTGTAACAACTTCCAAGTACAAACTCTGATCTTCTCCTCCAATACCGACTGCACCTGGCACACTGTTAGCCCTTAATTCAGACAAGAAACCTGGTCTTGCAGAACAAAAACCCTTCCAAGGAAAGGTACAATGAATGTCACAGCTGCAGCTACACAGGGAAGCTCACTTTCTCTTCAGCTCTTGCTCTTTTTATCATTCCATTCTTCTTCCATTTCTGTAGGAGAACAGACACCACAATCCTCATTTCCCTTCCAGCCATAGCTACAAGAATAGCAGTGAAACCAGCAGGTAGAATTAAAAATAGCCCTGGCAGGTCCCTTCTTCATTAGCCAGGATCACTCCATACTGAACAATCGCCTTTCGCAAAAATAGCGTATTTTGAGTCCTTTTCATATTAGAATATAGCAATTTTGTCTAAAGTCTTCCTGTGGGGCACCACCTTTAGCTGACACTGAACCTCATTACTGGCAAGGAAAGTATTTCCTGCTGCTAACGATATTAAAACATGGCTGGTGCCAAGCACGTCGCACAAGCTGGACCCACTCTTCTTTAATGACAAAGGAGAGGGAGGCTGGATCTCCTTTCTCATCAGCATCACGCCAGGATAACATTACTCGTTTGCGTTCTAGCAATGAATGTGAAAGGAAGACCACAAGCATTGCTACAGAGCCGATTGCCCCATTATCACATTAAGCTACCCACCGTCAGTCTGTAAATTTGTAAAAGATAAAAATAGCTTATGTCATTGAATTTGTATGTCACTTGCAATCTAATTTAATTACCAAGGTTATATTAACAATGTTATGGAAAAGTTTTATGGCACAGCCTTTCTTTAGGAACAGACTTTGCTGCTGTACTCGGTAAGAGTTAATAAACATTGATATGTGCATGCATGTGTTTGCATCTATCTAAATACAACAGATATACACAAACAAGCAGTGGCACAACTGGAAAGTTGTTTAACAAATGAGGAATATACTGACATTTGTTCAATAAAGCCTAAGAAATGTTCCAAGTAGAGGAGAAGACAGGCGGTGACTAGGTGCATCTGCGATGGATGGTGCCTATCTCTTTAGCTGTACTTCTGATTCAGTTTGATTTGTATCTGGCCCAGAGGGTTTCTCCTGCGTTCTCCACGGAGATCCAGCGAGTCAGCAGAAGCCTCCTGCAGGAACCAGAAGAGTTTGCAGAGCAACACTCCATCAATGGAGGGGCTGCATCAACTCGGCTCCTGCACAGCTCTGCCTCGGAGGTGATGAATTCAGTTGGGGGACCTCATCCTTGCAGTACCCATGATGCAAAGGCTCTTTTAAAAATCTTCTCCTCTTTGCCATGGGACAGCAGACCCAGCAAGCTCACTCTGTGGGATTCCTCCTTTCTCAGGTATGTCACCTTTTAGCCCAGGACCTCTGCCTATCAGTAAAGCAAGGCTCGGCTTCAACTCATTTAGCAGCGCTTTCAGACAACTCTGACTTTCAACCATGAGAGAAAACAGCGTCTGCAAAGCATGAAGAGCTGTCAGACCCATGGAGGAGCACGGCCGGGGGAGCTGCACAGCAGACGTTTCATCAGACGAGACAGAAGCTAAAGGGAGAGTAAATCAGCTTTCTGTCTGTTTCTCAGTGTTTGCTGTCCAAAGGAGATGAGACAGTGACAAACCCTGAGTAATGGAGGTTAATCTATATCCTCTAGAGTATTTTAATACATAAATTTAAATTGTTCCATATTTGTTGGCTTTTGCTAATTCATGTTTAAATACATTGTAGGCACTTATGTTCCCATGCTCCTTAATTCCTAAATGTCTCCAGTGGTGTGGGCAGGCTGCGGTGGAGATGTATGACATTTCAAACAAACAACTTGGATTATCGTTTAATCGCCAATGATTTTCCAGGCAGATTAAAAGCACAGAAATGTTTTAACAAGAAAGACCACTCTCTCCTTCCCAACACTCATACGGTTTGCAGTCAGTAATGAAGACAGCTTTTTCACAAACTGTTTTTCTTAGCGCTGCTATCAGATTCCACGACAGTGTTTTCAAAGTAAACCAATACAAAAATGCTTTGCTACTGCTCTTTATACGTGCAGAAACCTGAGCCGTGAGGATATACTTGCATCTTGAAACTCTCCTCACTGATTTTCCTCAACAGCCAGACCGACATTTTGTATTTGACACGAGGCACGAACTCAAGCGTGACAGAGGACTGTCACTAGGTGCCTGCCTGTCACCAAGGCCTATGGCTGCAGGAGCACCCAAACACATCAATACTATACAAACACACAGGAGCTATATGGAGAGCGTAGGGTTAAAATTTGCATTCATGGTACTCAAAATGCAAAAGTTTAACCATGTGCATGAAGGTATGTCCATTCCCAGTGAGCTCTGAGACGCATATGACACATAATTTAAGCAAAATTAACTCTATATGTTATGGATCAGAAACACAAACTCAAACACATGGATGCATACAGCTATACATTTTCCCCTGCCAGCACTCCATCCTCTGAAATCATAAAAGCACAGCTGATCTCTTCCCCGAGCCAAATAAACAGATGAAGGCTTTTTTCCTTCTTGGGTTTTTTTTTTTTTGATTTTTTTTTTTAGAAAATATTCTGC
Source organism: Rissa tridactyla (assembly GCF_028500815.1). Taxonomy (NCBI): domain Eukaryota; kingdom Metazoa; phylum Chordata; class Aves; order Charadriiformes; family Laridae; genus Rissa; species Rissa tridactyla. Next base: position 59,552,798 of record NC_071471.1, read on the forward strand.
TCATTTCCTGATATAAATCGTTGCATTGTGGAACCCTCTTGAACATGAATCTGTCCTTTCTGAGCAGAGGTCGAGCTTTCCAGCCCTGTCAGAAAGGGCCCCATTGTGGCGGTCCCGAGACTCCAGAATTCCTTGCCGCGAGCAAAAGGGACTTGAGGGGCAAGAAGAAAATCTGTCGACCTGACTTCAAACCCAGGCATTTCTTGCTGGCTGGAAGCAGTCTCCGCTTGCTGCTAAGAAGGGTAAGCCACTGTTGTGCAACCAGCTCCTTAAGAGAAAGGAGACAACACAAAAGAGACCATTTTGCCTTCCTGCCACCTTTCTGTTGTCTTCACAGTGTGGCTGTAATGCCGGCATAGAGTAAACAGCACAGAATTATATACTATATACTTCTGGTTAGGCTGCAGTGATTCTCTCTGCATCGTGTAGCAACAGTGGCCCAGTTTGTCTCACCAGGACCCAGCTGGAGGTCCTGATTTAGTGCTGACTTTTGACAGCTCCCTAGAACCCAATAAAGTAAAAGTCAACCCAAGTTCTCCCTGAGACACTCCAAGCACAACACTGCGAACTCATCTATATAAGTGCAGAATACATCTTCCGTATACCAGTAACCTTAGCTTGCACAGAAAAGCTTTGCTTGGAAGGAGATGGACACTGCCTCCTCTCCAGCAATGCTCCCTGCACCTGAATCCATGGATTTGTATCGTGAAGGGGAGGTGCAGGACATGGAAAACCAGGGATCAGAGGATCCCGGACATTAGCCCCTCAGAGCACAACTTGAGCTCTGCCACCAGGTCCAAGGTACAGGGGATGCAGACAGCTCCGGGATAAATGACATCCCCATGGATCATCTCAGCCTCATGCAGACCCACAGTGTTTGCGGGCAGCTGTCACCACTTCTTTTTTTGCAGAGAAAGGGTATAGAAGGACAAGAAATGGGTTCAAGTCATCCTGTCCCTCCCTTAAATGATTGGGGAATGTCACAGATTTCTGTCCCAAGATTCCTCAATGGTGAAGTTGATCTCTTGGCTCCAGAGTGCAACTTCAGTTTTTGGCTCAGGCTGACGAAATGCTAATTCTAGCCTCTTGAATTTTTCACTATTATATTTTTTTATGATTACATTATCCTCCTGGAGGAAGACAGGGCTTTGGAATCGTACATTCAGCATGTCACCAGGCTATGAGATACAGGGCAGGGCGATCTGACAGCAAAGCTTGGCCTCACTGGCACCAGGGAGAGATGGCTCAGCACAGACTGGAAGCTGCAGGACACTGGGGCAATGAGCTAACACCATGTGATCCTCTACTGCAAGGCTTTAGCAGCCTTGAAAAAGACAACATGAATGTTTATAGCAAGCTTTTTCCTGGAAAGAAGTATAAAAACAAGATCTTGCCTAAGAGTCACATCCTCATCTGGTTTTGTTTTACCCTGTTTATTCATTCAGATGGCAAATTTCTCCACAGGACAGAAAAATGTATTTACCTTAGCAAGAACTCTGGGTGGAGGTGCTCTTCATCTCCTCTAAACTGACCTTGCTTGTCCCTTGCGGGGACGCCAAATTTATCTCTGTCTTACAATGACCAAGCATGTGTCACTTTATTATAGCCTTTATAGCATTAATGCTGAGTGATAAAAACAAGGTAATAAAAATTAATCATTCTCATGTGCAGCTTTTCCAGTTGTGCTCTTCACTTTTGGATTTTATTACACGCGTCTACACGCAAATACAATATATGTTTAAAAGATGCCTCTAATCATAGTTACAAATTAAGTACTGAATATCAGAATCGTAAATTCAAATGTACCTTATAAACGAGCTGGGCTAATGAGCTTGCATATATCTACCATACGAATCTGATTAAGAGCTTAAGAAGGCAGCACAGGGTTTGAATCTTTAATTTTTTTTGAGCCCCTCCAGATTTGAGGGTGGGCCCCTCAAATTCTAGTTTCCATTAGAGATTTGGGTCCGTCCTCTGATTGGCAACCACATGGTCCATCTGGGTTTCTAAATTGCAGCCCAAATGGTGAGTATAAGAACAGGCAGAGTCCCTTTGCTGTCCCCCTCCAGGGCCACCTTCCTTCTGCTGTTTTGGACTAACTTTGCTTGGAGCTATGTGTATGGTGCATGGTCACTGACTCCTCCATCCCACGGTGGCACTGCCTCCCTACGGATAACTGCCCCGAACGGAGACATTGCCCACTGCCCGACAAGTTGTGCCTGCTCACGGGAGGCAGGATACCACCACCTCTGTTGGAGCGTGCATGGAGACCAACAGTGTCACCCCCAAAACTCTCATCCCAGACAGTCCATGGAAAAGGAGAGGAAAAAGAGAAAACTTGCAAGTTACAAGTTACAGATTTCCAAGCCTCAACCCCAGGCCCAGACGCAGCTTGTCCAAAAAGGCTTTTGCCACTGAATTACTGCACCAGGAAGAATAGCTGGAGCACAGCAGTTTAAATCGAACTAAAAGAAGAGCTTCTGCATGCAACGCAGCTGAATCATGGTACTCGCTGGTGTTAGACATTGCAATCACCAAAACTAGGCAGGGGTTCAAAAAGCAATGAGATAAATTCACAAAGCAAGGATAAATGGTGGCTATTGTACTCCACGCTCTGGATGCTTTGACCCAAAAAGTCCCACAACTGCTGAATGCCAGAAGCAGAGAGGATACACAAGGGAAGTTCACTCTGTATTTGCTTTGTTTCTTGTCTTGGCTATAAGCCACTGTTGGAGACAGGAGGCCAGATGGGGCCCTGGTCTCACCTAATTGTGGCCTTATAATATATTCTCCTGTAAAAGATCAGACTGGATTAGGATAAATTACATCCACATCAGGCCGCATTACTCAGCACATTAAATTGTCCTTAATCACAGACTTTGATGGTCTAGATTCCTGCTTAAATTTACCTCCTGTGCATATTCCTGTGCCTATGCTGTTGAAACCATTGTTGAATTTCAACTATACGTAACTAGGCTCTAATGAAAAGCCAATACGGCTCTTTGATCAAGCTTTATAGGACTCATCATGGCAGCATACTCTGCTGCGGCAAAATGGTTTCCTCATCCTGTCTCTTTCAGAAATGTTTTGTGAGCCTTTAAAAGCAATTTAACCCTGATTTATGTTAGCTAAGTGATTTCTGTTGCACATGTGAGTTACAAGAAAAGGGCTCTCATCTCAGTTTGCTACACTGTTCAGGAAATCAGTTATAAATGCTGCAGTGCCTTTAGTGTCTCTTACTTCAATGCAGCGGAAACTAGCAATTTGAGTAAATACTTCATCATTCCCAATTCTCCCATACGCCGCATCCAGTACTTGACAAGAGACAAGCTATAGCATATTTTTTTTTGGTAAAGGGTGCTGAGCTTCCCCTGTCTAAGCTGTTTACCTAAGCTGTTTCCAGAAGATATTGGAGGAAAAAAACATGCAATTCTTTAATAGAGAGCATATGAAATATGTTGATGACTATCTAACAAAATCGAGCATGCATTCAATAAGAGTGAGTCACCTCATCACAAGTTTAGAGACAAGGGATGTAGAAATGGTGAGTAAGCAAGCTCACGCAGTAAGCCAGGGGTGCAAAAGCAACCCAAAAGTTTTGATAGCGTGACCTGACCTGCCAGTGGCATCCAACCTGCCCTGGGCATAGGCTAGAGCAGGTCTCTTCACACCAGGGGACAGATGCCAGTAAAAGGACAGGAGCTATTGCGAAGTGCCTATCGCCAGGAGGTGTTTGCCAGTGGTCATAAGCGCTACAGCCACTGCTGCTGCTTCATTTACGGTGTTGCTGAGCAAAGAAACACAGCCCACCAACTCTACTTCCGCGTTTCCATTTGCCAGAGAGAATAATGACAGTAACTAGTAAAGAAATGAACTATTTTCTGTGAAGTTTCTTCTATTGTCCAGCTTGAATCTCCCATACCAGTTTGTGTCCATTACTCCTGTTTGCAAAGTTTGCCACTAACAAGAGTTTGACTCCAACATCCTTTTAATTCCCCTTCAGGAAGCTGTAGGTTGCTATTAGATCACCCCTCTACCCTTTCTTTGCATGACAAGTAACAGAAGAACAACAAAGACCAAACTGTTTTTTTTCTCCCACTTCTCCTCGCCCCTCTCGAGGGGAGGCCCCTCAGAGGGACCTGAGAAAGGAGCAGTGACCCAAACGATAGTTGGTCCGGGCTGCCTTCCTCCTGCTCTCCCCTCCTGCTTATGGGAAAGCCCTCGGCATAAACAATCCCCCTCAACCCACATACCCTTGTCAGCTGTGTCCCAGCTGTAAGCACAGTTCCCCATGATGAAGCAGGGGCTGGTGTCACCAAGCTTTGGGGCGCCCCAAAGGAATGGGACCCTGGAGGGAGCCCACTGGGAAAGCAAAGCAGAAGAGCCTCCTGCTCACCCTTCTCCTTTTGACTGCCTGAGCTGCGAAGACATCCACTCACGGCCTCCTCCGGAACACTCTCCTTTGCCCCCTACTAGCCTCAAAACCACCCTGTGGTGAGTGCGGGGCCTCAGCGTTGCTCCCCAGGATTCCCTGAAGCCCGTCCCAGTGCGTGGTGCAAGTGCTGGCACCAGCCCACGTGCTGGAGGCTCGCACAGGGAATTCCCAGGCTGCCGCTGGCATTTTTGGCGTTTTAAAGGCTCTTAATTAGCAGAGTAAGAAATGAGTTACAGGCATTTCCAGACATGGCCCAGGCCCTGCTAGACCTCCGAGCTCCCAGTATAAAGGATAGCGTGCCAGATGCTTGGTATTATACAATTTTGCATTCCTTTCTGGTGCTGTTCTTATGGTGTCTAGCACTTCTGCTTACTCATCTGGCTTTTTAGCAACATGCTGCTTGGACCTCCCTGTCTTGCTGCTCCTGCTACATGTCCAAGGGCAGTAGGACCTGAAAGATTAAGACAGCAGTGTGCATAGACAGCAGATGGCTATTGCATCTGTACGTACTTTGCACTGCTAAATACCCTATTGCCCTACCTAGCTTTACATCCCCTTTTAGCTGCAGATCTCTCTCCTGACTTTTTAAAATCATCTGTTGTACATATGGCCCTAAGAATGGTAAATATTTTTTCCAGGAGAGGCAAAAACTTACGATGCACGTGAGAAGACAAGATCAAGCCCACAGTACGAACTCTGACTTCTTCATCTGGTGACCGTAGTCTTTCCTTTCCTCATTACATTACCTTCAGTTAGAACAGTGAGATTAAAACACGGCCGCTTCCCAAATCTGCCTCAGCAGTATGTCCTCAGTTAACTGTCTTGCAACATCAAATGTCTTTCCAGCATACTAAAATGTAATGTAGTTCTCTATAAGACACCAACTTTATATACCTTGGAATTGTTTTCTGCCTGTTCCTACAAAGCAGCACATGGAAAGATCTTTCAAGTCATTGGGTGCTTTAATTTACTAGTCAGAGACATAAATCATGGCATGTAAGATCTACTGTGAGTTCATGAACTCTAGGAAACTTTTCTAATCACTGTCCTTTGAACTGAGCTTTTTCAGAAACTGTAGAACTCCAAAACATATCTAGTAAACGCATCTAGTAAATTTGGCTGGATTGGCAACTACTAAAAAGCAGACTTGTCTTCCCTGATTATGTACCAGTATCAGGCAGCCTTAAAACATCCTTTCTGATTCTAAAACTACAACATAAAAGAAAAATAAAGAACTCTTGGGCTTGTCTTGCCCATGTCGTGGTTTAGCCTCAGACAGCAACAAAGAACCACGTGTCGCTCGCTCGTGCCTTCCAAACACAGGAAGAATCGTAAGAAAAGGCAAGACTCTTGGGTTGAGACAAAGGCAGTTTAATAGAACAGCAAAGGGAACAGGCAAACAACAACAACAACAACACGGATAGGGGAATATACAAACGCGATTACGGAACCGCCGCTCCCCCGCCGCTCGCCGCTCGCCGGCCGGACCCGGGCCGCCCCAGCCCGCTTTTAAGCAGCAACTTCCTGCCCCCTCCCCCGGCAGCTCAGGGTGGGCGTGGCTCACATGGCATGGAATACCAGGAAAAGTTAACCCTATCCCCACCGGAACCAGGACATTATCCACCCCTTATTCCATACCATCTATGCCATGCCCAGCAGGTTCCAATGAATTGCCACCACTTTCCCCTGTGCCTTACTTGTAGTACAACTGATAGCAATTAACAGCACACAATCTGATTCATTGGCTATTCTCGCCCAAAATCAGATCTCCATGAGGTACACATCGGACTTCCCCATCCTTCCGCATCACCCACCAAGTGCACCCAGGTCCTTGGGCAAAAGCAATCCCACGGATGGGTTTGCCTTTGCCTGAGGCAGGACTAACCCAGACTGTCTTCCCTAGCATATTCTTCATGTGCACTACGGGGACTTTATCCCCTTCTACAGTACGTGGAAGTTTTGATTGGGCAGGGCCAGCCCGATTGTTAGATCCCCTGGTGTTAACTAGCCAGGTAGCTTTTGCTAAATGCGTATCCCAGTGTTTGAAAGTCCCACCACCCATTGCTCTCAGTGTAGTTTTTAACAGTCCATTGTATCGTTCTATCTTCCCAGAGGCTGGGGCGTGATAGGGGATGTGATACACCCACTCGATACCATGCTCTTTGGCCCAGGTGTCTATGAGGCTGTTTCGGAAATGAGTCCCATTGTCCGACTCAATTCTCTCTGGGGTACCATGTCGCCACAGGACTTGCTTTTCAAGGCCCAGGATAGTGTTCCGGGCAGTGGCATGGGGCACAGGGTATGTTTCCAGCCATCCAGTGGTTGCTTCCACCATTGTGAGCACATAGCGCTTGCCTTGACGGGTTTGTGGCAGCGTGATATAATCAATCTGCCAGGCCTCCCCATATTTGTATTTCAGCCATCGCCCTCCATACCAAAGAGGCTTCAAACGCTTGGCTTGTTTGATCGCAGCGCATGTCTCACATTCATGGATGACCTGTGCAATAGTGTCCATGGTCAAGTCCACCCCTCGGTCACGAGCCCATCTATATGTCGCATCTCTCCCTTGATGGCCTGAGGAGTCATGGGCCCACCGAGCTATGAATAGTTCACCCTTATGTTGCCAGTCCAGATCCACCTGAGCCACTTCAATCCTAGCGGCCCGATCCACCTGCTGGTTGTTCTGATGTTCCTCCGTGGCCCGATTCTTTGGTACGTGGGCATCTACATGGCGTACTTTCACAACCAGATTCTCTATCCGGGCAGCAATATCTTGCCATAGGTCAGCAGCCCAGATGGGTTTGCCTCTACGCTGCCAGTTGCCCTGCTTCCACTGCTGTAACCATCCCCACAGAGCATTTGCCACCATCCATGAGTCAGTGTAGAGATAAAGTACTGGCCATTTTTCTCGCTCAGCAATGTCCAAAGCCAGCTGAATAGCCTTCACCTCTGCAAACTGGCTCGATTCACCCTGTCCCTCACTGGCTTCTGCAACCCGTCGTGTAGGACTCCACACAGCAGCCTTCCACTTTCGATGTTTTCCCACAATACGGCAAGACCCATCAGTGAACAGGGCATATTTCTTCTCATTTTCTGGCAGTTTATTATATGGTGGGGCCTCTTCTGCACGCGTCACCTCCTCCTCTGGTGACATTCCGAAATCCTTGCCTTCTGGCCAGTCCATGATCACTTCCAGAATTCCCGGGCGACTGGGGTTTCCCATTCGAGTTCGCTGCGTGATCAGTGCAATCCACTTACTCCATGTAGCATCGGTTGCATGATGTGTGGTGGGGACCCTTTCTTTGAACATCCAACCCAGCACCGGCAGTCGAGGTGCTAAGAGGAGCTGTGCTTCTGTACCAACCACTTCCGAAGCAGCTCGAACCCCTTCATATGCTGCCAATATCTCTTTTTCTGTTGGAGTGTAGCGGGCTTCGGATCCTCTGTATCCACGACTCCAAAACCCTAGGGGTCGACCTCGAGTCTCCCCTGGTGCTTTCTGCCAGAGGCTCCAGGTAGGGCCGTTCTCCCCGGCTGCAGTGTAGAGCACATTTTTAACATCTTGTCCTGCCCGGACTGGCCCCAGGGCCACTGCATGGACTATTTCCTGTTTGATTTGTTCAAAAGCTTGTCGTTGCTCAGGACCCCATTTAAAATCATTCTTCTTCCGGGTTACTTGATACAGAGGGCTTACAATTTGACTGTAATCTGGGATATGCATTCTCCAAAAACCCACAGTACCTAAGAAAGCCTGTGTTTCCTTTTTACTAGTTGGTGGAGACATAGCTGCTATTTTGTTGATCACATCCATTGGAATCTGACGGCGTCCATCTTGCCATTTTATTCCTAAAAACTGGATCTCCTGCGCAGGTCCCTTGACCTTACTTCGCTTTATAGCAAAACCAGCGTTCAGAAGGATTTGGACTATTTTACTCCCTTTCTCAAAAACTTCTTCTGCTGTGTTTCCCCATACAATGATGTCATCAATGTACTGCAGATGTTCTGGAGCTTTACCCTGTTCCAGTGCAGTCTGGATCAGTCCATGGCAAATGGTGGGACTGTGTTTCCACCCCTGGGGCAGTCGATTCCAGGTGTATTGGATGCCCCTCCAAGTGAAAGCAAACTGTGGCCTGCACTCTGCTGCCAAAGGGATTGAGAAAAATGCATTCGCTATATCAATCGTGGCATACCACTTGGCTGCCTTGGACTCCAGTTCGTACTGGAGTTCTAGCATGTCCGGCACAGCAGCACTCAGCGGTGGCGTGACTTCATTCAGACCACGATAGTCTACAGTTAGCCTCCACTCTCCATTAGATTTTCGCACCGGCCATATGGGACTGTTAAAGGGTGAGCGAGTCTTGCTGATCACTCCTTGAACCTCTAGTTGACGAATCAGCTCATGGATGGGAATCAGAGAGTCTCGGTTAGTGCGATACTGCCGCCGATGCACCGTTGTGGTAGCAATCGGCACCTGTTGTTCTTTGACCCTCAACAACCCCACAACAGAAGAATCCTCTGAGAGACCAGGCAAGGCAGACAACTGTTTAACTTCCTCTGTCTCCAAAGCAGCTATGCCAAAGGCCCAGCGGTACCCTTTTGGGTCCTTAAAATACCCTCTCCTGAGGTAATCTATACCAAGGATGCATGGAGCCTCTGGGCCAGTCACAATGGGATGCTTTTGCCACTCATTCCCAGTTAGGCTCACTTCTGCCTCCAGTACAGTCAACTCTTGGGATCCCCCTGTCACCCCAGAAATACAAATGGGTTCTGCCCCTCTATAGCTTGATGGTATTAAAGTACACTGCGCACCCGTGTCCACTAGAGCCTTATACTCCTGTGGGTCTGATGTGCCAGGCCATCGAATCCACACCGTCCAATAAACCCGGTTATCCCTTTCCTCCACCTGGCCGGAGGCAGGGCCCCCCTAATACTGGTCATAGTATCCATTACTCACTTCTTGCATAAATGACTTGGAAGTTCCTTCAAGAGGATCAGAAGCAAGATCAAGCCTTCTGCTTTGTCTGGGGAACGGCCCACTGGAAACTGGGGCGGCACTTTTCCTGGAGGGATCCCCTTTTGTGGTTGTCCTTCCTTGCAACTCCTGTACCCGTGTCCGCAGGATCGAAGTAGGTTGTCCGTCCCACTTCCTCATGTCCTCTCCGTGGTCCCGCAGGTAGAACCACAGGGTGCCTCGTGGTGTGTACCCTCTGTACTCTCTCTCTTGAGTGGGGAAATGCCTGCTTCTAATAGCTGAGATGCTGGCCCGTGCAGGTGGGGAGTAGGACATATTCTCTTCAAGTTGCTGGACCTTCCGCGACAGTTTCTCCACAGCTGAGACAAGGGGGGAAGAGAGACTTTCTTCATATCGCCGGAGCCGGCCAGCTACCTCATCCACCGTTGGTCCCTCTTCACCTTTCCATTCCATTACTGCCAGGGAGTTGGCATATGACGATGGTGCGCTCCGTACAAACTTCCGCCACATGGGCCTTGTGCATCGCACCTCATCAGGGTCTGTGGGTAAGTCTGCATTGTCCAAGTCATAATAAATCATCTCCCGCACGGCTAATTCTCTCAGGTACTGGATACCTCTTTCCATGGTAGTCCACTTGCTTGGCTGACATACAACATCCTCGCTGAAGGGGTACCTCTCCCTCACGCCTAATAGGAGTCGTTTCCAGAGGCTGAGGGCTTGGGTCTTTTTCCCGATCGCCTTGTCAATGCCGCCTTCCCTAGACAGGGATCCCAGCTGCCTGGCCTCCCTACCCTCTAATTCCAGGCTACTGGCCCCATTATCCCAGCACCGGAGCAGCCAGGTGACAATGTGCTCGCCTGAAAGTCGGCTAAAATCCTTTCGCATATCCCGCAGCTCACTCAAGGATAGGGATCGAGTAATTATCTCTGGTTCTGCCTCTTCCTCCTGCTCTCGTGATGGCCCTGGTTCATCATCATCTCTTACTAAGCGAACTGATTTCTTTGTGTACTTCTTCTTCTGTATGGGGGCAACTGATACTGGCATGGGTTGGTTCCCTGGTTCAGTGGCAGTGGCTACCACGGGGGTTGCAGTAGCCGCAGTGTCTGTCGCAAGGATTGCAGTAGCCGCAGTGTCCGTCGCAAGGATTGCAGCAGCCGCAGGGGCCGCCGCAGCCGCAGGGGCCGCCGCAGGGGCTGCAGCAGGGGCTGCAGCAGCCGCAGGGGCCGCCGCAGGGGCCGCCGCAGCCGCAGGGGCCGCCGCAGGGGCCGCCGCAGGTCTGGTTTCCATCTCTTCCCCTTGAGGGTGCTGCATAATTCTGAGCAGTGCCTGGTAGATACTGGCCAGGGCCCAGCACAGCGCGGTGAGTTGTGCCTCTCTAGAATAGCCACAGCATTTTCCCTTCAAATATTCTACCACTTGATCAGGGTCCTGTAATTGTTCAGGGGTGAAGTCCCAGACCATTGGAGGTGAGTAGTTCTCTAGGTACCTGCCCATGCTCTCCCACATGCCATGCCACCCCTGACTATCCAGCCTCGGAGCAGATCTCCGGGTGGTAGTCTTAAATAGTCGCTTAACCCAAAACAAGACCTGGAACGTATTCAGGAGACATAGCACTACGAACACGCTAGTTTGAGTATCCCAAGGATATTCAAAATTCTCAAAAGCTGTCATACCTGACCCGAAGGAGAAAAGGGAGGCAAAAGGGCTGGGGAAATTATTAACAAATCCTGAGAGACGGTGTCCAATGTACGGACAGGACAGCAAAACCGCATAAACACCCCAAAATAGCCGTCTGAACAGTGATGTTATCATATCATAAACAGATATCGCACAGGACAGCAGAATGATAATCCTCATCCCTGTTCCAGACATGGTAAACAGCATCGCAGGGAGTACATAAGCCATATAGGAATTTATGTAACACAGCCATGAGAACAAACCAAGCAACATGATGACCAGTGACTACTTACCTAATAAAATAAATGCATACAAAAAAAAAAAAAAACCAAAACCGTTTTTTCCACGTTCTAGTTGGATTCTGTCGTTATCTCAACCCTTCGAGCCCCACGTTGGGCGCCAAAAAGGACTGTCGTGGTTTAGCCTCAGACAGCAACAAAGAACCACGTGTCGCTCGCTCGTGCCTTCCAAACACAGGAAGAATCGTAAGAAAAGGCAAGACTCTTGGGTTGAGACAAAGGCAGTTTAATAGAACAGCAAAGGGAACAGGCAAACAACAACAACAACAACACGGATAGGGGAATATACAAACGCGATTACGGAACCGCCGCTCCCCCGCCGCTCGCCGCTCGCCGGCCGGACCCGGGCCGCCCCAGCCCGCTTTTAAGCAGCAACTTCCTGCCCCCTCCCCCGGCAGCTCAGGGTGGGCGTGGCTCACATGGCATGGAATACCAGGAAAAGTTAACCCTATCCCCACCGGAACCAGGACACCCAATATAACTGTTAGGATTCATGAAATGAATTCAAGTTATCATTGACAGGCACCAATTAAGCCAGAAAAACACAGACAACTTCCCAAAGATAAAACCTTTCAAACACTAGGTTTACTTTTCAAGGTAATGACCATTACCCCTTTCAAATACCCAACTCTGATAACAGGTCTCACTCTTCCCCAAGAGGTGAGAAAGCTAAATTACATGGCATTTGCAAAGTAGCATCACAGACCGTTCCTGTGTACTCCACCCTTGGAAGTATCTGCTGAAAAAGGACGTACTGAGCACCCCATGAGTGAATGGTGATGCTATATTTCGTACTGTGGGTATGAAATTATAGATTAAAAAAAAGCCCTATACTTCAAGAATGCTCTAAGAGATTGTTTCAGTTTCAGTACTCAGTTCATTCTGTAAAGGAAACAAAGAAAATAGCACAGCTATGTCAGATTCCTGAGACTAGAGATAGACAGATATACCCTGAGTTTTACAGATCCATCAAAACTTCTAGTAAATTTTATTTGGTTGGTATTTGATCACGTACTTATAGATTGTAATACTGAACTTAAAAATAACTTCACAGAGACAGAAGATGTTTTCACTAGCACATGTACGGATCCATACTAATACTTCCTTGAGCCTTACTCAATTGAAAGGGCAAATCAAAAAATCAGGTTGACCTCCAACATATACCTATATACTTGCCCAAAATGACCCCAAGTCATGTCAACTGACTTTTTAAGGTCACCAATGTTAAATATTAAATACCTCTGAAAAATGTAAAAAAAAAAAATCTTTTTATATGCATTCAAAACTTACGAAGAACGTAAAAGGCATCAAGGCATGTTAAGCACAGAAGCACCATCACACACCATGAAACACTGCAATGTCTGAAATTTTTGCAGTCCAGCTCAGATAAAAATTTGGATGTTGTTCAGACCTGCTCATGCAGAAAACACTAAATTTCTCCTTGTTCCTTTTATGTAACTCCCGTCCAATTCTCAATCCAGATATTAACTTTTAATTCACCTCATACATCTCCAAAGGGTGGGGGTGTGTGGTATTTCCCATGTCTTTTCCCATGTTCTAGGTTCATAAAAGTGAAGAGGCATAATGAATGAATTTAATTATTTCCATCCATTCCACTGGTTACTGAAGACGACCTTTTAATTTGGCTAAAAGAGGAATTACTTGTTCCTTCAAAATGAACACTGATTGGGGGGGTATTTCTGGCCTGCAACTTGAAGGATCTCTATGTTTTTGAAGCTAAATGGCCACTGGCAGCTTAGTACTGTTGAACTGTTCGTGTTATCTGATATACAGATATCAGATGTGGGCGAAGGGAAAATGCCATCAATTGTCAGGAATCACACCCCCTCCTTTTAGGCTGTTGATCTCACTTGCTCAGTAATTCACAAGCTCAGAATATCAACAAGGTTCTGCAAATGTCTTGCCCTGCAAACGGCTTTTGTGCACAATTTCCTCCCTTTGTGCACTATTTTCTCCCTTTGTTACCTGAAATTCCAGAAGGTGGATGATAAGAAAGCACACTCTCAGCAGGAGCATTGCCTTTCCTATCAGGGGACATGCCATGCCGTGCTTGGCGGTGAGCTCCTGCACGTAGAGCTGCATCTACCACAGGATAACAAGAACACCCCTGAGGTCCTGGGGAGATTTGTGTATCCTGAAGTCCACACTGCGGTGTGGTGTCCAGCCAAGCAGATACACTGGATATTGTACTATGCTACAATCATGCTCCATAAAAACAACTGTAAATGTGACATACAAAGATCTGCCTTGCTCTTAGCTCCCCATAGTGAATCTGAATTCAGTGCTATTTTGAATAATCCCTCATTGCTGGAAAATACTGTGAGATCCAAAACTAGGATCTGGGCACACCAGCCATGGGATGCAGCAGTAGGGATTATGAATCAGAGCATGAAACGGAGTGTCCTGCTGCCAATAACCTACTTATTAATGATTTGTTCCACAGTCATCCTCTGGGACTGAAGCTAATTCCTGGAATAGGGCCCTTCTGCTTTGCCTCTGCTGTCTCTCCGGCACCAGCTGCCCGGCCGTCCTCGCCTCTCCACTTCTGGCCTCGACCTGTCGTCCCCTCCACAGCCACTTTCCTCCCTCCCCTCCTTATAACACACACCTCACTGTATTGCAAAATCGCTCTGATCACAACATGAACATCCTGGGCCCTGCACAAAACCCAACTCTGACCTACCTAGCAATAGCGTGTGCGACACCAGAAACCCAGCTCTCCACCTTACCCAGCTAGAATAAAAAACCTTCAAGCTCTGCTGTGCATCCCATCCATTAGCGGTGCCTGGGGAGCTGTGCAGAGACCTACCTCATGATTAGATAAAAGCTTTTCCTTCTAAATTACTGTCCAGAAGAAACCAAGGGTCTGGAAGAGTGAACTCCACATACATTAGAGGCCAGGCACATCCCCTATGCTGATTATTTATGTGTCTTTGTTTTATGCTGAAGAATGCAAGGTTATGCGGTAGGGAGTAAGTTGCTTCATTTATTTGCTGTGATAACAATACCAAGACCCTTTTTTCAGTAAAGACACAGAAAAGGGCAAGTGCCCTGGTTTTACCCAAGAAGTAACATTTTTTAAACAATGTCGTGAAAATCTTAGAGCCCTCTGTGCACCAAAATAAACCTGTGATGGTGATGGAGAAAGACGATCAGTGATTTGTGGCCATCTCTCTGCCCCTGCTCCCCCAGAGTCTGCAGGCCACCTCATGCCCAACAGGCCCCAGAACTGCTCTAACCAGTGGAGAAACAATTAAAACTGCAAACATTATACCCTGTCCCTGATCCCTCCTTTGTCTGCCTTGAGGGTCTTCAAAGGGCAGGAGAGGAACCTGTGAGAGCTGATGACCTCCCAAAGCCCAGGGCAGGAGGACATGAACAGAGATGGGTCCCATCATGTGCACGCCCTGGGGCTGTGGCTCACCCACAGCTCCAAAGAAAGTCTGTCTCCCAAAGAGGACTTGAAAATAACAGCAACGAGGACGAGAGTGCTGCAAATGTGTTTGTGGGTGCAGTTTTGCTCAACGCTTGAAGTCAGGAACATCGCAGGAGAAAAACTGCAGTTCAGGCTGGGAACGGACCCTACTTGAAAGACCTCAGAGCACCCAGTTGCCAGTGCAGCTGTGGCCATGTTATCTTCACAGCTGAGCACCCGGAAGCTTGGGTAGATCTCTCTCCTCAGAAGCAGCAACAAGATGCCACAGCATTTCAGAAGAAGAAAGCTGAGCAAAGAGCTCCTGGCCCAAAGTCGCAAAGGAAGAGTGGAGGCTGAGGTTCAATTTCTCGGTCCCTCAAAGACTCAGACTCAGTTGGGCCGACCTTCATCTCATGCCAGAGCCTGAGTTTAAAAATATACTGCTCCTCTTAAAAATGTGTCACAGCTCTTAGAAGCAAGAAAATCAGGTTGTGGGTGGGAGTAACTGCACAGTATATATATATATATATATGTACTTTTAAGTAACAGTCTTTTAAATTCCACTTTACAAAATGCAGACTTTTTAGCACTTCAGGAGTTGAATACACAGTTATTATCAGAGGCTGGAAACAGAACTGTTTTAAGAGGTAAGGGTCACTTTCTATTCATTTTTTTAGGAAATATACATTGCTTTTGGAGCTCTGTTTTTTAAAAAAATAATTATTTTATGGTCAGTCACAGCTTTTCACTGGTAATGTCACGCCTAATTTAGAAGATATGAGCACTGAATGATTTGGCATGGGGATATACTCAAACAAAGGAAAAGAAACTGCTTACAATTTATGATACGCTTTGATAGCTGTGATTTAAAAATGCCAGTGTTTCATTACAGCAAATGTTACAATAACAAGCACAAGACTAATGACCTGATGCCTTGTCAGAGATGTTCACAGGTCAGATAAAACCACCACATTATATCTGCAGGATCCAGCGTTTCAAAGACAGCCCTGTTTGAGCTTCTCCTGGGCTTTGATCCCTGCAAGCCGTACGTCAGCACTATCCTCCCAAAAGCTGGCCTCACGCTGAGGGTTTTTCTGCCGACACACTTTCAAACCTCTGAAATACGTCCGGGCTGTCCTACCTCCCATCCGCGGCCATCTGAACCACCCGAGCGGTTTCCTACGTTATGAGGAAGCAGCGAGAAGAGAGAAGAAAACGTTCAGCCCATATCAGGCTTTGCCAAACAGCTGGCAAAGAATAACCTTAGAAAAAATGATATTTAAGCACTGTGGAGGAGATTTGTCGATTTAAGAGGAGCAGGGTGAGATCATCCATTGCCTTCTGCTGTCTTTTGGCTGAAAGCGGCCAACGGACAGCTGGATGGCCCCCGATCCTGCACTTAAACACAGTCACAGAAATATTTGCGTTTCATCATCACGTTGCATTTTTCTCTTCTTCTCACAGGCCCTTCCCTCAGCTCGCTCCAGGGTTTCCAAGCCTGTATCACATCTCTTCACACCTGCTGCAGTCTGTTCACATTTAACGTTGAGCAGAGTGTGTGAGCAGTAACGAATACTTTTCTCAGCATATTTGGTATCTCCTTTGTTCAATAAAGTTTGCAATTTTTTTCAGAGTTCCCCATTACTTAAAATTATTAGCTACATAATGTGGGGGAATAATGCTGGATTCTCCACAGGTAGGATGCTCTGAGGATGCGATCTCAGGAGCTCAGAGGTGTGGCAGCGAGCTGTACTAACACGTTGCAGTGCAGACTTTGGCTGACGACGCTGCTCATGGATCAGGACATGCAGGCAGGATTTCAGCAGTACCTGCACTTTTCAGTCACTTCATTTGCTATGGAAAAGGCTTAATTTCCCGAAGAATCCTGCGGCACTCGGACTGCCTCATGCTGCCAGCCCCTGCCACCCTTGAAGAGGCTGCACAAGGACCATGCAGGCAGCCGTGTGTGATGTGAAGGGAATTGCTGCAGTTAGTTACTTAAAATAACCTGACAGAGAAACAAGGTTTTGCTGGGACTCTTCCAGCTGTCTTTGCACAGGCATGATTGAAATTCCTCCTTGGGTGCTGCTCAGCGGTAGCAGCACTTGTTCCAGCCCTTGGGGTGAATTGCAACCATATCTTGGGCATAGGCAAATTGAGTTTCACCCTTTACATCTGACACTTCTCCCCGCAAAAGAGAGAGAGACACATGTACAGGGTGCATTCGTATGTAAATACTATACCGTGATATGTTGGGTACCAGCAGACATGGTCTTCCAAGGCCCACACGCTGCAAGAACAACCTTTGATATTCAAGGATAAGCTCCCCTCCCTTCTGCTTTTGCAGAAGATCTAATTCAAGGCCACATGCGTGCTTATTTTATAAAACATTTTACAGATCAGTTTGCCAATCCAGATGGATTTTCTGATCTGCTTCAGCTATGAAATGATTTAACAGAGTTTACCATACAATTTGTGATTGGGAGAAGGCTGTAGACCAATGAGGTTAAATGGAGGTATCATAAGGAGTTAAGCCATTGAGTTTACAGAGCAACTTCTATTGCAACACATGGTACGTCCTTCCCTTCTGAGACCCATGTCTGCACCCACTCCCCGGACCCACTGTGCAGCCATGTCAAGTCTGTCAAGGGATAAATGCCCAGAGACACAGCAATGCTCGTCTTGCCTTCCTTCTGCAAGATGCTAAGGAGCAGCTGATGCCTTGACAAAAGCAGGCTGCTTAGGGATGACTTTACACCCAACCTTCACCAAACGGGGCCTCCCCCTCCTCTGTATTACTAAGAACGTTTGCCTGAAGATTTAGTGCTTCATTTCATTATGGTCCATCTGTTCCTTGTGGCTCATCTCCTGTTGTCTGGTCAATACTTCAGCACGACTTGCAAATGATTGCAAAAGGAAGGACACGGAGTCAGGTGAATGCTGCACAACCCTCAAAATAGGACAGTAATCCTATTTTCCTACAAACGTCCCTCGGAGCAATGCACATGAGGAGTGGCACACAGAAAATGGAGAGAGCTGAGGCGCAAGGCAGTCTCCGAGGTCCCTCAGGAGCAGGGGCTGAGCACGGCGCATGACGACATGCTGCTGCCTGCTGAGGCTGGGGCACGATCGCTATTTCTGCCCAAGCACTACAGCTGTGTCTGCCGCTGCGTTTTCAGCTGTTTGACAACTGGTGACAAACACGCATCCCCTCTCCTGGCAGTAGATTAAATTTTCCCTGCTGTGATATGTGGGCTTTTTAACTATGCGTGGCTGACTCCTGCTAAGACCAGCTTGCTTTGACCAACAGGTGGTAAATGCGCTTTATCCCTGTCCCCGGCCATAGGCCCCGAGTCCCTGTCGTGTGTCGAGGGCACTGACCTTCGTGCTCTGCCCACTGAGTTCCACCAGGGATCGTCTGGTGTCGGTTTCTGCTCGATTTCAGGCTCGTCTTTGACACACTGCTCCACATCTCCTTGTCTCTCCGTGTGTTAATCACTTTGGATCAGCAGACCCGCAGCAGGGCGAGGGTCAGTGTTAACTCCAGTGAGCGCTCTTAGCCTGCCTATCCTTGGTTTTCAAACCAGGTATCACTTTTCAGGCAGGTTATGGCTCACAACAAAGTCCTGGCAGCACCCAGCTGTCACGGGATGGGGGCTCAGACACATCATCATCTCCTGCATCCTTTTCCCTCTCCAACTGGAGTCAGCCACAACGTGGATGGGCCCAAGCCAGCCCTATGGGGACATCAAGCTTGGGTCCAAGCCCAGATGCTGAGGTTCTGCTTTATCTCTGCCTCAGAACGGAGCACAGCAAAAAGCAACCCTTGGGATGCTGCAGTGACCCATTAAAATTAATGGGGTTAAATCATCCTGGTGCAAGCCACCAACTTCAAAAGAATTACACAAGGGATGAATCTGGAGCCATTATTTTTCTTCTTTGTGCCTTGCAGAAAGATGATCTACTTTCCAGACTGCTACACTCAGCTTACACTCCAGTCAGCCAGTCTTTCTAATGAAACTAACTACCCTCGTGCCGGTCCCTTACTCCGTGCTCTCGTCTACTGCCCAAGCAATTCCAAGAACTGCTCACCTGCTCTGGTTTTCCCCATGCAAAACAGCCCTCATATACTTCCAACTGGCCTAAATAATTTCCTCTTTCAGGGGCAAATAAAAAAACACAAAAAAAAAAAACAGCCCCAAAAGCAAAGCTTCATTAGAGAAACCAGGAGCGTTAGGTACCCACCATGGCACATTTCTTCTCTACCCTAGGTTGCAGCAGCAGGTAAAGGTGCAAGTACAAGTGCAACACTTGTACCCCCCTCCCTTAAAATTACGGTGCACAAAAGCCGACCATGACTGATGTATGTCACATATACTTTTCCATAATTGGAAGCACTTGTTTGAGCTAAGAAAGTGCAGGAGACCAATGAGACAAGAGGAGAAATCTCACATGTAAAAGATATAAGCTCCCAGCTATGCTGTGATCTGGAAGCCAGTCTTGCTCCCGAGGTGGCTCATTCAATAACAGTGCCAGTAGAGATGGCCTTCAACTCTGTCAGCAAAGAGCTCAGTAACCTTAAAATGCATAAATCAAAACTGTTAAAGTTGGCAGATGATGTGATAGGACTGCTTTTTGTCTGCCAAATTCACCCAGACACAGGTACACATATGGATTTCTAGCCTATCCAGGTTTCAGCGGTGATTACAGCAGCGACTGTGGTATGAACCATGCTAGACATATTATTTTGGGAGAGCTGATGCATTAGAGGTAGACAATGAAAAGCTCAGAGTGTATTTGGTCCATGAGTTACCCCACCTCCATAGTTCCCGGGTATTCAGCTCTGGGGGTTTTGGCACCGAAAAAGTAGACTTGAAATTCAGCTCCTGAACTCGTTTCAAACTTTGCTGAAAGTCCGGAGTTGTTTGGATCTGGGATTTTGACTAGTAGCTCCCAAAAGAGGCTGCTAATTTCTCTGGGTGAGGCGGCAGAGGACGGGAGGAACTAGTGTTATTTCACTTTGCTCTAAACGCAACGCAACCATCTGTGCAGCCACTAAACCATGGGGCCTTGAAGGAACTACAAAATAGTCTGACTGTAAAGTCAGTCACTGAGAAACAGTCACTGCCGGCTGACACAGCCTGCTGGTACTCCTCAAACCCCTGGAAGAAATGCTGCCTGACAGCTGCTTTCTATCTCCTGTGCTTTGGCCCCACCATGTCCCCGCTAGCGTCTTTTACAGCCGTGGTCAGACATATACCAACGATGTATCAGGATGAGTAACGGACTAAAACCAAAAATACAGAGCGATCAGGAGCTCCACAAAGCTGCCTGTAAATCTCCTAAAAGTGGCACGTTTCCATAATAAACAATCCGTTATCGTGTCGCTCTGTTCCCACTTAGCGGTCTGCTGAGAGAAGGGAAGAAAGAGGCCGGTTTGCAGGGTGCTGCATTTAATGGGAGAGACGCAGACAGTGTGCAATGGTCCGCACTCCCTCTGCCGGCTGCATCCGCTGCGTCCAGCATAGAATAGTCATAGAATAGAGCATCCTCGGGGTGCTCTTGGAGGCGATGCTTCTTGCTCTGATGGAGACCAGGCGCGACGAATTCCTGCTTGCACTGTGGCAACACCTGTGCAGGCACCGTCCGTGAAGGGAGACCCGCTTAGCCAGGCTTTACACAGATAAAGAATAAAAGTGACAGCACCTACATGAAAGATGAGATCTACATGGCGTGGCACAATGAAGAAACACTCTCTAGCTGGGACTGAGAAGTCCCTGCCGACACCTCCATGAGATGTGATCCATCACCATGCACAAAGCACGCACAAGGCACGTTGGATTCAGTGGGTGGGAAGCACTCTGGGTACCAAAAGGTTTGCAATTCTGTTAGAGGCAACACTCACTTCCCTTGCCCTGACAACCTCTTTTGCCAATATCCCTGGAGATGCAGGGCTCTGTAACTGCAAAAACCACCTGCCTTCTCAAAGATCTGTTGATGAAATGTGTTCAGCTCAATATGCTTGATCATGGCATAGCAAAACTGACAATACCTGAAAATACAGAAGTATATAGATACATGCAGCTGGCAGGACCAGGGATGGAGCATGCATGTATGTCCATGTATTTCGTGTTCGTAAAATATGTTTTTCCTAAACACAGACTAGAGGACCTTACCCTGTCACCGGTATGACTGTGGAAAGCCTGAATCAAAAAGCAAAGAATCACTGCATTACCTGTCAGCCACAGGTATCCTCTACAGGGAGTTGGCCTGAGAGTTAAAACACAGGCTAAGCCACGAACAGGGAGACAACGCAGCTCCCTTGAAGCAAATCTGCAGCAGAGAGAGAATCTGAATTCAAGACTTAACCCTTTCCTCCCACTCATCCCGCAAGTCCCTGCCCAGTGATGCTCCCACCACCCCGGCTACACAGAGCCCCTGCCCACCCAGCAGTGACGGCAGGCACAGAGCACCTCAAACCTCCATTAAACAGCCTGCTTCTTGCTAATTAAATCTTGAAGGCTAATGAGCTTCAAAAGCCTAATTCCAGACTTATATTTCCTACGTCACTTTTGATATAATGGGGGCAAAACAGCTCACATAATAGTTTTTAAGGTATCAGGCAATTTAATTTCTTGCTTCTCTGCTGATCTCTGAGCAGACATAACCCTTTTGATGTCCTGCCCCATGTGTTAAAAGGATGTGGCAATCATGACAGTTTAGAAATGTGCATACAATTATCAATGCTAATACAATTAACAGTGAAAGGCTCATACTTGGATCACAAACCCAGCTCTCTTCCATTTCAAACCCTTCTCGTAAGCTTCCAAGTAATTAGGTCAGATAGCAGTACAAAATTTCAGATAAAGAAAACTAATGCTTTTATGGAAAAACAGACTAACAAAATTCTTCAGAAAGCCCTGACTAGGCACTGTCAGAGAGATTAAAGATGGGAGCAGCTCCCTAGCCCTGAAACGGCAGGGTCAAATTTCAAACTCCAGCTGAAGTTACCCTGGGGATGCGAAGGATTTGGATCAGCAGTGAACTACGAGTGGGTTTTACCCCTGTGCTGAGCGCAGCTTCGGGATCAGTGCCTGTACCCCCTGCAAGGCACGCGTGCGCACACACACACGCACGCACACAGAGCAAATGATGAAAAATGCATGATCAAATTTATTGCAAAACTCCCACCGAGGATCAAAGCTGCCGCCCCCAGCAATACTCGCTGGCCCCAGCCAGCTTCACATGCTGCCTTTTTGAATTTTCTAACATGGGAAAATACATCAAAAGCCTTGAAAGGGGAAAAAGTGCATCTCCAGGGAACAGCACCTTAAGCAGGCAGGCAGTATTGCGAAGGAAGGGTTTTTTTTCAGCACTCTGCAAATACCATGGGCACAAAACCAGTCAGTTTCCCAGAAGAGAAAGAAAACTCCACTTGGCCAAATCCAGAAACAATTAGCCCAGGCACATCCCGTCTGAAGCTGGCACTGCAACAAGGGGAGTCCCTGCCACAGCCGGGAATTCTCGGCACTTCTGAGAACAAACCAGTTAGTACAAATATAATGGATTAAAGTAACTGGATTGCAACTGGTGCCTCTTCTCAGAAGCTTTGAGGAAATTTCTCCTCACAGACCCGGGGGACCACAGGCAGCTGGCTCAAATCAGAGCCTGGTCAGCCCATAGCACTGCAGGCTGGGTCAGTACCTCCATCACCAGGGGCCTTCCCAGCTTCTCCTCCCTTCCCAGCTCACTGACCCACCTGTGTAGGGCAGGGATGCACCTTGCCCAGGACCTGCAGCCCCAGTTCCTCTCCTGCGAGGAGGCACCCTGTGGCCAAGGCAGCCACTGCCTGAAGGGGCTCAGCTGGGAACTTCTCCAGGCACTGCTGACCGGTGGGAGGCTGTGAGAAGGGCAGAGACCCCGCGTCTCCCAACAGCAGCTTGACACGGGTCTAAAACCTCAAGATGCTGTTGCTCAGGTTTTTCAGTTCATAATTGCAAATGTATTTTTCTCTTAAGACCATTTTACCAGCAGTTCATAACTCTGCGGCTTGCAGATTGCCCAGCTCTGGGTCAGACGGTTGCCTGCAATTGTAAAACATCAGAAGTTGCTTGATTAGATCAGGTTAAAGAGGTCCCAGGCCCCTCTCTGTTTCCCCTAGGAGCAGTCATTCTTTCCTTTACTTGATTGCTTAAATTCTTTATTCTGCACCACTCCTGCCCTTGCACTGAGTCTTCCATTTCACTCGCAAATGAAGAGCAATTTTCCTTCAGTGGATTTGGAGGGCTTTGATTGGAAATTTGTCCTTGTTCCATAATTTTTCAAAGGCTTTGTGGTTCCAACCTGCTCCCCACTCTGGGTTAAAAGGAGCAACGTGAACAGCTGTTTGTCTCACTGCAAGGCAGAAGCAGGGCCTGGCAGGGAATAACTCAGCCTGCATAAGAGGTGATCAGGTGCTGGCTGCCAGATTCCCAGAAGAACTGTACGTGGTCTACAATACCACTGGGCTGGGGATGGACGGATGGATGGGAAGCATACAGGACAAGCGGGAGCAGTCCCGGCCACCTAGGGAAGAACAGTGCCTGCGAAGCTGTGGAGGGAAAGACCTTCCCTGAGCTTTGCCAAGGAGCGTCAGGGTGATTAAGTGGCAGCCCAAGGGAGCCTCATCAGATGTGGGGTGGGGTTTAATCCTTCCTGGGTCAAGCACGCAAGCCAAAACTTGGATTAATATACAGTGTGTCAGGCTGCACATGCAATGCACTGGCAACACTACTTGGATGACAGCAAACACCCAGATTAGGTGCTGACAACTCCCCTAACAGCATCACGCACGAAATCTGGCTGTAAGAAGAGTTGTCACTCTGACTTTTACAGCCAAAAATGTGAGCAAGCCAGTGACACCTTCCACACTGAAACCCCACCGAGTGCCCCGGCACAGCCAAAGCCGGGGATGAGAAAGGTTTCCCTTTCCAAGTCAGCTCTCTAGCTTAGTGGAGCAGGATCAAGGAGAGCCTGGTGATCAGCGCAGCTTCCCAGGCCTGGGGAGATGACTCACTCCAGTACCGAGTATTAAAGAGACAAGTAGATAATCTTCAATCTCTTCCATATGCTTACAAACATCTGATCCAGGTGTGGTTCTGGAGTCGTTCATATTAATGTTCAAGACTGCAAGTCTGCTTCTTTCCCATCCCCTCATCAAGTCTTAGATGCAATGTTATTAAATACAAAAAAAATTACTATCACAAGACCAACGGAAAAAGATAGGGCTGTAACACCTAATAAGAAGCCAGGTGGAAAAGCTATTTCATATCTGTTCATAGCAACATGTCACAGCTTTCCCATTGCTGTCTGGAGGAATTCCTGCTCTCTGAGACGCGAGAGCCAAGAGAAAGTCAGCTTCACCAGATGAGCATGGCAAGGGGGTGAGGCAGGGCACATCCCTGCAGAGAGCAGAACACACACATCACCCTGTCCAACATCCACACAAACCAAAGGCATTTTTATCCGGCTCAGCTTGTGCCTTTTGCTGCACAGTAAATGCATGTAAAGCAGCATCTCCCCACGATGTGGCAGTAGATGCCTGCAGAGCCTGTAACACAGCGCCTTCCCATGCCCGACCCCTTGTCATCAAGTGGAGCTATTTTTACAGGCTGCAACAAGCTGTGCAACAAATAGGGCTTTGCAAGAGCATAGGAGAGTTCTGCAAAAAACCCCAAGTGCAAACCTTAAAAACTTCTAAGTTTGCATGTCTCGTTGGCGAGGCTTTTTGGCCAGGCTGATCTGCAGGTTGCCGGTAAAGTGCAAGCATTGCCATTCATTTTTAAATACAAAGTCAGACATAAGGGTGGTGAGCTATGGCTGTGGTAGGACTGCACACATCTACATATACATACACATGCACACAAGGGCAAAATATTACTCTCTGCATCAAGTAGCTTTTGACAGGTAATGGACTTTCAGTTAAGTTTTGTGTGAAATGCAGACAGGAATCTCGGCCATCTGGGGCAATGTTGAACATGAAGCATTTTGTGGACAGGGGTGGACGTGCCTGTTAACGTCCCTGGCTGTCCTCCAGCATGATGAAGCATGCTGAGAAGTTCCCCTCCTGGCTTTCTGGGAAGGGAAGGACACTGGGCAGGTGAAGCCCTGCCCGTCCCGCTGGGAGCTCCATTTGCTGTGCCAGCCATTGCCAGTGAAGAACGGGATGTTAGAGTGAAGTGGCCTCTCCCAGGGGAAGCTCTTTGTAAAACAGATGCCAGCAATGGGACGGAGACATTAGACACCAACTCAATTTCAGTGCAGTCCCAATGTGGTCTGCAAGAATGAAGGACAGGACACACTGAAAGAGCTCGTGCAAGGCTGGGAAAGGAAGCTGTTGCCTCCGTACTAGTGAGTCCTCCTGCTGGCATAAAGGGTCCAATTCATCCCCTGGTATCTGGTCTCCAAGAACACAACATGAGTTGTGTCACCACTGACAAGAGTAATTGTTGGAATGAAGGGGCAATAAAAAAATGGCAATAGAAGAGACAAGGTGTTCAGCAAGGGGGGGACCTAATGACAGCACATTAGATATCACGGCACTTGACTTCGAATGGTATTAGTTCAGCAAATGTTACAGACCTCAGATTCAAGAGCCATCTTCATCTAGCATGGTTCAGAGGAGAGGGCCTGTGGACAATCCACTGCTCTTCAGGCTTGGAGAGCAGTGATGTGTGGTCAACTTGTCATCACTACCTTGCCCAGGTGCTGCCACTCTCACACTGAGGTGGCAGCTTCTTGCTCCACCAGCGGCACCACACTCCACTTTTAGGGCTAAGGAGGCTTTTGGGGGTTCATCCCTAGACTAGCAACATGGGACCATGCGGTGCAGGGACTGCTCTGCTTTCAGTGGGCACTTCCAGCCCAGCACAATTCACTTCCCAGCTCCCATGTAACCTGCTTCTCAGGCAGGGGGGATGAAGGGACATGTGCTTACTCTCCCATCTCCTTCCAGCTCATACTGGAGACATGAATGAGGACTGAAGTGTGCTGAGACAAAATTTGAATAGGGTCAGCCCCATGCATTGGTCTCTGGTTTTTGGAGGAGAACACAGTCCTGCCCAAGAAGCTGCCATGAGACGAAACCTGGATTGAGCCCAGGCAAGAGGCGAAGCCGCTCACCATAGCACACACAGCCCAGTGAGCTCCCCAGCGGGCACGGCTCAGCTTTCCCAACACAATACCTGCAGCGGTGGGAGCCGCTCCATGGGCAGCCACGCTCCCAGGCAGCCCAGTGCTAACTTGCCTCTCCCTCTCATGTGGCTTGGATGGCATTTCCCTCAGCGCTGCCAAGTCACGGGCCCTTGCCTTTCTGGGATGCGCAGGTATCTGCAGGCAAAGCTGGCAGGGCGGCACGCTGGAGTCAGCGAGTCTCCTGTGCTGCGGGCGAGCTGCAGGGCGAGCAGGGCAGGAGGCCTGGGGAAGCGGGACAGGCTCCCCTCCAGCTGCCCCAGTCAGGGCTGTTCACTTGTGATAAGAACTGGCCCTGACGCTTGGCTCCCCTGCAGGAAGTTTGTTCTTGTCGCCCCGTTTCCCACCTCCCACCCCTCTCCCTGCAGGCTGGGGAGGTCGCAGCCCTGGGGAGTGCAGAGGAAGGAGGCACACAGGAGCAGGCCACCCTGCCACCCTCCTCCTCGCCGTCCCCTGATGCCTGCGTTGGGACCCTCCAGCAAAGCATGTATGGAGAGGAAACACTAAGAGCAGCTCCAGCGGTTTGGTTTGCCTTGTGAGCACAAGCCTGCAGCAGGCTGTTCACGAACAAACCAACCATCCCCACTGCAAATCCTTTATTTGTTCCCTTTCCCCACCCTTCTGCCAGAGGGTTTGTCCCCTGCACTGCGCGAGGCCACACAAACAGCTGATTCAACATCCAGGATGAGAGGGGAAGCGGTGGGAGCCCTGGAGCTGCCCGTGCTTGACACAGAAGGACTCTGCTGGCAAAAACAGCTTCTCTCCACTTCGAGAGCTCCTCTCCAAGTGCATCTCCCCCCACAGTGGATCCTCAGCATCCCCTGATGTTCCCTCCTGTCCTCTCCATGCTACAGAGCAGCAAACTAACATTTCCATTCCTTCTCACGTGGGCAGCTGGGGGAGAAACCCCAGTGAGGAGAAGGAAGAAGCAGAAAGAAATGAACCTCTTCAAATGAGAATAAAAGAATACATGGCTTTAAGCAGCCCAAGAGCAACTGGAAATGGCTTAAGGGAACACACTGGGTGCTTGCATTCAGACCCCCTGCCCTCACTCCTGCCTTCAGGCAGGACTGATGGGAGCCCGAGTGGCTGAGAGAGCAGCATGTCCCTCCCGGCTTCAGGTTTCAGCATCACACACTGAGGCTGTTTGACAGAGGGGCAGGGAAAGGGAACGCGGTGGGTTATTCCAGCAAAAAGCCCTCTCTGTGCCACTTCTCTTCCACCCACTCCTCCGCTCTCAGACACACTGGAGACATAAGTACGGGACCAACTCAGCAGAGCTGTTGATCGGCACGGACAGATATTGCAGGCGAAAGGAAGCTGCCAACAAATCGTATGACAATAATGGCACTTTCCACACATTCGGCACTTCCCCTGCCAGAACCACCAAGCCCTGAGGGAGCCAAATAGCCAGGTGGGCTCCCAGTAAAGCCCATTATCTTCAGGAAGCCTGCATTAATTTAGCCTATTCTCATAATTTTACAGATAGGCAAGTCCCAGATATTTAAAACACTGAATTTCAAGGTGTCCCTCAGTTCTATGTGCTGTCACGCTCCCTGGGCTCCATTCAGGCCTTATATCCTGAAGCAAAGAAACCCTGGGTAGCATTTCCCATCAGCAACACACTTTTAAATGCCTTCATATAATAGTTGATCAAGTGGCTGCAACAATCCAGGACTCTGTGATTTGCTCTTCATTTTCAAAACTACTGACTTTCCAAACCTGGAAACAACCAATCCAATAAACGGGTCTCCCTAAAACCTGTTTTGAAATATCAGCTCTGGTGGCAAAATCTGCTGCTGCAGTCTCACCTCCTGAGACCACCTCAGATTCAGATAACGTCCACCTCAGTCTCTCTGCTCATGGTCACCATTATTTTTTCCCTTCCAGAAAAAGTAGGGTCACCCACGGGTTGTGGGGGGGCAGCTGCACAGAGAGGTGGAAGTAGCATCATAGCTTTTAATGGGAACAGCCTGCTGAGGAGTCACCAGGCCGAGCGAGGGGAGGGAGAAGGTTTCTGAGCTGCCGACTCAGCACTTTGCAACACCTCTGTTTGTGTGAGCTCTGCACAGGCAGGTTCAAACCCCTCCTGCAGGTCAAAGCAGCACCACTGACAACAGAAGCGCAGTGGTGGAAAGCAGGATGCACGCCACAGTGTGGTGCAAAGCTAAGTAATAAACTGCCCCACCTCATACCTCCAAAAAAACCTAAGGACTGGTGTATCCCCAGGGTAACTCAGCTGACATCAGCAGCGTTACCACATATGGTGCCTGCCCTCTAACGTTATACAACCCCTAAGAGGTTGCTCGCTGTGCCAAACACCACGCGGCCACCCTTGCAGCAAGAACCAAGAGTTTGTTGCAGGATCTTCCCCGAGTGCTGGACTTTGCTGGCACCCTGTGGGGAGGTGGTTCACAGCCGCTCCTTCACTGCAGCCTGAGGAGAGTCCTTGCAGCACGGCACAGGGAGAATTTCATGTGCATGCTGAGTTTGGCAGGCCATTTACATGCCAGAATTATTATTTTCCTATTATTAATTCCCTGATTCAACTAGCCAGGGCAAAGTGAAGGTGTTGCTGTCATGCAAGCTGTAGCCCATCACAACCAGAGCGTTAGTGCTACCCATTGTTTACATGTATCCTTCCCGTGTCTCTGTTTGACCCAAGAGATGTTAATAGCCTCAAGGTCGAAGAGAGGAGAGCACAGCAGAAGCAACTTCTCCCATAAATGACCTTGCACCAAATGTATTTGTGTTTTAGAGGTCATAGGAAAAACGTCTATCCAGAGAAAAACGGCTCAAAAGGTTCTGTCAAGCCCAACCGATGCCCTCTTTCCTTCCCCTGCTTCTTTTAGGTGTGAAAACACTGCGATACCGTTCAGTGCCCCCGTGCTCCTGAGGATCAGGGTCCAAAACATTAACACTCCCACCTCCAAGTGGGTTGCAGTATGCACTGTCACTCCTTCTCCCCGCACACAGCATCCAGCATCAGGTACCTAGCAAAAGGAATTCTCTAAATGTAGCCACAGCAGTTACCTGAGGTTTTGCTCCTATCTCAGCATGGCCAGCAGTAACCCACATTTTAATCCTCAGCCTGAAGCAACGGGGAAGGAAGAGAAAACCATCCATCTTTACAGCAAGGAACACTCTAGCTCCGGCTAGAGTTTTTATCCACTTTTTTATTTTTTAGCTATTTGCAACATTTGAGCCAACACAGAGACAATATCTGAATTTTAGTCTCAGTAAAAAACAAACTAAGAAATAAAAAGCAATCAGAACATATTTTGCAGTGTCAAATTCAGCTCTCCAGAGGCAAAGGACCACCTCAGATTCCCAGTGCTTCTGGTCCTTCCCCCAGTTGGGACAGAAGGGAGCAAGGATGTTTAATATCTTTATCAATGATCTGGATGAGAGGATTGAGTTGCACCCTCAGTAAGTTTGCAGATGACACCAAACTAGGTGGGAGTGTTGATCTGCTTGAGGGTAGGAAGGCTCTACAGAGGGACCTGGACAGGCTGGATCGATGGGCCAAGGCCAACTGTATGAGGTTTAATAAGGCCAAGTGCTGGGTCCTGCATTTCGGTCACAACAACCCCAAGCAACGCTATAGGCTTGGGGAAGAGTGGCTGGAAAGCTGCCCAGCAGAAAAGGACCTGGGGGTGCTGGTGGACGGCCAGCTTAACATGAGCCAGCAGTGTGCCCAGGCGGCCAAGAAGGCCAACAGCATTCTGGCTTGTATCAGGAATAGCGTGGCCAGCAGGAGCAGGGAAGTGACCGTGCCTCTGTACTCGGCACTGGTGAGGCCTCACCTCGAGTACTGGGTTCAGTTCTGGGCCCCTCTGTACAAGAGGGACATTGAGGTGCTGGAGCGTGTCCAGAGGAGAGCTACCAGGCTGGTGAGGGGTCTGGAGACCAGGTCATATGAGGAGAGGCTGAGGGAGCTGGGCATGTTTAGCTTGGAGAAGAGGAGGCTGAGGGGAGACCTCATTGCCCTCTACAGCTACCTGAAAGGAGGTTGGAGAGAGGTGGGTGTTGGCCTCTTCTCCCAAGTGAATAATGACAGGACCAGAGGAAATGGTCTAAAGTTGCGTCAGGGGAGGTTTAGGTTAGATATTAGGAAGAATTACTTTACTGAAAGAGTGGTCAGGCACTGGAACAGCCTGCCCAGGGAGGTGGTCGAGTCACCATCCCTAGAGGTATTTAAGAAACGTCTAGATTTGGCACTTCAGGGCATGCTCTAGTGGCAGAAATTGTAGGGGTTTTTTTGTGTGTGTATGGTTGGACTCAATGATCTCAAGGTCCTTTCCAACCACAAAGATTCTATGATTCTATGATTCTACGACCATGCCACTCTCCCAGCGGCATGCATACTCCCTGCACGCTGCTGGGGCTATGACACAAGAGGGAGAGGTGGTCTGGGCTGGGTACCACTTTCACACTGCTGTCCTTCAAACACAAGTCCTGTATGTGCCTGTTTCTGCCCCTGCTCCCACCAGCTGGAGTCTGGCTGTCTCAGTCTGGCTGGCACACATTTGATCTCCAGGATCAAAGAGGAGCTGTAGGCTCAGAGGGGCAGGGAGTCTCCTCTTTGCTGTATGTCTGAAGGAGCAATGCAGCTTTGGCCCTTAGACAGAGTCTGTAGGTGTTTCCTTACTTAAGCAATGCAGGTGACTTTTGCCCAGCTATGCATCCACTGATTCCTAAAAGGCTTCTCCTGAGTCCTACTGGCATCAGAGCAGACCTTGCCACAGCAGCAGCACAGAGCAAATACATGCAAAATCCCATCCTTTTTATTAGAGTTTCAGAAAGGGGAGATTTGCCGCAAGAATCCTGGACTGAATCCAATAAATTGCTACTCTTTGCTTCTTATTTACACCCCTGTGACCTCAGATCAAGTGGCATTTACAAACCAACAGAATGGGGCTGAAGTCACCAACCCTGGAAAGCTCAACCAAGAAACTCATCTCCAAACGCCAGCAACAGCTGCCCCAGCCTCGGAGGCTCTTTTGCATCTCAGCTAAGGACAGTAATGCTGCGCTACATTTATTCAGACCATATGTAATATGCAGAAGAGCCCATAAAAGCTTAAACAGCACAATAAACATTTGGAAAAGCACAGTGACCAGATTTACGGGGTTTGGACACCTGCCAGCGTGACCCACCAGAATCAGATCCTTAAGTTTTTGTGTAAGCCCAAGAAATACACACAATACACATGAGAATGTGCTGTTATCCTTGGAAAAAAGATAAACAGCTCCCAAAGCCCATCCCCAGCACTGGAATATGATGGCCTTCCACTATGCCTGATTGGACTTAAAGGCCATAAAGAGGGTCTTGGCAAGGAGAAATAAATGTAGCATGACAAAACTTCACCCCAGAGCACACAGTAAAACTGAGAAAGAGGGAAAGACGAAAAGATTTAGTCACTTAATTTCCATTAAAGGGGAGATGAGCCCTGATGCAGGAAGAGAGCTGTGCTTTGCCAAATTCCAAGATACTTTTGTGCTAATTTTCCTCCACAGGGATGATGTGATATCTCCTGTGCCACCTACCAGGCTGGAGGAGGGGGAATGACGGCTCAACAGAAGGGAAGAGGTGCGAAATGATGACGGATCCCAGGGGGCGCGGAACATTTTGTCCCAAGAACCTGCAAAAACCTTGAGCTTTCACTTGTACGAAGCACTTTGGGATAGTGGGAGAGCAAGGCACCAGTGGGATGTAAAAGTTCCTCTATTTCCCAAGGTGAAGAACAGTTGAAAGAGTTCCAGTTTCCTGGTTTCTTGGGCATATTGTGACTTTTTTTTTCTTCTCTACATTTAATAACATTCATGGCTACACACAGTATTTTGCATACCTACAGCCCCTTCCAGTTCAAAAAGATACTGAACAAGCAGGATTTAGTACAGCCGTGAGCATCTAGTGCTCAAGACAGAAGCCAGGAGTCCTGGCTCTGAGTTTTGTGTTCTAAAACGCACCCAGGGCAGAACCCCATTTCCAGACTTAAAACAAAAGGAAAGAGATAAAAGAACAGCACAAGATACTGCTTTTGAGAAACCTGCCTCATTTGTTATGATAAAGGAGAGTATTACGGATTAGCTGGCAATACATGGAAGGAGTTGCCCACCTCCCACGCATAATTTCCCAGAAAATGTTTTTACAAGTTTAAGACGAGCTGCTACATAAAGTATACAAAAGAAAGACTACAGCGTGACGACAGATTTACTTACATGAGGCTCAGGACGCGAAGATGCCCTCGCTGTTAAAGAACCGGCTCAGAAGCACTGCTCTGCTTTGCTTATTAAACCGCAGAAAAAGGCTGTTTGTGTTTATCTGCTGCTCCGGGAGGTGGGTTGTGCACTGAGAACAAAAGCTACATGCAACAGCGCATTCTCTCACCCACTGGCACGGGCACGCTCAGGGACAGCTTTGCATAGGACAAGGTCTATCTTCGGCACCAGGAGGAGGACAGAGCATGGGGGCCTCTGGTCAGATTGCTGCAGGGTACGAATTGCTGGAAAGACCACACATTTGGTGACCGCAAAATCTAGTGAGGAGGCACAGAGCAGTAAAGGGTCCTGTGGGAGGAAGATACGTTGAAGCAAGTGCCGGGATGGCGTGGGTATCGGAGCCCTCACCAATGGAAAGGCTTAGTAGCTCCTGAGGGGGAGGTCAGGCAGTCAAATGTCTATCTGAGGCAGATGTGCTCGTGTTAGCTCACGAGTCAACAGGCACAAGAGTTAGGGACGGGAAACACAGGACGAGACAGGCAGGGAGAGAACAAAGCCAGAGGGAAGGGCAATGCACTTCTGACACGTCCCTCTTCCACCCGCTCGCGAAAGTAACTCGCACCAGGAAAGCTCTGCTCAAGCTCCAAACTACACAGCTGCCCGACTGCTCGAACAGCCCCAGACAAACTGCCCTGCGCAGACAGCTCGTGGTGCTGGGGGCATCTCCAACACAAGCTGCCATTAGCAAAATCTGCAGTAAGGGACATGGCGGACAAGCGGTGGAGGAGGCAGCCGAAGTGGAGAGAAGAGGACATCAAGGGACACCCAGGGCTGACTCTGGACAGGGACTTGCAGATGGAGTAATCTGGCCAAGTGTCACAGGGAACCAAGCTTGCAGCCCCAAACGGACTGATGTGCCAGGAGCTGAAACTGAGTATGGGCTCCTGAGCAATTTTTTCTTCTACAGCAGACTGCTTCCGCTACTTACAGAGATTTGGTTGAGGAAGAAGAGGAAGACCCAGGAAACCATTAGCCCTCCTCCCTTCCTCCAGCTCGCACTGATCCTTCCCAGAATTGCCATGGGGCAGAGTCTGTGCACGAAAGCAGATGCTTCATCCACATCACAGCTACAGCCAGCCCTGCTCTCCATGCTGTCCCAGCGCATGAAGAAGCGTGAACTGGTCTTTGTGCCTCTTCTGCACAGGTATCTGCTATTCATCTCAGGAGAGTGAGTTTAGATGAGGTAATTCACCACAGTTTGGGGTAGGAAGACAAAGGGGTGAGGTCAGTCTTGGGCTAAAGATCCCCCTTCACACGCTTACAAGGAAGGGATGAGTATGCGTTCATTTGGAGGAACTTCGGGGCCAGGGTTGAAGCAGAGACTTTAAGGGCATCCTGAATCCTACTCCCACTGTAGTCTAGGGCAAACTACTTCAATGTTTCTTTGCCCCATTTTCCTCGAATAGAGTATATTCCCAAAATTGATAGGAAAGTTGATCCACTCCTGCAGATTCGGGGAGTTGTGCATCAGCAACTCAACCAGTTGGTGTGCTCGTGATATTTGCAAAGGCAAATAATGGAAAGTATGCTGAGAGTCACAACATGAAGCTAAAACTCAGACCTTCTGGCTCCTGTTCCAGCCTTGGTGACCTTTCAAAACCACTTTCGTACTTTTGCTTCCCTAGTTCTAAAATAAAACCTGTATTTCACAGTCAGGCTGAGAGAGTAGGTTCATGTTTGGGTTCCACCTCAAGGTCTATGGTGAGGTAGCTCTATAGAAGGGCAATGCAGTACTATTGGCATTACTCCTACTGTATGATTCACATGACACTTTCTTTTCAGTATTATTCTTAGGAACAATCCCTGGGAAGATTTTGGTTTCACTAAAAAAAAAAGAAAAAAGATAGATTATAGGCAGCTAGGGACAAAAATAATGCCATTCCCATGTGGTTTGTGCTATTTAAAGGGACATAATACCTATTTTTGAAAAGAGCAATATCAGAAGACAAACAACTGACATCTGTCAGCACAAAGAAATTTGGGAAAACAGACATAATATCATCTTCAAAAAGCTTTAGGTGTGCCTGAGATGACCTGGTCATCTGGTATGGGAGCAGGGGATGGATGCACGCCCTGCGCGACAGAGCCCAGCCATCTTTCCAGAGAATACGAGCAGGGAGTAGTTTTTCTAACTAATTTTTAGAGAAGGATCTTGGTTTCAAGCCAGGAGGTTGAAGGGTGAACACAGCAGCACAGTGCAGGGAGAGCGTTTTGTCCCACGGTCCCACGTTTCTGTTCACTGTCCTGGCTATGGTGAGTTGGGAAAAAATGCAATGCCACGTATTCAGCACGAATTGCAAATCCATACAATGGGCCGGGTTCTCCTCTGCTGAAGTATCTGGTGGTTGGACAGAAGCCACTGAGCTAACAACATCTGTGTCTCGCAATGAACAACAGTCGGAGGCACCAAGGAACTAGCAGATGGTGGGAATATGCCCCAGACAGTGCCGGATAAAGCAGGAAAGTTTTATGCCTCCTGCATTCCCACTGCATCCTTCATGGCCATCTGCTAGGGAAAGCTGTCTGCTGGGATCCAGAGGTGCAAGGATGGGCTGAGGTGAGTGTTGGAGCTGAAGGATGTGAGTAGACAGAGCAGGGACTGCAGGAGGAGCAGAGGGACGCAGGAGGCAGTACTGGGATTTCACAACACAGAAACCAGGGCAGGATTACTTTTGATTCCTGCCCATCCTGACCCTCATGCAACTGCTGCGAACCATTAACCTTGTCCTGGACTACAACCTGGAGACAATTTAGACATGTTTGCAACATGGAAAATCCCAAGCCATAGATTCTAGAGTTAGTTTGGGTGCATTTAGATCTACATGTTTCGCTCTGTAACCATCTCAAACTCCAGCAAAAACACTGGGTAAAGAACCGGCCAAGAGAAGGATCACATTCAGTTTGTGCTGGTGCTCCCCATACAGTTACTGTCATTAACCACCAGTGGGAAATCAGTGAGAGATGTCTCAGACACAGAATCTTCAGAGGGAGATTCTCAGCACATCATCCACTGCTGTCTCATTTATTCTGAAGATTTAAAACAAAAGATTTGGGGCAACTGCAGATACGACAAGGCTGAACGCAGAAGAGTAAACTTGCTTTGTTTGTCTATAATATTAATAGGCGCATTATGTAATTTCCTTGGCTTACTGATGCAGCAACTCTGGTTACAAGACAGGATGGGATTTCCTTGAGGTCATTCCCCCAAACTGTGTGAGTTGTTATTTTCCTGGCTCACCCACAAACAGAGCAGTTTGCTCTTCTGAAACAGTAACGTCCGACCGTTGAAAGGTTTTGCCAATCAAAACATTGTGGCCTTACCCCGTTTTAATAATCTAAGGCATCAATCTCCCCCTTAGTATTTGTTTGATGTGTTCTGCACCCTGCTGAAATATCCCCTCCAGACCTCCCTGAGCTCAGGCTCTGATTGAAGAGAGATGCCATGCATCAGGCCTGCAGCTTTCTCTCTGAAACGTTTAGCAGGGGATGGTGGTAAAATGTATTTATTTTCATGTATTGAGGAAAGACCATATATTCCAGCCTCCTTTTTTTTCCATCACTCAGAGATGGGCCTGAGGCCAAAACGGTGCTGCTAAGCTTGTTTTCTATTTAAAACCTTCATTTTTATTAATAACCCTTTACAGCCTACACACCAGCACTGCGGGAGTTGCATTTCCGTGTTATGTCATCGTGAACCGTTATGTATTTAATTCCTGTACCCACAAACCCATATGGACATCATTAA
The DNA here is from genome assembly GCF_028500815.1 of Rissa tridactyla. Lineage (NCBI taxonomy): Eukaryota > Metazoa > Chordata > Aves > Charadriiformes > Laridae > Rissa > Rissa tridactyla. The sequence continues at coordinate 59,588,875 of NC_071471.1, forward strand.
ACACGCACCGTACAGTATTAAAACTGTGTTCCATAAAGTGTGATTTAGAAAAAAAAAAGACCTATGAAGTGCGGATTTTTTTTTTCCTAAGGTCATGGGAAAATGAAGAAGTAGGGGAGAGAGAAAAGGTTCAGCAGTGCTGGGGGTTAGCTCATAGCTCTCCATGCCTGCAGACTGAAAACCCAGCCTGCCTTATCCACCATGGAAGATTAATTACCCAGTAACTTCAGAGCACAGATGACGAATTTCTGTTTGGCAGACGACAGACACAACTTCTACAAAAATTACAGGTTACAAACCAGCACAAGACCTTGATGATTTTATTTCTGCCTAAATTGGTTTCTGTCACTTCTTCTGAAAGAAGTTGCCTTTAGTGGGGCGAAAGAGCAGGTTTCCCCACATTGCTGAAAGTTAGTTATCAAGGCCGCTAACACCGGCGAGGGTAGACACTTGCCCCAAGTGCGATGCACGTGCGGCTTAGGTTTTGCTCACGGTTTCTGTTATGGCTCCAGACTGGCTTGTCCTGGCTGTAATCTATGCTAGCAGCAAATCCAGCAATCAGGCAACTTCTGCAAGGCAGCGAGGGCACGCTTATCCTCAGCCTCAGGATCTCACCTGTGTCCAGGACACTCCTATCATCCCTCTGTTATTGCTTACGTGGGACTGGGCGTGAAAAGATACAGGAAAGAGAGAAAATGATAGAAGAAATACATCAGACAGCAAATAAACCCAATGTACAGAGTACCAGTGGGAGAAGTAGAAATGAGTGTAGAAATGCTAGGGGAAGCAGGGCAGAACACATTGAGAGAGAAGCAAACAATATCCAAGGGATGTAAGGAGAATGGAAAAACCCAGGGACAAGTAAAAATGGCACAAGAAAAGATATGTCAATATGAAGCAGAGAAACTGATGCAGTCAGGGATGGTATAAGCAAGAACAAAGCACAAATTTTAAATGTCCAGTAAAACAAAAAAAAAAAGATTTATGTATGAATCTAAAATCAGAGACGATAAGTCAATTGCCTACGACTAGACAGCTTACAATGACCTAGTCCTTTACACTGGAGTGAAACCTGACAAATCCTGTTTGATGGCTGAATTCCCTTCTGATCATGGAGCAAGCACTAGCTGCAGCAAATGAACCACCGTGAAAATGGTACCCAACAGGATTTTACAGAAAATACAGCCACAGAAAGGTTTTCTGCATTGCCTTGCGCTTACTGCTTTGTTTCCAAGCGGCTGCATTCCCTTATGGCGACAGTATTGGTGCTCCCACAATTTTACAGCTACACAATTAAAAGGTCCCCTCAAAGATACAGATAAAGATACATACCCAACTGCTTTCAAGCACTTTTTTTTTGTTTTCTTTATGAAATATTAGTAAACATAAATGCATAAAAAGAGCATTCAGGGCACACACACAAATTATCTGTTATATAAAACCTCTAAATGTTCAGGCCAGTTGAGCCTCTCTGCTGGTTTTGCTGTGTGACATCTATGTTTAGGATTCTCCAAGAATAGATGTCACCTACCCTCATCCGTTGAAAGCTGGTGACTTAATTCAGTGTAAATTAGCTGTGTTGGCAGTCCGTATGGTACTATGTATGGAGTACGTGTGCTCCATACATATCCATCTCCAGGCAAGACAGAAGAGTTAACATGAGTTAACATGAGGGGGTTGCTGATGAATGAACCTCCCTTATAGCCCAGCCCTCTCCAGGATTTTTCATTCCTATCAAACAAACATACACACGAACACACACACAAATAACTTTGGGTGCATGTGTGCTCCTACTGAATCCAATCCAGTTATTCACTGTGTAGAAAACTACCCACATGCATAAATGTTTGGAGGAGAATCGCTCTCGGGATGAGGCTGACAGCAAGTTTAATGTTATCTAGCTGCACTACTCTCTTTTTGACACACGTCTCTGTAGGGCTGTGCCCTACTTCATTCAAAATTCAAAATTTGCTTTGATGTTTTGAAAATAAGGTCTTAAAAGGAGAAACAGACATGATTGCCAAAACTTATTCCGGAAACCTGCAAAGGATTGTTAGAGCCCCAAGCTGTTAAATGCTCTATGTTGGGTCAGTGCTCTCTTAAACTTATAATCACATCTTCGAGTTACACAGCTCCCTGGCATGTGATTGTATCTGAACTGAACGTATCTGAAATGGAGATAAGATTGGAGATTTTCTGAGCACATATTAAGATAGACAAAAACATGGCAGAAAGCAATATTTGTTTGTTAAAGCCAAAAATTCTCTGCTCACTGATATTAATTCAATCTTCTCTCACAAACATTATTCATCCTGACAGGGATGAGGACTTATTGGGCAGTTAACCAGGGCTCAGTAGTTTATATGCCTGTCAACAAAAAAATTAAATATAAAACACTTGTCATAAATCTGCACGGCCAAAATTTTCTGATTTATGAGGATGCTGAATGATTGAGGCAAGAGTGTATTTTTAAAAAAGCCTTAAGAGAAAGCAGGCAAAAAAGGAAGAAAAAAAGGTAGTAATTACATAATGCACTGGAGACCAGACTTCCCTAAGAAGAGGGAGAAAGAGACTCCTCTTACGATGCCTATTTCATTCCTTGCCTAATAACTTACAAGCACCTAACTTTCGAAGTATTGCGTTTTTCATAGGCTGGAAGCACCACAAAGCATCCTTCATCAGCCTGGCCTTTTGGCAGGTCTCCCTCTCCAAATGCAAATGCTACATCTGGAAAAGGCAGGAATGCTCTCCCCTGCCTGAAAGCCTCCTTTTATCTCTGTCCTCTGCAGAACTCCTACTTCTTGCAACCACTCACTCCAACATACTACTTTATTGAAGGGATTCAAGGCTTTCTCCTCATCTGCTGAATGTTTGCCTCTTCTTAAAGTCCCAGCTCACCTCCAGAGCCAGCTCGCTAGCTAGTGTGGGGCACCCTGCCATCTCCTCAGCCAAGCATCTGTAAAACAACCCCCTCCCGAACACACAGATGAGGATGAAAATGATAACAATGAAGATTAACAGAAGCTTATTTGTCAGGCCTGGCAAGAAGAGCATCTCATTAGCTGGTATGGCCTGTGCAATTCAGCCGCCGGGGGTTCCTCCTCCCCCCAGGGGATGACACTGATGCATCACGAACATTAATAACATTGTTAGTGCGTGTCCAACAGAGCCCTGCTTTGTGCATTGAGACGACCCAGCAAACAATAAGATACTTTTCTACTGACCTCTTGCTGGAAGAGTTTAAAGCTGTTTGCAGGGATATGAATGACTCTTGCAGCTTTCCCTAGTTGCCCCTGGCCCTTAACTTCACTATAAAGGTAAGCATGTAGGTGAAGGAACCAATCCAGACCCAGCAAGATGCCTCAGCACCCAGGTTACTAGCTACAGGGACTACAGAGGCTATATGCAAGCTGAAGAGCCTTATTATTGGGACCACAGAAAGGAAAGCACTCATTTTTGTTACATACATGCTTCCCCAAATTTGGGAGCTATGTTGCTAAAATGTCCCATCCCATAGAAAGAAATGCAGAACGCTGGCAATATGTACTGGTCCCCACTACAGAGTAAAAGCTACCCCAGTTAATCAGTCTGCATACCTTATACCTTACCTGTGGTTGCCTGAATTGTCAGGGGGCTGACAACAGCCTTACATCCCACCTTCTGGTCCTAAGTTCAGAATAGCTGAAATCTTTCACCTGGGGTGAAAATTCACTGCACCATCCCTGGTGTCACAGTGCTGTGGCTGGGTTTTTTTATGATGAAACCCTCCCTGCTCCTCTTTCGTTTACTAAATATTCATAACACCCCACACAGGTGTTTGCACCAGGGCTTGTTCTTTAATGTGTTCATGAGCCCTTTCTTTGCTTGCCAGATGCTGGCAGAGGAGAAAGGGATCAACCACTGACCGATGCTCTCCCAGAGCTGCCCGCTGGAAGAGCGAGGCATTAAGTACGCAGGACCAGACACAGCCCAGCAGACGAAGTCCCAGCCACACAGCTCCCAGAGACCTGAACGCCATTCACTGCAGAACAGGTCACCTGCAAAGCCATCTGCTGGATGTCTCTGTGAACGTCTTTTCATCTTACATCCACCCTGCTGCTCAGTAGGGCTGATGAAAACTATCCAAATTCTGGGGTTTGGGACCACATTTCAGCAGGAACTGAGAGATTCATTTTTGGTAAAACATTTTCATGAAAAGAAAGCTCCTCCTTTAGCCAGATTTAGAGGATAATCAACATCTCTACAAAATACTGCACTTTGAGGGAAATAAGATTAATTTAATTTTACCATCCTCAAGAACTCTACAGCTCCCCTAGCAGGAGAGGACAACTTTGGTGAGGATCTAATCATTAGAAAAAGGACTGAGACCGGCAACCTATCCAACAGGGAGCAGCAAAGATGGCAATGTCACTAATTCACTAGTGAACCAGGACAGCTTCAAGTCTCTGATGAACGCTGTCTCTGGCAAGAGTCATTCACACTTCATTCCCAGCATGCCTGGACGGGAAAGGAAAAGGTTTATCTGTTAGATATGGTGCCCCTGCCATCCTAACCCCACACTTGTTGCACTGGGTCTCTTCTCATAAAGCAAAATAGACATTTTTTGGCCCCCAACGTTCAACATTTTCTTCTTCTTTTGTATTTTCAAGCACTAAGTATCTCAGGTTACTAGCAATTTTTTTTTGCAGTGGTTCCCAAATGAGCCTGAACTGCTCTGATTTTTCAAACCCACAAGACTGTAATTGAAAGCAAATGTAATCAGACATATACAATGTTCTGAGGTTCACCACAGTGCACTGCAGTCAGCATTACTGGAGTGGCTATTAAAACTCCTTGGAGCTGGGAAGCAAATACAGCTTGCAAGAATCCAGCAAATAACCAGCATTTATTAGATTAGACTAAAGTATTGCAAAGCCACAGTCAATCCTCTATTCAGAATATATCCGAGGTCTGTTTAAACGAACATCTTTCCTGAGCTTAGGCCAATTGTTTTAAGAGCTGTGAGTGGAAACAAGGAAAGAATTCTACTTTTAACACAACAAATTCTGCAATCCTTACATCAGCGTAAATCTCAAATAGTGCTCTACTGTCAGCAGGGTCGTTCCAATCAAACTCTGGCATAACTGGAAAAAGAAAGTGGCCCAAAGACAAAGGGCATCTTTGAACCCAGACACACAGCTCTAGCTAGAGATAAGCAGTAGCAAATCCCTTCCATAAACCTCCCAAACAAAATGCAAGCATTAAAAGGGGTGGGGGGAGGGTCTTAACTGAATTCCCACTGGCACTTGGGTCTGCACTTAAAAGCAGGTCTAGGGTTATCTGTGAAATTTCAATTAAATCAAAAGCTTTGATAACATGATAAGTCACTCCAGAGTTTGGAGTCAAAACACGTTGTTATTTGATCCTCTGCTTGTGTTTCTGGGAACAGCACGCATGAAAGACAGTCAGCTGCAGACCAGTCAAGAAGATGGAAAGGGTGGAAATGGATCTACCGATAGATCATTGTGTCTCCTACAGCCTCAGCCACTTGAGGTCTGGTATTTTTTATACACCGTAATTCCTGAAGAAGGCACCTTGTTACCTCAAGAGAGAGACGAACAGAGAAAAACAGATCATCTCGGACGCGTGCAGCACTCCAGGGGACGGTTCCCTACTGCCACAAATGTTTTTTCTTTCCAGGCTTGCTACAAGCAAGATTTTAAACAGCAATAGCATTGGGAGCTGAATGCAAAATTCTGTGGACACAAAACACCAAGCCCTGTGTATGTGATGAAACGGATTTCCAGCGCAAACCCTTTGGTGGCATGGGGTGAACAGGTGAAGCCAGGTGCACCAAACAATAATACTTTAATGCGCTGTTATGATACAGCCAAGCCAGAAAGGAAGCCCAGCTCTCCTACTAACTCAAAGCAGGAGGCGGTGGCTCTCCAGAGAGACCTGACTTGTTGTACCTGTTGTTCGGTGCTCTTTGATTGCTAATGCTTCCTCCTCTCTCTTCAGTGGCAACTGCTGGATGCTATGGGCAGTACCAGAGACTCCCAGAGTTCAAAGTTCTGTTTACCGAGGAACATCACCTCTACTTCCCAGTGCTTAGACAGAAACGCTCCACCGTAAATAAATGTGAGATGTCAGCTCCACTTGGCCTGTAGTCAACAGCATTAAAACACATTTTAAGCAATGCCTTCCTTTGTAAAATATAGTACAGCCTGGTAAAAGCCTACCAAAGGTAAGGGGTGCTTTACATCGCCCCCAACCAGTTCAGAACCACATGTTGGGTTGCAATAGGCACGTATGCATGAGAAAAACATTCCTTTTATAACCAGCGAGGCTACTGGTCCTCAACAGCGTTAAAAATAAAGGGACTCTCCAGATAAGCAATGTCAAAATTTCATAGCGATCAACAATAGAAGTGCAGGGCACTGAAAAGTCTCATCTGACCCCAAGCGCCACTGAGGGATAATTTATCACCCTGGCAGCAAACACCCCATTGCGCACGTCTGTCCCTAGTGCCCTCCTCTTCAGAGCAGAAAAAGATCTTCATTAAACAATAGTGCGACCATATTAAATATAGACATGGCAATGACAAGCTGGATTCTTCTTCATGATATATTTGTAACATAAGCTGCCTATTCTTGTTTTTCAGAGACGTGACACCCAGAGGACAAGACAGGCTATATTCAATTCTGTCATGTTAGTGAACAGAGAACTCCACCCCATCTCCTCCTGCCTGGCAGGTCATGAGTCGATGGTGACAGATACCTCAGTGCATGCAATTAACCTGCTAGCAGGGGCTCACCAGAACAAGACATCCAGATAAGAACAGGAAGTCCCCATCCCTCTTCCCCTTCTCAGTTCCAGGCTTATTCATAAAGCACAGCAGGACCAGATGCATCTCTTCTGTGTGGACCTAAAGATCTCTTTTGTGTTTATCAGCATGGGCGATTCAACCCTAGGGGCTGCTCCTAATCTGGGGCATCAAACCAAGCATTGGCAGTCTTTAATCGGAGACTTTCAGAAGATCCTGTGGCACTGAACCAAATGTTTCTAGAAGTGAGGGCTCAAGGATAACAGTTGCCCCAAATCATTCACATCAAGCTCAATAACCTCTGGCAGGGGTTGGAAAGAACTGCCCATTTTAAGTGAAGATCAGATTCGTGACCATCTGATGAACCTGAAAGTGTACAAGTCCATGGGACCTGATGCGATACACCCACAGGTACTGAGGGAACTGGCAGATGAGGTTGCTAAACTGCTCTCTATTATATTCCAAAAGTCATGGCAGCCTGGTGAAGTCCCCACTGACTGGAAAAGCAGAAACATAATCCTCATTTTCAAAAAGGGAAAGAAGGATGAACCAGGGAACTATAGGCCAGTCAGTCTCACCTCCGTGCCTGGTAAGATTATGGAGCAGATCCTCCTGGAGGCACTGCTGGGGCAGAAGAATAACGAAGAGGTGATTGGGTACAATCAACACAGCTTCACCAGGGGCAAATCGTGCCTGACAAACCTGATGGCCTTCTACGAGAAGGTCACAACATCAGTAGACAAGGGGAGAGCAACTGACGTCATTCACCTGGACCTGAGCAAAGCCTTTGACGCTGTCCCGCATGACATCTTGGTCTCCAAGCTGATAAAAGATGGGTTTGATGGACTGACAATTCAGTGGATAAAGAACTGGCTTGTCGGCCGCACCCAAAGAGTGGCTGTCAATGGGTCCATGTCCAAGTGGATGCCAGTGACAAGTGGAGTCCCTCAAGGATCAGTACTGGGACCGGTCTTGTTTAACATCTTCGTCAGTGACATGGACAGTGGCATAGAGTGCACCCTCAGCAAGTTTCGCGACAACACCAAGCTGTGTGCGGCGGCTGACACACTGGAGGGAAGGGATGCCATCCAGAGGGACCTTGACAGGCTGGAGAGGTGGGCCCGTGCCAACCTCATGAAGTTCAACAAGACCAAGTGCAAGGTCCTCCGTCTGGGTCGGGGCAATCCCAAGCACCAATATAGGCTGGGCAGTGACTGGCTTGAGAGCAGCCCTGAAGAAAAGGACTTGGAGGTGCTGGTGGACGAGAGGCTCAACGTGAGCCGTCAGTGTGCACTAGCAGCCCAGAAAGCCAATTGTATCCTGGGCTGCATCGGGAGAAGCGTGGCCAGCAGGTCGAGGGAGACGATTCTCCCCCTCTACTCCACTCTCGTGAGACCCCACCTGGAGTACTGTGTCCAATTCTGGAGCCCCTACTACAAGATATGGACGTGCTAGAATGTGTCCAGAGAAGGGCCACGAGGACGATCAGAGGGCTGGAGCACCTCTCCTATGAGGACAGACTGAGAGAGTTGGGATTGCGCAGTCTGGAGAAAATAAGGCTCTGAGGAGACCTTATAGTGGCCTGCCAGTATCTTAAGGGGGCCTACAAGAAAGCTGGTGAGGGACTTTTTAGGATGTTGGTTAACGGTAGGACTAGAGGGAATGGATTAAAACTAGAGATGGGTCGATTCATATTGGACGTTAGGAAGAAGTTCTTCACCGTGAGGGTGGTGAGACACTGGAAGAGGTTGCCCAGAGAGGTGGTGGAAGCCCCATCCCTGAAAGTTTTTAAGGCCAGGCTGGATGGGGCTCTGAGCAACCTGATCTAGTGGGAGGTGCCCCTGGCTATGGCAGGGGGGTTGAAACTAGATGATCTTTAAGGTCCCTTCCAACCCTAACAATTCTATGATTCTATGATTTTGGTTCTACTCTAATACTTCCTCATTAGCCTAGGTTTCCCCCATTGCCAGATGAATAAATTTGTTCTTTTGGCTCACTAACTGGTTTTGCATATAGAAGCACCAGCAGAATAGGCTTTCCTGACAGGTTTTGGAAGTAATGTTTCTTTCAACGTTGACTGATGATTTTAAAAACAAATTATTTTTCTAACTATTCATTTCTAGAGTTATACTATGGAAGGAACAGGGTTTCTTTACCAGAATCAAATCCTCTTTGCAAACCTCTGAAACCATACACCTGCAATCACATTGCAGATACAGCCAGGAGACGTGAAAAGACTTTCCAACATCACAAAATAAACCAATGAGACAAAAAGGAGCAGATTTATCAATCCTCTGCATTAAACACTGAACTTCTCTTCTCCGGAAGGAAAGAATTTCTTGGGTTAAGTTAAACATTAAGCAAACTATTACTTTCTAACCTACAAAAGAGGCATTGGCAAATTATCAGCAGTGACCGTTCCTTTAGGATATGAACAAAAATCACTGGACAGGAAAAAGGCCCTTGAGCCAACAGGCTTGGCATTTCGTTCTTCTAAAGGCAACATCTCTGTATTTCAAAATACCTCTTCAGTCCCAACTCTTCTACAGAGAAAGAAAAAAAAAATTGTCTTGAATTTGTGCTCATAAACTGTAAACTTATATTAGCCCTGACACTACTGTCGTGTTTGGTCCCAGCAAGGCAGTGTTCAGTGCCACCACTGAAGCAGCAACGTGCCAGCAAGGTTGTGATCTTGGTCACATTCTGATAGATTTCGGGTAAGTCTGGTTATTCCTAACCCATCCTGTGCCCGTGACAGCATGCCACTTTTAAACCCTGCCACATGCTCATAACCAATCCAGGCAAAAGCTATTTCTGTACACTTGGCTGCCGGTGCCGTCAGTACATTAAACTATCTTTGCTCCTCTCAGCCCCGTGTCCTTTCACAGTCAGACCTACAAAGCACGAGCAAACCCAAATGTGATATTCAAGGCAAGGAATAAAAGCTCTTACTGTATGGTTACAGCAGTAATGTATGCTATTTCAACTGCCAGTCTTCTACATCCTTTTTTTTGTGGTTGCTGAACTTATTTCATTTAATGTGCGTTCTGTTTTCCCCCAGGTTTAGTGTTTTATATTTCTCTACATATAATACATACATTTTTAATTTTCTGGATGAGTTGCAAAAAGATTCAAAGCTTCTCTCAAGAAGGCTGCATTATTTGCTGTTATCACCAACGCTGAAGCCAGTAGCAAATTTCAGTATTCTCCATTTGATATTCCAGCCCAAATCATTTACATGTTGCAAACAAAAGGGAAAGTTCCATGTGAAACTAAAGAAGAGGATGAGTTACTTCTTTTACTTCTTTTTTTCCCATTTCTAGAGTTTCCTCCATCCCTCTATTGGCTTAGTTTATTTAACATAACAGTCTCCAAGCGAGACCTTCCCAAAGATCATGATAATACGCACTGATGAAAGGCAGCGTACGCTGTCAGGGTATCTAGAGCCCCATCTGACAACGACTGGGTCCCAGAGACCGAGCTCCAGCTCTCCGGGTTAGAGGGGGCACAACTGGGAATCAGCCACACTTCACTCCTCGATTTCTGGGGCACAAGGCTGCCTGACCTCTCAGCCGCAGATCTACTACAGTCCCACACTACGGGCAGGATACTGGAAAGCACTTCTGCGATTCAGAAGCCAAGAAACCATTTTCACAACAAATTTAGGTACTGAGGCTAAATATTTCTACATAAATACAGCCCTAAAACAGGTACCTTTGAAAAACTAAACACAGGTGCGCTACTTAACTCAGATGCTCAAAGAGCTGTGGTACCTAATTCCCACTGACATCAATGAGAGCTGGATGACTAATTAGGAGCTGCCAAGCAAGGCTCTTGGCAAACTCAGTCCTAACAGGTTATTGCATCCTTAGCTACCTAAATCTCAGTGAAAGTGATTAAGCCATTCTTTGAAAATATTAACTTTTTCTTCCCTTCAGAACAGTGGGTCTTCACTGCTTCATCCTGCCACCAGCTTTGTTCAGACCTTTTCCTGCTGTGTTTTGCAATTTACTTCCCAGCTGATAAATCACAGAAAAAATAAATCTTCCATCTTTTTCTGATTTTGCATTTCTTAGGGAAATTAATTTCCATTCTGCATCTGCCAAGTGGAATGGATTTCCCTAATAAAATGCATGCATTGAGCAGTCAGAATACCACTGCCAAGTGCAGACTGTAACATCGACTGTCATAAAATGGTGCTGACCACATTCCTAAATGATGCGAAAATTACCGTCCTGTAATAAAGAGCAACCACAAAAAAAGAAAGACAGCTTTTCTCATAGCATATCTGCTCAGATACTCAGCTATCAAATGGATTGGGAAACAATTCTAAAGGGATGAAATACAAGAGAAATATAAGGGAAGAAATATAAGGGAAGAAATATAAGGGATGAAATAGAAGAGAAATTATTTGCATAATATCAAACAAATCAGAATAAATACAGATATTTTAGATATGAAGAAATTTATTCCTTTACCAATAGGTATTGTTATTACAGGGCAGATGATAGCGCATTTGGGGAACAGAAATAGTCATATGGAAACACAGTCATGCTTATGGATGGAGAAAAGCATATTGGGGAACTGTGCTTTAGCACTGGTAGACTCATAAACTACAGCATGTTTCCTTAACACGGTCACTGCATTACCCTGGCAACTTCTTTCCTTAACAGAAATCCATAGTATGCGAAGAATAAAGGGAGAATCCAGCTTCCATTTCACAGTGACTGCCTGGCATCTGAGTATCCGAGTGTTATACCAGTATTTACATGATAAAACTCATGGCTACAGACCACAATAAAGCCTTTCTGTTCTTCAGTAAAGGCACCTTCAGCATTAAGTCCAATTTCTGCATCAAACCTCATACTGTTGTGTCGTATACGTAATAAGTTCCCAAGTGTTCGTGGATTTGCATATTGTTTGAGAATTGCTTTATGATTCCTGCAGGAAAAATATTCTCAGACATTGAACATTGCTTTAAATTCAGTTGTTAATATTATTAGTGGTGGTTTAAACAGAAATCTCGTTTGAGTCTGCATGCATTTCTGCAGGGGGAGTATTGGAGAACTGAATCCTTGGCGCTTGGTCTGCTTTTTAGACTGGATCCAGACTCAGAAAGAAAAAGCGACTCCACATGAGTGGTCTGGCCGGGATAACCTAACTGCAAAAAAAGCCTGAAAAGCAGTGGACCATATGCAATGTCTAATTGATTAATCCTACTCTTTGGGTATTTCTGTTATTTCTAGTAAAAAAGAATCATTAAAAAAATGCTTTCTGAGATTTTGTTTGTTGACTATGAGCCCTGGCCTGACCTCAGCCTTGAATTTAAATCCCCAGTAGAAGTCTGAAATTAATCCATCTCTGGCTTAGTTATCAGTAATTGTAATTATTAACAGAAGTATCCAGTAAATGAATGGCTTTCAGTGACATGGTGTTTTAACTTAAAATAATGGAAAAATAAAAATGCACTTCCTTCTTACCTTACAGTATCTTTTCCCATCGCAGTGCAGGATCTGGTCCTTACATGGGCATGGTTAAAGACACAAGCCCAGCCATTTGCCTATATACATATGCATTTGCTCAAACACTAAAATTGCACATATTACAAACATAAGGAGTTGGAAACTGCTCCTGTTGTACCAGAATTTATGGTTTGAAGCTTGCTTTCTCTGCAGCTAATCAGTGGAGTGGAGTGAGAGCAGCAGAAGCAGCTGCCCTGGGAACACCGGCACTGGAGTTCCAAACCCTGCCTTGTACATCAATGCTCCCAACGCGTGCCGGTTCTCGTGCAAAAGACATGCTTTCACCACGTGAAACGGTCCAAGAGAGCTCCCAGACTATCTCATGGAATGATTTAATGTCCTCCTACGGTTTCTCCCAAGCAGCATGAAGGAACTGTGTTCAGTTCTGGGCCCCTCTGTACAAGAGGGACATTGAAGTGCTGGAACGTGTCCAGAGGAGAGCTACCAGGCTGGTGAGGGGTCTGGAGACCAGGTCATATGAGGAGAGGCTGAGGGAGCTGGGCATGTTTAGCTTGGAGAAGAGGAGGCTGAGGGGAGACCTCATTGCCCTCTACAGCTACCTGAAAGGAGGTTGGAGAGAGGTGGGTGTTGGCCTCTTCTCCCAGGTGAATAATGACAGGACCAGAGGAAATGGTCTGAAGTTGCGTCAGGGGAGGTTTAGAGTCGATATTAGGAAGAATTACTTTACTGAAAGAGTGGTCAGGCACTGGAACAGCCTGCCCAGGGAGGTGGTCGAGTCACCATCCCTAGAGGTATTTAAGAAACGTCTAGATTTGGCACTTCAGGGCATGCTCTAGTGGCAGAGATTATAGGTTGTTTGGTTGGATTCGATCTTAAGGGTCCTTTCCAACCATGAAGATTCTGTGATTCTGTGAAACCTGCTGTTTGGGAGCAATCTGACCTGGAGTTAGCTCCACCAGCAGGAGCAGACTCAGAGGAGACCGTCAGCCAGTTCAAACACTGTGATTTCTTGTGACATCTCTCCAGCTATCTGCCTGTAAGCTGCTGTACATGGAAGAGTTTTAATGGGGCTGAGTGGAATACCTTCTGCCTATTGTCACAGGACGCAAAAGCCTGGACCATCACCAAAACAGGAAACAGAAAACCTAAGCTGCGAATCCAACCGAACAAATTGGCCAGACTGTAACAGTGTTGGGAAAGCCCAGCTTTTATTATAGCTGGACTGCTTGCTGCTCAGCACTACGGGCAGTTGGAGCAGAGCAGCAGTAGGAAACGACCCTGTAGAGAGCAGCCTGCAAGCCAAACACAGCATAACCTGGAGAGGACAGTACACAGAAGCAGGGAGGAGGCAAGGGCAGGGCAGATGAAGAGTTATAAGGAAGAAGCTGGGACCACATTCAAAAAAGTGCCTAGGGGACTACAGGGAAATGTTGGTTTCTTTTAGGACGATAGGAACAACAGTGACGGGTACAGCTTCGCAGCTGAATTACTGCAGTAATACACGAATTGCTGCATGTGCATCATCGCGACTTATGGCTCAGCAATTAAGGGCATGAATACCTCTCCACACATTCCAGCTGTGAGACTCAGCAATTACGGACATGGATACCTGTCTGCAATTCCAGCTGTGAGGTAAATCACACTTTTTTGTGACTGCTCCCTTGAAGTTTAAGCTTCCATGTTTTTCTGGCTGCGAGCACGTGCTCAGTCACTGTTCTGCTGACACGCAATAACTCAATGGACTCTCTGGGTTCAACTACTCAAACGCCTGTGGGATTAGGGCTACACTCCTGAAAATTATTTAATTAAATTCTAAGCCAGGTTTTGTCTTATAAGGCTGAGCTGCTGCAGAAAAACAAAGCAGGGGTCACAAAATTAAAGACCATCTCCTTGTGCACAGAGGGAAGACACGAAGGTGGCACAAGCCACCCTTGGTGGCTGAGTCCCTCACTTGGCAATATTTGCTCTGCTTTAACCCAGCCAGTTGAATGCCATGTCTATGCTGATATATCAATATATGAACCACCTCTGCACTGAGGGCTAAAAGAAGAAGCTGAAGAAAAAGATAAAATAATTAGGGTAGTCTAGATGCCGCCCCCAGGCTACACCCTTACCACCCCCAGTGAGATGAATGGATCACGTGGTACAGGGAAGACTGAATTCAAAGGGCTTGGGCACCCCTGGCTCACTGTTTCTGGAGGGGCTTGGCAGAGTAGCAAAGTGAGGGAATAAATTGGGGTTTTTCTCTCGCAATTGTGCTCCTTCCTGCAGTGACTGCTGAGGCTGAGAATCACCCTGGAGGTGTCCTCCTTCCCCAAGACCCTACACAGTGGTCCAGTGAGCCCCAGATCTCCTCCCTTCCCCCTCAGTTCACAGAAGAAAAACACTACGATGTTTCCATTGGCTTTAACATCATCTTTTTGTAGAGACTAATCTTCAGTTTCAACAATACATCTTTTGTGAAGCACTCCCAGCAGAAACCTTAGACACCTTCCCTAAGATCTGTTTGCTTACAGAAGACGAGGTAGGATTTGTTTAAACCCAGCTAGATTAATGTCTTGCAGACATTAGTGAAGTGAGATTTAATCAGGTTATTGCTCTACATTTTCCAGGGAAATAAATCACACTTATTACTAGGTTGGAATAAGATGCAAGGCTTGGGCTGAGAAAATTTAGCGTTTTTTGTTTTTCCAGGGGAGAGCGAATGGATAACTTGAAAGTTGCTGCAAGGCTGTAGAACGGGGAGCTCGGCAAAAGGCCCTCAACAACTTGTAGGAGGAAAAACGGAAGGAGAGCCATAATGACTAATGTCAGCCCAGGGGTGGGCCTTGGTCCACATTCCCTACCTTGTGGAGGGGTCCAATCCTGACTCTATTTTACTCCGCCCTAACACTGTAGGGTCTGTATCAAGTACAGAAAGCAGACAAGAGCATCAAACAGCATTTCAAGTAGACACCCAAAGTCCATTTGTGAACTCTCCCATAACCCTGGGGACCTCACTCCTCTTCTGGGTGTCTGTTTCTGCCTGGTATGTGGGGATGTCTCCTTGCATCACAGGGGTGTTGTAGGATCAAGCAACCTTTGCAAACCTTCCTACAGACCCTAAGTAGAAACTGTGATGGTCAGCAGGTCTCAGAGCATAGGCATATCCTGCTGCAATGGCTTCTAATTTTGCAATATGTGTTTAACAATGAAAATGCAACTGCATTTATTCACCCCAGACAGTTTTCTAAAACAAGGATGGCTAGAAAAAAAAATAAAATAGCAGCTCTTTTTTCAGACCTTTGATTTAAAAACTGCTCTTTTTCTTGTTCAAAAACCAAAAAGACTTCGCTCTCAGCTACGCTAGCAGTGTTTTCTTTAGTACAAATGCTAATATGTCCCCTTGTATAAAACCAGGTATATGCAAGAGACTAAGTTTGAGAAATCAAACTGCAAAGGTCCTCTCGTCTACACCAGCATGGGAACAGACAGCTGAAGCCAATACAAATCTTTCTGCTAACTACAGGTTAGCATGCGCTGAACCGCCCAAACCCCAAAAGCTTTATATCTACTTCCCCTTACCCAATGGGCTGTGCAAACACTGGAGAAAGCAAATTACAGTAACACAGCCTGCAATCAAGTTTCAAATCGTGCAACAAAGCAGCACAAAATACAATGGGACCAAGTCAAAATCTTACTGTGGAGCACAATAAAATATATCCTGTTCAGTATGAAGGAGAAAAGGAAACATAGATGAGGCAGCACAGTTGCTTGTAAATACCATCCTGCCAACGCTTTCCCTGGATAAATTAGTCCTCTGAACCCTGACTGCATCAGCATGAATCAGCCTGCCTGCTCCAAGGTAAAGGCTGTGATTCTGTGTTCAATGGGAACTCTTTTCCCAGCCTTTTCTTGGCTTCCTGCTCAGAAAGAATAGACTCTCCAGAGACAATTTTGGATCTGGACCACAATCTTGCTCCCTTCAGATAACTAAGTATCTCTGGGCAGGAGTACATTTAAAGAAGCAGCTGGTAATTATGAGCCAAGTGCTTACTGGCAGGATTTCCCCCTGCTGCTGAGCCAATGCTTTTGGGAACTAAATGACTCCTTGGTGATAATTATCAGGTAAAACCCACAAGCCAGGGGAGGTTCCCTCATCAGAACCATCAGCAAGAAACAATGCAAAAGTGGGTGGAGGATGGCGGAAAATTGTGTCTGAGGGTTGCTTGACTCCCTTGTCCTCCACGCACCAGACATGGTTGTACGTAATTGTTGGGCATTTTCTAGGTAGTGTTTGAAAGCTACAAAATGTGTTCCCACACCTACAGCAGTAATAAAACCAAATGATCTTTTCCTTCCAGCTAATCAAAAAGAACTGAGAAGCACTTACTCTTTTGGAGGGTTAAGGTCTTCTGGGCGAGCCTCGAAGAACCTGAAGACTTCATCGCACTGTGAAATGTGAGGAGGAAGACGAACCAGCGCCTGCAAAAGAAAAGAGGGAGGGAGAAGCACTTAGAAATGTCAAGTTCAAAACACGGCCTCAAACACCTAAACTAACAAGGAAGAGGAGGCAAAAGAGTCCTGGTAGGGGGAAGAGAATACAAAAGGAAAGCATCACACCTAGCTACTTACTTGAGAAGAAGGGAAACAACATGTCTCGACTGCTAATGTCAAGTAGGATCCAATGAATTTAGACAAGCAATGGTACCCAGAGTCGTCAGTGTAACTTTTTTGCCATGTGTACAAGAGCAGAATTTGGTCCACGTGTGCAAAACCATAACACTGAGTAGACAAGTGATCTGTGGTTGGGACAGTGTCCGTGACACGTGTTTGCATAGCACCTCAAACAACGTGGTTAGGGCTTATGGGTTCTATGTGAATGCACACAAATTCAAGCAGAGAAAATCTACAGACTCAACACCCACTAATACTACAGATTAATGTGCTTCATTAGGCTTTCCATTAAGCACTGTCAACAGAAAAAGCAGAGTTTGCTAAAAAAACCCCAAAGAACCACACAAAAATTTGCTCCTAAATTGACAGGAAAAGAAGTTTGATTAACTGGAAAAAAAACAGGCAGCAAGGCTATTTCTGCATGAAGAAGGTCTCGCTGCAACGCATCTTGGCTAACAACATCCATATGCTCTGCAAGGCAGAGGTGTGCAGCGCTTGTCACATTCAGCAATAGTTAAGTACAATTCGGGAAGCGACCACATTATGTTGAAGTGTACTGGAAAGCGGGACTTCAAACCAAGGAGGCAAGCACACAAGGCAGAAACGTGCTATGAATTTGCTGTTCAGACTCTAGAGCTTGGCAGTGCCAAAAGAGGCCAAAAAGCCGTCTCCAGCCTACAGAGATGAGACAGCAGCTGTAAGTGACATGACCCTGAGATTGCCTCTGGAAATGACCAGCAGGAGAGGAAAAGAGGCTGGAGTCTACCTCCTCCTGTGCTAAGTTACATTGAAAATAGGCCACAGGATAAATATAGACCAAGCTTCTTAGAGGTGCTGTAAACCTGTTTGACAAAATGAGATTGTCTGGCTCTTCTGCTAGTTGAAAGTAGGACAAACAATCTTGAAAGATGGATGAAAAACTGCACCAGAGCTAAATGAAGGTGCATTAGGGCGAACTGGTTATACTAACCCATGAGACATCTCATTGATCTTGGTCAGACACACCAGAAGGCCTAGCCAAAGCATGAAGGCAGAACAGGGCAGTTGGTTATCCTCATGGCTGTTTTTAACCAAGCTTTAGAAGCAGCCAGATTTGTTTCCAAGACCACTCCTGCTCGGGGATGTGAAGAAAAACAGCTGAAAAATGAAAAAATCCTGGTCTGAAACTGCAGGTCTCCAGTATTACATGATGGGGTCTTGTTTGAGGTGGCCTGAAATTCAAAGCTGAGTGCTTCCAGACCTACAGCTCTCCTTTTTCTGGTGGAGGGATGTTATAAAAACACAAGGAAAATCAGTTTGCTACCAGCAGGCCTGTGAAGAATGAGGAACCGGCCTTTGGTCATGTACGACTGCACTACAGAACAGAAAAATACCTTGCAATAAGGAAGCAGCATCAGATACTGAAGCCTGGCAATAGCCCAGCAGGTCCGAGTGCTGGGGCATGTGTACAGAACGCTGCTGGCTGCTGCACTAATACAGGATGAAACTTAACAAGTGGAAAACTCAAGTGCTTTATTTTGAATGGAGGATGCCCTCGTCCCCAGCGCTGTCCACTCAGTCTTGCCGTCCTGCCTGAAAGCGTAACAAAGGTGTAAACTGTCTGCCTTTATTCCTAGTGTGCATAAACACACGCATCCAGCTGGCAAATCAAGACTAACACTGGGAAGTCAGGAACTGCCAGGGAAGGGAAACAATTATGGCATGTTGAAGGAGAAGAAGAAACGCCTCGCCAGAACAGGCTAACAAAGACACATTAGAGCATGTTTTATTCTGCTGCACCTCAAGCAGGAGACAGACTTACGCAGAGGAGCAACGTTGCCTAACCAACAGTGGATGAGGCTGAGATTTAGTGAGGCTCTATTACTAATGCCCTTCTTGGTTTGGGCAGGTTACTTAACCTCTTTCCATCAAATTCAGCAGGGACATATCTTCAGTTACCCATTTACAATGCTGGCCAATAACACTTAGCTAATCCGCAGAAAGGTTACGAGGCTCAGATATTGAATATCTACAGTGTGTTTTGAAATCTCAAAGGGCTTGATCTTAGGCAGTCAATGGGGCAAGAGCAAGAACTGCAAATGGTACGTATCATTACTAGAGAAACACAAATACCCAAGTTATACTTATCACAGGGGGTCCTGGACACGAGACGCCTTCCCAAAGAGTCACCGCTTCCCTACAGGTTGTAGGTGTTCACCCTTCCCAAAATACAGGCTACAGATGTCAATACTGAGGTGGAAAACAGAGTAGGTTTTCAGTGATGGAGGAGTACAAATCCTACCAAGCTGCCTTGGACATTTGTGTTCCTAAATCTTTAGAAGCTTCAGGAAATCTGACTACACTGAGTCAGCGATCCCCTGCCTGGAAATTTCCAGGAGCACTGTGGTCCAGTTGGGCTGAAGGGGGGCAATTTAAAAGCACCTCCATGACTCCAGGCTTTCGCAGGCAGTGGATAAAAATCAGCCAAAGCCATTTCCACACCCGGTCATCCACCTTCCGACCCTACGGACACGGTAGCCCTGGGGCAGGGCAGGCTCTCCTCCTTCTGAGTCACCTCCCAAAGTATTGCAATTTTCAGCCCAGTGCATGGAGGTGAAAGGAAATCCACATGGCAGTAACTTGCCATTGCCTGTTTTTTGGGGAGCTCAGGTGTAAGTCTGCAGCCAGACAATTTTTACTTGTTTTTGTTAAGGAACAAAACCTTAAGAAGGGGTAAGAAATGCTAAAAAAGGGTAAGAAAGTGCAAACAAGGGTGTAAAACCAGGCAGAGTCGGTCTATTGATTTTGGACAGTGGCAGGGAGCAGCAATGCTTTTTTGAGAAACAAACGTCTCTTCAGCAAACACACAACATCCACCCAGGAGCCAGCCAAGTCCAATGTGATTCCAGCAAGTGAACAAAAAGTGCATTGAGGAGATGAGGGACACGGCTGTCACTCTGCAAGGGGAAACTGTGAGTTTCTGGCATTTCCAGCAAGATAGTCTCAGGGCAGAGCTGCAAGGGCCTGAAGGAAAGACTGCAGGGTCAAGGAAATGAGGGTAAAGAAAAAGAGGAAAACAGATGGTGAAAGGATGGAAAGTACAGGGAAGTGACATTCTTCCTGGGATTTGGAAACCAGAGGCAAATGCACACAGCTACAAACAGGAGGCATCCAGAAACAGCAAGGAATTTGAACAGGAAAGGTGAGAGATAAAAAGTGCCAGCGAGCAGAATTCAGCCTTGCACAACCGCCGAGCGTTATCAGTAATAGCATGTTTCCTCGCTCGGCATGCAAAGGCAGACGTGCACTGCTCAGACCTCACACACTCCTCAGGAGGTATGCTTTTATGTGTTATTTCAGCCTGTAACGATGTCTGTCTCTCTATATTACAGGTTTCAGACAGTCTTGCAGAGTGGATGATTCAGAAGGCTATTAGAAAAGCTGTAACGTCAGGCAGGGCGTGAGCAAGCAGCCCTTGGCACTGGGGATGGCCGGCTACTCACGCAGCACCAGCCCACCTGCGGGCAGGCTGCTGCACGCCGCACACCACATTCGAAGCAAACAGAGCACCAGGCACAGGCAGGGCTTCATGGCTTAAGGTTACATGAACTGCAGACGGCTCTGAGGGACTATATTAAAGCTCAAAGGCTTCACAAAATACATGCACGCGGCTATAAAACCATGCAGGTACTTGTAAGGATGCGCTGAGTGCTGTGTGTTGCATTTATGCAGATACATTTATAAAAACAGACGCACAGACATGTATATGTAGATACACAGCATGCGCGTAGGTGTGTATGTGTATATATGCACAGAACGATATTCACCCCACTGAAGTTTATATGTCTAAAATGGGAGACTGGTCACACTTGCCTATCAACTTGTATAATCACTAGAGAAAAAGGCCACTCTGTCTACCCCACCATGGACATCGAGCTCTGCGTGGGGTGAATCACTGGCTGTCTCTCGCCACAGCCCATTGAGGGAGTTCAGATATACTGCTCCTTGATCCCTAATGTCCAGCGGGGATAATCCCAGCTCTGCACACAAATACACAGAGACAGCTGACAGTACCGCATGGTTATGACTCCCTGACTTTTCATATTAACTATCCTGCTCTCAATTTTAATTAAGGTTGATCATTAGTGCCAGACATTTGGGAATGGCAATGAGTCCAGCGAGGGGGAAAGGTGCAATTAAAATAGTTCAGTTCTCAGAACAGAGACATAAATTGTTTCACCTACGTGAAAACACTTTCCATTTCTGTTTTGTTGAGAGCCTCAATAACTCCAAGTCTGAACCCAAAGCACTGAAGTGTGGAGGTCTCATGGCAAACACTGAATGTCAGACAGAGACATGGATAAAGAGTACATGGTGGTGATTCAGACTGGAGAAGAAGTAGGGAGATACGGTAATAAATAAAGAGTTGAGGGAAGGAGGGAAAGAGGATGCAGAGTTTTGGAAGTAACTGGGACACAGTTCTGGGCCTCTGACATGGAAGGACCGTAAGGCAATGGAAAGCGAGGCTCTACTCCAGGTGCTGAGGTCCATTGCAAATAATTAACTCTCATTACTGAAGCTGGTCTAAACCCACCAGGATTCTGAAACGTAGATTAAAAAATGACAAAGTCTGAAAGTTTTTCACTTAAACTCTTTCATTCTTGACTAGGACTAACTATTACTTCATCTTCAATGAGCACTAGGTTGTACAATGGATAGAGACAGAAACATCTGTGTATCTGTCTTGACAGGTTCAAGAATTAAGCCTTGAAAGAGACGCAGGACTGAGAGACCAAGAGGGAGGTAATTAAGTTTTTGAAGTGTGGTGTCTCACACTGTGAACATTAATAAAAAAATGACCAATATTTCCTGGCACTGATGTGACTCGCTCGTCTATTTTTTATGTAGGTGGCGTGCATTTGAGTTCTCAAGTCTCACTATGGAAAAGCCTGTAAGCTTCTACTTAAATCCACCTCCAGTCGGGGCAGTATGAAGGCATGAGACAAATTCAGGTAATTGTTTATGACAATGTGACTTCCCATCTTAAGACCTTCCCTGCACAAAGATGCTTCCCTCAATTAGGTCCAACATGCACAAATATGCAAGTCTGCAAATGCTGGCCTGAGTCTTCCCAGTGGTCTGTGTGAAGAGAGAGCGGTGGTTTTATGAACCACCGACCCGAGAGGTCCTTCTTGAACACAGGACAGTACATACTGGACAAGCACACACCAGAGGTGTGTTTGAGAGATCAAAAGCTTAATAAATAAAATGCCCCTGGCAAGGCAAGGCAAGGCTATGAAGTTGCTCTTTCTTTCAGATTGGCAAAACCTCCTAATCAAATTAAGAAAACCAGGCCCAATGAGCCCAGAAGACCTTAAATCACACTAAACTAATTCCACGTCTACAGTTAAGAGGGAAATCATCCAGAGATACCAATTCCAGTGGGCAGCACACATTTACTGGCAAAACGCAGTTTGTTTGGTAACTCACTCAGGTTACCAGTAAGGACATACAGACTCTGCACTTTCGTGTTTAGAGATGAGAAAAGTCCTGGAAACCTTCCCCTGTGTGTCCCACTCCTCTGTTTGTCACTGCAACTTCAAAGTTTCTTGTGGTCTTAGCAAAAACGCTGGCCTAATTACCTTTGTGATGGCATTTCTCTAAGCTGGTACAATGCAATGAAGAATTACCCAGGCGCGAGGCGTCGGGAGGCCCATGCTGTAGGGTGCAGGGGGTTCACATCCCTCACACAGAACATTCTGCGGACCTCCCCTGACTGCCAAGTCTCCCCACAAACTCAGGCGGCCTCTGCCTGTCACTGCTCCTGTGCCTCCTGCAGGAACCACAACACATCCAAACAGCAGAAGTCAGACCTGCCTCTCAGCTGTGCAAATCACCACGCTCTGTCAGAGACAGGTTGCAAAAACAAAACAACAAATGGTCGAACATTTGCACCGCTCATTTGCCAGGACCTATCTGTGCTTCATCTTTCCAGGGCAGGTAAAGTGGATGGAGAACCCTCATCTGGCAAAAAAATTATCACAAAATTTGCATCTGAACCCGCTTCCCTTCTCTGCTTCCTCACAGATGCCAGTGGACAAAGGCCTATTGTCTCATTTATTCATTTTATTATCCCATGTCAGATTTTCTCCATCAACTTCGCCCACATCATTCCAGCATAATTCGCTAAATTTTTCAACATTAAGTATGTTGTCTGGCTACCTATTTTAGGACTAGCATGGGCCGTAAGTTTTCCACTCATGTTTTATAGAAGTCAAAATGATGCTCTTACGCTACAGTTCTACACAATTCTCTAAAGAGCCAAAACATCCACTGGACAGGGGAAGAAATGCAGAAAAGAGCTAACACTTCCAAAGAGGTGGGCATGATCCCACTCTCAAGTCATGTGCATGCATCAGTAGCTGCCACAGAGTAGGAAACAGTAGTGAGTAACATTATTTTATTAGAAGGGAAAAAAAATAATTCTCCCTTCTTACACCAAGACGGGATTCATTGCATTCACTTCAGCTTTCTTGAAGTTATCATTGGAGCTGAGCAAGTCACTCAGGTTCCCTCTGCAGTTACAGCTGAATGTAGAGAGACCCTGTGTCTAGTTTAGGCTGGTGAAGCGAGGCCACTCTCCTTCAGACTCACCACCTAATTTTCTGTTCCCGAGTCACAGCTTTCTGTTATTCCTGGTTAACTTCATATTGGGGTGGAAAGATTACAGTAAGGTTCTGAAGGTCATGTTCCCAGCAACCTTGCAAGTGGTGACCTTCAGGGAAGGTAGCAAGAAAGCAATTCTGAATTTTAAGCCTCTGCTCAGCTCCAGAGATGAAATCCTGTCCCTGATGAAGGCCAGTAACAGAACTACCACTGGCTTCACTGTACCAAGAACTTCTCCTTCTACAAGCTGTTTCCCTAAATTCTTTGTACCTTTGAAGTTCAGTGCCTGATTTTCATCATTATTTTCAGTCTTGTGGACTTTCATATCCTGGGACAGGTGTGGAACAACAATAACATAGGACAAACGTTATTTGAACAAATGCAAATTGGATGAACCATAAATGTTCAAAAGAAAAACTAATTCTCATAAAATATGCAGACTTAGAAAGGTTGGGAGAGGTATGAGTTGCAACTCTCAGGTCCCTCTGTTTATTTACACAGGTTGCCAACTGTGTGACAGGTTGCCAACATCCTGTGCCAGGCAATGGCGTGACCAACTACCATCGTCATTTATCCTCTGTAAGCTGTAGCAGAAAGTGAAGAAATCAGACCATAATTGGATCTGATGATAGGCAGGCCACCATGGCTACTTCTATTCTGTTCTTGAAAGGCGGGCACAAGCTTGTCTGCCATCCACAAGCTTGTCTGCCATCCACACTGGACACAAATTAATGTCTGGGCATGGGTTTGGAGTCAAATGCAGGGGATGGGAAAAAGAGCTTGGCATTGCTTTACTTCCCAGCACTGGCCAAGGCACTTGCCTCCCTGCAGCCCAGACTGTTCAGGCACAGCCACGGTCATACACGCTCCAACAAGATATCTCCCAGGGGGATGGATGAGTTAGCCTGGGCCTTCGTTCCTTAGAGACCTGACACCCCATGCAGAAAGACACTATGGAGGACGTTGCCCTCTTGAAGCACTCATGAAGCCATGAGATGCAATGCCTGCTCAAGCTTTTCAGTGACTACGAGCCTCGCTCTCCAATGCCATCCAGATTTAAATATCTTCTACTGGGAAGTACTGAGGCAAAGTAAATAGAAATTACAGTAAACTGCAAATGAAATAAAAAGACACTACATCAGGCACAAAAAACTTACGTGCCAGAGATTACTGGAAGCTGGGGTAATATGCTGGAGAAGTCACTATAGGTTTGTCGTACTCCTTGCTGGGCACCACTGTAGCTGCTGCTGGAGATGGGAAACACTGGGCTGGGGGAAACTGGGCTAATCCAACACAGCTGGGTCTATGCTCATAAAAGCAGCCCTATTAATAAATAGATCAAGGATACAGCTTGGCTTTGGGGAAGCATCCAGCCACATCTCCGAGCTGGGAAGCAGGAGACCTGCCCTGTATCATCTGAACCAGAGCGAACTGAGCCAGACTTCTCCAGAAGAGAAAAAAGGAAGGGAGGAGGAGGGCGGCAATCACAGTGCCATGGCCCCAATGAACATGCCAGCGGCTGACGCCACAACACATCCCTCCGCCGTGACTGCTGGGCCCGGCCGGGTCAGGTCAGGTCTGTCTAGGGTGCAGACAAAGGGGTCCCAGAGAAGCAGCTGCCCCCACCCCCGGCGTAAGTCGGCCCTTTCTCCACTGCGCATCTGCCGGGTGAACCCTGACATCAGCCCTCTGTGCTCGCGTCGCCGGCAGTTCCTGTCTGAAGGAGGGTGGCCAGGGACGCAGTGAGACCCTACATAATTTAAAGAGAGCCGTTCGGGCCGCCGGCAGGAAGACAGTGCATTAATTGTCGCACAAGAAAGACTGATCTCATGAGATAACACTTTAATCGCAGCTTCCTCACCCTGGCGGGGGGTGCAGATGGCATGGGTTTCGCTGCCCCCCCGACTCCAGCGTGCCTCAGGCACTTTGTCGATCTGCTCCCAATTTTGGATGAGCAAATGTCTGACTGGAGAAGTTCTTGGGAATGTATTTTCTTCCCCTCCACCTGCTCCTCTGGCTTTCTAAAAACGGAAAGAAAACCTCACGGGAAATAAGAGGAAGTCTGGGGTTTAAATTATGCGCTGACTGACACGCTCGATACCTCTACAAAAACTGGGTATCCGCCTTGCTTAGAAACGACTTTTAATCTACTGTCGGAGGATTAATTATCTTCAAATCATAAACTCTAAGCTAGAAAGGAAAGATTAGGTGACTTAACCTTCTTCTCAGCGCAGCTGAGACATGCTTGTCTGTCCTGCAATAAATTTCCAGGCTTTCACTCGTCAGGAGAAGCACTCCTGGAAGCCGCCCATCTGCCCCCAGTGCTGCGCCGGCCGGCCCTGTCCCTCATGCTGCTCTGGGGACAGGCGGGCAGGGAACAGAAGAAAACGCCACCTCAGTTGTGCCTCAACTCCTGCATTCATCGAGGTTGAAGTCAAAATAAAATCCACATTTTGCGCAGACGAGGCTTAGGGAAATGAGGCAGCAATCCGGTGCGTACAGTTTGCAGGGGAAAATGCTGCGAGGACCCTGGGAGCAAACAACGGCCTGTTTTCACCTGCCCTGGTGGTGCTTGGGAAGGAACCATCCTTCCTTATGATGGTGTCAACACAGATGAAGCTCTTAGTAGTATCCGGCAGGGAAAGCCCAGCGTTGGTGGTGGCCCTGAGCCCCTCACACACAGCTCTTACCCTGCAGTACTCGTCGATGGGCTTCAGCCTCTTCACCGCTACGTCTCGGACATGGCTCCTCCGGAACAGGATCTTACCTGAGGAGGGAACAGATGAAAGGGGAGGGTTAGGGGCATCGCCTGCCATGTGGGATAGCACAACAGCACCGGGCAGAAAGGCCGGCAGATGGGGTTTCGTCCCCGGCTCCAACTACAGGTGTCAGCAGTGCAGGTGGCTGAGCACTGCAAGCCCGTTACGGACCCAGCAGAAGAGTCCAGTACTGGGGAGGTTCGCACAGCAGCAGCGTTGTGTGACTGCGGCCCACCATTGCTACAAGACAGACAGGATGGAACACGGAGGAGGTGTGAGTAACAGATCCGCTCCTGCCCTCGGAGCAAACTGTGCAGAAATAGGCTGCGGGGCAGGCGATGGAGGGACGCGGGGCAGAAGCTCTTAGGGGAGCCTGCCTGGCACCTCCCACAGCTGGGTGCTGCTGGTCTTAAGTCTGCACGGGAGATGCAGCACATGGCTAACAGCTACCACAGGCACAGCAGCTCCATGAAACCTCAGCGACTGCCACCACTGCCCCGCTTGCGTGAGCCACCAAAAGGGGACCACAGTGACTCACGGGGCAGGGGGAGTTTTTCTGATTTCATCCTGCAGATAACACAAGAAGTTCTGGTTCCCTTTTAGTGATGGCGTTATCCTGGAGTGGACCAACTCTATGCTATGACTCTCTTCTACTTCAGGGCTGCTTTGGCACGTCCATGCTGGTAGCACTGGGAGCATCGCTGGGGTGGGATGCGGGCTCCAGCTACACCCCATGCTTGCCCACTCAACCGTATCCCACTGCAGAGGCTCCTGCCCTTGCAGGCAGGCAAACCACACAGCCAGCTCACGAGCAAACACAAGGCTGTTGGTGACAGAGCCCTTATAAATCTACAGAGGGAAACCAAATAAAAGAAGAAAAATAAACAAACTCTCTTTTTCTGAAAGTAAAAAAAAATAATAACCTCAGTGTCCTTGCTGGATGACATTTCTGCAAGCCAGTTAAGATTAAATAAACAGCTGGGTTTTGTGTGAAACTGATTGTAACAAAGTTTATCAAAATAATCTAAAAACTGAGTTTCCCCACACACAAGGATGTGATGGTATTTTTCTGGCTTGAAGGGATTATATCTTCATATCCTTTTTTGGTGGTTTTCTTCCCTTTTTCTTTTGTGCTGTATTTCTTTTAATGTAATGAGACAAGAATAAATTATATGTTCTCTTTGTGGTGGAAGAAAACACTATCTGCCAGCATTATTTAGTCCATGAAATGTCTGCGTTAAAAACCACTGACATATGTACCACCCCCTGCTCCAAACTTCTTCTGCCAACAGGCAAATGAGATACTCACCCATAGATCATGGGATAAGAAAATGGACTAGGAAATGAAATCAGATCCAAAATCTGAATGTGTGGCTTTGATTTTGTCATGATTACACAAGCTGAGAGGTTAATGAAACGGCAACCTTTAACAGACCAGTAGCGGAGGCTCTAACCCCCCCCAGACTCTGCCCCTTTTGGTTGCCTTTTCTTCCATAGTTGCTAATCTGGAAGGTGTTAAAGCCTTTTGTTTCAGACAGGAGAAAGTGGTTTATCTCCATCCCCAATTCTGGCAGCAAAAGAGTTTGTCCTGTGAGGTAAAGCCATTTCCTAGTGCCATAAATTTCTCTCTGGGTTCCCTGTGGTTATCTCATTACAAAGCTGGTGCTCAGCCATCCCTTTAGGATGTGATGCCACGTGGTCACAGAGCACAGGGGAAATCTTCAATAGGTGTCTGAGATGTTCATCTGAGCTTGAGCGATTTAGTCAAAAGCTGCTGGTGAAGGAAAGCGTGACTCCCATCTCCCTGCACCGATCCACTTCGGACACATCAAAACATTGCTGCTTTCCTGCTTCTCTGCCTGGTAAATGGGGAGAACTACCTGCACAACTCCAGGATCACACTGTACTTGTACTGCACAACTGCAGTAAGCTGCTTTTTTGAGTGACAGGAGTGTGGGGGTAGGTGTAGAGAAAAGACTAGTTCCTTTCTCAGTGCTCCAGAAATGCTGGTGTGCGAGATTTTGGTATTTCTTTGCAACTTTTAGAAATACACTGCATAGAGAAAGCAACATTTTGGAAACATTCTCACTTTCTGGCTTTCCTGTTTTCAGTTCAAGCCACAAATCGAAAGTCGAACCGGTGACCATATAAAAACATAAAGGAACTAAAGACTTAAACACATTAAAGATCTCCTGTAAATGCAATTCAGCTTTCCTAAAAAGACAAGGAGGCCCAGTCTTCAAAGTAACATAATAAATGAAAGACTCAAACATAAGAAACAAGATAAATATAATAAAGAACGTTATATTAAACACAGAGTACAAAAAAGACCCCAGGATATGATGAGTCTTAATTCAGTCCTTAAAAGGAGATGGAAAATATCAGGATGACTGTGGCATTAGGATGAAGCAAAGCCCAGAAGGTGCTTCCATTTTTATCCCTTCAGAAAAAGGAAGATTTTTTCCTCTGCTATTGGAAGCTGGAAAAGGATCAATGAGGGCTGTGGGGAAGATCTGTAGCTGCCCGGTCCAGTATGGCATTCAAAACTGAGATCTGGAGAAGGCTGAGTCATTTAGAGCACCATGGAGTAGCAGTCAACAAGGAAAAAAGCAATAATTGAAACAAGGACACTCTGCAACCACATCCAGCAGCAAGGGTGGGCAGCGAGGAGGGACCTCCTCACAAATCCTGGGGTCCTCGGGCAGATCGACCTGATCGACCAGCAGGAACCACTGCAAATCCAGTATGAGTCACTAGTGCTTCCTCCAGTTCCCCCATTTCTACCAGGGGAGGTCCCATGGGACTGAAAAGGAAGGTAACACGAGACACCCATGCTGTACACTCCTTTACACTCTACAAGTGGGTGCACTGGACACAGACCCCTTTAATGGAAAGCTTTGACTAGCGAGGTAGTTAGGATCATCCTGTTATCACCATAAAGAAATAAAGAGCAGGCAGAGAGCCAAGCAGCAAGAGCATGTAAGAGCCAGCAGGGAGCCCTCAGGACAGCAGTGGAAAGGAGCACTTCATGCAGCACTAACAGGAAGCAGGGAAGTCCTGGGGTGGCCAGTAAATGCAGAACAGCCCGGCCAATTTCCTTGCAAGGGTGGAGTAGTGGTTTATGTGCCACTTGGCTTTTCCTCTGGGTAGCTCTAAGGAAGCTCTAAGGAAGCTCCACATCTCTAAGGAAGGGATCTACTTCTATGTGACTACATACAGTGCTGCTTCCTCTCTCCTGAATTTTACTGCAGCTCTTTTAAGCCTACTCAGGCACCACAGCCCTGTTTTACAGAAGGACAAGAGGCTTTTTAATCATGCTGCAGCCCAGCTAGGAAGTGAAGGGGAAGTCTGTCTTGGTATCAGATGGGAAGCTATAGGCTACCCAGGACAGCACTGCCTCATGCAAGTATTTCATTCACCAATGTGCCAGGCTCAAACTGGGCCAAGGGAGGTCTGGCACATGTTAGGAAGGACTCTGAGGACTGTAGCACTGGGAGAGAGATGTGGGGAAGACACAGGGCTCCAGCCCTGCTGCTAATGCAGGATAACAATATTTATTTTTACCTTTTTTTCTTTAAAGAAAATATTATTCCTAGGAAATTAATGTGGATAAGAGGCAAAGTATCAGGTTTAGCATTGTAGGGGATATCTTAAGTCATCCCTTCATCTCTCTGTCTATATATATAGATGTAGCCTTTAATTCTGCGACCACACACCCCTTCTCCCACAAGACCCCAGTTCCCTCCTGTATACACAGCGGGTGCTCAAAGTGGGACGAATAAAGCTATGCAGGAGACCGTCTATGGCAGCTGCTGATTCCGCAAGCCTTAAAGGCATCCTCTGAATATCATTTCATTTCTGCATAACCTCACACTTGGATTAATAAAGGCTTAAAAACAACCCAACATTAGACTCCTTGGCCCCCCCATTAGACTACAAGTCTGTGCTGAACACACCAGAAAGGTCCATAGCCTAATACTTTGTAATGGTGAAGGATGTGGTTCATGCAGAGAAGAAACCTTGCTCCTCGTGGGCTTGGTGACACTGTGGAGCATGGTCTGGAGGCAGCACAGCACCAGGCACCACCAGGCTGAGAAGCACTACAAGTCTCTAAGGGGATGCCCAGCAGGAGAGTCCAGTCTTTCCTCTTCAAGGGAGGGGGACATATGCCATACAGTCCCAGCAGTCACAGCAGATGAGAGAAAAGAATTTGGCCCTCACGCAATTACAGCTTCTCCTTTTGGGCTAAGCAGCTTCCTCCTGTGAAACTAAACCCATTTTGTTGCTCATGTATTTTTATGAAGGCTTCTACTCCTTACACATAGCTGTTATTATTCTTTTTATACACTGAAGAAGCACAGATGTGCAATCAGATATGACACAAATTCCCCTCTACCCATTTAAGCTGTGACATCCGACCCAGGATATTGCATGAAACTCTCAGGCACCTGTCACACAATGTAATTCCCAAATGGAGCATTTAAAGACACACTGCCACCTTGCAATGCAAAATAGATAACTCAACAGCATAGCACTATGGGATAGAACAATTTTATGTTTCTCATGGAAGTACGTGTGATTGTCAACCAGATAGCAATCTGACCGCAGGCAAAAATGAGGTGTGTTCCTTATAAAATAATGTCTTGCTTTTACATGGGGATCCCAGTTTCCATGGATTGTTTCATCCACAATTTCCTGGAGTCAGAAAGCCAGTGCCAGGGTCCTAACATTGATGGCATTTGCTCCTGACAAAGAAAGGGGAGGGAAATGATTCATACTGTTTCCACCGGTGGGAGGGGGAAGGACTTTTTTTAATAAGTAGAAACTCATGACAGATTCAGAACTGTTGGCTGATCTTGGCTGCCAAAGTGCCTCAGTTGATAAAGGCCTTCGCTAATCAGCAGGGATTACTATGGAAGGTGACAAGAGGTGATGAAGACAGATGGGGCAGTCAGGAAAGACAACACAAGCAATAACAATATGTGGGGGCTGGTGGGGAGGGTGTCCTTCTGCACTTGGATCCTGTTTTTAATGCGCATAAGCTGCAATGTTAAAGAAAATCACCAAGAAGCCATAAAGCACGGGAAATAACATGGCTTAACTATAAAAGAATATCACCAGGAAGAGAAATCTTTCTTCCTCCATTAGAAGTGATAAGCAGAATATGCCCTAATGTGAATGATTACAAGGGGAAACCAAAGACAGACAAGAGGTGAAGCTGGATTCCCCACCAGAAAAGAGCTCCTACCTCTGAACTTGGCTGCCTTCCACTGTCTGTAAGGGTGGCTACGATCCTCCAGGGACAACAGCATCACCTCTAGAACAGCTTTGTTAGTACAGACTTTGGGAATTCAAGCACCAAGCACAGCTGGAAGAAGGAGAAAAGCTAGGAGCACTGATGCTGAAATTCAGGAGTGACAGATGGGGGCCACAGGGTGCAAATCTCAGGCTAACAGCTCTGTTACTGTTTGTGTTCTGCATAAGCCAAGAGCTACTTCATGTGGTTCTATGTAGTGCTGCTACCACCCAAACAACCTATTGCTCCTGTAATCTCCTCTTCAACTGCCCCAGCTGCAAATCTCCCACCCCTCCAAAGCAAGGCAGGAACCACAGTGCAGGCAAATTATGCAGTGTTTGCTCTGGAAAGGGCTACAAAATTACCTTTTCAATTTTCTTACTGTGGGTGGCTCTCTGTCCACTGGTCTGTATGCACCAGCAAACCCGAAGAGATCCACCACCTTGCTTAAACGAACTTTACCACCGGAGTACAGCACAGTAAAGCACCTACCCCACACAAGAGGATCTCAGTGTGAGCACAAGTCCCCACATCCCTTAAAAACTGAACTTCCCAGTCTGTGAGTGGTTGCAAAATGTTGGGAGTGTTGATTCAGTGAGTAAAGTCTTCAGCTTCTGCAGGGAAACCGGTGCCTCCTTGAACTACACAGCTCAGCTTCCCCAAGGTGGAAAGTGAACTCATTTCTAATTACTGGTTGCAAGTTCTACATTAGCCAGCAAACAGCCAACTGCTTTTAATTGCAGAAAGCAGTCAGTTTGTCCGAGGGGAGAGAGAGAATGGTATTTATACCTGCAGACAGCAACACCAGCAACTGGCACACCCTCACCCAGAGGAATTGACCTGATGATAATTCCGAGTCCCACAGAGATGAGGAGCCAAAAGAAGGTCACGTTTTCAAAACATCCAAGAAACACTGCCTTAGGAAACAGCACGGCTTCCTCACACAGAGGATGCAGGAGTGTCCTCCTCTTTGCATACAGTCTTTACTATGCTGGGAGCAAAAGGCACAGAAAAACAGGAAAGTCTATGCAGATCCAAAGCATCACTCTTGCCTATGCATACTTCTCCCCTAAGATAAGAATCTGCACACTTACACATCCACTGCACCATGTGCTTTTTTGAACATCCTCCAAAAAGATCCGTTTCCAAATTTTCAGGACCAAGTCATCCAACATGCAGAAGCATCAGGGCTTAAATAACGATCAAACTCTCTAGACTCTATACCTAATTGATCAGAGGAACATCAAACCCTACATGTCATTGCTGAAACACTTGGTTTTCCTCTTATATCAGCTGACACCAGCGCCCTGCTTTCACCTAGGTAGTTAGTGGCTCCTAACCTGTGATCTCCAAATCATTACTGGTCCACAGGCAGTCTGCAGCGCTATGTTCAAGAGTAACTTTCACTCCCTGGCCAGCGTGGGAATGATGTGGATCACTGTACATTGGTCCAACAAGTTTGGGAACCAGCAGCCCCTGTTTGTATTATGTATTTGCTGCTGAACGTGCTTGTATCATCCAAACTACTCCAGCTCCTGACTCCAGAGCAGGAAAAGGCAAGAGCCTCTCAAATGTCTTTGTGACACCTTAACCATGAAAAATGTTCTTACTGAAGGGCAAGACCATGCCTTTGCAGCTACGTTAACTAAACTCTTCCTCTACTCTTTCCCAAAACACATCAAGTACCTCCTTGCTCACTGGGGTCTGCTGAAGTCAACAGGAGTCTTTCTACTGACACTCGGTGATATGGACCCTCAGGAATGACCATATCGTTCCACCTCAATCTTTTAAAACAGCAGCCTTAACAAATTGAGCCTACTAAACCATTTGCACTGTCTTATAAGCTCTTATGAGACTCGTCATTAATGCACGCGCTGGTGTGACACTAAGCCCGAGACATTACCTCACACACGCTGGGCCAGCACTGCCTTGCCGACAGGGAACCTTTGAGCTGCATCCACTGAGGTCGAAGACCTTGCAGCAAGGGTGCAAGGTGGAGCACTGGATGGAGATGGATGTGCACCACACCCTTGCCAAACTATACTGGAAAAGCTCAGTAAGGTCCTAGCCACATCCTTTGGCGTGACTGGCAATAACACTGCTTGGGAGACTCCACCCTTAAGCTGGTTGAAAACCGGAGCTGTGAATAAAATAATATTTGCACTCTCACCACGCAGATCAAAGTTATTATTACTAGGAGGTAGGTCATGCAATAACGCGGTGCTAAGGCATATACTCTTACAGGAACATTGCCGGTAGAAATTGAGGAGTAGGGATGCAAAGGTGGCTTCACAAGGTCACAAAATGAGCACACACTAATGACAGCAATAAAGCCAGTCCCTAGATCCTTTTGCTGATCGCATGCAGAATGAAAACACGTCTACCTTGGCATCTGGGGCCAGAAAATCTTTCTGTTCAAACATTTATTCTAATCAAAACCAAATCCTCGATTTCTGCCACAAATGAGGCAAAACTCTCTCCTGTGGAAGACCTTGATTAAGTCAGCTGCCAGGTACACATGTCCCACATTACAGGAGGTGAAATTCAGCAGTCAGATTGGCAGGGACAGTGCTTCTCAGAGCAGTTGTGGTATTTGGAAGGCACCAATTAATACAGAAATTAAACAAACAAACAACGTGGCGGCAAACATAACTAGGTGTCTGTGCTTGTCAGAGGCTGGAACTCACCAGCTAGGGTTTCAGAGAGCAGCATTCAGAAACCAAATCCCCTGTGCTTTGCAAAACAGAGCGCTGTTCTCTCTTTCCAAAGGGAAGTGCTGTCTGGAGTCCTCTAAGCAAAACCTGTGCCTGGTTTTAAGCTGAATTTTCAGTAGACAACGACGACAGGCACAGAAGCTGTTGAATGACAACCAGACCAAAGCTAGCCAGCCTCCGAGTCAGAAAGCTCATCTGCAGATCAAGACACCATCTCAAACCACAGGCATCATTCCCTGGTTCCAGACACATCTTTTTAGTATGTCTTACCTTTTTGTGTCATTAAGAAAACCTCTGGTAGGGATTTCCTCTCTGCCTGCTCTGATCCCTGATAAAGCTAATGTTGACTTCAAAGGCTTGTGAGCGTGTGCATCAGGCAGGGATGGCTGATTTCTGTGTGTTACAGGAGAAGAGAGATGGGCCCTTTTATTTCCAGCACATGCTGGGGGTCTGACTGGTGCAGTCATATTTGCACCTCCCTGCACTGACTCCGAAGCTGGACCTACACCCCTTCCCCTGCCTCCTCTGAGCCTGCAGTGCAATAAGCCAGCTGGGACGTGCGATCTGGCCACAACGCCTGACAAAACAGCCTTTGGGTCAGGTCTGGGGCCAGGCCACCCAGCAGCACCTCCTCTTTAATTCTTGATCGTGAAGCCACCCTTATTTTCCCTTCCCAGCTGATGGTTGCACAGCTAACCCACTCCTTTGGTAGGCAGTGGACATGGTGATCCATATGGGTGCATGTAGTCTGCACCAACACGAGCCAGTGCCCAGTCACTCAGCCTCCCAGGGACAGCAAAGCTCACTCAGATTGCTCCATCTCAGCTGCACAAATAAAAGCACTCACACCACCAGTTACCATGGCTCAGACGATGCACAGGAACAAGGAAACGATTTTATAATGGCTTATCAGATCACCAGCCTCCTTCACACCCGACTCCTCCATGTGTGAGCACTTCAGGCATTTCCAGCTCAGGCCACCTAATCCAAACTACACTCACGTGCGACTTGGCACCAGCAGAGCCTGCTGATGCCAGAAGACAGTTGAGGACAATCTCCCTGAAAAACTCCTCTCAGTTCCTCCACGTGCAAGTAAACACAGTGTTAAGTGCGCAGGGTGGAGGGTGCCAAGCATCCCCAGCTTTCCAGGGCCACCTTCTCCTGGTTTCAGCAAAGTGCCTATGTCCAATCAAAGGAGGAAACAGCACTGTCAGATGTACACGGCTTCGCCCACTGCAGAATAAAAGCCTCTTTCAGGGATTAATGTTCTAAGCAATTACTCACCCCTTGAAAGGAAAAGTGCCTTTAGCCAAGGTGACAGCAGGACCCTAGGACTACGCAAGCTTCGTTTCCCTTTCACGGTTAATACGGCCTTTTCATTTCCCAGGGAGAAGAAAAAAAGGTAGACTGGAAACTAATGTTTTGTTATTTTTTATTTTTAATAAGGTCACTGGTCCAGCAGCATAAAAACATGAAAATAACCCAAACTTTATTGCTAAATTAAAGAAAAAACAGTAACATGACTAGGCACAGAAATCTGAATTAGGAATGTGAGCTGATAATTACCCTTTCGGGCCCTGATTAATTGCATCTGAAGCCACGGAGACACTAAGCAGCCAAACTGGACTGACTGCTAGCAAAATCCATACCACCAAACAAACTGGTCTTTCTCTCCCTATGCCACCACACAGGAATGGCAGCTCCCCAAATGCTGTTTGCCTTTGTGTCCTGGTGTGCAGTGCTACACAGGGCTGGCCAGAGGTATAAAGTCCCACTATTGGGTACCTCGGATAACCCCTCTGAGGTGGTCCAGCCTGCAGATTTGTGGTCTCCAAGTAGAAAGTCAAGAATGGACAGACGCCATCTCCTCCACTTCTAGATGGAGGATCACCACCTACATGTTTAGCTACTACAATCCCAGAATTCAAGCTTCCCTGGTAGTTACAACACACTAAAAAGGGACAGAAGACTTAGTCTGCTTTGTTGCAGTGATGTAAGAGTGTTGCATTTGGTTGGGTCAAAGATCTCTGTAGTCCAGCTCCCTGTCTACAAGACTGGCCAGTAAAACATAAGCAAGAAATTCAAGAACAGGACATGTGTAATGGGATCCTTCTCCTGATATCCACTCCCCATTCCTGCACATCAGTGGTTAGACTTTTTTCTGAATTAGAAAATAACTTTTGACAACTCTAGTACATTTTCGAACCCACAGATATTGTGGTCCCTATAGAGTCCTCTAGAAAATAATTCCATAATTTAATCACACAGCATGTGACTACATACTTCCTTTTGTTCACTTTAGATTTGCTTTCCGAATTTCACAGGCTGTACTTGTTCTTTGCATTCTGAGAAATAAAAATAATCACGTCTTCCTCACTCTCTCAAAAGTCTTTTTGATTTCACAAACTTCTACTCTATCCCACCCATCACCTCAGTTCCAGACTGAAGACTTTTAGTCTATTTATTCCCCTCACACAGAAGGCAATTCACCTCCGTAATCACCTCTGTCATCTTTCTCAGCACCTTAGTTTATTACATACCCTTTTTGAGAGGCAATGACCAGACCTGCCCATGGTATTCACGATGTGGGGAAATCGTGGATTTCCGCAGCTGAAGCTCTGGGTTTTGTTTCCCATTCTTTGCTTAATTCTTTCTAACACCACCTTTGGCTTTCTGACTGCTGCTGACTGTTGAGCTGTAGTTTTTGTGGAAACATCCTCAGAACTGCCGAAATCTCCTTCCTCAATTGCAATCATTGCAATGATCCTCTTCTCCCCCCCATAGCACTGCTTTGTACTCACCAACACTGAACTGCCTTTTTACCATCAATATCACTAGCTCCTCCTCCAACTTTTTGCAGTCAGCTCCAAATTTGAATATCCTAAGTAATTTCATGATCAGCTAAGTTAGTTATTTCACTAACACCCTCTATTGCAGATCCTAGGTTGAACAGCACAGATCTTAGACAGATCCTTCAAGAATCCTTGCTGGTAAAACCATGTCTCTTTTTGGATACGAAGTTTTTAAGTCTTCGTCCCCAGAGGATGCATCGTTTTAAACTGCGGGCTCATTTGCAACTATTGGCTTTCAATCCCCTATTTTAAAAACTTTCCTGTAACTTTTTTAATTTCAAATATCATAAACCAAGGATTATTGTTAATGTCCACAAATGCCAGAGCAACCACCCTTAAATAAAGGCTCCAACCTGGCAGAAAATAAGCTTACAGCCTATGTCAGTCATACATCAAATAACAAGAAAGGCTGTTAATATAATTATCTTCTTATTGCTATTTTGGGAGGCATGGTAGGTTTTGATGGAGCTTGTAGTAATAGGATCTCTTATGCCATAATTTACGAGCACGTCTGTCTTGAACAATTTTCCACATGGGAAATTAATCACATTCTGCCTAATGGGAGGAAAAATATCCCCCTGCAGATTGAATTGGATTTGCCATGGTCAATTGGACGTGGGATTCTTCTTTATCCCTACTCATTATCAGAAGTGTAGTGTTGCTGTCCAAAATTCACTGTATTAGACTCCAAAGGTGGAGATATTTCACTGATGGGTGATACTTTTATGCAATGCCCACAATGAAATAAGTGAAATATATGAGCATGGCACAGACACAAAATTGGATTGTGGCATATGTCAGTTATTTTAGAGAATTATTGCAGAAACCACCTCCGAGTAAGATTCAATTGCAGCTTCTGTATAGTCCAAGCGTACCTTAGTGTTACTTCTGTGAAAAAGAAACACTCAGGCCAGATTTAGGAGCAGGAAACACATTTCTCCCCACCAGTGGACACACGCAGATCACCTGGAGCCAAGCCAGAATGAAGTGGTGGATCTGGCTTTGCTCAGGACCAGACTCGGTGATGCAGCTCAAGACGCCATTTCACAGACCCACATTCTGATTTGAAGGTGTGAAACAAGTTCCTGGGTCGCACAAATACCTAAAACGTTCATGGTCCTCAATCTGATATGTACCTGTGTCTTGGCGGTACAACAGGAGTGAATTTAGCTAAGGCAAGGGGTTGCACACTTGAAATCACAACACCAGCAGCTCCACTTGGTACAGGAGTGCAAGAGCTCTCCGCAGAGCCACTGCCCATTCAAAGAGGCACCACTGGACCCTGGAGATGTGACTGGATGCTGAAGGCCAGTAAACACTGGGGCCATGCTGCAGTTCTGAATGACACAGGACAAGGTATCAATGACAGCTCAAGGACTCACAGGTCTCATTCAGGTGTTCAATGCAGATATTTATTCCTGCAAGAGACCACAAGGAATTGAAGGTTCCCCATGTGCCAGGCTCAGACTCACCTGGAGCCTAGCTCTTCCTTATATCTCCACAGGCATTAAAGAATGAACTGTCCAGAAATTAGGGCTGGCCTTCCCTAAGGTTTTTGCTGAGATAATTTGCCCAATTTCAGTTCAGGTTCGCATTTTAATCCCTTCCTCTCTCCTCATCAAATACCCAAGGTGCAGAGCACATGTCCTGGTGCCGATTCATCTCCACTGTGTATCTGAGAGACACACTTCTGCTTGGAAAATCCCAATTTTGTTTTTAGTTCCAGTGGAAAAGAAGCAAGAAAGAGAGACTCAGAAAGGGTGAGGGAAAATAAACCAGAAAACTAACACTTCAGCTGTCACCAGAGATAAAGAAGGTGTTTCCAGGTAGCAGGAAAGGAAACCAAAAAGATCCATGTCTCTGTGATCCCTTGACTTTGCCATTAAGAAGCAGAACACAGTTATTCAATGTTTCTTTAAGGCTGAAAGACTAAAGGAAAACAGGACGGCTTGAAGTAAAAAGGAGTAATCGTATGACTGGAAACTATGAGTGCCCCTAGCCAAGCACCCAAAGGAACTGAGTAATGCTCATTAGTCAGTGACTTTATTGGTACTTGGGACTTTCAACTGCTGAGCAAGATTTAGACCGAAAAGATATTCTGGGGCATGCTACTCTATTTATGTTTGAACGGAATTCAGCCTCACCCCACGTAAGCTATTTCCATGCTGATTTGAGCAAAATGAGCCCTCACTTTTTTCCTGGGCAGGGTAAGAGTGGGTCCCTTCTCAAGATCAGCACAGTGGAAATGTCACTTCCCAACCCGTGGTGTGAGGGCAGGGGGAGACGGCTGGAAAGAAGCAGTCCTTCTGCAAGGAACCTGAAGATATTTTCCAAAATATTTATTCCCAGAGCAGAAACCCACCATCCCAGACACTGTACAAACACAAGACAGTCCCCAAGATTAATTTGTTCACAATCAAAACGCTCAGTTCCACTGTGGTTTTTGAACAAGCTAATACATAGCAGAGAGGTGCCGGGCACCTGAATTAACACTGGGCACCTGTGCAAAACAAAATCCAGGTCATACCTCAAAACTACCTGACTGCAAGGAATACGCAGCATTAAAGGCCGCCTGTTCAGCAGCTTGGTGATGCTGCAATTGCCACACCAACGTTGGGTAAGATTCAACCACTTGGTAAGGTCCTGTGTATGAAGGGATGGGGCTGGGGAGAGACGGGAAGCGGGACCAGTGGAGCCCAGCAGAGAAATTCCTCAGGCACCCAACAACCCACACCATGCAGCAGAACCTTCCACTGCACTCATTTATAAGACACACAGCGAGTATTACCTGCTCTGCTACATAAAATTATGTTGTTGCAAATGGATTTGAAAGATTGGCCCTTTTCCTTACCAACAGACCAGAGGAGGAGGAAATAAAAAGTATTTCTTGTAACTGCTACAATGATTGCTCTGTGACACAAGACCTTCTGAATGTAATATTCATACACATACACTTCAAAGAGCACATTGAACTGAGGGACTGGTGTTGTGGTGACAAAAATTATGCCGGTGCCACTTTCAAATCAGGGGGGTGTTGTCCAGAAATCATGAGGTTTGGATTAAAAACCTGGAGCAGTTTAGGAAAACATCAGATCTTGAGAAGTGTCTACTGCTGGGTAGACTAAAATTCTTCTTTCTGAGGCCAAAATCTTACAGCCACAAACTACTGACCCTTCATGCCCAATTGCTGCACGTCCTGAATTAATCTTCATCACAATCTTTTCACAATATGTCTCTGAATAACCAAATCACAGAAATACAGCACCAGAAGGGAGCTCAAGAGACCTGCAAATCCACTACCCTGATTAATGGCAGAAGCAACTCTACCTACGGCACTACTGAAGTCTGTTTAACCTGTAGTTATAGACCTCCAAAGATGGAGACTCCTCACCTCCTCAGGCAGTCCAAATCCAAAATCGCCTCTGCAAAGCATTACAACAAGTAAGGAGGATGCACATTCAGTATATTTAGGACACAAAGAAAAGTTTAGGTCTGATTCACCACTGTTTTTCCCCCTTTCACTTGGTCTATGGTTTCAGTAAATCTACCTTAGCACACACTCAAGTAATCAAGTAATGACCAGTTCCAATGACTTTGCTCTCCAAGGTGAACCTGAGACGGTGAGGGAGGGACACAGTGAGGAGAAGACCAACAGGGGACAAAGGACTATGCGCAATGAGCCTGATCACTCGTTAAAGACCTTATCCAGAGTGTGGGGAAATTAAAAAGACTTTTTCTATTCACTCACTGATGCTATGTCAAGCCTGAGCTTACACACACATCTTGAGCATTTCATAAGTAGGCACTTTCCAGCCTTCTTATTTTCCCTTCTCTGAAAGAAGAGCCCTCTGAATCCCAAGCAGATCCTTAAATTACTCTGAGTCAATACACAAAACTTTTTTCAGGTACCTTCTTTTCCATGTTATTTACCCAGAAAAAGATGAGTCTGTTTCACAGGTGTTTCTTTTGTGGTTCAGCAGGTGGGGTTTTTTTCAATTTTTTCTTTGGATGGCACTAGTTTCCACATTGTTTATTTTAACTCACATTTTATTTATTTTTTGTTCATGTGCCAAGAGGGCAAGACAGGTGCATTTTCAGATATTGCCTTGGAGTTTAATGAAATAACTATTACTTGAAAAAGAGGACACTGAAATGACCTTTTGGAAAATATTCACAAAACAAAGACTCTAACTTATTTCTGATATTTTTGAAGGCATACAGAACATTTTGTTTTTAATGACAAACAGATCAATCCCCTGCAGTCAAGTCTTGAGACAGCTCAGCTGCCTGGGGTGATTCAGGAGGGTCACTTCTGAGTCAGCTCAACAAGTCAGGTTGCTTTAGATCACCTTATAACCCCCAGGAAACCTGCATTAGTAAACAAACCACAGAATAAACCCAGAGCCCCCGAGAAACCCCAGACACTGCAAATGGTGAAAAGAAAAATTCTTTCTTGGCCCTTTCTAGGCATTGCAATAGGGAAACGCTGCAGAAAGGGAAGCGCACATTTCCGAATGTAAAAGCCATCAATGAGAGTGGAGTCTGGCACTGGGACTAGCACAGATCAGAACCAAACCCAGAGACATCGGAGCCGATGTCTGATTGCTGCGAGTGAGAACCCGGCCCGGCTATGCCACGAGATCAGAAACATATGCAGCATCAGTGTGTCTCTGGGGAACAGCAAACCGTTTCAGGCTATAGATGAGAGAAGAAAAGAGAGGAGCATCAGGGGGAGACAGTCCCTTCATCACGTGCTGGCATTGAGATGGACCCAAAGGACTTCAGAAAGGGACACAAACACCCTTGCTGGCTACTCTGAAGCACCCCAAGGAGCTACGTGTGGCTCATGGGGCTGAGAAAGCCAAGAGAAGCTGCGTCCTTGTGTTGGAAACCAGCAACGTGCAAGAAGGACAGAAGCAAGAGACAGCAGTTAATGAGACTGAAGAGGATTATCCCTTCTCCCCAAGGACTCACGGGTAAATACAGGTTTTCCTGCAAGCATACTGATGCTCTTGACTCTCAGGGTAATAGCTTTCCTTCCATTGTATTAAAATAGCTAACCAATTTGAAACAGAAGACAAATTTCCAAACACACACACACAAACACACACCAGGAACACATTGACACTTCAGAAAACAGGAGCCAGGGTCAGATGACACTTGGGCTCTTCTGAAAATTTCCTGCTGGAGCCTTTCACACTGTAAAACTACCCTGAAATAATTCAAGTGCTCCAGGCGGAAAAGCCAGCTGCTTCCCTAGGTCAGCCTGAGGCTGCTCTTGAGATTCTTCACTTGCTCACCCAGAATAATTACCTTCTTGGGACGGAGGCTTTCACTGCCTTCCCCAAGAACGAGAAAAAGCCCAGTCTGTGATCCCCATATGCCAATGGGAGGTTCCTCCACCCTACCTCTGTTTGCATTAGGCTGTGTTTTATGAGCCTGAGAGCATTGCTCTGAAGGAGGACAAAATGGGAGTGAGAGACTGTAAATCGCCTGGGAAGAGCAGTACTTTGCTCTCCCTGACGCTCTCAGCCCTACACCACACTCCTTCAGTGTGGTACCAACATCAAGAGAAACTGTGCCTTGGGCAGCTTAATCTAAACCAGACTCTTGTGGGAAACAGCCGGGCACTGCCAGGAGGAGGGACCGGGCTCCCACCACCTCCCTTCCTTCACGCTGTACTGCAAAAGCTGCAGGTCACTCTGTGCCGCCCCACCAACTGCCTCAGCCATCGGATGCCCAAATTCATATTCTCTCCTTGCACCCGCCACCTTCCTGTCCTCT
Source organism: Rissa tridactyla (assembly GCF_028500815.1). Taxonomy (NCBI): domain Eukaryota; kingdom Metazoa; phylum Chordata; class Aves; order Charadriiformes; family Laridae; genus Rissa; species Rissa tridactyla. The sequence continues at coordinate 59,631,869 of NC_071471.1, forward strand.
GAGGATGCAGCAGTGAACCATCCTCTCTTAGTTACGCTATTGCACACAGCAGCAGCCAAGAAACAGTTTTTCCTTTGCAAAGAAATCACTCCACCATAATGTAGTAATTTTACTCCCTGGTAATTAAAAAGCTTAGAGTTCCAACTCACACTTCCAAGCATTTGCTCAGAAGGGAGGAAAACTAACAAAAACATTCATAGCCATCACCAGAACCACCCCTGTGAAAGGCCTAATTCCCTATATTGCTTTAATTAAAAGCGGATGAAGAGCAGTCTCCCAGCCTAGAAACCTTGAAGAGAAAAAAAGTCAATCTATAGGCTTACAAAAATAAAACAGGAGGAGGGAAACAAACACAAAAATCCTGCCAGTTTTAGGGCTTACCAGAGGATTATAATATCTGGACTCTCTTTTCAAGGGGAGGTGAACTGGGGAATGGATGGTATGGAGAGGACACAAGCACCTCTCGGAGCGAGCATCGTGTGCAGGGAGCTGGCGATGGGAGAAGGAGAGCAGAAAGCTGCAGAGAGAGGCAACACCCTTGCCCCCACAGTTTTGTCTTCACGGCTGCCTGGAGAAATGCTCCTATCTGCTGACACCACAGAACAAAGGGTCTGGTTTATTTGCAAAAAAAGAAAAAAAGGGAGAAAATCCTAACAGATGATGAGTACAGCTGACCTCTAGCGAAACAGAGAACAAGTTGGTGAGGAATAATCTAATCCGTAAGAGCAAAGTATTTATCTTCACTGTTACAGCAAGAGACCACCCTGCTCCAGAGGACATCTGCAAACACATGTGAGCACGGAGGCTTTAAGCACGGCAATACAGGCACCAGTTGGGAATAGGTAATTAAGGAAGGACCTTAATGCTGCAGCATTTGAGTGCCACACAATGTTTTGTGGATTTATTCTTTTAACACCACAGGGAGATATGGTAATTCTAGTTTGTCTCTCTTTTTCCCCAATAAAAGAAGCGCAGAGAGTCTGGGGGTAGACTTGGACACTCTATATCCCTCCTGAGTCCCCACATCTTCTGCTTCCTCTTTGTAAAGCATCTCTGGCAGGGGGGGAAATAGGCACAAGTCTTGGGCAGAATTAATGACTAAACATAGGCTTAGCTGATGATTCCCATGATCGTACCCTGTAGTTGGGGGACAGAGAGAGAAACTGAAACCGAGCCCCCACCAGCCCCCCTCACCTGCTCCCACGTGCCCAGGGTAAGCCCAAGCATGGTGGTGGGTGCAAGACATCATCTCCGGGGCTTCACAGGAGCAGCATCGATACGTGCCCAGCATGCACGTGTGGAATGAACCAAACTCGATTGTTTTTCCACTTGGGCCAGAGAAAATTAAAACCTTGTGAAAGTCACTTTTTCTTAGAAAGAAAGCAAATTTACTTTGCTTAGCTTTATTACATCTTAGCCTTCTTATCAGTTTGATTTCACTCTTAAGTCATTTTAAACCCTAGTGTCATATAATCTGGCAGCTACTGTGATGGGCTTTATACAGGAAAACACAGGGAAGGGGCTTTCAAAAGCACTCACACCCACTGTGACTGCTCCTGCTGAAGTCAACAGTAAATCCAACAATACCACCGGGAGCAGAGGTCAAGGCTGAGTAGGCTTCGCGCCACAGAAACTTATGGGTGGGATTTTCTACCTCTTCAAAACCGATTACTAATAACAAAGTATATTAAAAATAAAGAGCTAAATTGTGACCCTGAAAATATTTACATATGTGCCTCGCTCACAGCTTGTAAGTAATTATGGAGGGCCTGATTTCTCTCACTTTCTCTAATGTAAGCCAGGAATAAGGGGCCAGATGCGTGTGGAAAACCTTGGCTCATGGAGAGGGTCAGCTACAGCGATTTTGGTGGAGTTACTCATGCTCGGCAGAGCTTACGAGCACAGACATGCACACAGCAAGACTCCTTAGAAACACCAGGATCTTTCTAAACCCACAGCCACACTGACATGTAAACACACCAAACGTGAAACGGGATTTTTCTGTCTGTGACGGTGCTGGATATTTACAGAAACAGCATTAAAATCCACTCACTTCCGATCGACCATAGTAAAACTTGGATCAGAAAATGAGGGCTAGTTAAGAAAAACTGGGAGAAAAAAAAACCTGTTTTATTATTTGTGCAGATCTGACACTGCGACATGAATTAACCTAACTTCAAAGGATGAAACATCATCATTACAAAGCATTGCATCGAGTATAACCATTTCCAGGCTATTATGCAAACCCAACTGAAATAATATTATGGGTACAGGATTATTCTAGTTCTCTATTAATCCCAAGAGGAAGAGGGATGTGACTTATTTTCTCATCCTGACAAATCATCTCAAGACGCTGCTGAATCAGACACGCTTGCAGCTTAAGAGGAAATAAGTAAAAATGTTCAGCTTTTATTACTAAATTTGAGGATTTATTAACAAGAATGTAAAACTAAACCTCATTTAAATCCCCTCATCGTTCACGATATAAATCCTTAGATTGTGTAGTTACTCTGGAATGGAGAAAGAAAAGAGCTACAGAAGGTCACCTCCCTAGCTATTTGTTTCCAGGCAGTTTTACTCCCAGGTTCCTGCACAATGCAGCACTCTTCACGGCAAACATTTCGGGGGAAATGCTTTACTTGCATAAAGGCTGCAACTGTTCCCACTGCACTGAAGCCATAAAACTATTGCAATTGAACCAAAACTTGATAACAGCTTAATGGCATAAAGCAATATTTGGACTAAACTGAACCACTCATACCACTCTAAAGTTCTTTTCCAAGTTAAAAGGCTTTTATTTATAGTCTTTACCGATACCCAAGAGACTTTGACATATTTTAACTAACCTGCCTTCCTTGTCTTCTTAACCTTGGTCTCTCTCCAAGAAAAAAGATGTCATCTGACCACGGATGGGGTTTGATTTCTAGCAGCAGAATTAACCCACGACACAAATCCCTTGTGTTTATTCACTGAGTGATGGTGCATGCCCTGGGGAGTGAACTTTCCTTGATGAAAGGGGTGGAGGGGAACAGGCTGGAGGTACCTTTGTTACCACATCAGCCACTTTGAATCCCACCTATTCCAACTCTTCTGGTTTCATAGACACCAGGAGAGCAGAATGTGCTGAGACCCACCAGTGGATCAATGTCAGTGTTACCGGGACTCACTGAATCTCCTTGCACACGGGTCACCCCGTGTTGACACAACCATCGCAGACTGCTGTACTGCAGAAACATGGCTTAGACGGTGCAATCCTGGCTATAAACACAGACTAATTGGACCTCAGGCAAAGCACGTCACAGCCTTCCCTCCACCCTCTGAGTACACACGGGAAGGACTTCGGAGCTGCCCCAGCAGACAGATACTGTGTCAAATGTACACAGCGTCTGAATGGCTATGCACCAGCCACCCCAGCCCAGGAAGGCTAATGGAAAGACAACTGAGCAGCATTTATAGACCAGAGAGCGTCAATTCACCCTCGCATTGACAGGGCTGGAAAAAATAACATTTTTGTCTAGGGTGAGGGAAAGAAATTGAAAACTGGGATTATAAAACTGGGATTATATCAGGTTGAACAATGCCATGATTGAAAAAAAATCTTTTCCCGATCTTGGAGGGTCTTTTTTTGACCTGTGTCCGAGGGTCTTTTTCAATCAGGTCTAGCAAGTGCCTCCTCTGCATACAACGTGGCTCACGTCTGCTCCCAACCTAGCTGGCGATGGGCCTGTGACGTGGTGGTGGCATCACATGAGATGCTGCAGTATCCAGATCCCGGACACCGCATCTGCCTGCAGCAGCACTACCCTGAAAGCTTCAAGCCTTCGTTTCCCCAACCCCCTTCCCAAGGCTGCTCTCTGGGAAGCAGCAGGGATATACCTCACTAGCAGGGGTACCTCACTACCTTGGTTTTTTTAGAGCAAGACCAAGGAGCGGGAAGAGAGGCACAGACAGGTGGTCCAGCAGCACATCCCTGCCTATGGGATGCAGCAGCACAGTATCACACTCCAGCACAGCAGCTTTTGCTGGGCAGAGAGCATGCTCCTTCCAGCTGTGGGCAGCCCGCTGGTGGCTCTCCTGTCCCCTGTCACCACATACCAGAGCCAGCAGCAAGCAACCTCTTCTTCTCCCAGCCCCTGGGAGAAGGGGGTGGCTAGGACATCGTGCAAAAGTAAATATTTATGTAGCCAGGGCCTTCCTTCCCCTGCCCTGTATTTTCTCCCCCTTCTTAAAATGTCACAGATCAGCTGTTTTCATAATTGTGCAGGAAATGAGTTCCCTGCTGGATGGCAGCTTAACACCCGCATGTGCTGGGTCTACTGTGGCTACACCGTTCATCTCTGCTGCTAGCTCCTGTGTCCACCCAGGATCTTCAGAGGATGGATTTGGCCAGAGAGAGGATGGGACTGTCAGGGATGCGGGCACAGAGCTGCATGACTATGGTAGCCCTTCTCGTAGCTGCAGCTTAGAGGAACCCCTGTCCCCTGGTCCACGGATCAGACCAGGATCCCGGGAGACCCGACACTCTGTTTATGCCACTTCAGAGCAAACATCCAAACCAGACTAACACAGCTTCCTGCCTGCACGCAGCAGCGAGGCCACTCAGGAAATTCAGGCATATTTCAAGCTTGGACTTTTTCTTTGTTCTTCGGACAAAGCCTTGTTCACTGGAGATGTTGCTAAAAGGATTATTATCTATAGGAGACTTCTCTTCCCCAGAGGAAATCTGCTAAACACACAATTCTGCATTTACTCTGTTCTGTAGGAGCCAAGATTAAGATAGGAATATTTTCCCTTCTGCTCTCCGCATCTAACGATTTAAATAGACCAGCAGTGACGACACTGCCTAGTGGGAATAGGCACAAATGCCTTTACCCTGTACTCTGGTCTGATGGTTTTATTGCTTGCCTGAGAGGGTACCAACCTATCCTGTGTTTGGTGTCAAGAGTTGGAAAAAGAGTTGGAAGAATTCGGTGGGAATCACACCTAACAGTGCATTCAGTGAAAAAGAGAAGTCTGTCCACCAGCCCAAACACCTCCAATAAAACCCCATCAAAGGCGAAATCAGATTGCAAATGTTTTGCTTATTCCGGGTCAGCCCTGTGCTGTTCAGAGCCCTGAATGTGAGAAGGAACCTGAAAGTCTGAACTTGACGATACTTAGGATGTAAAAGCAGAAGGAATGTAATTTTCTGCTCTTTATTTAGAGGTGGCAAAACCCTGATAGAAAATGACACAGTGAAAGTGCTTAAGTTCAGACCCAAGGAAATTTGAGAGCAAACATTAATTACCTCCATCCTGAATACAAGCCTGGGGCCTGTATTAGCACCTCTCTGAATCGGAGAAGCTCAAGAGGACTGAATTTCCCACTTCTGGGACTTAACCTTCTTTTCCTCCTCTACCTACCCTTGGTTTCCTCTTTCTAATTCCCATGTTATTTCCCTCTCTCCACCTCAGCTTTCCCATTAAACAGGACTACAACTCTAAAAAATATCACAGGGGGCAGACGCTGCCATGGGTTATTTCATTATAGTGGAAATAGATTCAGTTTGGCAAATCCCTGCCACAGTATGCCCTCACTCTGCTCCTGAGTATAAAGATCCCCTTATGAGTAAGGACAAACGTGCTCACGAGAGCCTGAAAATAGCTGCATTGTGGAGTAGGGAGGTCTGCAAACACACCACACTTAAGAACATCAGCACCCAAAAAGCTTAATAGATAGAGAAAATAAGGTAGGAGAAATCACTTGCGATCAAGCAGCAAATTCCCAGGTTCATTGTTTCCAATCTACAGGAAAAAAAATAATCACAACCTATTTTAAGCGTGTGAGTATATAAATAAATCAGCTGCCCCAGCCAAAAGGCAAAGTGAGCTGAAAACAGACTCAAACAGGGGTCTAGACTATCACCTAGCTGTGAATCTCAGCTGGGCTCTCTCAAACAGGGGTCTAGACTATCACTTAGCTGTGAATCTCAGCTGGGCTCTGCTCTAATGCTAGGGAGCTTAAATCTGAATACAACAGAAGACAAGATCAGGCAGAGAAGCAACAACCAGAGGGAATATCTAGAGCCCATGGGGCTGCAAAGCCATCCGAGTGCCTGGCAAGCTTGATTCCCATGTTAAAAAGCACTTTCATTATATGGGCTATTTGTTGATGGATTGTGGGAAAAAGTAGATTTCAACCCAGAAATGAAGACAAGCAAACCCTTATATAAAGCCACCCTCTCCCCAGCCTGTGGGTTGAATGCAGAATGCTCTCAGACTTGCTACATACCACCCACTTTAGATTACAGACTTGCAGAGTTATTTTTAAAAAATAATTATAGTAGTAGAGGGCACACTCATCTGGTATGGCTGCCTGAGGAAACGACGAGCCCAACGCAGCTCAAACTGCTTTTCAAGTCTATAATCGTGTTTATTTATTGCCTTTAAAAACAAGAATCAAAATCTAACTAATTTCTGAGTAAAAATGTCTGTACACCTCCCCAAGGAGTCCAAGCTGCTATACTGCACTGAAAACCTGCCCTGGCCTTTTCAGTCTAGCATCCAGTGCTGAAAAAAAAACAGATAAACCCCATTAGCTCTGGCTTCAAGCAAACCCAAACCAAATGCCCCTTTCCATTCTTTGTTTTCCCTTGCAACTGTTGGCTTGATCATTACAAAACTCTCATCAGGAGACTCAAATGGTCTAATGAGAGGTGCATCATGTTCTGCATATGCTGATTTCTGCCCAGAGGTGGTTTCTGGTTGAGCAAAATACCAGCTCTTAACCTGTGTGAGAGGAGCGGGTACAAGCCCCAGAAAAATATTCTGTAGGTTTTTCCTATTCCAGTCCCTCGTTTCAGCTGCCAAATGGTGGATTTTGGTTTTGTGCACCGAGAAAGGACTGAAAGAGAGGGAAGAAGACCAGGTACTTGGGCAGATGCCAGTATCTTTTTTTTTCCCCACGTTTTCTTCCTTTTGTAATGAAATTAGGCCTTTGTCTCAGGCCCTATTAATGCCCAAAGTCCTCCAGAAGGCCTGATGATGCCTGTGAAACAGGCTCAGCATGCAAAGCCAAAAGCCCCCTGCAGTCCATTACGTGGCGTCGTCACAGCCCCTTCCTTGGTGGCAGCTCTGAAAGCCAGTGGTCGCTGGTGGCTGCCTTTTCCACAGCTTCTTCAACAGGAAGCAGCCTAAGGGCATCCTATGACCTCACACTTGACGACTTCGTCTTTCGAACAGAAAAGACTTAAACCCTAAAAATATCTCCACGGAACCCAAAGAAAATAATACGCCTGCCTGCCTGCCCCCCTCGAAATCATCAATCCTGCTGCTGCCCGGCCGAGGAACAGCCGCTTCCTCCCGGCAGCCCTTGCTTTCCCTTCAAGCTCGGAGCCGACAGGAAATCCATTCTCCTCTTGTGAGAGACAGGAGATGGATTTTCCGCAATACCTCCCCTAGCAAGGCAGAAAATAGAAAGAAACAATAGAAACTGCTTTCTCAAACAATAGGAGCTCCTGAAGAGCAGCTCACCAGAAGCTCGGCATCACCCAAGTCCTAAATAAGCTGGAGTGGAAACAAGTCAAGGACCTGTTAGCTGTCTTGCTAACACACTGCTCTGGCTCAAATATAAGTTCATTTCAAACCTGGAGTCACTCTCCCCTTTCAAAGAACAGGCAGGAAAACTGAAAATATGTATATTAAAAGGAAATTATATTGCATTATGGAGCAGTCCCCAAAAAGCTCTCCATAGCTGTTCAAGCCCCCAGCATCCTGTGCTGCAGTGCCATGGGTCACCTCCCCACCCCTTGGCAGCTCCTCTGAGGTGGGGACAGGGGACTGTGATGCTGATTTACTGCAGGTGTGTGGAAGGCGCTGGGGGGCAGAGCACCCCTTTCTCCATCCGAGACAGTTTGCTGCCCCATATTCAAGAAAGCACAGCAGAGTATCTCAGTTATTTGTGTTACACAGGTAAGGCTCAGCAAACCAGATGTCTGAGACTCTTCTCTCTCTGCGTATGTGCGCCTATCGTGCCTGCAAGACTACCCCTGCATAGTAAAGGAATGCCATTAGGATAATTTAATTCATAAATGCATTTAACCTTTTTTGACTGGTTCTGAACTGCTGCAACACTACTCATTTCCGTGTAGGTCAGGAATTGAAAATGACTCCAAAGAAAAGTTAAAATCACTTACGAACACCTTGTTGCCCTGGCTCAGAGCACTGTAGGAGAGGAGAATCAAAAATGGAAAACAAGTCTGAAATGAAATATATTTTTGCACATAAAATCCAGCTAAATATTAGGACAGGGAATGCATTTCCTTTTAAATTCCAAGCTAGCAACCACCTCTCCAAAGGAGAAAATAGCCTACAGTAAGAATATCAACAAGATTTCTAAGGGTCCTCCTCGGCCAGCATGCTCCTTACGGTCCACATGCCCTCTATCTCCCGAGGTGGGCAGAATAAATGTTGAAAACACCTGGCATGCAGTGACCACCGCTGAAATGCTGCATCTTTGACAAAATTGCACATGGCTGCATGCTAATTTTGCTGATCCTGGTCTCGATTTACACAGGTGGAACATGAGCCGCTGGATCCGAAGGTCAGCGTGGTGCTGGTTGTTAGGATGAGCCAGTCATCTCTGCTTCAGCACAAGAATAACCGCCCAAGATCTCTGAACAAAACGCTGTTTCTCCTCCAGCCCAGAGCAAAACAAAAGGAGCAAAGCTGGAATATGCACAACTGAGAGGAAAAAGAGCTGCTCTCATCACCACGGACCAAATCCTGCTGTCACAAACGTGTTCGAGCCTTTCTCCTCAGCTTTCTCTTCCCCAAAGACAGCACTGGAAAGGGCAGGGGAAAAAAAAAAAACTCAACACGCTAAACCGAAACCGAAAAGCAGACATATCCACCTGGGATGCAGTTCATCGGCAGGAGATCTCCTTCCCCACTGCAGCCCGCGAGCAGCAGAAATGGAGGCGAGGAAGGTCCCGGCCGGCGTTTGGCGAGAGGTTATTCCCCGTCCTCCTGCATTGTGCAAAATGGGGAGGCTCCCGCCGTGCTCCCTGCCTGCCGGCAGCCCTCGCCAGCCCCAGGTATCTGGGCGGTGCTGGGATGGCCTCCCGCGCCCTCCTGACTCACACATGGGCCTGGGCTCGGCTGGGGCTCGCACCCCCAGCTCCCGCTTTGCCGGGGGAACAGCCTCCAGCAAACCTCGGGCCAGGGGAGGAGGAGAGGCTGGGGCTTCTCTGGGGAACCGGGAGCCTTGCCCAGAGATTAATTAGGCAGGCGAAGCCCTCCCAGCTCAGAGCAGCTCACCCCGCTCCCCACTCGCCGTCGCTGGCACGAGCCACGCGCCGCAGCTTGGGAGGAAAAAATGGGGCCAAACCTGTGCTACCTGCACGGATCTTCCTGCTGCCCTGTATTTGCTACCTGTCCTTAAAATGCCTTGGCTGGCATACTGTGTGTTCCCACTGCCTTGGGGTCCAGGAAGTAGAAAGTCCCAGAGACCATTTTGAGATGGTGCCGGGGCGTTTCTCTTCTCAAGGGGAAAGCAGGTCATCAGGGCATGGCAGGGCCAGACAACGGCTGGTGACATCTCATCCACCACATCGGCTTCCCTCCCGCTGCCCCAGGACACAGCCACCAAGTTCCACTGGCAGCATGCACCCTGAAAAGATTGGTTACCTCTTTCCTCAGCCTAATCAAGGGAGGAAGAAAATCCAAGTGGGAAAGAAAGGAAGAGAGAAGGTGTCTCTCTGGCAGAGGCTCCCAAGCACTGGAGGCAGGGACTGAAGCCAGGCCTGGGTGCTGCTTCTGCAGCTGCCTGACTGAGCTGGTAGGGCAGCCTGCACCAGCCCTCCTGATTCCCTGGGATAGCACCCAGCTTCCCAAGGGCAGGGACAACCAGGCACATAAAGCAGTCTCCTGGAGCAGGATGTCTCCCTCTCCAGGCAGCACGGAAGCTGCAGAGCAGGCACTCCGCAAGGATCTTCCCCTTCCAACACAGCCTATGCCAAAATCTCCAATTTTTTCAGCAGGGCTCAAAACTGGTTTGAAGTCCAGGCAGAGACCAAGCTGGAACGTGGGCAGAAAGTGCAAGGGGCTGCCATCATCAAATGCCCAGCCCTCCGTGCCATGGGAAGCCCTAGCCTCTCTCCGTGGCAGGGATCTGCAGCCCAGTAGCCAGCATGGTGGGATGATTTCATGCTGTGCAGTGTGTTTTTCCCAAGGCCATGCTTTGGAAGACACAGTGGAGCAAGACGAGCTGACATCCCTCCAACTTCAGCTTTGTCTCCAGATGGCTCTTCCACTTAGCGCCAAGAGAAACGAAAAACAATGCAAGCCCTGGAGTCTTGGGTCAACCGCTGCAAAACTGTTAATCCCAGGGTTGCGTCGCCCCATCTGTCATTTGTATTTGCCACTGTGTTCTCCAGAAGCACAACAGACCATTCTTCTCCTTCCAGCTGAAGTTCCTTTATTAATTACCTCAAGATCCCTGAAATAAGGGAGCCCAGATCCATAACCTCTTCTCTCTGCTGGTGCAGATATGAAAGTAGCAAAGCTTTGAAGTCCACACTCCAAAGATCACTCTTCAGATATGGAGTGGTAGAAGTGATGGAGAAATCAGTGCACTGCAAATGGACTCAACCAAGAGTCCCACTAGTACAGCCAAACAGTGTTTTTCATCTGTGTTTTCTTACAGTGACAAACTGTATTTGATCTAGAAAGGGGGTTTAGCAGCAAATTTTATTCTCACTCTTCCACAATCTCCCTCCATCTTCTCAAACAAAAATTTCTTACCACCAACTAAAAAAAAATGCTCTCTGTCCACCCCACAAGCAGGTTTTCTTATGTGGTTTGCTTTTTGCCTCACCTCCCCTGATGCAAACTTTTCCAACAGTAACAAGGGAAAACAGAGAAATGGAAGGAAAAACTCAAGGGAAAAAGAAAAATGGGGAAAGGGAAGGAAAAATATAAGTTTTGCCCTCTTGGTATGGTAAAAAAAAAAGCCAAACCTCACAGAAAAATTGAAGGCAGGAGAATGACTCTCAAAAAGTTAAACAAAAGTACAAACTAATCCACAGGACATCTTTTACAGGACTAGCTGACACTGATTATTATTTCCTTGCTCCTCTTCATGGCACTAAAAGCAACATAGTCCTTACTCGTGTAAGAGGGAAGTGGGGGAAAAATACATACAAAGAAAGAAATTGATAAAAATAAGATTAAGTTGTCCAGGGGAAAGAAAAACTGCACTTTCCTGCTGTTGAACCCAGTACGGTCTCTCACTGGAGGGCAAGGCTCTGAACTCTGTTACGCTTTCCTTGGTTTTTACAGGTAAAAGGCTTCCAGCACAGTCAAATACCAAAGCTTGATTGCCCCAACAGGGAGGCACCTTGCCCAGTAATTTGCAACCATATAATCACCCCGAACCAGCAGCAGTGAGTGCAAAGGGGGCTATTATCTGTGCGTAAAGCAAAAAGCCGAGACATAGCATGACTCTGCCCAAGCAACAGGACCTGGACTGTCCAGCCTCTTGCTCCAGATGCATAGGCAACTGATGCTCCTGATCCTACTGAGGTGACAGCGAAGCACACACTAGCCCTTTCCCTGTGGGAAGGAGATGGGGGAGCTTGCTTTCACCCAGTGAGACGTTCTGCATGCCCTGTCTGTTATCCAGATAATCATGAATAGACCAGGAGGGTGTCCCAGAGGCCATTCATCTCTTGGTTTAGACATCTTCCCTTCTCCCTCTCCAGGCCCGAGATGGATCCAGAGTCCTGGATACCCCAAACCCTGCTGTGACTAAACAGTCAGGGTGTAGGAAGGGAAAGATTACGCTCCTCCTTTGGGACCCGCAATAGGCCACCACCAGGGCTGCGTGGCCCTTTGGCCCAACTTGCTGTGGCCATCCCTTAGTTCTTTCCTTCCAGCCCTTCGCTGCAGCAGGAGATTTGGGTACCACCACCACCTACTTCTGCCTATGGAGCAGTGGCTGCAGTGGCTGCTGCTGCAACTCCACCATGCCACGGGTGACCTGCCCACCAGTCATGGTGCATCCTCTGCCATGGCAAAGTGACCTGCAAAGGTGGTTCCTCAATTCCCAGGCTCAGATCATGCCTTTATTTCAGGAGAGCACCATGGCATTGCTAACAAGCAGGAATCACGGGCTGGCATGCATTGACTTTCTAAACCAGACCTGATGGGGGGAAGTCGCCCAAGCCTGCAAGCAGCATGGGCAAACCCTGGGCACTCAGAACCTAGCACGCAGAATCACTCCAGCTTGGCTGAATCAGGCCCATAATAAGCAAGCAAGATCATAACATCTTCATAAAAGTAGGATTTAAGTACAAACATCTGCCCTGCTGTTTTTTAATTAAGACAGTTTATAGCTAGGTATTCATTTCAGTAATCCACGGCTCCGCTGCAGAAATGCCATGCGTATTCTAATTAAGGCAGCTAGTTTATTTAACAGAGTTTGACATTGTTTGACATTTAGCTGAGTCACCTTGTTCCTGGGTAAAGCAACAAGGGCTTTTCAGCAGTTCAACAAGAAAGAGGCAGAGATTTGATATCAAAAGTAGAACATCTATCACAGAAATTTTAAATTAAATACAGCTGAGGTCTATTCTATTCTGGCAGCTTCTCTCTTTGGGACACTAAGTCAACCCAAATGTTTTCCAGATATAACTCTTCCCTTTAAGGACACGCAGCAGTACCATCTCCCTCATGTTCTTGGAGGGTGGGAAGGGTAGGGAGTGTTGTAATGGGCATATGGGATATATCTCATCCTCCGCAAATATCACCCACCCATATATTGGGACATCCATCCCTAAGAACTGCACATAGGCTGAGCATCAGTCACCTGCATTCAGCCAACATTCTTCTAGGACAAAGTAAAAGAAATGGGCCATTGACGGTCAATACAGGAGGAACAACTGCTACCTGCAGACAGAGATCCTACAGCACCTCACCCAAAGCCATTTGCACTCCTGGACAGTGCATTTCAAGGATCTCAAATGCTTTCCAGCAAGAAAGGCAGGCCAGCAGTATCCCTCCTCATCATACAGAGGTTTCACAAAGTGACTTGTCTACAAGTCTGTTGTTGGCACAGCTGGAAAGAAGGCCCACGCTTAGACTCCTCTCCTCATCCCAGGTTGGAAATGGAGGGCAACACCACCTCCCCCTGGCTGCAGAGGGTGTGGATGCAGCACAGAGCACTGCAGAGAGCAAATCCCCATCCTGGGGCTGTCAGGCTGCCATGCTGCTCTGCTACAGTTCCAATGCTTGTGTCACGTATTTGCACTGCTGGTTTCCAAGTCCCAGCTTCCCCGCTGGCCCTGGAGCTGTGCTCACCACACATGTGGAGCAGCTGCTCTGCCTGCAAACAGTGTTGGGGACCGCAGCATGCTCCTGGAGAGGACTAAGCCCTCCCATCTCAGGTTCTCTTTACAGACCTTTGGGGAAGAGCTAGGATCTCCTTTTTATAGTTAGAACAGACCTTTTAACAGGCTGAAAATACTCCATTTATTCTGGCAGGCAGTGCAGTGAGTCAAACTTTAAACCAAGAGCCAGAATCGTGCAGTCAGACAATAGGAAGCTGGCCTGAGCACGCATTTCCAAGAGCAACGCTGCGGTCTGGCTCATGTTCCCCGTGCCATCCCTGCAGTCACTGCTGGAAGAAGCTTGTGTGGAAGTGTGTGCCGTTACCCTGAGGAGAGGATATTCATCATGTCCAGGCCCTCTCTGAAAGCTGTCAGAGGAACAGTGGTTCAGGCCAGACTTATCTTTTTGGCCAGCGTTGCAGAAATCCCTGTTTGCTTTAACCTTCTTTCATTTTCTTTATATCCCAGTGGCAACTCTAATTATTCATTCCTTATTGTACAGTAACACTGTCTGCAGAGCTACGGCATCCAGAAACAAGGAAGACGGTGTCTCTGGTCTCCAGTGGCCTAAACAGTTGGCGGCCCAAGCTCAGGCTGTCTGGCTGCACCCCACAGGCACAGCCCCCCAGAAGCCATTGAATCCCTTTGTATGGCAGGGCACGAGCCAATCTGAACCTGAACAGCTGATGCAAGATCTCCTGGGAGCCCTAAACACCATGCCAGTTATTTTAGGAGGTGGCGGAGGTCTGGTATCACAAGGCTTCATGTACGAGCTCCCAGGGAAAAGGCATTTGTAAGAGTGGCCACAAAAAGTACTAGAGACGGTGGCTGGGGAACTGCAGTCCCCAACTGCTCTCACCCATCTTATTTAGGGTTTTCCCTACAGCATTACCTGGTAGAAAAGGGATGATTCTTTGCTTGGGGTCTTTCTGGCCTCCTTCGATAGGGAACTTGTCCAGAAGCTGCATCTGCAAAGGAAAAAGAACAAACGTCTTAGGGGGAAAATGGACTGGCTGCACAGGGACCAGGGGACCTCTTGGTCTGTGTGTGGTTTAAAAGAGGATTAGCAAAGCAAAGCAACTGCAGGAATTACTCTGCTTCCTTGCGGGGGAGTCTGTACAGAAAAAGGTACGACACAGTTCACTCCAAGAAAAGGAGGGCAAGTTTCTGGCAGCACAGAGGAGCTGGGACAGGGCCCAGGCAGACATCTGAGTCTGGCCTTGCTGACGTTCTAAAATTAGGCGCTCATTCTTCATTACAAAACACACGCCTTGTCTCTAATCCACAGCCTGCCCGCTTTGTGGAGACACAGTTTTTACCTGTCCCTGCAACAGACCACCCGCCTGGCTAAAAACGCTGTTCAAACAACAGGATTAAAGCATACTTAATAAAACAGACACTCTGCCTTCTTTGCTGGCAAGGCACTGCCCACTGCCCCATGCAGTAAGAGCACTCCTGCTTTCCCAGGGAGAGAGAGATGGGTTTTGGGGGAATATCTTCCACTGCAGTCCCTACATGGAGGACTGCAGGAAAGGGCAGCAGGGAGGGAGACAGAGAGCAGAGCATCCCAGAGGACACCACCACCATGAATAGCCAGAAGGAACAGCTCACGGTGGGTGTGCTATCAGCCCACGGCAACCACTCTTCAGAACATGGTTATGGACCACCTGAGACAGAGTTTCACCCACATCAGCTGAGATCTTGCCCCACCAGCTCCTAAACCCTGCCCACCACAACCACCTGTTTCTAACACAGCCCTGAGGGCCAACCAGGCTCGGGATCCTGTCGTACCGCAGAGTTGCAACCAGCCTTCAACCTGAGGAGCTCAAAGGGGTACTGATGGCTATGGCCAGCTTGCACAGTGGAGCAGACCGCTGACCACCAGTGACTTTCTATGGTAGCAAGCCTAAGAAAGCAGTACGCTGACCTGATGAGCCCTACAGTTTCTCTTTGGGTGATGAACCTGGATGGACCAGTACTACTGAGGCTGAACACCAGCTGAAAATGCCACGAAGGACCTCAGCCAGAAAGGAATGAAGCACCTGCTCCAGTGGCACCTTCATGGACCTGCCCAAGAGGGACCATCCACAGCCCTGAAAACTGCCAGAGCCTCTCGCCCCTCCCATTCATCCTCTGCACCCTTTCGCTGTCATTCAGCCCATGGTGCTACCAAGATAAATACCCAAATCTTCTTATTCTATTTAATTCCCTCCCATGTTTCAAATGTCGAATGCAATGCTCTATGTCCCTGATAATCCTACATGGAAGCCCTAGCTCCCTTGGGCTGCGGGAACACCAAAGCTCCTGCTAGCCCAGTGATTCATTTCCAACAGGCCAGGAGAGATGTCTTTCAACTCACAGGCCCCGCTGCTTCTGAGGAAGGCAAGGAACCTGTTACTTGACCTTGCAGGATCCCTGTCTCCTCACCTGAGCTGCATCTACGGCTCAATACAAATACCTAAAGTGGCAGCAAAAGCTGCAGGGGGAGGAGCTTGTCAATCAGCATTTAATCTCAGCAATGCTACATGTCCAGCAGTGAGGGTGTGTGAGTTAACAGCAGTTTTGCTACCTGAACAGATTTCCTTTAAAAAATATTTTTTTGCTAACATGGGGAAAAAACAGCCAGATTATTAATTTTTTTTTACTGTTTTTGCTTCAAGCACACAGCATCCTTCTCCTCTTCCACCGCACACAACATCTCCAGCGTTTTCACCATATGGTACAGCAAACCAAAGATCAAGAGGAAACTCGGGAGTAGAAGGAACATCTGTGCAGGAGAAAAAGTTAAAAGATCCCACATGTTTCCCCATCAGGGAGTCAGCTTGGTAAATAAATAGACCATAGCTTTGCAGATTGTTAGCTAACTCACTTTTCTGCCTACAGAGACGTGTTTTTTATTGAAAATGGGAAATTTTGTTTTCTTGTAGGTAGAGCTCTGGGTGTCTGAGGTCAGGCATGGGCAGGCAGGAGTTTTGTTCAAAGAAAAAAAAGAAAGAGGGGGAGGGAATCCCCACTGACTGACTTGAAGTTTCCCTGTTGCTACACTTTTAGCCAGGAAGGCGATTCTCACTTTACTACACGGTGACTGATTCAAGCTGGAACCATTACAGTCAAATTCCCATGGTTATTCTTGGAGTTAGATTAGCTTGGCTAATACAAGCCTTTTTAACCACATCAAGAGAGTCACAACGTGTATAACTTAGCACTATTTATCTAAAGGGTGGATATCAGCAAAATAGATACAATAAACTGCAGCTGGAAGAGTTTTGCTAAACTTTATCCTAGACTACACTTTCTGCCCTGGCTCTTGCCTCTGCTGGGAGGGTCTGGATGGCAGGGAGCTGGGGAGGCAGAGGCACTCAGGAGGCCACCAATGCAATTCATGGGGACACAGCTTGTCCCAAGGCAAAGTCCTCAGGAAACATGGAAGATTTCTCATTTTCTTCCATACACAAGACAGTATCCTAATGGGCAACATGCATGCATTTGTGTGAAACAGAAGACAAGGAGTGAAGTTGCTGCTCCTCTAAAAGCCCATACAAGGTTGTGCACCCATGGAGGAGTGTGACAGTCCCTCTCCCAGCCCCTGACCCCAGACGACACTTGCTGCTGGCTTGTGGATCAGCCCCTGGACCAACGAGTTGGGCCTTGCATTTGTGCTGCCCCAGCAAGAGATGGCACAGTGCTGGGCAGCTGTGCAGGAGGTTCAGGAGAAAACTACTGGCTGAATGTCAGGCATGGCATGGGAAACCCAACAGACCTAAAAAGGATTTGAGCAAAGACGTAACTGCAGCCCCGAAACTTTGCCCCTGCCTCTATGCCTGGCTGTTCTCATTAACACCTAAAAAAGCATTCCCAGCATAACTATGTCTGTCCAGGTAAGTATTAGTGGCACGGAGAACGTGCAACACAGACTGGAAGGTAACGACTGCCTTTCAGCTCTGCAGTGCAGGAAACCCTTCAGGATGTTAAAGACAAACAAAGACCAGCAGAAACACAGAGCCTTCCTCAGCCCTGCCCTGCACCCAGTTCTGCCATTCAAAGCCAGTGCAAGTTAGATCTAAAATTCTAGAAAAGCAGGATTCTGCATCGTCCCATCCACGAAGAAGGATGAGAAGCAGAAGATGAGGAAGAGATGGATGCAGGGGAAAAAAACAGCAACGGACCTGAATGAAACATCCCAAGTCTCCCGGAGGTGATGGGGTATCCTGGGCCAACACCTAACAGCCCCACTCAGACCAGTTCTGTGAGAGGAGACGCTAACGATGGAGATAAACAGAGCAGCTGGGAACGGAGGGATCTAAGGGCTGAACCACAGAAACTGGTAGTCACCACTTTCCCCACGTGGATGATTAACAGCCAAAGACCAATAAACAGATTTTCAGTTCACTTAACTAGATGTCTGCAGAGCATCTGAAAGTCAAAAACTCTTTAGCCCATGACAAATGTTTTTTGATGAAAGGAAATTATTATTGTTATTATTGCAAATATGCATATGATTGATGAAAAAAATCCTTCACTTAACATCACAGATTATTCTGCTCAGACATGGGCGTTCTCCACAAGTTGTTGCTCACATCTTTGATATATGACATTTAACTTCAGGACACAATTTGCTGAATGAGAAAGTCCTCCCATCACCTAGAGTAAAACTGTCCCGGCATGAAGGGAAAGAAGGGAAGCCTGGATGCGAAGTCCCAAAGGATGGAGTTAGAGCAGTAGCTGGCTTTGGGCAGGCAAGAAAACACAAGCGGGCAATGCATTTTGTCAAACCTGGGGGAGCTCATACTCATACCTGGTTACAGGTGTTAGTATGTGAATCCCACCGCGGGGGAGCCTCCAGTTGTATGATGAGCATGATCAGCAGAAAGAAATCCATTACCATGTCACTGTACCACAGGGCGGGGGATCCGTTTGGAAACAGGGAGGGTATATGGAAACTGGGAAGTGAGCTTCCACCCATTTGGGCAGTATGTCTGGACTCAGGCTGAACAAACACATCCCACTCCTGCTTCTGGCACAACAGATGCACGTCCACAAATAACTCACCACTAAAGTCACCCCCCCAGCCTTTGTCTCTCCAAACTGTTCTGCATGTGCCAACAGCTTTCCTACATAAGCCCTGCACGGAGTCCTGCCTTCTGCTCCGAGCAGCTTCTTTCTTGCTTCTGCGCAAAACTCATTTAGAAGATCTGCTATAAACCTTGTGGTCCAGATTATGACTTTCTTACAGTGGTCAGCAAATAATCATGCAATTAATCCCATTAAAAATCAAGGGAATTACTTCTGTGAGTGGCTGCTCATTAAAATGGGAGCAGGCTCAGAGTGCTGGCCCATTCCACTCCTTCCTACTTGCACTGTGAGATCACTTGACTTGCAAGAATGGCGTAGGAAGATTTCAGCGGTATCAACTCTCACAATAACTGCCCTTTTTGTTGAAGTCCCAGCTCTTGGAGCTGAACAACTGTTTGAGAATTAGCACTCACTGTAAAAACCAACCAAACAAAAATGACTCTAGCTTTTATGATGCAAGGCATGAATTTGCAAACATGACCCAAATTCATCCTTCGAAGTCTAGAAACTGACAGGCAAATAACATAGAGTCACCACACTTTTGATACAAATGTAGGGAGCTCTGGAAGCTGCCTCAGGCATGTAAACGGCAAACAAGAGGTGCAGCCAGTGTCCTCACTTACAGCTAAGCTGTTACTTCCTTCTCATCTCTGCTTCAGGCCACCTTTACCCAAGAACGCAAGTATACCATGAAGAAAGAGATACTCCTGCACACAAGGACTGTTCGGGCTCAGCAGTTGCCAGCTGATGGCATTTGCGGTCACTCCGCATCAGTTCTGCTGTGAAAATAAGATTCGGCCCCTGTCTGCCTTGCGACAGTACCACCTGATTAAAAATCTTAACAAAGAAAAACAAGCACCCTTTGAGATGCTACAAGTAGCATCTCTGAGGACGAGAAGCTAAGCATCTTTCTGATAATTATTTACTTACTACATTTTATTTATCTTGGTTAGAGTTTCATAAAACAACATTTCTTTCTGCTTTAGATATAAGGACTTCGAGCATCTGATGCTAAGGGGTGACATCTCTTCTGCAAGAAAGGCTTTTACTCTGCTGTAAGCCAACCAATGCGGGGAACATGAACATATAAACTGTTCAATGGGCTGATCCTGTGGCATTTGCCAGTGGGAACATAGTTCCTGATTTTGCCTCGAGGTTTTGGAAGTTTGTGACCAAATCTAACTCCCTGAAATTAATCCACTTAGCCATTTACCTGACCTCCACCTATGCCTTACAGCACAGGCTCTAGCTGGAGTTTCCTGCTGGGCTGTTAATTCCTCCCCTTCCTTCCTTGCAGCAGTTTCAACTCTCCCCCAGTCAGAACAGTGAAGTTCTCCACACCTCTGAAAATGAGCAAATTAGGACACCCACATAACCTCTTATCAGCATGCATATCTTGCTGGTTTCTTTTGAAGTGGATGTAGGTTTGCCATGTGCACAGATAAAAATCAAAGCCCCACAGGAGGTCAGCACTGCAATCATGGGAGATTTATTTTAACACACAAAGACCCTGAGGATGACTTTCATCCAAACCCTGTACTTTGGCAAGTGAAACAACATCCACCACTGCAGACGGATGCAGGACCCTGATCTTTTGCAGAGAGAGATGGGGCCTTGCTCCCTTTCTGGAGTGTCTAATTTACTTTTGTCCCAGAGAAATAGCGGATGAAAATCAAACCATGACCAAGAGATTGAGAGCAGCAGATTTTTGGCAAGGCGCCCCCAGAAACCCCAGCAAGTTTGCCTCCTTACTTTCGATCACTCAAATTGTCCAAAGGCTACAACTCTTCCTACACTAAATGCCAAGACACATATTAGCTTCCCGTTTTCCAAGTGCTCATTAGAAAATGCATTTTCTTATCAAAAATGAGGCAAGCCTCATAATAATAACTTTACTTTAGCCACTGCTGGACTTGAAAGGTAAAGCACATGAGGACGCTTAGGCACCAGGCACACAGTGATCGCAGCTCTTGGTGATCCCTTCTCATGAGGCTGATCTGATCTCAGAGTCCTAAGGAGGAAAGAGGGGCTACAGACAACTGAGAGATGGGGCAGAGGAGAGGAGGCGTCTGTACGCGTATGGGGTTTTGTGCACACTTTTAAGAGAAGGCTGCCAAAGAAACTGGAAGAAAAGCAAAGATGCTACCAGGGATCTGAAACTGGTGATGATGGAACTCATACCCTCAACAGGAGGGGTTCGGCACATCTGCAAATCAGAAAAGGTTGAAAGTCCCTGATGTAGGTTACAAAAGCTTAGATGAGAAGGGGAGGTAAGATACGAGAATAGAAGAAGGGTTATTAATTAAAACCCTGAGGAGCAGCAGCAATTTCCTTTCATTTTGAAGTTGAAAGCCATCTGTGCTGCTCGCTGACATGACTGATGCTTACAGCATCATCAGCTATATTCTGAGTTATAAACAGTGTGATCTGCAAGAAAGGGAAAGGCCAGAATCGGGTTGAATTCAGGTCATCTGCCAGAGTTTTCCCATGGATAAACCTCTCTGGCCCTGTCTCCACTTCTGCACCTGCAAAATGCACGACAGACCTAAGGAAGGTGGCATGAGATTTAATCAAGAGCCATCAAACGCTCTGAGCCTTATGCTGCAGAGCAGGAGTCAGGGACTGAATCCATCTACAGGAACTGTACTCACTTAAAATCAGCAAGACAGAAGCAAACGGAAAAAGTATTATCAGTGGTTTTCGGGTATGCTTATCCTCCTATTCGTGGGCTTGTCCATCTGGAGCATATTGCAAATCCCAGTTAACTAGAGCATGCCAGGGGGTGTCCAACTTAAGAAAATGGCTAGCCACCATTTCCATCAAATGGATCTCATGCTATTAGGTAACGTATCAGCATTTAAATGGCAGCAGGTGAGAACAAGCAAGAGAGTAGAGAACATGAGAGCCTGTCTCTACAGATTCACCTGTTATACGCCTGTTCAGAAAAGATCGCTTCCTCAATGGTTTCATAAGTGAAAGGACCTGATTTACCCCAGCCCAGAACTGTACCTGCTGAGATCAATGACAGAAATCCATGCATGATGGGGAACAAAACCACTGCCCTAGGGGCAGATCCCTCTGCAGGATACAGCTGTTGCAGGATTTCCCCTGGATGTGGGTCACATTGAGCTTCTTTTTATTCCTCCTCTACTTCACCCTCTCACAGGAACAACAAATCAGTTTGCTCTCACAGACACAAGACAACAGGAGGTCTGCCTAACTCACACCCCTTCAAAATTAGTGAAAACAAGAGCTGTTCCTGAATATAATATCAATTAGAAAGAGTTTGCAAAAGACTTGGAGATCTTTGGGTGAGGGCATGAAACAGACTAAGCACAGCACAGCCCATCTGTTAGCTGCTCACACATATAACTGACATCTTACGCAGCAGAAGGAGGTGAAACTCCATCTCTTCCTAAAGCAGTAACCGGTTCCACAGTGCAGCAGGAATAATTATATCAGGCAGCCAGTGACACTGACTCTCTCCTGGTGTTACATGATGCCACAGCATGCAAGAGAAGTGCATTAATTCAATCCCTGAGAAGCAGCAGCAACTGGCTTTCCTTTTATTTGAAAGGAAAAAAGAAATTAAAGCAAAAACCGTGCGGGTAACAGGCTGACATGCCTGACAATTACAGCATTATAGGATATGTTCTGAATTAAATATAGTGCAATCCATGAGAAAGTCAAACAAAAGCAGGAAAACGCATATAAAATAAAGAGAACAGACATTTACAGCATGGTGTAATCCCCAAAGGGAAATGCCTCTCACAGGTCTGAAAATTTCCACCAGAAATCTTGGAAATCTTACAAACCTCTCAGTATCCAACTAAAACAGCCAGGGCAGGAGAAGGGGGGAGTAGGGACTAGGGGTCTTTCCCCAACATGATCCATCAAAAGAGGGAATGCTGGTTCCCAGCCGAGACATTTGCCATTTTTCATACAGAAATGCAGTTTTCTCTAAAGGCTCCACAGAACGAGCCCAGCGTTTGTGGCTAACACAGACTGGCAAAACATTCTGAGGTGCTGGTTTGGGATAACAGAGGCATTTGGTGCATCTCTGAAGAGCTTCTCAGAAAGCCCACACTGTCCTTTCACAGAGCAGCTATTGATGTCCCCTGCCAGAAGCATTTTCTTTCCCCAGTACTAAATTAGACTGGCCTCATCCGACTTAACCACACTGGAAGACGCTTGGACAAAGGCTACTTCATACTTTTCCGTTTCTCCACGGTAATTATACGTCCCTTGTTACTCCAGTATCTACAGTGGATTTGTCCCGACAGCATCCCTGGAAAGTAAGGTCATACCGTAATGCCTGTTTCAGAGAGGCACGGAGAGAGGAATGCCGCAGTTAAGTGGCACAGGAGGGTCGTGCAGAGATGTCAGAGCCACGCTGATGCCATGCCCATCAGGTCAATTAGCCAAGCTTCTGAGGAAGGCTTATAATGTTGGGAGGGGGTGCAAACATTTTGCCTTTTTTCCAGAGCTAGTACACCCGGAGCTAGCACATCCAGAGCCCAGCAAGATGCTCAGATTTTTCAACCGGGGCATGTCCCCCAGATCACAGCAAAATTCCGGGCTGGGGAGAAGAGCTGACCTCAGCTGTAGAGCATCCTTCCTCACCTCCTGCAATTTTTCATCCTTACAAAAATCACAGGCCTTGAAGGGTCCCTTCAGACTGCACGTAAGCAGCAAGAGCCCAATGTGCTCTGGTGACAGACACTGCAGCAATGGTGACAACTGCCCTTGGACATGAAGGGGTGCAGGACCAAGCTTTCCCATAACACTGGCCTCCAGACAGCAGCAGAACTACGTGTGACAGCACTGTCAGAGCAAAGGTCCCTTTTTTAAATACCATGACAACTCTAAGAGCTTCACTGAAAGGGAACAAAGCACCAAGGTCACTTCTATTCATCACTGCTTCCTACATCCCTTAGGAATTTTAAAAAAATATTTACCTTCCATCCTTCTTTACATTTCAAGCCTTTCAAGCCAACCATTGAAATACAGTGTAGCCCCACTGAGCTTTTTGGGTTTACTGGTGCATCAGCCTTACTGAGCCACCCCAAAAAGGCTCACAATGCAAAAAATGCAAGTGCCTAAATCCTGCCCAGGAGAGACTGTGCAGGCCGGAGCAGCTCTGCCCAGCGAAAAGCCTGGACGGGTCGGTGGGAAGCTGCAGGGCTGCAAACCCTCCGGTCCTTGGGAAACCCCCAACTGTAGTGGCAAACACTGCATTGCAGCTGCAAGCAAGGTGCTGGAGGGTGCATCCTAAAAGTAGCACAGAGCCGTCAGCAGAGTGCTGCTATTAATTACATAGCTGCTGTTATCAAACATTAGCTGTTGCCATCTGTTATCAAACATTGCTGTTACCAAATACTAAGGTCAGCTTGATTCGCAGGTTGGTTTGGTTTTGCCCTGGTCCGTTGTGTCCAGTGCTATCAGATTATCCAGGGAACAAAACTCCTGACCTGCTCCACAACACCACAGATTTAGGATGGCATCTTGCAGGAGGGGCTGGTTCTTCATTTAAGTGTCCCCTCGTACACCAGCCTGACTCCTCCTGGGTCCAGCTGGTCCCCCAAAGCAATAGGGGTGTCAAGGGCTGGAGAATCACATCTGTCATGCAATGCCCTCTTCTACCCTTACTTATTCCTCTCATAAAGATGTAACTACTGATTTCTTATGTGTTTTAGGCAGGGACTACCCAGCCAGCCAACTCCCATCTCTGCAAACGGATTTTGTTTGAACTAGTGCAAAGCCTGCTGCAGGAACGCTCTGAAACCTGATTTATACATCAGTCATCAATCTTGCCCCCACAGAATCCATCCTTAGAGAGACTTCTGCTGCTCACACAGTGGTGACCACAGTTTTAACTAAACCTGCTTAAAAACACACCCTTAGTTAAATTGGTAGAGTTTCGTGAGCCTGCAAGACTACTTCCCTGCTTACACTACTGTGAGAGAGATGAGACTTTAGCTCCAAATGTATGAAACTTAATCCCTCTGTTTTCATAATCTACATCTTCTCTACAGCCTGTTAGGTCTGCTTGATATATTGTCCCCTGGAAACCATGAGTAACTTCAATATTGAAAACAGAAACAATAGCTCCGAACACAATGGCACATTTTACTTCAGAAAATCCATCTGAAATGGTATCTACTCATCTCCGTAGGACGCTGCTTGTAGCTCTGGGGAGACAGGGGAGAGCGACCGCCCAGCTCAGTACAATGAAGAAACTGTGCCAAGCAAAACACAACCACAGGTTTTAACTCCACGCTGGGAGGAGACTCCTTTGTCTTCTCTTCTCCCTCTCTCCCCACCTCCAAACCCCGAGATGTTTTGCCTGAGTATCTGGTTCCAAACACATGTGTCTCCTGTCTTTGGGGGGATTTAGAAAGGAGCACAGACAACAAATCCCACTGCCCGAGCAGGCAAACGGAGCTGCACGTGTAACAGAAACCTTGCTCTGGGCCTCGAGGGAGGTAAGCCAGCAGCCCGCAGGACAGGCGGCTTCCAACAGTCCAGAGCCAGCTGCCAGCCTTTACGCTCCCTGAGCCAGCTTAGGCCCTTCGGCTCAGGCACTGCCTGGCCCCGGGTGCCGGCATCTCCCCAGGATGCTCATCTGCCACACAGGGACAGCAAAGGTGTCCAGCGCGCAGGAAGAGCAGACTCCAAGCTGTGGATGCCCACTTGGACTTGTAATGGAGGGAGGAAGGGAAGGATTTAGGGGATGGAATACAAGAACAAACCTAGGCTTTCAAAGTCTGTCCTTACCAGTGCCTATGGCAATGGCATCTCACGGATGGGTTTCTCTCTGCAGATTTACTTCTGGGTAGGGGAGACAAAGTCTCCGGGTATCAGGAAAGCTGTTTCAAGGAAACCTCCTGTCACTAGCACAACCACACAATACAAGCACCTTAGCTGGACACTCAAACCCACACCAGCTCCTTCTAATGGCTGCCCTGATGCGCAGCATGGACACTCTTCTCTCTGTGAAAAAAAATGGGGATTTGGGTAACATCTAAGTCCGTAAAGCCCATGCCCAGAAGAGGGATCCCAGGGGACCCATGCAGGCGTCTCAAAGGACCTTGCAGATGGACCACACCATGACACAAGACTGCACTGGAAGGAGGAACAACACATCCTGCAGGACAAATCCAACCCAGGCCCCCGAGAAGGAAGTCTAGGACTAAAACCTTATTTTTGTAAGTACCAGTCTGCCTGAGCAGCTTTGTTAATTTAATTAAGAATGAAAGCAAACCCTGGGAAAGTAGAGATGGGTTTGGATGACGGCCATGGTGGCTGCGTGTGCTGCTCAGAGCAGGGTGGGCACAGCGAGTGTTTACAGGGCCTCCACATTACACTCTGTGTGCTCGTGTGTTATTCCAGGATTTTCATTCAGATAATAATCATCCATCCCTGGATGCGCCGCTTGCCGACCAGATGGTATTCTGTGTATTATACCAACTAATCACATGTAATATTTGGCAGGGTATTAAAAGCGTCGATGGAGGTCTTTGACGATGGTGGAGTTTTTTTTGGTCTTTTTTAATCTCAGTAGCTTTTAAGTGGCGCAGGCACATTGTCAAGAAATATTGTCAGGGCTGTGACTTTTCCAAACTTGCAGATGATAAAACTGCTACAAGTCGTGAGGGACAAACTGCACACGGAGGTCGACGCCTGCATCCGGGAGAAGAGGGACTCCTTCCAGCTCCATCCTCCCCTCAGGTGGTTCGCAGCCTCTATCCCTGCCTGGTGGCTTCTAAGAGACCTGATGGTGGGACTGTGGCCAGCAGGACCAGGCGCAGCAGGTACCCGGTATGCTGCTATCTGCCATGGCCAGCACAGTGCTGCCTTGAAGGCCAGAGCTGTTGTGCCCATGCAGGAGATGCTTCTCCCATTCCCACCAGGACAGCGGGTTCCTGAGCTTTAAGCTAAGGGTGGATGCAGAGCCATGTCAGCTGCACACCTGCACCCCTTGCTTTGTAGGCTGCTGGCTACATGTCCACCTTGCCAGTGGGCATCCATGCCTGCTCTCCTCTGGCAGATGCTCTTCCTGTGAGTGATACAAGGGGAGGTGCATCACCAGGGACTGTCTGTACATTACTGGGCACTTCCTCTGTCATAAAATGAAAACACAAGTTTTCTCCAGCCTGTCTGGCCACACATGCAATCCACTCTGGCCAGGTGAGGTCTACACTAATTATATGATGCTGGTGTGCTTGGGTGATGCAAGGAAAGGGTCCTGGGGAGTGCAAGCTGCAAGGAATAGGCAACCACAACTCATCACACCCAGCAGCTCCTTCCCAAGCATTTCTGAAGGGAAGGTGCTGACCTACAGGTTGCTTTGGTGGCCAGGCTGATGTCCAACCACCAGGACAAGACCAGTGAGGATGCAGATTTCTATGCCTATGTCCTGTGACCAGCTTTAGAAGCTGGATGGGGCAGACAGGCAGGCCAGACAAGCGTAACAGTCATCTTGCACTGACCCTGCTGGGCACTGTGCAGGCATCCAGGGCTATTTCTCATCCTCCCCGTGGGTTTGCACTCGTCTGTTCTGTCCTCCTCCCCATCACACAAATCCACAACAAAGAGACATCAGAAGGATGCCCAGACTGTGGAAACATCCCCACAGATGTGTTGGAAAGTCCAAGTCTAACCAACAAGCGCAGGTACCACACAGCTCTCTTCTGCCCTAGCCCCTGGCTCAGGCAGGGAATGAACATTTCGCAGATCCCTCCAGAAATTACTTGATGATGCTTTGTCACAGAAAGGAACAGGAACACAGTAACTTGCATCAATGAGATTCTGGCCGTGTCCAGGCCTGTAATTCCCTTACCAGCAGCAGCCAAGCTGTCTGATGGCACTGCGGTATCTAGACTTGGCTGCTGGTTTTGCGAGCCCATGTGATCCTTGTGTGCTCCGCAGGGCTATTTATTGATCACCCTTCAGTGCCCCAGCATTATGGCTGTAAGAGATCAGGGTACAGCTTCTCTAGGGAACTGCCTCTTCAGCCATCTGCAGAACCTAGCCCTAAAACTTCAATTAAAAAAAAAAAAAAAACCAACAAAAATGAAGTGGAGTGGGGAGGAGGTGGGAGGAGAAATGACACACCAACTGCTTTCTACCAGGACACAAGCAACTTCAAAAATTAGATTCCACACATGTACCCTGCTGAGGGTAAGATACACTACTTTTGAGCACAGAATGGCCTGTTTTCCATCAGAAAGCAAGACACCAGCCTCACCCACTCCCAGCTACTGCTCGCCTCCCTCCATTATCAAACAGGGATAGAAAAGAGCATGGGAGGGTAGGAACTGCACACCTGTGGCCAGCACGCATGCAAGCACAGTGAGCTGCTCTTTGCCAGCAAGCCAGATGCAAAGTTATCTCGCTTAATTAGGGCTTCCTTTGGGGGGAAACCTTGGCTCAAGTAACTGAACAAATAAATTACACTACCAGACACACACGCATACACACAAATAACCTATTTTGCTCAGCCAGGTGCAGATGATTGTTTCTAGCCCTTCATCTGGGGCTGGTGCATGTCTCTCCATGAGGTCAGATGCAGGAGAACGTCACGCTGGCCAGGAACGGAGGAAAACCTGAGAGCAGCTTAAGAAAAACAGAAACAAAACTCAGAAGAAATTTTCCCTGCTCTAACAGGTGCAGAGATGTGATTATATGTGCTTCAACACACGGGCTTTCAACACCGCCTGAGCGTCACACTGCAGATCTAACATGGTTAAGGAAGCTTTGAAATCCCACCCCTGCTTTGAACCTTGCAGATTAGTATCAATGTGGAGAAGGATTTGAAGCTGGAGGAAGATGCTCATATTTCGAAAGCAAGCACTGGCAGGTGAAGGGGCAAGCAAAGGGGCTCTTCTCCATTACAGGCAGCAAGAGCTGGGACTGAACAGCATTAGACAGCGTAAATACAACAGAAGCTTGAAAAGGAAAACAAATTTCCCTTCTTAGCCGTATTGAGGCATGCAACAAGGCAAACCGCCAGACGGCTTCTCTTGCCTTTTTGTTAAAACTGAGCAGAAGAATATGATTCAAACATCAATGGTTCCAACGACAGGCAGGCTGACACTGTAATAGTATCTAATCTATTTAAAAGCATCTCTCAAATGTCAAAGAAAAAGGTGGAAAAAGAACTCCTAACTTTTTATCCCGAGTCTGAATGTGTCCCTTGAGGTATTGCTTCCAGATTCGATCCACACAGAAAGAACTTATTTCTAACGTCAGATACGAATATAGAGAAAAGAGGAAAAATAAAATGAGGAAGAGACACTGCTGGGGGGTTATGGGGTTGATTCTCAGCATAACACTGACTTGTAGGAGTCCACCAGGCCCAGGAGATGTGCCCTGTGTGCCTGCAAGTAGACAAAAAAAAACAATGAAACAACTCAGAAAAGCAAGAAGAGGAGTTGATTTCTGCAAAATCTGTTATTTCTAGGTTGCAGAAGGACCACTTTTCCAAGCTTGGGCACTTCATGCAAAGGCAATTCTTTTTTCCACAATGACACTGGATTTTCAGGTACAACCAAATTCCCTTCCCAGGGAAACCTCTCTTACATTTGCCTTTGGAACTGGGATGTCTCCAGGAGTTATTACTGTGCTACTGAAAGCAGTGAGCACACAAGGACTGCGTAGGCAATGAATAACTACAAATTGGCTTATATTCTTTACCAAGAGGGTGGTCAAACACTGGAACAGGCTTCCTAGAAAGGTAGGCAATGACCCAAGCCTGTCAGAGTTAAGAGGCATTTGGACGATGCCTTTAATAACATACTTTAACTTTTGGTCAGTCCTGAAGTGGTCAGGCAGTTGGACTAGCTGATCACTGTAGGTCTCTTCCAACTGAAATATTCTATTCTATTCTAATTCTGAAGGCCTGTAGGATAGACACATGGCAAGGATTTCCATATTTCTGGTGTTCAAGATGATGACAGTCCCACAAGATGAGGATTTTCTGTGAACTTTTAATGTCACTGGACCAGAACTGAACACTCAGGACTGAATTTAAAACTCTGCATTAGAACAAAAAGATCAGTCTGAGTTTTCATCACAACCCCAGTCACCGCTGCATCTTAGCACCTGATGGCCACAAATGAATTTACTCTCTCAAAATCCATGGGTGATGAAAGCTCTTACAGAATGGGGAAACAAAACCCCAAATCTCGAAAACAATTTTTCTGCTTTACTCAGGGCAGGGCAAAAAAACCCCCAACAAAACAGTGCTCTTCCTTGCAGCCCTTGTGGTGCTTTCATCGT
Organism: Rissa tridactyla; assembly: GCF_028500815.1. Classification (NCBI taxonomy): domain Eukaryota; kingdom Metazoa; phylum Chordata; class Aves; order Charadriiformes; family Laridae; genus Rissa; species Rissa tridactyla. The sequence goes on from NC_071471.1 coordinate 59,661,591, forward strand.
CCTAAGAAAATAAGCCAGAAAGCCAATACACTTTATGTGTATTTGGACTATGAATTATGGTTTGCACCAAAAGTATGAGAGATCTCTGTCAAACTTGCCACCCCCATGGAAGAAAACAGCCCCCAGTGTTGGTGGGCTGGAGCACATGGGAGCTGCGACTGTAACCTTCCCTGCAGGAAGCTCTGCCTGCTCATCTCCCAAGGGCAGGGGAGCAGCCAGTGCCCGGCACAAGTGGCTCAATCCTGAGGTCTCACCCCAGTCGTCCCCATCGCTATTCCCTGCATCGGTGAAACGCTGCTGGCAATGTAATGCTTTTATCTCAACAGAGAGCTCCCGAGCTTAACTAATCACGATGAACAAAGGCATTATTTCTTTCAACATATTCATCAGGGCTTGTGGCTTCTCATGCATTTTCCAGCCCCTAACACCAGAGAGACCTACCTCTGCTCAGAGCTGGTATGTGCTACTGAAATACAAATAAATTAACAGGTCACCATGAGGGAAGGAGTTTTCCATTCTGAAGACTGACTTACTTGAGAGCCTGACGTATCTGAAATCAATTTTTAAAAATATATTTAAGGGCTCTCTTTTATAGAGGGACTTTGTTATGATGTGGAAAATTCACAGCTCCTAACATCAAGCCATGGGTGGAGGGAGCCTGGAGTATGAATTAAAAATAATGTGGTTGTTTGCAGAAATTAGCAGCACCGATTTAAATCCACACCCCCCTCCCTCCTCAAATAATCACCCTGTGAACGGAGGTGGTTTATGGAGCCCTCTGGAAAATGTTCCTCATGGCCTCCATTCTGAACCCAAAATAAAATACATCACATCGCAGCAAATACTTCACCAGGGTGCTGCTCTCTCTTCCCCTCAACCCACGTCTCCCATTTGTTGCTAATTAAATGAAACAGCAGGTGCTTATACCACAAGCGCAGCACGGCTGCAGTGAGCACAGTGATTAAACCCCCCTGGAATGTCTTCTTGGAGAGCTGCATCTTTCCAGGGACCGGACTTGAAGAGGAAAGATAAGATTAGAGGCAAGGGCTGGGTTGGTCTTTGGCTGCAAGCTCCATGATGAGAGGGTGCTTTCCAAGGACAGGTCACTAGAAAAGTCAGGTTTCTGGGGAAGATGCTGGCTCCTCTGTTTTGCCAAGGCACCTTCCCGGCATCCTTGCTTGCGACAGGGTGCATGCAACATAGCATGCTCTGCCTCCGGGCTGGAGACATCTCCTTTCTCACCCAGATGAGACCCATCATCCCAACGCAGATCAGCCCTCCCCATGCCAAGGCATGTGTGGGCAACTCAAATCTTCAGGCAACGATTAGCAAAGCAGTTCCTGAGGCAGGAGCCATCCCAGCCTAACCCTGGGCGAGGCCAGAGAAGGGATGCACAATGAGCCAGGGCATCAGAAGTGGCCAGGAAGGTTATCAGCCGTGTCTGAACACACGACACATCAGGCCACGCTAATGAGATGTTCCTCGTTGCCACCAGAGCAAATGGCTGCAAGCCTGGAGAACAATTTTGTAACAGCAGCTCTCTCTTTGGGACATGTCCTCACACCACGACTCCTGGTGCACCCAGTTACCTGCTTCCCTCCACACTGCGATCCCACCCACAGGTACTCTGGGGACACAGCATAGACTGAACCCACCCCATTTCCTTCAGATGGAAGAAAACAACCCTTGCTGCCACCAACGCCATCACCAAGCCTCACCTCCTGACACCAGAAATCAAGAAAATCAAAAGGCAAATACTATTCCCTTATCAATAAGGGATAGGCAATGCTGTAGGAAATGGATAGGCATGGAGCAAGAGGCACTTTCGGGCAGTCAGAGCTGAGCGCCCTGTCAAACAAGCTTTCCCCTGCATCGTGCTCTGGGGCCTCCTTGTTTCACCCCAGCAAAGTCTTTCCCCTGCTTGCCATGCACCCCATTGACAGCCACGGCTCCCTCCCATCCCAGCACGCCAGTCTCGCTACGGTGGCTTCCCATCGAGACAAGCTGGCATGACTTTAATCACCCAAAGGGCACCAGTGAGTACTAATGCAAGGGGACCCTAAGCCAGTTACCAACTGGGATAATATGGTACAAGCCTGCAAATAAACTCTTCATCCCTTCTACAAACTCCACTCCTGGCAGCAAAAGTCCACAAGACCAGGACATAATCCCAAGAAAGAAAAGCAGTATTTATATTTCTGCTGAGCAGTTCACTTCTCTTTGGTCACTCTGCTGATGTTTCACTTCTTCACCAAACCCTATTAGAAATGGCTGGGGGCTCAGGGGGGGAGGAAAGGGAACGTGGTCATTAAGGTCTGGCTTAGCTACTGTAATACAACTAACGTCTGGCTCTGTTAAAAAGACTCCAAGCCGAAGACTTCAAAGCATTTTACAAACATTAATGAATAAACTTTCTCCAGGAGGGCTGATTATAGCCCCCGTTTTATGGGTGGATATTTGCAGATAACCTTCCTGCCACACCAGCAGTTCCCCACTCCTTGTTCCACACCGCAGACTCCCAGCTCCTAATTACACAAAAAACATCCCCACGTTAAGGCGATGAAGTATATTTTGACCTAAGAGTGGAACAGGATTTGACATGAGGTTTCTTAAAAGCAACAAGCAGGAACCTACAGCCCTAATGCTCCTGCAACCCCCAGCACAGCCCTGCTCAGCTGTATAATCCAGAGCTGTCCCACACCCAGAAGGAACCTGAAACTTTGCAGGGCTTCTCTCAACTTTGGAAACACTTTCTGCAAACTTCTCCCTTTGCATAAGGATAGTCAGGGACCACCTTCGTGGAGCACACCGCCCTTTACTGCTCCACCTGCCTTATTCCCAGATCCCAACGGCAAACAAAGCTCTGCCATCTCCTGAAACATCAAATGCTGAATCCTACTCTTGCGTACAAGCGAGATGTGTCAGAGACCGGCACCTTCTAACCCTCATCACAGTAACAAAACACACGTTGCAGATGGCTATAGAGGTTTTTGCAAAGCTGCACTAATGACCACCAATGCACCAGAAACAACAAGCCAACCTGGACTTCTTACAAGGATGCAGATGTTCACCATGTACCATCCCACAATGTATTTTCCTGTCGACCAGGAAGACGCACACCCCCGTTTTGCTAAGGCAGCAGCAGCACATCACTGCAGTGACCAGGACAAGCCCCGACTTGGATTTCAAAGCTTCCCAGACCACAGAGAGGCCAAAACATCCCAATTCGCTGGGGTGTCAAAAGCCAGAGATTAGCCAGATAAAACAAAAAGCCTGTGAAATAATTTCTGCTCCAGGTGGATAAGATACACTCCCTGTAAGACAAAACTTCGATCATTAAACTCACCTTAGTCCTTCGAAATAATTTTTTCCCTGTTATCATTTTACTTAGTCCTTTACTGCTTTGCTTTCTAATTTATTCCCATTTGGCATTTTCCTCTCTGTCCCTCACACAGCGTTTTCATGGTTTGTCCTTTACCTCTCTCAAAACACCTGGCTGAAGATAGCAGCTCAGCAAGTCCCACTGGTTTTCTTAACACACCCTTAAAAAAACCAAATGCACCAAGACCCAGGCGCATGGCTCCGATGTTAACTCAGTTTGCAAAAACACCACTAAATCAATTAGGATCTGCCCTTGACTGCACCTGATGAATCAGAGACATCTCTGCGTTGACACCGATGCCTCACGAACAGCTTCAGTACAGAGCCCTGCTTGCACTTCAGATTTACAGAAATTATCTTAAACACAGGGGTGCTTTTCTGAGTCTCTGCTTAGTATGCTGTGGGCTTCTTCACCGCTTCTGTCAATCAGGAATTTGTCAGCAACTCGCTCCGCTCCAAAGCATGAAGCTCCTCACTGGACTGCAACTCCCCACTCTGCTCTGCTGGCTTTGCAACCCACAGGGTCCCAGCTGCACTTGAAGAGTCCCACGTGCAATCCCTGAGCACTCTGATGAGTCCCTGAGCAATCTGATCTAATTAAAGATGTCCCTGCTTACTGCAGGGGCGTTGGGCTAGATGACCTTTAAAGGTCTCTTCCAACCCAACACAGTCTATGATAATATGTGCGAGGACTCGCTCGCACCATTAGGGACAGCAGCAGCTCACGCCAGCCCTGCTGCAGCTGCAGACCTGTACAGTGTGACCCACTGCTGCGCACCTGTGTCTGCTACCCAGAACAAAGCTCCCAGGGTTTGGATCTGGGAATGCTGTGGGTCAGAAACACGCTTAGCATGTGCCCAGGACACCCTCCTCTCACCCACGTACCGAGGGACCATCAACCCTGCTGCACTTCTCCTGGGCATGGGAAGGGAAGAGCAAATGCTAACCCAACAGTTAACTGGGGGAGCTGCATAAAACTATGGTTACGGCCACCTGTACAGGTAAATGGCTGAAGGAAGGGTGCAGAGTCAGCGGGTTACCAGCCAGGGCAGTGCCAAAGGACCTGACGTGCTGTAAGAGTTCAAGTCCTCCCTTTCCCACACAGATACTATAGACCAGATCTCTCCTTTTAAATGAAAAGCAAAAGGTGGAGAGCAAAACCGCCAGCTTGGCCCGGTGTTGTTCAACCAGGGCACCCAGGAAGGAGCGTGCACAAAGCTGTGCTTCCCCCAGAGCATCAGTACGCTTGCTTTCTGCAAGACTTCACCACTCATCTGCTCAGCAGCGTGGCTCCTCTGTGGGTTTTGCTGCCCTCACCCCTCCACTGGAGACACATCAATGCTTCCCCTGAAGGAGGGAAATGGGGAAATGGGAAATTGCAAAAGACAGTTCTGCAGTGGGAATACTTGTGTTTGCACGAGACACAAAACCGCTCTTGCTGCAGAAAAGAAGCAGCATGCCCCAACTCTAGGCAAGCAGGAAGGGAATAAGGTAGAAAACAAACTCCCAACTTCATGCTGCGTACGCTGCTTCTGCAGAAAAGGTTAGTTATTCAGGTGCTACAGCGAAGAAGCAAACAGCGCCCAACACTCATAAATCAGGCTGGGGTGAGGAGGACTACGGCAGGCAGGACTACGCACAGTCCACAGTGGAAGAGACGCCTGTTGATGCTTTTGTTTGTCCTGTAAGCAAACCCTGGCATAACAGGACCAAGAGCTACGGCTCCTTCCAGACACAGCCTTCCCACATCTGAGCCTGTAAGAGCAGAAAGTCGGGAGGGGCGAGGTGGCAGGGAAAAGAGCCCTGACAGAGCCCTGCATAACCTTTCCATTATGGCTGGGCAATTTTCTATTTGCACTTAAGTGCAATAATGTAAATAAACTCCCGGTAACCCTTGCAGGGCTATTTAGGACGTTTGCGAAAACAACCAGCTCCTCTCATCGCGAGCCAAGGGATGCGAACACAACAGGCACTTCTCATCTCGGTCTCCGCACACTTAATGAAAGTGAAGGATTGTATTCCCAGCACAAAAGCGGAATTGTGTTTCAGGGCTGGGGGTGTGAACTCAGCGCGATTTTCCGGCAGTATAAATAATTGAAAGCTGAGTACGATTAGGGGAGAGCGGCGAAGCAGTAGAGGGGGTGGAATTGTCATGCCTGAACTTTTTGGGCTTGGGTGCTCCAGGGAAGAAAGGCCATGGAAAAATCCTACCGAGGAATTTAATTTTCACACAGAGATTCCAGAAAAAAATAAAAAGGCTGATCTTGATTTGTGGTAAAAGAGGAAACACACTAATAAAACAGCACTTGGAGAATTCACTGCCTGTGTGAGAGCAGCCCCGGAGCCGTAGCTTTGGCTGAGGCCGGTTCCACAGCCGAATTGCTCTCCTGTGTTTTATTGTTACAGCAAACAAAACCTGGAACAAGGTTAAAAAACAAGTGGGCTCCTCCCAAGGCTGAGCTTTAAATCCTGCTCCGGAGACCTAATGGGCTATCATGAGACCTTCCAACACCAGAATAATAGAGACGGAGATGGGATAACATGGGAGATATATGCTGAGGCTTTAAACATCTTCTGCTGAAGAAAGGCTTTCAGCCGTTTTACCACAATGCTGCATAATCCCTTGTACAACATAACGCCCAGGGACAAAACCAGGAGACATGGGGCCAATACCAAAGTTTTCCATCTTGGTTCAGAATTAATTTCAGGCATGTTTTTCTAAACATGTGCTTTCCGTTAGCACCACAACCTTACAGGGACTCGTGCATCCTGATGTATTTGATTTTTAACACGAAAAGCAACCAACAGCTACAGAATAGGTCTGAATCCTCCTCAGCTGATGTAAGTCAACTCAGTTCATTTGGGAGAACTTGGTGCTTTTCCTCTCTGTGGCTGTATCCAGGACCCTTCCTACATTGCAGGGTCCCCACTGTCCTCACAGCCTCCAGGTCAGCGATAGGCGTGGGATGTAGGTACTGATAACAAGAACAACTTACACAAACCAAACCTCTAGAAAGCAAGGGAATAATTCCCATCAAATAACCCTTTTGACTAATTTCACTGCTTTCTGTGCTTGCTAGAGGCCCATAAGTGGAGTGTGGTATTCTTCAGGTGTTCCTTGAAGGATCTTTGCAGGTAACAAGCTTGCGTAGTTCAAATGGTGGATGCAGAGTATCTGACAGTAGGATATAAGCTAACCTTTCTGTTCCCCATCAGAGTGGCTTTAATCCTTTATAAATCAGATTCCCACTCCAGACAATGTGAATTCATCCACTGGGAAATCTGCTATGCATTACAGTTCTGCAGTGCTCCCTTGAGATTTTTGGGTTGGACAAATCTGCTCAAGTTAAACTCTTTCTAGATAACTCATAAAAAACACATGCATGCAAAAAGCAGGTAAAGCAATTTGTCCATAGGTTCCAAATAATATCCACAGAGACTTTTCCAGTCTTTGTCCTGTTCTAAAAATACTATCCCATAAATATGTGAGCATCTGGTAATGTGGCATTACTTCACATCAGATCCGAACCGGAGAGAGAAGCTGAACTAGAAACTGGTATCACATCTGAACTTTCCCAAATCTTACACAGCTTTAGGTCAAGAGCCTTCAGTGCAAGCTTCTCTCTCATACTCAAAGTCCACACACACTCTAAAAAACCCACCCCACTGGGATCTTAATAAGCAGTGAGAGTTCATCACTGCTGAGCTCTGCCACTCATTTAATTTCTAAGTTTTCCCTGACTGTACCTGTAACTCTGCAGCCAGGGGAAGCTCTGGTCCAGCTGCCTGGGCTCAGGGCACTTGCAGAGGGCTCCTAATCAGGATACTTCCCATAACCGCTATTTCAGAGGTCAGGTCTCCTGGGGGAAGTCTGCTTTATGAGCTCTCACTCTGCACCTGAAATCGGAGCCACTTAGTAACTCCACACTCCCCTCTGAACCCCCCCAAGGTCTTCCTCCATGAAGTGGAGCTGGCACTCATCACCGTCCCAGCACGATCACACACCTCACAGACAGATTTCACACTCTCCCCTGGCTGATGAGATTAACAGGGCACTCAATGTGGGATCCAGGCCTTGTGAAATCAGGCAGAGAAAAACCCAAACCTTAGGATTGTCAGAGGCTGCAATTTCCAAAGCATTGCCCACCTCGGATCATGCACGGCACTTTGGGGAAGCAGCAGGCCAAAAACCCACAGTCCCCTTAGCCCAAGGGGTACAGGCTCTTCTCTTGCCAAATAAAATTTATCTGCTGGGCAAAAGCACACAGTTGAGCAATTCTGATTTATTCCAGCAGGGATCAGGGATATGTCTGTGTGCATCCATACACACACTCTTGCTAGAGTGATGATGGAAGATGCTTTTTAAGAAGGTTGAGGAACAGCAGTAGGAGACCATGTGTAGTTAAAAGGACACAGTGAAGAAGTCAACAACCTCTTTCTGATGCTCCCAATCTTTCTTAAAAAAAGAAAACCCCTACTCATTCATATAACTACATATAGAGTCTGTAGCTTAATTAAACTTTGTTTTACTTCCAGGATCAGGAGCCTGCCTAAAGAAGAGCTACAAACTGAATGTTAACAAAGATCTGCCAGTGTTGAACTTCTGCTCAGAAGCTGCAAAAGACAGGAAACCACAGCGACAGTGAATTCCCTTGAGTAATCACAGCAGATCACTACTTGCGCAGCCCCTCTGGAGCAGCTCAGATTGTTGCAGCACACCATTTGAGGGATCACAAGGATGGAGGGGAAAAAACCTCATCTTCAGAGCAGCTTGCCACTTGATGTCATGCTCCTGTAAGACCTCAGAGGTGAATTAGCATTTAATCTGAGTCAGATAAGGCAAAAGCTTCTTAATGATGTGATGAAATGTTTCAATACTACTAATTCCACACACAGGACATGAACACCAGGGAAATAAAGACTTGTCGACATCCAGGAGAACATCAGCATTGTATGAAGCAATGCCCATGTGGTGCCATGACCCCAAACAGCAACCATCACAGTCAATGATGCCATGGTGGGGTCCAGGACCCTGGTCTTTTGCAGCAAGGGAATGGAGGACACAACCCTCAGAGACGCAGCTTCCAGAGACTCCCATCCCACAGTGAGGTCAGGACAACCACTGAACCAGAGCCCCAAAACCTTACTGCCACCGTGTCCAGAACGTGTAAGACTCCTGTGGGTGTTCCTGGTATTGCAATACCTTTTGTGCACAGTGAAAATAAAACCTTCATCCTCTGATAGCAAAGTCCATTCCCTGTTGTTACAGAGGGGCATCTCTGAACTCAGACCACCGAGATAGAGCAGCATGGGTATCACCTCTATTCTTGCTTTGCTGCCATCACACCCTCAGGAGCTGGCTAAGCCATCACATCACTTTCTAAGCTCACCCGTGTCCTGGCCACGCCTGCATATGGGGCAGGCAGGGGAATATATTAAGTCGGTGCTGAGCATCAGACATCACCCCGTAGCCACCATGTAGAAGATTCCCATGCTGCAGTGTATGGGCAACATTCAAGTGTCAGCTTTATGCCTCAACAGCATCCAAGTGCAGAAGTACGAAGGGGAGGGTTCCCACAGGCTGGGTCGCTTTCTCAACTGCAGGTTATTTGCCGTGTTCATTGAACGTGGCCTCTATTGTAGCTTGGCAGGCACTTTGCCATTTCCCCATCATGGCCCTCATCTTTGTCTGACGTGTAAAGTCTCTTTAGAAACAAATACTGGAAGCTGAACAGATTGTTTTGCCAAGCAAACATTTTAAATAATGATGGAAATAAGAATTATAAACAATTCCATTTATTCATTGAAGACAAAGATACTGCCCAAAGCCAGATGGTATCCTAAGGCATCTTAAGACTGAGTGCTAGAAGGAAAAATGGTATTTATATAGCCTTTAAATCAGCCGAGACAAGCACTCCCAGATCAATAACCATATCAGCTATTCATTTTTTTTCCAGAGGCATCTCAATTTCCCCAGCAAGCTCTGTTACTGGCAAGCTTGCTGCTGGGCTATTTTGCTGAAGGCATGGGGGGTTCTGCCACTAAGAGCCAAGTCTCGCAAGCGCGGTCTCACCAGGAGCTCCAGCACAGCTGCCAAAACGTGGCAGGCATGGTCAGTGCTCACAGACAGCGGCTCAGGGCTCCTCCTGGAAATCTGGTTTTCTCCATCACCTGCAAACCTTGCCACTGCTGGCCCCTCCACACACTGTCCGGGACAGCGGCAGCAGCCAACTGGACCGTGTTTACTCGGAAGAAAGGACATGCCATTTCTCCCCAAGGAGCCAGCGCTGACCTTTGGGAACAGACATGTTGACAGAGCCACGTTCAGATTTCCTCCGAATTTTCCCAGGCTTGTTTCAGTTTCAATCCTGCTCTTAAGGAAGCTGTTTTCAAACCAAACCCTACATGTCAACTGCTGGAGTAACTCCATCCTCACAGCCCCGTCACTGTCAGGGATGGTCTTGAAGTCAAGCCCTGGGTCTGAACCTCGTGAGTCAGATACGGAGCCAGGCCCCTGGTCTGGTTGAGGTTTTCACAGCAGCTCTCAATGTCTACAGCAGGGACAGGATGCTGAAGCCCAGCATCCCACACTGAGGGAACAGGAGCAGGAGAAATGTGATCCTTGCAATTCAGACCATCCTGGCCAAGGCCATCACAGCCCAGAGCTGGGGGAGCCACATGCTTTGACTCCAGAGCCCAGACTCTTTGCTGTCAACGCAGCCCAGCGGAAGCAACGTCAGTAAGTAAAGTCTTCCCTTTCTGCCCCTTTGCCTTATGTTTCACTGTGCACTTGCACCACAGCTTGATGCAACAACCCTCTGCCATGCTGTTCCTCCCCACCTCCTCCCCTGCCCTGTTCGACCCCACCCTCTCCTCCAGCTTTCCTACCTGTTTCCATACGCACCCTCAGATGCACACACATCGCCCAACAGAAACACTCCCTAAGCTCGTCAGAGGCTGGGAATCTTTTTAACGCAAACCTCCCACGCTGCGAGAGGGGCAAGCTGCATCACGCGCAGAGCCACATCAACAGCCCTCCTTCTCTTCCCACAGGCCAAGGAGCTACACATGGGGTGGCACCTATGGACCTGAGCATCACTCGCTGCAGAGTGGTGTTGTGGTGGCTGCTGTGGACGGCTGAGAAGACCAGGTGGTGACTCTACTCATCCTGCTAAAACGGCCTGGTGGGTTGAAGATTAGGAGTTAGAATTTTCAAATGCAAGGAGCACGCTTGCCCCATTGCATTCCTACCTATACTCTTCACCACTGATAAATTTAGTGCATGTTTGAGCTTGTCCATTCGCTCCTGCAGAGCTAAAAGCATGAACATTACAACATGAGATATCATAGGTCCTACAAAAACAGTCATTACTGAGTTAGACGGCACTGGACCACCTGATTTAGGGACTGTGAGTCCCCACCTTGGCAATTAACCCAAATTAACTAATGGAGTAAATATATGCATTTCCATCAGAGTCCCATCAGGCACCTACCCCAAAAGCACCCTGCGCCCATTCCCCCTTTGCTCTGCCCCAGAAAGCCTGCCCCGTGAAGCCACCAGGTCCCGTTTCAAATCACAGTGACCTGGTGAAATGCAAGGCGGTCAGGCATGCGGCACAGTTACAACCACCTAACTGGAAGGGCAACTGGACATTACAATATTTGATACAGCTTGGGTTAACAGAGAAAGGGATGTTTGGACAGAAGAGCACGTAACGGAAGAACGATCAATAGCAGCAGCATTCAGATAAACTCCAGTCTGCGTAAGAAAAGCAGGGATACAGACTGCAATTACAAGTACTATTTTTGTTTAATGTCCTCTTCAATGCTCAGTTACTCCATTATAGCACTATAAACAATCAGGATGACCCGAGCAATAAAAAATGAAGCTCTTGATGTTTTATCGTCAGCCTGGAAACAACTTACATCTCTTTCCGCTCCCTAATAAAATTCTTGATATTCTTTATTTTTTTTAATGTTCTAATTGGCTGCTAGTGAGTTCCTCTTTCTGTGCCACTTTGAAGAAAACCTGCTTAGATCAGCAGACCGCATCAGGCAGATAATTTTTTGCTAACTGATACACAAAGCAAATGCTTGAACAGAGCTTTGTTTATTTGCCTTTTCAAAATTGTGACATTTCAGATGTCTCCTTGCAGCCAAAATGTTTGTGTGGGTCATTGTGCGGAGAGTCGGGGATCTGCCTACCTAACATTCCTGCCGCGGCTCCGGCGGGGACATCGTTTGCCTCTCACACAGCCAGAAACACAATGTGGGCTTATGGCACGCCGCTCAAGCCAGCTGCTGTGTTGTGCCTTGAAGAAAGCTGTATTTCGCTATTGTGAGAAAAGATCTTCCACACACGGAGACCCAGCTGTCCTCACGGGAGGAACACAGAGGCTGCTATCTGAACGCAGCGTTTGGAACCTCTGCCAATGCTCTGGTCCTGTTCATACTCTGACTCCAAGCACCAAGTAAGACACACATGAAATCAGAGCAGAACACTTGGAGTCGCTGGATAAAGCGCAGAAGATGAACCGCTGGTGATTCAAACTAAGACACCAGGCACTGAAGCACAGTCACATTTTCCCTGCTTGCTTTGCTGGGGAGAGGGTTTCTCGGCAGCGAGGGGCAGCAGCCAACTGGGGTCATCACATCTGTAAAAAGCCCAAGGTGGTACTGAGCGACTGGCAGGGTGAGGTGGGGCGTGGGTAAGAGCCCCCCCTCACACTTGCTGGCTGAAAACACTGTTGTTGCTTCTCGGCCCAGCATGGCGACCGGGAGGGTGAGCTGGCTGCATCCCCACACTTCTCCACAGTATGGTTTGGGTAATTATTTATGTGCACACTCAACTGCAAAACCCGGTCCTTCTAACAGCCTCCAAAAGCACTTCCCCACAAGAAAAACATGAGCCTTATATCTGTAGATGTCTTTTGCTGCAGACTGGAAATGCCAGGAGTTGTCCCTGCTATCCCAATAAAACAGTGTCCTTTCCCAGCATCTCTGGGGACAACAGGAGCATCGCCAGCTTGAACTACCAACTCAGGAGAGGATTCTGCTACCACCACCAGCAAATCCATCAGCGGTGGCGGGAGACCTCAGACGGCATCCAGAGAACATGCCCAAATAAGCCACTAGCCTACCATGAGAGTCAGCACTAGCTACAGGCGATGTTCACATCACCGTTTCTCCCAGTCACGGGCACTTCATGCTCCCCTGTTCTGCATCGCAGGCAAGAGTGAAGCACCCAGGTGCAGAGTGCATGAGAAAGTAGCGCTTAAAATATTACATTAGGAGGTGGCTTTGACCCCACGTGGTGCTCAGGTGCAAATGCCTCCCCAGGGTGAAAGACAACAGATAATTGGACTTGACAAGCAATTTATCGTAATGCTTTCATCTCTGCAGAGTTAATTCAATACTTTCAATCCTATTTATTGAAACGTTGGCACCCACATGTATTCTGCTGCCATCGTTTGACCCATGCTCAGCAGATGTGACTTGGTTGCACGATTAAATGATGCAGCAATGCCCTGATTTTGTTTAAGCCGATATTTATAGATCTCTAGCCCACACTGAAGCACACAGGTCTGACACTTGGCTTGTTGCATTGGGTTCTGTTTGCCGTACTTCTCACACCTTCATGGGGCAAACTCCAGCTTACAAATCCCATGGTATGCCCAGTCTCGATGCCCTTTTACTCATCTTGAAAACAGCCTGACTCCCAACTCAAGCATATGCACTGCTGAAATAGCATGGCCAATCACTTCTGGGGTTTGAATCCTTGGGACAGAGCAGCCTCTTACTGCCTGCAGAGCCTAAGAGGATTTGCTAGGAAGCATTTCAAAAAACCCAGTACCTAGTAATGCAAGGGCTCTCAAAACCACTGAGCCACTTCCCACAGAGACAGATGTTCGGGGAAGGGTGGGCTCTTTTTCAGAGAAACATGAAATTGCAGTAGTGAAATTAATTATCTGTATTTCTCCCTCCTTGTCCCTGGGCAGCCCCCCAGGTTTCCCCATGGGTCCTATCCGGTGTCACTGTCAACACCAGGCACTGCAGCCCTGATTAAGTCATTACAAGTCAGCCCTTGTTCCTCCACTTCTAGTCAAGAGCAAACGAGACACGCGCAGGCTTAGGAAGCCCTGACGTGCAGCTCTGTCGTGGACACAGTGGGACGAGAGGAGCTGGCAGAGACCTGCAGACTCCAGCTGTTTTGGACATGAGTGGTGCCTGCAAATTGGCTTAGCATTAGTCATTGAGCATTTCCTTGATTTTCTGTTGGAATGGCCACATGGGATTAAGCAGGGACGTTACCAAAGTTGATTGATTACGCTAAGGCCACATTACCACGCCTGGCATTAGGTCACAAAACACAGGGCCAACCAGTACTACATCAGAAGTTCAAACTTCCACCAAAAATCTGGAAATCACAGGTCATCTCCTTATCTGGTGCAAAGGGAGGGAGACCTAAGGAGACTGCTTTGCTCCTCTACAAGCAGACTGCACCCCCAACACCAACCATATGGTCCATGAGCAAGAGCCAGGTTCCGCCCCTCAAGGATTTGGGGAACGTGGGCTGGTATCTCCATGTTGCTCTCCAACTTCTATTGTGAAAGTCTCTACTCTGGGCTTTCTGTTGGAAACATCATTCCTCCATTCGGGAAATCTTAACATGACTGGGAATCGCCATCTGCAAGGCAAGATGCAGCGAAGCCTAGAGCCCCACTTCAGGCTAGTCGCGGTTCAGACAGCAAACATGGGGAATCCTCCATTGCTAAACCCTGAAACAGCTGCTTTACAATACCAGGAGGATTTTCCTATAAATGCTAAGGTCTCCCTGTTGCAGTTGCCTGAAGCTAGAGACACTAGAAGCAGGTCCACCACGTACAGGGAGCCATTAACATTGAGCCTGAGCAATTGCAAGCAGATGGAAAAGCTTCTAAAGTTTTCCATGCCTGCTTATCCATGTGCTGTGGGAACCCAGCATTCGCCATTGAGCCAGAGTCACTGCACATTTTTCCCAAATGTTTCCCACAAGTTTCCCAAAATGCAAAGGTTTCCCAAAGTGCCCCAATATTTAATTTGCTTTCCCAACTCCCTTTTGCAGGCTTCATTAGAGTTGCAATTCAAGACCCAAAGTCCATTTCACTTGCCTTACCTCAGAGATGCTCTGGCAGCATCAAGAGCCCAGAAAAAAATAATAGCAAAAAAAAAAAAAAAAAGAATTACCTCTGGGAGTCTAAAAGCACCTTATGGCAAGCCTGAGCACAGAGGGCCTTGTCCCTATCTTACAGCTGGGAAACTGAGGCACAGATTGCCACACTGACATGCTTACAGAGACGTGACAAGACCGTGAAAACCCCAGGTGAAGACCTCAGTTTCGGTAACTGTGTGTCGCACGCTGTAAGAGCAAAAGAGGCTGCTGCAGAGAGCTGTCACTGCTCACGCAGTGGTGGCCCTGACGGAGATTCCTGAGAGGGAAAAGGGTTAAGGAAGGGAATTTTGTTACTTTCTTGTTGTATTTTCTCGTGGGGGGAGAAGCGTTGTGCAAGCAGGCGTTTTCCACTGGCGCTAGGCCCCCTTGCACTTATCAATGGGACCTTTCAGGACTCACTCCCTGATTGAGACATCATTTCCTGTCCAACACACTAACCCCATTGATAACTCCACGCTTGATGGGAACTTTTCAAACCTACCAGGAAAGGCCAGGAGACCCAGAAGAACATACACATGAAAACAGGACTGGGGCGAAAAGAAAAAGAAGAGAGAGAAAGAAACAGTTTTGGCCACAATCACCCAGTGACAACAGATGTTTGTGATTACGGAGCTGTGCATCTTTAGCAGGTACATCAGACACAGCGAAGCCAATGACACTCTTCACAGCAGTGGGACTGGCAGGCCTGGTGCTTCAGGCCAGTAAGAAGTGGAGAGTGGCACAAAAGGATGCTTAAGAACATCCCTCTTTTGTCTTCCAGACACACAGCAAACAGAAATCAGGACTGGCTATAGAAATGGTCCAGTTTTCCACCAGAAAAGCCAGGAGGCCACAACCGATAGAGCTTGCAAAACAGGCTAGAGATTTCAGATGTTCAAGTACCAGATGTGACACATAAAGGGGGAGCAATGATGAAACTAGGACTCTTCAAGGTATCTCAGATCAAGTGCCCAAGGGAGGAACGTTTTTTTTCCCTAATTTATCATGGCAAACCTGCTCAATGTTATTTCCCAGGACAAAGCCAATCCAGCTGTGCACATTCTTAACACTGACTGTGAAGACTCACTTGATATTCTAACCACTGCCCAGCTCCAACCACAAGCTCCAGCCCAAAACAGACATTTCCCCCAAAGTTTAGGAGTCTGTCAAACCACAGCTTTTATTTTCACCTATCTCCAAGCAGAGATTTCATAACCCCAGCCAATTAGACTTTTGCTGCCTACACAGGCATAATGATACAAAGGTATTGATGGATCTGGATTATCGCTAAATAGGACACCAGTCAGAAAACTCTTCCTACTGATGCAGGTGCCATGGAGCAGCACCAAAAACAGAGTAGCTGATTCCATACTGAAACTTTGTAATTTGGACTTTTCCAGTTTCCTGGCTTGAGACTTGAGCCAGCAGCTATTCAGCAAGAAAACTTTCGAAGAAACCTAAATACACAGGGATAGAATACAGCAAAGGAGCTGTTGAAAACAGCAGGAGCCGGGACACCAGCTGGCTGGGTAGCTGGTTAGGAGGAGGGTCTGGAAGGTTTCCACTACCATCTCCATTACTGAACTGCTGTGGGAGTGTGCAAAAGCTCTGTTGTTTTCAGCAATTTGGGTAAGTAGTTTCTGGGGGCCCAAAATGTAGCTCTCTTTCTGTTCTAAGTGCATCTCAAGTATTTAAAATTAGATTCCCTCTTCAATAGGAACCATTCATGAAAATGTCAGCTTTAAATGTCTTTACAGTGCAAGTTACTCACTGTGAGCATACCACCCACTTATCTTATACCCTACAAGGAGAGAGTCTGAAAAGTTTCAAGATTGTGACATGTAACAGACCAAACAAGCACAAAGCCTTATTTAAAGGCACTATTAACCCAGCTGGAAACACAACTAGAAGTGTGAGTAGAAATAATATTTTATGTTAGACAAGACAGACTTACCTGCAGGTCAAAGAACTTGCTGTATCTCCGGTAGATGATCTGGGAAGTCAGGTCAGACCATGTTACATTGATGATATAGACCTGTTCAGGGAAAAGAAAATACAAGTTAAGGTGGGCTCTGAAGCACAGGATACCTCCAAAGGCTGAACAGTCAGTACAGGTAAATTCTGCATCTTGCTGGCCAATCCTGCTCACAATGAGGAATATAACCCTGGGTGCAGGATTAGCCGAAATTAAAGCCATTGCCCCATTGCAGCCTTTAGCAGAGGTCTCAGGAGACCACCCAGTGTTCTCCCACTCACCCCCATCACCCGTTCTCCTTGGGAAGAAAGCTTTAATTGAGTGACAGCACTTTTTCTGGTCCCTGGTAGCACACCCTGCCCTCTACCTCTGTCTGTAGGGAGGGGCCCAGAGCATGTTGCAGGCACGGTCAGGAGAGCTATTCTACTCCTGAAGTAACATTCCATCATGGGCTGCTGATCTCCAACCCCATGCTCCAGGTTTTCCTTGTATACGGAGATACGATCAAGGCCCTTCCCAAGCAAGACGTGGCTCTAGCTCAACAAGGAAATTTAAAGGGAACCCAGCTCCTGGGGGCTCATGGGATTACAGCCATGTAGCACAACCACTTATGCACACCCATACATGCACAACAGCAGCTCAACCCTACAGCACACAGCCCTCGCTGAGTCACATCGTACCACTCAGCACCTCTGGCACCTATCAGACCAATTCAAAGATGATATAAAGCTAGTCAGTGACAGCGACACTATATTCTTACAGCAGTGGAAACAGCAACACAAGCCCAGAACAAGTCCAGGACTTCCCTTGTCCAGCCCTAGCCCATCCCCAGAACAATCATCTTAGAGAAACAATGTTTTGCTGGAAGATGTAATAAAAAATGATTCACATATGCATGCACACACATGCGCATATATAGATATATATATAAATAACACAAAAGTATTTTCTTTTGACCTTAGGACCTTCAAAACATTTTCAAAAAATGAAAAACCAAGGCAGATTCTGGTCTCTCGTACACTGGCCTTCAGGCCAAATGCTGATTCTGCTGTCTTGATGACAGATACACAACAAGTTTCATCACATCACATTTCATTACATTTCATTTCATTACATCAGCAAACACAGGATGGAGCCACCGAGGGTGACTACACAACACCAATGTAATGGAAACCACAGCTAGCCCAGCTCCTGGGTCTTTAAAGCCATTTCCACGTTTCACATATGGAGTGAGATAACGATCAGCCAGAGGAAACAGGAAAGCATCCCTCCTCCCTCATCCCCAGTGCTGCAGCAGGAACTCTCCCTTTTGCCATGGTTACAGAAGCGAAGCTCTCCGTCTCCAGCGATGGGGGATGGATAAGCATCACCCTCTTCTCTGCCTCCCCCAGGTCACTAGCCCATCTTCCAAGGTACTGATGCAGGGTAATTGCTTCTGTGCTGTTATCGATAAAAGGTACTGCATGGAAATCCCTGGAGGGATGTTGAGGAACAGCATTATCAATGCTTTTCCAAGGACTGCTAAGGGATTTTTCCCTTCTTTTTCTTTCCTGGTAGGAGACAGCTGCCATCTGATGTCTGGAAACCTTGGAGGTCCTGCAGCCTCGCTTTCCTCTCTGCTCTCTTAAGGAGATCTGGGGCCTGAGGGTAAGGACTAAGAGCCTTAATTTGGCTCAGTTATGGTATCAAACCTTTCTTCTGCTCCCACCAGAGCAGAGACCATTGAGGCGGGCAAAGGAAAGACTGCCCAGGGGTGAGAGAATGACTCTCAACAAACCTAGGTTATTTCTCTGCTGCGTCTCTTTATTTCTCCTGGAAAACCAAGCCACGCAACCTCCCTCCCACAGTACCCATATACACTAGGGTGACACCAGCACTGCCTTGCTTCATGAAGGGGAGATAAGACTGCATAACATGAAGATTTCAGGTCCCCTTTAAAGATCTTACCCGCGCAGACAAGCCAGAGGAGTCAGAGAGTCAGAGCCTGGGAAGGAAGCTGCTGTTGCCAATTTTCAGTCCAGCCACACTACGCTGAAGAATATTTTTCCATGTGTTTGTTGTGAAGGAGGGGGAAAAAAAAGTTTGTAGCTTCACTCTGAGCTAATCCACAACACAAATATTTCTACTCATTCTCTATCCAACAGCTACTTTCAGATGGAAAACCCATTTGATTAAAAACAGATCATGACAGATGGGAGCTGACTGGGATCCAAAAGCAACTTCAGATACTGTAATTCTGGCCCCAGGTTCTCACAAAGGGGACGAGACAGGGACAGAAGAAACATATTGTACATGCAAATAAAGATTACATTTTTTCTTTTAATTATGCATCTTTCTCCAGAAACTAGGAAAAAAATACATATGCCACAGACATCCAGGCTTTCTGAATTTCATGGCACTTCAGGCTTCTCCATGCTACTCTTTAGAACCCACAAAAACTGTGTGTCCCTGAAATTTTTAACAGCCTGCAAGTCTGCTTGATCAAGACCTAGTCCGGACAGGAGTTAATCCTGTTTTAAGAGTCCAGCATGGCTCTGTGGTGCAGTAAGCGGCACAACGTCCCCACCACACGAGAGGCAGCAGAAGTGGGTGCGAAGGGATATTCTGGGCAAGAGGTTGGATGAGTTTGGTGCAGGGAGTGGGTGCAGGAGAAGGAGCTCACTGCACGGTGCAGATATGGTCCCAGGTCTGAAATCCAGGCTCTGAGGAAATGAAACTGCCACTTCAGTCAAGCCAGAAATCTGCTGCACATTTAAAGTAGCAATTAAATCTTTTTGAGCCTTAGGTCTCTTCAAGCTCAGCAAGTGATGAGTTGGGCAGCATGCAGATGCACTGACTTCTATTTCATGGGAAGATCATAGCAGGAGCAAGAAAAGCCTTTAATCATAACGTGGAGCTCTGTGAAGCGAGAAATGAAAGGGCTCAAAATCTGCATGGTGGGACACAGGTGCAAAATCTAAAATGACTATTGATTTTCTTTGCTTGTTCGTGTAAATCAAATTGCTTCTTGAAAGCCACCATTTAAAATAATGGGGAATCACTGTTTGCTTGAACTCAGAAAAGATCTGTAAAATGCCAGATTTTAAAAGCAAGGTCTAGAGGTTTCAAAAGCCTTAGATATCACATTTCTCTCCCTCAGAGATCAGAGTTTGGTGATTATTCGCTTCTGCTGCCTTAGCCGGACCCATAACCTTTTCATGAGCAGCAAACATTACATCAGCTTACCTCAACATTTTTTCACTCAGATCTTAAAACGGGTCACTGTGAAAGCGATCAATGATATCCCTGGGGAGACTGAGAAAAGCAGTCCTGGGGGAGCCAGAGGTCATGCAAATGCAACGGGACGAGGAGGCAGCAGGAAATATCAGATAAATACAGAGAGCCGTCCCACGCTCGAACGCCCGGCAGGCCCAGCATCGCCCTCACGAACTGCTTGCAGAGCCAAGGGAGGGCTTTCTGTGGCATCTGACGGCCCCCCAAAACTGAGCCATGTGAGCCACTGCTCCAGCACGCAGCTGGTTCTGCCCACCAGTCCCAGGCCCTTGGCATGCTGCTCCTTGACAAAAGAAGATAAAATCAAAGCATCTTACATGTCTCGGAGCAAGCTCTACCCTGTAAGTACAGTGTTTTCCTACAGTCCCTACATGCACAGAACTAAACTTTAATCGTGATCGCAAATTACAAATAACTACAACAATTAATTACTTAAGGTAAAAAGACCTGTTTTATGTATCTGCCATGTTTATGAGCTTAAAGAAGTCAAAATGCAGCTGCAAATGCTTCACTTTAAAAATTCTTAACAAAAAGAAGAGTTCTTAGCAAGAAATAATAATTGAAGTACAGATTACAAACAACTTACTGAACAAATCACTGGATGCTCCAGCCACTAAGAATTTTCAATTTTTAATTTCACAAATCCAGTCTTTTTTTAGTCTACTAAGTATTTTAAAATAAATCCTTCTTCAGAGAAGCAAGAAGTGAGCCTGTACAAACTGCAGAATATTAATCAGGAACTGAGCTTGATAAGCAGCTCTTAATATTCATGCTGCATGAAAGAAGGTGCAGGATGTCAGGAGGATTTTATCAGCTGCTAATTATTGCTTAATTCCAGCACGGGGAAACTTCCATTTCACCCACCACAGAGCATAAAATTTATTGCAAACTGAAGTTATTGCTCTCCCTTTACTGCCTACACCAAGTGATGAGGAGAGATGACTTCCTACTACAAAAAACATTCACTCAAACATCATTGGGCATGACTCCATCATTGAATGTCTTGTTTTCAATGGAAAATACCTAGTTCCAGCTGGCACAAAACCCAGAGGTAAAGAATTCAGGTTATTCTCATGTGACTGATTTTTCAATTGGCTTTTAAGAGGCTAATGTTTCGCCTTCTACAGCCAGATGAGCTGGAGTAGATGATAAATGCCTGAAATGAGCAGTCCGATGAGACCAAGATAAGAACCTCCACAAATACACGAGCTATTGGCACAGGCAGGATTACAGAGCGAAGACCAGAAATACGCCTGCACCCATAAGAGAGGGTGCTGTTAACCTTTAATAAGTAATTACAGTAAATACCAGCTATTAAGAAAGTTTTATGAATGCAAAAAAACAACGCTATGGTGCAATTTGTATGCAGATACCATCACGATAGCCCCTTTTATCCTGGAGAATGCCAGCTTCTTCAAAGTCTCATATAAAAATGTTGGATGTTTGTCCTCCAGTGAATCATAATCGAGTTGGAAGAGACTCCTTTTCTCCCGTATTCAGATGCTATCGCTGCCTGTGAGCTGGAAACTTTCCACCAGCGCAGCTCAGCACGTGAACGCTCCCTGGTCCGCTTCTGCACAAAGTCAGCCCAACTCCTGCAGGGCTCGCAGCAATTTCAGATGCTTCAGCTAGTGGAGTTTACATTAAAACAGTTCAGACTGCATCAGTCCTCCACAAAGTCAACATACACCTGTGCCCTAAATTACTGGAGTACAGGCACTACACCAATTTACTGTTTGCATAACCATTTTAATGTCAAAGATGTTCTGATGAGCACAAATCAGTGCTGGCCTAGACCCAGATTTGGAGTGGTAACAGCCCAGAGACACCACTTTCAGTACCCACGAGGCCAAAGCAGCAAAGCTGCTCACCTTTCAGAAGCAGCGTGGTTGATATTATGAACCTTCTTCCACCCCACAAGACACTGGCACCAGTACTCAGGGTTTCCCCAGGATCAGGACCCACAGTGTCCTCAATTCCTGCCCTATACAAGAGCGAGCATGGCAGCAGGGAGAGTAAAACGCCCCAGGAATAAGCACAGAGAATGTAAGCCCTCCTCCTGCACGCATCACCTGTGCCTTCGCTTGCTTTGGATCACATTTGACTCTGGATCCAGTGAGAGCAGCACGGGCTTCATGCCCAGCCCACCGGCATCCAAAAGGCCCTGAAAAGCTCTGTAAGACCTGGGAAATTCGCACAGAGATGAAGTCAGACCCTCAGCCCCAAGCCCATGGCGAGTCCACCACTGCTGCCATGCAATGATGTCACCTTTCAGCACGATGGTCTCCAAGGGACCACAACTCAGTCAGGGCAGGGCCAAGGAAGAGCTATTTTGAGCCCCCATCTGGAGCTGTTCTCGCCCTCCAGAATTTCAAGACTGAGCTGAGAAACAGAGATGAGGCTCAGAAGAAACTCGAAACCCAAGCAGCCCCAAACAGGAAAGCTTCTGGCGGGGTGGCTGCTGCCGTGGTAGGGTGCCTCAGAGCGGTGCCGAGCACGGGGGCTGACGCAGGCTGCACGCAGGTGCGGGGCGTCTGGCTTTTTCGCGAAGCAGATGTGGTTTCACGGACATCCCTCTACCCGGCTCGTGTTTCCATTACCAACGGGGGAAATGTAACTGAGAAAAAGCCAAAATAGCCCACAGGTCTCATGGACAAATGTTGCACGTACCCAAGATTTGGACACAAAGCAGAGTTACAGCATGCTGGGAGGGAACCAAGTGGACAGCCCCAGTGCTTGACAGTTCTCCTCTGTGAGCAGCAACCACACAGGCAATTTAAGCAGGACACAGCAATTCCGGTTTGCATCATAATTTGCAGGATAATTTACAGTCTAATTAAACATACAAAGAGAGGGAAGGAAAAAAAAAAAGGGGGGGATAGGAGTTTTCCTTCCTTCACTGTTTCTTTTGTGGATCTTGTTTCAGCTCTGAACAGCAATGCAAAAGGATTAATGCTGGATTTATGTTGCTTCTCTTTTCTGCCACATCACATCAAATCTGTTCTGTGTACAAGAAAAATAAACTCATTTCTAGCTCTGAATCCAGCCATACTCTGAGACTCAACCTGGGTCCTTTCTAGTTTAGAAAACCCCACCACTGCTGCATCCTGTATGGGCACAGACCTTCCTCCTGGTGGAGAATTAACCAGGGTGAAATCCATTTCTCTTTGCCAAATCCTTGTACTTAAACACAAATGAGAATAGCAAACAACTGCCTCAAGCCAGCCAGCAGACATCCCTGGGAACACAGGAAGAGGAGCTCATTTGAGTGTGGAGGCACCTGGGTAGATGTTTTTGCTGGTTTCCTAGCTTCAGGGGTACAGACCAGACAAGGAACAGGGTTGTGTCTGAATGACGAATCCAGCTCATCGTGTTTACACAGGCAGAGTAAGACAATACTTAGCCTCCCATATTTTTCTCATACATTGATGAGGTTTCAAAGTCCATGCTTCAAATTTCTATGTAAGTCTCATCTTCACCCCTCAAGTTCTTTGCGCATTTGCCAACTTGGGTTTTTAAGCACTGACTTCAGGCCTTCACAGCAACTTCCCGCTAGGAAGACTCTAACAAGCCCCATGCAATCACAGCAATAAGCCATAAGGGGAAAACCCTCCCCAACAGATTTCTTTTTATGCCTCTTGTGGCCATGCAATGTAAAAAGTGGAATTTACTCCCATAGTCTGTGACAATAACTTGACCAGAGAGCTGCAGAACTGGAACGTCTGGAAGCCCTGCAGCTCGGGTACAAACCACCTCAAAGCCTCTTGCTGGGCTTGTTTGATTACTTCATTTAACTTCATTCTTAGGGTTGCGTGAGCAGAATATGATGTGTCTGATTCTTGCAGACATGCAATATCTGTGTTGCATTAGCAGGGCTTTGTTTGTTTTCTAACTGATATCCTGGGTCACGTCAAAGACCTGTCATGGCTCCTATCTTATCTTCAACATATCCAATAACTGGAGCTTACGGAAAGAGAATAAGAAACAGGACTAGTAAAGACCGGTTGCTTTCCTGCTACCACCTCCCAGCTTCAGGAAGCAGAATAGCAGCTTCTCTGTGTATTGGGTTTGCATGGCAAGGTTTTGGTAGTTGGGGGCTACAGGGGTAGCTTCTGGGAGAACCTGCTAGAAGCTTCCCCCGCGTCTGGTACTGGTAAGAAACAACGCCAGCTGGCTCCAAGACAGACCTACCGCTGGCGAAGGCCATCAGTGATGGTGGCAGCGCCTCTGGGATAACATGTTAAAGAAGGGGGAACAAAACTTACACAACAGTAACCAAAGAGAGGAGTGAGAACATGTGAGAGAAACAGCTCTGCAGACACCAAGGGTCAGTGAAGATGGGGGGGAGGTGGTGCTCCAGGTGCCAGAGCAGAGATTCCCCTGTAGCCTGTGGTGAAGACCTTGGTGAGGCAGGCTGTCCCCCTGCAGCCCATGGAAATTAACAGTGGAGCAGGTATCTACCTGCAGCCCATGGAGGACCTCATGCCGGGGCAGGTGGATGCCTGAAGGAGACTGTGACCCTGCAGAGAGCCTGTGCTGGAGGGTCCTGGCAGGACCTGTGGACCCATGGAGAGAGGAGCCCACACTGGAGCAGGTTTGCTGGCAGGGCTTGTGACCCCACAGGGAAACCACACTGGAGCAGTCTGTTCCTGAAGGACTGCACCCCATGGAAGGGATCCACGCTGGAGCAGCTTGTGAAGAACTGTCTCCTGTAGGAGGGACCCCACGCCAGAGCAGGAGAAGAGTGTGAGGAGTCCAGTCCTCCCCCTGCAGAGGAAAGAGCGTCGGAGACAATGTGTGATGAACTGACTACAACACCCATTCCCCGTCCACCTCTGCTGCTCAGGGGAAGAAGGAAGAGAACTCAGGAGTGAAGTTAAACTCAGAAAGAAGGGAAGGGTGAGGGGAAGGTGGTTTAAGATTTGGGTTTATTTCTTATTATCCCACTCTGATTTGATTGGTAATAAATTAAACTGATTTCCCCAGGTCGAGTCTGTTTTGCCCGTGATGGTAATTAGTGAATGATCTCTCCTTGTCTGTATCTCGACCCACGAGCCTTTCATTGTATTTTCTCTCCCCAGTCCAGCTGAGGAGGGGATTGACAGAGCAGCTTTGGTGGGCAACTGGCGTCCAGCCAGTGTCATCCCACCACACTCTACAATGAAAGAAGCGGACAATATCCACCTCTTAGATTTACATACGTGCATGAGGGAGACAAAGCATCTGTGGTACAGCGTGGACCTGTTTCCAATCTGTTTCCATCCACCTGCACGTACTTTCCACGTGTGATGGAAATATTTGTGAAACAGAATAACCACAGGACTGAGTTTCTGCCATTTAAGGGTTGACAGATGATTAGAAAACACAACATCTAAGCCTACAGAGCATTAGAATAGCAGAGTGACAAACACAAAATGGAAATAAGAACACACAGGCTCTCTGTGAAACCTGGCTCCCTCACAGCCTTCTCAAATGCTCCACCTGGGTCTGAAAGAGGCTGTCTATGGCAAGCAAATGAAAATAATCCAGCTGCACTTGAAGGTAAAAAGTTTTCAGCTTATTGCCTCTTAAATCTGGACCCCGCTTGAATTATAAACTATTTTAACTCAGTGCTTGTGTCTCTCCCCAGCATGTGGTTGGTGTTTCATGAGAACCCCAAAGCATGAGAATGTCCTGGTAAAAGAAGAGAAACTCCCTTCAAAAAAGGAAAGAGAACTGGAAAAAAGCAACAACCAACAGACAAAACAGACCCTCTCATATTTGAATTTCAAGTCCTTCAAGTAGGTTCACTGAAAGATCTTGAATACAAAAATTGCTTCAATTTCACTAAATTGTTTTTAGAAACTGATTTGTAGTTGAAGTTGTTCTGAAAAGAAACATATCCCTGAAGAGTCTGGCTGAATGTCCTCAGTGCTGGATGCGGAAGTGAGGTGGAGATCCCTCTAGCCAGTCACTTCCCATCTCTTACAGCCATTGCGTTGGCTGCACAATAAAGGACTGACACAAAAGGGACATGGCACTTTTAAAAATTATTTTCAAAAATGAACATAATTTCATTCCCCTGCCTTTATTCGCTCTGCAGAAACAGATTTTAAAAACTGAATCAAAACTGGCTTCATCCTGCTTCCGCTGAAATTAATTTTAGTAAGTGTTGAGGGCAGCTATGAATTCTTTTAAAATACCTCCTTAGTTTATAACACGTCCTTCCAGCTTCAGCTACAGGAGACTACTCTGCTGGTGATAGGTGCTGGCACCATTCAGATGAGGGCAATGTCTGTGAATTAAACCCAGCCCTGGCCCAAATGGGTGCTTTGACTGCCATTACAGAGTCATCAGACCCATGGAAGCCAATGGGAAGAGTTTCATTCCGCCAGTGCTGAATCAAACCTCACACGAAAGTGGGATTGCTAAAATATCAGAAGGATGCTGCCAAATCAGAAAGACTCAAGAGAGAAGCAGCTGAACTGATTCTGGCACAAGAAAAATTGACTTGGGGGATGTAAAATAGGATGGGTAGAGCTCTGCTCATATTTAAGGCAATGAGATTTTTGTCATTGGGTGCCCTGAGGCCAGGGATACAGGAATAGCTTGGTCAAATGAGACCTAACAAGAACCTGCTTGCTACTGTGTTAAACGCATCAAGACTGACGAGACACAGAGAGAAAATATGATCCGGAAATTGCTGTTTTCCAGTTACCACTAAATCTCACACATCTTTGCACAGAGTTATTTATGCCTGGGGGAGATCTCTCCAGGTACATTTCTTTCTGCTCCAAGAACGAATGCCCATCTACGTTGTACCAGCAGTGTTGTACCGATGGGTTTTCCCAGCTGGGGAGCACATATACAGTGCTTCGAGCATACACAGCCTGTGGCCCTGCAAAGACAGAGCACACCATGATATTGCTGACCCTGTGTCATGTACAGGCACAGAGCCGATTATTGCGCTCTGTCGCTGCGTAGCTTTACTTACAGAAGTGACAAAAACTCCCTGCGCAGTCAGCCTCACAACTGCAAAAAGGCATTGCTAAAACCAACCTCCCTTTCGGCTTCTCACATTCGGGATTCCTGCTCTGCACCAACACTTGCCTGTAGTTTATATTAGCATGCAAATCTTCCGGCTTTGATTTGTAACCTTACATATGACCCCCAGATGCAATGTTGGAAAAGCAAAGCGAGGGCCTGGGAAAGGGAGCAAAACTCCTCCAGGCCCTTCCAGAACAATGACAAAGCTCTGGGACATTCTTAGTCCAAATAATGGAAATTCTCCTGGGATTTTGCCATAGAATAGTGGGATAATTTTTTTTCTTCTCATTTTGAGTAGAGGGAAACAAAAAGTTCATGTAAACCAAGAGACCCTCAGATTCACAAAGACAGACCTGAGGGGTACAGTACTTTGAGTGTGATCTATAATCCCAGACAAAAAACGACACTGAAAGACTCTTCTAATTTCTATACAGTTTGTGCAACTACATTTTTCGTGCACGACCGAAGTATAAAACTTGAGGTGAAATCAACTGGATCAACCAGCAAAGCATCACAAAACTGCCAGCACAACACGCTGACAGATGACTATTTGCATTTTAACTGCAAAATACTAGAAGAGTGAAAAATGGACCTATTCTCAAAACGTAAACACCATTCAACAAACACACAATGCATGTAGATCTTTGATTATACTGCATGACCATATATACATAAGACTGAATATACTTGTTCTCCACAACGTGAAACCAACTCTTGGAAAGAAGGGAACAAATTTCCCCAACCCCAGAAAGATGCAATGCTGAAGTCACTGGGAAAAATGACTTTCATTGCAGTGACCTTTGATTTCAGGCTTAGGAGATATCCAAATTTCCTGAGGGGAGAAGACTGAAAGAAGAAAATGACTCTGTATCCTAATCTTGCAAAGAGCACCCAACTTTCTCTGCAAAATGCCAAAAAGGAGGCAAATGTGGAGAGCCCTTCTTATTCCCCTCTGTGCTCCTGGACAAGGCAGGAAAACCGATGCAAGAGTACTGCGCGGGAGAGATCCCCTCTGTCAGGGCACAGCACTGAATTAAACCAAAATTACCTTCTTCCTGTGGAACTTCAGGGTTTTCAGGAAGATACTCTGCCAAATCCTCGCACCCTCAATCACTGCCTCTTTGCTAAGTTGAACTATTGTCTCTGCTCTTTCCTTCCCTCCTACTCTTCTCACAATCACCCTCCTTTTCACTCCTTTTCCCACGCTTGGCTTCCTGCCTTCCCACTTGCAGGAACACCCTCTCCCGCCCCAGACGCACAGGACTATCACCGGACAGTGTAAACCCATCCCTCTCCAACTCTGCAATTTGCAGCCTGGGCCACACACAGGCAGAGACACATGCAGCCACCCTCACCGCGTTCCAGATCACATTTATTCGGCACACCTGGCTGCGGGTTCTGTGGATGGGCGAGCTTTGCTCTGCCTTGGTGGGATACAGGGATATGAAGGATACGCTTTTTCAGCCTGGAGCAACACAGTGCTTTGGGCATTTCTGCTCAAAACATCGCTCCCCCTTTAAAACCTGCAAATATAAGGATCCTACGTTAGGAAAACATATTTAACTGCTGGACACAGGCATAGCTGCTGGACAGGACAGTCACACTGTCTGACTTTGTGTTTCCAGCTGGGAGATGAGTCTCCAGGCTGCACTGCAGCCAGAGGAGAAAGTCTCCAAGCTGTGTTCCTGACCTGCACTGCCCACCGAACCAGCCCGCTTCTCCCCAGACTGTGCAGAGAGGAAAAGGAGATGAGCCCCTAAAAGGACACAAAATCTGGGGATGCAGCTATCCTCAGTAGTTGTAACTATACTGCCAAAGGACATGACCACCAAATCAGCCCCCAAGCCTGCCTCTTGTACTGACAGACAGCAGTACAAGGCAGCCTTAGCTCCCTGCCAGAAGCCTGGATCCTGTCAGTGCTGGGGAGAAGAATATCCAACAGGGATTTTCAGCCACCCCGGGCTGGGCTTTGTCACTTGCACAGCCTTTTCCCCAGCAAACTCCACATCTCCTCTGGAGATACACGCTGACGTTTGGTAATGCACTTTCTGTCAGAGCTGTCAGGGGTGGCAGTGATGGCAACCACACTAATTCCTTCCCGTTTACCTATCACAACCCAGCCACAAGCCACACATACCCTGAGAGTTACTCATTTTTGGAAGGAGAGTGTGCGGCTGCAAGTCAGCATGTGTCACCTTAGAAATAAGCCTTTTAGGGCCATGCCTACATTATATGTTTTATCGAAACCAGTAATAAAATATGAATCAGCAAAATGACTGTATGCGTTTACATTTCTGACAAATTCAGGCTTAACAGTAACTTGGAACAATAAACAAACCTCTTCCTTTCAATCCCCAAGCCTGAATATCGTCCCACTTTTAGACACTTAAAGGGAATTATTAATGTTCCATGGAGAGAAACTCTATTAAATCTGCTTAAGTGACCACCCAAAGCCCAGCAAAATTACTGTCTGTAACAGCAGGCTTTCAAGATCTTATATAGCTGCACCCGACACATAGAGCATCTGGAAACAGCAGGAATTTGCTAGGCAGGATTTTGGGAAAAAGTCCTAGTTTTATGCATCCCAAAGTCAGGATCTCAAACTGGTCAAAGCTACTCATTTCAGATCCCTCTCTAAGTACATGGCTAAGGTAGACATCCATCTCTGGAGGTGCTTCTTCCTCTGCCTGCAGGAGGATGCTATGCTAGACAGACATCTAATGTCTACAAGGCTGAAGTTAAGGTAGATGTACAGTAAGGAAAGGCCTATATGGTGCTGAGATGGCCAAATTGACAGTGACCTGTGTCTCCCCCATGATGCGGCACCACCAGTCCATGGTAGTCCACAAAGCAGCTTCGCTGGGTCAGTCCCACATCTTTGCAGGGCACATCAGCACTGGCACAGCATCTTTTGGATATGGCTGCTCTGCTTGATGGGACTTCTGAACACCATACATCTCTGTCACAGCCACTGGGTCCAACTGATAGTGATGTTACACTTCCAAGTACCAGAGCCTTCTAAAAAATGAGGATTTGACTCCAATCCTCTTTCAGAGGATTCAAATTTTTTTAACCTGGGTCCCCAGGGCGATTTTAAATTCCAATTTATGAAGTGCTAACACAGAAGGAGCTGGAGGCACCACTATAATTTACCATGAAGCAGATATGCAAAGATAATAATCCTGACAGCAGGCCAGGCCTGACTGCCAGCGCACCAAGGGCACGGGCACAGCATGGATCAAAGTGAGCTCCTGCATTTAGTGACCTTGGACAAGCAGATCACGGAGCCTGGGAAGAGGACAGGCGTTTTTTTTAAGAGATGCTTCCTCTTCGACTTGGCTCGGCTGCTGGCTTTGGAGGAGCGCTCTCAACAACGTGCAGCTGCTTTGCCAACACACCCCCAGGCACAGGCACAGGCACATGATGGGGCTGATGGGTTGGACAGTCAGTTTGGCTGAAGGGCACAGAAACATTCTGCCACCCCACAGGTGTCCTGAGAGACAGACAAGGAAGCAACAACTTTTATCCCACCCAAGGGCAGCAAATGGGTTACTCCATCCCTCAAGTGAGCTGCAGGATGAATGCATCTCCTGCCAAGCATTTTAATAATGATCTGATTTGAAAATCCCTTCCCTAAGCATTTGCTCTTACAGAGCAGATTCTTACAGAGCAGATTTGAAGATGACTGAGACAAAAGATGGATGTGCTCAACAGCTTCTTGACCCATTTCAGGCTTCAAACCAGGTTTGCTGCTCCCAGGCACCAACACCCAGTGCCCCAAAACATTTCCAGCAGGCAACAGAAGCAGTGCAGACAACTTCTGAAGTACCTAACACTTTTTTTTCGCTAGGACCAGGGATCCGCTTACAGGTAAGGATACACCAAAGTTGGCTTGGATTTGAGAGATTCAAGGCTTGCTCCGAACCGCCACAGCTTTGGTTGCCAAAGGGAAAGACAAAATAAAATGCAGTGGAGGGAGCGCCAAGCCCTGCAGCCATCTCCATGCAGCCATCTCCGCTTGAGGCCTGAGCTGGCCAGGGGGCAAGCTGAGCTGAAATCATTCACGCTACGTGTGCAGGGCATGAAGCGGTCGGCTGAATGCCATGAAACGCATGAGGTGTGAATTACAGCACCATAACTCACAGCCTGAAGTGTCTCATTGCAAAACGGCTCAGGGCAGAGCTAGGATTTTTTTTCAGTGCTGTAATTCCCCTGCCTCTTTTCTCTCCCCCGCAACCACCCTTTGAGTAGAGATATGTCCAAAGAGGATCAAATCTCACCCTCCTCAGCCCTGTGAAATGTGAGCAAAACTAGCAGGGCTTGGCCCACTGTGCCTTTTCTTAAGGCTTCAATAATACTAAATTAATACTCTTCAAATATAAACCACTCGTTGCCTTGGAACAACATGAAGATGGATGTAAAATCACCCGATTCACAGACGGGTACTATCAGCCGGCTCTGGTGAAAGC
Source organism: Rissa tridactyla (assembly GCF_028500815.1). Lineage (NCBI taxonomy): Eukaryota > Metazoa > Chordata > Aves > Charadriiformes > Laridae > Rissa > Rissa tridactyla. The sequence goes on from NC_071471.1 coordinate 59,692,906, forward strand.
CACAGCATCCCATGCTCTAGCAGAGTGTTTCCCTTTCCACCTGCCTCCGTGCCATGCAAATGGAGGTGAGGTGCAAAGGGAGGTCTCTGGGTTCAAGCCCCATAGTCTCCATGGGCCCAACTCTGCAGATAGCTGATGTGAGCTGCTCTCCACCAGGAGGTTCCCGGGTAAAAATAAACCCTTGCCCACGCACCAGTAGATGCAGACTTAAATGAGAGGGGCTGCCCTCAGCAATGCCACCTGGACACTTGCTCCAGGATTGGCCCTGGTCTGCCTCAGGTAGAAGGAACCGACATCCTGAACGTTCCCTGGGCAGAGTGATGGGGTGATCCATCACTCTGGAGGCCAGTGGGATAGCTTCCAAGGTACAAAAAAAAAAAAAATAAAATATCTGAGGCAGGGATCTGCTCCCAGGTCAACCAAATCCCACTGGAAGCAGCAAGCAGGGAGGAAGTCTCCCACAAGACATACCAAACTCTGTCTGACACAGCCACCATGGCTGCCCTCATTTGAGGGAAGAGACAAAAACCAGGCAAAATGAAGGCTGGAGCTCTTCCAGAGGAGAAAGCCACAGGCTCGGGTATCAGAGACACACTATTAGGCTCCCGCAGTCTCTCCTCTCTGTTAACCACCCAAATTGCTCTTGAGGGTAAGCGAAAGAGGCCAGTTGGAGAACTGACCGGTAGTTTTAACACAGGATAACCACCAGCCCTGAGACAGGGCAAAACCACTGCTCCCATCAGCATTCTCCAGGAGCGTCTCAGCAAGCCAAGGGCTGCACTGGATGGGACAGGCAAAGAGAAAGGGCAAAGAGGAAAACCTGGGCCTGCATGCCTGGGACCCATGTTGTCTGTGCTCCAGAGAGCTTCTCTGCTTCCCTGAGCTGACTGTGAGGCTTCTCCATCAGCAACACAAAGACAGCCAAAAACTTCCTCATGGCTTGTAAACACAAAAGCAAGTCCCACCTCATGGTGAGATGGTGGCCTGATGTTTCCAGTTCTTCATGGTCACAAAAAAGATCTCCCCAGCAACCATCCCTTTTCTAAACACTGAGGTGCCCTGTGGATAAATGTCATCTCCTCAGGAGAGGAGGCAGGCTCATCCTGTCAAAACACTGAAGGACACCTTACACTTCAAGAAAGGGCCTAAATTCCAGAGATTCCAATGGGATTTAAGCCTACGCTTAAGTCTGTTGATGACTTGCAGCCTGTGACCATCAAGGTCTTCCACTTTGTCACTTTGTTCAAAGAAGTGACAAATTACAGCCCTTGGACTTGTATAACTGTTGATTTGTGGGCACTGTTGAAAATCCTAACTCTTGGTGACTATCATCCTTCCACCATAATTTTGGGCTTTCCCAAAAACAGGCCCATGCAGTTGGTCTACAAACCTGACCAAGCATGATGATGGTCTTCCAGCCTTGCACAGATGAGCAGGAACCCTCCAGCCCGACATCTCCCCAACTCCAGCACATGTGAATTGCTCCAATACCCTCATTTCACACATCAGTTATGTCCTGCCAACTTTCAGCTGGAGATGACTGAATCCTCTCCAGATTGGCTCACTTCTTGCCACAGCTGCAGCAGCCTACACACATTTCCAACCCTTGTCAAACCGCCCTAGCTGTGGATGCCACACTGCCAGTTGTGCAGCCTGGGGTGGGCTCTGAAGCAGTCCCTCCACGGTGGCAAGAAAGCCAGGTCATGATTGCAGTCACTCAGCAGCCAGGACTCCTTGGAGGGGCTGCCATGCGGCTTTGGTCTGTCAACTGCACTGCCTCTTAACTTGCAACCACAGAGAGTTACAGCCAGCGAGCATGTCACCAACTCTCCAAGTCAGCAAATCACTATCATCACAGCAAAAATATAGAAAACAGAAAAATGTCATACCCCTTCTAGCTGACTAGCCCCATTTCTGTCCCATAAATTTAAGAAGCAGGAGAGGGAAAGAGGCTGGAGGTTTTTTCAGGAGTTCAGAGAAATCCCATCTATGGGAGAGGGGTACCAATTCCCATCTGTAGATCCGGCCACTCAAGAGGTCCACCAGTCCACTTGGAAACACCTGCCAGGCCAATTGGAGACCAAACTGACTTCTCGCTGACAAGGGTGCCCTCCTTAGTTCAAAAACTGACTCCAAAACAACATTGAACTGCAAATCTCCTTGGCAAGGTAAATTACTGATTTAAATGATTTAAAAGTGAGCTCTGAAGTTAGGGAGCTCAGCCAACTGCTGCATCTGGCCACAATATTGAGAGTCAATCCCCCAGTTAACAACCTCAGACTCCATCGAGGTGTGACACTAAAAAACAATCCAAATAATATCCTAGCCATGTCACTTTATTCTTTTCCCCCTTGAAAGGACATCTGGCATGCAATGCTTGGGTTTTCCCTCATCCCAGGGAAACCAGCAACATTTTCCAAGGGTCTCTGTTCCCTAACCAGGGAGTGGAAGGGATGCAGTCAGTTCAGGCATGGCTCCTAACATTCTTCCAAACAGCTGGACTCCCATCTCATTCTGTTCTCCCCTCTCCCACAGAGAAACACAGTTGCTACAATCAGCCTGTAGCTGGGGAGAGAAGGAAACGCCATTCCTGTTGCTGCTGCTCCAAAATCAGCAGCTGACAGTGGCAGACTGCAACACACCTACAACCTCCTTCAGAGGCATCTCTCCCACCTCACATACAAAAACTCTCCAGTACCTCAGTCTGGACACATCTAGCGATGGAAACAGCCTGCAGATCTGGCAGAGCTTCCTCTGTGTCCACGCTCTTGCATGTAACTTCATGACCCCTTTAGAAAAGCAGTATCAAGACTACCCCAGTAAAGCGCCATTCCTTGTTTTCAGGTTGACACAAGCTGAAATTCTCTTCCAACTTTGTGTTCTCCAAACATGTTCAGAAGCTCCGCTCCAAGAACCAATACAACCATGTCACTGTCTCAAAGCCAAGGGGATGGCATCTGGAAGTAAGAGAGGTGGGAGAGCCTTTTCCAAGAAGGGAAGAAAAACACTTCAGGAAAAGCTTGCGCTTAGGTCTTAATGATCCATGAAACAAGGAGTTGAAATGCAGAGGGAATTCACAAGCAAACATCCCTCGGGAACGCCAGCATCAGCACATACAGCTGGGACAAGTAAACTTGATAATGCCAGGCATAAGAAGCAAAAGAGTTTTGGAGGCAAATTGTTTTTTCCAGGAAAAAAGAGCAACATGGCTATAAAATAGTGCATTTTCATACCAAGTTTATTTCGAGCCTTGGGCTGCAGACAGCACTCTCCAACTGACTGCCAAACTGGCTACTGTGCTCCTCTTCACCCTGCAATACTTATTTGATTGGCAAGATACTATTTCAGAGCTATAAAATCCTCCTGGAACATGCTCCCAATAAACTGAATTCCTTTTCTAACTAATCAGTTTATTTGCCTAATTATTAGCAGCACTTGGAACAAATTAGACACCACAGGCAGAATCCAACAGTGTTCAGTCCCTGCCCAGCAGCTGTTTATACACTGCCCTGTTGAAGGACCAGGACTGAGGTCTCCAGCTCAGCCCCTCGTGCTGAGGCTGGGCAGCAGAACAAGCAGAAGGCTACCAGGAGCGCACCGGGGAGCTGCTTACCATTGGGCATGACGTATTCCCAAGGTTAATAACATCTGACTCAACTTCCATGTCCTACCTTGGCCTAGAAAAGAAGCTCTCTTTGGGTACTTGCCTTTAAGGAGTAGTAGGTCCCATCTACTCCCTCAACATAGTAAGGGACACTCTTACGGGGTGCAATGTCCACTGCAATAAAGAAGTTGCCCTTTGGCAGGAATGAGGCAGAGCAGTAGCTATCATTTCCCTATACAAAGTAAACAGAAAGTACGTTCCCTGTGTTTCTCTAGCAGCAACTGGAGACATAATTTGTATGTAGTATTCAGGAGACTGAACTGCTCTCCAGCCTGTATGGAAGCAGCACCATAAGGACAGGTCATAAACATAAACCCAGATAGAACCCATTCTAAGGGCACCTTAGAGCAGAGATTAAAATTCAGGAGTCGGAGGACAGGTATTCACAGAAATGAAGGGTGAACGGGTTTGTGAAGCAAGTATCAAGGGCATATTTTAAATTAACAACCTTTCAGATAACACTGAAATAAAACTAATACAGCCCAATATTAAGAGAGCGCGCTGCTGAAACACAGCAGCATAGCAGTGCACCCCACTCAACCAAAGCTGTCCCTCCAAGCAGCAGAATAAACTTGCTGGAGCCTCTTTGTAGCACACTCAAATTCTCTGGGATATAAAAAGCCTGTTGACTCGCCTGGCATGGGGGGACAGCAGCTCAGTCACGCACAGGGATTTTCTCTTAAAACACTTCTCGTCTCCCTCTGTGTGCAGGCACACAGACACACACACGGTCTTCCAGGCCAGCTGGGATGGGATATCCCAGTGTCAAATGCTTCACAAAGTTCAAACACTAGTCACGTCTGATGGGGAGAGCAGCACAGGCTTCAGCATCATGGGGGAAGAAGGGCTTTCTAGGTCCCAAATCCACCTCCTACTCCATCTCCCCTCCCATGGAACCTGAGGTAGTATTTCCACTAAAGCCCTGTGTTTCCATATGGCCAGGACAAAGGCAATCCTGGGACAAATCTGTTCTGTGCAACGTGCAGAAGGCCACAGAGTTGTCCCCAGAACACGGAACATGAGCTCTAAAATAATCTTATGGGGGAAAATAAAGGACAATATCCTGAAGCATAAAACCACTCTAAGCACATTCGTTTCGCAGTCGCTTGAATATAAAGCCAAGCCCTGGAGCTCTGCCAGGCAGTCAGTATTTTTACGATCGTATCAAAGCACATGATAAAAGCAAAAAGCTTAAGGGTCAAACTCAGTGCTGGGATTAGTAACCAGGCTGAAGTGAATAGCGTGATACCACGTCTGAACAGGACCCTCTGATCACAGGCACTTAAAACACGTTTGTTTTTAAGACAGACAGCAGTCATGCCTGAAACCCATGTGCCAGATTCCTCCTTCAGCCCATTCAGGTGGGGAGCGCTTTGTGCAAAATCTCTAAACCCTCTCCACCAACAAGTACCAACAGAGTCTGCAGCTGTCTCGAGTCACGTACATCACCCAGATGAGCACACTGTCCAAACCCTTCTTTCGTTGCTATTTCGGTCCCCTACTTCAGACACTGCCCCTGCCAAGGCTGCTCCCCACAGCAGCCCAGTATTTCCGAGTATCCCTGCATTAGGCACTATCCAGGATATGACACATTGGCAGGTTGGAGCCTGCAAGAACCAGAAGAGAAGGTTTCCCTTCCAGGTAGATTTCAGGTTCTTACAAAAAGGGCTAAAGACAGCTATTTTTATTTTGTTCACTATAAGGAATCAGTCAACTTCTGCCGAGGGATTTAACAGAAGCAGCAGCATCAGAGACTAAGAGAGACCAAGGGGTCCCTTCATGCTACTTCAGAAACTGTCGAGAAAGGGCACCCATTGCAGAGCAGGAGATCCCAACCCTGGCATTGCCCATGGAAACTGCCTTGGTGACTGCTGGCAGCAGAGACACCCTGAGCCACTGGGGATCCCTGCTCTGACTGTGGCTGGTTTCCCAAAAGCCAGCACGGTCACCACAGGGTTACAAGATGGTTATACACTGGGATGCTACTTGCTGCCACTGCTGCAGCCCAGAGCACAAAGGGTTTGCAGTAGCTCCAAGCTGAACTGCCTGGAGTTAGAAACCATCAGAAACACCATCTCACCCTGTGGGTGTCAGCACTCTGTGCCTCCGTCACCTTTGTCGTGACAAGGCAGGAGGCAGCAATGGGCACATGAGCCAGGGAGAGGAATGGGGACACTAGTCAGTGGTGGCATGTCCCCTGCCGCCTGGCAGGAGCTGATCAGCTCTGGCAGGACACAGTGCCACCTCCTGCCACTGCAGTCCCCCTCCGCATGGCCGCAGAGCCAGGGCATCCAACGCAGACCTTACTTTCAGCTAAATTTCTCTTTTATCCAAGAAGACAGGAGGCTTCCCTATCGAATAGTCTCCAAGAGTGAATTTCAATGGAAGAGATCAGAGAGAAGCTTAAAGCTCGGGCTGTTTGTTTTAAACACTGGATGTTCCCTTGGCTTGGTTATTTTGGCCTTTGGTTAAGCTCCCTTTTATGTTACACATAGAGATAATTTCTTCTTTTCTATGGCAAGGCTGATCAAAACTGGGAGTGATTTCCTTCCAAAATACTTTTTTTTTTAAACTAAATAAAATGACTTATTTGTTACATTCGGTATTTTTCAAAAGTGCTTTTAGTTTCTGCACAAGATACAGCACTTTATTACAGAGGACGTAGATTCCAATAAAAGCCTTTTACTACCCATCTTGCAGCAGGAAAAACATCATTTTTTAAGATATTAGGGTTGATTGAACATAAACTGCAATGACATTCTTCACTTTGTGTTATTTCACTAAAACAAAAGTTAAAAATGCACATTTTTTAGCCACAATGGTTTTAACTGCAGACAGGAGCTCTCCCACAACAGGAATTAAGGACAATTTGGGAACTACATTATGCACAATGGGGGTTTTTGATAAGTAGATGTTACAGTGACCAATTTGCACGTAATGACAAAATTACAACGGGGAAAAAAGTACTGAGGGAGGGAATGACTGGGAATAAAAAAAGAAAAGCCTGTTCCCCCTTCAAGCTGTCCACCGCCCATCACTCACGTCCCTAAGCTCTGACCTTACTTCAACACAAGCTGCCAAAAAGCTCTCATCCTGCAAAGTGCTGCGCACGCTCTGCTCCCACGCACCTCTCTCCATCACCAAGTCTCGATGGATTTGGGGCTGCAGCTCAGCCCCAAAAACACAGCGAGATGGCATCAAACATCACTTCTAGACTCTCCCCCAGGCAAGCTGTAATTTTGATTAAAGGAGCAAAATTTCTAACTCCCCCAAGCAGCCTCAGCTCCCACTCGCGTTTTCCTTTTGATCCATCTGCCCCCTTAATCAGATTTTTAAATGGCTCATGGTGTCATCTCTCCTTCCTGACATCATCTGACCCATGGGTTTTGGCTGGGGCTAGACCCAAAGCACAACATACAATATTACGCCACCTCTGATGCAATGTGTCTCTGTGAGAGATGATGGGGTTAGACCATGCCTTTGCACAAAAGTGGAAAGTAATTTTGGGGAAGAAAACACAAAGAGGAACTTTTCCAGGAATAAATTAACAACCTACCACAAACAGCATATGCAATAGTTTCTCTATTTCCAGCTACAGCTTATCTGATGGATTTTGAAATGTAGTTTTTACGGGGTGGATTTTATCTTGTCCTTTATCTGAAAGTTCAGCTGATATCAGTAGGAAGAGCACAGGTCTGACCGTGCTGCAAAGAGGAGACGTAGCCTTACCCCAGGCTATACTTTGCATCTAGTAAATCCCAAGGCTGCTGTAACATGTGGCTACAGAAACCCAGTGTCACTGCTGTGATATATTCCCAGCCAAGGACAGCTGGGCAGGGATCAAATCTAAACCTGCAAGTACTCCTTGTGACCGTACACACCACTTGCATGACCCCATGAAGGCACCTTCTGTCCACTAAGCTGAAAGCATCTGACAAAGGTGGAAAAACACCATCATATCCTCCAAAACTGAAGTAGGGAAAAGACAAGGAAAAGGCACTAGCTTGCATCAAGCTAGTAAACACCAGTAGCCCCCCATGACCTTCATGAAAGTAATTTTGCAACTCTCATTTTAAAAAGAAAGAAAAAAAAATGAAAAGATCAGACCATGAGCAATTTGCCAACAGTCACATGGCAGTCTGCGGCAAGGATGAGGACAGATGCCATGCCTCCTGACACTCGAGTCGCTCTGAGAGATGTTTCACCATAGCTTTTTCCCCTCAGAAACTGCTCTCATTGAAGCCCCAGTTCAAGTATCCCTCACTTCAAGGGGCTGAAATTTCAAAGGAGATGAGCCCATCCATGCACACTCATCCTCACATTGTTCGTCTTGCTGCCTGGAAGAGACGATTGTTCTTCTACCTTAAAGAGGGACATTAACAAACGAAAGACTGGTTTTGAGACAGTTTCATGGCAAACCAAACACTGGAAAAGGAAAAACCTACGTACTTTGGGTTGCCTGTCCAACAGCAGGCTTTGAGCACAGAATTTTGCTTCTGTGTACCAGCTTCTGAACGCCAGAGACAGGAGGACCATAACAGCTTAATGACAACGCATGGGGACAGGCAGCCCTGACACAGCTCAGAGACAGGCAGACACAATCTTGGCCTCAAAGGGGCAGGGTAGATACTGCAGAGCAAACCACAACGTCCAGGTGAGAAATTAAGTAAATACACCAAGCTCTGTGCTGCCCCAGCTACACAAACCCAGGGCTACAGCCAGCTCCGACACACCTACACAAAGTGCTGTCACAGCCAAGACCCACTTTCTTTGCCGAGAACAAAGATTAAAGCAGTCCGATTTTCTCAGAAGTTGCCGATGATTTTTAATGCTCAGCATTCATGAAGTCAGATATGAGAGAGTACAAGTGTTGCTTCTGGTCACCCCAGAAGCGTGCCAAGGCAAGGAGCCCCAAATTTGGGAGATGCACTGAATTACTGCCCACGCAGGGCTTGCATTTACTTTCCCATCTTGTCCTTTGGACCGCAGTTCTGGAGTGTGTAGCAGAAACAACTAAGATGACGACAATTTATAAAGAAGTAGCTCCAAAACAGACACCTTTGCACTCCGTCTATGCTGAGCACCACTAGAGAGTGGGACACACTGCTGTCACCCCTCCTAACCAGGGAGTTTGTGAGGATGCCCTCATAAGATGTGCAAGCATATTTTTGGCACTAGGGAAACCTTCCCTCAGACCATCCGATGTACGCACCGCGGCCAGGTCAGATGGATTGAGGACACCCATCAAATTGTCACCTCCTTCCATGCAAAACGGAGGGGAAAATAGTATTGAGCCTTTACATTGTCTGAGCACTAATGAGCCACGTTAGAGCACAGTGCTGAAGCTGACTGTTGCCTCTTGCTAAGTCTTATTATGACTGTAAAATTAAACAGTTCATGTTAGAAGTGGTTAAATATCTCTCACTTCAGAACACAGTTCTCAGGGGAAAAAAGAAAGTTTGCAATTTCAGCAGGGCAATGCATGAGATTGTCTCTTAATTACCAAACGAAAGGCAGCTGATTCAGTTCCTGCTATCTTAATAATTTTCCTCTCTTTGATGTCTTGATCGCATCTTTTGAACAACATGCTTGAAGCTTAACACTGCAGAGAACACTTATTTTCATAATGAAAAGGAAATATTTTGCTCCATGCATAATATTTAGTTATCCTGATAGGCTGCATTGATAGGGCTTCATATATTGTGTTTCCAAGCTAATGCTGAGTTTAAAAGAGGCCTGCAGGGTAGTGCAAGACTTCTATCTAAATGATAAATATGTAATTGGTGTACGTGTCTAGCATCTTTTAAAGTGATATCAAATGGTTTCCTAATAAGAAAGGTACAAGCACCCAAAACTTTCTTGTCCTAAGGCATAAAAAGCAAGTTCACTCGTTTCCCATTTTAGTTTTAAAAGTTAAAATTTCTAGGCCATATGAAAATGACGTTAAGCCTTTGCACAGCATGACAACATATCTACTGTTGGACAACATACAAAACCAAAAACTCTCTGTACTTCCCACAGACAGCCAAAAATCTGCAGCAAGGACACAGTTTTGAAAGCTGTCAATAACAGGCTGGGGTTTTGTGAGAGTCGCAGGGATCTGGAGAAAACAAATTTGTACGCTCCTTTGCGCTGTGCTAGAGCGACACAAAAGCAGGAGGATGACCCAGCTACACGTACACAGCACCGAATTCCTTGAGAGGCAGCTGGCCCCATGCGCTGGGATGGCAGCACTCTACAGCTGCCTGCAGTTCAGAGCTCTTCTCTTGATAAGTGGGCCCCATTCAAGATGGGCTGCGATTCAATTGATGCTGTGTAAATCATAGTCTGAAGTCAATAACGATTTCCCTGTTGGGCTGCACACCACAGTAAGGGGTAGTGAATTGTGGAGGAGAACTTGCTAAAAAGGATGTTCAGAGACAGGAAAAATGCCTCCAAAGTGTTTATGACCTGAGCAGAAAGTTTAGGGCTATGGCAAACACTCAGCCTTTGCTCCACTTCTCCACGTAGAAGCTAAGTCTTGATATTACAGGTTACATTCAATCTATCTAAACAAAACCTAGCTGCGGAGGAGTGACTTCAGGATGCAGACTTTATTTTAACCATAACACCCATTTCCTCACTCTTTTCACTTTAAACCAGATGTTTCTTATATTTGTGTGTGTGACATTTACACTTAACAATGCAGACTCTGGTCAGATTTGCTGAAACAGGGAACAAAACTATGATTAAACTACTTCCTATATGCAAAGGCGCTTTGAACATCGTGTGTGTCACAGAGACTGGCGAGTCGGAGGTACAACCGCTGCCCGGCTGAGGTCAGACATGCTTCGAGCTGCAGCTGAGCAGATGTAGGAGGCAGCTGGCCACCACTCACCATCGCCCGTCGCTGCCCCTTCCCTCCAGCGGTTACCACCACCTCACATCTGCCAGAAGGACCAGGTGTGCTGTCCCTTGAAAGTCCAGATGAGAAAAATCCTACTAGGAAACGGGCTCTGGTTAGTCCCTGTTGTTTTGGGAGAAGGGAGGGTGCCAGGGATCAGATTTGTGGGAGGATGTGACCTCTGGCCGGGAGTAGCTGGAAGTGATGACTCTTTACCCCAGCACAGGATAGCATCCCTGAGCACAGCCCCAGGCTCCCACTGAACAGAAAAGCTTCTCTTCCAAAAAAGGAAATAATTTGGGACATTTTTTGCTCCCTGAATTGGCTAACCACAGTCTCAGAGAAGTGCCAAGACAAAGCGGGTACAGGGAAGAGGACCAGGGCTGCTTTCAATGGCAGCTGCCCCTGGTTCAGCAGCACGGTCACCCTACACAGCGTGAGCCGGACTGGCTCTGGGACCCAGACCCATCTGGTCCTCTGGCAGGAGCTGCATGGGGACTTTACAAAATGGACATATACCACACTCCTGGATATAGAGCAACAACCTGAAGTCACTCCTACCAGCAACACATGTCAAAGTCCCCTTCTCTGGAGATTTTCAAGACCCGCCTGGATGCAGCCCTGAGGGATGTGCTTTAGGCAATCCTGCTCTAGCAGGGGAGTTGGACTAGATGATCTCTAGAGGTCCCTTCCAACTCTGAAGATTCCGTGATTCCGTGAAAGGACAGGGACATGCACCTTCCCAAGCACCCCCATTCTCAAGAGATGCAAGTTTGGGATTGAAACAAAACAACAAAATTAAAGGGTTAAGGTGCATCAGCCGCACTGCAGCTGGAGACAGGACCCATGGATCAATCCTCCTCAGCCCAGGTCAGAGACATGTCTGGAACAAGTCTGGGAGGAGGGGGACAAAGGAAACAGCCCTCAACGCCCACAAAACTGCAGAGGAGGTCCTTCACAGCCATTGCTTTGGTGCTGCCATTCAAGGGGCCCTTGCTGGGCGTGTTACTGCCCTACAGAGGGACAGGGATGACATGGCTTTGTGGCTCAGACCAAGATCCTCTCTCCTGCACTCTGTTCACCAGCCCAGCTGAGACCTATTAGCAACCAGCAAGCTTTGGACATGCCTAGAGATGGCTAAGACTGTAGCTGTCTCTAGCCCCCCTGGCAGAATTTCGGATCCATTTCTACCCCCATTCATTTGATACCTTCTTCCATGCCTTGTATTTGCCTCACTCCAGAGCAGCTTCCAAAACGTGCTTACTTTCATCTTCAAAAAAAAGACTTCCTATCCCACTTAAGGATGCCACAGAGACAGATCCAGACTGGGGGCAGCCCAAAAACCAGCCCAGGTTCCTGTCTTGGTGACACCAGCCTCCCATGCTCTACTCATCCCTTCTCCAGTGAACTCCAAAGAGTGGAGAAAGGCTGGGACCAGCATTAACACATGCCAGCAGAGCTGGTGGGAGGCAGGGGAAGGCACTGCCTGGGTGTGAGCAACAATCATCCTGCCCTTAGAGGAATGGTGGAAAGGAAAGGCATACCCTCTGTAGTCTTCCTCACAGGGAGGAGAGACATTCACACACCCCTGGCCACAGTTTCATCCTCTAATTTAGCACTGCACAGAGCAGAACTCTATCCAGCCACCCTCCAAAAATAAAAATAGACCGAATTTTGTTGCTGGGACAGCCCCCCGCTCTCACAGAGCCAGCCAGGGGCTTTTCCCTGCCTCAGTGCTGTCCCCTGACAGCTGAGGTGCCGAGGAGTCAGGATGTGCTGAAGGAGCCACCACAGCTGCAAGGCCAGCTGAGAGCCTAGGAGAAATGGAGCCGCTGCATTCTGCAAAATTTTGTGGAACAATCACTCCGGCGACTTTAGTTTCTTGCCCGCTACATGCACACCTCTTCCCCAGCACCAGACAGCCCATGTCGTTTTTATCAGCATCAGTTTGTGCTACCTGGGGAATGCTAAGAATGCAGCTGAATTCTGATTTAAAAATTCTTGGTTATTAGAAAATTATATTTCTAGTGAGCGAACCATATATTTCACTAGAGAAGACGAGTTTTAGGGCATCCTTTGGAATATTACTGTATCTCTAAATAAGACTGAAAGAGAGCGCTTGGTGTGTTGGAAATTTGGGCAATTTTCAGCAACAGCAATGATAATAGTATTTATATCCTGTTCCTGCTCCTTCCAGCATGAAGGAAAGCTCTTACACACAGTCTAAGAGAACAGCAACAAACACAGGATAATAAAACCACAGACTGTTGAAATACAAACACACTCAAAATAAATCAAATTAGGAGTTGTAATTTGAGAGAGGGAGGTATCTCAGGTTGTGGTAACAGACTCTACTGCTGGCAAATCCATAGCACTCCACAGCCAGAATCATCATTAGTGTGTTTCTTTACAAAGATCAATTAAACCTGGGCAGAAATTAAAAGATCTTCAAGGAAACCCAGTGAAGCAGTGGGAATTGCAAAAGAGACCTTTGATTCACCTTGAATTCACCAGATGGATCATTTCATGTTGAACAAACACCAAACCACACTGAAGAGACGCAACCAAAAGCTCCCAATCCCTGAAGCCATTTCAGACAACCCACTAAATCATGTAACAGATTGATCAGACACATTACCAAAGTGCTATGATTTTCCTTAATACCTGCATTAGCTAATTCATGGCAACTTTGCATAAACCTTGACTTGCAAGAGAATTTGACTCCGTTCACCTGCAAAGAAAGCAAGTTTGCTCTACCGCGTATTTGAGCAGACTGTGAGTTTGCAGGCAGAGTGAGCACCCCACTACTCATGCACTGTTACTTATTAAGTTGCAGTAAATTGCCCATGCGATTTAAACTGAGATCAAAGGGAGACCAAATCCCACCCTTGTAATTTTGGCAATAGCATCTCTTTGCAAGATCAGTGTTGAGCGTGTGAAGTCAAAATCACTATTACAGCTCACTGCTCAAGCATGAGGAACCTCAATTCCTCTGCCCAGCAAACCCCCACGGACACAAGCAGGAATCCAGCTGCAGCAGAGTTAACTGGCAAGAGTCAAATGGATTTTTTCCTCAGCTGTGCGCTCCCGAAGCAAGAGAACTGAGCAATTATTGAAAAATCACCTGGGAGAAAAGACTGCAGAGAGAACATTTTGCAATAAATGTTCTTAATTTTAACCCCCTTTCTATAACATTTAAGTATTCCAGTAATAACAAACCTAGTAAGTATTTTATAGCCAGAGTTACACTGCTGAATGTTAGCCTCTCTTTTTCTAGAAACAGTGACAGCTATTGGCAATCCTCCCAACTCAACTCCTCCTGCTAATCCTCATCTGCCAAGGTAACACTGCCTCAGGAAACGGGCCTAGTATCTCAGGTACATTATCATTAATGTTGTCCCGCTTTATGCTTTGTTTCCATGCCTTTGTGGGCACAACATCTCTGGGGTGGCTAAAGAGGGAGCCAGGCATCAGCTGTTTGACCCATGTGCTTGTAATCACATTGATACCACATGGCTCATAGAATCTGTTGGGTTGGAAGGGACCTTTAAATGCCATCTAGTCCAACCCCCCTGCAGTAAGCAGGGACATCTTCAACTAGATCAGGTTGCTCAGAGCCTCATCCAGCCTGGCCTTGAATGTCTCCAGGGATGGGGCCTCCACCACCCCTCTGGGCAACCTGTTGCAGTGTCTCACCACCCTCATTGTAAAGAACTTCATCCTAATGGCTAATCTAAACCTACCCTGCTCTAGTTTAAAACCACTGCCCCTCGTCCTATCGCTGCATACCCTTGCAAACAGCCCCTCCCCAGCTTTCTTATAGGCCCCCTTCAGGTACTGGAAGGCCACTATAAGGTCTCCCTGGAGCCTTCTATTCTCCAGGCTGAACAACTCCAGCTCTCTCAGCCTGTCTTCATAGGAGAGGTGCTCCAGCCCTCGGATCATCTTCGTGGCCCTCCTCTGGACCCGATCCAACAGGTCCATGTCCTTCTTGTGCTGAGGGCTCCAGAGCTGCACACAGTACTCCAGGTGGGGTCTCACGAGAGCAGACTAGAGGGGGAGAATCACCTCTCTGGACCTGCTGGCCACACTTCTTTTGATGCGGCCCAGGATGCAATTGGCCTTCTGGGCTGCAAGCACACATTGTTGGCTCATGTCCAGCTTTTCATCCATGAGTACCCCCAAGTCCTTTTCCACAGGGCTGCTCTCTATCACATCATCCCCCAGCCTGTATTGATAATGAGGGTTGACCCGACCCAAGTGTAGGACCTTGCACTTGGCCTTGTTGAACTTCATAAGGTTTGCTCGGGACCACGTCTCTAGCTCGTCCAGGTCCCTCTGGATGCCATCCTGTCCCTCTGGCACATTGACCACACGGCTCAGCTTAGTGTCATCGGCAAACTTGCTGAGGGTGCACTTGATCCCACTGCCTATGTCATTGATGAAGATGTTGAACAGCACCAGTCCCAGTACAGATCCCTGAGGGACACCAATTGTCACCTCTCTCCATCTGGACATGGAGCCATTGACCACCACCCTCTGGATGCGACTAGCTAGCCAGTTCCTTATCCACCAAACAGTCCACCCATCAAATCCTTATCTCTCCAACTTAGAGAGAAAGATGTTGTGGGGGACTGTGTCAAAGGCCTTGCAGAAGTCCAGACAGATGATATCCGTAGCTCTCCCCTTGTCCACTGATGCAGTCACTCCATTGTAGAAAGCCACTAGGTTGGTCAGGCAGAACTTGCCCCTGGTGAAGCCATGCTGGCTGTCTCGAATCATCTCCCTGTCTTCCATGTGCCTTAGCATAGCTTCCATGTGCCTTGGCATAGCTTCTAGGAGGATCTGTTCCATGATTTTCCCAGGCACAGAGGTGAGGCTGACAGGGTGGTAGTTCCCAGGGTCCTCCTTTCTACCCTTTTTAAAAATGGATGCGATGTTTCCCTTTTTCCAGTCACCAGGGACTTCACCTGACTGCCATGACTTTTCAAATATCACGGAGAGTGGCCCATTTCACACTGAAAGGTCCCAACTGTACGACTGCCCAGGAGATGTCTTTTCTTTTCTCCTGCGCAGTCAGTTGGGATCACAGACTCCAGTCCCTCAGGCTAGCAGCTAAAATTATGTGCTCCTTAAAGGGCTCAGCAATAACCTAAGAAAGCACTAAGGATAACCGTTGTCCTCACCCTGGAACATATTCTGGCAATTAGAGCAGAGGATGGACAACCAGGGTCACCTGATACTGGCCAAGATTAGCAGAAGGGATGTTGAGGTAGGCAGCTCAAGAACTCCCAGGAACAGTCCTGTTTCTAGCACACAGGCACTCAGCACCTCCTAAGAAAACAGTCTAGGACAGGCCTCTCAAAACCCCAGCAAACCCCACATCCATTCTCTCAGGGACACTCTTTCCTAATTTCACCACCAGACCATGCCAGGTCTTCCATCTTGCAGGCAAAAAAAACCAACCCTAAGATAGATCTGTATCATTTTCCTTGCAGGGCTGCAGAGGGGTTTTCACAAGTCTCAGTTAAGCAGTATGCTGAAAGTACAAAGCATCACTGCGCTCCTCCTAGTAGCCAGCCCTGGTTCCTTCCCACCACGCGTTTTTTAGCCTCTCTACACGACTCCTCTACACAGAAGCTTTACAAAGGAGCTGCCACTGAACAACGATCACTGTCCCAGCACAAACATCTCGCTCCATCCTCACGATCCCACATACTACTACGTATTCCCAACACTTACCATGAAAGCACGTGCTCCAAGGTCCTTCTGTAGTTTCACTGACACTTGTGGAGAAGCGCAAATGAAAGGCACGGCAAAGACATCAAATATAATTTAACAAGTGGCCTACTGCCAGTTGTTCTTTTACCAGCACTCCTGAAACAGGCCACAAGGCTCAGTGTGAAAACCACTGCCTTGAAACTTAAGGCGCTGTGTTCCCCTCTTGGGTTTCCCAAAGAAATCAGCCTCTAAGACAGAGTTAAACATCTGAAGGGCAAATGAGTCTCAGACTGCTTTGATCAAGTAACCTGCAGCCATCCCAAAAGCCTTCTTAGTTCACTAATAACAAATTAGTCCTACAAGATGTGTAAAAACTGGCACTGAGTATGATAACGAAGACACTGAAAAATCCCCATGTCAGGTCCTGGGAATGTTCCCCATCAAAGAAGGATGGAGACACACCAGCCAGGAGGACAGCTAGCCAAATAGCCAGGGTCAAGGACAGCTTTGGGCGAGGAACTCAGTACTTTGGAACAGAGTCAGCACCCAGCTTTGTAAAGGGGACAACATTAAGCGAGGCTGATTTTAATGGCAGTAGATCTATAACCACATAACTTGGACTCGTGGGGATTGAAATCCCAGGGGTTACTATGGCCTCTCCCTTACCCCAAAGGCAAATGCCAAAAACATTAAAAAAGAGCAGATATGGAAGCTGAAAAGAGAGAATGTTTGTGTGAAACATCCCAGCATCAGTTTCGGATCATCAGCATCACAAACCAACCTACAAAGACGCTTGCTGATAATCACCCCAGCTATCTCCACCGATACACATGTGACGTGGCCGTCATTTCTGTGCCCGCCAACACGACAAGCTCCAAATGTGACCCTGGCTGTCTTCCCCAAGCACTGAGAAACTCTTGTTATGTTTGGCTCCCCTCCTGTCCTCCCTTCACAAAAACAGCACACTTCAACGTCAATCTGGAATTATTTACTGTTGTTGAAGCTCAGACAGAAACGGCAGGTCACCTCTCCTCTCAGCCAAGCGGGACGCATTCACGGCGTATTCCTCCCAGGAGCAGAGGCTGCCCAAACAAGAAGGCTTCACCCAAGTGCTCTGGCAACCCTGCCAAGCATCTCATCAGGCAAGTTGCTGCCCTCTAAAATGATGCCCTGCGTCTCTCATGCTCTGTTCCCGAGACCTGCTGAAAACTACTTTATCTATGCTTTCAGAACATTAAATAGGCACCATCTGCTTAAGATTACCCTCATTAAAGCTAACATAACATAATCAGCCACGTTTTCTCTTCTCTGCATTTGCAAGTGGAGTGTGACTTGCAAGGCTTTGGGACTAGCTCTGAAACTCCCTGAAGGGAAGAAAATGAAACCGTGAAAGAACCACAGTTCTTTCTCCAACATTTCTCTCCAACAAGCATCCTCCTTCACACTGACACAGCGCACAGCTCAGGGACAGACCAGACCCAGGAACCCATCTCCTCCAAACCGCACCTGACTACATCTGGCAAATCACCCCACTGAGGTCAACCTCATTCCCAGGTGGCTGCATCTGGCCCCTGCCAACATGGGCAAGGCTGTTCTTGGCAGAGCAAATTAAGCCACTACATGCGTGAAGTTGCCCAGACTGAATTGTTGTCACATCCTGGGCTAAACAGTTCACTTGTATTCAGTCTGCAATGACTGTGAGAAGCGTAGGGCAGGGAAACCCGTTCGCTGTGCACCTTTGAGGGTGACCTCTTCTACAGGAGGAGGCTAGAGCAGCTCAGCAGAATGAAGGCTAAGAAGAGACACAACCACTCTCAACAAAACAGAGGAGAGAAGCGAGACAGCAGGTCAAACCAAACTGACTGCGATGAGACCTGTTTATGCCAAAGGGCAATAATGGCATGAGAACAAATGGGGTGGCTGTGAATAAAAATGTCTACACTGGAAGTTATTAACCATCAGAAGTAGTCCGAGGCTTCCAATCAACCCAACCCAAGCATCTTGAAGGTTCATATGTGGGAAAGCAACATGCTTGCACACCATTAATGACCTAGGTCTGTTCCAGGTCTATGTTCTACAGTCCCATGACCCCCATATGCAACACTTTCAGTCATAAAAGAAAACTACTTCCATCTGCCCAAATTATCCACTAGTCTTGTGAGGGCTCCGAGAAGGCACTTCTGTCAGGAGATACATTGCTGAACACACACTGCTTTCCCTGTCTGATCTGCCTACCTTGCAAAGAGGTGCCGACGCACAGAGTGTTGGGGGATCCTTGGATGAAAGGCATTAGATAAGTTCAAAGCCTGAATCTATACTAATAGTAATATCAAACACAATACCTCTACAAAAATAAATTGCCACTTGACCTGAGGCTGGGAAGCAGAAAGTGATCTGCCAAGGCCCAGACGTGTGACACTAGCCAATATACACGTGATAGGATGCAAAAAAAAAAAAAAAAAAGAGGCACATGGAGCAAAAGAGGGAGCTGGCTGAAGGTGATGATGGGAGGCTCGTTTCCTCACTGCGTACACTGTTCTTCCTAACTTCCTCTAGTCAAGACTCAACAACTCTCACCAATATTTGCAATATGCAGCAAGCCTCAGAAGCCTGAGCTTGTGCCCCACAGTAAGGTGGCATCTGGGAAAGCATCAGAACACCGAGGCTGGGCCAAAGTGAAGTTTTATCTAAGCTCAGTACCCTGTTTTTAATGAAGCTAGATGGTAACTGCTTAATAGCAACAAAGAGCACACAGCATGCCTAGTCTTCTAGCAATTGGGAGATTACAGACTTTCTGACCCAACCGCATATCTTGACTACTGTGTTTAACAGCAGTCAGCGTTGACCCCAGAAATTTGTCAATTCTTTTTTTGAACCATTTGTACTTTCAGCCTTCATAACACCTCTCATCAAGGTATTGCACAGCCTAATTACACAGTGGAGAAAAAACATTTAATTTTATTCCACCTCGTACCTAAGAATGTCCTAACTCCTGCATCACTGCCAAGAGGCTGAACCTGTTCCTCTCCATCACCTATCAGTGCCTGTAGCAGAATTCAGGATCTGCGTTCAAACTAGCGTCTCTCTCTTTCCTCTTTCCTCTGCCTCTAGACTACTTCACTACTTCAGCTGATTTGGGATATCATTTCAGACAGGTCTTGGTCTGAGATGGATTGGACTGTTACCAGCCCCAGAAAGACCAACTAGAGCTATGGATGGGGGGCTTGTTTGTTTTAAGCCTATTAGCTTCCAACCACTGAAGGTGACTGTAAATCTTTACTTTCGTAACTTTCACAGAGACAGCTGGAAATAAGCCTAGAAGCAAAACAAGGAACAATAGTTACACGAATGTTATAAATGGCTTTATTTCATCTGTGGTGAGTGTTGTTTCTGAAAGCTAAAGGAAGTTAATTTATAATGTTCGCAATTTGACAATCAGTCCTTTTAATAGGAACTTAGCTATTGTGCTTTGAAACAAACAGGAGCTAGCATGGGTGGGGTATTGCCCCTGGCTATGACTTGGCTATCATTTTATCAATTAGGAGCAAGGCTGTGCTGCAAATCCCTTCACCTTGTTTTGCATGCAGGAACTCATGAATCCAAAAGTTTGCCTTGGCTAAAGTCACCAGAAGATGAAGCTTTACAAACCAAGGCATCTTTGCTAAACAGGTACAGGAGCCTCATGTAAGACAAATAGGTTGGAAAGCGTTAGCCACAACTGCTAGACCCTACACATGTTTCCCATAAAGCATCTGTAGGCTTTTGATGGACACAGAGACCAGAACACAGGCAACAGTGGGAAGAAAGAGCCTGGGAACTCAGATAAAGCCCCAAAGTGACTGGACGTTTGTTGACGACAGCACTGTAAAGTTGGCTTTGGTGTTTGGCTCCTGGTAAAACAATGACATAATGCTGTGTTTACTAGCAGGGAAATGTGAGGGTTGGAAATGGGTCTGTAAAAAAACCACTAACACGGTTTTTTGACAAGCCAACAGATTAACATCTATTGTCACTGGGGCAAGGCCAAATTCGGCTGGAAGAGGTCCAGGAGTTTGATGTCACCAAGAGGCTTGCAAGGACGTCAGCTAAAGAGCACTCCCATGTCATTTCAGCATTCACTGCTGTGTTACTGCCTAAAGCAAGCTATTACCACCATCTTCTGTTTAACCCTTTCTGTCACAACATGCAGTAAAGACAATGTGTTGGCCTTTTGGCAATAGGGGTTTGACCCATATCTGCTACAGCTCACATTAACGAGATGCAGAAGATTGATGAAGGACCATGCAGATCAGGGTGCTGTCAGATAAAACACATATTCAATCGGGTTTGGACTGTCAGTCCTGTGTTAGTACTAATGACAGTCTCCACCATTCTACAAATAGAAACAGAGGCATCATTTCCTCATTTGACTTCTTAGGATGTTTTCAAGTTGCCTGTGATCCAAATCACATGGGCAGTTGCACCTTTGGACCAACTTGGTCCAAGTCAAGGTCTTTATCAAAACGCAGCCAATACCTCTCACACGCAGCAAGAGAATGGCCAAAAGGCTTCAGGTCCTCACCAACAAGATCCCAACACAAGGAAACCTGGACTCCCATAAATGCCAGTGCCTGGTAGAGAATGATCTCACTCTACTCACCCGATAAGTTAGAGCTCATGTTAACATGGTACGCAGACCCCACAAAGCCCTCAGCACTCAGGAAAAGCTTTATGTCACCCTTCCTCAGGGGTAAAGCCTGCAGTAAGCACATCAGTGCTACATGCTCCGTCCTTCTACAGACCCTCAAAACCTAGTGCAAGGCCCTGGTGCTTGTCCTCAAGATACTCTTCAGTCCAGCCCTACAATATTTGGAAGGTCAATCAGAATTCCATAATTAAGACAATAGGAAATAACCCCATGCTGTGGGCAAGATTAGAGCTTTTTAGAAGAAGGGAAAAAAATGAAAGAATAAAAGACTATTCTTAAGGTCTGGCCAGGACTGTGGCATCAGCTCCAACGGGACCTGAAGATACTTTGCAAACCTCTGCTTTCTACCCCATTTCTTTGACCATGCCCTCTTCCTGCTCAAATGCAGAGCCACATATAAGTTAAAACAGAAGCAAAACACACGCATGAATGCATAAAGTCTCACATCAAGACCCCAGTTCCTACCAAACATCTGCATACTCCCCCAGTGCAAGAAGAGAAGAATTATGTAAAACAGTAATTCCAGTGTTCATCCTGGCCAACACCAGGGCACAGAGATACACAGCATTACTCAGAGCTGAAGGAACCAGTTGAAAACCCAACACTGCCACATCCAAGAAATTTGGCCAACCCCTTCAGCAGTGAGGCCAAGGGTTTGAGTGGCAATGCCTTGGTCCCATCCCCAGGATGTATGTCCTCAGATCTTGCTCACTTGGGCCACAGCCTCAGTTCATTCAAAAAAAGGAGACTCCCTCCTGGATGGCAGTGCCTCTCACACACCAGTACACACTGTCACTCTCCAGTGCCACTAGCAAATTGACACTGCTAGACAAAAAGCTACTGGTCTTTATGCCAGGAGGACAGAGGGAAGTTTAAAGACAGACTGATGCACTCTCCTGTCCAGAACATGACTACTACAATCTCCAAGGGTCGCTACCCATGACAAATTCACTCAAAATATTTTTAGTTTAAACTGAACTATTTATACTTATCCTTACAAATCAGGGATGTCTGTATTAAAGGATGAAATGCAGGCTACAGCTGCCCAGCTCAGAAACAGGTGGAAAGCTGCTTCCCCAAAACAGTCCAGAGTTTTGACACAGATCGTTACAATCATGAAGACAGCAGCAAAAGATTAAACAGAAAATCTCTTTTTGAGCAATAACAGCCGGAAGACTCTTCCGTATGCCTCAAGTGAGAGTATTTCAGAGGCTGGCTACTGGGCTAGATTCCCTTTGAGTAGAACATCCTGTGTTGTCTTTATAAAACACCTTCTGCTGAAGCATTAGAGGAAAACTTCTCTGGATTGAGGGAAAGGAAAGAATTTGTTAAGGGTGTCCAAGGCTTATAAAATGCAGAAGACACAGGATTGTTATCTCTTGGTATGTGGAAAACCAGCATGGATGTTCCTCTAGAATCAGTCACTTTTTATTCTTCTCTACTTCATAGAATTGCCTAGGTTGGAAGGGACCTTTCAGATCATCTAGTCCAACCACCAACCAAACTCTGACAAAAACCGTCACTAAACCGTATCTCTAAGCACTATGTCTAAAAACCTCCAGGGATGGTGACTCAAGCACTTCCCTGGGCAGCCTGTTCCAATGCTTAATAACCCTTTCAGTGTAGAAATTTTTCCTAATATCCAGTCTAAACCTGCCCTGGTGCAATTTGAGGCCATTTCCTCTTGTCCTATTGTTTGTCACTTGGGAGCAGAGACCGACCCCCACCTGGCTACAGCCTCCTTTCAGGCAGTTGTAGAGAGCGAGAAGGTCTCCCCTCAGCCCCCTTCTCTCCAGGCTGAACACCCCCAGCTCCCTCAGACACTCCTCGTAAGACTTGTGCTCCGGACCCCTCACCAGCTTCACTGCCCTTCTCTGGGCCCACTCCAGCACCTCAATGTCTTTTTTTGTGGCGAGGGGCCCAAAACTGGACACGGCACTCAAGGTGGGGCCTCACCAGTGCCGAGTACAGGGAGAAGATCACTTCCCTAGTCCTACTCACCACGCTTCAGGCAACAGCTCTAATCTCTTGTTACTAACAGAAAATAAGCACCCTTTTTGTTAATAAAAAGAGATATTACCAGCAATGCTGGCTGAGGGATTCTGACAGTTTCACCTGATACATAAAACACACACACAGAGCTTCCCTCCTACTCCCGGCTTGCTTCTCTCCTGTGCCAGAACCCAGCTCCAGAGCCTGTTTTAATCCCACTTAGGAAAATGCTGAAATCCAGTATTTCTTCCTGTGACATATTTGGGAGATGGGAGGAGGGAGATGCACTTAAGCTGCTCCCTGTGGCTTTCTTCCAGGAAAATACTTCACATATCCTTGTTTGTTTGTTTTTAAATTCTAAGTGATTTTAATGCCGGTGAAAGTTGCTGGAGTGACAGCCCTGGGAAACTGCAAACCTACTTACACACTAGCAGGGACTGTGCCAGCTGCTGCTCTGCTTCTGCTGAAGACCAGGAGCTCAGCTGCCTCTTGTAGCACCTATCCCACAAATAACCCTCCCTCAGCTCAGGCTCCTCAAGATGAGACAGGTGTCAGAGACTGACAAATTTTCAGGCAAATGAAATATGCTGAGCTCAGAGACAGTGCAGCAAAGCACGCACAAGGCAGGAGAATGGAAAAATATTTAAAACTGATTGTCAGAGTATTTTGCTTGGGGTCAGAGGGGTCTACTCTGGGCTTGCACCTGCTGGAGAGGGGAAAATCAGGAATAACCTTCTATCCACAAAAATACATGTGTGGGTTAATTTATAAATAATAACAGAACATCCTGAGCCAGAGTAGGAAAGTCTCCAGGCATGCCGAAGGAGCAATTAGAAATCTCATCTTCACAGAGCTAGAAAAATGGTAACTCAGATGCTCTCTGTTGCATCAGACCCCCGAGGGTGCAAGAATGCCTGGCAAGAAGATTTCACCTCTGCCAGTGAGCTTTTTTGACAGGGAATACAGACACCAGAGAGAGATCAGACAGCAGCAGCTGGTAGCCTACGACCAAGGGCCTTGCTACCAGAAAGACCATACTCCATGCTTCACCTCAAATACCTCCACAGACCCTGGGACTCCAAGACAGGAAGGAATGCCCTAGAGGAACAGGCTTACAACCGGCTGGCATCCTAAATGTACATTTCCTCAAAGGGGAACATAGCTTTTATATCATCCCATTCATTACCGTGTCTGCTGAACACTATTAGGGAAACAAGGATCTGACTCCCATTTCCGGATAACGACATGACCTCGCCATTCTGCAACCCCTGCTGCCAGGGGTGGACCTGCTGATAGAGGAATATGACTCAAACTCAGGGGTTTCAGAGCCTATGCTAGCAGTCAGCCCTTAGGTAACACATCTTTACAGTCTATAAAAGGTGAGTAAACCCTGTTCACTTTGCAGCAGAGCACACTGAGATCCAGAGAGGTTAAACAAACAATCCAAGGCCACACCACCAGTAAAGAGGACATGTGAGCTCTTCTACAACATTGTACAATGTCTTGTATCACTTGTGTGTGCACTGGACATTAGTTCAAACCTTTCTGGATGATTTGTGAACTTTCTACATTAAAGTTTGCATTTATAGGCATGTTCTGGACAGTGGAGAACCACGTTTCCAGTATTTCAGGGACAACTATGGAAGACTTCTGTAAGGGAGACAGAATGGCAGTGTGGAGCTCCTGTTTAAACACAGCTATGGTTAGTAGAGGTTTGGCATGTTTCTCCCTGTGAACATAGATAGGGGTGTTTTCCTTGCAAACAAGTTTGCATCAAGCCTATAAAATCATGCTGCTGACTGCCGAGAGCGCAGGAGCCTCGTGCATCACCGTGTTTAGCTAGCGTGGTTTATAGGAAAAATAAAACACACCCCATTGGTCAGAGAAACAGTGCCAGCAACATATCAAAACATAATTATTGCTAGCTAGGTTTCAAACACAGTACGTATGGGACCACACACGTATTTATGGACACTTAAAGTCTATGAATATTTTATTCCGTCTAACGAGTCAACCATCACAAACTAAATAAGTTGCGTTGTGAAGCTATGGTACATCCAGATCCTGGGCTAGAGTAGTCGGTGACTATTAAGACCAATTAAGAATACACTGCAGCATACTAGTGCAATATGTGAAATTGTGGTGAAGACACAGATTTGGGGATGTGTATTCTGCCCACAGAAGTCGAACGCCCCCAGTCTAAGGACTCGGTTAGTTACCTATGCATTGAGCTCCTCTTCCAAAATCTGGAATAAGGAGTAGCTTTGCCAAAATCAATAGCTCAGTAAAATCAAGAGGAGAATCTTTACAACTGCCACAAAGGTCACCCTAAGCATGAGAGCACCAGTTACCACATTCAAGCACTTACAGGTACTACAACGAATAGAGTATCTCTCTCTGCTCTACCTTCACCCCAGGACAATTTAAAGCATTACTAAATTATCCTCCTTCACACTCGTTCTTTGTAGTGATGCCTAAATGACCACCAGACAGTAGCTTGGGTTACCATTACGTTGAGACCATCACCTGCTCAGCTAGTTGATATTGTCTCACTGCCCCCACCTGCCTGTATCTGTATGTCATCACTTGTCTTAACAGCCCAGGACAGAGACCACCTTTCAGGTCTGCCTGCACACGTTTCAGTGCAAAAGCATCCTTGCTTTGTAATAAAGGCTCTTACGACTATACCATATTACTGATGTTTAGTGAGTGTAAGTCTGAAAGACTGATTATTATTATATATTCACTTAGAAGGTGGTGCAAAGAATAAGTGAACAGGCTAAAGTGGGAAGGTTCTAACTAGGTTGCAAGATATTCCACTTAAAAATCTTTTCAGGTGAAGAAATATACCTGGTTTCCTTTTGCTTTCCCCCTCGCCCCAAATGTGATGATATCCCTGCCTAGAAGAGGGTAACAAAGAGATTCTGGAGAATGTATTTTTGCTTTTATAGTAAAGACAAAGGGAGATGCACTATATTAAAAAACATAGTAATTACAAACTTCTCAGTAAAACTTTCAATAAAGCGTCTCTCTGAAGGTGTGAGCAAAGGCCCAGGAAGCTACTGGGAGGTTTTTTTTCCATTGACTTGACAGTATTTGGTTTTGACACTACCTGATTAAGCAGCAGACACCACTAATTTCAACAGTATGCTACTGTGCAGCTCTCTGCTTCTTCATGTAATATTTACACAGCACACTCCAGGCAAGAGGGTGTCAGCTCTAGCTGCAAGAAAACATTCAGCTTCACAACGACAAACAACACACAGTGCTGTCAGCCCCCTCTAATGATCCTGCTCTTCTCCGTGGTTACTGGGGACCAATTCCCTTTGCGTGAGCAGACACGGATTAAGAGGATACAGCATGAAAAAGGAAGATCAAAAAAAAAGAAAACCACCTCACGTTAGAAGGTCCAGCTGTTTCCTCCCAAATGACTAAATTAGAGAGCTTGTACGTCACCTCCTGCCTCAGGTAGGGTCATATTGAATCCCTCTTCCTGTTTAATCCGTATAAAATGGGAAATGGGTTTTGAGGAAGACAATGACAGAATACGAGAGTAGTATTTTTTCAGGCTGTGTACTTTTATCAGATAAGTTGCAAGACTGCTTTGGAAACCAAAGAAAAGAATAGAAAATGCTGCCACACACTTCATAGGTGGCCTTGGGCCAACCACCTAACCTCTCTTTGCCTCGCCTTCCGGATGAGGGTATCAGCATATACCCTACCTTGCACGGATGGGAGGAGGGCAATACTCCTCAGCCGTCCATGCTACGTGCATGGATGGGATGAACACACAGACTGCTCTGGGATGCAGGAAGTCTGGGCTCCATTTCCTATTCCACCCCTTGCTTCCTTAGGATGTCTGTTCATCTCCATCTCCCTCTCCCATCACCCTGTCCGGGAAAAGGGCATGATTTGGTCTCTCCTCTCCTCCCCCTTTTAGCTCAAAGCAGTGAGACTGGCATAATTTTGACTACAACCCATCAAGCTGTGTTGCACAGGTGGGCCCCGGCACCCATCCACCCACCCCACTCAGGCTCTTATGAAGCCACTGGTCGCTTGCAGCAGCTGAAAACATTTGTGCTGTCTCTGAGGTCAACATCTGCCCAGTAACCACGTCACAGTTAGAGTCAATAGCAGCATCTTCCTTACTTCTAAAATGGAACTTGGAGGCTTTTGGAGCTGTTGCCCCCAGCTCATGGCCTTGCTAAAAGCTTTTCTCTGAGCTTCCTTTTGGCTGCCCTCCCGGCACGCTGCAGGCTCAGCCACAGGAGAGCTAGTGCAGGCAGCCTGCTGGGATTTAAAGCCTCCTGCGTTATTTCATTCTGCCCTGACCACAACAAATCTTGTCTTTCTATTGGTTTTTAATCTATTCCTAGGGCTGGGGACAGCTATTTACTTTACAAACTGTCGAACTGAGATACTACCGTCTTTTGGCTGAACGTTACCACTGCACAGCTCTGCTGGAAGAAAGGACTGTGAGTGTTCCTTAATCTGCCAGGCTACCCTACTGCCCGCCGAAGAAGCCTTGAGTCACAGAGGTAATAACTGCCAGACAGTGCATGATGAAATGCAGGTTGATGCCTAAAATTTCCCAGCTACTTTGCAAACCTGCCTTGAACAAGCTCAAAGGACTGGTCACTTCCTAAGATAAGGTAATATGGAAAAGACTCCAAGAGAGAATCACATGCAGGTATGGCACTGGAAGGCTAAGAGGATGCTGAGAAAGGGAAGAAAAATCAATCTCTCAAGGCAGTGAATAGGAAAAATCCGTACTTTATGTCGGCCTCATAAAACAACGGTGCCCAAAAAGTAAAAAACCCAACAGGACACGGAAACTAAACCCTCTGATGTTAGGGAAGAATTTCACTTCAACAAGCAACATTTCCATCAAGAACTGGTTGTAGTGATAAAGAAGAGAGAAGTCTTCTGAGCAGGCGGCTTTGGACTAGCAAGGTTTGATCTCTCCCTCCTGCTATCCCTGCTTCTCTGGACATTTGGGAGCAGGGACAAAGAGTTGAACAAACCTGAAGAGAACTGCCTATCCACAGTTCCCAGGTATTTCAGAAATATCAACTTCTTTTCTTCCTGACATGTTTCATCAGACATTAAAAAACAATGACAATTTTGTAGTCTGCAAAATTGTAAGATTTGCATCTAAAACAGGCAGAGCGTTGGAAATTATCCTTAAAGACGTATGTCTACTCCAGCAGGGTGGTGGTCTACATACGAAAAAGCCACTGCAAGGGAAAGGGAATATTTTACCTCAGTCTGCTTTCTCCTGAGCTCTCCTCTGCTATGTGCACAGGGGATCACAGCCATCTTTGACGTAACTCTTGCCAACACACCAAAGTTCAGTTCTAAGGAATGACGAAGTCATGGAGCAGCCTGCTAATTTTCTGGCTTTTTCCCAGCACCCCAGGCAAAGATAATAGTAATAATAATTCAGACCAGTGAGTCAAGCTGGATCATGACCCCTGGAAGGAAAGCCACACAGGGTGTCTTGATGGGGGGAAGGGAGAAGCAGAAAGTGGATCATAAGTCCTAAATAGGTACTCCATCTACTCATCTAACGCTGCCTTCTGGTTCTCATCGGGTCCCTCACTGCACTCTACACACAGGCCACTACCCATGTGAGCTCCAGGTGTGTCACATCCTGTTCACTCTGGAAGAGATCTGGCTCACACGCTCCAGCTCTACTAATTAAAAGGGTCCAAAAAAGCCTGGCTGAGCCTGTCTTACCCATGAGCTACTGGTATTTCTAGCATAAGTGGCACATGGAGCTCCTCAACTCAGACCTGCAGGCAAGGCCACACTGGTTCATTTGATGACCCAAGCATGGGGAATCCAGCTCCTTCTCCATGGTAGCAATGAGGGACCAACATAGGAACAAAGATCCTTGCCACTAAACCCATGATATGTCCACACCCTTCTCGTCAGTACCGGCCCAGCAGCTTGCAACAAAGAGAAGTAAAGCCATGAAGATGACTGCATCCAAGTGGCTCTTGAGCCTAAGCAGGAGCAGATAGGGCACAAGGAACAGATCTTGACCATAGCTGCACAAGATTTTTCTTCAAAACGTGCTGACATTTTACAACAGATCACCCGTGACAAGCACACTCACATTCTCCTGGGGGCAGTGCTGAAACCCAACACAGCAGGATTCAATCCCTTACAATTCAGGAAGACCAGTGCTCCAAGTTTAGCAACCATATCCATGCAGCAGAGAGATTCCTACAGGAGCGATCTCAAGACTTTCAAAGATGGCATTAGGAAACAGTTACTGTTCGGAGGAACTGGGACAGTATGCAGACATCTCTGACGACTAAAATCAGCAATGCACCTCAGTAACTGGAAAGAGACAGGGCAGCCACTTGGAAAGCAAAGCGTTTTACCTTCCCTCCGTGCTGTACAAAGCTGAAAAACACACAAAGCTGAACTGCAACAGGAGTAGAGTAGTGCTGGAAGAGGAAATCTGTACTGATGTATCCATTCCTGCCCTTGGGATAACACAGGCACACTTAGAGACCTCAGAAATGACCCTAAGCATATAAACTTCTAGTGAGATAATGCACATCAGTAACTACTCAGTCCTCTGCAGAAGAGCAAGCGGTCAGGAAGGGGGGTGGGGGACCCCATTCATGTCACCTCAGGCACCTCCCTGAGAGCAGGATCTAGCACATCTGGTAGGCAGTGGCTCCCTGCAGGGCTTCTAAAGCAGTTAGACATTTGGGTAAAGAGTAAGCTATCTGCCTAAAGATAACCTGGAAAGAGAGAGAGGAGGATGTCTTGTTTAAGCTCCTCGATGGATAGTTAAAGGAGACAAGCATCAGCTGTGGGTCTTTTTAAATAGAGAATGTATTTCTGGTTTGGGATCATTTCATGTTTAATTCGGACAATCACAATTTCAGACTAAAAGCCAGAGAAGCTTCATAACCAGATCAAACTTCAACAACTGAGAGAAGAGACTTTCAGACTGTTTAAAACTTAGCAGGGGCTGGAAAAGGGATTTGGATTTTGTTACCAGCTTTTTCTCTTCAGGATGATTAACTGACACCTTCAATCATTAACCACAACATCCTAATCCACCCAGCTTCACCAACAGCACTGCTCAGCCAATGTATGACCCCTGTTGCACCAAGGGTCTTTCCAACAAACCCAGACTTGACCTTCCTGACATTGTTCTTGTTAAAAGAAAAGGAAAGGGGGAAAGCAAGGTGATTTAACATTTTTGAAGCATTATCAAGCACAAATCAATTTTTAAAAGACCATCAGTATGAAGAAAGAATAGGAAATTAATTCAGAAAGTCAAAAGCTGTAAGAGCAGCAGTAGCTTATATTAGGGATATACCATACAATAGGCATGTGGTTATTGATCCAACCTTCTGTTTATCCTTTCACGTGCTCTCAGGCAGGGCCCCCAGTCAAACGGGTGGCATTGTGCTACCCACTTGCTGACAGGGACACAGAGGGAGGCACTGCAGACTCCTTCCCCCAGCAGTGATTTCATAGGAGGGGGAAGCTGGCTGGGTTCATATCAAATAGCACTGGATCTAAGAGTCTAATCTCTTCGCATGTGCAGAGCCCTACAAATCCTCCAGTGAGGCATTAATCTCTTCAGAAGTTTCACATACAAGGATAACAGCAGAGGATATGCAAAGCCACCTTCTTTCTTTTAGTTTCTTGAGTCAAGGCCACAAAAGCTATGCTGGTAACATGAAAGACATCTGCTCCAGGGAATGATTCCTGGCATCTAGGCCTAGCAGTGCAAGGGCTTATGTGCTACACACATTTAGCCCCCTGCGTGTACCCACAATGCCTAAGATTTGCCTTCATCTCTCCAGGCTCCACCATGGCCCTGAAAGATCACAATTAAAAGGAAAGGGTGTCAGGTTAAAATGCCTGCAATACCCGTGTCACCATCTACCAGAGAAACACATAGTTAATCTGATGCCAAAGTACATGTCACATAGCCTTAAGGCATGGCATGAAGGTGTTTACGTATGCTGGAGGTAGACAGGCTTTTTGATATTACAGAGACACATAAGGCAGAGAGCACCAAGCTTTGCATTCTCCAAACTATCCACAGGCAATAGAGAGAACTAAAACCCAAGCCAGGTTTATCTTGATTTCAGAAGAAAACAGTTGTTTCATATTAAAAAAGAGCACAGAATGAAACTAACAGTGATCAGTGGATCAGGTCCAGGGAATTAAGTTCTTTGACAGTGCAGGCTCACCCTCAGTGAGTTACTCCAGCCAAAGACAGATGAAAGGCTGCAGCGCATGCATCTGCAGCAAACTGCAATCTAGGAAATGAGGAAGAGTCCAAAACTTTTGGACCTGTGGGCGAATTCATTCATCTAAAAGAAGGAGATTCACAAGGACATGGATAACTATTATTTTAAAATTAATTACTTCGGTGCTTGTTTGTGAACCAAGACCCTATTGTGTTGAATACTGTGCAACCAGAGATTAAGAGTAAGTGGGAGAAAAGGCAGACAGAACACTAGTCACCCAACAAACCATTTAGTTTGTGATTTTTTGGCAAAGAACTGGACACACAGGGATGTGGAACTGTTGTGCAGAAAACAATATTAGAAAAGGTATACTGAGAGAAGGGTGAATGTGAAGAAATAGATTTTCCACTAGAAGCATTAAAGAGAGCTTCTTAGAACAGTTTAGATTACTGCTATTAAAATGCAAGGACAATGATCATCAAGGAAATACAGATGTGTTTCTGCAGACAAATATGGAAAATATTTTCTTTCAAAACTGTAAATACAGGGTTTAAAGCCTTGTTTTCTGGTTATTTTCCAAAAAATAAGAAATTAACAACATCGATTTCTCTTGGCAATCCGGAAGGTATTGTTATCATTTCTTTTGCATATGTTTGTGCTTGGCAGACATACTTCTCTGATGCTGAATTGCTGCCACCTTTCAGGTGAGATAACAGCCTGCGGTGGTGTCAGCCACAATTCACACCAGCAGCTTGCAAAAGCTAAAGAAGCCTTTCCCGCCTGGAAGCAGTGAATGAGTAATAGACTGAATGCACAGGTCCAGCTGGCAACCTGAGAGGACACGAGACCTAAAACTTCCAACTCCTATGAACTGGGCACAAGATGCTTAATTCCACGGTAGATGAGAGCTTCAGCTTTACATCTACAAATCAGCCTCTCTCAGCAAAATAGTGCCCTCTAGCCTTAAACTGGGTTACGGTTTGAGCCTTAGAGGGAAAAAGCTCAGTGATACAAAATAGTAATAGAAAGCTTTATGTATGATCTTTGGCCTTATCTTTCAGGCAACCCATCCAAATGCTGACCAGCTCTGAAAAAATCTGTCAGACATGCAATGCCAGGAAATACAGTATACTCCAAGTGATTTCACACCAGATGCAACACCCCCTCAGGCTTTTCCTTACCAAAGCTGGATGATTTACCTTCTCCATACACAAAATCCAACCTTCTGTGTATTAAAATACAGGTTGTATTTTGAGGAAAGAGTTAAAGGATTTGATGCAACTAAAACCTAGAAACAGACAACAGAGAGGGAAGAAAAGATACCTTCTCTCCTTATGTGGATGGGCAAAAGCTACTCCACTGTATGCTGCAAACTCCTGCAGGCAGAGAGACACTTCCACATGACACCCTGCGATACTAGAGTCTAGGAAGGTTGTTAAAAATCCTCCTCTGATGCTGCGCTATTGGCAGTAAGGTGTGAAAGGAGGAAGGCGAAAGAGAGATGAAAGAAATTCCAAACGCAGAGTCTGCCTTGATAACCGTGCAGACAGGCTCCCCTCTCAAAAAAGGTCTTAATGTAACTTATGGGAGAAAACGAGTAAAGATGCATTCAGCACCTCTGGACCACTGACCCCACGGCAGGAGAGCCTTGCTCCGCTCCCCACCGGGCACTCTGTGTTGCCGTGGCCAGGATGGGGACAAGCTAGGGAGCCGAGAGACCCATCCCATCCTGTGCTGGATCTTGCTGGGCAAGAAGGGAAGATCCACCTTCAGGAGGGAAGGAAACTTCAAAATTGTAACATATATATATAAAAAAAAAAAAAAAAAAGAAAGCAGGCAAACAGCCAAGCAGGGGACGAAGAAGGGTGAGGGAGAAGAGCTGCATTTCCATAGCACGCTGCCTCTCCGCACGCCGTGCGGGACCCCGCTGTCCCCGGCCGCCCGCGGTCGCCTCACCTGCGTCCCCGCAGGGGCAACCGGGGCGGGGGCGCCGGTAGCCGGGGCTGCCGGGGGGCAGGTTCCATGCCCAAGGTCAGGCTAGGGACGGCTCCGCGCACCGCACCGCGACCGGCCCCGTCCCGTTCCGTCCCGCCGCCCGCACACGTGCGCCGGCCGCCGCAGGACCGGGAGGTCTCGGCCGGGCCCAGCCACCACTCACGTAGTGCTTGGAGGGGTTCCTCCGCTTCTCCACGTCCACCACGTTGGCGTCCAGCACGCTGTAGGACAGCATCTTCGCCCGCCCCGCGGCGCTCCGCCGCTCCCTCCCGACGCTGGCAGCACCCTCCGCCGCGCTGCCCGCCGCGGCGATGCCGGCCCGCGCGGCGGGCGGGCGGGAGGGAGGATGCCCCGGTGCCGGCTCCGCCCCGTGCCGAGGCAGCAGCTCCCCCCTCCCGGCGGCGGCGGCCACCCGGCTCCGCGCCCTGCCCCGCTGCCTCAGGCTGCGCGGCCAGTGCGGCGGCGGCGGCGGGAGGGGCAGGGCCCGGCCGCCCGCCCCGCCCCGCCCCCGGGCGGCCCCGGGGGGCGCCGGCGGGACGGGACGGGAGGGGACCGGGAGCCACCGCCCCCGTGTGGCTGGGGGCGCGGCCCACCCTGAGATGGCGGCCGCCCGCGGCCTCGCTCCGGGTGTCCCTTCACACCCCGCAGGCGGTGGCGGAGCCTCCCCCCAACCCCGACCGGGTCCCCACACCCTCCGCCTCGGCCCGGGGCTGCTGAGGCACCCCGGCCCGGCTTGAAGGAGACCCCGGGGCAGGCAGCGCCCGGGGCAGAGGACGGGCGCAATGCCTCCGCGACCCTCCATCCCTGCAGAGAGCGGCTGAAGTACCCTCCCCGAGCGGCCGGCCAAAGTCAGGCCGGAGACCTGCGAGTGGGGCCGAGCACCCAGCCCACCAGGCTCCGGCTGGGACCTCAAGGCCAGACACGGCTTGGGGAGATCCATGCTCCCCTTGCCCACGGGCCGCAGAAGGATCAAGGCTGGTGGAAGATCACACAGGCTCTCTGTCATCTGGGCTTTTAGAGTGATAAACCCATTTCAGCTCTTTGTATATACATAGATAAATGAGCACTGTCTTCCCCAGTCACACTGCAAGAAGAGCTTGCCCTAGAAATTTCAGATTGTTTTCCTTTCAATAATGTGTCATTACTTTGCATATGATTATTTGGCAGTTACCTCAGAAATGGGAACTTGCGTGTGATCTTCCAGCCCTCAGCTCATTTCATGACATTCATTAGCTCTTCACCACATTAACTGAAGTCACTAAGAGCTCTCATTCCTCTGAAGCCTCCTCAACAGCAGCCCATGCAGATTTTCCACTAAGCTTCCAAAGTGCTGCTGACGGCTCCAGACCTGCCAGCCTAGGAACGCAGACAGGTCCCAGCTCCTGGCAAAAAAAGCCCCATATTTACAGTAAGAATGATCAGTCTCAATGGGATTTCATTATACACGCTACAGGCACAGTTTCTGAATCACAATTTTTACAAGGGTTATTAGCCTTGTTATTAGCAACAACGATCGTGAGAGAGACACCAGAATCACAAACACATAGATAGTTGGGCCTGAAGGCTGATGTTTAAAAGTGGTTGGTTTCAAACCATAGATAGTTTCCATGAAGAGCTTAAAAAAAAAGAAGGAAAATCAGGAGCAGCACCATCAGCACCCAGCCACCATCTGCCGCCAGGTGGGAACCAGGTACCTGGCTGCATAATGCCAGGGAAAGATGCTCTGAGCCAGCCTTCTCCTCCCTCCTCAGCTACTACACACATTTTACCAAAACTAGTGAATTGACATAAAAACGTCAGTCCCACCACGGCGTCCCATGTAGGATGTCTGCAGGCATGCGTGAGACTAACTTTTGGAAATAGGGAGGGTGAAAAAGGGGAAAAGCTGATATGCCCACCTTTGTTGTCGCTTTTTAGGGTTGTCTTTTCTCCTTCAGTGCACCCTCTTCCCTCCTCTTTGAGGGACTTCCCACCTCTAATCCTCATACATGACACAAGGCAGCAAGGCAATTATTTACATTAGAAACCTTTACTGTTTAGACTGGCCAAGAAGTCCCTGGTGTGCAGAGCAAACAAAGAAAATTCTTCCTTGAAAATGTAAATATTCAAATAACCCATTGATAAAAAAATATGCCTGGTGTGACCAGCCTTTTGGGTCTTGGATGCCTCTTTCCTGTGAACCACTATTAATATACGTCACACATTCTGTCCGCTTCTCCTATCACCCTGTCCAAAGGCAAAAAAAAAGGCCCCCCAATCATTAAAAACACTCAGGCTTTGTTTTAAATCAGCTTTCAAAACATGTTGTTGTGAGGGAAAGAGACAAAATACATCATTCTCCAAATACTCTGCCCCATCCTTCCTGACATTCTTACTGACTGGCATTATTCTCCTCTGCTCTCTTATAAGGAAGGAACTGCAATTTTTGGTCCAACCTGAGACAGGCACTTTGGGGTTTGTGCTCCCTTGGTGTCTACCCCATACTTTCATGGCATCTGGTCCACCCTTCACCTTTCCTCGATTCAAGACATCTTGATTTTCCATGGCTCCAGTCAACCTTCTCCAGCTGCAGATCCTGCCCAGCCCTTGTACAGCTCTGACTCCCCTCCTCCTCCTCCATCATCCGCTGGTTTTGTGCTCACCGCCACCTTCTGCTCTCCTTGTTTGTTTGCTGCATCCCTCCATCTACGTAGGAAAAATGTATGTTGCTAGGGGCATGGATTGTTCTTTTAAAATATGTACAACACCCAGTCCAGAGGGAGTCCGATACCAGCCTATTACAAGAGTAGCAGAAAAATAACTGAAACCCTTTATTATGCTGCAGGCCTGGGAAAATCCGCTCCTCTCTCAGGCAGCAGCTGGGAAAATGAAGCTGATGGCGCTTTCCAGCCTTGTGCTGGAGAGCCAGGCTCCGTCTGCTGGGACTGAAGGACAGAAAGACTGCGTATGCAGTGAAGAGCACGGCAGGCTTCTTGGATGACCGACCCCACGTGCTGAAGAGCCTGTACCTGACTAGGACTGTGAACACACAGGCTGAGGCACTGCAAATTTATAGGAAAATAACTAGGGATTTTAATCCTAAATCTCCTAGTATTTTTGTTTTTCTTTTTTCTTCAAGTCTTCATTACTGAAGTCCTATTGTTACAGTGGAATATCACTACTATTATTAACAATTTTAATACATATATTAATATCAACAGCTGATTTAATAATTCAACTTTATGGACCTGTGCTTCCAATAAAATTCACCTGAGGAACACCCTGGGAAATGCAGACTTCTGAAGACTGAGATAAATCAGCTATTTTAAAAGCTTTTGTGTTTACTCATTTGCTAGGTGGGTATTTGGGCAAAGAATTTTTTTTTTTTTTTTTTTACCAAACAGGTAATCACATTAAGCCTCACAGATCTAACACAGCTACAGGCTGGCAACCTAGAGCCTGCTCCGATTACGGCAAAAGCTGATGCGTGACAGAATGTGTGTGTGACGGTCTCAGAGCTGGAGCATGACTTGAGTTTTCATATTTCAAGAGGACTTTGTCATGCTGGCAAGTTTTTTGTAAATAAGCATTTGAGTTGTAAATTGAAAACACTTGGATCATGAAATCGGTGAGAAAATAAAACAAGGGACCGGCTTCTCTTTGCTCCATTAGGGCCATTTCTAATGCCTCTTATTAATTCATGGCATATCACTGTAGCTAAGTAAAACCCCCTGAATATTAACCACACTATAGTCTAACAGCCCTCTCTGTTGTGGCTGGAGTTGTTGCTAAAGATGATTTTTCATTCTTGTTTTTGCTTTTCAGTTTGCTAGGGCCGGGCAGCCAGGTCGAACACAGAGTTTTCCTGTCCCGCTGTCTGGGAGAGGCTCTAACAGTGCTCAGCACCCCGGGGGGGAGCAAAGTGCCCCCTGAGCTCAGCCCCTTGGGGGAAGGGGAGCGTTTCAGTGCTGTGCATGACAGATTAGCCACACAACTCATTACCAGCAACTAGAGTTGCATGCATAATCTGCTAGACATGGTACTAGAGATGTGCCCCTTAGGGTTTTTTTGGCTCTGATGTGCAACAGCACAACACAGAGCCTTTGTTACACTCCCATCTCAGCTTCTGTACTTACAAAACCTCAGCTTCTTAAAAGGGCTGCTTTCCATGCAGTCCTTCCACTTCAGGGTTTCAACATACACATCTTTTGATAGGAGCAAGAAGAATGGTAGAGCCTGCCTGGCATTCAAATCTCAAACTCTGAAACAAAAAGCAAGATGCAATCTTTTTTTTTTTTCCTATTTTTTTAAACCCCACTTGCATTTTGTCTTCTTGGGAAATTACTGCTCTTCAAATAAAATTCACTCTGGACATAAATAGACCCAGCTAATGTGGCAGAAGGGACCCGAAGAAACCAGCTGCAGTCCTGGCAGAGCAGCCCCCGGAGCACAGGAGTGTGCCCCTTCCCCTCCCAGCCTCCTCACCAGAGAGTGCTGCTTTATCAGCCCCTGTGTGCAATCCAGTACAATGGAAAACCCAAAATAATCATTCCCCCTGCTAGCAGCGTACATGCTTTCCCAACGGCATAACAGCTTTTACTTACATTATGAAAGAGCTGCTTCACCCTTGTGACTTAAATTATAGATTATCCTTTTCTCGAAGCAGCTATCTTACAATTTAACCCTTTCATGACTAATGTAATTTTTCAGTCCTCTCTTACCAGAGTTGTGGATGAAGGATTTCCAACTGCAGTATGTGCACTGCACGCTCCATTTAGGGTAGTAGCAGCAAATTGCAGACTGCTTTTCATCCACGTACACTTTGTACTTTCCTATTGGTACAAAAGCTTTACAGATACCTGTTGACGTGGTTAAAACATACAACAAAGCAAGTCCAAACCACACTTTTCTTTATATATTATATAAATGTCAGGCTCACATTCAGGCTGAAGCTTATCAAACTCATCACAGGTTTGGATTGGGACTC
Organism: Rissa tridactyla; assembly: GCF_028500815.1. Classification (NCBI taxonomy): domain Eukaryota; kingdom Metazoa; phylum Chordata; class Aves; order Charadriiformes; family Laridae; genus Rissa; species Rissa tridactyla. The sequence goes on from NC_071471.1 coordinate 59,731,048, forward strand.
ACCAGGTTTCTTCCTGGTTGCTCTCCCTGACTTCAGTTGCTCTCACTGTTCTCAAAATAGCACATTTTGAGACTGGCTTCTGCTTCATCTTCTACAAAAAACTTGGCAATCCATTATTGAAAGCGCAGGCTTGTTACAAGTAAAGTCAATCTAGGAAGTAGTCTTTTTTCGCATTTTCCTTCCATGTTACCTCTAAGCATACACATGGACACCAAGTCCTCCACATTAACAGATTTTAAATTTCCATCAAGTCCTTTTTAAACTTGAATTTCCTTGTTCGCTATTTTTGCTCATTCAACCCCTTCTGAAACCAAACAGTAACTTTATTTGGCTGCACATCCTCTAGAGAAAGTAGAAGAGTTTAACTGCCAATATCCAAACCAGACAAGGTTTGATTGATGGGCTGTGAATTGTAAAAATGTATCAATAAAACCTTATGAAAAGTTAGCCATGGAACTGCAGTTAGACCATAGATGAAAAAAGCACAAGCTGGGCACTGTAAGGATAAATCTGTAGAATGCAACCCCTACCACTCAGTAGCAGAGTGCATTGATTTTTATTTTTTTTTTCATTTTTTTTTTTAAGTTACCTTCATGCAAAAGCAGTGGTTTTCCCAGCAGAAAGACTTCTTCAGGAGGAGCACTTCTGGACCTCCACAGCAGCATCATCCCATGGGTAGACACAAATAGGGTTTTTTTTCCCCCAGGTTAGACTTTACAGGGCAGTAGTAGAGATGCTTGGAAAACCAAATGCCCCATAGGATGATTATTGCTTGGAAAAGGAATGAGATCATCCCAAAGCAGATAATTTCTCCTGGCAAGTGGAGCTATGGTTTCTCTAGCAGGGCCTGGTGCAGGTGTGCTTTTCAGCTTGGAGCAGTGGACACACCATCCACATGATTCCAGGAATTTATTTGGATCCAGGCACGTGTTAAGCTACGGCCACACAGCACCAGCGATGCAACCCTAAAGACCACGCCACTCACAGGAGTCTTTCTGGGCCACTGGTCTAGTGACTGAGGAACACAGAAACCACCTATGAAGCAAGGGCAGCTTCTCCTTCAGGCCTGTTTCCATCAGTTAACAGCAGCATCTGGATACGTGACAATTACATTGCCCTGAACTTTTTGATCCTCAAAGGCATTTTGTTGAACAACTCTTACTTTAGCATCTAACTTCAAGCATCCGAGGGATTGGTCTTTCAGAAAGGATGAAATACCCTGCAGAACGGAGGAACTGTTGAAGGATAATATAAGGAAGGCAGAGGAAGAGCATATAAATATTACTGTGCTCTATATAAGTGTGGCCAGCTGTTTATGATAAATGTTCTCTTACTCCATTTTTTCTTGCCCTCATTTCCTCCCCCGCTTTCTAATTGCAGAAAATAAAATAGTACAAGTCCTTGCTTTCATTACATGCAACACCTGCTGCCTGTTCTGAAACAGATGTCTAAAACATCATTAGGCAATTACTTCTTAGCCTTTTTCAATGGGACTGATTTCAAACATTGTGCTAAATCCTCCTCCCTCTGCTTCCTCTGTATTTCTCATCCTTTCCTACGTTCAGAGTTCCAACAAAAACTCCTCTCTGTATCAGTTTGCTCCTGTTATGTTTGTCCTGGATCACTGTACTTACAGAAGGACAAAGAGGGAGACTATAAGTTCAAGAGACTTTATTGGGCAAAAAACAACAAGGTGAGGGAAGAAAACAATGAGAGAGTATTAGTCAGCAGTAGAGGCAGTAGTTTCAGAACACCAGCTGGCTTGTTACAGCTCTGGGTTTTTTTGTGGACATTACGGCAACGTAGAGTTTTACATGCACGCAAGGCCAACGCCTGTGTTCTCAATATGAGTGACTTAATTTTGGCAATAAGAGAAAAACCGAACTCCAAGCACTCCTTTTGTTTCCCTACTGCCTTGTGTACCTGGCCAAGAAGAGCACGTTAGAATCAGCAGGCCTGCAGGGCTTGCACGACTCTGTTGTTGAGGAAGACATTTGAGGGAACCGATTCCTCCCTCCTATTTCCAAATGTCACCATAATATTTGGATGAGGTCTCCATTCCTGCAAGGATCCATGAACTTCTCAGACCAGTAACAGACTTGGCACATGCTTCATTTAATCATATTGGCTGTTTGGCACTGACAAAGACTTGCAATTTATCTTACCTTGTTCACAGCAGAGGTGGGATGACTTTCTCCTCTCTGCTTTACTTTTAACTTGGGGAAATTAAAAAGAACAACGAACTAGCTGTCTTGGCCTAAATTTCCTATGGAAGCAGTGGTTCAGCTGCAGCCACCCCTCCAGTTTTTAAGCAAGATGAGCAGATGTTTTGGCCTTTACATGCTTGCAGATTCCCAGCTTGTTCATCCCAAGCTAAGGTGGCAGAAAGCTCCAGTTCTAGCTGGTAGGGAAGGAGCATTCATTCTTCCAATCAATAACAAAAAGCAAGCTAGAACAAGAGCTGTAGGACATGTTGTGCCAGGTTAATTGGCACTGTACTGTTCAGTGGTTCAACACTTGCTGAAAATCGTTCCTTTAGGTTATTTCTTTCACTAGCAAATTCCTGGTTATATTGCGTTCAGGCAATCTTGTTAATCTGGGCTGGTTTCAACTTGTAAATTACCGTGACTAGATTAGTATAGTCTCCATTGCACATTTAAAAGACATTAGTGGGAACAGGCTGGTGGCATCCCTAACAATCAGTTACTCAACTTTGTACCCTGATGTAGATGCTGTAACTTTACCAGATTTTAACAGTTTGATTTGCAGTTTCCCCTCTTGAATGTCTGCCTTGGGGTGATCTCTGCACGAAAACTTCAGGAAAAACAGTCTGGTCATTTCTTAAGAGAGCATTGCAGAACAAGTACTTCTTGTGGCAGCTGAAGTTACAAAAAATGGGTTCCTTGAGACTGTCTTGTGTGTGGTTTCCCTAGTGTTCTATGACTGAGTTTCTTCCTTCCCCTTAGTGGAGGCACTAATTTGGGCTTCCCTCTTCTATCAGTGCATCTGTTTTCTAAAAATGTGCAAGACCATAGAGCTCGTTCACACCTCTTAACAAGCCAACAGATTATAAAGTCACTTGGGATGGTGAGACAGAAGAAGCTGACAAATGCCCAGACACACAGTGTAATCACATCAGAGTATAATCGCACTTTGTCAGAAAAAAACGGCTTAAAGGAGACACACAAACTAGAAGTCCACATCAACTTTATGGATCATGCCTGCAATGAAACCTGTGCAAGGACATGCAAGTGGCAGGGAGAGGCAGATGGCTTCTCTTGCCACTTGCGCTTGCTCAGGTTTGGGCAAGACACAAGTGTTTTATTTTTTAATTATATTTATTTTTCACTTGGATACCTGCAAGAAAACCACAACTAGAACTGTGGTTGCTGCTGGATCCAGGGTGCTGCTGGATCTTTGGGAGGGTGGGGTGGACAAAGAGTTATTTTTCTGAAATTGCAGCTCTTTCCTGCTGCAAACTACATGGTGAAGAAAACTCAAGACTGAAAAGGATGATATCTGCCTCTATCAGTGTCTAGACAAGGAGCGAAGCACAGCCTGCTGGAATGGGACAGGCCGTTAAAGTGCCAGGTCAGCTAGACAGGGGGATTATACCGAAGCTTTCAATTGTCAGATGCTTACAAGGATATTTGAATTAGGAAAGAAAAAGGGAACAAAGTAGAGAGGAAGGAAGGTTGTCTGGGATGTGTGGTGCAGAGATGAACCATAAGACTGTGAATGACATGAAGGGCCTGAGAAATGACAATTAGAGGAGAGAGTGGAGAGCAGAAATAGATGAAAGAAATTAGGGGGAAAGCCTCCATGCCTGACAGGGCATATTGCTGGGAATGAAACCCAAAATCCCTGACTCAGCATTTCCCTGCTGCCAACAAACATCCACAAAAATGTTTCTATAATGCTGGGGCTCCTGGACGATGGTAACCAATTATTATAACTATTCTTTTATCTCTGCGGTTGAACTTTTGTTTGCTCGCTAGCCTGTCGGGTTGGGGCAGGAGGGCTGGAGACTGTGCTGAAAGATGGCAATAAAGAATGTAGCACCGCACTGACAGGAAGTTTCAAAATTCAGGTTGCCCATGGGATCTGAACTTGCTCCCTTCCCATTTAGAGGTAAGTACAAAGATAAAAATCTTTGCTAGGCACATCTTTTTCCCCACAGGATCGGCTTACTCCCAAAGTAAACCAAACTGCACTTCTTTGACAAGCAGATTCTCAGTACTTTGTCTCATAACTCTCCATGCGGCTCCATGCCTCACTGGCTGCTCACCGATTAATTCTCATTCTGAATAATGAATTAGCAACTCCTATTTATGGTGTTGATCATTGGAATACACAAGTATGGACAGATCCACAAAAGTAAGAGCTTTCAGTCATATAGCCAGTCTAAATTTTTCATTTGTTAGTTTGAAAAAAAAGCTTCATTTCCCAGGTTACTTGTGTAAAATACATACCCTCATGGGTACAAATTTACAATCCAAAGACTTGAGAACAAGAAGACTCAGAACTCATTTATCTGGATTTCTGTTTTTAAAAAGTCACTTAAGAAGCCGTAAGAGGAAACAGGATTCCAGGAAAAAATATTTGGTACAAATAAAAACAAGGAGACTATCATCGCGTCATAGGACCTGGAGAGCAAAAATACAAGACGGGCAAAGCTATATGAATGGAAAGAGCCGGAAAAAGATAAAGCTCTTAGCAAAAGCAGGGCTTGGACTAGAACGAAATCCTACTGCAGGATCTATCCATTCATCCACTCCCACAGAGTTCTTCCCTAACAGCTCTCACAAATAGATCTCTAGAGCTTTTAATGACTAACATTAAGAAAAATTGAGGGAACCATATTATACCCAGTTTACAAAAGAAGGAAACTGAGGCATGAAGCAACCTGATCTCTTCTCCCACCTAAGCAGATAGCAGGGACTGAAGGTAGAGTTGTTCCTTCATTTCCTCACCAGAAAAGCAATCACCTTGCATTTTGCTAGAATGGAATATTAAGTTTTCTTTGTAATTTTTGTTCTCAGGCGCTGCATTTCTATGGAAACATACCTTTTTAAGGTAACAAAAAAATGCTGCCTGCTTTTAAAAAACTCCATTTTACTTACCCGCCTTTTACTGCCGTAACTGTTTCTATGGAAACTGGAACTGGCCATGAAGCAGTCCTACAACATGAATTCTCACTTGTCAGTTTTACATTAAAGTGCCACCCTCAACGTCCTTTAATAAACCAGTAATAATTGTGTTGCCTAACAAGTTTTCAAATTAAACAAAACAAGAAAGCGCGCTTTCACTGAATGTTCCGCACAATATTTTGTAGGTGTGGTCTAGGTCTAAGAATTTTAACAGTCTGCATGATATGACTCTCTTGGTTAAGGATATGATCTTTAAACAGAGAGACAGTTTATTAGCAGTAAAAGCCCTAGTGTGTGTAGACAGACTTACATAAAGGTGACTTATACCAATATGGGTATGTCTAGACTGCTGTCACAGAAGCATACTGTAGAGATACTGAGGAAATGGGTAAATCAACCTACAGTGAGCCCTGTGCTCCCACAGCTAGCTGGGGTACTTCTGTGCAGGCATATGCATACGCTATTCCCTGTAGGTACAAGAGAGGGAATGCACTCAACCAGAGTAAGTGTTTGTCTGTGTTGGGTGGCTAGCATGGAAAAAATAAAGCATGCAAGTTTGAGGCACAACTGTTCTGTACAGTTCTTCAGAATAAGAATCTGTGTAACAAATCTAGGCTCCTCTATTGATTTTACTTTAACCTTCCACTCTTGTAAAAACTGTAGGCTCCCTTATGTTCATTCCTATTTCCCTGACTTAACTCTAGTGAGAAAAATCCCTTTTTCCTGTTCTTGGGGAGCAATTTCCAACAGAATGCACCCTCGATGACAAGAGTTCTGCACTGCCAGCAAGGAACAACTTAAAAACTTCTAAGGACAGGTTTTTTTTTTTTCCCCACAGAGTCACTTATCCATCTTTCCAAGATGAATTCTTCCTAACCTCATCTCTGATGCTTTGCAGTTCGTCAATACTTTTAAATTGCAACAGGGGCAGAACAAAGAGGGAAGATAGTTTGTGTCTGCATCAACCTCCAATGCATAGAAAATAGGTGGCATGAGGTTTTAGGCAGACTTTACACACAGAAACGTATCTAAAACACAGGAAGTGCAGCATCGAAGATGGAGGCAACAGAACACATTAGATGCTGTGTGTATGACTATCCAAGCTGTAAAGGACAAAGATGTAATCCTATTTTGGTATGAATTTTAGAGAGATCCTAAAGAGCAATATGATCTCCACACCATCTTTTCCTCCAAGATTCAGCTGTGCAGAGCTCCTTCCAAAACTCATCCAGCCTACACACTTGGATTACACCCTCAGGAGAACCAGAGTCTTTCTCTCTTCTAACCTGAGAGAGGAGATCACCTTTCCCACTGAGCTAGCAGTGTTCTTTTAACCCTTTCCCAGCAAAATCAGTTTCTGCCAATATAGGACTTTTCAAGAAAATGGCCAAGTCAGTCTCTTAAATTAGATGCTGTGCTCTTCCATATGGTCCAAGATACCACATACTTTCCTTTAAAATAACCTCAAATTCATGCCAAGTAGGTGACTTGCCCATAATCAAACACTAATATATGGTTAACTCCTGATACGAGTCTGAATTTAGGAATCGATACTCCAAAAGACAGCCTTTGTTTTTAAGCATTACTTCAAACTTATCAGTAATCAGAGCAGGAATCTGAGAAGCTGTCTCCCCTGTGGCCAACCAGACCATTTTGTAGGCATAAAGTTGCAATTCCCCTCAGTACCACTTCACTCAGAATCTGGACTCCTTTCCCTGCTTTCTAGAGACGTTGGGGGGGGACGGGGGGGGACAGGAACAGGGGAAGACTTCTACAATTCGTTCTTAATCCTCCTCTTCTCTTATTTCCTTCTGCACAGGGACATCCTTTCACATGTTCAGGCCCATATTAAGATCTGACTAGAAGGTACCCAACTCAAAACAGAGCAGCAACACTAGGAGTAGGGCAGCCTGCAGGGAAACCAACTATTAAGCCCTACAGCAAGTAGGTAATTTACAGCAAAGGAATGATTCATGCATAGTTCTCCACTATGGACAAGCACACCATCTCTTTAAAGCCAGTTTTCCACAGGCCTCTGGATGCAAATGCCAAATATTTTGTCATGCTTTTCTCTTAGCCTATACCTCACTGCAGCCAGGGCTTGGAATGAGGCATATAATATAACAACAAACCAGAGACCTGGCACACGTGGGGCTACTCACTGGCTTTCCTCATGCATATCGTTTATTTTCCCCTGCTATGTCAATCCTTATAGGGCTTTACCACTACATCTGCCTCCTGGGAGTCTGCTATTTCAACTGTTACAGGGAAGCTGCAGAGGAAAGAGGACGGATGCATTCAATCCTTTCTATTCTTTTTAAGTTAAACATCCCACCTCCACACTATTAATTAAATAGATTAATTAAACAGACAAGCCCTTGCAGCGGCAAGCCCTCTCTAAGGATAAATATTGAACAGCTCCAGGCTTTGAACTGTGGCACGTAACAGAGTCCTGGTTATTCCAGATCAAACGTCTTGCATGGTAACTTTGTTTAGGCTAATGTTATTTCATCGATGTCTTGTGTTCCTCTGCAACCACAGATAGGGATAGTATTTTTCGCCAAAGTTGACAAGAAACAGAAGACACAAAAGGCAACAGGGAGCACAGAGATTACAAAGGGTCTTGCTGGCTTTCATATTTTCTTTTCCAAAGCATCTGACCTACAGTTTACCATTTGTGATGTAGGAAGCAATTTAAAAATAAACAGAAAAATGGTGGCTGTTTCTGAGAATTCTAGTCTGAACAGAATCCACAACAGAACATGTCAGTAGTGCACACAGTAGCCAGGGGAAGCCAGCCACGCTTGACAAGCGGTGGGCAAGGTTGCAGGATAGGGAAGGGATGCAGGACCCCATTCCTGAATATTACTTTTCATAGAAAGGTGAGGACTGCTTTAGTAGTGGGAAAGCTGTGCACGTTCAGGAATACATATTTACAGACATTGGTACACTAACACTGCCAGGAAGGACAGGCAAATCTTTTGAATGTTTGCTTGCACGTCGTTTCTCTAACTGTTATAAAGTATACATAAAAAGAAAGATCCATAGCTATTACCATATGGAAAGATCACAAGATCAGTCTTTAAGGCAGAAAAACAAGTCCTGATGTGACCAGTGCTGTAAACAGCGCTCTTTAGCGGTGACTTTTCTTTAGGGCTCACTGGATGTAAATGCGAGGACAACCACGTCACATCTTACTGCAGAGAAGCAGCCCAGTTTCTTTTCCAGCTCCCCTGCTGTATTCGGATATCCAGAATCAGCTTGATACAACTTTCACAAGGAATAGCAAGGAAGTCAGCAAGAATATTAAAACTCGTATTTGGACAACTTCTCAGGAGCTGGGCAAAAACAGCATTTTTGAAAATCAGAATGCTTTTTTTCCCCCCATCTAGATCATACCAGGTAACAGCAGCTTTTCAGGGTCACTCAACCACTCCTTCTTCCATCCTTTATCCTGAATGGACCAAAACGATCTCATCTCTTTAAAAAGCCATGTAATACCCTTCCATAGTGCTGACAACATCACTGTTACTCTCCAGCAGTTCCAAGACACGGTGCATCACCACTTCAGCCAGAGAGGGGTTGTAGCTCTGCCGAACGCAGCTCAGAACATGAAGGAAATGGCAACCTTTTTCAGCATCTGCAGAAAGAAAGGAAAATGCAGCCAGGCATGGAGGTAAGACTTCAATCTAACTGCCTCTTTTTAATGATTGTAATCCAGATTAGTCATGAAAAAAACCACAGCTGTCGCAGAGGAAGAATGCCCTAGGTACTGAAGCAGAGATGCGTGTATTCAGAGGGAAGAGATCCAAGTCTGTGCCTACAGTTCTCCAATTATCAACTGTTCCCACTGACTTTTCTGGGAAGTGTCAGGGCTGTAACACTAGTAATGAAGGTGAAAGATAATCAGTCTTGCAAACTCTAATATACAGGGCTCGTTCAGTACAACCTGATGATAAGGTTAATAAATTAAGGGTACCTCCACTGCCCACCTATGCAAGCCATCCAGTTTCTGCAACTGCAGAAGAAACCAAATGAAAATCCTTTTGCTCACACCCAACTTCAAAAACGTCTAGAACAGAAGGAAGGTCCGTGGCCAGGACCTGTAACTGCTTGCCCAATGCTGGCATCTTGTGGAAAAACTGCTACAGCGCAACTTCCAGAGACTTGAAACCTAGCACTGCATTCCCATTCCCAGCACTTCAGACTGACTACTCAGACAATTACGGGAGTAGAAAGTCACAGAACTTCAGTATCAAATTTTATCTCCTCTTAAGAAGAATGAACTCTGAAAATGTACAAGAGAACAGAAATGTTAAAATAATCCCCTTTCCTAGAGGACAAGCCAGCGAAAAAGGTCTTTAATGGCTGCAGTATTGTGTGCAGCTACTGTGTGCCTGGTGGAGCCATCATTTGATGCTCAGCTGTCCCACTCAACGTTTCCCCCAAGAGACCCTGCAAACCCACTAATCACCAGTGCTGCAGGCTCCCAGTCTCCCCAAGTACTGAACTCCACAACAGATTTCGTTCTCTCCTCTATAGCTAAGAGTGGAAAACTAGCATAAATGAGACACATCAGCACAAATGACTTTCCTCCTCCTCAGCCTTCAACTCACATGATATAAGATAAGTTTGATAAGGGTACTGAAAAATTTCCATGGGCCAGGGAGATGCCTGCATTTTGTTGTTGCTGACTTTGGTTTTATTTTTGCCAATCTCGACTCTAGAATCAGATGAGCCCAGAACTGACTTAGAAGCTGCTGAGAAAAGCCACTGGTAGATAGGAGGCAATGCTGAGTACTGATAAATAAACAGTTCAGCCTATTACACTGTGATTCAGGCAAAGATATCTCTTTAGAAGTCAGCGATCCAGTGTGATGAAAAACCTTTGTGGCTGGTAGCCAAAAAGGCATCCACCACCCTAGGACGGCTAAGTGGAGAGAACAGAACAATGCCTCTACCTGGTCATAGTGACTGTTGTTGCAAACAAAGTAGGTAGCTGCATTTTGCATTAGTCATAGGTTTATCATAAGAAGGTCAAAGTGCCCATCCCTGATCTACAGTAACTTAGCTTAAGTCTCAATGAATTAGATTAGTGACTCAAGTGTTACCCAACAGTACAGTACATACTTTCCTCCTAGATGCTGGTAGAAAGTGTCATTTTGGGATAGCTGCAGGTGTGTACAATCATTAAGTAACCCAGAAACACTCCTAGTCTACGACCCAACTTTGAGGGAATACACTCCTTGCAATGAAGTGGTGCTGTCCCTCTTTCATCGACATACAAGTTCTAACTTTTCTCTACCAGCTGAGGTAAGCCAGGCTGTGATTCACTTTCTTGCCTGACTACCAATAACAGAGAGGACAGAGTTATAGAAAAACTGCCATTTGCCCACTGTGGACATCTCACACAGGGTCTATTTTGACATATTAAATTTAACTTTGAGAGGTTCTGGGTTTTTTTTCCTTTTTACTATTAGCCTCATCTGACCCTAAAACCAGAGCAAATGTGTCAAAAAAAACCCAACCAAACCAAACAAATCTGGACTGAGTCTACCATTTTGCAGTTCAGTTTGGAGTCAAAATGTATTGTCATCTTTGTCTGGCTTCTAGGTAGACCCACAGTGGCCTCGCATGAGGCCATTTAAGATCAGGCTGTTTAGAATTACAATTGGAGCCAAGGACTAGGATTGTCATGTAGGCGTATTAAAGATCAGGGTTTGTGGAGCTCTGACTAGGCATGCTGAGGATTTTTTTTATTTATACAATAGTTCCAGGCAGCTGGGCTGGGCCTGAGAATGTGTCACAACTAAAGCAATGGGGCGAGGCATTGCCTTGAAAAGTGGCAGAGAAGTACCTCAATGGATGGAAGAGTTTGATTTATCATAAACCAGTCTTTCTGTCATGGAAGATTAACATTACTCTTGAAGGAAAATGGGTAGAGATTTCTTGTAACAAACAAGCAAAAGCCCTTGAGGTATTACCATGTTATTTTCTCATGAGCCTGCTTACTAGTCAAGGCCAAGCGGGTGGCTAAGGCTGCCATCCCACCAGCAGAGGGGGTCCGACGGTTACACTGAGCTCTGCACTCTTGCATCATTCAGTGACAACAAAATATAGGCACCCTGTCGGTTTTGATAAAAGCTTCTTGGCTTTCCTTCTCAAATTCTTCTATTACCAGTGACCAGGATATTGAAACGGTCCTTCTGAAAACTAGCAGAGAAAGATACACTGACCTGGAAATTCTCCTCTTTACAACAGGAAACTAAGTAGGTGGAAAGCTTCAACAAGAGGCTCTATAAAGCAGTTGCTATTTTTAACCTGCTCAGTATGGAAATGATGGCTTTGAGGACTCCAGAGTCTTCAAAGTTTTTTTCTGTGACTGATCTAAGGGTTTCTGTCTTTTGTTGACTCCTCCTGGCTCCTCTCACAGAGCACTGAGAGTACTTAACCAGTGTGATAATGCACAAGAGGGGAGTTAAACACCAGGCAGTCACTCAGCACCCTGTGTCAACTATATATATATTCTGGCCCTTATAGTGGCACAATTGAAAAAAAAACAAAAAAACAAAAAAACAAAAAAAAAAAACAGGTTCACAGGAGAACTAGCTGATGTATAAAATAGGCAGAGGGATGATTTGTCTTTTACAGACAAGATGTTTGTATTTGTTAATTGGATAAACAATAATGAAATAATGTGATACGTTGCACTGAAACAACCTCAGGCAAATGAGCCCATCTTCACCTGCGTGCCCAGTAACATCTACTCCCTCCATCCCCCAAAGTTACAGAACTTTTACCTCCACCTACAAACCCTGTCTACAATTGTACCACTGCTTAAGGTAGCCAGTTCACTGGCTTTTCACTTCACCTAAGTGAAAACTTCACTTAGCCTTTTTCACTGCAGGATAACTACCATATGCCAGGTCCTACAAGCACTATTGTAGTTATGATAGTATAAGGATAGGAGCAATTTAAGACTATATGCCTTATGTTCTAGTCAGTCATTTATTTTGTACTTAAAGTGCGTTCTACCCCAAAAATAGCTGCACTCCAGCAGCAAGTGATCCCTGCTGACACATTCTGCCCAAAGAATTGAAAGAAACTGTCGAAGTGTACCTGTGTAATTAGCAGACATTCAAGTCAAGCACAAGCTATCACTATGGCAATAAGACACAATAGGCTTGAGGGACAGGGATAACTCAGAAGCCACACCAGGGACATTATTTGAAAAGAAGTGGATTTTGTTAGACTGAAATCCCTACCTGCAAAGAACAACCACCTGAGGTCTACCTGAGCTTAAAATCTACAGACAATATCCTACTGACTTGAGGAAGTTTTATTATTGACTTAATGGAGGCAGGGATTTCACCTTTCTGTACGGTCAGCCTTGTGTCAACTCCCCCATAGAAACTGAACTAGCAAGATTTGCTACTTATCCAGAGTGCAAAACAACAGCTGATTTGGTTCCTCCCAAAATCTAAGTATTCTCAAAAGATATAGATCTAAGATAATGGCTGTTTATTTCAGATTTGAGAAGTTTGCTTCCTGCTGGGCACACCTGCTCTTTCTCTCTCCATGCTCACAGGAAGCTGCTCTTGCACTCCTGCCTTTAGCTATACTGATTAGCTACACTAGCAACTTAGCTCTGAGTTCAAGGCTAAGGACAAGAAGCATACCTAACACAGCAGCAGCAGGAGATATTGTCATCAGTATATCAGCACCAGCTTATCAGAGCCCTGACCACATTGCTACTTACGCCTGGGTTTTCGACAGTCTTCTTTAATCACATCAAGGGTCACTTTAAGCAACTCCTTATCATGGTCAGTCACCTGGAGAAAACAGAAGAAACTGGAAATACGTATCAGTCTATTTCACAGTAGATGGCATGACTGTTGAAAAGCAATCTAAGGCCATGCTGTATTCTAAAGTAATACTATCATAACTACAGTCTGCATTATATACTGCCTCCAAGATTAATAATGAATGTTACATTTTCAACCCACTTCAATAAAGAGAACTGTCCCAGGTCCCAGCTCTCAGTGTGCTCAGCTGTATCAGCACACAGTTTGGCAAGCCAGTGAACACAGACTGCGCTTGGAACAGCAGCAGTGCTTAAGTCTAGTGCTGAGTTACAAAAAGAACAAGTCAGTGGGTGATACAGAGGTAAAAGCAACAGTGAAGTAAGCTGCAGATAAGACTTTTGAGTAAACAGACAGCACTTGGACGTCCAGCTTCTCTTTCTGAAACATTTCTATTTCTGAAACGTTTCTACTATTTCTATTGACTATGAAAGTCATACCCCTGAACTTGTTTGCAAACACAGCTCAGCTCCTTACATGGTATAAGTCCTTAGAGCTACTAGGTTTCTGGAAAACCACCCCTTTTTCTTGTAGCATCCTTATTGCTTCCTTAAAAACACTGTGAATCCTTTTGGAACTGGAGTCCTTTTTTGACTTAACCTGTATGGGAAGAAAGGAATAAAACAGATGGTGAGAAATCTCAGCTCAACTAAAGTTACCAGCAAAAGCTCCATATGCTTTCAAGAGCAAGAGGACTTCAGGTGATTTTGTTACACATTTTTCTTCATTTAGTAATTCACAAATCATATCTGTTACGTATGAACTAACCAACACACCTAAGCTTTAAAAAAACAACGCTAAAACAAACATACATCAGAAGCTTGTGCTATTCTTAAGGAACTACAATGTCCTAACTGCCTTCTTTCTAGGTACTGAGAACTCTCTTTTGAAACAGGCTTGTGATGCTCACAGAGCATTTGACTGTTTAGCTAATCAAGCTTTACTCATATTCAGAGTTTTCCTAGTAATAAGAGTAGCAAGATAGAGAGATCAGTGCTTTGTCAGGTGATATTCAGGAAGACTCCAAGCGCTGGGGATTGGATTCCCATCTCCTCATTTTGAAACTGAAGCAGTGTCCAAGGAAAAGGAAGAAACCGGCAAGAACAGTATTTGTTTCTTGTCCCCTTAGTTTCCATATATTTGCACACATTCTGGTCACAGTCTCAAGAGCTTCTTCACAGCCTAACGGAAGGAAAGGATAAAGAGCATGCAAAAAATTAAGACAGGCATACAAGATAAGGGAACAAAGGATTCCATTTTGAGGGCAGGTGGTAAACAAGTCTCTTGTGAAAGGAGAACAACATGCCTAGAAGTCCATAACTGAGGAGGTTATTTAGAACAGAGAGTTATGTGTTCAGGAGTCATCTAGCAGATTACGAAGGAAGGAAGGGGAGAAAAAAAAGTCAGGGAAAAGCAGGATTTATTTGGAAGTAGAGCAGAGCCAAGACAGTGGAATGACGGCTAGGGAAATGGAAGGAAATAAAGAATCACTTGTGGAGCAGAGAAAGTATGGGTAGATAAGAGCAAGACCATGACTTACTCTTCTCCATCTCTATCTGTCCTACTGTGTCCTTCAACCTCACATTTATCTACACAGACTGCTCTAATTCCCCAATTGCTGTTTCCTCATCTGTTGTGAGCGGACTGTTCTCCCTGTGGCTTCCTTTGAGAACAGAGCTAAACTGATTCCCACAAACCAACATGTGATAACTAGAACCACACCAGAGCAACCAAAGCAAGACTTGCCAAGCCATTTCTTCAACTATCACTGTAAACGCTCCCATCCTGTCCTAAACAAAAGTATCAGACTTCACATATCCTACTACACTCACCAGACTCACAGAAGCCTTGGGAATGAAACAGGCAACTGCCATATACCCAAAGGAATTCACACGAATATGTGAAACAGACACCACATTAGCCATGGAAGAATATCTTTTCAACAAAACATTCATTCGATCCATTGGCAAGTCTTAAGTGAAACTCTGTCTGCTTCTAACCCTGGAAGCTGATATGCCTAATTGGGAATAGTTCAGAGCTCCAATAGGGGCATTAGCGTTAGCATGCATCACAAGTTTCTTCATCCCCTTTCTCCAGCTAATCCTCAATATTTCACCAGACCATAATCACATATCTATCTCTCTGTGCAACAGCCAACTATCTTTTTCCTCTCAAATCGACAGTCAAAAATAATTGCCTAATAGTTCAAGATAATTAACATACAACAATGGTTATTACTCTCAGTTCAGTTTTCTCCTTCTGTTCCAGACTGAAGGACTTCAGTGTCTGAATGTTTGTCTGTCCCCCTGTCCACCATGGCTGTATCAGTTTGGATAACAACAGACACTGCTTCTAACTACAAACTTGACCATACATCCAGTCACCATTCCAGTCACAGTGTTAATACTATCATATTTCTCTTTATAGTCCCTCTTCTGATAAACTGAAGAAACAAACATAAAACATAGCAGGAAGGGTTAAGTGAAGAGTGAATATTTTCTCATGGAAAAGCATATTCTCAGAGCCATATGTAAAATGAAGAGACTTTGCCGCTCACTCAAAGGCAGTAATAAATCCTCAAAAATCTAAGAAACTGCTAGCAAAGCAACAACCTCAAGACTCTGATCAATTTTTAATGTGAAAGCAAACATTTGGGGAGGAAAAAAAAAAGATAAAAATATCTCCAAAGAAGCACGCTAATTATTCAGTTTGGCTTAACACTGAGATCCCGTCAGAAAAGGGAGATAATTAAAAACAGACTCTGCGTGAACTGACACACAGCTCAGCCTGGATGGATACTGAAACAGAATCACTAAGAATGCAAGGGATTTGACAGAACGAAGGCAGAGAGGCAGGCTTGGGAATGAGAAAATAAGCAAGCAGCTGCTACGTATCAGCACCCTCTCATACGTGCTGCAGAGTACAAGGGAAAGGGGTTCCATGGCAGAAGGACTGTTCCTGAAGAACAAAATGAGGGCTCTTCGCCCTCTTCAGGGGCTTTAACATTATCCTGAAATGACAGGAAAAGTTTGGGGTTTTTTCCTAGTGTGCTCTAGAACATGCTTCCTCCTCTCTGAGTAAAGCAACAATTCAGGAGTTTCTTTGTGAGCACAATCTAAAATTACTTAACCGGTTCTTTTGGTCCACACGAAGTATCTCCAGCATCTCATCCTGCAAATTCACAAGTCAATAGTACTTCTTCCCAATACCTTATCATTTTCTTTTATGCCAAACCAGGCCCTCAGTTTCCTCTGGACATGGATCTCACCTCAGAGCCAATGTATACCTAAGCTTGTGATTTAGTCTACTGAGCAGAAATCTACAGGAGACTGAAACACGGGGCTATACAAAGAGGGAAGAAATCTAGGACTATGAAATCCTGTGTGATTTCACATCCCTACTTTTATTTCAGGAGGAGACTGAAAAATGCTTGCATTTCAACAGTTATAAAGATGTATTGTAGCTGTTAACATAGTTCCACCTGAGTCACAGCTTATTAGCCATCACTTTACTTTTTGTCTGAGAAATGCAGATATTAAGTAGTTTAACTGCTGAACCAAAGTACCAGCAAAGTCTGAATCTGGATTTTGAATTTACCCCTCACAGTGTTCACACCTTGTTTTGCAAAGTGTCCCCCTTCAGCATGCCTTAGTTTCAGGGTGCACAATTTCAAGTTCCCTGAAGTGCTGAAAGTAGGGGTTCCCCCCACCCCCCAAATCAGGTCCTTTTCAGATAAATTAAGCTGCACATCGAAGCACAGGAGCATCCAAAAACCATTCATTGCTTTTGCAAAAAAATGTCATGTCTCCCTCTCACCCCGAAAAGAGAAGCAGGTATTAAATAACAATTTTACCATCACTACCCTCCCTCCCAAGACCAGCCAAGGACTCTGTAGCCAATACAAGAGAAGAATCCACGCCTCCAGAATTAAGTTCATATTTTAATCAATATATTCCATCCGATGGATCTCACACAGCTTACTGGGTTGGTACTGTGCAACCAGTTATTCTCAGATCTTTAAAACAAGACAAACTCTCTGTACAATCGATAATAAGTCAAAGAATGAAGTGGTCCAGGAATTAGTCTCTTCAAAACACTGAAAGTATGTAACCTTTGGCTTATTATGAATCACAACACACCCTGACGGTGTTAAAGTTTCCTGGTATAACCACACACGTGATTCTACTCATGGAATCGCCCTTTGCAATTTCTCATGCAATGTTTAATCCTTGGCTTAGACAGGTGACAATTTTAGTAATAGTGATTCTGGACGTGTCAGTCCTGAAGTCCTATAATAAGCTTTGCAACATACATATTTAAAGTATCAGTGAACCTTCCTCAAGAGGCAGGAAGACAAGCACATAGCATCAATAATGTATAATGCACCCTGTTATACCTATAGTACAATGTACAGGGTATATACAGTAAGTATGAACAACACTGTAAAACTCTCTGCTTTAACTATTTGTCATTGCTGACCTTGAGATAATATTCAAATCAACAGAAGTACAAACAGCAGAGCCTGCATAGTACAACCGAAATTATGTGTCCAAGCTAGTGACATACACGAACTGGAATGGTACTACTAAAATAGCACACATTAGAGCTTATGCATGGAAGAAGCGCACAAAAATGGTTAATCAAGACTGGCTGATTCCAAGTCATATTTAATCCAGTTGAGAAACTGGATGGATCGAGTTCACATGTAGTTTTCTTTAAAAAGAGGAACCAAAAGCTTGTCCATTTGCCAAACATAATTGCCTAAGTCCAGCAACTATACTCTTCAGGTTATCTAAGCACAAGATTACGTTTTCTGGTTTTTTCGCTTGTAGTCTTCCTTGTGTTACCCACCCCTCCAGTCTCAAAAGTCATTTGTTTTAAGGGATAAGGGAAAGACAACAGCTTAGGGATAGAGGCGACAGTGGTTATGTGAAATGAAGCTCCTCTGGTTTTAAAAATCATAACAGATTTGTTAATTTTTAATTATTTTTAAAAACAGCAAGCCTTCCAATTCTCTTACCCAT
Source organism: Rissa tridactyla (assembly GCF_028500815.1). NCBI lineage: Eukaryota > Metazoa > Chordata > Aves > Charadriiformes > Laridae > Rissa > Rissa tridactyla. The sequence continues at coordinate 59,749,084 of NC_071471.1, forward strand.
CCTCTGTAGACTATAAAATTAAATGTTCCCTAGTATATGTCTGAGCAGAGAACACAATTTGAGTTCTGCCATGTGCATCTGCTAGAGGGAAATTTATTCTGCAGAGACAGAAGACTGCACTGCTGGGGAGCCATTAGGACTGGAACTAGTTATTATAGGACATGTATGGGATGTGGACAGGGGTCAGGTACAGTAATGCCGAAAAGGAACAGAGAGATGCTGCCTACCTCAAGCTATCCCAGCTACCTCCTTCCATCTTCACCCCCTGCTCTGCTCCACTGCCAGTGTCTCCATAGCAGCTCACCACCTCCCTGGAGAAAATATTTCACGGGGGAGATACCCTCCCACTATGATGAACACTGTGCAAGTATTTTAAAAGTTGGGAAAGAGATGAAGGGGCTGCACCACATCTCCTAGGATCACAGGGAAAGGAAGGGAGGCAAGAAAAGAGCTTAACAGTGACTGTGCTCTAGAACACTAGAATTGGGGTAACAAAAATAAAGTTATACATCCAAGTATCTCATCCTTTCACATCCAGGACAAGTGCAAGAAGTGAGTACGTGTGTATATTGTTGTGTCGCCTAATTACTTTGGTCCACTCATCTCCTCACTCAGCTCCTGCTTTGCCAAATAGGCATGAAATAACATCATTCCACATTAGCTGTACTCTTTATCCTTTTGGTTTGAGTGCGATGCAAACCAGACGAATACAGAGGGGAAAAGAAAGGAAGAGGGACAGAAATCAGATCGATTATGCTTGTTTTTGTGGATCAAACTGGCTACTTAACCTCTTGCCTATTACGAGAAGTGACACCTTCAAGAGACAGAGGAGAGGAACAATGAAATGCATCTCCTGAGAATTACTAGGTGCTTCTCTTAAGGCATCCAGGTCACTTGACAACTGCAGGTTCTTCCGTATGCAAAGATATAAAAGACTCCTTGCAAGGAATTAATAGCAAAGGGCAACAGGGAGAACTGCAATTTCTAAATAAGCATCTGTGTGCCCAAATTCCTGGGACATATACTCACACCCTTGCATCAGGGTCAGGAGCAACTATTAATTATTATGATAGCTCCGCATGACTGCTAACAATGCTGATGCTACATTGGTTTTGTTGGTTTGGTTTTCTTGGTTTGGGGTTTTTTTGGTGCTTTTCTATGTTTGTTCTGCACCAGTTCCTACTTTAACTGGCTTTGCAAGTTATTCATCTTGATCTTTCTATAAATGCTGAAACTTCAAAGATGGAAGTTTCTAGTATTAATCTTAATGTAAAGTGTTTGGGAACTTTGAATACTGTTCCAGCTAGTTTAGAAAAAATACCCTGCTGTCCCATGTTGGATATTCTAGCATCAAACTTTTCTGTCAAAAATGAGAGCAGCTCCTGTTATTGTTTATATCGATGCTTGCTTTAAAGAAAATAACAAAAATGCCTTTAATAAAAGATATAGCTGTCAAGAAGCAGCTATCAGAAGCAGTTCAACAAAAGACCAACAAGAATAAAGCTACTTTGCATTATTATTTGACCTCATCTACAAGGGACTAGGTTTTGTGGGTTTGTTTGGTTTTTTTAAGGATTAAACAAACATCAAATGTTACCGTAACATAGCACTTAACTTTACAGTGCATATCAGAATCAGGCAGTGAAAATTACTGCCATAGATTTATTTCTCTAAAGAAAACCAAAAACGTAAACAAGTGAGTCACACAAGGCTCTAGCTCAAGTTTCAGTTGCCATTAGTAACATGATAAAAGCCACAACTCTGTTACTTTTGCAGAAATTTACCACTTCACACTAGTTGAGAATCTGGTCTGTAATTCATCCAAATAACACAAAGTAATATAAAGCCATTTTACAAAGTGTTTTTTGTTCTATTTCCCATTCTGCAGTTGACCAAGAGCATACTATCTCACTGGAAAGTTTCTTAACAGTTTGGTTACATACAACTACATGTAAACCGATTTCAATAAAATCCCACCGTCTGATCCTTTCAATCATGGCCTTTCACAAGTAGGGATTTCCAACACGAGAAATACATAGCAGCGAGCACTGTTCAACCACTCATTGTAATCTCCTTTTGAAAGCCACATCTCAATATATTAATAGAGCTTCAAATGAGAAACAATAGAAAGACTTCGTGCTATCTTCTCCCGATCAAATTCAGGAGCTCGAACATCTGTCCCAAACAGCTATCAAGCACCTTAAAGGGATCTCCTTATCTAGATTTGTAAATAGTGGCAGTATCAGAAAAGTTAGTACCTGTCGCAGACCGTAAGGTTACTCACCCCTAATACACAATTACCCTTAACAGAATTTTCTCACATTGTTTTCTTTAGTCTGCTTTTATATGTCTCAAGTGACAAGGTTTCCCCAAGCTCTGTAAATAATTAATGCCATAACGCTAAAACACTTGTGGTTTCTGAATCCTCTAAAGGCACCACTCTCTTACCTGTTTGTTTATGCTTAAAAAAAAAGTACATAGTATTATTTCCCCCCCAATAAAAAGCTGAAACAGTTACATTCACTCACCTCCTGACAGCTGGGGGTGGGTAGATGCACACCAGCCAGCGACACCAGAGTATCAATTGTTTCCAACTCCTGTTGGTAAAAGGTCTGAATTTTGTTTTCTAATAGAAAGCTTTTCACTTTCTCATGCAGCATGTTGATTGAGAAATTCTGACCCTCCAGCCCACTACAAGGATACATAGAATATCTCAAACAGCAAGAAATATACTACTAATGTTTTTTAGCACAGTTATGTAAAGTTAGTCTGCTAGACTTGTTTTCAAAGGTCAAAAGGTATTTCACCATCCTTAAGGAATCTGAATTTAAACCCTTAATTAAAACAGACCATTGTTTATATGCAATAAACATCCAACTGTTCCTCTTCAATCATTTGCTGTAACAGTGTTGTGATTTTAAGAACTGCACTCTCTGAAACCACACTACATGCATCAGACCTGCCAATAAGCATCCAGCTACCTTTAAACTGAATATAGGAATGGGTGTTTGGATCAGTTTATTAAGGTTATGTATTTGTGATTTGATGATGACACAGGCAGAAGTTGAGAGCATTTTGATGGAACAGCTCCTTATTCTTACTCATAAAAGGAAATCAGACGAGGACACTCCTCCATCGAATCTGTTGACCTCACCACCAAATCTTGCTCTAAACCCCAGCAGGAGGTCTGTACACAGTATTTTACTACCCTCCTAATATTCACTTTGGTTCAGCATTATATTTCTTTTGTCATCTTACGGACAGGTACCTCATCTGTATGGATCATCAATTACTGGGGAGAACAGCAGGCTGCTACTGCTACAGAGAGGCCCTGTTCTACCTTTCTACAGTTATCACAATAACAAATAAACAATAATAAAATCCCACACTGCCCCAAGGCCAGTCGGGTTACTGCATTTACCTCTGTCCCTCCTCGGGGCTTTGGAAAGGTTTATCATAAACTTCTCTATAGAGACAGGGGAGCTCCATCATTCTTGAAATCTGAACATCACACACAGGATCATCCACTTTATCTGGGGCAACAAAAAGAACACACATACTTGGCCAGAACTACCATACCAATCTTTGAAGCAAGCGTACCTGAGCCAGCACAACAGAGCTTCACATGCCAGTATTAAATTGGCAAATTTTGTTTGCTGTTGTTTTTATTATAACAAAACCACAAAGGCCACTCCTGCTTTTACAGTTTACAAGGAGGTAAATGACCTGTTGTGATGCATTGCAGATTATGCTTTTATCTGACAGCTTATTTAACTGGAATTTATGATCTATTTTACCTTTCAGCAGTCTTTATCCATTAGAGGAAGTTAACACATAATAAGAAGCTTTATTTGGGCCAAAGTGAAAGCAATTTAGAGGCTATTTGAATTGCATGGCTCTCCTTTAATGAAACAATGGTATTATTAACGGCCCTTGAATGGGTTATATATTCATAAATCTTCTGTCTGGAAAGTAGGGTTGAATTCCCTCGCAGATTTTAGCTAGAGCTGAAAAATCTACAGACTTTTTATCTGAGCTACACAGGGTTATTAAAAGACAGGCTTCCCCCCACCAAAGGAATCATTTCAGTATTGCCTCTGAAAGATTTCACTGGGGAAAACCAACTCTTACACAATAGCACAAACACGGAGGAGAGAAGTTCTGTAACTGGAAGCTTCTAGGCTGTAAACAGCAGACTGCAGAACCTTGCTGCCCAAAGAGCTGTCAGGTACAGGGCCAGCACCTGCAGATCTGTGCCAAGTGACTGAAGACAAGGAACGCTTCTCAGTCATTCTGCAGAGCCAGTAAATATAGGAGAACCTGGGTTTCAGTAGTACAACGTGCCCATATGCTGCTGTCTGCCCACAGAAGGGATTATACAGGCAGAGACAAACAGCAACCATTTCTCCAAAGCAGCTAATGCTCTTGATGAAGTGTGGCATAAAAAGGTCACCAACTCCCTTCCCATGGGCTTTGGCTGCTCTACTTCAACACCAAGAAAACTGAAGAGCAAATCACTCTCACAGATACCCAATCACACTATCTACATAGCATTCTTGTATGCATGCTAGCCATCTTTTATAGATTTTCCAGGAACGCCTCATTTACAGTCAGTCTAACCCCACACATTAAGTAGTGTGTTTTCTAACCTCACACTGCTAAAATTGAAAGAAAGAAAGTGGAAATTATTCAATGAATTACATGCAGTCTGACAAATTCAGACAACTAAGTTACATATATCACAGATCCATAACACTCACAAAAACATGAAGCCTGAATTTCTCTTTGTTGCCTGTAGGTTCGGATGTGACCTCTGACCCTGACAACATCCCCAATCTCCAGCTTGGTTTTCTGGCTCACCATTTCTTGGAGTTTCTTCATCTGTTCAAGCACAGTAAGGCTGCTGGGTGTGCTTGGACGACCTGTAAGAAGTCAGGGAAAGGAGATCAGGCATTAAGGCCGAGAGGGCTGTCCTTTTGCATTCATCCAAACACCTAAGCATCACAGGTGTCATATTACTGAAGAAGGGGTAAGGTCCCAGGAACTGTGTGTCCTGGGTAGCAAAACTTTTGGGTAACAAAGTTAGTTTACAGTCTTATATTTATTTGAATAGTTCACCTGGGGAAGGTGTAAAAGGGAAGAGATATTGATTTACCACTGAAAATGTCACAGATGGGTTGCAAAATTGTAAGATTAATTTGAAATAGGTTTTGTCATGCTAAGAAGGATAAGAAGGGAAAAGAAAGGTCAGCTGAACTTTTTACATGAAACAAGGATGAGTCATCTGAGGTGGGACCAAAGTATTCATGTGATGCAATTTGATGTCTACACTGAAGTGAATGCAACTTGACAGAACCTCACATTTACGTAACACACCTTTGCAGCAGAGTAAATTCTTCATAACTTAAAGCCTGACTAATGATCCAAGTATCCCCGATCACAATTACAAAAGGCTGGAAGAAAGCTCCCTGTGCGCCTTAGAAGCTGGTTTTTTTTAGCAGGTACAAATGAATTAATCACAGAATAGTAGCGGTTGGCAGGGGCCTCTGGAGATCATCTAGTCCAACCCGCCCGCCTAAGCAGGTGAATTTCCATTAATAACATAGTGTCCATTCAAGCACTACTGATGTACATGTAAAATAAGAACACAAGGCTGAAACAAGCATTCTGGGCCCTCATTCTGTTTCAAGCAGTATTTCATGCAATTCCTTTAATGAATTTAAGTTCCTCATAAAAAACTGATTTGATTGTGGGTCCCCATTATTTTTTTGGAAAGCTATGCCACACCATCACATTTCTAAAAGTAAGAGCTGCCTTCTAGATTCCAGTTCCAGTTGGGAACATTGTTAAATGTAAGTAAGTATGAATTATATATCTGTATTGTCATGGTTTGGGCTTGTTCCACAGACATCAGAGTTTTTAATTTTTACATCACGCTTTCCTTTCCCCATTCTATGCACATGTAACCCTAACACTGCCAGATGACACTAGTAACATTTATTTCAGCAGGATTTGACCAGCTCCATATCAGAGTTGTCAATCTACAACAAGAGCTTTCAAAAAGGTACAAAGCAGAAAGCACTTTGGTCTATGAGAACTGGTGGGAGAAAAATCAAAGAGAAAGCCAGACACTAGTAAGTTCTTCTGTTAATAATTGCAATAATAGATTCATTTCAAATGCACAATTTCTGCACATTTAGAACTTTCCCAAATCATAAAAGACTGCTGGCATCCTCCCACTGTGTTTTAAGCTTCCTTTAAGTTCATCATTGACAGTATATGTGTGAGCAGAAGAACGTGAATGCAGACAAAGAAGAGGAGGTGAATCCTGAAAGCACTGTATCACAAGGGTGGTGAATGAGACCAGGCTGCTGGTCAATGGGTTGACTTTGGAAACAGAAGCTGCAGCATGTGTCAGATTTCCAGCCTAGTTCCTCACTAGATGAAGTCACAAAAAGAACCATAAGAAGATGACTCTCTGAGCAATGTTACAACAACATAGAATTGGAATACCATATTACTCAGATAAGGAAAAGGCATGACAGGTCATAACACAGTGGTTTAATCAGCATTGGACACAACACAAGAAGTAATATGAAACTCCCAAAATAGCCCGGGCTGTAGGATGTGATGGTTTGAAATTAAAAAAAAAAAACAAAAAAAACCCAACAGTTGAATTTGCTTTTCTGCAAGTTTGATCATTTACTAAATTACATAAGACAGACACAAGGAAAAAATGTACAGTCAAAAGAGGAATTATTTATTTGATAAATTACCTGATAAAAGTGTTTCTGCTACCATGGGATTTTTCCAGCAGACACAATTTATAACTCCAGTACTATCATCCACTGTAAAAAAAATTGCAAGAATTACAGAGTAAGAAAGCAGGTAGTAATGTTCCAAGAAGTGAAGATACATAGATATGTAGGGAGATGACTGTGAAGGATAGCTCATTCCAACCAGTCTGAAAGGGAAAGTGTGTGCTCAACCCCTACTAATACCTCTGAATTAATCTCCACAGTCATTTCAGTCATGGAAAGTAACTCAGAACCAGATACAGTGCTTATATGCTTAGTCAGCAAAGTAACAGGTATATTCTCAAAAAAAGATCAAGCACTAATTTAAATTATGAGGCTTCAGTACATACTCAATACTAAAGGGTTTTTTGACAAGGTCAGAAGAAGAGTCAGTGTTGAAAGCTGAAGCCAGACAAATTAAATAGGAAACCAGGCACAAAACACAGAAGCATTACTGTAACGGTGAGAAAACAGCACTTCAACATTGGGGGGTACGTTCATGTGAATAGACTACGAGTGCTGCTACTTCCAGCTGCATTGATTTCCATGCTAATACTGTGCACAAAGTCTGCTGGCCTTACCCGTACAAGAGGACGTTCAAGAGAGCAGAAAGGCAGCTCCTCTAGCCAGGAAGGACAGAAGACAGCACGTGCTTGTGGTTCTGCTCTAGGCCAGGAATTCCCAACTTAAAGTATAAGTACCGGTGGCATGCAAGCCACTTCCGTTGCCAAAAAAGCTTAACACCTTCTGAGCATAGGAGCTGTCTAGCTTTTCCTGTTTCGTTAGAACCTAATCAAAATAAGTTTTGCAATTTCTGGCACAGGCACTGCACTGTCAAAGACAGCAGAAGACAACAAAACCCAATGAAAACTAAAAAACTATCAGAAGAATCAATTGTTCTACAGATCAAGAGACTGTACATAGATGGTATGTCCAATAAACACTCTCTAAATAAAAAGGCACTAAATGGCTGTCAAACCACAGCAAAGATCACATTTCCAGTCCAGCTAACACTTCAAGCACCTTGCTCCTTGAATGTAATCATCTTCAAGACTGAGCTTCCTGACTTCACAAATTGGAATCTGCAGTTTTCTTCTGCTCCTTAAACCAGATCCATGACTACAAAAGTAACAGCAATGTTTACCAGGAAAGTACTGATTGGTACCTGCAGTCGCTTCCTCTGGGAACCATAGCATCAAAGCAAAATGCCTTCGCATTGTCTCACATGTTTTGAAACAACCTCCCTATTTGGGGGGGTCCAATTTCATATCATTGTCTTGCCTTCCTGTTGCCCAGTGGCTTAGCTGCACATTCCTAATAACAAACATACAGCATTTATAAGATACAGGTAATTCCAAATTCCATCACAAAAGTATGCTCATCTCATTGCTATCCCCCTTTTGAGCTGCTGTGTCTGCAGCTATTTCAGCAGCTTTAATTTTGTACCAGAGCATAGATAATGATCTAGCTGGTAGGATTTCCTCTCCTTGGTATGGACAAAAACCGAACTATTTTAGTAGGAGCGAGAGCCTCCATATCCCATGCCAAGCCATTCATGCAAGCCAGCAATGGCAAGAAGAAACAGGGCAGATGACATTTCACTATTACATTACTGCAGCTTCTAGACGTTCCAGCTTGCAACTGGCTGTTGCACCAGCTGCCGCAGATACACTTCCTAAGAAGGGCTTAGAAGCAAAACAAACAAGACTGAAGGATTAGGAGGCCGGACTTCTCCTCATCAATGTAACAGGAGTAACAATGGAGTCCTAGAGAGATTGACCTGTTCTTGACCACACAAGGAATCTTGTAGCACAGCAAGGCTCACAGTTCAGAAATAAAAGCTTTGAGCAAAAAGACAAATAACTCCTGAAGCACAGATGAATGAGAACTCTTGCAATTGTATTCTAATTAGATAGGAGAATGTTAATCTATTTTAAATGCACTCAAGGGGTCTACAAGCTTCTGAAAACTTCCTGTGTGCCCTGTGCCGCCCTTCATCATCTTCTTGGGTTTAAACTTTTGTTTGTTTGGTTTTTTGTGGGTTTGTTTTTTCAGTTTTTCTCTTTCCTTTTGTGTGTTTGTGTTTGGGGTTTTTTGACTCTTACATTAACTATTTGAGGGGTAGCACTCCCAAAGCTACCTGGGTAATGAGGTAATTATGTTCATTTTTATTTCTTTATAACAAAAAGGGCATGGTTCTTGTAGGGCCTGCGTGAATCTACTGAGATGATCCTGGTGAGGTTTTTTTTCATTTATTTTCAAGGCAAGTGCCTTTCAGCCTTTCAAAACAGTTATGGAGTATAAAAAAAAAAAAAACACGTGTGATGCTTGGTTTTGTTGAAAAGGAAGGGGAAAAAAAAGTTTAGAAAGGTGTATTAGCTAAAATATGAGCTTGTTCAAAGCTACACTTTAATTAGATATCCTTCTCCAAATTGATCATAATAATAGCAATAAACAATCAAATCAAAATGTCAAAATCAGGTTTTACACAGCATGTATTTTTTTATTATTTTTTAAGCCAGGAAAGAGTCAATTCACTCTCTTTTACAATTATTATTTTGTCACTAGTTCTGACTGTATGGTTTTCAGCACAGAGAGGACCTAAGATTCTCTTAAAATGAGCAGTGTTTATTCTGAAGTAGACAGATAAGTAATGGCGGCGGGGAGATAGTGACAGTGATACAGAGACATTTCCGTTCTCTACCAGAGAAAAAGTACAGAGGGGGAATTGCTTTGTAAGTCACTTTTAAGCAGACGGAAAGTGAGCAGCGTGCGGTGCTCCAACTGATGCAATGCCTGCCTTGTGACTCACCAACCAGAGTCTGTAGAACTGAGAGATGCAAGAAGTTACAAGCAGGAAACTGTCTAAGAACTTACAATTTTACGCTGGCGGAGTCAGCCTGCCTGAAAGGGAGGGCAGGCTGGGGAGAGGCACCCTGGCAGGTAGCCTGAAAGCTCAAACCAGGAACCGCTGGAACAAAGAGTGGAGCTGGATATGAAAGGACAGCAGGAAGCCAGGCTCACTGAGCGCTGTACTTAAAGGTCGGCTGATCTAACGCTAAGTCCTTAAGTCCACTACTCTGCAGTTTCTTTTTATTTCTATTCCTTCATTTTCTGCCCTAATCAAACATTTCCAACAAGTTTACATCTAAACTAGTGCCGAGAGTAGCGTGGGAAACCCTTGCTCATAGAATTGGTTTTGCATTGGTCATTTTGAGCCTGTCATCCTCTATTCTCATGAAGTGATAACTGAATTTGCATACTAGTGCAATAGAAGAATAATAGCTGATGTTCAATTTGTTTCAACACTTCATTACATCATCAATTACATCTCCGCCTCTTAACTTAGGTGCTTGTTTAGCCTGTGCTACTTCAAGTGCCAGAGAAACTTGTGCTTCAAAATACTTACTGTCAATGAGTTATTTAGCACAATCACAGGGTAATAACAAACATCCAGAAATTAGCCTAAAAGAAAAAAAAAAACAAACCAAAAAAATAGAAAATAACCACTCTAAGAAACTTGCAGGGACACTTCTATAGAGGACACAGTCACCTCTAAGCAGCCGCACCCAGTGCGGGGTATGCTATATGCCCTAGCAGCTAATGCTACTCCGCAGCAGTATGATGCAACTCCAGGTGTTGTGGAAGCTGGGACCTGGTTAAGTTGTCAACTGTGTCTTCACAATACTCCTGTGAGTCAGGGAATTGCCGCTGGCTCAATTTTGTAAGGAAGGGAACTGGGTAAGAATAGGTGCTCTGTGATTTACCTCCATCAGGGGGAAACCCATGGCAGAGGAAGACACTCAACATGAGTCCTTCAAGTGCTTCGATAGCATCTACGCATTTGGCTCCCCTTTCCTACTGTGAGATGACCTCCCCCACCTTTGAAACTTGCCACATCACCACTACTCCACTCTGCTTCTTCTCCAGACAAAAAAGACATCTGAACAAAATGACAATCAGATGTTTCCTGTTTAATAAAGCAGTCTGAATATTGGGAAAAGAAATAGGGAGGAGACAACTCCCAGCTGGTGTTGGCAAGGGCTGGTATGACAATGCCTGAGTTAGATTTGCTAAGACTCTTACGCATCTAAATATAAACAAGCTCCTGACTGCTATTAAAAGCTGGCTCCAAGATACAACAACACATAAAAAAAGTCAGAAGGGATTTCACAGGTTCAAAAAAAGGAAGAAGTTACTTCCCATTTGCAGGCACTGTTAATTCTGTTTAGATCTGACCAAAGGAACTGCATATATATATATATATATATATATATATATATACACATGGAGAGGAAGATGGTGGAGTCCAGTGGCAAAGCAATAATCCAAATAGATTTGCTAGACGACTCCAAATGAATCAGTTACTCTGTTTTAACTATTTGTTTCTCTGCTTTTGAAGTGGAGATAAACAGTAGCTTCCCTAAATTTGTTAAGTAATCTGAGCTGTAGATACATGTTATATTATGGTAAGAGCACAGTTGTTTCAAGAACAGACAATGATCAAATAGGCAACCTTTAAGTTCTATCAGAAACTAAGATTAGAAGGCTGGTAAGTGCAAGAAGAAAGAAAGAAACGTTTCTTACCTCCATAATTATAAAAGGCATCTCTCTCTTTCGTTTGAACCACTATCCCAACAACATCCACCTGTCTTATTGGATGTCCATTATAAAAGAATATACCTAGAAACAGAACATTCTTGGTAAGTGTAACTGTTTCTTTCAACATCCTACCCTACATACTCACCTTTGTCAGTAAAAAAACATACTTTCTTACATATTTAATATATCTTAAATTATACGATGCCTAGTCATGTGAAAAATCCCCTGGATCACTGAGGACTGGGAACACTAAAAGGAAGAAATATCAGCTCTACTTAGCATACCAAAAGCTTGCTTTAGTAGAGTGTCAGAACTTTATTGCTGTCAGAATTTTTCTTGCACATTTGATCCGAAAAACAGTTTGCTTGCTGCAGGCATTAGAGGTTTTTTTTAGTTGTTTTTTGTTTCATTGTTTCATTTTGGTTTTGTTTTGGGTTTTTTTTGGGGGTGTGTTTTTGGTGGTTTTTTGGGGTTTTGTTTTGTTTGTTCTTTACATCTTGATCAGGCTTTAGAATAAATAACAGAACACAATGGAAGCAGTTTGAGCTCCTCACAATGCAGCTGTTCCTGATTAAGGCAGAGCCTCCAAAAGGAAAACTAACATAATTCTGTCTTTGATTTCTAAAAGAACAGGAACCATGGGGGGTGGGGGGGACAGAAACAACCCTCTTAGATTGTAGAGTACAGTACACAGTCATCATGGACAGCATTCTGAACTTCAGTTTCTGAAATAACACCTGCTAAAAACATCCCTTCAAAGCTATTTTTGTGCACCTATAAAGATGACTTGAATAACACATAAAAACATGGCCAGGAAACAGTGAGGAATCAGAGCCCAGTGGGCTTTGAGAGCACGGAGGTTGCCACATGCTGTAACACCTTTCAAAAGAGTGACAAATGTTGTTAAAAAACACTGATGTAAACATTATACACTGAAGCTTCACAGTCCACTAGTAAGAGGATAATAGGGCAACAAGGTATATCCTGGGCTGGCTAATTTTCAGTCAACATGTTTTCTTCAGTTTTCTAATATCGCTGCTTTACTGAAATATGCCATCTGGGATGTTCAATAACTGTATTCTAAAAACTAGATAACTCAAGGGACTCAGAAGGGAACATTTGGCTCCATACGCTGTGGCAAGTTTTATTCTTACAAAGGGAAAAAGAAACACTGCAGCAGGCAAGTGAGAAAAATGTTCTGTATATAAAAAAAATAAATCAAACCCCAAATCCAAAAATAACTTGTCCTACATAGCTGGCAGCCTTAAATGAGCCTGGAATTAACTTTCTTCATGTAAGAAAGAGAAAACCCCCAACGCTTCAGAAGAAATCACAGGTGATCAGCCGAGCAGCTCATAAACAGAAGTTCTGCTCATAAAAATCCACTGCAGTGTTCTTAGGATGCATCTATTGCTGTCGTCTTCAAGCTGGCTACACTAATCATGCAGTCACTGGTCAGCAGAGAATGCTTAGCAGGTCTGTCCACTTTTCTCTCATTCCATTTACCAGGACACCAATAAACACTGCTATAGAAACCCTCAATGGAGATGTTCCCAGTGTATATAATTATTTGCTAAACCTTACAAATCTCTATAAAAGAAGGTCTGGGTCAGTTTCAGGGTAAGCCTGTTGAGCAGACACACCAAGCTCTTGACAGTGCAAACAAGCTACATGTTATTATGTTCATTTCCCAGCTAGTAAGCTGAGTTTTGGCCAATGACAGAGACCAGATAAAACTGGTTCTCTCCATCCCCATAAATTCACATAGAACTCCACCCTTAGTCTCTGAGAAATTACCTGAATTCATTTGAAAGTTGAAATTATATTTACATTATTAAAAGTTGTTGAACTTGATGACTTTGCGGTGTAAATTGTTTCTCCTGTCAGCTTATTTGTTCAAATTATGATCATATTGGTAGCAATAAAAATATACTAAATGCTTGAAGCTACGTGCAAGCACATTCAGTCAAGCTCCTAGTAACCCAGTAAATAAAACATACATTAACATGTTGCTACTGCAACAGGAAGCCACAGCAGCCGTATAGGGGGCTATAGGTAAAGAGCTCTCTAGGGCAAGTTCTGATCACGTCTTTACCAGCATTTATGAGCACTAAGATGTTTGCCATTGCTTTAATTATTATTACCACCTCCTTTTATGCTATTTGTAGCTTCCCTTGCTTGTTGATAAGCTGTCACAATGCATTGGTGCATAACTCTGAGAAAAGCTCATTTCCATGATATGATTATGTGTTACAACCAAGTTCGACACCCACTCTCGTTTAGAGGCCTCTAAGACAACACAATTGCTGTTTTTATCTGGGAGGTTTTCCAGCCTTCTTGTCACCATTTATAGCAGGAGAGTAATTGGCCAGGTTTACTGTTTTCCTCTGTGTTGTTTTAAGGGATTAGTCATTGTGGCATCGAATCCTAATGCTTAAAAATGGAAAGAAAAAACTTGCTAGGTCATTCAGTCCATTTCCTCAGGTCCAGCGCAAGACCATTCCATACAGTAAGTTCCTGGCAATCTGTACAGTCAGGATATAAACAATCCCTGTGAAGGGCATCCCACCTTCTTCCTGGGAAGGCTGCTCCGCAGTTGAGCAGATGTCATTCTGAGGATGTTTTTCCTGACATTCAGTCTGTGTTTCTTTACACTCCTCCCAGTTACAACTCTTTGTTTTGAACTCATTCATTCTTAATTACCATTACTTAATGACTGATTTATAGTCAATCATATACTTAGCTTCAGCTGGTCTTTAACACACCCATTAAAGGCAGGAAACATTGACAACAAACACCTACCTCCTTCCGTCCCCAAAAGATATTTTTTTAGTGTTTCTGTTGTGCTATCCTTTATTGCCAAAAAATAAGATACAATGAAAGATGTCTGGCTTGGTGTACACACAGCACCAGGAGAATGACCAAAATTCAGTCTGTCCGTTCTATGAAATTTAATTTTATGCTTTAAAGTTTGCTTTAGAAAATGATACAGGATTGCAAGCAAGCTTAGTTGTGCAAAACGCCAGATGCACAGGAAGTGGAGAAAGCTCGCATGCACCAATTTTAAAGGCCGGTATCTTGACATGACAGATACCACTTCCTTAGGATCATCTTAGAAAAAAAAAGTAATAACAAAACTGAAAGAGTTCCTGAAGCAGAAGACAACTCACTCAAATACACGAACAAGAAGGAAAGTGAGAAGGGAAATTCAGGTAATTCAGAGGTGAAAGAGAGAGCAGGATTGTACTTTCTAGGACTGTTCCTGCTCTTGTGAAATGTTTGTTGGTGTTTATAAATTTAATTATTCTGAATGTATTTTTGTGTGTGTATGTACTAATGTCCAAGTCCAAACTACAATCCTATTCTGTTGACATTGAATCATTTTGTATTTTGTTTGAAAACAATTTAAATGTCTCTAATTGAAGCAGGAACAGTTTTTACCAGGTGCATTTGCTACACCAGTACTACTCTAAGACTGCACACTTTAAGAAGGCCTCTGAATACTACTCACTCTAGTACAAACATCAACAACAGACTGTAGCCTAAATCTTGTGATATATTTAAGACAAAAGTCTCCCATCATGTTAAATAACAAAGATGTATATATACTGAGCTTTGCAGTTTGTGAAATCCCTATGTACATAAAAATTGTTGCAAGAAGAGCAAAAAAACCACTAGTCCTTCATTTCTGCAAGAATAGCATTGTTGTTATCCTTGCTGTTAAAGGGAAACAAATAAGAGTAACAAAACTGACAAGGCAGAGCATATTCAAAGAGTCAAACAGATGTACCTTGCCTCTGTGGCAAAAAAAAAAAAAAAAAAAGAAAGAGACAGAGAGAGAGGAAAAAACCCAAACAAAACACCAAAACCAAACTAAAACCACACACTCTACTTAGGGTTTACTGCTTTTCCTTATTAATTCTAAATTCCTTGGGTTCTTCCTTGATAATCTTGCACCTTGTCAAGCTTCGGAGTAATGAACCCTCCTACAGGAGAAAACATACTGCAGTCTATTTAAAGTCTTCGTAGAGAAAAAAGAAATTCAAGGTCAGACCCATGTTGTTTTAGACAATGTACACATGTGGGTGATATTGGCTGAAAACCAGCAGGAAACAGACTGCAAAGCATACAATTTCCAACAATGGTTAGGAAATAAAAGGTGTGGTATAAGATTCAGCACAGATGCCAGAATTTACAATAAGGTTGTTCAAATGTATGAAAGTGTCATATATCTACCACATCTAGAAATAAAGCGGACAAAACCTCAAAACCTGTGTCTGTTTTATAATATATTAATATCCAGAGGAAAACGCAAAACCCATAGACACAGCAATGTCATCAACTGTCAAAACTTTGCAACAAAGAAGAGGCATAAAATCCTTCTCAAATGTTGTAGAGACAGTGGAAAGATATAACATATATGGCCAGAAACAACCAGCATTTTTAGAATTAACTTTATCAGAATATAACAAGTGCTACCACACAGAGGAAACACAACACTACCTTAATGTAAATGAGGTTCTGTATCTATATATATGAGAACAAGAAAAGCCATTAGAACGAACATATTTTATTTTTCACATAGATTTCTCATACAACCTATTGTTCTTAGAACTGTTAAAGATACTAATGTCACTTAGCTTAGGGGCATTGAAAAATTACTTTACTGGTGTTCATGTAGCATTCTGCAACCCCTTGATAAAGAGCACAGAGCACAACATAATTCAATTATAATTCTGTGTGCATCATAACCAGCACATATAAGTACATACCTGGTACTTGTTTAGATTCTCTCATTTCTTTTATATCTTTAATATAGAGTCTTGCAAATGCAGAAAATACAGGATCCATGCCCCAGTATAGAGAAGGCATCTCTTCTTCATACTTCTTGGACTCAGACTCCATTCAAAACCTGTGAACACAGAAGTACTTGTAATTATTTTCCACACGGGTAAAGAGCTGTTCACATATGTTCCAACTGAATGAAAAAATAGACTGTGATTTTTAACACAATAACAGAGCAGAGCTGATGAAGAGACATAGGAATTTATCTTGTAGAATGTTATCTTTGTGTCACCACAGGAAAGATTCGAAGTATCAGTACTGATGATTTACTTGAAGTACTGAGAGAGGACAGCAACAGCATTTTGCCCAGCTCCCTCAAATGAAATAGAATTTCAGGGATTTTTCCTCTATGGACCCATAATCAGAGAACGAAATACAACACTTCTTTAAAAGAGCAGGATTGTGGGATACTAGTTAGTTATTCTCTGTACACTTGATTATTTCCCTCCCCCAGCCCCCATCATTCTCTTTTCCTTCTATATTTTCCTCAGTGTTCATCCTCTGCTTTATTGCAGTGGTGCGGGAGGCTTATTTATATAAAACAAAAGTAGCCAACTCTTTCTTATTTTTGGGCATATAGTCCTCAATAACTGTGTAATTGTTACTTTCCCCTTTTACCTCTTCACATTACCCTGTTTAATGTCTGCTATCTTCTGCCATTACCAGAGACACTTCTCTACTTATCACAGGGCTGATGTCAAAAAACACAGCACTCGATTCAGGAAAGATCCTTGTAGAGATCTGGAAACTGAATATACTTTTTAGTAGCTTCTCCTGTAAGAATAGCTAAATTGTTCCTGTAAAGCTTTGCAGGTCACCCTCGAATGGGTGTCAGCCACTTACAGCTGTAGGGCACAGGTGGTAAGTGGACTGATTTTGAATAGTGTGTAATAGGGCTGAGATTTGTCCCCTACATCTCCTGAGAGGGAGCAGCTCCCTGCTATGGGTTGCCAGTGATCTCTGTGGTCTGCAGGAGACACTTCTAGGTACTGGTGTAGAGGAAACACGCCATGAATATCACGATAGCATCTTGCTGCTTTGAGAAACAACAGAGCTTGGATTCTGCAGGATTTCTGTTTTCACACATAAAGTTTAATTTGGGGCAGAAAAGCAGAGTGTAGCACAACATGCTAGAGCATTGCTGGCATCTACTCTACACTGTGAAAAGAGCTGCAGATGACAATTATATTAATTTCCCCCTTTTTTTTTATTTTTATTTTTTTTAAAAAACAACAAAAGGTTAGTGATACCTTGACCTTCCTTAGACTGGTCATTTGTTTTGTGAGGTATTGAAAGTATTTTATTTAGGCAGTTCCACCGGTCACTTCACCTTTTAGTAACAAACTAAATAGTTTTGTTTATACCTGGACTTGTGTCTCTCTCCCTGCCACAGGCAATTTTTCCCAACCTATCCCTTTTGCACAGGCAATGTCTACTCAAAAATGTCTCGCCATCCTTTTCTCACTCAAGCCTCCCCACAAAGCCCACTTTTTCTGCTGCTGAATTGCAGACACTGCTCAGTAGAAATTTATAAACTAAGCTGTTAACGGTATGATCTTAATAACGCATAGCTGCTATTCCTCCATATGGCAGTTCTCTGGTTGCTTGCTATAGTCTACGTCAAATTTAGACATAAAACTTTCCCAAGCAAAGACATGGTTTGAACCTGTATTTTACTTAGCATGTTCATTTTCATAACAAAATTAGTTTTCCCCATCCCTCTCTTCTTGCTTACAGTCTCGAAGTTGCCTGCATTGTCCCTATGCCACTGTGCTTTTATAGCTTCTATTAAAAAAAAGGGACAGGAGAGAAAAAAAAAAAAAAATTTAGCCCAACAAAACATCATGGCAAATGAGAAGAGTTCACACATCAACCAATAAACGTACACATGACAGTCAATCAAGGTTAACACATAATGAGTTGGAATAAAGAGAAGCACTACTGGTCAGTGTCATCCTGCCTCCCACTCACAAACAGGAATGTTTAAGATATAACTTTGTCCTTAATGGTGCTACAGTCCCCCAGCTATTTACTTTTAGTGGCACTTCTCCCCTGACAAGAAATATGGATACAATCACAGTCTTACTCTTTAAGATCATTTTTTATACAAAGTAATTTTCCTTTCTGCACCATGCCCCCTGACTTAACTTTGCATAGTTACAAAGTCTGTCATAGCTCAGCACCCTTTTTTCCTCCTAGACAGATGGCAGACTGAGCTAACAAGCCAAAAAGAGAGACTCGGGTAACAAGCCTATCTAACTTTTTGTATTTTGCGTGAACAGCCACTCATTGGAGTAAAAAGCAGAAGTTACCCCTGCACATGTGTACATCTGAGGGGAAAGCAATGAAGCAGGACCACTGGAGATTAAAAATATCTGTGTTTTGGTGTTTCAGTAAACACTTGTCAAGTCTGAAATGCACAAATGTTAACAGATCACTAGCCAGAAGTCCAAACAACACTTCTAGCTTAAATGAAGCATCTCCAAAACTTCCACTGCCTCCCTGTCCTGAAGGGAGAAGGATTTCTGCAGCAAAAGCTCTTTCTCTCTCTCTCAGAAACTACTGGGAGTTAAATTTCAAATTCTGGAGCTTCCTTCTAGCTCTCAGGCCTTGTTACAGCTCTTCACTGGAGAAAATTACACCCATCACGTCTGTCTTCATGTGCAGAACCACTCTGCTTGGTTCAAGTCTGCTACAGACACACCGAGTTTAATCTTACAAATGTGGCAAAGATTCCTTGCTAAATATTAAATCATGCCCCCAGCACTATGAAGGCATCAAAAGACTTCTTGAAGTCCACAGGACAAATCTGCTGAAGTCATGAGTTACAGACACTCCATCCGCACCAGGCTGGGACAGTGAAACCATACTCCAGCCACTCACTGGCTTTCGGCAATATCTGACAGGAACACGAAGAGCATTCTGCAGGGCAGTCTCCCATTGCCTCTTCATGGTTCCAACAGCCCTCCCAACCCTGCCACTACCCAAACCCAAGCCCATTTTCTTTCTTCCCTCCCAGATGGCCACTTGGTAGCTACATTTGAACAGTGACCTATTTAAAGCCAAAAGTTTGTGGCCTGCTGGGAGGAAAAGATACTTAGTGCCTCCTGTACTGCTTGCCTCCACACGCTCCTATTACAAGGTCATTCTTTTGGTCTCAACAGCAGTTGACTTTTTGCTCCTATAGCAAAGGAAGATGTTAAGTCAGAGAAACATTCCTTTCAAAATATCTATTTTTTCAGCTAGTGTCCAAGACTGATAGTATTAGAAAACATAATTCCTACAAGGCAGATAAAATTCTTCTAATAAATCTCTCTTTTGTTATCCAACAGTATCTTCCTGGAATTTTTTCTTAAGCTGGCACAGGAAGCCTCTCCATCCTAGGCAGAATATCCCAGGGGTTAATTAATTAGTGAGTCATCCTGGCGAAAGTGGAACTTTCCATTATGCTCAAAGCGTTTTCAGCTCTTAACTGGTACCATTGGTGATATGCTATCAGCAAGGAAGATAACAGCTACCCTGTACAATGAAGATCCAAGAGGCAAATAGCAAGCATTGTGGAGATGCACAGTGTTATCATAAATGAGAACACAGATAGATAACAATAGACAATTCTGAACAGATACTATATGTATCAATGTTTAAGGATTAAACTGGCGTTTGCTGAAAGACAGTGATAAGGCTTAGAAATACAAACAATACAAAGTCCTAGCAAAAGGTCATCCCTTTCCGCATTTTGTTTTAAATGCAGTGTAACGACTTTATGGTTGCTGTAGTACAAGGAATTCAATCCTGCTACAGAAGAAAAAAAGGCAAGAGAGGCATCTGGTCCACAAGTTTATTAGATATAAGATATCTGTAGTCTGTTTTTACCTCTCTATAAAATAACTCCAAAGAAAGGCTATAAAGGCATAATCAAAAACAAAAATAGAATTAAGTTCTGCTATTTGGACCACTTCTTGGGAAAACAATGCTGTTTCAAAGGCAAAAATCTAAAGTTTACACAGCAGTTATCTAAACACAAATAAACAAAAAGCCTAATTTGAGATTATTCTAAATACTAACCTATTAAAATAAGGTTGTCTCTTTCACCTACTGTTACCAATGTTAGCTTTCCTGACTGTAGAGAGAATTAAACAAAGTCCATAATCCTCAGAGTTATCTTGTGAGCTCAGCAAGGTATTAAACTAAAAGGGAAAGAAGGGAAACCAAGGAAAACTGGCAGCCTTCCCAACAACACCACCACCCAAAACCAAGCCCATTTTCTTTCTTCCCTCCCAAGCAGCCTTGTTCAAATAGCTCCCCATTTAATACCCAAGTGATTTTTTCAACAGAATCAGCCCTGGCCAAATTTGAAAAGGTTGTACCTTTTTCAAAAATGGCAAGTGATTAAGAACTGGTCTTCTTTAGGGTTTCCATTTCACTGGGATTGGAAGAAGAGTATCTGTTTTAATGTTTCTTCTTGTCTTTTCTCCAGATGTGATTAACAACAAAAGCTTTTGGAGAAAATTGCCTTAGTTTGAAATTAATCATTTGGAGCCACAGAAAAGGTATCTTGCCAGCAGTTGACCACAACTACCCTGCAACTGCTTGCAGACCTCTCCAAAGATTCTTTCTCAAGTTAGCTGTGAATCAGAAGCAGAGGATATTTACCCACCAATACGGGCAGTTTAACCATCCTACCAGGCATTCACTCTTCTCCAAAGACTGCCACCACTCTTACTAGCACTGATGATTTACACATAAAGCAGCTCCTATGCTGTTAGAGATGCCAACCTAGTGCATTAAAGTCACCATTGGTTTACTTGAATAAATCGGGTTACAAACTGTGGCTCTTAAAGAATTGCTTCCTGGGTCAGCAATCCCAGCCACAGAAAAAGCAACTTGTGGAAAGAGGAGCAGAGTCAACAGCTGGGTTTTGTAACAACCTCTGTCATCTGAATTGAACTCATCTGTGTTTGAGTCAACACCCTACATGACAAATGAGTATTATTCAATTCTTCATGATCAGCAGAGGCAATTCTAGCATGATACAGTTCAAAGCACCATATTTCAAGAAATGTTTTTGATTAGTCAAGGCCACATACAACATCTTAAATTAAAAACAAGTTCAATGTCTTATTATGCAAGTAGATCTTAGTGATCTGGAAAGTAAAACCTTTGGTTACAGATAATATGGAGTAAAGATTCTAAAAATTAAACTCACCCATAGATGTTTTAAAAACACATAATTAAAATACAGTTTTCAACACCAGTAACAAGACAAAAATCATCACCGAGATCACATCATGACAAAAAAAGGCTCCTGAAAAAATGCGTATATCAACATCAACTTTACAGCTGTTAGAAAACTAACAAACAGTAAGATAAGGTCAGATTGGATCCACTTACTACCTGATGTTTCTATGAAAAGTCAAAGTAGGATAAGCACTTTCCTAATAAACTACCTTCTGCTGCTGTTCCTGTGAAGTCCTGTAAGTTTATATGCTACATAGTGCAACAAATGTCATTTAGGGCACTACATATCCTGTAGGTCTCATATACACAGCAAGTACAATTCCAATTTAAAAAAATCGTTTTGAAACAAAATTAAGAGAGCTAGAACACCTCTGAACTTCCACAAGCTTAGCAGTTCCTGAAGTGTTACTTGTACAACTGTTAACATCTATCTGTCTAACCTCCTGAGATAACGTTTGCCATAAAGAAAGTATAGAATTTTTCATAAAGATACTGCTTGAAATTTTAAGCATCATATGTCTTTTAATTACATTAGATTATATTACAATACACTTCCCTGGCAATGGAAGATAGTACAAGACCAAAGACCCATCACCACAAACCTAAGCCAGTAGAGGGTCTATCAACAACATAGAAAGGTATTGTGCATAATGCCTACAATAATCAGGATATAGACAGGAGCAAAAAAGCCTTGCTTTATCAATAAACTGACACTGCTACCGTATAATAGTCTTCCAGTGGAGTTAATCTCTCCATATCATAATGCGTAATGTATTTCCCTTTTTCTGTTTTTTCCTTTCTGCAGCACTGCCTACAAATCCTTCTGGACAGGCACATGTGGCTCCAGGAGACCAGACAGACTGGCTCCTCCAACATCAACAGTCTTGGAAGGAAGAGGGACAAAGCTTGCAGTTCTAGATTGTCTTCTTTGGCATTGTAACTTGTTTTATATGCAAGTTAAACCTTGTAACAAGGTTTTGGCACCCAATTTTCCAAAAGCATGATTCTGGAGAATTAACAAGGAAGTGTGCAATAAAATAAACAGTAGAAATAGCTCCTTCTGATCCTTGTCCCACGCATTAGTCACAAGATATTTGCCTACGTATCAAGAAATCAGCAAACCACTCAACAGGCCAGTAAACTAGTTCTATATGTTTATTTGTCATGGACAGCTGTAAGCTTACCATAAATAAGGTAGTAATCACTACGGATAGTAAGAAAGCCTCACTTGCTATTAGTATTTTAAAGCTATTGGATAATCACAGTGAAACACCTTCTTCAACTAATTCTCTAACCTGTCTCGAGTGAGGGCAGGAGGAAATCTATGAAGATGATTAATTCTCTCTAAAGCTCTTAATCACCCACAGTGCTGGCAGAATGAGCTGAGCTGCTGAAAAGACGTTCTTTCACTGGGAGAAAAGGTTGTCAGTGTCATTAGTGTGAAATAAAAACAAACAAAACTAAAAATAAATTACAGCCTATAAATAATAAGTTTGCTGCTTGGAAAAACAGCAGTATGGAAGCTTTGATAGCAAGAGGATTCCAAATAGGCTCTTGGCAAAGGAATTTTTTTTTTTTTGACAGATACACGTAATTTACCGATCCAACATAAAGGAATATTAACTCATTCAAGTTAACTAACAGAGCAAAGAGAATAAAACCTAATTCACCCCGGTTTAAGGCAACACGGTAAGCTTTCCTACTGTGGTATAGCAATGTAAAATAGATTTAATGCCACTTCTTGAATGAACATTTTCAAATTTCAGAAGTTTGGGTAGCAGTGGCAAGCATCGGTTAATGGATTTCTGAAGCTATCGGGCCTGTGAACTCCATGACAAGATTGACTCAATTTCCAGAGGCATATTTTCCTACCCATTTCCCTCCCTCCTCTTCAAATTAGTTTATGCATCTGACTTAAATTAAAACAGCCTCTGGAATAAGAACAGAATTTACATGAACATTCATAGCACAACAGAGCACTCCATTACAACCAGAGACTTCAAAATAATTAACCTACCATTTGGTCTAGGTGTACAGTTGCGATCAAATTTTCAAAATATTTCCAACACATACCATAGCATTAGATTATGACAGACCTGCTTAATGTTCTGAAATCAATTTAAGTTTTTATTTGCTATACAAGAGAACCTTTTCACTATATCAGAACACTGTGAGGCTGTGCTTGAAAGATGATGTCCAAATAGCACTGTTGTTGGTATATACAAAATAATTCAAATCAGAATAATTTTGAATTCTCAGATTCAAGTAGGACTATCACATATTTTGTGAGCGTAACTAGAGACTGACATTACTCATTTGGAGCTCTTTTGGAAGATTGAGACCTAACTGTTGTTGTTCTTCGAAAGATTAACACTGTTAGCTTGACACCGATCTTTATTTCTGGGCAGGTTGCATTTGTTCTTCGCTTGGTTGTTTTTTAATGTTATTCCACAAAACTATTCTTTTTCTCCTCCAAATAAAGACTCATAACATTTCCTGTCTGAAGGCACTCCTTGTAGATAAATGTTTAGACATTCCAAAAGACAAACCTGTGCAAAATGAAAGGCAGGAGGGTGTGGGGAAGGACAAAAAAAAAACCAAAACATTGAGACTATACATATTATTACAGTATTCTTTTACTGGTGGAAGTTTGAACTATCATCCCACATAAGAACAAAGCTTTTGTTATGCTTTTTTAGTGCTCCTTACACAGGTCCTCTCAGCCAACATCTAGGAAAAGTATCAAAAGTGTGGGGTTTTATATCAAAAATGGTACAATTCCCAGACCACTATTCTCTGAATTTCTTTTGTAACTGTGCCTCCTTTCTGAGGACTAGAACTTTTGTACCTGAAATCATGCACAGGATTTCTTAGTCACATCCAGGCTGCTCTGACCTACAAAGCCAAGAAGGTTTAGAAATGCCAAAGGTGTGTAGATACTTCTTGATTCCCTAAGACAAATTGTCCTGCACAATCTCTTACACTGCATTCTATGAACTCTGAATGATCTGAAGAGTAGTTTCTTCTCTGATAAGGAAAGCTGGCTCATCATCCCTTATCTTCAGCTCCTAACTCTATTAGGACCTGTTAAAAATCCAGAGACTTTGTCTTCTATTAAATTTTGGGTTAGCAATTTTTGTAATTCTCTGATGATATTCTGAAATAATGAATATCTTA
The DNA here is from genome assembly GCF_028500815.1 of Rissa tridactyla. Lineage (NCBI taxonomy): Eukaryota > Metazoa > Chordata > Aves > Charadriiformes > Laridae > Rissa > Rissa tridactyla. The sequence continues at coordinate 59,773,743 of NC_071471.1, forward strand.
CAGATGCTCCCTCTGAGGTCTGTCCAAATCTCATCACTGAGAGTTGATATAGGACTGATACAGAACAAACCAAAACTGTTCAGGAATATTTGTCCCTCAACATGAGTATCTTCTTAATAGCTTTCCTCCCTATGGAGCAAAGAAGGCAAGACTTCTTTGCGAGTGATGATTTTTGCCCACCTTTAAAAACTTTTTCCAAAACCAATAGGAAGGTACCAAATGGACATAACATAATATTAAGATTCTTGAAAGAAAATACCTCAGTGACGACTATGACTGCAACTGCTTACATTCCCCACATGAATCACTGTCACAGCTAACATGATGAAGTCACTACTATTTCCGACTTCTTGGTATGTAAAAAAAAAAAACAACCAACCTTCTATAAACAGATTTAAATGTCTCCTCAATTGCATATGAATTTGAATAGATGCCACTCCCTACCTCATGCTTCTGAAAGTCAGTCACTCCTGTATACTGCATCCAGAACAATATATTATAGCTCAGCCAGAAGCCACAGGAATTATTTTTCCTATAGGTAATTTTATTTTCTGCTACAGAAAATTCAGTCCACTTAATGTAATGGCCTTTTTTGGTTTAATCCATAAATATTGCGTGGTGTACTATAAAACATAATTTTGTGGATTAGATACCAGATTAAAGGTCCCTTCTGTCAAAATAATAAAGATTCCAGGGCACTTGAGACAAAAAGTGCATCGCATTACAATACTCTTGTTTTCTCATAAGCAGGTCCTGTTGCCCAAAGTTTGCATATACTATTGTTGAACACACAATAGCTGCTGTTTGCCTTAACAATTGACACATTATTACAGCTCCACACATTGCTCCTGTACCAAGAAGAGATCCTACATAAAACCAAGTTCTACTTTACAACACATAGCAAACTATTTTTTTTGCCTCAAAGGTGAGAATTACCCAACAGCTTACGAAAATCTAGGTAAAAAGAGAAGAACATTACACATACAGAAACTATTATAAACATGGTTATAATATAAAAATAACATTTTTAAATGAAAAACTATGCTGTTTTCTCAGTAAAATCAGTTTACATTTTTAAAGTCTAGCCTTACATTAATAAACAGTTGGTGTCTTACAAGTGTTATTTCCCCGTTTTGCTAATAGACACGTCTCCAATATTATCCCACTGCAATCTCTCTCTTTAGGATATTACTAAAAAATTAGTAGTTTTCAGTGCTATCTTTTCGTCAGATTGCCCTTTTTGTGTGTGTGTGAAATGTTCCCTACTTTTCAGTATGGTATATTTTTAATAATAGTTGTAGAGGCATAATAAACTTCCTGCTCATGCTTACCACATAACCAGAACTGGGTTTGCGGGCTGTCTGGCCAGCTATAATAAAAAACAGATTTTAAAATAACTAAATTTTCATATTACAGAACAGGTTATTCAGTCCCAAGATTCCAGAGCTGATCAGGCTCACAAGAGAACACAACATCCACTCTGGAAAAAAAGATTCCTGGGAAACAGAGGAAGAAATTCAGGATTTGCAGAAAGAAAAGCAGCAATACATGTGGGTTTTTTGTTCAGACATTTTTTGTGCCAGTATTGACTGAAAGCAATACTGAGATGCAAAGCTATCTTTATCCCTTAATAAATTTCTAATCCTAGCTGCTATGTGAACTAATGCAAATTTGAAAGCCACAAACAAAAAGAGCAAATCAGCTCGTGACTCCTATGCAAGAGGAAAAGGTCTAATTACCATCTGGAGGAAAGACAAACATGGTGAAGCATTTGTAATACATACTTTCATGTGACTTGACTAAAGCTTCTAATATCCATCAGAGGGAGGGGGCTCTGCAAGTTTTAAATACTTTGCCTTGTGTTCATGTACAGTTTTGATCAAGTAGATTTTGCTTTAAATTAAATATAATCTCAAATTATTAAATGGTTAGAAAGAATACAGCATCATAACTAAGAGTAGTAGTACTTTAATATTATTTTAAAAGAAATCAATACTCTAGATAGACTTATTCATGTGTGGTTCTGTGAAAGATTATTATAGTCAAGACATGGAGGGAAAGAATTTTTATTAGACTAACTACTGTGTTAAAAAAATGCAGCTATTCACCAATGCAAATCAGTATTTTAATATTACCTGAAAATTCCTATAAAAGGAGTTTTTCGGTTAAATACAAACCAAAAAGTGTTCAGCCTTCTTGAAAAACTTTGTCATGGAAGAGGACCTGAAGTTTCTAATTGGATTAGCCAGTTAATCAATAAAGAGAATCAGCTATGTAATTTCAAGTTGTTGACATTTTCTGTTAAATCTGAGGTTTGCTTCTCACTCAAATAAGTATAAAAGCACAACTTACCCCTCCCAATTATATATGACTATGTTTCTGAATATCAGTCTTGAAGGTGGTTTTCTTGCAGACCAACTAGAAGCAATACGAAAAACATATTTATTTTTTGCAATAACTTCAACAAAGCTAACAAGTTAAAGCTTGAATGCCTTTGACCAGATACATTTCCAAGAAATATTCTTGTACTATTTGTTGAAATATCTGATCCTTATTCAAGATTTCTACATTTATATTATTGGTTTTTCTTCTGCCATTTGCTTTCAAATAAAGCCTATTCAATAAAACATCATTGGTTTACTTGGAAACATTCAGGTAATTTCGCAACTTTTATATTTGCTCTGTTGTCATTCCCAGAGGTGTTGCTTGGTATCAAGAGAATTGCACTCCAAGAGTTCTGCTGGTAGTGGCATCTCCATAAGTAGGAAGAAGAACTCCCATCACACATTTCCAGGACAACTCACCTCACACAGTTAAATACTATGTGATAAAGAAAAGTATCTAAAATGGGAAAGGGTGAATTGCGCTCTGAAGATACCTTTCCCCGGTGACTATTGAAAAAGCTAGGCCAATTTAGACTAAACACACAGATTCTTCTGAAGCCAAAATTAGATCAATCCTATTCCTAAATATATATAAACACTCAATTTTTTTTACTGCAAACATCAAGTAATACCCTTATATGTTGAAGCTTCCAAATGCTGCATGTTTCTATGGCAATTCTTCGATTAACTGGTCCTACAGTAATGCATTAAAAAAAAAAAAAAAGAGAAAAAGTCATGTAATGCATAGTTTCCAGATTATTGATAGAAGCCTGAGCATTGATTCTGGCTAAAGAGATACGGGCAAGCTCTTGGGCATCTAACCTCTGGTATTATAATTTTTTCCTGTTTGTATCATATATAAATGAACTATTCCTTTTACTCATATCAGAAAGACTCATAAAATACTGAGTACAAAACTGAGTTTCTTTTTTGTTCCTTTATGAAGACAGCTTTAAATTTCAAATGCAGAACAGAAGTACAAGTCTCTAAGCTACAGATACAGCAACTGTACATTTAATAGATGAGCTTTAAGAGTGCTGTATACAACACATACACAACATACAATCCCCTCTCAAGGCTTCCAGTAAATGGGTAACATGACTTGATGTGCCTTGGAGGAAAACATACAGCCTTTTAGGCCGCCCTCTTACATCAAAAAGAAATAAAAAGATTTTTTTTAGCCCTCTCTTGTATTTCCTTTTTCACTGTGTCATAAACATGGGTTATTAACTAATGATACTACTAGCTCCTCTGTACTTGGCACCATTAATTAGAGTATTAGGACACAGGAGTCAGGCACAGCACAGCAAGTGTAGAGGGGTCACAGAAAAAGGACAAAAAGGACATAGAAGGAAGAAAAGGAATATCTTTAAAGTCAATATACAAGATGGGAAGAGACTGAAAACATCGTAGTATTTAAAATCCACAGAACTGGTTCTTCCCTATGAGAAGGCAACACATTCAGAACAGTAGGAAAGGAAAAATGACTGATGATGAACAGCAAAAGGGAGAAAAAGGTCAGGTACAGGACAGTCACCAAAAATTTCTCATAAAGCCCAAACAACTGAGGAGACTTAGTAACGCTATGGTGGTACAAGGCGAAGTAACAGAACTTAATTCCATAAAATCCCAAACTCCACAGAAAAAGGAGTCAAATTCAGAGGGAAGCAAGGGTAGCTTTTGGAAATAACTTCAGATACAGAAGCTGGACACAAGAGGTCATGGCAAAACCCAAGAATGCAAAAAGAAGGAGGTTTAAAAAGGAAAGCAGTGGTAGTGGCTTAACTAGAATGATCTAGAGGTTACAGTGGTGCTTAGAAATAAAGTGAGTCCAATACAGCAGAAAACATTAACTTCAGGAACAGAGTCTATGGAAAAACATTGCCATGTAATTGGAAAATAACAATGAAAATACCACATACATCAAGTAAAGAAAACAGAAGGGACGGTGTTGAGTGTCAAAGGTGACAGACAGATTAAGATGGATGAAACAAGAATTATGTCTCCGATTTAACCACGAACAAGCCACCTGTGGCCTTACAGCAGTTCAATGAACTCAAACATCAGAAAGAAGATTGGAGGAGATCAGTGAAAGCGTGGGTGGACAGAAAGTTAAGACAATCTAAAAATATACCATTAAATATTTTGAAAGAACTGAAGACAAGATGTAGGACTGCAGTGAAAGGTCAGTATATGTTGTGAAGAACACATTTCAAGTTTCTGAAGCAAGTGTGTCTTTTCAATTAAGAGAAACCGAAGCAGGGGAGTTTAAATGAAACAGAAGCAGAACTTAAAGAGGGAGTTAGGAACAGTAGCAAGTGCAAGCAATGAAGTCAATGGAAAAGGATGGTGATATTAAGCAGCAGAAAGCATAAAGGAGGCTTCTAAATCTCAAAGAGATTAAAAAGATTGCAGTAAAAAGTTACAGCTATTTTTAAAACAGTGTATTTCATGCACAACCAAGATAACTCTTTAATATCTTTACTCTGACATTTTAAGGAAGCATTGTATTTTCAAGCAGCATTGCATTAAATCCCTGAAGGAGAAATTTTAATATACTTATAATTCACTTTTACCTTTTTATCCTTACCATCTGGAACCACTTACAGTTGCTAAAAACTCCTGCTAGCAGGGAAAAAAAAAAGAAAAGAAAAAAGCCACACAAAAAAAACAGGCTTCATACAGCCTCCTCCGTACCAGGAAGTCAGTGCAAATTGGGAAGGGTTTGCTACTAGCACTTAACCTTCACCTTACAGAGTTTATTTTTAGGATTGAGTGACAAGTCGTAACTCTGAAGTGAAAGAAAGAATAAGGGAAAAATTGAGACTGAGCCACAGTTTTCCTTTTCAGATATAATGTTTTTATCTTGAATTATTTGTTAAAGAGTAAGCAAAAAAAATAGAACTTAAAAGCAAAACTTTTATCACTAGATTAACTGTTCCTTTCTTGTGCCAACCTTATATTTTCAACATTATATGAACTAAAAGCTCTCTGAAACAGGAAGAAGAAAGTCTAAAGTTGAAAGCAACACATCTGTAGTACCTACTAACATTTAACCATTGGTAGGATGACACTACTGTCCCTGTTCTGCTCTGGGTGAACCTTTTTTGTCACACACATGTTCAAAGCAAATTAACATATTATGTAAATGCTGTATATGAACTACTTACAGTCAAAAGTTAATTTATCAATAGACCTGAGAAAAAGCCAAGCCGTGGTATCCCAGCCCTATAACTGCTAGCCTTATTAAGGCAGCCAACTCAACTACATTTGTTCACCCATAGCTCAAGATATTTTATTTTAGTTTTGCATTTATTCCCAGTTATTATTACAAACGCTAACATACACACATACATCCCCCTGCCCTCCGCTGCCCTATGACATTAACCCTGAGGTGAAGAAAAGCTAATCCTTCCTAGATACAAGGATTTCATGCTATGGCATTGGATTTCTTCCACACCCGCCCCATCCTCTATCAATTAGTCATTTCAAAGAAACAGATGGAAATCAGTCCCAAAGCACTTTTTATCCAAGAGAAAGTGAGCTAAAATCAAAATACTCAACTTAAAAAGTAAATTTAAATTATTGTTAAAGCCATCACTGTATTTTAACATAGAAATCAAAAGCTATCATACCACCTGAAGAGGCACAAAAAAAAAAGGTATTATAGAGAGGAAAAAACCATTGAATTTTAAAAATTAAGATTTCAGAAGCTAAATTGCTGCTGGGAACACTGGAGAAATTTTATCAATCGCATGCTTTGTTATTGTATTTAACCCAAACTATCTGCGTGAAACTTGCAGATTAAGTTAATAGGTGCAGACTACCAGCCAGATCATAGAGGAGAAAGGAAAACAGTCTATTTGGATTGCTGTTGTTTCTTGGTACTACCCTTGCATACATAAACAGTCTCGGTTTTAATACCCTTCTCAATAGTTTTACATTTTGTGGCCAAGCTGTCAGTACAAAGGAACCACAAAGCCCAAGACCATTTTTGAACAACAAATTCTGATTAGTACAAATCAGGACTGCTATTAGGTTACCAGGAGTATTTGAGAGGCTCTCTATTCATAGAATAGTACTACCCTTGAAACTGATTTTATACAGATTATAGAAATTGACTCATGACACAACATTGTTGTTTGATGCATAAACTCTTTCTGGCAGGGGCCATCTCCTTGTTCTGTTGTGGGATAGCATCTAGCACAGCATGTTCCTGTACTCTATAAATACCATTAGCACCACTCAACATACAACACCAATATATTCTTAAAAGGCTTCTAACCCAACATGCTTCAGCTGAAAAACCATCATTAACACATGATGCAGAGTTCAGTTCCACGCTGCTTCTACATCCTTGCTTCCTTCTGAACCACCTTTTTAATCTTCATTAAGATTCATTCAAACACCGGTATCATTAGAAAACTCCTTTACTGAAATCCCTTTCTTGACTCAGCCCAGCACTTTCAATTCCTTAAAGTCATGCTTCTTTCAAGCAGACTGTCAAGGCTGCCATATGATCCCCATAACCAGTGCATCTCAATGCCTCATTATTATTACTCGGTTTACACATGGACGACACTCCTTAGATAGCAAACTACTGTCATGCTAATAAAACGGTCTGAGGAATGATACACACCAGAGGCTTGATGTTTAGAAACTTATAATGCAGTTTAAATTAATGGTAACTGCAGACACTGAGGTTCACACGAGGATAGTGTTACATGATTTTTATTGGGTGTTTGTCTCATTGTCAGATCTCTTAGGTCTCACATCATTGCCTTAACTGCAAGATTGACTTCCTGCCTCCCATCACAGCCTAAAACTTTGTCTCCAAGATGTCTGCTAATTGCTCCTTACCCAAACAATGGGCATACCTCTTGTTTTCATCTGAAGAAATACCACACATTTGGTGGCACATAAATAACACAACTATTAAAATACAACCAAACTTCAGGCTGATGAAGGAATCACTTGTGGGAGGAGAAGGCTGTGCGATAAGGAAATTCATGGCTGTCCCACTGATTAAATCTCACAAGATACCAAACATATGCAGCACATTAACATCACATTCTCAATGCTATGACAAACTAGTAGCAGGTCTAGCAAGAGTGCTGGCCCACAAACAAAAGAAAGTCTTCCAACATCGCCTTTTTCTACCAACATACTCCTCAAACACTCCCAAGCTCACACTCTCCAGGAGGCACCACCTGCCATCACAACAAAGTGGGCCTCATACCCCCTTCAGCTCCCACAGTCACCCGGGAGCAATATGGCAAGAGGAGGGAGCCTACCTGGTCTGAAAAGAGGAACCCAAGGTGCCCAGCCAGCCCTGAAAGGAAGCCCTCCCCCTACCTAGGAAACATCACCCTCTGCCATACGGCTGGGGAGGCCTTCCCTACACGGGACAGCTGAGGAGAAAGTAAAGAGGAACAAGGTATCCTTCAGGATAAGGAACTCATCAGAAAGTAAACGATACCTTTTCCACACACCTCCACCCATAACGGCTACCAGAGGATGAAAGGGAAAAGCCACTTCCCTCTCCTCGCAACTGCGAGCACGCAGCCTATCTATCCCAAAGGAAAAACGGGAGGGGAAAAAAAGACGAGAACTCGCCCACCCCAAACGCTGTCCACCAGGCCCTGAGGGGAAAAGAGGCACCGGCCTCCATCTTGGGGCCAGACACCAACTTACCCGCCGGAGGCCTCTGCACGCTCCTATTGGCTGCCGCCGCCGCGCGTCACGTGGGAAGGGGAAAGCCCCGCCTCTTCCCCCACCTTTGCTGGCGGCGGACGGTTGTGGGGGTGCTGTCGGTGTGGCGTTTTGCGCATGCGCCGAAGCCCGGCAGTGGCGCGCGTGCGCTGGTGCGGCGGCGGCTGGGGCGCGAGGGGGTTCCGGGAGCGCGGGAAGCGGGGCGGGGTCACGGGGCGCGCGCACGCGCCGGCGGCGGGCGGTGGCGGCAGCGAAGGAGGAGGAGGAGGGGAAGGAGGGGCCGCCCCGCCCCGCAGGAAACGGTGCCGCCCGGGCCCCGCTCGGCGAGAGGGCGGGAGAGAGACCGGCAGGGGAGCGTCCTCTTCCTCCGCTCCGCCACCCCGGGACGTCGCGGGGCCGTGAGGGCACACCGGCCGGGAGCGGGGCAGCCCCCTCCCTTCCTTATATCCGCCCCGTCCTCTGAGGCGGGCGGCGGGGTGACCGGCGGGAGCTGTGATCCTTTCGCCCGCCCCTCTTCTCCTCAGGCTCCGTCCTCCGCCCCGCCCGCCGCCGCCCGTCCCGAGGAGGGAGCCCGGCACTTGTTGCTGAGGCGATGGTCACCGGCCCGGCCGAATAGGCAGAGCCCGCCGCGGGAGAGCACCGCTGCGGCTGGCGTCGAGGGCCCGGCCCCTCCGGGGGAATACCGGGGTGTTATTTCCCCTCAGCGCCCGGTGGTGACGGCTCCACGGGCGGCGTGAGGAGTTTCTGCTCGGCCCTCGTAGGGATCGCGCCCGGCGGGACCGCCCGCCCCGGATGGTGACGGCGGGCTGAGGGGGCACCGCCAGACGCCGCCCGCCCCCTCCCGCCGCCCGGTCGCCCGGAGGCTGGGCTCCCCTCGGCAGGAGGAAAAATGTCCTTCTTCAACTTTCGTAAGATCTTCAAGCTGGGCGGCGAGAAGAAGAAGAAACAATACGAGCACGTCAAGAGGGATTTGAACCCTGAGGAGTTCTGGGAAATTATCGGAGAGCTGGGAGATGGGGCTTTCGGAAAAGTGTTCAAGGTAAGGGCAAGCGGCAACTCGGAGCATTTCTAGCATTGCTCGTCGCTAAAAAAAAAAATGACTTGTAGCACTGCTTCTGAGTTCGGCGCTCTCTAAAGCGCTGTCACCTTGGGGATATCTGTTGTGAGCACCGAGTTTCTGGAGAAGTTCACCGGGCAGGTGAGTGCTGCGCCCGCCTGGTCCCCTGCCAGGAGGGACCTGTCTCCCGTTCCCGTGGAGCGCCGGCCGGGGAGCGGAGCGTGTGATCCAGGCGCCTCTTGGCCACGGAGGCTCATGAAACTAAAGATAGAAAAGACCTATTAGGTCATTGTCCCGCCTTCTGCTCCACCCTGCCCCTTGGTGAATCGCTCTGTTCTCCTGTATTTTGGTTTTTTGAACTCGTGGACAGCATGGCTTCTGGTCTTACAAAAACTGTAGTCTTAGGTGCGATGTTCATACTTTTGTTTTTTAAAGTTTCTGTATGGAAGGAAGTCCATGAACAGTAAACCTGACTTGTGTGCCTCGTGTAGTAGCTCATTGGGCCAAGCTCACATCGCCTTTAATGGGCATTCGCCTATCTTGTTCCATGTGGAACTGAATTAAATAGTTGTGTTATCTTAGCTGTCTTTACGTCCCAGGATTCCTGTGTTGGGTCTCCTAACTTCTCGCAGTTGTTTGATCTTTAAATCTTTAAGTATACTGGTACAAGTGGTGTTTTTAAGGGTGCTTATCTAGAATTTATCAAGCAGGGTACAGTGACATAATGCTGCTGGTGTTTCGCTACTTTTCCTCTTTCTAAAAGGGCATTAATCCTCCACGATTCATTTAGGGATAGTGTGGAAAAAGCATCATGGAAGGTAAGCATAAGAGAATTAGGGAACTGACATGAATTGAGACTCTGGAACAGATTCTTGAGATGAGAAAAGTAGTATGAGAAATAATAGCATTTACAGTATTTCTGAAAGCTAATTTGGTCAAGAAACATTTATATTTAGAGTACTGCATTTGAGAGTTTATGAATCTGGGTACTCACGAAACCTGTGCTATTTTTGGTAGAAACCATTTTAGATTTTATTGTACTGTAATGTTCCCTGCTTGTAAATTTGAGCAGAAGTGCCACAGTTAGTTCAGAGTGCTAGGTGGTTGATTTTTTTTTTCCCCTAGCAATTTGCCAGTGTTCTATTTTAAGAGCATATAGTTTATTTTGACGTTTGTTTAATACGTAGTCTAGATGGTGGTTCTCAGTGGTGGTATGTATGTCAGTGTGGAAGATGAGAGGGGTTTTTTACTGAAATGACTGGGATATATGTTTGCAGTTGCTGTATTGTAAGACATGGTGACTATAAAAACATAATATTGTCTCTAACAGTATTTGCAATTAAAGTTTTTTTTTTAAACTTCATGGTGGAGTTTTGATTCCCTTTTCATGAATATGGTGCTCTGTCCCATAGAGATGAGTGGGGAAGCCTCAACGGCACAATACTAAATGTGTTTTCCTCCTCCCCCACATGCATTTCCCCTCCCGTTCTCAAACCTCTTCTCACTTCTTATTTATCCTGTAGGCACGTCTGTATTAGCAGTAGTCTGTAAAGGAAGGTGCCTGAGCAAAGCAGCTGGTAAATTCTGCATTTCAGTGTACTTTGTGCACAAGAAGAGAGGTTTTTTTCCAGTTGGATGTGATTTTTCACTTTGAGATTTATTTCTGAACATGAAATGACAGTGTTAACTGTTGAAATTGAGTTTTTCAAAATTAAACCCGATTTTAAAAATTGTAGTAGTTACCAGTAGTTACACTGGTAAACTCGGTGAATGTAGCACATATGAAAATTAACAGGTACTAGTATTCCTGGGGAAAAAAAAAATCCCAATTTAAAAAGAGTCTCTTACTATGTGTGTTCAGCAGCATTTGTTTTGTTTCCATCTAGTTTGAGAACAAAGATTGCACACAGATACTAACTGTACTTGTCTTCCTGCATCAGAGCATGCTTGGCAAGAAACTGTTTCGAAAGCAAGGGTGTGTTAGGTTGTTCTTTCTTGGATGTACACCTCAAAGGACAAACTGCAAGAATGGCCATTCGGTACCTTCTCAAATTGTGGAATTAAAACTATGAACTAGAACAGAACTGTCAACTTCTGAAGACCTTGTCTTTTAAGGATTGTAAGTGGGGGTGTAGAGGTGTAATTTTTTGGCATTTTTTTTTTTGTTGGCTTTTTATTGTTGTTTTGTTTTTTTACCAAAAAACCTCAAACAACCCTGTGTCAGTTACATTTGCCAAAACTACATTTGTTTTTGTTTAAGATCCTAGGAGTCAGTGTGTGACAGGGTTTTGGCATATATATGATAAAATAGAATTGCCAGATAAATAAGGTTTTGTATTCTTTGGACTTGTAATAAAACATAGGTTAGATTGGTTACATGCTGTGATTTCCCGAGGAGAAGTATTTGGTTTAGTTGTGTAACTTTTATATTCTGGACAAAGTATCAAATATTTAAATAAAACCTCAAAATCGACTCTTAAAGGATTCAGACAGTATTATATAAAAGCCTAACTGATTAAATTATTTACCAAAAAAATGCTATGTCTGATGATAACTAGTTTTGTATGTCAAAGTTCTTCCCAATGAAGTACAAGGGTCTTGCTTATTTTGTTAATAACTTAGTTAGCCAAATTAGTAGAAGAGCTTATTTCCTTTGAAGCTGTTTGTTCTAGTTTTCAAAAGCTTTTTTAGCTCTGACAATTCATACATTTGTATTCACTAACTTCTAAGTAATGTTTAGAAATACTCTTAAGTGTTTCTACTGCTGTTGCAAGTCTCTTGTGATCAGAGGAGCTATGTAACTGCAGACTGCTGATGGCAAAGGTTTATGGTTGTATAGGACTTTTCATTCCAGCCCTTTTCAGCCTCTTCAAAGAGGCCACTTTTAGGCTGTTTTGTTTTCTTTTTGCTCTTGGCTAATGAATAATGGTGTAGTTTTCCATCCTTTTTCAACTTATAGACCCTTGCAATACTTCAGTATCAGGTGATCGCCCTTATAAAGAGAATTTCGAGGTTGCTATTGATGGACTTTTTTGATTGCCTTTCATGGGTTATTTAGAATTACTGAAAGGGCTGCTGCGGTTCTGAAAGCCACTGGAGAAGCATACTATTGGCACTGGGGGCTGATTTCAACTTTGAAATTTGGCAGTTAGATTATTTTTTTTTTAAGAGTAAAACTGCTCTTGATTAAATAAGGTTAAGTCCCCTGAAAAATCTTAGGCCTCCTAATGTTCAAGTTAATTGTAACCAATTTGCTTTAGAAATGAGTTACATTATTATATCATGTTACTTTATTGTGTGTTACATTACCCTATTGTATCAAATGTCAGTTCAGTGCACACAGTAAAGGTTGCTTTAAGATAAATACGTATAAGTAAGTGTTAAATTGTAGTAATTTTAAGTAACCATGTGAAGACTTTCATCAGCTTTAAGCTGCTTTCTAAATTCCCAGTAGTTAATATTCAGATGGTGTGAAAACAGGCCTTTAAAATGCCTAACGTGTTCTGTGGCTTTTTCTTGCTAAAGTTCCTGATTCCTGAGGATCTTTGTCATACAGATGCACATAACTAATTAAAATGTAGATATCTTCCAGAGTTAATCTTTTGAATGAAATAAAGTGATGGGACTATATTTCAGTAAAGTTTGCCAGCCTTTTTTCGCAGTAAGAACATTGTACATTAATATAAGAACACATATTGCAGAAAGGTATTTTCCTAGTGTTTAGTCGGTGTTATCTCTGAGCTCTTCGCTAGAGGATACTCCTCCAAGAAATTAATGGCCTTTTGGCCATCATTATGAGAATTATGGGTACCATCTTTACAAAAATACTAATTTAAGTCTTCTGTGGGAACAGATTCTTTAGCAGTAGAATATATGTGGCAGTATACTATATAAGATACAGGGTATCTCTGTGTGTTATGTGTATGTAGAGAAAATATATAATGTATATATAACTTTAACAGAAGCTGGCAAATTGTTATTGGAGAATCCTTTGTATTTGTCTGGTTGTGAATTGCATTCATGCTTCTTAGTTTGAATTGGAATATTCTGCCCATTTGTAATATCTCATTTATTACCCTGAATCTAAGATGTTGGAAGCATTGTGTATACAAGGTTCTCATAGGAATTTGGAATATCAAATATTTGTATTTAATCTAAAGTTATGAAGACAAGTTTTCCAACTCTCAGCAATTAAGTGATGCTTGATTAAAAAGCCTGTTCTGCTTTCTCTTTAGGTTCAGGGAAGAAGAGTTGTGGAAACTGATAGCCATAATCATGGTGAACAGCATTACCCAAATGCATTATCTTTGGAAAATTACAACTACATTAATTATTCATATATACTTATATTTGCAGTAGTGGCCAATACAAAGTCATCTCTGGCAAATGATAGTGGACTTTCGATAATAGCATTTGTTCAAGTCCAATAAACTAATGATGTTCCTTCACTTAATCTAAGCTTTTGGTTTTGTATTTCAAACTATCTTACCTGTAATGTACCTATGTGACTTGCAGGAGAGCTTGTTTTTGCCTTAGTGTCTTCTACAGCAGGTAGAAAAAAATAGAATTTTAAAATTTTGATTTAATAAGACTGAACTGATTATATCATTTAATGATAGTGCAGCCTTAACTCCTTTTAATGCTAAAATATGAACTGACAATTGGTTGCTGCTTAAAAGTATTTTTTGCGTACCACTAACATTGTAACTTATTTTCTAATCCTAGAAAATACTTTTATGAGTCTGACCTGAAAACAAAATCAGGGCAGAGCAAGAAGAATTTACATTTCCTAGTTTCTGTGGCCTTACAGCACATTGTTCCAAATAATTCCTACACTTGGATATTGCAACTCGAAGTTATCATAATGAAACTAGTGTATCATACTGCTTGCTAGAGTGGTTATCTTTTACATCTGTAACTTAACACTCATAGGAATAGATTTTGACCACTTACTTAATAGCTAAGCTGATAGGCTGTTTTTTGTCTGCTCTTTGTCTTTTGACTTACCTGGTGTCATTAGCTCCAATAATTCTTTAGAAGAATTTGTCAGAGCTAAAAGTTACAGTTGCCTGTGGAAGGATATTGCTTGAGTTCATCTGAAATCCTGTTGTTGGTACTACTTGAAAGATAAATTCACGTTTGAAAACTTCCAGTCAAATACTGTGTTTCATAAACCTGAAGTTTCATGTGTGACTCTGCCATAAGCCTAGACCTGGAAAGAAAAAGCAGGTGAAAATGTCCTAAATTGACATTTTAAACGTAAGAATGAATCAGTGCAGAACTTTTCGCAATTTTCATTAAAATTGTTTGCTATACTAAATATATTTTGTTCTAATCTATTTTCATTCATAATTGACTATATAAGTTGACCTCTGATTAAACTAGAGCAGTAAAATAGTGCAGTTATCCTCAGGAGATCTGAATTAATAATATTCACTTAAATGCCACGTTGCTTTGTTTAGCCATAGAGGCATTAGTAGGTAGAAGAGAGAAGAAAGTTGATTTACTCTTAAGAGACTAATGCATAAGATAGCGATGTTCAGTTTTAAATATTTAGTCTAAGTAAAGTAGAACTAAAACTTTACCTAAAGCTTCCTAAGAACAGTAATTTCTGTAAGAGTAGCCTGAGTATTTTAGGGCTGCTGTGTATGGTCTAGATTAAAAAAGATGCATGACCGTTCATAGAAGACAAACAATTTTAGTCTTGCTGATCAGCTTGGTGAGTTGCCCTATAATGTTATCTTTATTTTCACACTATTGCAGTTTTACCATGTTGAAGATACCAGTTACGGAAAAGGCAGTATCCCGGTTTTAAACCCTGGGAAATGTGTCAAGGGGAAAGCTTTGCAGAGCTCTTCACACCTGTTGTCGCTCTATCTAAGTTTTTTAAGGAAAATGGGTAGTGCAAGAATGTTATCTGTAGATTGTAAACTGAGATAATTTTCTTGTTTTAAATCGCTATTTGCAGAATGTAATATCTCCTTTCCATTTTGTCTGTAGCAAGGAAATATTCTAAAGTACTAAGGAGTAGAGCACATGTTTCATGTCTCATTTTTTGGACATCTTTAAGTCACTTGGCTTGAAATCAGCATCACAATACTTATGAGTAACGTATTGTCTGTTTGTTGCATTCAGAATTAAACTGCAGACGAGTTTGTGGAGGATAAATATAGAATGTTCATCATCACTCCTTGGTAAGGCAGTCATCTTTTCCAAGGTGTAAGCACAGTTATATAAACTGTTTAAAACTCTAAGTAAATAGGAAATCATTATTTGATTTTATTTATCTACGTTTATAACAGTTCCTAATTTTTTTCATGTCATCTGATATTTCATATTTCTTAGCTGACTATTTGTGTAAGTGCTTGGAGTGTTTGTTTCTTGTCTGGAGAGTAAAACTTTGGATTTCAGGCATAAGGTAAATGACTGTTTAATGTTGCTTCATTAAAGAATCAAGCTTCTTTCAGCTGTTCTAATTTGGTGAAATAATTCTTCATATCTAAATCAGATGCAGTCTATTTAATTAAATAATTCTGATATAAGAGCTAAAAGAAAAATAATATACTGTTTTGTGTTTGTGTTTTGGGGTTTTTCTTAAAAGGTTTTGTAGACAAATTGATCAAACCTTTAGAGCTTAATCTTTGGCAGGGAAGCAGTCCTCCAGTAATACAATCCTCCAAGCAGTGATACATGTTATTGTTATAGAGTTTTTCACAAGTTTCTTTTGGTGGTCACTCAAATTCTAGTTTTGACCACCCGATAAACAATATCGAAGAAATAATTTGTTGGCTTTGTATTTGCAAATGCCCCAATCCCCGGTTTGGGATTATTTTTTTTAATTGAATGCAGTTATGAATGGGCCTTACATATTTCATGGGCCGTGACCCATGTTTTGAGAATCTTGTAAGATTAGAAACATCATTCTCCTTCAATGACAATTGTGCTTGTTTAAAAGAGGCAGCATGTAATTAAACTCTCTGGTTTGAGATCTTAAATGCATTCCTTGAGACCCTGTCGTCTGAAGTGTCACTTATGAATACTTTTTTGGTCTTTGCTTCTTTGTGCTCCCCCAATAATCTTTAATTAA
This sequence comes from Rissa tridactyla, assembly GCF_028500815.1. Classification (NCBI taxonomy): domain Eukaryota; kingdom Metazoa; phylum Chordata; class Aves; order Charadriiformes; family Laridae; genus Rissa; species Rissa tridactyla. The sequence goes on from NC_071471.1 coordinate 59,789,983, forward strand.
TTCAGGTTATACATGGAACTGACAAATTCATATTGTTTCACTTCTTTTGCCTATTGTCTTACTTTACAGTAGCTGCCAAATTACTCAAATACAGTGCTTTAATTTGATATTGTTTGGATTGTTCCAGTTTTCAATGTTTAGTGATGGAAAATCCAAGAAATTTGCAGTTAGAAAACAAAGCAGACTGAATTAATAGCACAGAGTAAAAAAAAAAAAATGAATGAAGCTTTATAATTTTTCTCCAAACTCATCTAAAATACGTATTGTAACTCCCTCTAATTCATTTTTAATGGCTTTGTAACATGATTATAGTATGGAATGCTTGAAAGAAATTTTAACTGTCAATTACATCTCAAATATGTCATGTGGAAACACATTTTTTTTCGACTTGGAAATGGGAAAGAATCTTTTTAGAGAGAAAGAAGACCTAGTACTTGCAGAATAACTTTGAAGTATGTCAGGCAATAAAAATTGCCTAAGTAATGTTCAATAAGGCTACTTCAGACCCCTCTGCAATGGTATTCATACCTCAACAAAAGTTAAGGCTTTACTGTAAATGTTAATTTTCCATTGGCATTTCAAATTTTCTGTTGAATATGCTCTACGTTCATGATACAAACCAACTAAAGTACATGCAACAGAAGATTTACCTAAAGCAAAAAATTCACAATAAAATAGTAATGAGAGATTCTTTGTATCTTTAATGCACCTACTTAAACTATCATATTTGGTTTTAGGAGGACATACTGTTTCTTAAAGCAGTTCTAAATGTATGTAAAAGCAAGTTACAATATTAAAGTTATAGATTTTTCTTGTTTATTTTTACTCTTCTGGATTAAGATGGGTTTACAGTATTCTGTGGGATTGCATGTGTTTATAGAAAGAGGTCAGTGTAAAACAGCTAAGCATGAATGGTGATTTGGAAGCTAAGACACAACCTTTTTCCCCTTTACGTAGCCATGTTTATATTTTTGAGACATTTTCTATTTAGCTAATTACCTATAGCCTAGAGCAAGAAATTACTCAAGCACAGATTCATGCTTGAATCAAGTTCCACCAAAAACCTGGCTTTAAGAAGGTTCTGATTACCTGAAGCATGCTATTCTACAATATGATTTTTAATTTTTACTGATTTTTCTATGGAGAAGAACATGAAGTGAAAAAGTAGGGTCGTACTCCAATAGCCAAATCAATTTACTGATCAGCATTTAAAATGTGCTAAATCTCTCCTTACTACAGAGGACTAAGTGACTGTTACCCTAAACTGTCAGTCTTAAAAATTAGTCTGTTGATTGTTGTTTCAGAAAATCTGAAACTGAAGGAGGCCATGACAAATAAAGGGATTTTATTATTTTCAGAAAGAATTTTTCTAAAGTTGCATTAATGCAGTAATTCAAAATGGTGGGTGAACAGAGAATGGAAGGACAACTGTACAGTCTACTGAAGTTTTGGGGGGAACCATTACCCTAGAACTTAAGTTGTGTCTACATAAAAATTGTTTTACTTAATATGAAGGCAACAGTGAATCACCATGGTAAGATAGAATCTTTTGAATCCATCTAGCTTGATAATGAATTGGAGAAGACTGTCCCTTTACTTTCTTCGTATCTCACTGAACAGTATTTTAGATCTGTCTGAGCTTTCTTGTTTAAAGAGAACTTTAGAGGCTGGGTTTTGTCTCTAGAAATGTTTAGTCATAACCATGACTCAGAAAACAGTGTTCTGAAGGAAGTTATTGTAACTTAGTTAATGATACAGTAATAACTTGGCAAGACTTTTTGCACAGGAATTTATTCTTTCTTTATCTTATAGGTAATGGTTCTCCTGATACAGATTTATGCTGTAAAACCAAAGCTTTTTGGTAGCACGTGTCTAGATTTCACATTACAGAAGATGACTTTTCACTTGTATTTCTAAGCAGTACTTTACTAGGAAAAGAGTTCGTACTTTGTAATCAGAAGGTGGTAAAACCGCAATGGAGAAACGTCAACTGAGTGCTTCAGCAAGAATTAGCATGTTGCAGTAAACCCTCATCTCCTTCACAGCCTTTGTCTCAATCAGGCTTTATTCAATTCATGTGGTGCCTTTTTTTTATTTTGTAAAGTTCAGTCATGTTCCTGCCCCACCTTCAGCTTTTCCTGTTTGAATTGAAGAGGCCCAACCTTTTTAGTCTGCTTTTTATAAGACAAGTGCTTGACCCTTTAATGATTTTAATTGCCCTTCTCTCATTCTCTTACTTGATCAACTTCTGCGGATGCCACAAATCTTTCAGTTCACCATTCAGGCAAACTGCTCTGCTTTTCAGTGCTGGATAGTCATGGGTCAGAACCACAGGTCTGTGCAACTACATTACACTGTGAAATCTGTGATCATTGCTGGGGAATATGGTCAGAAGAGTTTGAACAGGAATTAGCCCCAAAACAAACTCAAAACATTCCAGTAACATGGAGAAATGGGTACTCTTATAGTTAAGCCAAGCTTGTTTTTACTCTTTCACCCTTTCCAACTACTTTTTACTGCTAGTGAAGGTGCACTAACTGAGTTTATGAGTAACCTGAAAGAAGGAAGCACAGTCTGCTATTTTTCATATCTCTGGTGTGGGAAGTCTGAAAGTTTAAGGATCACCATATAAACAAGAAAACTGTCACGTGTTTCCTATTGATCACCAGGGATAGCTGAGGTACCTGAAAATGCTTCCTTTGCTTTTGGCTGCAGCAACAACTTCAGGCTGTCTCTTAGTAGCAAGCTTAGTTGTTCTGGTCGGCTTAATAACCCTAGAATTAATTACCCTTACTTAAGTGTGTTACATTTAACTAAAAACAAACAAAAAACCACACACCTCCCCTAACATTTGAAAGTGAAATACAAAAATGAGCTAGTGTACAGACTTAACTCTCCTATTTGTGATGTCTGTTTCCATGTTTATTGATGCTGTTGTAACTTCTTAGTCTTCAGTGGCCCATCATGGGACCTCACCTTTGAGCCAGTGCAATATGAAGAAGATACTTTTGAATCTCTGAACAGCACTAAACCAGTATGGGACTGTAATACTAAGTGAAACAGTCAATAACGCATCTTCTCAGAGTGGTGCATGTCAATAGCTTTAGTAAGTGCAGAAGTGACTTTTGAATAATGAGTGGCTGGATCTTTACCATGACTGTTCTCCTCAACAGTTTCCAGCAATGCAAGTCAATGCAGCCAGAGTTCTGGCAGCGTATTCCCATTCCCACCTCCTTCCTTGTGACAGGTCTGGTGCTTGCCCAACCCTATGATGATCTGGTTCAAGGAACTAAACTACCCAAAAGCTGATTGTACTTGTAATCTTCTTGGTTCCCCAGACCAGCTCACAGGAGAGCCAGACAAGTGACAGTGCTGATGTAAGGGAAAAATGACAGGACAGTGCCAGCATTGGCTTAAATAGCTATAAAAGGGAAGCATTAAGGTGGCATATCAATATTCTGAAGTTGCTAAGGTGTGTCAGATGAATGCTTTTTGTCAGGACAAAAGGAAAAATACACATATTTCTGTTGTATAAATCATCTGCTGTTAGCAGCAGTACTGATAAAAAGGCAATTTTGCTAAATGCCGCTCTTGGTATTATTATCAGCCAGTAGTTCTGTCCCTTTGCATCACTGACATCCATGCTAGAAGAATTTTGTTATGTGGACATGTCTTTAACTGGAAATTTACTAAAAGCCTTTGTTCCCAGTTTTGTTTCAGGTGGTGATTCTTTTCTCTAATTTAGGTATGCTACATAACTGCTAGAGGAGAATGAAAATTTCATAAGACTACTTCTTTGGCGCTGAATGTGCCTGTGTGAGGGAAGTACATTAACTGAATTGAATTTCAGAGTGAGCAGAGTGTTTTGAAGCAAGAAATGGCTTAGATAATTTTCCAGAAGGAATGGAATTCTGCATTCCCTATCACTGTACAAACACACAACATAAGATAGCCCTCTGCTTCAAAAAGCCTTCAGCCTAATAAAAGAATAAAAAAATAAACATGAGATAAAAGGAGGAGTAGGAGAAAGGGGGAAGTCTTAAAACTACTTCATCTCTAACAGCTATGCTGGTGTATCCTCATTGCTGTAATGATGTTCTTGGGGACATGGGCAAAATAAAGCTTTCATAATTCCATTAAAAGTAACATTGCTACACTATTAAGAGACAAGAACAGTACTTACTCTTGACTATCTTGTGTGTTTAACTGTTTGCAGCGTTTAACTTTATCATGATACTCAGCAGTTCTGTTGGAGGAGGAATATTGTTACTACATTGCATGAAAATCTACCGATAGAAGCTCACAAGTTCATTAGTTGTGAAAGTCTGAGTAAAGCAACTGTTTTCCCTTTGCATATTTTGCACATCAAGCTCTGTAAAGAGAATTGAAGTATTTTATCTTGGTTTGTTTGTCTGTATTTGTTTTTAATAATTTTATCAAGTAATGTAATTTTTCCTGTGGCCATTTGTATTTATCACTAGCATATTAGGGAAATTCTGAATGAATTACACTAATCAGTAAAATGGCAAGCAGCAAGTGCAAAAAACTTATCGGAATTTGAAAAGGATTATCATCAGCAACATGCTTCTAAATTAAAATTTCTTTTGAAATTGGATGATAAATAATAGGATTAGCATTCATATAGTTTCTCATAGTAGTCAGTTTTCTTACTTGTTTAGTTGTTTAAATCCGCCAATTAAAAAAAACCAAAAAACAAACCAACAACAAAAAAACCTCAAAACCCAACAACAAACCAAACAGTTAATCTGAAAGGCATCATCAGAAGCAACATGTTCCACTACTGTGCTGAATATGAATGAAGTTTACTTACAGAACAGAGGACGCTATTTTTGTGGCACTTGAATAGCCAGTTTTCAAGGAATACCAAATGTTTATTCAGATGGCTCTTTCTCATCTCTGGAGATGTCATACTTGCAGCATAAAGATAGCTAGGTCATTATAAACTGTATGTGAGGCAAACTTTCTAACTTGCCTGTCAGAAGAGTTCACTTTGTTTTCGTGAGATGGTATGTGGCTTTAGGGTTGTTACTTAAGACTCACAAGAAAACTACTGGCAGGTCACAGACTGTGTAAGTATTAAATAGCCTACCTCATCATAGTGAATTTTGTAATTAATAAAGTTCATTGTAGAACTGACTTGAAAATAACTTGTTTACATTAAAGAGAGCTGAAAGACACTGGCTTGACTATATTGATTTTTTTGTTGTTGTTGCTCTCTTTGCAGTTGGTTTCTGTTAAATTGTTTTAAAGATACGTACATAAGGAAGGAATAACTTCCCTCTAGAACTCTAAATTTCCCATTCTTTTTAAAATACATTCATTCAATAAAGAGACTAGGAATTGGTTTTTATAACAATTTCACTTTAAAAACAGGGACGTCGTATAACTTTTTGATGAAAGCTGTCAAAAGCTACTCTACTTCCTTTTTTTCAGAAATAGGGGAAGTTTCATCTCAACAGACAAGAGCATGCATGAAGCAACAGAATATATGCTTTAATAGTTTTGCAAGAGCTGTTGCCAATTTTAATGTGGTTTTGATGTAGTCACGTTTCATTTCCCACTGTTACAACTGTGTCTTTTTGTAAAATACTGAATCTTAAACTGTCTAATAGTTTATATTTTTCTCTTAAAATATATGAATTATACTTAAGTTATTGTTCATTTTAGCAAGACAAAGAATTACATGAGGTGATAATGCTTAATCTTGTTTTATTTAATGTTTCCCCTCTGGCTATATAGCTGTGCTCATTGCAAATCCTGGATATGGTTCACATCGCAGCATCAAATTATACAGAACCTTTTCCCAAACTGCCCTTATTTTTGAGCCAATAAGATGTATACACTTTAAATGACAGTTAAGTTATATCCCGTCTTCTTCTGCAATAAATACATAAAATAAATTGTCTTAGTACAGGTCCTTAAATGCCTTCGTTCTGCTATATGAAATGTAGAGCTTTTAATGATATTCTTTACTTTTTGACAGCAAGTTTTTTTTAACTTAATGACTGTGCCACATTTCATTTCTATGACTATGTAGTTACCCTAGTAACGTGTCAGAAGGCCTTTGTTGACAGGTTCTTAAAGTCCAAAGAAATTGTCATTTTTCTTTATTTATTATTTTGTTGACTTGCTCATTTCCAGTTTGGAAAGACAGAAATTTCCATGCCCAAATCAGATGCGCTTTTTTGGTGTTGTTTTGTTATACATGAATAGCAAACAGCTGTAGCCATATTGCATCTGATCTGGCTAAAGGCTCTGGGCAGAGGAGATCCCAATTTTGTTTTGTAACCTAACTCCAAGAAACAGGATAAGGAGGAACTGTGGTTGGCCTAGCCACTTTCTGTTTTTAAAGTGAAATTAAAAAAGTATTCTAGGTTGGTATGTGTACATCTGTGAATGTACACTGTGTAGTCTGTAAAGTGCTAGTAAACAAAATGACTTAGTGCTACATGAAGCCAAAAGGCTCTGTGGTATATCTGTTTGCAGAAAGCAACAGAGTGAGTTAGCTTTTACAACTCCAAATGTCTCCCTGGGAAAAGATGTTAGCGGGAGTAACGCTGGTTCTCTGAGCTCCGGTGTTATTGAAAGAAGTCTCATCTCAAGTGAACTAAAGCATCGTTACAGATGCTAAATGGCTAGGAGCAAGATAATAACACAGAATCCTCCCAGGTAAAGGAATCGCAAGTTTCTTAAGTCCTGTGTTCAAACAAATCATAAAATTATCAAAAGCAAATAATAAAATTCTCAACTCTCAACCTAGCAGCATGATAATTATCTGAAAATACAGTCTAGAGACAGCTTGAGGTTGTCTTAAAAGTAATTCTAGTGAGCAGCTAGAATTAGCAATTGTTGTTTGATTAAAAATTATTTCTTGATCTCATTGTTTCTTGGAAGCATTATTAATTTATGTCATCTGGAATAAAAGTGTGTTTATTGCTGGAATAAAGACTTAGTTTTAAGCTCTAGTGACTAAGATAAAATTATAAATACTAAGCAGTAAGCATTATGGTTTTTTTTTTCTAATATCAGAAGACTGAATAAATAAGACCGTAGGATATCTGTAACACAGGATGAAGATACAACTTCTCAGGAAAGATAGTAGCCCAGTGTAAGACAGTTTGGGGCTGACATTGGCTGGTGCTGAATAAAATGGAGAAAACCTCTGCTGGCAACTGTTGGTGTCCTCTGCAGATGAAAGATAGTGGCAAAGAAGCTTAGCACTGCAGGGATAAATCTTAATTTGTCACACCTCCCCCTTCTCAAGTATAGGAGTTAACCGTAATGCAGAATTGTGTGTTTTAATGCTGCTTTTGCAAGCAGTATGTGCAGTTGTTATAACTGAATTTAGGGGAAAAAAAAAAATACCAGTCCTTTGCACTTACACCTCTGACACCACTTAATGCTTTAGTTACAAATGTTTTCTCAATATTGTCAGCTGGTTTTCCCTTTTGCTTTTATGTGAGCTATCATGCAACAAGAGAAGGGAAAATTAGAATGTGTTAATGTAAAACAGCATAGCATATTTTGGAGACTTTCTTATCAATATTTAGCAATTTTTACTTATTTTTATTCAGTTTTTTAAATAGAGTTGTTTAAATAAGAAGAATGATACTGAAATCTGATATAATCACCTCTGTTAAGTTTTTCTTTAAAAGACTTTCAGTTATTTTGCACATATTTGACAGTTGAGCCCTGGTATTTTTCAAATATGCATATAAATATTCTTTCTGATTTCAGTGACACAATGCATGAATTAGGATGAGAACTTTGCTTAGCTAGTATGCAAAATACCACAGAATTAATGAAAATACATAAAGGGAATCAGGAGGTTAAGCATGAAAATTATATTCCATACCACTCCCAAAATAACTTGTGGAATCCTCAGAAACCAACTGTGGAGGAAGCAGAACAACCACAATAAGTACGAAGTACAAGGATAATGTTAAAAGAGTGAAGTTGTCATGGAAACCGCTCCAAAACTAGTATACCCACAAAGGCAGCACCAGACCACAGCATCGTAAAGATGTACTTCAGTAGTCTGGGTTGAGCCCTGGGCTCCACTTTGTTAGTAGTACTATTTGCTTGTAGGAAATAGAGACACTTTTACCTACACTTCTATTTTAGTATTTTTTCCCCTGGCATTAAACATTTCTTAAGTAGAAAAAACTGTATAGCGGTTGTTAGGATACATTGTGCAGGCAGGGAAAAATTTTGGCTGGTCAGCTCTAGTTTAAGGGTGTATCATCAGCTTTGGTAGATACTATCCTTTCACTGTCTTCTGAATAGTTCTTTTGTAACAATCATTTCAAGAAGTTTTAGCAGGTGTAACTGAAGCTGGGTGGTCTTTAATTCCTTGGACCAACCATACATAAAATTAAAAAAAAAAATGTGTTTTTTTGATTACTACTACGTTTTCAAACATGGTGCAGTGAAGACTGGTGCAAAATCATGTAGCTTCTTTGAAATGAGTGGCTTATCTTAATTTCCAGAAATCTGTGGAAGTTGCCGTCTACTTCATTGGCCTTACTAGTAATGTATTGTAAAAACTTTGGTTTAATATTGCAGAGGTAGCTATTTGCTCTTGAATTCAAACTGGTATTTTAATTACATTTCTCAACAGTCGATTTTAGAATTCACGCTTCCTCTTATCTGATTAATTAAAGTAGATTCTTTTTCTAAAATTCACTGACAAAGAACACCTTTCCATGTTTTGAACAGAAGTTTGAACACTTGATACTGGTCAGTCATGCAGTTTCAGTTTCGTAATGCACAGGACAATGTTACATATGGTCTAGTAAACTTACAGAAAACAAAGTCCGGTGTAGTTTTTCTAGTAGGCCACACTGCTTCCTACAGATATATTTGATCAGGCTGTTAAAATCTGAAATTACAGCAATTTTTTTTTCTTTCATTCGTATGTTTAAGAAAGCCCGAGATCCACTGCTTTCTGGTAGCTCTGAGAAGCAGCTCTTGCCTTTGTGTTGTACAAGGACAGTTTTTCAGTTGCTCAGACATCATCAGAAAGCATATATGGAGCTAGATCTGATAAGCCCAGGTTTACACAAAAGTGTAGCTTTTTATGGGCAAAAACGTCTTTTGCTGAATAGGGATGTGCGTATTTTTCACTCTTTTGGCAACCTTGATGATCTGTGATTATGACTATACCTTTGTTGAGGAGAATGAGTCAGAAAGAAAAATCTTCTTAATTGATTTGTTTTGCTGCCTGCAAAACATGCAGTGTAGTTGTATAACACCCCAAAAGGGATCAGGCATCAGCAAGAAAGGTGATGAACAATTTTCTATCTCATGTCTCAGCTTTGTTTCCAGTTGGCTGAGTGGTATCTGAAGGACGTACTTAACTTTTTTCAGTTGTAAATAGTGTTTAATTTTTAGATGTCTACATGCCGTATTGCAGGAGGGGAGCTGCACAGTTGGGAAGGAAACATTTGCTGGTGAGAGGAAACTGAAACAGCTCCTCACAACCAAGGCTGAAACTTCATATTGGTCATGTAAAGATGAAAGACTATGAGTTATCTCTGAGCTGTAATCCTATTAGTCCGGAACGGGGGCTCTGCTCTCCCTGCTGTCCAGGGCTGGGAATATGCAACTTCCTGGCTGGGTGCCCAGACAGTGAACCTGCCTTTTAATATTCTGCTAGCAGTTTCTTCACAAAGCTTTTGGCTCTGGAACTTATATTTGGATATATGATACTGTATACAAATCCAGGATTGATAGGGAGGAGTCGCTAATTTCACATACTCGCAGATCCCAGTTTTATGTAGAATGGTTATTCTTTTTTCTTTTACTGATATGTTTTTCAAATGTTTACAACGTTTTTGTGCATTAGATGTCATCACCATTTGTGAGGGATTTAGGTTCTGAAGGTAGTTTCAAGATCTCATTGACAAGATCATGTTTATTCTATGCAAACCTGCAGTCCATCTTTCTAAAAGTACTTTATCTTAGAATTAGGAGAATAAGAGTATTTTTCTGTATGTTTTCTGCTAATGAGACTGTGCCACCCATTGCAAGAACTGTGCTGCAACATTCAGTTTGCTATTCCTTTGTGCATACTGCCTCTCTGTAAGTTAATGTTTGCTGCAATAACCTTAAATATATAATCCAAATAGAAGTTTTGGTGGAAGGATTGCCGTATTTATGTATTGTTGCATATATTAGTTAATAATATCTATGTTATATTGCATTAGTCAGATCTTGGGGACATGAGTTATTCCAATTCTGTTTTCAACTGTTGTATGTGAATCTTTTGAAAAGATCAAATTTTGCTAATGCAAAGAAAGAAATTATTTCTCCCCCCCTTTTCTTCCTTGTCTCTGCATAAGGCAGGATTGAACCATAACCGTGGAAGATGCCAGTCTGGATTTCTTAGCGTAGGACTGAAGCTTAGATCACCTGTCATGGAAGCAGGATCAAATGTATTTAAGCAGAGCATTTAGAATAACTTGAATTGGTAATTAAGAGCTAAAATATAAGAAGAAACTGCTGGGCTACTGATACAGGACGTATATTGAAAGGGCAGAACCTCTGCGTAGTATGAATGGTTATTTGACCTTAAATGTGCATGTATCCAAATGCAAAATGAGTATATGCAGATCAAGACTGTATCTGCACAATTTTGCGCCTGCTCTGACCTTCGGAGAACGTTATGTGGCAGAAGAAAGACTTCAGCCAAAGTCTAGAAAAAACAAACATGCCCACACAAAGCTGTAAATGCTTTTTGTTCCTCTTAATCCAGAGGGGTTTTTTTTTCCCATACAATACAGTGCTACATAAATCTTATGCATGAACAGAAAAATCCTTTCCTGCACAATTCAAAAAAACATGTTTCTTATGTGCTTCTTACAGCAAGTCACATAGGTGAATATTTATTATAGAGTGCATTGTGGAGACAAATAATATCTTATTCAAAAATAACTTTAAAAATTATGTTTAAAATATATAAAGGTTTTTTTTTTTTCATTTTCAAGTGTAACTTGATGTATACTTAAAATGCTTTATCAGTCCTCAGAAACATCCAGTGGAAATATGCTATTTCTAAAGCTGTTTTCTTTCGAGAACTGGAAAAAAGGTCTGGATCTAGACCTACAAAATTTTACTATCTCAAGTCAGAACAAAGGCAAACATTTGTTCTGTTTATCATTGTTAAGATGCTCATAAAGATAATCAGACTGTCTCTATAATAATTTCTGGTTTATAATGATGTGTTTTAATAGAGCTACCACAAGGAGGAAATAAAAGAAACTTATTCAAAGCAGATTTCTAGTTACGTCAAACAAAAGGATATGGGTAAAATCAAAATACAAAGTATTCTGTCAACAGAAAAAAAACCAATATATGCTATAAATGCAGCAAACTCCCTAGCGTTTAATCATGCATGCAAATTTACCAATGCCTGCATCTCTCTCTCAGGTGAAACTGAATCTGAAAACAGTAACATCTGTTATTGTTACTTGATGTAGAAGTTGATGTAATGTACAATGGAGAGTGTGTGGCCATGCATGTTTCAAAAAAGTAAATTTACAGTTAATTTTTTAATTCTTTAAAAAGGTGCTCTAACAACTGTTTTTCTGTGCATGTAAATCTACCAAGTCTAATTTTGTTGCAGAGTCAGACATCTGTTTCACCTTTCATGTTTAATTTACAGTGCAGCTCTAGAATAGGAAGGTTGGTCTTTCATTCTTGCTATAAAACATGAAACCAAAACCAATGATGTTTGTGTTAAGCAGACCTTTTTATTATTAGAATGTGTGTTGCAAAACTTCTCAGTAGTTTGTTTTCAGATAATGTTATACAGATGCCTTATCTTTGTTGTTGAAAATATTGAAGTTGGGAAGATTGGTTGTTTTTTGTTTTGGAATGAACATTGAGATAAAAATAAACATTATAGAATGTTACAGAAAACCTTTACCCTCAACATAAGATGAAGCAGCTAGGAATATGCTTATAAGTGTGCTTTGCTGTTACTGCTGTTTTACTGAATGTTATCATAAATGTTTATCTTTAAGTCTTGTATTCTCTTTTGCCACATTGAGAGAATTCTTTATGGCTGTGAGCATAATAATATTTAGACCTCAGAAATCATTCTTAAGAATTCTTACTTGCTGTCTCATATCAGCTTTTTTCTGATACTAGTATAATGAGATTCGGTGATGAAAGTCAGGTTTTGGGATTCTTGCTGTGTCCTTGGTTCATCTCAGCTTAGTTTGGGGCCAAGATGCCCCATGCAGCAGCCGCAGCAGCAGAGGGACAGGACAAACCACCTGGTGATGCTTCACATCAGGAGTCAGAATTGCCCCTGAAGGTTCTGTTCTTTTGCTGCTTCGGAGTAAGCCGATGTCCCTGCTTCTCAAGTAATTTAATTTGAAAGTCAAAAGCTAGGTGGAGTAAATCTAGGCCTTTTCTTCATGGTCTTTACATATAATTGGTGAAGTAGACTTCAGTCCTACAACTTCATTTATTCAGAGGCAAAAGGTAACCACTGGAAATACATTGACAAATTAGTGGTTTTATGATGGCTTGAGAAAATACATTCTTGTTTAAAGTTTACTAAATTCCAAGTTACAGTATTCTTTCAAACATAACTTGCAATAGGATTATTAGAAACTGTGTATAATTTTGTGATTGTGTGTGTATATGTACACACACATATAGACTGTGTGTTTAGTAGTTGCTTTATCCCCCACATATTAAGAAAAAGAATAATCTCACCTTGCCTAGTTTTGCTGGGTTAGTTTCTCAGCCATATTCTCTGAATAAGTATTTACATCAACAGGTTTCTGAAATTTTTTGCTATTTAAATAACACTCACCCTAATTGTTTGTAATTTCTCATGTTTAAAAAAAGCCAAAGAATATTTAAATGCATAGCAGAAATGTTTGGTTTTTTTCTTTTTTGGGTACCCAAGGTCTTGTTTTCCTTTTGCTTTTCAAGTCAAAATCTTAGTTGTTCTCCAGTTGACTTTATCACTACAGCAGTTCTAGCTCCCTAATCTTAAGGTGTGGAGTAATAAAGTAGAGGCTAGCAGCGTTTTCAGCGTGGCCAACTTCAATGAGTAGCCACCTATGGAATTGCTCCTAGACTTCTGAAGCAAAGAGAGTAAAATGCCCAGACAACTTAGTGATGGCTTGGCAGCTTTTTGACATGGGAGCTTGAGTACAGCCCCTGGCTGGAGAAGAGCGTAACCTGCTGATTACTGGGAGAGGATCTGGTTTTCTCCATGGCTTTGCAAACAGCTGTGCTGCCACAACGTGGGGAGTCTCAGAAGAGCAAGAACATGCAGTCAGAAAGGAGAGGCTGGGGGCTACTTGACACTCCTTGCCAAGTGTTAATAGCTAGTCTTTTGGGGAGCAGCACAGCAATTCATCTTAGGAGTACAAAATAGTAATGATCCTAAGCTACTGACCGCGTGATGGTTTAAAGAATATGACAAGAATTAAGTATTTTTAGATTCCTGTCGTTCATTGTTTCTTGACCTTGAGAAAAGTTATTAAACCCTTTTTCTGCTAGAATTTATCTAGTCTTTAGTATGCAGGTATTCTCTTTTTGTAGAGAAGCAAGATAAAGGCAAGAAGGTAGTATGGAAATGTCAAGACAGATGTTTTTGTTGGTTGGTTGTTTTTTTTTGCTGGTGACAGTTGTCTGGTAGTGAAATTCACATATACATTTGCTGTGACTTCTCTTTTATAGGCTCAGAACAAAGAAACAAAAGTACTGGCTGCTGCAAAGGTGATTGATACTAAATCAGAAGAAGAACTTGAAGATTACATGGTTGAGATTGACATTTTAGCATCCTGTGATCATCCTAATATTGTTAAGCTCCTAGATGCTTTCTACTATGAAAATAATTTGTGGGTAGGTATTTTTTCTTTAAATGCTTTTACTTGTTTCAAAAAGTTATTGAAATTACATTTTTTTTTTCTTGGTTTTATGAACAGATCATTTGTCAGTCACACTTTTGGGTTGTCACTATTGTGATAACTGTTCAGTTTCAAAACTAATTTTTAAATTGTGAGTATGACTTTTAGGACATTGTCACTGTAAAATTGAGCTACACTGAGTCATTTGGTCAGGGGTTTGAATCTAAAATTTGGAAATTAGCAGTTCATTTTGGTACATGGAGAGAGTTCTTAGAGCTTATTTGTAACAGAAGGACTCAGATTTTAATTACATTAGACTTTAGAGTGAGATTCTGAATGTGCAGTTGAAAAATAAATAATGTGCTGAAAAGGTCAGCCTGTGAGGTATGTATTTTAGATATGAGTGAATTCATTAGTAATTCCAGGAAAGAGCGTTTACCAGGACTTGAACGATAATTAATTTACTTAAAAACTAGGTATTTGTACACAGAAGTATAGTGGGCATAAATATGACTGTATGTCACTCTTCTGCTAAGTCCTTTGCACTGAATAGCTTTAGCTATGAAAGTACAATTTTTTCTTTTAGTCAATCTAATGCAATATTTATAAGCGCTTTTGGAATTGTACAAAGAATACATGCTTTTTAGAACAGAGTTTGTAATTTAAAAGGATACCTAAAACAAGTAAAAGAAAATTTCCTTGGAGTATTACAAATATGCTTTGTCCTTTAAGCATGAAAACAATGAAAGTGTAATACCATGTTGCCTGGTGTAGATTTATTTTTGTAAGCTTTCTGAAAACTTTGTGCGATCTGAATGCAGAGTTAAAATGATATTGTATAAAACAGCAGAATAGTGAAAAAATTTCCATGTGTAAGGGTCAGCATGAAAGTATGCATAAAGGCAGAATATGAAACAGAGTGGATAGGCTTCAATGGCAGAATAAAGATAGAAGAGGAGTAAATAGTTTGAAAATGAAATTGTAGATATATAGTTCCAGTGAAATGCAGAGGCATGAAAGCGGCAAAGGGAAGGCTATAATGATGTGGTAAGTAAACAGAATTTAGTGGTGAAAAAAAAAAAAGAGTGGTAGTTCGACATAAAATATGTTTTTGATTTCCAGTTTTAGAAACACAATTTCTCTACCAGAGAGACCTTTGTCAGATTGTCAGATCAAACAGCAAATTTTAGAGAAAGAAATTCTTTATTTACAATTTCGCACACTTAACTTACTTGGCAGTAGGTATGCAGAAGCATGTAAATGGACTAATGGTTTGAAGGATTTACGAAGAGTTGCATTATATAGTACGTTTGTTAGTACTATTGTTGTGAGGATTAATTATAATAGTAATTTGAAGTAATATGTAACGTAAGTGGTGTATATGTAAGTGTTATGGTATAAGGTATAATTTTAGGTTTCCTCTTTTATGGCCAATTATACTCTGATTTTAAAAGTACTCTAAAGGAAAAAATTAAGATATTATTTCCCTGAATATTGACTGTTAGGATTCTGACAAGAAGTACTCATTAGATGTCAGACTGAAAATTTAATAGTTAAAGTTCAAATTAAAGAAGAAAAACACATAAGGAAGGGTGGGGTGTCAGTCTTGGATGACCTTTCCTCTTTTTCGCCCTCCTCATTCCTTTTGTCTACCCTCTTTCTCCTTCGTGTATGTTCTTTCTGTCCTACATGTCAGCATAGTTTGTGCCCCAAAATAGTTGCAGTTGATTTTTGTTTCAAATGGAAACTGAGAACTGGAGATGGAGTTGTTCTGGTATTACTAGGTTCTGGGATAAAAGCCTTGATGTATTGTAGGCATCAATGAAAATGGAGGAAAATGAATGTAAATACCTGAATTTACTAATTTTCTATAACTTTTAAGAGTATTTGTCCATATTTTTCATCTTGTCTGAAACAATAGAGGAGATACCATCTGCTACTGGAAAATCATGTAACTCTTATACTTGGATTTTTCAGTCAGAGAGATTATACTATAGAAGTACAGTTTAATAATTGAGAAATGAGTTTGCAGGGATTATGTAAATCACACTACAATGAGTCAGATTCAAGCGGACTGTTTTATAAGTTTCATTATGCAACTTTATCTTTGGATTAAAACTTTTGTCTGAGGATCTCCAAGCATTTTTCAAATAATTTGCTTGAGCAGCACAGCCCTACTTTTAGCTGGGTAACAGTACCAATATTTTGCAGAGGTTAGTGAAATAATTCTTCAAGGCCAAATAGTCTGAAACTCAAGTCTCCCAGTAATGCTCCATTAATCAATGCTTCAGTTCAGCAGAACTATTTAATTTGTAATTTCTGTATTCTTTTTTTTTTTTGTATACAGATCCTGATCGAATTTTGTGCAGGTGGAGCAGTAGATGCAGTAATGTTGGGTAAATAAGTTGTTTCAAATAATAAACTTAATAACATCTTAAAATTGTAATATATATATATATATTAAGACCTTTTTCACATGTATATTGTTTTGAAATGCAAATATTTATGTAAGTGGTGCGCTATATGTGTTGAATGTTGGGGGGTTTAGTTTAGCATTTACACCCATATCTATGGACATTGTAACTTCTTAAGCTAGATTAATTTTCTCTCATTTTTAAAATGTTTACTTTTCAAAACACATTTTTATCTTGATCCTTTAAGTGAATGTGATGAATTGTTCTCATACACTTATGGAGCTCTCTGTTGTTATAACATAATGCATATGAGCCATTTTCAGGATCTCATTCTTCCCCTTCCATCTTCCAAATTATGTTGTGATAATTTTTTATATTGCATCAACCTTAAAGTTAGTTTTTTCTGTGCTTATTCCTTAAGTTAGGTGAATGCTAGTACCACTAAGTAAAGGATCTAGTCTTTAACATATTGGTGTACTGTACAAAAGAACTAATCTCTAAACTGTCTAGGTTTTTCACAGTTCAGATAGGTAGGTGTGTGTAGTTCATAACAAGGGGTTTGGGTACAAGGGATGAAACTTTTACTGAAAGGAGCAAATATTTCAAGATAGAAGCTTTTCTGACATACGATGTTCAGAATCTGTCAGATTAATTAATTTTTACCTATACTTCTATAGTGATTGCTATGAAGACATAACAACAACAAATGCAAAAATGTTATGTTTATTTCTGTCTCTTTCTCTTGTAGAGCTTGAAAGGCCATTAACAGAGCCACAGATCAAAGTGGTGTGCAGGCAGACACTGGAAGCATTGAACTACTTGCATGAAAATAAGATCATCCACAGAGATCTAAAAGCTGGCAATATTCTTTTCACATTAGATGGAGACATTAAACTAGGTAAGCATGTTGCATATAAAAGTGTTTTCCAGAACTTTGTGTGGTCTTATAATTGTATTTTCCTTAGGCTGTAGTTTGGCAGAGTTCAGTATTTATCTATTTAAATACCAGTCTAACAAGGAGAGTTTTTTCAGATGCAAGTGTTTGGGGGAACAACCTTGAGTAAATGTCCTAACCGTACGTGGCACATCTTTCAGACTTCAAAATCAGCAGGGCTAGGACTCATATCAATATCTGTACCAAGTTGCCTAAAGTCAGACACAGGCCCTACTGTTTCTTAGTATAATGATCTTAATTATACTTATTTTTACTATGGTAACAGCAGAACTTCCGTTGAAGTTGTTAGTTTAGAAAATTAACATCCTTCACTATCACCAAAAACCAAGACCTAGTACTGTTGTCTCTTCCACTATTGAGAGAGAGAAGTAATAATCTTAGTTACTCAACTTAGTTTTTTCCATGCCTTTTTTAATTGTTTGTTGCACTGAAATTAAGATGGAACGGTCTGGAAGACAAATAGTACAAGCTTTCTATTGTTGATTCCTGTTATTTTATCTGAATTTAAGCTGTCATCCACATTTTCCCTCTGATGTGGTATGGAATCCATGAGGATTCCTCCATGAAGAACTGACAAAGGACTACTGGTGGTGAATAGCATCTCATTCAGCCAGGAAAAGATAGAAATTGTCTGGATCCACTTTGTTCAGGGCTTCATCAGGCACAATTGTGTATAAGCTGTCAGCCTTTACAGTGGCCCTACCAACATCATAGTTCCATGACAGCAGCTTGCATTCAGGTTTCAAAAAGTTCTCTTTGCATGACGTGTGTCATTATTTGTACTTCTTTGGATGCAAGGTACACAGAAGGTAAAGGTAAGGAGAATCAGAGGATCACCACAGTGAACTGGGGCTCTAAATTCCCAGCCTTGCTACAGACATTCCTTTCAAACGTAAGCAAGACATGTCCAAATTCACAAATATATCTCCTACGTAACTCATATTGATTGCAGTCTCTGCAAGGTATAGTGTACCACCTCTGTTAAGAAGCTGAGAATATTTAAGAACCTGCTTTCCTAGATTGATCAGTTAAGTGTATCTGTGTTTTTTTTGTATGGTTTCCCTTGCACAAGGTTATTACTGGTACATATACTTGCACGTGCCTTTCTCTTCATCTGCAAAGTATGGGTAACTTTACTATTTTGGCTTTTCTTGGAAGCCTGAAGATTTAGTGATGGATTCAGTCACAGATTGTAGCAAGAGTCTCATGGTCAGAGAGTGAGTCATTTGTTTCTGTTGATTTAATTTCCCTCACATGACCTGGCTCTTCCTCAGACGGACTTGGAACTATTTTAAGCTTTCGTCAAGCTTAGCTGACATACGGAACTGTGCAGGCTGTCAAGATACTACTGTACAGTTCAGACCACAGGGAGATTTCTTCCACACATGCATTTAGTGATGTATTCAGATTTGCTAATTAAGTTTTCTAAAAAAAGATTTACTTTAGTTTCGAAAAGTGTACAGAATCCCTTGAAAGAGCATTTTGCTCCTTTTAAACTATTTATATTTTGCATCTGGTACACAAGAAATGGGTAATTCCTTGTTTGACAAATGTGTGAATGGCAAATAAATTTCCTTCATTGCATTTTATTTTTATAAGAATTTGAGTTTTATTATTTTAGTATCTGTTGTCCCTCAAGATTTCAGATTTTGCATTTGAACAAATAGCTCCCTTAATCTTTTTCTTTTTTTTTTTTTCTTCCCATGGAGCAAAATTAGGCTTCTCAAGTGCTGAGCCCATCAAGTAATTTTGTACAGATTAACGACGGCAACATATGGCTGTTTTGTCCCTTTGCTCTAATATCTAGATCTTCATTAAGAAAGCTGTATCTATAATAAGCATATAACACTTATTTAAATGTCATCTTTTTTTTTCGAAGTGAGAAATGTAGTGCTTTATAGACAAGCAATATTAATTGGCCTAAACCACTACATAAAGTTGATTTTTGGTTGGATGTTACATCAAAGGTGCATACGTGAGCTTTTGGATATTTACTATGAAATGGAAAGAAATCGGTAAGATAAAGGGAAAATCTGGCATTATAAGAATTTGAATCCTGAAATTAAAAATTGAATGAGTTGTTGAATTGATGAGAGCGCTAATATGCCATGTCTGAGGAATACAGCCTTCATAGACTAAATAGATTATTCTCTAATTAAAGTAACTTAACCGGCTTATTCCTACAGTAAATATATGCATCGGTCTTGTCCCACACAACTCAACAGTAGCGTTACTTTTTTTAGCAATGGAGAATAACATTAATTCAGTATCTTTTATTAGAAATGCTATAGAACCTTTGCACTGTTACCAAAACACAAATATTTTTATCTCACTTTGAAGTTTTAATACCACAGAATGTTTGCTCTGGAACATACAAAATATTAAGAGACAGTTGTAAAATATAAAAATATAATGTGTTTTCCACCACGCAGTTAATAGTGTTTTACTGTTTGCTTTAAGCGGATTTTGGAGTATCAGCTAAAAACACAAGAACAATACAAAGAAGAGATTCTTTTATTGGTACACCATATTGGTAAGTGCACTGTTTTGCTGACTTTTTAGTATGAGCTAATATCTTATTATTACCTTTGTTGTTAACATTACAAGCTTGCTACAATATCATGTATACTAAGTGAGAGTAGAATGTGGTTATTAAAATGCTTCGGTGAATTTATCTACTTAGAAACTTTTTCAGAACAGATAAGAGGGCATTTTTGATCTGTTACTTCATTATTCTCTTTGCAGGATGGCTCCAGAAGTAGTAATGTGCGAGACCTCTAAAGACAGGCCTTATGATTACAAGGCTGATATTTGGTCTCTTGGCATTACTTTAATAGAAATGGCTCAAATAGAGCCACCTCATCATGAATTAAATCCAATGCGAGTGCTGCTGAAAATAGCAAAATCTGATCCGCCTACATTAGCACAGCCTTCAAAATGGTTAGTATTTTATTTACAACTTTCCCAACCCAACTTGTTGATTTTGAGTATGAGGTGTGCCAAGTAGATATATACAAAACTTATATTCGTGTTGAACTTTATGGGATTAGCTTTATGCATAAAGTCAGGTACATCTCTATGTATGTTTGTACATGTATACATACACATCTGTATTTCTCCTTATACGGTCGGGACTATGGCTTTTTTGTTGTAGTTCTTTTCAGAAGCTTTTATACTGAAAGATTTTGCATTAAAATGTATGCAAAATACCTTTTAACAAATGCAGTAAAAGTTCTGAAGACTGTGTGAAAAAGAAAATCAGGTGAAAGGAGACTGAAGTATTATTATACTAAGAAAATACTTTTAAAAGCCATTATTTATTTGGTCATTGTAACGTCTTTATGCGATTCAGTTAGTGATACAGCAGATATGGTGGATTTACAAATCCAGAGCCAAAAGTAAACTCCTCTATAAATAGAAGAACACTTTAAAGATGCTATTTGTGACACGTTGGTCTTTGCATTCCTGTATTATCTTTGTGTCTTTCTAAATCAATAGCAGGACCTGGAGTTGCAGTGTAGATGCATGTGAAAGCAAAAGAATATTTCACTATATGCCAGTTTGATGTCAAGACAAAAGAAAAACCACTACCTCTTTGCTTTTTGTGTAGGTCATCGGATTTTAAAGATTTTCTGAAGAAATGTTTGGAAAAGAATGTAGATGCAAGGTGGAATGCAACTCAACTTCTACAGGTAGGGAGAGTTAATTGTTCAGAACTATTGTTTAAAGGCAAGCATATTTTGTATTTTTTAAAATCATATCAGTATTATAGTAACTATTTAAATAATTTCAAATTAAGCGTTCATACACAATCTGTTTTTAAGGTTGTTGCATTGATCCTTATCTGGTAAAATCTGATTAAATAATACCAAATGCAGATCAAAGTCTTTGTTTACATATTTTGATGTACTGTAACTAATTACTTTGCATAAGTATTTAAATTATACTTTGATACTTATAATGGATGAAGGAGATATTTACATAAGTAGTCAGTTGCTGACAGGTGTTTTAAAAGCTTTAGTGCTCAGCCTCCCTCTATAATGCTGTCACTGCAGAATAGCTAAACAAGAGTAGATGTGAGTAGGTACATTTGATTCTGTTTAACGTCAGCGCGCATTTACTATATCCAGCATACATCCGGCATACGGCGAATAGATTTAAGCAGCAGGGCCAAGCAGAGAAAGAAGATTCAGACAGTAGAACACGTAGCTGTTTCCCCTTAAAGAAAAAGGTAGAATTCTATGTTCTTGTTAGGAAAAATTGTTCTAAAGACAAAGCAGACTTTTTCTAGAAAGAGTATTTCTAGATAAAGCTTATCAGAAAATAATTTAACTGTGGAACTGCAAAGAAATGAAACCCACTTCCAGGAAAAATAACCTTTTAAAAACTCTTTCTACTTTTATTCTTTGGACTGTGAAACAGGTCAGTATAAATGAATTATTTGTATTTTTAGCAAGTTTGTTAGACTACTTACACAGTATATTTGAATAAAATGTTTAGATTTTAAAACTTCTGCAGAAAAAAAATACATTAAGACAGTTATGATTAATGTTAAGCATGCATCTTCAAGCTTGAGAGAACGTAACAAAGTAACATTTCTTTGAAGTTGTATTTCTTTCAAGTTATGATGTTCCGACTGTGAACAATGAAGTCAGCACTTAATATTATGCTTATGTTTTATTTTCACAAGCATCCATTTGTTACTGTTACTACCAATAAACCGATAAGAGAACTGATTGCAGAAGCTAAGGCTGAAGTTACAGAAGAAGTTGAAGATGGTAAAGATGAGGATGAAGAAGAAGAAACAGAAAATTCTCTGGTCAGTTTAAAGCTTACTTTTTCAAATATGCAGCTAGTTTCAGTCATCAGTTTCCTGTAGTTTCTGATGTACTACTCAATTTTTGCATCAAGTCTTCCAAGAAATAACAGCATAAACATACTGTAACCTCATTACAAAATAAGTAGTCAGCATTTTCAAAATTAGCATGTTCTTAAACTCCTTAAGAACTAATAATAAAGAATATTATCTTCATTTATTTTTACGTGTATGTGTAGTGTAGAATTTTAAAAATCAGATACTGATTTTTATATAAATAGTTTTAAGTCAAAAATGTATTTTTGTATTCCATAAGATGCTTAAAACATTAAGGAAGGTATTTGACTGTTATACTATAAACTACGTTTGTGATTTTACAGTGTGGCTGTCAGAGAAAAAAAAAAACAAAAGCAAAACCCCCTATATTTTATCAAGAGAAGGTTGTGTTTATGAGTGTATTTCTAATAATGCTTCAGAATCTTGCAACACAAATTCAGTTCCTCAATGGGCAAAGCCATGAAGTGCAGAGATACGGTCGTATGTTGCAGAGCGTACTGGTGCTGTGCTCTCCGACTTCACTGTCTCAAGCGCTATAAACACAGCAGTGACCAGTACCACCAGTAGCTGCCGTTGCCAGCAATGGTAACAAAGCCAAATGCATGTGCACAAGACTCACGCCTCCATTCCCTCCTCGCCCCTCACCAAGCTTGTCACATCCCTGTCCGCCCCAGCAGATCTCCAAGCGTGGATTCCCACCAGCTTCCTCCAGGGCTTACTGTCTCCTGAGGCATCACCCGCCACCTCCCGCTGCTGATTAGCTGCCAGGCCATCAGTCCCCAGGAGGGCTGGGGTAAAGTCCACCCTGCCACTCAATTAAGTGTCTCAACACAAGCAGCAGGTTAGGAAACTGAGCTAGATGCATTTACGTTATTTATTTATGGCAGTTTTAAAAACTGCTTGGAGATCAACACTAAGCTTCTAGAACAATTACGTGAAGAAACCTTTTAAATCCACTTTTGACTTAAAAGCAATTGTTGTCTGTATGCTTAGGAAAACCCGAAGGGAAGAAATGCGTGATCAAACCCGTGCTAGTCACAATAGCACACCTAGTGTGTTCCCAGTGGCAAATCAGAAGCCTGATCTGCAAATTACAGGGTTCTAACAGTAAATATAGACAGAGAGATGTCGCAGTCACTTTGAAGAGTGAAAGGGCAATTATGGTTAAAATGATACTTTATTAGTATATTCTTTTGTATGTCTCTATGTAATCTGATAACATTTATTCATATTCTGGCAGCAGCAATTTCTACAGTTATGGAACTGTTTCAGTTCTAGTTCCCCTAGAATTCCACTCAGAGCTGCTGCAGGTTTTCACCATATTAATGGAGTTTCACAGGGATTAAAAAACAGACTAAAATGTTTTCAGGCATTTTTAACAAAGAATACAAGGAAAGAAATTCTTTTTGATGAAGCAGATGAAGGTCTTAATATTGCATTTTTATCAGTGCTGCATCAACGGAAGCTACACAGCTTCTTCCTGGCCAAACTGGCACAAAGACGTGTGTCTTTCAAATCCAGCTGTAGATGGGACTACTGGGGAACTCAACTACTACTACTACTAAAAAAAAAAAAGCAATGTGATTGGAAAAAGACTCTTGAAGATTCTGTTAAGCGTGAGGCAGAGGGCTTACCACGATCCCTTTCCTTCAATCACAGAACATTTTATTAAATTATGAGAGATAAAAGAGGGTTCTTGTGAAACTGTTCTGTTCAGAGCTTGTCTGCAGTTCATGCACTTGTTCTGTGGTGTAATACCTAGTGAAGTACTCTGAGATTATAAAAAGCATATAACTCTGCCTATAAATACAATCATCGTTCCTATTCAGATATTCTTCAATAGAACTGTGCTTTAATTAAGTTAAAAAATGGTTAAATATTTTTCTTCCTTTAATTTTTTAGCAGTTACCCGCGGACAAGCGTGCCTCCTCTGACCTTAGTATTGCCAGCTCTGAAGAGGACAAACTCTCGCAGAATGCCTCTGTTCTGGAATCTCTTTCTGAGAAAACAGAAAGTAATGCAATTGAGGACAAAGCCAGCACTGTATTTCCAGATGACAAAACAACTGCAGATGAATCTGAGGACATTAAATTTAGGAAAGCAGCCGATAACGTATGTGAGACTACTGCTGGTGATATGAAAGTGCAGAACGGTTCTGTGCCAACTGGTGAAGATGAGCAAGGCAAAATATTGTCATCTGAAAAGACGAGAGAAAACCTGGAAAAAGCACATGAAGATACAGAAACCCAGAAGGGAGGGAAAGAACTCGATGCTGTAACGAAATCAGAACTAAAGGTTGAAACCAACCTAAAAACAGAGAAAGAAAATGAACAGACAGAAGATAATAAACTGAAAATAGTACCTACAACTGAAAATAGTGTAGAAACTGAAGAAGCCATTTCTAAGGAAACTGGTGAAAAAGAAGAGAAGGAAAACAAAACAGATGTCTCAGAAAGTGAGGAAGAAAAGGTCCCTGCAGAAAATACTACAGAGCAAAAGAAAGAAAAAGATGAAGGTCAGAAAGAGGCGATAATGGACACCACTACAGAAACTTTACCCAGTGCTGCAGATAAAGTGGCTGACGAAGAAAAGGAACTAATAAAGCATGGAATTGACAACATTAAGGAGATAGGTGGTGTTGCTGAAACACAGATCAGCGTTGGGGATAAAATACCTGAGACGGAGGATAAGCCAGTGGAAAGTCAGGCTAAGCAGGTCCATGAGATAATCAACTCTGAAGAAACTCTATCAGAAAGCCAAGATAAAGCGATCAAAGTGGACAAGAAACTGGCAGAAAGTGAAAATGAGGATATTTGTAATGTAAGCAGCATGGAGGATATGGAGATCAAAGACTCTGGAAAAGATGATGTAGACCAGAAGTCAATACAGAGCAAGCCTGAGAATATTTCTAACAAAGTGGTGGATAAACCGACTGATATGGACCAAAATTCAGAAGAGCACAGACCTGACAATATCCAGGAAAACAATATTCAGATAGACAAAGAACATTTGGCAGTTACTTCCGATGAAATAATGAAGAATAAGCTTCAAGATGCTGCCAGTGAACAAGCTGATGACTCTGAAGTCACTCCGGTCCCCAGTATTAGTATTAGCACTGAAGAAAATGAGGCAAAAGTCAAAACAGATAATCAAGACAACACTGAAACTTTACAGCAGCTGGAATCAGAGAATTTGAAGGAAAACGATGCCGATTCGGGCACTGGTTCTACGGCTGATAACAGCAGCATTGATTTGAACTTGTCAATATCTAGTTTCCTTAGTAAAAACAAAGAGACAGGATCAATATCTTTACAGGTAAGTATAAGCAATCATATATTTTTATATAAAATCCTATGGGAGTGTGACCTTAAAATTATCTCCAAGTTTGACCTTTGCAACAAAGAAAATTGAGTGAGAAACTAGTATGACAGTGTGGAATATAATACTTCGTAGAAAACAAAGTATTCTAAATTGAGTGCTCTGACGATGTCTGGATTTTGTGCAGTTACGCAGCAACGCTAGAAGCTACAGAGGTGCTAATTATTTTCTTATTTTGTTGCATACTTGTATTTAAAAAATGTAGGCTAGCATATAACGGGAAGTCTAACAACATCAAGGGTGAAGATTTGTGAATGGTTGTAGTTCAGAGCTGATATGCAAGAAGGCCAGTTCGGTGCCTTACTCTGCACAGAATCCCTGTTCAACAGGACAAATCTCTTATATCATCTTGTATTGAGTTCCTGTCACTTCTGTCTCTGTTTATATTTAGAAGCTGTAAGGCAGCCAGTCTCTCAGGTTTGTGTATTCCAAACGCTGTACTCCTATGGTTGTACTGTATCGATGCAGTTATGCCAGTATGAATGAGCTTAAATCAGACGGAGCGCATTCCAGATTATGAACTTTATTTATACCTTTATGCTAATACGATTATAGCCACAGTAGGATAGTAACTTTGTAACCATGGGTTTGAAGAAAAAAAAAAAAAACAAATCCCAAAAAATCCCCAAACAAAGATCATAACTTTGCGTAGCTGTGCTAAGCATGACTTCCAGGTGTTTGCAGTAGCCCTAACACAGCAGAGACGCGGTTTCAGCTGGGGTCTCTCTTCTCTTGTAATGGAACAATAGCGGCTCTGAAAAGGGAGATTTCTCAATCATCACATGATTTTTGACTAACGTATATGACTAAAGAAAATAAACTTGCTCATTTAATTTATTTCCAAAGCAGAAGTAGGTAGGTGAGTAAATTGCTATTCTGTTTCAGTACTGTTTTTCAGAATTAAATATCTTTTTTGGTGACTGGGAAAATTATGGTCAAAAGCAAACAGTAATTGCAACTGCCTTCAGCTCTTCAATATAAAACTGGAACAGTAGTGTTCAGGATTTATCTAGATTATTTTTTTTTCTTCAGGCAATTTAGATGATCAATAATTACAGTTTTCCTTTGCTGACTAGAGAAAGTTTCAGTACATTAGAATTTTTCAAGTTCTCACTTGCTTATCAGGTATCTCACTAATCAAGAAGAATTGATTATTATACGGTAGGCCTTCACAGGAATATTTGAAGTAATTTAATATTAAGAAAAAAGAATATAACTTAGAGTAAGTACATAATAACTTACCAATGCTTTATTCAGGAAACTAGAAGACAGAAGAAAACCTTAAAGAAAACTCGGAAGTTTGTTGTTGATGGAGTAGAAGTGAGTGTAACCACATCAAAAATAGTTACTGAAAATGACTCAAAAAGTGAAGAGATGCGGTTTCTACGGTAAGTATTTTTAAAAGTAAAATTTACAATTAAATCTTTTTCTCTTTGAATAAAAGAAGGGGGCTAATGATATTTCTGTAATATTTGGGATTGATTTCAATTATTTTGTCAGCAGAAAGGAATGCAAAGTGTTTTTCAATAAGACAGTCAATCCAAAATTAATTTTACTGTATGTAAGTTCTGGATGCTTTTTTTATCTTTTGTAATTTTCCACTTTTTTTGTTTTCCCATCACTATTAAGTGTTCTTTTTCATTATTAGACGTCAAGAGCTGAGAGAGCTACGACTTCTTCAAAAAGAGGAGCAGAGAGCCCAACAGCAACTCAGTAATAAGCTTTTGCAACAGCGAGAACAGATGTACAGACGTTTTGAACAGGAAATGACAGTGAGTTTCTGGATTTTGGTGCTCTTAAAATATGACATCTTGATGGAGTAGGCAGAACCAGGTGTTCCCTTTTGTGATGGCTACAGCTTAGTTTTCATCCTTGTTAATAAATGGCAATATTTTCAGTTGCGGTGTGCCCAGCTTGTGTGCTAGAACTCACCTGCCAGAACAGTTCATCGTGGCCATCCTTTGCTGTGATACAGCAGTTCACTGAACAGGATTTAGTTTTCTAAATGCCACATTATTTTTCCAGAGTAAAAAGCGACAGTATGATCAAGAAATAGAAAATCTAGAAAAGCAGCAGAAACAGACAATAGAGCGCTTGGAACAGGAACACACAAATCGTTTACGAGATGAAGCAAAACGCATCAAAGCAGAACAGGAGAAGGAATTGTCCAAATTCCAGAACATGCTGAAGAACAAAAAAAAGGAGGTAAGAGACCACGATGATAATACAGAAAATAAGGAGTATGGGCGTAGCAAACGGTTGAGATCAGATCTCCCAGAAGCCATGTCAACCTCATGTGCTGTACTGAGTTGTGGAAGGGTTACTAGCAGTCAATGTTATTTCTTTTGTTTTACTGTCTAAAGTGAAATACAAACAGCTAACAGGAAGATTTAGGTATTCACTTAATCTAGAAAACATCACTAGATTAGACGACTTTATTTTTCACAGAATAAAATATTTTTTCCTCAAATATTAAATCAAGAAAAAGTATCTTCTTAAAGATTGTGAAAAACACTTAAGATTTCTACTTTAAACAAATCCAGCTATAGCTACTTAGTAAATACCAAATTAGAATTTTGAAGAAAAGAATATGGTCTTGATTACTACTGAGAACCACTTTAATTCCAGAGATTATTTTTTTTTGTTAATTTGTTAGATTTTTATCAAATGTGTGCTGCTGTTGTTTATAATTCCTTTATATGAAGTGACAGCAGTTATAAGGATTTAGTTTTTTAACTCAAAAAGGAAACCCAGGAGAGATAAGTCTGGATAACTTAAAATCTTTTACAGTTAATTTCATACATATCATACAGTTAAGGCAAAATGAATGACATTTGACACTGACACCTTATGCTATTAATTTGCTTGCATTGCAGTTAGAGAAGGTGATGTGTTTCCATATAGTTTTTGCATCTTAAAAGCTGTTTTATTTCATTTTCAGATCAATTGTGTAGCGCTTGTCTGTATATAAATGTCTCTAGTGTTTGCTTTAATAGTTTCTAGACTCACAGAGATTTCTTTAGAGATCTGTACTGTCCATGCTTTTGCATAGAGTGATCCTGTAGTACAAAAGTGCATAAAAAACCATATAAGTTGTATTCAGTTGGAACTATATGCTCGTATGTAAATAACAATTTTTCTTCTTTTGCGGTACCTCTTGCATTTTTGAGTCTCTATCTAATTACTGGTGATTGGGTTCTATATGGGAAAGCGGGAAGACTTTTACGTATTGCTCTGAGCTAAAAGCAGTTCTTTCATGGAAACAGGAATAGCATGTGGTGATTTGGACTCTGTTTTCTGATGATGCTTCCACTATTAAACAAACAGGCATTTGTTTTGGAGTGCGTAGTTTTGTATTTAAAGCTTAAGAAGGCGATTTACAGTTGGAAGGAAAATGCAGCTGGTGCTCTAAAACTACCCATGCTATATTGGAGTGTGCAATGTTAGATCTTTATAAGTCTTAAAAATAAATAAAACACATGAGCAAATTAACAGATTAATAGTCAGTTGATTTAGCCAGGTTATATTTAGAGTCTCTCTTCTAATCTAGTCTAATTCACCTTGGACTGAAACACGTGTCATGAAAAGTTTCTTGAAAACGTACTCAGTTATTGGTGATTTTTGCTTTTAAATTCTTCAGAACCAAACACTTACAACCAATTAATATTTTATTTGCTTGTATGATTATTTTAAAGGCATATCCTGTGTAGATGTCATTTATGGTTGGAGACACTGATAATGGCATCTTATAAATTCATGTCTGAGACAGTGTCAGAAATAGCTGGTTTTCAGTGGAAGTTATTTTAAACTTCCAACCATTTTTCACAGCTTTACCATGAGGTAAACATACTCTGTAGTCCTTTTGCCATAGTGCTTCAAGAAAATACCACTCTTGCAGGTGGTGGTTTTCTTAGCTATTGACTGTTGTAGCTGCTGCATGAAAACGCAAGCAAGAGCCTGCCGTTTGGGAGAGCGCTGGGCAGCATTTGCATGCACGAAGAGGCTGGCATATACCTCCTTTCTGCGCTGTGCTGGCATACATAAAGCACGTATTGTTCGCTCTCTTTCCATTAAGCTCTTTTCACTGAACTAACATCCCTGCTCCTGAAGTAACGCACGCTTCCCAGTACCTCTAGTGCTTGACCTGCATGTCCTATGTTCACAGTAATGCTTGCTGTGGAGAAAACGTGTTCTTTTCGCCACCTTCTGCATGCTTATATACACTGTAGGTTTTATGTGAAGTGGAGAAAGCACCAAAAGAGCTGAGAAAAGAGCTCATGAAACGCAAGAAAGAGGAGCTTGCACAAAGCCAGCATGCTCAGGTAACAACGGCAGCTTCAAGCTACTAAAAATACAAAAGGCAGCAGTATTCACACAGCTTGATGATTTCACTTCTTGTTGTTGTTGAGTGAATATGGAACTTAACTCAGACTAACCCTACGTACTGCTCTCTTTCTTCAAGTACTCCCATATCATGTCCTGTAGAGTATACTGTCTAGAAATGTAGGAGCTGCGATTTCCAGGTTGTGTTAACAGTAATATGCTGTACCAAAAAGAATGGTATTTTTCTATGGCAAGTTTATTTAAAGCGCTTTTATGAGTGGTAAGTACCCCATAGGCCCATCAAATTATAAAGGTTACAGTCAGAAGTTAGTTTTTGGCAATATAAGCACAGGGGAGGAAAATCAATATCATGTGTAAGCCTGAGGCATCTTGTTCACAGAAGCAGGTAAAATGAAGTTATTTAAATGTCAAAGTGTAGGTGTATGGAAACTTTATAAGACATCATCTGTGATTTCACACCTTCAGACTTGCTGCTTATATACGACCCAGCTAGAAAGGGGGCTAGTATTTTAGAAAAATACTGGCTTTGTGATGGCCACAGCTTGTACAGAGTGAGCTTGCACCACAACAGAGCAGGTTTGGATTGAGTAACTTAAAGGTTAAATGTTTATGTGAGCGACCTAGTAGAAAATAATAGCAACTTTATTCGATTACGTGTTTAATTCAAGAGGAGATTTCCCAGGATAGAATGTGATTGGATTGCAGCGCTCTCCCCACACCAAGGATATGTGTCTCTGAACTTTTTAAGGAAACAATTAAAAAACCTAAGTTTTCATAATGTTTGTAGTGACTTGGTTTGTTCCCTTTCCTGGTTTCAATTCGTTGAAGTAACAAAGGTGAAAGAGATAAATTTAAAGGCAAAATACCCTTACTTGGAGTGATAAAGAAGTATTAGACAAGGTGCAGATGTTTAGTTTTAGAATATCTAGAACTTCTGCCAGTGACTATTTCTGTGTGATTAGCCTTGACATATTAATAACATACAGCAGATCTCATTTTTTCTTTTTTTTTTTTTTTTTTAAGAACAGAAATATATTTCATTATATTCTGACATAGGAAGTACATTGTCCCCCACAGGGCGTTGCTCAGGTTATGATTCAGTCTTTTCAGTTGTCTTCATGTACACTTTTCAACGCACAGATGCAGGATGTAAGTCTTAAAATGCAAAACAGAAAAAAGTTTTATTTCCCTCGTTTTCCAGATGTGTGTTTTCTCTTCTTCCGCTCATACGTGCTGATCAATGTCCCTGCTGTCTCCAAACTAGTTAGCACAAATTTATGTAATTAAGCACTATTCATAGTAAAAAGATCAAAATTACAATAGTTATCAACTCTGGACAAGGCACTGAAGTTTCACACAAACACAACATAATACTGTTCTCTGGTGTTTCTTATTTGTTCAGCACATGTGAGAAACAATGTGTGACTTCTCTGCTGTGTGTGCAGTGAAACCATGTATTTTAAAGATATCTGAGTGTATTTTAAAATACTTATTGGTCAAAACCAAGTGGTAATTTTATAAAGGTGGACTGCCTGGCAGTGTCTGCCTTTTTCACCATCCAACATGTTGTTTAGTAAAGTTCGTGATCTTTTTATGTGATGCTCGAGTAGATGTGGGAAGTGGAAAGGCCAGAGTGTTTTCCGAGATTGTCTGGTTTATCTTATAGTGCTAGCAAATCTAAAACTTCTTGAGATTTACCATGTAGAGAGAGCAGCAATGATATCTGAATGTTTGAGTAAAGCTCAAGCATAATTGCTTTTTGACCAGGACTAGGCTAGAACAGCTTTCCCCCCGCTCCCTCCAAATCAAAAAATTCATGGCAAAGTAAACACGGTGTTAATTGTATGTCTGCACCCTCAGAATAATAAACTTTTAATTTTCTTATCTTTTTCATCTAGAAAGGGAAACAGAGCAGTATTTTTCATCAGTCCATATCTTTGATTAGGTATAATCGACTTAACTTACAGCCATAGCCTTCCAGTCCTTTTTGTACCCTCAGGTCTGCCCGTGTCAGAACTCTTCACCAACTTATTCCGCCTCTGGTTTCTGTTTCCTGTCTAAGTGTAACTTTGCCGTCCACTGGGAGAGATGAAAGCCTCATCTATTAGTAACTTTCTGTGAAGATGAAAACCAAGATTCTCCTGTTTGTAATAAAAATGACCAGCATTTAAAAGCATTAAAACCTATGCTTTTAATGAACATTTAATTCCATATGTTGCTGACAACTCTTTTAGGAAGTAGGATAGGTTCAGTAATAAAATAAAAATCAGTAATAAAATAGAAATACATACTTCGGGAGACCTTTCCAGTGATCATCTGGAGCCCAGTAGTGTTCTCCTGCCTCATCCCATCTCCTTTCCAGCAGACCATCGTTAACGTTGCTCTGTTGTGTATAACAGCAAATGCTTCAGCTGCCCACCTCGGCTCTGATAGGACGCTGCCGTCATCCTTTCTTTTGACCTTTACACCATGGTAGAAACATCTGCATTAATTTCTTCTTCTTAAAGTGTGTGTGTGCATGCTTGCATGCTTGTAGATGCTTTTTTGTTTCGTTTTGGGTTTTTTTGATAGTTGCAAAGAAGAAAGGCAACAGTATGGTCTTGGGGCATGGGAGGGGGATTCTTACTACTGCCTGCTTTTCACGATGTGATGCAACAGGCTGGTACACCCCGGATAACGGGAAGATGCAGGTGATACGGGGACTGTGTCAGGCAGATGGCAAGTCACTTTGCGAGGAGACAGCTCAGCTCTGCTGTGAGGAGCTTAGAAGTCCCGCAGAAAGCAGTTCCTGCAAAAGCCGTTGTGTGTCTTGATAGCAGTCTTGCAGAACTCCCAGCCTCAGCATCTTTGCATTTGTGACAAGATAAACCACTTGAGATTGAGACACAAATCTGAAACCCAACTGTATAAATAAATAGGCATTAACTAATCATCCAAAGCAAAATAACCATACATACTTTTATTTTCTCACATCCATGAATAATTAACCCTTGATATGATGAGATCAACTTTATATTGAGTACTAGTCTTTGCTAGCTTTAAACCTGCAGCTTGTTTTGAGGAGACACAAGAGACAGAATGAATTGCAGATTGCTGGCTAGTTTGTTGCCTTTGGTCTTATTTTGGAAGGTGTTATTTAAACATTAAATATACTTTTACTACTCTCTACATAGAAGATACAAGAGACGTACAATTTTATAGCCGAGGCATGTTAGCTCAAACTTTCATAGTTGTATTTGTTTTCATATATAGCTAATGCTGAGAGAACTGGGAGTTTCATTAAAATGTAATGTGGTTAGAAGAACACAATTTAATTTACTTCTATTGGTTTTTCCAGGAGCAGGAATTTGTGCAGAAGCAGCAACAAGAACTGGATGCATCTCTGAAGAAAATTATTCAGCAGCAGAAGACGGAACTAGCCACTATTGAACGAGATTGCCTCAACAACAAACAGCAGCTCATGAGAGGTATCCAGCATCAGACTCTCTTTAAAAACGGATATTTCTGTTGTATTTTAATAAAATATATTAAATGTATTTTAATAGTCCGTCTTAAGTTTATGAAATCAAAGACCTTCATGCCTAATCTAGAACTGTAATGAAAACAGTTGCTATGGAATAGCATTATTCTTGAAGTGCACTTCTAGGCCACTTCTAAGCATACGGTGGCACTTGGATTAGAAAGCATTGTATTGACCTTTCTGAACCAGCCTTCCTCTTTTTCCAGCTCGCGAAGCTGCAATCTGGGAGCTGGAAGAGCGACATCTACAAGAGAAACACCAGCTCCTCAAACAGCAACTCAAAGATCAGTACTTCATGCAGAGACACCAGCTGCTTAAGAGGCATGAAAAAGTCAGTGTTGACTTCGACGCTTTCTTTTGTGTATTATAATACCCACTTTTGCAGCAAACTGACACTTCGTAACTGCTGTAGTGGAAGTTCAGTTCCACAAAAGTTTCTCCTTTTGAATAACATCAATTTTTTAAAATGCAGTTCAGGAGTTGAACAACCGCTGGTTATATATATGTGTGTTCATATTCATTAGACCATTAGGGAATTTCATCTGGGTTGGGCATGATCCAAAGCTCTCCAGAATAAGTGGAAGACCCCCTCTTCCCCTCTGATCTCACTGGGGCTGGGGCTGGTTTCTATTGAAGGAAGCTTACTCATGCTTATTGATGAAATGAGATGCAAATATGCTAACATAATAGTTACTCTGTAACATTTCCATATGGTTAACACTTTAGGAAACAGAACAAATGCAGAGATATAATCAGCGCCTTATTGAGGAGTTGAAGAACAAGCAAACTCAGGAAAGAGCGAGACTGCCTAAAATCCAGCGAAGTGAAGCAAAGACTCGAATGGCTATGTTTAAGAAAAGTTTAAGAATCAATTCATTAGCCTCTCCAGACCAAGATCGTGAAAAAATTAAGCAGGTAATTAGTAAAAACAGTTTTAATAGTGTAAATGCTTAATGTGATGTAAATATGAGTATGGGATAAAGTGCACTCTCAGCAAGTTCACGGATGGTGCAAAATCGGGTTGATGCACTGGATGAGGTCAGAAGAAGTCATCCCACCCCTCTGGGTGGGACTCCTCTAGAGTGCTGGGTCCAGTCCTGGGCTCCCCAGTACAAGACAGACATGGATTTACTGGTGTGAGTGCTGTGAAGGGCCTTGAAGATGGCTGAGGGACTGGTGGGTCTTGTTATAGGAGGAGTCCTGTGCAGCCTGCTCTAGTTGACCCTGCCTTGAGCAGGGGTTTGATCTTTACAGGTCCCTTCCAACCTCAGCTGTTCTGTGATTCTGTGAAATATTTTTAAGAACACTTGATTTTTGTGGGCTTTTGAACTAAAACTGTAGGTGTTGACTCATTCTTTAAAAGGGAATGTTGTGAAGAGGTTTAGAGGTTTGCTTTCTACTGATCCACAAAACTCCCAAATCCCGGTTTCCCATGGTGAGCACCGGAAGGATGAAATATATGGAAAACAGTCTTCTGTAGTTGTATAACGCCAACCTTAACCGACACTTGTAGCAACACGGCTGTGTCACTTGGCTTCAGAGGGAGAGTGTTTCAGGAGTCTGAAAGTGAAATGTGCTGCATTTGAAGGAAAAAAATTAGAATGCAGACAGAGAAATGGAATGAATGATAGACAAAACTGTGTGGGCATTCCCTTTGTAAGAATTTTAAAAAAGAAAGAATAAAGAAAATGCAGTTATTGTTTAAATCGCTTAAAAACCATTCTTTTCAGTTATGCTGTATGTATTCATTCTGTTACATACAGCTTTTTGACTCATGTAAACTGTTGCATCTAGAGGCACAATATAAAGCAGCTTTTTATTTTAATTTTAGTTTGCTGTTCAAGAAGAAAAGAGACAGAAGAATGAGAGACTGGCTCAGCATCAGAAACACGAAAACCAAATGCGGGACCTTCAGTTACAGTGTGAAGCAAACATCAGAGAACTGCATCAGTTACAGGTTAAAAATAGAGGATACTAAATGAACTTTCAGCGGGAAGACTTGGGTTAATAACAGATGCAGGCAAAGCAGAAACATCTTTTCCTTCATTTTTACTGATGGGTGTAGGTTTTTTTCAGCTTTGCTTTCAAGGCCTGCAGCCTACTCGATAACCAGATTCATATATCAATTAATGAGAAATCATTTTAAAATGCAAGAAGAGCAAGAACCAGAAGCAGATGATCACTTCTGGAATATCTGTCAACTTCCCAGTGCTATTTTCTGTAGGCCACATTTCCTTTTAACCTGATTTTGCTGAGATGTCATTAATCAGAACAGGGGTGGGCATTACCCACAAGATGTTTGTAGCAATACACGGAATGAGGTGGTTTTTACAAAGTGCAGGCTGCTGTTTGGACTTGAGCTTCTGGAAGGTACTTGGAAGGAATTCTCTTCTTGCGATAAGGAACTCTATTTTGTCTTTTTTGGTATGCATTTTGTACAAGTTGTTGCTGTATAGCACAGGCCAGATCTCCTTTTCTGTTAAATCGGCTTTTCCCTGTTTCAGGGACACAAGGTGGTTGTAAAGCATTAAATGATCACCTGCTGATAACTTCAGCGTAGAGAAATCTTCCAACGACCAGTGAAGCTAGTGCCACTCAATTCACTCTCTTACATCCTGAGAAAACAGTCCCTGACTGTGCCACTAATACGCCTCAGTAAATCCCCAAGTACCGTGGGAGACTTGTAAGAGTTTCTGCTTAAGTAAAATTGAGCAGATTAGGGCTACTCTGAGCTTCTCCGAGAAAAACTGGCCTCTGGCTGCACTCAGGTCTAGCCAAGGGCTTGTCATTTTTGTTCCTCTGTGTTTGTACTCTGCATCAGACCCAGTTGGGACTGGAACCCTAGAAAAAAAACAAGGGGTTTAGAGACTGTAGAGACTGCCATTGCCAACTGCTCTTAAAAATCAAAGATTTGATGTAGCCAAATACTTCTTTTTTTTTTTTTCTTTTTTTTCTTACCGTGCTTCAGAAGTCGTCAGAAAGTTAGGCAGACGCGTGTGTACCTTACTGTGAAGAATGTGAGGCGGCTGTGTGTGTTGACGATCCTTTTCATTTTTATAGGGCGATTCTGAAGCTGCTTCTGCAAACACAGTTCTCTCCTCTCTAAGCCCCATTTGTTACTCTCAGCTCCTTGGCACCAAGAGTTGAAATATTTCCAAAAAATTACCTCCTTTTTAATGTAATTGATTTTAATAAATTATACAAAGTGTCTTTAGAAAGCAAAGCAGAAATGCTGTATGACCTTGAAAAGCATTATTAGGCAGTGAAACACAGTTTTGAGTAACGCTGTCAGCTGCTGCCTTAATGACACTCAACTGTATATTTGGATTTACGAGTATTTCTTATCTCAGTTGGTTCCGATGGAAAGATCAGCTTTTGGTAATGCAGCCTCGTAACTTACTTTTATCTTGTAATTATTCACGTCACTATTTACACAGAATAAGCTAATTAAAAAGAATTAGGACAACATATGTCACTGTACAAATGTTGAGTTGCCTAATCTGAATTAGTTTTACATAAGGATTATCTTTATCTTGTTTTAAGAATGAAAAATGCCATCTACTGGTTGAGCATGAGACTCAGAAGCTAAAAGAGCTAGATGAAGAGCACAGCCAAGAACTGAAGGAATGGAGAGAGAAATTGAGACCAAGAAAAAAGGTAAATCGGAGCAATTTATGAATCAGAAAATAATCAAGAGTCGGGTCTACCAAATGCAGACAACCAAAAAGTATTGCAGAGGAGGAGAATCAAGCTACTGTACAAAACTGCTGTAGTTCAGTGAATAATAAAAGGTGTTAGAAAAATGTGCAAAAGCTGAGCAAAGGGCATGTCCAACAAAAAAGGCGTGTGTGTTATCAGCTTCTTACTGTGTTACCTCTCGCCGGGCTTGTGTGCTTATTTGCATATAAACCTTCTTAGCTGCAGGTAAATCTGGTTTTAGAAATATATTTCAGAAGCTGATAGGTTACTACAGAAATTGAGTGCTAAATAACAGATAGAGGGTGGTGGAGGTTGTGCTTCGTTTTTATATTTTAATTTAAAATGGAAAATGCTAGATTTTCACACAGTTCAGGGAGTATCCTACAGGCAGATGATGCTCTCAGCTCGCTGTGTCTTGGTTGTCTTGCCATTTCATAATCGCTAGGTCACTTTTTTTTTTTTTTTCCTGTGTGATGGCGTGTGAAGTTACGATGTTATATCAGGCAATATGTCACCAGTATAAGAGGTTTCTTGTACTTTGCCTTGTAATCCTATGACAATCTGCTTTGGGTTTTAGACACTGGAGGAAGAATTTGCCAGAAAACTGCAGGAACAGGAAGTTTTCTTTAAAATGACTGGAGACTCTGAATGCCTTAACCCTTCCACACAAAGCCGGATTTCCAAATTCTATCCAATCCCCAGCCTTCACTCCACTGGGTCGTAACTC
This sequence comes from Rissa tridactyla, assembly GCF_028500815.1. NCBI lineage: Eukaryota > Metazoa > Chordata > Aves > Charadriiformes > Laridae > Rissa > Rissa tridactyla. The sequence continues at coordinate 59,827,791 of NC_071471.1, forward strand.
TGGGAACTGCTGTAGGTTTTTTTTCATATTTGGAATTCTCCATCCTCATCATCTAACCTGACTTAATCTGCGGTGTCCATCAAAGGACCGAGCGCCTCATGTTTTCAGTGGAGACAATCAGTGTCATGATCAGTTTCTTGACTTCTCGAACGGAAGAAAAGAGAAAAGGTGTTGGTATATAATGGTAATGTTATGTCCTTCCAATGTTTCAAGAATAAGTGCGGGTTTTATCTCAGTCTCGAAAAGTATGTTATCTATGGTTTTGACTTTAAGCCTAAAATATTAATTACACTCTTTCTGATCACAAAACATGGCTTCTCATGTGAACATTTAAACGGTTGTACTATTAGTTCTGCTACTGTGTTTTTAAGTGTCCGATTTCTCCACGAGAGAATTCCACAACTGAAACTGCCATGAGGGGTTTAAAATTTTATAATGTTGAGCAGTGTCTTCATAGCAAGGACTGAAACTAATTACTCAGAACATGCTAATAATCAGAGAAATAAACCCTTATGTTTAAACACGACTGGTAAAAGCGGAAGCCTTTGCAACTTCTTTAAAAAAAAACAAACCTCTGGCATAAATTAAACTGAGCTGATCTCCATGACATATTTTGTCCATTAGTTCCATAATGAAATGGGGTGCTAGTTTAATTAATACAGTGCCTGAAACACATAGATATGCTAATCCTGGCAACAGGATGCTGTTTTCTCATTTAAAAAAGCAACACTCCTTAGCATTGTCGTTACTGTACAAAACAGAAGATTTCTTGCTGCTACTGCCATTTTTGTTGTAAATCCTCACCCTAAAATATTTTGCACTAAAATATGTAAAGGTGAAAGAAATGCTAACTTTAAAATGCACAGTTTATTATTTTCCTTAGCTATTACAGGTGGTTAGTTCTACAAATTGAAAAACTGTAGAATGTATTTTTTAGCAAGCGGTGTGCAAAATGCACGTGCTCTCTCTAACTGTACCTGGAATGGGTAGAGCCATTTTTCTGTTCTTACCAAAGCCTGTTCATTTAAACTCCATCAGAAAAGTGGAGGTGGATGGTCATATTTATAAACAACCACGGCTAAAGTCTGATTTGATTTAGAAAGTGTTAGATTTGATTTTTTTTATTTTAGTCATTTTATTTTATAGAAAGATTTAAGTTAAACATATAGACAAACTACTTCATGAAGCTGGGTTTTTTTGCTTTTGTGTTGCCACGTACTAACATAGGCAGTTCTTATTTTTCAAGTTCGTAGATGTACAATAAGTTATTTACCTGACTGATCTGCAGTGGAAAAAATCCAAAATGTTTCTCATAAAGCTGGTAGGGAAATACAACTGTATTAGGTCACTCTTACTGCACTGCTTTTTGGTGGGCAGAATTTGAGTCATATCAAGACGGTATTCTAAGCTGTGCTTTGGTATGCTGGAGTTCGGTTTGTACAATAGTAGTTGCTTTCTGCCATTTGGGGCCTGACTCTTTAGTCTCTGGGTATCAGTGTAACCGTTTTGTTTTGCTAGCTTGCGTTCGGTGTGCGACCGGTGAACATGCCACGATGTTCATTTCATGGGAACAGTATTGATGCATGTGAATGAACTCATAAATTAACAATGGACTTTAATCAGATGTGGTTGAAATCTTGGATGCTGAAATCCTTGGACGTTGAACCGATCGATACCTTCTCAATGAGGACACATAATTTACAGCACAGTAAAAAAAAATAATTGGAAAATGCATGTTTTAATTTAAATTTTGTAACTTTTTGATAGCGTAATTACTTTAATAGCTAGCCTTAATTTCTGGCATTTTATTATATAAATGTGTATTGTGTACTGTTGTAAATTCACATACCATATCTCTAGAATGTTATCTGTTGCTAAATGCAAAGTTCTTTAAATTGTTTTTTCAGTAGGGTGAAAAATGTCTTTGAAGGCCTTTTACTTTTTAAATTCCACCACCGTAAATTTACTTTTACTAAAATAACATTAAATAATCTTCATCTCTGTATTTAAGGGAATTTGTTTGCAGTTTCGTATGAAGTAGGCTGAGTGCTTTACTCGGAGAGTAGACAGGGCAGGCTGATCTCCCCTTCTGGATTATCTCTACCTTCATCCATGTTCAGTCCTCAGAGGGAAATGTTAATCTTCTCCTTACATTTTTGGCAGTTTCAGTGATAAGTTGCTAATACATACTGGCATCCTCTTTACCTCTGTCTAAATCCTTTATTTGGAGATCCTTTTCAGACAAGCCTCTGCAATCGGATCTTGTTGTAAATTGTACAATTAAGTAACTGAGGTCTGTGATGGAGGGAGAGATGGAATGTAGCGATCGAAGCCTTAGCGGGTGCTTGGTGAGGTCTCCAGGTGTGGAGCGCTGTGTTCAGCAGTTGCAGCCTTGTGAACTGTGCTGAGAATCACTATCAAGAGTGAAAATATGTTTGGGGGTTTTTTTCTGGGGGATAACAGGAACTAGCAGGGGTACTTAAACCCAATTTTATCAGTCTAAATGTGTAAGTATTGCAGAACATGAGAGGCATACAATATTGTATCAATGTCAGAAAATTCAATTCAAATTAATTTAGTCTCATATAGGCCTGGGAGAGATCTCCTGAGATCCAAAATCCAATCTCTCTACAATCACAAGTCACCTCTCTTTATTTAACATTAGAAGTTCCATCTCCAAGGTAGGCAGGTGTATTTGCTCTAGCCAAAACAATGTACTTTCTTACTGAGTTTTTGGCAGATCTCATTTTCCCCACATGCCCTTCAAAAGGCGACCACAAATCAGTATTTGCTCACCTCCGTGTTCTACTACATCATAAATACTGTCTGCAGGAAAATGAACAAAGGCAATAACATGCATCAATCGCAGTGCAATGTATTGGTTATCCTCTTGTATTTACAACTGATTCTTGCCAAAAAAAAACCTGCCTGCAGGCCCATGGCCTCTGACCGACTCAGACCTCACAACTTGTTCTTCCTGAGCTCTGAAAGCAGCTTTCGGCACCTGCTAAGCCAGCTTTCTTGGGATCAGGCCTTGTAAGTACAGGAGCTGGCAGCTCTGCTCCCCTCCCAACAGTTACTAGAACTCAGCTATTTCCAGGATCTTGTACTCCTCTGCTAAGGCAACACTGCCGGTAGCCCAGGGAGATCTTTGCTAACCGAACCTCAGGTGGTCTCACTGTCCCTGATGTTCACATGAGATTCTGCATCCTGAATAAATTCTGCATCTCCCCCGAGTGGGGCTGTTGAGGGGTTACCAGCCGTGGAGCAAAGGGCTGTGTCTCAGCCCCAGCCTCTTGAATTCCAGGGGAAGTTGGCTCTTTACTTTGCTGAAGGGTAAATATTCCAGCATTTGTTTCTCTGATTCCCATATAATAAATTTTTTTATCTTTCCAAGCTCTCTGCTGAATACATGAGAAACACATACAGTATGAAAAGATACGATATTGAGGCTGTTATAATTTATTAGATAGAAGATCCTCATTTATTAACACCTTCTAAAGGAAAATGTGTAATTGAATTGACACCTGAATTCAAATTCCGAGGTGGCAGTACCGCACTGTCCTGACCGGTGGCATTCACTCAAAGTGATTTTTCATACTGCTTTTAAAATACTGATATTGATATTCATTCTGAGATGCATCCTTCTTTTCAGACAACATTTTAAAATAATATCCTTTAAAAATTACATTCATGGGTATTCAATATCTAACCAATCACATGGTTAAAAAAATTATACCTCTGTCCCAGAGGACTTTCTCTATTCTAACTCCATGCTACTGATTTTATTTTTTTTCTTAATAAATAGGAAACTTGGCACCTTAACTGATATGGAGCCAAGCAAAGCAGTAGTGTGATTACTTTCACCACACCACACCGTCTTTTGTGACGGCAATGTCACATAGGAAGTTTAAGTTGTTTCTCCACCTGAAACAGTATCTGCCTTGCAAGTATTTCAAGGATGCTATGGCATAGGAAAGATTTGAATGAGGTTTTTTAAATTCAGGCACTGAAATCCACTTTTAGGTAGCCTGATTTTCAGAGCTGCTGGGAAGCTGCAGCTCCTAGGGCCTGAGAAACTCTCATCTTTGCTGAAAACCAGGGAACAAACTTAAATGTGTAAATAAGCTCAGTGCTAGTTGCTCCCACTGAAGTGCTGCTTTTTGTTTAATTTGCCGTAGGGAAGGGAAGCACGTTCTTGAGGACAGTGTGGTGATTGGAGGGAAGGGCAGGGAGGAGCATTGTGGATCCTCACTAGGTAACTTTCTGCTTTTATGTTAGCATTTACAAGCTGGTCATTTGACTTCAAAATCTGTACTTCTGGATCTCAGAAACTTCCTTGTGTTGATGTGTCCATGCGTACTTCCCATTCCCTGGCGACTTCTGCCATCTTCACAGCAGACACAAAACAAGGTCAGAGAGAATTAACCTTCCTCGTTTGGAGGCAAGCCAAGGCCAGGATGCTCTGTTGTTTCTCAGTCTTACAAAAGATGGAAACAGATAAAGGCAAGGAGAAGACAAAAGAAACTTTATAGTGTTTCTCTACATGGCTTGTTCTCCATCCCCTTTCTCTCGCCTCCATCCTCATACTTCATTTCTGTAGCTACTTCTGTGCCTCTGGCGTTCGGGCAGTCAGTGGTGCCAGAGAAAGACGACAACCTCCTAAATAAGAACATGCTCAAAACCAGCTCCTGAATAAGGGCTCATGTGCGTCCACTGTGCTGAAAGCAGAAGGGAGTCACTGAGCCCAAAGTTGCTCTGATTTTCAAAAATCTCTTCCACAGTTATCAAGTGAGGTGGGAAAGCCTCTTTCTTACTGATCATCAATCCGAATATGGTGGAAAGAACAAAGTAGAAAGGGACGTTGAGTGAACTCAGTGATGTTGAACTGTCACACCCGTTTTCCGTAAGAAAGCCAAGCAGAGTGCTGCTCTGTGGTAAAGCAAACACACCTGAGGCATCTCCGTCCTCACATTGTCCCAGCAGTTTGTTGAATGTTTTGTGTTAACTGCAAACCAAGTCATTTTTGCCTTACAGAAAGCAACCAAAAATGGATAGATGAGCAATTGGCTAAGGGTCTCTGTATGTACAGCTCATGGAAGTGAACTTGCAGTAGCAGCCATACAACAGTTTGGGGGTTTTTGTCTTGTTTTTAAAATTAATTTGATTTCATGGCTTTCTGTAGAATATTGTAATAATTCTGCTGTAAATACAATAAAATCACAGTTTGCTGAGATGGCCTCTGTTTTGTTCATGGAAGACTCCCGTGAAATACAAGTGATTTATGAGTGAATGGGACAACTTAGAATTTTTAAAATAACTGAGTGTAAGAAGTACTTAACATTATGCAGCATGTTGCTCCCTGAGAGGAACAGCCCAGGGCAGGAGTGCAGATTTAGCACAAACCTAGAAGGACTCTGTTTTCAGTGCCTGCCCTGCCCTGTCTGTGGGAATTCAACTGGGGGTTGTAGGAGCTCCAGTTTCTGCCCCCCGGTCCACAGGCCCTCCCTCGTGACAGCCACCCCTCCTACTCGAGTACAGGGGAAGGAATGAGGTGCCACTGTTCGGCAGCGGAGCCCCCTGAGCAACAGGCCAAGCGCCACAGGCTGGGTTATGAAGCACCACAGGCTGGGTTCTGAAGCAAATGAGAGATTGTGGGGCTGTGGAGCCTCAGACCACTCTCACCTGCCTAATCCTGCCCTGTGACACAACCTGCAAGCACAGTGCGGCGCTCGTCAGCACTTCAGGGGTGGCTTCAGGCACGGAAACACAGCTGCTGTGCTCAAACATGACAACACACGCGTGGTGGTGGTGTTCTTAAGGGAGAATTAAAAGGAAAGGTCTCACCTCAGCAGAGCCAGGTGGGGGGTATGAATCACCCAGAAGGACGCAGGCTTTATTGGCAAACACTGCAAGGTGCTGTGCTCTGAAAGCTGACCTGGCTCACACAAGCCTTTGCTCTAAACTCTTCTAAGCAATAATGTGGGAAGAACACCAAAACTTGACATCGCTAATGCTGAAAATAAAAATAGACAATGGGTGTTTAAACCTGGACTGAAAACAAGCAATTCAAGCAAGTTGTTCTGCTAAAAAAACCTGCTTGGGCCAATATCTGAAACTAAAGTAGCGCTTCAGTGTGTGTGCGCGCGTACATGTGTGTGCGTGGCCCCAGGAACACCATAAAGCTGATGTGTGTTACATGTGCAGTGACCAGGTGATGGGGCATCACACACACGGTGACCAAGCACTGTGCCAGGGGCTGCCAGCCGCCCTGGCCTCTGCCAGGCGTCAGCTCAGCCATCACCCCGCCCCCACCCCAACACTAAAATACATAAACTCTACAAGTATTGCCTCGCTGCGAGGAAGAAGCTGGTGGCTGTGGCACCCTCGGACAATGAGCAGCAGCTCCTGCTAATGTAACTGCCAACACCTGAGAAGCAGCTCGGTGTCTGCTTGGATCGCGGACCAGTGATGAGAAACAAACCAGCCACCATCAGCCACCCAAACCACGAGGTGTGTCTGCCCATGGCCACAGCGCAGCTGGCACTGACTGCCCAGTGTAACACTGATCAGGCAAGCTTGGGGTGAAAAACACACTTTAATTGGGCTGTTTACATTAAAAAATTCTTTTTCCCCAATGTTTAAAAACCAGAAAAAAAATACAAAAATATTTTTTAACAGATCAACAAATTATATTTAAAAGTGCTTCAGTTCGGTCCCTGTGCATGTCACGTCTCGCTGTGCGGCTATAAACAGGCCTCGCAAAGCACGTGCCAACCCAGGCTCCCTGCCAAGTACTTGCATGTGCTGCAGCCCATCTCTGTCTGGGCCCCTGCGGTACCAGTTTGTCCAAGGAGCTGGGCTGGGGAGGGGGTTAATGCACATGGAGCACTAGAGCATTGCAAAACTGCCAAGCTGGGAGGGCATCCCTTTCCAAAGCAAGTCATGGGCCGGGGTGATAGTGGTGTCGACCCCAGGGGTCTGAAAGCTCTACAGTGGGGACTGGGGGGCAGGCGTCAGCACCACCACGCAGCTGGGTGGGGAAGGCAGAGCCCAGCTAGTTGTCCCTGTGCCCCCTGCTACACTGCAGCAGCCGGCCACTGGCAGGGCTGGGCTCGGTGTCTCATGCTGGTTGCTGTTTGGGGTATCTCAGTGCAGCTGGCCCCTTCCCAGAGACCCCCGAGCCACAGCCCCACTCACTACCACCAGCACCTGCTTCACCAGGTCCTCCTGCTTGTGGCCGGCACAGAGAGCATGCAGAAGGGAAAGCCCAGTGCAGTGAGCAAGCTTAGTCCCAGGGTTTCTTACAGGGCCTTTTGTCCTGTGGGCTGAATCTAATCTCTGAAAAATGATGCATTTGGTGGGGGAGGGATTGGTTTCTTTTATTCTTTTTGCTGGATAGTTGGCTAGTTGTTAAAAAAACAGGTTTTTACATAGCTGGGAGTAAGACAAGAAGCCTGGATGGGGTACGACAGGAAGCCCTTGTCAACCCGAAGACATAGAACCCTGGGAACTCAGGGGAGCTAAGCCAAATATCAGCAACAGGAGCAAATACCCACGCTAGGGCCATGCTGGACATGTAAAAGAGCCATTCAAATCTCAGCAGCGACACTGAACTATCAAGTCTAAATGGTTAGCTGATCAGCAAGGATGTTTTAGCATTAAGGCAGATTCAAGCTAATTCTCTTTGGGCTGCTGGGAATGCTGCCCAGTGCAGAACTGAGCCGGCTCTTTCCTTAAACCCCAACACTTCTTCTTTTTCTTCTGCCAACATACACTTGTTCACCTGGGGACAAGGAAGTCAAAAGGAGGGTTATTTTAAAAGTTCATGTGGGGGAAAAAAGACAAAAGAACCAAAATAAAAAAAAATGAGGCCTTGTGGGTTTCCAGCAGTTCCCAAAGATGGACTGGTGCCTGGGGAAGCCTCCACTCCCTGACAGGTAAACCCTGCTCTCCTGGGGATGGCAGATGTTCTTACCTTTCTCTCCTTTCTCTCCTTTCGGTCCCCTGGGCCCATGGCGTCCTGGCGGCCCCATCGGTCCAGGGTCACCTGAAGGAAGGAGAAGACCAAGTTTGCCTTTGAGCGTGACTGGCCCATGAACAGGGACAGGCCAGAGTAAGGAAGACCAACTCAGGATGATGCTGGGGCTAAGATCCTGAAGGTGCCACCTCCACTGCGCAGAGGCTGTGACCTTGAGCAGCCCAGTGCTGTCTGTCTCTGTGGACACAGCGCTGCTTCCTGGGCATTACACGCCTTGAGAGGGAAAGAATGGCAAGTCTTACCTTTGGGTCCAGGATAACCCCTCTCTCCCTTTTCACCGGGTGGCCCCTGGATGGTACCATATGCTGGAGAGAGAAATGAAGGAGAGGATGAATGAGTGGGACAAACCACTTGCAAAGGGCACTGCGTTGATGTAGAGAAGCAGTGAGTCACACTGGGAGGACATTTCTCTAGGTTAGATGGGATTAGACTGACAGGGAGCAGGTTTTTCAAAAATGGTTTTGGTCACAGCCATGTCCTGGGGCAGGCTGTGATCTCATTTCACCAGTGCTGCTCTGCCACCCTCTCTGGGTGTCCTGGCTGTCACCAGGTCTGGAGCTGGCCCATGCTCAGGGAGGGGAATTTGAGAACAGAGTGAGCAGCTGTCTCGTATTGCTCTACATGTGCCAGCCCAGACATGTTAAAATGGGCCACGGGAATTGCAAGCACATTGGCCTGCAGGGTTTGGGATGAGTTTCCTACAAGTAGTGGGAAAATCTGATGTCCTTCTGAATGATGAGACTGCAGCTCCCCAGCAAGGAAGGAAGGAGATAGAACAACTGTTTGCCTCCAGCTTTTGTATCTTGACAGTATTTTTGCAGAACACAAAGGTGAAGAGATCACTAGGTCTATGAAAATCTGGAGAGATCATGCATGAGCCAGAAACACCAAGTCAATATGTCACTTACTTCTAAAGAAGTCCATGAGGTCTGCGGTGACATTGCCATAGGCTGCAAAGACCCTGCTGATGCCAGGGGGACCAGGAGGGCCTGGAGGACCTGCAGGTCCCTGTGCAGTGTAAGACATCAGGTCCTGGAGAATACCTTGGCCTGAGGAATAAAGACGTAATTCGAAAGGAGCTCTAGGAAAACTGGCTGGGTGTTGAGGCAGGAAGGTGTAAGGGAGAGCTGTGGGCAGCAGGAAGGATGAGGGAAGTGAACAGCATGACACCAGGCACAGGAGGTTATGAGCTGTGGGCTGGGACAGGGATGGTCAGGACAAGCAGACATTCCACTTACTCTGTAGGCTCTCTGACACGCGGAGTGCCAGCTCGTTGTAATCCAGGGAACCACTGAAGGAGCTGCTGTAGGATCTACTTGAACTGGCTGATCTCCTGTGTGATTCCTCTTCTGTCAGCAACCCATCGAAAGACCCATCATTGCCCATGGAGGCATCATAGGAGCCATCACTGCCCATCGAGGCACTGTAAGATGACATGCTGCTCATGGAGCTGCCATATGAGCTGCCTGTGCCCAGTGATCCCCTGTCGGATCCCTCAGAATCAAGGGATCCTCCATGCAACCGCTCGGAAGTCCGTAACCCTTGGTATGATGACGACATAGACCCAGACACCAAGCCACTATCTCCTTTGGGTCCTGGTGGTCCTCGTGGTCCAGGGGGCCCAGGTGGCCCTGAGATATAGCTCCGAACTTCATCACCTGCAAAATACAAGAGGGGGTACTTCAGGGACACAGGGGTACCTGGGCAGATGTCCCGTGCTACCACCCGAATGAAGACGGGAGTGTGAAATTCTGTCCCACCAATCATCAGAGTAACCCTAATCCAGTGCCATTTCTCAGGCAACAGGTAGGTATGTCGACCTTGATCTCTACAGCTGGCATGACACTCTCCTCCTTCCCATCTCTCCCACAATTTTGGGTCTCCAATCTTGGAAACACGCCCAATGATTTTGCAGAAGCATTCTTCTCAGGCCAATTTCAGCACCTCTGCCAACACAGCTGTTCTGTGACCAGTGTCTCACAAGTGAGGGGATCCCCATGTTTTTGACAGGCTGCCCTGGATGACTTAGCAGCACAAGGCCTCCGACCAGTGCTGCTTCACAGCTGGCTCAGTGCTGCCCTCCAACCCCTACATCACCCATTGCTCTGCAGGCAGGTGTTTGTCAAAGAAAATGCATTTCTCAGAGCAAAACTCTGCCGGTGACCTTACTCAGGACTCGCTGTTCAGTACAGGCCAATTGTAACTGCCCAGCGGCTGTCCCTTTTGGCTCACAACATGAACTTTTGTCTTGCAGTCGGACTGAGAGGAGACAAGCCTACGGAGTGCAGGGTAGTCCTGCATAGATCTGTCTGTAGAGATAAGGTGCTGCTGCTGCAGCCCCAATTCAGAGAAGGCTTCTACAGGCCTGCCTCAGCTCTGGCAGAGCCAGAAGCCTACAAAAGGCAAAGCATGGCTCGTGGTGAGAGGGAGGGTGGATGGCATCCCCTTACTCTTCAGGTACTGGATCAGCTCACTCCTGAACTCGTCACTGTGGGTGATGTCAGCATAGGACAGGAGGCCGGTTCCTGAGAAGCCTGGTGGTCCTGGAGGGCCAGGAGGACCAGGTGGACCCTGGACTCCAGAGAAGGAGGAGTATCCCACACCTGGAGAGAGAGGAAGAATTATTTTCTGACAGTGAGAGGACAAGGAAATCACACATGTCTGGGCATCTCGAAAGTTTAAAGGCTCCAAGCCCAACTTCCATCCTTTTCCAGCTGATGTTGATGAAATTATTTTTTTTAAAGTGACCTTGTTTTCAATGGGCAGTCACAGACCCTGGTAAGTTAAATCTCAGCCTCAGTCCCCCAAGAATCTCCCTGCCAGCTGTGAGAAACACAAGTGCTTTACTTTGTAGGTAAGCAGAGACGTCCTCCAGAGAGGTGCCAGGTGATCCAGGGATCCCTGGAGGGCCTGGGGGCCCTGCAGGACCAGGGGGCCCAACAAGACCACTGAATTCAGAGTCTGTAAGACACAAGGGAAGAAAAGGGTCACACAAACCACCACAATCCTGATGAACCTTCCCTGACAATACAGGTAATGCCAACTACAACCAAGTATAAGGTACTTTTTTTTCTCCCCAGAACCTTCTGGTGCAGCCTTCCTGGTGCATCTGACTTCCCTGCATGTAGACATCACACTGGGAAGTCAGGAGATCCTAAAGAGGGCAAGAAGGCCCTATTTTTAAACATACTTCTAAACAGTGGCATAAGAAATTCCTTTATGCCGCAGAGTTTGGAGAAGACAAAGGGCTCCTCCATCCCCATCCCCAAGACAGCACCTTGCTGCTGCTCTGCTCTCTACAGGAGCATGGTGAGCTGCCCACAGCCCCTCGTGGTGTGTGCAGGTCCTGGCAGAGCCCAGGAGGCCTGCAGTGCTGCTAACTAAGGCAGAGGGACCATCAGTGTTCATGGAGGGTTATTTGTGGCCGGGGCAAAAGGGCAAATTCTATGACTAAGCCTGCAAAAAAAGATGCTGGGTGTGTGTAGGGACAAATGGCAGGGGAGTAAAGAATTTCGCTTACTTCGCAGGTATGCTGTCAGGTCACTGTAAGATATACCAGGTGTCCCTGGAGGCCCAGGTGGTCCAGGGAGCCCAATGCTCATCCCAGAATCTGCAAAATCAAACAGACCCAAGAATAGCACATCAACAAAACAGACCGTTACAGTGTGAGCAGACAGGCTGCAGGGCTTGTTCACAGGCAATGCACGAGGGACTCCTGCAGGGTGAAGTATTCCCAATCAGCAGATTGTGCTGAGAAGCAGGGCTCAAGCCTTGTTCTGGCCTGGAGTTAAAACTTGCCCTGTTAATCCCAACACAAGGGCACCTGCAGACAGGCAGCCATCAGGCTTCTATTCTTGGCAGAAGTTCTGCATGTTTCATGAACCCCTGCTATGGGGGCGAGGGGGCACCCAGGACATGCAGCTCAGCTGTGACCCACTGGCTGATGCATGTGCTGCTCTTCCTGTGTCTGCCTAGCTGCAAGCAGCTCTGGTGCAAAAGTTTGCACCTCTGTGATTTTCTTTAATTAAATGTCCTTGCTGATAAAATGCAGCTGTCCTGCTTGAGCTGTTGGGGTGCTGCTGTTAAACAGCAGTTTCCTGCTTCTAGAGCCAAGGAGGAAATTCTCACCATCTTTAACGGGAGCAGCCCGTTAGTGAGATCCGGTCTCCAAGGACAGTTCAGAGAGAGTGAACACAGACCAGGCTGTGCTTTTAAGCAGATGGTTGCAGCTACCAGGATTAGGCATTTTAGCACTGCTGTTGGGGATGTCCCAAAGTCCTCTCTGTCCGACAATTCTTGCATGCCTTATCACCCTCTTACAGATGGGAAAACACAGCAGAGCAGTGGAATTTGTTTCAACTAACTTTAAACTTCTAAGAATTTATTGCCTGGGCTGCCTCGACACAAAGTGGGCACTTCCCACAAAGTGGGAAGAGATCAACTCTTCCACAGAAAGATGTATCTTGTCCATAGAGCCAGTGAGAAAAGGGTTATAAACACACTTGAAGGTGTCAATGGGACTTCTAAGTTGGCTAAGATGAAATGATGCTCCTAAGTTCAGTTTTAAGCAAAGTGAGAGCTCATTACTAGAGTCTGTAGATAGTATTTTAGGTACTGGGTATCTTTGTTCTCTTCCAAGTCTCTCGCAATCCCTGTGAGGAGGCCTCTGTACATAGAGATTCACACAGTTGAACTGGAAGAGTTTTCACTGATAGCATGAGGTTTCTGCCCAGCTCCCAGAGGAACAGAGGGAAATGCACTCTAATAAAGACCATTACTTGTCAAGTAGCTGATAAACCGTCTGGTCAGCTCATCATAATCCAGTGACAGAGACATGCCATCTCCCCCTGGTCCAGGAGGTCCCGGTGGGCCCTGAGGTCCAATTAGATACCGACGAATTTCTTCTCCTGGAAATGAAAAATGCATCTTTTAAGACTGTCCAGCTGCTGCAAGGGCGACAGGTGTGAGAAGTTACCAGCCTGTGAGCTGAGTCCCCGCCACCACTACGAAGACCATCAAAACGTATGGATGCAAAGCTCCTTTCCCCCTCTCCTCCTTTTACAAGTGTGAACTGCCCTGTGTATGGTGTCAGAAACATTTGTGACAGGGCTGGGAACGTCCCACAACCCAGGGTTTGAGGAAGATGAGAATTTGCATTGATAAAGGCCTCCAAAGGTGCTGCTGGTAACTCCAGTTGGAGACAGGAGACTGGAAGGGAAGGGCAGATCACCAGGCTGCTGCGATGTTTTACCCCCAACCCCCATCTTTCCCTTGAGGATCACTTACTCTGCAGCATGTCCAGAAGTTCTTGGTACAAAACGGATGTAGTTGATACTGAACTGGCAAATGACTGATAGCGATCTGAAGAGCCTGTGGGAATAAAAAGGTTTTATGTCAGGCAGGGTTAAGAGGAGACAGAAGGGGAAGAGGGGTCAGGCAGGGACAAAGGAGAGCTGAATTAATCTGGTTTAACTGGGCTTCCCATGCCACCAGCCATGAATCTGATGCTGTCTCACACAGCCTGGTTGTCTCCACAGCGGTGTGGTCTGACTGAGATTCCAGGCTGCTTCCAAAAGCTCTAGAAATATAATCTACCCAAGCATACCAAGCCCCAAGCCCTAAGCATACCAGACAGCCCCAGAATACCTGAGACCACATATACCAAATACAGCCACCTCTGTTTGGGTCTTGGGGACATTACAGGGTCTAACAGCTATGTTTAATATGAGACTTTTTAAACAGCAGCAACTGTTAGTTAATGTAACCATCAAAAGGGGACAAAGCTCAGAGGCCACCTCAGCTGTATGGAGTCCTGGGCCAAGACGGCAGAAGATGAATAACTAGCTTGGGGTGCTGCTATTTAAAGACTGTTGTTTCTCCTCCAGTTCTTACCTCCTAGGTGTTCCACAAGCTCAGCCGAGAGCATGACTCAGTACAGAGCTTACCAACATGGTGCTTACTTGTCATATAGCTCATAACACGGGTAGCCAGCTCCGCATAATCCAAGTTTGTCCCATCCGCAGTGGTGATGACTCCAGGTGGGCCTGGAGGGCCTGGTGGGCCTTGGGCACCAGTCAAATAATGCCTTACGTTGTCACCTAGGTATGAAGCCCAAGATATGCCCACATCACTAGAGGGAAGGCAATGGTCACAGGCACAATTACTGGACTCTCTTCCCCTGGCAAAAAGCAGGCTGATAGAAGGGCAGTTCTGCAGAGGCCACAGTGGGCAACAGCACTTCGTAATATTCAACAAAAATAAGGCCAGAGCAGTAGGGCTGCTGCTTCTAAAGGGAGAGTGACAAGGGACTCAGGGAGCAAAAGAGAGATAGGCATGCATCTGCTGACCCATGGCAAAATCTCATTATACTCACTCTTTAGGTAGTCAGTGATGTACTGCTGAATCTCTTGAGATGAACTTCCACCTGGGCCAGGAGGACCGGGTGGCCCAGGAGGTCCTGGAGGTCCCTGAATTTGTCTGGATCCACCTACAGAAAGCAGTGTAAGGAGAAGGAATGTTTTTGGTATGGTTGCATTAGACCAAGCAATGTTAAAGTGTGTTCCCACAGGTCTGGGAAGAGCTTTGAGAACGGACTATGGAGGGGCTCCCCCTTCATTGCTAAACATAGTCTGAGCATGGGCAATTAGGCAGTATAACATCTTCAACTAATTTGGCATCTTATAGTTCAGCCTACACAGCTCTGCAGGGTTGAGTCCAGAGATCTCCCTGGCTTGGCGCTGACAGACCTGGTCAGTTTGTGCACCGGAGTGCACCGCATAGATGGAGATCCATAAAGGAGTCAACCTCATTAGGCTAACCTCACTGCCCTACTGCTCCCAATCCCAGCCAGCCTGGGCAGCACCAGCTCAACAATCTCCTCGCTGGTCTCCATTGCAAGATACAGGTGAGCCCGGTGTGACTCCTGCCACCATGGTGCTGAGTGACACCTCATGCTCTTTAATGTGTCTGTCCTCCCAGCACCCTTAGGCAGTATTCCAAGGACATGATGTGGAGATGCAGAGGGCTTGTTCACGTGGAGGGACAACTTAAGTTAATGCATATGCATTTTTTTGTGAAACTGCATGCGTTAATATCCTGCATACAGAGATGCTCTTATTCAGAATGCAAGCAGCTTAATTCACATGAATCCACCCAAGGGTAAGTAAAACCGAACAAAGGACACTTTTGTTCTGATCAGAAGTGTTTCCACAAGAGGATTCAATGCAGCTTCCCTAATCCCTTGTGGAACATGGTTAGCCAACCTGGAATCCCTTTCTTTCATGTCCCATGAGGGCAAACTCTGGCTCAAAGGATTCCCAGTACGCTGGAAACAGAAAACTTGCAATTCTTAAATTGTCTGATTTAAGGCAGGCTATCAAAAAAGAGGTTCTGAACACAAACTCCGTCAGTGTTAGGCTGACATCCACACTTGTAAAACCCAAAGGAGCTTTTTCAAAGTCTCCACCAGGATGTCAGCATTTCCTGATAATATCCAAGCAATGATGGTATGGCCTCTTACCTCGAGATGCTCCTGGGATGCCAGGAGCGCCTGGGACACCTGCATCACCTGGAAACCAGAGTGAGGGAGACAGACAATTGTAATGGGTGTCACTGCGTTTGCATATTTGGTCATGTGAAACAGTTGAGCTACATGTTGTCAGAGAAGCAACTACCCAGACCTTGTAATGACTATTTTGAATTAGCAGCTTGTTGGGGAAGAGCAGAAGGAAGAGGCCACAACAGCTTTCCTGAGCCTTCTGTGATCTGACCAGGTGCCTTGTGCTCAGAGCAATTCTATTGCCATGGTCCTGCTCTGCCTGAAAAGGCAGGGGTGGGCACAGCTGTAACTCTCAAAGGACCGGGTTGCTCCATTCTTTAGTCTCAACCACTTCTGGCTTTGCAAGGCCACCAGCAAAGAAAGAAAGAAGATTTTAAGATTTTTAACTTCACCTTTGGGCCCAGGTGGGCCTGGCGGACCTGGAACTCCTGGAGGTCCCTGCATGGTAACTCTGTCACCTGCCAGTTGCAGAAGGAGTGTCAGAGATTCACAGGAATAAAGCATGTGGACAAAATCCTGGCCCTGCTAAAACTACAACAGAATCCTAGAGCAGGATTTTGCCCCCTGGTTTCAGCCTAGGGACTAGGAATTCAAAAGAGGAAAGGGGGCACAGACTGACCGTGGGAGGAGAACGCTGAAAGGCCAGGCTCACCCGGTTCTCCTGCAAAGGACACAGAAATGAAGGAGCAGTCATATACACAGGCACACTACCCTGCACCCCACTGATATCTCCTGGAAGCCTTCTTACCTGTGAATCCCCGTGGACCTCGTTCGCCTGTGAACAGAGGAGCAGAGGAACAGTGTTAGCATTTGCTTTGTTCTGATCTGCAACATCCCAGCCCACACTGCAGAATATTATCATGGCCTTCAATTTGCAGGGCAGAAATGGGTAAAGGGAGCAGATCCCCTCTTTGCCTGCCAGCTGAGAGCTGAGCTACACTTCACAGAGCCACCTCCTTGCACCAACTTAGCTAAGTCCACACTGCATTTGGCAAAAAGATTGCTCCCCGCTAACGGCAAATCTGAAGCTCTGAATGCTCCTGAATCTAATGGGCTTGCAAAGTCATATCTGAATACAGCAAGTGCTTTGACACCAGTACTGGGGGCTAATCAATTACTCCAACAAAGACTGACTTATTTAATGGCAGCAGACAGGAGACCTATTTAGTGACCACTGTGCTAGCTTTCTTACAGTCACAGAAAGGCAGGACACTTTCTGCTTCCAAGCCTTTCCTTCCTTCTTTTCAGTCTGAGGTGCTGAGATCCATCTAGTATCTTGGTGAGGCAGGATATACCCACCTTGGTCTCCCTTCGGGCCTGGTGGGCCTGGTGGACCTGGTGGGCCTGTGAGGAATGTTTCTGTAATTAAAACAAAAAGGTTTCTTCATGACATCCAACAGAACATGACACAGGTTTCCTCTGTCTCCAACCAGTCCTAGCCAAGGATGTGCTCTCTGGAACTCCAACAGTCAGGACGTTCTCAGGGCACAGACGAGGGAAAGAGTGGGAAGAACCTACCTGAGGTGGACATGGAAGATGACGGTCTCCCTGGTGGGCCTGGAGGTCCTGGCAATCCCTCTCCTAGGCAAAAGGGACACAAAAGAACTTCAGGATGAATAAGCCTCAGCAATGTAAGTAAATGCATGTCAGAGTTGCTACATCTCCAGCCATGGCCATACCTCAAATATTTTCAAGTGTAGGCTAGTAGCATTGTTTTCTCCACACACATCTATCTCTATTAGTCATTTTTCATGATCATTTGCCACCATAGCAGATACAGGACAGAGAAACTCCATCCTTTGTGGTAGAGAGTGCCTATCCCAGCTGGCCTTCACTACATTGAGAGGGAAAGTTCATTTCATCACACACCTGATCTGTCCCCCTTGGCTACTGAGCAGAGAGAAAGGAATAGGATTATGCTCCTGTCTCATGTCCTCCTGCACCTCCCTTCTTCTGTCTGTGAAAGGGAAATCTGTGCTACAGGTAGTGGAGTGGAGATATGTTCCTCATGGTATGAACTGCTCCATCTGTCCCCAGCTGGAAGTTAAGGCTGGGCAAGAAGTAAAGCTGGAACTGACTGCAGTTACTTCCTTTGGGGACTTGAGAACTTTGAGTGCCTTCCCCAAAAGTATGGCTTTTATGATTTACTACTCTAGCTAGCAAACCTCTGCCAAAGCAGATTTTCTCTCTCGGGCAGTGTCTTGCTCCTGTGAAACTATATTGCAGTGAAATTGTGTTAGTAGGAACCCATTATGTGAAATTCTGTTTCCAGTAAAGTCAGCCCTTCCATCAGGTCCAAGATTGCATCTGGGATATCACAAGGCACAGGACTGAGGCACCAGAAAACCCTCCAACTTTCCAGGTTTCTTTCAGAGAAAAAAGCTTTTACCTGGGGGGCCACGAGGTCCAGGGGGTCCCTGCACAGATTCACCTGATGACAAAAATCCAGGGGTATTATAGAATATTTACTCAGCAATCTGCATGGCCCAGAAACGTGCCATGTGTATTAACATCCCCCTTCTTATGTACTGAGCTCTGCTATATTACGTACCTGGTGGTCCAGGGGGACCTGGTGGTCCTGCTCGCCCTTGTAAATCTGCCATCACTGTGCAAATGAAACACACACAAAAAAGGGAAAATTGTTGCTATGGAGCTACTGCTGCTATGGAAACACTGTCATTTTGGTGCTGTTAGAAGCTCTTACAGTCAAAGGTGGACTAAGGCAGGACCTGGATGACCTAACCCAAAGTTGAGACACAGAGGGGAGAGGAGAGAAGTATTTGGTTGCCAGCATGCAGGTTTGGACATGAAGCAAAATACAGTGCTGAGCAGGCTGGCAGCATATTAGAAACAGGGAGGAGATCTCTCTGGAGAGTAATGGTTGCTGAGGGAAAGAGCAAAGGACTCAAAGACTAGAGGAGAGAAAGAACTTTCAAGGAGAGGAAAGATTCTTTCAAAGAGGGACAAATTTTGGGAGGACAACATTATGCAGCCATTATTTAACAAGTAGCTGCACTGTGTTATCTTGATTGGAGATGTATCCTCACCTGCAAGCTGAGGCACAAACTCAAAAATTCAGTGATGCTGAGATCCAAGACTCCTGAATGGGGGATGGGACAGTACTGAAGCGTGGTTTGAATCTATATAACCCCATTCAGGAAAGGACCAATTATGATTTTTATGCCCTCCTCTACCTTGCCTCTCCTGCACAATTGCAGAGGTCCTAGGAATACTGACTGTAAGTGAATCACACATTTAGTATTGCACAGAGCAAGCAGACATTTTTCTCGGGATGCTGCTAAACCATTCTGCTCTGCTTCACTTATTTTCATCTAAAAATAGCTTGTGCTCCCCTGTGAGTTCATCCTCTAATTTGCAGAGAGATTCTGATTTCTGTAGCTCAGATGAACGTGCCTTTTCAAACTGGTTCTCCTCTTGAGGATGGCTCCGTGTTCATATTACATGGGGAACTTCCCTGTGTGAACACAGTGGCTAAAAGGCCAGGCTGAAACTTCACATCCTGTGACCATCTCTGCTCTTAACGAATGTTCACCAGTCACCATTTCTTAGCTTTCCTCTCTGTGACATGGGCCTGATGGCATCTACCTCTTTTTGAAAGCACTTTGGGATGCACAGATGAGAAGGAGGGCAGAAGAAGCAGCTGGTATTGCTGTCCCACCACCAAACATACACACACACACTTCCCCTATGTCGAGGGGAAAGAGGTAGGGTCATCTCCTGTTAGCTGTGAGCAGGCCTTGAGGTGTCTGGCACCTCTCCAAGCAAAGGAGTGGAAAGGCAGGTCCACTTACTTTGAGATGCTAATGATGAGACTTCTGTTTTGATAGTTTCTATCACAGCTTCACCTGGGGATCCCTTCTCACCCCGTGGACCTTTTTCAGGAAAAAAAAAAAAAAGTTAATTATTTAAGTGAAAGAGGGTGACATTTTGTACCCACTCCTCACTTCCTTGACAACAAGTTCAGACTTTGCTGAACTGAGAGCATCAACTCAATCCCTGGCTCTGAGGGACACTGTATTCAAATGTGGAAATTACTGCACAATTTGCCCTAACAGGATCATACAAAACTGGCTAAGAAAGGTTCTTAGGAGTCAGCTCTGTTCAGGTCCTTCCAAACAGATGTCTGTCCAATTGACAGTGGTTTCACAGTGACATTATTCCCAATTTGCCTCTAGTTTGTTCTCTCACCTTTCAAAATGGCAGGACATATCCAGCAGGACATATTCCCTGCCACAGAAAGGCAACTGCACTTGAGAGGTGCCTTAGAAATACCAGCCTCCAGAAAAAATAACATAAGAAAAAAAGACATTTGCAGCATCCACATCACACTGGCTTTTATCACCCCCTTCTTCCCCAGGGAAAGAAAAAAAGAATAGAAATTCTTTATAAGATTAATTACGCCAAATAATGCAGCAAAATGAACTGAAAGAAAGAAATCTGCAAACAAAAGGGAGAGAGATTGTGCCAAGGGCTGAAAGAATTAGAAACAAAGGAAAACTAATGAATTCAGTTCTCTTAAGAAGCAGAATCAAAGCTGATGGAGAATGGTACCTTGCTGTCCAGGGAGACCAGTTGGTCCAACAGGACCTGGTTTCAAAGGAAAAAAAAAAAACAGATTGCATTAGATTTTCTTGGTTGTATTTTACAGTATTTTACAGTAGCAGGAAAGAATCAATAGGTCTTTTATAAGAAGTTGGATTATCAAATAATGTATTTGTCTGCACAAGTAAATGGAATTGCTATGGCGTGTGAATTCATCAATGTCCCACGTATTGCTTGAAGCTCTAGAGAAGAGGTTTATTTTCCACCATGTGGCACTTAAAGTGCTTGGTGCCTCTTAGGCTGGGGAAACAACCAGAATGTCACTGACCACAACAGAAATGCAACAGGCCCAACCCTCCTCTTGCATTCCCTGCTGCAAATCAAGCCTAGCTCTAACAAAGCAGCTCCAGGATTGGCTCCAGCTATACACCTGGCAGTGGCACAGAACTGCCATGAGAACCAGGGATCAGAAATTCTGCTGCCTGACACCAGCGTGCTGTAGGACAGTGTCTGACCTGGGACAGAGAAGTCTGAGGACGAAGGTCATGCATAGCCAGAGTCTGTGTATGTGTTTGTGTGAAAGATTTGTAGATGCTCATGTGGGATTTCTGCTGTCTTGAGTTCAAAGCTAAGACTGGAAAACAAGCACTTCCTGATTTCAGTAACAGTGCCAGGAGAAGGACCAGACACAAGCCTGCTTTCCTGAGAGGCAAAAGAGCTTGGATCTACTTGCTGGATTTGACCTATCACTACTTTGTACTCAGCAGACCAAATGACAACAACAGTGTTTCCAGTTTCTTCATCTTATCAGCTCTCCCTTCTGTCCTGCCCCCCTGTGATCATATCCCATTTCTCCCTTGAGGCTGCTGCGTCCCTAACTCAGCCTGAGATCTTGGTCTTTCTGCAGGGAAGGGTGAGGACCATGAGTATCTAGATTTCCTCAGCAATCTTGCCTCCCAGTCAGGGCAGCCTGGCAGAGACAATAAACTTCACACATTAAATTAAGAACTGGATGCACAGCGATGCAGACTGCCTGCAAAATTCACAGCAGAGGAGCGGCTTCCTCACCTGGAACACCTGGGGGTCCAGTGGGGCCGGCTGGGCCTGGGGGACCTGGTGGGCCTGGCAGAGCAATAGTTGACGAACCCTCTGAAACACAAACATATGCACACATACACATATATATACACATCCAGTGAACATGTAACAAATCTATCCTTAAGGAATCACACTTCTATAGCATACGTATTCTCCCAACATAGGGAGCACCAGTACACACAGCTGAGATGAATTTAGGAGGCATAACAAAAACAGGTAAAATCCTCCAAAAGCAGAAGCGTTTGAACTCTCACAGCACTACATACCAGCACTTATGACTTTTCCTGGAGCTCCAGTTTCTCCTATGAAAAGAAAGGGACAAAAGATGAACTTCAGAGATCCCTTCCAACCCCTATCATTCTGTGATTCTGTGATTCTTTTTTGGGGGGGATTTGTCACTAGCTCAATTACATTATCTTATTAAACATGTGATTTCTGTTCTCTTTGCCCTTGATCTCTTGTCTGAGAAGTCATAGCACTAGAAGGTCATGGGGGAAGCAACAGAGTTCAGCAAATCCAGAGATAGCCTCTGATCAGCTTTCCAAGCACTACATCTGCCTGAATAGGCAGTAGGCCTTAATTTATCCATTGCAGTCACCAGGCATCATACTCATATGCTCAGGGCAGAATCAGGTTTGCTAAGATTTTCTCAGGGGAGAACTGTCATGCTGAGTGCCTCAGCAGATGCTCAGCCGTTCGTGTACGCTCAAGGAGGCTTTGCCTACCGTCTGTTTCTCAAACCTTCCTTTCCTAAAGCCACTAGATGCCACTGTTGATTCAGGGACTGGTCAGTAGAGCAGATAATCCTCACAAAAATGAAGAGCTTAGAGAGTAAATGAGTATTAGGGAAAAAAACAAAACTTACCTTTAGCCCCTGGTCGGCCTGGGTTGCCTGGAAGTCCTGATATGAGGTAGATGAACAATTTAAAATGGTTACTGCAAATACTGCTTCTTTTATTTTTTCCAGGTACCCCAGCTGAGTTTCACTTGTGGGTTTATAGAAGGAAATCCCTACTCAAGACCCTGACTTACAGCATTTATAAGCAGATCCCTGACAGCAAGTGAAGGAACTCGCAGCGGACTGTAGACTGAGCTGGTAGTGCCCCTGGGCATAGTTAAGGGCTTCCCTTCTCCCATGCTCCCTGGATGATGGCACTGCTCCCTAGATTTGCCTGTAGTTTCTTTGAGGTACTGCTCCATGTTCTGAGGCTCCTGGATAAATTACCTGGTGACTTGCCCCCCAAACCACCTCTGCTTGCAGATGTCATGTTCTCTGTTTCTACCTCTATTGCTACATCCTCTCCCCTCCGTTTCTGCTGCTGATTAGAAGGACTTTTCAGTGATGCACGAGGAACTGAAACATGTTATTTGTTGCAAACTATGTTTTGGGGAGAGGCAAATTTTCAAACACTCCAAGGCCTTGCACTCCTCAAAAATTACACTCCAACCACAAATGCTGTCTCAAAAGCCAAGGGGGATGCAGAAACCTTGGGACATCACCACGAGCACCACAAAGGGAAAATTACAAGGGTCTTTTGAACCTGTACCAAAGAGTGTCATTGATAAATCAGAACACAGTGGAAAAACCTACCTGGTGGTCCTTGGGGTCCTGTGAGACCTGGAAGAAAAAGACAAAATTTCTAAGATGTCTAAACAAATTTCAGGTGGGGAAAGGATAGCCAGGGAGAAAAAGATTACATTTACTTAAAATTATAGCACACAGTCCACAAGTGGTGTAAACTGGCCTACCAACTGGCATGTAAACTGAACGTTGGCTCATAGCAGCTGATGTTCTTGTTTACAGCAAGTGCAATGCTGAGATCACATAGTGTCCAGATTCCCTGTGTGTTTTCCTTTCATCACCATCTTACAGTACAGAGATCCTCTGCAAGCCTTAACTTCAAATTAAGACTGGAAATTGTTGACAAAGACATGTGTGTTCCTGACTAAGCAAAAAGTATTTTTGTTCTCTGTATGCTTTTACCTGGCTGTCCTGCATCGCCAGTGGGTCCTGGAGGGCCTCGGGCTCCTGGCATTCCCATAAGACCTGGTTCACCTAGGGATATAATCACCATTAACAAGCCAGAAGCCACTGACTTACAATCTACCGATCCATTCAAGCTTGGCCACCAACTGTCCTACAGCACCTTCTACCTATTATATCCTCATAGCCAACTAGCCATTTCCAGCATCACTGTCTGGGAGGTGAACATCAATGACAGAAGAGTTCTGTAGTGAGAAGAACTCTGTCACACGTTTACAGGCAGTTCCCTTATATGTCTCAGTTCCATGCTTACATGGTTGACTCTACAGTTCTTCTGAGACAGCAAGATCCCAGAACGTGAACGTGTTGCCATCTTCTCCCACCCCTTTCACAAATCAACCTCCTGACAAATCAGAAAGTACCTGCACTTCTACTGCAAAGGAATCACTTACCTTTTTCACCTGGCTGTCCATCACGGCCAGCTTGTCCTGTCCAAAGAAAAGAGATTGTTAGAGATCGCTGAAATAGTACCACAGTTGCCCTGTCCTCCTACTAAGTGGAGCACAGCCCTAAACACAAGAAAGTGGCTTTTTATCATATTGCATCTGAAAGAAACTTTGGCTACAGTTACTGAAGATCCAGAAAAAGTTCACTTGAAACTTAACTGTAGGGCATCTTTTCTGAGCATACAGACTAATCTTAGCTATCTAGACAAAAAACCTAGGATCACAACCAGTGTGATTCCACTCCCATATTATTTCCTTGTCCGTGCTCATCGAAATACTCTCTGGGTGGAAATTACATTACCCCGCATACAAACACAGCTGTTTTCTGTTACCCACCTACAGGTCCTTTAGCCCCTGGCTCTCCTGGAGGACCAGGCATTCCTCTTGAGCCTTGTTCACCTGTAGCGAAATGGTATGAAAATGAATCAAACAAATCTTGGTGAAGATACAATTTATGACTGTCGGCAATGTTTGGTGCTTTGCAACTGAAAAACAGCATTGCCAGAACGCTCAGGCCTCATGATTTGTGACTGTCTCTGGGGATTAGAAAAGCACAAGTGAAGTGAATATAGGGTATGTGAGGGAAAATTTCCCTGAAGCTAAATACAGAGAGATTGCTACCAAGATTACTGGAATCAAGAATGGGATCTATTTGTTAAAAACTTGGGTGCAAAACTAAAAGTCCTATAATCAATAATCATCATTATACTTTCTCAGAAAGCTAACTGGGATTGGCTGGGCTATACTGTTATTTGGAAACTCAAAAAATGCATGTGTACATTAGATAGGCTGTTACTCCAGGGAAACAATCCACTGACCTGTCATTCCACGAGAACCCTTCTCACCCTGATCACCTGTGGGACAAAAAAAGGGAAGGATGCTGTGAGATTGTTTCATTGTAAAATGTTTCCATCAGAGAAAACGAAGTCTGCTTTCTGACAAGAGCACACAAGAAAAACCCAAAGAATGATGGAGTTAATACCCATGGACATTAGCCATATCTAAAGGAATCTAAAGAAAATATCCACAAAAGATAGTTAATTGATCAACATACCTTTGGGTCCAGGGGCTCCACTGGCTCCTTTCTCACCTGAAAGATATATGGATAATTGAAGAACAGTAGTAACAAGTCAGAAGGGAAAGGAATTTCATGCGTCACAGGTACTCTGATATCAGACAAACTCAAACTGGAAATTCCCTTCCTTCCAACCATGTTTCCCCACCTAGATTACTCTGTCACCTCTGTGTCTCTTGTGTTTCTCAATATTTGCTTGCAATCACTAAATCTAGTTCCTCCTCCCTTTTTCCTCAGTCTTATGCTTTTCTTTGCCCCTAGCATCAAAATGTTACGTGCTCAGTCCAAGTCTGGTACTCAGAGCAGTGCTAGAAAAGCACATCAGCTAGTGCTGCTGTAATTGCCGAGGGGACGAGAAGCTTACCTTTAGCACCTGGGAGACCTGCTTCTCCTCTAAATCCTTGTAGGCCGGGAGGACCTGCAGAAAAATGAGGTGGGGGGGTTTGATCCATACATTATGCTTCACTGAAGAAGAAAAACTATGAGAAGCTATCACTCTGGTTTTGTTTTGTCTAGTCTCTAGATGCCAGAGCAAAGTGCCAGATGCCACAGCACTCACCTGGAGGACCTTGTGGGCCTGGAGAACCCATCAGACCTGTGAATAACAAACATGGATTCAGTAACACCACAATTAGAAAATTAACTCTTTTGGTTTGTCCAACAGCATCCACAACCCAATAGGTGTTTAGCAGATTGGAATTCCCCCAGCCACTAGAAGAATTTGCATCACTGGCATCCTCAAAACCAGGACAACAAATCTACGCAACTCAGTTCCTTTGTGACACAGAGGAAGAGGTTTTCCCTAAAGTAAGGCAAAGAGACTTAAGCCTTCCATCTTGGCTGACACGCTGGGACCTGTGATTTAAGTGGGACTCATTTTTTATAGTGCAATTTTTATCCCAGTTACATGTATTGTAGAGCTGGAACTCTGTTAGAAGCCTGTTAGTGATATGGAGTTTACCTTATTGTTTCTGAAAGCAGAGAAAAACCATCTGGGAACATCACACATCTTAAAGACTGGTGTTTTGGGAAATGTCCCTGCTAATACCCACTCCCACTAAAAATCTCCAAGAATTTATTGCTCTAAAGGTTATGTGTACCCACCAAAGTAAATTTTATCTAAAATGAGGACCATTAGTTCACTTTTCTGGTTACTGCAGTGCAACACAAGTGAAACAGGAAGGCTAGAGTACTCATCTACTCCTAACCAGTCTGCTAGGCTCTCTCTGTCCATCTTTTTATTTACCTTTAAGGCCAGCAGAACCTGGGGGACCAGGTGGCCCTGGAGGACCTGGCTCACCAACCGCACCTGCAGAATAAGAACATGAATAGATACTATAGAATACAATTGTGTTCCCATTTTTCCATTATCCCATCTCCTGTTATTCTTTCTCAGGCAAGTGGCGTGAACAATCTGCTGGTCAGTTCAAAACACGCAAATAAGCATGCATTGACCAAGAAAAAAATCCCATCTCACTGGGCTTTAGGATGAGCAAGCAAATTCCCCAGCTTTGGTGACTTAAATAACAGGGGAGAAGATGACCTTGATACTAAGCGCTTTTGGTTCTGACAAAGTCAAACCTGACTGTGAGACCTGGCAAAACCAACCTTTGTTTACCCATTGTAACCTTGGCAAAAAAATCCCTTATGCCAGCTTTTTCTGTGCTGCAAAACGTCTAAAAATTAAATCTGGATTTAAATAATCAAATCAAATTCTATCTCGGAGGTATTTTATAAATTGGGACCAAACTCCAGCTTTTGTCCATCTCTGCTTTATTGAAGAATGGGACACCTAGTTCCTACCTCTGTCTCCTTTTTCTCCAAATCCTGGGGGTCCAGGCTCCCCTCGAGGCCCTGGTAGCCCTTCTCGACCTCTTTGTCCCATGGGACCTTCCATGCCAGGATCACCTATAGGAAAAAAATGCCTTGTAAAAAAAAGGTGTCTTTATGGGAGGCCTTGGGCAAGAGGATCCATGGCCACCTCCATGGGGAAAGGCAATGATCACACCAACCTGGTGTCTGTATTCCCATGCCATATGTCAATCAGCTGTGAGGGACTCACAGCACTGACAGAAATGCTTACCCATGCTGCCTTTCTGTCCTTTCGGTCCCTCTGGTCCTTGGTGCCCAATTGGACCAGGAATGCCTGGAAAGAAAAAAACCCAAATGTTCAGAATCCTTGTCTGTGTACCGTGAAAGAATAACATGCAAATCAGGGAAACCTGAAGCCTGGAAGGATTGATCAGCTGGGGTAAAAAATACATTACTTGGAAGGTGGGTACTTGAACGGGGATCTCTTTAGAAGAACACAATACATAAAAGAGCACAAAGAAGTCGGGCCAAGTACTCATGCAGTTGTGGGACTCTTTCAAATTAGGCTGGGATCTTCACACCCCCAAATTAGAAATGTTCAACTAAGTGGAAGTCGGGCTGAGGCCTTGCTTGTAATCAAGTCTCTGAGCTGAGTCTGTAGCTCAGCATCAAGGTATTAATCAAGAGACTTAGTCTATGCTAAATATCAACTCTTTAGAAAACCTCGAGCTAGGTTTGCAGTGCAAAATTTCCTCTTCCCTACAGTAATGTCACTAAATGTCCTCCCTCAAAGGGGAATTGTACTGTTGCCCACCTGGGACACCAGGAAGTCCTCGCTCTCCTGTAGGGAGAAAGAAATAGACAGTCAGTGGGGACTGAAAGAGACAGTCACTTTGGCTGACCCTCACCCCTCATAAAAAGAAGCCTATGTTCCTGGCATGTTTACAAGTTCTGCCATCTCCGGCAGTGCCACATTGCCCCCCTTGTATTTATGCAATAGACTGAATCACTCACACCACACAAAATCCTGTGATCCACTCTGTGATTAAACCAGGTAGAGCTTGGCTTCAACAACGACTTTCATCCAGGTGAAAGAAGTTTCTAGATTTGTTTTCTCTTCTACTGTGAACTCTAAAATAGTCTTTACTCAGAAGAAGAGCAAAAAAACCCAACCATCACAACAATCTCTGAACTACAGGATGCATCAGCTTCTCTAACTTCTGGAGTAACAAAAATCCATTTGCTACCCAGGCCCTGTGGCAGGCTGCCAATCTACCTGAGGAAGCAGGTAACTCCAGACTTACCTCTGGGACCTTGCATTCCCATGTCACCTGAGAAAAGAAGAAAAAAATTAAAATCAGGAGAGATCTTGGAGATATTTCCAATGATTATTCATTCATTTTGTTTTCCTGTTGGTTTCCCACCTTCAGTGAAACATGAAAGAGTTATGGGTGAACAGGGACACTTGAATAGTGCAGGATCAGACTCATCCCATTAGCGGCAAACAGGATCTGGACTTCCACACTGGGACAATAAACGGGATCTGGCCCTCTACAGTTTAAGTGGCAAACTAGCTTTACAATCCTTTTGTTCAAGTATAAACCAGCTTCATCTTTCTCACTGCCAATTGCCCCTTGTGGGAACACCCACCCCAAACTTGTCCATTGTCAGAGCCAAAGAATAGGACAGAGGAAGAGAAGGACTATATTGCTGTACCTTTCTCACCAGGTTCTCCTCTCTCCCCTCGGAAGTAGCCTGCAACAGAAAGTGAAGGGGCTGTTAGTGCATTGCACAACAGAATAGCTACTCGCTTCAAGGATCCTTCTATTTGGATTTTGAGCCTGCAGGCAACACAGGCTATTAAGCACAGCATGGCTTTGTAAGTAGAGTTTCCTCAGCAAATTTGCTTTCACAAATCTGTCAAACTTCTGAAGCTGGGAGAATGCAGGCCCCTCTGTTCTTAACCTACTTCCATCATCTGCTAAACAGAAGTA
The DNA here is from genome assembly GCF_028500815.1 of Rissa tridactyla. Classification (NCBI taxonomy): domain Eukaryota; kingdom Metazoa; phylum Chordata; class Aves; order Charadriiformes; family Laridae; genus Rissa; species Rissa tridactyla. Next base: position 59,856,422 of record NC_071471.1, read on the forward strand.
AATCATCTTTCTCTTGCTAACAAAAGTAGAATGATAAATAAGGTGTGGGTTCATTTTTCTGTGTAGTTCTTTCAAAATGGAAAAGTTACTTGCTACAGAAAACATGACACACCCTGGCACAGGATAGCACGTCCGCAACCTCCTTTCTTCTGCATTTTCTTCTGGCTTTAAGGGATGTACCACCAGTGTTAGTGGCAGCACTTTGAGCTCCAGCACAGCCTGTCTGTGAGGGCGCTATTTTTGACAGACTTCATTGCACTCTAAAAGTCCTGGTCTTGGGGCCCTTGGGCAATCAAATCCCCCCACTCCCCTTTAAATAATCTGGTCTCATGCAGCATCACAGACATTGGCTTTGCTCACCTCGTTCTACTTCCTTGTTCAGTCTGCTCTTCACCATCAACCAAACTGACTCTTCATTTTCATAAGGGAAGGTTGAGGAGGGTGAAATACCATGAAGAAAGTCTACTCTTGAAACATCCTTTTCTATTTTTGGATTCCCTTGGTTAATTGTCAGGAGGCCGCCATTGATTTTTTCCAGGTTTTCCACACGAGATTTCAGCTTTCTCACTTCTTCCGCTGGAAGATTAAAGTAAAATGCTAGGGAACATGCTGCCACAGATGCATGCCTGAAACTATCTACTTCTAATAGCAGGGACAAGGCAACACTGTTTCAGATAACTATGGCCATTGAGTTTTGCAGAATTATTATTTTTATCTTTTTTTTTCTAGCTGGGATATTTTGAGTGTAAATAATGACTTTGGAATCTGTTAGTCTCTGAGAGGTAAGACTTCAAATCTCAGGAGTTTTCTTATTCTACTCACCCCAAGACTACATAACCCCTCATCAATAGTTTATATTCCGTATCTGTTCTTTCTGTCCATTTGTAATATCTTAGTGGCAGTCACCACCAAGCTGAATGTGCACCTCCTCAGTTCTCTGGCTTGATATCTCTGGCACTTGGCCTCTTTGCCAGCTTGCCTCTGCTTGTCTTTCTATCCCATCCAACATTTTCTTTCTCTGTTATTTCTTACCCAGAGCAATGAGGCCAAAAAGCAATCCAAGGAGAAGCAACCAGGCCAGAAGCAAACCCAGGAGCCATTTCCACCAGCTGCAGCAGGAACGACAGGGACACCAGGATGGTGCTGATCCAATTGCACCCCCTGCATCACCATTTCGTATTTCTGGAAGAGGGAAGGGGCAGTCTCCTGGTTAATGAAGAGTTCCTTGACTTCAGAGTCAAGAATCTCTTAGAATAAGGACAGCAAGGTCTGAAATATTATACAAAGGGCTATGGGGAAAAATCTTTACACACCACTCTTCACGAGGTAGGTGTAATTCTAGTCCCTGTGGAAGCTGGGAACAGCATTCCCAATGGGAATTCCAAAAAGGGACAACACTCAATATATTTTAAAGTAACAGCTGAAAAATGTGATTCGCTTGGGGTCAATTTTTTGCACAGATTTGAGCCATAAATGACAGCAATAGCCAGCATGGTCTGTCTGAGTCCTCTCCTCCCCATAAATCTGTCCTGGTAGCTGTACTGTTAGTTATCTGATTTTCTCCAGCAATAAAAAAATACCCCAACTGCCAAAATATTCCAACTGGTACCAATTTCTCTGGCATGTGCTCTGCTCATTACAGACAGAGTAGCCCCCTGAGCATTCCCTCCCTCTGATGTCATTGCACAGAGATCACTCATGTCATTCAAGAATGGTTGCTTTTTTGTATATTGTGCTGTGGTGCTTCTTACAATGAAAGTCAGAATTGCATCACTTACCTGCGTAAGTTGCTTTGTCCCTTGTTGGCACAGATTTCAGTGCTCCTGTTTTAACATCAGTAAAAGAAGTTTTAACAATCTTTCTGTGCATGACTAAACTTAGAGCATAGGCTTGAAAGGGGAAGGCAGCAATGGAGGCAGGAGGAGAAAGTTCTACTGCATTTCCACAGGGACAAACTCTTACCATTTGCATCTGATTTTAGGCCAGTATCTGTAGCGTAAGAGGAGGAAAATCCCTGCTTCTCTTTCTTCAAGGTGTCTTCTACAAAGGATCCTGAACAGGAACCGAATATAATTAAAAACATTACACCAGAACTTCAACCAGGCCTATATTCTTTCATTGGTAAAAGGCATTGGTTTTTATTGGGAAGAGACAATAGCTCTTCTTCTTTAAACCACATCTGTTTTCAAAGTTCCTGAGCGTTGTGAAATATTCCAAGGCACACGCTGGAACTTCAAATGCAAAAGCTTGACCTAGATTGCAGCTGGCATAGTTAAAGGCTAACTGCCTGACAGGGCTTCTTGTTTGGCTTGCAGGGGTTTGAGTCAGGTGTAGTGTCCTGAACTCTGAACTCCCTCTATGATCATTCTCCATTTCTCTGTCCTCAGCATATCCATATGTCCCAAAGAAGAGAAGTTACCTCCATTAAGCCCAGTGGTGGAGGCACTAAAGACTTTGCCACTGTCCTTTGTCATGATCAAGAGCTCCATCTCCTTCTTTGCTGGGGCATTCTCCTTCTCCAGCAACAGGAACTTGCAGTCTTTGCGCAGAATGTCATCTCCCTGGGAGGTCAAAACAGTTCCCCCTGGAATATTGGTAAAGGATGGGAAAGAAGAGGAGATAAGTGTGGGCCACTGAGTCATAATTACAAGCCACAACACTTTTGTTCATTATAATAGGTAGTCCCATTGTGATTGGTGTTGCCAGTACTATAAACACCCAGTAAGAGACACACTGGTTACTGAAGCTAAGAGAAGAGCTGTGGATGTCATTAGATTTCCTTAGAGATGTGTATTTCATTAGCAGGGGAACAACTGCTACCAGAAATGGAGAGCATCTGGAATTCAATCACATATAGAAATGATTTGCTCAATGACCTCGTCATGGTTTACCCCAGCTGGCAGCTAGTACCACGTAGCCATTCATGCAGTTCTCCCCCTTTGGCCTAGAAGGGTAGGGAGAGGAGCGAGAAAAGAAGGGGAAAGGGAAGGGAAGGGAAGGGAAGGGAAGGGAAGGGAACCCTCATGGGCTGAGACAAAAACAGTTTAATAGAACAAATGGAATATAGTAATAATAATAATGATAATAATAATAATAATAATAATGGTAAAAGAATATACAAGACACAAGTCACACTCATCACCCAGCAAATTGGTGAATTGGCACTGTCCCAAGCAGTGATCACAAGTACCTGCCCCCTGGCTAACCCCATTTATATACTCAGCATGATGTCTATGGTACGGAAAATGCCACTGGCCATTCCATCTTTCTGTCTATGCTCCTTCTCAGCTTCTATTAGAAGCTGAAAAGAGTCCTTGAAAAATATAAACATCACCTGGCAACAACTAAAACTATATGCATTATTGACATTCCTTTAACACCAAATGCAAAACACAGCAACCACTAAAAAGAAAATTAACTCTATCCCAGCTGAAACCAGGACAGACCTCTTTGCTTCTCAAACACACTCACTATAGGTTCATAGAAACTCAGTCAGAGAGATATTCAAGCACCACTAGAGCCAGCACAGCTCAAGCTGAGGAGCACCTTTAGCAGACCTCCTCTGTCAAACAAAAAGCATTCCATACCCTTGGGAGCCAGGAATGGTTATGAGGTATTGAACTGTATCTTACTGAGGTTTGGCACAGGCCAAACAAAGCTCAAAAACGTTGGTGTGGTCACCCTTCTGCCATTATGCAGTATCAAGTATGCCTGGAATGGTGTATAAACCTGAATTTGCACACAAATTGACACAACATTGAAAATCAAGATAAACAGAATGGTATTATTCCATTATTTTAGCACAAAACCAGAGTAAAACTATTTTACAAATGTTATCCTAACTGCTCCTGAGTTATCGTATCACGCTCCTGAGGAGCCATGTGTTAGTGTCACTCAGCTGGCTGAACCTCTAACTCATTTTTACCATTATATGCTTGTACAAGGCCATGCCTAAACAACTCTGAATGACACACTCACCTGCTGAGGCAGACACACCAGTACTTGCTGCAGTGTTGTTCTGAGACGTGTTCTTCATCCCATATGCTGCAATGAAGAAATTTGAGAATGAAAGAGATGAAGGATAACAAGGTACCTGCACGCACCAACCTTGGGCTGCACACCATTTAAAAAATGTTTTTCTCACTCAAGGTACGTTGGACTACTCAAACAAGCAAGGGCTTCCCCAGCAAGCAAATCTCTAGTGCTTACATAGGTACTGGGAGCGGGTCCTGCACATGCAAAGCAGAGGAAATGTTCCTCAATACCCCCTCATACCACACTATTCCACCAAGATGGTAATGAACGAGCCTCTGTCAACATGAACTTTCTAGTCACTAAAGAAAAGTCAGCACACGTTGGTGACCCTCACACTTTCTCTAAATTTAAATTGTTGCTGACCTGCGGAGGCTGCAGTAACATTCTGGGTCAAGGATGAAGCACTTGGAGACAGGTTGTTTTGAACTCCAAACACTGCAAAGAAAAACATTTCAATGGGGGTTATGGGAGTCCTACAGTGCAGGTGGTATTTAGCTAAAAATAAAACAAAACCAATAATAATAATGACGACCTCTCCCAAGAAATTTCTCCAACTATCTGGAAGCATCACAGGCCTAGGCATTTCTGTTCAAAGATTTTCCTTACAAAATGTTTTTTTCCTTAGATCATTTTGCTGTATAAGTTACTGTTGGCCCAGGACAATAATGGTGACCATTTTCAAACATGATCTCAAGTTAGATTGCAAGGCCACCCTCATGGCTGCATGGACTTCCCTGCAGGTGAGGCACTTGGGAAAAAGATAAATTCAGAACACTGGCTTGGTCTGACTACGGGAAATTTAAGGAGATAACTGCACACAGTATGTGTCAAAGTGCTGTCCAGAGAAAAGCAAACAGCTTGGAAGGTGGCACCTTTGGTGCCAGAATCAGTGTGGCAGTATTAGTGCAGTGTACAGACTGCTCTCATACACCGTGCTCTGCAGGCTCAGTCAGAGACCCTGCATGATGGCACTGTGCTGTGTAGACATAGTATGTGTGACTGTAAAAGGAAGAGAAGTGGTTTGGTGACATTGAAGAGAGTCTGCCAGAAGTCATGAGCCAGGTGAAGAAAAGGGAAATTACAGGGAAAACTGTCAGAGAAGCAGTGGGTCTTTACAGATGACTTTACACATGAGTTTATTTTTTAAGGCATCACTCTGAGTTGTTCTAGGGAAGAAAAAGGCTGGCCTAACAGGTGTCTTCCAAAAGACAAATTATTCTCCTTGGAAAATCTGTAGTTTTCCCTGCCTCCCAGACAAAGAAGTCAGGAGCTAACACCAGCTATGCAGGGCTGACTCAGAATAAATCCACCATAACCAAAGAATAATTGGGGTGTACAGACAAGCTGCTGACAGCAAGATGAGGAACATAAGAGAAACAGAGTAATATATGTATTATTTAATTGTACATGTCTGCCAGGACTGTGGTGGTGTGAAAGTGCGAAGGGGAGAAAAATCTGACCTGTAGAGGAAGTGCTCAGGCCTGCGTTCAGAGTATGATTGCTGGGAGCCAGGTTATTTGGAACACCAAAAACTGCAAGAAGAGGATGTGAAATGTTATTACTTCTCTGGAATCAGAAATCCAGCACCTGAAGGTCAGTGGCACAGTCACAGTAATTAAGAGTCGGAATCACTTTGAAATGCAGTTAGTGAAAATGCACAGTAATTGCACAGAAGAAAAATCTTGAAAATTGTGACACCAAACAACTCTTTTAGTGAATTGACAAAGGGGAGAAAATCCTACATCAAACAAGTTGCAATCATGACACAGTGTGAGAAAACAAAGCTTTTAATAGTATGCTATCATAAAGCTTCTTGTGACTTTTCTTGTGACTCTGCAGCTGGGAAATGCAGCATCCCTGGCATTTAGAAGTGGGCCTTAAAAGGTATAAGCACGCTCAACGCTTATTGATTACATCTTTAATGTATGAGGACTGAAGGGTTAGGCCCAGTCGTTCTTACAATGGGCCAGGATAATTCAATGTTGACTACAGTCTAAAACTAGTTTTGATAGGGAATGTTGATAATAAATCATTGATAAAGCTATCATCAAAGTTTAGCAACAGATCAGGCATTCAGGACAATAGATCCCCACAAAGGATTTTCAAATACAGTTAGTGTGTAGAAGCAGAGAGTACTAAGTTACATGAAATCAGATAAAATTCAAGCATATCGCCTGCCATCTTGATTCTTCCATCATTTTATTCCTTCTTGCTGTGCAAAAAAAAAGCACTGCTGTTGATGCAGTTTCATTATGGAGTTACATCCTTTAAGACTGGACGCTCCAGGGAGCTTACCTGATCCTGTAGAGTGAGACATAGCATTGATCAAGGAAGAGCTGTTATGGTATCCACCAAGGGAAGACCCAGCAGGCAGAGTGGAGGACCACATGTATGAAGGGAGGGCGGTATTCAGTATAGTTGTATCATATGTCCCTGACACTGTAAAAAAGCCAAACAAAACAGAAGTGGTTTTCAATGAGACCAGGCTTGTGGCTTAGCATGCATTGCAGGTTTACATGGCAAACAACTTCATCTGCCTTAAATTTCATTTACCCTTGTGGAGTCAACAAAACAGCTCCAGGTTAACATGGTATAACCGATCCCAAATGCCAGCTGATTACAGCCCACCTGAATTTTAACCAATGGAATAAAGATTGACCTGATAGCATAATCATTCAAAAAACACACTGAAGAGATTTCATTGCTTGTAAGATGGTATGATACCAGAATAAAACACTTTGGTCTGACATTCTGTTAATAAGTCATCCTGGGCCATGGGATGTATCATATTTGCTTCCCATGTGTTCCTCTGATTTGTTCGCCAGTGGATTGGACTAAAATTCCCAGTTTTAGACAGGACTTGAGCCATGTGCAAGAAAAAAGGTATTGATTGTTCCTAGATACTGGTGGAGGACAGTGGAGTGAATGTGAATACCACTGCTTCGAGCACTGTGGTGAGGCTTATAAATAAGAAAGGCTGGTTATAGTATTTTAAGTACTGCTTCTATTATCAAGTTTTAGTGATCTCTAAACCATTTGGCGTGGCCAATAAATCAAACACTGACCAAAATGTTGTCTTCAGAGCTATCTCCATCTTGCTTGGAGATAACAGATCAAATGACTCTAAGACATGTTTGCTTACAGCTCTTGTGTCTGCCAGAAGCACCTCTGAATTAAAGCAGGTGGCAGCACGGGACTGGCTTATTTTTATGGAAATTAGACAAGTCACTAGAAAACTACCCAAGATGGCTCTTGTTAGGGCAACATCTGGACAGCCCTCCAGCATTCTGACCCTTTTTCTGTATTGCCACTGCTGTCTGGGACAGAGACCATGTATTCTTACTCAGATGTTCCTAGCAACCTGGTATTTTTATGGCATTGCTAAGCATCCTCTGCCAAGTACCTGACTGAGAGCTCTCAGTAACCATCTTCGTCTCCACCACAGCCTTTTTCGGTATCGGGAGTGTACTTGACGGTGATCGAGTAGGGCTGCAGCTGGCTGATCGACTTCCTTTCAGCAAACGTTTCACATCATCCAACTCTGTCCCTGGCAGGAAAAGCAAGTGTCCAGACTCACCCAAAAGCCATTGCTTCATTGATCTGTAATCTTGCCCTGGCTAAACCATTCAGTCAAATTTACCTGTGACTGTCTATGAAGTTTTACTTACTGGGGGTGTCTTCTGGGGGTGCACTCACTTAATAACAAAGCTTCAGGGCCTCATTTCTGGGACTAAGTACAACTACATCCTTGCAAGACCACCATCTAACCCACAGCATGCTTCCTTGTTCAGAAAGGGGAGACAAATGAACATTCTTAACAGAAAAAAAAATGACACTCTGCTATCTGTCATCATGAAGATTGGGTCCTAGAGATACTGCAGACATACCCAGAGTAGCAACACCCTCTATCTTATACCTGATCCCCTGGAATAAAAGCTGTGGCACTTACATCTACCAGAGGGAGATGCACTCTGCAGTCGGACTCGTATTTCACTCTCTGTGAAGAGAAAAAGCAGATCATGAATATGAACTGAGATGCGTTTGTGCCCTGGGCTGGGAATTAATCCTTAGGCTGAAGTGAATTCCTTCCTTCTTGCTGTCCATGTTACATCTTGCTGTCGTGCTGCTTGATCTGAGCAGCACTCATGGCCCATGTGAACTGGTTGTAAATTGGTTTGGGTGACTTCTTGTTTTGGGGTCACATTTTGCTACTTTTAATCCCAGAGAGCTATATTTTACTCACTGAGGCTCTCTGTTAAAGCCAATAGCGTTGTTAATGCCAGACATACAGAAGGCCCAATTATGCAGTCCTCAACCACATTGATACTCCCATGCATAACAATTATTATTATTGTCCTTCTGGACAAAAACCTAGAGAGACAAAAGAAGCATATTAAATACACAAATTCCCTACTGCTTCCTATGTAAAATTCACACTGTCATCTCTACAATGGGCTGTAAGATTTAGTCTTTTACAACCTGATGACTTCTCTTTTGGCTCACTGAACGTAAACAGGCCAGTTTTAAGCCAACATTCTCACCAGGTACTCGATTTTATTACTGACTTCTACCGTGCAGCACAAGAGACTATAGAGTTAATGCGATGTGGTTGGGTAAGCCTTTAAGCTTGCTACCCACAAGCAAACCGGCCAGCCAGGACATGTGATACATGCCCCTCAAGATGAAACCTGACAGTGCATGCACTATGAAAGAAACATTAGCTTTGGCATTCATGTGGAGAAGCTGATGGATTGGAATTATTTTCTAAAGTAATATGAGAAGCTGGAGCTGATTCTCTGGTGTCTGTTTTATTATGTATGGCCTAGTTCTGCTGGGAGCTCAGGTATGTAGTGTGCTAGAGGAGACTGTGAAGATCTGAGGTAGAATAATTGGTAACTGTGACACTCTCCGGGAGGAGCGTGCAAAAGCACACTTTGATTCATATCTACTGCTAAATTTAACTTGGATAAAGTGACATTATAGTTTCCTCTTCAAGAAACTGGGAACAGGTATTACACTTTTACAGAGCAATATAATCCTACTTTCCCCGACGCTGTTAATAAATTATTAGAAGAGCTGAATGATTTAAACAATGCAGACCTTTACAGTGATCTGGCTAAACAGACCACAGCAAGTCCATAATTTCCTACCATCTCCTTACTATCGGCATAAGATCATTTCAGGGTATGGCCTTATGGTTTGTAAGACAGATCGCAGTAGGAGGAATGTGAATATGATTACTGTAAATATGTCAGAGGCAGGTCACAGAGCATGGATGGACCAAGTTTATGGTAGTGAACAGATAAGATGGCAGACTATGTCCTGTGCCCCCAGATATCCAAGTCCCCAGGTGGATCCTCCTTTCTGACAGAGTCCAAACCACCATGACCTTCACTAGAATCAATTTTTACACTGAGCTTTTTTAAGCAATTGCTTGTAGATAAATGGTTCACATCTGCAGTGGTGTAAATCTACGTACCTCATCTGTCTGCTCTATGCTTAAACTGGTTGATTCCAGCTAAGGAATAGGTCTATTTAATACACTTTGAATCACACTGAAGAAAAAAAAGGAGGCTTCTAAAAGAACAGTATTAACTCACCTCGACTTTGGCTTCTCCCTCTCGTGGAGGCAGATGCTGTGAACAGTAATAAGAGAAAAGCAATATTAGGCTTTACCGCCTGTGACATGTCTGAAAATGAATACATGGATCTTGCTCAAGAGTGCTCAGATTCAGACGGTAACCTTCTTTACTTGGGGCACAGCTCGGGGAATCGAACCCTTAGAGTTTTTACCAGCCCCCCCTTTAGAACATAAGGTATCTTAAAGAGTAAGTAGCATCTTTAGCATTTCTGGACCAACTGCTGTTTCTTTTTGTACACATAAATGTTGTTCATAGATGGTGATCTTCCATTTCAGAAGGCCAAAAGGAAGCTAATACGCCTGTTTACCCCACTAACCAAAGCTGGACACTGTGAAACCCTGCCTCCTGTCTGAGCCAGAAAGACGTCCTGATCATATTGTTTCACTATCTGCACTGAGTAAAATCGGCAGCTCAGAGTTTGGACAGGACAAGCTTATACCAACTGACAATGCTCAGTTTAAATGTATCACTTGATAGCCAGTTCATCTTTCCATATAAATATGTTAAAGCCTAGAAAAGAGACACTGGAAAAGTATATCCAGCAACAGCTTAAGATCCTAAGAGTCTGAGCTTTCTTGCCTGGAGCTGTTCTCCTAGCTATGGCCAGGGGCAGGAGGAAAAGTTATGAAGTATCTCATGTCTATGTCCTCCTGTCCACGTCCTATGCCATATAGGGAGCATCACTAAAGCAGTTGAGTGTAGCAGATATACAGTATGCACCCTCTGTTTGAATATGTGTTGGCTAGAGACCCTGCTGTCAGCTGTTAATGTAAACCCCAAATAAACCCTCCAAAGTCATGGAGCTGCACTGGCTGCCCAATACAGAGGCAACATAGGTAGAGCAAAACACAGCAATGTGCAAAAAGCCACCGTAGTCACCATGAACTTGCCATAATGTTTAGAGGAATGGCTTTAAAAAGAACATACCAAACTCTTTTCTGGGGAACTCAGGAGAAGAGTTGGCACTGGAGCTCCCTGAAAACAACAGAAAGGTCTTCATTAATACTTTGCACAAGATGATTAAAAGCTTTCAAAACATGTCTTCCTGGTAACTGTCTAATCCCAGCGGGTAACAAACATTTCCATTAAAAAAAAAAGCTATTCAGGATTACATGAAAGAGCTGCTAATGTCTTTCAACAAAAATATGCCACAACTCCTTTTAGGAATGAGTATTACTATAAATAAGACTTAATCACTAAATGTGTCCCTAATGGCTTATTTCCTAGCAAAACCACAATGGGACTCCTGTGCTATTTGGGACAATCCTGCATTAATGTGACCTCAGAGTGCACACTACACATTGCGTCCTTGCTAGGGCATGTTCTGTGATACCTTCATACGTTGCATGGCGGTTGACATAGGTTTTTCTTTCAAATGTTGAGCCAGGTGATTTCGTGAGAGTAGAGCTGGGAGACTGGGTTTGTCTGTAGCCAGATGTTGATGATGATGAATTCAGTCTACCACTTCCACCTATAGGTAAAACAAAATGCCGTCAGCAAATTGAAGATATGCCGTGGATGTACACCCTGGATGCCCTGGGCGCTTTATGCTACTGTCTTCTGAGCTGGACAAATTTGCACTAATACCTCACAACTAGAGATGGGCAAGAATGACATTTGGGTCTAACTTTGACTGTCCTCAATATTCAGTGCAGAGAGGAGTATTGGTTATCTTTGTGGTTTCAAAACAAATCTTGTCAGTGATATATACGACAGCAGATCTTGGCCCAGGGGGACGAGTCATGCCCCCCTGAACAAGAATAAATCTGGCTCCGGGTGGTGTTGGGTTTTGTTTTGGATACAGATCCATCTGTAAACTGAAGTGTTATATGACACAGGCCACAAAAACTGGGAAATTGTTAAGTCAAACTCAAAGTGCTGAAGGATGCAGTTCATGAGATAAGGGAAAGCGGAGATGAGTCCATTTGCCTTCCAAAGCAGCTATCCACACTCTCTCTTAGTCATGCCTTAGTCAATCCATTTCCTGGAGAAGTGACTGAGGTGTGCGTCAGGCCCAAGGCAGCCTGGAGGTTATTATCGGCTGTTATATTTAGACAGAGGAAAGAATTTCCTTTCCTAATTCACATCAGTGCCGTGGAGAAAGAACTGAGCAGCCATAACTAATGTGTTCATACTCTTGAATGAAACTGAATGCTAGAGCATGATCAGAGTGCAGCAAAAAATGAGCCCTGTGATAAAGTGCAGCATATCCACGCTGATCAGCAGGATCAGATTGGATATTGTTTACCCATCACTGAAAAAAGAGCGTGCCCCTGTGATCTCAACACAGTGTTTTCTTGCTGACATTCCCCTCTACTAGGACCTGTTTTGTTCTGTAACTTTTACACTTAATTAGCAGAAAGAACTACTGTGACTAGTAGGCCCCTGTTGGAGACATTCTGCAAGCAGAATGGGAAAGCAGAGATTAGAAAATGCTCTGAAAACTTCAAGAACTCATTATCTCTGAAGTTCAGATTCTTTTCTCTTCCTCCACGTGCTGAAACAAAATAACAAGGAAGATGGCAATCCTGCAGAGCCGTCTGCAGGGCTGGGTTCTGTTCTCAGGCTGGTGCCAGTCTAGACAATTAAATTGACATCTTCACTGGAGTTACTTCACATCTGCCCTGAGGCAAAGTGATTCCATACTCTGGCCTTTAATTGGCATGGTGGTGTCTGTCAGATCTATTGGGCATGGCTAATTCTCCTTCCAAACTGCACTTCACTCCCTTTGGTTTGTGAACTCTTGGAGCATGGAGAATGTTTTCTACAGGGATAGTTACACAGTCTGTCCCGCTGGGGACAGAGAGAGGGGTGTGCCAGAAACCTGGCTAGGACGGTTATTCTTCAGAAACCTTTGATAATCTAACAATCTAACCACCGGGCAAAGGATGTTGTTAGAAGAGAATCCTGTTTTAATGGAGTAGATAGCACATACTGATTTAGCACATCCAGAAAATTTGGCAGATTGTTCAAAATGCTAAAGCCATGGACACACACACACACACAAGAAAGTATTTTCTAGGGAATTCTTTAATAGTATTCTATCCCCAGTAAGATCAACAAAAAGACCAATCAAAACTGTCTTTTGAAGAAAAATGGTCAGGAAGCTTGTGATTTGGAAATCCTCCAAGAAGGGAAATTTAGTTTACAAATGAGTTGTTAACAACAGTAGGAATAGCATTTTTTGTTGCTTTTCTCCCGAAATCAAGTTTTCCCTGTGGAAGATGTGAATTCTGTCATTTACTCACCCATCCTCACACCTAACTTTAGGGAAGGAACACCTTCGCTTTGATTATTTGCCACTTCTACTTTCATAAACTCTGTTTTCTTTACCTCTGGCTCATCCTACTTCCCTGCCTTGAATCTCTCGTCACACCATTCATGCTGCCTTTGCTCTCAGTTTCCTCACTGTGCAATGTCCTCATTCCTTACTTGAAGTCACATAGCTGCTGCCATGGGTGTAAGACCTCTTTTCCACTCCGCTTCCTCCAGTGTGGGATGATGTTTTGAGCCCACTGCTGCTACCTCCTTCTGGAAAAGACAAGCACAAAATGAAACATTGTCTCAGGGTAAAAGATGAGAAGAGTAAGGATGCTGCAAGACTGCCCTCACACTCAATTACAAGTATAGCTTCATGTCTGGCGAGATATCAGAACTGCAGAGAAGTGTCTTGGCAGAGCAGAGAAGCATTCACACTGCAGAGGTAGCAGGTTCGTATTCAAGTTTTGCTCCATACATGGACTGAAAGATACTCCTGATAACGCTCATCATAAATGAGATGATAGTGCAATTCCTTTTCAACCCAGCTGCAGCAAGCTAATCAAGAATACGGTGGTATAAAGAGCATGGAGGATTCTTCCCTACTTGATACTTGTACTGCCCTACAGAGGTAGAAATCACCTGTGACATATGCTACTACCCAGAAAGAGTCACTCACTGTTGTCAACTGGGTAAGATGACAGGGGAATACACTGCAGCCTCAGCAGTGGATGCTGCAGATCCATTGCTTTTGACCCTTGTCCCCAAGAGACAGGGACCTCTGGAGACCCTATATCTGGGCTTAAGCCCTTGGAGACTCTGGTCTACCAGTCTTAGTGCACTGTGCGACTTCGTTTCTGACAATACCCAGCCGGCTCCCCACATACTGCTCCTCTCCACTAACAGGTATTTTGGGAAAGGGATTTCTGAAAATAGCTTCTCTTTGGGTGCAAGTCTTTCTGCACCGAGACCTGCTGCACCCAGAGATTTATAAAAGTAACACAGTCAAATAGCATGGAGGGGCACAGAACACTGAGCAGAAGTAACGCAATGACTGACAATTACTTACTGGGTGGTAAGGACGTCAATCTTGTGGTTACAGTCTCTGTAATAACTGAGGAAAGAAAAGGGTGCAGAAGTAATGGCATGTTAATATAGCCAAACAAGATCAATGTTCTACTTAATTTTCATGGAAGAGCATGACTCATTCTAAGAAGATCGATTCATTTAAAGAAAAGTCCCTTAAGACCATGCTGCCTGGGAGCTACAGTCTCATTAGCACAAAATGCTGTGTGTTTGTTTGCAGGTATTTCTAACTCTACAGTAACTAAGAACATCACTGCCGTGAAAGACTTTTTTTTCTTTACAAGACCCCTGTAAAACATGGAAGTATTATTATTTCTGGGCACTTCTGGACCACAGCCATTGCTGTAATAGCAAAGCCTGTGGTCAGACCCATTACTAGCTTCCTACTAGCTAATTCCCATAATGCCAGCAGGAAACTTATCCTCTATTTTACACACAGACAAGATAGATATCTAAAGAACATTTTCTAGGCCACACAGAGCATTGATATTGGAGTTAGGAGGAGAATCCAAATGTCTGCACTACTGTCTAGAAATGTTACCACAAGGCAATCATCTGTGGTTAAACAATCAGGTCATGCTACATATCTCTAAATGTCTGATCTTGGACCATTCTATTCCTTTTTCTGACTTCAACAGAGAGACCAGGGACAGGCCTGGTCAGTTCTGGACCTCTGTCAGCATTCAATCCATTACAAAACTGGGCGTCTGCTTCTGGGATTTGTGGTGTGTCACCTAAACTGGTGACATAAAAATAAAAAATGTCCTTCTTACGTCTTTCAGTAACTTCTGATCCATCTTGCCGCGTTTTCTTTGTTACAGAATCCATACCATTGCCACCTGGAGGGAAAGCAGAGAGACTGCACTCAGAGCTAGGCAAATAGAGATGACAATAGCTCCCCACAAGTCCTACCAGTTTTCTCCCTTCAGCTGGGGTCTAGACTGCCTGGAAGACAACTGTGTCAGGGAGTTTACAGTGCCTTTCCAGAGTCATGTGATTATTACTAATAGACCAGCCCCCCTTGCCTACAAAACTGGATGCTGCACAATGCAGCAGAGCTGAAACACAGAAGAGATTGTAAAGCCAACAACAGGTGAGATAGGGGTAATTGAAGCAAATCCACTCGGTGCTGGAGAAGTTTAGACATGGATTTATATGCAGACTTTGTGGCACTACACTATGGTCTTCAGCTGTGCCCCTATAAAGGCTTGATCAAAACCACAGGACCCAAATGCCACTCCCACACATCCGATCTGGGCAGAACTCAACAGTACAGGATTAGAAATGCAGGCAGTTGCAGGAGTAAGCTACCAACACCATGCCAGTACTGCCAGAAAACCCTAAGCAGAGATACTGTTGCACGGTTTACAGTAATACTGTGAATTCTCAGGGTACGTTGATGCTAAAGCCGCAGCACTGACTTTAGTGAAGTAGAAAAACACCTGGAGGAACCTTTAAACTGGCTATTTTTGCCAGCAAGGAACTTAAGGGAGGAAATGCCTTATCTTGCTTTACAGGCAGAGCAGAGATGGTTTGGAGGCCCTGCCTATGGCTTTGGAATTCGACCTAATTTAATGCCAGCTCAGGTCAGTACACACAGTATTGGAATCACTGCTGTGAATGCTGTGTATACTCTTCTTCATGACTTGGATCCCTCTCTAGTCAAAATTGCAATCTCTTGCAGAGGTATGACTGCCTGCCAAGGCAGGAATACCACAAAGAAACATTGTGATTGTGGAAAAGAAACATCAGCTAGAAGAGAAAACACTTCTGTCAGAAGGAAATACACAGTTGCTCACTACTAGTCTCTCTAAGATAATACTTCATCTTATGCAGCCACAAACAATGAGAAGGAAGAGATTTTAATTTACACACAAGGTGATAATAGGCCAAAACTCTCCAACGCATTTGAAGACTCCTCCTTAAAACTGAAGGCCCAGCTCTACCAAAAACTACACAGTTGACAGGTTGAGTCTAAAAAAAAAGCTTTGGGCAAAATTCCTTCCAAGTTTTAGAGCATCCAGGTTTTAGAGGCAGAACCCAAGACCGTGCCCTTCAGTTCAGCTACCATTTGAGTTTGATCCTCATGATTCCACTTACCCTTCTGCAAAGTGTATACCAAGTAGCCACCTTGATGTTACGCTTGTACTGTCCATGCATAAATAATGACACAAGGCAGGATGCAGAGAATTTGCAGGAATATCTGAAGTTCAGGTTCAGTTCTGTCTTTGAGCAGCTCCCACTATTCCCAGACAATTGGACAGGAATAATTTGAGTGTAGAAGGACACTATTAGTCAAGCCACTTCAGCCTCCTGTCACACTCAGTTGAACTTTGCAGAGAACACCCACAGTGCCCACAGCCCTCACTCTCTGCTGGGTTTACCAGCCCTGTAAACAGGGCTCCTGAGGCCACATCCAAGTCCTTACACAACCTCGGCAGCAGGATACTACCCAACGCTTACAGTGCTTGCTAACATTGGGGACTTCCAAGGGATTACCCAGGGTGTTGATTCCAAGGTACATGCAGGACGGTAGCTACATGCATTAGGAGAGTTCCTCCTCAATCAGGATGACAGTCCCCTGCAATGTAAGGGTTCCTGGTCATTCCCTCCAAGGAAAGGCAATACCTCTCTGCTATTCTTCCTTATTGCATCAACAGTGGAAGCATCTTTCAAGCTCCTTCCCTAAAAAACAGATGCTAGAAGCTGTTGTCTAGATGTCAGCACTGTTGGCTTTGCCAGTGTTTTTGGCAGGGAACACAGCTTTGTATTTGGAAATGGCTTTCCTATGGCTTTATAGTCCTGGAACTCCACTTCCTTTCTGCTACTGGGAAGTCAGGCTGGTAATGGATGCTGGAAGAGGCCAGCACTACCATGGAGTGAATGCATCTTCTGCATCTTTGCCTTTCCCTGAGAAAGGGGAATACCTTGCTCTGATACTAATCCCAGAAGAAATAACAAGAGGTTAACCCACATCTTTGGAGCCACACATGCCGCAGCCTGAACCATGCCACATGGTGCATTTTCATCTACGTTGCACATGCGTTTGCCACATGAATGCAAAAGCCAGCTCGGGCTCCAGCAGGCTGACTGCGCTGGATTTCCATTATCTGCCAGGAATGACTCATTTCACCAGCTCCTATCTGGATTCACAAAGACGCAGCTGTGGGCTATGTCTGTGGCAAAGCAATAGTGCTGTTGAATCACAGAAGCCACCTGCAATCATCTCTGAGCAACAAGCAGGAACTTGTGAAGTGGGATTACTCTCAAACAGTACAGGCAGCATAAGACAGGGCAACCCTATGGCTTTAACATAAGCTCGGGGGTTGTGGTGCACTTGTGCCACCCACAAAAACAGGGAACTTGCAGACCTTCAATGGCACTAGGAACCAGGAGAGGTCTAGCACTGCCATGCTTGTGCATGCTGTTTCCTCTCTGTACAGCAGTGAAAAGCAGGATAGTAATAGCTGCCCAGCTTTGCGAGGCATGCCTAGATCTGTGCTTTTCATATAAACCCAACACTGCAGGGTGCCTCCTGCACCCCTTGTTCCACCTGACTGCAGTGCAGCACACTGGCAAGGATGCTATGCCAGTCTGAGATGGGACATTCAAACCCCTCTTATTTTAGAAATTAGGTATTGTGTGCAATGGTAATAAAGTTTATTACAGATATTTTTCTAAGAGGAGGGGAACAGCCACAAAGACATATTTGAATGGAAAAATGAAAGCAGGCATGTTTCAGATTCTTTTATTCCTCCACAATGTCCTTCCAGTTTTCATGTCAGAATGCTGTTACACTCTCACAGCACATCCTTTCAGCTCTCTCCTCCCTCCATTAACAAGGCTCCTGCTGTGAGACACTCCATTAGAAGAGAGAAGCAGCAGCAGGTGCTGAGATTAATAATATTTCATGTCAGTGGAACCCTTTGATTGCAAATAATCTGAGACTCAGTAGATGCCTCCAAACCATGACATGGACTATGTTAAAAGCAAATATCATGGCTCCCATCATATTAAATGTGCCTTAGGGTGCCCCTTCCTCTTAATGAATCCTTTCAGGTGCCACTATCCTGGGACTAATAGAACTGGCTAAAAAATGGCCTCTTATCTCTCTTTTACGCCACAGTCTAGAAATCTGACCTTCTCATTCTGCTTTAAAAGCTGTTCCTTTCCAGTTATTCTACCAAAACCAAGAGAGTCAGAATCCAACCAATGAAATCATGCTTCCAAATCTGCTCATTTTGTAGACTCATTGAAATGATGCCAATGTCAGGGAAGCGGGTTAGATGCCCAACCAAAGCTTGGACATGCTGCAGGAACAAAATTCTGCTCTGCTCACAACCTGTCCTGGCTTCTATGACACCAGTATGTGCTCGTTTCCCAGAGCAAAAGCAAGAGCACAGCCCAGACTTCACTCCACACTGCCAGGTGCCTTCCTTTCAAAAATGTGTCCTCACCATGCCTACTTAATTGTGCTACCCAAAGAGAAACACGCCAAAGCAAGGCCATTCTGACCTGCACAAGCTTCTTGCCTCCGGCACAGAAAGGGAGACAAACAATCTGTGTTTACACAAAAAACATTTG
The DNA here is from genome assembly GCF_028500815.1 of Rissa tridactyla. NCBI lineage: Eukaryota > Metazoa > Chordata > Aves > Charadriiformes > Laridae > Rissa > Rissa tridactyla. The sequence continues at coordinate 59,875,027 of NC_071471.1, forward strand.
CAGAACAGGAAAATGCTGCTGTCAACATTTCACAGATGAAGAAACTAGTTACCGAAAGACAAGTAACTTCCCCCAAGTCACTCCACGAGTCAGTCCAAAGACAGGAAAAGAAGACAGGTCTTTTACATTATGCCATTGTGTTCAAATTGCTAGACCTGCTGCAGAACAGATTCAATCTCATTCTCAAATCATACTTTTCTGACTTACAGTGACAAAGCTTCAAAAACACCTTACAGTACCTCCTAATTTTCTATGACAACAATGTGGCCCGAAGTCCATAATCAATGAGTCACGGCTGATAAATAAACCCACCTGTCTGAGACAAAGCAAAGCTTGTCCATAGCAACACAAAATTCCACTCAGATAGAGTTCCAGGTATTCTCAGGACTAGAGATCAATTCCTTAATTTTACACCCTGTACCCACCATCTGAAGCTTTAATTTACAATCGTTATTCCTCCAGCACATTTCAGATCTGCTCAGTTTTAAAAACAGCCAACAGATTATGTGCATTTCACCACACAGGTACTGTTACAGAACAGAGAACATTCAGCTAAACTTTATCTATTTGCATGGTAGTTTCACAAAATGCATTAAAATGCCAGAGCTTAGCTTCACATTTCTTATCTCACAGCAGGTATACTCCTTTCACTTGACACTCATTTTAAAAGAGATACATTCACTGACAAACACAAAACCAAAATGACCCAGCCTTTACACAATCCTATTTTTACATTGTATTGCCCACAGAAAAATGTAACACCTCCCTATTTTGCCTGAGAATACAGCCTTGTTCTGCAAGGAATCTGTAAGAGAGAAAATCCAGGATACTTTCTTCTCCTTTTTTTTTTTTTTTCTTTTAGTAATGTAACTTACCTGGAGTGCTTTCGTTAATGAATTGAAAATCTGTTTTTATTCCTCAACTGTTTCCTTTCTACCAAAATTTGCCACCTACACTTTATATCACGTCCTTCCAAAGGTGTGCAGAGTCTGAGTGATCATCCAAAAATGTTCACCTCTTCTTTATTTAAGCTGTTTTATTCTCGCCCTTCTTCTGCTTTTCTATTCCCGTGCTCTTAAACAAGTCCCAACAAAGGTGTGTTGTGGTTTTCTGCCCCACCCTACCCTCCCAATTATCTGACACTCACCGGAAAAAAAGATCTGCCTCCAGGAATCAAACTTTATTGAAAGAAAAAATGCTCCTACCTGTTTGCTCATGTATATTAACTATTTAGATGCCATACAAAGGTGTGAAGGCTTATATCAGGGAAAACGAACTGTTATGGCAGTGCTTTCTGATACACGATCTGAGATCTGTTTTGGCATTTTCTTACAGAAAGTTACACAGCACCTGCTGCTGACGTCTCTGCAAAGCTGTCTGCAAGCTAAGCATATGTTGCTGCATGCAATACAGGGGGCTAAAGTCCCAGCTAGTACAAACTGGCCAAAAACCGCTGAAGTCCAGCCTGAACTGTCTTGCCAACCCCATAGATATTTATGCTCTATTCAGAAGGCAGCACTACTAATAAATAAAAATACACCAAACTGAGTAAGGAACAAAATTTCTTCCAAGTATACCACCTTCAGACTTCTCAGTGAATAGGAACTGGAGCAGAATAGCAGCCACGGTGGGTCAAAGCAAAACTCCATCTAGCTCCTGACCCTGTCTTCCACCAGGGCCCATTTTCACACCCCTGGGAAGATAAGCACATGCAGATATTTTCCTGGTGTACACTGGACACTTCCAAATCAAAAGCGGCAGCACTGCAATCATTCCTTCATGGATAGTCTCCATTAATTTGTCCAATTAATTTTTTGAATCTGTACAACATTTTAGTACGTACAGTGTCCTACAGTAAAGATTTTTACAGCTTAACTATACCTTGTGTAAAGAGTTTTCCTCCTACCGAAAATAACCGTGTTATTTGGTACCCTGTGCTTGTTTATAAGAATCAGAATTCACTTTGGCTTCTCTCACCCTACACAGATTTTGACAGATTTGTACCACTGAACAGGAAAGAACTTGATGCTTCATGCGTATTTTTGCACAGACCTTTCAAGGGATTGTAGCTGCGTACTGTCAAGATCGTACTCTGTTCTTTTAAGTTCCATACTGGAAATTTCCCAAGGTGCGTACAGACATGGCTGCTATATAGAAAGAACTACACTGACACTCCAAAGGCTACGCCCTGTGTTTCTTGATCAAGACTTCTTCAGAAATCATCAATGCATCTCCTAAATCCCAGAACTTGTAATTATATTTACCTTTAGCCAGACAGATATTTATGAAGCATAATTTCCTCCCTGCATGGAGGAAGCATCCATGACTCTGCCTTCTGAATGCTAATCAAAGGACACTTAGTTGTCTAATCAAGCTGCATGTGTTAATTAAGTCATTAAGAGGTGTAGAGCTCAGTCTGGGACGTGGCCAAACCGCAGTTGGCTTAAGCATTGACCAAAAGGATAAAAGTGGCTTTAGCTTTTTGAACTTCAGGCTCTTTGGACATGACACATTACTGTCCCTCTTATCATCAACTGCACTTTAAACCTGCTTTTTTGTCATCTCATTTCATGTCTGCTTCCAGCACAATCCACAGCTGTACGCTTCAGGCATACCCTGGCTGCTCAGACAGAAGTTGTTCAAGAAAAGACAGCAGTGAATGCACTGGGCCATTCTAGCTCTGTAGACCCACCAATATGAGGGAGACTCACTGGAATGGCACACAGACTTCACTGGAGTAAGAGATGGGACCTCACATTTTAAGATAATGTCCTCAGGACTGGAGGGATTTTCTCCCTCCTTTACCTTTGTCTACCAGTTTTTCTAATATATGTATAAACAAATGGTAGTCATCACAATGTTGATAAAATAATAAAATTACAGTATTTTAATCCCTGCAATACTGGTTTAATGTTTCTTGAGAACAAACTGTTCATGGAGTGTCTCTTCATGTGTCATTTTGACCATTTCTTACTGAAAAGAAAAAGAAGGGGGGGGTGACATAGAGGTGCCTTAAAAGGAAACTGAAAATAAATTACATCTTGAGAACCACTGACTCTGCACTTAGAAGAGGAAATTTAGGTGAAGATGAAGCTGAGGATGCTGCCTGATGAAACAGTTGAACTGCAGCAGACCTAGCTTCAGGTCATCAGCTGCCACTTCTGCAGTAACAGTGGTGGTGCATGGACTGGTGGTTAGAGCAGGGGAGGCTGCTTGATCTCCTCTTGGAGGTAACAATCACTGTCTTCCCATTCCCCCATCTGTCCTGCTCAATTTTACTTGTAGAAGGTGAAGCCTGTAGAGATAGAGTCACACTGCTGCTGGGTGTACCTGGGAATGTTCTACCAGATGCAGAGTTTGCTGCTTTCCCCGTTCCCAGCACAAGAAGACGTGCTGCACAGACTTTGAGCTTTCAATTAATGCCTGTCTGGTAGCTATAGAGATCAAATCATGGTTGAACTGTGTTCAGCACTGTTTTGTCTGGTGAAAGATGCTCCAAAAGTTTACAACAGCTGATGCTGGCACTGAAAAAGTTGAGAAGATAAGGCAGAACTCTACACTGCACCTGGAAGGGGGCTGTGCTACAGTACATCTGAATCACTTCTCACTCTGTAAGGGGAGCCCAAAGATGAACCAGCTGGTTTTGTCATGGCCATCCTCTAGCAGCTTAAGGTGTGTTCATGGTTTAGAAACAGCCAAGTGATGATAACTTGTTATCTTCAACTTCAAAAGGAGCTGTGGAGCACAGGATAAAATGTACATTGGTCTGATAATTCTGTCTCAATTGACATATAAATTACATGGCTAGTGAATCAGCCAAGAAGCTGACTGGAATAGTGCAGGCCCACACAAGGATGGTTCGCACAGGGAAGAAGAAACCACACCTATTTCTGGGTAGCAACTGCAGTTACCCCCGTGCCTTGGTTTTACACAAGGGAGCCGGGCAGCTACTGAACCAACCAGAGTCTCCTGAGTCACTCCCTTGACTCAATGCCCTGAGTCCACGGTTTGCACATCACTTGAGAAACTCACCGTGAGTAACCTCGGGCATGAATAAAAGCCTTGTGGGGAACTGATCCTTGCTTTTGGGGTGCTGGGAGGTGAGTAATGTCAGGATGCAAAAAAAAATTGCCAACTCAATCTCCCAAGTCCCAAGAGACTTCAGTGATCAAGAGAAGATGTCTTGGCTGTTCGTACTTACTAATAGAAAAGCTGTACAGATAAGGACTGCCTTTCCTCTCTCCTTCTGGCTTTATATAGCATTCCACATATCAGGAAGCTTGCTACTGCTTCTAAGGTTTATCACCATGCAAATAACAAATAGCAATATTTATAATAAAGCTATATATGCATAAGGAGCATTATAAAACAATGATCCTTAACAGCACAGGACAAACTGAATTGTACTGGTCCAGAGAAGACCAGCCTGGGCCGTTCTGGTCGGGGACAGAGACTGGGATGAGGTGGCTGAGCTCGCTACTGTTACTATTACCATGCAGACAGGAGGAGTGGGACTCTTCAGCAGCTGTAGACAGCTATATACCCCTGCTCATAGAGAAGCCTGCACAGACACTAGGGCCTAGATGCTGTCTTGGTGCTTTCCAACACAACTGCCTAATAGTTAGAAGCAAGGAGCCCAATCCAAGGGCTGGGATTAGACATATGTATTGTCTTGTGTGTCTGGGACTGCTCCTGATAATGTACACCTTGGTGACAGACAGATCCAAACAAAACACACCTGTGACCTCTTAAAGTCCCCCTGTCCTCCATGCAGCTTTTTATGCGCATTGATGCTTGGGCACATTTTATATCTTGGTACAGGTCAGGCTGTACGGCAGGAGCTGGCTGGCAGAGCCAGGAGTTATCACCCATGTCAGACTCACCTGTAATGGCATCAAGGTTAGGATGTTAACAGACCTGTTTGCAAAGGTGACCTGTTGTCATCTCTCCTTCTCTCTCTCCTCTCTCTCCCCCCACCTCCTCCCTCACCCATGGCAATTAGGGAGCTACCCCAGCTGTCCAACAAACCACAGCATCTGCACAAAACACAGCTGTGAGGCAGATGGTCCTGATCACTGCCAATCTGAGGGGTATCACTGTGAGTTTAAACTAAGTAGCTTTCATCCGTAAGACTCCTCTCCTTCCCAATGCTGGCATGATGAATAATTCCTTTCACTTTGTCCTCTAGGTAAGAGCTGCCTGCAACACATGCTGCATAAAGCAGCAGAGCTATAAACTGGACTGAGTCTCTTGTTTGATGCCGCTGGTTACTCACAATCAGCCCACAGCCCAAACTGCTTGGTCAAAGACAAAGGAAACCAGTCCTTCAGTATTTTACTTCAGAAAATGCAAAGTTCGATTCACAGGATCAAATAGTTTCCTATACCCTAGCTTTTGAAAAACTACTGTCTGTTTGCAAGCCCACCTGTGAACCCTTAAAGCAGTTTTAACACCGGTGTCTTTTAGACAAAAAATATGCACCAGAAAATGCATTATTTGCTAACCTCACACATCAAATGTTTCAGTCAGCCAGGCAGCAAAGGGACACAGCCAACACCAGATGACCTGGCTCTGGTGCTGCCAATATAAATAATGGAGAAAAGTCAATGCAAACTGTTTACAAAGAACTGGCAGCATCCAAAAAAAGATCCTTTCTGGCAGCCCCAAAGAAAACAAGATTTTATTTGTGAATTGCTCACCAGCCGTACCCATGGTCAAAATTCCAAGCAATTAGTATTTCAAACAAACGATTCAACCAATTCTACCTGCTGCCAGTCCAAAGCCTGCAAGTTTAAGCACCACTACAAAAAGCAAAACAGGGAGAATTGGAGTGCACTAGTACATATAGAAAAAAGCTGCAGACAACACTTATGTTACAGGTCTGCCTCAGAAAATGTTAAGTATTGGCAAATAAACCTGATTCTGTCTGCCATCTTGACAGAATATTCAAAACACACATTGGCAAAAAAATCGTGATGGAAAATCTCTGCCGGGCTCAAGCACAGCTTGCAGCAACTCACTCTCTACACAGAGAGAGGGACTCTCATTAGCAGGATGGGAAATGCATGGGAGGGTGACTGAACGGTCTCCCAGAACAGTTTTCTTTTGCTCTCTCCTTCTCCAGTTCTATACATTCTTTTTCCCTGCTAAGATGCAAAGGGTCATTTTTGGATTAAGGATTGTTTTACAGCCCAGAGATGATTTTCAGGAGACTCTAGGAACAGAAGTGCCACTGATGCTCTATCACTCAGGTGAGTTTGTACATAGTGCAAGAACATCTCTTGAAAGTACCTGGGCACAGAGAATGAAATTAAACACCGTGCAAGCTCAAGATTGTGTGTAAAGCCCATAGCTCATATCCAGTGCAAGGAACCTGGCCAGGCACTGGACATCAGTGCAGGGACAGTAAGGGAAGAAAACACCAGAAGTGGTGACACAGGGACAGCTGAACTGCAACTGAGTATACTGTTTGTGGTACATTTTCTGTATCCTAGCCCCAAGCTCTCTAGCCATATCTATATTGTCAAGATCTAACTTTGCTTTCAAGAATAGATTTCCTCATTACCCACATTGTTCACACACTAACTTGTGCTAAGAGAGAGCATTAGCCCGAGCTCCAGAATAGATGAGGCAAGCCCAGGGCACCATCAGTGGACAACACTCCTTTGCTCATGCAGTCCAGACAGATTTTGCAGTGTATCTGCACCAGAACTTGGCTTGTCCTAAGTGGTGTGTTGACACAATGAACTCAAACTATCGGTTTCCTAGAGCAAGACAAAACCAAGTCCAGAGTGGAGGGATTTTCCTCTCCCTTTGAAAATCTGAAGTCTGCAAGTTGAAAAAGGCTGGAAACTATTGTATCAGATCAGAGAAAACATGCTAAAAGCACAGAACATGCAGCACAACAAGTATACTGTGTATGTTTGATCCCTTCTGCAGAGATCTTTCCTAGCACATGGAAAGTACCTAGTGATTCAGAGTAGAAAGTATATGATGATTCAAACTCAGTCTATTTTATTAACACAGGTCTTTACCATGCCCCGTCTATATGGCATGCCAGTCTGCCACTTTAGAAAACATAAAAGCATTAAAAAAAATAAATTGCCAAATCAAGTTTTTGAGCTTTTCAGTTTTATGTTTGCACACAATAGGCTTTTTGCAGTCCATGGATGGTTTGTCTGCATTTGTTGGCGTGTCTGTGCACATGTGCGTGCTGATCGTGAAACTGCCTTTAAGTTTCAATTAGAAAACCAAAGGACACTGAACACAACGGGCCAAACCTGGTTTTGTACTGCAGCAACATTATTGCAGATTTTGTGTGGCTTAAAGAGGGAGGTTTTTTTCCTCAAGAGTATACAGCAGTTAGAAGAAGGGGAAAAGACAGATCCAGAACCTAGATAATCTCTCCATTGTTTACTTTAGAGGAAATAAATGATGGAGCAAAACCATTAGCTGGCTGAAAATTCTCCATCAATTTTGGTTTTCATTCCACTTTTATAGAAAAGTTTACAAGAAAAAATTTTTTTTGTTTCCAACAGAGTTTGAAAATGACAGAGTGGAAAGTGTCTTTTCGTTTCTTTCCTCTTTTTTTTCCAGGGCAGTAGGAGGAATCATTGGGAATACAAGTTTTACCAAAGTAAATGTTTTTTAAAAAAAATTCAAAGCTTTTTAGAGCGTTTTTCAACATTTCTTTTTGATTTTTATAATTTAAAATTAAAATCCCTCCCACTAAGAGTTAAACAAAGAAAACCATGCATTTCTTCCAAAAATGTTTGCTTAAACAGATCCCATTTGTCAACCCTCTTCGCTTACTTTTTCAAGCTGTACTCTGGTTCTAAGCAGAACTCCAGTTCTGCTAGAACTCTGGTTCCAGCTGTGACTAAGAAAGTCACTGCTAAATGAGGCTGGTACAATCTAAACCCAGAAATGATAAGATAAACATAAGCCAGCTGATTCTCCAGATCTGAACAGGGGGCAAGACTTGGCCATTGTTCCCACATAACATTTGTCTGGGATCACTCTTTATAGTAAAGGGGGAGTGAAAGCACAAAACCATATTTCCACTCTTTTAACAGGCAAATAAAAACATTTTAAAAACACATTTCTTGTACAATCATGAGGCTCGATTTTTCACTCAGTTCTGCCAGGTTTACATAGCTAAGATTCAAGAGTAGTAACTTGTCTCTCTGAGTTTCTATCTTCATATTTGAACTCTCCTGAGATCAAATGATGTAGCAGATACTGTCTGTCACTACATTAATACTGATGGGGTAAGAGTCTCCCTTTAGTTGGAAAGCCACATCAAACTGAAATCAAGGCATTTTGATTTTTTGTGGAGAAGCAAGGGAAGCCCAGCCCAGTGGTGAATATATTCACTTGGAGTATGCAAACACCTGTATAGTGATTTAAACCTGTGATTTTCACATTGTTCTCTCTAACCCCATGATCAGTCTGTCCTGGGCTGAAGGGGCTTTCAGAAAATATTTCCTTTAAAATAATACAATTTCTGGCGCAATTGTCAAGTTTAGGTAGCAAGGTTTCTGAGGGGGATAAAAGTGGTTTTGTACAAACATGTTAGAACAGCTGTGCTCTGTATATCCTGGGAAGTTCTGACTATCCCCCGGGCCCCTGGATGATGAAGACTGAGGCCATTCAGCAAATTCATTGAGTCAGACTTCGAATGGAAGACTACAGAGTTCTACAAGATTTCTGTCCCAGAGTTGGTCCCTGTCAACATGATCCTTCTCCTTCTTCGCTAGGAAGGTACTTCCTGTGATTAGGCTCTCAAGCATTTCAGGGTGGTGCTCACTTTTCACTGCCAAAGTAAACAACAGAATGAAAAGTACCTGCTGGGGCTACTAAGGCGTTCCCTCTGAGGGAACATGCTCTGTTGTGAGCCCTGTTTATTGCCACTGATCGTTAGGGATTTATTAGGGATTGGCATTTGTCACAGTAAAGATCAGTGTTGTTATCAGGGATAGGCATTTCAGCTTACATCAGCTTTTTGTTCCCCTGGGTGCTTCTCAACCATAAATCAATTTCCAAACATATGCTTATCTGAGTATTGCAAAAGAGTTTTAAATCAAGAGACTGGTTTCTTGATTTCTGGTTTCCATTAGTGTAAAACTGGATTGTGCTTGCTTCTGTTGCGTTTGTTCAGATCTAATTAACACCATGCACTATAATGGAGCAATCTGGATCTTATTTTGGTCATATCACTTGCTATAACAGCTTGTGTCAAGAAGGCATATGAAACTGTTTCTATTCCTATTTCTACTTCTATTTATTTGCTGAACTGATCCTCAGAAAGGCTTGAATCCTTCTTCCTGGCTTCTGTCTTGCTGCACCTGCTTTTCCTGGGGCACACGGCCTCACCTGCCATGTGCAGGCTTGCAAAGTCCCAGTTTAAATGGCACTCCTTCATTAGAAGATACATTCCAGAGGCATAAAATATTATTATCCAATACACATGGCTAGAAGACTGCTGATCTCCTGCAAGACTGCAAGCACAAGATGGGACATGACATTCTTCGTAAAATCACTCCACAGAACACAACTCACGTGGCAGCTGGAAGCTTCGTACATGTTCTCAGTACTGAGGTTGAAGACTGCCTTGGAGACCCTTCTTTATCACACTGTAAAAATTACTGAAGTAAAGAATGAGTTAATCTCCTGCAGAGCTAATAACACTTCTTCAGAGCTGCCAATTCTTTGGAAACATTCTCCCATGTTACCAAAACCATGCCTCCATCACTTTTTTCTCTCTTCCCTTCTTCAAGAACTGAAAAGTATCCTCTTCAAGACATAGATATTAAATGTCCTCTCTCTACTCTTTTCACAAATTTTCCTCGTCTTGTCTTTTTAGCAAGGAAATATGGAAATTTATTAGTTCTTAAGTTTTGTGGTCATAGGAGGGAAGGTGTTATTTCAATTCAAGTGACTGGCAGCAGAGTTGTGTGAGCTGTTGTATCAAAGCTTTTCAAATTTAGTAGTTTTCCCTAGTCTATTGACTTCAACTGTGTCTTGAGCTACTCTTTATTTACAAAATGGAACTGCTCATTTAAGTTACAGTGCATTGTTTCTACCCCTTGATTTAACACCTGAAGCTTTATTTTACAAGTGTTAAGATTTTTAGCTTTCCTGACTACTTTTTCCAAAAAAAAATCGCCGTCCTTATTGAGTCCTGCTGGAAGGACATTCATTCCCTTGAGGCAAGTAAATGCACCATCAGATCTATACTGAGGGGTAAGTTGGGCAATAATACCTGTTTTGATAAGCATTTATTCATGATAGAAGTAATATTCATTTATCCACAAACGTCAGCTGTTACACAGAGCGACTCTGGTTACATTATCAATTTAAATATGTGTTTTGTAGGCTACTATGTACGCCTTTTCTAACTCTCCCCCACTCCCAATCTCTTCAGCTCACAAGAATCGGGTTATTGCAAATAAGAATTATGCAGCTTATAGCACCAATAAAAAGCTGGGCCCAGAATAAAAGACTGATACAAAAGCTCTGAAGTTTTTGTTTGTTTGTTTTTTGGTTTTTTTTAAATGCTGTTTTCAGTAAGCAAAGATGCTATAAAGGTCAGAGCTGCTACATTCTGTACTGCACACAGGGCCTATGGCAAGGATGCAGGGAGAATATGTAAGAGGGTAAGAAAAATACTTCATTTTTATTGCACCTTGAATAAAAAGACAACTCTGATCATAGTTCTTTAAAGCGATACAACCCAGAAGCTCATATCCCAATTGCAATACTGCATCCATAGAAGCTTTGATCTACAGATCTGAAAGCAGGGCAAATACTTTTGTCCTCAACAGAAGAATAGGAGGCTCTCAGTGGAAGACACCAAATTAGGCTGTGATGGATTGCCACAGGTTCTAAATCACTTGTGTACAGTACAGTAACCTTCCCCTCCTAATTACGTGCCCTTAATTCATATGATGAAAATCTTCAGCCATTTCAAATTCATCAACCAATTTATCAGGAAATGGAATAAGGTGGATGGACTGAATGATTACATGTCAGACTTTCAATCCTTGAACAAAGATAATGATAGATGCACTGTATAGAACAACCAAAGGCAGAACAACTATCTGCCATGAGTAAGAGCTACAAATGCTACAGCAGGGCATGATAAGCAAACCTCGACTCCACAAGAACACACCAAAACCAGGCATTAAAGGAGTGATACTGTTCAGAACATCTGAAGCTGAGTCAGAGTCTGCTAAGATCTCTTTCAATAAGGAAGTTGTAAGTGTCTTTGTCTAGAACATACTTTTATCCTGACTTCCAAGGTGAACTGGTTGTTTAGAAAAAGACACCTTTCCATCAGCTTTGCAGAAAGCATAGCGGTCTTTCTTTGTTCAACCTGGTCATTGAAAAGGTTTGGAGAGAGTAAAGCATCCACAGTGTGCTGTCCGCTCCATGGTGGTTATCCTGGAGTAACACAGCTCTTTGCTCTGTTCAGAAGGAAGCTGGCACAGACTGAAATTGGGATCCAACTTAGTTTCACACTTTGGCTGTTTTTTGAGATCTTGGCCAAAAGGTACAAGGTCTATCTTTCTCAAATTCTGTTACTATATATGGATTTTTATAAATATTCTTTTTTTTTATCTCTTTCACAGTGCCTTTCATCTGTATCTTCTTGTGTTGAAATTAATTATAGCATTTGTGGACTTTCTTCTATTTTGACATGGCAGCACTTCAGTAATCTTGATGAAGTTTCACATCTACATCTGACACCCTGGCACAGACCTCCTGACCATACAAACGTTCCCACAGAGACAGAACAACAGAACAGACACACAAGGAACAGTCACAACATAGACTCAAAACTTCTCCTCAGAAATCATCCAACTTGACTCTGAGTTAACTATGAACAGACATGTGTAAAAGCTGGAAACTGTGGCTGGAGTCACAGAGTAGTTAAGAGGCACACAATTTATCAACACTTAGAATGACAGTAAATATTTATGCAGTATTATAGGAGTCAATAGCCATAGCTGGCAGCTCACTAACAGGTGTTTTCCAATTTTTTTTATGATCCCTCATTGTTCTTTAATCTAGAACATCTTTTAGTTTGCAGTTCTCTTCTCATGTGGGTTAAAAGCAATATTCAGCACCACTCATGGTTATTTTCTTCATGCTCCCACTCTCTCACACCTCTCCAAATGTCTTGCTTTTCATTAGAGATTATGCTTCTGTAGGCAAATCTCTAGCCAGACACACCTTTGCCATATAAAACCACAAGTGATATGCTAATTCCAATCAAAAACTGTTTGTTGAAGGATAAACAAAGAGAAGATTTGTGACACAGAAGAGAAGAGAACAGATCAGTGCAGGTCTGTGGCCCTTTGATGTTATTTATTTCTGCTTCGTAAGAATACAGAAGTACAATGCAGTCTGTGGAATATCTACCCATGTTTATTGGTGTAGTAAAAATAGTAGTAATAATAATAATTTATATAAAAATCATGCAGCTCTTTCATGCATGACAGTCTTACAGTTCATGCAGTTAGAATGCAGATGACCCAAGTTGCTGCATCTACCACAATTCATCTAATTTATCTGTAACTCATTGTTACAATCAAAATGACAATGTTAAGGTGACAAATGTAGGGCCAGCTCTCCAAAATGCCAGAGCTGATTGAGAAGTTTTTATGTTCAGCAGGACTCATATTTCTATGGAGCTAGGCAGGAATGCTCCTTCATTTTAACTGCTGACTTCCTTCACACATTTCTTCTGACGGTTAAAAGAAAAGATGATCCTAAACTAGCTGGGGTCACACTGCCTTGCACAATGGGGTTTCTCCTGGAATAGCTCACCATTTTTGCAAACGGTGAGCATTACAATTTCAGTTGCAATGAGTAAAGCTACAAATATATAAACAAGGAATATTCAGTCAAAGATAATGAGCAGTAGCTGGCTTTACTGGAAAAGATTCTACATAATCTGGCTCCTACATTCAAAGTTACTCTTTTACTCCTTGCTCTCCCCAGTAATGGCCATCAAGGATTCTACCAATCCTTCACATAATGTTGCCTCCAAGAGGATCTCATTTTCCAGAACAGCTTTTCTCCAATGCCAAGAAGGCATTTAAAATCAAAAATAAAAGGAGAAATAGTGGCATGATGGCAAGTACACTGGACTCTAGCTGCTCAGCTGGTAGGACAGAACCCCCAGGAAAAAGGAAGCTTTTATTTTCAGTGCATTGCTTGCACCAGGGCTTAAATACTGACTTTAGACTAGCAGATTATATTTTAAATAGTTCTGAGTAAGATATTTGTAAGTGAACACTCAAAACTTGGAACCAAGCTATTTAAGTAGCCTCTGCTTCCAGTTTCTGGCAGTTTTTCTGACTTGGCTCTGAACCTTCTGGCTGCACCCACCACTATTTTCATGTCTCTTCTTGAAAAATCCTGTTTCTTATCCAAAGCACAAAAGTATTGCCCTTCCCAAAAAGCCAGGTCTGTTGTGTGTCACTTCCTCTCACCAAGATGACTGGCTGGAAACTTAGTTGTTATTCAAACTTTTCATTTCAGAGCGATTCAGATTCTCATTAATTTGCTTCCATCAGAAGTTCAGTTTGTGAGACCTGTTATAATGCACAGCCTTCTCTTATCAAAATCAAGGCACCCTGGGCTCATCCTCACTCCATATGTTATGTATTTCAGATGTTCCTGCTGGGATGGATCTTTCTAGGTATATTTATTGTTATCACAGGTTTGCCAGATGCATGTTATGGTGGCTGCCTTCCTCACCCAGTGCCTGCAAAGGAACTGCTCTTCTTTAATAACATCCATGACTAAAGTTGTCAGGTGAAGGCTTTGTAACCACAATAACTAAAGATGTTTTTAGTTTCCAGCATAAATTAAAGTGTTCAGAACAAAATATTTAACACGCCTCCCCCCAAATATTAAGAATCTATACTAAGAAAATTGTTCTGTTAGGTAAAATGGCAAGATAAAAATATTGGATAAAACACTGCCTAGGTGGTGATCTGAAGTGACGAACCCTCACTAGCAAGTGTGTGTATTTTTGGAGTTCAGTACATTGAGTTCACTGAATCCAGTTTCTTTCGTGAAGATGAGGTATCAACAGAAAGCCCAGTAAGAAGACTGACCCACTGCTCCCCCTTCTGACAGAATAACATTTGCCTAAGCCTATAAGGATGAACCCTGTGAGAGTCTTTGTACATTTCATTTGAGGTATATGTGTAATTTTAAGCACATAAAATTATACAACTGTAGAAATTAAGGCTGAAAAGGCCTTCAATTAGGTATCTTGTCCATCTCTCTGTCCCAAGACTCAGCTCCACCTTAATTGTTCTTGATAGATTTTTCTTTGAAAGACTTAAAAGTTTCCGTGAGGTTTCAGAGCCTTCCGAGGGGGCCTGGTCCATATCTCATCACACTTGCTGTTAGAAAATGTCTAGAAGTTCCAAAACATGTATCTCCTGCTTCAGCTGAGGGTCACTTCCTCTCTTCCATTCTGAATGTAACTTATCTCCATTCTTGCCACCACCTTTTATGCATTTGAATGCTATTGTCATATATGCCATTATAGTTTTCAACAGCAGGCTAAGCTTTTCCTGTTCCTGCAGCTTTCCTCAGATACCGAGTTTCCTAGACCTCTGATCACTAAGAACTACCACTAGCCTTCATGAGGGCTACCCACAGGTTCAAAGCTACGTGCACATTTAAGTACTGTGACGAACTGGGGACTTCATTCCTAGTGTTGCCCAAGGCTGTCAAACACATGCTGGTCTAATTTAATTGCATGACACTTCAGTTAATTACTGTTTTGATAATAACAATCTGGCAGTTTTGCAAATGTCTTTAAACTTGTAACTGCAGGTAAAAACTACCATATTTTGCTGGTGAAGGACCATCAGTAACAAATTGTTGTGAAACTCATCTACCCGACCAGCAGGCAGTGTTTAACTTACAGTTTCATAAGGCATTTCCTTAACAGTGCAGGCATGAACAGTGTGTATTGGAAACTGGTGTTCTTAATATGTCTAGAAGCAAATTCTTTTGCTGATGAACAGCCATGGCCAATACCTAATGCTTACTGAAGCACTGAAACACACATATATCCCCACCCTCATCAATAAAGAGGTTCGATCCTCTCCAGCTGAGTACACAAAATGTGGCAGGCAGAATAGCATCTGTGGTAGCTAATGAATGCCAAGGGTATGCAATCAAGCAAAACATAAAGAAATCAACACGCCGAAACATGCACATAAAATATTATAATGAAAACTTAGGAAGACAGAGACCAAGTCAGAAGAAGATGGAATGGAAACAGAGACTAAGCAACTGCCAGTCAAGAGCAATCGGCTCACAGGAGGGAGGGCAGCGAGCTATGGTTGGGTTGGTGTTAAAGGGGCTATTAAATTACATGCTCCTACTTCTGTTTTGTTTACCTTACTGTAGCTATTTGCAGTGTCAGTGGAATCCTTCAGCTTTTCCTAAAACAAATGTAAAGTATCTGCACAACCGAACAAAGACTAGTGAAAAAAGACCAGCATCTAGAGCAATACAAGTAAGTGTACAATAAAAAATCAGGACGTACAGCTCCCAACATACAAATAACTTAGAAATAAACAAGCATATGATCAAATACAAGAGAATTGTTTGTTATGTACTTGTGTACGTACGAAATATTCACAGAATATTTCTGTGTCAAGTATTCAGGAACTGTTAGGGACAACTGTGAACAGTATTTAAAGAATTAGAAAGAATATGCTAAGAGTATCCCTTGATGCATTTCTTAATACTTTACCTAGGATCTGCATTTTTAAAATATCAGTGGGAAAACACAGTCAACATTCATTTGTGGAATATATTCTAAAGATGCTCTGATTTGAACACATACCCATCTCTTCATGAAAGAGCTTCCTGATTCGATGACCACCTCTTGAAAGTTGTCAGCCTGAGATGATGAACATTAAGTCACAGTTTAATGACTTACAGCATCAGGTCGAACATGGATGCATCTGTGGGGCATAAATGTAAAGGGAATCTTAGATTGCATTTGCATTCATTCTAGTAATGGCTTTAATAGGCCAAAACACTGAAGGAGGCTGCATCTCCCACTTAGCTGCTTCCCACAAAGAAACCACTTGAAGAGCATTTAATCTTATCCCACTTTTCCTACCTTTCTTCTACCCAAATTATGCAGATGAAAAAAATTCTTACAAATTAATTAAATGAAACTGGTCGTTGATATAAAATCATCAATTCCCATGAAATCAGCTAAGCTGAAGATGAAATTGGCCCATGTGGTTTTGTTGTTTCAAAAATCAGTGCAGCAATAATTAATAGCAGCAACAATTAATAGCAGCAATAGAGTTTATTACAGTGACTTCAGGGTGTGGGGTTTGATCCTCCACATTTTGTATGACAAGTCACTGCAACTACCCCATCATATCTGTGAGGATGGATCTTGCACATAGGTTTACTTAGAAAAGATAAAGTAAATATATCTATGTAAGATACATATATGAGCCACATCCTTACTATTTTGTTCTGCCTCAGTAGTATTGATCCTATCCTCTTGGTGACACATCCAAGTCTTAAGAGTGCATCACAGAATGACTTCACCACTCTGGCCTGCTTCTGAAATTTGGCAATATGCATGGCAATGTACCTTTGGTGGACTCAGGTTCATGATAAAAGGAAAACGTATACATTCTTTAGCTTCTTGAGGTCCTCTCAACTTCTCCACTGCCTGGTGTACTCTCCAGAGAGCTGTACCTCAGGCTGGTTGTCTGGTGCCAAAATTAAGACTGCAGGCTTGACCGTTAAAAATCTGTACTACATCTGGAATAATGAGACTGGCAGAACGGAGGGACATTGCCTATAGCACTGAGCAGAAAGGGCAGCATCTTCATTTGCAATTTTCCAGCATTGCTATGCAGTGACTCTGATGTTGCAGGCCAGCAACAACTTTCAGCATCTCACCAGTGTTGGCTTTTGAGACATAGTTAGACTTCTCACCTGCAAGATGTACCCGTGGTGTACCTGAGAAGCTGGAGATCTATGAGAAGAGCTATTTATTTGTTCTAAGTGGAATCTGAAGCTCCTTGAGAAGGCAACAACAAAAAACCAAGACCTTTCAGTAACAGGTACTGGAACATTCTGTCTGAAGAAAAGATCCTCCTGTTTAGAAGGATCTTTAAAAAATCAGCAGTTACAGCTAGGCACACTAACTGGTAATGCTAATAGTAGCTCCTACATTATAGCAATATTTGTGAGAAAGCAGATCTCTCTAGGTTTGAGAGAAAAGCTTAGGACAAGGAAGTGTTAGACTAGAGGTAGTTTAACAGCTGCTAGGCTTGGTTTTAGAAAATGAGAATCCTCCTTTAACAAAAAAAATTCTGACCCGCAATTCCTTGCTGAAATTAAAAAGAATGATTTCATCAAACAAAATAAACTGCATGGACCAGACGATGATACTCTTGACTACTTTTTGTTCCCATGTATCACGTATGATTAAGAAGGGTGCACCCATATACGCACTGCTGATCTTCGAAAAATTAATCCCACATAGGACTTCCTATCCAGACAGCAATGTGCACAGTTTTAAGGTTAGTCGTGCCTGTTTTCACAGACTCAAGAAAAGACAGGGTACATGCCAGCTAAAATTCCAGGGTGATCTATCTGCTGATCTAACTCCTGTGGAGTCTTTCAAGAGAAAACTTGTCAATGCATACCCATATGTTGAGTTACCACCAAGCATTTAACAATGACGAAATAGCTTATTCTGGCATATGTTACCCATAAAATGCTTGTAATTAACTCAAGGAAAAAATGTACTAAACTTACAACATCAAAAACAGAATATCTTTTCTTTCAGCTGTGAATGTACTGGGAGACTTCCAGTTGCAGGAGTGTTACTTGGAATGGTATGGCACGGCTGTCATCAAAGAGGCTGATGACAAAGAGAGCTTGTTCAGTGACAATCAATATGTGCTATGGAGGTCCTGATGCCAGGACACAACCTCAAAGCTATGTGGGCTACTGATGGGAAAACATCCCCAGTTAAAGTGGGTAGCACTTGCTAACTTGGTTCATCAAAGACTTTTCTTTCTTCACTAGCAGCAGTTCAGCATTCCTAGACTCCATTTAAGACAAACATTCTTCGCCCAAAATACAGTTTCCTTAATGTGTTTAGAAGGAGAACGGTTGCCTTCTCACACATTAAACACAGTGTGAAACACTTATGCTAACGCAATCAGTTGCAATTCCAGTATCTCAGCACCACATGAAATCATACCATTAGCTCACTCCATATGCCACACTTCTACTGACTTCTAAAGCATAGTTCAGCTTCCGTTCAGTTCAGTAGGAACTTTCTCAATGACTTCAAATGTCACAAGGGCTAAGCTGTCCTTCAGCAGTAAGGGAACTCTCAATGACTTCAAATGTCACAAGGGCGAAGCTGTCCTTCTGCAGTAAGGGAACATGACAATGGTAAAAATAACATAACAATAATCACTTCAACCCATTGAGGTTGTAAGAAAATATTACACACTCATCAGTAAAGCTCTTTCTGTATGCCTATGTAAAGAAAGGGACTCAAAATACAGTTATTTCAGATATGAACATGAATAGAAAATTTGCACTGAAACCACTTTGGAAATAATTGGAACAAAAGCAATACAGCTCACAAACAGTGAAATATCCATTTTGAAATGAGCCGCAGCTGGCATAAACAGCGTTAAGAAACGAGCAGAAGTCAAAAAGCTTCACTCACATTTTACTTGCTATAGGAAATGGCATAGAAGACATTCTTGTTGCCTTCCCTATAGCTGAGCATTTTGAAAGGAGGTGTGATAAGCAAGTATTTATTGAGTCCCCATTGTCTGTCAGTACCTTATGTCTTCTGACTTTTAAAGAATTTGCTTCAACCTTTTTATTAAAAAGTGAGAGTTTCACACCTGTTCATAATTCTTGGTAAACTGCCTGCCTCACAATCCTGAGGCAGCTTTCCTTAGACACGTGATTTTGTTTGCACGAATAATACACAGACATATCTCCCATATCACAACAATTATGCACACTTACAACATTATGTAAGTTACTAACTGTATGACCAGAAAAAAAGGAGAGAGCTTTAAGTCAGCTCTCACATGAGCGTATTAACCTGTGAGCCTGGTTTGCAACATAAGCATGGTCAGTGCCTGTCAACATTGCCACACTGAAATCTCAGCCCTCTAGATGTGACTTTATTGTCAGCAGTATCCAAAGATGGAAAACTCCCATGAACACCACATTCGTATTTCATCCTTAGGAAAAAAGCTCTAAATTCTTACTTCATAAGGCTTTCTCTAGCCTCAGTTAAATGACCTGATATGTTCCTTAATAACAGGGAAGAAGTGTATTTTTAAATCCGGCTTGCTGATGCTGCAGATCAGTAGGGAAGGAGGTGTCCTTGGCAGAATGGTTTTTTGTTCTAAAACACATGATACCTGCTGATGCTGCTGAAATGATAATGGACACTACTCACTCATGTCTAAAATCAGAGGAAAAGTGAAATCCCCAGGAGACCAGGAAGAAGGTAAGGTGTGCATCTCCATCTATGTGCACCTGCTCATTGGATGACTTGTTTGGTACCCCAGTTTAATCCACTGGGTCCACCCAAGGCCTACAGACCATGGGTAAAAACAAGATTGTCTGCTTGCAAATAAACCATGTCCACTTTTCCAGCTTCATCAATTTCAGTAGCATGGATAAATGCGAGCAACCTGAATTACGTGCGCACAGCATGAAATGAACTTTTGTATTACATATATGAGAAAATTAAAGGACTCTTAAATCTCCACTACATCCCAAATACTTTTAACACAAAAATATGCTCAGACCATCACAGATGACAAAAGCTGTACCAGGGACTAGTTTGGGCAAGGGCTTAGATTTAAAAGGCTTGAACTTTTTAAAAACAATGATCAATCAGTTCTCCAGCAAAGACAAGAACACTGAAGGTCTGTTTGTTGTTTCCTTTGTCTGCTACAGTCTCATAAAGACTTCAAACTGTATTTTTTGGCATGACTATGTCAGAGAAAATCCCACAAGCACACACAAAAATATGAGAATGCCTTATGCCATTCCCTTTTATTAGCACTGTGCCCCACCCACTTGGTTATTCACACATGCAGCAGTGAGAACTAGGAAGCCCATCTCAGCTGGCTCTTACATTATCTTTTGTAATGGCAAATTGCAGTGCCTCTCAGCTACAATAAATTATGTCAGTTTTTCTTTTCAAGACAGGTAACTTGAAAATTGAAGTAAAAAATAAGGGATAATCTAACCAAGCCCCAGATGTAAAGCAGAAAAGGCAACCAAATTTTACTTTTGCTTTAGCTTCATGCTGATCTCATTCTAAGTGACTTCACTGTAATTACTGGACATTTGCACTATTATGAGAGCAGAATCTATCTCCCGAGGACAGGTTTTGTTGTAGCGAACTGGTTTTACTCTAGGAACCTGGTCTATAAAGCCCTTCCCTCGATATATTTACACGGCTATAAGCAAGTCAGAACATTTTTCTCCAGAGTGAATGCAGCCAGCAAAAACACAGCCGTAGGCCCATGCTGAAGTGGGTAGGGTTTTAAAAATTTCTGCAGCAGTTAGTGGTTAGACACATAAAAACACTCCACCCTCCTGCCTCAGGCAAGAGAGAATATGCAGACAGCACAGAACGTATTTCATGCGTCAGGATACATCATTTGGCTTTACACAAGATCAACAGATTTCAGAAAAATGAGAGAAGAGGGTAATGCGTATGTGCCTTAAAACTTAGTATGTTGACTAACATTTCAGTTACTCATTGGCAATGTTTAGGGAGAAAAGGCCTGGTCGTTGTGCCCAGCAAGCTGTTAAATCGGAAGTGATGCTTCTGGCACTCTGGAAGAGAAGAACCCATAAAGGTCAAACTGGAGTCTCTAAACCCAAAGTCAGTATCCTTTACTATTACTCTCCGCTTTGGCTTTGCTACTACAGATGATGCCCATAGGGGAATACAACATGTTCTTGTCCTATCAGTGCTGATGTGTGAGCCCTAGTGCTCTTCTGGTAATATAAGATTAATGAAAGAGATGATACAGTAGAGAAGATCTTTCAATTGTGCAGACAAACTGGTGTAAACTGGAAGAAAAAAAAATTCACCAATCACTAAAACGTCATCATAGAAACACCACAGAAAATAAAACCAGGAAGCACATCTTCTTTCTGGTTTGGGGAAACAAGTTTCTCTGAAGGGAAGCAATATGTTTGGCAAAGAGAACTCAGTAATTTTGTTACCCAGTGCACAATTTCCTGTGCATTTTTTCTTTTATTTTGCTTACTCCAAACTATTCTGATCACAAAAGGAATAAAAAAAAATAAAAATCAAACAATAGCATTACAGTGCTTAATAAAGCCTATTGCAATGAACTTGCTAGCTGTGCACACATACTGGTAACCTTAACTGAACAGTATGAGAAACGCTCTACAGTGTGCCATAAACATGCCGGTATCAATAACACATGGATAATCTCCTTTCTTCAAGGGAAACAGACACACAACGTTTCAGAGGAAGGCTTCAGTCTGACTCCTGTTTGCCATCATTAAGTTGTGGGTAAGGTAATATTCATCGCTACTGGGTTTCTGCAACAAAGGTACTGGATAGTAACTGCATAGTAACTGATGACACTCCAGTTCCCAGCTCCATCGGAACCCATCTGCCAGATCTTGGACAAGTAATGTTTTTGCAATACTATGTGTAAACACCAAGTAAACCCATAGGTAAATGTGGTAAACACAGCTACACACTTAATACCAACCTGAAAAAGCATCTCTTCCTAGTCATGACCTATCAGTGAATACCAATGATAATATTTCCTTTTCTCTACTCTATGTGTAGTACATTAAACTCATAAACTCAATGTGTGGAACTGTTTTCTACATTCACAGTCTCAAGCAGACTGTAATCCTCGCTTGGGGTGGGGCATGTGGGTGTTGCTCTAATAAAGTAGCAATGATAATGCACAGGATGACTTTTTCATGTTATGTTCCTGTAAAATCTTACTGGAATCTCAGCTGGCAAATGATCTAAAATCTCGAACTTTCTGTTGTTCTTGTGCAACTCGACTGTTAACATGTCTGTACAACAGTGCATGAGTAATTTAAAGTAGGGACCATCCTTGAGACAGAAATACGTTGTGAACCTGGAGACATGCCATCTCAAAGCTCCAATGTATTTGAGATCCAACCCACTTGATAAATTTGCTGCAGAAGTTCTATTAGCACTCTTACTGTTGCACTCAGGAGTCCATTTTTAACAACTGAAAAAATAAAATATTTATGACATTAAATTAGTTTTAAGTTTTAAAAAAAAAAAAGAACAAAAAAACAAAAAAAGGGGTAGGTTTAGAAAACGGCTCCAAACTGCCTCAACCACTGAGGTATCGCTTGAGTTTTTCGCTAGATGGTTATGACTGATCATTCAATTTAGTCACATAATCTAACTTCCCACATTTGCTACTGAGATTATTTCTAAATAGATTTCATCCACAGATAGTCAGCTCCTATAAAAGCAGTAATCTAAAGGCCCCAAGTTCTCAGATTTCCTAAAGTGACTTGTTCTAGATGGACTTTTGCTAGATACTTTTTACTGTAAGAGAAAAAAAGGTTGCTATCATGCCTGTGAAATTCTATTTGAAGTGAGTGAATCTATGTATATTTATGGTCAAAAGCACAACAACTGCTAACATATTATCACACCTACACTCGGTGCTCACTCACCTCTCAGTGCAAGGCTGTATCGTGTCTCAATACAGATGGGAGTTACACCAGGTGAAGAGAAAATTGAGCATCCTCTTCTGTCGTTTTAAGGAGGAACCAGGCAGGAAATGAATGCATTTCTGCTACACAAATGAAGGACATAATCTAGCAAGAGCGTGCGGGCGCGTGTATTCCATATGCAACAGTCAGCACAGCCGTGTGAGGCCTCGATGAACAGCATGGAGCCGTGTGGCTGCGGGCAGAGCTGGAGGAACCACAGGGACATCACCCCTGTGGGTTGGGAGCTGTCGCTATTATGGCTTCTACAGTTCATTTTCTCAGTCCCGACAGTTATACTGGAAAAACATTTTGCACAAATCAGTTTTGAGAAACATAAATCCACATCGGGAAACCAGGTCTGCAGCACAGAAGGGAAGTTTGCTGATAAAGATATGGAAATTGCACTTGCTTCAGCAGCGCCTGTGAGTGACAGGGCACTCCCTAGTCTTGCTCTGAACTGCACGACTGCAGCTGCAGCTGGGGCTGCTCCTTGTCACAATCACAATCTACCTGCCCATTTTTCCAGACAAGTTTCTTCATTTTCACTTCTTTCTCCTTCCCTCACAACTTCAGATCACACTCCTCCCAGTGCGTTCCTCGGGTAGTTTCTCCCCTTTTGTGAGGAGACAGTGCCTCAGATAAAGGTGATGGGTGGCCTGAGGTGGAGTTGTGGTTCCCTTGCCTGTGCCGAAGGCCTGGGCCTGCCCTGGTGGGCTCCATGCTCAGGCTGGAGCCCTGCTCCCTAACGAGATGGCACTTTGCCTTGGGCAAAACCCCAGCCATGGGGTGGCAAGCCCAAGCTGGCCTAAGGGACACAACACGGCCTTGCATGACAGCTGCAACAGACGTGTGTACGAGGTTGCCAGCGACGCCCCGCACTGAGGACTCCACAAGCCCTGCTCCGCCCGCCACCTTTGCGGCAGCGGCGCCCAACCCCGCCTTTAGCGCCCGCCCGCGCATAGGAGCAACCTTCGCGTGCCCGCCCGCACCGCAGCCCCCACACCCCCTTCCACTGCGCGCAGGCGCAAAGCGGCCTGCGCCGGCTGGGCACGGCCCCGCGCGCAGGCGCAGTGCCGGCGCCCCGCCCCCTTCCCCCCGCAGCGGGAGATTGAAGCGCTGAGGCTGATGAGGTGCCGGCGGTTTTGGGGAGGGTTCTCTCTGCTTGGTTCCCTTCTCTTGGCGCCTGAGGGGGGCGTGTTCGGTTTCTCACGGCTTAGTGGTGTTGGGGTAGAGGAGGCAGGGGAGGGGGTCCCTCAGGGTGTCTTCTTCCTTGTCCCCTACCCCGGCTCCTGGCCCAGCTGGGGCCCAGGCGTGGGCTAGGCCTCGGCCCCGTGCTCTGTGAGGGACCTCCCCTCGCTCTGCGGCGTGTGGGCAGCTTCTGGCTGGGGCTGTGGTTGTGCTGCGGGTCTCTGCTCCGCTCCCTGTACCTCTCGGCCCTCCGGGGTGCGTCACCTCAAACAGAGCTCCCTGGATCTGCGGCCTAGCTTAATGGGCTGCTCAGCCTTCTTTCTGCTTCTCTTTAGGGTGGAGAAGTAACTAGGGAGAAATTGTCACTGAGTGTTAATACTTCAGTTGGTGAGAGGAGAGAACGTAAAAGGAGTGAGTGCTGTTATGTAGCTAGAAGCAGGAAAATTGAGGTAGGGACTTAGCCAAAATGCAAAATTGCCTTTTCCCCCTTCTAGCCCAAATTTTCCTTACTTGCTGGGCAGAATAATTTTTCTGTGTGATAAATAGCATTTCTGGTTGAAAATGTAAAAGATTCTTAGTCTGAGATCTTGGGGAAGGATTCAAGGGTGCAGGAGAGCTATATGAATGTGCTGCCAAACAGAGGGTTAAAGTAACAGCATTAGTGAACCATTGGAAGAAGTATCCATTATAGTCATGGTCATTTGAAGACAAATAATCTGCATTAGGATGTAAAGGCAGAGGGTCACAGGATTTATTTTAAGAGTGGAACAAGTCTGTTGAAGCCACCTCTTAGGCTTGAATTTATTTTGCTGATTAGTAAGATTTATTACATATTTATGATGTACTATATATGTAGGCATGATGTAGCTCTTTCTAGGCTCTCGCTTACAGTAAGAAATGAGTGATGACTTGCATTATATTTAATGGGTGCAGTGGGTTTCCTGTTTAATTGATAGATTGCTAAAATACCCAATTAACTAGACTTTCTTTACTAAAGCCTGGTCTTTTTTCAATAGAATACCATATGTTGAATTTTGAACAACAGGGGGGAGTGCTGACTTGTAAGATAAACAAGGACCTGCGTCCTTTGGAACAGAGCCAGGAAGACCAGGGTTGCTGGTTTACTAAGGCTTTGGCATACTGAAGCTTTGGTATGTTTCATCTCTGAAAAGGAAGCCCCTTGTGCCAGTCTTGTATTGGTAGTGACTTGTTTGCAGGATTTTATTTTTAAGAGGCTTCTGTTTTGAAACTCCTAATTGCAATTTGCAGGTAAACAGAGGTGTAGCTGATGATTTTCCAGCTGCATTTTGGTCATTAGCAGGTGGTTCACAAGTGCTAAACTTAGTTAAACATTGCCAAAACAATTTGAAGTTGGTACCTGCTGAGAGGTATGACTTATCATTTTAATTAAGGTACTTTTTTGAGGGAACTGGGGATGCTTACTTTTAATCTAAAATTCTACTTGTGTGAGTAATTACTTTTTAAAGCAGCATCCCCAGAAGGATCAAATGAAATATAGTGGATTATTTTCAGACCTGCGTACCCTATTTTTTTGTTTTATAGAAAAGATTAATTGTTTATACATGTGGACAATAAAAATCATCTGGCTCCCAACAGTCCTTTTATTGCTACTTGGGATGCAGTTAAATGAAAGTTCTTCACAACCTCACTTAGTAAGGATTATTCCTTTGTATTAGACAAGCAGTAAGGGTCATTCAGGTGAAGAAAACGCGGTTTGTTTGAAGTGAGCTTTTATTGATGGGTTGTTTTGATGTTGCAGGATCTGACCTTGGATTTATAAGCACACTATAATGGGTTTGAGTGCTTCATAAGTTGTCTTGCTCCTTTTTAACACTTGAAAGAGGATATCAGATAGGGAAAAAGTTGTAATGGAGAATATCTGTAAGACTTCTCATAACACTTTTCATATTTTCAAGAAGAAATTCCATAGAGCTTTATGACTGAGGGAAAAATAATACACAAAATTCCTAGTAAGATACTTTGTACCAGTTAGTAGTGTCATTCATCCTCTTGAAGAAAAGCCATTTGCAAAGCAAGGTGCTACTTAGCATATGAAACAGCTGTGTAACTTATGCAGATGTCTTTTTGAACTTAACAATTAGAAAATAAGTCTCAGTATTTCTTATTAGAGCTTTTTACTCATTTCTGCAGCCACGTGGCTCACTATAATCAGGTGAAAATGGCATCATACAGAATTTATTCTGTCTTTTAACAGAAACTGCTATCCATCTCCAGATGGAAGAACCGGTGCTTGAAAAAATGACATCTTTGTGCCATACTCCAACAGATTCTATGAGAGCAGCTCTACAGGGGACTAGTTCAGGAAAACAGGTATGAAAACGTATTTGTTTTTCCAGTAATGTGACTCTGTACTAACAAAAATGCTTGTGAAATCATCAAGTAGTCGGAAATCACTGAGATACTGTTTGCTGGAAAACTAAAGATAGGTAGCTTATAACCATAGCTACAAGGTTGTCCAGGTAAGGAATGTGTTTAGTGTGCTTTGCTCTGAATATGGAGATCTTTGCTGTGAATACAAAGTGATGCAGTAGTATACTCCAAATGCCACACTAATAATTTCAAATACTATTTAGGGTTTATGGTGGGTTTTATTGGTGTTTGGTTTGGGTTTTTTTGTGTTAATCTGTCATCTTCAGTTTTCTCAAATCCTATTTTTCTGTGTTGCTGTGTATGCAGAATGGCTTTCTATGACTTCTGCTTGCACTTGAGCAAAGTACACTGCTTTCAGTTTGTATATTCTCCATAACGCTGAGCTCCGCTTTGGTGTCCATCCTAACATGCACCATGGTGATGCTGTCACACTCAGCATCCAGACCTATACTGGATAGGGCTACTTTGCAAGTGTTCCTTAACTAATTGTTCTCTCCCATATTTGAGTATATTTTCACAGGTAAAAATGTTAGGCAAAGATTATAAAAAATAATTGTTAACTTATTTTGAAGGAAAAAAATAATCACTTTTTAAATCTTATCAGTGAAAGATCTCAAAGCATGAACAAGTCAAAATTATACAGATAATTTTTAATACTCTGTCGTAGAATACAGATGTTTTATACTAGTGCTGATACAGAAAGAGTGTATGTGTGGTGGGATGGAGGAGCAAAAAACCCCAACCCGTATCTCCATTAAAGTAGAGGAGGAAATTGAACCCGATGCAATAAAACTAACCAAGTTGAGATATGCTGAGGCAGAATGCCTCAGTAGAATACAGGATTTCCTCCTAGCAAATGTGGAGGTATATCTTTCCATATCTTGCAGCTGTGTGTGCAAATACATGCGAAAGGAAGAAGTTAACTTTGTTCAAGTTTGTGAAAGTTATAGAGAGAATTAGGAAGTCTGGCTTTACAATGATGTTTACATATATGACATGTTCTATGTAAATAATAACCAGAGTAAACAGTTCTTTGAAATTTGATCAAAAATTAGATTATTCTGATCCTTCTGGTTTTTTTGGTTTTGTTTATTTATTTTTTTTTTAGCCAATGAGCGCAGCTCTGAGGGAGCGATTAAGGAAAACAAGACGTTCGTTTAATGCTAATTTTACAGTGGCAAAGCGGCTCAAAATAGACACTCAAGAAAAAGACTGTGCTGATGCTGACAAAGGATGCCTGCCAAAGACAAGTACAGAATGTTCCAGACTACAAGATGGTTCTGAAAACCTGGAAAGAAACAGCACTGGACATATATGTATCAAAAGTCCCTTACAGGAGAGTGGTCTCTCTGGATCAACACAGAATCCTGATGTGCTACAGGCTGATCTTAGTCAGCAACAGGCTCTGGGAGAAAAAGTAAGGCTGTTGAAACAAGTGCAAGAGAAGGAAGAACTACTTCGAAGGCTCAAAATGGTTAAGATGTATCGATCTAAGGTGAGGTGAACCTCTGAAAAAGTACTTCTAAGTCATTCTCTGAAGTGGAATTCATAGTGTAACCTCATTTATTAATTTAAGCAACAATACTGACTCACTTTTTTTTGTGTGTAGTGTTTGTGTATTGTTTCAGTTTAAGGTGTTTTATAAAAATAGATCAGGGTACCAAAAACCCCCACATTTCAGCAAATGACAAATCTTTTTTTTGTGTGTGTGTTTTGTCCCCAATTTCAGAATAACCTGTCTGAACTGCAGGCTTTGATAGTGAAATGGAGAAGTAGTACCCAGCTGATGCTATATGAACTACAGTCAGCCTTTTCTGCAGATGGCAAGAAAGTGAGTCTCACTCAGCTGATAGATACTTTTGGATTAGAAGACCAGTTATTGCACTACAGCAGGACAGAAGAAGACTTTGTAGATGCATAATCTACAGGTGCAAAGCTTTCAATTACACACACACGCACAAGCAGGAAAGACTGATTGAACCCTGATCACATAAGAAGTGTTGATCAGACGGTGGACTTTATGCTTTGAGGTTAAGAGGTTTTCTACTTGTGAAACTATATACAGTAGGCACTGTAAAAGACATTACTTAACAGAAAAGATGGAACTCATGCTGTTTTGGAAAACCTGGTTTGATAACTTCATCAGTGAATGGTTATTTAATAAAAATAAAATGAAATCAAGTCATACTTTAACAAGTAGAAGGCAGTCCATTCTTTGATTAGTCTTTGCATGGTTATTTGTCTTGAAATAATGAAGTCAATTTAACTGTCATTTCTGTTGATGTTCAGATGGGGAAGAGTTCAGTTCTTTGTTCATAGATACATCCCTGTTTTACAAATGCCTTCCTGCTGACAGCGTTTTGTGAGATAAGTAAAGATAACTAATTTTCATGTTGTTAATATTTTGAAGCTGCAATGAGATGTTCTCAATGACTTTAATTATTACTGAGGGAAATGTGCCATAATGCACTTATTTTAAGATACTGGTCCAGATAGTTGTCTTCAGGGGAAAGCTGTCTCTTAAGCATTCTGACACAGCCTGAGATAATAGAAGGGAACAGAAGAAAATAGCAACCAATATCTGTTGCTACTTCATGTGAGAGCCAAGGTGTTTTCTCTCTTCAAATAAAGAAGAAAAACAAGGCCTTATCTAATGGTATTGCTTCAAGTACAGTATCATGAAGCTGAATAAAACTTCAGCATTTAATTTATCCTCTGATAAATGTTGTCATCTTAAGTTATTTTTTTTTAATCTTAACTTGAAATTGCTTATTTTCTCATGATGGTCTATGCATATAGTGTGGTGACTTCTGTCTGCTTTTTATTCTCAAAATCATCCTTTGTCAAGCGTAACAATACATAAAGTTCTGCCATTCAGCTAGTTCTCAATCCACCTCACTGTCTACTCCTCTAACCTAAGCTTACCTATGAACATGTTACAGGAGACAGTGTCAAAAGCCTTGTTTAAGTCCAGATAGACACATCCACTGCTCTCCCCTTATCTACGCAGCCAGCCACACCATCATAGAAGGCTATCAGATTGGTCAGGCATGATTTCCCCTTGGTGAATCCATGTTGACCACTTCCAATAACCTGCTTTTCTGCTGCAGCTTCTTCTGGCTGTGGGTAATTAAGCTATCAATCAGAAGCAGCAACAGCTTTTGGGACTGGGCCTGGTAGCACACATGGGCATGCCAAAGCATGTATCCTCTCTCTTCTCAGCAACATGCCATCACAGGTGTAAATATATTTAAAAGTGAAGTGAAAGCCACAGACGTGAATTTTTTTAGCCAGTGCAATTTCATGGATTTCTTGCAGTACTTCACTTTCAAAATGTTGTACAATTGCATATTGCAGACTAAGGATATGCAAATACACCTCCTATCAGTCTTCAGTTTCTTGTACCCTTTGTTTTCTGTAATGAGCTATATGGTTTATATAATCAAAACAGCAGAAATACATCTCATGAACTGCAATATAATGGGGCTAAGACTGAGTATAAAATGTACAAAGCAGACAAACACACATCTTTTAAACTGAAGTTATATTTAAGGAAATTATAGAAGAAGTCATTTGTGGAAAGAAAAATTCAGGGAGAAAAGGTAGATGTCCAAATTCTTTTTTCTTAGACAAGAACATGGGATTTTACATCTACCTGGATTCTGATATTTAAAGAACAGGGAATGTTCCTGATCTCAGTCTTTCTGCTTCTGCCTGAAGAATTTCAAACTGTTCTTCCTGTTCCTTTACAAGACCCCGTAGGTGTTTCTGCTTCAAAATCTCTCGGTAACGCTGCTTTGCAATCTTTTCAGAAACATGCTGTGTGTCTGCATAAAACAAAATATAAGGGTTAGCCTGTACTTGTAGGGGATGCATCATCTATATTTGTATTGGACCTGTCCTGGGGTTATTTCAAGTTCTGTATAAAATAGGCAAGCATTTTAAAAAAGGCTCACAGTTGGGCTTAAGAGACTTTATAGTACTGAATAATACAAAAAATTTCAAAAAGGCACTGGGCACGCTACATTCAGTTCCTAGCAAGTACCTACTGTTTTTAAAGTCTGTAACTGTTTCACTTGTGGAAAGATCTCCACAGTTTTCCTAATAGCGAACACCCTTCTCAGCTTCGTGTTACTTCCTCTGTTCTCTGTGAATGGGTGCAAAAAAGTGGGTTGAACAGTTCTGAGAAAGAATGAAAGCATGGTGCCTAGTGACGGTATTAATGACAACAATATCTTGACTTAAATAGTTTCAGCAATTTAGTCAATTAACTATGGTTAACAGGAGCAACAATGTCCAGGTATGCTCGTAAGTAACCAATGAATTGTTGTGGTAGAAAAGACACTGCTAATTGTGCACATACAGTAATAAACAGGTGCTCCTTGTCTTAGCTGATGCTGATGGAGAACAGGACCATCTAGCCTGGCAGATATTTTCTGAATGTTCTTTGCTTGTGTCTTAAAGTGCATTCCTGTGACTCACCGGCTGCCTCAAAGATGTGCCTCCTTTCTGAAACAGAGACAAGCATTTCTTTCAGCTCCAGGCTGAGCTCATAATTTTCTTGCTCTTTTAAACTGATGCACTTCTCCAACTCTTTAATTTTTTTCTGACGGTTCTTCACATTCTTCTTGTGCAGCTGTCCATTTCCAAATGAATAAAGCAAATATATGAGATGATTATACAAAAGCTATTCAGACAAACTTACGACAGAAACCTATTAGCTTAAGCACTGCATTGTAGCTCAATAAACTTTCATGTATTTTGATTTGACTGGTAGCACATTCTAGCTTTACTTCGTATAGTGTCTTTCACGCACACTGTATTCCAGTATGCTTTATGGAGTTCTAATATAAGTAGCAGACAAGGAACAAAGAGGTATGGGTCAGGGAGACAGATATATTAAAGATATAGATATTGATAAAAATAAAGATATTGAAGGGCAATGGCAGGAAAGGAAACCAATGGAATCAGTGAGCTAAGAATACTCTGGCTGTTAGGAGCTACTGAAGAAAGGGTTGTTGTTGTGCTGAAGTTGTCGGATGGGCTGTAAAGGGACAAGGTAAATACTTAAGCTTGAAGAGGAAGAGGAAGCTGATGCCAGCTAGAGCAACCTGGAGAAAATCAAGTGGAATCACTTAAAAACAAGGATAATCATAATTTGAATGTTGAAATAGATGAGGGAGCCAGCAAATCAGATTTTTGTTTCTCTGTTATTTTGAATATAGGGGGCTAGTGATATTATGAACAGCCTGGCACTCCTGGAGAGAAAAATTAAGCAGCAAAGACTGGAAGAATGCGTCATTAGAAATGGAAGAGTGACTTCTACAGGCAATGCTGTGTAAGAAGTGGTAAGCAGATCTGCATCTGGTGTTCAGGAAGCATTTAATGCCTGTAACAGAGCAAGCAGATTTCTCTCCATAGGGTTGGTCTATGCAGCAACGAATGTATGATGACTCTCCATAGACTTTAGAGAACTGCTGCTGTAGACAGCTCAGCGCCAGCTGAAGAAACTATTGAAAGCTAGATGAATAAATACATGGAGATATATATATTAATCTGTGAGTGCTGTTATGGCTATGCTCCAACAGACCTTGCGTTGGCTGAAGAGTTAGTATGCCTACATCAGTTGCAGTTATTCCTTACAAATACCTCTTGCTACCGAAGGAGAGGAGTTGCATTTACACTAAGGATGCGTCTCTCAAATGCAGTGGTTCACTTAGGATTTACCTCATCCATGATGCCAAGACTCTGCTCCATCACTGAAATGCGGTGGGCGATGTGGCTGTCATAGTTCAGCACAGTTAGGAACTGAAGAATTAAAACCGGAAAAAACCTTTCTTATTAAGCCTGTTTGTTCTCAACAATTACACACTTCTGTAAAGACAATCGTACTATATGAAACTCAAAAACCTAGAATTCTGTACCGTGGAAAGGCTTACTAGTGATTGTAAATGGACATTCTTGGATGCTGTGTGAATACTAGACTGTACAGCTGTTAAAAAGAATGTTATCTATTATGTGTTAATGGAAACAAAGACCAAGAATATTTGTTGTGAGGCTGTCAAAAAACCCAAGCAATACTTTTGATTATAAGGTAGTTTAAGCTAACACAGCTGGAGGCCAAAGTGCTATACAGCCTGTCTTTAGGCCAGAGAAGGTGGTGATTATTTTCTGTCAAGTGGCTTTCTAGTAATTCTTACTTCTTTTATTGTTCTTATATCTGCATAGTAATTCAGGTTTCAGAGAATTTATTCAAGATTTTTTCTTGGGCACCCTGCTACTAAAAAATCTCTTTATCAAATGACAAATGGTAAAACAGACTGTATGACCCATGATGGGCAGTAGACAGGTTTCTGAAGATGTAGATTCATCCTTCCAGAGTACTGTCCCACCAAAGTGACATGTAAAATTTTGTGGACTTTTCTAGTTTAGTTAGAAGAGGCGAAACAGGAAAGACTCAGCAGGGTCCTTGCCTACTGCACCAAACCGTTTTCACTCCCTGCTTCATTCATGGCCTTCACTCTAGGTGTTCTCAGGTCCTTGCCTGCACGCATTTATCTAAGCCATCTTCCTCTCTGTTCCTATTGTTGGGGTCTCTGTTGCCTTGTCTTTCCTACTAACCCCACGTTTCTACTCAAAAAGTGAAGTAAAGTCAAGCTCCTCAGACCATTCAACTTCCAACTAAACTGGTATATGCCTTTGCTATGGGCAAGTCTAACTCTCTCTGAAGGGCAATAGTTCTGCTCATCAGAGCAGAAGTTTGAGCGAATGGAAACACTCCGGTGATAAATCTGTTACAAGAAGTTTTCAGTGTGTTGTCACATCACCTCTTTGGAAAGCTGTTTTGTTGGTGTTAGTTATGGAAGTCCCTTGGCTGTGATTCAGAAGTGAACAAGCAGTTTGGAGAGCAGCAAAACAAATGAAGCCTGAGCAAAACTTGTGTTTTGGATTTTCTTTTAATCTTTTGAATTGCAATACCCTTACCTGCTCTCCAACCTTCTTCATTTTCCCTGTGCTTTATAGCTCTCCCCACTGCAATATCTCCAGCCTACCCATCCTCCAACATCCCTTACTCCAAACCTTTATGCCCCTCGCCTCATCACTACAAAACCATCAGCTTTCCCTGCAGTTCTCTACATCCCATACTGCAATGCCCTCACACTTCCCCTACAACCTCTCTTCTTCTACTGCTATCCTTGGCTCTCTCCCACAGTCTTTACCTGTGTTTTCTGGCCTGCCACCTGGGCTTGCTCAAAGCTATGTGGGTGCTGACTTGCTGGCCAGCTGCTGCCTCTTGCCTGCCACGCGTGGCAAACAATTCCCTTTTGTTCTGTTGCTGGGCCAACAAATGGCAGTGAGTGGAGCTCAGTAATGACCTGCAGGAACGCTCAATCTTTGTATACTGAGCAAAAGTTACGGTATTTCTGCGAGATACCAGATGGGGGCACCTCAGACCTTTCACTTAAAAGGAAGTTCTGGTGCTTTATTTGAAAGATCTCTTCCTTGTGGCCACAAAATCCTGATTCTTTACTCTCAGTGCCAATTTTGAAACACTAAGAGTTAGGGATAATTTTGTTTTTGTTGACACCTAAACATCCTGAACAACTACCTCACTGATCGATCTCAAGAGTAAAACTTCCCTTTGAAAGCTGCATTGTTGACCTATTAGGCATCCGGTTTTTCCCTAGTGGTAAGGGACTTAAGAGGTACAAATGATCTTACAGGTGTCGGCAAAAAAATTTTCTGCGGTCAAAATATAAATTAGAGAAAGTAACTCACTAGCTGGCGATCTTTTGAAATAGGTAGTGTTACAATATCCCGGGCCTTCTGCTTCAGATCTTCTATCTGCATTCTCATTTTCTTGTGTTCCCATTCCAGCTGAAATATCCCTTTAAAGAAGTCTTTATACTCCACCATGCTAGCAATTTTTTTCTCTGCTTGAGCCTGAAAAAATAGATTAATCGTCATTGACACACTTTGCAGATTACAGAATAACTATTTGGAACGAGATGGGCAACCTTCCAAAGTTATAATGGTAGTAACGAAAACATGCTACACTGCAGTCTCTTTCCAGACTTTGCTCCAGGTGGTTACCTTTTGTGGAATTTTGTTCCCTTTTATGCTCTGTGCCACAGCTTTGGATCATAGTAGGAGATGAAGAAAATGACAACTAACCTCTCTCTCCGTCTTTCTATCTTTTATAAGAATGCAAAGGCATTTCAACTCTACAGAATACAAACTTGGTCTGTATAAGGTATGCTGCAGTTATTACTGAAGGCTTTGTGCAGAGGCAGCAACAAGCAATTTTTGTGCAGCTAGAATGCCTAAGAAAAGAACCTTTAATGAGAGTATGAAGAATTATTTTAAGTCGGACCACCAGTTTCACCTTATAAAAAAAGTGTATTCATTTTTTAAATCTTAATGTAAGCTACTGTTCAAATGCTTCTTAACTACAAGTTTGCTTGAGGGAGTTTTCTGATTGGTGCCCTGAATATTAGCATTTTCTATTTACAGCATGTGTGTAAGTGATGGTGTGTCTAAAAACTGTTGCCATTTCATTGATTTGAATTGTATTGATCAAACATCAAGAAAGCAGTCTGTATTGCAATCTTTACATGTGATAAGAGACATTACAGAATTCTTTCTTAATAGCTTCTAGATTACAATGGAGCCTATTGGTGTGTAGTGATGAATAGAAACTAGATATCAAACTGGAGAAAAAGCAGAGCCACTGAAGGACAATACATTTGTTTAAAAAGCTTAGATTTCCTTCAGATAATGTAAATTACCATGATAGAGCAATTCAGTTCTTCAATAACAGCCTTATTAATGAGAATGGCATCAGTGTAGTCTGGGATCTCAGTACGTTCCAATTCTACCTGTCCTTGTTTTAGCAAAAACTGGACAGTCAAATTCAATCGAAGTTTGATCTTCTCCTCCTTCAGCCTAAAATGGCAGAAAACAAAAATAATGTTTAGTGATGGTCTGTGGCTATCTGCACAGGTCAAGGGTACTCAACCTACCTGACCCTCAAGCCAGAATGGTGGGCACTCATCTCAGAGCAAAGCCTGCAGCTACGGCCAGGGGTTCTGCACCACCTACCCCAGCGGTGGCCAATGCCTCCAACCAGAGCTGCTGAAGGAAGAGGCTGCAGTGCAGACCTCAAACTGCAGGAAGGGCCTAGACCCTTCTCCTAGGGCAGGAATAGGTGTCACACCTGCCTGCACAAGGTGTGCCCAGGTGGAAGACCTCCTGCAGCAGGTGGCTGAGCTGCAGGAGGCAGTGAGGAGGCTCCATAGCATCAGGGAGGCTGAGAAGGAGTTAGATAGCTGGTTCTAACCATGGTCTGAAGTGAACCCACAGCCAAACAATCAAAAACTCTGCCACTGGCACACACAGAAAGAAGAGGGGGCAATAATGATGAAGAATGGAAGATTCCAATGGCAAGGACCAGCAGGAGGGAGAGACTTCCCCTGAAGCCCAAGGTGCCCTTGCAGAACTGCTTCACCGCTCTTCAGACTGAAGAGGAAAGACCAGTCACATCAGGAGAGAAGCTGGAGCTGAGTAAGGCAGACTGATCTGCTCCCCATACAGCCACCAGTGCAATTAAGAAAAGGCCACGGCTTATAGTAGTAAGCGACTCTCTTCTGAAAAGTATGGAGGCACCCATTTCCCGACCTGATGCCTTCTTTAGAGAGGTGTCTTGCTTACTGGGGGCTCAAATCAGGGATGTCACTGAGTCACTACCAAGCAAGGGGGTAACTGTTTTAAACTGAAAGAGGTTAGATTTAGATTAGATATTAGAAAGAAATTCTTTACCCTGAGGGTGGTGAGACACTGGCCCAGGTTGCCCAGAGAAGCTGTGGATGCCCCATCCCTGGAGGTGTTCAAGGCCAGGTTGGATGGGGCTTTGAGCAACCTGGTCTAGTGGAAGGTTGCTGGGGAACTAGATGATCTTTAAGGTCCTTTCCAACCCAAACAATTCTATGATTTCAATAGGATTATATAAATCCTCCCATCATTCTCAAAATGTTTTTATTTATTACTTTTAAGTGTTATGTTCACATAGGGTTTACTCTTTGACAGCCTGTCTTCTATTTGTGCCCAAAGTGACTACAGAATTTGCAACTTATTTCCATACATGAAATTTCCAAACACTGGATTCAGTTTAACATATTCTAGCAGATATTCTGCGAGAAAGTGTCCTTACTGAACAGAAATCTTAATAACAATTGAAAAAGAAATAGAGAAGACTCCCAGCCAGCACGCCTTTTCTGTATAATTTATCCTTGGATTTGTCCCTGAATGACAACGAATGTGAAAATTATGTCATGTACATGAACAAATGAAGTATTTCAGGTCCAAGCAGCTCATTGAAACAGGTGTCACATGACTCAGCACCATATTGCAATTAGGAGTGATAACTGTATCTTATTAGGCCCACATGAGCAAAATTTAACTGAGTTAACTTGCACTTGAAGGCTTTGGGGGATTCGCTGTATGATGTAGCTTTTGGGGCAGTCACTTTGCATTGAAGACCATGCTGCCATCCTTACTGATGTTGTTACTTTAAGATGGTAGATTAAGACTGGTCTGGTCTGCTCACATGTGCTGCAGTAACACCTTATTTCAAAAATATCACAGGTCTCTTAGATGAATCCTAGATAAAAGAGTGTTGAATAACACAGCTGTTTAATTCTGCATGTAACTTTTTGTTCTGTGTTGTTGAAGTATTAAAATATAGCTGAACAAAATTACCAAGTGAGTTCTTGGAAGATGTCTTCTATTTCTGACTTAATCTTCTCATTGTCATCCGTTCTTCTCTGGAGAAAGGCCTCCATCTCTGCCAGCGTTAGCGCCTTCCATTTCACCTAAGCAAGCAATGTCGTGACAGTCTGAACATTTTCAACTTCGTCAGTATGTCAGGGCAATCCTCTTAAAGATCAGAGGAGACAAGTTCTTAAAAAGACATATGTACATATAAATATGCAGCCTGGTATTTTTAGAATCCCAGTAGAGCACATGAGACATCGAGGTTATGGTCCTTACACTCTGCCTAGAAAATCATTTATTCATTTATGCATAGTTTATTCACATTAAGGGGAATTATATTTCCTTCTCTCTTGGTCAAAGGTCATGTGTCTCTGTCTCTGGATAATTCAGA
Source organism: Rissa tridactyla (assembly GCF_028500815.1). Classification (NCBI taxonomy): domain Eukaryota; kingdom Metazoa; phylum Chordata; class Aves; order Charadriiformes; family Laridae; genus Rissa; species Rissa tridactyla. The sequence continues at coordinate 59,912,630 of NC_071471.1, forward strand.
TTTACACCTTCATGCTTTTAAACAGAACAAATAGCTTGCTAGAACTTTCCAGCAACACCCTTTGTTAAGAATTGCTCTTGGTATTCTAGCAAAATATGGGAATGCGTTGGTGCAAATGTAGAATGCTAATGGGAGAGAACAACTCCAACAGATGATGGAAATCAAATACCCTAACAGGTTTTTGGTATGGATAGAGAAAAGGAAAATTATCTTTTTTTTTTTTAAATTAAACCATATCAAAGTCACTATCATTCTGATCAAATCTGTCAACATTAATATGCTAATTTTTCCTCTGAAGGAGAACTAGAGCTGGTTTCCCTTGATGACATTTCTATTATTCTGAATTGAATGTGGCCAGAAGCAACTTTCAAACTCAAATGCAGCTTATGTCTTCTGCATTGTCATTTCACCACTAGCTTGACCCTACTTTGTAACTCCACAGAAGTTTAAGACCTCAAAATATCAAGAAGTAGACTGGCAAAATAAAGAATTTTACATACCAGCTCCTCACTCTCCATTTTACTTCGTCTAGCTAAACAAAAACGTTCCCATATAGACAGGTCTAAACCATTCGGCATGTGCTCACGACTATCCAGTTCATCCATGGCTTTCATTAAAAGACCAAGTGCATGTTTGTAATCTTCAGCTGAGCCTAAACAATCCCCATACAGGCCAGCTCTGTCAAGGAGCATTTCTGTCATTGTGGTCCTAGTGCATAAACACAGTACATGCAGTATTTACTTTTTATTTTTTCTTGCACAAAAGAAGCTCACAAACAACTAAGAATATTTCATATTCTCAGTCTCTTTCAAAGAACAAATAGGTAAGAGTGCATCTTACACAAAATAAGAATATATGTTTTCGAGAACTGATGATTATTTAGATTGCATTTGAAATAGATTGTGTGGGGTGAATAAGGAAATATAAGTACTCAAAATAGCGATCTTAGTATGATAGGAAATCAACCATTGTTAACTATCCGATAAAAAGCAGGCAGTCTACTGATTGATTACCAAAATAATTTAGACCATTGGAATAAATAGCATTCTCATTCTTGACACACAAGAAATACTAGTATTTAAACAGATGGAATCAGGGGGGATCTTACTTTGGTCGACGTTTGTAAAGTTGGAAAAGTTCTTCAAGGAGATCGGGAGGTACTCCAGCAAACTTCTTTGTAAAACCATGTTCCAGATTCTAGGAGGAAAACAGAAAGCTTCCTTGTTACCACAATACTATTTTTAAAAAAGCATCAACCTGCCCATATCTTAGAAACAGAGAACATGGTGCTCTTCCAAGTGCTCCCAAGCATCATAGGAATCTAGACTAATAAATTCTTCTATGGACATACTCTCCGTTACTGCTTAATTTTAGTGATTAGCAAGTTGACCAGAACTCATCCCATGCGTACAATGAAGTATGTTCTTCTCATTGTCAAGACACAGCATTGACATTTTAATTTCTGAATCTCCTTGTGTTTGTCAAGAGTCTCACCTTCTCTTCAGCTACTGCATTTTCGTAGATGTCTGTGTAAGCTTCAATTTTATTTTTTGCAGTCAGGATTGTTCTTGCAGTCTTGACCTACAGCAAACCCAAAAGATTTCAGGAATGAAACTCAGCCCGCAGAAGCACTGAATGGCCATTCACATACGCTGATGAAGCTGACTCTTTTCTTATTGCTAGAGAAAAACTTGTGAGCTACTTTTACTAACAATATAATGCCTTCTTTCAGGGGTTACTTGTAGATACTGCTAAAAGGTGAGAAGGTGTGAAATTAAACTAGTCCACTGCTAAAGAAATTAAGAAATCTGTGTAAGAAATATCTTATACAGATGCTTACAAGTCTTCTGTTTAAACTTTGAAAACTCTGTTTTCACTTGCATAGAGATTTCATTTTCCTTTCCTGTCATCATACGTAAGACCAGTCAAAAATTCTCAAATGCTGCTCAGTGGAGGGTTCTTCATTTTAGAATGCAGTTTCCCTGTTGTCACAACATAGTTCTGCTACATGTCAAGATACTAAGCTCACCTGTTGTGTCGAGGCTATTAAATGCTTATACTCTGCTGGGAAGACCATTTTGTTTTATTTGGCAGTTTGCATGGATCAAAAGATATATAAATGGAAACATTTAGAAAATTAAGAAAAAAAACGTATTTTGAAAAACGTAAGCCACTTGGCCTCAGATAATTTCAAAACTAGTCCAGCTTATTCAGTGGTAGGGGCTAGATGCCTACTTTGGAACCTCTCTGTGTAGCCCACATACAAACGGCTGCTTGCATCTCCAAACACAGAGGTCTGTACATGTCGAGTAGGAGATCTGACATGGGGAGGCATTAATATATTCTCTGTGGACTCAGGAACAGCTCCACAAAGACAAAGTGGGCAAATGGGGTAATATTGTCCCAGAAGCCAGAACCAACCTGCAGGCTGCCACCACTTAGATCAGGTATTGGCAGGACACAGGAATCAGAACTGTCACTCAAAATTATTACTGCGAGCAGCAAGCACTTGTATTGACATCCAGATCTACTACTTGTGCTCTCCAGTCTTTTATTGACTTATATATGGCTTGACAGGGATGGGTAAACTCCTCAGATTAAATTGGTCAATAAGACTATAAACCCTTTGTACTCTATGGTATATTCTGCTTCCACGGTCAGATACTCACAAACCACCTCTGTCTATGCTTTGAACTGGAAAACACAAGTTGGCAGGGCCCAGGCCTACATTAGACACCTCAGTGAAAAATGTGATGGCGTTACACATTCTTTTGTGCATCTTTCTGTCATAAAAGCAACATAATTGGTGCTTCCAGCTTAATACTGGATACTAAAAAATATTACATATAGCAAACAAATAGCAGCAGGCCCTTCTGAATGTATGGAGTTTTACCAACGAACTCCAGGGGAACCAAGATGAGTATCTATTCAAAAACATATGTATTTTTAACACGTCACCTGTACAAGTTGAAAAAAAAAATCAGTGACCCTGTAAATCATCAGAAAATCATTTATGTCAAAATTTTCATTTGGAAAGAGCAGTTTTCACAAAAAACTATATTGTAAATATTACACGTTTCCCAAGAACAGCATTCCAAATGATAACTTACTTTTTCTTTCTCCTTTTTCATAAGGAAATTATGAAGTCCAGCTTCTCTAGCATCCAACTCTTCATCCAACAGTAAAGCATAAACGAGATTGACTATTTTAAGTTCTTCCTGTGAAAAGATTGTAATAAAAATGTTAACATTCCTGCTGCACAGAGGCAGAGATGAAAAATTAACACTCTCTGTGATACCTGATAGATGACCATCTCTGATTTCACTTTTCTTTCAGAGAGTCTGCACACAGTCTCATCAAAATTTTTTGTTGTTTCCTGGATGGAAGCTTCAAGTTTCTCCAATTCATTTTCCAGTGCCTAGGGAAGGGAAGGACAGGAGCAGCAACATTATATCTGGAGGAACAAAGAAGCTCTGATATAGTATACCAGATGCTGGAGATTGCACAATATGGAAATGTATCCTTCAGCCAAAAGGTCCCAGAAATTACTTGTTTGGAAGGAGAGTGCTGCCAGGCTACCAAGTGATGTACCACTTTGAAGGATAAAAATAATGGTATTATTGTGTATGGCATCAGCAACTCTGGGAATGAAACCTGAAAAAAAAACATTTTAGGAATACATTTATGAAGAAAAGCTAGCTTTTGCCAGATATTGCAAGTTTTGGCATGTATGAATTGGTATAAGCAGAAATTGCCTTACTTTATTGTCTATGCTAGGACTTAATTACTATGCCACATGATCTTTGTTCTTCCTTTGTTATTCATTTATTCTATTTATTAGTATTCATTTTCAGAAGTACCTCCCGAGAAAGATCAGAAGCTTTGGTCATAAGCACCGTGAACAAAACCACTCCTTTTCTCATTTTAATTTACCCTTCTATAATTTTCTTTTTCTTCTTTCAGCTCCTTGACTTTTTTCTCATGTTCTCTAAATATTTTCTTCTCTTCATCATTCCAAACATGCTCAGGCTTGGATATAAAAGAAGGTGGAGGAATATCCTGGAAGTATTAAAGACAAATATGCTTCAAAAGCATTAATTCTCCATCAGCACACTACAAACCATAGCTCGCATCAAATTTCATGAAAGGTATTTCTTAGTGGTAAGTAAGGTATAAGCCGTAAAATTAAGTAACACATACCTATTCTGTTTTTTTGGTCCGTTTCTTGCACAAGTATTTTTGATGTATATATATTGTGCTATTCTCTCTCGCTTACAGGAATTCACTACCGGATGTTGTAAAATACAAGTGTTTTGTAGGCAAACATACTACTGTCTGTACATGATATATAACATTTTCTGTTTCAGAATCCCAAATCTAACTCCATGCTAATGTATAATTCTAAGTGGAGTCCTAATTTTCTAAAACAGATCAATTCCAGGGTGAGCGCTTGGGTCTGCCCTATCCTTTTTCCGTGACACTTCTTCACATTCGTTCCGTCCTCTACTACTGTACTATCGATCTTTGCTGAGTTAAATGGAACACAATATTTTCCTGTAAGATCACAGACTTGGGTAATAGACCCTTACCCCAGCAATAGAGTTGTTATAATGATAATACTAGATTACGTTCCTACAGTATTCCACTCTGATAGGGACAGGTGTTGATGGGTAAATCATATGCAGGCACTAGAATCTTGTGGTCTCTTTTGAGTCCACTGTAGGGTCTCTTATGGAGTCCATCTAGGCATAACGCAATTCTACAATTCTCCAACCATTTTCTATCACTTAGGTTGGAAATATTTGCTAGTTGATTTTCACATTTCCTTAAAAACTCACAAGATGATACCTAAACGATTTGGCAGAAACACAGCTCACCATTTTCAAGATGTCTTCCTTTTTGACTTCTAGCACTCCACCCATCATGTCATTAAGAGCACGCAGTCTTTCATTGTCCTGGGAACGACCACAAAAGATATTTTAGAGTACAAAAGGAAGTGTGTAAATTGGAAGTTTTGGGAATGATAACAGGGTAGTTCATCTCTAGATCACCCATACGATTATACTGTGTGTCACTAGTAGATTAATGCTCTTTGGTGATGTGTGTGCAATATGCTAAAAGTCTCAAGTGTTTTTTTCTGGTGGGCAGATGCTCATATACCAAATAACTTACTAAAACTGCCATTGTGGCCATTCTGGAAAGAATACATAGGCATATGCTACACCTGTCCAGTTGGCAGTCTAGAATGAAGGAATCTGTAGTGACGCTGTCTTATTGTGCATCTCTCTTGGGGCCAGAACCATCTTAGGCTTTTCAGAGATGCATTTTAAAGCCAGAGGAAAGAATTATGATCTTGTAGTCTGATCCCTGAAGAAAAGAGGCCACTTAGTCAACAAACACATACCAAGCACAAAGCTTTTGATTGAGCAGTAACATGCATTTAGAAATGTATGTAGTCCTCAGTCCCCTAATATGGTTTTTTTAATTGCCACTAAGCACATTTTTAAAAATCATGAGACTAACAATAAATCTTTTCTGATTGTAAACGATAATAAGAGGGGAAAGGTACACATCATCATTAACTATTATTTTAAATTTATTCTCCCATACTACACTACTGTAATATTCCAGTGCAACATTAACTAAATAAGCCTAACCAGAGGCAAAGGCCTATTCAGTAAAAAGATACTACTTTAAGTACCATAGCAGCAAGGCGCCTTTCCATTTCAAGCTTAGCCAGCATTTCTGCTTTCTCTCTCTCTTGTTGAGTCAAGTATTTTTCAACTGTAATCTGAAGAAAGAAAATGAGGTTCATATCAGGGTTCTTTTCTCCAAACACGATCACACATGGACTATTTGGAAAGATGGTACAATACTAATTCTTAATGCTTTTTGTATCTCTGCTCTATCATAACATTCCTCAAATTGTTCTTTTGAACAGCTCCAACAGCTATGTTTTAAAAAGGTGAAATACAAACTACCGTAATTTTTTTTCAATTAGTTGTGTTTTGTGCATACCTTTTCTGACAATGGAATAACACAGACTGGTTGGAGAGAAGAGGGAAGTGGTAAAAGACTGATCAAAAAAACCAGATGAGATCAGTGGAACATATTGTATAAGAAAAAAAGGTGTTTCTTTGTAAGTTTTCAACTGAATTTATAAGTGCAGTAGCAAGCATACTTTAGTACCTAGATGCTTAGTTTGAAACTAGTTAGTGTCAAAATGGTGCTCAGAGAAAACAGAGAAGCCCTAATCTATGGAAGTAATCCCTGCAAGCCTGGTTTGAATTTTATAGTCAGGAACAGGGGGAATTTCTACCTAATTTATGGGCAATTAAAAACTTATAACAGCAATAAATAAAGATTGTATACATATTATTTATTTCAAATTGACTTTCTCACAAGAGCTTTCTCCACAAGACCTTTTTCCCCCAAAAAGGGAAGGGAAGGGAAGCTAAAGAGTAAAAAAGATGATTTTAAGTACACAGACACATCTGGTTCAAGGCTTTTCAGTACTAACAAATGTCTAGACATGAGAAGAACTAGAGAGCTGTATTTGAGGGGGTGAAAGAGAAAGATTTATTTTTCAGATACCTCTGAATCCTGAACAGTGAGCGCTCGCTCCGGTATCTCATCATTGGTAAGAGCTGGCTCCCACACTTCCACTTGGAGGTCAAGTTGTGCCAAGATTTCTCGGATCCTCAGGTTTCTTTCTTTCACTCTAGCTATCTCCTGCTCCTTTTGTCGTGCAACTATGTCAAATTCCTTATTAAAAGCAATCTTCACTTTGTAAATAATGTCCTGAAAAATACCAAAAAATGAAAGAGCAATACTTCACAGATCACATCCATCCATGATTACATACCAGTCCTGAAGCCATCAGAATCATAAATGTGTGTATTTGTATGTGTGACAGGGATATAAACTGTTAAAGTCCTTTTGTGAAAATCATAAGGGCAGAGTTCAAGCTTTGTTAAAAGATTCTGAAAGAAACGTGCTGTGGCCAAAACCAGATAAAAAACTAGGCTGCCTTCTATTTGCTGTTTTTTCCACTCTTTAGCTGAAAGAAGGGGCTTCAAAGAAAAAAAACGCATGACTTGTAAATCTAGAGGTTGTAAATCTGAGGTGCAGGGAGGCAGAGTTAAGGACATACTTCCCTGATTTTTAAGTGATGCAACCTGCAGTTTTGATATGCTTTCATGTGATTTTCTGTCTGACATATGTAAGTAAGATGTGCCCGTTAAATAAACAAACATTGAAACTAGTTTTTTTCAAACAACTGACACCTTAGCATGATTTTTAAAAGTCTATATAAATGCTTCCTTTAGCCCAAATAATTGATCTCAGCAAAGAAAAGTAGAATATTAAGGGAGAAAACCATGTGTCTCTCCTACTGTGTCAATTTACTAAAATGAAACATGAAAAGAATTTCAGTTCTATCATTAAACTTCACATTTTGAGATGCTTAGCTGTTTGCAATTTGTATTACAATAAATATCTATGTCCATGATTATTTCATTGATTTCTACTGTAACAGGAAGTTAGGACGTAATAAGGCAGGTTGGCAGATAAGGTGCAATGTTGCTGGGAGGAAAAAGGCTGTGCTCAATGTCTAGGCTTCTAGCTCTCAGCAAGCTTGCTGCGTTGGCCAAGAACACCGAAGATATATCTACACTTAGATACATAATGTGCATCTTTAAAGCCAGACAGTAGAAAGATCTTGTTACATCCAAGCTTACATTTAAAAGTGCTCCTTGTGTTTCTTCCTCATCTACTTTAAACATTAGTGTATCTACTAGATCTTATGTATTACAATGAATAACCATTGAGTCCTGCTACCATTTACAGCTTAAAGAGCTCTGACGAGGCAATGCTTTATAGTAGTTTAACCACTTCTGCCCTTGTAGAGTATCTTCCTAAGAGGCCTACTCTGTTGCATGTTCACTACTTAATGTTTATTAAGTCAGTTTTGACCAGGGTAACAGAAGTAAGAGTCTGATAGTAATGAATAATAAATAACAGAAACATCAAAGACTACAAATGAAGGGACAGAAAGACTAAAGAGAAAGGAAACAGGGATAGGAACCAGCTGATCTTTCAATCAGCAGCAAATAATATGGAAAGAGGTCATGTTTTCACAGGGCACGCTGAGATGTGCAAGCTAGTTTTGAAGGTACAAACTCTTAAACTAAAGCACCAGTGCAACTCTCCATTGTATAATGTCAGTATGCCCAAAACCTAACAGTGGCTTTGACTGCTGTGAGAACCAAGAGATATGACAGTGTCACTGCACTAGTACAAATTTAAGAAGCCATCACCTTCAATAATACTATTTGATTGACTTTCTGCTCCCTGGTGTGCAAGTCCCATTGGTGGTCTAGGATAGATGTGTCTCCACCATACTGAGAGCTCAGACTTCCAACCAGGCAGTAGGATGCACTACCATCAGCCATTGCTTCTTCTGCCTTCTCTCCTTCTTCCTTAGATAATATAGTCTCTGACTCAATCTCAACATTATTCTTCTGAACCTGCATATCACAAACATGATAACTATGTTAATTTTGTAGACGATCCAGAGGCACATGTATGAAAAAATTCTAGAGGTTATATTCTGCAATGAAGCTCAACGATCAAAATGATACAAGTTGAAACGATCATATCTGGATTATTTGGTCCATTTTTAGGTTCCCCAGTACAAGAAAGACATTGCCATCCTGGAGCAAGTCTAGTGATAGGCCACTAATACAAGTAAGAGTTTGAAGCATCTAACATGTGAGGACAAGACGATAGAGCTGGAATCATTCAGTGTCAAGAGGGAGAAGGCCTGGGGGGATCTCAGCAAGGCATATAAAAAACCTGATTGTGGGGAGTAAGGACAACAGAGCCAGACTCTTCTCAGTGGTACTCAGTGACAGATTGAGAGGAAATGGGTATACATCAAAATACATCCAACTTAAACATAATAAAACACTTTTCCTGTGAGGGTTGTCAAACATGGGAAGAGGTAGCCCATAGGGGGTTATGGAATTTTCCATTCTTGGAAATATTCCAAACCTGACTGGACACGGCTCTGAGTAAATTGCTCTAGAAGGGGTGGACTAGATGATTTCCAATGAGCTCTTCTAACCTCAGCTGTTCAGTGATTCTTTAATATTAATACATTTGTTCTGATTAAAACCACAACATTTCATCTTTATTTATCTCTTTAAATATTTTTAGACAATTTCTACATCAAGAAAATGGACCTCAGAAAGGTATCTATGTAAAGATGGGTTAAGGTGCCGACTCAGAACATTCTGCTCTGAAATGCCTTTATGCAGTACTTCAAAGAGACTGTACCTTAAGATCAGCTGTTGCAATCTTCTTTAACTGGAGAACTTTCTCCAAAGTTTCCAGCTCTTCTTTACTACGTTTCTTCAGTGAATAATTCTTCACTTCATGAGCCATATGAAAGCACTGTTCAAATTTAAAAAAAAACAACAAAAAACCCAACAAAATCCCAAAGTAAAAAGTTCTTCATAATGCATCTATTAATTCTTTTGTTCAACATCTGAATACTAAAGAGTTATAAATACTTCTTAAAATCAGCAATAAAATTGAGGATCAATTAATATAGACAATATAGTAAAAATACAGGGGTAAGACAAAAAACACTTGCCTTTTTGGTAGTGAAAAAGGTTGGTTTAAAATTTGCCTTTGTCTTTCCTTTTTTTAATTTTTTTTTTTTTAATTTAAATAATCTATGGATATGACCTCTTTATCCATGGAATTCAACCAGAACTAGATTTTTTGTAAAATTACTTTGTCTTTCACCACCCTTGAGATAATCCAGTATCACCAGTTTGACTAATCTCCCTCTGTTTCAAATAGGTAAAATCAGGGTTAAATTTTGCCTTTATGTTCTGTGTAGCAGAAGTCATACTGACTGCACACAAAAAAAATATTTACCTCTCTTTTTAGCACCGCTGCGTAAAGATATTCTCTGAAACCAAGGAATCAAAGAGTTGCTGATTTGCTTATGAGCACTCTCATCCACGTTAGAAGGTAAAATCAGCCAGGCTCAGACAAAATGAAGAGAATGAAAAATTTGCAGGAGTATGGGGAAGAAATAAGTTTTTTCCCGTACCATAAGCAAACCAGAAATGTGTTATACTGCTATTTATTTTGTCTCTGTACCTTAAGGAATCAATAAACTACTGCAGAAAATGAGTTAGAAAGCAGAGGTTACCTTAACTGCACGTCCTTTTACACACATGGCATCCCAGCACTCATGTTTGATGACATCCTGCAAATAGCGGTTGGCTAAATTCTCCATCTCAATCTCCTTCCTCACCTTTCAAGATACAGAAAATAAAATAAAAAGATGTGGTGAAAAATAACAAGATGTGGGCAATTCGTATTGAATTATTGAACTAAACCTAACAGATGAAACTAATTACCAATCATCCTAGACTACTGCAGCTATCTTCCCCAAAAACTACATTGCATACTAATGAAAGGCACCATTTTACATGTGAAGAAAAGCATTATAGAACTTAAGCAACATGCCCAAGGCCACAGTATCAGATTAATAGTTTCTGGCACAGATCATATTCCAATTGGCAATGTCTGCATCAGCAGTTTCATCTGCTTCAAAAACTGACTTAAAATACTTTTAAGTTTTCCTGCTTCTCAGCAGTGAACAGCAACTTTGAGATCATACTCTGTTATTCAATCATTCTTTCACCTTTTCACTGCTAGTCTCCCCTCATTCTATCATACCCTGGCCACTTCTTGTTCAGCCTCTGCTTGCGCTCTTTCCTGCTCTTCTGCATCCAGATTGAACTCCTGCTGCTCCAGTTTCTCAATGTCTGGCACCTGTTCATTTTCATGCATCATCTTCTGAATCTGTTTTTTTAAAAAATAAGGAATAAAAAGTAATTTGAATATGAATAGAGGAAATGATATTTTTAACACTATAGAACTTGATACTGGAGAAAATAATTTCAATTGCCTCCACTTTTAACCGCTTCATGGTAACTGGTAAAATGTGCTGCCTGTAGCTAGTGACAAAAAGTACTATGTGAATATATTTCATCTTTCACTTAAAGTTGATTTGGATGTTATATGTTAACTTGTGTATACTTTCTAAGAACCTGTTCTTAGAAATTCTTTATTCTCTGGTTCTGAGAACATTATTAAGTTGCTTTCACTTTATTAAGTTATCTATCTCATACAGTTCAACAAAGAGAAGAGAAAAATCCTGTACCTGGGTAGGAAAAGCCCCATACACCAGGACATGTTGGGTGGTGAGCAACTGGAAAACAACTCTGCAGGACAGTAGCTGGGGGTCCTGGTGGACACCAAGTTGAACACGAGCCAGCAACGTGCCCTTGTCACAAAAAAGGCTAACAGTATCCTGGGCTGTACGGAGTGTTGCTAACAGGTTGAGGGAGGTGAGAGACATGGGTATACTACAGAGAGTCCAATGAAGATGACTATGGGATTGGAGCATCTCTCACATGAGGAAAGGCTGAGAAAACTGGGACTGTTCAGCCTAAAAAAGAAATGGCTTGCGGGGAATCTCATCAATGTCTATAAATACCTGAAGGGAGGGTGCTGAGAGGGCAGAACCAGACTCTTTTCAGTGGTGCCCAGTGACAGGACAAGAAGCAATGGGCACAAACTGAAACACAAGAGGTGCCACTCAAACATCAGGAAACACTTTTTTACTGTGAGGGTCACTGAGTACTGGAAAAGGTTGCCCAGAAAGGTCATGGAGTCTCCATCCTTGGAGATAATCAAAATCTGTCTGGACACAGTCCTAGGCAGACTACTCTAGGTAACCTTCTGTCTTACCCTCTTGCAGACAGCAGTTTTTATGGACGGGAACAGAAGGAAGAGGAGATGACAGTACTTTCTATAATGGAAGGCTGTTAGACAGGCAGAAACTAGCCTGCTGAGGTGATAGATTGCTCAAGGTATAAGGGTATACAACATATTTATTTGGAGCAAAGAAAACTGAGAACAGACAGTAGTCCCTGGCAGGTTCAGCGTAAAGTCCCTGAAGAAGCACATCTCTCTATTACCTGTCTACTCAGAGTTTATGACAAAAATGTAACTGAGCGCTAGAGCTGATAGCCATAAAGGAAGTGTACTTGTAAATAAAACCGGTAAGCTGAGACATTACCCTTGTAAGAAACTCACAGTTTTGCGCAGCTTTTTAATTCCCATTTGCAGCTCTTTCTTCTGGTTAGCAAACCTCTGAGTCTCTTCTCTAATGACCTGACACACAACAAATATATTGTTGAAAGACAAAAATAGACAAGAAGAGAAAAAAAGACTGAAATAATCTAATGGAACATTACCTGTACAGAAAACAAAACTCCAAAGGCATTAATAACTGAAACAGACATAATCCTAATTCAATAGGATGATTCTTAGAATTGGCTCAAGAGAAAAAAGATCGTACAACCAGGTCACGTTGTAAACTGGTTGTACAGCAATAAAGCTTAAAAGAAAGAAAAAATTAAAGAAGGAAGTAATTACAAGTGCAATAATTACAGACACATTGAACTGCGTAAAGCCTACTGCCAGAATTTGTCAAGTGTTTTATATTCCTTATATTTTTCATTATCACTAAGCATTTCCAGTGGGATATTTAAAGACACAAGTAAACTAATATCTCTTATGTACTCTGGAAGCTGTGAAAATTTCTTTGCCCCTACAGCCTTGACAATTCATCTTCTGGGGAAAATTTTGCAATTAGTCTGCACCTCTGGAATTTGCTTTCTAAAATAAATTTACAACTTTAAGTAGGCTGATGGCTATTGATTGAACAGAAGGGGTGTATCATTCTGACTCCATCTTCTAAAAGTTAGATGCAAGTCTCTTAGGACATTAACAAGCAGCTTAAAACAACATAGGACCACATTGCTGCCCTTCAACCTTTGCTTCTCATCACCTGTCCCTAGCTGATACTAGTAGTCATGCAGTGCTTGTGTGTATGCACAGTCACATGGATTTGCCAAAAAATTCCAGTATGCACCAAAGCATAAGTGCCAGCATCGAAGCAGAAACAGGAATACATGTCTGGAAGAGAGATGGAGAAGATGCCACTTTCAGTGGCAATATTTCTTAGATTGACTTCAGCCATTTGTGAAACTGCATCATGATTTGGAAAGTCATTCCTGACATCACCCAGAAAGATATTTTGCTTTGTCCTATCATTGAACCTCAAAAGCTGAACAAAATATGCAGCTGTGGCTCATATCAGAAAGAACCTCCTAGCATCCATAAATTCATATTTGTGGGAAAAATATAATCTATACTAACATTAACATAGCACTTTCCAGGCTCACAAAGTGCTAAATCCCCTCTCTGTGGACAGTTAGATCTTTGATGCACTTCTACTTATAAAAAACTTTGGTTACATAACATACCTTAATGTTAACCTGAAATAAACCTCAGGGGCTTTGCAATTAATGTCATATTGTTGAGTATCGATTTATCAGTGCTGCCCTTGGGAAGAAGACAGTGAGCACCAACTTTGTTTCTCGTAATAGTCCTCTGTGCAACTTTTTGACTTTTAGAAGAAAAAAGTCTTTATAAGTTTCTAAAGGAAGACAATTTCTCTGGCAATCTCTTTATAGTTTACTCCTTGCGTAGAAGCGGTCTTTCGGTATTTAGAGGTCCTATTGTGCTAGGTACGTTCTCTGAGGTGTTTATAGCCTTGACCTAGGATTTCTAAAAGTCTAGACTGCAATGCCTTAAAGAGAGGTCCAAATGTCAGAAAAGCTTTAGAAACTAGATTCCTTTACAGCATATAATTTGGCACCACAAATCACTACTGACTCTTGAAAACTCTGGCTTTGATCAGTACTCATTCTATGAAAGTACCTTCTGTATCTTCTGACCCATCCATGTCATGTCATTGCTACTGGCTGAATAAGAACTGGTGATGTTTCCACCTTCTTCTGTCACCTCTACATTGGAAGATTTAAGTGGTGCCTCCTGAAATTAAGGATATAAACATCCATCTCAGGTACATAGAGAGAATGAAAGAGACAGAACAGAAATAAAAAATGGACTTGCATCAGAAGCAACACCACCACCACCAAATTCCAGAGCATTACAACATTTTTATTCCCTAACTAGTCCCCAGATTTGATCCTGCAAACCCTTGCTATTATGCAAAGCCTTTTGACTCAAATGGGCTGACTGTACTAATCTCTGTAAAAACTGCTTTGCTTGATTTCAACAGAAAAATATATGACTGGTAATATGGAATGTATAGCAGTAACATCACACTGTCAATGACACAACTTCACATGAGGAGAAACTGACTTTCACAGTTTCCTCTGGCTGAAGAAACCAAGTGAAAGTGAAGATGTGAATGTCATCTTCCCATAACTATGCCATTTCCTTGATAATACTATTCCACAAATTAATAATTAAGCATATTCAGCCTATCCTCAGGTGCATTCTTCTACTTTTACAAAAGCATCATAGTTTTTATCATGTGTAATATTAGGATAGCGATCAAACTTTTTTCCCAATAAAAATTAAGAAAACACCTTATATTTCTCTTCTGGAATTGATTCCGATGTGGATTCTGGGTCAAACTGACATTCTGCCATAGATTTTAAAACAACATTTTCATTCAAAGTAGACTTGTTCAGTACAGCAAGAAGAGATTGCCAGTGAAAAGCAGCTTCCTTAACTTCAATTTTATTTATTTTCCTAGTAAACAGAAAGGAAAGTGAGGTTTGGGGGCTTTTTTGTATTATGGAAAACAATGAAGTATTAAATATTCTTTATAACACAATTATTAAGTTGTCTAAAAATGCCTATTCAATATTTTTACATATGATTCAATATTGTTTGCGTTCTAGAATTGCATAATTAAGTGAAGTTTCGAGAGACTTAGAAATTTTGAAAGATGGACTACCCAGAGTAGAAATATTGCTCTGGCGGAGTCATCTCCAATCTATGCATCTACCTGAACATTTCTTAAACCACAGAAAAGCTGTAGTTTCCAGTGTCTTTTACTCCTAATGTCTGCTAAGAGCACTCTATAGCCACAGTTGAATTCGCATTAAAGCTGTGATGTCTCCTAATCGCTGAGTTAAAATAGTATCTCATGAGATTACACCCCTTACACCCCCAGAGAGCCCCTTCCAGATCATTTATTTGAGAGTGATAAGCAGCCCACTATGGGTATACTTATCAGAAGATACTCCTATATCTTGTATTGCAACTGTACTCAAAGTACAAGACTTTTCATGAGTAAGGGAGACCACCTCTAAAGATGAATGATTTTATTTCTATCCAATTCTTCTTACTTTGAGACTGATAAAAAGGAAGTCTAGAATCACAAGTAGGTGCAACAATTAGTCTGTCAGGATACAAGAATTTACACCATCAATATTGGTCTGCCACTTTATACGTACTTCCATTTCAGACACACCAGGGCACCATCATTTTCACCATTAACAAGGATGAATTTGCCATCCAGCGAAAATACCATGGATCTGATTCCCCCTCCTTGATATGAGTGACAATGCTTTTGAGCAAGTATATCCTAGAAAAGTCATAGAAGCAGTATCAGCAAATAGGTTTTCCTAATGGAATATGCCTGTAAATTATGATTCTTTATTTTTAGATAAAAATCAATAAAAAAATCTCAATACAAAGTACATAAAAGACTAGGATTTATGAGTCTAAATTTTTTGACTACAGATGGGCAAGTTTGTAGAATATTGATTTTGCAGGAGATGAAGAAGAATAGTAAAATTATCTACCCTAAGATTTACTGGAGAAGAAAGTAAGTAGTTTGTATGATCATATACACATTCATTATAAAAACAATTCTACTGCATAATGCCATGTCAGTTCATGTTCAACATAAATTTTTCTGGAATACCTTATATGCAAGTGAAGAAAAGCTTACAGTGAAAGAAAGTAGCTTTCACACCTCTTTCTCATGTAAACCAAACAGAGCCTGGGCTTCCATGCCCACCTACCATAGTAAGAGAATGATAGATGAACAAAACACCATCCTTTGCTGCTGATGCCAGCCACCGGCTGTTGGGTGATAAACAGAGGAAACCTGATCCAAACTGATTGCTAGGAGTCCTCTTTTCTGATAGGAATACTGACGGATCTTCCAACATATTCTGCCAAACAAGCAAAATGCTATCAGCCGTTCAGATGATGGAAACATCTACGCCATTTTGAGAAGACTAATGAGAGCTTTGTGGATTATTGCATGTGTTGCAATTTAAAATGTTGTTGGATTACTGAGCTCAGGAAGCAGTACTATTGCTATGCTGCTGATCTTCTCATCTCTTCAAAAGGGTCTGTAATTCAGTATGTTTGGGCCTATACATATACTTTTCACTATGTTTCTTGGCTCAGAAAGTATGTGACTTGTCAAGAAGGAATGCTCACTTTTGCAATTCAACTTCTTGCTTGACCTGACTCTTAAACTGAGTGAGACCTATGAGCTGCAGAGAGCTCCAGCTCATCAGCAGACAATGACAGTGACTTCCTGAAGCCCACACAACTTCATTACGAGGCAGAGCTGGGCTGGGTTTGCAGTTGCATCTTAGAGTCATGGGCTCACATTGGCTCAGTTCCTTCCATAGCTGGATATTCAGGTTACTCAGCAGACTGCACAAAAGCAGAGCTCCATTACAGAAGCTACATGTGAAATTCCTGTAAGCTGTAGGAGTTTTAAGAACCAATATTTGGCTTTCTCTGTAATAGAACAAGGAGATTGCTTTTGCCAGGTTTCTGAGTAGGTGGTAGGATACTGAAAGTTGATGTTTATAGATAAAGTAGGTATTTTTAGCGCAGAGAGCACTTCATCAAGATAATATCCTGCTATATTAATTTCATCTACAGCCTTTCTTTGCTGGCATTTAACCACCACTCAAAATAAAGCAGCTTCAGAGAATTACCTCTTCAGAGAGATGGTATTTACAGATGAAAGGTGCACAGTTACAGTAGCCATATACAATGTTATCCTTCAATCTTACTGCTGAGCTCAAAGGGTAATCCAGATCATATTGCTCCTTTTTAATGGCATTAGCATTAAGCATTCCTTGTTCATTAACATACTTCTCGTTATCTAAACGATTGAAAAAAGAAACGAAGAGGAAGAGGCATCACTACCACTAATGCAGGTGCTTCACCTGCCAAGTAATTATGAAACCCAATCTCAGCAAGGAATAAGTTTTTAAGGAGACTGGAAATTAAGATACCTAGGTTTTACAATAACTCTGTGGGTTGTGCTGATGTAGCACACTGCAGTGAAGCAGACAGATAGCTCTACTAGCTCTAAAGTATTAGAAACAGTTTAACCACTGTGATGTGACAATTTTTGTATGCTAATTTACGCTGCTTCTTGGGTATTATGTAAGCAGTGCTAATTAGTTTGCATAGAGGTTCATGTCATCACTGCCTTCATCTAGAACTTGTTTAGGCATCTCTGACATAAAGTACACACAGCAGTGGTATTGGTTAAAACACTTAAGTTCAGATCTTCAAAAGGGCATTTTATTCTTTTTAGTTCCTTAATTTGAGCTTTAAAGAGACACATGAAATTAAGACTGATGTAATAACTGTAGATCTTCAGCAACTTTGAAAATTGAGCCCCATTTTATATGTCTAAAAGTAGGCACAAAAAGAAGCCTAACATTAGTGAATATTTAATGGAAATACTAACTTCATTGAAAACTACTTTTTAAAAAGTTTGTAAATTGTAAGGTCTTTTGAAAATTAAATTTAAATAACTAGAAAATCTAACACAAGGCTTACTTACAGTTTTACAGATGTTTTCTCCACAAAAGGTTTTGTTAGTAAATCAATTGCATATCAAGTGAGTAAAATGATATAAAAATAGAATTATATTAATAATGAACACCGGCTGCCTTTTGCTGTAATGTCATAGATAGAAGACAACACCAAAACCTCAAATTGTATTGATTTGGCAATTCTTAGGTGGAAGAGACATCAAACTGGAAGTGCGTGGTGCTACTGCCAACCAAGCCTGTCCTGCGCTGGCTGCATGGTGAGGACACCAAGTGCAATATTAGTCTGCACTGTGCCTTAGGCAAGTTAATGCATTTAAGCCCTTTCATGAGAACTGAATTAGTTTCCCAGCTGATTCCAGAAAGTGCCCCAAATCAAAGCATTCCTAGAATATCAGTTTTAGATATTCCTAGAATATCAGATACAATTAAAAGTTCTGTGATCACTCATGACACTGAGGTCCATTTTTTTTTTCCTTATAGAACTTGTAAAATGCTATAAGATTATAGCTGTGTCCTGAATGACACAAACGAATTTAGTTGTTTCACAGTTGAGGATGGCATATATAGAAGAACAGAATTTGAGAATTTAGCATGGGTTACCCAATTTAGTGGAAGACTAACAAGTTCCCTCATTTTACTCCCAGATTATGAATAGAGATTCTAACTGTGATGTCTCAATATGTACATTGCACGCTGCAGATACACAGGGACAGATTTCCAGGAGGTGAATAGAGGTACGCCATTCTTAAGTCTCCTTAATTCTCCCCTTTCACTCATAGTGCTGGTTTTTTCCATAGAATGTTTCACTGTAACATTCCTTATTGGGATACAAGTTAATATGTTTAAAATACAGTGGACTTTTTCCTTGGTGCTTTTATGTAGAAAAGCTATAAGAAAGACAGGGAATCATTATTTTTTGAGATATATCAACCTTTAACTTTTTCCTAATGAGCTATTATATACTTATAATCATTCTTTGAAGAGGCTGGTGGGATTAATTCCACTTTGAATGCTAGTCTGCATATGGGTGATGCCAAGCTTAAGGCCTCTTTCTGTCTGACTTTGGGCATTGCCCATACAGTACTAATAAAAATAACAATAACAACAACAACCAGTAGTAGCAGTAGTTAAGTGGTGGCTTTGTGATTCTGGAAGTGATTTACTTTTCTCCTTCCTTCCTTGGCTATCCCTCAAAATATTGGTCTTTCTGCTGAAATGATTCATCTGACTATGTCTACAGACTGCTGTATGAGAAATGGTGTCCCCAGAGACTGTAAAATGAGATGAAGTAAGAAATTAAGATTGTTAGTATTTTTTGTTAAGTATTTTTTGTTAAGGGATGGCAGTAATATGTTCTTGCCTTAGAAAAATATCACGACATATATTTCAGTTCTCACCTGTTGTGAGTGCTGAAGATAGACAAAAAATTTCCAGTCTTGCTCGCTGGACCTCTGCTATATTAAGAAGTGCCACCACTTCAACGAAGTCATTCTTCAAGTCAGAAGCTACAGAAAGATCCAGCACTTCATCTGCCAACACTGAAGCGGAGGGAACACCCATGTAAATTGTTACTGAATCACTGTAACCTTGTTTTTACTAAGATCTCATGTGAAACAAAATGAGATTCCTATTCAGAATACCTCTGAGCTCAACCACAGAGTTTTAAACTTGTATTAAAATGGCAGACAAGCCACAACCTGGTTTCAGAAAGTGCTGTGTGCACACAACTTCAGCTTCAGGCATCGGGTGCTGAGAATGCTAAGCACCAGAGTGTTATTATTACATTAAACATTCAGATCTGAGTTTACATCCATCTTGAATTGTAGCAATTTTGATGCTGTCTGCTGATAACCGCCGGATAAAGCACAGAAAAGCTCTCCCTTAAGAAGCCAGCCAGACAATGAGAACATGATCAGGCAAATTCTGAAAATTTTCTCAGGACATGTAATTCTATATTTGTCAAACCAATTAAAATGATAAAATAATGCCCTTTCTACTTAAAATTATGATGAAGTATATGCACAGATGCGATCTGTAAGTATAACGTTGTTGGAATTGAGAGACTGCATAAACAAATGTACAAATTTCAGAAGAATTTTTTTTCAAGTTAAAATTCCATTTTTTATTCTTCAGTATGAACCGGCAAAGCTGACAATTACAACAGTAGCCATGTTAAAGATGGGGCAAACATTTCTAACCAGAGTTTGCACCCAGCTATCATGACCTACAGTTTCTAATTCTAAGTTCTCATATGGCGAGGCACAAAAGTTTTAAGTTCTTTGACAGCACTATTACTTTTGCACTGCAGTTGTGATCAGTTGGACAACTAATCCATTCTCTTCCCTGTGATTTATACATGCCCTGGAAGAAAGGTCATATTACATTTGCTAACTAAAATTACAGAGGAAAAAACCCAAAAGATTGGCCAGGACAAATATGGTTGGGAAATAGGTGGGAAGAATACGATTAGTCCTCCTAAAAAATAAGTAAAATGAAGGAGAATGGCTTAATCTGATCAGCAAGTATACTTAAAATACAGCAAATGGTGAAAATACGAAGTAATTAATGGTGTTACATACATTACCTACATATCCAAGAACTTGGAATAATTTTGAAGGTCGGGCATCTAGAATAAAGATATATCCTTCTGTAGTTCTAGTGATGAGGAACTGGCCACTCTGATCATAACTAGATAAAATATAAATCCAAGTAGAAAACAGTTCAGTACAATCAATAAAAAGGGTCAAATAATTCCACTCCCATAACTCTGCTGACTTCATGGAGGGCATAAATGCAACTGAAAATTCAGCTTCTAGGTTTACAGGGTCAGGGCCTGATATAAAACCCAGTGCTATGAGTGCAATTTTTAATTGAGTGTTTGGTTGGAGGTAATGATACGCCATAGCAGCCTATGTTAACAAGTTTATTAAATCTTTCTTTGAAGTTCACTTTTTAAAAAATAAAACTACTATACAGACTTTGATATTATTTTGAATAGACATGTCTTTGTTTGCATTGATTTAACTTTTAATAAGTTGCTTTCTGTACCTATTTTTAATGTTTTATCTTAGGTAACTGTGAAAAGAGATCACATCTGAGTTTCCAAATAACAGTCAGATTCATAGTAAAGTTTAATAGTTCAAAATGCATTCTATTTTTTAAAAAGTAGAAGTAAAATACTCTCAGGTTTTTCAATAATTGAAAAAACCTGAAGCAACCAAAGAAAAAAAAAAGCCTTTTAGGTCATTAGAGCTAATTACAGGAGGACTGGTAAGTTCTGGCACTGTATGCAAATGAATAATTATCAATGGTAATAAAAATCTACCATATAAGAAGGGATGACCAAAAGGCTTAAACTTAATGTCACAGAATTTCAAATTTATATTCAGTAAGAAATAACCCTCTAAATTCAGATACATGGAATTGTGCATAATTACTGCGTATGGTGATCTGTCAGAAAGGATGTTATGCATCAGTATCTTTAGTGCTCGGTCAGACCTTAAAATACAGGTTTATTATATTTCATATCAATCCTGCTACTACTCCTCTTGCAAGCAATTCAGAATATGTTGGGAAAAAAAGTGAAGCTGTTAAAATGTTTTACATTGTTATTTTTAGAATAAAAACTTCAAATTTTTTCTTCAACTAGCAGCATTACTCAAGCAACAAATTGACAACATTCCTGCCCTTGTTACTACATACTTACTGCAAAGACAGCACTGGAAATTTGGAAAGAAAAATTCTGTGAACAACCCGTGGAGCTTCAACTTTGGTAACATCAAGGAAATAGATCTGACCCATTTTGGTCCCTACAGCAACACTGTTGGAGGAAGGACAGCAAGCCATGGCCGTTGCCTAGTTAAGAAGTAAAAGATACTTAACAGTTCCGTATCATTTGATATATTACGCTATATATTAGTATGCAATTTCTTTTACTATTTAAAAGTCCCTAGGATCTGGAGAAGAAACCCCAAGTGGTTTGTCTAAAAAGACCTTTTTTGTTGGTTTTAACAAAGAAAGGATTTTAGAGACATCATAGGGATTTTTACCTATGCTCTGTACCTACATGTTAAAAGCTAATTCTGCGCTCCCTATATCCACTATCCAGATTTTAAGTGAAAGAATTTCCACCAAAATAAAACAGTGAGTACACTGTTATGTGTAAGCTGTTATAGAAAGGGATTTTTTTTTCTTACTGTATCAGATTTCAGGGTTTGAATGCATCTTAAATCAGGACAAAGCATTAACAGTGTTAATTACTTTTAACAACTCAGTTCCCAAAACCTGTTTTTCAGATTAGTCAAGGCATTTAGTTTTTATACACTTGAAACTTTTCCTTTCAGTTCTGTCACTCATTTAAAACAAAAATTTATTAAAGTAATATCATAAAAATTTAGATTGTTATTTACAAATATCTGCTTACAGACACATCACCAGGACTTTAGTTTGAAATGTTTCTGTTGCTTTATGGCCAAGTTAAATACATGATAAGTTCAAGGAAACATTCTGAAAGATAATCTTTTTTAAAACTCTTTAATGGGTTGTTCAAAGACACTACTGATCTTTCCTCAGCACTGGTTGATCCAAACCTGTGGAATATTATGCTATGAATTGAAAAATATTAAAGGAAATTTTAAGTATCAGTTACTATATAAGCTCCTGTTTACTTGTACCTCAATATCAAGGTTTAGCTTGCTGAGGCAAGTTCCATCTTCCAGGAACCAAACTTGTACTTCACCTGAAATTGTTACAGACTGTTGAACAGAGAAAAACATAGTCAAAAGAGGGTGGAATAACCAAATAGTCTGGAAGTGACTACCGATCTTCTACAGAATATAAATTCAACTAATGTCTGAGCATAGTAAATCAAGGTTACTAGTTTTGCTTGGAATTATCTTGCTTTTCCTTTAAGTCCAGTTGCTGCAAGTTATACCTGTCTAAGGAAAACATTTAATAATTTTTGTGAATTGTTGCAACTACAGGAATGGACTTGAAGCAAAATGAGACAATTTAGGGCAAAACATGTAAGCTTGATCAATATTAGCAGTCCCACCATTCCGCCAGCAATAGAAAAATGTGCTTATAATTTTCATTGCATAATAAAGAGCTTAAGGAGAGGTCTTGTTTTCTCACATGAAAAATTATACATATCATAATGGTGCTTCAGTTCTTCCTATATCTGGGCAACTTAATAACTCCACAGTAAAGTATGGCTAGAGATCAATGAACCCTCACCTTACCTCGTTCAGAGTCAGGTAAAACTTATCATTCCCACGCTAACAACAAACAGATTCAGGAAACCCAATTGATTAAGACCTCCAGGTTTCTAGGCTGGCTACCTGAAGAATTCATGTCCTGGAGATGAATTAGACTTGCTGGATAAAATGTATGTCTTGCGGGAGTCAAAGACATAGGAGGAAAGCAAGAACGGACAGATCCATGAGTCAGGCCTTTGTCCCTAGACCCAGGACAGAGACATCTCTCAGGCTGTTCCAATTTGTGCTGATGGCTGAAAAGATCAGTACGAATTTCTTGTTCCAACACCTATTCTCTGAATTGAATCCACCTTTTGTGCAGCTATGTTCTTGAACAATAGTGAGTCACACAAATCAACAGCAGAACCAATATGACATTTTAGCAGTTTGTGAATTACCCATTCTGCATTCTAGGGCAAGTTCTGACCCTTTTATAGGCCTTACCTGAATTATTGCCATTTACTTCCTTTAATGAGATGTTACACAACTGTAACAAACACCAGAACAGTCCCAATCTCTACAAGGCTTTGATTTTGTATCTTAGCAACACATTGATTACCTGAAAAGAGCCACGATTACGTATGCGAAAGAACACCATTTCTTACCACACAGTACTTGTCCCCTGGAGTGAGAAAATCAGCTGCCAGAAAACAACTGCTGCATGCATCCAAGAGTTTGACGGCTTCTCCACTGTGAGCAGGTTTGTAAGTATAGACTGTCCCCTGACAAATAAAGAGAAATAATCCATCACTGGGCTATGAAACTTTTCATCAAATGCTTTCAAAGACTTCAAAAACACCCATCTTTCTAAGCTTCGCTCTTTAAAGTTTTATATTTGACTTGAAACGGAGGTAAAAAGTGCCCAGTAGAATTCAGCTGAATTTACTGGATTATATTAATTTACACTACCTGAAGATCAGGTTAGAATGATCTGGCTAGTCCCATTTTCAAGAAGTTTTGTTTCTCAAAATTGCTTTAATAAAATAATTTAAACCCACCCTATTTCATGTTGTTCCAGGAATCAATAAATATTCTAAAACAACATAAAACACAAATCATTAATCTTAAGCTTTAAGAGATGGCTTTATCTAAAGATCTCAAAACCTCTTAGAGACAATTAATAAGTAATACTGACAAAAATTTTAGAACTTCTCTACCCATGTTACAAAAGGAGAATGAAATCAGAAAGCGCGATCAAAATTACCATTGCACTGCTGTCCTGAACACAAAACTACCTGACTCATACACACACGCACACTACAGAAATGTTTCAAGAACCTTAAAAATGCCAATTGAAGTGATTAAAGGTCTGGAAAAACAGGTAGAGTTTGAGGATTTGGGACCCTTTTGTAAGATTTATGGACATCAAGCCAGTCAAAGAAGGATCTTGGACGTGGTTGCCAGACAAACTCACGTACATGTACAGAACAAATCTATTGCATAGCCACAGTAGGTATGATGTACCCAAGCTACGGTTTTCTTACTGTGCAGGCAAACATCAAGCCTGAAGCTAATGCTCAATAGCTCCCATGTGACCTGGACACCCTGAAGACATTGAACATTTACTCCACTGTAAACACACAAGTATTTCCACTGGGAAATCTCAGCACTAGGTACTTTATAATCCACTATCTGCAGGAGACAATTGCTCTGTGCTTCATTAAAAGTCTTTCCAATCTTTCATTTAAAAACACAAGATGAACTAAGTTCATCTTTGATATAATTTATTGACTTGTGTGATTACATTACAGACATTTCATACTAATAGTATCAGCATACACATATAGAATCACAGGAACATCCCACTACATAATGCTATTATCTCAACTGCTATACCTGGTCAGTGACAACCAGAAGTGTGGTGTAATCAGGAGAGAATATGAGGCTGGATATGGGTTGTAAGATATCAGCGCAGATTTTCATCTCGTACTGCAGACCGTTGATGTCATAAAAGAATAACATGCCTTCCTGTGCAGAAAAGTACAAATACACATCAGGCCTAGGTCATTTACCGTAGCCCACTCTGGCAAACTGAACTGCAAGAACTTCTGAAAATCTCGAAAGCAAGTGTGTTTAACCATATCCCATCACTAATGGTCTCATTTGCCTTTAGTATGTCTAAATCCAGAGGACTCTTAAACCTGGATAATTAATCTAATGAAAAACAGTCTTCTTTAATACAAGTCTTACTAACAAGTTTTACTTTTGCTTGATAACAAAAGGCTTTGTCATCAGTTAATACTTAAGAATTCTTATTGGGTTTTTTGAGACAGTATACGAATTTGTCCCACTCTCAAGCAGTAATGTACAATGGCATTGTCAGTTTGGATTATTGATTTAGATTTTGCACAGAACAATTTGGTGGTTCTCTTGGCCACTTTCTCTCCTCTCCTGTTTTTTGTCCATCCTCCTTTTCTGTTCCTGTAAAATACTCTTTTTCTTTTGTTAAAAAAAAAGGATTGTCCTCTTTTGTTGCTTCTTTGACCGCAAAAATGGCATCTCTTCCCACCCTGTTTCCTTCCATTTTCTTGTCTCAAGTCTTAACAAAGAAAAAATACACAATGCCAGGAAGGACCTTTATAGTTCTGCAGCCCTCCACTTTTTTCTAACTCCTGTCTTTGCAATGAAGTCTGCAAATATACTCCATTTGAATGTTCTTTGATTTTCACACAATAAGTCAAAGGCATAAAGGTTGCCTTACACTTCCAGCTGCGTACAGTCCCTTGTTACAAAACGCCATGGCAAAAATACCTCGGTTTTCCAGATCCTTTAATTTGCCACCTGAGAGCACAAAAATGACATAAAATATCAAATTTAATTTATTGCAACAATGTGTCTCAAGTTCAAATCTGAAATGACCTACTATTTGTGAGTAAAAAGGCTCCATGGGCTACATATTCTTTGGACTTCTTGCTGTGAAAATGAAGGAGAAGGTCGGTATACATAATTTGAAGTGACAGGACTACTGTTGTCTGATGAACTAGAAATTAATTTAAGAAATCATTTGATTTTGTAAAGGCTGCTAAATAGCCACATTAAAGTTTTTCAATAACAGAATCATAGTCATTGAGGTTGGAAGGGACCCTAGAAGTCCACTGATCCAACCTCCTCCTCAACACAGAGCCAACTTCAATCTCAGAAACAACTTCAATGTTATATCATGTGGTCTGGAGTCATATCTGGTCTGAATATCCCCAAGAATGGAAATTCCATAGCTTCTCTGGGCAACTTGTCCCACTGTCTGACTACGTTCACTGCAAAAGTATTTTTTTCCCTGATATATACCCAGAATTTTTGGGTATATGTTGATTGATGCAAACCGTGTCATTTGCCTGTTTGATTCCATCATCTCTGTAACCTTTAATTAGGAAGCTGAAGCAACAGTAAAATCTCTCATTTCCTTTTCTCCAGGCTGAACAAACATATTTCTCTTAGCCCATCTTTGTATGTTGTGTACTTATACTCTGCAATAATCTTTGTGGCCATGTGGTGAACTTCGTCCATTATGTGAATATTTTTTTCTGTACTGCAGAGTCCAAAACAAAGTGTTTGAAACAAAATCCTAAACAAACCCCTAAATCCTAACTCAACTAAATTACAAGTGATTGCAGTTCTAAAAAAAGCTACTAAAACTAAGCAGTAGAGAATCTACTCTAGCATTGCTTATTCCAACTCAAATTCAAATGAACAGAGATCGTTTCACTACCACTGTTTCTCCTGAGGCTATTCTTTTGGCTATCCATTAGCACAAAAGGTATTAATCATTTGTCATGTAAACATATAAAAGATTGCCATACACATGTTTTACAGAGGCCAGTGTGAGCTGAGTTTTTCTAACCAGTGGCTTCCACTATTACTACTCCTAGACATCATTGGTGCTGCATAAATATCTATTAACTTCATTTGAACATGGAAATACCTTTCTTTTTCTGTACTTCTCTACGAACATATGACACCACATCCGACATTTTACGCATGTGTTCTGCAGAAAAGAAAATAATTTATAATGTCAACCTTGTTTATATGAAAACACTGCAATAAAAGTCAGTTGTATTCCAGTCTACTGAACAAAAGGCCAGGTTCAGGATACTGAATCAAAAAATGTGCATTCTTCCCCAATACCCAAGTTCTGTCATTTATGCAACTGAGCAGGCACTATCTTTCTGTGATTCAGCTTACAGCTGTAAAAGGGAGATAGCGATATCTGGCATGGAGAGTGGTACAGATGCAGATTTAGCTATGTTCTAGTGCTAAGTTATGGTTTTGTTATTTCTAAACATGATTTTTTTTTTTATTTGATGTAATTAAGAAGGAAACTTCAGTCAGTCTGAAAAAAATGCTCACGTGAAACGTTGTGGCTGCTTATGATTCTGTTTGCAGCACCAGAACAGGAATTTAGCATGTGCTTGAAGTCGGACACGCACTTAAGCATTCTGCTAAATAGCTACAGATTGCAGTATGTTTTAAATTAAGCAGAAGTTTCAGTACAATACAAATACAGAAAATTTTGTTACACATTTTTAGGACAAGACTCAAAGAAGAATATACAGGCCAAGGAAAAGCCCAAATGGTAAATATTCTTGTTGCCTTCTAATGAACTGGCAAAAACATTTCTGGTCACACCTCAGCTTTTTATTTGTTGATGATTTCCAACTCTTGATTTGGTAAATTTAAAACTCTGATAAGTTCAAAAGCACAGAAATAATGCTGGTTTGTTGGGGTTTTTTTAAGAGCAGCCTTACATTTCTCTGTTAACTATCAAAACTGAACAGAGATACAGTACTTTGGAAAAGTCAAGGACACTTGCTGTAGCTTAAACAATAATGTATTACATGGCAAAAGAAGAAAACAAGATTATCACTGTCCGTTAACATTGATTCAGTGTTTATTAGAGAAACAGTTCTATGCTAGTCTACAACAGGATATCTATCATCCAGTTCTAGCACCAGCATATTTCAGTACTCCTCTTAGACCTGAGTGAACCAGTGAACTTCATGTTCACAATCTGTGCTTCGTACCTTCTGCAGTAAAACCTGGTAGTCTTTACAGCCTTGTTTTCATTAGAAAACAGTTTATGTAAGAGCTGACCTTAAGGAATTCTATTAAGCAACATAACATTAAATTCAGTTTTGTTGTTTGAGGACTTATCATGAGTCTTCAAAGATCTGTTCTAACATTATCTAACATACCAAATGAGGACAAATCAACATTTCATGCAAAATAAAATACAATTATTGGTACTTAACTAATAGGGAAAATATTGTGTATGTCTGGTCTATTAAGAGTTTAATATTAATCTAGTAGGGCTGGTGCATAAGGTCTGGGCTCCTGGAACTATTGTTCATTTTATCAGTTTTGATGTTTTTAAATTTCTCTTTTTTTGCCAAAGAGAAATGAAAGCCAAATATTGGGTGCTAAAGAAACCCACAGAGAAGTTCAAAAGACATTCTCAAATGTTTATCATGCTAATAAAAGAACTATGGCTCTACAATATAGCTTTACAATTTCTGTAAGGTACACCATAGGAGAACAGAAGAAAGCAAAAAAACGTTTCACCTATCCACTCTCCTCCCTACTTGAATAAAACACACAATGCAGCTATTTCTTACCAGGTAGAGGTTTTTGTTGAAGAGCAGAAACACTGCGCGTCTCAGCACTAATTGCTAAAACATATCCTTCTTTACAGCCCATGTAAATTTCTGAGGTTGTTGTCCAGCAGTGGGCAGTAGGATGCACTGAGGGCCTAATATAATTTCTAGGCTTCAGCATGAAAATAAACAAGTTTAATCAACAATTGACAAATATCTGTACAAGCAGTTACATAAATTTTTAAGTAAAAAAGACCATTACCTCATAGAGTTTCACCACTTGTATAACATCAGCTTTACTTTATTCAGTCATCCTTTCACTGAAGCTAGTAACTTAAGAAACAAGAACATTTTTGAAAAAAGTCTATGACTGGAGATAGTAGTGAAGAACTCACCTCTCTGCATAGAAGCCTGTTAAAATGATGAATTGTATTTTCACTGAAAAATTATATACTTTTAAATTTGAATTTATCTGGATCTATTCTGCAGCACTTTCATCTGCTACAGTTTTGTCCTCTAGCTTGGAATTCCTTCCAGTATCTTCCCTATAAAGATACTGACCTACCATAACCAGGTCATCTCCCAATTTTTTAATGATAACATTATGATAAAACTCAATACATTGAGCCTCTAGATTGTTTAATTCTTCTGTAACATCAGAACAGCACTGGAAGCCCAAATTGAAATGGTTACCCACTATGACTTCACCCTGACAAATGCTTTTCAAACTGCATTTCAGAATAGCCTTCACTTTGTAGACATAACCTGCACATGTGGTCTTGCACACTTGGCAGTACTAAAACACATTTTGTTTGAATAGTTTATCGTATCATATAATCCAAATTTCTCTGTAAAACAGCTCTGTCAACCTTTGGGTCATCTGCAAATTAGTTCTAGAAATATCCCTGCCGCAGACTTCCCATGTGCCTTGAATTTCATTTTACTAAAACAAATCTCATAAATCCGTCATCCGTAAAACAGGAAGAACAGAACTTCTCCAGCAAATATTATTAAAGACAGTGACCTGTTCAGATACAACGGCAATAGGAGTCATATAAATACCACGACAGAAAGAACCAGATCAAAGAGAATTCAGGGAGGGGGAGAAGGGAACAAAACACAAGAAAACCTTGGGAGAACCTTTAAAAGACAAGACTCAAAGAACCGCATGTGAGCAGAAGTGGTGAGGAGCAATAGACACTATGATGGATGAAAAAAAAAAAGTCTATAATTCTACAAAACGCCTGCTGTCTCACTAAAGGTTCTATAAAAAGAGGAAATACAGATGATTTTGTGATGAAAACATGGGACAGAGATTCATCAGTACATAGATTTCATTAGTAAAATACGCCAAGGGCTTGCTATCTGATTCTTGGTAAGTAACTTGCTCTCTATTTATGCTTACGAAGCGTTTTGAATTTCTCAGGAGAAAATGTTACAGAAATAAAGTATACTAATATTTAGTTTATAAAACAAATATGACTAACACTAATAAATCTATAACAAATGGGGCTTTCCATCACAGAGAAAAATACTTAATATAGGCATTTTCACTGATTTTAAGAGGCTTGAACATCACAAATATTTGTGAAGGTTGTAACTGAACCACTGTGAATCAGAAGATTCCTGTGTAAATACAACTTCTGTAATGTTCCTTTGTACCTGCTGTCATGACTATCTTTACACATAAACTCCGTAAAATATGCTAATCCTAGGATGAGATTATGTAAATCCCAAACCAGGTTACTTCTTAAACTGTGCATTGGTATGGTGGGGCATAATAATAATAATAGCAATGCTGTCTTTTTTTGAACTTCTCTCCCTTTTGAGGAGCACCTCTTCAGAGAAAATAATGCATGATGGATCCTTGTCATTAACAGTTTTATAAAAAGACAATGGAATAAAATTGGTGCTGGGGACGAAGTGGAGTCAAGTGGGCTTGTCATGGTAAAGCATATTAGAGAAAACTCAGGTCCCAACTGTAACAAATACTGAAATAAAACTAAATCAATACAATGCAAGAAAGAAAAGGATTGAAAGCTGTAGGATATTTCAATTCCTTTCACTCTGCTGCCCCGTTGTGGTTACACTTTGGTACATACCCAGCCTCAGTATCTCGTTCTAGAGCATGGAACCCTAACACATTTCAAAGCAGCTATCAAGTGCACAGGCAATGGGCTTACTTTTCTTACTTGCCTCTCACACATTCCTTAGGAGTGGGCTAGAGCCTCCAGGGACCATGGACTACAGGTTGAGGACAACTCCATTAAATAATAGCCTAAATAAATGGTTCTCCACTTCGGATGCTTACATCAACATGAAAAACATCGATCTCAACTGACTTGGATTTAGTGATAAAGAACAAAAATCCTTCTGTTGAATTCTGCGGAGATAGGGAGAGCTTCATCAGGCCATGATACTATTCCCACTGCATTCAACTGAATGTGCCTCATTAATCACCACAGGAGAAGCAGGTTGTCTCTTACTAATTAAAAACACATTCATGATAGTAAAGAGGAAAATAACTCCAAGGTTTTTACAAAGATCGAGGCACAGATTTTAGGCCAAAGTCAGCTAATTGCTCATGGACATTTGTAATGGTATAGAAATCAACAGTGATAGTAACCACTGATTGATCTATTGCAGCAGCCTGTCAATAATAAAGACAGTGAAGAATGGTAGTTATAGCACCTCTATTTTGGATGGCCTGGTCCTTTACAGCACCTGTAGTCTGAAGATACGTTGATATCTGAGGAACTCAGCAATTTCAGTCACTTCAATCTCTCAAAGTTGCTGCATTAAACACTTTCCAACATGAGGATCTTGATAAAGCAGTATTTCAAAGTATCTTCTCCATCAAGTATATTCTGATCAACTTGTGTAGGAATTTCTTTGGCATAACTATATGTTCCATGTTGGGGTGCTGGATGGGGGTGCTTAACGTGACAAGACATATGCGTGTGATTCCCTCCAGGTGAGCACGGTTACAAGATCTGGTATAGCTCAGGTTTTCTGCTAGGTTACATACGGCGCATACGTGCATAGGCACGCGGGGAGGGGAGAATTACTGCTATAAGGCACAATAAATGCAAGTCCTTCAAAAAATTACTCAGCTATCATAGTTTGGAGCCAGGTGAAAACATGCCAGAAATTGATTCAGTGCCTCCTGGTGCTAAACTGTGAGTGTAGCACCTCACAATTTAATACACAGGAAAAAACATACCACCACAATAACAAAAGGAACAGCAGCAGCTTGTATTTCTGCAAAAGCTTTCATTTCTAAATAACCTGATGTTCATTATCTTGTCAATATTCATAAGCAAAACACACCCATCTAGGGAATTTGGACAGTAAGTAACTATCAAAATATTCACCATGTAATTTGAAAGAAAAGAAAATCTTTGTCAAAGCCTAGTAGAACCATCTACTCTTACTCCATGAGTATTGCTGTGTATAAGGAGAACATAATCACCTTGAAGGTGCTAAAAAGAAATCTAGGTTTTTCTGAAGGCAGTTGGGAATTAAAAGACTCTATAGTGGTATCTGGTATGGTTGCAAGCACAAACTTTTCCATGTGGAAAAGTTCACGACATCGTTCTGCAAGTCCAAGCATAAGAAGCTATCAGTCCTGAATGGAATAGCATCCATTCAAGGACAGACAAATTCTATTAAGCTTCACAGACCTAATACGGGAGATTTTTTTTTCCTCAATACCTCTCATAATTCACTTTACAGCCTAAATAACAAAGTATGTTTTGCAGTTCATCATCTGCACGTAATATAAGAGGCAGTATGGCAGAAGAAAAAGGCAATGCCCCAATGAGCATACATTATCTTCATTTTCCATGTTCAAGGTCACTTGAAATATAAACAGTTCATGTGTAATCAGCATCAGTACAGGATGTTTGTTTGCAGTTACTGATTCTCCTGGAAACCAAGGGCACCAGCACTTACACAGTTAAAAAACTGCAAATCTGAATGCATGAAGAAGCCATGAAAAGAGGATGAGGTCAGGGAAGCACCGTTCCCTATTTTTATTTTTTATTCTGCCTTATAAGAAAAGCTTATAGCAGAAACCTGTGGTATACTCATTTGATAATACATAACTCACATTTGTCCATTGAAAAGACATAGTATAATGCCAGTATCATCTTATGCCTGGTAGTTTTGGTGTCTCACATACATCACGAGCCACCAAATAGAAACTGATGGTCTTAATCTTAGAACAGAATACCAGATTTGCAATTTAAATGTTTTCAAACTGGCAGATGCTTCTAATTGGTAGTCAGGTGAAAGTAAATTTCAAACAAAATGAGCACACTTTTGAAGCCTCTCAAAAGAGGCATCTCATGGGAGGCTATCAAGTAAATGATCAAATACATGCGAGACAGATGGACAGGTCCAAGACTGACAGTGGTATGGGAATGTATTTCAGAAGCAGGGGTTGCTGTCTGGAATAAAGTCTTCAATGTTTCTGTAGCATGAAACATTTTCAGAGTCAAAAAGAAAACAAATCTCAAGAGGAAGTAAGGATACCTGAAGGTTAGCATGGGAATAGGTTTTCAAGTTTTGAGCAGGTCATAATAGCTTGGGCACAGTTAAATGCTGAGATGCTTATACTGCTTCTGGGATACAGATTAGTACCTCCACTGCACAGACATGTTACTGTGCTAGAACCTGTGTCAGAAACCTCTACATTGTACTTCACTGTGCAGTAGCAGCATGTCTTGTAAGCATCCTCTAAAAATGGATTTCAAAAATATTGTTGAGACAATAGATCTATTTACTGGGTTGTACCTGTTTAACAGACACTAAAATTATCACTTTATTAACATCCATTTGCATAAAAAGCATAATGACTTGGAATAGTAAAAAGGAAAAAAATCAGTAACTACCATGAATGTTTCTGCTTCATCTCCTACCAGTCCAGCAATGGCTGAAACTGGCAAATCAGGGCCATAGTATGAATCTTCACTATGAGAAACTGGGAAAAACAATTCCTTATGAGGACTCACGGACCCTTGTCCATCATGGAGTTTCACAGGGCTATGAAAAAACAAGAGACATTGTCTGAGGAGAAGAAATATTACAAATAGTACATGGTGATACAAAACTGAGAAGCATGTTTTCAAAACTGTGAGACACCAATTCGGTTAACAGGCTTTACTTATACTTCTGCAAGAGTAGACAATCATTCTACATGGCACATACATTCCATTTCACTGAAAAGCAACAGTAATTCTACTACAAAAGAAGAATGTTGCTAACTGGCAGAAACAGACTGCCATGCTCTAACTCAGTGTCTTTTCCTGTTGCCTTGTATAAACAACTATTCTATGTTACTGTTTCCTTATTAACCAGGATTAATAAAGTCACACACCTAACTTGCATACGCTGTGAGGATTCATGCTTAATATTTCTTTGGAGAAAGTTTACCGATGATGAAAAATTATTGGTAGTATTTGCCTGTTGCACTCTGGTAATCAATGTATGAGTGGCTGCTACAATGCAGGGGCTGAGGATTCTAGAGTTTACAAACTATGTTGATTTATGACTTGGAAAAAATTTATGTAAAATAAACGATTCTCAGTGGAGGTTTATCCTCTATTAAATGGAATGAAAAGTGAGGAAAAATGAGTATATGTGTATTTTCATATACGTACTCTCTAATGACAAAAGGCAAAAACCCTTTCAGTATTCTTTTCATATTACAAATTAGGGCCTTGTCTATACTTTCAGTAGTGTAACTGTGTTAGTGGCAATATGTTGGTTATATTCATAGTTAACGAGATCAAACACACTTGGGAATTGTAGAGTACCTGCCACTGAAACACCGTAGGTGCTATATTTCAAGGACTCCAACTTGAATGATACGTACTACTTTTACACCAGCCTCAAGAAACATTTTAGCATAAATTCTAGGTTTGCTGTGCTCAGTGAATTGCATTGACAGAGCCATCCCCTCTGGACCTGCAAATTGGCCACACAAGCTGGAAATCACACAGAAAACTGACGCTGCTTTTGGTACAATTTGTGATTACAACAACATATTGTTTAACTATGCTTACTAGGAAACAACTTGATCCAAATTTGGTGGTTTCATAGCTACAAAAGCAATGCTCAACATAGCCACTTGCAGGAAAGCAGTCCAGGCACTACCTAAATTCAGTCATGCAGCTTTTGATAGAGGCTGCCAAAGCAGCTGATTCACATTAGCTCCATGATGTGCATAAGCTGAACATGTGAGTGCTAAGAAATGAAATCATAAATTCAATTCAGTTGATTGACTAGACAGATTCACACTGGTTGTGATTAATCAGTTACTGATTGCAATTGCTAGGTGAACTAAATTGGATTAATTCTTTCCAAACACATGTAGGTTGCTAATCTTAGTTATAACAATATAATTCTAGATTTTCTCTTAACCTGAATGGTGTTGCACTTACTTTTGCTTAAGGTGATGCTCATCATTATTCTTTTCGATATGCCAGAATGTAACAGAGCTCTCATTAACAAAACACAGTTGTTGCCAATTCATAGGGTTAAAACTTAAAGAGGTTGCTGCTACCCCTGGCTGAGACTCACTGCACAGGATGACATTTTCTTGCCAGTTCCTTCATTAAGGAGAGTAAAAGAAAATCAAATCCACTAAATAAGTCAAAAACTTTCAAGCCAAAGATCTGGATTTTATTATGACTGACATTCAAGCAAATACTTTGTCACTGACAAAAAATTTCTGCTGTCAAACAAGTTAGGTCTTGAGAATAAAAAGGAGGTGGTTAATTAGCCACACATAAAATTAGTACTGCTATAAAAAGATTGTATAATAAGTAAAATAATTCTGAAAACTGACATTTTAGAAACATTATCATGCACTTCCTTTTGTGGAAAGACCAACAGAATCAAGAGACATGAATTTTTTTCAACCATTCCATCAGTGACTACTTGAATGGGCCCAAACAGTTAACTCTTCAGCACCCCAGACCTCAGCCTTGCTTTTCCAATCTGTAAAATAATTATTATAATGCTTGCAGGCTTGCAGTTGGAAGGTATTATAATAGGAAATAAAACACAGTCAGCCTGTGATTATTTATGGATGACTTAGGTAATACAGTAATTGTGCTGTGAATGCAGACATACAAGCTATGGCTGCATTAACTAATGAGCACAAAACAGGAGAGAATTTGTGTGAGGCTGTTATGTACAGCTGACACAAGCCTGGGAATCTGCTTTCCACTGACTTTTCTTTTGTCCTGTGCAACCTATTTATGTTCTCACCACCTAATTTGCATATTTCTCTATTATCCACATTAATTCTTGACTGCATTTGCATTTTTAGGTGCTATCCAAGAACTGATTAACATAATTTGAAGAAAATGGTTAAAACTGTTTCTGAAGTTCTTGGACAATATATCTGCCTGCTAGCCTAAATAACATTTATAGCCTTAGTATTTGTCATTACTGCTGAGAGGGAAAACAACTAAAATGCATACACTGCTGTAAATGGATTTAGTATAATCCTGTTGTTCTGGCCTGTTATAAATTAACTCACAGAAACAGATCAGGACACAAGACAATGGTTAATATTGATAGCACATGCAAAAAATGAGAAGTAGTCACACAAACACAGTAACTCTCATTAAAATCACAGGTAGGTATAAGTTGCAATTCTGACTTTAAAACATATCAGTGTAGCTCTCTCTCTAAAGATGTCAACATGTTCTCCTCTCATACCTAACAGATAGTGCCAATGCTCTTTTATAGTAGATAATTTATTAAGATCTGAAACCATATGAAACTTCCTGAATTACTGTGTACAATCAGAGTTCACAGCAAACATTACTCCTCTTCTTCATAAGGGATAAAGAAGAGGCATCTGTAATAGTATCTACTATCACTACTAACATTCTGAAGTTATAGGAGTTTCTGCCTTTTCACTAATAATTGTACAAGAAAAGGTTATCATTAAATTGGGAGTATACAGAATATTCATTACATGTCCTTGCTTGCCTTCTTCCTACTCCACCCTCCCCCATTTGTTTTGAAGAAGTGCTTAGACTCCACAGCCAATGGAAGCTTGCTGGCAAGGGAGGCATAAGCAGGATTATATTTTTACATAACAATTAAAAAACTTAAATAATCTTTCTGTATCTGTACCATATTATATAATATTTCTTTTCATGACAACAAGCAGAAAATGACGATCTAACCCAGTGACCCATGGTAGTGCAATCACTGAGCACAACTGTAAGACAGAACTAAGATCAAGCACAAGTAATTAAGAGGACCGCTGAAGGGTCCAGGGGGACGAAAAAGTGGAAATCGACTTTAGAACACTTTTCCCCTTTTCAGCAGGCAACTTACTTTCACAAACACCATGGTACTCAACTTCCAAGGGTGAACAGATAATTAACTGATGCTGAAGACTTTAGAAGTACTCCAAAACACAAAATTTCAAAGAAAGTAGAAGATAGCTGTGGCAAATAACAGCCATTCTGACTAGTGGCTACTAATGCTAGAAAATAAACGGCAAGTTTGGTACAGAAAGTTTGCAGACCATGCTCAATCAGGAAAAAAAAGAGATGAAGGCAACCAGTATGTCTTCCACATTTGTTAACTTAATTTGTGCTAAAACAGCACACATACAAAATATGAATTAAATATAAATGGTATTAGAGATTTATTTTTTTTACTCTTACCATACTGAAAGAACAAATTCTGGGATTGAAGAGTAACTGGCTAGATATGGGCCTGTGAAACTAAACGCAAGTAAGGTGTAGTCCAGCTGAGCATTACCTGAAATGTAAAAATAAAGAACATGGTCTTTAGTTGCCCCAGACTTTACTGTATACTATCACAGATACTCTTCACATTTCCTTTATAACGTTTTCAAAGACATTCTTCAGGCCCCTGATTCTTTTGCTTCACTACAGATTATTGTTTTGATTTGATCATAAAAATGCTCCCTATGTATCACTGCTTGGAATTTTTGTCAAAAACTTTTGTCAATTTTTTTCAATAACAACTTGAATTCGTAAGGTATTTTTCCTTAAGTACCCTGAAATCCTTTGCAGTCATAATTTCATTCATATATATGAAATAAACAAGTTGTATGATCCTTATTTAAATGGCAAGGAAACTGAAACATAGATAGTGTAAGCAACTTAACTAAGGAGAGAAATGTTTTGATGTAGGCAAAAATATACGTTAGATCCCAAACTCCAAAGTTTAACTGCAAGAACCCTGATTCCTCTCACATCTCAGATTTCTCGATGTGGCTTTCAGCAGTCTGCTTGGGAGCCTACTGCAGTATGATTTTTTTGGTTATTCTCACTATATTTTCCTAAAATTAATTCCATTTCATTCCATTAGTTTTTCCTTTAAAACAGCTCCATTTTGTATCGTCATATTCCTCACTAGTTTGAGCCTAACTAAAAGTAGTGCAATGGAAAATTCCTTCCACTGCTTTTCACGCATCTTGTCATGAGGCAGTTTCCTGTCTTTCAAGTCTTATCAAAAAAATCCTTCAGAAACTGGATGATTTAAGTATTGTTTCAATAAAATGGTGATGGGGAGGGTTACCACATCACTACCTTTTAATTCTGTCAGTTTATTCAGCTCTGGAAAATTGTAGATATATATGATGGGATTCAGCTTCCGGTCCGAAAAGGCCAACACTTGACCGTTCCCATTCACTGCAAAGGCTCCCACCTGACCAGTCTGAGAGTGCAGAGCCGACGTCTTCTTTGTTTCAATGTCCAGGAAGAGGATGTAATTGCCACAAGGGTAGCAGACAGTTTGATTGTTGATAAAGCCAAAGTTCTTGTTTGAGAATCCCTGAACCCAACTTAAGAAAGAGCAACTGAACGTTAAAACACTAAAGACACATTTCTCAAAATACTGCGATAAAGTTGTAGCCTAAGTTACACTGAACCAATGCTTGGCATTTCTTAGACTTATCCTCATACCAATGTTACAAAACCACAGTAACTTCAAAATCTAGTATTACGAATCACCGGTTCAGTGTTTCCAAAAACATATGGTCAAAAGGACTGCTATCAGAACATGGAGAGATGCTTATATTTCTTTCAGTTTTCACTAAAAATAAAGTTAGCCAGTTCACAGGCTCTGGTTTTGTACTTTTATAACATAGTAATAGAGTATACCTTTATTCTGAAAGAATTACACAGGTACAATCCATACTTGGGACCCAACTGCATTTGCTTAACCTTTTTACATTTTCATAGTTCATCTCATCCCCATAAAATAAAAAACACAACGGCATGGCTTGAGTTTATATGAACCTAACAAGCAGGACTGTTCTGCTTTAAAGATACCAGTGCTTGAACATGGTAAAACTTTGGAATGTAAACAGGATGTGTTACACAAGGACTGAAATAAATTACTGAAGAGGAGTCAGCTTAGGAATTTACAACGTATCAACAAATTCATAACTGCCTGCAGATGTTTTTACCTTTCAGAAAGTGTGTGGATAAACATCAGGGTCCTCTTATCAAGGGGATTTGCATTTACCACTAAGATGTCTGACTGAGCCACAGCTTAGCCTGCTAGTACCACGGCAGAAAAGTTTCAGCAGTGCCGTTAGCACCTTCTCTTCTAATTTCTATTCAGAAACTTTCCATCTCTTGTTTCAAGTAAGAGCATTTGACTGGAAGAGATCTTTGCCCTCTGCGATTGCAAGCAGCGTTTTTATGCTCCTTTCATGAACATAAGTCAGTCTTAAGATCAGCTCAGCTGCTGATCCTCTATACTCTTACTAGAAGGTTGCACTACAGCCTCAGCACTCTCATAGTTTGAAACATTTTTAAATGACTAGTCTTAAGATATTTATGTCCAGCAATAACTTCTTGTTATCTTTTCTGAGTAGTTTCTGCTCTTGGCCTCTTTTGCTACACACCCGAGGAGTAAGCGTAGCCAGAGGGGAGCAAGAGCATGCTGAACATGTGCTTGTGCAGATGAACTGAACACCACAACAGAGAGGAGACATTTCAGCTGATGAATATTTTTCTGAACCTTTTACAGAAGAACTAGATGTATGATGTGCCACAGCACATAAGCTGACCTTTATGAACAGAACAAGCTCTATGCTCTTCTCCAACACTAGATCTGAATCAGTGGAAATGAAGTATTTTTAACTTCCGTTCGCAGAGGTAAAATGAAGTCTAGAAATATGTATGCAGGGATAAATTAATTGGGATGACAGCACAATTTATCATCCTTATACACCCAGTAAAGGCTTAAGGGGACAAGGATTCAGGCTGTTACCTGATGTCAGCCTGACTGGTGCAGTACACACCGAGTCAGGTAATTAGCCATGGCTCACACACGTGTTTTCCATGCTGTGCCTGTCTCCAGTTCTGTTACAAACATTTTGTCAGAAGTATTTCAGTCATAAACTTAGCCAGCTGATGAAATGTAGATGGGGTAAAGTAATTAGAGTTGCTTGGAAATTTCCTTATGGAGCATTTTGCCACTGAAAAATGCTAGTTCATATAAAATAGATCACATGAAACCATGAGTTTTGTCAAAGTTTTGTGTTTTCTGAAGTTTTCTGAAGACACAGAACACAGCATTCCAGTTTTCCTCTGCAAAATAATTTTTGTCACTTCCCTCTAAAACTAATACTATACCTGCTAATATTAATTTATAAAAAAGGCAAACTTGAAACTTTTCTATTTTATGGAAATGGGCTTTGCTTCACATCCAGTAGAGCTTACATTATTTTTTTTTTAATTTTGCATAATATTTTCATTTCTTAATGGTGTTTTCACAAAGCAAAAAACCTTGGTCACAGCTCTTCCAAATAATACCAGTTTGCACAAGGGACCTTCTCAGAATAGTAATGACATACTTCAGATGGTATCTTTTTTACTCTGTGAGTAGTATCAGAATGCTATCAGGCTGAAGCCTGTTTCTCCTATTAATAGAAGAAATAATTTTCTTTACACTAAAAAGTGCTGCACTTATTACAGATATATGTTCCACAAGCATCGATGAAACAGCTGAAATACTTGCAATGGACAAGGAAGTTTAACATCTGTCCCATTACATAGAAAAAATGTCTAAACATCCTAAATTGCTGTGAAAGTCTCGACCAAGGTGGGGCAGGAACAGCTTAATTCATCTAGAGCTCCTACTTGTTCAGAGCCAAAAAGCAAGTTCTTGGTTTGCCAAGAGCCCTAGAAGAGAAGTGTCTTTCTATATATAGTGTGTGTAATGTTTGTGGGAAAAAGAAATCTGAAAGTCTCTGACATGTAGCTTAAGATGCTGAGAGAGAGAGGCAGGAGTGAGAACTTAGAATACCAGGAAAAGTAAGAGCCACATCAGGAGATGATGACAGCAGGGTTTAGGTAAAGAACAGCCAGGGAAATTCTAGCAGTTGAAGTAGTCTGGGTAAAACAGAAGAGAGATGTGGCCATGAACAGAACTAAACTGTATGGGTTCACAAGGCCAGGTACTGAGAAAAAAAAAGCATGCCCCAAGAATTCATGAGGATTGCATGCTGCCAGAACCGCTCCAGAGGAAAATACCACAACTCGTGCCACACTTCCTATCAACTCAGCAAGCTCCAGCTTAAAACTAGTCAGGGTTGCATATTCCTTATTTCAGAGCCTCCCTGTGCTAAGGGCAGAGTACCTAAGTTTCACCCAAATTCACCAAAGGCTCAGTCACTGCTATACGCTGCAGCGCAAGTACTTCTTTCCCAGTCTCCCCACTCCCAACTACCTGCTCCCCTAACACAGACACACAGCATAGCAGCCTCTCTTCCTTTCTCTGTTAAACCTGTCCTATTCTGATGGCTGCACAGAGCTGGCCCGGGGTGCCAGAAGCTGTGCCCCGGGGGCACAGGGCAGGATACCGGGCACAACCCGCCGGGGCCAAGGGGCTCAGGGGCGTGTGGTGGCCCGAAGGGCGCAGGCTGTCCCGGCCGGCCCCCACCTCACTTCCAGCGCAGCCTCCTCGGCCGAGGAGCAGCGGTGGCCCCCCAGGGCCTCGGCGCGTAGCTCCTCAGAGGCCGGGCCCACACTCCGGGCCTCACCCGCCACCTCCATCCACCACAGACCCGTTTACAGCCGTCTCTTAGGAACAAGAACAACATCTGCTATTAGCTGAAGTAACTCCTCCCGCCGGGCTTAAAACAGACAGCTGATTGGCCTGCGCCCGTGCGCCAACCAACCAATGAGCACCGGTGGGTATTTAAGAGGACGGAGCGCAAAGAGGCGAGAGCTCTGTGCGGTGTGCTCAGTAGTGCAGGTGTTGGTATGTGGGTAGTGCTACCTGTGAGGCGCTGATAGCTGTCGCCTTTAACCTGGGCAATTGTTGCCTCTATGTCTCGAAAGCTGGCAGCTTTGTCAGGTATAGAAGCTTTATCAGCCTTGGGGGAGCCACCGTAGGTTCCTTCCCTTGGCCACCCCACTGGTCCTTCCTGGCACTTGGCCTGTTGCTTAGTGAGACAGCTGTACCTGGTCTCCTGTTGCTTCTTGTCTTTTTCCTTCCAGAAAGTGTTGCACCTGGGGTAGTATTTTTTTCAGGATGTGTAAGATGGCACTTGCGAAGCACCAAAGAGAGTTGGCCACTGGAAAGAAGAGAAAGTACAACTATGATCTCTATATATGTACTTAGTGTGGTAACACAGAAAGAATTTCCAAGCATTTTAAAAGCAGAATTAATAATATCTTCTTTTCCATTTCCTAAGGGGAGAAATGTTATTTACAGTGTCTTGCTCGTGTTAGTTTGTTACTAGCTGTCTGTACAGTGATGGTGTGTGGTTTTGTGATATTCCTCTGCACCCACAGCACCATGGAGCAACGCTGGAGGGTGGCACTCCTGTCCAGAGGCAGCAGGACAAGCCTGTACCTTCTCGTCTCCCTGGGCGCTCTGTGTGCGATGCAAAACCAAGACAGGATGAGGAAATGGGTTTATTTTTCCATGGTGCCTTTGAGGGGGTATCGTAGCAGCCAGATTTTGTGATGCTGCTCTGAGCTCCTGCGTGCCTGTCTCTGGGCTGTGAGTTGGCAGACTGCCTGTGTTCTTCTTAATTGCTAAAACAAATTTCAAATTAATTTTCTCTTTTTTCATGACCAAGAATGCTGCTGAGTATTTCCTAAAGGAAGCACTCAGAGGAATGAGAAATATGTCCTCTAACACAGTTTTTTTAATGGTAGGAGAAATTTTGTTGGCAAAGGATATCTTATGTCACTTCTGTTTGCCTAGGGCATGGCAGGCTTGTGCAATGCATTACCACTCCCTTTCACTGCTAAGCTGCTTATTAATCGCATAATCAAACAGCAATGACTTAACAAAAAATCATGTTGTTGTTCTATCCAAATGGATAGTGGTGTCAGGTTCATGGTCACTTTACTAGTGGCCAACTCAGTGTTTGCCTGCAGAAGGGATCACCACAGAAAATACTGGTCTTTGTGACATGATGCCTGAAGCCCAACTCCAGTGACAAAACCAAACCAAAAGTTACCAGCAGGCAAAAATTCCCCGCTGTGCAAGCAGAGATCCACTGATGAGACCAGGGAAGCTCCAGTGTTCCTCTGTTAACCCTGGGGATTTGACAGAGACATGCCCATCACCAGGAGGGCCAGGACCATCCCTCCCTTCAGCTATGGCTGCCCCAGCCCTCTGGTGCCTACAAAATTGCTGTTTCCTAATAAGGTACAGCTATGACCTGAAGGCCGGGTGGAAGTGTGTGGAACCCCAAGAAAGGAAACACTTTATTTCTGGGACCATAGATCAACTTGGATGCTGAAATGCGTTATGAGGAAAGCTCCTCCATTTCCATTATTATACACCATGAAAAGCTGGTACAAGGAAGGCCCTGGTGCCCTCACCTCGACTGAAGAGGAAGCAAAAGGGACAGAGAGGACTTCAGTCTGTTCTTCGGTTCTCCCTTTTGCTCTGTGCACATCCTGGTGCTCCCACAGGTCTGTTATCCGTTGCCTCCTCTTGGGTTTTCATCATGAAGCAGAACAGCTGCAGGAGAGAGAAACCCTCCTTGTTCTCCTCAAGATGGGACTGGACGAGATTTTGAAGGGCAGACATTGCTGCTGTAGCGGGAAAGGCCTGGCCCAGGTAGCCCTGTCTGTGGAGGAGGTGGATGCAGGCCTGGTGCTTCATCAGCTGCTGGAGGCACCGCTTCAAAAAACCCAAGCATATGGGGTGTTTTGTCACAGGTTTCCCGTTTAAAAGAAAGTGCCAGCTGGGGTGGGTTATGCTGCAAGACCAGCTCAGCAGTGCCTGTCCCAGTCAGCACCCCCGGTGGAGAGGAGGGTCTCCTCTAGGAGGGACCATCGGGGTACGCGACGATCCTCCCATCCAAACCCAGCTTTCCCCGCTCCGTGGGTGCCAGCCACCCGAGGCAGGGCGCCGGCAGCCCCCGGGGGAGGGAGGCGGGCTGGCTCACAGGCCCTGACCCCCAGCTGCCTGCCCGCGCACCCAGCGGCGGCGACCGGCGCCCCGCTGAGGGGACTGTAGTTCCCGCCCTCCTCAGGGCCGTCCCCCGCGGACGGGGCCGGCGGTGGGGCGCGGCCCGGCACAGCAGAACGCAACACAACGCCATGGCGGGCGATCACTCTCGCAGCCTGGGCAAGGGTAAGCGGCGGCCTCGGCAAGCCGGGGCCTCTGGCTGTGGAGTGGGTGCAGGGCTGTGCGTGAGGCG
The DNA here is from genome assembly GCF_028500815.1 of Rissa tridactyla. Lineage (NCBI taxonomy): Eukaryota > Metazoa > Chordata > Aves > Charadriiformes > Laridae > Rissa > Rissa tridactyla. The sequence continues at coordinate 59,956,959 of NC_071471.1, forward strand.
AGTAACGGCTGTAACGATCGTGGCGGTTCTCTTCTCTCTCCTCAGGCAGCGCAGCCCCGGGGCCGGTGCCCGAGGGGGTGATCCGGCTTTACAGCATGAGGTTCTGCCCCTTCGCCCAAAGGACTCGTCTCGTCCTCCGCGCCAAGGGCATCAGGTGAGGCGGTCCCGGCGGGCCGGTGTGGCGGTTCCGGGCCCGGGTGGCTGCTCCCCGCCGGCCGCCCGCTGCACCCCGCGGCGGGCCGTCAGGGCTGGCAGGGGGCGATTCGAGCTTCCCTGCTTACCTGGACGTCCTAAACGGCTATTATTTAAACAGCCCTGAAAAAACTGAATGAAAAGGGGTTTCTGTGGGTGATTTTTGCTATAAAGCTTGAACTTTTAGGACTCTTTTTGGGGGGCAGTGTCTTGCTGATGTGGGAAATAAGTAGGCTGTGTATGAAATCAATTACGTAAAGGCCCAAAGTAAATTCGTAGGGAAAAACCCCAAGCTGATGGGGTTTTTTTTTTGTTTGTTTGTTTTTTTGTCTCGCCCCTGTCGTCCTGAATGTTTGCAATAATAGCATTTGAGCTTGTCCTGGGTAAATGTGAGTAGAGCCTTAATGTATGTTGTTTGATTTTGATGTAAGCTGCAGAGATAATTCTGGGAGATACAAATATTAAGTGTTTCTGTTATATTACAGCTTAGCAAAACACAGTAGTGAGTGAGTGACTTTTTTTTTAAAAGAGGAAATGTTCTGTGTTCCTACAATGTCCTCTCATTCCCGTGCTGTAGTAAGTTAATGGCATTCAGTAGTTGTGTTTGTTTCTCTTTCAAGATAGCCGTGTCATTTCAGTGTTTTTAAATGGGGACTAATGCTTCCCTCAGTTTACAGCTTCAAAGTAAGAGGGTTTTCCACCTGCGGGTTCCCACCAAGTCCCAGGCCTGCCAACTGTTTGTTAACCAGCACTGGGCTGGGAGTCCATATTAGCATAGCGAATGCTTACCACTCAGTTCTTTTGATAGTGAGATAAGAACTGTCTTTGTTTTTATTATTTTCTTGTCTCTTTTTTTCCAAAGAGTAGGTGCATTAAAACTTCCAGGTCAGTTTAATTTTGTTTTTACTTAGTGTCTTCAGTCTGATTTTTTGAGCTGGGAGGTTTGTTTTAGTGTAGTGATTTTGGAGGGGGTTTATTGCTACCTAGCCACAGTAGGTGCCTTCTGGTAACCTTTCAGTTGTTTTGAAGGTTCAGCAGATCTTTGGGCTTACAAGGAATTTGCTAGGGTCAGACATATAACACAGCATTTAACATGTTAGTATAAGATAGGCATGTTTCCCATGTATCTTTTTTATCAAAATCTATTTTGCCTTTACCCTGCACACCTGTTCTTATCTTCCCCACCTGTGGCCTCATATAGTAGGTAGGATGCTGTCCTGATTTGCTCTGTGGTGTAAGGTCAGATTAAAGTTCAGCTGCATTTCTTAATTGGAGTGTAACTTATTTGCAATCAAGTGCTTCTTTCTTAGAATATCCCTGAACCTGTATGTGATAAGTGTGCTGCATTCTAAGCTTGACCTTCGCTTTTAGGATGACTGTAAGGGCTTGCCTCTATGTGCTTGCAGACTATTCATGTGTTTTCTATTAGTTAACAAACAACTCATTGTAAGTCAGTGCTGATTTTCTCCAGCAAAGGGAAGTGTTCCCTGGCAGTATTTCTATATGTCAAATGCTTAGCTCCGCAGGAGAACGAGGATTCAGCCTCTCAAGTACTGTAGCTATTGAGGTGTTATGACTGTATTTCACCATGGTATGGAGTGGACGGTAGCAGAACTGAGCCTACTTGCGTCTTGTTTCTTTTGCTGTTTTAGCCATGAAGTAATCAACATCAATCTGAAGAACAAACCTGACTGGTTCTTTGAGAAGAACCCCTTTGGGCTTGTTCCTGTGCTGGAGACCAGCAAGGGCCAGCTGATCTATGAGTCCCCAATTACTTGCGAATATTTGGATGAAGCATTTCCGGGGAAGAAGTTGATGCCTTCAGACCCATATGAGCGAGCCTTTCAGAAGATGCTCTTGGAACAATTCTCAAAGGTACTGCATGATCAGGGTGGGATTGTGTTTCTTACTTTACTATAGCGCCAAAACCTGCATCTCTGTTGCCAGTGCTGCTTTTGTCCTTTGACAGAGGACTTGTGTCTAGTAGAAGCATTTTAAATAACTGAAGGAGTTATTTGGGGTCTCTTGCTGTGAGCACGTGCAAACCACTGTGTGTCTGAATTGCTCCCAGCATTTATGTGTCAGGATAGATGAAGGCAGACAGCCAAGCTAGTGACAGTGTATATGACTGAGGCAGGATTTTGGGCATTGGAAAGGTTAGTAGACCAAACTAGCTGAATGCTTGAGACCTAGGCAGTAACAATTGCTGTCTTTTGATCTGAGTCTTTCTGTAGGAAGTAGTGTATGAATGCAGAATGTGAAGAGTGCCTGACTGACTGAGAACACCTACAACCATGGAAAAGAAATGGCGGGTAGCTGTAGACATGGGGCACGTATAAGACTGGTTTTGGCTCTCCGTAGGGATTGGAGGTGACTGGAAGTAACCTCTCTGCACCCTAAGCATAGATAATACAAGTATGTACTTTCATGGTTCTAGGAAGTGAAAGAAGTGAACTTGGATATGAGGCAGCAGAGGAGAGAAAGCAGTGCAAGATGCAAAGAGCGGGGATAGGGAGGATATATTTATAGAATCATAGAATAGTTTGGGTTGGAAGGGCCCTCCAAGGATCGTCTAATCCAAGTCCCCCTGCAATAAGCAGGGACATCTTCAACTAGATCAGGTTGCTTGGAGCCCTGTCCAGCCTGCCTTGAATGTTCCCAGGGATGGGGCATCTATTACCTCTCTGGGCAACTTGTGCCAGTGTTTCACCACTCTCATTGTAAAAAGAAAATTGTTCCTTATACCCTCTTTTAGTTTAAAACCATAATCGCTTGTCCTGTCACAACAGGCCCTGCTAAAGTTTGTCTCCATTTTTCTTATAGGGCCCCTTTAAGTACTGAAAGGCCACAATAAGCTCTCCCTGGGGCCTTCTCTTCTCCAGGCTGAACAGCCTGAACTCTCAGCCTGACCCTGCAGGCCTGCTCTCAGTTTACAAGCCTTTCTTGAATAGGCATGATGGGAAGAGGGCTGAGGGGAAGCATGTTACAAGAAAAGAAACGTGCACTGAACGTTGGCTGTATGAATGACAAGATCTTAGAAAAAATGTTTGTCTATGAGCTTTTAAGAATATAATGTGGCTAGACTTGGCCACGGGGCAGCTTCCTGGTACTGTATGCTAATTTATTCCTCTGGCAATTACCAAATTAGAAAATGCACAGGTTCATAGAAGCCTGAGTATCCTGGGCTGCATGTCTCTTTCTTAAAGTACTTTAAATGTTGATAATTAAAGTGCATTTGGATTTCAGGAATGTGTAACTGGGCAAGGAGTACCACTCTGCACCTTGCTACTTTTTTGGTAGTGTGTGCAAATGGGAACCATGCCCTTCTTTTCATTATTCTCCTTTTATTACAAGACTAAAATTCATTAGTATTTGCATTCATTCTTCCTTTAAGCCTTTTATTACCTATTATGAAGTATGAAAGATGTATATTAATGGACTTTATTTAACTCTTTCAAGTTAAGTCTTTAAGCTTTAACTTGCATCTAGTATCTCAACATCTTAAGTTCTGAGAGAGTTGTATTATTGTAATAGGAACATTAAAACTTTATCCTTTCCTTTGTATAGATAACACCCATAGTTTTCAAGTATTTTGTGGCAGTCAAAGATGGACAGGACACCACGGCACTGAAAGCAGAGATTGCTGAAAAGTTTGGCAAACTTGAAGAGGTAAGAGTATTTCATGATAACAACCAGGTTGCCAGTCATTCTATGATCACTTTTTTTCTTTTATGCTTTGGCCTTTGGAACTAGATCTCTTCTCATTTAGTTGGTAGTAATAGCAATGAACAATCGTTCAATTTACTCCCCCCAGCCTAGGATGCACAACAGCACCATTGGAGTAAATTCAAAGTAGCTAAACTAAACTTCATCTGTATGATGAAGACTGTGTGGACTTACGGACTTTTTGAATTCTAGATGATTGCTGTTATCTTAGAAATATTTTTTGTGCTTGAAATGTAAGGAGACCTTGCAGTGTGTTCTAAGAGCAAGGGTTAAGGAGTCTGAGCTGCTAAAAAGCATCTGTGCTGTAGCTCTGCTGAAATCAGTGCAGATACACTGGTGATGAAATAACATCTTTGTTCAAAGGGACAGTAGTGATAGGATGATGGGTAACAGTTTTAAACTGAAAGAGGGTAGATCTAGATTGGATATTAGGAAGACATTCTTTATTCTGAGGGTGGTGAGACACTGGAACAGGTTGCTCAGGGAAGTTGTGGATGCTCCATCCCTGGAAGCGTTCAAGACCAGGCTGCATGGGGCTTTGAGCAACCTGATATAGCGGGAGGTGTCCCTGCCCATGGCAGGGGGGTTGGAACTAGATGATCTTTAAGGTCTCTTCCAACTCTAACCATTCTATGATTCTAATGTAATCTGTCCCTTGCAGAAATCCAGCCGTGGGCCATGTGCTGCAGTGGTGTAATGCAACTTCAGCAGAGGTCCAGGAAGTGTCAGGTGGCTTTGATGCTGTATTAGCAACTTCACAATCCTGATGTAGTGTCAGTAGTGGTTCTTGGCTGTTCTGAACAGCTGTCAGACTTGCCTTTACCATGAACCCATTCCTTCTGTGTTATTAGCAGCCACAACTAATGCTTGTCTGGCTCGATCAAAAAGCATTCCTCTGTAGTGTTTCTCTTCTGGTGCAAAGCTACCAATAGCTTTCTAGTATATTCCTAGTTCTCCTAAGAGTTCTGTGCATTCTGCTTCCCTGTCAGCTTGACTTGCCCAGTTGTTTTCAGAGTAGTCTTGTCTGTCTGGTCAGGCTGATGCTGGACTAGTGCAGATTATAAATGAGCTCTTGGGGGAAGCCACGTGTGTTTCACTTCCCTGAAACACAAATCTATTAAACATTAAGGAAGTACTAACCTTCCTCCTGCTTTATTAATGCTGTGAAATACTTGCTGATCCTTCAGTGTCTCTATTTTACTATACCCCAAAGGATTTAGGAAGAAGTTCTTTACAGTGAGGGTGGTGAGACACTGGAACAGGCTGCCCAGAGAGGTGGTGGAGGCCCCATTCCTGGAGACATTCATGGCCAGGCTTGATGAGGCTCTGAGCAACCTGATCTATTTGAAGAAGTCCCTGCTTACTGCAGGGGGGTTGGACTAGATGACCTTTAAAGGTCCTTTCCAACCCAACAGATTCTATGATTTTGCAGGAGCAGCTGAAGGTCAGCTGAGGGTAGGAAGAAGGAACAGAGCCATGCAACCCTCACTCAGCCTATTGCAGGAGATATTCAAGAAGGAAAGTCTTTTGAAGCACTGTTGTATTTAGCTTGCTGTTACCCAACAGAGGGAGCTGTGTTCCCATCTCTGGGACTCTGCAACTGCCAGGTTACAGTCTGCCAGACACCTGGTAATTCAAACAGCTTGATGCTTCCTGAAGAACTGCTTTGAAATGTCTACTGGAACATGGGGGTTAGGGGACAGGGAGTAAATGCCATAGACGTGTTGTCCAGATTTGTTGTGTGTCCAAATTTGAAGGCAAAGTCCCATATTTCAAATGCCAAAGCATGTTAAACTTGGATGACCATGGCTCTTGAAATGTATCAGAAACATAAATGTTAACATGAGAACTTGCTGCCTTTGTGGTCCTGCTTTCTGTGCTGAGCTGTGGGCATCTCTTTCTGGAGTATGTGGATGTTACTCTTGCTTCCTGTTCCGTTTGCACCCGGAATCGAATCCAGTTCTAGATGTAGGTGTAAGGAAAGCATTTCTAACATTACATATGTTAGAAATGCTTTCCTTACACCATTTGGCTCAAGTGCCATGAGAAAAGAGTCTATGCTAAAACAGTGTTATAGTTTACCTGGATGTTAAATTTAACTGGATTTATTGTCCAAGAAATGCATATGCATTGTTAGGTTTGATTAGTCTGTGCCATTAATGCTTTTTGACAAGTAAGAAATAATAAACTGACAGATTCTGAGTGTTAAATTCCTTTTTGTTTGTGCACAAGCTGCAGTTCACTAGTGAGTCACATTTTATGACAGTTTTTGGACTGCTGGAGAAGAGCTGGACTGGCAGTGTATGAAATAGTTAAGCTTGATAGTACAGCTACTTTATTGACTAGCTTGGACTCCTCAGATACAGCACATTTCTCCTGTACACTGAGTATCTGCATTGTTTGCTGTCTGATACCTTTGGTAAGCCTGCATTCCACTACGAGGTGGGAATGTTTTGTTACTGTAGTGTCCTGCTGCATTAATTTCCTTTGGAGGGCAATTGTCATCTCTCGCCCCTCACAGATTCTGTCCAAACGCAACACTGTGTTTTATGGTGGGGACTCAATCTCCATGTTTGACTACATGATCTGGCCCTGGTTTGAACGTCTGGAGCCATTACAGCTGAAAGAGTGAGTACCTCGCTTGGCTTCTAGTGCGTACTGAAGTGCCTCAGCATAAATATTCTTTGCATACACTCTGCAGCAATGGGCCACTCTTGGGTGCTGCTGAAGAAAGCTTGTATTGTGTTCCAGTTTGGGGCAAGGATCTTCTCAAGAGAGATGAGTTGTTCAGGGATGTTTTGTAAACAGACTTTCTCTCGCTAAGTCTGATTTACTACTAAATAATTTTGACAGATCTGGAAGAAGTGGTCAAAATACAGGACTTTCTCTCCATCCCTAACATCATAGATGAAAATGGTCTTTATTTGAAGGGGATGCAGGTATGGTGGCCTATGCAAGAGAGAGGAGAGAAGAGGCTCATGAGTTGTGGAGGACTCAACCATTGCACACAGTATTTGTTTCAAGAATCACCATTAGCAAAGCAGTCCAGAAGGAGGCAGTGGTGCACAAGCCTCTGCCCTCTACTCAGAGCAAATAAATAACAACAGTGGGCATAACGTAAGCAAAAACACGCTGATATCTTGCACAATAAGTGCTTACTTGTGGTTTTGCTCAGCTTTGCAGAATGCGCAAGCTCTGTAGGAATTCTTTCACTTTCCAGACGCTAGTGTGTCTTCTATGATCTGATACGTATTTTCATCGCCTGCTCTGAGCTGAACACTGTACAGGGAGGGAGAAAGCAAAACAAGAAGTAAAATAGAACTGCTCAAGCTGTTTTTCTTCCTTGATGCCCTCCAAGTTTCCCATTACTTAGTCTCTTTCCTTTTCTCATAGCTCTTTGAGTCATACCCCAAAGCTCCAACACTGGATGGAGGCCATGAAGGAGGACCCTGCTGTCAAGGCTACAATGACTGACCCGCAGACATTCAAAGATTACCTCCAGCTCTACTTGAAGAACAGCCCCGAGGCATGTGATTATGGGCTCTGAGGTGCCAGTAGTCACATGCTTGCTAAAGTGTCAGTGCTGCTTTTCAGTGTGAGCTGTGGGCATCTAGTGTAACTTGGCATGGGCTCTTCTCTGGTTGCATTTCATAATGGGGAATAAATCTATGCTGAAAAGGCTGAGAAACCTTCTTTGAACTCCACTCCTTCCTGTCAGGAGGAGGATGCGCTGGCTTCAGGCAGGAGATGGAAGTCATTGCTGGGCATGTGTATCATGTGAAGGAAAATGTTTGCTTTACTCAGAGGTGATGTACTATTATTTCTGCCCTCTTTGCAAGCATTACTGGTGGGAAGTCCTTGAAGTGACCCTGTTACTTGATTTAAAAGTTGTAATGTTGATGTCTTGGAAATAAATAAAATGCAAACGATGTTGTCTTTAAACGCGGGTTGTTTTTTTTTTCCTTCTTGTTTCCAGGCAGCTGTTAGTCACTGGACTGGTTGCGCAGAGAGGAGCAAGGCACTGTAAAGACTAACGAAGTAGTATGGTTTCTGAAGTTAAGGTCCAGTTATCTAGTACAAACTGTACTTCTCGTTAGACATCATTGAAGTTGACATCCTACCCACTTATCCCTGCTGAAGTTCCATTTGCAGGAACCATCTAGTAATGGCTTCCAATTTGGAGTAGATTTGCTAGTGAAGTGTGTGGTTGTAATCCTTCTCTGCCCTTTTGAAGTAGGGTTGTGTTTATTCTAGGTCCTAGCCTCAATTATCCTAAAGGCTGGAGTAGGGAGTAAAGCTGACAGAAGCCATATCCTGAGCAGAAGGATGTTTGTTTTCTGTTCTGTTCCAGAACTTGAAGTATTGCTATATATGTCAAGATGTAAACAAAATAAGAAACTGAAGTAGGAGGAGTACAGTCAGAGCATTACATACTGGTGGGTCTTGCTGCTGGTGAAGGAATTAATATGTTCTGATCTTGCCATTTGCCTGCTGGAACGGAGCTTTGCAGTTGAACATCTTTTGAAACTATCCTGTATGCTAATATAGCAGAGTGGGGACAAGATCATTTGAATCAAAAGTAGTCACTGGAAAGAGTTCTTCTCTCTCTCATATTTTTTTCTTTTTTCTTTCCACACAGGGGACTAAAAGAACTATGGCCCATTCTGATGCTGCTCAGCTCTGTATGTTTTTCTCTGACAGACCACTAACAACCCAAACTGGCCATAGTTCCAGGAGATGAACAAGCAGAAAGACATAAGGCAAAGCAGTACGTTCAGGGACAGGACTGTGGTTCCTGTGGTGCTAAGGCAGTTGTCATGAGATACACAAGACTATTCCCATCAGTCTCACGTTGCAATGAGGTAAGGTATCACAGCAGAAGGTGGTGGTTCCTGGTTTTCCTGTTAATTGAGGCACTGAGTCCTTGGAGCTTTAATGGAGGAAAACTGCACTAATCTTTTTTTTACCTTTGATATGTTCTACCCCAGCACACTAACTCTGAGGATGTGTGTGCTTGTGTACTTTCAAGTAGGAAAGCAGATATGAAAGACAGATTTGATGAGGAAAAAGAATTAGCAGGAACTTGGTCTGTCAGCTTGTGGCTGTTGGGGGGATTGTTTATGCTCTTACTAGTTTTAATTCAAACTATGCAGGTTTTTCTCCTCCTGTTTATCTTTGTGGCTTTTAAACACATCTGGCACTACTTAGAGAATTACTAATTACTCTGCTGTTTCTTCCAGAACATTGGTGTTCTTTAAAAAATTTCCCAGTCCAGTTCTGATGCTGTGCCTGTTTTGTAGATTATCATTAGAGAACCCAGAGGAAGCATAAAGCTGTGAGGTATGTTGTCAGAACATGGATCTAGGCTGTTTCATTAGATGAAAGCAGGGTTTGAGCTTGATGAAACCACTGTCCCTGAAGTGGTGTTGGGAGGATCTCAGTGGCAAACTTCCAAGGATTAACTGCAGAACATTTTGGTTTTATTAGCTGCTGTGTAGGGCTTGTTAAAGCTGTTAGTATAGTAGGCTCTAAGTTGGCTTCTATAAGCATGGTAGGAATACATTGCAGTTTGCTCCAGTGTATCATTGGACACTAGCGGGAGATGTGACATTAGGGAGATACAATAATGGGTTAAGAGCAGAGACTGGCATCCAAAAACTGAACCGGCTAGGGATAGACCATGGTAATCCAGAGACTGCGTTGTCCAAACAAAGATGTGCTTTCCCCATCTTCATTTAGTGGCCGTAGAGTGTACCATTATCAATATGCTACTTCAGCAAAAAAAAGTAAAATGAAATATTCTGGCGTATAATTTAGTATTAAATATCAGTGTTCTAAATCCCCAGGCAGGCAGCTGGGGTCCTGAACTCATTACGGCACACCACGAAATGGAGGCCTCAGGCAAAGTGTTCTTGATGTGGTAATGAATATGCAACACTTCAGTTTTCAAAGGAAAGGAAAAGTTACACATAATAGACGAGCTCTCCTTTCACGGTGGATGGGTGTAAAGGATACATCGTATTAGTTTAAAGAGGCCATGAAAAGAAAACAATGTATCTTTAGTTTTGGTCAATAGAGGAAAAAGATGGACGTTAATAATAAAAGGATCAAGCAGATGAACAGTTCTTCCCTTCGGTCAGAGCTGTCCTTAAAATCTTTTATGGATCACATTGTACAGCAAGTACTGTACTTTCTCATCTTCTACTCCATATTTTGCCCTTGAAAATTGTTGTTGTTGCTGCTATTGATTTCAAAAACAATGGTGAATTTTTTTTTTTTGTGTTCCCTGTTGTTGTGCCACCAAATATAACTGCTCTCAGCACAGGTTAAAGAAAAAATAAAGTTTAGTGTCAGACAAAAAAGGACAGAGGCTCTCTTGTAAAAGTAGTGAGTTTAGGAGCATGATGGATACTTCCGATTAGCAAGGCATTGGACCTCATTCTGTCCTGCCTCCATTTGTAGCATGTCCCTATATCTTTACTGATGTCCTTGAGGTGGTTGTTGGTACCAGAATGCAAGATGTGGTCCAGCCTCTTGTTCTTCATTATCATTTTAGGATCCGTTATATTGAAGCTAAGAGAAAGGTAGAAGGGAGCCAAGATGGAGGGAGGGATGGGGATCCCAGACTATCAGAGCTGCGAAGCTTTGCTCAGTTCTGGATAAGTTCCACCTCAACATGAGGAGGAACTTCTTTACTTTGAGGGTGACAGAGCACTGGAACAGGCTGCCCAGAGAGGTGGTGGAGTCTCTGTCCCTGGAGACATTCAAAACCTGCGTGGACACGTTCCTGTGCAACCTGCTCTGGGTGACCCTGCTCTGGCAGGGGGGTTGGGCTAGATGATCTCCAGAGGTCCCTTCCAACCCCTATCATTCTGTGATTCTGTGAAGTTAGGTGGGAATTTAGGTGAATGGGACTGTGGCTATGATAGAAGGTCCTTCCTTGGGGAAACTGTTGAGAAGAGTCTGTCCATGGAGGTGTTAAAAGGATCTGTGGTTTGTGTGCTGGAAGTGGTAGTAACTGGAGATACTAGTTTGAAAAGTCGCAAATGTCATGTACTAGGGACACCTGAAACGTGTATGAACTCCAGACAGGAGTCAGGAGGACTCCGCAAAGAAGTTTAGCTTTTAGTCCACAAGGAAATTAGAATGCCACTTGTATTAAGGGACCGATGTACCAGGTACTGTTCCCAGCCATCTTCTGAGGCATAGGAGGCAGTCTGTGAGAATTACAGCACGTGCTGCAGGTTTGTGTCTTGGAACCACCGCTCTTGGCGAAGCTGATGGAAAAAGGCCATCTCTCCAGGGGAAATGGAGCTAAGAAAAGGGGCACTGAACAGCCACAAGCTGAGTAGGGAGCAGACAGTGTTTCCTGTAGCTGCAAACCATTTGCATGAGTCACCTATGTGGCTGCACAGCAAAGGAGGGTTTCGGGGGGAATGGAGAAAAAAGCTGGCAACTTCACCTGAAGAATCAGTAAGGACCAACAGTGGGGCATTATGGCTTGATACTGTCCTTCCCACAGCTCTCTGCATACATTCTCTTTCCCCAAATGATGCTTTTGTGCCTGTCTTTCCTCCTGTCACTCAAATCATCCTCAGAAGGGAGCTCTCAACTGGAATGCACTTCGGGCCAATCCACAAGTCAGTGTGTGACTGGTTTTTTTTTTTTTCCTCTACATTCATCACACAGCTCTTTTCCGTGCCAGTTTAGGCTTGGAAGCAGAGTGTGTCTCCTCTTACTTGTAATAGCTTAGGCAGGGTAATTAATCAGATGTTTCTCCTTGTGGGAAGACAGCTCTGATTAACCCATGTCTTCAAACCCACAAGCTTGGTGCCTCTCAGTTCCTCTTCTTATGCTTTCTGTAGCCTGGCAGTGTTGTGCTGGTGTATCTCTGCTCTGGATCAAACTTTTCACCTCCAAAGCTATGCCAGGTGTGGCTCTGGCAGGAGAGAGTCAGTGTGGGGCCACTGGTATAAATCTGCATGTGGATAAGCCTTGCTTTTCTCTAGCTTTGCATATAGGATCTTCCTAATACTGACATGATGTGATAACCCTGAAGGTGAACTGAACTGGCAGGAATATTGTGCTGACAGCACAGAACACCTCTGTCCCGTGGGAATGCCTGTTCCCTGATGGGAGGCCAGGCAGAGCTGCTACGCATCACTTGTGCTTACAGGCACAAGAACCATCCAGTGCTGCCCTGCCCTGCCTGCTGCAAGCTGGCAGGGATGAGACCTGGAACACATTAGCAAGCTAAGTACTATCTCCCCGTGGATTTGGGAAATCCCTCTGTGCTGTTTGATTCCCAGCAGAGGGCTAGAGAGCAAGAAGGAAGGTTAGGAGCAATGTAATGAATTTCTGCCTTGCTACACTGGGGGAGGTGAAGTGACTGATGAGTCAGGCTGTAGACAGTGTGGTTTACTGATCCCAGCTCTGCCTAGCTCTGCCCACTGGGCCTGTATTGCAGTGTGTTGCATTCTGAGTGTTAGATTGCCTGCAGAAAAGTGCCGAATTGGATTTCCAATGGCATTATAAGTGTCATGGCACTTGTGGAAATCAGCATAATACAGACAGAGATTTAATCTTGGCTCCTTACACGTGATTAAGTCTTTGCTGAGTTGAGACTGTTAATGGCTGTGGGTCTCTTCGTGGATTTGAAGATTGTTTCACATCTAAAATCGACTCCTTTTCCCGCAGAGCACCTAAGACAATTTTAAGGACTTCATTGGGGTTTTAATCTTCATTCTTGTGCACAATTTTTAAAACAGTGCCACAGTCAGACATTTCACAAGCACTCAAATGCCTGAACAGTGAGGGCTGTATTTAAATGTTTCACCTCAGCATCTCCTGCACTTCCACCTCCTAGCAGATCAATAAAGCTAAGATACCCACCTTCAAGACAGAAATTGCTGATTTTTACTTTTTTTCTCTAACACTTCGGATAAGCTATGGTTTTAGGTAGACAGATTCATAATTAGTTAAAAAGTCAGTGCCTTTATTCAAAGGCAGCACCTCTGCAATGACTGAAAAGCTTTGCTCTATAGAATCCCTCAAGCCTCTGCAGCCTGAGATTTTGCTTCTACCAGCTGAGGAGTGCAAGATGACGGTCCTAAATTTAACATAACTAGAAAGTGAAGTTTCTTTTGAAGAACACTGTAACATTGATCCACAGCATGGACTGGTTCAGATTTCTGTTTCAGGACCAGGCTTGTCTGATAGATGTGATAGTAATACCTGGTTGTTTGCCTCCTTCCTCTTCTGTCATGGCTCTGCTACAAAGCTGTGTGGATCATTTTGAGAGTAGCAGAAGTAACACAACCCTCTTTCCTCACAGTTTATTTCTTCAGGTCTAGGAGGACATGAGTACCGACTGCCTTTTACTGCACTGGGGACATTTAAAAGATCTCACGTGCTCTCTCAGCATTATGAGAGTCTGTCCTCTAGCCACCTGCCTGCTTGCCTAAAATTTATTGGAGCTGAGTATTTCTGAGCTCCCTACAGATATGTCAAATTTGGTTAAAGTTGTTTGATGGATTTGAAAGTTACTTGGCAGATGATGAAGGGTTAGACCCTCTTCTCTTCTCCCCCCCCCCATGCATGTACACACTGCATAGGAAACTGGCTAAAAATAACCTAGTTTATGTTGCCATAATGAATTCATCATTTCAGAAAAAGGCAAGAGTGCCTGGAATTTTACTTGGAAGGGGTACAACAGCTCAAATGTTTTGTTGGAGCCACTGAACCAATACCTTGAGAAATCCTCTTTCCAAACAAACACAATCCAGATAAAAGCAAGACACATGTCTGATACTGTGCCAGTGGCACTTGGGAACAGACCTGAGTTAGCTTTTAGACCTGCAAGCAAAGAACTATTACACAGAGTTGAGCAGAGAGGATGAAACCTGCTCAAGAAATGGGCAAATCCTGAGCAGTGACCCATTCTGAGACCAGTGCTTCCAGCTTGACTGCTAGTAATACCTGACCAAATTAACTTTAGCATGCCTGTAGGTCATCATATCCTCTGAGGTTGCTCTCGCTTTTTGTATAGCACAGACATTTCTGCCTACTTGAAATAAAGTAGATTCTGTCCTTGCTTGTGGATATTCTATAAGTGGTAAAAAGTCATTAGATAAATTATTAGCTGTGAATTATTCTCCTGGCTTTACTGTCCTGCCTGCCTCTCTGGATGACTTAACGCTTGAAAAGTGCTAATTTGTATCAACACAAACATCACCCTGATTTGCATAGTAGCAAAACAACATTGTGCAGAGTTGGGAAATAGAAATGCATTCCTGTGTAGAATAAATAATTTTTCTCAGGTCTGCAGAACTTTAGTATTAGCCACACATGAGAATTACGCATCTGATTACCATGAAGGGTGTGAGGTACAGGGCTGTGTTATGTCAAATCCGTAAGAACTGCCCAATATAACGGTTGCATATGCAGGCAGTGTGTAAGGGGAGATCTTTTTCTTGCGCTTGTAGAAAAGGCTGCTTGTTGCATTGGCAAGTGTTGTCTGTCCAATGAAGTCTGTCACTGTGCTGGGGGACCAGGGATGCAGCCTGGACCTGCATTCACAAGCTTTTCGTGACTTTTCTGAGTTTTCCCAAAAGTGAGGTACCACATAGGGTTAACTTGATTTCAGTCTTAAATGTCATGGGGAAACTTGCCTAGAGAGAGGAGGACCAGGCTGTAGCAAGTACAGCGGCTCATTGCACTGGAGAGACCTGCTACAGGCATCTGCGCTAGTACATTCATCTAAATGCTGATGTGATTCAACTCGGGCTTATGGGCAGGACAGTCTACCTGAGAGAGTAGGTAGCAAGCAGCTGAAACAACTCCAGTCTGAAGGAACTGCTCTGAGAGAGGTGTGTACCCCTCACTCAGTGGGTTTGGAGAGGGTTGTTAATGATGGACGTCAGCAAACCCGGATGATTTGGGATCTGTGGGAAACTGAAAGAACTCTGAACTTTGTTTGAAAACCTTCATTAAAATGAAAGATTTCACAGTTAACATTATACTTGTCATTCTCGTGTTCTTTTATTTGATCTATTTCTAAATTTCCAGCATTTAAAATACTGCTTTGAAGTTTTCAAATGATGTGGCAGTCAATGCCCAATGTCACAGCAACTTTACGGGGCCAGATTGGAGGCCCTGACACAGAATAATAGACAGTTACTGTGACTTCTGAGTTTATGGGTTAAAGACACAGATGTAAACCAGCAAAGTCTTTAAGTGTTACAAGGACACTTTATGGGAAGCTTTTAATGACTAAAAGAGGAGTTTTATTGGACAATAAGGGAGGAGGAGGTAAATGTTACTTGTATTCTTGACCCAAAAGAGAAATTCTAAATGCCTAAGACCTCTCCCCACAATTACTGAGTCAGCTTCTGCCGTCTAAAACATTTAAACAACATATGTGTATTGAAAGCAAAAATGCCCACTTCTTTAAGGTCTGATCACCTACTAAACTAGGGCAGCAGAGATATTTGCTCTGCTGTGTGTTAGTCATTTTAATACTGTACTCGTCTCTCACAGAGGTCTGAGAGCATCGGAAGCCAAGAGCTAGTGGAGATTTTCTGGCATGTCACAGACTCGGTTTCCTTTGTGTAACTTCCCCATATTCAGCCATTTATTCTCAACGTGCTGAAAAAATGTCAAAGTACACCACCACAAACTCATCTCTCTTCTCAGGGATTATTTTAAATTGGTGATAAAAACTGAGAATAGAGATGCCTCTAGCTGGAATGGAGTGCTGCTTTCTAAATCTAAGTAAAAGTCAGCGTTTTTTGGGGGGTGAAGTTTCTCTTGGGAGTTTTGATTTTAGAAGAAATTGAATGTTGAAGGGGAGAGAGTCCTGGAACATGACATAGAGCAATAAACCATGGGAGGGAATGGCTGGTACACACACCATTTCCAGGTCCAGGACGCAGGGCTTTCAGTGCACGAACCCTATATTGTGCTGGTGGGGTACAATTGTTAATAAAAGGCAGCTCTGTTTTTTTTTATAAATACAGTTGCAAGTGAAAGGCAGTTGCATATTGATGAGATGGAGAGGACAAGGCTGAGAGGTTTACTCTCAGTTCAAGTTCACGTGCTCATTAGCCAAGCTTGGGATGGTCTGTCCCCTTGCTTGAGGAGTGAAGGACTTCCCAGGACAGTGATACACACCAATGAAGCATAAACAGAGAGCCATGTCTAAGCGCGCTGGTTAAATCCCCAGCCATAAAGCACACATTTAAGGTGTGATCTGCGGTGTGGTGATTACCTCAGGAGCTTTTGCCCATCTCTAAGAATATTGTCTACAAGTGGGTGAAGCACACTTCTGGACTCCAGTGTGGCCATAATTGTATGCCAAAACTCTGGGCTGCTAGAGTGCTGATGAAAGCCAGCACATTGGAATCAGGGCTTTAAGAAAGCCTGGAAATAAAGAAAAACAAGAATTTGATTCTCTGAAGAAAGAATCCCCTTCAAAGCCTAGGGGAAAACTGGTTTACTACTAGAAGACGAGGCCAAAAACAATCTCTAGTGACTGGGGCTGGCTTCTCTCTGTCTCTGCATCTGCCTACTCTATGGCAGATAATACTATAATAGTGGCCATGGCATAGATCAGAAATCTGCTAATTGCCCTTCTGAAAAAGGATTTTATATTGATGTTACCCCTTCTGTTACATAGCAACACAGAAGCAGTAAATGAGGAAAAGAAAAAAAAATGCTCCAGGAAATCAACAGCTCAATGGAGCAAATATTGCTGAGCTTGTCAGAGTGAGCTTTAAAGCATGGTAGGTTTATTTTTGTCTTGTTTTGTTCTGTTTTTAGTAACAAAATTGCACTAAAATAACCAGGACTGTTGATGGTCCTGGGCCACAGAACTCACAAGCTCCATTTACCACAGTGTGTGGTTGGCCCTGGGGAATCGTAACTCCTGGCTCGGTGGACTTGTGCTGCAACTCTTCAGCCAGCTGCTTCTCAGACCTGTTGAATGCTGATTCTCCGGTGATCACTGGAGGGCAGAGTTATTAATTACAGGTGTGCAGAGCATTCTGTGGGGCTGCAAGACACATTGCCAGGGAAACAGTAGCGTTTTTACGATGTGAATTCATAACTAGCTTCGGATTTCCTTCCAGAGCCAAAGCACATTAGAATATTAACAAGGAGGTGCCATTCCCTTAAACCAGGGAAAGGGGTTAAGCAGGCGGCTAAGTGGTGGTGGGTGGTTGCTGGAACTTGGCTGTGGATACAAATAAAACAAGCAGGTAAAGAGGATTCCTCTAGCTGAACTGCAAAATTCAGGAGATTTCTGGTTCAGCCAATAAGGGCAACATCTACCAGCAATATTTAGGGCTTGCCACAAAAGGGCATTTTTTGAGCAGAGATATCCAGAATAACTATTTTGAATTCCTATGGATGCATATTCTCAGGGAGTCTGACATCCCTGGCATTATTCTGGCATAGCTATTCCACGTTGTGTTCACATTGCATCTTATTCTGAACAATTTCTCCAGGCAGTCAGAAATCACAGGGATTCTTGCTTGCCAGCCACAGCCCTGGCATTGCACTGGGCATATCCCCACTCCATCCTTCTCTCAAACATTTTTAGAAGAACTAGAAACAAAACAGACTTCACGCTTTTTTAGATTTTGTAAAAGACTTCCTTTATTATAAATAAAGCTGCATGAGAAGTTCTATACAAATCCAACAGTGTCCTGCTATAAAAGCAGCGGTTTGAGTACAGCATTGTCACTCAAGGAAGACCTTAGTTTGGAGAGTTTTGGTGTTATTGCCCATCTCAGCTGCATTGCCAAGATTGGTCTTCATACTACAGTTTTGCTTCTGAGCTAACGTATTACACACACACCCCCAATCCTAAAAAAAAAGACAATAAATAAAGCTTTTTACTATGTAGGATCCTATGAGAACTAACCCCTCAATGACCGGCAGCTAAGCTGGTACAGATGGGTAAAGTCTCATTTCTTCACCACAGAGAAAACATTGCAAAGGCTTTGCATTAAAATCATCTGGTGAACAGGCACCAAATCCTGCTGCTTGAATACTGGATAAAGTTTTGAATCTCTTTGCTGAAATATATCTTTATACCCATGTAAGACCTGTAGACAGAGCAACCCGGAGAGAGAGAGAAGCCATATTCTATGGTTGAACTCCAACAGCTCCCCTTAGAAGACACTCAGCTCCCGACAACAATAATAACCTCAGACCAAGACATTTTCTAAAAGCAAATGGCTCCTGAGGCTATGTTGTAGATCAGTGGCTGCTATCAAGCCACCACTAATTCCATTGCTGTGACAGAGCCTATAATAAAATATTAAAACCACAAGTTGAGGGTGGAGGGAGTGGTTGGAAACCAGCAGAAGGCAAGAGGAGTTCATCTGTTAAATTCAGCCAGTTAGCAAATAGCAAGAAAAGCAGAGACACAAGGAAGACATCCGGGACAGGCAGTTTACCCTTCCTGAGGATCTCTCAGGGAGATACAGGCACTACCAAAGAGATGGTGTGTGTTTGTTACTCACGTGTCATACGCTGTTTGGTTTTAAAAGAACGTTATTCACTTTAAACCACAAAACCCCACTTTCACCCCCACCCTTTAAAGCTGCTTCCTATGAATGCCCAGCCAGCCTTCAGTCACGGCAGAACTAAATACGGGCGGAACTAAAAAGTCCTAGGCCATTTTTATTGGCTGACAGATGATAGAGCTGAACTGTCTTGTAAACCTATTTTATGAAATGTGAGCGTGGCCTCTTATTGATGGGGCTAGTACTTACTTGGTGGGCAAAGATTTAATACAGGAGAGACACGGTAGTCCAAGGAATGATGTGCTTCACATCACGGCTTTCTTGTACCACTGCGGAGGCCTGATCCAGAGAAATGCTGTAGGGACTAATGTCCTCTGGTGGGACACATATATGCCTCTGGTATATATACTGGTATACGGCGTACAAAGATCTCTGCCCTGAGGTTCACTGGAGCACAGCTTATAATCCCAGAGCACTTTTTCCCCCAGACAGGTATGAGTATGTGAGGGCACAGACTTCGTGCACAGACAGACCTCTGAAAAGCTGCTCAGGGCAAAATAAGCATATGACATGTAGGAAAATTAAGCCAAGCAATTTGCTTTCAGGAGAATCAAATCCATAAATTCCTTGGTTCAGCTCCAGCTTGGGGTCAGCTAAACCCCATGGGAACACTTCGGGGTCAGTTCGGGCTTAAGAGAGAACAGGCACACAAGTACAGAAAATGAAGAACAAAAGATTCAGCCCACTTATGGGTTTAGGTTCCCTTTGAGTCTGAGCAGCAGTGCTTGGAGCTGTGTAAAGGCGAGTTTAGGCATGTTTACAAGCCCGTAGGACTGGCGTTACAAAGCTTTGTTCTGACATTTTAACAGGGGAGTTACCTTCTTCTGTTTAACAGCCTTTTCTTCTCATCCTCCCCCTGCTCAACCTTACATAAAAGTTATTTTTCAACCCTGAATGTCATTTCCTGAGAGACCTGGGTCACAAATTTGTTTCTGTTCTTTGGACAATCTAAATTTAGACTCCTGACAGGAAATGGCAGAGAATTTTTTATTTCTTTCTGGTTGGGCTGGGAACACAGTTAGAAGCAACACTGACCACAACTGCTTCAGCGTGACCTGCCTGCCTGCAGCCCACGCAGAGCTGGATCTGCTACAGGCGCTGTGCAGTGAAGCTGGGCAGGTAAATCCAGCAAATTGTTGGGTTTGCAAACAACTTACACAGCTTCCAATGTAGCCTCCAGGGTCCAGTATTCACCCACCCTCCCTGTACCTCTGCTTGTCACTACCTGCTTGTCATGTCCCCTGAGATCGCTCCTGCCCTCGCTTTCTACTGGGGAAGGCTTGCTTGGTTGTGTTAATGAAAGCCAGGGGCTTACAGAACTCGTTAGCGTTAGCAATTAGTCCTGGCCTGTTGCTCTGCCAGCCCTGGCAGTCTCCCAGGTGCTCATCGCCAAGGGCGCTGAAGCAAGCACTGATGATCCACGACTTTTCAACTGGTATTACCCACCAGCCCCTTCTCTCCCGTTTTGCTTCCTACCCTTTACTTTCTGCTGAGAAATATTACTTACCCACCCCACAGCTGCGATGATGAAAGCCAAGGGGAGCAGCAATTTGAGCAAAGAGAGCCCTGTCCCCACCAGTGCCTTCTTATAAACCACATGTGGAAACAGGAGTTACAGCTTTCTCTGCCTTTGTGCATGAAACGTCCCTCACTGGTGGAGGGACTGACAACAGCAGACATGAAGGAGGTGGTGAAATGATTTTTACCAGGAAAAAGGAGGAGAGGACATGTCTATGGAGTTTTCTTATGAACAGGCTGGATAATAAGCCTCATGCTGTATGCCGTCCCTAGTAGCGATACAGCATTAAATCTTCTCTCTGATGCATGTGATAGTGAGGATTGATAAAAAGGGACCTGTGGAGTCATGGTAATATCATCCCTGATGGTGGATCTCACCACCCAGAACAACTACCCTCTTGTAAACAGGATTCAGAGAAGCCCTGGGGTAAAACATTGCAGGAAATCCTAGAGTAAGAAAATGGTAGGAAAGGCCCCTTGGCACTGGAGGCCCGGCCTCCGGGACCAGTGCGGAAGCAGATCTGCACCGAGGCCCTGGCTTGGATCCTGCACAAAGCACACCAAGGAAGATGAGGAGCTACTGAGCCCTCTTCTCCAGCAAAGCCACCTCGCCGGGGCTGGGCGTCCTGCTGGCGTGGCACCAAATGCTGCATCCTGAGGGAGTTCAGACATCTCTGCTGGGTTTTTTAGCACATGCCTCGAGATTCTCCCCTGGCTTCAAAGCTGCATTGCACTCCCAAATCACCAAATTATGGTCTGCTAGCAGCAGCTCCTCAGAGCCTCATCAGAGCAGCAATCTTTAAAAGAATTGAGGAGAGCCTATATGGAGGCAAAGGGGTAGCTTTTGCCTGGATATGTGGGAGCAGAAGGAATGTGACACAGACCACAAGGCAGCTGCAGAGACAAGGCTGCCACGCTCTGCTACACATGCACCTCTTTCATCCCCTCGTCCTAACTCAGAGCTTTCCTGCTGGCCTTGGCCTCATTAAAACCATGCTGGGAGTGTCACACTCTCATTTGGAGGGTGATTGTTCCCTCCTGCTACCAGACTGCTGGGATTAGCTTCATTACAGCATCATTTTGGAGAACTGCTTCTTTTATGAAAGCAAAACCCGTAGCAGTCCTTTCTCTCTTGGCTGTTCTCAGCCTTGCTGCCCGGAGGTAAGGAAAACACAGAAATAAACCAAAATGCCAGAACCCAATAATGGTGTTTTTCTCCTTTATCCAAGGCAAAAAGGTTCCTGTCCATTTATCCATGGAAAAAGGCCAGGAATATAACCCACTAGCCATATTACCATGAAAAAACGGAAGACTCGAATGAAATAGTCTGAAGACACACACCCTGCTGCCTGCTCTGCTCCATCCTCCCCAGGGAGAAGAAAGGTGCAGGGGTGTTTTTGAAGGACAGGACAAACCATTTAAACTAGTGCTGCGAGTTCTATCAAGAAGGTTTGGTTTTTTTTATAACTACGGTTACCTTTAAATTAAAGAGCTGTGGTTGATTTAAGGATCTCCATCCGGTCGGGATCTTGTGCATGACCCTCATCCCCACATCAGCACCGAGTCTTATGTTGCACTTCCCATCGGTGGGTTGCAGAGCTCCTGCTGTCTGCAAGCAGACAGGCTCCTGCGATCCCAAGATCCTGCCTCTGATTCCTCCACCCTTATCTCCCCCTTTCAAAGGAAATGAAGTATTTGGCCACCACCACCATTTGCATTGCAGGCATCTGAATAAATTAGTCATATTTTTTTTGCTCACCACCACTGTAACGTGACTGAGGCACAATAGAAAAATATTCTCTTAGCTGCATAAAACACAGAATACCAGTGGAGCAGAAACTTACTTTTATACCACATTTTCCAGTTTCTCCCTGTCCTCCCCCCACCCCCTCTCCCCTACTGCAGAAACCATGGCCCAGGACGGGTTCAGCTGCAGACGAGAAGCTGTACTGGCAAAGTCAGTTGTCTTGAGGAGGCTTCGGAAAGCTGCCCTCTGGACTTGTGCTTGGAGGAACGAGTGTTTTCCTGCTGGCTTTGGTTAAAAGGATTCCTTATGGATCCCGTTGGTCTGTGCAAGCGGAATGTGCACTGTGTACTCATTTATCAGTGCAGTCATGTTCCTGAGCATCTCGTGAAACGTGTCTACTGTCTTCCTGTAAACGTCCCTGTGTAACACAAAGGGACGGAAAAGGTTGAGAGGCTCAGCCCTCTGGAATATGATGGGGAAGCCCAGCTCTGCTGGTACCTTCCCATTGCCTATGAAGAAGTGGTAGAGCTTCTTCTCATGCAAACATTTCTCCAGGAATTTCAGCATGTCCTGTAGACGGGCCTCCAACTTCTCCGGGGCCCAGTCCTGACTGGGACGTGCCTGCAGGAGATGCAGCATCACTGTCTTCAGGTGGTAGTTGGTGAGCCCGCTTGGACCTGTGAGGCTGCACTGCTTCCCATGGAGGAAGGAGAGGATCTGAAGGCAGCTGACATGGCAGGCATTGGCAGGCAGTGTTTTGGAGACCAGCTGGATGAACCTCCTCTCATACACTGCGAAGGTGAGAAACCAGTGAGTGCTGGAGGGGAGGTCTGCTGCCAGGCTGCTTCGAGGGAAATGAGAGATGAAGTAAACATCGGAGTTCTCGTACTGCACCACAGGGGTGAGGTTGAAGGCAATCGATTTCCCTGACCTAAATTTTATCTTCAGGGCTCCTGGGGAGTCCAGGAGGCTGAAGGAGAGGTCGAATTCATACTTGTGGGAGATTCTGTTCCAGGCCTTCGTGACCGCAATCTGGAACCACTTCATGACTTGGTTGGCATCCAGATATTGAGTATTTTTGAAGCACAGGAGGTCTTCCATCTCACTGCTGGGCCTGGTAGTATTGGCTTGGCTATGAAGGAGGCACAGCATATCTTCCCCTAGTTTAGTCTTGTCACAGATGCAACCTGTCACATCCTCACCTGCCCTGCATACCTTGATAGTGCCATAACCTTGTTCAGCTGAGGGAAAAGAGTCACCAGAGCACCAGGTCTGGGACCGAAAACAGTATGGCTCTGGAGGGGCAAAAGGCACTATAAGATCACAGACAAAAGGTTTACGCACTCTCCAGTTCTCATACATGCTCCCCACACCCATGCAGTCCTCCACTTCCATGTCAGCATCCCGGTTACAAACACTCCTCAAGGCTTCCAGCAGGTCATCTGCAAAGCCTTCCACCATCTCCCGCATCCTGGCCATGTCTCCGGTGGTACCCAGGATGCGCTTCTCGTAGAAGCTGGCCAAGGCGGCCTTGTCAGGGAAGGCCACACCTTTAAATGCTTTCCCCAGGACAGCCATGTCATCCTCTTCTCCTCCTGTGTCCTGCCAAATCCCTTCCTGGAAATCCTGCCTCCAGAGCTCAATCAGCAGGAAGATGACCATGGAAAGGGCAGTCCACATATCCCATCGGACCTTTTCCTCTTTGCTTTCCTTCACTACCTCGGCAGACTTTTCCAGAGCCTTCTGTATGGCTTCCTGCTCTGCAATTTCCTGCTCCAAGCGCAACTGCTCCAGCCGAAGGGTCTCCTCCCGCTCCTTCATCTTCTGGATGATTTCTTCCGTGTTCTCGGGGACAGTGCCATTCTCTCTAGGGAAAATGAGCGGGTGGTTGACAATGGCTGCAAGCACCACTAGGCACACCCGGAAAATTCCCACAGGCATGGCAGTTCCTTCCCTGGAAGAGAAAGAAAGGCAGAATGACCCACAATTCAGAGTATACTCCCTCAAGAAGAAAAATGAAAGGAAGTGTCCACTTGAATAAAAGCTTTGGCATCCCTTCTATCCCTGAAAAGAGTCTAGAAGCTCCTAAGTGCATGCCTGTTTCTGCAAGTTACCAATCAAGTTTCCCAAAGAGACTTTATCAGCAGATGGTGAGGATGAAAGGGTCCTCTTACCAAATTAACTTTGAAGAAAAGAACTGCGAAGGCACTTGCTACCATCAACCCACTGCGATGCTGTTGGAGCACTGTGGGAAGGCACATCCTTCCTCCCTCCTTTCAAGTTCCCCTGAACTGAAAGGGAAAGAAGCAGACAGGACATCCCCGGGTGTACAAAAGCAGGACTGGAGATGAGCACTGCTCTCCCTCGACATAAGGCTAATGTCGCAGACGTGACAATGGCATAGGTGGGGCTGTCCTGGCCACCTTCCATGTTAAGCATGTCTGGGGACCCACACAGCCTGCTTGGTTCAGAGCAGTCTTCACTGCCGGTGCTGGTTATGTGCACCTGGGTGGGAACAAGCCAGCACGGTTTTGTGCTTCTAAGCAGGCATTACAGACAAAGCTCTTCCTGCCTTTCAGCACCATCAGGATCAGGCTGCGGCAAATCCTCCCAGCCCCCAGGATGCCTCATGACTGCGGTCCCCAGAAAAAGGGCAGAGATAGAAAGGTTGCTAAGCCAGAAGGGGTTTCCATTAGCTCATTGGTTTTAAAAGCATCAGGTTGTTTATTTTTGTTTACTTCACTATTAGTCTGTGGAAGACATCAGTAAACACCATGGCTTTGATCTAGGCCATCTCCCCCAAGCACTCCCTTAACAGCTGTGCTTGTAGCCAGCTTGCTTCTATTTGAAGTGACCTCAGCGTGGCTGTGAGGTCTTGGTGGCATGACGCTTGCCACAGGCAGCCCTGTGCCAGCAACAGTCCCACAGGTCACCCCTTGCACAGGCCCTTGGCATGACGGAGACCGCTATGGTGTTTTGGAGTTGATTTGTATGATTACTGGCTCTGCTGCTTGGACGTCACACTTAATAAAGCTTTCCATGCCATGGGGCTCATGATGAAAGAATTTAATTCCCAGCTTTCCAGGACACAGTCCCATTGTTGGGGCATCCACCTGGCCTTGACGAGGCCTCCCAAAGGTCTGGACCAGAGGGTGCTCAAGGCTAAAGCCTGGGCTGTTTCCTCCCAGGTGGCATTTCTGTTTCTGCAGGGCTGGCAGAGCTGAAGATCCCAAGCGACTGCTCAGGGCAGGACAATCTGAGGTTGTCACCAACTGCTGAGATGTGGCAGGCTCACCAGTCCCTCTTTTTAGCAACATCACCCCTCAGTCCTAGCACAGGGAGATCAGAAGGACAAGACGCACAAGCAGGGGCATCTCTTCTTCCAGCTGGAACATTTTAACACAGTCCCTTTAATGCCTCAAAGTGTGTTTGAGAGAGAAGAGTTTCTGTTACAGAAATAAAGTCTATCCATAAAATATCTAATCAATAGTAATAGTAATTTAATTCCTAACAAACCAATGCATCCTGCTGTGGGAATGAGGCTGTTTCACAGAGAGCCAAGAGATGGTATGGCACCGTGTCTGCATTGGGAGCTGAGAGCTGTAATTTTCTCCCCCTGCAATAGCTCCTTTCTGGCCTGAACCCAGCATGTGTTGGTGCCACAGCAATCCTGCTGTCCCAGCCTCTCGGCAAGAAGGAGAACAACTCTGGCAATCTCATTTATGCCTCCACAGGGCGTGCAATAAAGATAGATCCATCCCAATGGGCCTTGTTATCATTACTGCACAATAAACTGCTGCCTTTCGATTGCAGGAACTTAGATTTCCTCGATGTGAGCACTTACTGTACATGGGAACTGTATCCTTCGGCATGCAATTATCTTTGCTTACAAGAGGGCTGGGACTGGAATAACAAGGGAAGGGAACAGGATTGAGATGCATTGTCCAAGCAGCAAGAAAATTCACACGGTGCTCAGGATAACGCTAAGTGCCCCTCCCTGTGTAACATTTACTAACTATCCTTTTTTTAGATCCATGTACATGCATAGATGAATACCCTAATGCAGACATTGCTCTGGAGATGGTTTGCGGGCCTTTCCTGTCCTTTTTACATTTACATTAACTCTTTAATTCATCAGGCAATGAATTAAAAGCTGAACTAATGCCCAAAGCTGGGTGTTCCAGTTATTCTGTGAGCTCCATGCCTGGCCACATTTAAAAAATAAACTGGGGTCGCCCTGCATTGCAAACGGCTTTATCAGTTTGCCGGGGCAGGGCAGGAAGCGCTGGCGAGTCCCTTTCCTCAGTGCTATGCTCTTGCAGACCACGTGTGCTTTCCAAGCTTAAAAATAACATGGCCAAGGGCCAGGTGGCTCCTTTTGCAGTCTTGACCAGGATGATGTTGCTGTTCTGCCCTGATGGACCACCTTCCCTGCAGATTAAATGTTTTACTGTCACCAGATTACTTCTTAGATGCGTAAGGCTGAAAGAAGTCATCTTCCTTAGAATCTTCTTGTACCCTTCAAGACTCTCTCGTGCCCAGCTGCCCATGGGCACACCACTTCCAGAGGTTACATGCCCCAAAGCTCAGCTAGCAGAAGGGGTTAGGCCAAACATCCCCAAGTCCATCACTGGCCAGCTCAGCTGAATTCATTCTGTGTGATCTTGCAGGAGTAGGTTAGGAGGCACGCACACAACCTCTTTCCTCAGCAAACTCTACAGGCATCAACCTCTGGAAGACAGTCAGCATGAAAACTGGAAGCGACAACATCTTCAGGTCACATAAATTTGCAAGAGGCATGCCTGTTTTCAGCCGGAACAGAGGAAGTTCTCCTGGTCAAAACTGCCCTTTTGCTTCTGTAGCTATTCACACCAGAAAATGAAGCCAAACATTAACCCCAGTTAAGGCTTAACATTAATAATGCTCAGTGACCAAGGTCAGTGGAGCCTGGCCTTGACAGCAGCAAGGGTGGTACGGGCAGAGCATTCCCACATCTCATCAGACACAGCTTTCCTGGCTAATATGGAAAGACTAAATAATACAGGTGAAACCAGTAGCACTGCCTGCTAGGGCGGTCCAGCCTTCCCCGTAACAAAGGCCGCTCTTTTCCCTTGCTTTTAACTTCAGCCCAAGCAATTTAAGTCTGATAAAAATATTTATGCCTGCTCTTGCTGAGACAGCTTTTGTGTGGGGAAGAGTCCAAATGTTTCCAAGCTGTAGGCTAAGAAAGAGAAACATCATTGTTTCATCTATGCATCCAATTTAGCAACATTTCAAGCATGAGAAGAAAAAAAATAAACTATTCAGTAGGTTTTTAAACAGCAAGTTCCCAAAGTGATCTTCAACCTTTTCCAAATTTCTAGCCCTGACAGTTTTTTCCCATTCAAAACACAAACAACATCCAGTCTGGGTAAGAGGCTTACATCTGACTACCTTCAGCAGACCCTCTTGCTGCAGTCTCAGGGCTCCAAAGACCCCCTTGAGGGAGGGCACTGTGGTCCTCACCACAGTGCGCATTATGTGCTCCCGTGGGCACAAAGTGGTGAAAGGAGCAGCGAGGCCAAGGAAAGCTGCTCAGGGGAAGGGAGTAGGGCCAGGAGCAAGCAGGTACATGGAGCCCCACTGTCTCCATGAAAAGGTCCATCTCGGCTCACCACCCAGCACATGATGCTGATTGTTCAAACCCGCCTCTGGCACCAGAATTAGTTTCCTTCTGGGCTTTTCTGTGGCACTCACTGCTTCAGTGACTGGGTGCTTCGCTGATTTTAAGGTTAACAACCGCCCTCAACAACCCTGGGAAGTGAGGGGGCAGGCACCGTCCCACTCTCCAGCTGGGGAGCAAAGGCTCAGAGAGGTAAAAGCAGCTGATCGCTCTGCTGCCCAATTAGAAATAACCATCAGCCACATCCTGCAGCACTTGGTACGTTCAAAGGCTTCACTGAGAGCACCTGCAGCCCTCCACCCTCGGGTCCTAGGCAAGTTAGGCCTCATCCTTTCAAGCCTGAAGCAGCCTCCCTGGGTGGAGGATCCCAATCAGCCCCACAGCAGGTCCCAGATGATGCAGGGAGCCCCAAGAAGGGAAGGGGAAAGATGACACTGCTATCATGCAGTTGAGGTTGGTGCCATGAAGCCACATGCAGGAGGCCATCTCTCACACTGGCTGATCTGAAAGCCCTTCACTGCATGACTGAGCTATGTTTGGTTCATCTGCTTGCCTGGAGCACGGTTACAGGTAACGTGTTGCAAGGAAAGGGAAGCAGCGCATGAAGCTCACAGAAGCATAAAGCTTTCACGCAGCCAGGCAGTGGTTTGCCTTAGGTCAAGCAATGGCTGGAAAGGGGCCAGGAGGCCCTTGAGAGCTGGCCAAAATTCTCTAGCATTCATGTCATAAAAAACGTAGGGGTGAGTACGCCCCAAGAGGCTTGCCCCAAAACTGACACTGGAAAAGACTCTCTTCTTTTGCCACGTGGGCAGTGCCAGCCATGCCAAAGGCTGGGGAGGAAATGAGCTAGAACTCCAAAAACAGTCCCTTAGGTGAGACCTGACCTGCCAACCACGCTCAGCCCCTTGGCACTGGAGCAAAGGCAGAGTTGCAGCTCCTCACCAGCACAAATGCAGGCCCCTAAGATGAAAATCTGGTGCTGAGCTCTGCAAATCAGCACTTGCTGTGCCTGCATCTCTGCAACAACTGTCTCTGTGTCACCTGCGCTACCCGGGTCCCTGCACAAGTGGCCGCAAAGGAAAATCACCTGCAAACACTATTGCAAGACAATATGAAAATAGCCATCATGCTGTTCCCTGACTGTAGTCAGCCCTGAAGATGACAAGTGCCTGCAGTGCACGCTAGAACAAGGAGATTTGTTTAGTGGTGGTTTATGTGGCATGGGGACAGAGCTCGGCTCTACCTTCAGCTTTTGCCTTGAACATCTCCTCCTCACCTGGGAGCATCACAGAGCTCGTCTGTGTTTGTGTGGCTGACTTGGGACAGCCACTGCTCTGTGGCAGGGTGTGCTCTCCTCCTTCCCATCAGCCACCCTGCCATAGGGGATTTCCCTGCATGAGCAGCCAAGTCCTTCATTGAGACGATGATGCTCAAAGCCGTAACAATGTCCCAACCCTTCCAGCTAAAATACGCTCAATTTCTGATGTCCCCAAGCCTTCCTCACACCCTTTTCCACAGCAGCTTCAGACCCTTTTGCCCCCTGCTCAGTCTGGCAAAGGAAAATAAAAGATTTAAACGGCAGCTTGCAACTTGCTTCTGTAGGCTGCTCATGTGCTCTGAGCCCAGATAACCCTCCATCTTCTCTGAAGACATGGGAGAATATTTACCTTTCATTAACGGTCCCTTTCTTTCCTCAAGAGCTCCTCAAATGGCTGTATTTTTTCCACCTTTTTATTCCCTTAAATTTTGAATCACGGGAAGCAAAACATACTCTGGCTGCTGTTCAGCAATAAACCAGATAGGAGCGAGCTGAAGCTTTGGTTCTTAAATTAGAAAATCCCAAGCAAGCCACTGAATGTGGTTCAGTAATGCACTGGAATACGCCAAGACGTCATTTACGACACACTCGATTGCTTCCTGCGACTTGGCTGACACAAAAGGCAGTGAATAAGTAGCTGCCACATTGTGTTTCGCTTTGGTAGGCTGCAAGAAAAGAGGCAATTTGAAGAGATGATAGTTACTACAGCTGGTTGGGAGCTTTCTTCATTGAAAGCTGCCAAGTTTTTGAAACCAGAATTTTCACGAGAAGAAATACGACTTCTGAGACTTTTTTTGGGAAGGTCCTTGAGGTCTGGAAAGGACTCTGCTTCTTGTTTTGACTGGAGAGATTAATAGCCCAGAACAGCCACTAACCTGCACTTGGGACTTCCTTGCTGAAAAGATGTGAAGCTCAAGCCCAGGGGTTTCAGGCCTAGCCCAGGTGTACTCCCTGACGGCTGGGCTTCTGGGACCCCCATGATTCCTCCTCTTGCTGTAACAGAAATCAAATTGCCTTTTGGCTTTTGAGAGTATCATCCGAAAATGCTTCTGCTGCATTTATGAAGACAAAGCCAAGACAAAAATGTTGCTGAAAGCCCTTTGTGATGCCCTGTGTCCTTCTCCAATCTACAAATGCCTTTGCTACCTGTAGAGACCCAGACTACAAGAAACCACCTCAAACACTCGCTGAAGAGTGTCAACAGAAGAAGGGCAAACACGTTGTGGTCGGAGAGGAGCGGCCTGGCCTGGCCCCCATGGGCAGCGTGGCCCCGGCGGCACTCCAGGGGCAACAGATGCCTCAGCAAGGCAGTGCTTTTCTGGGCCGGCTTCCTTACCTTGCGAGGCCACAAGTCCTCACTGGGTAACTGTCACCCAGGACTCCGGACAGGCCACCCCCCTAACCCCAGACAGCTTCCAGAACGCTGACACTTAATTTACGTAAAGAGTGAGAAGGCAGCCTGGGGGAGGAGACTGCTCGTCTATATAAACCCAGAGGACGGACCGCCTCACAGCACCCCCAGGATCTGTACCCCCATTTCGTCGGCTGGACCAGTGCTGGACTGGTGATATCTTTCTCTTTCTCCTTTTCTCTGTTCTCTCTCCAACTACCTGATTTTTCCAAATGGAGGCTTAATGACGTGGAGGCTTAATAACATGGAAGCTTAATGATGCAAGGCTCACATTCGTAAGTTTGCTTCTACTTCAGCAAGGTTAGCTTGGTTAATAAATGTTAATTGTTGTTTGGACTCCTCTGGTGTCGGTTCACCTTAATTCTGACATTAGAAATCTGCGAACCTGAGTCGCCCCAACCTTGAGATGCGACACTACCTCTGCAGGTATTCAGAGATGCCCGGTTGCAGCAGAGAGAAATAAAGTTTCCTCTTACTTGGAAACACAAGTTCTGAATTGTAAGAAACAAACACATTGAAAGAGAAATGGGAATTGTAGAGATCATGTCAGTATTATTGTTCCTGACAAAAGCTTGGAAGGATGCGCTTTAATTAGTCAACCATACACCACTGACGCTGCTGCTTTTTCCACCATCTCCCCATCAACACTTACAGAGCAATGGCTCAGGACAAATACTGAGAGCAGTTTTCCTTCCAGCTGCTACATGTAAATAGACACATGCTGGACGGATGTTCACAGAAAAAGATGAAGGTACCACTAGAGAGGGAACACCCCAGTGAAGATACCCGACTAGTCTCTGCTGTTAGCTGCTGGCACTTTGTACTCTTTTGTAGTGAAAAGAATGTGAAAATCTTCAGGTTTTCATTTTATATGCACATATTTAAAAACAGAGCATACATCCGTGCCCTTATAGTATGATCACTACTTTGGGATGAGAGAAGCTTCTGTTGAAGGCTCTCCTCCAAACAGTGATCTAAGCTTCGATCTCCCTCCTGGCCCCGGGGTTGCTGCCCTCATCACTTGGCTGCTTTCAGGTCAGTGCTCTGCTCTCCGTGTTTGAGTTGGGCTTCCGCAGGACTTGAGGAATTGGTTTTGGCAGGACTTCACTCAAACCTGCCTTGTTTTTGAGACCATTTTTACTGAAGAAGCATGTTCTGGGGTGGGCAGGGGAGAAGTCCCTTTTTGGTGAGGAATTTCAGACCAGAAGTGAGTGAGGTTTCCTCCCAGGTCAGCACCACATTTGTTTGGGGCCTGTGGTTTATCCAGCACCCCGTGCGATGGAGGCTGCCAACTAAGCCAGCTCCTAGCAGGCATCATGCCGAAGCATTGCATCTCAAACCAAGAGTTTCCATGTTCACCTGAGTCAGGTGGGGCTAGTGAGGCACCAGGCCCTTGCGGGGGCTGCAGAACCCATGTACTGAAACACACCCCAGGGTGACTAAGGGTTTATTGCACCAGTCTACCCTTCCCACCCCGCTGCACGCGCCTCAGCACATCTGACCCTGCCTAGCTTTCACCTGGCACAGGCAGCAAGAGCCCAGAGGCTCCAATGAGGATCCTCGGCTGGTTTCTACCCTCCAGGATGAAGACCCCGCTGCTGTGGTGAGAACATGTCCCCAGACCTATAGAGAGCCATGAAGGCACGCCCCCGCCTTCCCTCTGCACCATCAGCTGTGACAGCACCCAGCACAGCCCACCCAGAGATCATGCAGCACGGGGCAGCCAGGAGAGGCTCCTCCTCTCCTGTCTCTTAAGCACAGAGTCAGCTGCAGCACACACAGCCCAGCCAGGAAAATTAGGAGCCATAACAATGCAATACAGAGCCTGAGCAGTACCAACTTGAACTGTTCTTTCAACCCCTATGAATTAAGCTTGCATGCAGCACGTTGGTGTGATGAGCTACTGACTGGGACAGAACAGTGCCAGCCACAGCAGCTATATCTCATGTTCTGACTTGCCTTTTTGAGCATTAAATTAGTGCTACAGACAAAGTACTGAATTCCAGTTGCCAGCACAGTTGCTTCAGTTGTTTCAGCATAGACTGGTGGGATCAAGCTCTGTCTTTGGCTCTCCACCAAAGCCACCAGTGGAAAGGACCAAATGCACGAACACATGAGGTGCACAGGCCTTCATGTTGAGACTGGTACCACAACCATGTTTAAAACCAGCACAAGCCAAAAAAGACAGGTATGGCACTACAAAAGACAGGTATGGCAGAGCAACTGCCTTCCAAAACATGCCTGGAAGCCCCACCCCACATTAGCTGCTTGGCCACAGGACAGCAGCTGGACAAGGCCACTTGCTTGATAACTATTGTTTTGCCGTTTGATTGAGAACATGTTAGCCTTTCGTAACATCCGTGGACATCCTGTCCCGGGCCTGCTGCAGTGCCAACGGAGTCAGTCGCGCAGCCCGAGTCGGACATCCTGCCCAACAGGTCTGCTGTGGAGTTTCGGAAGCAATATTTTCCTCCCGGGGTCACCAGATCAGGTATTTCCAAGGAAATGCTGATGCTCATCCTGTGTACAGGACTAGGTAGCCCACCCTTCCCACAGACAGGCGGAATCAGGGTGGATAAGCATGTGAGCGGCACTGACGTTGCTCTGGAGGCAGAGGCTACTGTGCGGCCCCAGGTCCAAGCGAGGAGTGATTTTGCCAGTGCCTCTTGAAGCAGAGCAGTGCTTGACTTGCTCTGGAAGAACAGGGAGTCTCTCTCATGTCTTCCCATCATTCACCACCTTTGCCGTCAGGAAGCTTTTTCTCATGCCTCATTAACTCTCCCTTGCAGCAGCTTAACACCTAACTTTCCAGTAACCACTGTGGGTAAAAGTAGGACAGATTGCTTCTTTTTTTCTTGCAGTAGCACTCAAGATGTTCAGAGGTCCTCTCCTCCTGCCTCAGCTTTCTCTGCACACAGATGTATTTGTAAGATGTTGACATAAAATTCCATAGCCCTCCTTCCACCAAAGCCTACACAGTACAAAGTTTTCTTTCTGGCTTAAAAGGAATTATTTGCCTTCAAGGACTCTTTTCCAAACCCAAAGAGATGTGGCACCTGTTACATTTTCAGTTTCATCAGCAAGTGTGGGAATTTATCTGGATATTTTGATGTCACTATTTCTCAGTGCATGCAGGTACCACACCACTAACCAGAACGTGATTCTGGCCCTCTCGTCTTACCCCAGACACCGGCAGCCACCGTCAAAGACAGCTGTAATAACTACTCAATAAACGTAGAACCACATCATGCTTTACTCACTGTAAGGCTGGACCCAAGGGGGGGTGCCCATGGTGACCAGGAGACAAAGCTAACAGCGTGAGAAGTGTGTTACTCAGCATCCTGCCCATTGCCTGAATGTGTCTTTTTGTTTTTTGACTGTGCAAGCCAGCTCAGCTTTTGTCAGCAAGCAGCACGTGGGCAGTCTGTGCGGTGCCTCGAGTTCCCCCTGCTATGGCCGAGAAGGGTTTTTACAAATTGGATCATAGCGCTGGCTGCGAGGGAGGCAGGAGGGGAAAGGTAGGAAGCATGCATGTGGCTCCCACCCACGTACCGAGCTGTTGTGGTAGGAACCCGGCCAGGAACAGCTTGGCTTTTTAAGCCAAATAAACTTTGTCTGTTAATTGTAAGGAAAACAATTGGAGTAGACTGAACTTTTGTGAGGTTTTTGTTTGGGGTGGGTTTTTTTTTTTTTTTTTAGGAGGAGAAAAGACACACACCAAGATTTTTAAAAAGAAGGTTGGCTTACCAACCTTGCCAGCTCCCTCCCCCTCAAGCCCAACATGATGGGAGCCTGGGCAATAGCTGGTTGTTCCCTTGCACAATCTTTCATCAGCACAGATGGACACAAACCCCCTGCTGCTTTACGAAAAGCCTGGTAGTGTCAACCACAATGTATGGAGCACTGTCAGCGCACAGATGCTCTCTGGCCTCCACCTGGTGCTCACGCTGGGACCCAGCCTGGCTGTCACCCTCTCAGCGACACGACCTCCCCTTGCACGTGCAGGCAGCCATGCCATGGCTCATTTATCCGGTCTGGCAGTCACCTCAGGGAAAGCTAGTGAGAACACAAAAAGATCATAGATCATAGAAATGTCTAGGTTGGAAGGGACCTTTCAGATCATTGAGTCCAAACATCAAAGATGTTTGTTTAAATCTGCCCTGCTTTTCCCCGCTTAACTCTCAACAAGGTGGAGGAAAAATCACACCAGTGTTGTTAAATCAGGCAGTGGTTACTCTGTCTCTCCTCATCCTAAGGTAAGCATATGCCCTACGTCGCTACACATCCAACTTAACTGTATGTCGTACATCCACCGAAACAAACGCTTCGGTATTAAAAGCGTTGGTGTAAACATTATTACAAAGTTGATTTCCCAGCAGGGATACACCAGTCCAGCACATCTAGGAAGAGCATATGTGGATATTGGCACAGCTCAGATGTGACTTGCAGAACGATTTTGTTTTACATGTGAAACTATGAAGTCCCATTTCAGACATGGGAACTTATATATTACAGATCTTAGAAAGCACAGACACTTCCACACTGAGATGCTGAGCAAAAACACAGCGAAAAGACATTGTCATTACAGGCTAGGAATTCGGTTGGTCTGAAATCTACTCCATCACAGTCTTGACTCAGTGACAAAGTCACACTCTTATGTCAGCAGACCTGCAGGCCCAAGTATCTGCTTAAACAGGACTAAAAAACACTGGATGGGATTGGAGTTTTGTGTGATATTGGACTATTGTTTTGCTAACTAGTTACAGCTGTTTGTATTCAAACAGTTGGGGAGGAATAGTATTTAAAAGCTGGCTATTGTAGCAAAAACGTCACCACAGAAAGGAAAAGCAATGCTTTATTCCATTGCCTGAAATCCCAGCTTTTTTACAAAACACAATATAGTTCCTTAAATAAAGTAATAAAAAAAACCCCACCCCAAACAGACTGTGAAAGCCCCTGCAGGGGTGGGCAGAGGGTGTGGGCAGAGAAAGAGCACTTTTACTGCAATGCCCCATTTCCTTGCATCTCAGTAGGATGACTCCCTGATCTAAGCAGAGGCACTCCGCATTGCACACCAGCATCTGCAGGAAGAGTCAGGCCCCCTTGCTTCATTAACTGATGGCTCTAGAAACGAACAGAAGAAACACCACAAATGCTTTGGGAAGCAGTAAGCCCAGTCTTGGCTCGCTAGTC
This sequence comes from Rissa tridactyla, assembly GCF_028500815.1. Lineage (NCBI taxonomy): Eukaryota > Metazoa > Chordata > Aves > Charadriiformes > Laridae > Rissa > Rissa tridactyla. Next base: position 59,992,317 of record NC_071471.1, read on the forward strand.
ATAAACCTAAAACCTGCCAAGAGACACGCATGCACGCAAATATGTTGGCTGCAGAGCACTGCTGGCTAACCCTGCTTTTCAAAATGAGTTTGAATAAATAAAAATCAGAAAAAACCAAAGCCATAGAAGAAAACAAATTGCCCCACTTCCATACAATATTTCCATGAAGCTTATCCTTTCAGTACCTGTGGCCACCAACTCAGAGCCATTTTCACCCCAGGGAGTGACTCAGAGACCAGCCTATTGCCACAGGCACCCATAGTTAACAATTTTCTTGTGCTCTTTGCTCAATCCCCCCTGCTTACCAACAAAAGAAACATCTTTAGGCTCGTCCTTTCCCTGAAGAGTTTGTAAACTGAATGCTGGGAAGAAAAACTCTGAGAAGACTCAATGGGGTAAGAGTGATGTAACATGCGCTGCTGTAACAAAAGTACCAAACACACATATTAAGGCTGTGAAGCCACGTGGTTTTCATTTGGGATGTGTGGGGTGAACACATACGCTTGCTTCCTTTATAACATAAGCACAACAAAGGAAGCCTTTGTTTGAAAGCCAAGGGACGGCCTCTCCGCACACTTAAAGGCTAAGTTACAACGTAATGGGAACTGTGAGTCATAGCTGTGGGGCCCCTGCTCATAGACACAAAAATCCCCTCTGCTGCAGCAGGCAAGGAGCTTAGCTTAGCAAGGAGCAAACACAGCTTCCAGCCCCGCATGGGAGACTGAAAGTGTCCAGGACTAGCAGCAAATACAAGGCTGAGCTGAGAGCGCGTGTTGTGGATGACTTACAACAAAAACACGTCCCTTTCAGATGACATTTCTTCCTGTAACTCTTTCAGAGCTTGAGATCATAACCCTGCGCTCGTTCCAAGAGCATGAAGCAGCTATGGCTCAACAGGGAGGTGGGATGGACATCAGCCAAGCATCTTCAAACTGTCTTTTCACTTTGGCTGCAGAAGAGAGTGGCCATGATACTTAGACCGAGCACAGCCAGCCTGCTAGGTAGGACCGCAGTAGACCTCTATGTCCTTAAGTTACCTAGTGTGCCAGATAATTTATATCACTGTATGTTACAGTAGGGGAGAGTCAGCCGATGGATTCCAGCTACCCAAAATACAGATATCCATCTCATCCTTGCCCCTGCTGGGGGCCTGGGAGAAAAAGATAAGAGTCATCTTCAATTATCATGAATGGGTTGCAACGTGTAGTGCAGAAGTGGCTGTGCTGCAGAAAATGCAAGTGTTTTCTCTCACATTTTCAACAGTCCCAAAGTTCGTGGTTGCTAAACCTCCAGAGGCCTTTAGAAATCAAACACCCATCTGAAACCAGCGTCAGTCAGGTACCTGAACATCCAGGAGGAAATAGCTTAGGATCTAAGCATCCTGGGTGCAGATACCCAAAAAAGCACAAGGCCCTCTGGGAAGTACTATGCTGTGAACATCAAGTGTCACAGTTTAGGCTTGAGAACGCCTCCTTGGCTCCATCTCTGGTATGTATTAACATTCTACAAGAGTTTAAATAATAGGGGAAAAAAGAGGTCTGAAAAAGCAATACAGTCTCCCCACTCTGCCTACACACATATGGCCTACACTGCACCTGGATGGTTTCTAGCAAGTCTTTGTCTGTTTTGTTTTGAAAGGCTTCCAGCAAATCTCCATCTCTGCCTCTCAAGGCAGTCTAGACTACTGCTTAACTACTTCTACCTGTAGGAAGGTCTCCTTACGACTGCACGTGCTTTCTCCAAAGTAAGCTGTAAGCCCTGCTGGGATTCTGGCACATACAGGCAGTATCTTGTCTTAGGGAGCTACTTCTCTCCCTATGGGCAGCGTGGGAACCGTTTCCTCCCACTCCTCATCAGGTGCTCCCTGAGCATCACCAAATCCTCTGCAATTTGGAAGAACTGAAAGCAACGCACTCTGAAGCTAATTTTCATTGTTTTCATTTCAGTTTGGCCACAAATTCCCTTTTCAATTGACAGTGCCCACCATCCCTTGAGGGAACCCACAAAAAGATGCAGTTGGTTACACAGGTGGCTCAGCTGACACCTTAGAGCTAATGTCACTTTTCTGTTCAGGCACAAGAACCTTCTCTACGTGCTCTTCCCCCTGGTTTCGAAAGTGAAGGAACAGTGCGTTTTCCTTTGCCAGGCAACAGAAATAACCATATGAATCAGAGACTGTGCCTAACAGGGCTTAAATTCTGCAACAGTTGGCCTCAATGGTCCTCATCCTTGCCAACACCATGCTTGGTTTTTCCAAGCCACATGCATGGCAGTGGGGTGTATTAGATGTTTTCCCTGTAAATGCTGAAAAAGCATCTCTGCCTCGAGGCAAATATCATGGGTATAAATAACGTGCTAGATCAGCCAGAAAAACCTGCCTCTGGAAGAGGGATAATAATGAAAGACGGTGGGGGGAAAGGAAAAGAGAAGGAGCTTCATTTACACACAGGAGGATGGCAATGGGCCAGCTCTCACAGCTTTGATCGGGGCTGGCTGGAGAAGCATGCCAGGGAACGCTGTGAGCTTCGCTTCGCTGGAGCAGAGCAGCCGTTTGAACTGGCTGGGATGGGAAGAAGGGGACAGACACCACGCAACACAGACGCAGATCCAGAATAAATAAGAAAAAGGAATAAAATCATGTGGAGTACATGAAGTAACAGGTACTCAAAGCTGTAGCAGGCCATTGTGGCAGCCAGGACGGCTGCTCTGGCGGCTCCCTCTGCCATCAGCTTCAGTTCTTCCCTTCCCACCACTGCTACCCGCAGGGCCTCCTGTCACACACTCGCGGAGCGGCACTGCCAGACGCCTGGGTTTCACCCGACTGTTCTGCTTTCAGCGGGTTTTTCAGGGGTTTTCGTACAAATATGAAAACTCTGCATGTTGCTGGCTTGTAAAAGCCACTATTTTCCTTCAATCCAGCTGCCTCTGCTGTCACCCCTGATCATCAGGAGGTTGTCCAGGCACTTCAAGGCCTTGGCTCTCCCTTCAAGCCTTGTCTCTCCCTCCAGGCCTTGGCCTCCCTCCCTTGGAAGAGGGGGACCCAGTGCTTTCCCGACCTGGGTAAGGTACCTCTGGCAAGTTCTCCTGCATAGCAGCAAAGGCAGCGGTAGCTGCTGTCTGTAAAGCTTGGACCTCTTCTTTCCTTTCTGCCACCACCCTAGACCCCAACTGTCCCAAGCGTCAGATAAAAGCGATTTTATACTGAATGCCAAAAGAGAGAGGCTAAACTGAAGCCATTTCCAAATGAAACCTTCACAATGTTGCTACTTTTGCCTTGCAAGTGCTGTCTGACCCTCGCTGCTGGGAACGTTTACTAAAATATGAGCCACACCACTTTCCTTACAGCATTTCTGCTGGAAGGCTCAAAATTTCCTAGTAAGAGCCCATCAAGAAGCTTTTTCAAATCACATCAGATCTGGAAGGAAGAATGACCCCCCGAGCACTTACCTGATACACGACTTTGCAGGTGCTCATTAAATTTCACATTATTACTATCACCACAATGCAGAGACGACTATATTCAGTCACCCACCGCTGAAGCACAGCCAGGAAGTCTGCAAAACACAAAGAAAACGAATGAGGAAGTTCAGGCAGAAGATAGGTTCATAATGCAGTTAACTAAATTAGGGATTGATTAAGAAAGAGATTAACTCACCCCCTTACCTAACAAAATGATCATAAAAGCTCAAGAGGATAGAAATAATCAGCTTTGAAGTGATCAGGGATGAGTTAAAACGCTGCTTCTCCTGTGGGAAAGCGTGCAAATCCCACAGCAGATCCGTCAGCGTTGCAGACGTACCAGCAAGCGAGGACCTCCCTCCTCTGACTCCATCCTCACCCACCAGCCTTCTGCTTTTAAAATGGATTAGGGTCAAACTAGCAGCTGTGTAAGGCCAAGGGCTGGGACAGTTTTGTCTGGGATTGGTTTGTCTCAGAAAAGGCATCTAGCTTCTGTAAGCAGCTTGCGAGGTAGAAATACTTGCTTGGGGAGCTGGGTTTAGTGAGCTAATGTGAGAAACAGAAAATGCAGGAGAAGAGGCAGGAAATAAGTCTAAGAGCACAGAGGAAGATGTGAAACACAGAACCACAAAAGATAAACTACCATATTTTAGGAGAGAGAAGTTAAGAAATTTTAGATGAAACAGGAAACAAAGCAAAGTCCTTCAACCAGAAGGAGGAGAGGATGGGCCTGACAAGCTTGTTGCAGGCAGACAAGGGAGACCTTACCCAGCTGTGCACAAGTGGGCTGGGGAACAGGAATCCACCACCCTCGTTACCAGCCGTGATCACCACTTCAAACCCTCCAACTGTCTTGATCTAAAGCCTGATGAAATCAGGAATAGCGTGGGCTGAGCTGGGCTTTGGAGCTGGGTCCTTTACAGGCTCGGGATTAGGTTGATTCACTCCTCGCTCTCCTGAACCCCTTCGCTTTGGCAGCTGCTGGGGAGGGGATGGCTCAACCCTCCCTCCTCCCACGTACCTGCTCTGACCAGACCATGTGTACAGTTTCACTTCTCCGCTTCCGTCTTCAATTGTGAGGCCAAATTGGGCAAAGGGGTTCTGCTCCAACCTCCCAGCGCTTCACAGCCTGCAGGGCTGCTTGCGCCTCTGCTCAATTAGCACCACCACACTACCAGCAGCAGCACAGACTGCCAAGCACAGGAGCAATACATCCCAATCCCAAAAGGGCTGGATCTGCACTGTAATATCCCAGTGAATGTTTGTTAACCCTCAGGGCTTGCAATGCCTGGCCTCGTGGTGGCTCAGGGCCAGTTAGGTACAGCCAGTTAGGTTTCCTCCTTCTGCTTGGAGGAAAGGAGCTATGAAGTGCTGTGCAGGAACTGCTGCTATGGGACTTACATGCTCTCGCATGTTAAAATAATTTATAAATCTCAAAAGAGAGAGTTTAAGTCAGGGTCTCCCTCTGCTATATGTGTATAGATGTTGGGGAGACCTTGACTGAACCTTAGGGGATGGTCTAAGGTCACTACAAGAAAGCCCCTCTGAGCAGTGGGTGCGTCTGTGCTGCATCCTCCCACAAACCTCCTCTTGCTCTCTCAGAGGCAATCCGAGCAACACAGCATAATGTTTCTTGTGGGTCAGCCCTAGAAAAGAACCTCTTCTCCATGCCAGAAATCAAACCTGCCCCTGCTCCAGTGAAGCTCAGCGGGTAGTCTGGCCTTCAGGTCATGGCAGTAAAACCTGTTTGTTTGTTTGAACCACCGGTCAAGGTTGGCTCAGCCAAGTTCACATGGCCCATGTGTGCGTGGAAATCAAAACAAACTAAAAAGCGAGCCCTATAGTAGCTGCACCCCTGGGCCAGCTCTCTGTCCCTCGAGCTGCTTGAAGCTTGGCTACCTGCCTCACTTTCTGTTGCCCATGCTGAGCGGTGAATGGCCAGAAGGTTTTGCTTACATAGCTGAGCCCACATCCCTCCAAAACCTGGAATTCATGGTTGGGCACACAACGATGCCACCCAGCGCACACCCTGGCCACACTCCCTCCCTCCAGCCTGAAAACCAGAGTGTCTACCTCTCTCCACCGCCCAGCAATTACAAGTGCTGATGGAAACTATGCCGCTTGGCAGCAAACCTGCTTTTTCACCAATGTAAATGGATTGTAATAACACTTGGGAGAGAAAGATCTGGCCCACCCAACAGCCCATTTTAAAGGGCACCCAAGGGAACAAGCCAGGAGCTTTTTTCCCAGCTCCCTTCTCCATTGCACCCTTGCTATGGATTGCAATTGCAATTCTGTGGAGCAGAGTGTGCAGGACAGGACAGCACAGGACAGCAAGGAGATTTGTGCAGACTGTTCATGGAGTTCATACATTTTATCAGTGCTTCCCAGAACAACAGCTTCTTAGTGTTCACCTTGTTGACAGAGGCTGAATTTTAGGTTAAGTTTTGTCAGTTGTTTTAGAGGGGATGCAGATGTGGCAGGAGAGAGCGATACAACTAGAAAAATAAACCACCCCTTTTGCTGTGTACACATTGCACTCAGGGAAAAGATTTAAGCTATCAGAAATAAAAAATAATAAAAAAAACTATCCCACAATACAATCCACTAAGTGTTTTTCCTGATATTGCACTATCTGCATTAATTTATTTGCAGGCAAGCTCCAAGATATTGAAATAACAGTCAGCAGGTAGGCAGTTGCAAAAGCCAGCCTAAAATTGTCCTTACGAAAACCATAGTTTTTGCTATAAAAAACAAACTCATACATCAGTTAGAGCAGCTCGTGGAACACCACCGTTATGTTTCCGTGGGTCACATTCCCTCCCCCTGCTACTCACTGCCACGTAAGGAGGATCACAAGTACTGGCATCCCTCTGAAATCATCACACACGGAAGCCCTTATTGCCATGGAGAGAACCAACAAAAAACACAAGGGGAGCAGGACATGCAGCTTTGGTGGTTGTAGCGGTCAGATGGCCTGAAACAATCACTCAGGAAAAGCAAAGTCCCCCAGACCCTGGCCAGGGCTATTTAGTCTGACTTGTAGGGTGGGGAAGAAAAAAAAGACTGTTCTTAATATATTGTAATGCTCCAAGCAACAGAAAGAGGAAGACAGTTAGGTGGGGAGGGGCCACCGCCTGAGCTCTGGATAAACAGGTACAACGTCTTTGGTGTGCACGGGTCGCTTCTCCCTTGCAGATGCCACTGGTGCAAACATAGATCATTGTGTTCTGTACACCCAAGTCATGCACAAAACCAAGTGTCATCTACCAGCTGGGAGCCAGGCAGCACTCAGGGCTGATCCCATACTGACATTGGCTCTCTAACCTTTGGCAAATCAGTTCACCTCTCTCCACATCTGTGGCAATCACACTTAATATGTGCATTTCCCACGTGGGAGCAGTGTGAAGCATCTACTGTGCTGAAAACAAGGTTGAAAAGAAGGCTTTAAGTTTCCATTCCCAATTTCTGTACTCTGCTTTTCCTCAAGGACTGAAGGAATCATTTTCATGTATATTATGGAAAACTGGGACCAGTGGGTTTTAAAAGCAGATGTCTATGAAGGTAGACAGAATCACTTTAGTCAGAGCTGCAGAAGAGCACTATCATCATCACCAAACTCAAAAATATCACAAAACAAACCACGCTACACTACAGCTGCTCTCCTGTCCAACTGCTGCTTGCCTGGCAGCTCAGGTCCTTGCCTGGCAGCTCACACCAAACACGCCTGAAGGAGATGCGCTGGGTATGGTTTAGGCCTATAGGACTCATTAAAAACATGTTAATAGTAGCATTTGCTTAGAGACACTGCTGGTGCTCATCTTGCCTGACCACATAACAGACAGCAATAGCAACATGTCCTGTTTTCCTGAAGGATTTTAATACGGCATTTCCCCAGAGAACTGCTTCAGTGTGAGATTGCTCCCTTCACTCCAAGTTGAAATGCAAAGGCCACTAAGGCTGTGGTTCTGTGTGTCAGTTTTACAGCCCGTAACTTCCAGTATCCCAGTCCTGACTCACTCTGATTTGAGCTACAAATACTTACTGGCCATCTTCAAAAAGATGTCCACACAAACAGCAGCTCTACTAAAAACTTCTCTCCTTCTCTCTGTACTCATTAGACAGATATACTGTATCTCAGAAGAAAGGCAAAAAAGTTTTATAACAAGCTAAACCCAAGCCACACAATACTGAACACGCAGCAAAGCTCAATGATGCATTTTGGACTGTACACGCCTGTGACCACCACTGGCCTGAGGACCCCATGTGCCGTCGGCACCAGCAAAACAAGGTGGCTGCAGGGTCTCTATTCAGCATGGCTCGATCCCGCAGAGGTTCCCCGTGTGCTCCATTGAAGGGGGCCGCAGCCAGTCCTCCCCCAGGTCACGGGGCGCCTGAAAGCAGCTGCCTTCTGCTCCCTGCCTTTAGCTCCTGCCCGAGCTGCCGGGAGAGACAAGCTGAAAGATCTGTGGAAACTTTGGCGGGCACAGTAACCTGCCTCAAGGGCCTCATCCGGCCCGATGCCCCAGTAGCCACCGAGACGAGCCGCTTACGCTCGGAGAAAGCACAAAATGCTAAAGTTACTCCGTAAAGGGATAACCGGGGAAAGTCCCACCAGCGCGACCTGTTGCGGGCGGACGCCGGCACCCGCCGTTGCCAGTCCCGCGGCTCTGCTCTGCCAGCCCGCCGCGGCCAACGTGGGAGAAGCCCTTCCCGCGGCGGCAGCGCCGGGAAGCGGGACAAATCCCTCCCCACCCCGTGTGCTTAGAGGTCCCCGCAGCCCCGGACGAGACTTACCGGTGCGGGGTTCGGCCGGGACCGCCGCTCCCGGCGGGAGGTCCGAGACCGGCGGGTGTCGGGGCGGCGGCGGCCGCTCCCCGGCGGCTCCGCTCGGCGAGGTGCAGGCGAGTCCGCCCGGAGCGGGTTTCCTTTTCTCTTTGGTTGTTGGTTTTTTTTTTTCCTTTCTCTCTCCTCCTTCAAACCACCCCCGCCAGCCCTAGGAGCCGAGCCATCCTCCGGCGGGCTGCAGTTTGCTGTCTGAGCTCCCTCCCGGCTCCCCCATTAGCTTCCCAGATGGTTTTGTACTGAGGGCACGGGGGACGGAGAGGAAATGCGCTCATTTTGCTTTCTCGGATGTATTCTGACCTCCTGGTGGTCGTGCCTGAGAGTCAGGAAAGCAGCTGAAACACGTAACCTTTCTTGTGGTTCTTATCAGAGTGAAGGAGCAGATCCCAGGGACGCTGAACCATTTTCTTGTTCAGAGCTGGCACAAGTAGAAACTTGTGAATCTGCCCGACATCCTTTGGAGGCACAGAAGTGGCACTAGTTTCCTTGTAGGGCTGAGGGGGCTGAAGCAGAGCAGGATTAACTTAACCAATGATAAAGGCCACTGTAAGGGATTTGAAAAGTGTTTTCCAGCACTGCCCTCATTCTACAGTTAAAGGGCATCTTCTTACAGATCCGGCAGAGAAATAAGTTTGCCCAACAACTCTCACTTCACAAAGAAGCTTAAGGGCACCAGGTTTGAGCAACAGCATAGTAACATCTACCTGATTTCAGGGAACTATAGATCCCTTTATTGCACCCTTCCTTTCTCCACAGTGTTGCAACAACTGTCTTACATTACCACTGGTAGTGCATGTTGCATGTTCTCCATCACTGCTGCTTTGATCTTTTTTTTCCTCAGGTGGTGGACATGTGCTGTGGTGGGAGACGATCTGTGTGTTATGTTGTGTTATGTTGCACTAAGACCTTGCAATATCAAGAGGGCACCAGGCAAATGTGGTGGCGCAGGCTGGCATGGAAGCTGTCTAGCTTGTGAGGGATAACTGGGACTGCTAAGTCAGACTGTTCTTTGAATTTCCTGAAATGCTCATGGAATTAAGTAACAGTTTTAATGTTATTCAAAGGGTTTGTGTTCGTAAATGTGTGTGCATGGGTATTATTTTCTTAGTGTCTGAACCAAGTTTATTCAGCTTTATTGGCAACCTGGGTGTTGTTGGTACATTCCTTTCTCATTATGCCATAATCTATGAAAATAATCTCTAGCAAGAGCAGTATTGGAATCTCCCTGCTTCTGCGCTGCAGGACTCAGCCTGTCTTGGTGCATTATTTATTTCCCCTGGGAACTTCACAGCAGCACCAGGAGAGAAAACAGCGCCTTCTCCAAGATCACAGGTATTCATCACCTAAGCCAAAGGAAAATGTCTATTAAATATCACCTGCATAAAGCCTGACATGATAGTAATTACCGATTCTGACCATATATATACACACACACTTGGACAATACAAATCACTATAGGTTACAGTGACTGTAATTCACATTCATATGCAAAGTTTCCCTGGGATACAGGGAAAAGGCCTAAATTTTTTTCAAAGGCAGGCTTGCATTCCAGCAGAATATATTACATATCCACCATCCCATTCAGGATCTACTTTTTGTGCCACCTAAGATGGTAAAAATTATGATAACAATATGATACATGTAAATGGAAAAGTCAAACCAAGACACATTCATTTGATTTATATTAGGGTTTTTTTATGCAGTTCAGCAGTTTGAAAGAGGAGGGAAAGCTAGAAGAACATATCCTGACAACTTCAGCACGGTTCATTGTTTGAGTATTGCTATCTTGCTAAAGGTAGTAATTTATTTGATAATGAGCCAAACTCCGCTAACCTTACTCAGGACCTGAAGCTGTGAGCAGTGGAGTAACAATACCACAGTTCCTCACATGCTGCGACATAACCTGTGGCTCTGTGACATGGCTGCTACTACAGCAGAAATTAGATATAATAATAGTATTTCTAAAATGGACTCTAAGATCCCATCAGCAGGAACAGGAGGAAGATTTCAACTGAGTGTTAAATTCTAGTTATCTTTCTCAGCTGCTTTCAGACATGTTAGAAGATTGAGGAATTATTTTATTCTTTCCACTAGTATTTCTAATCCATTGCAAAACTAGCAATATTTCCTTAAACTATTACAAGCAGTAAATAAGAAAATCATCTTGCAACATCTACAAAGAGAGAATAGGGATATGCTGGAGAAGCCATGGGCAGGCAGCAGTGAAACAGGTTTTAGTACAGGTTCCAGCTGTCACCTTCACAAGGAACCCAGGAGACGGCTGCCAACCTGGAGCAGACAAAGGGATCATGCTAACACAGAGAAAGCAGGAATGATAATCTTGCTGGAGTCAGGCCTTGCTGGGGCCCCACCTTTTATACTGCCAGTGGCTGTGTAAGCCTAAAGGGGACTGCAGCAGGACAGTGTTTTAATAGGCACAGCTCAGCGTGACCCAGCAGAGCAGGAGCAGGAGCAGACCAAGGGGAGAAGGGAGTGGGGGACTCCCTTCCACCCATGAATATTTCACACCTCCTAGCTACCATGCAAGGAAATGTGCAGGGAGACGGGCTCACCTCCTCACAGCTCACCGTATGGTGTCCTCATCTACCCCCTTACATCCGATCTTATAAACATCTTAAATCTCTGTGATTTGTATAGCCTTCCCTGGCTATTAAGATTTTCTTAATAGCCTCTTCCTCCCAGAGGACACACATGTCAAGTACTGAAAGGTGCCAGACAAATTTTCAGCTAGGGAAAGATTTTGTGGTTGAGAATTAAAAGGCTGAAGAATAAATAAAATATGAGGGGAACGGGAATCAGAGATTAGGGCCTGGATTCTGCTGCTGGAACTGAAACACTGCTGGAAGCACGAGGGGAAGTTGTTTCTGCTAATGAACACGTGATGGCTCTAGACATATTTGAAACTCATTTTTAAATACACCCAAATGTTCCTGAGTGGGAAGAGAGCTCTGGATCATAACTGGTACGCAGGTAATGGAAATCATCCATTGAAAAAATACGAGTGCTGTGCAGGGCCAAGTGTGTTTATGTTACCTTGTGGGCTTTCCTTCATAGCTTCTCTAGGGATTAATGATGCTGGGCAACCAGGATGGGAGGGGATCACTTCTATCAGACTGTTCCTCCAAATACATGGAAGGAAAAGAGTCCCCCATGTCACTCTCCAAAGATGTAGGTCAGATTAGTAGCATAAACCATAATATCGGTGGTGATAAGAGCCCGCAGTGGGCAGCAATGCTGATGGGGATTCGCAGACCACTGATTTCTTCCAATGGTCTTGGAGAATCCCTGTGTTTGGCTCAGAGAAGGGTAGAAGAGAGGAATTTTCTATCAAGAATGGCAGGCCGTTGTAATACTAGTTGCAGAACTGGAAGGAAAAACTGGGATGGAAAACTGTTCTGCAGTTTCAAACCATGCCGGGGAATGGCAAACTCAGCTTAGTTCCAGGATTATTGACTTAATTTTTAGTTGCTTTTCATAATCGTCATCTATTTTATTTTTTATGTAGAGCATGTAATTGTACGTTATACCCAGACCGCTTGTCAGCTTTAGCTTCTGTCTCAGAACTAACTGAGCTCTTTATTTGGGCATTTCTATTAATCAAAACATTTCCTTGATTTAACTTCTTATGAAAATGGTAATTTTTCTTTCTCTTGAGTTCATTGGCTCAACTCTAGTGCCAAATATGATCAAAGGTTACGCTATTTGAGATCTGCTGCGTGATTTGTATGAACAAAGTAGAAAGCCTCAATCCAATTTAAACCGAACAACTGTTCACATTATAAAACTATCATTTAGTCTGAAAATAACAGGAAGAGAGGACTTTCAAAAAGAATATAGTAAAAAAATCAGTTAGATAATTAAGTAATTGAGGGCTGCATAGTGTTTCCTTGTCACTGGAGAAAAAGAAGTATTTTTTGTAAGCTCTTGTTCCTTTTAATACTGCAAAACTGATGTAACTCTGAGAAGGCAAACTGGCTTCCAGGGGACGTCCCAGGACGCCAGCCCACTGACAGTGTCTGTAGCATCACTGGTACTTGAGGCCATGAGGTTGTGATGGATTTCCATATCACTGGGGAAATTACAAGACTTGCAGTTAGAGAGGTAATATTTATCTATCATATTTGTAATATATATAAAATATTATTTTAATATTAGTAAATTGTTAGACAAATTTTGCTTTCCTTAGTGGCAATCTCCCATTGATGATATTATCTGGCTAAATTGAGCAAAATTGTATGGGAATACAGGACCCCATCCATGAACACATGTTCCCAACCATTATGGCTCCATATATTAATTAATATTTGTAACACGTTTCTAAACCAGAAAAGCTTGCCAGAGCTGAAAATAGCTGGGGGGGGGGGGGGGGGGGTGTGGGGGTCATTTTATCAAACCACTGTGGTGACGCAGTGCCACCTAGTGATGTTCTTCCTCACAACACCATGGTGTGAAAGAAAACCCATTTCAACCCCCTCCCCTCCCCCCTTCTCGGGCTTTCCTTTATCAATTCTTCTTATCGTTACCTTCCAGTGTCCACAAGGCTCATTTTACACTTGCCAGAAGACATGTACTGTCATGACCCCTGCCCCAAATTACTTACATTCTCCTGGGTGACGTTATGATGAGATTTTACTCTTATTTATTTATATCTCTGCAGTAGCCCATAAATCCTTACACTCAGGAGGTGACGGCTTATCATTTTGATGCCACTACAGTTTAAAACATGCATTAAATTAACTGCCTGAGGGTTGTGACCTCAAATAAATCAGTGAGCAAATATTTCTTCTCTAGTAACCCTTTCTGCACACACACAAACACACTCCACTGATGCGAACCTCTCTTTCAAAACAGGTGATTCTGCTTATTTACCATAAAGCACCCGTGTCTCTTGAACAAAGTCCAATATTCAAGGAAATAAACAACGTTTTCAATGAACTGAAACTTTCTGGGTCTGGCTTGTCCCTGCTGCTAATGGAGATTAATTTATTTTTATTTAAGGTGATTTATTTATTTTTTTTCTTTTTCCATAGCTGTGAAAGGTTTTCCTCTTACTAGCAGAAAGGTTTTCCCAGGCTGGGAACATAGGTGCGGCTTAAAAGGGAGTGTTAAAAGTGATCCCACTTCAAGTGCTCCGTCTTGTCTGGAGGTTCACTCTATGACATGACCACATCATTTATAGCTATGACAGCCACAACACTATTGCAGGATGGCTGATGTGGTTATTTCCATTTTACTGATGAATATAAAGCATGGGGAATTTTAAGCAGCTGGTCCCAAGCTACAGGAAATTCTCGCTAAGATCAGAAACCCAGGTGTCTTCTTGAGCGTCAGTCTAGCTCCTCAGTCATGAACCTGTCAAGGCATTCTGTAGGTTTGTTGCAAAATTAATTGAAAGTAAATATTTGAGTCTTGTCACAGATTTGCGTTCTGTTTGCACTTTATGCGCTATGACTTGTGGTCTTTTAAGGCATGGTGGCTGGCTTATCAAACATGAGCTTTAGCGTCAGTTATCACGGACTCCTAACACAGTTACCCTACTCTGTCTGCACTGCAGATAGAGGGGCAGCTACCATGACGATGAACTCATCAAATTTGAATGAATTTAGCTCAAATAGCACTTGTCATGAAGATCAGCCTATACAGTCACGGGACACAAACCACCAGGAGTTTGAAAAAACAGGAGCTTATGGGAATGCCTCAATAAATGGGTACTATTTCTTGACACATTTATGCTGTTACCCACAAGTGCCAACATAAACCTAAAGCACAAAGGTAACTACCTCCCTTCATAAGTTTCCACCCTTGCTTTGTTGTTAAAGCCACAAGAAAGAGTATAATAAATATCAAGGTTATAGATTTAAGATGTAAATTTGAAGGGTTTTTTGTTATATAATGCTGGGGGTTTTTTGCTAGCAAAATTAAAATCATGTCTTCTGACAGTTCTTTACATTTAAAGGTCTAAAAGTCTGGTCCTCTTGAGAATCTGAAATCCTAGAATCAGGGAATTTATCATGATCACCCTCCTGGTAAATTTATTATGTAAGAAGCATCTACAAAAGAAAATGAGGAAAAAGAAGAGTGCAAAACTTAGAAAAGGAACTATATTTATTTTTTTATTAGAAGTGTGCTTTGAAATGAGTGAAACTATGTTTCAGCATGTAGAATATTCTGTAAATTGTCATACATATAGAGAATACATTATAAAATGTGTATTGCTCTCCAGTTCTAATGGTAAAATCAGACCGTTTGAAGGCATCCATAAATTGTCTATTTTGCCATGTAATCGGTAAAATGAAGCACTACAATTCAGGCTTCATTAAACCAGGAAGAGAAAAAGTTTTCCATTGTTATGATTAGTTTCAAGTGGTACTTTAAGGTCATAACCAACATCCATTCCACTAGAGAGCATACACATGGTATAATACATTCCCTGCCCTAAAAAGCTATCAGGTGAAACAATTTGTGACCCGACATAGATAAAAATGACTATTTCAAGGGTTGGCTGGGAGTGGAGCAAACAGCAGCAGCTGGTACTTGAGCACTGTCAAGCATCGGACCAGGCTGCCCAGGGAAGTGGTAGAATCACCATCCCTGGAGGTATTTAAAAGACATGTAGATGTGGTGCGGAGGGACAGAGTTTGGTGGTAACTTGGCAGTGTTACGTTAGCGGTTGGACTCGATGATCTTAAAGGCCCCTTCAAGCCCAAACGATTCTCCAATTCTATGTCACAGCTCTCCAAGTGCTGAGCCACCGTCCTGTGTTCCCTTGTTCTATGCCATGGTTTGTACAGTATCATTCACACGCACAGACAAGCTAGTGTGAATAATCAGGTGCAATGAAATGACAGAAGCCAGGCTCAGAATATAATTTGTTCCCCCAAGCCACATAAATCCCCTTTTATCACCCTCCACAGGACCAGTCCTGTCCCTCTGTGCCTTGAGGGGACGGGATGTCTCACCCCTCCTGCGGAGCTGATGCACCTCGCCGACCCCACCACTCTGCCCAGGGGCCAGCTCCTGGACTTTCATGTCAGAGGGGAAATATTCCTCAGTGTTTTGATTAAAATCCCTGGTGGTTGAATTTCAACAGCTGAATGAAAACCCTGAGGCCGAAGGGACCCGGGGGGTGACCAGGCTTTTGTGCACGGCCTCTCCGAGTAGCCTCTGGGCCGGGGGCCCACAAAGGTGGGGGGGCCCCGGGCCCAAACCCCGCCTTCCCTGTCCCACGGGACGCCACGGCGGCCACAACGGCCCCAACGGCCCGCCCCGCTCCGCCCGCCGCAGTTGCTACGATACGGCGCGGCGGCCTCCGCACCGCCGCGGCCTGGGGCCGCCACAGCATCGCCCCCACCGCCGCCGCCACCATGGCTGAGGTGAGCCGCCCCCCCCCCCACCTCCCACCTTCCATTCCCCGCCTGTTTTTTTGGGCAGGAGAAACGCTGTACCTCAGAATCAGCCCAACGACATCATCTGTATATCATCTATATCTATATACCATATTTAAGTGTCGAGCTCAATTAAATCCTGTGTTAAAAGTAGAAGCAATCAGGCTACTTGTACATAGGCAGTAATAACACTTAAATTTTAGGAACACCTGCTATTCTTAAGATCGAGGGTGTGATTCTCTCCCTGCCCCCCCCCCCCCCCGCCTCCCCCATATGCTGTTACTGCTCTTCTTTTAACTCTGTTTATGATCACAATCATAAATGAGATCAAAACTGAGGGCTTGACATTGGAGAGGAGGATGAAATCAGAAGAACACCCAATTCGTTGCCGTCAGCGCCGGAGCAGGTTTGGAGGGGTTACGCGCCCAACTTCAGCCATGCCTCGCTGACCGCCCGTCCAGCCAACAGCAGCTGGGGTTTGATATCCGAGTTGCCTTTGCTGTTCTCCCATTGAAATTTCTGACACAAAAAAACCCACCTCAAATCAGAGCCTTGGCACGGAGAGGGGATTTGGAGCCTGTGCCTCTGCCTGGGTGTGTCGCACGGCCTGAGCTTTCTTTCCAGTTGTAAGGGTCTGTTTTTACCCTTTTAATTTCAGGTTTTCCAAGTAGTATGAGCTTACTTAGTCCCTCCCCCAAAACAATGAAACAAATGAAACATGTCATTTTGCTCTCAGAATTCTATTTTTTTCTTTAGAATTTTGAAAATTCTCGCCTTTAAACTGTGTTCAGTGAGTAGGGGCCTGACCATTTTTGAAATAGCAATCCTTTGGTTTGTGAGGGAGATACGAAGGCAAATTTTTAAGGTGGTGGGAGCTGTGCATCTCACTGCCTCTCCTCTGTGAGAGGGGCTCACCGAACATCCATGGCCGGGCTAACACAAGAGCTGTTTTCCTATCCAAGTGAGTCTGCCTCCGAGATGCGATTATAAGGATACACCTAGACTTCAGGTTGCAGCGTAGAGACATTCCAGTCCGTTTTGAGCAAGCTTGAGTAATGGGAGCGATGTAGCTGTGACAGCGTGAAGCATCCTGTGGGTTGATTTATCTTGCTGCTTAGCAGATCAAGGTAACTGCCAAGAAGTGTCCATACTGCCTCCCCTCGGTATGATTGTGTCCTGTTGAACGGTATAATGGAGGCTTATTACAAGCTGTTTTGAAAAATATTCATGGAATTTGGTGTCCAGCAACCAAGCTGGCAAAATGGGGCGTCAGAACTGATCTAGATAAAAATGTCCCTTGTGAAAAGTTTAACAGTAGCATTTCCTGCAGGGGAAGGATTGGCTTGCATTGGCATAACTGGAGCTTTCAGACATGCTTATCTGCAAGTGATTTGCTGGCACTATCTGCATAGAAAGCATAAACTAATCAGACTTCAGAGTCTAAAGAGCTGGGAAGAACTGAGGCTAAAATACTGGGCTTCCTGAATAGTTGATGTATTATTTAAACACTATCACAGTGATGATATTCTATAGATCTATCTTTAAAGTAGTTGTGGTACTCAATTACAGGAACTCTGACTGTTAAAGCACAAGTTATTTCAGTAAAATCGGGGGAGATCTGTTTGAAAAATACCTTCAATATGCATATCAAATGCTAGCAAGAGAACTTTTATTTCAGAAAATTTTGTCATGATTTCTTAGTAGCTGTTGCACACTCAGTATATTACTTTTTTATATTCTGGGGTCATAAGTGAGATTTTGAATTCTTCCCGTTTGTTGATTATCTATCTCATTTAATTCAGGAAAAGTCTGGCAAGCCATATCTAGAAGAAAGTGCATTTGAAGCACTGGAAAAAGACTTCCAAGAAGTCATCCATCTACTTAAGGGAGATAAAACTCTGGAAAAATTCCAAATAGAATATGAGAAACTCCATGCTGTTATGAAGAAGTCTCATGAAAATGAAAAGCGTCTCATGGAGAAATGCAGGGAGCTGAATGCCGAGCTTGTGGTGAATTCATCTAAAGTAGCTGCTCTCACAAAGCTCTCTAAGGATGATCGGGGAACTATATCATCAATGAAGGCGGTAAAGTTTTGAATAGAATTAAATATGATCTGAAATTGTTAATGAAATCATGATACTGCGGAAAGTATCTACAAGAACACTTTATTTTATGTAGAGAACTAGCTGGAGGACTAAGTGTAGAGCTGCCATTTCCAGTTCTTTAACCTCTGCTTTGCTACCAATCGCTTTGTTTCCTCAGCCTGGTATTTTTACACGGTCCAGTCAAATTCTGTGTTTATTTGCTCCAAACCAACTCCATCAGCTTTCAAGTACTCACTAATAGTTTTTGTTTAAGCTTTCCCTCTGTAAAATTGTATATTTTCAACTTAATCTGCAGTTTTTGATTCATTAATATTTTTGAAAGGCTGTTTGGATGTTAACTATTGCCAGAACATAAAAAAATCTACTTACGTGCTGAAATATGGATTGTAGACCAGGGAAGTGTCATAAACACATATAAATAAGTGTTTCACGGTGTTTTTGGAAAGGAATCCTATGTAGCATTTCAATGCGATTTTACCAATTTACTCTGATGTGTTCTTTGTTATTATTGATTTGAACTCTGTCAAATCAAAGTGCTTGACTGGCTAAAAGCAGTCAATGTTTTTAGCCTTACAGTGAGGTTTGACTACCAGAAATGTAAAGCTGCCAAATCATTAGAGGACTGTATTTTGAACTTTTTTCCTTATGGTGGTTTAAAAACTTAGGCTGTGGTACCTCGATAGGCTTTAATTTAGCATTTAGTCGAGAAACCTCCATGCCTTACAATGAAGTGTTTTGTTCCAGTAAAATAAATTCAGTGTGGCAATCCAGAGTGATCTATAAGCACTGCAGAAACAGAAGTTCTTTGAAATGAAGTTTCTTTTCCTTAGAATTATGAAGAAAATACACTCAGAGTAAATATAAATAGCAGTGCTGTCATCCAGTGGCTGCAGCTTGCAAGCCCATGGTACTGTTCAAAGCATCCTCAAGGAGGAGGAAAACCGCGTAGAAAATCTTGTTGATTTTCACTGCTGCTAATCAAAACCTGGTAGGTGGGTGTCAGGAACCGCAATGATCCTTATAATTTTCTTTCTGCTATTACATGGCAATACTCTGTGAACAGTAGCAGAGGCAATCCATCAAGATATTCCCAAGCTGAGGAAACATTGTCTTAGTAATGTCATAAAACCGAGGAGCGTAAGAGTAGGAAAAATAAGAGCCGTTCCAATTTCAGCAGCTAGTTTGAAGCTCAGGCAAGGTATGGCTTAACAATACCACCTACTATTGAACCAGCTAAGAGATTTTGGAGTGAAAAAGCTGCTTGACAATGTATTCCTATTAGAAATGATGTGCAATGAACAACATGGGATATTTAAATTCTAGTGGTGTACTGTGGGACAGGTAAGCAGCACTGATACTTTTTCAGTTTGGTTATGAGAATTAGTCTTTCCCTTAAACGTTCAGGAACTATTTGGATATTGTTTAAAATGTTCATGTCATGTTTTGGGAGGTTTGTTTGGTATACTCTTCATATTTCATGTTATTCTCCTTTCTGAAGCTAAGTTCCATTACAGCTGTAGTATTTCACGACAGTTTTACTAACATTCAAAAAACGTGTTTTGCAGTGCCAAGTGTTTGCAAGTGTTGAGGAAAGTTCAAGTGCTAAAATAACAGAGATAATATTTTTCAGTGCTAAATTAAAGAAACAATCTGTTCCACTGTTTAATTATTTACAAAAGATAGGAGAATCCTGGTGGGGCTGTTCTTGTAAATGTGGTATAGTTGCTTCAAATTAAGTCCCTAAATCTTGGTGACTTGATGGGTCATCAGGGTAACAGGTGTACAGCCTTCCTCTTCTAGGTCATTGTTTCATATACAACTAAAAGTTCCAGAAGCAGAATTTTTCTCTACATGAAGCCTTTTTGTAATCAGTAGGATTTGTTTAGGGGCAGGGGTTAACTACACAGATCAGTGGCTGGTAGGACCCAAGTCAATAATAATCAATAGCGGTTAACTCTCTGATGGTTGTTCAGTGCTCTGTTTTGTAGTTTTAATAAACCGGACATAATAGCCTGCTGTTTACGGTCATATCAAAGGAGCAAAGTGCCAAGCTGAACACCAAGGGAATACAATTCTCTTTTTCATTGATAGGGATTCTAATCCACAAGGCTGCACTGGAAGAACCCTAGAAGGAGAATTTACAGGAGCTTGTACTTCCAAGCCTTGGAATTACCAAGTTTTCAATTTCCAGGGAGATCACTCCAGTATCCTAAGACAGCATTTCAGTAATTCTCAGTTCCTGAGCAGGGAAACTGCTGTGATCTTTCAGGGTACTTAATGACAATAAAGTAAGGCAGTCACACTTTATGAATTCTGATTCGCAATTTCCAGAGTTCCAGTATTTGTCCAAAAAATTTTGAATGATTCTAACTGCAAGCATCCAGTGTACTTCCATCTTTAATTATACAACAGACTGCAATGCACGTTACCTTCCTAACCATGTACTGCAGTCACCCAGTGATGCTGACATACTCTGCATTATTTCAGTTCAGCTCTCCATTGAGTAATAATGTGAGTATTATTTCAATGAAGGCTTCCACTGTCAAAAATTTCCTTCTCTTTACTTTTTGATTTAAAGGAAGCAATCTGTCAATCCGCTATTCAAAGTAAAAGACAGAACCAAGAAACAACTGCAGTGAAGCCCAGTTTCACTGATACTGAAATCTGTAACTAATTCTTACTTAGATTTTGCTTATTAATAGGGCCATCATCTGTGCATGCTAACTGTATTGATGAAAATTGGTTTTATTAATACAAATTCAATAAAATTGTTTTTACACATTGAAAGCTAGATAAAGTCCAAAAAGCACAGCTTAGGGTGACCTGAAGCCACTGCTTATCTGAATGGTCTCATTGACTTCAGGGGATCACTTTTGTGAATACTCACTAGAACAAAATACTCTGAAGCCAGTAAGACCTCTGAGAGGGCATATTGATTTTATTACCAGTTCTGTCTCCCAAACCTCCAATCATAATGATTTAATTCACCAATTTTAATCACAGTCTAATCAGCCAGCAGGAAGCTTTGATTTAAGTAATCAGCTTTAATCTTATTTTCCATTTGCATTTTTCTAGAGAACGGTTGGTTGCCTCTTATTGGTTGACAAATCTGAAACATGTTTATTTACAACTATATTTTATGCTTTTCTGCCAGTCAAGATGATACACTGTCTTCATGCCATTTTTTAAGCCTAGTATGCATTTATTTAAATTTCATAATTGAAGATTTTTATCTAAGATAATAATGAATGAAAAATTTATTATTTATTAGATGATACTTAATACTTTATGTGTGATCATTGCTGCATTTGAATAGAAATTAGAACTAAAAATGTATAAAACCTAAAAGTTGACTTTAATATTTAAAACTGTTTAAATATGCTTGATACATAAGTGAAAAGCACATTTTTCAGACTAAATTTTGAACTAAGTAATTTATTAAGTAATGAAAATACTGTTTGTAGGTATTGAATTTAATTCACTATAGTCTTCTTCAGAATTTCTGAACAAGTAAAGCCCACTGTTTAACTCTTTATTAATAGGTTGTGAAACAAAAAAGAAGAGCAAACATTCCTGGTCTTTAAGCTCCAGATGGTTTCTCGAATTTGGATATGCTGATCTAGTTGAGTAAATAAAATGAAAATCTATTCCCTCTCCAGTTTGAAGAGGCTACAGATGTTATGTTTTGTGTTAGCTTTTCAGCAAACTCTGGTAACCTGTTACTTATGCTAGTTCAATAGCTTGAATTTTTAATTTAGGCAGTAAACAGCTCAGTACTACATTTACTTGATTTAAAAGGGTTCAATAAATATATTAACAATATACCATAATATAGACATTTTGAGTTTAATGTTAAAAAGGGTTTTTTTAGAACCAGATATATTAATTTCAATAAAGAACTGCTGTAAAAAAATTGATATAAATGAAATTACTTTATATTCTTCATTGTGGAGGTGTTTTTTAACTTTTTTTCCCTGCCCCATTTTCATATGATGCAAGTAGGAGTTGAAAGGGATATTATGGCCTGATGTAATGATGCTTCTATCTGGCTCTTGGGGACACCCTGAAGCTAATGTCGAGCTTCACAGCCACAATTGGAGTCTAAATCTGTACAAGTCCATCAAGTCCAGAACTCCACCAGAGCCAGCTGAGAAAAGAGCATGAGAGAGAGAACATCATGCTGTGACCTGCAGTGAAAGGACTTCTGATGTCAAAAGTAGTGTCTTCATTATTTACTGAGTCTTTGGGAACTTTTCTTTCAGTCCAGTTGCTCTCTGAATCTATGCGTTTTTTTAGCACAGGATTCCAGAACTGGTATGAGCTTGGTTTGAGCCTGACAAGGAATAAGCCTGCTGTGTGATTCTTAAGGATCTGATTCAAGGGAGAGAGATGCAGAGGAAGTTAAAAAATCAAGTGAGCCCTCCTACCCTGTCCTGTTTGTGGGTATCAAACCCTGGGCCTGTGAGAGGCACATGAGGCTCTCATGCTGAAATTTGGCATGAGAATTGTGGCTTGTCTAAATATGTAGTCAAAATCAAAATACATTACGTCTTCACAGATGAAAATGAGCAACGAGGGAGAAAAGCCCAGACTAACATCTTTTTTCTGATCCAAATCAGTGATTTGGATGTTCATTGTTGTAACAGCTAGTAAGATTTTTACAGACATAAGTGAGCTATTTAAGTAGATGGTACCTTTGCGGGCACTGAATTTTTGGCAGATTTTTTAGATATTAGTGAGACGCACAAGACCAAGACCTCATAGAGTACGATTTGATAATGTTCAGATCTATGTTTTAAAGAAAATGTATTAGAGCTTTTGCGGTGTAAATAGACATAGCTCGAATGGCTCAAAATTTGCTACGCCCTCGTCCAAAAGAAAAGACAACTGGTGAAGAAAACTGTTCTGAATCTAAGCATGAAAAGGCATGAAAATCTCTTTTCTTAATTAACAAAAATGCAAGGCAATTAATTTTTAATTTGTTGTTCATTTTCAATCCAATTTAATTTATGTAATTGTTTTCCATTTTGTTCCTAGGAGATTGAAAAGGCCTGGAAAATGGTGGATGCAGCCTATGAAAAGGAACAGAAAGCAATGGAAACGATTGATTCACTGCAAGAGGAAATTGCTCGCCTAACGAACTTAGTGGAGCAAGGATCTGGAGTATCCCTGGGACAGGAGTACAAGTAAGCTTTCCCCAGGGAGGGGGAAAGCCTGACCTTATTTGCCATCATTCTACACCTTGTTTAGCCATTTAAACACTACAAAGGCACTGGAAAATAGAAAGGTCTTTTCTGCCTTTTACTTTTCTCATGAGTGCACATTTATTGGTCTATGTGTTTATGCAGTGAGCAAGTACAGAATCAGGCTTTGAGTGAGTTCATTCAGCATTGCAGTAAGCTGAGAGATCAAATAAAAATCAATATTATGCACTTTCTCAGTATCCGTCATATTGTTTTATCTGACTATCATTTCAGCATACTCTGTATTTGAGAATAGGATCCTGTCAACATTTTTACATATGATGGCAGAAGGGTCAAGTAGATAAGTGAAGGAAGGAGGAGACTTGATTTCTCTTCTGTTCCTAGCTTTTTTATGGGGCATTATCACTGTCTGTGTTCTTGTTTGTATTTCATATTTATAAATTTTCAAGACCATGGTTTTTTTTTACTGAACACTTATACAGCCAGTAGCATAGAGGGACCTAATGTCAGGTGGAGGCACTAGCTGCTACAGTGTAAAAATAATAATGATCCTCAGGAGGTGCTCAAAAGCCCTCCAAAAGCTAGCGTTTGTAGTATCAGGCTGTGCTTATGCTGTAAGATTAAGTGTAAATTCAAAGATGAGATATTTGAGTGTAGCGTATTGACCCTATGACCTGTGCACTTTCTGTCGAGACTGCTGATGTTTGGGCCAGCTGGTTCTGGCTTGAAATTTTCACACTGTGTAAGGTATTCATTTATATTATGCATTCAGGATATGCATGGGGCATGTTCATCTCCCCATGCACTGTGTATCCAAGCTGCATAAACAAGACTTGTGTCTGTGAGCAAGACCTTTAGTGTGGTCAAACATTTCCCCTCCAAGGAGTGTACCAGCACGTAAACCAGCTGGATGCATGATAAATCCACTACTTCACCTTTTGGCCCTGAAATGTTCTGGACCTGTGTAACAGGTTTCCTTCGATCTAAAAGCTTGGTCATTAAACCTTCCCCTAGTATAACTCTCCCTAGAGGCAGCTCTCTGTGGCTGCTTTTTGCATTTTTCTGCAAGAGCCAGGAGCCAAGACCTCACTCTTGCAATTGCCAGTTGCTGCCCAGGCTGCTGAGACCTGCCTACTTACAATTTCTTCTTAAAGTTCCTTCTGTATTGCCCTCCAGTTCCATGCTTAAATACTCTGTCCAGTGACAAGACCATGGGACTAGAGGACTCCTCTGCAGGTATTCAGCCCTATAGGGCTGAAAACTCTAGACTCTTTCAGAACTATAAGGCTGTTTTTTAAGGTTGAGCTGGAATCCACAGTGCTTGGACTTTCTTTCAGATTGTAATGTGTCCAAAGAGGGAGTCTGTTTTATTTTTAATTAGATGACTGTTAAGACATAACCCAGTTAGATGCTGCAGGGAGAATGGTTACAACATGTAACATTTTTGGTCCTTTTTTGGTGGAGAAGAAGGAATTTTGTTCCCTGGTAGATTTTTGTGAAACTGAAGGTTTCTTCAGACCCATGAGGATGTGATATTACAAGAAAGACTGATTTATTGGACTAGGTTAACTTTTAAAGCTGCCTATGTTGACAGTGACTGCAAACACAGTAGATAGGGCATATAATTCAATTGATCAGCAGAGCCTTAATCCCAGAGGAGTTTTAAATGAAACAAATTACTTTTAAACTCCTGTTTCTCACAAAAGATCTTGCTCTGGCATAGGAGGAAAAACAGAAAGGGCTGTGACACTGCTTGACTATTATTTCCTTGCTTCCAGTATCCAGGATTTGCTAAAACTTAAAGAAGAGATAACAAAGGAGCGAGACAAACTCTTGTCAGAGGTCGTGACGTTACGTCAAAGTCTAACTCAAGCCACAGAGCAACAGCAGGATACAGAGAGGGCAAAAAATGAGGCAGATCAATCCGTTATGCAGGTCTGTACAGATCACCAGGTGGTGATTTTGGGCTTTGTCCTGAACCATTCTCCACCCTTGCAATTGATCTCCATTGACTAGTGTGCTACTGCCGGTTCTTTCACATCTCAATCATATTTAGGAGTGCTCAGAAAGGAGTCTGTTGTGAATTATTTTTATATTTTTCTCTACTTCTAGACTAGGTCCTTTGCAAAAAGTGTATTGTCATGTACCCACTGCTTCCATAGCTTCCCGATACCCTGAATGAGGCCAAGGTTCCTTTGCCTGAATAATAGTTATCTTTCATACTGGAGATACGTGGATGTTTTCTGCATTGTAAATCCTTACTCCTCCAAAGAAGCACTTAGAACATAGCCCTGGATTGTAGATCTGAGGTCTCTTGCTGTTGGCAGTGGTTGTCATATGGTGCCATACCAGCATTTGTAAGAATGTATCAAATTCTGACTTAAAAGCTAATTAGGCTGTTTTCTCCCATACTGCTTATGAGAAGCTTTTCCAGAACCTAATTTTTCTAATGGTTAGAGACCTTCTAGATTCTTCTTCATACTGATTCCTGCCTACTGTTTTTCAGCTTAAATAATTTTTCACCTCACCACTGTCTGTAGAGAGCAGTCATGTTCCATCCCAGCTTTACTTTTTTTGTTTCCTCTTTAAGTTAGGTTTCCTGTTTTTCAGACTGAGTAGACAGTTCTTCTTTACTAATCCATATGTATAGCTTCCTTTAAATGTGTATAGCAGCTAGAGATGCATAAGACTGAGGATCAATAGGATACTCACTGAATGGAGAGAAAGTAGAAAAGGATGGAACATGGGATACAGAACTCTGATACATCAAAATATAAAAACATAATAATGAGGAATAAAAGAATTTAAAGCTGAATATAAATAGGGGTTGGAGCAAGACAACAGGAGAAAGGAAAAGCAGAGAAGAACTTAAAGAACGGAGAAGAGATGGAAGCGGCATTTAGCTTACAATTTTTTGTTAATCACAAATAGGAAAGTAATGATCAGCCTAGGTTTCATGCATAGAACTCATTTCTGTTTCTAAAGCAGATGGTTGGGAATGTATTACAAGAGAATATAAATCTTTGCTTTTCTGACAGCATTGTGGGCATGGGAGAAAAGAGAGAGGATTGAAACTCCCGTCAAAACTCATTGAATCTTGCCAGCCTTAATCTTCCAATATGCACTTCATCAGCCCTTAAATTTACGGGATTGTTACAGCATTTGTAACCACCTCCCATTCTCCCGGTATGATATTATTCTCCACTTCAGACTGCTTAAATGACAATATCTTTTTAAAGATCCTGTTGAAGACCCTGTCAGTTTTGGCAGCTTTTCATCTGTGGGCTCAGAGGGAGAGGAATCTTTAAGCAAAGAACGTCTTTCAGTTGCTGGTCCCTGGCTGAACTGAATGTTTCCATGTGGATCAACCCCCCGTGTCTCCCCTCTGCTGATTCTGCTCCATCACATTTTTGGGGAGGGAGAGAGCAGAAGTCACAAGAGAGTCTATTAAATATGAGAGAAAGCTCCTCTTTCAAAGCTCCTGCAGAGGAACTTCGAGAGCAGAAAGAATGGGAGCAGTTGTGAAAACACTGGTCTGACATCTCTCTCTTTCCTTTACTATCAGTGTAGTAAGTGTTTCTGCTGGTAAGATAGAAAAATAAAAATAAAAATCCATGCAATACAACATCAAGCTCAAATTAGTTTTAACATTGCATTTAGAAATTACCACTTTACAAGTAACTTACAACTGAAAATACATTTGTGCCACTCCATCTCCGGAGGAATTCTTTTATGTCTGAACTGTATTAGACACTTCTGTGTGTGTGAACTGACTGGTGCTTAACAAATTCTCGTCATCGATAAATAGGTTCCCTCATGCAGGATTTTTTGTTCATCCAGTAGAGAATGTATTTACTTCTGAGAAGATCTGGCATATTCCTTGTAGTAGTGGGTACAGTAGTATAGAAGTTGTTGTTTTCAAAATCAAGCGTAGTAGGAGAGGTGAGAGGCCTTGTTGTCCTGAATAAAAGGCAGCAACTTAAACTTTTGTCTTCTCTATTATTATAGCTTCAGCAAGAAATCCAGCTGCATCAGAATGAGGCATCACGAGAGGCTCGAAAGAGGGAAAAAATGGAGAAGGAGCTGAAAAATCTTCAAGCTGAAATGGATAACAAGCAAGCTGAGATCAAGAATTTACAGCAACATATACAGAGGAACAAAGAGGAACAACTGAAAATGGAGCAGCAGCTAAAAGAGCAGAAGGTAGGGTACATGGCACGCTGTTTTCATCAGGTATAAGATTAGGATCAGATGTCAAAATAAGGAGAAAATAGATTTTCCTGAAAGGAGAGGGAGGGAGATTACTTTTAGTCAATAAATTTTAATAAATATTTATTTTTATATAAATTTTACTTTACTAATGAATAAATATGTAAAGCTTGCTGACAGATTTCAGATAGAATTCCTCACAGAAATCAGTAGCAGATCGCAATGATATTGTTGGAGATCATCTTGAAAAGATCACAGCAAATGAGACATAGCTCTGTGAAGAGCATGGATAATCTAATGATAGTAACAGGAGACTGCCAGGTTGGACTCCTGACATGTATTGCCGGTTTTGCCACTGATTGACTATAGTGGCATTGGTAAAGTTATTTTACCTCCGACCCCTTCCTTCTTCTCTGTCACAATAATTTTTATCTACCCCTCAAGCTTGTGTAAGAATTTCTGTGAAAGAGCAGAGAATTGTCTTCATAAACCTTTTTGATTGATTTTCCCCATTCTGTTTCTAAAAACTTTATCTGGAAATGTCCTAACATAGTGTTCTGCAAGTGTTTGAATTTCCAGGTTTTCGGTCTATTTCCCCTGACTTTGAGAAGCTCTCAGAGAAGCAATTTCAGTAAATGGCAGGGGAGATCTCGTCACTGGAAAACAGACCTACCTCCAGGGAAACTTCTTTGGGAGTTGTGTGTGTCTTGTAAATTTATGACTTTTATGGCTTTTTCTTCCCTTCAGGTTGCTGAATTTGTGAAGGTAGAGGTCTGTGGCAAGTTTTTGTCAACAGAGAGTCTTAGTAAAATACATCACATAAAGAGATACAGAGAAGACTTGATTATTTCTCTGAATATCACTGATTTGATGCAGCTTTTGAGGGCAGATCCATGATCTGCCAGGACAATCACATTGTTTTTAAATAGGATATCTACAATTCCTGGTTCTGCTCCATTCTCTCTCCTCCTTTCTGTAGTCCCTTTCAACCTTTCTAAGTGCAGATTTTAGGGGCATTTGATTGTCCAAACTATCCTGGAAACCAATAGTTCACATAAAGTGCAGTGCCTAGGCTAATTAACCAAACTACTTGTCCTGGTTTCAGCTGCAATAGACTTAATTTTCTTTCTAGTGGCTGCTGTGTTTTGGATTTGATATGGGAGGAATGTTGATAACGCATATTGTTTCAGTTTGTTGCTAAGTGGTGTTTACCTTAGTGAAGGACTTTCTCAGCTTCCCATACAAACTGAGAGGGAGCATAGACAGGACAAGCTGGCCAAAGGAATGTTCCATACCATAGATGTCATGCTGAGTATATAAATGGGGGTTGCCTGGCGGGCAGGCATCCACAATCACTGCTCGGGACAGGCTGGACAACCGATCATCGGGTCACGAGAGTGACTTGTGTTGTATTACTTTATTTTGTATATTCTTTTATTATTATTATTATTATTATTATTATTATCCTCTTCTTCTGTTACTGTTCTATTATTCTGTCTTTATCTCAACCCATGAAGTTCTTTTCTTTCCCCTCCTTTTCTCCCTCTTCTCCCTACCCTACTGGGGGTGGGGGTGGTAGGGAGTGAGTGAGTGAGTGGCTGCATGGTCCTAGTTGGGGCTGGAGTTAAACCATGACACTACTGCACTGTCTTTGTTGCCTGTGCTGGCTCGAAGGTGTCTGTGGAGGCCCTGCATTGTCTTTTGCAAAAAATCTGTCCAAAACACAGGCTATCCTACTGTGCGAGCGTCAGGGTAGAGATCCGCAAGAGAAGGTGACTCAGCTATTGCAATGTCATTGGATTATTGTTTCTCAACTGAATTGTAGTTGGCTGTGTTGCCTGATCTTATTCCACTGAAATTTCTAATAAAATATCCTTGCTTGCATGGCAGTGAAGATGGATTGATACAGCTGCTATAGGCTTCATCCCACCCATGTCCACGTCTCAACAAAGAATCGCCTGAAACACCATGTTATCCTGACATTTGCAACACAAGAAACAGTGTTCCTTGTTTTTACATTGTCTTTGCTTCTGCATGCATTCTGAAGAGGGAGATTCCACTGCTCTTCCTTTAATCAGTTCATCACACATTAATGCTTGAACTGAAAAATATGATTGTTCTTTCCTTACTTATGGAGTAATATCTGTTAGGGGAAGTCTCATCAAGCAGAAGACTGGCAGCTCCAGTATTGTAGTATACGTTCTCCATAGAAACCATGAAATGCTGTTCCACACTTTTGACTGAAGACAAATTAGAGACGAAAATGGTTGTGTCCTGGTCTCAGCAAACCGTGTACCCAGAGAAATGTTATCAGCATATTAATGTAGGATTTGCTTGCTAAGAAACAGAGCTCCCTGCCCTCTGCTGATTGGAGTAATTGAACCTCATACTAATTTTCAGTAATTATATGTAGCAAGTTGTTGTGTTATGTGATGCTTGCCAAATGCCTAACAAGAAGTAAAATATTTATCTACCACCTGCGAGAGAGACCTGCTTAGCTCCCAGAAAAAAATTACACTGTGTTATTCATTAGAAATTATCATTTTCCCTAGTCAATATGAACATGTATCATATTTCACATTAGTAATTTCATCAGCAATGAAGAGTGGTTTTTAAGCAGACAACAGTCTGTAACAGCTTTTATCTCCTGGGGAGATAGAAAGTTCTGTCTTCATGTATATGTAGATATTGTAATGAGATTAAAAAGAATTAATAGGATTATTCTTTAACAGATCCTGAATGAAAGAGCTGGTAAGGAACTTGAGCAATTTCAGATGAGAAATAATAAGCTTGTGCAAGAGAGCGAGCAGCACAGTGTGATGTTTGAAGAGGTGATGCAGGACATCCAACAGAAGACAGCAGAATTGAAAGTAAGTACCAGAAGGTGTGTGCATCCTATCGGCCGTATCACTCTGACGTCAGTCTTGCCACTTGGGACAGGGATGACCTCGGTTCTTGTACTGATAGTTCCCTATGGGTAGTTTTGGGGGAAATCTGAGAAGTTTTTAAGAATAGATCTGGCTATCACTGGATGCCATTCTGTCTGTGGCACTACTATGGTGCAGTCGCCAACTCTGTCACCTGACAGCGTGGCACCTGTCCTGCTTGAGGACCTGCGTTTGATAAAACACATAAACCAAAATGCTCATCGTGTTTATAAAGGATGTATGGTACTTTTGACAAGCATAAGGTCTTTTTTTGATCATGAGATCTTCAGATAAGAGCGACAATTTTCTTAGAGTGATTAACATAATCTGAATGTTGCCAAAACCCATTGAAAAATGTTAATAAATCATAACGACAGTGTCCTGGATAACTTCCACTGAAAGCAGTTGCTTCCAACACTAAAACTTCCCCCCCACAGTATTGGTAGGGGAAGCTAAATATAAGTAACCAAGATGGTGTTTACTTTCTGATCTAAATGGTTTTCTTGTCTGACTTTACATTGTTTAACTGTTGTTTTGTGCCACTCAGAAGCAAGTGAGTTTCAGTTGGGGAAGGATTAAATGATTCATGCATATGCTTTTTAGGGTACTTTGAGAGCATTTGCGATAAAGGGTAATGTGTAAGCGTTCCATGTTATTACCCTGTCTCCCGTATCTTGCATTTTGTATCATCGTTGGGGTTAAAACACTAAACATTAGAAAATTCAGGTAGAAAATCATTATCTTATCAAGGTTTAGTCAAGTATAACCAATTCACCTAAATAAAAAGGTTGTTTGCCAATAGAGAGCACTTTTTTTTCTTTTAAATGGGAACAGTTAGCCAGAATGATAAAAACTAACCACTGACGGATTAAAAGCTCAGTTCATAACTAATATAACACAGAATATTCTGAGTTGGATCCTGAATGGGCTGTATGGTGGGAGCTTGTTTCCTGTTGCATTTTGTTAGGCAGATATTTTTCTTACCTATTCGAGAAATGAATTACCGTCTTTTCCAGGTTATCTGGTTTTATCATTACTTCTAACAATACCATCATTGTTTAAGATTTTACAATGTGTTCAACTGTGACATACATTTGTGACTCTAGAGTGTCAAAAGGAGGATTTTGATTCTATGATCTTATTCTAACTTGAAGAAAAGTTGATGGAACTTGTAGAGTCATGCACACAGAATTCTGGGAACAAAAAAATAGAAGATACTGCCCAGTTAGTAATTAAGCTAATTGCTAAAGTTTCTAAGGGGCCCAGTCATTATCTGAGATGCCCTTTTTGTGGGCACTGTGCTTGCAGTTTCATCCTGCAGTGTGCTGAGTGCCTCCATTATGGTGTTGGGCAACCCGAACTTTTCATAAATCTCTTGAAGGTTATTGTCAGTAAGAATTGAGGAGATTCACATCCTCCCAGAGGATACTCACATAGCAGGATTCACCGTCTTACAGATGCAGTATCTGAGGCCGTAAATGGAACACTGTAGTCTGTGATGGCTGTAAAACCTCACAGTGGCACTGAATTATACAAGGAAGTTATATTTACTTCTTAAAAGGAAAGAGACCAATTTATGTTGTGATTATTAGTTGTGTTTCCTGGTAACCAGTTCCTTAATTTTTATGCAGTGTTTTGATTGATTATTTTCTCCTCTGATTGTATAGCAAATGAGATGAACTCTACATTTTGCTTTTTCTTTAAAGCCATAGGTAATAAAAGACATGGGGATAACAGATACCTGCTATTAGGGACATGCAACCAGACCACACTACAGATATCCTTCTCATCACAGTCACTGTCCCTAATACTTCAAAGGAAATTAGAGCTGCCCGTGTTTAATCTGCAGGACTAATTGGGTAGTGCTGTGTGAGGTCTGCAGCTGGGGATTCTTTATTGATCATCTTCAGCCCTAAAGCATAAGATTTGATTATCATTTTCCTTGCCCTAGCTAGCTTTGTTTAGATTATTTTTAATATTGTTCAATTAGCTAATTATCTTCTCTCAGGGGGCCCACAGCACTTACATCTTTGCTTCCTGAATTTCATGGAATAAGTATATACCAAGTACAGAGGTGCTTTCTTTCTGTGGATACTTTCTCTCCACTTTCCTTGTTGCTGTTCTGTAGGCCAGAGAGGATGAATTGACTCAGATGCGCCTTGAAATTTCAAAGCTGAACAAAGTAAGAGATGTTCTCCAGAATAAGCTGCGTGTTGCAGAGGAGCAAAAAGTTGATGCAGGACATGAAAGAAACACCCTAAAAAATCAAATATCTGGACTGGAGAGAGGTAGGTGCCTAACTGATGCATGGATCTGTCTTCTGCTTCATAATTTATGAATTATGGGTACCTAGTCCTGTTAGGATCATTCTGCTTTAGTGCCTAGTATGAGACTGTATAAATGACAGTTGGAATCTACAGCAGCATTTTGAAAACCTTGTAGGGTTACAGAATTTTTACAATACAGCACATGTAGGGTGAAACTACAACAGACGTAACTGCAATTTGTGATGAGCCAATTTGTGCCACATCACATAGAGAGTCATCCCCAATTCACCTTCATTGCTCCTGCACTGACCTGTGAGAGAGAAGAAATCTCAGAGCTTACTGAAATCAGACGTGGTTAGGACACTTTTTTTTTCCTGCTTTGATTCTGCCGAATAGGTACAGCCAGGAAATGAATATGTGCAAATGAGTTGATAAACTTAGTATGTAAGGTATGTTTAGGACTTCAGTTGGTTAGCGTGGATACTAGAGCTGCACAAGTATTGACTTTGACTTGGTAGCAGATCTGGAAAACTTTAAGAAGGAACTTTCAACGTTTTTGCCAAACGGAAGTTTTGGAAGAAAATGCCTTGGGTCTAACAAAATATTTTGTTTAACTTTAAAAAATAGTGTTTGTTTGGGGTATTTTTTAGCATTTAAAACCACTTTCTTTTGTTTTTTTTGACTTCAGAATGCAAATAAATTTCAAAATCAAATATGCTTTGAAATAAGAATAGGCACATTTTCAAAGTGATTTTCAGAAAAAAACAGCTTTATGGTTTTTTTTTTCTAAAATAATATTATGAAGTTGGCAAAATATTTGAGTTGATGAGACTTCACTTTTGGGGGCAGAAAAACCCCTTTGCTGTAAACTTCCTCTAGTTCAAGTTGATATACACTGGCATAAATGCCTCTCCCTGCTCTTGCTTGTTTCTAGCTTCCGTCCTGAAGAGACTGCATGAATGAGATATGAATCCTGCCGCATAACTGTATTTATGGAAAGTCATGTCTGTTTTTTATGCATCACTGTGAGGGTGGAAGAGCTCTCCCACAAGGGTTTTGCTAGTACTGCTTAAGGTCATGCTCTGTACTAGAAAGGAGAGAGAACTTCAGAAATTCAAATCTTACTGGAATGCCTGAGAATGGCTACTAATAACATGTATTTTTACAATATTTGGCACATCTTAGCACTCCAATGTGCTGCACTTACTGAGTTCCAGTTAGTGTAGCAGGTTTTAATTAATTTTAAAATACGGGGAGAACACATGCCTCCGATTTTTAGTATCTTTTTAATAGCAGTGTTAATCTTGACCTTGAGTGAGTAGTTTAACTCCACTGAAGCCAGTAGAATCTCACTGCTTCAAAGGAGAACTGGATTTTATATAGAGGGATTAGAATAATTCTGAAAGTCCCTGTTTTTGAAAGTGCCTCAATTTTTGGATGCTCACATTGAAGCTTCTTAAAAGGCTCTCGTTTTCAGTGTGCTCCGTGATTTCTGAAAATACAACTTCTCTGTGGTATCTTGGTTTGAATACCCAAATATAATAAATCCCCATACCATTAATTACTGTGCTTGAGTTCTTCTGAGTTCTTCTAAGTGCCCAAATAAGTATTAACACCATTAGCTGCTGAGGTTGCAAAACCTGGTCACAGGTAATTGGACTGTTCATGTAATGTTAAAGGTTTTTTGAAAAGTCCACGAAGTTGTTTCTGCCTTTTTAACAGCTGTGAAGTTTGAATGCAGGATTTATTCTCTTTCCTCCTTTTTTCTAGAGTTGGAGACTGCCAAAAAGCAGGCGGAGATTGACAAGAAAGCTATAGAGGAGCTTGTGAGGGAAAGGGACATGCTAAGCAAGGTGAGCTTGCATTGGTAATACTGATAAACAAATCTCACAGCTTGAGAATGCAATGTCTGTAGTTTAAACACAGAAACAAAGAAATGTTGTAGAATAAATAACATTAATTAAAGCATTTGGATTTCCTTAAGCAGATGCTCACACTGCTTCTTTTCTGTGCATTGAAATAGCATTAGTACCCATAAACACACAAAAGATTTCTAAGTTTTAACATATGAACCTTCAGGGAATTAAAAAATGCTACATGTGGTCACTTGTATTGCAAACCCATTATTTGATATCCAAAGAGTTCATTACATCTGTGCTTTTACACTCTACAGCATATGAAGTTAAAAACTAATCTAGGCAAAATAAGGCTTTGCTAGTAAAATAACAAACAAAAATGTTGATGCACCATGTAGCAGCTTCGTAGGCTGCGTTAATACTAATCCTTGCTTTTAGGTCCATTTCTCATACTGATCGTTTTGTATCAGCCCAAGATTCTTGTACTGCAGGATAGCATATCATGTTTATGGCATTCCTGAAATGTAATCTAGTAAATTCAATGCTAAAAGATGATTTCTGAGGTGTTTTACTTGGTATTGATTCACCGTCCTGTGTCTTGACTCTAGCAGAGTCTCAGATTTGGCAGGTAACAAATACCTGTTGTGTATAGGGAAAGAAATTTCAAAGTGGGACCAGAAGGCTGATTTTGTAAAGATGATATCTTGGTGTTTTCTGTTTAATCCTTATGCATGATCTTAAAGTTTGGTTAATTTCCAGTTTGAACTTGCTAGTTAGGATATGAGAAGGAAGGGTATTTAGCGTTATTATTTATTTTACTGGCTATTTTCATGCTTTACAATCTAAATGCCTTAAAGCTAGTAAGGTTTTTCCAATCATTATATCCATTATCGTGGTTTGTTGTTTGTTTGTTTGTTTTGTTTTTTTTTTTTTTTTTTGTAATGCAGACACTGGTGTTTTAACTTCAAATCATAAAAAGCACTATTTAGCAGCTCCGTTAGAGATTTTTTTTATATATCAGATTTGAGGCTCAAGCATTTCGACTGAACAAATTAGATAAGAGTTAATAACATTGGGAAGTCCATATTCCACTTAGACAATGGCATGTTTTTGTTGTAGTGGTGGCAGTGTTGCCATTCCAGCTCAAGAGTCATTATTTTCTGTTCCTTGTAGAACTTGGTCAAAGCTTCCAGTGCCACTCAGAAGCAGATAGATTTAGTGAAGCTCCATGAACAGTCAAAAAGGAACTTGGAAGAAGAAATCCAAAATTATAAGAATGAAGCTCAGAAACAAAGGAAGATTATTTACCAACTGGAGAAGGAGAGAGATTGTTTCATCAATGAAACCAGTGAGCTCAAACAGAAGGTAGGAACAGCTTTTGTGCAAGTGGTTCTTTCCTGACTTACTCTCAAAACTGTAAAGGTGATATATTTATTTTCTAATATGCCAGTGGGAGGAAGCTTAGAGCAGTGGTCTTCACACAGTTTACAAAGATTTCTTCTTGTCAGTGCATATTGCCTGCTACTGTTTCAGGTCTGTCTGGGGGAACCTCATCAATGGGTGTGTATTCTATGAGAGACTTGGAGTATTTCTCTTACTCAGCAATCATTTGGGAAATGAAACTAGGGCTGGAGTTCAAACCAAGGCCTCTGACTTCTTATACCTTAATCCCACAACTGAAGCTCTTGTATGCAGTTGGAAATTACTCTTTGGTTGTTCTGTCTTATCTGCAAAGGACCTTATCTTGTGTACTACTGGTGTCCTCAAATTGAGGCCAGTGAGAGCTGACAGTCCTCAACATCTTTGTAAGAGACTTAGCATTTTGAAAGATTACTCCCAGTATGGGAAAACGTCCAAACAAGTTCAAGCTAGTCTGCAAAGTAGAAGTTTTCCAGGAACAGCTGCAGAGAAACACTACATAAAATTTGTGTTTCCTGCTGCCCATTATTATGTACAATTTTATTGCTGGCGGCATACTCACGAACATGGTTGTAACATGTTCCATTAATTGCTGAAGATCACATTGGAGGGCCCTCCAAGAAGCTTATTGATTTACTGGGATTAGCTTTCAAGCTGTTTCAACTCACAAGTTATTTGCTGTCTTTTCACTTTAAAATTATCCTTTCCAACTTCATGTGACCAGGGGCTTTTAAATAATTTTTTGAATGGTATGTGCTCCCTAGTCTGGAATACCTTTTGTCATTTCCTTGGAATAATATTCCACAAAAGTGAGATTTGTCTTTGTTGCAAAGTCATATTTTGCATCCTTCCCTCATAGTGCATTTCTAACAGTATAGATATGAGTTAAGAAGATTGTAAACTAGGGCCAGGGAGTAATTCATAACACTCAGAACTACAAGGCTCTTGCTTTCAATTCTGATTAGGGTTGCTCACAATATTTTGAGGGTGAAAATGACAAATATTCTTTTTTTCCCCCTGACACTTTGGGTGCAAATTTTCTGTCACGTCTTATAAGGCAGAGCCTCAGTAAATGGGTTATGACACTTGAGCTGTTTGTATGATTGCCCGCTTCGTGATTGTGAGTTTTGAAAGGACTTGCATGCTTCTGTCGCTCATTAGAGGGGCAATTCCTGACTCAGCTTGCAGGTGAAGAGCGGCAGGAGCAGTTCTGAGCACAGAAGTATGTGAGACAAGTCTTATCCCTGCAGAGGTTCCCTGGGTGAAATTACTCGTTGTTTGGAAGGATAGGACAGGGCAAAACACAGGGTAGAAGGAAGACATAGGATTAGGATTATTATATCCACTAGTTAATATTTAGGTTCACTGTTTGACCTATTCAGACTTGAGAAACTGTGGCAAAAATACAGAAGCCAT
This sequence comes from Rissa tridactyla, assembly GCF_028500815.1. Lineage (NCBI taxonomy): Eukaryota > Metazoa > Chordata > Aves > Charadriiformes > Laridae > Rissa > Rissa tridactyla. The sequence continues at coordinate 60,029,430 of NC_071471.1, forward strand.
TTCACAACTGGTGGGGAATGAGCTACTGATGGGCAGGAATCATATGGCCAGTCAATGCTCTTCCATCACCTTTTACCATCAAGCTGGCTCTGAAGGAGCTCACTGCACACCTTCTGAATTGTGTAAGAGCTGGTGAAGAGCCAAACCTGTGTTCAGTCCAAAGACTTCTTGGAACTCCTGCGAGGCAGACAGTCATGCTGGCTCTGAAAGGTGTCTGTCTGGTTATTTATAGCAGGTCAGAATCTATAGAGCTGCAGAATTCCCCTTTCAATCGTCATTTTCTACTGAGTAACTGATGAGTGGAATCTGCAACCATAAAAGATTTCGGTGGTGAGAACTCATGCTAGACTTGCTGTTCTAGTTATTGGCCTGTCTGACTGCTCATTTGTACCATTTTTAAGCCAGTGTCACTTGTTGAATAGTCTTGCTTTTAGATTAGCCAGCACAAATGAGAAGAAAAATCTGGCTCTTTGTTGTGTAGCCTGTATTACTGAGCTACAAATGTTAGTCGCGTATTTCTTTTTTTAATTGAAATTCTTAGCTTATGAAATCTTCGTTTCCCTGTGGAAGGTTCAGGCTGCTGAAAAGGAAGCAGTGAAGTATACCCTTCAGTCTCACCTGAAGTGTTCCCTGACTGTGCCTTATGAGAGATCACAAAACCAGTCTCTGATGTGTTGTTTTTTCAAAAAAAGCCATTTACAATGCTAAGTCTACAGTTTAACAACACATCCAGGAAAATTAAGAAACTTATTTTCATTTGTGAATTCACATAATCTTTTGGAAAACTTAATGCTTAACAGCAGATCATGGCAGCACTTTTGGACTGATTAAATAAAGGTAAGCAAATAAGGACGGCACCATTACTGAGATCTTGAGTAGGTTCACTGAACTAAATAGGTAACCAACAGTTGATGATAAGTGTACAGATAAATAACTGTGAGAATACAGAAGAAAACTATGAATATCTAATACTTTCTGCTCGGCTTTGGCCCCTCATTGCCAAATCTGAGAGGCGTAGTGTGCTATCAACTAAATCAAAATTGAGGATGCTCAGCCTCTCACAGGGCTCTGTTGGGCAACACTACATGTATCTTTTCTGTATTTATGAGGGAGAATTGTTTGTGTTTAATTATTCCTGAAACAGCAGTCAGCATCCAGCCTGTGAGCACAACTCAGAAAATTTAGTGGACAGGCTTATTGTGCTTATATTGTATCAAAACCAAGTAAAACACAAATGCAGTGACCTACTTTCAAATCTTACTCCAGCCTATAATCACCATAGTGCAGATAGAAAACATGCCTTATTGATTTCTTCTCCCTGCTATTAGTATTGGCAGGTTGTTTTAACAGAAAAGGAAAAGGCAGGACTAAGTTATAAATTGGGATTGTGTTTTTTGTATTGCACTATAAGCAGTTCCTGGGATCCTCTGCAGTCAGCTACAAATGTGCTGTAATAAAAGTTTCTATATTTAGCTGTCTTTAAAGTTGGTTGGAGGTGCCTGGTAGAATGATCAATTAACTAAGCTCCTGGCCCATAACTAGATGCTTTACTACTAAGCAAGGGACAACATTGTCAACCACAAACGTTGCAGTTATTGACTATTTGTTGTAAACACATTTTTTTTATTCTTCTGCTTTGACATGTGAACATAAATCTTAGCTCAAACAAACCTTCAAAAACATTCAGGAGAACTGGGTATGAAATGCAGTTGTAAATGGACTTCTCTCCTGGATTTTGTCCATGTGATTTCTCAGCTTTTTCTTTAATGCTTGATCTTTTTCCCAGATTCAAGGGTGGCATTGTTTTCTCCCTCACACAGTGAACCTGAAAAATTATGTTCTTGATGTGTGTACTCCTTAGTTTTCTTTTTATTTCTTTTAATCTTCTTTCTTCGTAATGCTGGATTCCGTTTGAATACTGCTTGTTTGTGGTCCTTGGTTTTCAACTTTGTACAGCAGGCGGAATGTTCTTGAGTTTAAAAAAAATAATTAGGAAGCCCATCATAACGATTAGCAACTATTTGTATTTTTGCTCCTTTAATGTAGTAATTTTTATGTATTGTTACAGTGGTAACTGTTTAATAAAGGTATTTATAAAATTTTGTATTTTTGTTTATTGCTACTTTGTGTGATTATCTTCTTTCTACAGTCTACAATACTCCATTCTCTTTAGGTAATCTTCACATCATTATTTCTAATCCTTCATAGACGCTTCTAATAGAAGCATCTAATAGCGATTACCTGCTTATTTAGATCAACTGTAAGTTACATTAACTAACTTTCTTATTATTGTAATCATGTATCAACAGTTTGTGATCATGTGTTCATGGGTTGGGTTAGAATATAGGAGTACATGCAGGGCTTCTTGGAAAAACATGTGGTTTGAGTCATCTTATCATACAGCTGACATCCAAAACATACAAAGTCTATCTTTGCACTACAAATAACCTAAGGCTATTCTTGATGCAAGATGTTTATGTTCATTTTATTGAACCCACTCAGTGGCAATATTTTCACTAGCTTGTTTTTAAATTAGGTATGTGCACATCTGTAAGTTTTAGTCTTAAAAACAAAACCTAGGTATCAGATTAAAATAAAATGTTGTCCCACATAAGCAATCCAGAAAGGTTAAACTTGCACTTGGACTGAGTGATTTTTAGGTGTAGCTAAAATGTCTTATCACAGGGATTTGAACTTGTCATCTTAGAAGAAAATCACAAACTCTGCCCCATCCTTATAATCTTGTGATGATAGTTTAATCATGTTCACTGCCTTCTTTTCATTACAGGTCCTCCAGCACCTGAAAGATATTGAAATAAGGGAAATGCAGATTTGTGACTATGAGAAGAAAATAGAAGAGTCTGCGATTAAATTAAAACAGCAACAAAACCGCTGTGAAGCTGTGAGAACAGAGAGGAACCTGTACAGTAAAAATCTGATTGAAGCTAAGGTACAAGGCTGTGTTTTTGCTCGTGTTGCTCTCTCTGCTCTTGTTGGGTTTTTTCCTGATCTAATTTTAATTTGTTAAAAGGAAAGCTCACTGGCTAAATGGCAGAAGTGGTTTCTTCATTCCTGTGTGTTTTGGGGAAATTAATGTTTTAGGTCCCTGACATTTTATCTGGACAGTTTGTATTTGGACTGCAAATAGGAGTACACAGTCATGTGACAATATTCCTGCTTCAAACCACGCATAAAATCATGGTACACTGGAGCTATGGAATCATAAAACCCTATCAGCGAAGAAACTTTTTCCTTTCCATCCTGGCTCCACTCTGTTTTATTCCTTTAGGTGTTGTCTGCATGTATAGGAAATAGGATATAAGGGAATACGATTGCCTCCTTAGCGCTGAGTGCATATGCACATTACTGTGAATCACGATTTAGAAAGCAGAGGAAACACTTTCCCAGCTGAAGTGGAATTTTCTGGCAGAATTTAAGGCTTCCACCTTGCTTATTCCTTTCAGTGAGTGCAATTTTCCTCAGATAATGATTCTCTCTATTCATATCTCTTCCTTGGGGTTCTCACTAACAATACTAGAGGAAGAGAACAGATCACTTAAGGATACGTTCTGTTATTGTGATGTAAAGATCTAAAATACTACACAAATCCTATTGCGATTGCAGAGATTGGGACCTTGGATAGCTGTGATTTGCAACCCCGGGTTATTTCAGAATAAGGATTTATAACATAAACATAGATAGTAGATTACAAATTTATACTCTGATTTGAATAGGTAGGTGTTTTGCGTGAGAAGCAGATGGGAATGAACTGTCCAAGTTCCTATCCAGCTATGTGCTGAATTTGATTAGGAATGAATCATTTTGCCATTTATGTGGCTTTACTTGACTTTTGTCTCCTCTTATTAGTGGACACTGTGTTTGGATTCTTGCTGCTCCCAGACAAACTCTCAGGAGAAATGAGGGTGAAAAACTGCAACACTGATGATTTATTTATTTTTTTTATTATTTTTTTTAAATATCGAGCATAAATTTGCTTACTTATAAAAAAACTGTCATCTATGTGCTGAGTTACAAAATGAAGCAATGAACTCTGTAGCCTTTTCAGGTTTTGAATGTTATATGGTGGTATACACAATGCTGTTCATGGTTCCAGTTGTTAGAGGCTGATGTTCAGGCTTTAATAGCTTACTTGTCTTACCATAAAGCTTTTTTAGTAAGTCCTGCATAAGAAGATAGCTCACCCCAAAAGATCTTTTGGTCAAGGCAGTATTATGTGTAGCAGTGAAAAAATAGCCATTCATTGTTCAGTAACAAGTCAGCCAGCCATGAAAGAAAAAAAAAAAGTTGTGTTAAAAATTATGGTAAATTCTTTTTCCTTTTGGGAAGTAAAACAAATTTGCACAAGCTTGTTTAGATAAAGCTAGATGTAAGTATTTTTGGATTGTTTAATGTGGAAAGATCCCTTGTTGCCCACCTTGCTGGTGGTCTCCAGAGTACCATGATGTTCAGCTCAGTAAAATCTCTTGGAAAAGACGTGCTGGCAGGCTGTTATTATGAGATAAATATCTGATGCTTTCATCCTTGGGGTTTCTTTTGGTGTTAGGAGCTCATTTGTTTAAGCAAGTTGATTAGGAGACCTGTTTGCAAAAATCGTGTGTTCTTACTGTTCTTCATTAACTACAGAATTAGGAATGTATTTGGGTATACGTCTGGGCACCATATATTAAATGTCTCTCATCTTTTACAGTTTTGAAGAGATTTATAGGCTATTTAGCAAAGACAGCTATTAATATGAATTTTGCATTCACAGGAGTGACCGAACATGCAAACAGGTGGGCCTAATGGCATATTGTTGCATTTATTTCTGGTTCATTTGATTTGCCAAATGAGTGTAGAATCCACAGTTTCTCTGTACTGTTTGTGAAGACTGCCATGACTCAAGATCTTGCTTAACTATGTTAAGCATATCATGCAAGAAAACATGACTCATCTGTCTAGTAAATCCACACCTATGGTGGACAGTGCTGAAAGAGCTCTAAGCTACCCTGGTTTTGTACTGGAACAGAATGTATTCACATGAAAGGTTATGATGGCTTCTCTGTGAGGTGGCAGCCTCTGGCAGAGGAGTAATAGCTTCTAAAGCTACTTTCATTAGATTCAGAAGAGCATGTCTGTCTAAGCATTAAATTTATTAGCTTCCATTTCATGTCACAACATGTGCTGTCACTCCGATGAGCTGAAACAGTTTCTTAATTTTGTATGGGCAGGCACCTCTGTGCTGTGAGTAGAAGTATTCCTAGTGACCTAATGTCTCTACAATGCTAGCAGGCTTTTTGCTCTGTGTTTTGGGCTTAAAATATATGCTAAATATTTTCATACGAGGGACTTTTTGGTCTCTGAGTGCTCTCTTCCCCCCCTTGCACCTATGTGCAAGCTAACACATAGGCAAAATGAAGATAAGCATTTCCTATACTCCCTTGCAGGCATATAGGTGTCTGATGGGTATGTTCATTTGAACAAAAGCAGCTAGCTTCTCTCCAAACATTTGTGCCCCAACTGCATAGCACCTTATTGAAAAACACATTACTAGAAGCATGAAAACAGATGGATAGGATCAGAATTATTAATTTGGATGGACTACTAGTTCTTGTCATGTGTCCAGCACTTTAGATTAAATGGCTTATTATACTTGTAACTGATGGTCATTATTTTTGTCAACGTATCTTTTACCGGCTTTCTTACTGCAATGTCATGCTGGCATAAACAAACAATTGTCATTTAATGAAACTGTTTTGTTCTGTTGGATTAAAAAGTAATGTCTTGTGATACATACAACGGATCTCTCAAGTATGTGGCTACATTTTCTAGCACCAAAATAGCATTAACTCCCAATCACAAACTTCCTCTTTTTTGATCCTCTTTCTGTCCTATTAGGATGAGATAGCCGAAATGAAGAAGAAACTGAAAACTGTGACGCATCAGGTGGATCAGCTGAAAGAGGAGATTGCAGACAAAGAAGCAGCCCTTGTGAAAGCACATCTAGAACATCAGCGAACAGAGAAGGAGAAGGAATCATTGAAAGTAAGAGTCTTTACGCATACACCTTCTTACAAAGGATAGTTTCCATGATTTCACAAACTGCATTATGTCCTTGGTCTGTGGTAGTTCTTTCGCTGTATTTAAATAAAATATTCTGTAATTGAAACACAAGATCTCAGTACCTTTTAGAGGTATTAGTTACACAAATCTTCCATACATCTGATGAATCTAACCTCTGCCTATAATTATAATCAGAAAGGTCCTGAATTGTCTGTTGGAAGTTTTAAATCTCTTGATGACTGAATAGTTTTACTAAAAAGTTCCATTTTGCTTGCAGAAATTTGGATTTTGGGGATAGCCTGCTTCCAGTAAACTTTTTAATATAGACCCTTATAATTCAAGTTTTTCTTTTTAAAAGCTTTTTTTCTCTGCTGTTTTTAAGTGCAAACCCCATTATATTACACTTCACAATCTTGTATTTCTCTGTGACTTAGCAAGCATTAGTTTTCTGGGAGTTAGGCAGTGCCTTTTAGTAGGTCCCTCTGCACAAAAAGTTATTTTAATATTGTGGTATAATGCAGCAAGAATCTGTTTTAAATCAAAGGAAATTTGAGCTTGAAGCTCTGGTTCTTCTTCTCAGCACTGGCTGCAGCCCATCCTTAGATAAGCTATTAGATTTGTGGTGATATCTCAACTCAATTTGCTGCATTCCCAAAAGATTTAAGGAGTTAGTGTCCACATCAGCTTATTTTTTTTCTCTCCACTAAGCACTAGAAAAAAAAACAAAGCCAGGAAACAAACAACATCCCCCAAAACAAAAGTCCCCTACCACTTTCTGCAATGTTTTTCTTTTGTCAGTTTACTGCTATGCTGCAATGACGCCTTGTGTTTTCAGCCCCTCTCAGCACATTACAGTTATGACATGATGTCAATAGAGCTTTGTAAAAAGGTGATGAATTTTGTTCTTGTACTTGATCTGTCTCAGAATTGTCCTATCAGTGGTGGTGAAGTCAAACAGCATCTCATTTCCTGTGTGCAACTTTCTGCCTTAACTAGTCCCCAATTCTGTCTCATCACCTCAGAACTGTCTGCCATCCCTTTGACAAACATGTGCTCGCTACATGGTTTACCCACTCAATTATTCACTAGCAAGTATGTCCATACACTGACATCACATTAGCTTCAGGGCATTGTGGTCTTCTACCTGGGTGTCTCTGCTGAATACTAAAGCAGAAGAGAATTCAAAGAGGGAGCTGATTGACACAGGCACAAAAGAACCCAATTATTTGTGTAGCAAACCGGCTTCAATTTGTCCTGTTTGCGCTGATGTGAAGGAAGCAAGCAAGCTGTTCCTGGGAAATCAGTTTAAAGAACACACTAAATCATGGAGAAGTGGGATTCATAGAAATGAGACTATACAGACATTAGATTTATGCTTGCCTCGGCTAGCATAAAGGTCTTTAAAATGTGTAATAATGGTAAATGAAACAGAGGATGCCTGATCCAAGCTGCATTAAAGCCAGTACAATGCCATCTTTTGGTTTCAGTTGGCTTTCATACAGGCTTGCGAATCAGACTGGTTTGACAAAGCATCCGAATGTTGAAAAATACATTATCCGAAAGATGTAAGAACTATGGCCCTCCAGGTCTGAGCTGCTGTCAAATGCTTTAGTATACTTTTGTAGATGTTCATGCATGTCTCTTTTTTTTTTTTTTTTTTTTTTTAGTGTTTTCTAGAAATCTGGATGTAAAACCTACAACTTGTTGTTATTTCAGTATTCTGTCCAGCCCCAGTTATACCTTTTATAAAATTCTTATTTTCCTCCCACTTCTATAACAAATAAAAAAACCCTCTTGACTTATGCTAATAGTTCAGAATCTAAACAAGAATTTGGTTTGAGTTATAGACATAGGTCCCATATAAATTCTTCTTTCTTGCTCACTGTTCTTCAGTTCTTACAAACTCTCTGAACCAACTTCAAATCAGCTGTGCTGATTTATGGCAGTTTCAGACCTGGCCATTTTTCTGCATGCACAGTGACTGTGTTTATTCATTTCCTTTTCTCTTACCTAATATACACAGACCCTCATACTGTAGTTTTTAGCATATTTAATCTCACTGAAAGTCCTGTTAGCTTGTGGGGCCTCTGTGTGGCTTAAAGTATTTATGTTCTTTACTATAAAAGGCAGTTCAGATTTACTTTAACGTAGTGCATTCCAGTGAGGAGATTTGTTTATATGAATGTTTGCTGCCAACATCTAATGCCATTTCTTGTTTACAACTCATATTTTTTTTGACATAAGGAGAACATAGAATTTTGATATATTAAAAAAATATTATCCAGCAATGCCAAACGCATGAGCAGTTTTACATTTGTAGACAGCTTTTGCACAGTGTTGATTGCATTTCAATATGAAGTGGCTTGCATTTTTGTTTGGCTGATGGATTCTGATGAACATCTAACACTGAGTAAGAGAGATATGAATGTTGCACATATGGGAAAATGAGAATTTTATTAAAGAAAATAAGAATGGAACAAGCTATTTTATTATGACGATGGAACTGTTTCTGTCTTAAATCAACATTTTTGCAGGTGCAGCCTTCATCACAGCCTCATTCTTTCAGCATTGGATGATGCTCTTTCACAAAAGGCAGCCTGAACATCATCCTTCATAAGGGTCAGAGTTGTGGCAAAGTCTTTGAGTCAAGGCTTGAAAGTTTTCCCATCTATCTGTGAAAATGACTGTAGTCAGCTAGTTCCATCTTGGCTCTAAGTAATTTCCTAGCAACGATAGAAATTTCTAATAATCCAAGAAAACCTTATTAGTTTTTATTTACATACATCCCTTGAATTATAGAGTTCATGACAGTGGGATAGAATTATTGGGCACGTTCCAGTGTTTGTTTACATTAGTGGTGTGTGATCACCGTAGTAGTGCATTACTTCTGCACTTAGGGACAGTGCCTCTTTTTCCCAGTCTTCCTCATCTACACATCCACTAAAAAAGTGCTAAAGCTCATTAATTTTGCTGTTCCATGCCTGGTTACCATCATCTCCACCAATTCTGGTATTCCAGTCTGAAGCCTGTCCTGAGTTGATGCTGATTTGTATTACATAGCATAGATTGTTGCCCTTTCCACCAAGGTGAACTATCCTTCCTCACATCCCAGACTGACTTTCAACTTTGAATAACAATTCCACTGAAAAGCTTTCCAAATATGACCTATTTAATTTAAAAAAAAAAAGTTATTAAATGAGATGTCCCTGTACTACAACTTGAACCATTGTCAAATATAAAACTTCATTCAAATTTCTATTTTGTATAACACAACGATTTTAAGACAGTGTTTATGACATATTTTTATGTGTCTTCATGCTTACTTGTCTTAGTGATTTGTTCTCAAAAAGCAACAAAATATGTACATCTCAGGAAACTAAAAGAATGTATAAAATTTTATTAAAATCCTAACTCTTAATCTCAGATTTATGTAATGGGAATTTGTTACTAAGCGCAGTTTACCTATATTCTTTGACTCCATCAGGCTGAACTGCTTAAGATGAAAAAACAGGCTCTGGAAACCAAACAATTTATAGAAAATCAGGAGGCAGAAGAGAGAAAACTCCTAAAAATCATTGCTGAAGCTGATGCTGAGAGGCTGAAGCAGAAGAAGGAATTTGACCAGGTAGGAATCTCTAATTTGGCTTTTCAAACACACTGCATTCTGTTCCCTTATTTGCCCAGTGTACTTTTACGATCAAGATCCTCAGCTATTGTAAATGTGGTACTACTAAAGCTTTATAGTGCCATTGAAACAAAAATGTTAAGACGTTGAAATGAATGTAGTTCATGCTACATTGAATACGTAGTTTATATTCTTCAGGTGACTGAATAGAAGAAACTATTAGGCCCTTGCCATATTTCTTTCAATAATAACAGTGAAACCTCTTAGTGCATATGATTTTGACTGACCCAAATATAGTCATGATACTTTGGGATTGTATTGAGGAACTGTAACTGAGATTATCCCTTTGCCCTGCATCTTTAGGTTATCAATGAGAGAGATATCCTAGGATCCCAGCTTGTTCGGCGCAATGATGAAGTGGCTTTGCTCTATGAAAAGATAAAAATTCAGCAGTCTGTCTTAAACAAGGGTGAAACCCAATACCGACAAAGAATGGAAGACATCCGACTTCTCAAGCTGGAGATCAAAAAACTTCGGCGTGAGAAGGGAATACTTGGCAAGAGTGTGGCTAATGTGGAGGAGCTCAGGTAGAGAAACTGATTGAATACATTTCTATAGTGACCTTATCCATGATTCTGTGTTTGAGACAGAAAATATATTTTATGCATCGTAAAGATTTGTATCAACCAATATTATACCTTGGAGAAGGGGATTGTTTGGTTTGACCTCAAACATAGAGTGGATTAAATTCACAAAACCATTTATCAGCAATTAAGAAAATTAACATATAAGAAGGAGGAAAGGAGGAAAAAAGACATCTTGGCCAAAATTGAAATAGTTTTCGTATTTCCCCTCATACTGTGAGTTACTGCCTAAAGAATAAACTCAACAGACAGCAGCAGAAAAGGTGTTCATAGCTCAGTGAGCTACTTAGAGGTACTCAAAGCCCAAATTAGTGGAACTGCTTTTTATGAGGCAATCCACAGAGGATGGGGCACACTTGACATATTTATAACAAACCCCTGCACATTTTCAGAGCTCTCTTCTTCCAGATTTATATGCAGACCTGCTCTCTGAGAAAGATTTAGTTAAATTTTTGTTGAAGGTTGTGTTTCTTTAGAACAGAAGTTTAATAGTCCCAGCCTGATTTATCTTCTTCTTCTCTGGCTTAATGTTCCCCATCTTTTTTTTTAACCCTCACGTATTTGAGGTGTATTCTTTGCTGATGGGAAACTATTGTCATTTTCTATAGAATCAGTCTTGGTTTGTAAGGAGAGGCAGCTATGTTTTTAGCAGATAACCATAATACTAATTCTATGTAGATACCACAGGTTTGGGCGAAGTCTTTACCTTAACTGTATCAGTATAATTCCATGGCTTTCATTGGAGCAAATTAACTTCAGTCTGTGGTCAGTCCCATTGACTCCAGCAGAATTATGCCAGTTTGATTTGGTGTAACAGAAAAGAGAACTGGACAAAACATTAGCAGTTGCAGTTTTCATCGACGGACTGCAGACAGGAATAGGATTTGAACTTGCTGCCCAAATGCATTCAGCTAAAAGTCGGTGATGGTATTGAAGTATAGTGTGACACATGCCATGATGGGTGGATCAATTCTTGCTAACTGCAGCAGCAATCACATACTTTAATGAAGTCCAAAACCATCATGAAAACTGCCTGTCGAAAGACTCCATTTATCACTTGTGCTGCTAATTAGCTTCTTGATTTGCCAATTGGAGATGTGGGCTTTTTTCCTCTTCCATAACCTTGTCCAACCTCACAGTTAAAAAAATGCCTTTTTCTCTCTAGTGAGCTAAAGGCAACTCTGAGCTTAGCAGGAAAAGATTCAGTGGGGGAGTAGGCACATGGTGATCCTCCATCCCCTTTCCCCTTGGAGAATTTACAGGATCCACCCACCAAAGTGATAAGGGTTGGACCATCGCAATCCTGCACCTCAAGCCCCACATCCCCACCATAGGAGTGTAGTTGTCAAAGCATCTTGGGAGCACCCAATTAATTTTAAATTCAGCAACGAATCACCCTTGAAATTCCTTGAGGAGAGGTAGTAAAAGAAATCAAACTTAGGTTCTCTAAAGAACAGTGTCCATCATACTTAGGACCTAGAGTGTGTTTTATTTACTGTATTGTGTGAGACATGTAGATTTAAAACCTTCTTTCAAACACAAGCTGTCAGATTCAATACAGGGGTAACTGGGTATGACTCCATAACTGATTTGCAGGTTACTCTAGAAGAATTAACTGGCCTTTAGGTACATGGGAAGATGTGGGCAGTAAGATCCAGTAGGCTGTGGAGTAGATGCCCCAGGCACTGATGAAAAGTCCCATTTTTCAGCCATTCTTCTAAAGTGTCTAACTGTCTTATCTTATGGTTCCACCTGTGTAGTGGTATCGGTGTCTACTATTAATCTCAAGAGTCACTTTGCCAGTGCAGTAGTGCATGGGAGTATGGTTTATTAATGTTTATTGTGCTTTGGTCACATTGATGTGGGTTTCGTGTGTTTTTTTTCTTTTTGTTTTATGCTGGTCTTAAGACAGGAGGTTCATCACATGCGGAAGGAACTATTAAGGGAACAGACTCGGTGTAAAGTTTTGGAAGAAGAACTGGAGAATCCCCTGAATGTTCACAGATGGAGAAAACTAGAGGTGATGTCTCAGCATTTCAAGTTCCCAAAGCCCATATTACCAAATCAGTGACACAGCACAAAGCCTATTTAGTTTACTGTTATGCAAATTCTGTGGAGAGGCAGGCAGACTGAAATTTCCATAGTACCAGTGGAATGGTTAACTGCTGAATGATTTCCTTGCACAATGCAATCAGTGTTATTTTTGTGTCATTTTCTCAATGAAAAACTGCAGAGGGATTTGTAAAGAGCCAGTCAGATGCTGAAGGGAATAAAGAATGCATAAGGTGAATTTAGGAGGAGGTGATTCCTTAAAATGGATGATGAGAAAGAGGATGATTTGGGAAAGATACAGTCCTACCCTCACCAGTTAGAGAGATGTATATGGGAAGAAAACCAGAATTAGAAAGGGTCATGGAACAGGTGGACTGGGGAATGGATAGATATGGACAGAAGGTAAACTGCATCTGTGAGAAAAGGAAGAGGCCTCCACATAAACAGTGGTGGGCTCCCTTTACCAGGTAATGTGAGTTCTACTGTTACGTAAAAAGCAAATCTAAATTTTCACGCTATTTGAACCCACAAAATGAAGGGGAAAAATAAAAAATCTGTCAAGCACAGCCCAAATATATGAACATCAGTTGGCATCACTGGATATTTTTGAAGTAAGTCAGAACCAGCTGAGATTTCTCTGTTGCATGGATCTCTGATCTGATGCCAGCCTAGGTTGCTTGGCTTCTTTAATAATGAGTGCTAGCCCCTACAGAAGCAGAGCTGAATATTTTGGCTGTGCTTACTAGCATGATAGTTCATTTCTGATCTTTCCATGCTGAGCTTGAAGCTGAACGGTGTGTTTGGCTTTTCTCATGGAAGGGAGATAAAATGCAGGATGTTGAACTAGGTTAAAGACATCCAGGTACAATCTCCAGGAGCACCCTGTAACAAAGGAAAATCAGGCCGGTCAAAACATCCAGTGTTGGGAAAATGACTGTATGAATAGACTGATAATGGGAAATGACGTCTCTCCATTCTAGGTCACTGGTTTGTATTTGGAAGACAGAAAGGCCAGCAGATGGCTAGATCCATATGAAATAATCCTGATGGGGTTTTGGTTCAATTCCTAATGAAGAAAAACTCTCATATCCCTACACGTGTCACAAATTGGCACCATGTTTGGGCAGTGCTATAAAAAAAATGAAGGACTGAGTGGGTCGTGGGGACTGAACTACTTTTTAGCCTGGTTTCTCAGGAAATGATGATGTGTTGTGAGCACTGCATGCATATCTGTGTTAGTGTCCCAGTTAGACTTGAACTGATTAGTCAATTTAGATAAAATCAGACAAAGGATTAAGAGCATTGAGATACCAAGTTCCTTATAAGCTCAAGCAAATATGCACAGAGCAGCACTTTATTGGAATCTTTAATGCAGCATGAGTTTAATCCTTATGAGCCACCACAGACACCACATAAGAGAGGAGAAACCACGTGGGAGAGAGGTCGTGTGAATCCCTGAGGGGGGGAAAGCTTCAGCCAGAGTTTGCTCCTTATTAAAGGATCCAACAAGAAGATACAAAGTGGTAGGAAATTTAACTTTGCTGGCTGCTCCTCACAGAATTATTTGTTTGCTCCTTAGAGCTTCCTCCAGATGCAATCTGTGATAAAAGAATAAAAAGGAGAGACATCTGCTAGCTCCTGGTCTTAACTTCTCAACTGACTATATTGCAGTTACTCTTTCTTTTGTTCAAGAGAAAAATCTTCCTCTCCTTAAAACTCAATTGGCAGTGTTTGAAGTTCTTGAAACAGAGGGAAGTACTTGCACTGCTCTTCCTACATCAGTGGGCAGTTTCAGTTTCTGCTAAAAATAACACTAACCTCTTTTCCTTCCCTGCCACATGGTTCTACCAATCTTCATTGGTTTGGGGGTTAAGCTCTGAAGGACCTCTATTTACACTAGTTGTTTTGAGGAGGGTTGATGAGCGTAATAGTGTTAAACATGAACATGCTCCAAGTCATCTTCAAGAGGCAGAAATTCCGTTTTCAGGACTGCTTGTATAAATGCCATTTAAAAAAACCACCACGACTACCCCACCCCCACCCCCCCATTTTGTATCTGTCACTTTTAGACAGTTAGATATTACGGTTTTCATTTGCAAGCAAGAAACACTAACTTGTTGTAACGTATAATTTTTTTGAGACTGCTCTTCTCTTGTCTAGGCCAGTGACCCAAGTACCTATGAGCTGATTCAGAAAATACAGAGGCTACAGAAGCAGCTTATCAGCAAGACAGGTGAAGTGATAGAGAAAGAATTGCTCCTTCAGGTACTGCAGCATCATTATGTTGTTGTATCTTATTAACATATGTGACTTACCCTGCATTCTCTGCTCAGATGTGCTTCCTGAATGTTGTTTGGATGCATGACTTGAATTTGTTTTGCACGCCCCTCAGATAGCTTTAGATGGCAGCACTGACACACTGAAAGAGAACAAATAGCAGCTGATTAGGTGATTTTTATATCCTGGTTACTGATACCTGGACAACTCTGGAAAATAAAATTAAAGGTTTGCTTTAGTTTATTCATGTCATAGATTAGTCTTCAAGTCAGTGTTAGACTTTTGGAAGTTTTTTGTCCTATTAAACATGCCTGTAACAACCAGGACATGAAGGAGAATCCTTGTTTGATTCCATTTGTGCTTAGCTTGGCTTTTG
Source organism: Rissa tridactyla (assembly GCF_028500815.1). NCBI lineage: Eukaryota > Metazoa > Chordata > Aves > Charadriiformes > Laridae > Rissa > Rissa tridactyla. The sequence goes on from NC_071471.1 coordinate 60,044,464, forward strand.
GCAGAAGGAACCCTACAAAGTTTGTGTGATTTAGATATGTTGCTGTCTGGGCCATGTTTGACTTCAAGGTCTTTGTGCTGAACTTTGCCAAAATGCAATTTTTGTGATAGCTTATCTTTTTTTAACTGTATCAGATGTCCCTTAACCTCAGGGATACCAACAAGATTTATCTTGTAGAATCAAGGAGAGACTATATTCCTGTAGTGCAAACATTGCTATCAAATATAACAAAAAAGGACTGTCTTTAGGCTTCAACCGTAAGTGTAAAGCTGGGGAATTCGTCTTCTCTCTGATGACTGTAGGGATAGCTACAGTTTGCCAGTTCAAGGTATGATTTTAACATCTTCGTCTTAAATACCCTGATAGTCTTGATACCTATGGGGTATCACTCAATGGAGAGTAGAATGTGACCTGAAGCTCCTTCCATCTTAAGAAGCTCAGCAGATGTTATCAGGGCAGCGTTTGTCTCTCTTTATTGTTTCATAGGAAAAAATAGATCTGCAATTTCATTTGAAGGTAATGTATGGCTATTTATGCCTTTGCAAGGAAAAATGTAATCTTTGTTGCGTAGCACTGAAATGCTATCAGTGAAATAGTTTGTTAGCTTAAACAAAATGTAGCAAAAATAGCTTAAAACTTGCTATGCTTTACCCATGCACAAACCCAGTTGTTAGATTTTGACATAGTCTCTATGTGTATCTTGCCTTATCCTCAGTGTGCTTCCATTTAGCTATTATCCTTATTTAGAAGTGAAGAACTGAGATATAGAGGTACTAAGCTGCCTATCTAAGAAAGTCTTTGAAATACTAGCTATTTGAGTCTACGTTACTACACTAGCCATTGGCACAATCTTTCTGTCTATACAGAAGTCCTTCTGTGGCAACTCAAAATTTTTTTTTAATTAGACAAGTTTGGCTAAAAGAAATTTAGTTATTATATCTGGAATTGTTAATGAGATCCTTTGCGTCCTTACTTCAAGCAACAATTTCCTGTGCAGCAATGTTGAAATGAAGGTCTCTCTCTGTGAGATCGATGGTAAAGAAAAGGTCAAAAAATACCACACTCCACAGGGCTTCACACCATCAACAAGTTGAAATTCAGGGCTTCACCATCAACATTTCTGAGCTCTTCTCTGGTTTGCCACAATGTTTTTGAGTCCTCCACAATGGCTGAAATAGGGCTCTTACATAGCAGGGCGTAGATAAGGAGAGGTAACCAGAGATGGAGGACACCCCCCAGCTTATCTCCTCAAAGGGCTGTATGTCCTACTGGTCATTGGTGTAGGGCTTGCAAGCTAAGTGTACTAGCTGAGAGCTTCTTCTGCTGTGTGTCTGGATAACCTTGTATGAGTCATTTTATTGTTCTTTGGAGTGGTTTTCCTATATACATGTAACGTGGTATGACGATACCTGTTTTATGAAGTAGTCTGATACTCACTAAAGCAAAATGTTCGCTAATAACTTAGGAAACTGATGCTATCATGTTCCAAGCTCCTCTGGTGAAGGAGCAAGCGTGAAGAACACCTTCAGCAGAAGGAAATGAACGGAGAGCAGTAACGTTAACTTTTCAGGGGCAGCTGAGCTGTATGCACCAGGAGGGTTGCTTCACCAGGCCCCCTTCTGGGCAGTGTGTCCTATTAAATGGAGAGTGTAGGCTTGATCTTGACTGAAATTTACCGTTATGAGAAACAGCAGCAATTTAGCTCCCGCTTCTGGAATTATTTTTTTTCCCCTCAATATAATTTGTCTCGCTTAGTGAGTCTGCTGTCTGGCCAATATAACAGCCAGCGTATAAGGCACTACTCCCCCATAAGGTCTGGTCTGATCATTCCTTTATTATTTTCTTTTTCTTTTTTAAAATCCTGGTGAATTCCCTCATGCTTAAAGGCATTCAGCGTCTTTTTTTTTCTTGTCTGTCTTTTTTTTTCTTGTCTGTCTTTTTTTTTCTTGTCTGTCTTTTTTTTTCTTGTCTGTCTTTTTTTTCCTTGTCTGTCTTTTTTTTTCTTGTCTGTCTTTTTTTTTTTTTTGGGTTTGTTTTTTTTTTTATGGTTCTCTCCTGTCAGCTCAGTTCAGTCAGTTTCTGCTCATTTGCAGGATCGGGGGAATTGCTGATGACTTGACCTGTGCCTAGTTGGCGTAACGTGCCCTGTATTCATCATCAGAGACTGCAGGAGCTGAGGGATCCAGACTTATTAGTTTTCCCCATGTTGTGTTTGCTTGCGTAAGTCACGCCTCCTCACTCCCAGTCATCCTTATCCACATCTTGCCCTGTGACAAGAACATAGCCATTGCGTGTATCTGCTTTAAAACAATCTTAATCTCTTGCTTGCCATACATAACCATTTTTATGTGTGTGTGGCCATCATGCTGGCAGATAGAATATTTGTTGAAGGTGAAGCTTATGAGTGTCTGTGTCTGTGATTCCTGTGTGTGCATATTATGTAACTTAAATTCCCTCACATCAAAGTGTAGTAATACAATGGAGTGCAAAAACCAATATAGATTGAACATTGAGTGATTAAAAACAACTTTGGAATTTAGAAATAACCCCCGTCTGGAAATGGTTGAGCCCAGTGTCAGCAACCTGCAGTTTGATTTGTAGGGTATTCACCTTGCTGCATCCTCATGCAGCACCATAATGTTTGTATAAGCAAAAAAAAAAAAATTCCATTTGTATTGTATGCACTGTAGTTCTGTCTTTTGAGTGTTACTTTTTTTTTTAGCAAATTACCTTTTAGATAAAAGCTTGTTTATGCAGGGAACAATGTTTCGGGATAAGCTGGATATATAAATGAATATTTTTGCTAAGTAGGGATCACAGTGTACAGATTCATGTAGAAAAACACCTGCTTACTTTACCTGCTCCTGTTGTGTATTCGATCACATCCTTTTTATTAGTTTTTTAACTATTTCTCACCTGTTACGTCTTTAAAAATGATGCAGCAGTAAAAAGCATGCCACAATCCATGCTATGTGATTAAAAGAAAGGTTCGCTACATTTCAGTCAGAAAATTTTGATTGCTGACAGTACAGGAAGAACCCAGCTTGACTCTAAGTTCCCATACAAAAATATCTTTCTTAACCTGTCAGTAGGGCACATTGTTTTGTATTGTACATTTACTGAGAGGTACTGAATATGCAAGATGATGAATGTTGGTTTTTTTTAGAATGACTTTTCAGAGTTAAACACTTTAATAGAGACATAGAAAGATGTCCCGCGTTACAGAAATTATTAAACTCTTTTCTTGTTTCTGATTTATCTGTGCCCTGTAGCCACAGCATCTTGGGTTATAACCTATCAGCTCTCATACACCAAATAAGTGTGGACATCCTGAGACTTTGAAGAGTAGCTGCAGAGCAAGCGGTCATACTTTCTCCTTAACTCAGGCGTTGTCACAGTTGTGAGCTGCTGTGCTGATGAAAAACATTGTCTTAAAAATCAGATCCAAAACCAAGGTCTTGAATGCTTATGGTCAATAAAAATGCAATGGCATTTTTGCCAAACATAGGAAATGTTGCTTCAGGGTTAGCCAACTTCCATGTTTGAGTCATTACCTTCCTTCTGAATTTGTGCAGTTGAAAGATAGAGCATTTTTTGGTTCTTTTCGAAGCCGTTGAGTAATACTGCAGGGCTTTATGGAGAAATGCGTTGTGTGTTAACCAAGGGTTTTCAATGATGGGTGAAGGTCTTTGTAAACACATGTGGTATGAGCAAAATGTATTGTATAGCCATAAGATATAATTATTAATAAACAGAAGTGCTCTGCTGAACAAATCCCAACTGCAAAAAAATAATTACTCACTTTGTATGTGGGGCAAATCCCCCACGTGACTGAAACTCTCTTGCTCTACTGCATGCTGAACTGTGATGTGGTAGACTTGCAGTGTAACATAGGACCTTGTTAGGATTATGATTAGTGTGATTTTGGGAACTTATCCCATTAAAAGTGAATTACGCACTGCTTTATTTGTTTCAAATGTAGTTCTTTCTCTTCAGAGCGAACTCCTCTAATTTGATTTTATGTCTGACTGAGCGGAATTTTATTCAGCTGCACATCTTGGAATGGATAACAGTGGGAAGATTCGCATTTATGTCAGTTACCTCCATTGTCAGTCATCTCAGAAGAGTGTTTATAAATGTAAGAGAGAGATGTGCAACCAGGATTATTTGTGGAGGGAGGCAAAGGCAAATGTCTCTCATTTAAGCCTTGCATGTAGTAGTGAAAGTATTGTTCTCCTGTACATATATATTTTTAGTCAGTATTGTTTTAAGTTGTCAACAATCAAAGACCAGGATTGGGCAGTCAGAATGTGATGCTTACAGGCTGTTAGCATTTTGAGCTCATGGTTTCAAAGCGTGCAAGGGCAAAAGGCATGATTAGCTCATATATCTGACTCAGAGATTACAGCCAGATAACACCCACATGTCCTTGTGTTGAGCCAAGTTCTGAGCTAAGTTTCAATCCCCCCAAAGAACTGATGGTCCCACTGACAGAGAGTAGGAGGAGCAGAGGGGATGCTGCTGTCTCCAGTATAAATCAGCAGAGTTTCATTTCAGGTATTGTAAGATACAGGGAGGAGAAAGCAAAAGGGACTTTCTCTGTGACCTTGGGCAGGTTACTTAGCTTTTGCATGCCTCACATCAAAAAGAAAGGGAATAAAATCATTTCCACTCTTATAGTGGTGTGTGAATGAATATATTAGAGACATGACTCAATTCAGTAGTAACAATAGCTAGCTAAAGACTCAAAATAGGCAGATGTTTTATTTCGTTTGTGCTAACTTGGTAGTAGAGCTGTTCTATCCAATTTGAGGTTCTTGTTGCTATAGTGTCTGAACATATACATAACCATCTTTATTTCTCAGAGCTGGTACTAAAGTTTCATAAAGAAATCTGCTTTAGAACAGTGCGTTACCACTAGGGTTTATGCAGGCTGGCAGCTACTGAAATCAAAGTTTTCTCCCAGCTAATGGAGGAGCTTTGGGATTTGCCTCCATGTATTTGTTATACAAAATTTTTCTGCCTATTTATTATCTAAAATACAGTTTTTTTCAATGTTGTATCATTTTTTTGAGCCCTGTTCATGACAGACTAGTCCTCTTGAAAATAATTTCTTTCCCTAGCTTGTCAGTTTCAAGAAGCATGCTTCCGCTAACTTCTTCATTGCTCTCACAGTGCTCTTGCAGCTTCCATTATGCAGCATGTAATGCAGAAAAGTGTGCTCAAATGCTGAGTAATAGATTTTCTCATCGGACAGCCTGCTAGGGAAAATAGGAGAATACACTCCTTTTACCTGCCTTTATTCTGGTACTTTTAAGGCCCAGTTCAGTTTTATTTTAGGTATTATCTGTACATCTTCAAAATAGCTGAGATTACTTTGCCCTCTCAAATTTGGCATTTATATATTTTCAGTGCTGAGTACAGGTTCTACTAGGATTTGAGAGTACAACCTACTTACATGTTACATGTAGGGTAGGTAGTCTGAGTTGGGGATTTTTTTGGCACAATTGTCTATTTTCATAAAAATAACTGCAATTCACTTCAGGAAACTAATGACTGTAGAATCCCTAAGAGTCTCTTTTGACCTGCCCGTTATTGTTTCTCTGTCATCTTGCCTTTAGAGAGATTTTAGCAGAGGTAGTTTGGGAGAGTGCTTTGTGAGTGCTGAAACTTCCAGGTGAACTGCAAAATCCACTGCCAAAATACAATCCTTTCTTTACTGCTCCTTTATGATTTATATATAAAGTTAACCTTTTGAAGGGATTTTTCTGTTCAAAAATGAAAAGGGAAATGTTCTTTTTGGCTTTTTATACTTTACTAGGACTTGCCTCTTTTCTATCTCTATTTCCTGGCGGATTTGACTTCCTCTGGAAGCACTGGATTAATGCCCTATCTTGTGGCTGAAGCTAGCAGCTCTCTCAGCCCTCAATTAAAGGGGTGAGTATATTGAGCTTTAGGCCTTTTCTATGCTTAAAAGTACCATTCCTACTGGCAAAAAGTCACTTTTCTGATTTAGCTTATACCAGCTCTTGAATGGCAGAAGACTTTCTTGCTAGTATAATTGCATCTAATTGCATAGCCAGTAGCTGGCATAGCCATGTCAGCACAAAGAAATTGCACCAATAACTGATAAAGCTAAGCTGGCAAAACTTCTAGCCATTTATCAAATGGTCCCTGACATGGAAAAAAAAAAAGGGCAGAAAAATGTTTTTCTGTCCTTATGAAAACCTAAGCATTGGAATGTATCTTAAGGAAGACCAGAGAGAGAAAACAGTACCTGATGGAGTGTGGTTTGCAAGTTTATGACTCCAGTTCTAAGTTAGTGGCCAGAATTTAGAGGGATTTATATTGGAATATAGAAATGAGAAATACAGTAAGGACTCAGGCCCGACATTTACTTTTTGGCTCAGATGGGTATGAATCATTAAAAAAAAAAAAGTTTACTTCCCCAGTGCCATGCAGAATTAGGCACTAGTGTGTCAAAGGCACGCTGTAAGAATTGCCTTGATTTAGAATTGGACTCTGAAGAGAATCTCTGTTCTTTTTTCAAATAAAAAACTAATGTATTCCCATGAACTCTGGCTGTAACCCTGTTCTAACTAGTGATGAACAAAAAATACCTAATTATCAGTACAATATTTTGATGCACAACAGCCTACTGAGTTGGTGCCATCAAATTAATTTCAGTCTAGTGCCTTGAATATGATTTGAACTGGAGTCTCCAATGCAGTATGAAGTGACAGGTTCTTTCCTTCCTGTGCCACCCTTTTATTTTCCTTTTGTTGTGCTTGAAATGTTCATTGCTGAGCTAGGGCTTTGATTGGGGGTTTTGACTTTGACTGTAAGTGAAAATTTTTGGGTTTTAATATTGGCGTTAAGTTGAAGGATTAGTGTCTTTTAGTGATTCTATGCCTGGCCTGATGATTCCTCCATGCAATTAGAATTTCTTTAGTGCCTTTTGTTCTGCCACTGATATTATTTTTTCAAGTAATTTAATTATTTTTTTTTTTAACTTGATTGCGTATCCAGTAGGGTTCTGTACAAAACCCTTAGACTGAGCAAATTGTAGGATCATAGTGTTAATCCTTGCTGCATCTTGCCTGGGGTCGTATGCAATCCTGTGATGATGTAATAAGTAATCACATCGCATAAACAGGAAAGGTAAGAATCACCTCTGTGAAGGTCTATTGAGGGTCTACATATCTATCTGAAAGTTTTGTGTAAGCCTTAAGAATTCAATAGTGATTTGAGGGATGTTCAGTTCTTGCCCTAGCTCTCAGAAAGGAGTTGATTTCTATTTCTGCATATTTTGAATACGCTTCTTGGCGCATTAGTTTATTTTAGCCCTTCTAATCTCAGTCCATCTAGAATTAGAAGATGTTCTATGCTATAGAAACTTACAGCATGATAAACTGCTCTTAAAAACACACTGACATTTATATTCTTCCCTCCTCCCACATATGTTGCAATTCAAATGGAAGAGAATAAAGTCTTCCCAGGAAAAATAGCCTTTTGGGCTTTTCTTGTTTAGGGTATGTTTTTTTAAACAGCGGTTTTGAAAAACTGGGTATGAAAAGTGCTGATCACTTCAATGTCATCAGGTGAAGATAATCAGCTGCTCTTTAGAGTACAAAAATAATTTTCCAATAAAATTAGTGCAAATATTTCTGGCACTGGGAAATGAGAAGCAAAGCAGATTACTTAGTGATTGAACAAAACATTTTTGGTGGTGAATTTTCTTAGTAGAAAAGTTTAATTTTTACTGAATCTTTGTGGAACTACATTGCCTTCATAAACAAAACAGATTTCACATGGTAAATAGTTTTGGACAGAAGCAAAGTGCATATTTATTTGAGAAATTAGAAGAAAACAGATCAAAATAACTTCTGGGGATCTGCACCATTTTTAGCTGATCTAATGGTGTTTTAGTCAGAAATATTCAGGTGCCATTTACAAAGATGAAGAATTTGCAGGTGGAGTAAAAGTCTCCTAGGGTTTATAGGTGGCAAACGTAGATGACTGCATAATCTGTTTCTAAAGTTTTTTAGAAAAATTGGTATATAGACTTGAGTTTGAGCTTGAAAGAGAAATGTAGTGGGTCATCAGATGCCATCCCTCCACAACATGCAAGATTGATTTAATTACACAAATACCATCCTTGATAGTTGAATGTCAGGTATAGATTTGTTTCCTGTGTTCTAATACGTGTACTCCCAGTCCATGAATTTTAGCATGCATGAGAGAGATTGTTGGCTTGAATTACACTGTGGTTTATGGTTGTGACTTTTCTCCCACGCTTCTAACCTGCTGCTGTAGTCTAGCCCTGACGTTTCTGAAAAGCAAGAAGCAGATGTATTGGCTTACTCAGCATGGTGGTCCTGGAAGCTTTGGGGACTGAGTTTCATTTCTTCGTATCTTCCAGGAGTTTTAGTGAATTTTGACAATTCATGTAGCAACTGTTTGTGTCCAGACCCTTTTGTTGAATGAGAAGAGAATCACTACCCTGGCTGAAAGCAGTACTTCAGCGTAAGCACATTTAAGATTTAACAGCATTCAGATACTGAAAGGAGGAAGTCTCATATGTACCCGAGGTACATCGCTGTTATCTGTAATCTGTATCGCAAAAGCAGAAACGGTGATCACCGAAGTATTTTATACAAATGTCTTGCATCTGATTTAAATCCAGAAATCCTGAGCATGGATACCTTGTGTCATTAAAATTAAAATATTTTGTATAATGATCTATTCTTAAAGTTCTTAGACAAAATTGCCATTAGCTTCAACGATAGTTCACTAGAATAAAGCTTGAGTAAAAAGTTCAGGAATTGTTGCAGTAAATAACAAAGAACTGAAAACAAACTTGTTTACTCCTCATTCCTGTATTCAGCATGTATCTGGGAAGGAAATAAATCTGCTGCACACCCCAGGGTAAAGTATATTAATCAACCAGTTATCTTGTTAAAGGAAACTAAATGATTCTCTGTGCTGACTGAATACATTGCAATGCAGAAACATTGCAGTGCTGTTAGCAATCCAATACTGACTGTCAGCCATCCAGAAGCTGCTAGAGAAGTTAAAATACTGGAGGAGTGCAACAGCAGTGTAGCAATACGTTCACAAGGCCCTATTATATAGTGTGGCCCAGAGCCAGCTGCAAATCTTTATTATTCAGGTGTATCCTTTGGCAGGCATTCTTCTATTGAGGCAAGGGTATTCTGCTCCTCCCTCCGCAAGCGAAATATGGACAATATACAGGATCCTATTCAGTGGTGGATTATTATTTTCTCTGGTAGTTGCAACAACAACAACAAAACCAAATTAAAAAAAAGACATTCCACAGGGACAGATTAGATTTTATCTGTTTCAGATCACTTATTTTCATTCTTATGAGAGTGTGAATGGTGCTGTTGTTGAGGAAACATGCAGAAAGATGCAGCAGCACAAAAGCTGTTTTGGGGCTGTTAGGGGCAGGCAGTTAGAGTCACTCTGTTGGTTTTTTTTTTTAAAAGGTAGCTTAAAATTGGACAGATAAGGACACAAACAGGTGTAGAAAGAACGCAGTTCCTCCATTCTTCACTCTGAGACAGCCAGAGACAAGCTGCTGAGTGCACGGGGCCATGAACCCCGCGTAGGGAGACTCCCTGCCAAGTAGGGTGCGTCAGTCGGCCAGCTGCTCCACATCCTCTAGGCTCAGAGCTCAAGTCTTCCCGTGCCTGTCTTAGTAGATATAGCTGTAATCTTAAACAGGGGATGGCACACTTGGGCACAGCAGTTGCCTTTACATGAACATTAGGATACATGAAAGAAGGATTCCTTCTTCTGTTTGTTTGAATTTTAAGAAGCAGGCAGGGGGAGCTGAAACAGAACTCCTTGAAGGATAGCAGAGGGTCAGCTCTGATTACAGTGACTCTGAAGGAAGCCATATATTAAAACATTCATGATTTCGGAATCGCTGTGTGTGTTTCTTAGATGCACTGTTATTTCTTAATAGGTTCCAAAGTGTAACAGGAGACCACTCTTTCTTCCCTGAGGTACTTGGCATATGCAGGGAAACTCCGCTATCCTGTCAGAAAGATGTATGTAGGCTTTACTGCCTTGTTAGACAGGTATTTGTAGGTTTAAGTGGTGGCTTGACTTTGGAGACAGCTATCAGAGGCAGCAGTTCCAGAACACCAAAGGACTCAAAGCTAAGTGCTGTCACCTTTCAGGGAAATCTAAAGATCTAAGTCAAGCAGGTGATTAAAGAGATGTAGGTGCCTACCTTACAGAAAGGTATTTCTAGAAGCAGCTCTGCAGTTTCTCTGACCCTTCAAGGTCATCTGTCAGATCAGTCAGAAGTGAGAGCAGAAGCTGAGTCTGCCGGGAATCCCCATTCCAAGCCTCAACCTGAAGGAGCGGCTAATCGTTAAGAACAGAGCTGTGATAATTCTCCTTTAATTCATCTGATATTTTAAAAATCTAAATGGCTATTGAATAGATAAAATACATGCTGTTACACTGACATTAAAATACAGAGGTTTTAAGTCAAATAGTCTATATTTGAAGAAGATAATTATTTTTTTTTTACTTGAAACTCTATATGTAGTAATTATTAGCCAGTAAAAGGTTTCCCATTGTTTGCCTTGTGGAGTTATTCGCTTAGAATTTTTTAGATCCCTTGTTGATAAGATTTGTATCAAGCTCTGAATCTCCTCCAGGACACTTTAAGACAAGCTGCTACTAGAATGTGAAACAAAGGTTTGTTTAGAGCTCTCTTCAGCCCAACTGTCAAGCTGCAGGCACTGTGGAAATAGCTGGAACATTTAAATCAATCCATGCCATGTCAGGGGTAATTCTCACCTTCAAAGAACAGCTCACTTTTCTTTTGTGTGTATATATGTGCATATGTGTTCCTGTTCACACATATAGAAGAACAGGGGATAATTAATTGATCATCTTCTGCAATGTAAAGTATAAACACTGTGATTAAATGAGCTACTCTGATTAATGATTTTATAAATGCTTATGTAATGTCAATAGCAAAAATGGAATTGCAGCTGTTATTTCAGCAAGAGGCATCTATGCCGTTTTCTTATGATATATTGTTATCCTTGTGTCTCAGAGTTCAAAAGCTGAAAGGAGAGGAGCATATGTAACCCATGCATTTGTCCATTGGAAATAAAACCCCTGTTTTCCCACACACTTCCTAAGAAATATACAATATATATACCAGTACCTAGCAATAATAATAAAAATAATAAGTTGCAGTTGCACTTTAGCTGGAAATGTTTGTACTTTGTTGTTCCTGGAAGATGGTAATAATGCAGCATTCAGCTCTTACTGTTACAAAAAAGAGTCAAGGGTGAAGACCTTAGAAGATGCTCCAAGGTGTTGTTTTCCTCTCTCATTAAGCTGTTTTGAAAATGCCAGTCAATTTGGTGCAGTCTGCTCTGTGCCAAAGGAAACAGATTTGCTCTTGAGAAGCATTATTATCAACTGGAGGGATAAGTCATAGGACAGGTTTAATTTAACTCCATCTAGAGTGGTGCAAATGTCACCAAAGACGGGAAAATGATCCCAGCCCTTCCTTCAAATTGGCGGCAGCATTTTAACAAGAAAACCCCAAGTGTCTCATGCAGTATTAGTGTTGCCACATCATGAAAGGACTTCAATGTCCTGTTTCAAACATGAATTAATTTACCCAACAAAAAAACTCACATTGGACAGTTAAAGAAGGCTCTGGGTGATGATGAAAATAGAAGCTGTTCTAGGGAACTGCATGCTTGCAAAGGTGTTTGCTGATGGACGTGGAATAGACAAGAAAGAGCAGGAGCTTTTGAAAAGTGTTTATTGAGAAAGTTTATACTTCACATTTCTCACAGTGCTGGAGGCAACTTTCTTCTCTTGTTATAAAATTTGTGAAGGTTACCGTATGCTAATTTTTTTTACACCTCAGAAGACTTTTAATCGTAGATGTCCTGAGCCAACAGCTACTCTATTAGGTATACACATACACACAAGTGTTTGGCTTATACAGGTAAAATTAGTATAACTAGATGTGTACGTCTGTGTATGTATTTAATTCAGATTTCAGTGTCCTGTTTAACACTTCTGAAAAGGGATCGCAACCCCTGAAGGATGCTCTGCTGCTGTGTGACATCGTAAACAAAATGGCTCTGGAGTTCAGCATAGCGCTGACATTTTGGTTATAATGCCGATAAACAAGAAACCCCACGTGGCATGTTGACTGACTTGTTTTGCCCACCAAAGCCATGAGGAACTGTAGTGTGCTTACAGAGTTACTGTGTTGCTTTCTTCACCTTACTAATTAAAATAAGGATTTTTAGCTAGGTTAAATGTTTTGGGGTTTGCCACCATACTCTACGCTACATGCACCACACTGCATTACACGCCTTTGCTCTATGTCTTTATCTGGTTGGGTTTTTTTCTTTAGCTCAATTGCTGGCGATAGGAGCTAACATAAACTTAGTCTGAGTCAAAGGGTTTGGGATTTTTTGCGTGTAGTTTTTTTTAATAATTTGTGTGATAGAAAGCTTTTGGTGCACAATAGGATTTTTGCAGGTCTGGTGGAGAAGGCTGTTGGTGAGCTGCTCTGCCAGGTAAATTTGTTGATTTATCTATATGGAAAGACAAGCTGATAAAAATGTGGAAGCTGGGACTTCATGGCCTATTTCTGCTGTTGAGTACATCTTCATTAAATGTATGGTCATCCATCGTCTCTGGCTCAGGATGGTATCCTGGGCTAACTAACAAGATGGGTCATTTCAGGAGTTTCCTAGTGTGGTGACGGAGCAGGTGATATAAAATGGACTGTCATCTTTAGAGCTAATACCAGGTTCATTGGTCTACCCCAGCATTGCTGATTGCCTCCCACTCCTTGTCAAAGCGGTGAAATGCTTTGGTGTCATTTTAAGAATGTGTCTGATGGGGCTGATGGTCCCTCTGGCAGGGAACAATGAGGAAATCGGGCTGAGCAGCAGCAATACCTTCTTTTGAAGTAGGAGTGTGCTGGCAAAAAAGTGATTCTTCTTGCTGTTGGCTGAGCCAACTTGTGACCACCAAGTCCTGAAGAATCAATTGAAATTTGCCAAATATCTGCCAGTCCTCTGCAGAAGCAAATTATTTTTTCTCACTTCTTTGTAGAGCAGGCAGGCCAGGAGAACTCCGGATTCTGGCTGAGACAGCAGCTAGTTCAATTTAGGGGAAAGCAACAGTCCCCCTCACGCTGAATTAATAGGCGAGAGACTTAGGGATGCAGAAACATATTGTCATGGCTGAACCTAAAGGCAGACCTCTGGGCTCCTTGGATCTCCCCTTGAAAACAAATCTAAGACAGGAAGGGCTGTTCTAAAAATAATGTGGAATTTTATTTACACAATTTTTACAGCAGGTATTCACAGAGGCGCTGAAATTCTCTTCGGAATGCTTGAAATTTGACTGTAACCCTCAATCTGAGTATCCCAGTGTGACCTACATACACAAAATGAATGTGCCCTCATCTCTCCACCATCGGCTTGTCTTATTTTATGCCATAAAGCAATGAAGCTGGTTGACATTATGGGCTCAGTTCTACAGTCAAACACCTGCTGAATTTCATGGGAATTTTGCCACAGGAAGGATCACATAAAAAGCTTTCGTACTGGCCTAGACCTGGGCTGAAGACATGCGCATTACTCTTACTGGTGAAGGCTTAACAGCATGGATTTACAGAGAGATCTCGTGGATCTTCCTTCACCTCAAGAAGACGACTACTGCCTCACAGCACGTTTGTTCTTTTCATCTCAAGAACGTGTAACTCTACCAAGATGTATGTTGTGATTGCAGGCTGACAGAAGGATGGAGGGGAGTGTGAGGGGAAGCATTTTGGGACAAGCCAAAGAAACCCATCTTACACAGGCTATAATGGATTGACTTATGCCTGCCCAATGGGTGTAGGATTTCAGGTAGCTTTTTCTCCAACATCATCTGCGCAGACACCAACAGAAATAAATGGAGTTTACTGACTTCTACTTTGGACAAAATAGTGTTAACTGACTTCCAATAGGCACCAAACAGACTAGCTTACGCTCTTGTTTTCAAATTACTGCTACGCTGCTGATCATCATTGCTGACTTATGATTTTCTTGCCAATGCCAGGATACCTTCTCTCCATCTGGCCCCATTGGGGTCTCAGACATGTTAAGGAATGCACATGCATTTTGCTTGTTTCCAAAACAAAAAAGCAACCTAGATCCATCTTGCAGGGGTATCAATTTATGCACTGCAACTGAAAGCTACTTTGAATACAACTCACACATCAGACAACCCTATAGGTCTTTCTACATGTTCTCTGCTGTCTGTATCTGATAACTGGCTATTTATGAGATATCTGCATGTAATACACATTGCACAGCTTGTCTGTCCTTTGAATATAGCTAGAACATTTTAGAAGCCAAAATTTTTCTTTATTGTTCTGTGACGATTTTTTTTTCCTGGGCTTTCCATATTTCTTATGTGTAGAGATAAAAGTACCTGCAATGCGTTTTTGGTGGTAGTATCACGTGTACCTTGTGACTGACTTAGATTTACTCTGGTGGTTGCTGGTTTAAAATTAATTGAAATTAATTGATTTTTTAAATTTTTTTTTTTTTTTTGCATCCTGCAGTAAAATGTCAGAAATTATAGAAATGCCAACCTGTGAATGTAAACTTCTGCTGATGAGGAAAGACATATCCAGGATTTTCTTTTAATGTTTTGCTGACATATGGTGCTTCTAACCCAGTGACAAATTAATTGACTAGATGTAAAAGAGATGGACAGCACTTAGCAAGGAAGGACAGGATATGCATTATAAGACAGCTGGTTCTGCCTCTGTTGGATTATGGAGACAATATACATCGGACAGCTAACGAGTCTCTGTAGCATAAGATAGATTCTCCTTATAATAGAATTGCACGCTTTGTCTCTAAATGGGGTTATTATACACACCATTGCACAATGTTTGAAGAGCTTGGTTGGCCCTTGTAGAGGGTTAGGAGAGAAATAAATTGGAAAACAATTGCACATAAGACCTTCAGTCCATCAACTGCTCCATATTTATCCAAATTACCGTTACACTCTTCCAAAATACAAATCTGTGATACATTCAGGGGTGGAATGTTAATACTGACCAGACAGATTTTGACAAGGCAGATTTTTCTTTTGCTGTTGCTTTTAGCTTGCAGTAAAATCTTGCTTCCTCAGGAACCACTTGTAGTGACATAACAACTCTCTACTGAGAATGAATTCTCAATCTAATTCTTGCCACTATGCAAACTCCAGTCTGAGTCTCAGGAGGTTTTGAATTTTCCAGGGATAAACTGTGAACAACTTAATTTGTAGGAGCTCTTTCTCAGTAATATTTAGAATTTTAGGGTAATGCTTGCAAAAACAATTTATGATTTGAAGTACTTCCATTTTTTGGGTCCCAACTTGTGACCTTTATGGTGTATGGTTTTCAGAAAATGCTGAGGTCTCCTTATGCTCTTGAAGACTGGACACCTAGAATTTTACATCTTCAAAATAACAAGCCACTTTTGAAAATCCTGGCTGAACCACTGAGCCAGGCCAAATGTAGCATTTCTAGGTGGTGTGATGGCACCATTTCCCACATCTATGGAATAATTCTGTGGTAAAGAGTTGTAGACAGAGCTTATAAAAAAGGCAGCAAAAAGGAGTTTTGTCAAAGCCAATGTAAATAATCACCTATCCTACCTCCTACTTTGCATTTTTGTCTTCTTCAGTTAATTTTTTTGTCTGCTACTCCGACTTCCAGTCAAATAACACTCCTTTTTAATTCCAGCTCTCCAGGTACCAGACAAGGATGCGATCTTGCTAAATAATGTTAAATAATAATAATCTTAGTCTGACAGGGTAGATACTAAAAATATTGTAATGTGCAAAGCTATGAAGGTGGCTTTGTTCAGAGCTTTATTCCTCAGACTGAAAACAAGTACAGCCTCAAAACACAGTTGAAAGCGGCATTTCAGTACAGAAAGCTGTAAGTGGGTCCGTGGTGTGGTTTCTGTTCAGGTATGGCTATATCCTATTCCCACCAGTACACTGTTCCAACATAAAAAATGAGAAGAGACATGACAAAGAAAAATAACTTGGTGGTAATTGTGCTAATCATAGTTGTTGCTGTTTATACTTTCTTTCCCTTTCCCAGGGTCCCTGCAGTTAAACTGAAAGGTTTTATGTATGTTTGTGTGTGTATATATATCTGTATGTGTCTGTGTGTACATGTGCTTCGCAGGATTTTCTTTGGAAGAAGTAGTTCTTTTGTACAGTCCTTCCCTGACATTTCTAACAGCCTGCTCACATCCTGTTGGGTGAAGCTGTGATCCTTAATGTACGGCAATGTGGCTCATAAGAAGAAGGATTGCAATAAGCACAGTTACTAGTAATTAATTTCCCACCCCTGGATACTCTTCCAGTGACTCTTTTATATTCTCTGTGGTAGAGCGTGCTCACTGATGACAGTGTTTAAGAGTATTTCATTCGTGGTTCAAAGTAGCTGGATGTTTCTTTTAATGAGCTTTCCCACTGCTATCACAACAACTTTAAATACCTTCTGGCTAGTGAGGAAAGACTGACACACAGGCAGATTTGTTTCTGCAAATATCTTCCTGACTGAGTTGCGTTTTTCGGTGAGGTTGATTTCATCACACGTTGTGCTGCTGCTATAGTAGTTTTATAAGAGCACTTCCTCTTGTCTTTTTATTAGGAAAAGGAGAAACTGTATGTGGAATTGAAGCACGTCTTGGCCCGGCAGCCTGGCCCTGAAGCTGCGGAACAGTTGCAGCTCTACCGGCATACCCTCCGACAGAAGACAAAACAGCTGAAAGTAAGAGATGCCCTCTGTCTCTGGCTGAGGGGCTGCCACACTTGCAGAACGACTCCACCAGTGATCCTGGGGAGCAAGGCTTCAGGAAGGTTTTTGATGAACAGTGTCCATGCCTTAGTATATTAGATCAGGAAAATAAGGTTAATACTGCATCTCCCCAGGGGAAAATCAAAAGCAGTAGAAGTACTTTTTTCGCATTATGCTAGTTTGTTTCATTAAAATAGAGGAAAAGTCTTATTAGAATATGAGTGTGCAGCACAACACTGTGAATGCTTTTTGTGCATGGGCATTCTGGGACACTATCAGTTTTCCATTAAGCTTATTCTCCTTCCCTTCCCTTCTATTGGACTGCTAAGATCTTTAATGAGCAAATCAAAGCCATTTTATTTTCTTTTTAACAAACTAGTGGGAATATATCAAGAATCCAGTCTTAAATTATTGTTATATTAGACTTGCAACTTCTATAGGGATGACAGGAGTAACCTGTCCTAACCCTTTGTCACTAGAAGGGAGGATTTTCTGGTTCTGAAGGAATTTTGTGGGAGACACTGAAAGCATGATATTAAAAAGTGATTCTTTGATAGAATAAGCTGATCTTCCCTTGTTCTTGCCTGCATAAAAGATCAGTCTCCCCAGGAGTTCATCTACTTCTACAGCTCCTCTGTCTGTTGAAGTCATCATCTCCTGTTCACTGCATCATAATCACGTCTATACTAACCATGAGGAAAAAAATGCAGGAGCAGATGGGCCCTTAGGAAACAAAGAGGCTGTTATGCAAATCTTAGCTTTCCACAGAGAAGAAAAACAATGTAGGAAATGTAAAATAGAAGCCAAAGTTTAGCTAAACTGAATGTGATTTGAAGTTTTCCATACGGTTCCCATTTGTCCTTAATGCAGTCAATTGCTACTGTGTATTTCAGGCACAGTACGCTGTACTGGCGTGCATGCCATTTTGTGGTGCCAGGTCAAGCTATTCTCCTTCTTAATGAAGGAAAACACACTATGCATGCTCCTACTTTTTTAAAGTTTATTGATTCGCACGCAAGCAGCATTGTATTTATATTTACACTGCCTGATACTACGTTGCCTGTGTGCATTTAATTACTTCACATAACAAAGTGGGTCCATGTGAATAAAACCCATTATTATTAAATAAATCCCTGCTTTATTATTTTTTAAGACCTTCATTTTGAATTTCCACCCAGATATGTGTCCCAGAACATTAAGAGCTAATGTACGTATTAATACCATTCCCATAATCTTGGGGCATATTTTACATGTTTTATTGTGGTTAAATGGCATAGCCTTAATTTTGTAAATTGTTCTTAGGTGAGCAGAAGTTATCAAAAGAAGCATATTGACAGAAAATGAGATGTGGTGGAAAATGGTGATGTCTTATATCATCAAATCTGAAAGGAAAAAGTGCTTGTAAAAGTACTAACTTATGTTAGTTAACTAACATCTCTGGTTTCTGCTTTTTGCCTTTTGTTTGTTAGGTTTTGTCCTCAGAATTGAATATGTATGAATCACAAAGCCAAGAATACAAATATGAAATTGAAAGACTTGCCAACGAGCTTCTGAATGTGAAAAAGAAATATCTGGCTCAGAAACGCAAGGAACAACAGGCCAAGTATGGGAAAATAACAGTTTTGTCTACACAACTTTCTGCATAAACCAGATTTTTTTTAGACCCTGCTTTACCCTGTTGGTCAGAACGTGGCCAAATTTGACTAAGAAGATACAATATTGTTGACAGATTTTCCTGAACGTTATCCTTCATATTACTTCAGTCCGGTCTAGACTTACCATGATCTATGGCCAGGACAAGAACATCGAGCAGAGATGTTGCTGACATGTTCTGCAGTCCAGTTAAATTATTCATACCAATGAGATGGTGCCCAGAGGACACAGATTAGTGTCTGGTCTCTCACATTGAATGAGAGATCCTCAAGCATTATGAGGACCTCAACGCATTTTACAAGTTATAAATGTAATGAAACAGCATCTGATATGGGGTACAACCTTTCTTCAAGTGGCAACTACATAATCCTGGTGTAAGAACAAAGTCATTGTTTCCAAAATGTAGTAGGTGTGACTGACTATCCCCTTCTAGCGGCAGGTTGCAGAGAAGAGCATTGCGCATCCGCTTCTTGTTCCCTTCTTACATCCAGATGGAGGAAAGTGAGCAATGCTCAGTCTGGTTTTGGCAAATGTCTTACCCTTTTGACAGTAGAGCCTAAGGACTTTCCTGTAGGTGGTTGTTGTCTCTTAACCAATAGCAGTTTGATGGCACCTCCCTGCTACTCTCAGTACACAAATGAGCATTCAGCTGCTCCTCTTATTTAAAAGAAAATGACTAGGATCTTAGTAACCCAATTTCTGGCCCATTAAAATGAGCTAATTTGCAGAGGCTGAGATGACACCATTCTGATAATGAATCTCCGAGCTGGGACACCAAAACTATTAGTCAGTTCTCAAAATGGAAGTATTGGACTTTCCTTTTAAAGAGAAGTTTCTTAGATTTCTGCAGTCAGATGACATATCTGTTACCAAGTTTTTCTGTGTATGCCTTTTGTCTTTCCACCCTTCCATCCTCAGCCTGTCCCTTTCTCGCACGCTAAAGCAAACAATTCTCTATGTTGCTGAATATAATTCAAAGCTGCCTGTATCTATTTCTTCCTTAATCATATTTCAGCCAGCAAACAGTTTTGATGACTAAATTAGCAAAGTAGTCAGTGATAAACAGTGACTTTTGTCCATCTGCAAATTGCATAATGTTACCTTAATGTTTGGAATTAGCAACAATTGTGAAGTGCTAATGGTCTTCCTGGAGCTTTAGGATCAATATGTGAGGCTTCCATAGTGCCTGATAATCCATTTCCAGCAGCTAAGTATCCTCTTCACAATAGTTTTAATGTTTCCATTTTGGACTTTGGCATCATGTTTCTTCATCAGATGAGAAGAAATTCACCCATGTTCTGTTGTTATATCATACCTCGAATTAATTCCAGTCATAACTCTTGAAAAAACACAACTTGTTAGGGGAATAACTACTATAAAGAAAACAAAAATATTGGGAAAGGTGATGGTGACTGCACTTGGGTCTGTTAATCATACACAGTGAATGGAATTTCATGGTGGAATTCAAATAGTGCCAGAGTCATTACAATGTTTATAGGTTCAGGATAGATATCTGCCATTACTGCAGCTTGTCAGGTTGTTGTTCTTATGGGCAGGCATGACTGTAGACTGATGAGCATGGTGTCTTTGTGACATCTGTGTTTTGGAAGTACATTCAGATGCTGTTAGTGGTGCTTCTGCTATCTCATTGCTCCCACCTCAGGTGCAGAAGCTACCAGCCCTGTGCAGTCAGCCCTGACTGGCACTTGTCTTTGTGGCCAGGTGCTGTGCTTTGCTCTTCTCTGTCCCTCATTGATTTGTTCCCCAGTCAAACCTGTTGGACGACATCCTGCTTTGAAGGATATGCACACCCCAAGGCATAACTGGGCATATCGGTCCTGGATAACTGCAGCTTTTGTAATCTCTAGACTGCCCTTGTGTTGCTCAGCAGCAGAGCAAAGGAAACAACCTTGTTGTGCAGCCTTCCTTCCCCAAACTGCCAATTGTGTATGACAGGTCTTTTGCTTTCTGCAATAGATCCTTCCCCAAGGAGTCCTTCACCACTGATGCACAGCCATTGCACGCTTGGACTGGGCTGGACAGGCACTGCCTGGTGTGTAGATGCCAGCCAAAGAGCCATGGCCATTTGATTCATACAATCTCAGGTTGCTCTAAGTCCCAGCTGATACAAAACCACTAACTTGATCTCTATCATGCTGGCTAATGTTAACATCATGTCTGAAATAAATGCGGCTGATTTTGCTAATAAAAAGAGGATCCTGTCAGGACAATAGCATTAATAGCATTATTGACTACCCTGGTATGAAAGAGAATTAATACTCTGAGATAACCTCACACAAAGGTATCATCTAAAGCTTTTATTGATTTGCACAAGACAGTTCTGGTTTGTGATTTAAAGTCTTGATAGTGAACTAATGCAGCTTTCCATGGGATGCTGAAGGAATATAATGACTGACAACAGGAATTTAGCTTTGTTTTGTGTTAAAGCTTAAAATCCAATGTTTAAGATTTTGGTTGTGAATTTGAAATCCTCTTTTTTTGCTCTCTGATTCTGAATGTTGTCTTTCCCAGATGTCTTAGGCTTTCTCTTTCTCATTCTTCCCATTCTCTCCTTCTGCTTCTTGCACCCTTTCTGCTTCACTACTTTTACCAGTTGTTTCTAGCACCAGGGTTCCAGTTTTATCTTGATAAGGATTGGTAAGAAAATATGAAGCTTAAATCCACACCAGCGACTTGATCCTGCAGTCCTATATATGTAAATAACTGCACTGAGGGATGTCAGTAGTAACTGGGAGCTTTTGCACGTGGCTGCTTGCACATTAATTCTGCATAATATATTACAGTATTCGGCTGCATAGATTTTTTCCATACTGATGAGCACATCTGTTGGCTGTCTCCATGGGAGCGTGAAGAAAGAATGAGCATGGACTCTGGATCATTTTCTCTCCCCAAAGTTAGAAGCCCAATAGTGAGATTGGATGAGCCATCTAAATATAGCATGTTAGTTTTTAGTGCTATCATGTGGCACATCTATTAGTGCCACATTGATAAAACTAAAAACAGTTAGAACTGGTTTTCACTGTTAAGTTCATCTGTGCCATCTTTTGCCTATTCTGACACCTCCATATGATTAAATTTGGAAAAGGAAGCGCAACTATTCATCCTACAGGGTTTCTCTCAACTTCCTCCTCTCCCAACACAATTATTTAGGGACAAAGAGAAAAGTATTAATTCCAGGAAGCGTTTTCTTTTCCCTTACTGGGGACTGAGAAAGGGTGCTAATGCAACAAGGCTAGGTTTTGCAAAAGCGTGGTCGCACTCACGTTTGTGTCTCAGTCTCTATGACTGTAAAATAAAAGTAATGGCACTGACTTTCTTTGTAAAGCCTTGAGACCTCTGCTGTTATGATAAACTTCATAAAGCTCCACTTGGTTAATTTTAAATACCTCAGGACCTTTCTCTGAAACCTCCAGGAACATCACAGTGAGTTTCAAATACTGCCCTTTGTATTTGTTTTGCTGTGCTTACCTCCCCCCCAACCTCATCAGAGTGCAACCAGCTAACCCTTGTTCCCTCCTCTTAAGGCCATCCAATTCAAGCCCTCTTGGATCCTCAGGTGGAGCAACTTCCTGGGGCTATGACTGCACCCACAGCACACTGTTAGTTTTTTGCAAATGTCACAGGGAGGGTAATTATCACTAGAACTTTGTTAAAATGTGAAGACAGGTAACACTATTTGTTCATTAAAATTCAACAAAGAAAAAATATCTCCCCGTTGCACCTTTGATGAATGTAGCTGTTTGTTTGAAAACAGGCATATACTTGCTAGAATGGGATGGTGATTAGAAATCTGAAGTCACAGAGCTCATGTACAAACTTGCTCTAATGAGGTGCTCTGACCATTTTGGGGAGTAGCACGAAGAGAGCTCATTTATTTCTGATTTTTAATAATTCCAAAAAAACCATCAGTAGGCTTGTAATTAGATCCAAACAGACACCTAGTCTTGGTGGTTTAGCCTAACAGGCTTTAATCAACAATTTTTTAATGATCTCTTGATACGTGATAGCATCAAAGAAGCTTTGGAGGACACAGATTTTCTGAATTTGTACACATCACTGGGCTGCAGAATGAAATATGTATTTTCCTTGTCTTTGTTTCTATTTAAAGGGAGAAGGCGCAACTCTTGACTGACACGGAGCCTGAGCTTCCACGCTACAGGTCTGATGTTCCTCGCTTCACCGGAGGGGGCTTTGCTCTCAGCAGACCCCTTCCCAAAGTTACAGCTTAGGAACGGACTCATCACATGCCCATTCCCAGTCTCTTGCTAAAGTCTATTTGTGCTGGGTTTTTTGAGAAACTGTAATTTTAAAAGAAATTCAGCATTAACTTTCCCTCTGAAATCAGTGTTTTGCCTTCAGGAAAAGGCATTTTATAGTAGAATTAATGTAGTTTTGGTTTACAAACTGTGGACCAAATCTGCCCATATGATGCCAGCAACAGTCTGCACTGGTGTAACTGAATAGTGGAGACCATGCAGATATTTCTTATTCAATACTGTGTCTCTATTTAGCTCTGTAACACCACAAAATGCCTTAATATGCAGTTATTTCCCCTTTATCTACCTCTGTTGTAAGCACTCCTTCCATTTATCTTCTGACTCAAAGCACCTGAAAGAAATGAGAAAACGGAAAAGCAGAAAAATTAATAGGCTGCTGTTTCAAGCCCTGCTGAGCAAATGCAAAATTAACAAGTCTTTACTTAGATGTACACATGTAGCAGTTCTTTGTGCAGGTAGTCTGTAATAGGGTTTATGCAGTGTTTGCTACAGTTGTTAGTAAGATCAAGGATGTTTGTGGCCACAATGTGCATTATTAAGAATGCGATTCTGTTTACTCTGGTAGACACAAAGTGACATAATTATGTCTGTTCAGCTGGGGAGACTGTACACACTGACTGGGACATGCTGTTCTCCCACATAAGTCCTTCCAAGCGATTCAAACTTGGACTCAAAACATGGCAAACTTTACTCTCTAATTTCTAGACACTTGGGCATTTTTGTAACTTTCAGAAATTGTTTTTGTAATACAGCAGGAGCCCTCCAACCTTTTCAGCCAAAAGAGATTTAATTACCATTCATTAACAAGTGAAATAACAAAGTCACGGCATGAGGTGCTGAAGTATAGAAAACTTTCAAGCTGTAAAATAAAATGTTTTGAAACTGATTTGTACATGGAAGCTTTTTCCCAGCCTGGGGGATAAAAATACTTGTCCAAAGAGATATGGTGATAAATATTTCACATGCACAAAAAAAAAAACGTTTGCAAAGATTTTGTTCTTTCCTTTGGTGGAATACATAATTAAATATTAAAGCTACTGTGGGAAACTTTTAGTGGAAGTGTTTAATTCAAAGGAATCAAGTTAAATGCGGCAGGGATCTACTTTGCTTTTACATTGGGGACCAGAACACTTAGTCATCAGATCCATTGTGTTTTTCTTTTGTTCCCAAAATAGCTATTATTGGTTATTCACTGTCAAGTGCATTATGCTAAAGTTATCATTTTAGGGCAGTCGTGCTGTTTGAATCATGTCTTTTGTGTACCTGACACGTCCTTATAGTTAGAATAATTGAGAATAACTGACACAGACGCTTGAGTTTGACGGGATCCCGAGTAGGTTTTACTGAAGCTTTTAAGAGCTGGTATTTGTTAAGGTCCTGAGTATCCAGCCTGGAGCTGGACTCTGCTATGCTTACTGATACTGGCAAGTAATTTGTACGGAAATAAATCATCAAAGTCACGCTTATTAATTCACATGAATGAAAGAGGCACAGTCAGACTCCCAGAATACCATCACATTGTAGAGAGGCAACTTATTTACTCCACTCTGAACTGTACAGCATACTCCTTAATTTATCCAGAGGTAATCCAAGACTGTGTACATCTTTCCCTCTGTTATCAGGCTTTAGGAGACAGGTGTTACAGTGGTCAGAGCAAAGGAAGGGAAGCCAAGCAGATGGAATCTGTTCCCTAATTGCATATATTTTTATTAATGCACTAATAAAACGGATTCTTTTCCATCTTCAGGAATACTTAATAGTAGCTTGCATTGCACAGATCGGACTATTTTCAGGGTAAGAAGCTCCATCCCTAAATGATTCTTGACCTGAGTTTTCCAGTCTCTAAAATGGGTGGGATAGTATTTGTCTAATGACTTGCAAAGCTAAATTCACTTATGTCTAAAAAGGGATCAGTCCTCTAGATTAAAAAAACATAGAGGAGTGCAAAAAATTGTGATTTTCTCATATAACATGTTCTTCCAGTCTGAAGGGCTGGGAAGTGAGTGCAGTGAATTCCACCTACAGAATATGGCAGCTTTTACTGCGTTCATCTACAATTTCAGGCATCCAGATGTGAATGTGTGGGCTACTATCTCCAGTTTTACTGCGTTATTTACTTACTACCGGGGAAACTAAATTCAGAGGTTAATTTGGAAAAGAAGAAAAAAAAAATAGGCAAGAAAATGTAGTCATCAAATTATTGCCAGTAACTTTCAGCATAATCAGGAATAGAATAACTGCAGCCAGTTTAATTTATAGTGCTAGAGAGTCAAAACCATTTCTGAGTTCATATAATAGAATGGATTAAAGCACACCAAATCCCTTCCCCCCTGGTCTATAAAAGTCAGGGAGCTTGAAAAATCGCTCTGGATGTCTGTGAACCCAGCTGATGCTGAGGTGCTTTTAGTGTTCAAGGATTTGGCTTGCACAGCAGGGAAAGGCAGAGTGCTAATGAGAGTATCATTTGTTCAGTTGCTTCTGCATTGTGAGCAGCAGCTCTGAAGTGCTTCTCCAAGTTTTGTTGCAGAATAATGTTAATTGAATTCCAGTCTGTGCAAGATGCAAGCCTGGAAGTAGCAAGCATATCTTTAACTGCTTGTTCCTGTAAAGATACATGAAAAGATGGAGGTGAAGGGCTATGATCCATGGCACTTAAGTTAGAGGAAATCTTTCTTCACTTTAATTGGTTCGGATTGGAGCTGTAGTAGCTTGCACAGTAAATCTATCCTGGAGACTTTTTCAGTGAGCAAAGCATGTAATATTGTTCATTTTCAGAGCTCTTCCAATACATAGATAATATTTTAAGTACCTTCCCATCTGAATTGGGCTCTGATCTTGTCTAGCAGGTCTGTATTCAGAGTATTGTTCGAGCAGGGCACAAACAAGGCACTGAACTACCAAGTTCAAAGGCAGGAGCCCGACCCGGCCGGGCCGGGCCGGCAGCTCCCGCGGCACACGGCTGGGGTGGCCTGGCCTCAGACGGCCACAAAGGACCGGTGCCGCTGTCCCGGGCTCCCACAACACGGGGAAGAACCGGACGAAAAAGGCAAAACTCGCGGGTTGAGACAAAGGCAGTTTAACAGAACAGGAAAAGGGAACAAGAAAACAACAGCAATAACACGGACAGAGGAATACACAAACACGGTTACGGAACCGCTCCCCGACCGGACCCCGGACGCCCCCGCCCGCTCCAAGCGGCCACTTCCAGCCCCCTCCGCCGGCAGCTCCGAGCGGGCGCGGCTCCCAGGGCATGGAATACCTGTGTCCCTGCCGGAGCCCGGGCAGAATCAACCCTATCCCCGCCGGGACCAGGACAACGGCACAAGAATCCCACCCTTAATTTACGCTCGCTTTGTGAGCGCTTACTACACACCGAGTACCACGTCCTGCCGCTGTAATCCTGGGAACCCTGTGAGTCCACAGCAGGGAAAACCCAGGCCACAGCTCAGGCTTGTTGTGTGGGGAGCTGCAAACCCTGGGGAGGCAGGAGGGGCACATAAGCAGCAGGTGCTGGGCCCTGGGGCACTAATAGGCCTTAATCACCCTGATCAGCTCCACCTGGGCCCAGGGGCGCCATTTAACGAGCTCAGCCCTGCAGGAGAGTTTCTGGTCGTGTCCTGTCCCTGCTGTACCCTGACAGCAGGACTGAAGAACAGCATTAGTGCTACCTTCTAAGCGCTTTAAAAGAGCAAGCTGGCACAGGATGAAGAATAGATTGTACAAAAAAGGGGCCTTTGGCTGTTGAAAGCTCAGGCAAACGAGAGGGAAGGTTTCCCTCACAGCTCCTGCAGATGAAGAACCACTATGGTGGTGCCTGGCTGTACATCCCAGAATGCTGTCTGCAGGTGGGTTCTAAGCAACTGTGTGAGTCCATGAGTTTATATCCTTGTGTTATGGTGAAACTGTTGTGCCCTAAATAAGTTGCAAGAAAGAGCAAAGAGAAATAGACCCTTGACTTATTCCTTGTCCCCCGTGTGAAGTTAACAGAGGGTAAAGTTAACAGGAGAGTCAAAAGGAGAAGTCAGGCAGCAAAAACAGTGCCTGCCATCTCTGAAGTGTTAATGATTCTTTCTGAAAGTGGGCCTGTCCCAACTATCTTTACCCAAATTAGAGTCTCTAAATCATGTACGTTTGTATTTAGGCATTTCAGCAATTGAGCATTATTTTCCTAGCAGGTGGTTTAGCTGTTGTGCCATATCTTCTAGCAGAGTGTATTTTTAGTGTGTTTCTAAAAGCAGGAGCTTGATTTTGATGCTCTTTCTGTTCCCTACTTGGGTGCTTTTTAAGCAGCCCCACACAGATCTGCTACTTATGCTGTTCTGTGTACAGAAAAATGCCAGGATCTCATCCCCTGGGCTTGCTTGAGGAGCCTCATTTGCCAAGGGGTAAGGTGAAGCCCTGCCTGTGGCACACACGTGTGTGAGGGAGCAGGCCAGGATCCATAGGACGTGCTACACATGGCTGACCTGCTCCTCTGCTCAGCCCTACCCTTTAGCTTGCTTTCTCCCTGAATTGGAGCACTGATACAGGTTTATTGAACCCATAAATTTTTTAATCCCTCTGCTGATCTCAGTGCATTTATATACCTCATCCCAGGTGTATATAGAGCCACTCAGACAAGACCGTATGAGTAAGGCTGTGGGAATGGAGCTCTGGGGCTGGAACAGGCTCCAAACCTGCTGAGATCCTCCCTATCCTTTACTACCTCTCTGTTGGGGAGTGTGGAACACTAAGCTTTCTCTTAGGGCCAGCTCTGCCTTCAGCAGCTTGGTCTGTGCAGGCGGCTGCAGGAGGAAGGCAGCTTGGAGGTGAAGCTGCAGTCTTGCCCTTGCATCATCCTGATGTAAAGAGGCTGAACAGGGGTGTCCAAATATTGAGCAGCTGTTGTCACATGGCCACCCTCATGGTGGGAGCCACACCATGGCTGTCTCATGATGCAGCTTGGGAAGTGGGTGTCCTGTCTGGGTGTCAATTGGGTAGAATCGTAGGGTTGGAAGGGACCTCTGGAGATCATCTAGTCCAACACCCCTGCCAGAGCAGGGTCACCCAGAGCAGGTTGCACAGAAACGCCTCAAGGCAGGTTTTGAATGTCTCCAGAGTTGGAGACTCCACCACCTCTCTGGGCAGCCTGTTCCAGTGCTCTGTCACCCTCAAAGTAAAGAAGTTCCTCCTCATGTTTAGACAGAACTTCCGATGCTCAAGTTTGTGCCCATTACTTCTTCTCCTGTTGCTGGGCACCACTGAAAAGATCCTGGCCCCATCCTCCTGACACCCACCCTTTAAGTATTTATAAGCGTTGATAAGATCCCCCCTTAGCTGTCTTTTTTCCAGACTGAAGAGACCCAAATCCCTCAGCCTTTCTTCATAAGAGAGGTGTTTGAGTCCCCTAATCATCTTGTAGCAAGTGACGACAACCAGAATGCCTGGGAGGGGAAGAGGCATTGATTACTTTTAATTATTTTTTTTTTTCCTAGGATGAAGGGGGTGTTATGGGGGTGGGTGGGGATCAAGTGCTAGATTCTATAAGGCTGCTCTGAAACAGAGGTAAAGGTAAGCTTTGTTCCTGTGCTCTACCTTGGCTAGAAGCAGCACGCTGCTTAGGCAATTCCATCTAATAGCAGCGCTGGGAGGCGCAGCATCAGCATTGGCCTTCTGTGGGTTGGCTGCTGTCAGCCAAGGCTCCAGCAGTGCAGAGGGCACTACCACAGAGATGGTTTTAACTTGGTTTTCAATAGGAATTGGTATTACCAGTGCCTTTGTGCATGTAATAGCTCCTGCTCTACTTGCTGCTGGGGCTCCTAGTTTCTCTACTGCCTTGGCTTGTGTGGTGCTCACCTCTCCTGCAGTGCCGCCTCTGAGAGGGCAAGGATGAACCCAAACCTGTAAGTCATTGGCAAAGTGTTTCTTAATCAGGGTGTATCTGTGGATTTTCTGTTTGGGATCCTTCTTGTCTTACAGCCTGAGTGCTTTCAAGGAGGGACTCCATCTTCCATGGACAATGAAAGGCTGGCCAGGCTGACCTTGTCATGGCTGGGCAGAGCTTTCTCCTAACAGTGAATCTTCTGGTTGCATGTCTTATGCTGCCTTTAAGGCAAGTCTTGCTCCCTTCCTGTGAATCCCAGACCAGCCATTTTCTTTATTTTTACTATTCTATGTTATTTTGCAGATATTGTCAGTATTTTCTCTCTCTTTATTATTATTGTTTTTTATGAGCTCTTCATCTTACTTAACATCCAGAGAGGAAAAAGGGTGCAAAGGTGCTTTTGAAGGATGTTATTTTGCAGGCTGGGTCTTGGCAGATCTGAATTCCCCTCCAAGGCTCCAGGAGCCTCCTTTGCTTGGTGGGCACTTTAATCTGCCCAGGTGTGAAGTGGATATAACAACTATGCTTTCAGCCAGCTTTGACTATTTAAGCTTCACAGTTCTTCACAGCAAGAGCCATTTCTCAGGGCTCTTTCTTGGCAGAAGACTAAGCAGTAATTTAAAGCCATATTAATCTGAAATGAGAATCTCTACATGAGGTTTGAATGCACTTCAAGTGAAGTATGTATTTGCAACTTCTGTTGATCCCTCTTAATTCTCTGAGTGTCCCTGTAAAACAAGGTATGTTTGTGTAGTGGCAAAACGCACTGATAGCTCAGCCTCATTGAGCACTGTAGGGTGATAAAAGCAAAAATAGTAAGGGAGTGGTGTATTTGGGATCAGCACTGGAATGCAGGTGACTAACTATTTTTCCCTACAAAAAAATATAAACTCATCAACATCTGCTCCTGTCTCCCCTCCACAGACCACCCTGAAATTTTATCCTGAGTACAGAGTATTTCTGGAGGAAAAATGCATGTTTTGTTTTAAAAAAAAAAATATATATATTTCAAGTGGTGTGCCCACCTTCTGTGGGAAAGTACAATTTTCTAGGACTGCTTTAACATTTACGTGATCACAATCAATCATGCCAGAAGCTATCTGACGGCAGCCAAGCTGCAGGAGTTGACCA
This sequence comes from Rissa tridactyla, assembly GCF_028500815.1. Classification (NCBI taxonomy): domain Eukaryota; kingdom Metazoa; phylum Chordata; class Aves; order Charadriiformes; family Laridae; genus Rissa; species Rissa tridactyla. The sequence goes on from NC_071471.1 coordinate 60,074,300, forward strand.
CAGATATGTTTTCAGCTGGCCCCAACTGCAGAGTAAAATGTGTTTGCTTAAATAGTCTTTCTCACTTCAAATGAAAAGGTGCCTGAAGCAGCAGTTTAAATAAACCTGTTTTGCTTTGCAATCAGGGCAGGCTAAGAGCAAACACATGCTCAGTTGCTGTGTCTTACCCAAAGGGTGGTAACTTGCAGATTTGTGAACATCCTCAGAATTGCTCGGTTTTCCTCTGCAAAAGCTGTGCCTTTCTGCAGCCCCTTTTGATGAAGGGTGTGCGGAAGCACGTGGTGTGGCTGAGCGATGGGGCGAACTCTGGGGGCTGGCTGGCTAATAAATGTTCTCGCGTCCAAGTCCCTCTTTGAGCTGCCTCATCCCCTGCAATTTCTGTGTTATTGTTCGGATGCATTCCCTTTTGGCAGGTTAGGAAAACTCATCACTGGAGTTTTATTTTAACTGAGCGTACACAAATCTTCCAGAAATTACCAAGTCCCTTGCCAATTCAGATGCCGTAGAAGAAAAAGACAGGCAGACCTGAAGTGTCTCAGACCAGCCTTTTTTAGCAGCCCTGCATTGCTTTATTTGCTTAGCGGTGAGCTATTTGCTAAGTCCTAATGCTTGCACCAGTCCTGAAGTTGGAGCAGCTTCAATAGTCAGCTCCTCTTGCCAAAGTTACCTTCAAAATTCTTTAAAGCAGTCTCTGGGGTTTGGTTTTGGAGTGGATCCTGTTGTCTTTGTTGCAGAAACGAGTATTTCAATTGGTACGCGGCACAGTAGACGAGTTAGAGCTGCATGTATTAACTGGAAGAAGTGAGCAATTAAATGAACTTTGGTTACACGAGTCAACAGATCTCTGCTTGAGTACATTAGCTGAGGGTTTAGTGTATTTCCATTTGCATCTAATCAGGTGCAATTGCTTCTTTGCTTTTAATATGATGTGTGCTTACTAGATCAAAGTTTGATTTGATTTTATTTTTTAATTTTTTTTTCTCTTTTACCATTGATACTGAACGTTGATGGCACGCAAACTGTTCCCAGGGCAATGGCTGTCCCATGGTACAGCAATGTCCCGTGTATCCCATACAAGATAAACAGCCTGATGCTTTGGGTAGGTGCAGTGGGGGTTGTCATCAAAAATGATGCTGCTGTCTTACAAGTGTGCAGAGGCTCTGATGGTGGGGGGGTTCTGGTGGGTTTAGCTGTTGGTAGACCCCATGGTGGATCCTTGCAGCAGTGAGGTGCTGAGGGAGGATGAATGTTCAAGAGACTATTTCTTTGGTACTGGGCCGATGTTTGAAGGCACACTCCCTCCTGCCTCCACAGCTCCTGCCCAGCTCTCAGTGTGGGGAGGTGTCAGAAGCTGGCGGATCTGTGCTGGTGTGTGTGGATGTGACCTATAAACCCAGGAGAACTTATATTTCTGGTGGCAAACCTGATTTCTGCCTGTCTCATATGGGGCAGGTGATTGTCCCCACAAGGCACTAGCTGGCCTCTGTGTGCTTAACTCTGGTGGGGTGTGCGAGGGCTGGATGGAGCAGGGGGTGAGCTCTGTCCTCCTTCCCCAGATGTGCAGCCTCTCCCTGTGGCTCTGGCCACATCTGGGGATGCTCATGCTGGGGGCTGTGTGCTCTGCTCCTTCTGCACAGGAACAGATACCTGCAGTTTGCAGAACTGTCAGTCATGCACCCTTCACAAGCTCTAAAATTCAAGTCAGGTGATATCAAGGGGAATTACACACCAGCATCACTTGTCTGATCAAGAGATTCACCTTGTGCTCATGAGGGATGCCTCTTGTAATTTACTTCAGGCTGAGGGATAACTGATTTTTTTTTATTTTTTCCCCCTGTCTGCCTTAGTGCAAGCTCGCAGCAAACTGCCTAAGCCCTCTGCTGCCTGGTGCGTCTCCCCTGACTGTTTCCTTTGCTGTCAGCGTGCGGATTTCTGCTGGTCTTTGATCAAGCTTTGCAGCTGGGGCCTTGCTTTCTTCACTGTCTTTCATTCTGTGTGCTGGCAGTTCTGGTCTGCCCATCACCATCCCATGTCCTGGCCTTGTACCTGCTTTGCCCTTGGTTGCCTCCGGCCCCTAAGCTGCATCCAAACAGCCCAGGGTCTGCCTGGGGGAAAAGTGGTGGCACTTGCACTGCCTGGGTTGAAGCTGAATTTGAGGAAAGAGAAGCAGGAGGCAGTAGCCATGTGCTGCTTCTGGCACTCTGCAGACAAGACAGGTCATGGAGGGTTTTTTTTTTTTTTGCTGGAGTTGAGGATGGGAACCCCGAGACTTCTAGTGCCAAATCTTAAGCTAAAATTCACCCGAGCACAGCACAGAGGAGTATCAGGTTCTGTGTTGCATCCCTGCCTCCTGGCATCAGAAGAAACAGCCTTCTCCTGCTCTTGTCACACTGTAACCTGCCCAATTCCCCCTAGTCACCTCCACACACAGCCCGGTGCATGCAAGGACAAATCCCCCCAGGAGAGCTGGGCAGGGCTGCCGGCCCACTTTGCAGAGTGCCCCTCTCCTCCCCAATTCCGTCAGCTCACCGGGAGAGGCCAGGTGTGTTGAGTAGCTGGTAGGGTTTGATTCAACATGCCATGAAGTGGTGTGCTGGGAAGCACTTCTGCTGGGGCTGGCCCTGGGAAACTGCCTTTGGCAGCTTCTGATGGGACACCAGCAATTGGAAGTCCTGGGGTGGGGGCGGAAATCAACCCTTTCATGGGCTTTATTGGACTCTTGGAGAAACAACAAGGCTGGTTTTGCTGAGCAATGTTTCCACTAGGAAATGTTGCCGTGTAAAGCTATAAAGTACAGTCACTGTAGGGAAATGCTGTGGGCAAAATGTTGCTCAGGGAGAAGGTGAGTGTTGGGAGCAGAGATCCTCGGGGTGCATGAGAGGCTGAAGTGTTGTCCCCAGTTTGACTCCTCCTCTCTAAGCCCCTGCCAGACAGAGAAAAACAAAGGTGTGTTACCAAGCAAGGCTTCCAGACCATGGCTTGCATCTTCCCTGATCTTGTCCTGGGCTCATGCTGAGGCTGAAGGAGAAGGGAATCGTGAATAAAGGTGTTGGGTTAATTGCCTGCGCAGCGAACGGCTCTTGCCTGGGATCACAGCATGCTATAGCCACCAACTTGTTCACCTCAGCACTTGAACTCTGCTGAGCTTTATCTGCCCCTCGGGGTGCCCAGGGACACCTGCCCACCCCACTGTCCTCTGTCTCAGTGGTGCTGCAGTAGATGGTGGATTTCACAGGGCATCCCTGGCTCCAGACATGGTGAGGTCTGTAACAGTATTTCACCTTTCTGTAGCACATTCCAGATGAAGACTACAAGGAATGGGCCAACACTAACCACATCACAACAACCCTGCTTGGGAGAGATACCTGCACCATGCCTCAAACAGGCAGCTGGAAGCACAAGGTGATTTCTTCCCAGTCGAGTCTATGTCAGAGTCCCTCAGAGAAGTGTTTAAGATGTGCAGGGTCTCTGTCAAGATCCAAGCATCTCCCAGTTTTTAACTGTCGCCTGGCACAGCAGTGGTGAGGACAGGCTTCCCAGCCCTGGTGCACAGATGGGGCAGAGCAGCAGAGCTGGGGAACGCAGTCGGGAGATGCTTTGCAGCCAGGACCTGAGCTGGGTCCTCCATACCAAGTGTCCTGCCCTCGGGTATTTTCCCTCTTTGATTTGCTTGCAAAGAGAACCCAGTTCCAACGCCAAGCCTCGGGCAATCCCTTGCTGGTGTAGGATATTACAAGCATAGCTGCAAATCTACCAAGAAGTTTTTCAAGTCACTGCTTTCCCTGTGGAGTCAGCACAGCAAAAGCCATGTCTAGGTGAGATACTTCATCCCTTTTTGAATTTTTTCATCTAATATCCTTGTCAAAGACTTGCAGGCAGCTGCAGCTCAAATCATCCTGCATTTTTCTTGTGATTGCTTTGCCTGATATCATGGTGAGTGTTCATATCAAGTCAGTGCATGATAGATGGTTAGATTTATGCTGTATGTTGTGAACGGGGGGGGGGAATAAATATATTTAAGTGACTTGCTCAGCTTAAACACCAGCACTGCCCGCTGCTCCCTTGTCAGCGTTACATGCAGAGAGAGATAAAATAGCAGTGGTAATTGTGGTGATGGGGTGTCATTGGCAAGTAATATGAGCACAAAGACCATTTCCAGAGACAAATGGAGTATAACTCCTCTGTAATTTCTCTTGAATTATTTTTAGAGTGGGACAGACTGAAAGCCCTTTGAGGAGAAGGGCCGCATGGAAGGTGTGAAGGGCTGGGAGCCTGAGCAAACATTAGGACTTCCTAAGAGTTTGACGCTTATTCAAAAAAACAAAGGCAGGGAGAGAAGAAACCTAGAAGTGAAAGATGTGGTGATCCCAGCAGCGTGAACTGTTTTCCAGGGAAACTGCTGCTAGAACTGGAGCAGAGTTTAGCAAGAGCTGTGGTGATAAATGCAGCCATCTGGATCACAGGGTTGTAACCACAGCTCAGGCCTGAGGAGGTGCATAAATCACTGTGGTGCATTTACAGCCTTTTTATGCCATCTCCCTCCTTTAAACTTAATTTACTGTGTGGATCAGGTGCCAAAGCCTCTTTGCCCCAGCTTCCTGGGCTTCCCTGTTCTGTTTACAGAGTTCAGAGGTGGCAGAAGCTGCCTGTCCTCCAAAAGGACTTCACCCCAGTGCTCACCTTGCCTCCAGGCTGCTGTGTCTGCCAGAGGGTTTTGACAGCCTTCTGCTGTGCAGGAGCAACAATGGAGAACAAACAACCCCCCAGATCCAAATGGTGTCAATTGGGAAAATTAAAATAACAAATGAGAAGGACAGGTGGGGTCAGTCTTCCTGACACTGAGAGCGGGCATGAGGGAGCAAACGTGTTTCCTCTGTGATATGTGGTAGATTTTGACAACAGGATGACATTTTGGCTTGTTGTTGAGCAGGGGATAGAGAGAGACTAATGAGGAGCAGGAATAATTTGGGATGCAAAGCCAGGGACTCCTGGGAGACCCACAAGGAACACTTGCATAATCTTAACATCTTCCTTTGGCCCAAATCCCCACGGTCTCCTTCCTGGGAACTTCACAAACTCTTCCTCAGAGTGCTGCTGTAACAACATCCTCCTCTCCCCTCCTCGTATTTTCTTGTAATAGCTCTTATGGGGCTATTATTAAAGGTTTGGTGCAAGCTGACAATCCCCAAAGAATTGGTTACGAGTGTTTCCTGTACAAAACTGGGTTCCTCTGTTATAATGCAATATATGAGTGTAATGATTGTATCCTGCACAGGAAAATTAATCAGCAAACTTTGTGGGAGAAGAGGAAGGAGGAAAGGGGTGTGCAGCAGGTCTAGTGCAAAGAGTGGAGCATCTTTCTCTTGTGCTGGGGCTGCAAAGCCTAATCCCATTTGCAATGTACTGGCCAAATGTACAACGAAGAGATAGTCTCACTGTTAAGGACCTTATAGTCTCAAGGATTTAAAATGATGCTCAGGAGAGCATGGACAATGAACAAAGGGTCATGGGCAGTGACTGAGCCACCAGGACAAGACTTTCCCTGGCCACAAGCAAGTCTGAAGTGTCTGGATAAACTGCAGGGACTCTGCTTTTTGAGTTGGATGAGAAGAGGATCATTGCCCTTCTCTCTGAGAGCACCAGGCTCTGCTGAGGGCTCTGACTTGCAGGATTGCAGTGGGAATTAGATACCTCCATCCCATGTGGCCCTTTGTCACTGTGTCCTGGCTCCCTTTCTGTGCCAGGAGGCCTCTGGTCCTGCAGAGGAGCTGTGTGGGTGGCTGAGTTCTGGAGCATCCTCCTGGATCTGCTCTGCCATCTTGGGACAGTGGTACAAGGAGATTCACCGCTTTGGCAGCTGAGGACTTCAAGGCACCCAGGACCAACGTATGCTCTCTGATGAGAAATGGCTGTGCTGTTACCACTAGCAGTACTCCTCCTCCCTGCCTACTTGGGCAGAGACGCAACACACACTTGCTCTGAATTTCACTTTTCCTAATTCAACCAAAAATGCGGTTAAGAATGATGGAAAACGGCACAGCTGTGCCAATGTGCTGCTCCTCAGCACTGCTGCATGTTCAGGATGGGAAAGCTGCTCTGACTTACAGAGCTGAAGGTGTATTTTTCTCCCTTCTTTCTAATTTTATTTTGTTACATTTTTGCAATTATCCCCTCTGGGGCTATAATTTTTGTTTAATATCTAATGCATTTTTAAAGGCAAAGTCATTACTGTTTTGGAACTATGGGTAGGTTTTATTTTTATTATTTTTTTAATACAGCAGCCACAAGCAATTTTAAAGCACTGCTTTACTCTATAAAACGATCTTCCCTTATGATTTGATGTTGATACTGCAGCCTGATTTATTTTGGAGGACTGCAGCAAATGGCATAAATGCTTAAAAGATAATTGTGTTGGTGATGGACGTATGGGCAGCATACGCACTGCACATATTTAAAAGACAGGATGGCAAGGCTAGTATTGTTCAGCTGCCAAGATTTCCTGGTGTATATGAGGTATAGTGGTAACTACATCAGCCTGGAAGGTTTGTGATCTTCCAGCCTTGATGTGGGTGCTTGATCCAGGGTCAGCCTGGCACCAGGTTTAAAGCAGATGAGTAAAGTATTTGGATCCCGTCTTGGTAATGGGTTGTGTAGGCGGTTAGAAGGGTTTAGCACAGGCCCAGATGTGGAGGATGTAGGGGAGGGGACGGGAAGGACAGGGCTGCAGGAGCATGGAGGAGCAGCGGTAGACATTCAGGGCCTGTGGCAGGAGCAGGGCTGCAGAAGCAACCATAAAACATGTACAGAGGGGTCCTGGGCTTCGTCCCTTGCGTTCTCATCTGTTACCCCCTTTCCCTCTGCCATCACTGTGCCACCCCCTGTGCAGCAAGGCTGTCCCAGGGATGCTGTGTGCACGTGAGGGGTCCCTACCTGTTCCCAGGCTATGTGTAGTACAGAGTGTGGCCTTTCTGTGCAAGGCGCCTGTACCAAACGTGGTGTATTTCAGCACTGGGAGCTCAGTGTGTTCCTTCTCTAATACATAACTGGAATTTGATGCAGGGAGGACAGTCTTTATCTGGGTATCAAAACCAATGAGGACAACCTAACAGGTATAGGAAGGCTTGCTGAAGCATAGCTAAAATGTTAGGAAACCAGATCCTGAAGTCCAAAAGGAAGCAGCAGGTCTGGCTAGACAACAGTGGTTTGACTCAGGAGTCTTTTGATCTAATTCATCCCCATGCGCGTGCATGTGGTGTTTGCTGCCTGATTACCGCCTCCACAACCACCTCCAAGGCTTCTGTGCCCCCTTCCAGCCCTGGCACCTGTATCAGGTGGGTACTGGCCAGGCAACAGCTTGAGGCTCTATCAGTTGGTCCCTACTGAAGGTGTTTCTTGTGAGGTTTCTGGCAGCCTTTCTTAAGTTGAGATTTATTTTTTTTCCTCCTGGTGGATGAAATGCAGATGAGGTGATGGATGTGTTGGTGATGTGTGCATTTGAAGTTTGCATCAAAGCTCTTTGGTCTGGAAACTTGAAGTGCAGGCTCCTCTCTGGCCCAGCTCTCACCTCCCAAGTTCATGGGTCTGGAGCAGGGCAAAGTGCACTGAGGTAAATTAGAAATGTTTGGGTGACTGCTCTGAGCTCAGCATCTCCCAGCCTCAGCTGCCTGCGGCTCTGGCATCCCCAGAGGGCCTGGGTGCAGTGAAAGAGGCTGACCTCTTTGAAGAGCTGCATTCCTGCAGCTTTGCTGGCCCTTCCCTAACCCAGATTTGTCTCCCTGTGCTGGACATCCACCCGCCACATCGAATATCCTCCGAGTTTTGACTGCTACAGCCCTGTCGCCTCCAGCTTCTGTGGTGTGATGAATTTAGGCCAGAGTAAACCTCCTCTGCCTCCACCTCAGCCCTAAGCATCCCCTGAATGGAAGATCTGTGCAAGGAATTGGATGTGTCTCCTGCTGCTGACACAACCCTGGGCAAAATCTGCTTTATAGCCAAAGGGCACCTTTAAAACCTATTTATGTATGTATTCCGGTCTTTTCCATTGGAAATAGGGAATTTGCAGAGAGCAGTAATGGACACTTTCCTGTCCTTATAGAGGATTTTTTTTTTTTTAATGCTTCCAACTCTTAAGGGCCAAGACTGTTGAAACAGAAGGATGAATTCTTGGCTGCCTCCCTGTGAGGTACTTCAGGTTCAGTACAAACTGTTTAAGTAATGGGACATCTCACATAGCTGCTTCATTTTCCTGACTCCCAATGAGGTGAGACAGCGAATACCTCACCAAACATGGAGGCTGTGGCATTCTAATGTGACATACCTAAGTATGATTAATCCAGAGAAATACCCTGTCTGTTTAGCTAGCTCAGGTTCCGGTTGCTGTATTTGTTTGTTTGGGGTGTGCAAAAATGTAGTGCAGTGGGACTGTAGGCAGGGCAGGATGTGCTGCTAACTTGTACTGGTGTAAACTCCAGAGCAGAAGGATGCTGGCCAAAGGGCAGGGAACGAGGGTGTTGCAGTGCAAGGGGTGGGCAATGTGCCCGGTGTCCTGTCTGAGACAGACCAAGTCCAAGCCCAGGAGATGGGACAAATGGTGGGGAACAGCCTTTGTACAGCCTGGGGGGAGCTTTTCTCCATCCTGTATCAAACAGCACGAAGGTGTGTCAGCACATCACTGACCAGCTCTTCCAAATGCCTGATTTAGCTCAAGGGACTTATTTAACCCCTGTCAGACTGAAGTAAATAGCTTTCCCCTCTGTCTTTTTTTTCTTTTTCTCTTTCTCCTGACTTGGTGCATCTGGACTCTCCTTTCTCACGTCCTGCCCTGTACATCTCCCTGAAAGCAGCATTCATACAGAGGCGAGGACAGCACTTTCTAAGCAAGGCACCCTGAGCCCAGGCAGATCACAAACTCTATCCCGAAACTGCTGTGCTAATGCTGGGTGAATCAGTCACTGGAGCCCTGGCACGATCCCACTTTGCCCAGTATGGCAGAAGAGCTGTGACACAGGAGATGCTCAGCTCCTCGCTGTGGCCTTTGCAGAGCTGGCCTGTCCAGGGGAGTTGCTCATGGAGGGTTGCTGAAGCATTGCAAACCCTGGGGCTGCAGCAGGAGTGAGAGGCAGGCAGACACAACTCGTGTTCTCCCCAGATGCTCCAGGATTTTTGCCCCTTGCCCTCTGGTGACACTATGCACAAGCAGAGGGGACTGATGCTGCGTCAGATCTGCCAGTCTCCAGGCTCAAGGCAGGTGCTGATCCTGCTGCTCCAGCAGGATTGGAGCTCGCGGTGCTGCTTTTGCTGTTAAAGATGTGACGGGACTCATCACGGGGAGCCTGAGTGCTGCGAGCATGGCAGGCAAGGAACGGCTGAGGAAGGCCACGTGCTGGGAAAGAAAATAGCTGCTCTCTGTTCAGCAGCTGCTTCTCCCTTCACTAGCTGGCTCAGGAGCTGCTCCCCATTGCCATGTCGTGCAGCGGACATGCTCCGAGATCCCTTGTGCTGTGCTCAGCTCTAAATGCACGGGGGGCTGAGCCCTTCTCCATCTGTCTGGGGGGAGAGCAAACTCCAAGGGGGCTACCATCTTTTAACTTTATTCTCTTTCATGCCATGTAGGGGAGCTGTTGGCAGATTCAGACTGAGCTGCTAAAGCAGATATTTCATAACTTCTACAGGACGTTCTCTTTACTTTGATTTCCTCCATCTGAAATGTCTGTCTGGGGAGAGGCTATTCAGCTGTTGGAACCACTGTTTTGATCTGTTGTGCCAATGCTTCTGCTGATAACTGTTGTTCCTGTGATACAAGTATAGAGAGAAAGCAGAGCCACTACTCTGCTTCCCTCTGCAAACAACTGAAGGAAGGAAAATGCCTCCATCTAATTGCTAGGGATGAGTTTATGCTGGGTACTCATGGCTTCTGAGTTCCTGGATGGTCTTCCTGAACGTCTGTGCACTCACAGAGACTGGGGAAGCTTAAAGTGAAACTAGAGCCAGAGAAAATGGAGTGTGAATCAGAGTAACCTGCAAATGTGGGCAGATTCTGGAGAGAAGGCTCTGCCATTACTCTCTGTGCTGGGGCATGAAGAAGGACAAAGGTGCTTTCTCCGAGCCGCCTGACTGTGTTGCTTTGTTACTGGCTTAGGTGGAAGAGCCCGCAGAAAGCGTTTGGGTGCAGACAGGAGCTGATTGTGCTGTTTTTCTCCCCAGCCCACCTAATCTTCTCCATTGATGTTTCTGCAGCCTTTCCCTTCTCTTTTAAAATTAAGGCTATTGTTTTTCCCTGTTGAGGAGCTGCCACCAAAGAATGCAATCTTGGAGGCACATAAACTTTTCTCCGTCACTTTCTAACTTAAAAATACAGACAGTCTTTATGAATGAAAAAGAAATTTCATAGAAATGTCAAATGCTATTACAGCTGGGAGTTTTTTAACTAGATGCTCTTCAGCAGAATATGCCGATTTGTTGAAACTGAAACTCTTCAAATACATATGCTTATTTTAACAAAACTTGCAATGGCAAAGTGCTCTCAGCTCCATGACAAAATTCCTGGCTAGAAATGGAGGAGAAGGAGCTGGAGCAGCTAATAATGCCCTGGTGCTGGGGTGTTTGCTTCTGACCGGGGATGCTCCAGCCAGACCAACCACTGTAACTCGGAGTGCCTTGAGGAACTGGCTTGGTGGTGGGAGAGGAATGTTCCTCCAGCTGTCATCGAGCCTTAGTCCTGTCTTGTGGCCTCTTTCTTCTGCACAGCATCTGTCATAATGTAATGCTGAACCAGGATACGTCAGTCCCTGGAGTCCCCGTCGGTCTTGTGGGGGGAGCAATCAGTGGGTCATGTGCAGCTGCATTGCAATGTGCCAGTTTCTATACAACAAAGATGCTTTTTCAGGCCAAGCTAGATTCCCTTGTGCAGGAGGGATGAAAAGGAGGCAGGGGGCAGCTGCAGAGAAAATGCCACTGGAAAGGCTATTCTTTGATTCGGGGTCAAAAGCAGATTTCTGTGCGTTTCAGCTATAAGCCCTGTTAAGTGCAGCTCTAGGCAGTCTGGAGCTCTGTGACAAGCACTAATTTTGAGAGATTGTTCTTTGCTGGTGGACAATTACACACCAATCACAGCAGGAATCTGAGCGTGGCTAATCTAAATGTCCTGGCATTTTGCTATTCAGGAAGTAATGTTTTTTGATTTGTTAATGTTATAGAGCATTTACCCTGTACAATAAAAGTTCAGATGTTCTCCCCAGGTTTCATTATTTCTCAGGTTTACTTAGTAAAAGCAGGAATGCAATACATGGGCACCACCTTTGTTTACAATTAGCAGAAAATTGCTATTTTACTGTAGCTAACCACTCCTGCGCATGCCACCTATAGCACTTGAAAGCAGAGACAGGCTTCTGTGTGGGGCCTGTTCCTGGTGGGTCTCGAATCGCTACATCCCTGTGCTGAGCTCTGCTGAGTCCCACAGATCAACAGGACCTGCTGATGGCTGGCAGCCCAAGGGACCTGCATCTCAAACAAGAAGCTCTTTGTGAACGCGGTGTCCTTGGGACTGTGCATCTGTAATCGTCAGGTGGAAGCTGTAGGGTAGGCGGCAGAAAGAGAAATTAATATGTACCAAGGCATATTTTTTCCTGGTAATGTACCGTAGGAATGAGAGGTTGTGGGCAAAGGTCTAACTGAGCTGTTTGGTGTCTGTCTGTCACAGCTGAGAGCGGTTTTGACATTCAGAGGTTGCTCTGCTTGTGGATAGTGCTGCTTCTCTCGCAGAGCAGCATTGCCCAAAGGTCAGTGCCGTCTGCCACAAGTGCAAGACCTCAGCCAACTTATAATGGCACCGCTTGGTGCTGTGAATTCAGCTACCAAGAGATCATTGGTATTTGAGAGGTGTTGGACTGGATAGTTTCTTGGAAATCAGCCTCTCTTCCCTCCCCCTCTCCAAGGAATTGGTGCTTGGATCAAATGTCTTAGAATTTGGTTTGGGTTGCTCCTGGCCCTGCTGAAGGCAGTGATAATACTTGGAGGTGTCCCACAGCAGAATTGGCCCTGGGTCCTCTGGTGGCAAGTGCAGGAGAAATGTTGTAGGTGTCTAAGGGTGGGAGATGTTGCGCTGTGCTATACACTGCCTTGTTCCTACTGTTGCTACATCCCAGTATTGGATGAACTGGGATCCTGCATCATCACACAGGATGAAGTGGGCTAGTCAGTAAATCCTTGGATAGTGTAAAACAGCTGACTTCAAGGGATTTGCACTCCCTTGCACCAAAGAATCCAGCCACAAGCATCCAAATTCATCTGGGAGCAGCTTGTTAGTAGCACCTAGATACTACAGTAATTGGTGAGCTATAAATACCAAAGGCAGACATAATATTAAACAGGCTGTGTCATCAATTAGCTAATGACAGAAGCATAGAAATGTTGGATAAAAATAACCTGTAATAGCACAATTCTTTCTTCTTACTCTCCTCCTACTCTCCCTCACCCAGAAATGAGCAGCTCTGGGACACCTCATTTTTTACTATTAATAATTTAGGAGCTGTAACGTTCTGTGACGAGCAGTGTCTGATCTGCAAAACATTCACTTTTTCAGATTGCTTTACACTTCCAGTCATTTGCAAGAAGCAAAGCTGGTAAAAACAAGAGGATTTGAGGTGCAGGGTTCTTTCAAGTGATGAGGTGGAGCATGTGGCGCAGCTTCTAAACGGAGTTTTAGTTCAGTGACATTATTGTGATGGTAACAGCTGCCCATCGTGCCTCAGCGCGGCACAACAAAGAGCACACACAGGCACAAGGTGTGGAGGGGGCTCCCAGAAAAGAAACTTAGCATTAGGTTAATTCCTGGGCTTGGATTTGCAGCTGTGGATGAGACCCCCACAAGTGCAGCTTGGATGAACAAAAACCTGGACTAACCCTGTCAGAGACGACACAGTGTCAGAGTCTGCCTTGTCCCTTCATGGCAGAGCCCTGATCCGTTGCTCGGTGCTACGAGTGGGCAAACGCTGTTACGGGTGGAGAAATCTGGGTCCCTGCAGAGCGCTGACAGTAGCCCCCCTGTTTCTCCTTGCTCATGCCCCTGGGCAGAGGATAAGTCTGCGGTCCCCATGTCAGCCCTGAGCAGCCCTGTGGCAGTTTCTTGGCCTGTGGAAATGCAGAGGGGTTGAGAGAACCGACGTGCCCGTCACTAAGGAGCAAACCCCTTTCCTTCTGGATGTGCCTGTTGTAGCCGAGCACAGGCTTTGTGAGGCATGGATAACCGCAGTCATAACTGCACGGCTCTGGTAAGGGCAGAGAGCAGATTTCCTTCATCAGTTTTGTTCAAAAACGATTGCCAAGCTTAAAAGGCTGTGGAGGAGGGGGGATACAAGGAAAGGGGGGTGCAGACAGCCTGACCCACAGACAGTGTGAGCATGCAAACCCTATTCCTGAAGCTTACCAGCTGGTGAAAACCCTTTGGCAGGCTTCCAGAAAAAATGGAAGCACAGAGAGCTCTCCTGGATCTGTGTCCCAGCCATTAACACCCTTATCAAGCTTTTTCTTTTTGGCAAGGAAATGTTCTGACTGTGAGACGCTGACCTGAGAGCTGGAGTCTGGGAACTGTTTTTTCCTTCTAAGTTTCTCTCTGTGATTTAATAACAGCTCAGGATCCTTTATATAAAACAGCAAGACAAACGAGCCCTGACTTTCTATTGGTTTTTAAGTGGGCATAGAGCTGACTGGCAGGTTGCTGGGTTGCTCCCTGTCTCCGAAAGCCTTGGTGCTGCTGCGTGTCCACCACTGAGCTTATCCCTGAACTTCAAATGCAGCCCTGGGCTCCCCCTGGCCCCCAGACAGGGAGTGCAGGTGGCTTCTGGGGGCATGGAGAGACGTTTTTAATGACATTTTAACTCAGATAGCGCATAGCACTTTAACAAAAGTGGTTTCTGCTACTCTCTGCTCTGTCCCAGCTGCTTCTGTTTTGTTTGCTTGACAGTGCTTGCAGCAATGGTTTAAGATTTGGGCCATGTGGATTAAGCCCTGAAGTAGACTTTGTGTGACGCTGGGGATGGATTCAGAGGCAAACTTTCTGCTATCTATCCAGTTCCTTTTGTAGTCAGAGAGCAGCCATCTCCTCTGCAGAGTGATTCAGAGAGGCTAAATTAAGCGCGTTCTCTGAATCAGCCTCCTGGGCAACTCACTTTGCAGTTCCCATCTCTGCCACAGCCTTGAGGGCTACAGCTGGGACAGAGCTCAAAGCCCAGAGCTGGTCAGAGACGGCTGCGAGAAACAGGGGTCTTGGGGTGCTCCATGTTTGTGGGGCTGGGCCAGCCTCAGGGGGAAGGTCTCTCCACTGCTATTGTTTGTGTCACCTGTCAGTAATTTGGGGAATCTGGGACTTCCCCAGAAAATCTGTGATTTGGGGAACCTCCTGATGTTCCTGCGTTATATCTGGGAGTGAGTCAGGGAAGCCCTTCAGAGCCAGCTGCAAGGTCTGCGCTCCCCTGAGCTCAGCGGCTCAACAGCCAAAGGATGGCAAGAGGGAGAAATGCTGAACCTGATCTTGAGAAGAGAAACTGTCATGATGCAGCTCTCCTCTCCGCCAAAACTTCTTGCTGTTTTTTAACAGAGTCAAAACAAGTCTGTTTCTATTTAAATAACAAAACTGCATTGCAAATGTTGAAATTTTCAACATTTCAGGTTGAAATGGTTCATTTCCTGCCTTTTTCTTTATCTCATTTTCTGTCTTCCAGGTTGTGAAGATTAGGTTAGGATTTGATGGGGATATCCTGAAATACCTCAGCTTTTGAAAATGGAAACAAAATGGGTTTCTTTTTTGTTTGTTTGCTTGCTGGCTTGCTGCTTTGGGAACTTCTGTTTGTCTTTAGGGAAAAAAAAAACCAAACCCAAACAAATGTCCAGATATTCCACACTAAATGCTCTGTGTTTGTTTTTTTTTATTTTTATTTTATTTCCCTGGCTGTAACACATACCTCTGTGCAAGAAGCACTGTCCTTGTCTTGTTGCATGGAGCTTGTGCTCACTGATGGGTATTCTGGAAAAGCCTTTAAAGAAAGGCTCTGGCTAACTTGTGCTGTTGGGAATACCCAGGCTCATAGTGGATGAAACCAAGACAGTGAAAACAGCGGTGGATAAGTGGGAGAAAAGAGTTGTGACGGGCTCAGACAGTGAGGACGAGGGGATGGAGCTGGCTGGGAGGGCAGCGAGGGGCCCTCCGGGACTCACCCCTCAGCATGGGTGGGAGCTGCAACTCCTTCCCAGGCGGTGACTCCTCTCTCTGCTCCTCCTTCCCAGTGCTGGCTCCAGTGGAGCTCCAGAAATTGCAAGTGGGGGTGATTTAGCGTGTCACTGCTGAACACAGGAGGCTTTGTGGTAGTTATCTTATTGCTAATTAGGAATATCTTTGGGTATTTCTTTGGAAGAAAACACTGATCCACTTATAATAACCCGTCTGCTTGTGGCAGCAGGTTACTATTTCTCATTTTGTCTGTGGGCTGCAGAGCCAGTCTGAGCAAGGACGGAGTTCCAGGTACAACCCCCACCCTCTGCAGACTATGTAGAGCAAGAGAGGATGAGGTTTGCTGGGGTGAGGGAAGCGTCTCATGTGCTTCAAACTCTGCCCTGGAAACACTCCTCCCTGTGACTTGAAGGGAGGAAGCTAAATGCCATCTTGTTTTCCAAACCTTTCTAACAGTGATGATGGTTAGTTTGGCTGAATAAATTAAAAGACTTGAGAGCTTAAAGGGGGGTGAAATGTCACTTGTGTTTATTTTAAAAAATACATACCACTTTTTATAATATTTTCATGGCTCATTAAGTTTTCTTTTATTTTAATTTCCTTCCTAGAAACTGTATGATGTGCTACTCATTGCTCAAATTCAAAATGGGATTTTTATCATTGGTATTATCTGTTTAAAATATGTTTGACAGATAAATTCCTCTTATTTCCCCTTTTCTACCCACCCCAGGGCTTAAATAGCTCATAAACAACAACAACATCAACAAAAATCATTTTGTTATTCAAATGAGACTTCTTTTTCCCACTGCAAATTCCTTCTACCCCACAAAATGTGTTTTTTAACAAAAACAACTGCCTAAAGCTCTCTGATTTTTCTTCACAGGCAATCATTCTGGCCCAAAACAAACAAAATAGGGAGCCCATTAAGCCAGAACCTGTTTTGCATACACCTGCAATGACAATTTAGATATGCACATCAAAATGAATAATCTGTTGCACAGCATAATTGGTTAATTTTGATTATGCAGGAGCATCATCTTGCTGCATTGATAAAGGAAGCTCTTGCTTGTCGGCTGGACAGTCACTGATGAGAGATGGGCAGGGCACTTCCCAAATACAGGACAGGTACTTGTGAGAGGTGTGGGGGGGCTTTGCCATCTGTCCACAGATACTTTCGGTACTTTCCTACTTGCTGACCACCTGCCTGTTGCTAAACGCTTCTTCATGTAATCGATCAGGGGCTGGCACTCATAGAATTACCGATGTTTTGCCTATGTGTGTGCATATAAGAAAAATATCTAGAAATCAAGTGCATTAAAATAATTAACTATAATTATTAACTATAATTGAAATAATTAACTTGCCCTGACTTGCCGTATATGTTGTCTCAGCTGTGAGGGACATAAGGCAGTCCTTTTAGTCTGGGCTAATCTGTGAGAAGAAAGTCACACTCTGCATCTCTTTAATGTACTATTTGTGCCCTGGTTGGCAGTGGCGTAGAGGAGAGGCCTGGTTAATGAGAGAGGAGGGCTTTTTCATAGCAACTGAGGGAGGCAACTGCTGTCTTGTGTCATCTTTTGTGTTTTGGTTATTAAAGCCACATGCGGCAGTGGGGCAGGTTGTGAGGAGGGTGAACATCTGGGAAGAGAGTTTCTGTCAGATGTTGCACCAGCTGCTCTCGAATGTGCACTGTGGAATTTGGGACACGAGAACTGGGAAAGGGAACTGAAGTTCCCCGGTGTGCGAGCTGACCCCACAGCATATAAACATCTCTGCACAGCGCTTTGAGATTTCTTTATTGACTATTAGCACAACCCTGGATCTTGTTATAACTCTCTTTGAGCTGTTCTGTGTAAAGTACCTTGATCTATGGCTAAAAAGCGCTATTTAAGTATTAGCATGATGTGGGTTTTTTCTATGTGCTCTAATCTTCTAGTCCTGAAGTGGAAGATTTAAAGTGTGACATGAGAATTGGTACTGCAGGAATTATTCTTGACACATCTGGAGTTGCAGAAAAGAGCATACTGGAGACCTGAGCCCTGAGTGGTTCTCCGAGGGGGACTTTTAGATTATCTGAGGTTTTCCCACCACTCCCTTGTTGGACTCCCTTGTTCACTACATGGTTAGTGCAGTGAAGGTGGGTCTTTTCTTGCAGTTTTTATCATTGTGCTTCCCTGTGAGGTTTGTGGTTGGGGGTAAGACTCCAAAAACCCGCAGTAAAGGAGCGTGACTGTGCTGGGAAAGCAGAGCTGTCTCTGAGCTATAAGGGATCATGGGTGTGTGATCCTTGGGCATTCATCCTGGAGTTAGATGGGTTTTGCAGTCTGTCAGGGAGAAATGGTTATTTTCTCCCTGCCTCGTCTGATCCTACCACTGACACTGCTGCAGGAGTTGTCCTTGTGTTTTCTTGAAGGGGCTGACTGGTCTCTCTAATTGGCACAGGAGGGAAATGGCACAGCCCATGACTGTGGAAAGAAAAGGTCTGAGCTCAGGCAGTGGAGTTGCGTGGCCTGGGGAATGGAGCTCTTTGACTTTATCCCTGCCAGTTGGCATCTTTTCCAGTGCTCCTTTTTTCTTCAGTGCCCCAAATCCACAAAGCAATCCAGCCTGTCTGTTGTCCCATAGCCTCTAATGACTGGCATGCACTCCCAAAGTGATGCACGTAGCCTCTCATGACTTGAGGGTGTGAAGCCACATGTGCACTGAAGGGCTTTGACAGAGCTGTGAGTCCTAAATGCCAAATTCTGGTCCGCTGCTTGGCAGCTCTCTGGATTGACTGTAGCATTCGAGGAGGGGGTGGTGAGAGGAGAAACAAGCACGATGTTTATTTCAGAATTGTACAGAGTAGGGCTGGAAGGGGTCTTGAAGGTCATCTAACCTCTCCTGTGCAGGATCAGTTTGACCTAACGCACCAGCTAGATCTGAACTGAAACCAAGTCACGTTTGCATATAAAGAAGCTTGCTGAGAGCCGGAATGTCATTGTCTGAAAGTAGGCAGAGGCCCAGATCTACTTTGCTGAAAAAGGCAAACTGTATTTAAAAAGATGTTCTTGGAAATTTAGGCAATTTTCTCAATACTGTGCAATGTCTCAGTTAGTGTAACTTCAAAAATCAATTACTTTCTTTTACACTAAACAATGATTAAGCTGTTCAGAACACTTGGCAAACAAACAGCTGCAACATCCAGAGAATGAGAACTTCTGGAAAGGACCATAGTGATTGCTTAGATGCTTGCCTTTGATTAAATTAGAAATACGGATGGTTTTTTTTCCCCCTCCATTCCTACCTCTCTGAGAAAGGTTCTGCAGGAGGCTCTGA
The DNA here is from genome assembly GCF_028500815.1 of Rissa tridactyla. Classification (NCBI taxonomy): domain Eukaryota; kingdom Metazoa; phylum Chordata; class Aves; order Charadriiformes; family Laridae; genus Rissa; species Rissa tridactyla. The sequence goes on from NC_071471.1 coordinate 60,092,841, forward strand.
ACTTGTATTTTACATTCTTGTGCCTATCTCTGAACCCATCTTCTAATAAATATTTGAAAGTTTGACTTAAACTGCTCCAAATGGTGTCTAGATTCCCAGATGAAATGTTAAATTGCCTATAAGAGGAGCCTGAAGATGAAACAAACTCTACAGTAGCAAAGCAGACCTGAAGATTACATATTTCAGTAATTGATAATGGTGCCACCTTTTCAGACCCTTCATAAAAGAAAGAATCTGTGTATCAAAGCCCACATTATCTGGGCAGACTCTGTAGCCATAGAAATCAAAGGCAAACTGTCAGTTCTCCCTCCGTTTTCCTCTCCTTTCCAGGTCATGAACTTCTTTTCAAAAGGAGATATTTTTCTATGGGAACCTGGAAGGAAATCCTGGAAACCGGGCAGAGGCTAGTAGCCTTGATTTGCAACAGAAAAAGTGGGGGCAGAAAGCAAGATATTTCTCATGCAAGGCTGAGTAGTCTGTAGGCATTGGGGTGATGGTTTGCCCAGACATCGGGAAAGTAACTCTTAATTCCTCTCCATTTGGCTTGCTGGTTTGTGAGGTGACACGTGTCTCTTCCTTGCGCAAGAAGCTTGAGTCCCTGCATAAATCAACTCCATCCCTCTTTGTAATGGATCGTTTTTGTGAGCACCATGGTTATGTTCATTTTGGTTCATATTGGGCTACAAGCTTGGCTTGAAAGTTTAGGTAAAGCAGCTGCACAGATAGGACACCAAAAACCAGCATGTAAGAGTGCTGCTGCTGAGGGGCTGGGGGAAAGCCTGGGATGTGCGGGGGATTTGTTTAGAGTAACCAAGAGGGGATGTGTAAGTTGGCATTTGTGTCACAGGACCTGTCACTTTTAACATGCAGTATGGTCTCACCCACGGGCTTAATTCTTGCTAAGAGGCAGAGTCTGCTTTAGTCAGGGCATTTTGAAAGCCCTATTGCTGCATGCAGTCTTCCTGTAGAAGTGTTTGGGAGAAGTTCTGTGTTATTTTTATGACCTTGCTGGTCTCTAGCTGCATGGGATGTCCCGGCTGCATGCAGCAGGGGTTGAATGCAGTGGGTCACATAACAGTTTACCTGTGGGGATATCCCTGCTGGGGACAGCCGGATACCTATGTTTTGCACGTGATGGACCCACCTAATCCCCATTCATTTGTGGTTTCAGGACACCTTTGTGCCTTCTCTGCCCTGGAAGGCTGTCTGCCCTATGCAATTCAGAGCAGCCTTGAGAGCAGAGCACAGCTGTGTCAGGAAACCAGGCTGCTGTAGGAGACCCAGAGCCTGTACCACAGCTCAGCAGAGTGGTGCCTGATACCTGTGAAAGGCAAATGTAGTCTGGCCATGTATCCCACGATGGTGTATAGCCCATGAAAGCTTATTCTTTTTGTCAGTTCTTTTTTTGCCCCTCTGGGTTTTGACTTTCTGCTGCTACTTAACTTTGTAAAATAATAAATGGCAAAAAATGTTCTTAGAAATTCACGCCTGAGGCTGGGGCTTTTTCTAAGTAGTTTTCACTCTTGAGAGGGAAGCTACTACTAAGCAAAAATTACCATAATTAACTATAGTAAACTGCGTGCCATTTGATGTCTCAGACTTAAAAGCTTCTGTTGGGATACAGACGGTTTTTGAAAGCAGGGCCTCAATGGCCTAATTAAAAAAGAAAGAAGAAAGAGAGAGGGGAGCAGGAAAGACTGGTGATAAATCTAAACAAATCACAATGAGCTGACAAGAGGAAAGGTAAATGCAGCCTCACTTCTTGGTCCAAAAATATAGCCTGGGAAGTCTGGGTTTCATCTTGCCCCAACATGCTTTTCCTCTGAAGTGAATGGTCCCTGGTGTTCAGGATTTCATGTCAGGCTTCAGTGGAAGGGAATTTTGGATCAGGGTGCAGTGTTTCTCCGAGTGTTCAAAACAGACTCTTTAAGACTTCCGGTCTTGGGAAAACACATAAGATTTTGAGTGAGTTCATCCCAAGTCAGCAGCAGCCTTGTGATGAATGTGGGCAACACAAATATTTGTATAACAATTAACTGTGCAGTGCAATGATAATAACACAAATATGCTTTCAGTAAGATAGTGCTCATAGCAGTTTAAATTGGGACTGTAAATACATTGATTTCCTGGGAAGCGGGGGAATTTACACCAGCAAAAGTGCTCTCTCTGATCTTGTAAGCTGTTATACTGCTACTGCCTCGGTGGGGGGAAGCAGGTTTCAAAGGGGCAGTGCTGAGCACACAGGCACATCTGCAGCACCATAGAGGTCAGGCAGGTGGCACCAGGGAAGGGTCTTCCCTTGCTCTTCTGCATGCTTAGACTGCTTAGCTGCCCAAAGAAATGTGAGGAGATGGGGCTGTATTTCTTCATCTTGTGAAGATGCCTGGAAAAGCAGTCCATGTGGACAGCAACCCCTAGAAACGAGTGAGGTGGATTCCTGTTGCTTTCTAGATGTTTTCCAAAGCCTCTGACTGATGAAATCAGTTTGTGTTCTGGTATTGGAGGGTGTTTCTGTCCCAATGCAAATAGCTTGTGGAGCACTTCCTGAACTTGACTCACAGCCCCATAGGGCAACATCAGCTGCATCCTGGAATGTCTGCACCTGTCAGGAAGCATCCCTAGAGGCCCTGAATTGCAATGTTGCTACAGTAGCATTTTGCACTGCCCCCAAGAATGTGGCCAGCTTTCCAGCAAAGGGGCCACTGGAAAAGCTTTGCTGCTGTAATATTTGGTGCTGAGGAGCTTTGGTGATGCTGTACAGCTGGAGTATGTTGCATGTCTGGCTGTTTTGCGAGCAAAGGGCATCGCTGTGGGAGTCACCACCAAAAGCAAGGGTGTTGCATGGCTGGGGACCTTGTGGTATCTGCTCATACTGCTGTGTGTGGAGGGATTGCATCTACAGACTCCACCCTCAGGGGCTCAGCCTGTATCTAGCCCTACAGATATCACCTGAGCTGATGGCAGTGACCTTGCAAGGATGAACAGAGCCACTGGCTGCTGTTGAGAGGGAAGCAGTACTCAAAGGGGCAGCCATGTCCTGGCTGCCCTTCTCAGCTGCTGCACTTTGTACCTGGTCACGCAGCACATGCAGGGTTGTGCTGTGACAGTGTCATGTCGCACTTGTGAGTTGGAGGCTGACGCAGGTGAGCTGTGTATCCCAGGCTGAGCTCTACCTTGAGCTCCTCTTGCAGTCTCTTTCAGTGCTGCTGCAAGCGAAGATGCCAGGAGGCATGTGTGGCCTCTACAACCTCACAACTTCTGTCTGAAGCAAAATAAGGAGCAAAGAGAATTGCTTGAGGGAGTTGAACTTCTAAAAGAATAATCAGACTTTGCCCTCAAGGAGGAAGTTCACTGGGTTGCAGCTGCCTGCCCACTCTGATGATGGATATTTCCCTAAGCCTTTTAATGACAGTAATTGTGCTCACCTTTCTCAAAGCTCTGATGTGATGCTGTGTTTCCTGCCTGTCCCTTTTGGCATTTTGTGTGGTGAGAGAAGCAATTTCTTTTCCTTCTGATGTTGAGTCATCTCCAGTTGCGGCTATCTGATGTACAACTGAGCTTTTGAGTTTGGCTCCATGAAGCCTGCTAAGTCCACGAATAAGGCTGTAACCATGGCAATTCTCTTCTGTTGCTGCTCAGATAAACCATCAATGTGGAAGACTCTTGGTCTGACATCCTTAAAGGGAAAAGCAAAGCTTTCTTTGCTCTGAGAGCTCAAAGCAGAAGAGAAGGAAAGAGTCAAGAAAGGCTTCAGACCACTGTTTGGCTGTGGCTGCAGAGTATCTAGGCTAGACATGAAGACAGCTCTGCTGGGTCAGAGCAGAGATCTGTGATGACGCTGTGCTGCGTCGTGACCACCAACAAACACCAGTGCAAGAATAGGGCGAGCAAAGAGTGATCTGCTGCTTCACCTCTGTGCTGTGCTTGTGGTGATCTCGGAGACTTCCAGAACCAGACATGGTGTCTCTGTATGCAGTAGCCCTACAATACAGGCTAAGTCCCATTCCAGCTACAGCCAGTTTGCAAAAGCTTTGACAAATGCTTCAAAACTCCATTTATGTATATGCTAAAATCCTGGGCCAGAAAGAAGTATGATTTCTTTAACGTTGTGTAAGTCCCGTGTAATTCCACTTACTGAAACAGGATCACCTTGGCAGTCCTTTCCCATGCTGCTACCATTACAGATGTCATAGCTGCATCCTGCCAAAATTCCTCAGGGCAAACTCCAGGCATAAATGAGAAAAAGCTACTCTTTCGGCCAGTAGAGCCAAGCTATCCAGAAACTAGGGTAAACTAGACCAGTGTAAATATTTCTTATATCCTCTGGGCTATAGGAGAGAAATCACCTATTTGTCTAATACAAGGAAGTCTAAAATGAGATGCACTATGTTTAACGGAGGGTGCAGTTCGGTAATGTAGCTGAGCTGATCCAATGCCTTCCTGATCCTGAACATTTTTAATGTTCCGTTTATATGTCTTTGGTGGTACAGCTATTGTCACCTTTGATTTTGGTTTTGCTAGTCCGCTCCTGCTGAGATGATTCAACTCACTAAGTTGGCAGAAAAAATAAACTTGGCCAAAAGTTTTTCCCCAGGATAGAATAAAGGAAGCACTTTCTGTCAGATTAGTGAACTGAACTGGCTCTATGAAGGGTCTGACACAAGGAAAAGGGACCATGTGGCTCATAATCAGGTTGGGGAAAGGGAGGAGGAAGGGTAAGAAGACCAGGGCTGACTTTTCTCGTAGCAGAAAACTTATAAATAATCTTGTGTGGGGCTGAAACATGCCATTAGCTGTGACATCTAGCATTATGAGAGATTAATCCTGTCCACAAATTTTCAGCCACAGTGATTGGGTTAGACAGGCTGTGTTAAATGCAGTGCAAAAGCACAGCATGAGGGCAACATCTCTGCTTTCTGGGAAATGGATGTTCTTGGAGTTATGAATGATTTTGCCTGAAATTTATCCCAGAAAGCTTCTACAAGATTGTTTACATGATTGTGTCTTCTTTAACCTAGTTATTCAGCAGAAGCCCCATGTGGAGTTGCAGCGTATGCTAGCAGAAGAGGAGGTACTGCTGGTAGACCTATTTTACCTCCCCAACCAGCATTAGACACGGCAAAGAAAGCAGCTGTCTATGCTACAGTTGTTACAAGCTGTTATTCCTGCCTCCTACCTACCCTTTGAGATGATAATGTTGTCTGCAGAAAGCTGCAGTATATATACAGTATTTATGTGCTATAAATTGTAGTGCTTACTGTGAAGTGCACTGTGGTGATGGAACTCCCTTTTCTCGTTCCCTGTTTATCGGGGAGATGTATTGCATAGCTGGGTGGAAAGGCCCAGCAGCAGCTTACACCTGCAGCAGAAATTTCTCCCGGGAAGCCAAACACAGCTCTAGCTCCAGTAGTTAGAGAAAGTACTTTTGTGGGGTGGTGGAAACCACTGGAGCCTTGTGATGGCCCTGGATCCTGGAGACCACTCATCTTTTTATTGGGATGGGTCGACCCTCTGGACCTGCCCCTAGCATTGATATTAGGAAGAATTACTTTACTGAAAGAGTGGTCAGGCACTGGAACAGCCTGCCTAGGGAGGTGGTTGAGTCACCATCCCTAGAGGTATTTAAGAAATGTCTAGATTTGGCACTTCAGGGCATGCTCTGAAGGGCAGAGATTGTAGGTTGTTGTTTTCTGGGTTGTTTTTGGTTTTTTTTTTTTGGTGTGTATGTGTGTGTATATGGTTGGACTCTATCTCAAAGGTCCTTTCCAACCATGAAGATTCTATGATTACATGAAAAACAATGTGGTCTCCTTGTTGCATTCATGCTTCCTTGTGGTCCTGACAAATTGTCTGGTCAAGAAGGCCCTTCCATGAGTAGTAAAGTTAGAGCTTCCCATTCTGATCCCCCTTGCTCGCTGCAAAAATGAAGCAATAAGGAGGCCTTGCAGTGTGATGCTATTGCCTGAGGAAGGGTGGAGGGATATACGCCAGTAAAAGACTGTTCCAGGGAGCTGTACAAGCAGAAAAGGTTTAGTGAAGTTGTAGGTAATCCTGGGATGGTTTGGGAATTTTTCCCTAGTGATCTCCTTGCTGTTGGAGGGAATTGGATATGGGAGTGAGCGTGGCTCTTGTTTTCTCCTACTGTCTTCTGAGGGCTGAATACATTTCTGTGGCTTTTAGTCTTGCAGGCCTACAGTCTCAGGCTGCCCAGCCTGTGATGGGCAGTGTCATGGGCCCTGTGGGATGTCTGTGTGTGGTCTTGCAGACCAGATGTTCTGTGGCCCTGTCTGTAAGACTCAAACAAGGCACACAGAGGTGGAAAAGTGGTTGCCACAGGCTCCATACATAGGCACTGGTGGGAAAGGGCCATATCATATGCACCTTGGTCAGACATCTGGACCTGCATAGCCATCACTATAGCAGTGTGTCAGATGTTCCTTCAAATGCAGTGATTACCCTGCGCCTTAATGTTATGTCCTGCCCACACCTTGCCTTGGAACAGGACCTGTCTTGTGCTTCATGCCAGGAAATGCCCAATTACAGCACTAACACAACGTAAACTGCAGGTTGTTAACGTCAGCTGGCTGCCATTTCACTGAATTTGAAACTTCAGGAGCCAGGTGCTGGGCTGCCTTCTCCACATCACTCTGCCAAAGCACCTGTTTCTCTTCCCTTCCTGAGCACCTCATGCCAAAGGCCATGCTGTCTGCAGTCCCTCTGGCAGCTTCTTAAGCTGCAGACTGTGTGTGGATCTGTCCTGACACCTCCTCTTGCACCTCTTCTAGCTTTACGCAACTGCCTACCCTCATCTCCTCTCACACTGCTGCTCCTCTTGGCAGCTGAAATAGCAGGAGAGAGTGGTTTGTGAACTCTGGCTGAACTGATGGGATCTCTTCATAACACTCCACATTTCTGCAATTAGGTTTTTTTTTAATTTAATTTTATTTATTTTTAACATGCTCTGCTCCCAGATTTACTGAGCTGAATGCAATTGCTTAGCTTCATTATTCTGTTGCAATAGGTCTGCTGGCAAGTTTATTAAGCAATAAGGGATGAAAGGCAGCAAGTTTCTAGGTGGTTATAGTGTGTGTTGTGTAGCGTTGATAAGGCACAAGGTCGAAGGCTTACAGCTTTAATCACCAGAGAAAAATACCCTGGAGAGACAGGATCTTATTGGTATAATGACATGGAAGTCAGTCATAAATAAAGGAACTGCTATAAAAACTGCCTATTCCTCTTTGCCTGGAGAATCTGATGCTTAGGAGAGATCGTTTGTAGAATTGCTCTAATACCACATCTGTGGCTATCTTCCCCTCAAGGATTATGGACCATGGTGTGAACTTGAAATGGAAATCCCTTGAAGCAGCTCCTTTCTTTATCTGCTAGTCAGAGGGAGCTCCAGTTTTGTTGATAAAATTCATGCTGAGGGGCTTTTTCCCCCTGCAGAAAACCTGGAGCTTTCTGTGTCTGCAGGGGACTTGTCAGATCTTGTAAAGTCTGGCAAGCTGCTGCTGGTGGCCCTGCCAGTGTGATTGTGGCTTTACCCTTGTGGTACTGCTGCTTGTCATCTGCCGGGATCCCATGGGTGTCCTACAGGATTGTAAAGAAACAGCATCTTCCTTGGGCCTGAATATGGCTGAAGCCACACCATTTTGTGCATGTGGACTCTTTTCCCTAAACAAGCAGGTCACGTACTGCTGTCTCTCGTTCTTTCTTATCCTTACCTACTGGTGTGAAATCCAACTTTAAAATCTTTACTTGTGTGTCTGCTTGGTCACTGGTCATCATTGTAATGTTTGGCAAGTGATGTCATTGCTACCAGGCTCCTGGCCTTACACACGCCCTGTAAATCTGGGCTAATAGTACATCCCAACAAAATACAGTAATTTCAGGGTGAATTAATAAATTCTGGAGGATTTGAGACATATCCTGTAGAAATGCTAAGTAATAATATTGTCTCCCTGTGGAGACTATTAGAAATGGAAAGATGACACCTGAGGGAAAGATACTGTTATAACAATGCAGAGAAACCAGATGGGCAAGTGATCCACACAGTTTATGTCAAAAAAACAGGAAGCATCTGTCTGAGGGGAATGGAAGAAATAATTAATGTATCTATGTACAGCCTGGGAGATTGATAGCTGTAATTTAGCAGTGGCTGTTCAGCACTTCTATCAGCAATGACAAAGTGGCCTGCAGAGTTACCTGTTTCTTAATCAATCTCTTGATTGCAGTATGGAAGGGGCTGGACTTACTCTCTGAAGAGAGAGATCTTATAAAGTGAAGCAACAGTGACACATAGCCATATGGGATACCATATGTGAGGACAACATCTGCAGAGGGCTTCATATCTTCTCTTTCTCTCCCCCCGCCCCATCTTATTTAATTGCTAAGGCTTATTGGATTAATATGCAGATCAGCTCCACAGCCATAGCTGAAGAGCTCAGTGCTATGAATCAGACTCCTGTAGCAGCGGAGTCCCTTGACAATGTCAGAGAAGTAGCAGATTGCTGATTTAACGCCCCGATGTGCAAAGCCTACCCCTGTTGTAGGGGATGGAGGCTGGAGGGGAGCTGTGCATTACCTGGTCTCCGGGATTAATGCTGAATGTTCTTGTGGGTCACCACTTCAGGTCAACATAAATTGTTGTCATCACAGGGCACTGTAAAGTCAAAGTGCTTGTCCCTGTTGTGTAGTTCTCAGTCAGCCGTGTTGTAGCAGCAATGCTCTGGTGGCAGGAGCACTATAAGCCTTTTGTAGGTGGAGTGATGTGACAAGGGCTAATGTGTCTGTTCTCTCCTGCCACATCCCAGATGATTTACTGTGACAGATTACCTCTGTCTGCTGGCATTGCCCCATCTGTGCAATACCTTGCAGTGCACCAAGCTGCCTGCAGCGTGCTGTTCCCTCAGAAAGCAGAGCTCCCAGAAGTTTCCTCCTGGGCTGCAGGAGGAAGCAGAACATGGCAGAGCTGGGTGTCAGGAATAAGGAGCTGTGGGTCTGGTCTTGGCCCTGGTTGCCCGTGGCAGAGACCTCAGGGCAGGGGGTTTCCAGTGGTGCAATGGAGAAAGGCAGAGCAGGAAGATGAGAGCAGGGTGGCCAGGAGGGGAGCACCCGGCATCACAGGGCCCAGTTCCTGGACCTCAACTGAGGACGTTCTTTCCACAGATATTGGTATAAGTGCAAGGTAGTCATGCAGGGTGACTAAAAGCCTTGCTGAGAAGTAGCTGTAGCAGAAGCAAGGATGGAGTCTAGGCCTCTGAAATCCTGTACCTGTGCTGCAGTCCTTGGAGCCAGCTCTGCATCTGGAGAAAGGACTTAAATTGGGCTGAGGTGACTGGTCCCATCAATGTATGGGCCACGCTTCCTGATGCAGCAGGTGGGTTACGTCTAACAGGCCTCATGAGCCTACATCCTTTTTTTTGTAAGTCAGCAAATTGCAGGCCTTGCTTTTCACCTGACATGGCCCTCAGATTTGAAATCTGGTGTGGGAGAGAGATTTATTTTAAGGACAGAAAATTGTGTTTTACTGTTTTATAAGTCTGATTCTGCTCATAGCCCTCTCTTGTTCTATTCAACTTACTGAAACAGATTTTCATCTGGAGTAAATAATGTAACTGGTTCCTCCAGTGGAACCGCGATGATTCACACCAGCTTGGGTTTGGTTCCACTAACCTTAACTCCTCAATGTAATTAACTAACATAATTTCCCTCTCATACCCCTGTTTCCCACCTTTGAGACTGCTGCAGTGATATTATATAATCTGAGATAAATTCAACCCTGATAAAACTTCCTAAAAGTCACCCTGATTCTGTTAGGGATGAAGATGCTCATTTGATCCTCATGGTTTGTCAAGCATGATTTTAATATGACTCAAAGTGGCTGAGTGCATCAGGTTTTTAGTAGCACAGTGGGTACCTGACACCTCTTTGCTTTAGGATCTCTGATGCCACTGGTGGTTTAGTGCGGTGCTTTAGCACCGTTACTCCAGTGAGAATCCCTAGGGAAGGCTGTGGTGACGGCTCTCTGGCTGACCTGTACTGGAGACAGCTGAGTGAAGGTGGCTTGGAAATAGCCTTGGCACCTGCATCTTTTCCTTTGGTGGAACACTGCTGCTGTGGTTAGACTGCAGGGACTTCTGTACAGGGGATATACAGAAATGTGGTCATTCACCCTCCACTGATCGTAGTAAGATACCTGGAGGTAACAGAGGATAATGGGGAAACACAATGTTTTCTGGATTCAGCTTGAACAGCAGCTGAACTGCATTGATCAATTCTCTTTTCTTAAATGTCTGAGTCACTAAACAGGAAGGGATATGAAATAAAGAGGAAGCGAATAGATATTATTGCAATAGCTACTTTATTGGCCCATCATCTAGTTTCTGCATCCTCCTCAAGGTCTGGTTGTTCATCGCATAGCCCTTTAATCGAAAGCTCTCTCTTGCCACATCCTAGTGTGATTGCTTTGTTGTACAGTGAAGATGTACACCAAATCCCTCCATGGCTGCTGCAGCAGCTCTGGCCAAGGAGCCATGCCATGCCTCTCACACTCAGAAAATATTAGAGTGAGTCAGGGAGAGGCAATGAGCCCCAGTAAATTGAGCCTGTGATGCACTACAGAACTCTTTCCTGAATGTCCTCCCTTCACTGAGGAAAGCAAAGTGGTTTGGTGATGGATTCCATGGAATGGGACACCTGAGAGCAACAGCTATTCAAGTATAAAGGTGTGCTTTATGGAGAGATTATGTTTTTGTTTAAGCTTGCTTGGATGTTGAGATGACAGCTGTGTAGAGATTGTGTGGACAAATGAAGTGAGAGCTAATGCTCAGCAAGAGGGATGCAAGCTTCCCAGGGGGTATGGATTTGCTGTACAACACAAAATCAGATTTCAGAGATCAGCCATGCCGAAAAGATATCGATTGAAGATAAAATGCAAGTACTTACCTGTTCATTTTCTGCAGTGCTTTATTGCTCACTTTTGTTTAGTTTTGCACTAAATAAAGGGATCTTTGTCTTCTCTCTCAGGCAGGGCTACTCTTTGCATGCTCACAGAGAATCATCACCCTTTCCTCATATAGGAAAGGCTGAAATACAAAGGAGATGGCAAAGCTTCATATTCTGAATACAACAACAAACTAAAATTTTCATTATTTGGCCACATCTGCAGTGGGCTGATGTGATCCCCTTCACCTGTGGAGGATTTTTAGTCTTGTTTCCCATTATGGGATGAGGGGAAAAAATAAGGGCAAGGAAATTACATGACCAAGTGCTACCAGCTGTAATATCCGTTGTGGTATAGGGGGATTGTCTGGTCCCTTGCCCACAATTCTGACCATGGGAGGACACTGTGAAGGGAGCTGTGCAGGTGCAAGCTGTTCTGCACCATGGAGGCCCTAAATGTTTAAGTTAGCTTAAATGAAAATCCAAAGATCAGAAATTCTCCAGGAGGCCCCAGGATGATCTGCTGAGAAACCTTTCCTGTGCCATGAGTGACCATAGGCATGTGGAGACTGAGTGTGGCTGTTAGCTGTGGATCACCCAGCTGGTAAAGGCTGGACTGCTGGAGATCCAGAAACCAGGGGAGATGGATTTACAGAGGGACATGGGAATTTAGGCTCTCGGGTTTTTAGCCCCTCATTAATACTTAGGTGGGTGAAAACCAAAAAGTTTTTGAGATCTTCCCTGTACCTGTCAATTTATCTGAAAATAGAGAAAACGAACTGCCCAGTTGCGTTGAGCAGATAGATCGTGTGGCCCTGTGTTGCTGGATATCATGCATTCAGGAGCAAATGTCACTGTGTTTAAAGCCTTTCTGTGACCTGTGTGGTCCCAGGTCAGCTCCTTGTGATGAAGGTCTCCTTTCCAAACACTTGTGAAGTTGAATGGACATGGAAATTGAGGTTGTCCCCATTGGTCAGGATGAGTGGACAGCATGGACTAAGGTTGTCCTGTGGCCCTGTTGCAGGGACAGGGATTGATTTCTCACGCTTTCAGCAAGCACCTTCCACTGCCAATAAAATAGTTGTAGAACACTGGGGAGTTGCAGGCTGGTTGCCACTTGCTACAGGCTGTGAAACCAAACTGACTCCTCCGTAAAGGAAAGCAAAGATATGGACACAGGTGTTCGGGTGACTGCAACATGCTCCCTGCCTCTTCCAAGGCCTCTAGGTGAGAAACACACGGGAAGGAGGGCAGAAATCCAGAGCTGCTGAAGCAGCTACAAAGCAAATTGTGTGTCTGTGCACATGTGCATTTATGTCTCTGCATGTCTGTTTCCCTGGATTTGTCCTTCTCTTTCTGTGTTCAGAGCTGGTTGACTAACTTTAAAAAAAAAAGTGCATAAATGATTTGTCAATGAAAAATTACAAATTATTTATCTAGCCAATGTTATGTGTCTCACTGTGGAGCTAGCCAAGTTGCTGGAAAATGGATTTACCATGAAATTAGTGAACTATCAACAGTCTAAATGCTGGGGGGCACTACCTGTGAGGGCCAGCGGACAAGCTGTTGTGCACTGCTGATGAGAGGAGGGTAAGAATGAAGTAAAAAAACAGGTGAGAGGGTGTATGATGATGTGCTTAATAAGTGATTCTCTCACTACTACGTTTCCTGATCTTTTTAGTGATTTCTTTCTTTATTTAGCATATAAGCCTAAGTTACCATATATATATAAATACTTTGAAAAACAATATTAAGGTGCAGGAATCTGCCTAGAGAAATTGCAGGGAAATGGCATCTATAAAAAAAATCCAGCATGTTGGGCAGACCTCTGTCTGCTAAAAGTAAGTGGCATGCGTGGCCACAGTATTGCATAAATATGGCTGTTCCTAGGAATGTAATAGCTTATACTGTACGAGAGATCTGTAAATCCCAAAATGCCTTGGACAGTGAGATCTATCGGCAGCGTTTTTGTCTGGGAGTTGGTGAAGCGGTGGCTGAGACTAGGATTGGCAGCATCCTGCCACAGGTGGCAAAGCTGAGGAGTGGCTCTAGGTCTTTTTCCCACTCACCTGGGCTACTTTTCTCTCCTTCCCCAGGACCAAAAATGTGTTCCTGAGGCCTATATCACAGGGCGCAGTCTTGCTTTCTGCCGGGAGGGAAGTCTCTGTGGCTGTCTGGACCGTGAGATCTCTGACATCAGGGTTGCGTTGCAGTAAGAGCTGTAAGGTGTTCTGGGTAACCTAGAAGACTCATCTGGGAAGTGCAAGGTCCTGCCTACATTTCTGCATTTGTTGGTCCCCTTTAAATCCCACCAGAGCTGACAGGAAGAAAGGGTCATGACTCTCCCTTGAAGCTGAAGCAAGGCTCCTGCTGTGACCCCGGTAGTCATGCATCAGGTACTTCTTTGTTCTGTCCCTGCCATCAGGGCTTCTGTCTGCTCTTCCATAAATAGAAAGCATCAACCACCTCAGAAACCTCTATCCCCACTCTTTGATGGCTGGGGTCATGCAGGACTCATTAAAGAAAGTAAATAAAGGATGTGGGCAGGCCTGGCAGCAACAGCTTTCTCCTGGTGCCAGCAGGCCCTCTGCCAGGTAAAGCCGAACTCCTAGCGAGAGCCTCTCAGAGCGCCTTTGGGATGTGTACAGAAGAGTTCTGTGGCGAGATGAAATATTTAAAACTGCTTTGGGTTGAAGCGAGGTGGGGGAGCAGCAGCCTCTTTAATCTGTGCGCAGTTTTAAGACTGTGTGTGAATCATTGATGAGGAGGGCAGAGTGTTTCTAAAGCTCTGGCAGGTCATTAAACCTGGTGATGGACTCATTAAACAGGGAGCTGCATGGAAAGCCCTGGACAAAAGTACTGGAGTATTTCACATGCGTTGCTCTGTGGAGCGCCAGCACTTTTTACCTGTGACTTTCAGGGTATTGTTGCAGTATTTATTAATAAAGGAAAACATCCTAGGCCAGTGGACTGTGTTGCATAAGAGGAAATATGTGAAAGAAGCTCTTTGGTCTGTCAGGCAAAGGCATAAGAAGATACAATAGTAGGAATTCAGGACTCGGGGGTGTTTCTAACCGTCTGATTATGTTGCACATGGTGGTTGGGTAAATCACCTCTGCCAAATCTTTTAACTGGGATTTAACTGGAACGGGGAAGGGGGGTGAGTGTTGCAGCGTTAGTGTTCCTGTGGCTTCATTGGAAGAAAAGTAGAAAATTCCTCTTTGCCAAGCAGTGTCCTCAAACCCATGTGTGTTCACAGCTTCTGCTGGCCTCAGTGTTCACACCATAGTGCTGTTTGACCTCTACTGTACCTGCTGTTCTGTGCCTCAGGCTTTTTCTGACCCACCTGCAAAGATCATACATGCCGTTCAACGGCTCGGATAATTTTCCAGCCATTACAATGACAAATGCGATACCAGATGATCTGTTCAACTAGTTTGAATTTTGCTTTCTTCTGAGAATTTTGCTCTTCAGTAAAACTGTTTACAGAATTCTGCTTTTCACTAAAACTAAGCATAGTAAAACTGTACTTACATGCTGACCATAGACCTGAGTAAACCTGGCCTTATTGCTTACAGTCCCTGTGCTTCACCTCTAATTGTTAATTACACAGATTTAGATACTTGGATGGTGTAAACTGGCATTACCCCCTTGGCTTCAGATAGGTTTACAGGATTTGAACAATATCCCCTGATTGTCTTACATTTACATAGCTGTGTTCCAAAGCAAGGTGCAAATGTCACACAGAGGAGATGATATCTGCCTCCCTCAGGGGGCTGGACACTGTCCCTCAGCTGGCAAGAAAGCAGCAAGTGCCCTTTCCTACAGAAAGGCCTCAGCTGTCTGCCCTTGCGTCCCTGGCCCTCATGAGAGGGTGGAAACAGCTGCAACAGAAAAGATCCTTCAAATTTGCAATGTGGAGGAGGAGCAAGGGGTTAGCAATGTGGTGGATACTTCTGAGCAGAGAGCTCTGAGTTCCTTTTTTCCCCTCTGTTTCTTGGTTGGGCTGAGAACAAAAGGAGGTGGAGGCAGCTTGGAGGAAGGTCTCTGGCATGGCAGAGGTGTGGGGATGTCTCGCTCAGATGCTGGGCTCGTGGCTCAGGTAAGCCCATGTGTTGTTTGAAGCCACAGATGGTAGTGAGGTAATGAAAAAGCTCCATACCCCTTGCTGAGCATGGTAGCTGCGTCTTGATGTTTATGCTTTCTACTTAAACTTTTGTTGGGACAGCTTACTTCTAGAATGCAGTTGCTTCTGGCAGAGTAGAGAGCTGATTGCTACTTACCGTTGCTAAGGAATACAGAAGAGAAAGCGAAGAATTAAATAGGAAATTTGCTTTCTGCTGCACACAAAGGTATCCAACATGCTCTAGTCTTGTCCTCAGGTAAACAGTAATTGAGTTGTTCCTCTTGCTTGCTTTGGTCTGTTGCTTGAAACAAGTAAGCTCTCCCTTGAATGATGCATTTCCAGCAATCCTGTAAGCAGCGTGCTCAGTAGGGGTGGGAAGAGGGGTGTGTGCGCAAGCGCTTGGGAATGTGCAAATGGGAAAAGGGAGTGCAGTGGGAAAGAATAAATGAATTCTGACACTGTAAGTGAAGATTAAGCAGTGAAGAGAGTGAGGTTTCAGCTGGCAGTCATTGCATTAACAGCTTGGATATTTCAATAATCAGTTTAAAGTTGAGTTTATCAGGCACACAAAAAGCTCAGCTCTTCAAGGTGTGTAGTTGTAGCTCAAAGCCGTTGAAAGTCAAGAGAGATTATGATGGTGTGGCGTAAAAATGCATTAATGGGATCTCTTCCATCCACTAAAGGAAAAGACAACTCACGTAGTCAGGAGCAGATTTCTGCTGCTCGTGATCCCAAACTCCTGTTCAACTAGGAGCAGAGAATGAGGCAGCTGCAGAAAGCTCAAGCTCAGTCACTACCTGAAGCTGAACCACCTCTGGACTTCCCTGTGAGAGCCTGTGGCTCTGTCTCCTTTACTCCTCCAATTGAGCAAAGTGGCCTGCAGTGGACAGACACAACAGCACGAGTCCGTTATCCTGCTTGTCCTTGCCCAGATGTGGTCTGACTGGGGCAAGTGTGACTGTGCTTTCCTGAGCAGACCTTTATCAGATACAAATCTGCACAAGCTTCCAGCTTCAGTGAGGCTGGAGTAATTTGTAGTGTGTTTTCAGTGTTTCTACTTGGGCAAGTCAGCGGGCAATTGCCTTGAGAAGAACTGGCTACCTTAGGAACCTCTGCCTGGGGATATCCAGCAGCTGAGCTGTGCTGTCTGTCTGTGGCACTCCTCTGCCTGTAATTGCAGGCAGCAACTCTGTTATATGCTGCACACTTGAGCAAAAACATCTTGTAAGAACCGTTTGTTTCATTCTGGGGCTCTGTGGTGTGAGATCACAGAATGGTTCGGGTTGGAAGGGACCTTAAAGATCACCTAGTTCCAACCCCCTGCCCTGGGCCGGGACACCTCCCACTAGACCAGGCTGCTCAAAGCCTCATCCAGTCTGGTTTTGAACACTTCCAGGGGTGGGGCATTGACACCTTCTCTGGCCAACCTGTTCCAGTGTCTCACCACCCTCACTGTAGAGAATTTCTTCCTAATATCCAATCTAAATCTACCTTCTTTCACTTTGAGGCCATTACCCCGTGTCCTATCATTACACTCTCTGATAAAGAGTCCCTCCCCATCCTTCCTGTAGGCCCCTTTAGGTACTGGAAGGCTGCTATAAGGTCTCCTTGGAGCCTTCTCTTCTCCAGGCTGAACAACCCCAACTTTCTCAGCCTGTCCTCATAGCGTAGGTGCTCCAGATGTCTGATCATCTTTGTGGCCCTCTGCTGGACCTGTTCCAACAGGTCCATGTCCCTCTTGTGTGGAGGACTCCAGAGCTGGATGCAGTACTCCAGGTGGGGTCTCACTAGAGCAGAGTAGAGGGGCAGAATCACCTCCCTCGACCTGCTGGCCACACTTCTTTTGATGCAGACCAGGATGCAGTTGGCTTTCTGAAGAGATCCCTCTCTTCGGTTACTTTCTGACTTCCTGACTCCAGATCAGAAGGGATTCTGTCTCCATCGATTCCTCTAGTGTGTAGCCAGTCTTTGTCTGTGCTTTTTGGCGTCTAGCAAAGGGCAGCCTAGGCCCTAACTACCATCAGCTGTCCCACAAGCGATTACTGCAGCTGCTCTCCATTCCAGCACATAGGGAGGTTGAGACTTGACCCAGTGACAGGATTGGTGCTTTGAGATCCAAACCTCTGCTGTGGCTGGATGTAGTAATGGTGTCAATATGGAATGTGTTTGCCTGGAAGTGTTTTTTCTGTGCTCATGCTTGCTTTCTTCTCTGTACCAGAAGTTAGCCTGACCCTTCTACTATGCAGGTAAAGGTGCATTCAAAGGACAGCTCTTTACTGATAGAGGAGTGAGCAGCCATTCAGACTCCCATCCCATTGCTTCACTAGAGAAGAAAAATGTCTGTGTTATATTTTCCCCTCTGGAAGGAATTTGGTGCAATTGATATCATTCCATAGTCTGCTGTGTCTTTTTGTCCTATTTCTTTCATCAGATCAGTGTGCTAGTCTGAGCTTTGCAAATACAGCGGGACAGCAGAACATAGAGAAAAGTGGGAGGGAAGTTCAAGGAAAAAACATCCCAAAAACAGCTACCACTTTTCACGAAATCTAAAGGGCTGTAAGAAGATGCATTTGGAATGGATGCAAATGCTGGATATAGTTTACGTGGCTACAGGATAAGGAAGGATGCATGCACACATGCAGAATGCATGCTGGGGAATGGCCTACAAAGCAGGCCACAAAAGGATTCTGAGAGCAGTAACATAAAATTAAGAAAAGGGGAAACTGTAAGCTGGAAAGAATTGAAATTGTCCTGGTGAGAGATCTTTAACAAGCTGTGGGTAATTTCCTCAAGGGAAGTGATAGACTCTCCATTGCTGAGGTTGTTTAAAAAGTAAACTGGATAAAACAGTAAGAAATATGCTCTAAGGACTAATCTTCTGTCAACTTGATGAATTAATGACCTAATTGGTCCTTTGGTTTCCTTCCATCTTTCATGCCTACTGTTCTGTAAGCAGCAGCTTCTAGTCATTAAGAATAAGACTAGGTGAAAGGAGTGGCATTACTGGAAATACTCATTTACTTTCAGTGACTTGGTCTTTTTCCAGACCTCTTAGCCGTGAGAAAGTTTTGTTGTTATAAGAGATAGAATGGGTGTGAGTCTCAGAGGGTCCCAAACTGAAACTTGCTTTCTCCTTTCCCTATGATGCCTTGAGTTGTTTCTGTCTTTCAGGTAGGATATTATTCTGAGACCTGGCCCAAAGCAAGCTATTCTTAAAAAGCTATGGTAATTCATTGTAACTCCTACATCTATTGGCTGGGTTGTGCCAACCTAGTCTTTCTGTATGCTTCTTGGGGCTTTTTCAAGGCACAAATAGGCAGACAGATTGTTTTCACATCAAATCTCGTGGCTTTGGGCTATCTGGTGATGCAAAACAGATGGAAAGCTTTGTGATCCTCCTTCTCCCTTCCCCACATACTTTCCATCTATTGAGTTTCCTGTGCTGCTTTACTTCCCGAATCATAGAATGGTTTGGGTTGGAAGGGACCTATAAGATCATTTAGTTCCAACCCCCTTGCCATGGGCAGGGGCATCTCCCACTAGACCAGGTTGCTCAAAGCCCCATCCAGCCTGGCCTTGAACACTTCCAGAAGGGAGCATCCACAACTTCCCTGGGCAACCCATTCCAATGTCTCACCACCCTCAGGGTAAAGAATTTCTTCCTAATATCTAATCTAAATATACCCTCTTCCATTTTGAAGCCATTACCCCTCGTACTGTTGCTACATGCCCTTGTAAAAAGTCCCTCTCCAGCTTTCTTGTAGGCCCCCTTCATATAGTGGAAGGCTGCTATAAGGTCTCCCTGGAGCCTCCCCTTCTCCAGGCTGAATGCCCCACCTAGGAACAGGGCACATGGTCGGGGAAAGAGGAGGGGCACGATGGCTGTCTCTTGATATTTTTGGTGCCTGGAAAATACTTTCTATACATTGGAGGAAACTTTCAGGATGCTGAAGATAGTCAAAAACCAGAACACGTCTTGCACTGAAAGAACATCAATGTGGTTGGAGGTAAACACAGCAAGACACAAATACAGCTGGTCTTGCACCTATCTCAGTTTCATCCCAGTAATGACAAAGGGCATCCTTTTTCTGTCCCATTCTCCTTGACTGTTTTCCCTTCTGTTCACCTCTTTCTGTACCATTTAGGATATGTGAATCACTGCCACATCTACTGTGCTGCTATACTCAGGATTTCAAGTGCTGAGAAAACTGTCTTGCTGTATTTTCCTTGTCATCCCTTTCTCTTTGTGCATCTGCTGGTAAAGCAGCCTGGCAATAGACGAAACAGCATTTGAAGAAGGAAATAAAATATGTGTGACTCAATTGAGACTCACAGACTGGTTCCAGATTACCCTCCTGCAATCAAATATTTGACTTTTTAAAAACAATTTTAATCGCTGTAGGTTTGGGGTTTTTCTGCTAGTTTAAATGGTGGGGTTCCCAGGGCATTCAATGAAAACTTCCTCAGCTGATAGAGGTGGTCTCTGGATTTCATGATTTCTTTTCAGAGTCTTCAGACCTGGTCCCTATGAACTGCTGAGCATCATCAGCCCCTCTAGCCTTGGGTGGGGTTACATAGGCTAACCCTTGCTTGGAATCAGTCCCAGTGTTTTTTGAATGCCTGAACTCATCTCAGCCCTAGTCTTTTTTTTTAATCTTATTTTCAATGGCGTCTTCTCTTCTCAAACAGCTTACAGGTATCTGTTCCCTTGGAGCTTCTTAGCAGATTGTATTTACTGTTTTTAATGTGGCCAGCACAACCTTGACAAATGCCGCTTGAAGCTGCAGCTCCTGTGACTCCTCTTATGTTTTAACTTCTGTTATTTCAGTGCTTACATGTTCTGTTCAGTATTACTCAGTTGTAAAATTACCAGAAGGAAACAGTAGTGGAGCAGGACCACTGATCTTCTGTCTATAGTTCAGGCTAAACTTAAGTTCATTGGCATGTAGAGCACAGACTTTGTTCTGAAAGGAGATTTCTGCAGACTGCATCCCTAGCTTGTTCAGTGCAACACAGGATTTTTGTATGTATGGGAAGGAATGTGATTGCATATGTGAAGACTGGTGCAGGTTTTGGAGCCCTTTGGGAAGAAGGGGATTTTTAGGCAGTGAAGGCCAGTGATGGAGGGAGATGAAAATGGTGAATAAGTGATTTACTAGTATCAAATGCTGGAAGATTAGAAAAATAACAATGTCTTCTGAAAAAAAAAAAAAGAGGACCAGAGTCACTTGGAGGGGAATGGTGCATAGTCCTGGCTGTGGGCAGCAATCCCCGTCTTTGTTATCTCCAAGTAACTGGGAGGGAAATTGAGGAAAAGATGTCCTCATGATGAATGAAAAAAGCTACTTTAATAAATCCGGAAAGGTTCTGAACATCCAGTCATTCAGTGTCCATAGGCAGTCCTTTTTCCAGCTGCTAAAACTGAGGAAAAAAAGTAGGAAAGCTCTCAACAGATATTCCTTGGCAATTAGAAGGGAAATATCCACTGTGCTGTGTGTTTCCCTTGGCCACTTCCACTTAATGAATGCCCTTAGAATAGCAGCTCTGCTATTGAGCCAAAGCAAATTCTGCACCATGTTGGTTAGTTATGTGTGCCCTGTGGACAGAGAACAAAAGTGCTAATGCATGATTTATGTATCAAACCAGCACAGTAACATTAAGTAGCTAAGCTACACAGTGCGCCTGTTGAATAGCGACTGCATCTCCATAGGCGAAAGTGCTTCTCACCCTGACCTACCTGCTTTGCTGAGGTTGTTCTAGCTGTGCCCCCACCCCCCCGCCCCGTGCCTTTGGAGGTGAAAGCATCCTCTGTACTGTTGTTGTGATGTTTGAGCATAGGGAGTAAAACTCTCTGTGCTCAGCTGCTGTACAACTAGGATGCAACATTATTAACCATGGGTGTCACAGAGCTGAATGTACCCGCTGAAGTGGGGGGTGCAGGGAGGTAACAGAAGGGGTCTCTCTAGGCAGGTTTATTGCAGTCAGTTCTTCAGTGATGTGAATATATCATCTTTGGGGTTAATATTTTCTTTTAGAACCTCATAGCAGGTTCGCCGTTCTCCCTTCTGGATTCTGCTAAGGCCTGACTGAGTAGGAATGGGGAAAGGGGACATGTAAAGAGACTAAAACAGAAGTGTAAGCCTGAGAGGGGTGAGACAGTTTGACTCAGAAGTCAGATCGCTTTCCTTCTCCTGGCTTTTGTATTTTGGTTCTCTCAGCAGCAGCCAAAGACTGATCACTGTATGCTGGAGCTGGACCCTGTTCTGAGCTTGTCTACAGCTTCTGGCTCTGTGTGCAGGTGCTGCCCCTTGGAAATGCTTCTGGGGTATGGCCAGCTATAGGCTGTGTATTCGAGCTGTGTGCGTTTGTGGTGCAGGGGCAATAGTACATGATATGCAAGTAAATGATATGAGTACCATATGGATAAAAGCTATTTATTAGTAATACCTATTCTCTGGCTGCCATTTGGCAAACACAACAGCTGGACTGCCCTATAAAGAAATTCAAATGACTTTTAGGAATGGAGACATTCACTTTGTCTGTAAACTTTTTGTAGAAGACACATTACCTGCAAGGATGTGCCATTTTCCAGGGGTCCTTATCTCTTACGGTTTTATTTCTATTATTAATTCATAGCATGAGGCTTAGAAAAGCCATGTGTAACCCAGCAGGTAGTTGTCACCTTTATCTTGCTGGCAAGGTATGGCAACAGGATGAAAGTCAGGAATGATCTTCTCTATTGATTTAACATAACTTCTGTTTAGCAGAGAGCACAGTTAAATGCATATATACAGCTCTTCTTGGCTGTGTGGTCCTACCAGCTCTTTACATGGGTGATAGTGAATAGAAGTATCAATCCTAGCTGTCAGGGTGCTTCCTCCTTTGAACCTGTGCCATTGTGCCATGTTTTAAAGTTGGCTTAGTTGGAAATCCTGGCTTTGGGAGTTAGTCGACCTGTAAATGGAGCGATTGCAGAAGGTAATAGCTGCAAAACATCTTCTGCTTTTTGTGGTATGAGGGCGTTCTCTGCTGGGCTTGCTCACCACCCAAGGTTAAGTGATGGACTTGTTCCCAGCTGAGCTGAAATGGGATAACATTGCGCAGAGCTTCTTGATCAAGCAGATCTTGATATCAATCAGTATTGGGATGTTATGTTTTTGAAGCTCCTAATTTTTAGTTCCTAATGCCCTTTTGATGGCTGTCTCTGCAAAAGAGCTCTGGTGTGTTTGGAACTGGCAAGGTGCTTTTCATGATCTTAAGTGTGCCTATTAAAACAAAAAAAGGCCATATTGAAAATCAATTTTCTCCTTGCAGGTCTTGAGCAATTTTGTAAGATATAATAAGATGAGCAATCTGGTTCTGGCAGCAAAAAGAACAGATGCCAAGATATAATTTCCCTTACCAGAAAATGCTGCGGAGTCACTTTGTGTTGCAGAAGGAAGAATCTATGTTATTAATAGAGGACAGTTAAAACTGGAAGTCCTGAGAGCACACACTTCATCTGGTCTGTGCCATATGGAGGACAGTAGGCAGGGACACATCCTGGTCAGCCAGGAGAGAGATGACGTCTTGGAGCAGAAGAGGTTGTCTGTACCTTGAGGGAGCAGTGGAAACTGTTGGCTAATGTATCCCCTAACACCAAGGGTTTGTGTTTCTGACTGCAGGAACTCTTGCTCATATTTTTTTTGCAGGGCCAGCCTCCAAGAAAGGTGGCAGAGAAAAGCTGGCATTGCCTATTTGCAAAAGAACTGGTAGCTGTGGGGCCTTGACCTGGGTCCTTTGCACCCTTTGCAGCTGAACAGATCAAAGAAATTGCACCCCCCCACCGCCCCCCAAAAAAACCAAAAAACCCCCCCAAAAACCCCAAAACATTATTACTTAAGAGTGCTGAAATTTGCCTATGTGACTATTTTCCTTCTCTTAGCTCTAGATATATCCTGGATCTGTCACCACTATCACCTCCTTGTCAGTGTCAGACACTAATCAGCTTCTGGAACAATACAACACCCCTGCCCACTTCTTCTGTGAATACAGATGTGTCACTTTTAAAGCAGGTGCTGGCTGGTGGAGGGTCACGGGGGTAAATTTGCACCTGAATTTACTGCATTTTTATACAACTGGCAAGCAAGCCTTAACTCATCTAAACAGTCTTTACTTGTTCCCTATTCTGGCCAGCTATCTCATCTCCTTATTAGAATTAATTGTGTTAAGTATTGGGTCACAACTAACCTTTTTTTTTTTTTTTCAGAGGCTGTGGCAGAGGTAATATTGCATTCTCAGCATCATCAAATTTGTTCTTCTCCATTAACTGATGGGCTTATGGTTTTCCTTACTCTCCTCTTACTTTTAATGTATTTATAGAGCCTTCTTTGTTGCCTTTATGTCCGTGTTAGTTGTAATTCATCTTATGCCTTAGCCTTTCTGATTTATCTCTGCATGCTTATACTATTCCTTTATACTCTTTCTTAGTTGCCTGTCCTTGTTCCCACTTTCTATATAGTTGCTTTTTGATTGTTTGGTCTTTAAAGTGCTCCTAACGTAACCATATTGGTTTCAAGCTATGTTCACTGTCTTCCCTCTGTACTGGCATAGACTGCTATTGTGCTTTTGACACAGTCCCTTTCAGCACTACCAGATCTCCTGCATTCCTCTCTACCTTAGATTATCTTCCCAAGAGGCCATGCCTCATAGTTCTGAATGTGTTGAAGTCTGCTTTCTTTCCTTCTTTTTTTGAAGTCCGTTGTCCTCATTATCCTCGTCTCCTTTCCCTTCCTCTGCTGTCTCATGATCACTTTGGATACCTCCATTGCCTTCAACCTTTCAGTCCTTAAGAGTTTCTCCTTATTGGACTAAAATCTAAAATGCCCGCCTACTTCCTATAGTTTTCTTCACCTTTTAAAACAAAGACCTGTCACCGTCACAAAGAACTTAGACTCTCTGTGTCCTGCTGTACTGTTTTGAGTCACCAAAACCCTCCAGGAAAGGTGATATTCTGCTATTTACCTGGAAAAGACTCATCCACTTGCTTCTCTTTGGATCATCCCCTCCTCCCCGCTTCCTCTAGAGCAAGAGATCTGGAACAGGAACTGACATTTCTCTTATTTCTGAGCTTCAAGCCAGCACTGCTGCCATGAAGTGCAGCACCCGCTCTCTTTTTCTATGTTGTTATTCCCTTGAATGTGTGTGTATATATAGCTTTCCCTATAGTTTTTCTGTATGGCCTTATTTCTGATAAATTCATTTTAAGTACGCACAGGCCCCAAAGTTATAGACCAAGTAAGTGAAAACAGAATAGGATCATTTAAAATCAATTCCAGAAGCTGCTTTTTCCTTCACAATGAGCTTTGAGCTACTGTGAAACATCTCTACTCATTATTGGAACCAATACAAAAGCTGGAAACTAATGCTGGCCTATTACAGCTTTTCTTTGAACGCTGTCTTCCCCTCTCCTTAACATGCTGTATCAAAGGATGTATTTACTACACAATTTGAGGCCTCTGATACTACTTGTTTCTCCAGAGAAGAGGTATCTGGTCAGATAACTCTGGGAATCAAGAGACTTCATCAATTCTTGCTTGTCTCTTCCCCTCACAGTGTCTACAGTTGGGCCTCTCCTGGCTTTCTGTGAAAATAGTCGCTTTCCCAAAGAAGGCGTATTTACAAGCTTGGCTGGTCTCAAGTGAAAACTGGCGCCACTGGTTTAGCAGCAGGAACAGATAAAGGTGGATGTTAAGAGAAAAAAGGTGGATGCACCCTTAAATGAAGGAAACGATACAAATACAGAACAATAATAATTTATATTGGACCTACAAACCCCTGCACTATTTGATATATTCAGAAGTGCTATCCACCAGCGTATGACCTATTAGCTAGGTATTTGCATGTATAAGACACAAGGGTGTTCATGTAACATCTGGAATTTTTATCACCATAGCAGAAACATTTGCTGTTCCTTTCTTTGGTAGAAGCAATAAGTGATTATTCTGGACCAGTGACAAAGGGTGGCACGATGCACACCTTACTAATGAAAGCAAATATATTAAAATAGGAGAGATGAGACGCTTAAAAGCCTCCTATTGCCCTGCGCTTAGGGCTGAATGCCAGTGGTGTACTTCAGTTTTTAGTGAGTAAAATAACTTTCAGAATTATTCTAGTGATAGGAAAGGATTCACAACACAGTTCAGACTCAGGTCTGGAAGGTTTACGCTCCCAGTTTCCCTTTTTAGTGTGTCCCCTCCAGAGTTGCTTCAACTTGTAAGTCATTTGCCAGAAAGTGAGGATGAAAATGTTTTTCCAGTCTCTGCTCCAAATAACAGAATTTACAGATCTGCCTTGTTAGTAAAAAATTATATTTCCAGGTATTTAAACACTTTGAATATGTAATAATCTTAACCACAATGTAAAGCCATAAACACACATTGTTCCAGTGCTGCTTATTACAGTGCCTTTAAAACAGCAGAACATCTAATTCTGTGTTCAGTGTTTTGCTCATTTTGGGCAGTTGCAAAAAGAATCCTCTTTCATTAGGTGGTGTGCTATGGCTCCTTGCGATCTAATAGTGAGTCATAAAGCAAGCAGAATGGCTTGGTTATATAAGTGGTTTGGCTTTTGTTTCATTGGCAAAAATAAAAAAAAAATCACAGATGCACAGAGAAGCTTGAAATTAGGAGTTCTAACAGGTTCAAAAGTCAGAAGGTCAGAGAAGCTAGATTAACTAGAAAATTGGTGTGCGTTATCTATTTTTTTGATCCCATTACTTTTGAAAGCCACTTTTTTTTTTTAGTTCTTAAGCTACAATTATTAACTCCTTATATTAGATGCTGCTGCAGTCTTGCTGACTTGCTGAGGATGGCTTCCAAACGGTTGTTTGCTTCAAATGAGAAAGAAATGTTTCTATCATAAAAAGCTTAGCCGATCATTTGCCATTCATGTAGGTTGATAGATTCAGCTAGGGCAGGCCGCAGATAGGCAAATGGTTTGACTACCAGACAGGAGTTTCTCCACTGCTCTAGAGTTAATCCATTACCAAAAATCAGAGGTGTTCAGTAGCATAACACTGAGGCGGGGTTAGATATGCAAGTGTTTGGTTTGGATACCACAGTCTCCACTTGTGAAAGGCATATGTAAATACCTCTTTCTAGTGCTTGGAGGCCAGAAACTTTGAAGGTTCTTTAGTAATGAGTAGCTGGGACAGAGCTTGTCTACAGAAGTAAACTCGGGGGAGGTACAGGGTATCAACTAATGGAATAAATTAGCCTCCTAAGCACACGTGAATGCCCTCATTCAGAAATAAAGTGGCCTTAGATTAGAGGGCTTGAAAAACTTTCAGAACAATGATGTCCACTTGGGTGTTTAGAGAACCTTAATTTATGTGTGCTGCCTCCGTGCTGCTTGCTGATTCACCTCATCTTTTCTGAGCACTCCCGTGATGAAATGGGCCACAGTTAAGTCTCATACTGAATTATCTGAGCATAATCCTAAGGCTTAGGTTACCTTTGCAAACACTGATGGCAACAAATTCAAAACCTGTTCTCCACAACTGTAACTGTTACCAGTATTTCCCCTCTCTGGCAGCATTCCTGTCTGAAGTCTCATTCCCTCCAGCTGTGCTATTCAACCGTTTGTGCTAGGTTAAGAAGAATTCTTTGTGTCTCACCATACCCGTATGTTTCTGCCACATTGACATGTTTTGAGCCTTGTGCCCTGTCTCACAGGGACGTCCCAGTGGTGCTGCATACCTAGGCTGAGAGCTGCAGCAGCAGGTTGCATAGATGTTGGAACTGAAGTGCAAGGCATAGGTATTGGCCTGTTCCCTGGGAAAAATTAACAGTGAATTAGCCTTCATATTGCCTTTTGCACACCTGGTGATTTTTAATATAGAAGTGAAAACAAAAGCTGCTTTCACACACTCTCTGAACAAACTGAGGTCAGCATTCGGCTCCAAAAGAAATAATTTGTAGCGTTAACAGAGAATTATTAGGGAGGCCTGTATCATCACATGAAGTATAGGCCTGCCTTCTGTGTGCAACGAGATAACAACCAGCCATCCAGGGATCTTTAACCTCTAGAGTCGACAGCGTGAGGATGAAAACAAAAAAGCCTTCCTGTTAGAGCAGAGGGATCAGAGGAGGCCTGTGTAATTACGAGCCATTAAATAAAGTACGCTCCTATGTCTTCAAATGCCAAGGCACGTATATAATTAGCTGATAAACTGCAAATGAATAATTATCCAGCAGCAAAAGCCAGAGGGGTGGAGGGATGCTGTTTACCTTCTCTCTCTCTCCTTGCAGGGCAGAGTGCTATGTAAATTGCTTATTTTAGTGAAAAGTTGGTTATTTGATGTTAAATGGCACAATGACTATCTGAACTGGGAGACAGCATTTCACAGCTGGCCCCAGGATTTGCTGGTTTGTGAACTGCGGGTGAGATTTATGTAGCTTGGAGACAGTGGTTATAACTTCAGCTATTTCATGTTGGCTGTGTTTGCACACAGACTGTCTGAGGAACCTCAAACGGAAGCTGCTGCTGAGCTACCAGGTGTAGTTCACTCTGCCTGGGGGAGGTCAGCAGCCTGGGGATGTTTGCAAGACTGGAGATCAGGTCCAGATGTGCAGGACGGAGGTTGGATTTTCAGCTGCCTTGTGCTGGTGCAGTGTTGATGATGTGAGGATTGCTCCCACCTGCTGATTTACACCGCCTGTGATGTGGCTGTGAGGTATGGATCCTCACCCAGGTTACTGTGCTGAGTTACTACACATCAGCTGAGCTACTGTCCCTGACTGCTAGGGCAAAAGGGAAAAATGCAATTCATTTTAATCTCCTTTTGTTGCAGTCTAAACTGTGCTGGATAATCTCACCCTCTCTGTGGTGTGAGAGTGTTTTCATGCATGTTTATGGTACCTCAGATATGCCATCAATTAGATGGCTGTATGAGCCTCTCCTGTCTTCATAATTACTGAATCTCTAAAAATAGTTTCCCTCTAGACATGTCGATGTTTCTAGATTTGGCAAAAGTGGGAATGAAACAAATAGAATCAGACACAAGGAACTGAAATCAGATTCTCTTACAACTAACTCCCCAATTCAGGAATTTTCAAATCAAATAATATAGATAGAAAGGTATCGATTGTCCTGAGTACTTCCGAACCTCAACATGTTTAGTAGTGTAAATCTGTGCCTAATAATCTGGAGCATACTTATTGTTTTGTGTTCAGGGAGTGGGCTGTTGAATGGAATTATGTTTGCTTGTTGTACGTTATTCAGCCTTTAGATGTCTCCTGCTGCTGCAAATAATTTGGAAAGGGCACTCCATGGTTAATAAGAAAAGGAAAGTTAGAGCGTAAGTTTTGATGAAGCCTCTTTCTGTTACTTTTAATGGGTGGCTTTAAGTGGTTTTTGAGAAAATCTCTAATTCCATGTACCATGACAGCTAACAAGGGTGGGTAGTGATGCTTATAGTTTCCAAATCAGTTCACCCATTTCTTCCTAAAGCAGCTTTTTTGAATTTTGAAGCTTACAATTAAGTCTTAATATAACACTTCAAGTAAAGTATATATGTATTTCTAAAGTTTGAACACACAGAAAGTGATTCATGATCATAGAATAGCAAAGATATTTTTTAACATAAGATTAATTTATGCTCTAGAATAAATAGCATTGACATGCTGGAAGTGATTCTAGAATTTGCCTTTTTAATAAGTATGTACATAAAAATGATTTCATATGCAAAGACTTTCCCTCTCAAATAATCCCACAGCATTTTGCAGACGGATGTCCTAACTAAAGCCAGTGAAAAATCAGACATTATAATGCAACCTGAGAAGTGCTAAGTTTCAGAAAACTTTGCAGATTTTGAAAAAATTGAAGGATTGCTCCAGCAGTTGTTTTAAAATGAAGTGGTTTTTATTTTTCTATCTCTCTGGTTTACATAAAACTATTCCCACCAAAAATACTTTTTTTTAACTCAAAAAATTTTTGTTGAATCTGTTGTGTTTGAATTTATATACACCCAATTTTTTGAATTTAAATACACCCAATATGAGCTAATGTAAATCTGAAAGTGTTGAATATGGCAGCAGTTGAACAGTGAGTGGGTCCATCACACAGATTTAATTCTGGGAACCAAGCCTATGAAATAACAACTCAAAATTGGAAGAAACTTAGGAGAGCTGTGGTTTGGATGGTTAAAATCTTTTTAGGAGAGGAAGGCTTATGCCCTGCTTCTTTCAATCAGTGTACTGCTGTCTGGATTATCAGGATTAATGATCTTGACTTTTAGCTATCAATCAAAGGGCAATGTCTCCAGTACAATTCATTTCTCCTACCCAATAGTTGGTTTAGAAGCCATTAAATTACCTTCAGAATCTCCAGTGTTGCTGGTAGCAGCTATGATTGAAGTTGGTAGATATTTTCTGGTTGATTAGATGGTTTCCTCATCCCGCTACATTTTCAGAAAATTCAAAATCTTTCTGCTTTGAGAACTTTCAGATATATTGGTGTCAGAATTACCAGTGTAACCTGGTGAAAGGAGGTATGTGTTATGGGCAGCTGAGAAAGTTTCCCCCTGCAAATCATTGCAGTGTGTGACCAGAGCCACAAGGCTTTAGGTCAAAGGCGTCAGCTGGCACAAGGATTTCAGCCTCAGTGTCCCCTATATATATGATCCACTCGTAAAGACATAGTTTCCATATCTCTGCTTCTCTTTTCTTTGTATGAAGACTTAGGCAATCCTTATGCTGATTCTGCAGGCCAGTAACTGATGTATTTACCTGCAACAAAGATGATAAAGGTCCAGGTCTGAAACAAACACAAATAGACCTCAGCACAGATTTCCCACACGTTCCCCCACTGGTAGTTTGAGATGTGTTGGGTTGCATGTGCATCCATGTCTAGATACTGACCAGAAATCCTAGCCTTGTCAAGATAAGTTTCATGCTGAAAAGAAAGTAAGTCTGAATTGACAATTTCTTATGAAATACAGCTTTTCAATCAAAAATTCCTGCCCTGCTCTAGTTTTAGCCCCGCCTAGCTTGTGAGATCCTATTTCATCGAAGTACATATTGACATGGTTGCAAGCATAATATACTCTGTGGCAAACCTTAAAGTGTACAAAAGAAAGGGGAATGAAATTTACTTTCTTCTTGGTAGGCTTCCTGGAACACTTCAGTATGGAAAACACAACATTGTTCATAGTCATTTCTCATCCTCGGGGTGCCGGCTCCTAAATCCTGGAGGCCTTCAGAGACACCACACAGCAGTGTTTGATAAGAGACACCTCCTTAAAATTTTAGTTTGGGCTCCTCCTACTTTTCATTTCCATTATGAAGTAAAATGAAAGGAAAGGGGGAGATCCAAGCACTGAAGTCACTGGGACCAGAGAGGAGGTAATAGGAGAAAGCTTTATTGTGAATCTTTTTGCTGCTTCTTGAACTGTGCCCAATTAGGATGGAAATACTTGATCTTACTCAAAAGTAGCTAAATTAATTTTACCTCTATGCTAGCATTCAGTATGGAAGAAGCCATTTGGCTCCCAGAAAGTAAGGAGAATAGAAATAAGACTGTAGTACACTGAATAACTCTACAAATTAAGGATTATGTTCTTGGATGGTACAAAGTGGCATTGTCCACTTTGTATCCACAGCACTGCAGTGAGAATTTGCTGTCTTTACTCTCCTGTCTGTTACTCTTCTTAGGCATTTGTTCAGTGCCAAATGACTGTTTATATGGGGAAGTTAGGGATGCTACAAGGGAAGCTTCTAATGAACCTCACTGAAAACACAGAAGAAATGTTTGTCGTAACAGAGGAATCATTCACTCTTATACTCTTTCATATGAAGTTTTCAATATCGGTTGAACCTCTGAGTCTTTAGGAACCACTGAAACTATTCCATAAAAGAAAAAGAGTGTGGAATAAGGAACTTCTCCAAGGTCATACACTGAATGCACTAAATTCTGTCTCTTAGCTGTGAAGAAAGCTATTATTTCCAGATGCCAATCTTCTCTGGAAGTATAAAATGTTGGAAATCTTATAGGAGGGACAATTCTTTAAAGGGCTCTGATCTAACTTTTCACTTCCAAAAGCTTTGGGAGAAGACCTGTTTTTAAACAATTTGAAGGATGTGATTCTTAACACACTTAAGAAAAATTAAGATCTACTGGGATTGATTTAGATCAAAATGGTCATTCCTGAATGTATAGAAATGGATTAGACAAGGTCTTTTGCTGGCTGTATCTTCTGTAATTCTTCGATTACCTCTCATTTCATACTGTACCCCGGAATGTGAAAACATTTGAATATTTCAGTCTTCTCAGCTTCTCTGAAGCTGAAGGCAACAAAGTTTGTTATTGTCCCGAATGAAATTTGATCCTGAAGACTTAGGGGAAGGCATAAATAGTTGCAAGAGGATGATGGGCAGCAAAGAGAAGGATGTGGAAGTTTTGGTGTCACCTGCATGTCTCAAGTAACATATTGACTCTGTCCTTAAAAGAAAGCACTTCAGTTTGACTTAGGGGAAGGCATAAATAATTGCAAGAGGATGATGTCCCTTCTGAGCAGATTCAAGAATGCTTAGCAGCTGCAAGCACTCTGAATGGGAGTGCAAACAGCTTATAGACAAGTGTCAGGGCAATAATGAGTATTGTGTGTGCAGAGATGTCAACAACAGGACTCCAGAAGTTGATGAGGGCAGTCTCTTCTCTTCTAGGTAATGCTCTACAGGTTTTCATAGATCAAGTAATACTTAAATGAGCAGTGAGAGCAGGACTGGGCTTTGAATATTCAGCCTCTTGTAGGTCCCAGATTATGAAGGGTGAGAGGAAGAGAAGGTTTCATCTTGGCCCTGTCTCACTCTAGGTTTGTGCCATAGCTAGTTCCCCTGGTTTCAACAGCGCACCTTGTTGACTTGGTCATACATCACTTCACAAGCGTCAGGTCTCTTTATCTCATTTTCTGACTGAAAGAAAATTCTGTGTTGTTATTTTGTTCCTCATTCCCTTATCTGTTTAGCTGTAGGGACAGTCAGGCAAGTCTTAGTTGAGCTCAGGTTGCTATAATTTGCCTGAAGACCACTTTCCCTTTCAATCCCAGCCTGGGGATCTCGGAGCTGGCTGTAAGCAAAAGATCACAGGTGACAATGGAAGTCCTTGGGGGACTGAAATGGCTTCTTCTCAGTCCACACTAGGCTGCATAGGGAAAGCAGGCTGAGACCTGCAAGGTGTTAGATTAATCTAAGCCAGTGCCCTACTTGGGCAATATGGATCTCTGCAAATGGGTCTACTGAGGACGGAGAAACTAGTTGCAGATCACATAGTGCATCATACGTGCGCTCTGCTGTTCGCTAACACAGCAGTCCACAGAGATGGCCCTTCGCTGCCTGACCTCCAGAGATGCACAAACGGGACAGAAAAGCACCAAGAGCTAGTCAACAGAGGCCCAAAGCTCCAGCTGCCTGAGGAGATTGCTCATCTTTGCATTGCAGCAGAGTGAGATTTGCATTACAAGAAAAGCTCTGGGAAAGAGCAAGTCTCAGTGGCTTCAAAAGTAGTGCTTCCATGGAGCTCCTTACACTGTTTTCAAAGCAAGTTGTCTTAGGCTATTTCATGGGTGCTCATCAGCCCAGAGAAATGTTCTGGAGAAAGATTTCTGCCTAAATTTCTGCCTTTGTTAGTCCTTTGGCTGCAAAAGTCTTGTAAGAATCTCCTGGGAAGGCTTTTCTGGAGACAAAGGAAGGCTGTAAAATATTCAAGAAAACGTAGGCGTTTGTAAATGAAAAAATTACCAAAGACTTCAGATAGACCACGTGATTGGACGCTATAAATATGCTTTATAACAAGCCCCTGTTATGGCAATAATCCATCATGTACTTCTCTTCATGGATTTTTGAGGCTGTCTCTGGAGCTTGGTGGGAACCCATCTGGTGGTTGAATCCCTTCTGAGAGACTGCAGTGGCTTGTTTTGTGCTCACAGGCTTTTGACCACTACTAATGGTCAGACAGCAGGGAGTTAAGGGCAGAATGGTGAGGAGGGTGCAGAGGAAAGGTCTTTCATCCTGTGCTGCTGAGGTTGTCTTAATTAACGCGTAAAGGGCAAGCAGGTTTTTTCCCCTCTTATGCACATTGAAAACAACTGCTTGTATGTGTGAAAAACATTTCATTCCCTTCATGGCCTTCTCTGTGTATTGATTTACTCAATTAGTGGTGCATGGCATGTTTCTCTTTTTAACAAAACGTTGTGGGATTTTTGACATTTAAAGTGTTGGACAATGCACATGAAACGCAGATGCTGTTTTAGGCAGTCTTTGGTATGCGGATCCCTAAGTCTTTTTTCACCAAATACTTATCTACAGCTTCCACAAAGCACCCCACCCTTCCCATCTTTGCAAAGTATTTGTGGTGACAGAGATATACTTTGTTTCCTGTAATCGATGAAACCCTTATAATGCCACTATAGCTGCAAGGAAAATAATGAATTATATAAAGAAAAAAAAACGAAACCACGACTTTAGTTGCCCTTTTTTTTTTTTTCTGAAGTGTTGACATCAAACACCAGACATCAAATGAAGTGAAACAAAGCCCCTAATGTCTTGTTTTTTCAAAAAAGACCCAACACATAATGATCTCTTCCTCTCTAACGGGCAGTTTATTTTTGGTCACCTTCAAAGCTGTGCTTCCTTTGCTCCTGGTAATGGGAGGATGTGCCCCTGAAATGTGTCTGTATGGAACAAGGCTGGAGCTTGAACTGAACGTTTTAAGACGGATAATCAAACATTTGTGCTGCGGGCTGCTATGTTTTTCCCACTCTGTCAACTGCAAGCCAGAAACACTGCTTGATCAGAGCACAAGGGCTGAGGTCTGGCCTGCTTGCCGACTTACTGATTGCACTGCCATGTTGACCCTATCATACTATCACTTTGTGCGTCGATTTTCTCTTCTAACGTTGGGCTGCGATTTACCGGTTTTTCAGCCAGATTCCAGAGGAGCTTTCTGGGCTCCTAGGTTTCATTTTCATTGCCCAGAGCTTGATGTTTTATAGGATTAATGTGGTTTCAAACTGGAATAGGCAAAACATTTACAGAAGCTTTAACAAATGTTGGTCAGTCACTTTTCCCTGTTTCATATGTTTCTTTGATGTATAGGTTGCTCACTTGGAAACTCATGTTAGTGGAAGAATGGAGCCTGCATGTTTTTGCTGTGGAATGGCAGGCTCTCTATCAGACTGAAGCAGAATCTAATACAGCTCTTAGCAACGCGAGGGCTGTGATATTGCTGGCTGTAGGAAATCATGTTGACGCTTGTCAGCTTGACATACCTCAGTGGGGCTGGCCCCGTCTAGTTAAAAGTCTGTGTGACTCACTAAGCAAATTTTACCTCAAGGTTAAAGTGCCAAATTCTGGTAGAATTTAAATATCTCTTTATGGGCATCTTTGAAAATCTCAGCCTCAGTGACCTGCTGGATAGCTTCCATTTATTGTACATTGTTGTACCTACCCTTCTGCTCTAATTTTTTAAAATAAACTGGGCTGATGTTTATCAGTAATGAAATATCCAGTTTCTTGGCAGAGATGTTACAATCAGTGATTTAAGCATTTTCCTTGAAAGAGAGGGGAAAAAATTTAAACTAAATTTTTAGACTAAATTTAGTAAGCCTTTGTTAAACGCAGCACAAAAATACAGGTGTTAATACAGGTGTTAAGGGAATTTGGCTAGTCTAATTTGAGTCCTGTAGCCTCATGAAATGTTTACTTATTTCAGGTTGGTCCATACCTGGATTGCTAGTTTCTGAGCTTGCTCAGTGTTTCATCAGTATTTGAGGTCTTAAAGATTGTTTAGGTTAGGTGAAGAAAATGATTGGGGGACCCGGCACTTTGCTGATATAACTTGCATTCATCCACAGTGGCTGTACACAAGCCTTACTTTCAGTCAGCAGTTTGCCTCAACGTTCCCCTTTTCTTTTGGCGTACATACTCACTTGTAGAACCTCCCATGCATGGATATACAGTCCGTCTAGTTTCCGAATCATGACTTCCCTATCTTTCACTAAAAAATGGGATGTTTCATGGTTCCCTCATTCCACCCAAATGGAAGAATGCTACCAAACCAGTCTCCTGGAAAGTGATGTGAGTGCCTATAGATCAAAACAAGATAGTAGTGGGACAGAGGATCTCAAATATAAACATATTTGGACTTTGGCATGTATAAAATGAATTTATTTCTAAGGCTTTGTTTAGGCAGCATATCAAAAATGTGATTTTTTTCTTCCCACTCAGAATACGCTTTGTCTAATCCATTTTTACTGCACCCTTTTTTTTTATTCACAATGCACTGAATAATACATGGTCCCCAGCGGAACACAGGACAGAGTTCTGTTGTCATATGAGCTGTGAAGGAGCCCTGAGATTAGACAGAGCTGTTGCTGACTGTTGATTGATTTATGACAGCTTGCTCAGGAAAAGAACAAATTTATTGAGATGTCTTAAACTCTTCATCCCTGCTGTCCCCCTCTGATCTTTGAAAGGGTGGTCCCCTTATGACTACTGAAAGACAGCACTGTGAAATGAAGGGTGTTCAGTGTATGAGGCAGATGCTTGGCTGGGCTTCCCTTGTTCTGCACATCCCACCTGTCGAGGGGGTTCCCTTGTGAATTTGAATGCCAGCAGCTATTGGTTTAAAGCAGAAGGGCTGAAATCCTATACCTGCCACTGCTGGGTGCTTTTAGCAGGACTCTGGGCTGTATGCGGGGTTGAAGTGGCCTCAGGCATTTTACAAGGACCATATCCTAAACTGCTGTAACTTTTTGAGAGTCAGTGTGTCTAGCTGATTTATGACATGAGGATCCAGCCCGCACTGTCATCTGAGGACATTTCTGGCCTGGTGAATGTTCAGAACATGGTAAATTCATACAGAAGCTCATGAACTGCTTCAACAGAGCAAGTCATGTTCTAAAAACCAAGCTGTCCCCTCTTTAACTGGCAGACCTGATATAACACAATGACCCTGGTGCTCTTGGGAAGCTTCACTCAATCTTCTGCTAAAGGCGACTATGCATTCACTCTGCAGCATAATTGTCCTATTTCAAGGCTAGAGCTACCTTCCCTTGGGACAGGTTTCACCTTTGCTCGATTGAGCATGTGTAGGAGTGATCCACAGGAGCACATGGAAAGCAATTTAAAGCAGCAAATTCCCTGCTGTTTTCGGAAGCTGTTAAATCAGGTAGTTCTGGAGTGAAGAGAGGGTACAATGCAAGAAATTCTCCTATTCTGAATAGGCTTTCTGTTGTGAGCTGACATGGTGGTTTTCCTCCAATGCTAAATTCTTCCAGTATAAATTTTTCAACAAGGATTTTTTTTTTCCCTTAACAGCACTGATAAAAACACATGATAGGGATGGGAATTTTGATGAATATTCTGCGCATTTGTAGCATGGCATTTCCTACGGCTCAGTAGATCTATGATAAAAAAGAGGTGTAGATATAGAGGACTAATATTTTTGCCACTTGTATGGCACTGATTGATGGGAAGGCTACATCTGGCTGTATGTTCTGTCTGGAATGACAGAAATAGGTCATGAGACTGAGTGAAGTTAATAAACGATAAATGGTACTGGTCAAATTTCTGCATGTCTTGTCCCTGGCAAAAGAGTTTTAATTCAGGCAATAAAAAGCCCCCTCTGATTTGCCTTTGACTGCAGTGGTCTATGCTGGTGCTTGACCTACAGAATAAGGCAGCTTATGCTATAGGAATGAAGGTCTTTGTTCTGTAGCCTGCTGTAAGGTCCAGTGGAAGTGGTCCTCAAACACTGCTATGGTGGACTCTTTCTATCACTTCAGAGTGGTTTAAAATTTCTCTTTTAGTTGAAGGCATCAGCACCCTTCAGTTAGGGGTTGTTTGTGCAGCTGAGATTCTGCTTGCTTTTAGTCTTCCACAAGGCCAAGTAAAATAGACCTGGGTAAAACACTCTTCAGTTAAAAAACTGGGTTCCTAGTTCTCTGGTTTGCTACTTAACTGCACATGCAGCAAAGCCATGGAGCTGATTTTATGCATGGGATGGTGAGTTTAATTGGTTTGTTTTTCTGGGGATCTTGGAGTGTTTTTACCAACGTGAATTAACTCTTTCTGCTGAGTTGCATAACTGTTTCTGTTGTGCTTAGGAGGAATACCCCAAAGAGTTTGAAACAGCTATTCAGGGAGGACCAGTTTTAGACTGGTTACTGTTGCTCATCTGTAATCAATGGATAGCATTTTGCAAGTGAGTACACCCTATGCTACTTCTAGAAGGCTGCAGAAATAATCTCCTGGATTTTTTGTTTGATCTATTTTACATAAAATTGCCAGGCAATTTAACAGATACTAAAGCAATAAAGTTCTGCATACAAATAGAATACCACAAATTTCTCCCAACTTTAATAGAAGAGAGAATCATCGTGGATGGATTTTTAATTTTATATTTTGCTAGCTGATAGCACTTATTACAGATGCCTCTCTGCTCTACAATTAGGCAGAATGATATTTTATTTCAATTATTTTTAGTTGCACTTTAAGTTTCCATTTGTAAACAGTTCATAAACAATTTGTTTTAATTAAATGGTTATTAAAATATTATCTTCTCCAGGAGATCAATAGGACCTTCTCCAGAGGTGTGTGTAGCCAGCTGTAACATACAGTGTTCATATTCATAATAGGCTTGTGCTGTCCGTGGCTCAGCTCTGGTTTGCTAGTGGTTAAAGCCCCCAGCAAAAATACCAGATAAAATCTGACTTCTGTTCCCTAACCTATCACTGGCGTCCTGTCTATGCCATAATTTTCCCCATCCTCATTTCAGAGATAATCATATTGATTAATCCTTTGTAAAGAAAGCATTAGTTGAGAACTAAGGATTATTATAATAAATTACATGTGGAACACTTACAAATACCGTGTGATCTTAACAAATTTTATGTTTCTCATGGTCGCTTCTCTCTGTACTCCTGCTATTTTCAGTCGTTTATATACTCAAGTCATCAACATCTTGCAATATGGTAGAAGGATTAGCTTGGAAAACTCTTACCTATCAGTCAGTAGAGAGAGAGAGACAGGCACAATACCTAAATTAAGCCCTACAGGAGCTTCACGTTCATCATTCTTCTCTTTTTAGACACCACCGTAGAAGTCCAAGACTTTCCGTTGTGCCAGAGGAGATAGTATGAACAGGGACCTGTGTTGACCCACTTACAAGAAGCCCGTGTTACGGCAAGGAGGTGAAACTTGATCTCAGGTCCTTGACTGATGGGCAAATAACTTGGGAACTTGCATGCGTTTGTATCAACAACCAGCTTTGTTTCCTGTTTTCCATCTTACAGATAGGAAAAAGGGAGGTTCACAATGGAGAAATAATTGCCCCAAAACACTTAAGATGTCAATGGCAGAGTTGGCATCAGCTGCCAGCCACAGAGAGCTTTTGACACAAGATGTTGCCTTGCAGTTTCTAAACATATACAGTTAAAACTGCACGGAGCTTAGCGCACCTTTCTTTTTTGTTTCCCGTATGTGCAGCTTTCCACTGTAACTGCTGTACAAATTGTCAGCTTGACCTTGCCCAGAAGCTGCTCTGTTTGGACACTGATGTTTTTAAAAAAAAACAAAACAAAACAACCCAACTCAAACAAACACCAAAAAAACACCCCCTCCTTCCCACCCCCCCCCACCAAAAAAACCCCAAAAACCAAACCCCAAAAAACCCCCAACCACACCAGCCTGTACGTTCATGCCTGCAAAGCCCTTGGAAACAATAGTGGAGTGATACCTGCCCACCTGTCCTCTGGACTCACAAACCAGGTAGCTTGTTGTGAGAAGCCCGTGTGTGTGTGCTCATTCCTCTGTGTACCCAAGCCCCAGGCTGAAGTTGCACCTCTGGAATCACTCACTGAAGATGTCTTAACTTTCAAGAAGCTGTACCAGGAGCAATACAAGGAATGAAAACTGCTTTCCAGCATGGCTGTGTCTCACTCTGTCTTTCCCATCCATATGACTGGGGCCAGGTAGAGGAAGGGCTGAATTTTGTGATGTCTAATAGAAAACCCTTCCCAGTTGAAGACATTAATTTGGGGAGCTCTCCTCTGTCCTATTGCTCGTACTGAAACTCTTTTGAGGGAGTTCATATTTCTGAAGCCTCCACTGGTTTGTGAAGCTGGTTTGAAAATGACCAGTTAATTCAAAAGCAATAGGGTGGGTGGAGAGACAGCTGGCCAGGCACTCCCTAAGAGATTTCCAAATTGTAATGAGCATGTCAGAGGGCATAGAGGTGGGTGAGACCTGAACTGCCCAGAGTAAGATTTGTATGCAGAGATTACTTTCAGAACCAGGGATTTTTCTGCTCCGGATATATTGGTATTGGACTGTGCTCTTAGAGTGGTGGTATTCTGGAAAAAAGACGGCTGAGGGGGGGCCTTATCAACACTTATAAATACTTAAAGGGTGTCGGGGTGGCTCATCCTAGGAAAAAAAAAATAATTAAAAGTAATCAATGCCTCTTCCCCTCCCAGGCATTCTGGTTGTCGTCACTTGCTACAAGATGATTAGGGGACTCAAACACCTCTCTTATGAAGAAAGGCTGAGGGATTTGGGTCTCTTCAGTCTGGAAAAAAGACAGCTAAGGGGGGATCTTATCAACACTTATAAATACTTAAAGGGTGGGTGTCAGGAGGATGGGGCCAGGATCTTTTCAGTGGTGCCTGGGGACAGGACAAGAGGTAATGGGCACCAACGTGAGCGTAGGAAGTTCCACCTAAACATGAGGAGGAACTTCTTTACCCTGAGGGTGGCAGAGCACTGGAACAGGCTGCCCAGAGAGGTGGTGGAGTCTCCATCACTGGAGACATTCAAAACCCGCCTGGATGCGTTTCTGTGCAGCCTGCTCTGGGTGACCCTGCTCTGGCAGGGGGGTTGGACTGGATGATCTCCAGAGGTCCCTTCCAACCCTATGATTCTATGATATTGGGGTTTACTGTAGCTGCATTTGCTTGATGTTTGGGTTGCTGCAATGCATTTGCTGCAGAGGTGTTACAGTAAATTAAACTGAATTCCTGAGAGCCTCTGCTTGCTGGGATGATATGAAAGTCAACCCTGGCTGTTGTCCCAGGAGATATATGTGGGAGCAGGTTTGACTGTATGCTTTTACTGGTTTACTTTGAATTAGGCACTGGAATTCAGTTAATTTTGCTAAAAGCAGAACATGTTGCAGCACTGCTTTAACTTGAGAGATAATAAAACAGGCTAGCTTTCAACACTGATTAATAGGAAGGTCCCTCCTCTGCCAGAGCAGTCTTTTTACTAGGCTGCTCTGGCTGCCTTGCTCCAGAGGGGCCTCATTGGGCTTTTAGACTGACTCTTCTGCCCTTGGAGTAATGCACCAGATGGAGATGAGTTTGCGTTTGTGAGTAGTATAGCTGGAAAGGGTGGGAAGCTAGGAGACAGGAAGGACTTAGTGGAAATATGTTACACATGTGACTAAACCTTCCCCTCAAAGATAGGGTTTTGGTTGTGGTCTAAGTAGTTACACAGTTAATTCAACTAAGATACTACATAGATGACAGGAGCACTGGCTTTGATGTGTATAGACTACTCCCAATGTTCAATGGATGCAATTAAAGTGAGGCCCAACATCTTCCAAAAATTTGGTCCAAAAAGAGGTGCTCGTGCTTTGGCAGCAGATGTCATTATAAGAATTTTATTAATCTTTATCTATTCACTTCACAACTGACACCCAAGATGGACGAAGCTGTGCACATAATCAACTCATGGGTTTTGAAAAGAGTTGTTTAAAAAAAAAAAAAGTCAATGTTTGGTTCTTGAAGTTCTCCTGTAGAGCAGAAAGGGACTCCTCACTTGTCGTCTTATGAGAACTGTTTCTCCAAACTCTCAGAGTGCTTTTCTGTTCCCTACTCACTTGATTGGGGAATGGAATAAGCTTGTGTTAACTAGTCATAATTTTTTTAATCTTCTCATCTGTATTATTTTAATGAAGACTCTCTCTCCATTTCAATTGTTCATCATTGCTGTATAGTGATACAGGTGTTAAGTCAAGGAAATGGTTCATCATTTTCCTCCCATAATCTTTATGTTGGCAGGATAAACAACCTGGTTTGTGTTCTCTGATTGCTCCAAATTTCCTACAGCAGGCTTCTCCCTGAGCTAATTTTTGCTGTGGTTTTACCTATGTGACTTTTTTTTTTAAATTAAATTTTTTATTTAATGGGAGTTCTTTTATTAGCAGCACTGAGAATTGGGCTGCTTTACCCTAGGTTAGGGGCAGCATTTATTAAAAATGAAATAAATAAAAAAATCATCCAAGCAGGAGAAAAGCAACATGTTCACACTCAAAGAGCAGAGACAGTTGGCTAACTAGTTTTGCTTGGCACATGGAGTCCTTCCGCCTGCCACCAGCCTGTACTCTGCCTAGAAATAACAATCTCACTCACACGTTGCACCTGATTTGGCTCCATGGCTCTGCGTGGTGAGATACTGCTGGAATATCTGACACCACTCTTGAGCCTGGGACATAACACCCCTCTGTGAAATGGCTCTTATTCCTACCTCTTTCTGGGCCTGGTCTTTGCTGCCAGGCTGCATGCTTGTATTCTGCAACTCACCACTAAGATCTGTTAATAAATATAGAACTTTCTGCTTACCAACCTTCACATAATTATCTTCGGAACTGTTTTTCTTCAGGGCATCCCATAAATGGCATGCCATAAAATATTAAGAGGGCAAGTTCTAATCACTCCCTGACTTAAAAGTAAAAGGTGATACTCCCAGTGGTGAACCATCCT
Source organism: Rissa tridactyla (assembly GCF_028500815.1). Classification (NCBI taxonomy): domain Eukaryota; kingdom Metazoa; phylum Chordata; class Aves; order Charadriiformes; family Laridae; genus Rissa; species Rissa tridactyla. The sequence continues at coordinate 60,134,711 of NC_071471.1, forward strand.
GACTCTGTTAAATTGGTCCTGTTTTACTTCCCACTGTGTACCCAATGATAATAAGCACCACTTCCTGATGGCCAAAGCTGAAACTTTTATAATCATACCCTGGAGACCTGTTCTCTTCAGTTTCCCATTAAGAATGATGTGGTTACTGTGTGCCAAGTGCATGAAGCTTCTTGTGCTTTCAGAATAGAGGATTTCATGAGGTATCTCAGCAGCTGCGTTTGTCCAGCCAGAAAAGGCAGGAGCTACTGTCCAGTGGGCTTTGCTGAAGTTGGACACGACGCAACAACATGGAGGGCAATAGTGGTTCAGACAAAAAGGAGAAACTTGTCACGGGGGAAAAAGCTACCAAGCAGCCTGCAGTCTAGCAAGTAATGAAATGACTCGATAGACTATACCTGTGTAGGAGCTCCTTAATAGTACCATGGACTGGTAGAATGCTCCTGGAGTGAATGTAGCTCAGTGCAACAATGCACTTAAACAGAGTAAAGCAGAATCCCAGAAATGCCCTCTTTGCTCAATAACGTACTGTTTGCTCTACAGGTTTTTGTTGTTATTATTAAGTCAGTCTATGGGACTGGAAAACCATCTCTTCCTCAGCTGTAGACACTGCAACATGGATGGATCTGTTAGGCAGGCTAGCTGCAGCAAAATGGCATTAAAGAAATCGATGCAACCTTGACAAGCACGTGGCCTGATCAGCCAATATTGATTCACTACTGACATGCTGTTGCATAGTCCTCTCCTATTTGGATCTGGTGGTTTGTAGACATGACTGATTTCAGTGTTTGTAAAGAAGCACATAACAAAGAAAGAAAGAATGTAAATTATTCTGTGAAAGTTGGTTCTTGAAAGTGAAAATGTTTTGTACACCGGGGGGAATTATGTAGCAAACTGGCAGATTTGTGTATCCTTTTCACATACTGTGAATCTTAATGTTAACTTAGGAACATGTGGCTGAAAGGTCATCAAATCCAGTCATGGCAAACACATTATAGCTATGTGCTTTTCAAGGATGATGGAAGATCCACTCTTCCTTCCCACCATATCTCCACAAAGACTCCAGTTCATTGTCATACACTTTTGGTACTGAATACCCATTTTTTTTGAATGCAAAGTACCACAGAACACAGGAGACATCAACAGCTTTGCTGAAATTCTATGTCCCTGCACAAGCCAGGAATTGAAAGTGCTCAAAGGACTTCAGGATGAGGACAACCTCTAATTTATTGGGGATTCTTTCTGGCAAGGGGCTGAGGAAAGAGTGGAAAATGCAAGGGCTGAAGACTGTAAATCTCAAAGGCTTTCTTTCTGTTTACTTCAGCGGATTCTAAGAAGTTTCTGCTTGGATTATTTCAAACATTGTGCAGGACTTCACCCGGCATAGCAGTTCTTCTCCTGCTTTGTTGCCTTATACATTTTGAGGAAGATGCAACTTGATCCCTTTTCCAGGGTATATTTTTCACTCTCAAACTACCTGTCAATTTCATAGTTTTGGATTGTGTTTTTGAGGAAACTCCTAATTCAGACTTGTGTAGCCATTCATCAGGTAAAGGACGTGGATGCAAAATCTATATAAAAAATAGCTTAATGTCTGCCAGCCAGCTCCTTCCTTTCAGGCACTTCATTAAGACTCTGGTTCTCATACAGATAGGGTCTGTACCTCTGAATTGCTCAGATTTGTGTGAGGGCGTGTTGGGAACGCTGTGAGGTTGGAAAGCAGATAGTAAGGGAATATAAAATGGAAATGTGTTCATAATTAAGTGTTGCCAGTGTAATCAGAATCTCAAAAGCGATCACGTGCATTCAGTGCAGAATTTGTCTGTATCCGTAACAGCTGAAGAAGCCATTGCTTTCTCAGTTCAAACCCCAGACAGGGCGTTCTGTAACTTATGAAACTCTTCAAAGCAAATAGGAATGGAAACGTTACATCTTGGCTTAAAAAATTCATTCAAAATGGGTTTCTATTTGTAAAATATTTAAACATTTGCCTGCAGTCGTAGGAATACAAGCAAAATTGTGCTACTGCATGAAAATCTTATGAACTAGCACAGAAATGGAGGTCTAGATGTTACTGCAGTTTAGTAGATGACTCAAGTACATAACTGTAAATTATTCTCCAGAAGAATTACTTACTGACAAACACTGTTTTATGACAATTCCATAATGGTCACATAGGAAAGAAATATATCTGTCTATACAGACATATATAATGTTATCATACTAAATATTCTAAAGCAGATTTTTGGACCTGCCCAAACCAGACAGGGCTCTGCTTCCACTGAACCTCTCTTCACCTTTCCATCCTCCTGTTTATCTCTTCATCCTTCTGTCCATCCCTGCCCCTTTAACCAGGACAGTAGTCTGTGTGCTTTTGCAATGTGCAAAATTTATGGTTTCTGTGCTGCCAGCAAATGGAGACATTTTGTATTCAGGAAATTATTCTCTAAGTACTGCCTGCCTGAACCCCTTTGCAAAAGTTTCTTTTTGACCTGACGGGTTTTTTCCAGCTTCTGCCTTGCTTGCTACCTAAATGGGAACACAAGGGAGCCACGGTCTCCCCTGAGGGACGTCTCTGCAGCTGCCACCGCCTCTATAGGCCTCACACGGTTTAGAGGAGGCACAGGGTGCATTAGGAGTGTCATGTGTTGGGTTGGTGCCAGGTGCGCAGTTGTGGTCCTCGGGGAAGGCGGGAGAGGAACCCTTTCCACCAAGGTGTGTGTATGAGTTTGCAGCTGAGAGTTGAGGCTGCTGTGGAGCTCCGCAGGGCAAGGAGCAGTGTAGAGCTGGGTGTATTAACATATTTATGTTGTTCTACAGCCCAAAGAAGCAAAACTATGCTGTGCTAAAGCTACTTATCTGTTGCTTATGACTACTGCACTACTTCTGTGTAATCAGCCAGAAAGCTATCTTAGGAAGCCCTATTTTGCTTCTCTTGATGTCAAGAAGAAAAATCCCATTTACAGCAGTGATACAGAAACAGGAAGGAGCAGATGCTAGAAAAAATGAATTTGAAAAGTATCTTGAAGAGAAGAGGGAGGGATGGTGCAGAAGGGTCTATAGAATAAACTTACTGGGTTTGATTAGGTATGTGATACAAAAAGCAGGAAATTAAGAAGCCTTTTAAGAAGGGTACCTATATGGCTGCAAACACCGAAGACAAATTCCTGAGGACTGGGGATGACATTACATAGAGGTTTGAAATGTAATGAACCTGGGTCCTCCAGGAGGTGCTGCTGGGAATCTGGGAATGTTTCTCCATATAAAGTTGCCACAGGGCTTAAATGTCTTCTTCTCCCAACACGTGCAGGGGTCCTGTGTGTGAAGTGGCCAGCAAGCTCCACTAAGTGTTACGGCAAGGCATTTCAACCTTTAGCTGTTTCAGCCCGACAGAAGGCTTTGGGATGGAGGCAGCACTATGCACAGCTCTTGGGGGTGAGTAAGCAGTTGTCTGCTGTTTGTCTCCCAGCAGGTAGGTCACCCTGGAGTCGCTTACTTATCTCAGTGTTGTAGCGCAGCAATGGGGCTCCTGGAAGAACAGCTCTTGTGTACACAGGTCAGCATCTGGGCTGAGTGCGGCATGCTATGCTCATCCTCATATGGCTCCAGGAGAGTCTCGCTTTCTCAGGAGCTTCAGCACCCTGCTGCAGATCTGTATTGTGCTGATGTTGTTGTTTCGTGCTGGGAGGAGAGCGTAGGAAGGGGCCCTGGTGAACAGTACCAGACCAGTAACCCTCAGGGTCTCTGTAAGCAATAATCTGTACCTTTTAAATAAAACTCCTATGTTCTAGGGTCAGTCCCACAGTCCATGCTCCCGTTAAAGGGAGTGTTATGAGGACTGTATCAAAACAGGGTGATTAGCAAGGATGCATTGTAGTCTCATTGCCTGCAGCCAGTGCAATTCTCCTTGGCATTTTTTTGGGCTTCTGTCTGTTCTTTACTTTTGGTCCGAAAGCTTATAGTTGCAGTTGACCAGGATCTGGGTGCATATAACTGTGCAGCTGCATCAGGGCAGCAAAATTGTTACTGCTGTCAATAATGGTCCACTATCAAGCTTGTAGGCTTGGGTTGGGTCCTCTGGTTTGACTGGGATGGTGGAAGGCTAGAAATCCACTGTGTCCCTCTCCTGTTGTGCAATCTCTCATGCATCTGCAGGCTTGCTGCTCTGACTGCTGACTTACTTGCATGAGACCTGCACATGGGCAATTCTCCAGGATCGTGACTCTGGCTTTAAAGAAGCTGGCTGCTGGAACGGTTGCTCCTTTGATGCTCACTGCCATGCTCTGTCTTCAGTGGTGCCAAATGTATTGATGCCTGCAGAATTAAGCAACTACTTTTATCCAGATTGCAGCAGCTCACACAGCAAGCTGGGTTCACAATTACACTGTGACCCACTGCAAGCTTGAGAGAGGCATTAACTGCTGTGGATCTCTTTTTACTGTGTGAATGTTGTGCCCTTGTCTCACCTGCCTGCTCCTGGGAACAAGGGGCAGTCCAGCTGTATTTCTCTCACTGTCTGTATTGGCTTACAGTTAACATTTCTTGAGGCTTTTAAAATACAAGTAAAATGTAACTCCTGGGCCTTCTGGGAATACATCTGATTTTTCAGGTTTTATCTTTGTCATTGATCCCTTTTCAGTTACTTCAGCCAAGGTGAGGAAGTGATGTGTGAATGATGGAGCAGCTCTTTTTTTAACTAGGCTGTATGAAAGGGTCAGCTGTTAAGCTGGGATTCTTACAGAAGTCCCAGAAATAGGTTCTCTCTGCTTTTGTGCAGCCAAGACAATTACTCCAGGGAGAACACTCTTCAGTGCACTGAATTCGCCTTTTTGCTCTTACACTTTTTTCTGTTCCCCCCCTCCGGAGTGTGAACTGGACAAAGACTACATAAGGGATGTATCCTGTGAGGTCAAATCCATTGCAGCTATTTAGTATGGCCTTCGCAGTAAGATTGCTCAACTCAAGTTGCAAGAAAGTGACGATAAATGATTCCTGTACAGGGTTTACTTTAAAAGCATTTGAAATTGATTCTGAGCTGACTTGAGTAGAGCATAGAAGAGGAGAACAACTGACGTTTAGTTTCATCTCATAAGGGTCTTCAGGTCATCAAGACATAGTAAATGGGCCTATAATTAAGCGGTGAACGCTAACAGAACAGAGAAAGCCTCCTGTCCTTAGTTGTCAGTGATGCTCTAACGTTGCTTGTAGTTACCCTGTTTCTTTTTAGATAGTTGTAACTTGGGCTGATAAAAGGTCCAGTAACTTGGTGGACCAATTGGTGGGAGGAAGTATATCTTTCATGGTGCATGCTAAAGAGGAAATGAAATTTTTTCCAGAAGTTTTCAGGAAATATTATTTCTAGGACATCATTATGCCATCTGGAACTATGATCCTTCTTATATACTTCCTGATTCAGAGAAAGGAGGTACAAATAAATGTGCAAGAAGGTTACCATTCAGTGGTAAATTCCAGGTTTGTTTCTTTGGTTAACCACATACCACACTGTCTGGACAATATTTTGCATAAAACCATAATTTTGAATCTAGGAAACACAAATGTCAGACTTCTGAGCATTATAGAGTGAAGTATATGTACATAGTTGATCTGCCATCCTGCTGAGGCCAACCTTCACAAGCAAATCTATCCTTGAGATGGAAGGATCTAGACATGTTAGTTTTCTGGTTTTTGGTGGAACAGGTGACCTCGCATTTTCCTATTAATTAAAAAGACCATAACCAAGTGAGAGATGCAACTGTGGGATAGAGGAAGGTCCTTGAACCCAGTGACAAATTTTTGGGCAGCTGACAGGTAGTTTTCAGAGACGCGTGAAGTCATGCCAATGTGCACTGTTATTACCTGCTCCCTGTGTAGCATAAGCAGAACACATTTACAGCAAAGCTACAAGTGTGATGTGGGGACATGTTAAATCTACTTATGACGTGGCTCTTCATCAAGCAAGTTTCCTGCAGCATGTACCTACCTGGGCTGCCCCATGTGTTTGGTCTGAAAGCACAGACTGCTTCTGCCTGAGCAGAAAACATAATTCTGCTTCTCCAGGCAAGATTCACCAGCCTCTGTCTTTGGCCTGCAGCAAATGCAGACATACTAGCAATGGAAGCGCTTTATTAAAAGAGCCTTCTGGAAAATATAGTCAAGGGACAATATATTTAACATTTTTTCCCTATGGTGTGCAGGTGCAACGTGAATGCAGAGCACACCTGAACAAGGAAGGTGGCAGGGTATAATAATATCATGAGCATCTGAGTGCCACACACTTGGGTAGACGCGCTCATTCCTAAGGAGATGAAATGAAGTCTGCTTTTGTCTATGTGTCTTGAAACCATGCCCGCAGGTCCAGGTTTACTGGAGTGTAGATTTAATGCTCCCTCACTGAGCTTTTCTGCCAATTGATGATGAGGTAATTGACAGATTCTTTAGAAGAAGGAGGTAATGAGCAGAGATGCATGGCAAGGTTTCCCTATTCCAGGTGGACTGGAATGTCATGTAGGGTAGAAATGCGGGAGAAGAGTTCTTGTGGTGGATGTTCAGCACCAGGGCTTGCACCACAGGTTCAGGTTCCCTCATACACAACAGCACACAGGGCTTAGGGCTTCAAGGACACAAGGCAAAATCATGCGTATTACGTGTAAGTGAGGTACTTCAAGTAACCTGCTGTCACCTGTTTTTCCCACCTACCCATCAAAGTCTAGCTTAGACTGAACGGTCTGATTCTTCAGTGCTCCATTGCTCTTCAGGCAGTAACAATTATCCTGGATGCTGTATGATCACCTGTCTTGTAAAACGTTCTCTGATATGGGTATGAGGGCATAGTCACACAGAAACTTGTTTGGGAATTACAGGCAATCTGCAAAACTGAGTCTGATTGGTTGTCTTGAACAATGAAGCTGACTGGTGGGATTTCTGCCCCTTTTTCCTTCACAAAAAGAGACATTTTTCCTTAGGATAATTCACTTGTCCAGTTTCCAGGAGAGGCCCATGAACAGCTTTATTAGCATACCTCAGAAGAAGGTGAACCTCCTCAAGAACTGGAAGAGGTAGAATTGGTGGGGGAAAAGAAGGGAACGTTTTAAGCCAGCATCAATGTCAAAGACGTGATGCTACACCCCAGTATCTCCACAGAGTCTGTGGAGAGACATAGATGCTTCAAGAGATGTAGAGCACCTTAATTCAATGCCTACAGTAGACATCAGCAGAATGTCAACCCAAATGAGTCTCTGACTCACTCCAGTTTTTTTAGTCTTTGTGCCTGGTTCTCTAGGTGCCCTTTAGTTTTCCTTGTAATCAAACTGTAATTTGATTGCTAGGGCCACCTCCAATCCCTCCGTTCTCCTTTATGTGTGTGGAGTTCTTCCACCCCAATTTGTTCCTCCCACCCATCCCTTTGTATAGAACTGGGCGAGCAGCCTCCAACACAATGTGCCCAAAAAAGGATTGTGCAGTTGTAAGGTGCTTGTCACCATCACACCTCGTTCACAGCAGGGAGATGACTCAGCTGCCACCCCACATGGCTGGGATGTGTCACCAAGTGAATGATGACATTTTCAAATGCAATGGAATTTGGAAGTGGAGTAGAGTGAAGAGGAGGAGTTGGGCTATGAAAGGACATTGTGGAACATCAATGTTTACAATAATCTGAAGCTTTTAGTTAAAGAAATATGCATTTTAGAGAAGTATAACACTGTCACCTGAGCACATTGCAATCTATTCTACTCTTTTATTTTACAGTGAAGGGAAGGCTGGTCTAGTAGTTAGAGGTTTTGCATGTAACTTGAGTAATCTAAGTTCAGCTCCTTGTTCTGTAGTAAATTCCTTGGAGCTCTCTTACCCCAGCTCCAAAACAAGGTTGAAAAAAGTACTCCCTCATGAGACCATGGGGAGATTTCAGTCGCAGTCTATATACATTGTTGTCATGGAGTAGGTCGGAGCCTGCTGATGCATCAGTGTTTGTGAAGAATTTGGAGCTCTTTTGATGGGTAGAGCCATGAAAGTGCAAAATTTTATTTTAGCTATTCTGGAGGACAAAATACATTCACTACTTGTGGTGGCATAGTATGGACTAGAAGTAAATCAATTGTGTTTAGATGGTACATAGACAAATGAATCTCAGGGCTCACATGGGAAATAATGCATTAAGGCAGCTTGTTTTGAAAGGACAGAATGCTTGAGTGTTTCAGATGCTAGATATGGTGAAATAGATGGTGTTGAAATCCGAGCAGTTAGTCTGGGTTTTTGTGTAGAGACACTTTATAAGTATAGGAGGTTTTCACTACTGTGGATAAACCTCATATTTATTCTTCACAGCAATGGGCAGCTTTGTGAACAGCTAAAGGAGAAACAACTAGAGTATAAACTGGGATTCAACCCATCACAGACTTCCTTTGCTACTGTGAGGAAGTCACTTAGATACGGTGAGCCTTGGTTTATCTGTAAACTGGGAAAAATACTCTTATTCTGCCTCACAGTGGTCCTAGGTCCTAATGCTCATTTATCAGATTTTTTTAAAGACCATTTATGTGCCATCCTGCTGTCTGGGACACTAGAGAGCCTCATTTGGATGTAGCCTAAAACAAAGTTCCCTGATGCTTTGGAGACATTATGGGACCGTTTGTTGGCATTAGGCATGAAGTCCTGGCCAGAATCCAAGTTTAGTATAGTCCCAGCCTGTCTACAAGAAACTCTCCTTTGCATGTTCAGTAGGATATGCTCCTGTCTGTTATGCATGTCTATTGTGTGCTGTTAAAACAGCTGACACGTTTCACCCTAGAGGAGCTGCATGCTATAATAGGTAGATCTTTTTTTACAGTAAAGCAGTGCGTGGCATTTAAGTGTTTTGAGATTCCTTTTGGGAGAATGAGACTTATATAAAAGGATGAAAGAGCATTCTGTTTAGATGGGAAGTGCCTAAATATGTTCTTTCTTTGGTAGAGCTGTAATCCCATATTCAGTGCTTAATGAACAGATGACAATGATAAATGTTTGAAGAATATTGTTATTGAACAAATGTTTCAAGCCAGCAGGTGTAAACATGGATTCAGTTAGTGTTTAGGAGTCCAGAAACATGAAAGCAAAGGTGTGGAATTAATCTTCCGCGTCAAGAAGTCCAGGTCTGTGCTGTCGAAGGCGTTAACTGTTTCACTAACTGATTAAACTCACTTAAAAACAAGCGAGGGATCACTGATACCACAGAGTTGTTCCGTAGTCTAACACTTGTGGTTAGAAATCTTTCTTTATTCCCCAGCTTAAACGTCAGTGTATGTTAGTTCTTTCCTTAGTGTTAATCATCTAAGATTTGTACAGAGAACAGTCATACCCATTTTCCTTCTTGTTTTTCTGAACTAGGTTCCCCTTGTGGGATAGATTTTTCTCTTCCTGATCATACTGTTAGCCCTATTTCATACCACTTCCGATCTTAGTGACTGTAGGGAACAGGAACTGTCTGCTTTATCCCAGGGGGAAGTTCTTATAATGGTCTAATGGCTTTCTGTCTTTCTGGAAAGAAGGCACCTCATGTGTTACTATGATTATTTTTTTTTCCGATTCCTGCATTTTGTTGGTATCATCTGCTAAGCAACAAATACAACATGCTCTCTCTTTTCTTTTGATTAGCTTCTGGCTTAAAGCCACAATTCTTATTAGTCTTTAAGTGCTTGCCTTGACTGTGATCCTTCGGTGTACTCATGATAATTCCTCCATTCCTGCCTTTAGCCAATTTGTATTACTTTTTAAGTGTGATTTCATAAGTGGAAACACAGAGCAAGACTGGTTCTTATGGGAAACTACTCATAAATTCACTCCATCTACATATTGCCCTGTTCAGTACTACCTATTGCCATTGCACCTGTCAGCAGTTCTTGCAATTCCTGACCTAACCTTCTTTTTTTCCATCTTGGCTAAAAACTTCTGAATTAGCACCATAGTAACTGCTTTACTTGGAGTCCAGGTAGATGAGATTTACTCCAGTTCCTTTGCAGAGGAAGCGGTTACCTTATCAAAAACACAGTTATTGTAATATTCTAGATCTATCTTTGGGAAAGTCTGCCTTCAATTTATCTCTGAAAAGATTGTAAAATCCTGCATGTGGGCGAGGCCAAAATAACTGGCCTGTAGCGACCTAGATAGAATTTTTTTTAAGTCTCCTTCTAGCAGTTAGATAACCAAGAAACCGACTAAAAATCTATGAAGCCAGGTCTGTGGATTCATACCTGGATTGCCTGATTTCTCTGGCTGGCGCAAGCAGAACAATTGGAGTTTTACTTCTTTTCCCATGGAACCGGTCATTTCATCTCCTGTGTGTGTATTTCCAAACATTGTTTTGACTCTATTTTTATTATTATCATCTTTAAGAAAAACTGAGGTAGACTACTTATTCTGTTTTGAGATCGCTGCAAATCTGTAACTCACGTTTGTTGTGGACCTGTTTCTTCCTTTCTTGCTTTCCTTTCAAACATGGAAAAGCCCTTTCTGTGAAGTCCTTGGTTTCCATTTCTTTTGCCAAATCTAATCTAGTTTGATTTTGGACAATTCTTGTTTTGTGTTTCTGTACTACCCAATCCTGGGGCTCCCCGTTGCTTCTTGTGTCCTTCCTGAAGTACAGAGCTGTAACCAGAACTTTTCCCTAAGAGCCTTTCTCTCCTCTCTGGGGATACATGATCCAGGTAATCCTTTCCCCTTCAGTTTAAAAAGTAGTTACAAAATCTGATACAGAGTCAAGTTCCTGAGTTCTCTGGCCCTGGTAACTTTACTCATTCTCTTAATTTCTCCAAGTAAGATGAAGCAATATGGTTGTTTGGAAGACACTGACCCAGCAGAAGCTTATGTGAGCCTGGAATATTTTGCACCTAAATAAAATAGCCTACTTACAGAAAAAAGATAAAACGCCATAGTTACGTGAGATCCAATGATAGGGGAGAGCATTTCATACAACATGCCAAATTCAGTAGAACCAGAGAAGCCTTCTGTGTGCTAAAAGAGGCAGAGATGGAGAGAAATATTTGAGGAGAGACATGAGCTGTCCAACAGGATGAGCACGCACCAAAACATACTGAGTTTCCCTGCAGGTGTCCCAGAAGCAGTGCAGCAGAATTGCCTTGGTTTCTGGTAAGCTTCCACTGCCAGCCCAGTTATTTTGGGAAAATTTTTCTGTTGTGTTTTTATTTGAGTGAAATGTGAGAGTCCTTGTCCTCATGTCCCATCAATCCATGCATTAAACTGACAGAGTGGGACCAGCCAAGGAGGAATACCAGTTCATTCTTTTCTGCATGCAAGAATTCTGTTTGCTTGCTCCTGATGCCCTGGTAGCAGACTGTGACCTGGATCCTGAGCTGGCATAAATTGGGAGAGGTTTGCTAAAATGAAGGGAATTGTGCTGATTTACACTCATGGATATAACAGAGGTGGATGTATTCATCTCTGTCGACATTCCAGGGCTGGTCCAAACCTGAAAACAAATGTTCATAGAATCATAGAATGGTTCGGGCTAGAAGGGACCTTAAAGATCACCTAGTTCCAACCCCCCTGCCCTGGGCAGGGACACCTCCCACTAGACCAGGCTGCTCAAAGCCTCATCCAGTCTGGTTTTGAACACTTCCAGGGATGGGGCATCCACAACTTCTCTGGGCAACCTGTTCCAGTGCCTCACCACTCTCACAGTAAAGAATTTCTTCCTGGTATCTAATGCAGAATTTCACAGTGGATCAAATTTACCTTCACTGCCTTACTGTGTATGTGAAAGGTTGGAGCCTAGCAGCTTGATCACTGGATGGAGACTGGGAAGATCTGAGCTCTTTCTGATTTTTTGCCCAAGTTTCCACCAGCCTGTTGGGTGACCTTGTGTAAAGCATCTCACCCCCGCTTCCTTTATCCAAAATTGAGCTAATAAAGCTGAAAAGTGTTTTTCTTTGAAACGTGCTTTGAGGTTTACTGATCAAAACTGATATTTACTGTCATCTTTGTGTGTCGTGGTTTTTGCTTAGTGTACGTTGCCCACCAGAGTCTTTCAGTGAAGCCGTAGATTGCAGCAAATTTGTCATTCTTCTATGTCTATCCCTTGTGGTGGCAAAACTGAATAGGGCTTTTTTTTGGTCACAATGGCTACTATCAGCTTATAGCAAAACTCACACAAGGGAGACAGAAGTATCCAACAAACGCTAGTGGTAGAACTCTTAATATGTCCAGAATATAAATGATTTTGCATACAGAACAGCCACCACTGGATTACAATTTACTGATTACGTCCTGCCATCCATATAAGACTTTGACATGTTGTGTAACTGTGGGGCACTGTAAGCACATACAGTGTGATTTCCAATGTACTTAGCAGGCTCTGTGGCTGCAAGAGTTTATAGTCCGGTCTAAACAGGCCTATTCAGAGATAAGTCATACAAAGTTGGGGGCACAATGTGTGCTTAGCAATGCAGGCTTCAAAGATGGAGTCAGGCCTTAGTCATCAGCCGAAGTGGGTGCCACATTCCTATGAATTTAAGGGTTAAGTGTTTGTATTTTTGCTAGGAAACAAGCCCCGGATGATGGGAGACAAGGGACATGTGCATGTCATGGCTTTTTGATGATGGGAAGGCAGCATAAGGTAAAAAGAGAGAAGGCTATTGGAGGTGCGAGGTGAAAATAAAGATTGAGAGATTGAGAAGGAATCATGAAGATGCCTGACATCAGCATGGGAGAAAACACATTGCTGCCTAACATGAGGCAGTGCAGAATCTGAAATATGTAAATGCAAGATTTGGAAAGCAGATGACCTCTGCACATAGCCACTCTGGTTGCTGGAAATTACCCAGGAGATCTGGCCATATTTTTGCATGTTATTTCCCATCACAAGGTATCTTAGTCATGAATGTTGCTTCATACAGGCATAAAAATCCATCTCAGGACTCAAGCAGTTAAATTAAATATAATCTTCCTCCCATTGTCTGCCAGCACCTCGCTGAGTATCACTTATTCCTGAAGACAAGACCTTTATTGCAAGGAAGCCACTTACAAGGCAATGAGTCGTTTCTCAGAGTGCAAAAAAAAGTTATCCTGACGATTGCTGAGGAAGACTGTCATTGCACTGTAGTAATACATAGCCCCTACTATGCTTTGTAGATTCCAAAAACCTTTTCAGATGTGCATGTGTGTTGTCAAATTGCCTTAATACCAAACTCCTTGCACTTCGCGCTGCATAGAGCACAGTAGTGAAGACATGGCTGGGGGAGGAACTGGGGTGCTTTTGAGTTAACTTAAGATAGGTACATGTCCGCACAGCATCCTGGCCGTCAGACTTCAGTGGCTGCTAGTCAAAATTCTCTGATGGACAACTTTTTGCTGAATATTCTTTTTTCTTCAAACTTGCTTGTGAGTTTTTTATTTGCTTCTAGAAAACATAAACAAAATGCTGTTTTTCAAAAAAGCTTTTAAGTAAGTTTTCATTATCTTCTGAAAAATATGAGTTTTTTTAAACCTTCCGAGAGGGTGGGAGGAATGAGCAACTTTGATGCTTTCCCTATTTTTTGTGTACATAGGAACAGACTGCAAGAAGTGGAAAAAAATGGAAGCAATCAGAAAAACTTGTTGCAAAATTATTGCCATTTTTAAACACACATATCTTAGTTTTGAATCCTCTTTATGGGAAAAACAAACTGCCAATGGTTACAAATTTGAAGTGAAAATACGTGTTTTATTCAAAATTTTGAAAATACATTTTACTCAAACCAGATCTATTTTTCACCAAAATGTCACATAAAAAGGAGAAAAATGTGCCAATCCAGCTTTTCCAGGGAGCACGCTGTGAGTTACCAAGAAGCCTGAAGTGCAGGGAGCCCTGAGCAGCAGCTAGGGGAGCCTGCTCTGGAAGATGGAAAGCCATGGTACAGACTGAAATCTGAGCACTCTCTGAGATGGGGCAAGTAAAACGGTCCTTGTAGAGTCTCCTGCCCTCCGGCTGACAGGCTGCGGTTTTGTGGCAGCTGTGATTGAGACATCCCTGTAGCATGGGGAGCTTCAGAGCTGGAGGGTGTCTCTGGCTGCAGCAGGCAGGCTGGCGCAGGGGCGATTGTATGCATTTACCCTTGGCTTCGTCCACAACTGGTTTTAAACTGCAGGACAAGCAATTATCAATAAATCTAATAGTAACATTAATTCAAATTATTATTAATTCCAGAAAATTAATTATTCATTTTCCCCTTTCAGACTTCCCAGTAGATTACAATGCTGGTCTTTGAACACAGGAAAGGAGGGGAAATGACATTAGTCCTGGCCCTAGCATCTCTGCTTTCTTTATAGATCCACCACTTTTCCAGCCTTTGCTGATGTCTGATGGCAACTCATGTCAGTGCATGCTTATAGCAGACAACTGCTAACACCTGGGAAGGGAAGGCAGCTGGATACTTGGAGTTGCCATTTTGTATCAGAGCTATAGGCTGTAATTCTCTGCCTTTGAACATGTGAGTAAGCTTATTTGGTTCCTGTTATATTCCCTTTGTCTCCTTACCAGGGACATACAACATCCTCCTAAGATACACAGTTTCTGAAAATGCTGTTATAGAAACAGTTGCTATGGTGGAAAACCACTTTTCCCAGCATCCCCACCCTGCTGCTGCCAGAATCTGCCTCCCCTGCTACCACAAGCACTGGGAGGTGCAGATGTAGAGCTGACATGGAGGTGCAAAGCTCCTCACGTCCCCTGCCTTTACAGTGTACGCTCCTTAGCCTGCCTGACTGCTCTGATTGTGCACCAGGGCTTACAATCAAAGGGGTCAACCTGTGAAGTATGATCCTCCCACCACAAACCTTCCTGACAGTATAGAAGTTGGCTCAGAAACCAGTCTACAAAACCTTAATATTAAAGAGTGGGGTTTGGGGTTTGGATGGCTGGGAATTCATATTTCTTTCTGGTCTAACGAGAGAGTTTTAACTCTTGTTCTGTGTGGTCTGGTATCAGACACGTGGGCTAGCGGAAAGCAGGGTAAGATGAAGACTCTGATGTCCAGTGCTCATTCCCATCCTGACGTGCTGGTTCATGTGCCGTGCTAACGTGAAGCTCTGTAAGCATGGATGCATGGGACTGGGCCCTCAAGTACTCTGCGCTGTGTCTGATACCCTCTGCTCCCGCTGTGCGTGCAATATAAAGCTGCATTTGCCATCCGATGCTGTTAAGACAGTCCTGATTTGGTGGCTGCAAATTATTAATTTCTCTTTCTACCCTTTGCATTGTGTGCTTAGCATGATAACAGTTTTTGGCAGTGACAATGTCTATACCGCATCCAATATGACCGAGTCCCAGATGTGGTTGCAGTCTTTAAGTGCTGTTGCGGTACCTCTGCTAATGGATTCTTGCCAGAGCTACTTAACCAAGTCCTGCAGATGTGGGTGTGTTTGTACTACAAGGGAGTTCTCCCTCTTCTCTCTCAACTTGGTTTCCTATTTCCCAAAGTCGATGCTGACATCAGGTACATGTATCTAGTCGCATAGACAATGGCTCCTTCTCTAAGCTGAACTATTCCTGTTTGAAAAGAACGGAGAATTTTGTGACTTACCCTGGAGCACTGCGGTGTAGCTGGCAGCAATAAAAAAAGCTACGGCAGTGAATGAAGGAAGGTCTTTTCTAGATGATTGGGAGTTCAGCATGCAGTCACAATTGAGCTTTTGTTTGCTGTTGTTCTTTTTAAATAACTAAAAATTCAGGGAGTGTTTTGGGGGAAGCCCCTTTGATATGTTTGGTGCTCATCTATCCGGGAGGATGTGGTCTGAGCAGGGTGGACAGTTTCCTTCTCTGCGCAGAACAGAGCAAGGATTGTCTGAGTATGAGAAAGGCAAAGCAATGATCCTTCAGACAAGATCCTGTAAGACAAAGTGGATAAAAAGGACAGTCTAGGGAAAGGACTGAGGCTTTCTTGGGTTTGCACTGAAGTTGTCCCCTTGATATCTTTGGGGTTTTTTTCTGAGATTTGCCATTTCTGTGAAAGCAGGTAGGGAGGTCTGACACTTTGCTTTCAGAAACTGGGAGGGACTGGGCTTTGAAAGGAATACATGCCATCACCCTTAATGTATATAATAATACAAAGCTGAATTTTTCAACTTTTGGGGTCATGTATTGTTTGATTCTCACTTCCGTGACACTCCATTCTTCCACTGAAAAGTGATGCACAACTAACATTGAGGCTTTGGTGGGGGAGGGAATGTGTTTCCTTATGATACTGGCCTTTATTTAGGGGCAAAATAGTGAGTAGAAATCCTGGTGGCTTGATCTCATTTGACAGACTCCATAATCCAGTGATGTCAATGAAAGGAGATGTGGAAGCAGATAGCACCCTCAAATTATCTTCTGTCTGTGCCCGTATTCATCAGTCTGGTGAGCAGTCTCTCTCCCTCACACCTAACTGCTGCTGTGGTGAGGTCCTCACATCTCTGCACAAGCTCTCCGCCTGTGCAAGATCTCTCCTTGGTTCAGGCCAGTGTGTGCTCCTGGCTGGTAGCTCTGCCTCAGGCCCTTCTTGTACTCAGTCCAAATGAAGACAAGAAAGGACAGTGCAGTTATTCCAGCACCTTCCTTTTGTCTCAGGGACATCCTGACTCTGCAGGGATTTTTAAAGCTGTACTGTTTTTCTCCTAAAAGCCTCTGTGCATATTTTTCCTGTTTGCAGGGGTTTGGATTTGCTAAACCCTTGCTGGTGGGCACACCTTTTTCTGTTTGAAACACAAGCTGCAGGATAAATATTCTGTTTGTTTCACCGACTTTGTTAACCACACTGCAGAAAGATGAGCTGTGAAGCTGGTGCTGGATGAGGGGTAAATGTGATGAATGGCATTTCCCCCCCCGCCCCCCCTCATATTCAGGCAAACATCCAGGTTTGTTTCATTTGCAGGGAAGTGGGAGAGTAGGCACACAACTTGAGTGCTGCTTTCTCTTGATTATTCACCTAGTTAAGCCCTTATTTTTCCTTGTTTGCCTTTCCTGTAATTACGTATGTTCTTCTTACCTCCACACACATTAGATGTGCCATGATAGATTCAGGTCCTGGTGTAAATTTTGAGTAACTGCCTTGATTTTAGTGGAGCTGTTTTTTCTGGGAACAATTCTCTTGCAGCTGATGGGGTTAAAGCGATGTAAGCCAGAAATGAATCAGGGAACAGTGCTGTAGTAGCTCCTGGCCTCCCTGGAACAGATGCTGGCCCCATTGCCTTTCCTGTGCTGTTGGCTTAAAGTTGCTCTTTTACTCCCCGCATACTGCAGGGATCAGAGTGTGGCGCGCTCTGCTGCCTCTTATCTAGGGCTGTTCCAACGCCACTAGAGGGTAAAAGGAGGAAAGACAGGCACACCCTGGGAAAACACTGCAGTTCTCTCCAGTGTTGAACTTGGGAGTTTTTTACCCATGTTTCTAATGTGACTTTTAATTTGGCCACAGCCAGTCACATTAGAGGTGAGCCCATGCCCTGCATATTACACACACATGAGTTCAGAAGTGATGGATCTTTCTGGGAGCTTCCAGCAACAGAAAACACAGAGCAACTAAAGGCTTATGAATGATTTATTGTGGGGATGGGTTATGTTATCATCGTGGCATGGGACAGGGGTATTTGATGTGGTGCTGGTCACTAATTCATGTGCGAAGCCTCAAGCGTTGATCTGTGTGGATTAAATGCATGCTGAAGATGTTTTCTGCACCGTGCCACTTGAAATTCTCTCTCACGATGCAAGGCATTCAAAGCAAATCATTTTCTGTTCCCCATTTGCCAGTGAATGTGTGCCATTTAGTTTGTAATTGGAACACAGCATGCTGCGTGTGTCTTTGCTAGATCCTGAAAAGTGGTCCATTTTCTAAATTGCACAAGTATTTGTCACCTTTGTTTTAAAATGGGAGCCATAAATTTTATGGGGCATGTGAATATATATATATTAGTTTTCTCACACAGGTGAATCAGTCGTATTCTGATCTGACATGGGCTTTATGACCCTGCTCAGGTTACGTTCTGTACTAAATTTTGTCTGTTGATTCTATATTTAGATTTTAGCTTTCAATATTTTTTAGAAGACAAAAATAAGGAAAAAGTAGGCATATCAAAGGGGCTGGGCTTCTACGTGTTATTCATAAGCTAGGAGAGTCAATGAGCTATGCCAGTTTGGCATGTTGAAGATGCTTGACAGTCCATTTCTTATTAAATATGGTACATTTAAAAACTTTGATTTTACACAACTGCGGATCTGTTTGATTAATGTGTTTTCTAGGGAGTTTTTAAATACTTGAACTGGCTGAGAGAAGTCCACTAACACTTAATGGGGCATGACAGTGGCCTCAGCCTAGCTGTCACGTGGGATGTCCTCTGACGGGAGAGACAAGAAAGGGTTATGTTTCTAGTGTTATGGGGGATAAAATGCAAATGAATTAATAGAACAGATTTCCTTCACACTTCTGGAAATAAATTTTTTTTTCAGGTCAGCAAACATTATGAAAACCTTGTAATCCGTGCCTCTGAAGAAACATGTGCCTTTCAGAAAGTGAGAATGAAACTCCTCTTATTTTTTCCTTTTCTGATCATACTTTTTTCCTTTGAATATGTGTGTGGGGGGGTTTGTTGTTGTTTGGTGGAGGGGCCAAGGGAGGGAAATGGGGACAGTTTGCAAACAACGTGACTTAACATGACAGGAGTTAATCAGAGTTCATATGCCAAGCCAGCATTAGTCAAAAAGCACTGCTGCTCTTTCTGGGAGAATAAACATCTTTGTGCTCTTCAGCAGTCTTTGTATTTTGGCGGGGGCAAAAAGAGGGTTCAAAGAAATTCTGTAGGATTCCTGTCTGCCTGTGATTTGTAATATACATGGCATCTGTAGTGCAAAGAGGACTGCAAAGTGCAGTGCAGAGAAAAATGCTGTTACGGTGTTGAAGTGGGGTTATCTGAAGCAGCTAATTTTGCTCTTGGTGCTGTTGGTGAAAATTTTTACTGTTGCTCAAAGAGGTTGAATTTAGGCCACTGCCAAGAGCTGTTGAAAACTCGATTGTGGGCTAAGATCCCTTCTCTGAGGTTAACTCAAATGGAGATTTGCCATTTTGTGATGAAGGATTGAAATCAATGAGGAAATAGGAAATAAGAGGAAATCTGGAAATGCTCAGAGCGGCTAACGGGTAGTGAGGTTGGGAGAGTGCTTGTGGAGGGAAGCAGCTCTCTTTTCAGTCCATTGCACTGAGTGGTGCTAAACTGAGGGGTGGTCTGGTTTGCAAGACTGAGGTGTATGTTGGCTGGAATAAGTACAAGGTCTACAGATAGATTGTCCCTTAGCTTAATTCACTTTTGTTCTCATGGACTGAGTAGATAAGCAGTGAGATCTTATTCTCTAATGGATTTGTTGGTCTATTTAAAGCATAACTCTGTGCCTTCTCCTCTGGGATTCACTAGTCTTGTCTCAATATTGTTATTTATACGTAAGGAACAAACTTGACAGGAGATATGGATACAATATGCACTCTAACATGACAGCCTTTAGATCAGGATTGTATTATGTGGAAGCTAGGTTTACATTACATCTAAATAAAATATTACCATCATCTTGCTCTGCCCACACCAGTACATTTTCTAAGATTCAGAGACAATTTGTATCCTGTTCCTATCTCCTCTTGTCACCAATAGCCAGACTTTCACAAGAGATAGTCACTCAGCAGATCTCATTTTCACATAGACCAGTTTCCTGTGCATTCTTTAGGGTGTCACAGTATGACTATAATTTATGTCCATATTAAGGAGGCTTTACAGTAGATTTAAGAAGCTTTAGCATATCGGAGAACCAGACAGACTGATGTTTTGGCTTCAATTTTTCCAAATAAACAATATGCAGAGGATTTTCTGAGCCAGGTGAGCAAGGAGTGGTGAAACCCATTGAGGCAATGCCTCTCATGACATTCGAAGTGTGAGTCAAGAATTCCTCCACAGTCTAACTGTGTTGGAAACAAGCTGTTGTACGTATTTTTTTCTCCATGATACAAACCAGGTTGTTGTTCTCCTCACTTATCAATTAAAGAGTTGCTTCACAGCACACAAGTCTCATTAGATCTGGAAACTCAATGTCTTGATCTATCATAAATGGTTTAAGATTAATATGGAGTAGGCTAGCTTTCTTTTAAGTACTTCACAATTTGATTTAGCCTAGATATTATTTCCCAATGGAGAGGGAGTTGTTTATTTTGGGAATATCATAAGTGATGGAATATTGAGAATCGATCAATCATTGCCTTGACGCTTACACATAGACATCACTGAGACGCAGGGATAATTGCAAAATGTTCAGGTAGAGTCAGTGAGGTTTAATCAAACCACAGCAACTACGGAAGGATGAATCCATACCTGGCAGTTACTGTGAGTTCATTATGAAGAAGACATCCTAACTTCTGTCTTTCGTATTGTAGCATTCAGAGATATTAAAGTGTATAAAATGATGCCACCTTTGATATCATAAAAACCATATCTGCCTGACTTGATTCCATGTGTCGCCAATATTAATTAAAAGCTCATCCTTTGACTCCTGGAGAGTTTCTTTGAAGTGGTGCAGCTTAGAACAGGCTTTGGTTCCAAGTTTATTTTGTTCTCATTTGCTTATATTGACAACCAGTATAAATCTATGAGGGCAAAGAGTAAATTTGTTCTCCCTCTAATGGGACCACTCATTCAAAGGCTTTGGGATTACATCTTAAATTGTCACCTTTTAAATCTCTGGTACAGTTACAGACTCAGTGAGCCATGTAGAGCACTCACCTTTCTTACAGCTAGAACTGTCTGGAAATTACTTTTCTCCTTTGTCAAAATATGTTTTCTAACAAATATTTAGCCTGACTGCTAAAAACAGTGCAAAACACTGAACAACAAGTGTAGTTTAGCTGAAAATATTCAGCTTTATTTGCTTTTCCAGAGAAAGAAAACAGACAAACAAAAAATAGCTAGGAAAAAGTAGATGACATCTGGGGATAAAATTTATTGCTGTGCTTAAAAGAAAATCTTGGGGAGGGTTAGGCTCACTCATCTTGAGTGAGCTCTCACGGCAAGTGCAGGACAGCCAAGGGATCAGGGCCAGACGGCATGGGTTTAGGAAAGGGAGGTCCTGCTTAACCAACCTGATCTCTTTCTGTGACCGTGTGACCCACCTTCTGGATGCGGGGAAGGCTGTGGACGTTGTCTATCTAGACTTTGGTAAGGTCTTTGACACCGTCCCCCACAGCATTCTCCTGGAGAAGCTGGCGAATCGTGGCATAGACAAGTATACTCTTCGCTGGGTTAAAAACTGGCTGGATGGCCGTGCCCAGAGAGTTGTGATTAATGGGGTGAAATCCTCTTGGAGGCCGGTCACCAGTGGTGTCCCTCAGGGCTCAGTTTTGGGGCCAGTTTTGTTTAATATCTTCATCAATGATCTGGGGATTGAGTTGCACCCTCAGTAAGTTTGCAGATGACACCAAACTAGGTGGGAGTGTTGATCTGCTTGAGGGTAGGAAGGCTCTACAGAGGGACTTGGGCAGGCTGGATCGATGGGCCAAGGCCAACTGTATGAGGTTTAATAAGGCCAAGTGCCGGGTCCTGCATTTCGGTCACAACAACCCCAAGCAACGCTACAGGCTTGGGGAAGAGTGGCTGGAAAGCTGCCCAGCAGAAAAGGACCTGGGGGTGCTGGTGGATGGCCAGCTTAACATGAGCCAGCAGTGTGCCCAGGCGGCCAAGAAGGCCAACAGCATTCTGGCTTGTATCAGGAATAACGTGGCCAGCAGGAGCAGGGAAGTGATCGTGCCTCTGTACTCGGCACTGGTGAGGCCTCACCTCGAGTGCTGTGTTCAGTTCTGGGCCCCTCTGTACAAGAGGGACATTGAAGTGCTGGAGCGTGTCCAGAGGAGAGCTACCAGGCTGGTGAGGGGTCTGGAGACCAGGTCATATGAGGAGAGGCTGAGGGAGCTGGGCATGTTTAGCTTGGAGAAGAGGAGGCTGAGGGGAGACCTCATTGCCCTCTACAGCTACCTGAAAGGAGAGTGTAGAGAGGTGGGTGTTGGCCTCTTCTCCCAAGTGAATAATGACAGGACCAGAGGAAAAGGTCTGAAGTTGCGTCAGGGGAGGTTTAGAGTCGGTATTAGGAAGAATTACTTTACTGAAAGAGTGGTCAGGCACTGGAACAGCCTGCCCAGGGAGGTGGTTGAGTCACCATCCCTAGAGGTATTTAGGAAACGTCTAGATTTGGCACTTCAGGGCATGCTCTAGTGGGCGAAATTGTAGGTTGTTTGTTTGTGGTGGGTTTTTTTGTTTGTTTTTTTTTGGTGTGTGTATGGTTGGACTCGATGATCTCAAAGGTCCTTTCCAGCCATGAAGATTCTGTGATTCTATGATTCTATGAAAGGAGCACCAGATAAACAGCTTTACGGTTCTAATCACCAATATGTTTAAAGACATACCTCCTCTTTGCACCTTCTCCAATGCAAAATGGCAAGACAGACTAACTAGTAAAAATGTTGTCTCTCCTCTTCACCGTTCTCAGGGTTCCTTGCGTTATCTCTTCCCTATAAAAAGGAAAACAGTCAAAGCCAGAGAGCAGATGTACCCCTACTGTTGTAGCTGTGAGACAACTGCTCTTATGGCCCAACTGTTTTGGTGACAATCCAAACTGGGGTGCGGGGGGCAGCAAATGCAGTGAGCTTTCTACAAGGAAACAGACTGTTCAGTCTCTGCTGGGTTTGTCAGAGGTTTGCACATCTAGGATTCAAGGTAGCTGGCATGTCTGAATATATCATCTCTGGAAGAGTACTTCAGAGTTTCTCCCTGTGAACAAGGGCAGGCAAAGGGCTGGAGGTTTGTGTGTCAGGGAAGTGTGTGGTAGAGGAAGTTTATACTGCCACAGCCATGCATGCAATATTAAAAAGTGCTCATGAAATGGCTTGATTTTCACATTGTACCCTGGGTGTTTGAGTTTTCAACGTCTCAAGGCTTGGGTCAGAGCTTGTATTTAAATAACGGTGCTTAGATATTTAAAAAGGACCCTCGGCAACTTCTAGTATGAGACCCTTTTGTTACTGAGAATACTGTAACGACCCAGGCTTTGATATTGCATCTGTTGGGAGATATTGTCAAGAAATTGCTGATCATACTTTCTCTGAGCACACCCTTGTAATTGGTTGCTATGCAAAACAGTATTAATGCTAGTCCTGCAGGCACATATGTCCTTCAGTCTCAGCAAGAATAGATCAATGCACCATGCAAGATGAGGAGGGTTGTAGAATATATGGAAAGACAATTTGCAGGCCTAAGAATGAATAAGACTTCTCTTCTGAGGCAGCAGAGTTGGGAAAGGGAGCATGTAAATAAGGTGAAACTCCCCTTTGAGAAGAAGTGCAGTCCCTGTCAGAAGTAAGTTTTTAGACCTCTGTTCAGGGCAGTGAGTGATATGAATTAAATGTGCAGAAAACCTGACCGTGCCTGTGTCAGAAGGCAGAGTGGCATCAAGGATTCTGGGCTTTTTTGCCATTTTCACTTTGCCATTGATACTACCTTAGTTGCCTAGCTGAGCCTGTTCTAACTTTATATCCTTTAAAGCATTAAAAAAATCAATGAATGACCTGCATTCCCCTTCAAGAGTGATATAGTTTGCAAAACTCTGTGGGATCTGCGGGAAGAATGGGATAAGAATGTCACACGTGTTCCGTTGGCTCCTCTCATGGCACGGTACATTCAGAGCAGTTGGGGTTGCTAACTCACACTTTCATGCTGGAGGTATTTGTTCAGTAACGAATGAGGCAGAGGAGCAGTCCCTGAGAAAACTGCACACTCTGATACCCTTCTGAGTACGCTTAGATGGTAATGTAGAATGTCCGTTCTCTCCAGGGGTGTAAAGTACACCATCTATTGCCCTAACACACTATTGTCCTAGTGTGTTACTAAAGAACAAAATGCAGAAAAACAGGCCTTTTAGAAAAATTGTGCCTGTAGATACAAGGAAAATGGAGAAAAGAAAAATCAAATGAAGCCAGGCTTTTTCCCTCAAACGAAGACAGATCTCACATTGCAAATGATGAGAAGCCTGCAAGATAATGCACCAGTTGGAGGCTTCTTTATGGGTTTAACTGGAAAGAGGACAACTAGCAGCAGCATCCCAGCACTGGTTTGCAAGAAGGTTGCTAATAATCACATCCCTGCGTCAGTCATGAGCAGTAGAAATTAGGAACAGAAGAAAGAAGTTAAAAGTCAGCAATCTTCTTTACATCTCATGATGTCCTCTTGGACATGTGCTTTCTGCTGAGATCTTCTAATGCATTCAGATTCATTCTTGCTGCTGCGGCTCTTACAGGCTGTTATTGCTCTGGTGCTCAAAGGCAGTGCCTAAGTTGGGTTTCATAGTGTGAGGACTGTAAAGAAATACAGTAAATAATCACATCCTCCAAAACCTCTTCTTCAGAAGTTAGAACAAAACTAGCTTTGTCTCCAAAATTTGCCTGACACTGCTGATGTTAAAGAAAGAGGGAAAAGCTGGAAAAATAGGTTATGCTGTCAGTGCCTACTCCATTCTTTATAGAAATATCTGCTGAAATAAAATTATGTGCTCTTTTTGGCCACAGTCCGTCAAAAGAGCAAACACTTAGTTTGAGTTTCTGCTCACAGTTGCTTGACTTCAGCGTGATTTGATGAAAAGCTTTGTTTAATTGTATGGCAGGCAGCCTCTAGGGCTCTTTGATCCCATGTGTGTGATGTGGAAACAGGTGATGATAACTGGGGAGGGCTATGTCTGTAGATTCTCCCTTTAGTGAACTCATGTTGGGTGCCTGTAAGAATTTATTTTGGATTCTCAAGTATTGCTACATTTTTAATGAGGAAAGTAAACTTGGGTTAAAGTACCAGGTTCACATATTTGTGTTTTGGTGGATGAAAAACTGACAATGTGTGCTTGCAGCCCAGAAAGCCAACCATATCTTGGCCTGCATAAAAAGAAACGTGGCCAGCAGGTCAAGGGAGGTGATTCTCCCCCTCTACTCTGCTCTCTGAGACCCCGCCTGGAGTACTGCGTCCAGCTCTGGGGGCCCCAGCACAAGACAGACATGGACCTGTTAGAGCAGGTCCAGAGGAGGGCCACAAAAATGACCAAAAGGCTGGAACACCTCTCCTATGAGGACAGACTGAGAGAGTTGGGGTTGTTCAGTCTGGAGAGGAGAAGGCTTTGGGAAGGCCTTATTGCGGTATTTCAATGTATAAGGGGGGTTTATAAGAAAGATGGAGAGAGACTTTTTACCAGGGCCTGTAGTGACAGGATGAAGGGCAATGGTTTTAAACTGAAAGAGGGTAGGTTTATATTGAACATAAGGAAGAAATTCTTTATGGCGAGGGTGGTGAAACACTGGCCCAGGTTGCCCAGAGGAGGTAGATGCCCCATCCCTGGAAACACTCAAGGTCAGGTGAAATGGGGCTTTGAGTAACCTGATCTACTGAAAGATGTCCCTGCCCATAGCAGGGGAGTTGGAGTAGATGGTCTTCAAAGGTCCCTTCTAACCCAAATGATTCTATGATTCTATGAAATATACTATGAAGGGCAATGGGAAAGAGCCAAAATAAGGGGAATAAGGCCTTTTGTAGAAAGGAATAAAAGGGTCAGTGGGCATTACCTTCAAGAGCTTTGCCTAGGTGACTGCACAAATAAAAAAAGCTGCTGAATAGAAGGAAGTCCTGCTCCCGCTTCTCCATGAGGTGGATTTTGCTGCACTCATGGACATCCAGTTTAGGCAAAACAGGAGGAGGCTAAAGAAGAGAAACTCCTAGAGCTTTCTTTCTGAGGTCTGGCATGGATTAGGAGATAGAGGACAAGCAATATATAAGGCAGCTGAAAGTTCAGCCAGGAGTACTGAGAGCAGTGTTACATTACAGGTGTGCGAGCAGCCTCATCTGCGACTGCCAAATCTGATGAGCAAAGATTTCATCCCTCTGGTCTCAGCTCAGCCAACACTGCTACAGGTTTTCTATTTCTAGTATGGAGGGGGGCACATATCAGTTGCTCTGCTACCCAGAAAGGGAGACTGCTATTCTAGCAGATGTGGAAAGCGAAGTCCAAGACTTAAAGGAACCATGAATTGAGAATCAGAGATGTTAAATCAGTTTGGTTGCTGCAGGGAGAGATGTAACCTCAGCGTGAATGGGGGTGTGTGAGCTCCCTCCTGTGTCTACTTGTGTGATAAAGGTGGACCTCAATGAGAGACCAAGGCAGAGAAGACTCTTTAGTTGCCAATCTAAAGTACTTCTGAGTCTCCTGTGCTGGTAAGGCAGTGATGATGGCAGTATAGGGGAAAGTCTAGTGAGAGGAATAAAAAAATATTCTGTTCAGTCTGAACTGGGGAAAGTCAATTGCAACATAAAAATGCTATTATGGTATTAATGAGAAATCCACATGTGGAAAGCACAGTGTCAGGCTAAACCTGCTATTTGTAAAATTTACACAGCAATCTGCTAATTCTAATCTGTTTGATTTAATAAAAAACTACAGTTTAAAAATCCTTTAAAGAAAAATTTAAAGATTTAAAGAAGAGACAGTCTCTGTTAAGGTCCTTGTGATTATTTTTTTTTTTGTCTCTCCTACCTGTGATTTTCACTGAGACCAGAAATCTCAGTATTTCAGTATTTAAGATCAGTGGTGTTTGAAGGTCATATTTTAACCCCGTTTTGTCCGTTTTTTTTCTTCAGTATATGATAGAATACTGGAATGAATAACTTCTAGCTGATTTCTTGTTCTCCTTCTGTTACTTTCATTGTTTCTTTTGCCACACTGTCAAGCATTCAGGGGTGAAGAAGTATTTAAAAGGTGCAATGTGAGGAAAGAGAAAACACACACACTCCACAATGGAAAAAGAACAAAACCTTCTGAAATCTTTGGTTTCTCTGGGTTAAACTGCAAAAGGTAGAAAAGAGGAAAGAGGAGAAGAACTTTTCCTTTCCAAAATAAGAAAACTGAACTGGCAATGATGTGTGGCCAAATTAAGGGTTTGTGTGTCTTTAAGCTCTTTTTTTTTCCTCAAGGTACCTCGAGTGATCTGTGAGAAGATACCTTTCTTTTCCAACAAACCTTGCTTTCAAGTCTGAACTGTTTGTAACTTTGAAATGCTTTTAAAAAAGAGTCAGCAAAAAGCTGTGAACGGAGAGACTGTTCTACCTTGGGATAAAGGGGGGTCCTGGTGCCCCCAACCTCTTTTTTCACCCAGATCTGATTCAGTGTTGTCCTGTTCCCAGTCAGAAGGCAAGTGAGTGGTGTCAGTCACAAAGTGTGGTCATCAGTCTCGTAACTGGGCTGAGATAGATCCCTCAGGTATC
Organism: Rissa tridactyla; assembly: GCF_028500815.1. Classification (NCBI taxonomy): domain Eukaryota; kingdom Metazoa; phylum Chordata; class Aves; order Charadriiformes; family Laridae; genus Rissa; species Rissa tridactyla. Next base: position 60,162,020 of record NC_071471.1, read on the forward strand.
AAGCTTATGTTTCTCAATTCCTTACTCGGGAGGGAAAAAGGATCAATAGTTTAAGCACAGCTATTGTGAGGAGCAAGAGTGTGAATGCTTTCTGTGGAACATATAATTGTATAAAGGGGTAAGAGGCGTGAGATGGCCAAAACCCTGTTCAGAACTTCGCCTTTAAAGTGGTGAGGTAATTTCAGCTCCATTTTACGGATGGGAATTTGGGAAAGAGGTTTTAAATGATTCCTTCTAGGCTCTGAAGGGAAAATCAGTGATGGTTTGACCACTAGAACTACCATCTCTATCTCTGTTTGGACTACAGTCAACCCCTTACAGATTAATAATCATAATAGTGCCTTTCAGCTTTTACCAGACCATCTGATCTGATCTAACCTGTGGATGTGAAGATGAAATGTTAATCCCCTGGGCCATCTGCGTTCCTTTACCTTTTCTGTCTGAATGCATTTTCCTTGTCTTGCTTGCCCACTTTTGGCATATGTCTCCTGCTGTCTTGTAACACTAATACTGGTTTACATCTGACTCTGTGCAGAGGACTGCAGCCTCTTCGAACAGCAGCTGCCTATTTAGAGATTCTTACGATTTTCCTTTAGTATTTCCTCTCCTCTCCTGGCAACTCCTCTCAGTATGATTTATGAATAGCAAGCATAGCTGGGGGTGATGCGAAGTATCAACACCTCTGAATTCCAGTGATAGGAGCTGGGGTAATTAATAATAACAAACCAAGAGTGTTTGCTTTGCATGAAGATCACGTAGCAGAGAAGCGTTATTCTGTGTTCTTCGGGAATGGGGGAAGCCAGTCCTAGCCTTTCCCTGTGCTGTTAAATCTGCATGTCATTTTCCTTAGATAATTAAGTAATTCCAGCCTTTCAAGGAGAGAGACTCCCTCCTTTTTCCCTGTTAGCTTGCAGATGTAGTACATGTACCTTGCGGCAAATCAATGCTAACTATATTACCATGCATTATTGCAGTAATGGAGTAGAGTAAGCCCAAGGAAAATGTTCAACCCTTGCCGATTGCATTATGAGCATGAGGATCTTTTGTGTAGCAGACTTATTAATTGCATTTTCATTTGTGTCCCTGAATTTTAACCCTTTTGAGATTGCTTTTCAGCTCTGGAGTACCGCTAAAATCGCCAAGTGTTGGACAGATTCAGAAAAGGGAGAATAACAAGAGTGGTCTCTGTGGCACTGCACTGGAACTGGGCATCTGTAACAAAGCTGAGGAATAGACTTAAAGCACCACCAAAAGAAGGCAGCTGTTAAATCACTCAGTAGAACACAGAATAAATACACTCTGTGTTTGGAGTGACAAATATTGTAGTCAGGTGCCCTTTTAAGGGAGGGGGTGTGAAGGGATTTGGCCTCTCTGCCTGCGCACCCTTTGGCGTGCTGCTTGGTTTTGCCTTGCACAAAATGCCTGTGCAGGTTGTTCCTCCTCCTCCCTCTCCAGATGAACTCCCCGATTTCCCTCAGCAGAGTTTCTGTTTTGCTGAAGATCAGCCTCCTTAGCTGTTCTGATTTGCACTCTGTCTGAAGGCAGTGAACTTGTGTGTTGTCTGCAAGTCATAATCTAGAATTCGGAGTGGGGATTGTCTCTTCGCTGCGTTTGCAGGCCTTTTCCTGGAGCCTGATAGGAACTCTAGGCATTGCTGTAGTTTAAATGATGATTAACTTAGTAATTGGCATTTGCATCGTGGAAGTGCACACAGCAGTGATGCCTGGCCTTTGTCAGCCCACTATTGAGCATGGATTACACTGTGTGTGGGTTACATGTTGTTCTCTTCATGGAGCTAGTATTATTTATTCTAATATCCTGTGATTGTGTGAAACTTCAGTTAGTCCCTGTGAGTTGAAGCTATCAGCCAAGACAGTCTAGCAAAGGCTGTAGTATCTGCCACTTAGTTTTGTCCTAATTCCTGTCTTAGAAATGTTGGGAGCATAAATTTGCCTGAGACTCCCCCTTTCAGAAAGTTTCAAACTCTGTTTACACGAGATTTGATTCAACCTGGCTCCTTTTAGGAATAAGTTGTTGCTGAATCAGCGCACAGGAGATTTGCCAGGTCTGGCTTGGTAAGGAACACCTGCCTACAGCCAGCTGCTTGCTGCTGTAGTTCTGTGTTATTTTTCTTTATATTAATACTTCCTTTTTGTTTTGTTCTTACCCACTAGATATACACCCTTCCATTTATGTTGACTAGCATAAAGTCTTTCCTCAGTGCTGAAGCTCAGTTTCTCTCGTTTGGGGTTATTCTTAAAAGAAGGGAAGAAAATAGCCATAGGTGAGAATCTTAAAAGGTGGTGTTTGTTGTGGGAGAGAAAACGGCATCAAGCTGTGGCAGGTTGAACATCCTCCTGTGAAGTCCCACCATCAAAGCTGGGGTCTCTGCCAGACTTGTTTCTCTCTAGCTTGCTAATAAAATTCTGCCTTAGCATGCGCACACACACACACACACACATAAATTGCTTTGGATTTAGCTCAAGTAGCGAAGAAACAAAAACAGCTCCTTCCCCATCTAGGTCTATCTCAAGCTTTGGGGGAGGGGAGAGTGGAAGAGGGGAAGATTTGTCTGGAAGAGGATACAAAGTGGAAAAGTACCTGGGGTGAGAGCAAGGTCTTAATTGTAGAAAACAGTTTCTGTGTCACTGACCACAGCTGCTTCATTCTTCCTGTATACACTCTGTGGGGTGGGAAAAGTCAGTTTGTGTCACTTTTATGTCTTTTTTTTCTGATTTCTACAAGAGAGTTTTCTAAAACATCTCCTGTGTAATATCTGGTTGGCTGAAGGCTGTCAAGGAAGTTTTCCACCGTTGTAGATTTGTGGGTTCTGGCTGTTTCTTTCGCCAGTAGCCTGTAGGGACCTGGATGTGGCTGATGTTTGGTGTCCCTCTTTATTTGAAGCTATTAAATCCTTTGAATTTCTTCCCTGGGGGCTTCTCTCCCAGACTAGGGAGGAAATAAGTCTGCTGGGATTGCTGAGGACAACATTATCTGGTTGCCCTGGGAGCTACCACCATGCTGTGCTGCACGGGAATGCTTGGAGAAGGCACAGTCATCTCTGGTCAGTGCCATGTTCTTGAGCTATCCCCTGAGTTGTGGTTTGCGTGGTATGACTTCTGGCCTTGCGGGGACTTTGGTTTACAGCTGGTAGTACAGCACTGGAAGGCTGATTACTCCTTAATGGGTTGTAGGGATGTCACTGTTGCAAACTTTGGATCTAACAGTGATCTCTGCAATAAGACAGTCCTAGGACTCCTCTACAAAGGAAATCTGTGTCAAAAATCAGTGTGTCTCAGATGGTTGCATCCCTGGGTAAATACAAGTGATATTGCACACCCCACACAACTGTAGTTACACCTGATAATATTTGGTGTATCTTCAATGATTGGTCTGTAAATAGGACCCCAACCAGCAGATGCTTGGGAGTTACGGAATTTAATCTTTGTAAACTGAAGTGGGAGCAGCGGACTTTGCTGAGCCTACAAGCCATGTGAAGCCTTGGAAATTTGGAGCCTAAGGAGATGTTCAGGGCAGGAGATGGTGTAGGTTCTTGAGGAGTCCCATCAGGATACAGGATGAATATGGGAGAATTTCCATTTCTTTCTCTTGACTAGAGCCACTAGCTGTTGATAACTTTTTAGTGGGATTGTTGAGAGGATGGAGAGACGGGCTCTGGCAATAGACTTGCCACCACAATGCAGCATGAGGAGGGACAGCTTGAGTCTGATAGAGCACAATTTGTTTTTCATTGTCTGATTTCATGTCGTGCAAAAATCTCTCCCTTTTAACTGAGTCTCATCCTACTATTTTAGCTGTGATTTGCACGTTGTACCATGCTTTGATTTAAATGCAGTTGAGTTTGTTTTAGAGAAAGGTAAATGAATTATGTGACCTCTCAAGATCCCTATTTTTGAGGGCTGTGTAAATGCTAGTCACTTCTTGAAACTGTCTCGCCTTAGTAACTAGTAAAATCTCATGGTTTTAAAACCCTAATTCAAAGCCTGTGCTTAAATATGAAGTATGCTTGGGTCACAGAGACAAGTCCTGCTCTGACAGTACAGTCATCAACTACTTTTTTACTGCACCTTCAGATATGCCAACTGAGCTCCTCTGTTATCATAAACCTGTTTCAGTCAAAATAAGGAACAGCTGAAATGCTTTAACTGTTAACATGGGTCACCTGAGCAGCTCAGGCAGCAGGGCTGAACTGGATGGTAACTGGTTGCTTCCAGCAGGTAGAGTGGCTTTGCACAACAGGAAAGGTGTTTGAAGGGTCTTTTCTCAGCAGCAAGTGGTGGCAGGTTTTAGCATTGCACTTTCCTTCTACCAAAAGTTTGTTTGTGCTAAACCTTGCCCTGTTCAAACAGCTTCATGTCCCTGAAATCACAGTATCCGTAGCTACTGTTCTCTGGGTGTGAGTGTCTTGAAGAGAACTAAACCTTTCCGGATCCCACTATGCCCTAGGGAAGGAGTGGAACAAGCAGAGAGTTTCTTGTTCACAAAGACTCTCTGCACAACAAAAGCAGTATTTATGCTCTGCTTCTTAGCAGCAAAAAGCCACTCCTGAACAACCATAGACATGAAGCTTTATTAACAAGCAGAAATGAAAAGCTGATGAGAGGTGCACAAAATTTCTAACAGTAAGGGAGATTCCTCTTCTCCATGGAGCCTGAGAGACCGAGGCATACCATGGGACAGGAAGGGAGATGAGGGTCATTTACTCTTTCTGAATCAACAACTACATGAATATTAGTCACATTCCCTGTTTTTAAACAGATTTTCTCCAAATGGGGTTTCTTAGTACTCGTAGCATGTTCTTGGATTTTATAACATCTTAAGCCATGATTATGCCTCTTTTCATTATACGTGGCACAGTTGGTCCTAGCTTTTTAGACGAGCTCTTTGAATTCAGAAGATAAAGTGGGGCTGCAGGCTTGAACGTCCTGACCCAGAGCTTTCAAAATGATGCTGAGGAGCATACTTAAAAAAACTTGGCAAATGCCTCTGAAAATCTAGGATCTTACTGTGGTCCTGCTTGATTTGAAATCTGGGAGATAGGGAATCCTGTATTTATGACTGGGGTCTCCAAGATAGAAATATATGCAACGTGCAGCATAGAGTGAATTGAACACGGTGAACTTGTGTGCTGCACAATTTATCTTTGTATATGCTGCAAATCCATGCACTCTTTCCATTCTGATAAACTCTTTGGCATTTCTGGTAATGCTGATTATCAGCAGAAGGGGATTTTCTTATCTTGGCTTTAGGAACAACACCAGAACCCAATGTTAACTAGGAGCATGATCTAAAACCTGCAGAATCTCCCCAGAGCATTCAAAACACCTCTGCCTTCTCTGTGTGTCACCAAGTCCTTCACCTGCACTGTGGAGGTTGCGCACTTTTTGGGCAGCCTTAGCAGTGGGTGAAGGTAGTGGAGCTGTCTGAGCATTCCTGAATGAAAGGGGGTCTTCTGTCTCCCACAGACATGGTATTTGGATAGAAAAAATTAAAAGGAGGGGTGCAGACAGGCCGGTCACTAAACCTGGCATTGCATCTGCTCATGCTGGTGAAGTTCTGAGCCTGAGGGTGTGTTCTGAGAACCACAGAAGTGGTTCCTCACTCTGGACAGCCTTAACCGGCTGCAGGTCCAGTGTGGCCTGTGGCACCCTCTCCTGATCTGGGGCATTGTGTGGACGGTGTTGATCAAGAAGATAGTGGTGCTGTGATGCAGTGAGGGGACACACTACTTTGTGAGAACCCTACTCCAAAATCAGCTGTGATCAAATTGTCCCACAACTGTCCCATGACCCAGGATGCGTAAAACACTTCCCTTGGCGTGCTGGTATGCGGTACCCATGTTGCCTGTTTGTGTGCTGGGCTGCTGGACTCCCACTTCATTGTGTAGTGCAGGAACTAGATTTCCTCTTGTAGCACCTGTGCAGTGGTTTTTTGCAGGCCCTGTTTAGGAGCTATGCAGCAAGTCTGGCAACGCAAAAGGCTCCCTGCCATGGGCCTGCTGTGCTTCAGAGGCAGACCGTCTGCTGCACGCCGTGACTGGCTCTGCTAGGAGAAAATCTGTCCCACCACGGGTCTACCAGCAGAAATGGTGGGGGCCCTGCCTGCAGGTGATATTTATTCTGAGGATATAGGGAGACTTCAGCTTTTAATGATTTTTGTTTAGGTAGATTCAGGCCTTTCCTTAGTAAACAAGACAGCATTATCACAGAGCTGCTTTGTTTTCCAGTGACTGGTCTCACACATAATAAATAGGTTAAAGTTAACTGAAGCAAGCATTGATTTTTCTTGTAGCGCATGTGGGATTTCCTCCCTTGGGAGGGCTTGAGTAGTGTGGGAGACCTTCAGGGAGGGTGTATGTGTGCGAAAAGAGTGACATGTAGCTGGGATATTACTTTTTCCCCCACTCTAAATTTTCCACTTATGATCTCTTCCCCAACTCCCCCTCCCCTTTCTTTCAGGTTCCAGCAGGTAAGGTTCCAGCTCCCGCTCAGAAATTTCCTGGGGTGATAGTGACTGGGAGACGGACTCCGGGGAGGGTCTCCAGGGAGGCCTGGGTGTGTGCAGTCCTGCAGGAGGAGGAGGGCATGGAGCAATGATGGGCAGAGCTGGGCAAAACAGAAAGGATGGGGCTACTGGGGAGCAGCTCTACAACCAGCATCGGAGGTAGTGATGGTGCAGTTATTGATATGTGTGGTAGGATTTAACTCTTTGTTTTCTTCTTTTCCCCACCCCCCCCAATGAAAGTCACAGAATAGGGGGGAAAAAAAAAGTCCAACCAAAAAACAAAACAACCAAACCCAAATGATCAATGCTGCTTTAGAAGGTTTTGGCATGAAATGATTGCCAGGCTCTATTTGTTTCTTTCTTTAGATAGTGCCATTAGACTGCTTCCATCCAAATCATCCCCTTGAAACAAACATAACTACCCCAATTGTTTTTCTCTCCTTAATTGAACTCAGCTCCCCCTTGGTTATAGGCATGTTCTGCTACTTTGTATTTGTGCCACAATTTGCCTTCCAGAACATTTACTTACTTGCTTACTTAGAAATCTACTGCATTGCCTGGTGTTACAGCATATGGTTGCCTTACATCAATTAAAAATCAACGTAGTCCAACAGAATATAACATCAACCCCTGCTTCTTTGAATGGATGTTTGCAGCTGGCTAGGGATTAAAGCAGATTGTAATGGATTAGACCAGGGATTAAAACAGCCTGTAATGGATACTGTGTTGAACTATTCCATTTCTATCCTTGGATATAGACTGTGCAAATCTTGGGTTGTCAAGTGACATCCTTGCTGTCACCATGTCATGCAAGAGGCCAGGTTTTGAAGCAAACATGATATTTCTGCAACAGGGATGGTACAAACTGGAAAAGCCCCTTTTCTGTGTGCTGGTGATGGGCACGCAGTTCACGAATCGTGCAGGAGATGGGGGTGTTGCTCACGTTACTTTTGTCTTCTAGAGAAGGAGAGGGATTAGAGAGCACCGCTGCTTCTCACTTTGGCACTGAGGCCTCTGCTAAGGGCCAGGAGAGATCAGGAGCAGGAGATTTTAGTACAGTCCCACACCATCAGTGGGACTTCAGCTGTGCGTCCTGTTATTTAACAGTAATAAGCAGGTACTGATGAAGGGGGTTTAGGATTTTCTTTAGAAACACCAGCCCTTCCTGTGAATACCTGTCTGAGAAATGAGGGCCTGGGGTAATCTTGCTGATACAGTATAATCTGAATGTCCAGGATTGTGCCCGAGGGGGGCAGGTGTGGATGATATTCCCAAAGGGTGATTTTATTTGCAAGTAGCACCTCTTCAGTCTGCACGGAAGAAGAGACCTGTTATTGGGGTGGTGAAAGTACTGCCCTAAAGAAAGTGTTGGTGAACACACTCATGCATGAAGCCCATCACATTCTGTGCCATGTCCAGCACAGCTGGGCTCTTGTGGTGACAAAGAGCAATGGGGTGGACACAAAGCAATGCCTTGTGCTGGCAGGATTTGCGAAAGGAGATGTGTCCACAAGTGCTGTCTTGGTATGGGCAGCCTTTGGTCATGAAGTCAGGGATGATGCTGCACAAATAGGTAATCCATGTGTGAACGAGGACTAGGTTTTAAACAGTATCCAGCAAGGCTGAGAAGATAAGCGGGGCTGGGTGGACTGCACAATGGCTAAGCAGTGGCAATTGCTAGCCCCATGGTAGCTTTTATTATGGGGTGACAAGGGGTCCCGGGCTTGCAGAGATCTTCAGGAGCAGCAGTGAGCCCCTCCCGCCAGAGGGATTGGAGAAACTTTAATCATAATATAAGGACAAGTTCTGCGTGTCACAGCTGCAGCCTCACTGTAGGAGGATGACATTAGGTGGGCAGTGCATCCCTCCACAGCGCATAGCAAGGGCAAGATCCAGGGGTGGCATGCGTGACACTGTTCTTTGCAGCACTTGATCTGGGGTGCAGGGAGAGAGTTGAGGTCCTTCCCATTCCCCATACCATGCCGTTGCTTGACAAGCAGCAGGAGGGTGCAGCCTCGGGGCTGGCCTGGCTCTGTGCGTGCCGAGCAGCGCTTGCCACAGGTGTGTCTAACTGTGCAATCCCCTCGCCCAAGCTTTTATGGATCAGCTCTGGCTGAGGCCCACATCACCGCTCCCACACAAATGAAATGTCATCTCCTAAACATTTTGGCAGCGTAGTTTGAAAAGGAGCCGATTCCAAGACAGAAATAACATCCGTTGGGTTGGGGGCGGGTGATTTGCGTCCCCTGCCCCCACCTCCCACTTTCCCTCTCCGCGTCGGGATTTGCGGCTCACGAGCAGGGCCGTGCCCGTGGGTAGGGACCCCCACCGCGCACGGGCTCGCTCAGTCCCGTCCCGTCCCCCCCTCCCCGGAGCTATTAGCGCTTTTCTCTGCAAACCAGCTGACACAGCGAGCCCTCTTTTCCCTCCTGCAGGACAGCCATTTAGCGACAGCTCCCGCCGTTTGCAACAGTCAGAGGTGTTTACAGTCCCCTCTTCCCTCCTCCGACTTGCTTCTCGCCCTCCCCAGCCCCAGTTTAGACGCTTTGCAGCAGGAGGTGGCTCAGCCCGGGGCACGGCTAGCAGGGAACCCCCACCACTCTCCCAGTTTGGCCATAGCCATCACCCATCCTTTCTCTGTCCCTCTCTCCCTCCGCTCCGTGCCGGGCTGGAAGACCCACGTCAGGCAGGAGAAACTGTTGAGCCGTCCCCGCTCTGGGACTGGGGGGGGGTGGGGGGGCATGCGGCGGGGAGAGCCACGTAGTTGGTGGATCCGTCCTTGGACGGCAAAGAATGGCTGATGTAGTAAGTGGGAGGGTGGGACGATTAACATAACGCTAATTATTGACACTTTTCGAAGGGGGGGAGGAGAACGGGGGGAGGAGAACGGGGGAAGGTCGACCGTGGGTTTGATCTGAAGAGAAAGCGCCGACGTGTCGCTGCAATGAATCGCTCAGGGGGGACGTGGCACTGGCACGGATGGCTATGACAAGGGTGACCCCCGGGAGGATGGGGGACGCCCCGCAGCCGTGGGAGGCAGCAGCCTGCCCTCTCCCCTCCGCACCGTGCGATTACTCACACCTTGTCCGGGGGCTGAAGCGGCAAAGGCTCCTTGGGCTTTGCCAGCAGAAAGCAGGTGTCCTGGCCGGGGGAAACGTTGCATCTCTGCCATGGGAGCGCTGCGCTGCCATGACCTAAAGAAATAGATCTCCCTCGCTCCTTCTCCCGATACGGTCCCGAGATGCTGCTGCAGTGAGCTGCCTGCCGATAGTGCCCTTTCTTGGTTTTTCGCCCCCCAAATAAATCCTGCTAGTCTCCCTTCCTGGACGGTGGCAAGGTTGCTGGGATTCCCACGCGGGTTCCCACGGCCGGGAGGCGCCGCTCGGGACGGGCACATCCACATGCCCGGAGCCGGTTCTGGAGCGGTGCCGCTGGATGGCCGAGTCCGTGGGTACGCTGTTACACGCGGGGAGTCACCCCGGAGCTGCTCATCCCAGCTGCGTTGCCTTACGCCCCTTACCCACATGCAGCCTTTGTGCATACACATGCCTGCGTACGTACAGGGTGAGGAATACCTACGCTGCTGTAAATACGAGTACATGTAAATATACATCAGGAGAAACAGTGAATGACGGCTGCTTTGTCTCAGGCAGGAGCACACATACCAAATCAGGAGAACGGGCTGGGTGATGCTCCAGCTGATTCGGCGCGGCGCGGTGTCCCGCTCCCGCCCCCGGCCCCGCTCCCGGCCCCCGGCGGCGCGGCGCAGCGCGGCTGGTGACTCGGTGGTGTATTTCAGCGGCGGCGGCGGCTTGGCAAGGCTCGGGGCTCCTCCCCCCGTGTGGTGTTACCCTCTCACTTGATCAAATCCTTGAACGTGAACAGTTTCACTGAAAAGCACTTTTCAAAAAAAAAAAAAAAAATCCACCAACAGTAAGGAACAGAATCCAACTACCGGGGAGAGAGTTTTTTTTCTTTTTTCCTTCTTTTTATTTTTTTTTTTCCTGGTCATCGTCTCAGAGGCTGAGAAAGGGGGAAGAGAAAGAAGGAGTGCGCGAGAAAGAGGAGCCTTTTGCGAATAATAATTATTATAATTAGAATCCGGCCCCTTTCTCCTTAAAAAAAAAAAAGCGCCCTAAACGCAGCGCCTCGTCCCCCCTCCCTCTCCAAGCCCCCCGACTCGCTCCGCAAAGGCATGGAGAAGGGGACTAACTGCTTTCCGACCTGCCACACCGTTTTTCTCGCCTGGACATGGCTCTTACTTCTCTGTTGGTGTTGCACCGGCGCCGAAATAACTTGCAGACCCTGCTCGTCTCCATCGCCCTCCTGGCCGTCCTCCTCGTCTCGCCTTAGGCAGGAGCAGCGACAGCCACCGCCGCTGCCGGGAGGATTACGGAGCTGGCCGGGCGGCCGAACGCGGGGCTCGGCCGGGGCGGCGGCCGCCGCGGAGCCGCTGCCGGGCGGGGAGCCGGGGGGCCGTGCGGGGCCGCGGGGAGCGACGCTCCGTTCGGCGGGGGCGGGCGGCGGCGCGCCCGGGGGCCGGGGCCCGGCGGCAGCGCGGAGCCGGAGGAGCAGCGAGGGGCGGCGGGCGCTGCCGGCGGGCGGCGGCCGGGGGTTGCCCGCGGCCGAGGGGCAGCGCGGCGGCGGCCGGGCTCAGCCCCGCGGGCCGCCGGAAGAGGGGAGAGCGCCGCGGCTGCGAGGGGCAGAGGAGCTGAGGCTGAGCAGCACCACCTTCGCGCTCACGGGGGATGCGGCGCACAACCAAGCCATGGTGCACTGGTCCGGGCACAACAGCAGCGTGAGTATCGACCCGACCCGGCTGGGCTCGGCGGGGAGGGAGCCCTGTGCCCACCCGCGGGGCGGGATGGTGCCGGGGGTGCGGGGAGGAGAGGGGCGCTTGGCGGGCACCTTGCTCTTTTTGCCAGCGGGAGGGGGAGACACGGCGCGATGGCCGCAGGAAAAAAAAAAAGAGAAAAGTTTTGCTGGGGAAAGATGAAGGAGAATGGGAACACCTTCCTCCCCCCCTCCCCCGAAAGTGGAGCTGTGATTGCCGGGGTAGCGCCGTCGGAGCGCCGCCAAAGGGGCCGGGCTGGCCGGAGCCTTCTCCCTTGCGCAGGGAAGACCCCCGGCTCCCCGCTCCAGTCTATCCCATGTGCCTGCACAGCTGGGTCCCCCCCTCTGTGTCTCAGCATATGTAATATACACCTCGGCACGCTTCGCTGCCAGTGTGTGAGGGGATGAATGATGTCCAGTGGTGGTGGAAAAGCCCTCCTGCTCTCCGCTCTGCGTGCTGGCGACGAGAGAGCTCCCGTTAATTCATTAAGGGGTGGAAAGCCCCACAGCACGTTGGGGGACTGAAAGGAGGCAGGTAGAGCAAGCATCCGTGAAAAGTTTATTAAAAATCGATGACATCTCATGCATTTTCCCTGAAGTCAAAAATAATGCGTAGCTGAGGTGTCCCTGAAAGTCTGTGGGACTGTGTGTGGGGTGTCCCAGAAGCCCACACACCGTCATGCTGCGATAATGCAGGGCCCTCCCTCGCACCCAGCTTTGCAATGCCCGGCAGATGGCTGTGGACAGAACTTCAATTTTCTTTTAACTTGATATCAGAAATACTATTTCCGCTCTGATATAAAGTCTGAGAACAGGTGTAATTTAAAGGACTCCAAGAAACCTTTTTGTCTGGTGACAATATTTCCATTATTCTGATTATTATAGCTTGTCACTGCCGTGAAAATGCCTCTTTTATTGTTTTCCCACTATTGGAAATGGGCATAAAGCAATTAACAGCATAAAACAGATTGGCTGGATTTTCAGATACATTCTTCATGAAACTGATTAGTCATGAAAAGGCAAATTGTCTGTCTATCTATCTAGCTGTGCATCAGCTATAGCTTCATAATGTGCAATTCATCCACCTCTATTTTTTTGACTGGAAGTTGTTTTTTCTCTATTTATTATTACTTAGGCAATAATTCTGACAGCAATGTGGATGTTACTTTGATTTAACCATTTTTAAAGGCAGTTGTGTTTCCCAGACATGAATTCCACTCTCATTAGAGATGAAAGCAAACATTCAAGAGAAAACAGCTGCACGGTATATTTTAGCACTACACTTGTCTCTAGGATTATTTATTTTTAATATAATACGGCATGTAATGAAGAAAACAATCTATATGCCCTGTCTTTTGTTTCATTTTGGTGCTGAATTGAGGGGTGTTAAGCAAAAGCAGCTAAAATCCACCCCCCCCCATTCCTTCCTAGCATGGATTTCCAATAGTTTTGAGTATTTCTGGTTAAAGTGGCAGAGAAAACTAATTCTGTAGGCATTTGCAGGGGAAAGAAAGGTTATTTTTTTGAAAGTGCAGGTCAGAAAGTGATTTTCACAAAATTCTCCCTCCTTCCTCGGTTTCTTTTGCAGCAATATCCCATTTAAATAACTAGTTTCCTTTATTCTTTAACTCCAGGTGACTGAGAAAGGTAATAAAGGAAAACGTCTTGATTGTTCACGACTTTCCATTAAGATTTTGCACCTCAAGATACCATGTATTGAAAGCTTCCAACTCAAAAGCACAAGCAAAAGCAAAAGACCGGTGTTTATTGCGAGTGTGGTGTTTGTAGGAAGGAAAAGCAAAAGCATGTTAATAAATATTAGTGTTATCTTTTCATGATTTTTCCGATATGAGGTTTAACATCTGGAGACTTTTTCTGTCCTGTCTCTTGGAGAAAGCACACTGCATTTAGTGACTAATTGGATTTTTAAAAAGCACTGTAGAGGGAAAGTTAAATGCTTGGACCTGGGTCCTTTCATTTATTAGCAGAGAAGGCTGAATCCGATGCCTGTTCTTCTGCTGCAGTTCAGTTTTTACCTAATTCTACTGTTGGGGTGGCTGTGGCACAGGAACGCCAAGCAACTTGCCCAAGGTCACTCAGGGAAATACTGTGGCTTCTTTTGCCACCATGTTGGTTCCCAGTCTTTCACCTCAAAGTATCTATTTTCTTAGGTCACGGTAGATGTAAAGCAGCAGGAAGGTGTATTGAAAATGGACAAAAGATATTAACTCATGTGTCATGATTATGCCAGATGACCTAGGAGAGCAGGTAGGACATGTCTGGATGCTGTTGTTTTCAGGCTACCAAAGCAGTAAAGAGGTGTACAGCTTGCTTTTACCAATTCCGCGTTACTTGAACAGACTTCAAAACCTAAGCTTTTGTCACTTATGATTAATTAAAAACATGATCAATCAAATTTCGTGCAATGAAGCAGTATATTTCAAATCAGGCGTTAGTGGCGGGGGACTCCTAACAACTGGATTGATTTGCAAAGAAGAGGAAAGGATGGTAATAAAAACCAGGTTTTTACTGGGATGTATAGATCTACATACATTCCACAAAAGGGAGATCTTTGCAGCTGCTGCATGTCCTGTTACCTAGAATGTTAAAAACCTTCTGTGGTTTTTTTTTTTTTATTATTTTATTATCATTTTAAGAGCAACTCTCCCTCCGTCTTCTACCCCCCCTTTCTTCCACATCCCTCAAAGCTCAATTTAATTTATTAAAAGATAATCCCTTCCAGGCAACAAACTTTTGTTTTCTCCATTTGCAGATAGTGAGGTCAGGATTAGGATAGAGGCAAAAGGCTGGTGAGATCGGGGAATTTGGGTTCTCTGCTTTGTCCTGCCCAGAGGCTTTTTCTGTGACCTTAGGAAAGACAATTAACCTCTCTGGATCTTCTCTTCCATGTTAAATGAGGATAGTACTACTTAGCTACCACAAAGTGGTGGTGTGGAGCAAAATTCATTTCTGCTTTGTACAATACCTGAAGATCTTCAAGTGGAAATTGTTAGGAAAATGCAAAAAAACTACTCTGTGTAGAAATGAGATTTGTATTCTTGGGAAGGGGACTTGGCTTAATTCAGTGGGTCTGATATTAGAAAAAGGAGACTTGTACTTGGGCTTCAAGTATCAGTCTGCCCTAATAGAAGCATTTATTGAGCAAGGTCACTGAAGCTCTTGAGGGACCTAGTAGAGATCAGATAAAATGTTTTCGTGCTAAGACTTTTCTGAAGGAAAGAGAATTTTAGTGAAAACTACTATTGTTCCCAGAAGATCTGCGAGCCATTCTTTTTTGAAAGCTATTCCTCTCTGAACACACGCTGTGTACAAATGTACCATTCGTAAGCAGTTGTATTCTCTGCACTTGTTTTCCCTCTCTCTGGATGGTTATGTTATTGCATGAAATTTTTCCTCGTTCTGCTCACCAGATGCTCTCTCCAACCTTCCTGTGAAGATGACCTGATTCCTCAGATTGTCTTTTCTTCCTTCCTCTCTCCCTGATTTCTAGGATAAGGATCTGCAAAAATAAGTAGCATCACCTTTAATGCTGTTACAGCTTCAAATCTCACTATCTTGTTTCTTGACAATAGTTTCTTCAAGAGATTTCAACAAGCTACAGTGGATGAGACACACTCAGATTGTTCTCCTGATATAATCACTGGTGGAATGGTAAATGGGGACTGTTGTCATTAGGTTTCAGAGTTGTCGCTCTGATGAATGTAGCTGTTTATAGGAAGTACTTAATTCTGTCCATGCTTTTTCTACAATGGAAGTGGTCTTGTGGGCATTTTTTTTCAATATAAGAAGCAAAGGTGCACATTTTTAGCTTTCTTTTAACCTCTAGAAGACATTTTCAATCCATTGCCTATGGAGAAGAGTCAGCTTATGATCGTAGCGTACTTTAGCTATCCCACAAGTATGTGCCCTTGCCTTTCTAGTAACCGCAGGCAAACTTCAGACATAAAGATGCAGAAATGCACTATAATGCCACCATAAAAGCAGGAGAGGGCATTTGTCTAAGGCATGTGCAAAATTGCAAGTTCCTATATGATCCTAGGGGTTGGATTTTTCATGCTATATGAAAAATGTCAGCAGTGCATATTTATCTCAGTGCAGTGCAAAAGATAAACCTGCAGAAGTATGGTGTGTCTAAGTGATATAGCTGGCGCTTGTGCAGACCACACAACTGCATTGATGACTATAGTGTGATCCAGGCTTTGAAAGCTGGGGAAGGCAGGGTGAGAGCTGGTGAGAGACTGGACTGGGGCCTTGTTTTATCTTGTCAGCCAAGCTACACTGTTTTGTCCAGAGATCCGGTCAGCCTGTGGCTGTCATCTCTAGAGTTAACGTGGTTGTGAGATTGACTCCAAGACAGGGAACATGAGATGTCTTCGGGACAAGACTCTGGTAAAGAGGAGGCTAATAGTCCTACAGTAGCCTACAGCCACCTGAAGTAGAGTTAGAAAGAAGATGCAGCTTATCTTACTGGTCGAAGAGGGTATAACATACGTCAGACTGGACATTAGGAAGAGTTTCTTCTCAAAGAAAGTGGTGCAGCAAGGCACCAGAAAGTTTTGGGAATCTTTGTCTTTGCAGATTTTCAAGACTCACATAGGCATGATCTGATGGTAACAATCCTGCTTTGAATGGGCTTCTACGATTCTTTTCCTCTTGCTACCGCTGATCCTATTCCTTTACCCTGTGCAAGCTCTGAGGGCTGGCAGTGAAAATCAGGTTGTACAAGTTCTCTCAGCAAAGCCTATCTCTTCCGGGAATGATTCTTCTGAATGCCGTTGGCAGTGTTCTGGTGTGATCTGCTAATGTACTGGTGGTTTGATGCTGAGACATTACTCACTCCCATGGCGAATTACAAGCTGGGGAGGCTGATGGGCTTGCTGTGTGCCAGGTAGTTTTTCATTAAGATGCCTAGCAATGCAGTGTGTGATGGGCAGAGCGAAGTGGGCAATATTTGCAATTCCAAGTAGACTGCTGTGCTTGGAAGGGAGGAAGGGGAGAAAAGGAACCTTTAGGCAGGCAATGCTGCATGTAGTTGTCAGCCATGGGTAACTGCTCCAACAGTCCAGTTGAATTTCAGTCTAAAATGTTTACTCCTAGAGTGCAAGATGGTGACAGAGCAATCATATTATTTGCACCTCATTTGGTAGATATTTTAATTGCTATTCTAGACTGTTTCTTTCTCAAATGGCTTTTGGCTAGGTTGTGGTCTTATTGCCATTGAAGGTAGGCCGGCTCTCTCACAATGTCTTTATGCATTTCCACTTCTCTACTACCTTTAGTAATGAAGTTTGCCATTAAAGTCCTTCTCCAGGACTTTGACAATCCATTTTTAATTAATATTCAAATAGAAGATGGGGAAATAAAGATGAAACTCTTGTATGGCAATTGCTTTTATGGTTGTGTTGAGTCAGTAGAGCAGGCAGGAGGCATCTGGAAAATATTTTTCAGGTTATTTCTCTCCAGACTGTTTTCATCACAAAGTTAGGTCAGTATCCAGTGGATGGGCCTTGATATTGCTTGTGGATCCCGTGCAGCTGACAGATTCCCTGGGCCATTATCCTGCCTAGTGCAGCAAGCTGTTGATGTTCTTGGAGCTCAGAGCTCAGTAACAGAACTGCTCCCGTTCTAGGTGCCTGTCAGCAGTTTCCCTTCAGGCCTCAGTACTCAGACTTTTTCATGCCCAGGGATGAGGCCTGGGATTTCTGCCTAAGCTTTCACAGTGATCTAAATGCAATCAGAAACATGTGATTCTTTAATTAATTTTTTCATGGAAAACATTCATCCAATTAGATGACAAAGTATTTTGAAAATGGGTTTGAGCAGATAACTGATGTTAGGCATGAGATTTTTTTCCCAAAAGGGAGGTGAGGTAAGACAAATGTTTTCTTAGATGCAAGGCTGTGGGAAGATGAAACTTTCTGAGAGCTTCCAAATTTATAGCTGAATTTGTAGTAGAGATTTTGTTAAAAATATGAAAGCAGTATCGTCTAATGGGCAAAGCACAGGTTAAGGAGCAAAGATCTTTAATATCGGTTGTACTAAAGGATACTGGAAGCCAGTCTTGTAAACAGTCAGGAATTTACTTAAGTCATACCATAGTGTCATGCTCCTTAAGCTCCCTGGATGTCTGCAGATAGAATGGAGGAGAGCAGTACATGCTTACCTGGGTCAGTGCTCTCTTACAAATCCAGATTCATTTCAGGATTGAAGGCTGAGCCTGAGCTCATGGCTGGGATTGATTCCAGGACAATTGAAAGCACCTGTCACTCACGGAGTTAAAGCTTGGGTTTGGCTGGGATCTGGTCAAGTTTATCTTCCAGTTGAGTATCTGTGTTTGAAGGTGGGGAGTCCAACTCGCCTCTAATGAAGAAGGTAAATTAAATGATCTGTTCTTTGTGAAGCATTGAATGCTGTAAATGCAGAAAGTCCCCAAAGCTGCAAAGCATTTGGTTGGATCCTTAGTGTAAATTGATGTAGGATTGATCTAGGCCAGTTTGCTGTAGTTGAGAATTCAATTTGCAGTATCCTACAGCAGTGAAAAGTGCAAGGTAAGAATGAAAAATGAGTACTGAGGCTAGGAAACATGGGGCAGTCCAGCAAGGAGACCTGTGGGCCCTTTACATTCTCTGAATTACAGCCCCAGGGCTGTGGGTGGATGAGCTGCTTTCTCTTTTGTGCGCAGCCCTCCTTCCCTCTCTCTTGGCTCTGGGAGGTGGGAGTTTGACCCACACTGTAAGCCATGCTGGAGACTGATCTGGTGACGTACTTGGCAGAACCCAACAGGAATTTTCAGCTGAAATAACACTTAGTTGGAAAATACTGCTTTGCTGAGGCCACACCTCTGCATGCAAGTTTCTTGGTTTGCTTAAACTCCCTGCAAGAATCCAAGGCAAACAATTTCCCAGATCCTAACTTCCCCTTAATGTCCAGGAAAAAGTGCAGCATCATTGTTAATGTTTCCTCGATGCAAAAAGAAGGACAGGGCAGTATTTCCTGTCCTGCCTTTATGGGGTGTTGTGAGACTGAAGGAACTGAATAAAGTTTGCTGCATGTTTGAAGAGTGTGACTGTGTGGGTGTTAAACATATTTGATAAATAATCTGCTATGGAAATTTTAGGGTCAGTTCCTAGCCCTTGTGGCCAGCAGAGTCCCAGCGTACAATAAAAATCAGAAAAGATTAATGCTGAATAATCAAACCTCTCTTCCCCCCCCCCCCTCCCCCTCCCTCTCAGTCCTGGAGGAGACTCAATGGCTCTCCCACTGAAATGAGTGACGAAATTCTCTTGTTCAAGGAGGGTCCCTGGCACCGGAGCTGTCATGCTGTTTTCTCCCCTTCGTATTCAGATATGCGACACAAACGCTAGCCAGGCAGATCTGCAGAGCACTACAGGGCCTCTGTGCCCAAAATAGCATCACTTTTAATTAGCTTCAGCGTGATTTGGACACCCTGGGGTGCAGGCTGTAGGAAAGGGTGCGGGGTTGCTGGTGTGTGAAAAGCAGAGCTGGGCGCTAGAGGGAGCGTGGGCATTTGCTAAAGGAAGGAAAATGCTGCAACGGGTGGGGAGGGGAGCTGGGGCCCGGGAAACGCACGCTGGAAAGACAGACGCTGCTGAAATATTGATATGAAAACCCGCTTGGAGTCATTGACTCCGTGAAACTCCTGCTGTCTGGGGTTCCCTCTGCGAGAGAGGAAAATAGTCTTAGCGTGCACTCGGCCGTGGCAGAGCATCTCACCCCCCTCACAGCTGGTACTTTTCTCCCTTTTGCGTTGTCTAATTGCTGCCAGGCTTTTTTTTTTTCTGAAGATGGGAGTCCCAATGCCGGGGTCTCTCATCTGCTCCGGTCCCCTCCAGCCTAAGTCTTGTGCCTGTAAAAGCACCAGCATCCCCCCAGCAGCTGCCAGCGGTGCTGCTCGGTGGGGAGGAGGGATGTTATTAACCTTTACAGTGCCAGGAAGCAGTAATCTGAATCTTGGCTGCTCCTGACTGAGGCAGCCTGTGCCCTCCGTCTCCTCAACGGCCGTGCCCTGTTTTGTCTCTGGGACTAGCCCCTGAGATAGCTGTTGATAGAACTTCTCCCTCTCCTACACTGGTTATAACTGGTAGGTGAGGGCAAGGGCGTTGCGCTTCACTGCCTCTGTCCCTGATGCCTGGTCTGCAGAGGATACGCTTGTCCTGACAGGTCCCTGCCGCTTGGGACTGCACAATATTTTGATCAACTTGAGCATCTTGCACAAGTCTTAGTATTTCTCTTCCTTCTCTTTCTTGTGAGTGTAGGGGGACAGAAGGGACTGGAATTCATCCCAGCCACTGCACATGGGGACAAAATAACATTTCTTCCTGGGAAGAGTGGTTGCACTTACTGGTGTCCTTGGGACTAAAATGGATATTTGGGACTTGGAAAAACTAGGACTGAGCCACAGCAAATCACTTAGGCCAACGATGGGCTAAAGGCCTCAGGATCCTAGAAGCAACTGCTTTGATACTGCTTCAGCCACTATGGCAGCCTATAACATATGGGTACTGCTGGTACATTTTCAGTGGACAGTGATGCTGCTGCTATGCTCCAGAAATGTGTTGAGTCTCTTGTGGGGATTTGGTAGAGGACTCCAGTGAAGCACAGAGCTCCTGCTGACTTTCAAGGCAGAGAAAAAAGCATGTGTTGAGTTCAGATATGCTTCCTGGGGGTACCAGAGGAGAGCAGGCTGTGCAAGCAGACTGCCTTTGTGGTTTTTGGACTTGCCATTGTGCCTAATGGGGGTGTACATTGCCCCATGCCTTGGCTTCCCTGTCTACAAGGAAGAGTTAGCTTACATGCAGGGCTGTTGCCGAGGCTTAAAATGGATAGATATTTGCAAAAGTTGTTGAGTGGAAGAGAATGTATAAAACATGATTATTTAGCTCTTGCCAAAAGTGCCTTAGGCTCTCATGGGTGCAGGGAGGAAGGAGTGGGAGCTCTAATTGGTTGTTAGCCTTTCCCTGCCGTTTGTGTCTGATTGGAAAATCCCCCCAGCTGTGATCAATACCATCAGGTGCAGGCTAACAGGGCTGCCTGTCTGCAGTCCTTGCCTCTTTCAGAAGACTGGGGGGGAATTCTTTCTGCACAAGGTAGGGGCATGGATGGATGTCTGTGTATTTGTGGGCATTTCTCTGTTTTAGGCTTCCTGTCCTTTACCGCCAAATCCTGCCAATTTTGTGCTTACAGGGTGATAGACATAACTGTATTTACAAAGCTCTTATGCTGCCTATTTCAGCTGTGTATTTCAAAGGCCACTAAAAGGAAGGTCAGTAGTATCAATCTTATTAGGGTTTTTTTTCTGAGTGGGGTTTTTTTTCTGTTTTTGAGAAACTGAGGCACGTGTGAGAGGAGGGATCTGCTCTGAGTTGTGCTGCTGATCAGAACTAAAGTTGGCAATTTTCTGATTCCTGTCCCTTATTGATATGGCTCCTTAGTGACAAAGGACTTATTTTACTTCCTCTGCCACAGCTCAGTTGCTGGGTGTATTTTCTTTTTAAAAGAGATTGCAGGAAAGAAAGGAAAAATAAGTGAGAAGGGGAGCTAAGGGGGAAGAACAGGACTCTCATTAATAGAAAAGTAGAGCATGCTCAGCTAAAATCATTAACAGATTGATCAAGTTAAAGCACTGCAAAGTTCTGGTTGAAAGTGATTTAAGAGCGTCTTTGTCTGCTGTTCTAATCCCCTTACCAGCATGGCTTCCCAGATTGAGTTATTACAAATAGCAGCTCCTTTTGAGCTAGATGAGAATTGACGTGGTGACACTGTGGGAGCCATGACTTTGGGTTCCTATTGGAAATACAGAGACAGGAGAGGGGTCATATCTGTCTGCTGAGGGGGCTGGAAGCTGGGTCTGAGTTATGTGGCTTGCTTGTAGTGGATGGGAATAATTTAGGATGGTAGTCATAGCAGGGCACATGTTGGTCTGTGTGCCTGTTTGTGCAATCTTGTTCATGGGATAACGTAGTAGGATGCAACGTTCAAGGGTCTTGTTAGGTGTCTTAAGGTGTCTTCCCCACCCTTTGTATTACGCTTCACAACCCAAGGGGAAATGCCTCTGTCGCACGCCAGGTGCAGGTGAAGGACTCCTGATGAGCCAGGGCAATTAAGACTTCCTCCTGCCTTCTCGAATGGGGCCTGAGCTGGGTTTCACTGTGTCAGTCTACTGCAAGGTGGAGGGCTGGGGCAGCATGCGAAGGATAACGTCCCTGTTCTGCCGCTCACGGTGTTTTTCTAGCTTTGCTCCCAATCAGCAAAATGTTGGTAGAGTTTGGCGCTATAGCGGGTGTGTGGATGGGGGTGCAGAAGGGTATCTGGGGGCTGGACTCCTACTGTCTGAACTGGCATGAACTCTGTGTTTGCAGTGGGACAGGGATTTTGTTCTGTTTGGGTATCAAAATCCTGGTGCAAGGCAATATACTGGTGAGCCTGCGTGTAAAGGAGCATGGTGACCTCATGCATGGGAAGCCTTGCCTCGCGGGTGGCAGAGGCAGACCTGCCTATCAGGCAGGAGGTTTCTGAAACCCGCGTTTGCCATCTAACTTGAAAAAAGGCTTGGCCATGAGATGGTGAGATTGCAAATCAATATGATAGCCATGCTACTTGAGAGAACAGTTATTTTAGAAGAGAGAGGATCTTTATCCAAGTGTACTTTGGCAACTATTGCGGCAACACCAGAAGAATGCCCCATGCAGTCACAGTGTCCATATCAGGTGTTACAGAGATATAATAGAGGTGGTTCAACTTTCATTGGCCAGACTTTTCTGTGTAGCTGAGTCTTAAACAGAAGGGCTTTCAGAAAAGCATGGGATATGGAATATGGAAGAGGAAGATCTGTGCAGGGGATCCCAACAGATTATGATTTCTGCTGAGTGTTTTTGAGGCTCTGCCCCAGTAGCTGCACTGAACACTTAATTATCTGGGCTCTGAGAGCTGTCTGCTCTCCAACAGACCATAAAACGGGTAAAATGCCAGGTCATTTTGTTAAGCAACAGAAGTTAGCCATCACTTATCGCTTGCCCTTTCAGGACTCTTCTCTCTCTGGTCTTCTTTCATCTCAGTCCCGATCCCTCATTCTGTTGCCCATTTGGAGGAGTAAGTAGTGGCACATGGTGTACTTGGCTGAGCATTCCAGGTGTACTGGAGGGCCGGCTGTGGTCTATACATTGGTCAGCCAGAGCCCCGCCAGCTATGAGGGTGGACACTGGTTATGGCCAAATGGTTATGGTTCAGGCCAAATATTATTTTGGGACCTTCTTCTTCACTCAGCTGAATTTAGAGGAACTCCCTGTCTCTGTGACCTTTTTTCCCCTGTTGAATTCCGTTCAAATTGGTCGACTCCAAATTTATCCCTACCATGCTAACGCACAGACAACATGGTCTGTTTTGTCCAAAGCTGAAACTGTTTCTTTTTGAAGGCAACCTAAAACACAGCTACAGCCTCAGCACTGAGAAGGCTTTAATTTACTTAATTAACATTGTTCGCAGTTGTTCTTTTCCAGCCTCCCTGGGAACTCTGTTCCTTTAATCAAAAGGCAACATTTCTGGCAGTGTAGCATTCTCAGTTTGCTTGTACTGCATCTCTTTGTTGCAGGCTCAATTCTACCCTCCCTTGCTTTTAATTAATTTAAGATTATCTTCATTACTTGTTCCTACCTCACATGCTACAGGTAACAAAGCCTGCCTTTCTGAGTTGCTCTGAGGTTTTGTTCTGGCGGCTCTTAGCTTTCTGTGTGCTTTGATTTTATTTACTTATTTATTTTTAGTTTGTGCTTCCTGTAGTGCCACTGGAAACAGGCAATAAACTGAATTGGGGAGAAGGTGTCTTGGTGGAAACTCGCAGAAAGGGGAGAGAAGCAGGTCTAACTCCAGCACTGAAGAATGAGATCAAGTGTTAGATGGTAAAATAAAATATTGGATCATTTGAGAATGCTGCCTCTCCTGTAAAATGGGAGATTCTTATCTTCTTCCCCGAAGACAAAGGTTGACAGTCAGGAAAGTCACTGACTACTGGAGGCTGTTCTCAGATTGGGGCCTGAATAAGCTGCAGAGATTTCTTCATGTGCTTATCCTAGGGGAGACAAAGGCGAGAGGCAAGAGCCGATCCATGGAATGTGTGAGGACACAGGAGTGAGTTGAGATGTGTGTGAAAGCGTGCAGTGCTGTTCCTTCTGTTTCACAGCTCATGGGAAACACCTTGTCTGACACTGTGCATTCTTACCTATGAGGGTTGTCTGTTACGTTTATTGCCCTTGGTAGCTAACAGGTTTATCAGTACAAAACTTGTTATGCCTGTGTTTATCAAAATGAACTGTGTTTGGGCACCAGAGAGGAGGACAGGAAGGGACAGAGTGGGGCTTCCTGTTTTGTTTTTACATCTTTTAAAATCCTTTTTCAATCACTGTGTGCTTATTTAAAAAAAAAAAAAGTGTTTTAGAAATGTAGAAGATATTATGCCTGTGTTTACATGTGTGTAAGGATATGTGACCTGATAACTCTAGAACTAGGTATACAACTATTTAACTAGATAAAAATGTACCATGTAACCAGAGATGATTTGGGGCCGTAGACTGGTTCTGCCTGCTTTTCCTCCATTCCCTCTCTATACCTTCCTGCTATCGCTCATGATCCCTTTATATGGGATTGCAGGTCCCTTCCTTCTCCTGCTCTTGCCTTTGGGCAGTGGCAGTGACTCATACAGCCTCTGGTATGAGTCAGGAGTGAAGGTTTTCTTCTGTGCCTGGCATGGTTGGATCTTGGCAGCCCTCACTTATACACCAAGTTCCATATGTTGAACATGGTTGTTCGTGTGCTGCATTTGGAGCTCTCATAAAGTATGCATCCTCCCTGGGTTCAGTTCCACTCTGGTTGGTCTCCTATGCAGATCTAGCTGATGAGGAGGTGGGAGGGAATGGTAGCAAGGTGAAAAAGAACTGGCAGTTAGTTGGGGTCTGTCCTTGCAACCTGTTCTGTCCTGAGCTAAAAGAATTTTTTCAGAAAACGCCCATGGAGTTGTAGGATTTTGAGAGATAAATAGAAAACTGTGCTTAATGGTAAGCATTTGGGAACAAGAAAGGCTTTTTTCCGCCCCCCCTCAGGTGTGTGTAGCACATCTTGCACAAATCTTTGTCTTTAAAGGATGCTGTATATAATACAGGTGGTATAACCTTGTTGTTTGTTTTTACCTGCATATATGGAATTTGAATTCCCTGACGAGGAGGCAGTGTGGGCATTCTCTGCCAGCCTGTTCCTATGGACCACAAATGATCAGTTGTGATGGGGAAGATGTGGCCTTTTCTGTTGTTTCTGTCTTTTTGCTACTGGCCTGTGCTAGTCTCTGGGGTGGCATGCTGGTCAGTTTTTGCTCACTTTCCCCCTCCTGAATGTGGGGCCAGAAGATGTTTTGCTCATGTGTGATAGTCCCCTGTGGTGAATTCCTGCTGACAGTGCTGGCTACAGGGAAGCTGGTACCTAGTTCAGGTTCATTCTTTATTTAAATGCTCTCCCTCCAGAGGCAGGCCGGTACTTGACTTGTACTGATGCGTTTTCCTTGTGCATCCTTCTGCTATGCCCAGGGCAGGGACAGAACATAATGGAAGGAATTAGCGCCACAAGAAAAAAAAAAAAAAGTAGTTCCCTGGGCAAGACACAGACAACTACTGGGAACTTAAGTAGTATTTTGATCCTGTGCTGCTTTATGTCTAAGTCTAACCCCCCTGGGAGAGAAGGGAGGAAAGCGATTATTTGGAGTCAGTGTGCAAGTGTCTGGGACACGGTCAATTCAGGTTAGACGTGCCATGGCTGAATGATATTTGGAGTTGTCTCAGACAAGGACTGGGCAGAGAAATGCTGTCAGGAGGCTTTTCTCCTACTTATTTAGGTCGATAGAGTTGAATGGGTCATTCTCACCTGCCAGGGTGCATTAATTACTGTCCTGCAAGCTAAAGCTTTAGACCACTGGTCAAATGGTCTGTTCCGCCATTAACTGAAGGGAGAGGAAGGATGTCAGTAAATACATATTACCCTTTTAAGGGATACTCTTCAGCTGATGTTCATGGTCCAAAATCTGCTCTGGTTTATGGCAAATTTATGCGGGTGTTGCTCCAATAGAGCTTGATTTATACTAGTGCGAACAGGACCCTAATGTGAATATTTCTGTGTGCAGCCTTAGTTTTGCCAGTGTGGGTCTTTATGTATAATCTCCTTGGCTTTGTGCCCTTGATTATTTTTTTTTTATTATTATTACTGGGTTTTCTTTTCCATTATCCTGAGCTTGGGATGGTGGAAATGAGTTGCCTGATTGTGGGGGACATGACTAAGTCTGCAACTTGGCGGACAAAGATTGAGGTATTGCCACAGTGTGGGCAAGTATTTTTCTGCCTGTTTTGCATTAATGGGAAACTTGGATGTTCAGCTGCAAATCTGCCGGAGTGCACTAGCGCGTGCCTGCGTTGCTGGCATTAGCAATACAAACACTGATGTTCATTGGACACTTCAGGGTGAGAATTGCTGAGTTGGACTTGCCAAGTTTCTCTTCTTTTGGAATATTTCTAATGAAAACTTCAGTGTGAAAATGTATCCTAAATGCTAGTGTGCTGGTTCTGGGAAAAGGCGGGTGTCCATTCCTAGTGCACACAGTATCTCTCAAAGAGTTTCAGGCAACTGCGTGCTCTCAGTTCACTGCTTTGCTAAATATCTTCCCTGCTTATGAGGGTGCGTTGCTTTGAGAGGTCACAGCCACCTTTCTGAGGAAGTTGGAGGGAAGGAACAGTTTGTAATAAACTAGCAGAACAGACTTAAAATTGTGCCGTACTGTAGCCTTGAGCTGGGATTGCAGACTGTTCTGCACTTGCTGGAGAAACAGCTGCTGTGAGGAAATTTTTTTTATTTTTGGCTGGGTAGATAAATAGTACACAGACTTGGCCAGACAGCCCAAGTGTTGTGAGCGATCCCTTTGCCAGACTGGAAATGTTGTTCTGGATCCTCACACTTCTGCTTGGAGTGACTTGTCACTGGAACCCTCTGGTCTCTTTTGCTCTCTCTTTAATGAAACTGCTGTGCTTGGTTTAAATTCTTGGTATTGTAAAAAACGCTTGCCTTGATAAGGACCCTAGTTTGATGAAGCAATGGCTTCTGTCAGAGCAGCATGTTTTATTTCAAGGGCTTATTTTTCATCTTCCTGATGCTGGAGTAGGACAACAATAACACCTTCAAAGTCAGTGTTGATACACTGATGGAGTGCCAGCAAGATGAGAATTAGATGCACGTGCCTTCCCCTTCTCTGACTGCTGGTGGGCTTGGACAGGATGGAATTTGAAAGCCTCTTCCATTCTGCATGGCTGTGCTTCAGCCTGTGTTTCGTAACAGAGAGCAACCAGAAAAGCATTAATGCTATGGTAAATTACCAAGTGTCACAAGCCATTGAGCTGCATGGTGAAGCAGAGGGTTGTCTCTTGAAGGCGCTGAGCAATCCAGGAATACAGTCCTTCAGTAGTAGGTGTTAATGATAATGAGGGCTTCAACTGCAAAGTTCCACCAAGCAGTGTCCAAACAGCATGTCAGACAAAAACGAGGCTTCTTTACTGCCTTGGGAGACCATCCTGGCTTGTGATGTGGCATATTTTCTTGCTGCTTTGCTCATTGCCTGAGCTCTGAATCACTTTTCCAAGTTCCCATGTTCTCTAGCCGTACTATGCTGGTCTTTCGCTGGTCCTGGGTTTAGGTTCCCCACTAGCTGAAGTCCTGCTGGCTCATCTGAGGACTGCAGCCAGTGCTTTATAGGGTCTTGGAGAAAGCCTAGAGAAATCATCTGAGCTTTGGGTCAGGAGTTAAGGCTCCTTAGCTCTTGAGGCTGAATGACTTAAAGCACAAATAGACAGTGCAGTAAAGGTGGTATATTTATTAGAGCAAGTTCCCATTAACTCTTATCCTTGACAGGTTAAATATCTCTAGCTGTTCCTGTCTGTTGTTGTACACGATCTGATTCAAAGCCAGTGAATTCTTTGCATTTCTATTGAGTTTAATGGGATTGGGACATGTGCCCAGGAACATAAGATCAGATGTGCTGGGTAAGACCAAAAGTCCATCTATTCCCAATGTCACATATCTGACATTGCTCAGGAGCACAGCTGTATCTGACGTTGAATTGTATCTGGCATATCTAGGGTATATCTGGAATCCAGCATGCGTAGTACACAGAGCTCGCAAATAACTTACTGCTCAGCTTGGTGTTTTCGAGTGTGTGGGGGGTGGTTGATAGAAGGGAAATAATTTGGGCTTAATCCCTAACCCCCATCTCCTCCCTGACGGGTCTATCCAGATTCTGTCTCGGACCAAGCACAGACTCATTCTGATTTTAAAAAAGACCACAATACACACAACCAACCAAGAAAAGCCCACATCTCCCTAATTTTTAAGGAATTATTTAAAGGATTTTTTTTTTATAGAAAAGCTGAGATTTTTATTTTAAAAGGTTAAAACAAAACATTTATAATTATATACTTATAAACGCAAGTTCAGCAAAATTTAGGAGATATAAAATATTCTGGCCTTATTAGGTTGCTATTTTACGGTAAAAAATCACGCTTAAAAATACTACTCCCTCTGATTTTCTGCGCTATGCTGTGTCTTGGTATAAAGTTGGGGAAAAGAATGTCGCAGTGTTTCTGTGCTCTTGTTGGAGGAAAGCAGTGAGCTCCGTGGATAAAAATAGAGATTATAGTGTCTGATACAGGCCCCACTAGTAAGTTGCTTTGTTTTAATTATAGGAATTACCTCGCTGACGTCAGTGTGTCAGTCAGCAGGGTGGATGCTTACATGCTGTTCTGGAGGTGGCCAGAAAGTAACAGTTACTTTAGAGAGTGTATTTTTTTTGTGGCTTTTTTTTTTTGTGGAAGAAGTTTTTCAACTGAAAAATTCAAACTGAAAAGTGTATGTGTGTGTAGTCATTTGTTTTTTTTTGTTGTTGTTTTTAAATATGGGTTTGGTAACATTTTTCCTAATAATAGGAGATGACAAAAGCTAAAATCAAACTCCCTCTTCTTCGTCCTGGTTAGAAACTCACTAGTTTGTGGCTGGCTCGGTTGGGAGGTTGGTGTGTTTCAGAGTGGAGGGGAAGTCGCGCTTCAGATCTAGATCACTTGGTCCTGTTTCTGAGATCCAAGAAAATATTTTGGCAAATGCTTTCATTTTACTTAAAGGGCTGGATTTTTTTTTTTTTCTTTTTACTCTAAAGTTAAGTTGCAACTGAAATGGAGTCATGAGTGCCTTTGGAGGCGATGGGGTAGAGCTCAAGTGTATGTTACTTGTGTGCGATGCAGAAATATATACAAGCTCATCTTTTAGCCTTTACATTAACCACTGACAAGCTGTTTCTCTCTGTGCCTCAGTTTCCCCACCTGTTAGAGGAACCTGACCTCCTTTGCAAAGCCCTTTGAGACTTACTGATGAAAAGCACTGGATAAGCACTGTTATCTGTAGCTATGGGCAGCTGAGGCTTGCACTAAGATGCTTTTTCTTTCTCCTTCCTGCAGAGAATCAGGTGTTGGCCACTGTTCAAGGCAGGCAATAAATGCAAACCATTCTATTGCATTTTTCCAATCTTAATTTTCTGGGGTTGCATAAACAGAATAACGAAATTGTGAGACTTGTGGCTTCTTTGGTTGTGATCCCATCAGTCTGCAGGGGGTTGTAGTTTAAGAGCTGCTGCACAGATGTTCCAGTTGAATTCAATTTATGGTTTGCTTTTTGAAACGTAATTTCATTTCTAAATGTAGGAACTGTATGGAGCTGGAGATTTGTCCTGGTGTTAGGAGGAGAGTCCTACTCTGATTATTTAAAATGAATTAGTTCTGATGAAATATTTAGCCTTTAAACAACACATTTAATACAGTGAATTGCATTTTATTTATTAATGGCTGTTGCAATGAGATTTGGAGAGGAGTTCTGCTAAAATGCACTGTTGTGATATTGCAAAATATAGTAATGACTATAATATTTTCTTGAATTATTAATATCCACTGTGCCTACAGAACTACATAAGTGTCAGATTTCAAAATTGTTTTTATCCAAACGGTGATATGTGGGCATTGTTTTGCTTTTCTTGACAGTTTTTCAAATAGGTTTTTTGTTTTGCTTTGTTTTTTTAATTAAAGGGACAAAATGAAAGCAGGAAGGACAGTCAGGTGTTGCCACTGTTTAACTGAACTCTTCTCATTATCAGAGCACCCCGAAGAAATGTGTCAAAGATTGTTTCTTTCTGCCAGAGCCAGGTCTTTTTGCAAAGACAGATACCATGTAGTGGAAGGATCGCAGTTAAAGGGAAAGGTGTGTGGGAAAGCCAGGTGCAGGGCTGACTGAGACCACTGCTTGTTTGGCAAAACACCCTTGTCTTACTGCTACCTTCCCTACTGCCAACGGGCATATTTGTCCACTTCATCCATCCCTTGGTGGCTATGGTCAAAGAAAGCTGGGCAGAGCACTCTTAATTTCTGTGAACCATATTTTCCTCCGCTAGGACAAATGCTAATCTGCCAGAGGTTTGGCTTCCAGCCAGTGACCCTGCTCGGTTCGATTTGTGGCTGTGACCCTGTGAGTGATGGCAAATTCTGCCAGCTGGGCCCCAGTGCCCACCTCAGGAGGGATGCTCCTTAACTATTGCATTCCACGTGGTGCCCAGGGAGCTCCTGGGTGTTGACTGGATCATGCTTAGCCTGGTGTGGGAGCGTGATGATTTTGGTGTTGGTTTCCCCCAAGCATAGTCGTGTCCCATGCTAATGAACACTTTCAGACAAACTCAGGCCTGGTTTAGGAGACAGGATAGCCCAAGGATGTTTCCTTTTGGCACCTTGTCTTGGGGAGGAAGGAATTTTAGCCAGATGTGCCCTAATGTGCCAAGTGATCTCTGCAAATGGGCCCTGGCCTCTATTATTTTCTAATATGGGCATAGCAAATGAAGAGGAAAAAGTGATACGAAGGTAAAGGTCTCCCTACGGTTTAGCAATTGTTTTTCCACTATTCCCTTTGAATGGAGTAGAAGTTGTCTGAAGTCTCCCTGGAGTTTATTTGGGGCCTATAATGCCAGTACAGGATGGTGAAGATGTGGGAATACACCAAAGATTTCCCTTACCACCTAAAACTGCTGCTCTGGAAGCATCCAGTTAAGCCACTTGTCCAGTTACCCCTTGCTATTGTGTGACTTTCTGGGTTGCCAAGCAACTGGGAAAAGCTTGCAAGACATACTTATTAATTACTGGTAACCAGTGCATTTTCCCCCTCTTACCAGCATCTTTCCTATTTTATTTAATTTTCAAACTGAAGCTGTCTATCCAAAGGAAGTCTTTCTGGATATCTGGGTGTATTCTGCTGCACTTTGAAAGATGTAATTCATGACTCTGCATCTGGAGATGTTCTATTTGGTCCGGCTGGGAGGGAGTTAACTTTTCCTATAGCAGCCTTCATAGTGCTGTGCTTTGTATTTGTAGCTAGAAAGGTGTTGATAACACACTAATGTTTCAGCTATTGCTTGGAGAAGGAGATTCAAGTAGAAAGAAGGGTAAAGTGCTGTTAGCATTCTGGGCTTTATGGAATAGAGATCTTGAGGATAAACTCCCAGCTGCATGTCTTAGAGTAGAAATCTTTAAGATGATCCAACAGTTTGCAATAAACAACTTGGACGTGTCCAAAGTCATCTGGATTAGGATGACCAGCTTTCTTAACTTTAGGAGCCAAATGTCTAAATCTTTGTTTAGGAGCCAAAGGATATGGATTGCAGAGAACTGATGGGCAAGGGAGCTCTGGACTTCATCTGAAGACAGTCAATTGCATCACTTTTTGCAGGCTCCACCATGGGATGAAGTTGGACTTTGTGTGCAGCTCTTGGAGCTAGTGAAGTCAAGAGAGTAGTTCTGAAGAAGATAAGGCAAAAGCAGTGGGAGCAAGGGCAAAATAAGTTCAGGGTTACATACGAATCCCAGGAGGATTGTTAAAACTTTTCCTTTATTAGCTGTTTTCTGTCATCTCATATTTGATAATGCTGCTCCTACTCTTTGGCTTCTAGAGAACACACTTGAGTCTTTCAGCAGAGCTATGTTTGTGCAAACTGAAGAACTAGTCTTAAAATTGCATCTAGCATTGAACTGTGCCAAAAGTGTACTAAGTGGTAGTAATGCTAAAATGAATAAATACACCACCTTAACCTCGTTAAAAGGGACATTAGTCTCCATGTTGTCTTTCAGACAACCCTTTATTTGTAGGTAATCTACTGGAAAAGAAGGCATTAGTCCAGTCTTGCTTCTAAAATCCTGCTGACAAGTTTCCCCTTTTTCATCCATGGGTGAGGAAGAAGCAGTAATCTAACAGCAAACTCTGGAAAAGAAGTTTTGCATTGAGACGGATGCAGCTGCATTCATATTTTGTTCCTGAAGGATGGAGTAGTTCATTCTTGGACCATTTAATTATCTTTCTTTTACCTGCTGTACCAGAGAGGTTTGCTCTGTGCTTGCTGTCATCTGTGGGATTGCACTTTGGCTTTAAAGAGGAACTTTTGGAAGACATTAATAACAGGCACAGTCAAGCAGGAGTCTGAATGGCACCAGTCTGAGCTTACTTCTCATCGTTTGTGAGCTGATCAGGAGCACAGTACAACATACCAGGGTGACTAATTGTTGACTCATGTACTGCAGGTAGCTCTTGACAGCAGGGTGAAGGCGAACGTTGTCAAACTGTAACACCTAAGAATGTCAGAAGTCTGTGGTGCTTTCTAGGGCTTTTCTAGTCCAATTCAAGGACACGGTCTCCTGGGAAGGCTTGTGAATTCAAGGCTGTTTCTATTCTAGACAAGAATGTACATTAGCTTGCACACAGAACAGGAGCTTGCTCGGATGTGGAGAAGATGCATCTAATTGTGGTGGAAGCATCAAGCTTAGCAGAGAAAGGAAAGATGGCCTTGTCTTCCAGTGGTCGAGTCTGTGGAGGAATTGGGGACTGGTCCTGGGCAGAATTTGTCAGCCTCCACGGGTGTGCTTGTCTGTCCCCTGCCTCTTTGTCTACCACAATTGCAACGAAATGATGGGAATAGGGAGGAGACATCCAAGCTTGCCTGGGAGCTGGTGAGAATCAAGTTTGAATGGGACTGGGTCTTCTTTCTCTGAAGTTCAACATACTTGGCAGATTTGCTGTCAACAGCCAGCACAGGCATCTTCTCTCCCTTGGGCCAGACAAGCCCTTCAGTTAGGGACCAGTGTGGTTAGCAGAAAGCAGTGGGATTGCATCAGCAAGAGACACTCGATGGAAAAGGCAATAGTAGCAGGCAAAAATAGCTTCAGTTGTGAATATTGACAGGTAGCAGTTAATTCTGGGTGGATGGAGGGGGATGTATGTCCAAAACAGCTCCTTTGAACTCTGAAGCACAAGCCTGCTGCTTGCAAGCTCCAACTGGGGCTGGCTGTAAATTTTGACAACAACGTAACTAAACAAAAGTTGTCATGTTTTAATGTCCTGGTTCTGTCAGGGATAGGGTTAATTTTCCCCAGGATCTGTCAGGGGACGCAGGTGTTCCATCCCATGAGAGCCATGCCCAGTCTGTAGCCGGGAGCTGGCTGGGGGAGGGGGTGGGAAGTTGAGGTTTGGAGTAGGCTGGGGCGTCCTGGGTCCTGTCGGTGAGCAGTGGTACAGTGATCATGTTAGTAAATTCCTCTGTCAGTGTTATTGTTGTTGTTTTCCTGTTCCCTTTGCTGTTCTGTTACCAACTGCCTTTGCCTCAACCCACAAGTTTTGCCTTTTTCTTCTGATTCTCCCCCACGGCTGTGGGGGGACTGAGGGAGCGGCTGCCTGGTTCTTTGTTGCCATCTGATGATAAACCACAACAATGTTCTAAATTCTCCAATTAGTAGAGAGACAGAGGCTGATCGTGCATTGTATTTCTGCATGTGGACTGGATAGGTTGGGAAAACCTGGGGCTTGGGGCCCCAAAAAAAGAGGAGGCTGTCAAAGAAGGGTTCCTGAAAAGAAGCAGTTTTGAAAGAAGGTGGTGAAAATCCTGCCTGGAGGGAAGATCTTCCCCACATTCCGCATCTTGGAGATGAGGAAGATGTGTGGAGATGGATGCTAGGGCATGCCCAGAGACCTTGCTGGTAATGCCCAAGACATTGTGAGCAGTAGCAGAACACAAACAGACATGAGTTTGCCTTCCCTCTTCAGACCGGACCAGCTGTGACCTCCTTGCAGGAAGGGAAGTGAAGATCCAGTGAATGGTGAGCAAGTGAGAATGTGTGAGGTAATCAAGTAGGATAATCACTGGTTCTTAAGTAAATGTGAGTATCTAAATCCACTATGGGTTGTGGTGTACTCTGTCTTGCCTGTGATAGGGTGGAAACAGAAAGCAAGTTGATCCAGAGGATGTTCTTCCCACCCTTTTGGGGGTGACTATATGTAGCTAGGCACTCTCAAGGATGGCATAAACAGCAGTGCATGAGCAGAAAGACTCTGCTTCTCCAAGCACCTTGGGAGTGTTTGTGGGGTCTCTCTGCTGTAAGATGGAGGGACTGAATCACTTTCTCTCCCAGAATGGTGGCCCCTGTAATAAGTGCTGGGCATTTCTGTGGGTGGCAAAGGTGTAGCCATACTGTTCTGCGCCATTTATTGAAGTGGTATGGGTCTCTGGAGAGGAGGTGGACTCCTGCAGTTTGCAAAGAGGGGTTTGAACAACCTTTTCTTTTGAGTCCATTGTGTATCCATACAACGTTATTGCTGTAGTCTCTGCAGCAATGCAAGTATAGAGAGATGGATTTTGACGAGTAGGGTCCCCTGAAGCTGACTGAGTTATGCTGTGAACTAGGCAGTTGCATCCAGTAGGTCCTGTCCGTCCAGGCCCATACTCTGTCTCTGCTCTGT
This sequence comes from Rissa tridactyla, assembly GCF_028500815.1. Lineage (NCBI taxonomy): Eukaryota > Metazoa > Chordata > Aves > Charadriiformes > Laridae > Rissa > Rissa tridactyla. The sequence continues at coordinate 60,196,304 of NC_071471.1, forward strand.
TGTCTGTACTCAACGGCCGGGGAAGCCAGCAGTGAGAGAAAATTGCAGGCTTTTCTCCAAGCCTCCAAAGGATGACTCTTAGCTTCCCCAGGGCTTTCCACTGCCTGATTAGTTGATCAGCCTCAAAGCAGTGTCTAGGGAAGAATCAATGCTCTCAGCTGGGCTCTGGCTGCTGGTGAGAGAGTGCCCTGCATCACTGGGGGATTTGAGTGAGGCTGGTAGAATGCTGCAGGGGTGAGAGGAGGCAGGTGCTTTAGAGGGCCGCTGATGATTCAGTTGGCTTTGAACAGTCCTACTTCAGAACCGTGCGCAGGGAAGGAAAGCACCAGGGGGCCTAGGGCTGACTTCAAACTCCTTTAGGTATTTAACCCAGAAAGAAAATACAATGGGAAGAGGAAAAGCCTGTTTCTTTCCTGCCTATACTAATGACCTCTGGCAATTATCTGCTACCTTCTGCTGAGACAAGGGGAGATGTAGGTTGAGGGAGGGGATTCTGCCCTTCTGCTCTGCTCTCGTGAGACCCCACCTGGAATACTGTGTCGGGTTTTGGAGTCCTCAGCACAGGAAGGACATGAACCTGTTGGAACGGGTCCTGAGGAGGGCCACAAAGATGATCAGAGGGCCGGAGTACCTCTGCTATGAGGACAGGCTGAGAGAGTTGGGGTTGTTCAGCCTGAAGAAGAGGAGGCTCTGAGGAGACCTTATAGCAGCCTTCCAGTACCTGACGGGGGGCCTACAGGAGAGATAGGGAGGAACCCTTTATCAGTGAGTGTAGCAATAGGACCAGGGGTAACTGTTTTAAACTGAAAGAGGGGAGATTTAGATTGGATATTAGGAAGAAATGCTTTACTGCAAGGGTGGTGAGACACTGAAACCAGGTTGCCCAGAGAAGTTGTGGATTCCTTTTCCCTGGAAGTGTTCAAGGCCAGGCTGGATGGGGCTTTGAGCAGCCTGGTCTAGTGGGAGGTGTCCCTGCCTATGGCAGGGGCGTTGGAACTAGGTGATCTTTAACGTTCCTTCCAACTCTAACCATTCTACGTAATGGAAGAAGGGAAGGGAGAGGAAACTGGGGTCTTAGTAGTGGTTGGGCAGTTCAGGGAGGCGAAACACTTGGGAGCCGAGTGGGAAGATAGCAGTAGGGAGGCCAAATGACAATGAGGTCTGAGTCCAGTAGAGACAGAAAATGGTGCCCAGATCAGGACTTGCTGTCCATAGGTAATCTGGCAGGACTGTTTGGTCAGCAATGCTATCTTTACGCGATGTTACACAATCTTTGGGACACTATTTTTGCCCAAGAGTTTTCATGTTTGAAGGAGCAGCGTGGTCCTGTGACCTACCTTTGGTCAGCATGGATAAATGTTCCTCCATGGTAAGGCCATGGTCCTCTAAGCTTGCTAGGTGCCAAGCTCCCATTAATTACATTGGCAGCAAGGTATCAAAATCCACTGAGGAACTGGAGTACAGAACTTTTTTCACTTCAAATTATCATGGGAGAAATCTTGAAGCTCATGCCCCTGTTAAACCTCAGAGTTGTTTCTCTGATGGTAACAAACATATGCCACAGGGACTGTACAGAGGGACTACACAAATATTTGGATTTGTCTCATTGACTTTGCAGAGTAATAATCTACTGTGAGGAAGAAAACCACTTCAGCTCAAAACCCCAAAACTTTGTAGTAAATGAACTTCTACTTCTGTGCAAGGGTTTGTGGGAGAGAACTGATGGTAATGAATAACTTAACTGGATTTAAAGCGCAGAAGTTGTATATAACCTATTTGGACAATAAAGAGAAGGATCTAAGCAGATGATGTGCTGAGTGAACACACTGTCCTCGACCCCTCTGACTGCTCCAGCAAGTTAGAGGCAAACACTTCATTCTTGCTTATTTGCACACTTGTTTCTGGTGCTTGTTGCTTATGTTTTGCCACCAGACATTGGCAGCCTGCTTCCACTTGCTATCAGACAGATTTTGCTTATCACTGCAAGAGGCTGTGATGTAATTGTGACCACCCAAGTCTTGGTCTGAATCCTTGCTTCCTGAAAAAATAAATGGAGCTTGACTCTTCTTTCCTTAGCTTGCACTTTCATTGTAGTCTTAGGCTATGAAATGAAATGCATTTATGCGGTGATTGTGTCAGCAAAGATATCACCCATCTTTTCTGAATTTCCAGAAGATGTCTTCTTGTTTGTTTTATATATTTATATGCATGATACTGGGAATGTGAAGGAATGTAGGGATTCTTGCTTGCTAGTTTTCCCTACTTAGACTGTAAGGGTATGAACACAGAGGGAAAGTAGTCTGCTTGCAGGCATGAATTGCTTGGGAAGAGGAGGGAGGACAAGCCCCTACTTTGTGTGTTGCCAGTGGGGTCTGATCTGGATCAGGTGCTGGGGGATGGCTCTGTCCCTGTGCAGTTCTCTTCATCTGTGTCAGAGGTGCAGCAAGCCCTGAATGCCAGGACTATGAAAAGGTGACAGGATTGTAGTGTGACCCATGCTCCTTCTGATCTGCTGAGCTATTCTCCTGTAAGTTAAGCATCCTCTTTCAGTGGTGTTACCCTGCTATCACTTAAATAACTGAGTGCAATCTGTAGAGAGTTTGAAGTATACAGCCTACTGCCTCTCTGTTTTGGTTCAGGCAAGAGAGTGCTGGGGGAGCTTGAGCTTCCCTGGGAGAAGTCTAGTGTCGATCTCTGAGCTGCCTGAGGAATGCAAACTGGATTTTGGGCAAAGCGAAGCCGAATGAATTTGTCTGGGTTGAGCCTGGGCATGTTCTATTGACTGCTGGTTTTGATGTTCGTAGGGAAGTAAACTGTAGTAGGGAGCATGAATATTTTGTGAGGAAACTACATATTAAAAATTTATGCCGAAGTATTTTCCCTCAAATTGCTTGTGCTCTTTTTGCATCTGGAATAAGAAAAGAGGAAGAAGGCACAATGAAAAGCTATTGAAATGCTTTATTAATATATTATGTAAAGTGACTTTGCTCTCAAAAGAATATTTAGGTGGTGACATTGAAAAATATTAGTTCTACTAAAATTAATTTTTAATATTTCACATTGCTGTTTACTGGTTTTATGGCAAATGTTAAATTGGGTAAGAATTTTTACTTAGATTTCAACCACATGTAGTTCTAGTTTTAAAATGAGAATAAGATCAATATCATGAGTCTCTCTAAGACTCATGGGAGAGGAGTGATGGGTGATTCAAAATTACTACCGATGTATTTTTCAATGTAATCAGTTCTCCAAGAAAATTGAATATTTCTTGAAAAGTTTCAATCAAAGGGCTTTATGATGGACTACTGTGATTTTTTTCTTTTTAGGAAATTGTTTTGATTTTTTGGTAGTTCAGTGCTGGAAAAATGTTTTAAGTATTTTGAACAATTTTAAAAATTACATGGTAAATGTTTACAAAAATGGGGAAAACGTTGAAACTTTTAAATGGGAGCACAGATACTTTCCAATCAGCTCCAGTCATAGATAAATCTGTCAACATTTATAATCTGAGCTAGGAAGTTTAAATATCAAGTATCAAGTGCTGAATGTTTATATTGAGCTGCCTACAATCCATCCATAGGGTAAACTTTTAAAATGTCAGAGGTTTAAATAGTATGTGCTGACAGGAAGCTGAGATTTGCTCAGAGCACTCCTGTGCAGAGCAAGATGCCATGTTTCTCAAATGTGGTGCTTGTGGCTGGGCAGTTACCTAGTTCTTGCTGGCAACACTTCTTAAATTATCAGAGCTGTCTTTAAAGATTTTTGGTGTGGTTGGGTTTGGGGCACTGGAGCTGGTTCTCCATTTATCACAGGGAGCTTTGGTCCTTGGCACTTTTGGCCTTAGTGGAATTATTTATTTATTATTAATTCTTTTAGTGCTGCTGCAAGAGAGAAAATGGCTTGCAAAATCAGGTGAATTAAGGACTATTTCATGGGAAAATCTGTCTGTTCTTGAAAATCGGGAAAGAATTAAACGTGCTTTTGGGGCAAGGCTGCACAATGGATGAGGAGAGACAAAGGGGGTTTTGCCTACTGTGTAGCAGTTGAGAAATGAAGCAAGGAGGAAGGAAAGCTTAAGAGATTAATAGTCAATTGGGAGATTTGGGTCTATTTAGACTTCAAATGTTAGCAGGTTGCTTATGCTACCACTTCCATTGCTTCTGGAAATGTGGAAATACTTCCTTTCTTCCACTAGTTAGAGCTTGGATCAGGGATATGAGCACCATGGCTGCAGGTGTAATGAGTGGGGTTAGTAAGAATCGATGGAAGCATGGTATGATGGATGACAGACATGAGGATGCAGGGGCGTGATTATGAACAGTACTGACATGGTTTGAGGTAGGGGACATCCCTTGCCTTTTAGAAATGCAATGCCTGGAATAATGAGAACCCGATCACAGTTGGAATTTCTGTGCTATCATAATATATAAGTAAACCACTGCAATACTGGGCTTCAGAGAGCTGACTTGTGATCCAGTAAGGTAACTGCAATGTGCCTGTCCCTTTTCTTTCCCCATTCTTTCTGTTTGAGCCATTCGCTTGGAGACAAGTTAAAATGTTGTTGGTCACTCTGGCTTCTGGAGAAAATATATATGAAAATCTGACCTTCAGTGAAAATGCCATGATGCAATACATAACTGTGTCCAGGGAAAACAATGTTGAAAGCCTGTGAATGGCAAGCTTTGCAGTATCTTGCTGGCCTCTGATCTTGAATTTAAAAGCAAACTGTTTGCTGCTGTGTGGATTTCTCCGTATCCACCACTTAATGTGCTCAGACTGCAATGGGAATTTTTCTCAAGGCCTGTGGCATCTGGGGCTCAGATTGTTGCAGCTGACAGTGATGAGAGAAGTGTCTGGCTAGGGGACGCCTTGCTGCAGACTCTGCCACAAATCTGTTTGCAATGCCAGCCAGGACTCGGAGGGAGACACAGGCCAGGTAACACACCCCCTCAGCCGCTGCTTCCTTATTCTGATCTTCTGGAGACAGGCTTGATGTCCAAACCAGGAAATTCGTTCCCTTTCAAATGGTTCCTCAAAAACTGGATCATTTGAGTGTTTTGTGAGGCAAGTTGTGGAATATTACTCTTAGCAATGGCCGAGGAACCACAGTTCCTTGAGTTGTCCTTACATAACCCAAAGTCATCTCCAGCCTGTCAGCCCTTGGTGAGTTTGGTTTGGCATTGGTGGGGTTTTGTTGTGGTGGGTTTTTTTTTTATTGTGTTTTTTTTCCCCTTGGCTTTCTTTTAATTTTAAGGATGCTTGTTAGTCAGCAGCTGTAAAAAGTATGTATATCAAGTCCTTCCTTATCTCGGGCTGGAAGATGATACATGCTGAAGGTCCCCATTGCAGGAAGCAGGCCCCCAGAATGTGAATGCTTTGAGCCTTGAGGACAATAGTGGCTGTCCTGCACAGTGTGATCAGGGGTTGTGCTAGTACAGAGGATGTCACTGTAGCCCGTACAAATGCATCACTTCTGTGGGGTTGTGCACTTGAAAATGGCCCCACTTGTATAAGCAGCTTTACTGGCTACCTGATAAAGACCTTTGCAGGAGCTGAGAGAGCAGCTGCCTGATCAGTGAGCTGTCACCTGGCATCAGGATTTGGTGCCATCTACTTGGTGTTTTCAGCCTCCTTCTTACAATAAATCTCAGGGACTCCTTGCAAGGAGTCCTTTGGGAATTTTGCCCACAGGTCAATGCCTGCTGTGAGGCTGAGAGCTTATAATAGATCAGGCGTGTTTGGGTCTGGCAAGGAAACATGATTCATTGAAAGTGAAAGCTGAAAGCTTTATGGTGAGAGGAGAAAACAATGCAGTAAAAAAGTTTACCCAGCTTTTCTGGTTATTATCAGTATTATTAGTCAGTATGTTAGTAGTTTAAAGCTCTGACTTTGGATCCAGTCCTCTCTGCTGGATTCCCTGTGGTGCTAATGATCTCTGCCCAGAGCTTTCAGTTCAAGCTCAGCATCCTGTGGGTGACATCTTGACCACCTGCTCTCCCCGGTGCTCTACAGGGCACGGTGTCCCGGGTGCTGGGAGAAGAGCTGCCATTCAGGTATTACTCAGTGTGCCGTGGGCTGTGCATCGAAGGAGTTCAACTGCTCTTCTCTGAGTCTCTCGATGTTTGAGAACACACTGATTAGGAGCAGGTAAAAATAGCGGTGTAGGAGGATGCACGCTGAAAGGCTGCCTTAAGTAGGAAGGAGAAAATAGAAACTTTGCTGATTATGTACGTATATATACACACACACGCACTCCCCACTAGGAAACTGCAGGGAGTTGAAAATGCAGCAGCCTCTTGTGATCTGGCAGCAGCTGGTTGGATTATCTGTGAAATGTGCTTTATGACTTCAGTCATCAGCTCCAGCACGTCTGGCACTGTCTTCAGGCTTTTTTTCCTCATGTGCCTGGTCTGCCAAAACTCTCTTCCTACCCCTAAATTCTTTTCTTCAGGAGATTGTCTTCCAAGAAGTTCCACCTTGTTTAGTCTTGGAAGCAAGCTGTGCAAGTAGCATGTCCTGTGCCAGCCTCATCCCAGTCCTTGCCTATATGTGAGTCTTGTGTGCTCACACCAGCAAGTGTGGTGGCTTTTTCATATAGTGCTGAATGATGCCGTGGGACAGAAAAAGTAAAAAAAATTCAAGATGTGAGTTCTTGAGGAAGAGACGTGCCTAGGCTTCTTAGGACTTCAGTGCACTTCAAACATTTCATTTTGACACCTGAACTGCAGATGTTTTAACTTTTTTTGGTAATGCCCCTGTTTGTCATCTTGGGGTAAATCCATCTCTGCATGGATCTCTAGCGATTACTTTTCCTCCCTTGTGCCTGGCAGGGTGGAGTATTGAGCTACAGGGGCAGTTAGCAGAGATGGTATGCTCCAAAGCATGGTTCTCCATTCCTGTCCACCTCCATCCTCGGATCCCTCAACACTTACTTGGCTTCTGTAGCAGCTGTTTGGCAGTCTCAGCTGTTTTTTAACGTGGAGCATCTACACTCCGTTGATGGATTTTTTTTTTATTTTTTTTTTTGTCCTTGGACTCCAACTCTTGATGGGAACTCTTGGATATTTAAAAGGATTCTCTTACTATGGGTGTTAATGAATTTGGCTGGCCAGGGACGTGTTTAGAGAGAGGCACTTTAAGAGTTAACTGTATGCTAGCAGTTGTGCTGATTCCCTGTATCTCCTTCAAGTCTTTAACTCCATAGCAACCACATGCGCATCTCTGCCTCTTCCCCATCTCTCAGCACAGCCTGATTGAAGTGCGCCAAAGGCGGGATGTTATTGAGTGAGGAATTTTGTGGAGTTGCTCAGGTATTGCTGTGACCCATTTACACTCCTGGGATTAGAACTAACACTAAAATAATGCAAACCCAGGATTTATGGGCATGTTTCCCCCTGCTCCCCTCTGGTTGCTCTCACCTTGTAGCCAAGTATTTTGCAGTTGTTTTATGGTCATTTTCCTCAAAACTGTGAAACTTTTTTCCAGGTAATTTACTGCAAGCAGGGGAAGCTGTAAGACTATTTTAACGTACAACTAAATGTATTTATATGCTCAATTTCTGTGTCTTTGAAAAGAAAATGCATAGTTTCAGGTATGCTTCTGTGTTAATTATCTGGAGAAAAAACAATTAGCAAGTGATTCTGTTTGTTTTTTCCCTGCTGTATTTATTCTCTATGTCTTTAAATAAATAGTAAGGTCCTTGTTTCTGTTTAGAATGAAACTGGTTTTGTTTCTGAAGTGTGAGTTGTTTGCTGAGGTGGTGTGAAGTAACACTGACAAACTCTGAAGGTTTCACCGTGAGGGTGGACTGATAAATTGTGGCTGTCTTCTTCAACCACAGATAACTGTTACCTTGAGCAGTGGTAGCTGACCATCCTTGCTCTTTTACTCCCTTGCAAATAGGTAGCAAAATGTGTTACCACAAAATACAAGTTAAACCAATTTGCTTCGCCATTGGGACTAGTCTGTGAGTGTGCATATGGCCAATTACCTTTGCTCATCTGAGAAACAGTAATTTCCTACGTGTGGTAACCTAATTGTTTATAATTGGCCTGTCTGTACCCTGTGATTTCAAAGCACCAGATGGATGGAAAAGCTCAACTGGATCTTTAAACAGATGTGATCCAGACGGCCAGCAGGGTGTTTTACAGATAGATGGCATGCCAGATCTATGCAGACGTAAATTTTTTTTATGATTATCTGGTTTGGACAGGATGGGGACAGAGAACACCAACTCTTCTAAGGCTGCAAGACAACTATACTTGCTGGAGACATGACATAAGCCACCCATCCTTTAGGGCCTGTGCAAAGAGCAAAGGAAATCTCATGGCATTTCTGGTCTTAGAAACAAAACTACGGAAGGTAGAAACTCTGGGTTGGTGGGGGTTTTTTTCGTAGTTTTTTTGTTGTTTTTTTTTTTTTTGTTTTTTTTTTTTCTTCCCCTCAGTTATAGTAAACTTCTGTGCTGGTCTGTTGTAGCCTCAGCCACCAGAAAGAACTCAAAGAATCTCTTTAGTTGAAAATAGCCAGATACTGTGAGAGTATTAGGGTTAATGCTGTATACACTTAGCCTGGCCTCAGTCTTCCTTAGGTGTCTACTAGTGGCCATTGTTCCAAAGCACGATAGTGAGTTAAATGGACCCTTGTTCTGACTCAGTGTGGCCTTTCTTGTTTCTGTGGGACTAGTGAGATAATTTTAAAACAGCTGACATTCAGTGAATCAGCTTCTCTCCTTTAAACAGGTATTCTTATGAGGGGCTTGTAATCTATTCTCAACCAAATCTCTTACCTCCATGGAATCTTCCTTACTCTGAGCAGGATCTGGACTTGTCTGTCAAAGGATCTGAACAGGGTAGTCGTTCAAAAGCAAGGAGACACATTGGAGATTAACATCTGCTTGTTGTATGGTGGTAGTTTGCTGTCTGGCCTGACTACTGTGCTTGGTGGGAGACTGATGAGGTGCCAGGGAAAGCATTTCTGAGAGTATGGGTGCTGGAGGGCCTCTTAGAAGAGGATGCAGGCAGGTTGGAGAAGTCTGATACCTGATAGCTCTCCTTCTTCTGGATCTTGGCACAGTATGAAGGTGTGGCAGTTGGGGCAAATATTTTGTCAGTCAACTTTTGGTTCAAATCTAACTTCTAGCTAAGAATGGTTGTTGTGTGGAGCCCTGTATTCAGTAAGGTGTCATTGCCATTCCAGCCTGTGGTATGACAGTGCCTCATCTCTCTTGAGCAGCCATAATGCTAGTGAGCAGAGCATCAGACCCTTCTGGGATTAGACTGGTGTCACTTTAATGCCTTGAAAGATTCAGATTGAGGGATAAGAGGGAAGAGGATACAGTTTTTGGGCCTTTGTGGATTAGAGGGAGGAATATGGTCCTCCTGCCTTAGTGTTTGCCCTGTACCTATGAGATTTCCTACAGATTGAGTGTTAAAGTTGCATCTTAAATGGCTCCTTTTGGGAGGAGGGCCCAAAAGCTTCCATCTCCTCAAGCTTATTGCGTGAACTTTGCTTAATTTTGCCCAGCTGTGTGTCTTCTGCTGTGTTGTCCATCTCAAGCCGGGCTGTTACTGAAAAGTGCTACGACGAACCATCTTATTTACCCTGGCAAACAGCAGCTATTTTTTTTTTTTTTTTGCCACATCTAATAGTTTTTAAGGTGAGGCAAAGTGCTTTTTGACGCGTGGGACAGAGTCAAAGCCAATTTTTAACTCCATACAGAGTTGGTGCTGATGAGTGGAGTGGCTTCTGATTCATGCAGACGTTTGTACACACATCAATTTCCCAGTTGTAAGCCATGGAAAAGAGCTAACCAAAAGAAGTGAGGGGATTCTACCCTGGCCACCTGCATCTTGCTTCCTCGTGTAGGCACAGGGATGCAAAAGGAAGGGGAGTCTTTGTTTGTGCAAAGGAAGAGGCTGGGAAGGGAGGGGGAAAGAAGCTTGATGAAATCACCTAGCATCAGTCCTCAGGAGCAAGCATTTTGGGAGTGAGATAAAGGTGAACAACTTGATGGGACTTTCCACTAGGAATGCTATTGGTGAATTTAGGCTAGTTCTTCAAATGTTTAAGCCTGTTGTAGCGCAAGTTACTGGTTGTCTTTTGTGCCTGGATTCTGGTTTTGGCAGAACTCTTGCTTCCTAGGCTGCTTTTGCAGCATGCTGACGTGAAAGGGATTCTTCACACATTCAGGGAGTATCGCCCATGTTGGAGATGTGGGAGTGGAATAAGTGCCTTTGGGACTGAAATTTCGTGGCCACGCCTGGAGAAGGAACTTCCTGTTGGAAGGTAGCTAGGCTTCTGTAAAACTGACTCGGTCTCTCTTGTTCAAAAGGTCACTGTTTTCTCCGCAGAGCTAAAGGGAAAAGATTTAAAAAAAAAAAAAAAAAAAGAGATTGTGAGATAATGAGCAGTAGTGTAACACTTGATAAATATCTGTATGCTGGGTAACAGAGTCGTATGCTTCCGGGTCCGTGGGCTAACTGACATCTTGCAGCCTGCTACTTTCCCTTTCTTTTCCTCCCAGAACTCCTCAGTCTGTATCTTTGCAGTGTCGAAGATCAATGAGGACACTCATCCAGATACATCTGATGCATTGAGACCCATTCCAGAGAGCAAGTCAAGGAACCTATCTTCCCTAAGAAGAATTTTTCTTTAGTTCACATTCTCTATGGCTGCTTATTTCCTCTGCCCTGCCCACCCACAAGTCTCTAGACTCTTGCCAGCTGCCTTTATGCATGGGAGTGATCCAAGGCCTGCCTGCATGTGTGATGTTCTTGGTGCCAAGGTGACTTTGATATACAGGGCTGTGATGTTGGTTTGTTATTCTGTTGTATTTGTCTTGCTGCAGTTTGAAGATTGATTCCTGGAGGCACTAATCTTATTTCTTTGGTTTTTCAAAATGTTCTTTAATTGCTCTGTTTAAGGTGTTTCTGGTGAGCCAGACTATTACTGTCCTAAACAGTGGTGGCTGCAGCAACATAACACTCTGGTTCAATTGAAAAATAAACCAAAAACAAAATCCCAAACCAGGCAACTTTTATGAAGTACTGAACGCTGTTTTCTTCTTCTCCCTTTGCTAGTAACAAGGGGTTTGTGACATGAATACTGTCACAAATTGGTGACTGCCTATGATTGTCATTATCTTGCAATTCTCTGCGACCATTTGGATTCCACTGTACCCACAGGGATCAAACGGCTGCAAGAAGAGAAGACACTTAACCTAAGAGTCTCAGGGACACTAGTCAAATAGTTCTGATTCCCACTAATCTAGAAGATGGTGGTTGCACTATCTTCATTCCCCAGGTTGCAGAGGGTTAGGAGTCAGTTGATGTGACTCTCTCAAGGCTTTAACGTGCTTGGGTTTTGCAAAGTGGATGATAGAGCGAGCTGCTTGGGAGCTGTGTGTGTTGGAAGCCTGAATAGTTCAAGTTCTGAAGACTTAGCTACATCATGCACTTTGCATTGTGCCATATGACAGTTGATTTCTTGTGGCAGTTGACTGAGGACTGGGAGAATGGCTTAGGTTTCAGCAGAAGGCTCACTGAAATGAATGTGCTTCTGCAAAACATGTTCAGTTGGTGTTTTTTTCAGGGGGGAAGTGGTCAGAAACTTCTGAGCAGCTGTAGTTGCAGCATGCATGTAGGGTCGGGATCACTTAGTGATAGGAGTGGGGGAAAAGGAGGCATTCACATGTAATTTCTCACATGTTTCATTAATACTGATGGAGGTTGATTCTCTGAGTATTGAATTCCTGTGTGCCAAACTGCTGATATTGACAGAAGTCTTGTTAACCTCGGCACTTGGTAGAATTAGTGATTTGTAGAAACATAATGAGATGATTATTCTGTGTGACCCATATAGATTGTTTGAGACTGCAGTGATCCTACTGACTGGCTCCTGCGAAGGCCAGCAGATTCCCACTTGGCTGTTGTGCTCAAGCACATCTGATTCCCCTTTGCTTGCACCAGTGCTCTTAGGAGTAAATGATGTTTTTCTGATATGGTTACATATTGAATTTTGCATGTGAGTTGCTCAGCATTAAAAGGTAAGGTTGTCACCCTACAGCCTTTTTGTTTCCTTAGGGTTACCCATCCTGTCCTTATTTCTTAAAGTTCACAATCATCCCAGCTGCAACAAACTACAGACATGTGATTCTGATGAGCTGTCACAAGAGAGATCACTGACGTAAAGATGGTTAATAGCAACAAGAAATGGAAAACAGAGATGAAAATACGATGTTTTCAGGGAGCTCTTAGCAGTTCCCTTGTGATCTTGTTGTTGATCTTGACTGCGCAGAAATGACAGCATGTACTGAGACACCTTTTGCTACATGGAGAAAAGTAGAAATGACCTGTCTTCAGGGTGAACCACGGAGGAAGTCTTGAATCCTGGAGGCTAGCACGAGATTCTTGTCTCTGGAGTCACAAGGTGTTGGGTCAATTAGCTGTTGAAAGCTAGGTTTCTGTGACCATATGTAAGCAAACAGATCTGCAAAGAGTTCTTTGGAGACACATCAAAATCCTTCATAAAGAGAGATGGACAAATTCAAAGTGACTAAAGCTGTTCTTTGTTACTTTCAGAGTTGTGTTTGTTGGTTGGGTTTTTTTTAACCAAGTACAAGACACACGTGTGTGCATGCACACATGTACATGCAGTCCTTGGAACCCAGAGCCCTTTGCTTGGAGTGATGGGTTCAGATGCCAAAGCCGAAGTGAAAAGGTAGATATGGGCACCCATTGACCAGTACCTAATCCTGTACCCTCTGCTTCATTGATTCTTTCCTTTGCTGGTGGTTGAGGGAGGGAGATTAAAAGGAAGAGCTGGATTTCTATTCTGGGTCCCTGAAGCAGCTAGTGCTAGGGAACATGTTAGTGGGCATGTGCTGGCTGAAGGCTAGAACTGACGGTCCTTTATTACCCGGCTCTTCAATTATCCAGTTATATTCTTTAGAGTGGAGATAAAGCTACAGCGGGGCTAAATCATTCCTGTCTGATGGAATGATGGCAGAAAATTAGATCACTGCAAACACAGTTTACTTGGTGTTCTTGATGAGTACCTGTTAAAGGAGATGATGGTTCCCTGCCCTGTCCCATTCTTCCACAGCCCTTCACGCACACTCCCCATTGCACAACACAAGCCTTGGGAAGATGATCAGGTATGAGGGAAAGTGATTTGTTTTCTGCCAGATGAGGAGTTGGTTTCTCCCAGAAAATGTTGTAAGGTCTTGCAGGCTCTGACTCTCCCACTGGTATCCAAAGCTTTGAGGGAACGGATGCTCCCATCAGTGCAGGTAGCGTTGTATGACATCTTATGCACTGAACCTGGAATGGGAGCAGCCAGGGACCTGAACTAGTTCATGAAGGTTTGTGAGTGTTTGTTTCTCTTACGTATAGCTGTTGTCCTGTCATGCAGCCAGGAGCAGGTCTTGCTGCCTCCTACTCAGCTTCCCCTTTTGAAAAGAAAAAGAAGAAATGCAAATGGATTTTGCCATCTTGCTACTCCGGGAAGCTGCATGTTTTGGTGATTAGACATCAGCCATGTATGATCTTGGGACTTCTGATTTTTAAGATGTATCATTCCAAGATAAACAAAGATCCCTATGGGAAGCTTTATGGTTTACAGTCAATCATCAGTCCTCCTTACTCTTTGAGGTTATAGACTTTTACGGTTTGTGTTGTCCTGCAGGTGAATTTTAAGCCAGGTAGGGGGAATACTTTTGACGTTGGTTTTTTTGGTTTGTGGGTTTTGGTTTTTTTGTTTGGCTTTTTTTGTTGTTTTTTTTTTTTTTTTTTTAATAATAAAAAAGAAGCTATTCTTGTGCAGGGCAAGAGGAACTTTAAAAGTCCGAATTAGTAAAGATACACACATTTCACCAACCATTCATTATTCCCATGGGTTTGAGTTATTTGCTGCTACTTCCTTCCTTTTCTTAACTTCTTTGACCAGTTCTACTGGTCAAAGGAAGTGAAAGCTTGTTTGAAATGCTGTGAGTTCTGTAGTGTGGGTTGTTTGTGTGTGTTGTGGTTTTTTTTTTTTTAAATAATATTTAATGAAAGTGTTCTTTTATATTCAGTTGGGGGGAACCACTTTAGTTTTTCATGGCTGGAAAAAAGACAAAATGTTTGGATCAAAAGGGCAGAGAAATGTTTGCTTTTGGTCAAAGGGATATGCTATTAGAAAGATGTTTGGAAGGAAAATTATTGACAAGCTCTAATATTTAGGTACTGAAGTGTTTCTGAGTGCTTTCTGTGCTTTATAACTCCTCACATTTATTGATCACTTGAGCTTTCTTTAACCTCAGTCCTTCCAGCAGTACATTACATGTTGTATCCCTTTTAGAAATCCCTCACATAAAGCATCTTAGGTTTGGGCAAATATATTCATGAAGTATTACAGCGAAGGACCAAAAAGCAGAAGGAAAAGTGCTGTCCCATTTGTCACTCCATTATATTTGGCAGTGACTCCAAGCCATGTATTTACTAAGCTTCAGCAAAACACAGGTTATTTGAATCCAGTTTAACTGGGAGGTTTTTTAGCATGGACCGGATTTTAGTCCTGTTGTTTACATGGTGGTAATGTGACAGTAATAGCATTTTCCATCTTGCATTCAGGAATGTTATGAACAATTTAGTGGAAGGCTCCATGATAGGAACATTTCTTAAATGGGAAAGTTAAAGATTGTGGCTACACCGTGTTTCCGTCTGACTATTTATCTGCTGCCAGCAGAGACTCTCGCATTCGGCGCTGCTGCAGCCTGTTCCCATGGCCTCCCCTGGGCTAACACCACAGTTGGTGCAGTGACAGCTGGACCAAGGAGCTGATCCATCACATGGGGGACTCAAAAACCCCACACTTATCTGTGTAGTTTTCAGCTGTCTTTTCCTCCCCCTGAATTTATCACCATCTTATCAGGACTGGTACAAGGTTTGCTGAGGGTAGTCAAGGGGCATATGACTACTGCTTCTGGTGGCAACTTGGGTTTGTGCTACATCAAAGTGTCTGCATAACCAAGCCTTTAGTTTATTTCTGCACTTACCAGCCATTTGTGCTGTTTTGTTGTGTTGTACTTATATTTCAAAGCTTATCCTCCCTGTCTTCCACTAATGCTTTTTCAACTGAAGAATCTGTGGATGAGATCGCCCTGGTGTTCCCCAGTGATTTGGGATATGCTACAGCTCAAATGGTGCCACTCTTAGTGGTAGGTAGTCAAGAGCTGATGGGAATGGAGGAAAAAAAAAAAGATAAAAAGAGGAAAAGGAAACACTTCCTACCACTTCCATTCATCTAGGTCTCCTCAGTGGCTGGAAGAATTGGGGTCTTTCAGGCCAAAATGGTGCTGCTGCATTGTGATATGTGCTTCTTTGAAGCTTTGAGTGCTCCTGAAAATTGCTTACAAGTCATTTGAAGGTCATTACTTGGAGTTCTGGCCACCACAGGTAGTTTTTGTGTTACCCAGCCTGCCTGTCATGACCCAGCGCAGACAGTAAGGATAACTAGGAGAGAGCTTGGGAGTTTACGGGTAACAATTTAGCAGCTATGGTTCACTTGCAGCCTGGCTCAGAGCTGGTTAAGTGCAAATCGACTCTTTTGATTTCAGTAAATGTTGCTCTGTGCTTATAAGAGTGCTTGGTGGTCATGGATCTGCTTCTACTTTTTTACTGCGTGTGTTATGGGAGTTGTGCATTTCCTTTGATTTTCTGTGGCTTTTGTGGTATTTTTCAGTTTTCCTGGCCTCATCAGGATCTACTTCTAGACCTTGCTTGGGTGGGAGGGGGGATATAGGACTACTGTTATTTTAGCTGAACTCAGATCTGAGTCCTAGTCCTGCTAGAGCTGTATGGCTGTCAGGTGGGAGAGTTTAAGCATCTGGTCCAAAAGGGCATAAATACTCCTCCCTGCTGTATGTTGGTAACTCTAAAGTCCTTTCCAGACTGACTAAATGTTTTGCATTTCAAGCAGTGCTGTCAGAACTGATACATTTGGCATTATGCATTAGTTGGTCTGTTAGCAGATGTGGTATATTGAATGCTGACTACATTTCCTACCAGTGAATCATGGGAGCCTTTGGCTACCTGCTTTGTTACTCATTTGGGATTTAAGGGCTGGTTATACATACTTGGTCCAATCCTAGATGGATGGGTGGGTGGGTGAGTCTCATGGGAGATGGGTGCCAGTGCTGGCATGCAGAGAAGGATCACTTGAGAGGGTTTATTTTACTTTCATCCTTAAGGGAGCTGTTTCCCTGGTTCTGATGTGACTGCAGGTAGTCATAAAACCTATGTGCTTTACTCTGAGACAGATAACATGCTTGGCAGAACTGGGGTCAGTGACTGGTGGCTTTAAGAAGTTAATTAATTAGAACAGTGTTCTTTGGCTGGTGGTCAGTCGGCTGTCAATGAGCTATGTAGCACTAAACATGACTACAAATTAAAGACAAAAGCTGTACAACCCTACACATGCATCCATCTCCATTCCCACAGGTTGGCAAAAACCGTGCAAGAAAATATAGGTAGTAAAGGTGCATTTGGAAGTTAGGCTAAATTTTGTTCAGCTGTGTAAACAAACCCTGTTGTAATAATCTATTGCATAATTTGGGCTCGGGATTTTTCCTGAGATGACTTGGGTTGGTTTTGATATGAGAGGACTGCAGGAGCCTCTGCCTTTTCTTATGCTGCTGGGACTACCTGGGTGGGGTAAATGGAGGGGTGTTGGCTTAGGAAACAGACCTGGTGGTGTGGCTTGGTGGCCGAGCAATGCACATGAACAAAGGATTTTCTTAAAAGGGCAGGAGAAGAACGGATTTATTTTTTTCTAATTTTTTTTTTTCAGTGGAAAGGAGTTGTGGGTGATCTCTCCTGATTATTAGGAAGGGACTGGGGGTATGGGGTATTTCAGCAGCCGCAGGGGCAAAGGAAGGAGTGTCTGTGTTCTCTGAGCTGGCCAAGACCTTGGTCTTTCCCATCTCCTTTCTTCAATTAATGATGAGTTTGTGGACAGTGGCTGACAGGAATCAGCAGTTCTGTTTTTCTGCTGGTAGGGATATGGATCAGTGTGTGATCTCCCTGACAGGCCTGTAGTGGGTCTGTGAGCTAGGGGTGCTCAGGGAAGTGTCCTCCATTGGAGAAGCTAAGGCAGCTTTATTTTTGTGGCACTAGATTTTCTTCTGGGGTGTATCTCCAGAGTGTGTTGATATACGTTGCAGTAACTCTCATTAAAGTCAGAGACACCTTTAATAGAGATTCAAATTGCTCAGCTGTGGCATATAGACTGCAACAGCAGCCCACAATATATCTATTGTGTTGATGCGGCTAGAGCCATCTGACTAATTCATAGCAATTAACTTATTTTGTAAATTGAACATGTTTTTCTACTTGCATATTGTTCATTGGCAATTTGGGATTTTTATCAGGTTTACTCATTCTTCAAAATTGTCTCCTATGTATCTCCTATGACTCATTCTTTGTCCATGGCTGAGTCATGAACTCCTTCATACAAGCGTTTGATGTGCCGGTTAATTTGAATTAGCTTCGTAGGTCATTTGGCATTGGTTTGGTGTCTGATTGGACAAGTCCAAATGTTAGGTTCAGAGTCCTTGAGATGAGTTCAGATCAATCTGTACATAACTGCACTCCAGTATTCATATAAATTTGATCTTTCTGTGAACTTTTAGACAGAAATATGCTCATTGAAAGTATTTTAAGAAAGATTACATCAAAAGATGCTGCAGCAAGATCAGGACAAATCTGTAGGTTCTCTGGAGAGACAGGATAATACTACTGGACTAAATTTTTAGCAGTCTGTTGTGGTAAGTTTTCTGATGGCTACATCAAGCAATTGTTAAAAACTGTTCTTCAGTAATAGCTTATTCAAACTTCCCCTTTTGCTGCCTGAGCAAGTCTGACTGTAGGCACGTGCATGGGATGGGATGCTGTCAAGTTACACTGCTGTAATCACTTGCTGCCTCTCATCTGAGTCTTCAGTGCTGAATGACGTGCACCCTTTTTGTGTGCTGCCGCTGAACTCTGCAGAGACAAGCACCAGTGTTAGCTGAAGCCAGTAACTTCTGTCTCATCCTTCCTGCAGTGTGGGGTTATGCCTGTAGCAGAGAGGGCAGAAGTGGAAGTGTGTCATCTTCTCAGCTCCTCCTCCCTCAGGTTAGGCTGGTAATGTGCTCTGAAAGGGATGTGTCATGTATGCTATCATCTCCAAATCTAGCATTGGTTGTGTTTCACATCTTGGCATATTAACTTTAAAATTATTTCAATCTGTAGGTAGGTCTGTGTGGTTCAGGAGCACTCTTTATTTTTGCTTTAATGAGTTTGTCGTCTGGCAGAGGGGCAGAACAAGCAGCTCAGGGAAGGGAATGTGTCAGAGCTGCAGGAATTGTTCAAACTCTTCCCTCAGCACCCCCTTACTCATTTGTGATCTGTTTAACCGACGCATAAACTGACTGTGTGCCAGGTTGCCAGTACCTTAGCAATTGTAGCAGCCCAGCTTAAATGGTCTTTAATCAATATGTTTGATTCTGTCTACGTCTGGTATTGGCAAAAATGTAGCTTGTCTTCTGGCCCCGCTGGACGTTCCTGCCAGTCTTGGTGGGATTATGCCTCATCGTGGCCCTGTCTGGCAGAGCCGTGCTGATGGATGCTTGGAGGGAATTGTGTCTTGTGAAGAGGGAGGTGGGTAGTAATGGCTATTTGCAAAACCTGACTGTGTTAGTGAAAATGAAATCCTGCCTGCTTGCAAGCAAATTTAAAATACTGTAGCAGTGAGTGCTCTGGAATTGTGACAGTGAGCCCATTTCCAAAGTGACAGGCACTCGAGGTGGCTTAGTGTAGACAGAAGGCTCATTCTTACCATGTGTCGTAGGCTTGGAGCTTGCCTGGATTTTTAACTTGCTGCTGGTGGCTTGCATGTTTTCCCCTCCATTGGTCTCATCCGTCACGGCCTCCCACCTGGCTGTGGGAGCAGTCTGGCAGGCAGAGGTGGGTTAAGCTATGTCAGAGCTTTTTATTATTGAAAGCACGTTGAGCCTGTGGATGTTAATCAATGGTAAATTAGAATGCAATTGATATATGCATATGACATGCACATTAATTTTAAATGTGTTTATTGTAATTAGTGCTATTACAATGAATGCCAGAGGAAACGGGGAGTGATTAACCTCACATAAGCTTTGTTATAATTTGTTTAAAAAGTTCAACTTTAAAATGAGACAATCAAAATGTTGCTGGTTGATAAGGGGGGAAAACATAGGGAGATGTGTTTGAGTGTTGCTTCCCAATGAGGGTTCATATGGAACCTTTGCCACTCTCATCTGACTTGCCCGGGTGACTCCTCCTCTACTGCCTCTCATCTTCCAGATTAAGGCTTTAGGTTTGGATCTGAAAAGTTTGCAGTGCAGAAGCTTCTCTACTCCTCTGCAATACTTTTTGCCTCTGTCATCTGCTCAGTCTGTTGTCTCTGATTTATAGGTTCCGTGTGGGGCTGGAGTGAGAAGCTATTGGGAGTGTCCCACCTAACAGGGCCTTGTGCTCAAAAGAGCCTTGAGGATGATGTCCTCCCCTAGAGGGAGGAGGGGGGTACATAATGTAGAATTAAGGTCTCTCCTGGCATTACACGGCCACAATGCTGTGATTTCACGTAACAGGGCAAGAGGAGGCTGAAAAGTCTGTTTGAAGCTTAGGCTGTGTCTGGCAGAGGTGTTGGCTGGAGTATCCTACTGGATGTGACAGTGTTCATCTCTGGTATCCCAGTAATTCCTGACCCTGACTTTGTGTTCTTCATGTTAGAAACCTTATTTGCTCTCATCCAACTGGTGTTCCCCAGTGGGTGCTGGTCCAGGAAAAGAGATAACGTGAGCCTGCCACAGTGTGGTGAACAGAACTAGGGCTTAGCCAGCAGGCTGGGGAGGACCAGGATTCCCTGGCTTGTTTTCTGTTCCTGGCAATCTGCTCAGAGTATGATGTTAACTGTGACTTCTGCAAGTGCCAAAAGGGGTTTCTTCATCCCCTCTGTAGCCTGGCTGGTCTTGGTTAACCATAGGGATTAGGCAAAGGGAAAAACAAAAAGCTGATGTAGAGGTCTAGCAGAAACTTGCCTCAGACAAGTGCTGTGGGTGACTCACTACATCCCTCCTCCTCTTTGCCAACCACTACTGCCTACATAAACTCAGTTCTGCTGATGCATCCTCATTCTGGTAAACTGCATTTGAGGTGCAGGTTGTTCTAGTCCACCCGGCTAATAATAAATACACCAATAAAACTCACCTCCACTTCAGCATTGTTATATAAGCTTAAATCTATAAGTAGATCAGGCTTTGTTTCATGGACAAAGAACAACTGTGAGAGCAGAAATTAAAGAGATTACAGAGACTGGATATTAGAGAGCCTTGTCTGCTATGCAAAAGTAGGGTTGCAGTATAGCTGTGGGTTCCTGCTATTTAACTGATCGAGTTTTGATCTTTCCTCCTTTTTTCTTCATGAAGTTCTCCTGGTTTCTGTGAAGGCTGATTCCGTATTTCTGGGCGTGCGTATCCTGTGCAGAGACCTAGCTCTGGAAGGAGCTGGCAGCTGCCCAGCTGTGTTGATGCTGTTGTAGAGGGGTCATAATGGAGTGATACAGAAAATCTTTTTTTTTTAGCACAGATACACCCGTGCCCTGGTGTAGACACAAGCTTTTGGTACATGAGCTTATGTCTCTGCAAAGTGCTGTGCATGTGTGTGGACTAGCCAGCTGGGAGCCAGCTCTGGGGTTTCTCTGCTGTATCCCTTTAGATGATGCTGCCATGTCCCAAATGTAATGACCTGGCCTGTCCTCTTTTTGCTCCTCCCCTCCCATAAAAGCTATGCCAATCTCTGTGCAACTCTAAAGAAAATATTGGTAAGTGTGTGCTTGGTGTTTTTTTCTTTTTTCTTTTTTTTTCTGCTGAGTTCTTCTGTCTGACAGATGATTGAAAGACAGCTCTGAAAAAGGGTGTATTTTCTCTCGTGTGCCTGTTTGTTTTCATCAATAGAATATAACACTTCAAGAATGATGGCAAAGTAATGAGCAAGTTGAAAGAAGCTCTGTGAAACCTCCAGTGGCTGTATCTTGGGTAAAGGGCCTTGAAATCCCACCCTGAAGTTAAATTAGCCCAAGATCCTGGTGTTTGGTATTAGTTAAGGTTCTCAAAATGCTCTTCAGACTATTGAGAAGAAAAGGAAGATATGTTTGGAGACGAGATGTTTCAACTAGCTTGTCTCTACAGATTTCAAAGGCAGCGACGCTCTTCAGAGTTGTCTAACCTGATATCCCCTGTGATGGATGCCAAAGTTTTATACCAATTTCTGCCTCTATTGCAGCATGGTTAGGTTGTATTTGTAGTCTAAAAGCAGTGACAGCATGTGGCTTCATCAGAGGCTGCTGTTCTTGATTACATGACAGCATGTCCCTGTCTTTGTTTTGGTCACATACTGTGAGATCGTTCGTTTTGCTGGGGGGCAGCTTGTTGGGAATACATTTTGCTTCTGGGACAGTGTAAATAGTTTGTTGGCCAGCATTGTGGCTTTCTGAACTTAATGGCTGTCCTAGTTTTGGAAGGTATTAGTGTATAATGGCCAGCCTTCCAGATACCAGCTACTAGTACCTCATGTAGGAAAAGCCAATGTGTGGGAAATCCTTTTGATAATGACTGCATGATGCTGTTGCAAAAATAGCACTTTCCCAAATAACTTTTGTCTGCTCGTTATCCACCATTTACCTTTAGCATCCCAGGAGAACTGCTTTCTTCATACTGGGGCTGGCTTGTCTTGTTCAGTTTCTAGGGGAAAACAGAGGTCACTCAATCCAGGACCTTTGAACCAATTTCTCCCAATCTACTGGGGACGCTTCCTGCGAGTCATGGTTAAGCAGCAGTAAATCTGCTGACTTGTGGGGATTTTTTGGATATAAGCCTTTAATATATTATCCCTACCTATAACACTGTAGGAGCAAAGAGGCAGTTACTGGTATGTGCGGCTCCTTTGCTGCATTAAGCTGCCTTGACAACTGTGGTTGCAGCTGTGGCAGTTAGACATGGGGAAATGGATGCATCTGTCTGTTTTTGAGACCTGTGTTCTGGTGTCTGAGATTTTCACTCTGACAGGGGCTCAACTGATTTAGCTGGAAAGGTAATCCTCTGTGTTTGTGCTTCAAAATGGTAAATGGCTGGGTCAGGGCATATTCTCGGGCTTCTCTGTTGTCTTCAGCGTGACTGTAGACTTGTAGTGTCCACAGCCTCTGAGTGCTACACAGAAGCCAGGGAAGGATCTGCTGTTGTTTGAGCATTAGCCTGTGTTTGGCTCTTTCCCAGGAAGATGACTATTATGTTTATCCAATCCCTTTGCTTTTTTTAGTTTAAATTTTTATTTTATTTAATTATATTTTTTAAATTTAATTTTTAAACACATTAGCTGATTTCAGTCAATTTTGGCAAAAGACAGAGGCATTGATGCTGGAAAGCTTTTATAAGTTTCAGGATAGAAGATGGCAGAGAAGGGAGACAGACCCTTTGGACTGGGATGGCAGCTACTGTCACCCTGTATCAGACGTGAGGGAATCCATGTGGGAACCTCAGTGCCTAGGGAGGCACCCTGCACTGAGCAGCCGGGAAACGCTGAATGGTGGAGACCAGATGTTTGCCCTGTCCTTGTCTCCTGTCGTAACACCTTGGTGTCAGGTCTCCGCCCTTATGACTGGATGGTGGGACCTGGTTATGCTGGGAGCCTGGAGCTTGCAGGTCACTGCTTCATTTACAAGGACTATTTCACAAATCTGAATAGAAAAGGACCCACAGTTCTGGGTGGAAAGCAGGCAAAAGACAGCTTTGTGCTCAGGGAGTGACTGGTGCAGGGCAGAAGGTGGGTGATGAGCATCCCAAAGAAAGGATCTTCCAAGGAGTGGGGAGTGATGGCCTTGAACACACTTGCTTTGTGTCATGCAGTAAATCTGTGATGGAGGCAGTAAAACTGGGGTGTCTGCAGTGAAAGAAATTCTGTTGTTTAGGAGGGAGAGTTACACAGCAGAGGGTGGAAGTGCTGGCTGTAACCCCAAGAAGTGTCCATTGCTGGGTTACATACAGTTTGAAATACAGGATGCAATGGTGAAGTAGGGACACTCTGTGCTTTGAAGAACAACACAGAGCAGTTTACAGCCAGCCGTGTGCTTTTTATCTAACTGATGACTCACTGTCCTGCTAAAGAGTAGCTTTAGGCTTTTAGTTTTAATCTTGGAAATAATAACAGCAGGTTGCATGATTCGTAATTGAGCCATAGGGAACCTGAAAGTACGATCCTGTGATCTGCTTCAGCCAGATTCTTCTACTGCCACGGTGGGTAACTAGTTCAGAAACTGATTTAGAGGGGTCGGAAGGGGGAAGACTAATAATGGGAGATCCAGATTCAGAAAGGCTGGCAGTTTTTATAGCCACCCAGACAACACAGCAGTAGTTAATGTTCACGTTGAACATATGAACCCTGTATTTTGTCGTTTAAAATGGACGTTGTCAACTATTTATTTATTGCTTTTAATTTATTTCTTGCTTTTTACAATATACCCCTGAGGTTCTTGAATTACATTTATTTCCCCACCAATTTTTTGTCCTATTGTCTTTCACAAAAGACAGTGGGGATTTTTCTCTTTTTTTCTTTCTTTTTTTCTTCACCTTTTTTTTGGGTCTCATGTATAGTTTCTGTGGGCAATTTAACCACTTCGTTGTTCTACCCTTGAGATAGCTGCATAGGAAATAAATTATGATTAACTGTAGGAAAATTGTGACTAACTGAAAGGAACTATAAGAGAATATAATTTTTATCTTTCAAAATGAAAACATAACAGAAACTCCTGGATCCTTGAAAACTTCAGTGCATCAAGTCCCGTATATCTTTAATAAGCTGGACTATAGGTAAAATAAAAATACCCTGCAATGTGATCTGACATCGTGTATTTAGCAAACAATGCCTTATGATCTAAATAAGCAAGTGCTATGCTGTGAGGAGAACTTAAAAATGCAGACTCTCCCTTGCTTTGTGATTTTCATCAGTTATCAAAAGCATCAGTCCACATTGTGAGCTAGCTGCTGGGTTCTTTCTTGTAATGAGAGCTGAGTATGAGTTATAGAAATGTAAATGGAGCAATCAGAACCTGCATCTTTGCTTTTCCTACTTCTTCAACTTCTGTAATGGGACTGAATGGAAATAAATCAGCTTAAAAAAACCCCACCAAACAATCCATTTCATTGCTTTTCTGAAAGCATGCATGCTGGGTTTTGGCAAAAGCTATTTTTTTCCACCAAATTGTAAACCCTTGGAAGGGGTGAGGATGGGGATTTGCAGTAGGAACAGCAAGAAGGGGAACTTATCTGTGACAGTACTAATGGGTGCTGTTGTCATTCTAGATGGGGGGAGCTGCCAGGGTGAACAAATGATGCATTGATTTGAATATTTTATCCCAATAGTCCAAAGAAAGACAGAAGACTTCAAGAGGGAAAGGAGAAAAAGAGACCCAGAATCAACTGCAAATATGTTCAATGAGTGAAAGAAAAAATGATGTTCAGCACTGAATGGCCCTCTAACCTTTATGGATTGCTTTTTTAAGCCTGGCATTGGGCATGCAGACAGGACATGGCTCGTGATGCTGAGTTTGTTTAGGATGGAGCTTACTTGGTGGCCGCTGGTCTCTGGGGCTGTCAGTGTGTCTCCTTTAGCATTAACTTGACTTAAATTTTGTTAGTGACTGGATTTGTTTGGAAAAAGGGGAAAGAGATTCACGTGTAACACTGAGACTTCTTGTTGCAAACAGACTACATTGTGGAGGGAAGAGCAGGGATGTGGTCATGGTGACAGTGTCTCCTTTCTCTGGGGGCAAAGATGCAGATTGATACACTGTTCTTTAACAGGCAAAGGTGAGACTGAAGCCAGCCTTGTGAGCACATTTTCTAATTGAATAATAGTGGCACGTAACAAACCCAGTTCCTTATTGATAGGAAGAAAGGTTTAGGCCTTTTGAAACTTCATTAAACTCTCTGTAGTAATTAACCACTGTGCAAAGGTAGCTCTCTGCAGTGCTGTGAGCTGGGCTAGTTCCAATTAGATGCACTGCCTGGGTATATCTTATTGATTAATCTAGCCTGAACATCAGGCTGCTTGAGAGAAATGACTTGGAGAGAACATGCTTCTCTTCTCCCTTGTTGGTAGGGGACCAGGTAATTTGTTTTTAAGGGAGTGGTGAGTCTGGTTATAAGAGTTTCTTCCATGTTTTGCTTATTGTCATGCCAGGAGACTGAAGCCAAGAGTTTTTCACGATGCCATTAGTGAGCAGGCCTGAATGTGACAATGGCTGTTGGGACCAACCTAAAGACTATCTACCTTAGTATGCTGGCTCCAGGGGTGGTGGATAAGTGGGAGAGAAGTGAAAGGAGTGGGGCAAATTGGATTCTTTAGTTGGCTTTTGGCCATCTTTGTATTTAATTTTTTGTTGGAATCCGTTCCCGTTCAAAAGACCTGTATAGCAAAAATGAGCACAGTCTAGGGAAGGAAAAAGTAAGAAATGTACAGGAAGGGCCGTGATGGGACTGGAGGGTATTAAATCCAACTACCCTGGTTCCCATATGCTTTTTCCGTTGTTATATGTTCAATTTTTCTTTAGATCTACCTTTAGCATAGCTTGTCTATAATAGAGTGCTTAAGTGCACCCTCTTATTCAATAGACACGCTTTTCCAGTTGTGTCCTTGAGTCTCTTTCCTTTGCTGTGAAGATACGCTGTTTGCTCCGGTGAGCTCAGCAGAGCTAATATAGCTGTAGGAAGAAGATGGATTCTGCTCACCTCATCTATCATCAGCAGCGTTGTCACCCGTGTACGTTTCTCTTGCTGAGCCCTTTAT
Source organism: Rissa tridactyla (assembly GCF_028500815.1). Classification (NCBI taxonomy): domain Eukaryota; kingdom Metazoa; phylum Chordata; class Aves; order Charadriiformes; family Laridae; genus Rissa; species Rissa tridactyla. The sequence continues at coordinate 60,222,205 of NC_071471.1, forward strand.
TGCAGGTAGGGATGGGAGACTGCACTTTCCTGGCTAGCGAGGACATACCGCTGGTGCCCTCTCCTGGAGGCAAAGCCAGGCTCTGCCGCTGCGCATGAGCGCATCCCCTGTCACCTTCTAGTGATTGGTGGCTTGGAGAGTACAGGGCATCAAGATGGAGACTGCGGTGAGGGATCAGAAGAATGAAGTGTGCAGTCCCATACCTTGTGACAAATACCAGATGCTTCAGAAAGATGTTTGGCATCTGTGTGATAATACACGCTGTGGGGAAGTTTCTTCTTTATCCTAAGGTTGGTACAGACCCAGGACTGTGATGCTTTAGACCTGTATGTAATGCTGTAACATGGCAGTGGCATTTTAATGCGATCAGGAAGGTTTGTGTGGCTTTCTGGGGCTGTGCTGTGCCCATGTAGGACGTGGGCTGCACTCTGTGCTCTGCTCTGGGGGTCAGGAGCTTGAGGCCTGTAGGGCTGAGGCCTTGTTTGCTTTGTTGTTCTCAGCAGCTAGAAAGACAGTGGGGAAAAAATCTGCCACCAAAAATCTGCAAAGTCAAATTACACCATTGAAAGGCAAAACCAAGGGACATTCCCCCCCCCGCTTCCCCCTGTTTACAAGCTGTCGAGATGGTGGGGTTAGGTGCCCTCTCTTGGCCTGTTTTTATATGGAGGCTCGTCCAAGTGAGGCCCTGCTCTATGACTGGGCATTACCTCAGCCTGTGCCCATCTTGCTCACTGGGTAGCCACAACCTTTCTTTCAGAGCCTTAATTCAAAATGTAGCCTCTCGCCATCAGTATTGCAGGTTATTTTATGCTTGTGGTCATTTTTCACAAACGTCATACTTACAGCTCTTTCTGTCCTCTTCCACTGCGACTCCTTTAGCTCTCACAAGGATGAACAGTGTCTTGATTTCCCCTGTGAGGCTAAGGATGGGCGATCCCCTGTTAAACCATATATGCTCAGAAAAGAGAGACTGGCTACCAGAGTCTAACGATGCCACGTAGCAGCCCCGCTGATCCAGACCACAGACCTGTGTAATCCTGGATCACGGGTATTAGAGATGATAGATACATGTGCTGAGATCATAGGACAAGGGGTAATGGCTTTAAACTAAAAGAAGGAAGATTTAGACTAGGTATAAAGAGGAAATTTTTTACAATAAGGGTGGCGAAACACTGGCACAGGTTGCCCAGAGAGGTGGTAGCTGCCCCATCCCTGGAAACATTCAAGCTCAGGTTGGACAGGGCTCTGAGCAACCTGATTTAGTTGAAGATGTTCCTGCTCGTTACAGGGGAGATTGGACTAGATGACCTTCAAAGGTCCATTCCAACCCAAACTACTCTATGATTCTATAAACTGCACTGGATCAGGAGCTGTGAGTGCTACCAGATATGGAAGGGAGCTGGGATGAGGTACGTTGGCAGCCTGGGGAAATGGTAGGGTATGGTGGCATTTCCAAGTTTCCCCTAGTGCTACAGGAAAGGCTGAGTTGGAGGGTAAGGTGGTCCCATTTTGTGTTACTGAGGGCTAGGAAAGAACCTGTGATGCATTACAGAAAATATGGAAAATTGGCAAAACAAGTGAAGCCATCAGCCACCTGGCAAGGCCCATGTTCACTTACTCTATTGGGATGCTGAATTTTTAAAACTAAAAAGAACTCCGGTAATACTGAGTCTCTGTATTTCCAAATGCAGCTGACTGCAGTTACTGTGATAGTCCCCTCATTTGCAAGAAAACAGTGAGTTGCTGGATCTACTGAACTTTGCAACATCAGCAGAGACTGAAAAGTTTTGCTTTAGTGGGCTCTGTGATGGGCCTGGGGCAATTTGACTGTTGCATCTCAAATTCTGTAGGTCCTTTGTAAAATACTTAGTTTTCTTTAGAAATAAATGTCTTTCCCCATTTTTATTTTATTTTTTTTCTTTTCGAGATTTTTTTCTGATCTGGAATTTGAACCTTTATTTTTAGGCAAGTTTGTGTGTTTATATATGTTTATATATGTAAGGGTATATCTTATACATGTTGGATATTTTCTTTTTCAGAATAAAATTTTCTTCTCATCTTTTACTTTGGGGAGTGTCTGGAAAGGGAGAGCAAGTGGGAGGGACAAGGCTGCAAGGCGTATTTTGCTTTAAATCACTCATTTCTAAAGAGATTTCCTCTGTCTTAAACTATGTTGGTGGAAAGTCATTGCAATCATTTACTCTCAGAGAAGTCTGACTCTTGGGACAAATCTCTGGAGTGCATCTGAGCTTTCCATCTATTGAATTCTCCTTGCTGAATATTGATACTGTTGTCTGGGTTACAGAGAGACATTTGAGCTTACAAGTTACATTAGTTTTTTCATTACATCTTCTTAGTTGTGGCTGTATTTCATTTGTTCCTGAGGCAGCTGAAGGACCTGAGTTTGAGTTGTAAAGCCATGACAGCACTCGGAGAAACAGGTTTTCCTCTCATTAGTAACAGGTTATTGGAACTGGAGCGTACAAGGTGGGAAGCTGACATGGGCTGCTCTGACACTGGGCAAAGCAGTGCCTGGAAATGCCTGGAAAGTTCTGCCTCCGGTTCTGCTGGAGCTCAGGGTGTTCAGCATCTCCCTGAGACTTGGGGTGCAGATGTGGTTTAGCAACTGTAGCAAACTGTAGTGATCAATTTGGCAAGTCTTGCTTCCAGAGGAAACCCCAGGGATATAGGCATATGACTTGATTGAGGTCTGGTCCAGTCCTTTCTTGTCAGGTATTTTTGTATTTCAAAAATCCTGCCGGGGGACTGAAAGTGGTTTCTGATATTTAGTGTGTGTGTGTGCGTGCACAGGGAAGGAGATAACTCATCTTGCCATCACTGGTTTTGATGATTTGTTTTCTTCTGTAGTGGTCTGTGGCCAGACTAATATAAGCACTTTTATGCCTTGGCCAGTCCTATTTTGCTGTCAGTGTCTGCTTACCAGCCTCGTTCAAGCATCCCCATAGCTATATGTAATCCTCAGCAGAGGTAAGGGTGTATCTTCGCTGGTGTTGAATGCTTGAGCAAGTCTGTTCCCACTTGGGCCTTTCGCAAAACTAACCCCTGTCAATAATTTATAAGCACTAGGAAGATCTCATCTAGAAAATGATGTATAATTCTTGTCAGCCATGTTCAAGGAAGAAGAATTGAAAATGGAACAAGACGGGCAGAGATGGGCTACAAAGATGACTGGGGAAAAGAGATCCCTCCTCATGAGAGGAGACTAAAAGCTTGTAAAATTGGTGGAAAAGATGACAGAGATGGGAAGTGCTTGTTCTCTATGAATGCATTAAGGTCACAAATACTAGGGAGGGAGAAGAGCTATTGAAAACAGAGGGCAGTGTTGGTTCATGAACAATCAGCTGTTAACTATTAGTGAATGAGCTGAAGGTAAAATGGGAAAAAGGCTTCTGTGACAGAGCAGTGAGCCTGTGCAATGGCCTTCTCAGGGGTACTATGAAGGAAATGGAGCATTTTATTAATGGGAGATAGCTGCTGATGATACTTTTGGAAGACTTTGGCACTCAGGAGGTCCCTGCCATTTGTGTGTTCCTAGACAAAAGTTGTGGCACTCTCTGTAGATTTTTGGGCACCATATTTTTCTAGAATGAATTTAAATGGCAACAGTCTGGTCCTTCAAGAGTTTTCACCTGATCATACTGTTGCTGTGGGCATGTGCAACTCTTGTGTGTAAACAGCTGCTGCATTTGACTCCAGATCAAGTCATATTTTAACCTGTGGAAGGTGTAAGTGGCTCTTTTGGGTAACTCTGTATGTCAATCTTGACTACTTTCAAGGTGTTTTGGGGTGAACAGTGTTCCTGGAAACACAGGAAACAGGTGCTTGCTTCAGGAAGTGTTGATGAAGATCAAAAATAGCTGAACTTGTTGATAGCATAAAACTATTTTCCCTTCAGAATAGAATGATAATTGGAAAAAACTTTCTTGGACATCTGGGGTGATCTGGGGCGTTTGCATTATTAGCCTACCTCTCTGACGAAGAACCTTTGATTTGTCTTTTAAAGAATAGGGCACCGTGTTTGCACTGACTTTGGATGGGAGCCCAGGTATTCTTTTCTTCTTTTTGCAAAGAGCAGGTAGGAAGATGACAAGTAAATGATGACATTATTACGCTTGCACTTTAATAGTTTCCAAGGAACTTGCAAGTAAGCGAAGGCAACACATGAAATATTCATGGTTTGTCTTTGCTCTCATACAAAAGGTTGAAAGCTTACAGAACCGGAGTTCAGGGTACATGAAGCATATGGAAATAGCACCTGCAGCTTTGCCTGAAGGGCTAATGCTGACCTTTTTTGGAGTGATAAATAAGTTTTTGGGTTTTTTTCTTTTATCTCAATTGAAAAAAGAGATCTTGTTTCCATACCCAGGATTCAGTCCCTTTGTCTGGAGCAGACTTCCCTCTAGATCTCTAACGTCTCTCCTCTCCATGCCACCCCTCTTGTTTGAAGGCAAAATAAGGTTTTGAAGGACAATATTTCCCTTGTGCGTCCTTTCCCCCCTGGTTTATAGAAGAACTACAACTAGAAGCATTTCACTGTAAACGAACAGAAGAAAATGGATGTTGCAACAGCAGAACTTTTACAACTGGTTATACCCAAGAGGAAACTCTACCTTTCAGCGTAATGCTGTAGATCTGTAAGCAGGAGGAGTACCCAGCTTGCTCCACAGGTGTTGTTATGTGCCCATTTCCAAGGACCACACTTCTCTCTTACAGGGGTTTCTGGTAACTCAAAAGGCAACAAAAATGTCTGTATACCTCCCTGCTGTTTTCCCTTTAGGCCTTTCTCTGTTCCAGCCCTTGATTGGCATTAACTCAACATCCTACTGTTCCTAGTCAGCTGTAATTGACTGCCTAAATGTGAAGAGCAGGCATGTGAGACCACACGGCTCTGAGGGGGGGTGCTTGCCTCTCGAAGCACCCTGTGTCCTGCTGCTCCTCAGTGCTGCCCTGCTACCCCTGCCGTGGGTGGAGAGAGATCTGTGCCCCAGGCTGGAGCAGTAAATTCTTGCAGGTTTCTCCATGTGTACGTCCCTGCAGGGAGTGGTCAGCAAGTGGTGATTCAATACGTAAGCTGGTAGCTTTAGTTAAGTGTGGGTGTGAGGTCCCAGGAGGTGAGTGGCTCCAGCCACAGTATGCTGACTGGCTCTAGCAGCCAATTCTGTGCGTGAGCAGGTTTCTTCTGTGGGCCAAAATTCCCTGCCCAGAGAAGCAGTGGGTTCATTTCGAACTCTCATGCCGGTGGAAGGGGGCAGGCAGTATTGGGGTGACCAATTGCTGAGGGAATTGGAATAGGTTGTGTGCTCATGCCCTGAACTGCCTCCTGTAAGGGCTGATTACTGACTGTATCATCAAAATGATCACGATTTATAGCCCTGGTCATCTGAAGCAGTGCTTGCTGTAGGCAGCTATACATGTTTCTTTTACCTGCTTGAAAAAACCTTTAGTTATGGAGGTAGTAAACTAACAGCCTTATGACTCATTCTCTACCTGCAGAATGGGCAGAGCGTAGTACAAACCTTGGCAATGTCACTGGGAGCCTGCCTTGGCTCAGGTCAGGGGAATTGCCAGCACTGTGACCTGTTTTGGCTTGCAGGGGAGGAGTCACTTTTATGGGACGTCAGGGAAAGCAGCAGAACTTTGGGGCTGATGTAATTAAATTAATTGAGGGACCAGCACCAATGGCCTGTTGTTTAACCAGCGTTAGCATCCAGCTATGAGTGACTGTAGTGGCTAAAGGTATGGTTGCCTGGATTTTAATACTGTGGTATGCTATTTGGTTTACTTAAAAATAACAAATAAATTTGCTTTCAGGAAGCTGAGTTCTCAACTAGAGAGTATCAGCACTTACTGCTGAAGTCTGGATTTCTCCTACATATTTTTACTTGCACAGACTGTCATTAGTTGTTGGTTAGTTTGGAGAATTTAACACCAAGTTGTTGTTCTTTGGATAATGCCATATCCACAGAGATAAAACTGACTGTATGGTTCTTGGTATCTCCCTCTCTTGGCATTAGTAATGCTCTCTAAAGGATTCAACAACGCACCTACCCTTGTCCATGCTCCGATGAGGTTAAAGGAGACCAATAATTGTGAAAATTTAATATTTAGGGTAAAATTAAGGGTGGAGTGAGAATAGAACGAATAGAAGAAGAGCAGGTGGTCAGACGTTACATCCAGTCAGTGCTATATAAGAGAGAAGTAGCAAGAGAGGAGCAGTGATACCGAAACACTCTTTATCTGTGAAACTTTCTTACATACGGTTGTGTGTCTGTGTTTCTCCTGCGTTGGAGAACAGACCAGTGATGGTGACTGGCATCCGGAGCTGAGCTGCTACTGGTGGATATGCCGGGGAAATTATCATAGCCAGGAGTTGCAGAGGTTTGCAGATATTCCTCAGCACTTCAGCTGTCAGCAGTTCTGGCGTTTTATAATCTCACCTCCCTTATTAATCTCTGCTGCAAGTGATTGATTTTATTTTTTTTTTTCTTGTGTGCACGTGCATGCTCTCTAGTAATGCTCTATCACGCCTGCCCCACCATCCAGTGCTGCACAACGCTGAAGATGACATTTGCAAAGTGTCAGCAATCCAGCAGCTTGGAAAGGCCAGTCTGCTCTGCTGAGAGCGGATCACAGCACCTAAAGGCTGTTGTTACAGCCTGCCCAGGAAGCCTGGCCTCAGAAGGGTTTCTTGAGCACTGATAAAGGATAAGCCCAAGGAGAGGAATGGAATCTGTAGAGTATATGTAACAGAGGTAGAAGCTAAAGCAAAGAAAAATGAACAGTGTTATGAATGATGTGGGTCAACAAAAGGCAGTTTCTAAATGGCAATTGTTTTTTCTTCATCTTTACCCTAAAATAGTCAAACCAGAAAGTTGAATGAAGTATTTCGATGGGGTAGGGAGGACGGGAGGGAGTGCTACATTTTTATCAAAATGCAAATGTTTTGTGAAGGCAGCTTCAGTTTTGAAAACAGCTTTCATTTCTGAAAACTATTTAGAAAATAAATCTATTTAAAAGGTGAGCAGAATATGAATCAATTATGAAATACTTTAGCTTGCTTTCACTTCTCAAAAGCAAAAAAAATTAATGGGCTATGAAAACTTAATGGAAAATATTTTGTAGTGAAATTGAATATTAATTTCATTAAAGACTGCCCCCCCCTCCCGCCTCACCTCCCCCTGAATTTAAGGAGTTTGAAAGCTTCAGCTGATAGTACTGGCAAGAGCGTTAGAGCTGCCATTCCAGTACAGGATTTCAGTAACTGGAATCCCAGTGGACTTTGCTCCCTAAAGCTTTTGAAAACACCAGAATGAAGCTTGCTGTTTCTCTTGTTGATCTTCATGCAGACTAGTTCTTCTACGGTCTTGTTCATACAGTTAGGATTTGTTCTGGAGCGTGGAATTCTTCTAGTTTGGAGAAGGTGTAGAAGTAATGGTGTGGTTTAGCTGAGATGAATGCCTCCCAGCTTTGAGTTCTGATTGGCTTCCCTAATTTCATGGGTGGTTTCATACTAGCGGCAATGGAAAAAAAGTAGAATATCATGTCGTTTGGTGCCAGAGCTTGGTAGAAATTGCAGTTCTATCACGAGAATTTTATTCCTACAACTTGTTATATGTGAATAATTCTCTGACAGTATGGCAATCATTTGACCTATGCATTTTGTTCTCTGGTTACCACCTAAAAAGCAAAACACCTCTGCTTATGAATTTTGATATCAACACTGAAGGTGAGAGAAGGAAAATTTAATTTCTTAAGTATTTGATGTGAACAGTATCAGGCTCCATACATTAGGATACTTGTACGTGCTAAGTATGGTGAAGCGTTGTGCCAAATCCCAGCTGCCATTCTCCTTGGTGACAAGTAGCAGGAGAAATGGGTGCTGAGTAACAGCTAATAAGCTGCAGTGCATGGTATAAGAGCAATAAACTGTGTCAAACGGATGGTGGCTCTAGCTATAAAGTGTGAGAATGAGAACTCATCCTGTCCAGAGCTGCTGGACTGAGTTGCTTCTGCTGTTTTTTGTTTTTTTTTTTTTGTTTTTTTTTTTTTGTTTTTTTTTTTTTGTTTGTTTTTTTTTTGTTGTTTTTTTTTTTCCCTTTGCATGATCTGATGAGACTTAAAGGTGGAACAGGAGATAAGGAGCTGTAGGAGGAAGCACTCAAAGCTGTGCTCTAACAGACCAGAAAAGGACCCTTGGACTTGGGCTTATCCCAGACCTGCGAGTGGTGGAGGGCAGGTGAGCTGGCTGCTGCTGTCGTGACTTGGTGTCCTGCCTTCCTACCACCCGCTTTGGAGTTCTCATGGAAAATGATGGAGGGACCTGCCTTCTGCCCTCTCACTGCACTGCTGGGTGATAAATGGAGGGGGATGACTGCCTTGCTTCACTTGTGGTCTACAGCTTTTACTGTCTTTGCATACAGGCCAAGGCGGGTTGCTGGCAGATCTGTGGATGGGGGACTTGTCCACCACCTGAAAGGTGTCTGTGTGTCAAGCAGCACAAAGAATGCTTTCAATGGGAACTGCTGAGTTTTAGGCCTTCTGTAAGCTGAGAGTTTATAGGCGCAGATGCACTCTAATGTCTTGCTGTTGAGAGACGTTATCACAGGAAGGTGGTAGGAGACCTGGACTCTAAGCTTAGGACAGTCTGACCTTCCTGAGAAGAGGTGCCACTTGCACACGCTTCTGGTAGAAGCAGATGGTCCTTCCAGCAAAAGAAACCTCTTTTGTGTCTAATTCTCCTAGTTGATTCAGTTTTTGGCTTCTGTATAAAGGGCCAAGTAGCAGTGCTGGTGGTACTGGGAACTTTTCCGCTTGCTGATTTCTATCTATGTTTTCTTATCACTGAAGACAAGTACTCCAAGAAAGCCCTGTGGATATTTTTGCTGTGGCTGATGAGCTAATACCGAAGACTCATCATCTCCTCCTTCCATCTTTTTTTTGTAAGCCCCTAAATATGTTTCCGGGGGCAGGATGGATTTGTCATTGTTATTAAGCAATGGAAATAATCATAATTCAGACTCATGTTCTAAGGGAAGTTTCAGTGTCCATTTTCTTTGCATAATTGGAAGTGCTCTGCATTATTACTGACTTGCAGAAGCGTCTGACCTAGGAAGGCATGGCAATTTCTGTGTGGATACTAGCAGGTTGCGTGTGGTGAAGATGGGAGAGGGGAGGAGGCTGTGCAATGTGGGAGTATGGCTGTTTTAATGACAGTGAGCAAACAGGACCAGGAGGGTGTTATTAAGGTGCGAGGAATCTCATGCTGCCTTTTTTTTGTAGTCAGTCATGACAGCTGGTTTGACTGCTGTGTTCTCTTCTCCTCTCCACCTTTCCAAAGTTTGTGTTTCTCACACAGTTAGCAGGCACCCATGTCCCCCAGCAGTGTGATCATGGTGAAAGTGTAACAATGTGAGCAGTTATTCCCCTTGAGTGAGCCTTATACAAATCTAGAAACTTGTTGATTAGGACCCATCCATGTGCTAAGGCTGGGCTAGGTTGGGGGATGCTTTTGCTTGTATCCCGGCTGCAGTCTGTTCCTCTGAGTGTTTTTCTGACTTTGTGGTTGTGCAGCCCTTTGGGCATCTCCCAGTGGGCTTTCACCCTTCCTATATGCCAGTGGGGTCAGGAATGGATATTTCTATTTCACTAGGAACTGGGTCATATTTGGTGACTTGTTTTGCATCAGACTGAGAGGTTGGGTTGGAACTGAAGATTGATCTCTCAAAAAGAGAGGGCTGTGAGACATTCATTATTGTCCTCATTTTCATGTCTAAACTTGCTTGAAAAGAGCTGCCAATGTCTCTATTACCCCCATAACAGTAAAAATATTGTAGCTTGGCTCCTGCCTTGTGCTTTTTCTCTCTCTACAGGTGTCCAAAACCAGCTGTTATGTGTCATGATCACTATGTTACAGATGAGGAGACTGTGACAGAAAGATTAAGTGTCTTTCTGGTATATGCACAGATCAGTGAAAAATCATAAATAGGGCAAACTGCCAGATTTCCTGATCTGAAAACTATAGAAAAGATCATTCGGGGAGCTGATCTGTTGAGGTATGCTCAATTTCATCTGAACTCTCCCAGATTAACATCTCTAGCATTTTTTTAGATTCTTCCAAGGTTGCGTGTTTTGTTCCAGTGTAAATTGTTTCAGTACTTCACCAGCTCTGTGCATGGTGACATTTTCATGATGCCTGACTTAAAGGGGTTCAGCATTGACTGTTTTACCTTGTTTACTGCTTTAAGCTTGAGGAGACAACAGGAGAGGATCCTTGGGCTTGTCCTGTTAGCTATGCTGCCACCTGTCCTCCACTCTTTCTGTGGCTGGAAGCTGATTTTTCCCAATAGCATATGTTGTCACTAATTATCATGATACCAGGACAGCATAGTGTCCCCTCATAGAGGAAAACCAGCTGATAATGCATGACAATCTATCTAGGGTAGTCTGAGCTCATATTTGTGCCCATGAAGTAGGCTGCACTTGTGCTTATTAGCAGTAGTTGTTTGGCTCCCTTGCTGCAGTGTGCAAGCACTCCATGAACTAACAATCGTTAGTCTTGCAAGGCAGGAGAGGTCTTTCACGGTTTACCAATGGCTTGGCCAGTCAAACTAGGAAAACTGTGCCAGGCTGTATTACTTCTCCAGGTGCATGGGAGGGGGATGTGTACAGTCCTGGCTGAACTGCTGTGGAGCTCAAGGCTGGCAATGGGTGAGGAAAGAAAGAAGATCTTGAGTGAGGAGCATTGACCAAGCTGTGCAGGGACCTGACCCAGAGAACAGCAGAGGGCAACAGACAGCTTCAGGAGGGAGTGGATACTTCTTCCCTTGTGCCTGTCTTTTTGCTACTGCTATTAATTTTCCCATGTACTAAATGATTTACTCAACTGCCTTTTTCTTTTTTTTTTTTTTTTTAAAAAAAAAACAAAACCCACCAATTAATTGCTTAATTTCCCTTTGCCTGGCTCTTCTGTTGCATTGGGGCACGGCAGGGAGGCTGTGTGTGGAAGAAATGCCTGCTCTATTGGCTATTTCTAGGGAATTAAGGACCCAAACAGCAGCTAATCAGTGTTTTAGATGTAGTTTTCAATATTCTCTCAGTGTTAATGTTGATAATAGATTGCTGGCCCAATTAAAACAAAAAATTATCAAAGTGTGTTTGAAGTGCCCTTAGGTAATTCTGCATGCATTTGTTGGAGAACAGCTAGGAAAACAAAATTTGACCTTCTGCAAAACAAAATCATGTTGCAAAGAAGGATGGAGACAGTGGGAGAGTAGGAAGTAAAAGTTGATGTTAATAAGTTGTGGCAGAGATTTGTCTGTACTGGATCATTTTACCTGTTAAATGCAGTATCTTGCTTATGGCACTGAGCAATAAATGGGTGTTATGTTTGAATCATATAATCCTCTATGCTAGTTTTTTAGTGATATCCAGAGGCAAAGAAGTAGGTATCTTTCTGACCCTGAAGGCAGTTAATTCATGTTCTGAAGCATGAGATTTGATTACTGTTATCTTAGGTGCTGCAGTTATTGACAGTAAAATTAACTAGCTCTTTTTAAAGTCTAGACTTGTTCTGAACATACTGGCCATTTAATGGGGTCACCTTTTACTTATGCGTGAGGCAGTGGCATCTGAAGTTGGTAAGAGGGTTGGATTTCTGCTGGGATCTTCATTCAGACATGATTTCCCAAACACCCAGTGCAGCTGGGCATTGAATATTTGTGTACACTTGCTGCGGTCATATGAGCAAAAGTGGCTGATTGCATACGACAGAACACCATCAGACACCAAGCCAGCATTTGCTTGTGTACTTGGCATGCTGTGTGTTGTTGTGATGATGTGCCCACAGGTGGTAAAGTTATTTTGTAAAATCAGGCCCCTCTGATTTAGCATAAAAGTACTGATATCAAAGTTGAGAAGTTCCCGCTTTGATTCTATGTGTTAAGGGTTCAGGCTAATTATTTTCTAAGAGGATGCAGACAAAGTGCAAGATGAAAGCAGGACAAAGTGGTGGCAATTAGAAGAGGGAGACTTCCATTTTGAAGTCAGCAGTGAGTTTCAGTGCTAAAGATATCCTCTTTTGGATCTGGTGTCTAGACTATGGTTTAGATCGTGTCTTGGCTGTGGTCTTCACACACAAATAGACCTAGCTGAAATCCTGTGTGTTATGGTGAACTCTGTGCTTACTGTGTGTCTCTTGTGGCACTTACATACCATTAGGTATCCTTTTAAACTCCAGAAGACTAAGGTGGCTATCTGATGTTACTTGTCTGTCCTTAATGTCACCTTGGCAGGCATGAAGTGTGCCATGGTTGTTAGCAGTGGGCTCTTGGCACTGGTCAGACTTCAACATGGGCAATTGTTTGTACCATATCAAATCAAAGTATTAAACTTCAGTTGGGTGGCACGATCATCTTTGCTCTATCAAGCTCTTAGAGTGCCAAAGCTTTGTAAAACTGCATCTCTGTACCTGAAGGGAAGGACAAACAGGAGACTAAGAGATTCCTGACCTTACAAGTTGGTGGATGAGTTTGAATATAGTTTCAGATTGTCTAAAGAGTGGGTCAGTTTGAGTTTGCTGAAGGCTATGAAGTGCTGAGGGCTGTGAAGTCTGGCTTGTTGGGGTGCTTTAGGAGTATAATACTAGTACCAGCTATCGGAAGCACCCACTTGTCTGCTCAGGATTGCTATAAATGGTAAGAGCTGCTCAGTCTGAGTGCTGTTATTTGGAAAGGAAGTGCAATACAAGTGATAAAGAGGAGAGATCAACTTTTTATTGCATTGCAGGACTTGTTTCATTAGGGGGAGATAAAGAAGATTTTCCTCTAAATCCTGATTTTGCCAAGACTTCCTTTGTGCCGTAGAGCAAGACACTAGGCTCAAATCCTCAAGGGGATTTAGGTGCCTGATGCCAGCTTAATTTCAGGGGCTGCCAAGTGTTTGAATAGGAGTTGGAGCTGTGCGAACCTGGTATCTCGGGCCCCAGGAAAGTTGCTCAGTATAAAGCAGAGGTGGTGTGCGAAGGAGCTGCAGTTATTTGTGAAAATACCTTCACTGAACACAATGATTCCAGAATAAGCTTGTTCCTGTGGAGCGTTGCTACACTTATTTAAGAATGCATTTCTTGCACCAATCAGTTTCCCTTTGCAGACAGCCCATGGTCTCTCTGCAGCTTAATTCTCCACCTGTAAAATAGACATAATATTGTCCATCATTTTTCTCAGGTTGTAAGACCTTCTGAGGGAGGAGTTTGGCAGCGTTCTTACAGAAGACCTGACAATCCATAGGTTTGATCCTGTTTGGATCTTGAAATGCTGTTTCTGTGTGAGCAATTAGTTGCAAAGGTACAGCCCAGAATCTGCCCTCTTGTGCTGAGCTGCTTAGCTCTGATCACACAAGGGGAACCAATTGCTCCAAAACACTTTCTTCCAACCCCTCTTGCTGTGTTCTGGAGCATTAGTCTGTATGCTCGGTGTGGCCAAATCCAGCACTCAGAAGAAATACATGAAATGACCTAGATACTGCGAGAGTCTGTAAACCTAATATCCAAAAAGGAATTGAAAAACAAAATTTCTGAAAACCCTTGTAGCTAACTTTCTAGATCTTCTACTCCTTAGCAAAAATGCTGCAGATTGAACTACCAAAACCAGCAAGTATTTTTGCTTGCGTTAGCTTCTCTGGGGGAATGGCTTACTGGACTCTATTAAAGCTGGCGCTGGAGACTGAAGAGCAGCTGAGGTTTGCAAGTCTTGAATTCTGAACTGTCCTCTGTCAGTGTTATTGTTTGGACTATACAACATTAAAATGCAAAATGAAGATGTAATGCTGCTGGACAGTGCTGAGCTGGAGCTGATATATTGGCTGTTAGTAGATGCTTACTCTGCTAGCAGAGTTCTTGAGGCCATATTTATGGCATTGCGCCAAAAGCCTGTGAGATGCACATTATTAATGGACAAAGTTCTTGAGGAAAGGAGCACATAAATGCCTTTTGCCAGTCTCACTTCTGCAGAGTACTGGGAAATGCTCAGCACCTACTTGGCAGCTTGCAGAGTTGGATCCTGGATTCAGAGGGGGCTCTGCCCAGAAAACAGAAGGGGGAAAAAAAAAAAAAGATGATTTGACAAGTCACGGCGCAGAAATACTCCTTTCACTTTAGTCAGGAGGCCTGGCACAGTCTGTGCTGGCAGTTGGCACCAGCAAGAGTCAGTAGTATTAGCCACAGTGGATACATCTGGGAAGGTGAGAGGTTTGATGATTTGGAGATGTGTGTTGAAGAGGTACTGAGGGCTGTGAGGTGAAACCCAGTTAGTCCAAATCCTGGCAACTGTACTTGAGCAGTGTTCAGAAGTTATCTTATCCTGTGGGATTCAGAAGATGTGAGTTCAGGTCCCGGCTTGGCTGCCAATTTCCCATGTGACTTCTGGGCAGGTGTTCAAAAGGGACTTGGCATTTACAGAACAGAGTAGTGGGTAGCAATTTCAGTCCTCTCAGGCTCTGTCCTGTGGGTTTCTGAATACTTCAGCTCCTTGCTGGTAAAACAGGAATGAGCATGCTTTTCAGGACACCTGGAACAGTTGAGAACAAGTGTATTAACATATCGGAGGAATCCAGATATGATGATGATGGAAGGCCATGAAATGCCCAAATCAATGTTCTCAGGCAGATCAGGCATTCCTCCTTCAGTCAGAGTAGAAATAACTACAATATTTCAAATACTAGATACCATCATTCCAGAAGGCAGATGTGAAACTGCATGCACGTGTCTAAACAGACACTAGCTTGAGCAGTTATTTGGCTGCACAAGTGGGTCTAGTTTCAGGCTAATAAACTCATGTCACTAAAGAAGGCAACACCTGGTTATCTTTTTTTTTTTCTGGCCTTTAATGTTTGTCTTATCATCTGGAATGGATCATATTTTTGGGACATTATATTAGCATTTGGTGCTTTTCACAGTCATCTCTTTCATTTTAATGATTTGCTTAAAATAACAACAATAAAAAAACTTGAAAACATTTTCCTCTTTCTGACCCCACACAGTCTCACATTTTGCCTACCAGCACCCCACCCCTCCATTGACAAACCTATGCAGAATCACCTGTATTGAGACATGGCATGAAGTACCTTATGTGGGCGGTGAGCTCCATGTGCTGATAACCCTGGGCTGAAGAAGCTTTTTAGATCAGCCCTTAAAGTGACACATTAGAGCATTCTTAAAAAAAAAAAAAAAAAAAAAAAAAACCCAACAAAAAAACCCAAACAAACAAAAAAAGAAGGGGTAGAGGAACCCACACTCCTGCTCTTTTTTCTTTTTGGTGTAGTATGACCTATATAAGTTATCTGATGGGTCCACATTTGAGGAAGATATTGTTCACTTTGGTGCTACAGAACTAGCATCCTAAAGATCTGTTATCCGTGAAGGTTTCAGATATCAGAGTTTCTTTTGTTGACCTGGTGACTTAGAGAAGAGCTCCCTCCACAACAACAGCAAATAAAGGACAGACGTTGTTTTTTCTGTTGTCTTTCCTCTGAGCTCAAAGAGGAGTTTAGGCTGGGATAATAAATTTAGGTCTGCATTTTGTCTGCTTTGTATAATCCCCTCTCCTCTCCTGATGCACTGATGGTGTTTAAAGTATTCCTTTGGCTCATCCCAAATGTGATTATTATCACTTTTAATTATTGATGAAGTAATTATTATCATAGAGTAATTTACTTTGACCTTTTTGGAGCCCATGTCCCCGAGGTGGCTGAGTTTGTGTTCTTTATGTGTTGTGAGGAATAGCAACTTATTCTCTCCAGCTGGAGAAAGAGCTGTCTCTGGGTTGGGAAGCTGAGACTATTATGCACCACCACCACCACTGAACAGCCACCTAGAGCCCAGGAAAACTGTGGGGACGAGCTGTTAGCGTTTTGGTTAGATTTAGTAAAGCTTCCCATTTTGAGGATGGGGACACCGGTCAAACAGCCTCACTTGCTATCTTTGACTACAGACTTTCCAGGGACTCTGGAACTGGGTTCTCCTCCATGAACTGGAAGGACAAAAGTATCTAAAGACAATGCTGAAGCTCTCTCTAAGGGTAGCTGGAATTCTCTTCTGATAGGATTTATTATTCCAGTAAATGGGATAAAGCTGATGTGGACCAACAGAAGCATGCTTGCTGTGGGCTGTGGATACCTGAGACACTTTTTGTAAAGGGTCATGCAAAGAGAGTAGTTTTCGTGCTGTTGTCTCACCTCTGCTGACCCACTGCCACATTGAATCAGTAGCGCGGTTCCCTGGGCACCAGACTCTTTGTTTTTCTGTGGTCACTGGAAGGCAAAAATGTAAACAATCATAAGCCCTGTGCTATAATAGTCCATGTATTAAAACCATGCTGGAGACCGCTTTATAGCCTTCATCACAGCAGAACCAAGGCTCTAATCCTCCCTTGGAGCAGAAGTAAACAACTTCAGACCTCATGGGCATTATATGCCTTTTGGACAGATGAGCTAATTTTTGTTGTGGCAGAGCAATGTGTGACCCAGTTTTAAAGGATGTAAATTTTTCATGTCTCCTGACGCTAGCGAATAATGCAGAGTTGGACCACGTCTTGGGATGGCTTTCTGATATTAATAAACCCCATTTGTTTTTTCCCCAGTGGGAATGGGATCAGAACACATGCCTTAATTGTGTCTAGGTGTGAAAGAGGCTACCTTATACTTAAAAGAGCATGAAAGTAAACCCTTTCCTGTCTTCTAACTGAAGACACCAGGCAGGATCCACGTGGAGACTGTTGTTGAGTTTTGGAAGTCAGTTTTGGAAAAGTGACTCCTATGACACTGATCTACCACAGCAATCTTTCCTCTGGGGCTGGATGCACAGATGCTGTGCTGGTAGGTTTTACTAGAAATACGTGGGAGGAACAAACGGCTGCAGCAGGCAGCTGTCAAGCTGTGCTGCCTCCTGCTTGTTGTGGAAAAAAGGGATCTGGCTTTTGGTAATACCACCTCATTTAAGATGTTGAAGTGCAGTGTGGCATGACATTTTGCAAGAGGAAGCAGTCCCTGCTTATTGCCTTTTTTTGGGTTGAGGTTTTGTTCACTGAGACTTTGAAGGAAAAGAAGCTCCTGTTTTGGTTGATATTAGCACCTCTCCTGGTTGCCAGCAACGAGAGCTGTAATTCAGGAGAGCGCATCCTCTGTTCTGGCTGTGTATTTTATCCCCCTTATTGTAGCAAAGGGAAATCGGGTGGTCTGCTACCTCAGGCCCTGTTTTTGTGTTGCGAAGAGAATCATCACTTCTGTGGTCACAGTCAGCTTGGACTTGTAATTCTGTTGGTAATGTGGGATTACCAATTGCTTGTTCCTTCGGGCTAGCAAACTCTAGAAGATTGTCTGGAACAGATCTCTGGTATCTAGTTGTAAGTCTCTTTGGTTTTATTTTGCTGAAGTAACAGTGGCTTATATGAGTTGACAGGTGACTCTTTGTGGGACGCAAGGTTTGCCAGAGTAGCTGTTGCATTTACGTGTGTGCGTGAAATCCCAGTATTGTCACCCTTGAGGAGTAAAATGCTCGAGACTCCTAACCTGATCCCATCACGTGTGGGTCTTGCATTTACACAGCTCCCCTTGCACTTTGAAATGTTTGCTGGGAAAATCTACATTCTTCTACTTCCACCTCTTCTCCGGGCACACACGCCCACTCTTGACCTAGACAAGAGCATGTTCAGGAACAGCAAGTTCCTTCCATGAAAAGCAAAAATGAATGGTGCAAGAACTGAGTCACCTTATTGTTAAGATGGTGAATTATTTAATACCACGCACATCATTAACATATCATTCATCACAGCAGAGTTTGACAGGTATATTAACCACATTCAAGCTACTGTTTGCTTGTAGGAGAACAGATGGGGGTCGGTCAGCTTCATATAGCAGGATGAAAGGCCTCGGAAAATCAGTAAGATATGAAACATTAAGGAGAATTGGACATTAAGGTGGAGTTCAGGATGAGTTTTCTTACAAGCAGGAGTAGAAGTAATAAAATGTACTTTTATTATTTTAATGACCATGGCATGGCTTGAATTGCAAAGGTCACTCTGAGATCTAGCAGAAAAAAGAAAAGAGTATGATCAAGGGAACAACTCTTTCCATCTTCTCTACCATTATCTGTAACCAAGGTTATATTCTTCTTGTGCCAAATCATTATAGCACCAGGTGGGTTTGCAGTGTGATTTAGTTCTATTACTTTGTATGTACCTATGGTTTTGTTCGGGAGACAGTCAAATGTATGCTGAAAGGTCTGGTTTTCTGGGTAATTAGTGTCCACAGTGTCACTTGGCGATAATAGAAGGGCATCTAACAGATCTAGCATGGACTTTTCTGTGCATAAACATTCTTCACGCACTCCAGTTTGGGGTGGGATCCCTCCTTGCTGTTGTGCAGAAGGATTAGGAACCAGCAATCTTTCCATAATGGTTGCATCCTGCTTGTGGTGTTATGAACACATGCAACTAACTGTGGTGTCTTCCTACTTTAGAGCTGCTCAAAATCCTTTTTTGGCCACAGTAATTCCAGTGTCTTGTGTTTCTTGATACGCAGGATGGAGTTTGACCCCTAGATCCTTTGCACAGGCTGAAGTACTAGCAAATGGGAGAATCACAGACTCACAGAATGGTAGGGTTGGAAGGGACCTCTGGAGATCATCTAGTCCGACCCCCTTGCCAGAGCAGGGTCACCCAGAGCAGGTTGCACAGGAACGCGTCCAGATGGGTTTTGACTGTCTCCAGAGACGGAGACTCCACCACCTCTCTGGGCAGCCTGTTCCAAAAGGGAAGACATCTAGCACTGCAGGTAGATCCAGGTTCCTTTGGTATATCCAGCAGGACCTGAGATGCATCTTTAAAGTAATCCTTGGCAAAGGTGGCTGAAGAACAGCTGGGACTTCTTTTCATCGCCCCCCATGGCCCTTAGTGTGTTAATAGCTGTAGCAATCCTGTTTCTGCTTAGGAGGATTGCCCTGCTATGATTAGAGCAGGTTAGGAATTTGCTGATGAGCTTTGTGTTGGATACTATTTCCAGTGCCTGGTCTGTTCATTCCTTTTGCGTTTTCAATCAACCTGTCAGCTCCTTATTCGTTGTTTGGAGCTTTCTGTTCTCCGAATGGTGACCTTTTCTAAAGAAGAGTGTAGGAAGACAGCTGGCTTTCCTAAGAAGTGAGTTATTCAAAGGGGAGTAAAATACCCTAAAGAAGGAGAAAGAAAGAAAGAAAAAGCAAAAAGAAGGGGGGGGGGGGAAGAGAAAGACAGAAATCCATTTTTGAGCATGGCAGTGGGAGAAATCAGGAGGCAGTACTGCAAGCCTGGATTAAGCGAGAAACCAGCCCATATCATGCTTACAGAAGGCAAATACTAAGGATATTACATTAGCTACACTGGCAACAGAGCTACTCCTGCTATTAATCTGAGGATGCTGATATTGCACTGGCTGGAATTTAGGTAATTGTGCCTGTGGTAGATGCTTCTAAAAGTTCATGCCTGAGTAATACTTTTTGGGGGAAAAAGCCTGACAAGAAATGCATTACCTTAGATACAGCATTCACTTAATAGCCAAGGTCCTATACATCCATCACTTGCCACAAAGCTTGTGTTCCTGAATCTGAGTATGTGCTTGAGCTCTCTTTCTCATTTTATATGCATTTTTATTCACTTGCCCACATACACAAATATACATCTTCCTAGCCTTTATGGTTATGCAGAAAATGCCAGAACACAAACTGAAGCGTTAGCTGTCTCCCCAGGAGTTCGGGCAACCAGAATGAATAATTTTCAGAGGTTTGAACAAGCTTGTTCATTAAGTGAGGTGTTAACCCTGGAATTTGCAGATGACCAATTAAGCATCCATAATGATTCGCAAATGATAGGTTTTAGCAAAAACACCCAGTTAATTTGTCTAGTCATGAACTCATCCTGCTGGAAGCACTGCGTAGCACAACACAGAAGTCTTTGGCTACTTCATTCTCACCTTTACATATATCTTTGGTACAGAAAAAACCCAGAATATTTAGGAAAAAATAAAGCTCATGCTGAACACTGTGAATCCAAATAGCAATTATAATTTGTAGTCTTAGTTAACCTAGTTAGATGGGATCTGAATTAATTGGATAATGTGTGAGAGAGTCCAGGGCTTTTGTCAGAGCATTGGTTTATCTTGCTCTAGAATGTGAAATAATGTATCGCATGGAAACCTCTGCTCTGAATTGTCCATCTGTGGATAGACTTGCCTTGATTACATGTGTGTGGTTGTTTGAGAGTGAACAAGCCTTATCACAGTCCTTGTCCCCCACCTCTGTTATAATTAACACTGCAGCTATCTATGGCAACAGCACATGTCTAACTGAGGCCTCGCTGCACTAGAAAGATTTGCTGAGTTGTGGTCAACTGATTGAAGGTTATGTATCTTTGTATACGAAGCAAAGTGTTAGGTGGGTGAGTGCCACCTCATATGGAGATGGGAAGCTTTCATCTGCTGTATGACAGCCCCGTGGTACCAGCCATGAGGTCAGAGGTGGCCTACTGATACCGCCCAAGGCCCGCATTAGGGTGAGGCCTGGCAAATTACTATTTAGTGGGACTGGAAAGTATAAACTAATACTGACAACGGAAGAGGAAGACCATCCTGCTTTCTGCTTCCTCTCAGCAAGGTTATTTTAACTGCAAAGAAAATACATCTCTGAATCTGTAACAAAATTAAAAGGGAGGCCTAAACTAAGAGGTAGGAGGAGTCTGGTATGGATCATGTCAGTTAGGGAGGAGAGAAACAACCATGAACTTAGTGGCTGTGAGTCGAATTTGCTGGCAATTCCCTCCTTATTCGAGGTGTGTTTACAAACTACTGACCCAAGACATCAGGTATCTTGGACACAGCTGAACATTTTAGTCAGGGAAGTAACTTTCTAAATAAGTTATGATGGAATGTGTTTATCCTTTCGTACGGGGATGGAAAGGATTTACTCTCGTGGAGTGCTATAAGTAGCTATTTGAAAGAGGAGTTTTCTTTTTCCTTTCTGTGTTTGGAGGCAAAAGGGAACAGAACATCTAAATGAAGATTGACACACTGGTTATCCAAGAGCTAGTAGTCCATTATGTCAAAAGGGCTGGGAAAAAACAGTCCAGGAGAAAATGCTGAATCGAGGCTTTAATGTCAAAGCTTTGATGTTGGCTAACTGCTCCCTGGAGGTTTTCAGTCTGGAGACAGGGGAATGAATGGGATCTGTAACTTTCTGGGTAATTGGCCTTCCTCACTTTCATGATTGGATGAACTGAGTTTTGGCTAAATCCTAAATGTGTTGCAAAGCTACCTTTATTCATTTTCTTAATGGATTGCATAGGATTGTTTGATTGCAGGTATTCTTGTATTTTTGCCTGTTCCCTCACCTGTTCTGCAGCAGATGCCTCTGCAGTCAAAGGAATTGGGAACCCAGTTCTTAAAGTGTTTGCTTTATTTCTTTTGAGCAGAGATAAATGGTAAAGGGAATCATAAGTCTGGAAAGATCCATTTTATCTCTTCTATTGTGAACACTTCCAGATGAGCAAGGGGGGCCAAAGACAATGCCACCTTGTATTCCTGGCCTCTTGCAGTCCGAACTTTGTCCTGTTTGTCAGTGGGACAGGATGACATCAAGTGGCGCAGTGTGAAGGGCTGAGGAACTTGTTTTCACACCCATAGTAGGCAACTAAGCAATACTTGTCCTTTAATTGCCACTACAAATTTGACTAGCAATGTTGATGTACTAAATGTATCACAGGCCGGATTCAGCTTTGGTCAAGGATGACCCAATTGCTGCTGAAATTAATTAATTGCCATCAAGGTAAAATTAAATTCTCTGGAAGGAGGGCAATTGCTTCACCATTTAATTATTTCTTTGGCCTATTGGAAGGCACGGGTTGTGTATGCATATGTGAAATAGGATCATGTAACACCTGGCGCTCCTGTGGTCCAGGAGATGGGCTTGCCCCTTAATCAGTAGAACAAACTTGCGTGGTCACGACTGCACCTTCTTTTCAGTGGTAACTGCACAGCCTCAGCCCCGCGGTGCTGGGGCCTGGAGGAATTAGTTATGAAGCTCATGCAACAGCAGCAGCTTCTGTTGCCTGTCACGTGGTACTAGCGAAGAATACTCGCACCAAAAACGTCTAATGTGTTACTACCTAGAATTATGGCAGTGTGGTGTTCCTCTTAGCTTTTCTCTTTCCATCTTCTCATTCACTTTGGAAGTCTTATATGGGTTATTAATTTCTGCCTTAACAATTGCTCAAGAGATGGTACAAAGAGAGACTGAGGGGCTGGTTGTTGTCTCAAGGGGCTTGCAACCTAGGTATAATAGAAAACAGCATCAGCTAGGAAAATACAGGAAAAAGAATGCCATGGTTAATACTGAGCAGGGAAGATCCAGGAGTTTACTACTGCCCGCAACCCTTTCTGTTGTATGGTGTTTTGGAGACATCGTGGTAAAGGAGAGGTTTAAAAGATTAATGAAGGTTTAGTATCGTGCAGAAGCTCACAGAGGATTCTTTCAAAGTGGAAGGGAAGGGTACTGGGGGGAAGGGCTCCTGCATCTAATGTCTGCGCAGAAGAGGCTGGCAGGTGATCAAGGACATGTGACAGAAAAATCAAGAAGAGGGAAAGAAAGAAGGAAGAAGGAAGTGATGCATGTTGGTGATGTAATTTAGGAACAAATTGAAAGAACTGAAGAGTAACTAGGAAGGAGTTGTGAGAAGACAGGTTGGGTTTCAGGGTTGGAAGCCTTTTAGGATGAAGAATACAGATATTTAGTTTAAGCAGTTGCAAAGAGGGAGGGGAGAGGGATAGAGGATATCAGTCCTCCAGGACTTTCTCCCAGAAGCTAAGGAAGCACATGAGTGGCAGAAGCAGATGTTGAGATTAAGGGGAAACAGGCACTGCTGGCAAAATAGAGAAGGGACAATGGTAGGAATGAACAGTACCAAGTGCCACAGGAAAACTGCAAAGCTTCTTCCCGCTACCTGTCACTGCTGTTGTAAAGTACCTGTTGTCTTGCTGCCTGTTGTTGGTCTGAAAACGTGCTCTTGCTCTCAGCTGCAAGAGCTTTCTGGGGAACTTGGACTGCTAACTTGGTATGATTTGTCTCTTTCCATAATGTGAAGCAAAGAAGTGTATGAAGATGCAGGAAGGTTTCAGATGAGCTCTCCCTCTATTATAAGCTATTTCTTAGCAGCCAGCACAGCAAATACATGCCACATATGCACTGAATTTAATGCACACATGTGGAGTTGCCAGCCCCAGGGTTTTGAGCAGCTTGATCTATTAGTAAATCTGTTCTGCACGTTCCTCTCCACAAAGTCAGATGTTAAAAATGAGACCTTTAGTAACTGTTTGGGTCCTCTATTTACAGTGGCCCTTTGCTGCTCAGGGATCGCAATTTCCTTTTGCTTGAAGCTACGTACATTCACACAGTGAAAATTGAAGTTTATCCCCCATGCTTTTAGGTGTGATTGCCTTCTGTGCAGGTTAAAATTCAGCTAGCTGGCAAAGCAGGGGCTTTTGCTAAACCATCAGCTACGCTATTATATGCCTCTGGGAAGGTTGCAGCACAGGGAGAAAAGGAGAGTGCAAGAAGTATCCTATGGAATTACACTCCTAAATATGTATCGAGAATCAGTTACAATGATACCATTTTTTTCAGGCTTGTTACCATTATGGATTTATGTGATGCCGTTTTCTAGTTTCATTATATTTTTTTGGCAAAAAAAAGAAATACCTGCACTGGAACTTTAATACTTCATAAAGCCTGGAAAAAAATAAGTATGAAGTATTCCTTTGGATTCCTTTCTTACATTCTTTTCTAAGTCTACTAACATGTTGGTGTTTTTTCTTCTGAACAGCCTTATTTGTCAGAGACATAAATAAATACATGTTTAAAACAACAACAAATACTATTATGCAGTTGTATGTACCTCAGGTTCTTCCACTAGATGGATGTAAAAGCTGTAATAGACATTTTCTTGTTATAATAAAATACTTTAAAAGGCCCTGATGTGTGCATGGAAATTAAAGCATAAGTTAAGAGTTCTTGTCTACCTTTATTGTTGAAAGATTTCATCTTTACTCTGTGTGCCTGTCTTGTGTGCCCTGGCTAATTGCAGCCTGGGGGGGTCAAAGAATGGACAGAGCGTCTACATGGAAAGAAAAAAAAACACAAACCAGCTGCAGATGTTTTGCTGATGAAACAACTTTGGGTTTGGTTTTTTTGTTTGTGTTTTTTTTGTGTGGTTTTTTTTTTTTTTTTTTTTTTAATGTGGAATTGGAAATAAGGGAGTGTCTTAGATCATCTGATTTGTGTAGTTTGAGTCCACTTCCTCATGGATAGACATCCATGTGACAGAACCTACCAGCGCAGCTGGTAGAAATGGTTGGTGTCAGGAGAGAGGCTGACTCTGAACAGTCATGAAAAATTGATTTGTGCTCTTACTCATGGAGATGGGTCCCCCTGAGCCAAGGCTGATGCACACTGGCAGGGAATGATGCATAGGCAACTAGCCCTGTGCTGCATATCTGTTGTGACAGCAAATAAATGGCTTGTTCTCTACTCTTGTCAGTCTGATGCTTTTCATGAGCACCAGAGAGGAGAAAAAGGAAGGGAGGGGAAAAAAAAAAAAAAAGAGAACCACAATTAAAAAAATATGGCTAGATATGTGTCATTTCTGGATTGCCACGGAGACTGTCACGTTAAGGTTAGTGTCTGAATAGCTTAAGCTACCCAGAAATTAAAAGTCAGGTACAGAAATTTGGGCTGAATTTATCACCTCAAGTGATGGTAAGAACTAGAACCTGTCTAGTGAGTTACAGTGTCGCCTTCCTTTGTGGGGATAAATTAACTACATTATAGTCCACATAAATTGCATTTATACCACACAGATTTGTTAGGGCTGTATATCAGGAAGCACTGTCTTCTCTGCTAATGACGAAGTTGCTTTGGCCTTTCCAGAGTTTGGATACTGGAGCATAATCCAGCTATTTCTCTGCTCTTTCTCCAGCATTGTCATCTTGTCTTTGATTGTTTTGTTCACCCACTGGCCATGTTTTCGTGTTACTTCCTGGCTTCTTGATTCCTTTCTATGTGAGGACAGGGTGACAGTGATTCTTGATGCCTGCCATATCTGACGGTGATTCTTTTAATCCCATTGCTGAAATATCTGTACAACTGTGTAGCACTCAGTTTGTTCACTAAAATGTTTGTAGAGGACTGAAAGGGAGTTGGATTGGGCTGGAGGCGGGAGAAGAGGAAGGTAAGTCTAGCCTGGGCTCTCAGTTGCTTGCATGAGAACCTGTAAGGTTCTCTGCTGTGTCCTCTGGCTTTTCTTTTGGGCCACTTAGATCAGCAGACTTTACTGTGTCATCTTTTACTTCTGAAACAAAGCAGGTCAGACAGTAATCCTGCCTCATTGTATTAGAAAGGGGTCAATAACAGAACCCTGTTTAATACCCTGAATGTTAGGAAGCGGGCTTTCTGCTTTGAAGTTTGTGGGCCGGGCCCTTTCCCATTTGCGTTTGCAGTGTATTTCATTTTCCTTTTCCGTAGTGCACTGTCTCATGGCATGTAGTCTTGGAAAGCTTGTTCCTCCTATATACTAAGAACACAAAGCCAACCTGGATTTGGTTCTCACTCAGACTATTTGACGACAATTGCCTTTCTTTACCCTCCTGCCTCTTACTAAGCTAGTTCTTTTCTTTGCCCCATCCCAGAGGTGTGTTCATCTTTTGTTCTAAGGGAAGCGATTAGCTCCTGAAAATCTCTCTCCCTCTGCACAACAGTCCTGACAATGTTACTGCCAGCAAATACACAAACATTTACTCCAACTCTTCCATTCCCCTGGCTTGTTCTCACTCTTGTCAGTCTTTCCTTTAGCAACTAAACTCGGCAGTACACTGAGGATAGGTTTTGTAGAGGGGAGAGTATTCATTCCCAGGAAGCAAATGCCCTGTTGCTTCAATGAGCAGGATTATATGTAGTCTGTAAAATACACAAAGTAATCCTTGCAGTGCACTCAATGCAAGTAAGGCCTCAGCAGTAGCTCTGTGGCCAGTCTAAGTTCACTTAAAGAAAGATAAAGACCATTTTGAGAGAACCTGAAAGAGAAGAATTCATATGGTCAAACACAGGATAACCTGGTTTACAAGGAAATCTTGAAGGGATGGGAGTTGTTTAGCTAAAGAAAAGGAAACTGAAGAGGGATGATAAGAACATAAAAGGCAGTTGTTTAAGCTAATAGTCTTTTCCCTATATCTGTGAAGGATTGGATGAGAAATTCTATGCTTAAAATATAACAAGAAAGAGATGGTTAGTTCATATGAAACAGGTAAGGAGAGTAAAGGCTGGTATAGATCCTTTGGAGGTTGTAGTGTTTCTGGCATCAGAGATCTTTAGAATAGACTAGGCAAATGTCTCTTGAGAGTGGTTCAGAGAAAATAAGATCCTGCCTGGGGAATGGGGATTGGTTAGGTAGCTGCTCCAGATCTCACTAGTTCAATTGTTCTACGTTTCCAAACCGGAATGATCCTCCAGGTTTGTTACTTGTTGCAGTAGTGGCAGCAGGTGTTGGTTCCAGTTCCATCTCACATCGGTGTCAATGAAATCTTGATTTGCAAGAATTGTTGTGTAGCTTGGCCTTTCCTTCAGGCTTGTTAAATAACAAGAACCTTTGGGGTGGCTTGTCGCATTTTTTCTGATACAATTGCATTAGGCTTTTGAGACAGAAATACTATATAATTCCGGCAGATAAGACCTGATATCATTTTCGTGGTTTTTCTTTAAGGAAATGTGCAAGTACTTTCCGATTGTTATACATACAGGTACAACTTTTCAGTCTTTTCCTGGAAAATAGGAAGCACTTCAAAACTGAGTCTCTTTAAGCCACTGTAGCTAAAGCAAGTAATTGTATTTTTGCACTTTTCCCTGTGACAAAGTAATTTCTGGAGGATAACACTGCAGCTATGGTGATTACATCTTTACTTCAGACTGCGGGAAGAATGATAAGAAAAACAAGCTTAAGTAGGCTGTGCAGGGAAAGCTGCAGTGAGGACTGGATTAAGCTGCATACGGCCGTGGGAGAAGTGGGGACTGTGTTTCTGTGGTACTAAGTGGCAACAAGGCCTGGGGGGGAGCGAGGGGTGGGCAGAGGCAGGAGGCTGAATTTCCAGCTGAGGAAGAGAGCCAGGCCGTGACATGAGCCATGACAGCAAGAGGTGGGAGAGCAGTGAAAGACCTCTGCTGATGTTAGTGGAGCACAGCTCAGAGACAGTCAGTTGGGTCTCTGCTTTCCACCTTCCCAGTGGTGCTTGCTTCTGTTCAGAGTAGTGTAATTCCTAGATGCCCGCTGGATCTGCTGGTGTTTCCACTCCATGAGGAGGCTAGTCTCCTAGTCCAGGCTTGGTGCAGAAGTGGCAGTGCACTGTCAAATCACCCTTCTTTGTGAGTTCTGCTTGGTTTTGGTGTTCTCTGCCATGTCCCCTCTATCTAAGGCTGTAGTTTCACACTGTCCAGGTCGTGTTATTGCGCTCTGATGTTCCTGTGAAGTCAGTCAGCCACTACAGTCCCAGTGGGCTGGGCATCTAACAGCTTTGTGCAGGATAGCAATGCTACTAACTAGCAGGAAACTATTGCTGCACATTAGGTGTTCTTTTGGAAGAAGATCGAGAACATCTGTGTAAGAAAAACAGAGGGAACTTCACATTCCCCTTCTAGTGACAGCTTTTAGAAACAACTTGAAATTGTCAGTGCGCTGTGTTGTCTTTGTGCATGTGTTTGAAGTGTCCAGACTGCACCTCTAGGTCCTAAATTCCTTATAGGGTAGCCCCAGAGTAATCTTGACTGGTGCAGCAGGGGCAAAACAGGTGTGATCTGACTTTAAAGCAAACTTACCTTATTCAGTCTCAACACAGATTCCTCTTCTGATGCAATGCCCATGTTGGGCAGTCATTTCATGGACTCTATAAATGCAAGGCACACAGACAAATCTGTGTGTTATCCAGATCTCAAGAGTGACTCCTGTAGAGGGAGCAGTGAGTCGCAATAGGTGGCATGTGAAACTGATTCTAGGTTCAAAAAATGCCGTTTGCTGTTTCTGATGTGTTTTGACAGGTAAGTGCTATCTCAGCCAGGCCTGGATGTTGCCAGGTGTAAGTTTTTTTCCTTATGTTTTCCACCTGAACATGAGGAAAGACTTCTTTACTTTGAGGGTGGCAGAGCACTGGAACAGGCTGCCCAGCGAGGCTGTGGAGTCTCCTTCTCTAGAGATATTCAAAACCCACCTGGATGCGTTCCTGTGCAACCCGATCTAGGTGAACCTGCTTTGACAGGGGTGTTGAACTAGATAATCTTCAAAAGTCCCTTCCAACCCCTACCATTCTATGTGATTCTGTGTGAATTAGGAACGTAGGCTGCAGTTCAAAGATGGCTATTGTTCATTTGTTCTGCTGTTGTAGCAGATGGGCACTGAGTCACAAAGACATTGCCAAGGTCTGTACTTCCTGTCCATAGATCTCCATAAGATATTGGTTATATGACCATGAAGCTTGCAACAGTTGAACATACATCTGCCTACCTCCAAGGCTGCCTCTTGCTACATGATCCATGGCTAATGCTCACTGGAGAGAGAAGAACGTTATGCCCTTGTAATGAACAAGATGGTTGTGTTTAAAACTGCCCTGAGGTGATAGATCTTCTCCACACCTTAATCAGGCAACAGGCAAACTTTACTTTCTGGGCATGATGCAAAATCCACTTGTGTAGCAGGGAAGGAATGATGGTCTTATGGGTGGAAAGATTTTTGTTTCACAAGCTGGTTAAGTTTGTTGTCTGGCAGGTTGGCTGCCCATAAACTGTGATGAAAACTTGGCCTTCCTGAAACCAGTAGGGATGGGTCTTTTGTCTTACACACATCTCTCAATGAATCACCCCTGTGCACAGATGTCCAGATACTCGTGCTTACTGAACATATGCACTTTGCAAAGCCTCATTTATTGCACACCTTTAGCAGATTGAACTCCAGCAGCCTTTGAAAACTATAGTATTAAATGTGTTATGGGCCAGCAGAGAGAGGGAGGCACACACTATATGCGATAAGAGGTAGTGTTTCCAAGGGTTTCTTTTCCATGCTTAGTTTTTTTATTTGTTTGTTTACAGAAAAAAAAAAATTGAATGATCTGAAATTAAATTTGCATCTGCTTGATGGAATGAGGAAACCACTTTATTTATGTTTTCCAGATTAAATTAAGTGAATGGGGGTTTTGTTCATTTTGCTTTTTGTGTTTCAAAGACACGTTCCTGATTAAATTTAGGTGAACTTGGTTCTGAAATACAATTTTGAAACAGAAAATCCAAGCTCTGTAAGAAAGCAGTGTAGAGGCCAGATAGCCTTATCAACTGCTCTTTTGCTCTGACCTTATCAGACCTTTTGAAGTCATCTTGCTCCCAGTCCTCCAATAGGAGAGTTTATGAGGCTGGGCTGAAAATATAACCATTTCTTTACTACACCTAGGAAGAACCTCAGAATTTGAAGTTTTGGGGTACAGTGCAGATTTTCTGCTGCAGTCTAGCTCTGCAGAAGAAATGGTCCTAGCACAGCCTTGGTTGCTTTGGAGAGGATGTGTAGAGGTATACGTGTAGGCTCCACACGGAGCTGTTGGGGATCTCACAGTTCCATTTGTGTTTGTCCCAAGCTGTGTTACAACCCACTAGACTGTCTCCCAGAAGTGGGTTTCCATAAACAGACTGCATGTTTTCACTCACCTTGACTTGTCTTTTTTCCCTTTTTATAGGGGAGATGGTAGTAGAGGACTCTTTTTTTTTTTTTTTTTTTTTTTTTTTTTTTAATAGCGATCAACTATGTTAAGCAAATTGGAAAAATGCATTGCATGATAGACACAGGGTCCTCTGGCTTTACTGCTGCATGATTGCTTATGCTACTTGTATTGATGAATCGTATTTTTATTTGAAGGGAGCATAGCTCATTAAATTGTACAGTGATTTACATGGCGGGGGGGTGGGGGGGGAGGTGGAGTCGCAAGGAGGATGTAGGTCTTCTGGTCCAGCTCCTGCTCATATCAGCTTCACAGTTGGATCAAGCCATGATGTTAGATCAAGCTGCTCAGCGTCTTGTCCAGTCAGGTTCTGAATACCTCCAAGAACAGAGATCCCCCAACCTCACTGGGTCCTCAATGTAGCAGTTGATTGTGAAGGACTTTATTTCCTCCTTCTTTATATCTCACTGAAAATTCCCTTAGTGCAGCTTATGTGTCATCGCCTGCCAACAAGGTTGGTGTTGTTAGTGAGACCTGATACCCCTTTTCGTGATAATGACTCATAAGTATAGGGGGATCATAGATAAGGGAAGTCAAATAATGCATCCCTGAGCTATTACTATTTCTGATCAGGGCCTGCAACTTCCAGTTTGAAGGCTGCACAGTGGAAGTAAGATTAATTTTCTGCCCGTCTCCCTGTTTCATTAAATTCCTGGTCTCAGCAACAGATTCATTGTGGACTATTTACTGTTCTTGTTGCCATCTTTGTCACTGGAATGGGATATCAGCATGTTAATGCCTCATATAACCCGTGAATGATGGTGGAGCACTGTCGCTCTTTGACATTTTCAATGCTCTGTAATTTCATTATCTGGCCATTCTTCCCTTTCCCTGCAGTGTAGTGTGTCTGACATGGTGATTGCCACTTCTAATGTCTTTTTCTGCTACTACTTCCAAAGATTTTCCTCTGTCATTATGGGTGGTTCGTCTTTCCCAAAAGGAAGGTAATCATTCAAGTTAGAAAGAACTTTCTCTTACATCCTCAAACTATATTTTTTTTTTTTCTTGTGGCAGAAATAATCAATCACTGTCTCTTTGAGATTTTCATCCTGAAGGATTTTATAGTACTGTGTTAGATATATAAGCAGTACTCTTCACTGTAACATGGTCACTTTCTGAGTGGAACAGGGGAGGTCTATAACAGAGAACTGTTAGTTCAGCTCTTGTTCCTTATACATATTATTTTTTTGGGTGCCCTGATCTCTACCTGAAAATGCCAGTGCAAGCCAAACACTTGACAATGCTTATTGTGAAAATGTGTTTTGGAAAGCATGTTAAAACAGTAGAATGTTTAAAAAGTGTCTCCTCATTCAGCTAGGGCGCAGAGGGATGCTGTGTATCTGACATGGTTTACTGTTCTCTGTGGTCCACTTCAGACAATAATCTTGGCATTTCTCAAATTCCTCATTATTGCAAGGATGGAGGACAGTGGCAGTGCCCTTGACTTATCTTTTCCTGACTTCCTATGGTACATTACAAGATTGTTTTGTTTTTGCTTTTGCAGTGAAGGTCTGAAATTTGTTCAGAGGAGTTGGGAAGTGTCTTGGGATTTGCAGGGTGGGCACACATGAAGTTCTGTGGATTGCTCTAGATGAAATGTTGTCCTGCCTTCCTATGATAGTGTAACGAGCTCATGGAGGGAGTGTATGCAGGTGACTGGTTGAAATACTGCTTGCAAATGTCTATGGATATCAGAGATAGTAGAGATCAGGGCTTATTTTAGAAAAGTGGTTAGGGCAGTCATTGAATGCTTATACTAAACAAGAAAAATATGACCAAGACTAGCAACAATTCAGTTAATAGCCATGAATTTTGTAGTGCATGTAAGAGTGGGGATCAAATGTCTGGAAATCCCAGAGGGTTTCTTGGTCATGGGCACGTTAGTTTTTACTGGAAGTTTTGGAAGAGTGGTAGAAGCAAGTTCAGAAGAAACTTCTCTCGGAGAAGTAAAGTTAGAGATGTAAAACCCAAGAAGCTTGATTTGTCCATGCTCTTATCGTTTGTCCCTGGCTTGGAAAATTTCTTAACACAACCTTGTACCAGAGCCCCTGCCCTAGTACAGGACACAGTGAAATACTGTCCCTTGCATTAGAGCTGCCAGTCCTTGGGCTAGTGGTGTTGCCACATGTCCACATTGAGGTGTGGCTGAAGTGGATGTAGTGCACAGACATGTGATGGGAGTGTTCAGTGAGTTGGAAGATCTGATTTACTGAATGAATATTTAGAGTGAAATCTGCAGATGCGTATATAGACAAAGGACTTGTGAGGTGGAAAGGGGGGCATGAATCCATGTACCTGTGTAGTGAGCAAAGAGAAGAGGTGGTGCCGAGGGTACTGGTATGGGCAAGAGCTGGCAAGGACTAGCTGGATGGAGGGGAGAACTGTTTGTGAAGGCTGTTAGTCAAAAAACATCAGTGTCTATATGCTGCTGCTCTGTAGCAAAAAGGGAGCAATCCTCCCCTCTCTTAACTGACTAGAGGGGAATACAAAGGAGACCAGGCTTCCTGGACTAGCTTTAACATTAGCAAACATTTAAATTTCATGTTTAGAAAAAGCTTTATGGAACTGAGTTCTTAGCCACTCTGAGTAATCTTGCTAAAGAGGCTACCTTGCTTTACAGCTTTAAATCTACTTTGGACAGAGTATTAGCAATTACCCCATAGGGAACAATCCTGTATTTTCTGGATGAGCTAATAGGCCTCTTGCATCTCTAATTTCTATTGTGCTGTGAAGATGTGGATGATTGTTATTAAAGGCTGTGAGAAGCAACTGGTCAGCTCATTGCCAAACTGCTATAATTCATGGGTGTTATACATGGGCTGCAGTTTGCTTAACATTGCAATCCGTGTATTCTAAATTGTTTCCATAGTGCTTGGCCAATAAAATTACAGGTTTATTATGTTCATGCGGATCTCTTGTTTAATCAAGAATGCTACGCGTGCTGCGAATGCTAAGCTGTTGCTCTAAAAATACCCTGTGTTCTCTTGATGTGAGAGTGCATGAATCAAGTTGGTTTTATTTTTCCTTTATGTTTGAATGTAAATCCAGTATTCTTGAATGTGAAGGGCTCATGGCACCTGCAAGTACTAGTGATAGCTGTTCAAGAGTCCTCTGTGCTATTCTGACTGTAGCATTGCTAATCTGAGGCATCTAAAATATCCTGAGTTGATTTTCTGTCTTCTTTCTTGGGGGGAGAAAAAAATAATGCAATGGAGTTTAAAACCATTATGTAGCTGCATCTATAGTTAGAAACAGAAATATAGCTGGACAGTTGTTTCTACACGTGTGTAAAAAAACCAAACAATAAAAAGTATATGAGATGTGGAGCGTCTTGGGAAGTAGAAGTCAAAGACTTTAAATGGAGTTCTGAGTGTATTTTAGAAGTCACCCTCTGAATTCAGAAAAGTAGGAACTAAGATTGGAGTTGATTTGGTTTGTTGTTTTCTTTTAAGTCATCGCTGGCCTCTAAGAGCTACGGCTTTAAGAAAAACAAAATGCAACAATCCATGAGAGACGACTTGAGCTCTTTGATGCAGTAGAAGACTCTGTGGTACTCTGACAGCTTGGTTCGTGGCTGAGACCCTGATGCCTGTTTTGTTGTAGCATCAATTTTCTAATGAGAGCTGCTCTGACTGCGGTAGTCTCGTGGCAGGATCTGTGGAGCTGTTGGAATCAGTCTTGTGCTGGTGTAGTTACTGGAGAGACCTGTATCAATTGCCTTTTGAAAGGCTGGTGTGGGGAGTACCTTCATTCTACTATGTTGTATGTGTGAATTTACAACAGGTTACACTGTTCCAATAACTAGGTATGCTGAAGATTATCTTTGGAGCACTTATTGTCGGTCCTGCTGTAAAAAGGCCCAGAGAAATATTTCTGTTTTGGGACGTGCTTTATCAGAAGTAGTTTGTAGATGATCACCTTTGTGAAAGGACAATCATAAAACAGCAAAGGCAAAATGGGCCTTTGGATTTGTTCTTTAATCTGTCACAGCTACTTGCTGCTCGCCTTTTCCTACCTGTGCATCTTGCCAGGTAAGACAAAGAACCTCTACAGAGTTGATACCCTGACACCATCAACTTGAATCAGTCCTCTGGTCCACACCATGCTTCAGCCTCTGGTAGCACTTGGAGCTCTAATCCTTTGCCAGCTCAACATTTTCTCATCAGATGCATGTTGCTGTTTGTCTTTGAACTTTGTTGTCCCTTTGCAGCAGGTATGTGTCATGATGAAATTCTGCACAGTCACAAAAGTAGAACAGGTGACTTTTGAACCTAGCTTATGTTATAGTCCTCTGTTTTGGAGGCTGATGTGGGCATTAGAATTATTCTTAATGATGGGTTTGCAGCCATCATATCATGAAATTTGGAATGGAGTTGGGTTTGTTCACTGAAGGATCACAGCACAGAGAGGGAACTCACACTGGAAGTTGTGGAGATGACCTTACTGCCATCCAGAGACTATTGCCCTTCCTAGTCTAGGCTCTAATAAAACAGGACAAGCTAGTGTGCCTGGCCCATCTCCAACCCATGTTTTCATTTCAGAGCAGTTGCCAATCTTAGGTTTTATTGCATAGTCATAACAGATGCTAGAGAGACAGATGCAAGGAGTGACAAGCGGGTGGGGAGTGTCTGAAGTCCTGTCCATGTGACTTCATGGTTTTCATGAAGACAGGACCTTGTGGTGTGATTGGTGAGGGAGAGGAAATTATTCCGATGGAAAGCTGGGGCTCTTGTGATAGTAAAGAGGAGAACAAAGCTATTGCAGACCTTGCACAATGGCCATTAGAGATCTTGTTTAGTCAGTTTGCATTATTCCTTTGTCTCACTGCATAGCCATTCCCTGATATGTTCCTCAAGGGACAGAAGGATTTTTGGAAGTTTTGAGAGACTTCTGGTGCTCAACTGAGGATATCCCAATCCAGGAATAGTCATTGGGACTATTTATGTTGTTTAGAGCCCTTCTGTAGCGGTGGGCAGTTCTTGATATCTCAGTGCAATGTGCAAGACAACCCTACAGCCTGTGTATGTGAAATTCCCTTAAGGTTGTCTGGAGACGCTGCAGAGCTACGGAGTATGTTCGTAAAATATGAGGCTCTGTCCCTTGTCCCTTTTCTACCTCCAGGTTTTGGGTCCCAGATGCTCTTGTGATGGCAAAGAGAGCCAACGGAGGTGCTGGCAGAGGAAGGCACTGAGTCTTCTCTTTAAATCTATCCTTTGTCATGCAAGAGTGAAAAGGACCTACCTCCTGGGTTATAGCATCCCAAATCCTGATCTTAAAAGCAGTCCCAGTTTAAAGGTCAGTCAGAAATCCAGTTGTCATAACCATCATTGTTATGAGAAAGGATATGAACAGTGGCTTGGGTTGAGACACTGGCCAAGGTTGCCCAGAGAAGTTGTGGATGCCCCATCCCTGGAAGTGTTCAAGACCAGGCTGGATGGGGCTTTGAGCAATCTGCTCTAGTGGGAGGTGTCCCTGCCCATGGAAGGAGGGTTGGAACTAGATGATCTTTAAGGTCCCTTCCAACTCTAACCATTCTATGATTCTGTGATTCTCTGCCAGCAAGAATATTTCAGGTCCAAACAAAGACATTTTTAAGCCGTTAGGTAAAAGAAGGAGAGTGATCTCACAAGGTCAAACCTCTGAAAGTTTTCTACTGCAGTGAGGGTTGCAGTATGGAGTGAGTAGATATTTTCATTTGACCAGCTGCCCCCGGGCCCCAACCAACCCTAAAAGGGTTGCAAAAGTCAATAGTGCTTTGGATTTTTGCAGTGGTGATTTGCCTCTTATTTTATACAATCCATGTGCATGATGTAGAATCTGTACTTCTGAGTTTCCTACTTTTGCAACTTCGAAATTCTCAGCCATAATATTGCATTAAAGGAGATTTAAATTCAAGTTCCTCTATTTTTCTCAGCTTCTTTTTTTTTAAGTAACGGAACACTTAAGTCTGTAAGAAAAATTGCCCTTGACAGCTTTAACTGTGCTTTTTCTCATCTCCCCATGTAGACATTAACACAAGGTATTTCTGAAGTGGTAAAAATTTATTTTTTCTTTCTTACAGACCTCAAAAACAGATGAATGGCTTTTTTCTTAATTTGCCCCCCCCCCCGAATTGTAATAATGGGCCAGCACCAAAAGTTCTGATTTTATTGTGGTTCCTGACATGTTTCTTCATGCTGCCCCCCTGCCCCAAAGTTGGTGCCAGTCCTTCAGAGCACAATTTTTTTGGTACTAAAAAAGGTTTTGTTTTTTCCTCCCTACAGGATCAGACTTCAAGCAAATGTATTTTACCTGTCTCTAGGAAATACTCAGATGGGGAAAAATGTTCACTCTTTGTCTTTCTTCAAAGCTGTATTTCCTTGGCAGGCACAGAACTGATAACTGGCTGGTTTGGAAGGTGCCTGGCTTGAGTGACAAACCAGAGCTCTGAATTGGGGCTTTAGGTCCCTCTTCTGCCTTTACTCTCCCTCTCAGGTCCTGCATATATCCCGGGGCTAAGTCCATGGAATGTAGCTGTTGTAGCCTCTTAGTGCCTGGAGGAATCATTAGACCTAAGTTAGGTTCCCATGGTGGGGCATCTTAGGGGTCTGCTGATTCAGCTGACGTGAAGGGAGGCATCCCATCAGTCCCTTGAATTTGCAGTTTTAAAGTCTTCATGTGGCCAAGCAGGAAGGAGGAGAAACCACGGTGTGTTCCTTTTGTTGGACAGGCTGTACAGCACCTGCTCATGTTTTCTGTTCCAGTTGCTAGGAGGATGCTTTATCTCTGTGTGAGGCTATTGTGATAAGGATCGTGTTCATTATTGCTGGTGTAGCTGCAATCTGAAGTGGTTAAATGCCAGTTGGAGGCAGAGCTGAACCCCTTGGCACCTGCCTACTGATTGTCCATCAACTGGCTCATATAGTTCTTTCGTTTATCAGGCAGAATCTAAACTGCTCTGGGCCCGTGGTGCTCAGGACTGCTCTTTGGAGGGGATGGTGTGCAAGCTTGGATGCCTCATAAAGAAGGGAGAAGCTGATTCTTGAACTTAAGAATTCTCTATCCCTTGTTCTGTTGAATATCAGGGAAGCTGTTGCTAGTGTCTTGCATAGGCCAGTTTGCTGTTAGCATACCCATTCCTCTGGACTCCATAGGAAGAATCATAGAATTATAGAATAGTTTCAGTGTCAACCACACCAATCAACTTGGTGTTGTCTGCAAATGTGCTGAGAGTGCACTTGATCCCACTCGCAATGTCATTGATAAAGATATTGAACAGTACTGGTCCCAATATGGACCAGTGAGGGGCACCACTTGTCACCACTCTCCATCTGGATGTTGAGCTGTTGTCCACTAACGCTCTGGATATGACCATCCAACTAATTCCTCATCCACTGAACAGCTGACCCATCAAATCCAAGAACAGAAGTTGTTTTAGTGCCCTTGGATGAAGGAGGACGTTACATCTGGCTGGCTCAATGTAGTGGATGTACACAGAGGACTCATTCCCAGACCAGTTTCTGGAAATACCTACTGAGCCAAATTTCATGAAAGTCTGCTTGATTAGGCCCTTCAAAGGAGATAACGTCAGGGCTCCAGGGGTGTTTGGCGTGAGCAAGGAGCTGCTCTGCACAGGGACAAAGAAAGGAAATTGTCCAAAGAGAGTGTGCTTTCACTGCAGCAGATGAAAATAATTTTGCTTAACTACTTAATGATGTAACACAAAGAATAATAAAAAAACGCAACAACAATGTAGCTATGGCACAAGGAGTTCGGACACTGTAGTGATGATGAAACATAAGCATGTGATGAATACAGAATAAAACTGAAAATAAATATAATCAAGATGATTAAAATCAGGAATATAGATTAGTTCAAAGGAATACCAGTAGGAAAAGGAGCTGCTAGGGCAGTTTTACCTTACCACAGCTGAGCCACTAAGTTTCAAAGTAAGTTTGGGCATCTGCAGATAGGAATTGCTGCATAAACATAGGTTCAAGGTCAGAAGAGTGCAGTCAATTGGACAGACCACATTTTTATTACCTTAATATATAAGATAATCAGATCGTTTCATCTTTGTTGAATCTATAATAATGTAAAAGGTATGTTAATTTTCTAGTTAGCACTCAAACTATTGCTTCTGAACTTTTGCCTGTGGAGAGCCCTGACTTGTGCTTGTCTCTTGCCTGCAGCACTTTCCAATCCTGTGTCCTTCTCAGCCTGACTGACCCAAGTTGCCTGTGATAGTTACTCGTATATTCTAAACTGTCACTTATATTTTTATCTTATTCTTTCTGTGATGATTCTCATATTTCACCTTCCCTACTATATAATTATATTTATAAATAGTCTACCTAGGTGTGTTTAAAGAATTATGATTAAATCATTGGTTTATACTAATGACATTACAGTCATTGAAAGTCAGGTAGTAGATGTGGGGGGAAAATCTAAGTGTTGGGCTTTGGTACCTGCAGTTACCATAACAGAACAATTAATACATTTTGCCCTTTTCCCCTCTTTGCCTACACTTGTCACCTGGCAACTGCACCAGTTCTTATTTCCTGGGGATGTTTTGGGGAAGGGAATAAGCCAAAGTCTAAGGTACTTGGATTTGTTGAGGATAGAGATTGAGTGGCAGGAGTGTAAGGTCTTTTAACTGGCAATTAATAGTAGGTGCAAAGGCTCATCTTCCAACAGGTACCTCTTTTCCTTTCATGGTAACATCTGTGAAAGTCCAGCTTTTGGACTGGCTCCCCTAGAGGGAGAAGGATGTTTTTTCTGAGTAATATTGTTCAGAATTGAATAATGTTGTCTCAGAATAACATTGCCATCACAAATTAATGTCCCTGCAGGTGGGTGAGCTGGCATCAAAGCTGGCAATAGAGTGGGGAGGCTCTGGCACCCTTCCTTGCTCTAAATGCCAGCCAGTGACCAGACTGCACTGCTGACATGGTGGTTTCTCCAGCACACATCTCCTGTTGACATGTTGAAGGCAAGGCTCTGCATTTTGGGGAGCACAACAGGTGTTTGTTTCTGTGGCATGGCACCTAATCCCCTGCTGCTGTTCTCCTGAGCTTTCAGTAAAGCATTTTCACATGAACAAGTAAACCTTTGGGTCATGGACATGGGGCTGGAAGGGACTTCAACAGGTTATCTAGTCCATCTCCTGTACCTGGAGAGAGCGGGCGTCTCTTGCCCATGCTCTGTTCAATGCCTATTATTTGAGTTGCTAATTGGAATCTCAGGAAGCTCAGTAATATTTATACATGTATATGTACACATTGAGGGGGAGAGAGAGAGTGTGTGTGTGAGAGAGGAGTAAGAGTTCCTCAGTAGAACCTGGAGTCTGAAATGGAAGAATAATAATCAGCCTGAATTTTCTTGAAAAATCAGTTTTATGGTGCTTTTTTCTCTCTTCCTTTCAGAAAAGGCTTAGACACCAAATTCCCCACATAGTTTAGTTTCCTTTGTGGAACCAGTCAGTCTTGCTTTCAGTCCTCAAGGAAAACCATTGCCTAGCCTGGCAGTTTATACATCTCAAAGGGCTGCTCTGTCTTACCTTCTGTCAAACTAATTTATTTATTTATTTTTAATTGAGAACTGTCCTGTGCTGGTATTATACCCACAGGTATACTTGGAGTTCAAGCCATTCCTTCTTTTTAGATTCCCATATCAGAAGCTTTAAATTCAGCAGGTATGTGACTCCACAGAGTTAAATTGCTATACAAAATCTGCTGGTTCGCAGATGGTACCAGAAGATAACTGGAACAAGAACAGAGCCAGCAAAGTAACTGGGGCCTTTTTTTTTCATTTCCTTCTTGAACTTAGGTAGAGATGTGCACAAAGCAGCTTTAAAAGGAAGACAGAGAAGGGAAAAAAAAGGTAAAATTAAATTTCCCAAGGCCTTGGTAGAGGCTTCTTAGCAAAAGGGAAGAATTGGGAGATATGATCCAGCATGGGTTGCTGAATCAATAAAAATAAATTATGAGTTCTTTGCTATCACCTCTTATAATGTATGATAGGGGACCCTTAAATCATATCACTACCTGCCAGGAGAGATTGTATTTATGTTTAACTAAGTTACACAGAGATAAAGCTCAGGCTTCTGTTATTTTAAGCAATCTAGATGTCTTTTCTGGTGGGAATGCGTGTTTGTGTGCAACAAGGCCATCCTGAGAAGCTGGGAAAGATTCTGTGGAGGACAACTATGCCTTGTCAGGGGTATGGGTTAGGTAACCTGGGGGGGTCTTTCCCGTCTCTGACTTCTCTGACTAGTGCTACTTGCAGCTGCTGACAGTGTTGGTGTGTCCACCCCCCGCAGTGTGTTTATTTTTGATGGTCTGTAATTCTACTGAAATGTCTTCTGTGTTTTATTGCTGTCCTTAAAAAGGTGACTAATTCACCATGCCTTTCCCAAACACTCTCACCTGATGCTGTGTGGCTAATAACTCTAATAAGACTTAACTTTTATGTGGTGGTGTGTTGTTTTTTTTTTTTTTCCCTGTTACAAAGAGGACAAAGGCTTTATGATCTGATATGGTAGTTATGTTTAGGGTGTACTGTAGTCTCTGGGACAGAATCCAGCTGCTCTCTAAGGGCTGATAACCATGCTGGAGGCCTTTCTTTTATTTCTTTAAGAAGGTGATGTTAAGAATGTGGTTGTAAAATTTGTGGTTTTGTGTGCTAAAGATAAGCATGTAGGTATGCAGGGGGTACATTTGCTTAAACTTAGGCAGGATTTACTAATTATTTTTTTTCTATTTCCTTGGAAAAAAAGTTATGTGAGAGATATTGTCCAATTTTTAATGTGTAGTGGAGATGGAAGAGCAATGTGGTTGACTGGCAGATGCTATATAGCTAGCGGCTATGAATACCCCTCATTTGGGTGGTAATTGGGATCTGTGGTTTGGGGGGAGGAGAATCTGACTTCTTTTCCCATATTATTGTAAAACATAGTCACATTCCTCTCCTGAGTCCTGGAGGTGTTAGTCATTGCTTTGGTGGTGGTGATATTGAGCTGCATTCACAACCCATGGCATGGCCTTCTATGTGCAAGGCACCTCTGAACATATCCTAAATGGCAGTCCCTGCACCGAAATGTTTGAAACCAAAAGCCTGAGAGAACCTGTCAGGTTAAATTAAAAATCCGTTCTACATTTGTGTGAGCCCAGAAGGGTAAATGCATGATGCTGGAAGTGGTGTCTGTCTCAATGTTGATGCCAGTGTGTGTTTTTTTCTCTGACAGGCTGGGCTTGCCCTTGAGTTCCCAATGCGGAGAGCCAACATACAGGAATCCTGCCCTGCTCCTGCTGGTAGTTGTGTGGAAGGAGGGAGCTGGGCTTTCTAGAGCTGGCTCTTCTGCAATGCGCTGTAGTGATTTTGGGTTCTTTCCCCCCCTCAGATTCTGTTCATTCACTGCAAGCCCTGTAGGTGGGAATTTTAAACTGCTGCTTACATCCCGAGGGCTCTTTTGTGAAGATAATGTGATCTGTCCCCAGCATTCCAGGGGAATCCGTGGGAAGACGTCTCGGGCTCTGCCTCTTGCTTATTCTGCTGCCTGGTTTACATTGAAAGGGAGGAGAACAGGGGCAGAAAGAGCATACCGCGGCAGTTTTCATATTGGAATGTGAAAAGCAACATAGGCAAAGGAGGATTAAAGGAGAATATCTTTCTTTTAGTTACTGGTTCTTGTTCTGAGGACAAATTTAACAGTCTCAGCCATTCACAGATCACAAGTTCACTGGAACATGTTTTTCTTTTGTGTGTGATCTTGGTACTTGTGTTTTTCAATTTCAGAGGGCTCTTTTGCCTGCACTGCCAGAAGCCACCCACAGATCGTGTTTATCTCTCTAGAGATTAAAAAAAAAAAGAAAGGAGTCCTTTGCTGCTGCTTAAGTGGGCATCACTTTACTCTTGCAAAAGTGTTGTTCTGATTTCCAGCGGGCAGGATTTGGCCTGTGTTTGTTGTTAGTACATCTGTTGTTTTCTTCTCATGTCTTAGGATGTGCTATTCCTTAACTGCTGGTATCTAGAGACAGGTTTTCTTCAGCTGCGCTCACCAGGCAGGGAAAGAGAAGGTAGATTGATATTTAAGGTGTATGCATTCCTATTTTTGCTAATAGTTCTGTTACCGTGGGTGAACTTGGATTGTGGCTTTATCTTCCAGGTGATGCTTCTTGGCTTAAATTAACTAAATTTGTTGAAGTGGATTACTTTAGCTATGTTAAATTTCTGGATGGAGACTGTTTTCAGAATAAAGTAGTCTTTAAACTTTTCTGATGTATTTGCAAAGTGAATTGAACTCTTAAAACTTGATATGGATTGTTCTTCCTGAGTGTTCCCATGTAGAGAAAAACTTAATCTCTCTCTGCCTCTGGTTCCTCATCAGTGAAACAAAGATGGCATTACTTGCCTTGTTTCCAGTGGTGATGCTTGCAGAGTTTGTTAACACCTGTAGAATTTAAATTCCTCACGTGGGAGCTTTGTAATAATGCTGTATGCTTCTCACACCCGGAGGCAGCACTCTTGGGTATTAGCAACTGCACTTAGACCTCCAGGGTAAATGAGGGTGGTGGTGATGTGTAGTGTGATCACACACATG
Source organism: Rissa tridactyla (assembly GCF_028500815.1). Taxonomy (NCBI): domain Eukaryota; kingdom Metazoa; phylum Chordata; class Aves; order Charadriiformes; family Laridae; genus Rissa; species Rissa tridactyla. The sequence goes on from NC_071471.1 coordinate 60,264,674, forward strand.
CATGCATACATTTTTTTTGGGGGGGGGGGACGGGACTGTGTGTGTGAAGTGATTTTGGTGGGACCACGGTTATGTAGTGATTGTTTTTGAGAACCCACTTACCTTGATCTAGGAAAGAAACTGGTACTGGAATGAAGTTAATTTTCTTCAGAGTAACCCGTGTCATGCTGTGTTTTGAATTTTTGGCTAAACCAGTGTTGATAACACCTGTGTTTTAGGTATAGCTGAACAGCGCTGCACAGTGTCAGGTTTTCTGTTTCTCGCTCTGCCTGCCCTGGGAGTAGGGATGGGGCATAGCTGAGACAGCGGACCCAAATTAGCCAAAGAGATCCCATACCAGCTCATCCTCAGCAATAATAACCATGGAGTAATCTTTCCAAAGTAGACATTGTTCAGAGACTGGCTCTGCATTGGTCTGCTGTGAGAGGCAGTCAGTGAATGCCTTTGTGTTGCTTGTTTTTTGGTTGGTTGGTTTTTTCTTCTTTTTTTTTTTCTCTTCGCTTATTAAACTGTCTTTGTCTGGAATTACAAGTTTTTCTCACTTGCTTTTTTGGTTCTCTTCCCCATTCCCCTACGGTGGGAGAGAACGAGTGTCTGGGTGCATGGTCAACCCACCACACATTTAAGCAAAAATGTATATCGGGTGTGTAAACCATCCTCTTCCCATCTTCTGACTGGTTATGTGGGGAAAACTAGGCTGATATTGGTGGCTTTTGCCTGAATTAGCTTTGAGTGCAGAGATTATATGAAAGACCACCTTAGCAAATTTGTCACCCTGAGTAACACTGTGAGTTTGTAAATCAGTTAATCTTTAATTATTAATTTTGTGTCTTAACCACCTCCCCCCACCCCCCAACATAAAAACCACAATCCAGAAACCTAGAAGAAAGGAACAGATAGGGACCTCCATAAAGCCGTGCTGCTGGCTTTTAGGTTCCAGAGCATTTTAAGTCAATTTGCCTTCAGCTGTGAGCAATTTACTGATACTGGCTCCCAGTAGCCTGTGGTTGTTTCCATTTTAAATTTACTTGTTGGGTGCTTTTGCTCTCGTATGGATTGGGGAAAGGCAGATGAAAATTGCCTTCGTGTGGCTGCTATGCAGTGGAGGAAAGGTTGCAAAGGTCATGGAAATAAGTCTGCAGGCAGGAAACGAAGATCCCAGCATGCCAGAGCAAGTGAGTGGAGAGCTCTCATTTTTCACGTGTAAATCTGTCCATAATCTCTGCGTTGTGCTGTGCACTGCCCAGTGCTCATCCCTTTGCTCATTATTAATTACACTCAGTAAATATGCGGACAGGGCTACTGATGAGCTGTGTTAATCTCTGTGCTGATACAGCAGTATCACTTAGGAGATGAATCTCATGAAGTGGATCAGTGCTGGCCTTTCAGATGTCTACCTGAAATGATCACCTGTTCTCTCAGGTTGCTGTGCTCTTCTCTTTCCTGTCTCTATATGAGTGTCGCCTGGTACAGGAACATGACTGCCTTTGATGTGGCGCTTTTCGGTTGTTCTGAAGTTCACTGTCAACCTGCTAAAAGAAATGCTTTTACACTCTAATTTGTGGGAAACAGAGTTATATATTCCTCTGTGGGGTATATGCAAAGCACTTTGCCAGTTTAGAATTGGCAAGGTCTGGAGGAGGTTTTAATGAACTAAAGTAGTTTCCCTTCATAGTAAAATTTTATGGGCATGAAAGATTGTTATGCCGCCAAATACTCTGAGGAGCTTATGAGCACTTTTGTGATTTATGGGCTCAGAGATTCCTAATAATTGTCTGAACAATAGGGATCCCTTCAGGGATGTGTTTCCAATATGGAATGAAACCTGGGTACCATTTCTGGTTATATTTGTTTTGCTTTCCTGCCAGTCAAGTTGTGTCAAGACTCATAGCTGCTGGATTGGGCAGTCTTGCAGACTTTCTGGTCTTATTTTAGAGAAGCGGTCCATCATATTAAATCTGGATTTAGTGGTTCAGTGTACTATACAGTGTGATGGCAGGATTTCTCAGGGCCAAAGACACTTAATCTGTATTGCAGTATAAGCCATTGAAGATAAAAAATTGACAGGGGTTGGCATTTTTGTCATGCAAGCCTTATAGCACTGTATTCAGCAGACAGTGTAGTTTTTGCAAAACAGAAATACAGACTGGGGAGAGGCACGTGTGTAAAATAAAGTGCATAAGGAATTTCTTGCAGGACTGGAACATCACTTGTTTCCAAAGAAAAAATATTTTTTCTGATTATCCTTTCTCCATCCCCACTTCTGTTGAGAAAACCAAAACAGTTTATTGAATTTTTCAGGTCATTTAGTTTTGTGTAAGCTGAGCTTGAAATTGCATTTTCCAGAGGGTTTGTATTGCCTTAAGGGAGTTGTAATTCAGCCTGGCCTATTTCCCCACTCTGTCCTGCAGGCTGGTCCGCCCTTTTTTCATTCCCAACCAGCTGAGCTGCTTGGTGCCCTGAGGGACACCTGCCCCTGGGGTGTCCTGGGAAGCGCCGTGTGGCTGTGTGGAGCCTGGCCCGTAGGAGACTGGGGGAAATTTCACATCTGAGCTGTATTCCCTGAAGTGAGCAGTATGACCCTGAAGAAAAATGCAGTACAGCATTGAGCTGACTTAAAATTAATTTTGGGGAGATTAGTTTGATGAACAGAAACAGTTTAATTTGGCACTACAAGGTTGTTTACTTTATTTTGATTAAAGAATGCCTAAGCATAAGATTTTACTGTTTCTGAATCAATATCGCTTGGAACTTTTTTCAGTTTTATTTCTTTCCCCCCGAGTACATTGTTTTTCATCTTGAAAGTTAAAGAGTGGGCATTTTCTATGGGGTGGCAATTCTAGATTTCCCTCAGTTCAGGGGAAGAAAATGTTGGGTTGTTTTTTTGTTTTTTTTTTTTTTTTTGAAATAGTACATTGAATGTGAAATCTCCAATTTTCAGTTGAATTCAGCTTTTAAAATGAAAACCATGAAGATCTTAATGCAAAATTACTGTGGCACAGAAAAGACACAGTTATTTTTTAGTGTTGACAAAAACAAGCTAAGCTTCTTCAACTACAAAATAGAAATCAGAATCAAATATCTCAGCTTGAATCAATGAGAGGTTTTTCTTTTTTGCTTTTTTCTCCTGTCAAAATTCAATTTTGGAAAATGTGTCCATTTTTCCTTACTTTTCCATTCTTTTTCAACTAATGCATTCAAGTAACAGAATGTCTTAGAAAATCTGGTACTTGCCCACTTCTCCCCTGATGTCCCTGCTTCTAGTTTGTTCTTAGCTCAGTTGGGATAACGTGTTGTGGAGGCCTCAGAATAGCCTCTTGAAACACTTTGAAGTTTCCTCTGCAGTGCTGTGTCAAAAGCACCCCATGAAAACAACTCAGGAACCAGCTGTGCCTTTCAGGCTTTGATTTTAGTCTTAACTGCATGTGACACTTCCTTAGTATTTACATTTGCTCCGTGGTCTCACGAGGCAGCGTTGTGGGGAATGCGGTTTCGCGGCTTTTCTTGGGAAGGTTGTGTGTTCAGCCCCTCCAATCCTCGCTGGTTTTCAAACTCCCAAACCATTGTAAGAGTTGCTTTTATTGAATCTGAAGTGTCTTCTCTCAAAAGGAAGGACTTGGGGGTATTGGTTGATGAGAAGCTCAACATGAGTTGGCAATGTGCACTCATAGCCCAGAAAGCCAACCGCATCCTGGGCTGCATCAAAGGAAGCGTGGCCAGCAGGGCGAGGGAGTCGGTGTCCAGCTCTGGAGCCCTCAGCACAGGAAAGACAAGGACCTGTGAGAGCAGGTCCAGAGGAGGGCCACAAACATGGTCGGAGGGCTGGAGCACCTCTCCTATGAAGACAGGCTCAGAGAGTTGGGATTGTTCAGTCTGGAGAAGAGAAGGCTCTGGGGAGACCTTATTGCGGCCTTCCAGTACCTGACGGGGGCCTCCATGAAAGATGGGGAGGGACTCTTTATTGGGGAATGTAGTGATAGGATGAGGGGCAACGGTTTTAAACTGAAAGAGGGTAGATGTAGACTAGGTATAAGGAAGAAACTTTTTACAATGAAGGTGGTGGAACACTGGCACAGGTTGCCCAGAGAGGTCGTAGATGCCTCATCCCTGGAAACACTCAAGGTCAGGTGGGACAGAGTTTTGAGCAATGTGATCTAGTGAAAGGTGTCCCTGCTCATTGCAGTGGGGTTGGAACTAGATGGTCTCTAAGGTCCCTTCCAAGTCTAACCATTCTATGATTCTATGAAAAGTAAGACAGGACAGGGTGGAGGCCGTGTCAGGTTGTGATGCCAGTGTGTTGCCTGGCCTGGACATAAGTGGTGAGTGGTTTTTACGGACAGGTTGCTGTAGGTGACTGTACTGTGTATTATGACTGCCTCAGGCAACTTCTGCTATTTCCTGTGACCCTTTGTGAGATTTAACTGCAAAGGAGTGCTCGTGCTTTTGCTTTCCGTGCATTAACAACAGGCGGAGCTGGATTTTTGTTAGTCTTCCTGGGCGAAAATCCACAAAAGCCATACTAAACAACGTGCTTTTACTTTGGATTTATACGCAGGAGCTGAGTAGGATTCAAACTACTCCTGTAAAGCTGGTGTTATTCTGTGGTTTGCAGGGTTTATAATGGATAAGTGATACCTTCAAAAATATAGGGCATAGGAGATCTGGGGAGAGGCACACAAAGAGCTAGGAGAGTATGGATGCTGCCTGCAGTCGTAATTGCAATTTGAGGTAGAATTGCTCTGTTGAAAATTGACCAGGACATGAAGATTTTATTTAATATGTTTAGGGCTGGATTCGGGATCCACCGAAATCAGCAGAAGTCATCCTGCTGTCTTCTATGCGATTAAGCTCTGAGACAGGAAAACTCGCTGTGTGAAACCTTGCTGTATTTGTGAGAAGGGTGTCATTTTGGGCAGGGCAGGCCTTGTGCTGTGGTGCATGGCTTCCTAGGGACTCTCGAGAGGAGTCCTGTCTGAGCCCTGTGGGAATATAGGGAACACTTAAAAAATCACATCAGGTTTTAGCTGGGAGCAGGCTGCACTGCTTCCCCCCGCTGGTGTAAGGGGAGGGAGTAACCAAACCTTGATTGCTGCATCTTGCAGATGGCTTACCCCCTTGTATGGGAAGGCGTGTGCAGGATTTAAGTTGCGATAAAAAGGATATGTCCTTATTTTCCCCACTGCACAGCATCAGTTTAGGCTGACATGGGCTCGCATATGCTGACTCAAGTCTGCCTGGCAGGTTTCTTTTCACAGCCTGCTGGAAGCAGCTTGGCTTTTATCTTCCTCCTAAAGGTCTCTGTGTGGGGAAATAAAGGGACAAAATGTAATCGGGGATGGAGAAAGTGAATCCAGTAGAGAGAGGGATGCTCAGAGCATCTATTCTAAAGCCATTAAGTTGGGCGCTGAGTGCATAGTCACGTACCAAGGTCCCTTACAATTTGAACAGGTCTCTTCCCGGTATTATGCTGACGGTAACCGACTGCTGCAGCTGTTGTGATATTGATTAATCCTTTGGCATTTTTCTGCAAAGCTTTAAATTCCTCACGCAGCAGCCTTTCAGCTGGGAAACCCAAATGAAAGGTGTGGTGGGTCCCACTGCTGTGGGAGGAGGAAGAGGGAGGGAGATGTGGATTTTGTAGTAAAAAGATCCTCGTTGCATAGGAAAACATTAATGAACCCAACCCTTTGGGTCACATCTCTCATTTGGACCTATCTTTTAGCCAAACTGTGAAGTACCTGTTAACAAAACAAAAACCCCCAAGTATTTACTAAAAATTTCTCTAGATGCTTTCACAGCTCAAGCAGATAAAAGGGAAACTAGCCTGTTCTTGAACCCTGCAAGGAGGAAACAATGCTGAAATGTTAAAATGATGCAAAACAAAAATGAAGAGTTGCCCCAGAGCTCTTCCTGAGCCTGGTCCCATAGAATCCGAGGGAATGAGAAGTGTAACATTAGTTATGCTAAAAAAGCAAGGAGCAGATGCTCAAATGCCCTTAACTTCCAGTGAGGAACCTCCATTCTTTCTGCAGAGGTTCTCATCCCGTTTGAGCCTGGGAGCTTGCAGAGAGGCTCACAGGTTTTCGGAGTGCAGAGCGGCCTTTCTGGGAAAGAAAGGCATTGGGCAATGTAGCTGGTAACTAGGAGGATTACGTTTGCCTGTGAAATCTGAGGTCAGAGCACCAAGGATATCCGAGGGAAGCTGTATTCCCCTGTGGTCCCCCATGTACTGCTTAACTCCCCTCTCCTCCTACCTCAGTTTTGCAAGGGCATGACTTGGGAGTGTTTGTGGCTCACCAGGAAGTAAGTGGGTCCTGAAGGCTCTGACTGTCCTTGAGCACTGAAGATACAGCTGGAGTTTTGTCTTGCTCAGCATCTAAGCTGAATGTCATGCTCTGTGTCCATCTATTTTATGACCGCATAAAGGTGATAGCATGTGGAAATTCCCATGTTCCTGGGGTCAGTGAGAGCAGATGGAGAATAACAAAGCTCATTCTGGGCAAAACGGACCATTTTGCTGGATGGGAATCTTCATAAACAAACTTGCAAATTCTTTCCATGGAGACTCACCAATTTGTGGTAGCACCTTGAGAAACAGAGAAAGTCGACTAATTTCTGATTGGGCGGTTGAGTTAACAAGGGCGCATCTGATTCCATCCCTGACCTTGAATAACCATGGTTGTAGACAGGGCAGCTTACAATGTTCAGTTAATTCCTGTTGGCATGTTTTATTTCAAATGCAAAACATTTTGAGATATAAAATAAATGTTACTGGTTACATGATACATTAAGCTAATGAATTTCTTTTTTGTTTTTTTTTTTTTTTTTTTTTAAACTTACTTGATCCTATAATACCACAACTTTAATGGATAAGTGCTAAGCTCTCCTTTGGGTGATTTCAGATGCTTTGCATATTGTTACACAGTCTAAAGGAAAACTCTTCTTTTTTTTTCCCCCCTCTTTCTTTTCCCTTTCTCTTCCTCCCTCCCTTTCCCCTCCCTAGGTGATTCTCATTCTGACAAAGCTGTATGACTTCAACTTGGGAAGTGTTACGGAGAGCTCACTGTGGAGGTAAGTGGATTATAGAAATCACAGCAACTGGCATGGAAGGGTTGCACTGTGTCTCTTGTAAAATTGGAGGCTGAGCAAGGGGAGGAGGCAGGAGGGAATCTGAGATAACTGGAGTTGCCTTTTGGAAAAGGGACCCGTGATTAAGAACACATTGCTTTAATGAAGTGGGGTCTGCAAACGAGAGGGTTTCTTGATGTGTGGGTATTTCCCTGGCACACAGAGGAGCTTGGTTTCATTCTTGCCTTTGAGTGTCCTTAGACAAGTCCCTGCTGTGAGGCTGGCAGTGAGAACACTCTCTATAGATGGTACGTGCTTGCTGGAACAGTGCCCAAGTTGGTGTACAACACAGTGTGTGATATGATCTTAGCTGATCTTACATGTGTTCCTCAACCCTGTGAGCTGAGATGGTCATCTTGGCATGAATCTGTGTTGGCTTGCGCTGTAAGGACAGTAGCCACTAAAGGACTAGAGATATCACAGGGAGATGCTGGTGTCTTCTCCACTCTGCATAGACTCAGATTTGCCTAAGTACCTGCCATGCTTGTAGTCTGGCATGGGTGATGGAGTTTCCTGGCCTGGGGGAAGCACGCTGCTGGACAGAGTGTGTGTTTGAAAGTATCTCTGTGTGTTTAATAAATAAACACATTTTTAAAAAATCCCCTCCCCCAGCCAAAAAAAACCCCAAACCCACCCCTATAAGTAAGTAGGCCAGTTCCTTGATGTCTGAGATCACTGATAGTTTCTACTTGGTGGGGATTGCTCTTCCTCCTAACATCCTCCTGCCTATGGTGTGGAAAGGGTATGCCTTTAACAGAATTTTTATTTGGTGTTTTTTACCCTAAGAACAAATAATTAAAAAAAAAAAAAAGGCAGATGCGGCTGGGGGAGACCAAGTGCCTTGTGTCAGACTTACCTGGTGCATTGCAGCTATTGTGCAATCTGCTGAAAGTGTAGTTGGTGGAACTACGTTGTAGTGGTGCCATTGGTGTCAATGCATTGTAGCCGTTGCTCTGGGCGTGAGCAGCTTCTTGGCAGATGGTCTCCCATACTTCTTTCTTCCCAGATAATTTAAAAGCCCCTGTTTGGAGCAGACTTTCAGCATGTGCTGCAGGTTTATTTCTGTTAATGTATTTAAGGGTTAATTGTTCAGTAGAGCTCTTGAAACTTCTCAATTTGCACAGTACTTCCAAAGCCTAATTGCGCTGTACCATGGTAATCTGAAAAAGTATAAATAACCGTGCAGCTAATAAGAGAGAACAGAGTCATTTCCACTTACCCTGGTACTTTTCAAGGTATTAAAGCCTTAAAAAACTTTTGCTTCTTTACCTAACAAGTACAAATGGCACTGTGATTGTACTTTAAATGTAATTGCCAAGCAATCTGCTCTGCATAAATAATGTAACAAGCAGGCAAATCCTGTCCTAATACTGAACTCACAGCATCACCTGAGCTCTGCAGAAAGGTAATAGCAGCATCCCTTTTGGAGTTTTCCCAGAGTGATGGAAATGTAGTCCATCATCAGTACAACTGAATGCATCCAGTACTCAGTCAGCTGGGGAAACGCGCTGATTTGTGAGGCTGTTTCAGTGTGTTCTGGGACATTTCTGCATCTTTTCTGCAGTGAAATAGGGCTAGTGTGGGGCCTAGAGACTCAGAGACGTTGAGAAGTCAGAACCTCCTGAGTTCTCTTCCAAGGTCTGGGAGGAAAGCTCAGGGTAAGAGCTAGTAGGCAGAGCTCCTGGGCTCTGAACCTTGGTTTCCCACCTGGAAAATTTAGGATTAAGCCATGTTGTACTTCAGAGGGGAGTGTGAAGTCTCAGAAAGCAGCTATGAGTTTCTTTGGAAAGGACATTGTAGAAATGCAAACAGATACTAAGTGGAAGCAATCAGCCAAGAGAAAGACTCCTTTTCTCAGGATTTGCTGTTCTATTTGCCCATTAAGGCCACTGAATCTTTGCATTATTTAAATCAGTACTTTTCAATATTTTCTTTTAATTTTTGAGACCCTGAAAATTTCAAAAGGAGGATCTGTCTTTGCAGAGTGAATAAGCTTCTAGCGATAAGTTTGCTTTCCTTAGATAATCTTTGTAGACTCCTTCAAAGCCATCTTTGAGCCCCCAGAACTGGTGGGTCACAAACTGAATGCAACTGTCAAGTAATTATCAGAAGGAGGTCTGGACATTTCCAGGTAGGTTTTGGTTTTTTTTTTTTTCCCCCCTCTCTTCCTGTTTTTTGGGAATACGATACATCCTTTCTGCTAACCGGGATTCTTGCCCATCTGAGCAGTGGTGCTGGGAGATATCTATCCCAAATGCTTGGCAAATACAGTTGCTTCCACAAGGGAGGAGTGGCTTTTGTGTCAGAGAGCAATGAATCACACGGCAGTGCTTCAAAGGATGCTGAGATAGAGCAGAGTGCAATGCAATCTCCAAATATCATCTTGCCTCCGCTTACTTCATGCATCAAAAGCTTCTTCTCAGTTCCCCCTGGGTTATAGCATGAGAGGCTTCTTTTAATGGAAAACTGAATTGCCATATAAGAGAAATTTCTAATCCCTGCATCTAAATACAAAGACAAGTAAATCAATGAGAAAACATCCTGAATGTAATTAAAAAAGGGAGTGAGAGCAAGAGAGGAGAATTAAAAGTTACATTGGAAGCTGCTCCTATATCAGGCTGATAGGAGCTTAGACAGAGGAAATGCTAGTCAGCATTTGAATGCAGGAGCACAGGCATTGCTCTAATAAGCAAATCCACGATTCTGCCCCCCCCCCCCAAAAAAAAAAAAAAAAAAATCACAGGAAAGGCCACCATTGCTACTGAAGCAGCCAGCTTCAAGGAAAAGACACACACTTGGTCACACCGCTCCCCCTTGTGAATGCTGTATCTCTTCTTGGCTACAAGAGATCAATGTCAGTTGTTCAGATTTTTGTTTTTCCCACCAAGTTGAGTGGAGGTGATCATTTTCCTCCAGTGAAAGGAAACTACTTTATTGTGGCTGTAGTTGCTGTGATGGTGTGAGACATCAGAATTCGTGGGGAGAGATCTTTTCGTAGGTCAGCAAACCTAACTGTAAAAATTATTTAATTATTTAAGCTTTTCAGGCATGCAAACCCTTCATCAGTTCTCATTGCCTAGCAAAATACCTAATTGCGTAGTTGAGAATCCAGCTACATCCTGCCTGCTTTAAGTAAAATTTGGATTAAGGGTTGGACATAAGCTTTTGGTAGAATTCCCCCTGATCCCCGCTCCCCCAACACTTCTTGTCCATCAGCAAAAGGAAAACAGTTCTCCCTCTTAATGCCTAGACTTCTGAAGTACTGATCTGAAGTATTGTTGGAGCACCTCTAATTCCCAAAACCTCTGTAGGCCAGGGTCCCTGCATCAAACTTAACTGCCCATGATGAACGGCAAGCACACAGGTGTGATCTGTTGTCAAAGATGAACTCCCTCTGTAAAGACTAGGGGCCAGGCTGCTTCACAGGCATCGTAGTCCAAGAAGGCATCTGTTGAACAGAGGAGAATGAAAGGGTTAGATATGCAGACACGGTGTCTAAAAGGCTCTGTTCATAACCAAAAGGTGAAAGGTTGGGTGGATTTTTTTTTTTTGCCTATTTTTCTGTTGAAAATCTCAGAGAAATTTTATTAGGAGGAGGAAAGAAGGGAAGGTCTATTCAGTGGCTTATTTCTTCAAGTATGTGTGTTTGTAACACTTCCAGATCTGACCATAGAAATTGTGATTGTGATAAATGAGTTTTGGTTTCAGGTGTATGTTGTATTCGGGTATATTACATGGGGAGCTCTGTAGGTTGTAGGTAGCAAGTCCTTTCATTAGTTAGTCTTGTTGCTGTCCAGTTGTTTCCTTCTTGTGTTGTGAGTGTAAATAAACAGGAGGAGGAATTTATCAAGCTCTTTCTCTTATTCTGTGGGCCTCACAGGTTTTACAAGCAAAGGAAGAGCCTTGTGAACATTTTCTTGCTTGTTGCTAATCCTGTCACCTGTTTAAGCTGTACGGTTTTGAGATAGGGTTATGTGAATGTGCCATTCTGAATAAGTATTTAAAGTTGCTATTGTAATATTTAAAATGTTTTCAACTGTTTTAGCCAGTGTGGGTTGAGCAGTTACTTCTGCTAAGATAACGGGAATAAAAGTTTTTCCACTGTTGCCTTTTTTAGTATCCTGGAACAGTTGTATTTATTTGGATTGCAGTAGCTAAAAAGACAGCCTCCATCCCAAGGGAGCTTTCAATCTCAGATGAAGACAAAGAGACAACGGGGTGATAGAGCAGACAGGAGAAGTGCAAGTTAGCAGGGTGGTATTTATGATCAATGCGATAGCCATGACTGCAACACATCAGCTAATTAGGCAGTGGGGAGTAGTTCAGGTTTTCTTTCAAAGTGCAAGCACTTGCATGTGTCAGCTCTGAGTCCCCCTGCTACCATTTTACCCACCTTTGATGGGTCCCCTGGAGTTCCCCTCCTCTGGCTGTGGTCCCAGCTAAATTGTCTGATGGTACATAATGCCGGCCCATGCATTAACCCATACTCAAAATCATGACTGACTCTTTCTGCTTAAGAGGCTAAAATGCTGATGAAGGAATTTTTGCTTATATTCTTTCTTGTTTTCTTGTTTATTAACCAAGAAATTATGTTTCCATGGCAGCAGTCAAAAATCCCCAAGCATTTTTTTACTCTTGTGGCTGCTGTGCCTGAAGAGGTTGGTCTGTTGTTTTAGCTTCTGTGGTGAGTTTAAAAATAAAAGAAAAACACTTTTAGTTTTTAACAGAGGCAGCTGCAAAACACAGCAGCTGCAACTCCTAGCTTGGAGCTAGAGGAGTAAAACCTCTCAGCTTGGTCCAAGCTGCCTTATGTCTTGCTTTGCTCCTTCATTTAGTTCTGTTTGAATTACCAAAGGGCTTTACATTGTTTCCTCCTATGTCCTTGCCTTTTAAGTCTTCCACAGGCTCCAGAGACATCAGCATATTTCAGTGTAGCCCTTGCATTTGTTTCCTTTGCGAAGTTTCACAGCTCCTGCCGATTCCTGTGCCCTAGGTGCCTGTGTTGCAAAGGGAGCTGGCTTCGGATAGGGCTGCTCTGTCGGTGTGAAATGGTGAACGTGATGTGAAATGCCATGTCTCCCCTTTGGTAACTGGGCCTTAGTCTCCTTACTTCAGATGTAGCTGCCCCTAACATAGGTGAGTAAGAAGGCAGGGTTGAGGCGATTCAATAAGCCTGGCACAAATTTCCATATCATCCTCTGTGAAACAAGCTGAACCTGAAATAGATCATGGCACAGACAGAGCTGCCTTAAAAGAGTGTTCCTATCCCAGTGGCAATGCCTTACTTAGTCTGGCAGCTTCTGGTTTGTGCCACAGCCTCTTGCTCAGCACTGGTCAGGCTCCACACGTTTTGCAATGGGACATTGCAGTTTTTCTGGAATTTGCTGTATTGAAATGCAGTCTCCAGACAGCCACCATGACCTGCTAACATCTCCCCGCAGTATTGTCAAATTTGATTACATTTATTGTTTTTCACTTTTGTGCTGACAACATGCATTTTAGATACATGTTATTTTCGGAGGACTGTATTCAGGCATAAAATTAATGGAGCTGGTTTTCAAAGTAGTAATGCTTCCCATTATTGCATCTTATTTGGCATTTTTAAATAACACTGCAAAGTGCAGAAATCCTGTGCTGATGAAGAGAAAGGTTTCTCGTATCTGCAATTAGCTGTCAGGGCACGGAGAGAAGAAGCCAGCTTGGTGTGCAAGCACATCCCTGTATTTGAAAACCAGGGTGCCCAAAAGTTTGGCAACTCCACTGTTGCTGTTTGTTAGAGTGTACAAATAGCTTAGCTCAATGATGGCTATTTTTTTTCAGGCTATGGGAGCCACCTGTCAAAATCTTTGTGGTTGAGAGGTGCTAGGTGCAGACTAAGTTTGCAGTTCCTCATTCCCTTTGTTCTTCGGCAATAGATGACTGCAATGTGAGGTGAGAGTTATTCCCCAGAGCTCCCAGCACCCTGAGTTGCAATTAGTGTGGGTCTTCATCAGCATCCCAGAACAATGCAATTCTTAACCTCTAGTATGCTTGCTGATTTGTGTTTTCCCTACAGAGGGGTGATTCAGTTTATCCTGGCTCAGAGCAGTGTGGCTGTCAATCATAGATGCCATCTTGGCATGGGAACCACGCTTGAGCTATTTGGGAGATGCACGGTAGTGGCATGTTGGCCCATTCCTGAGCTCGCTGCTGCCAAATGAAGATCATGGCCATTTAATAAAGACAAGTTCCTTGGCCCAAAGAGCTGGGTAAGTCAATACCTGCGAAGAATAGAAAATGCAACATTCTTGAGCCAAGTGAAAATTTCTTCTTTGCTGTTATGGCTAAATTCCTGCTTATTTTGGAGAAACAGGCTGATATCTTCCTCAGGCTGACATACCAGGTTTGGCAGAGGCTCCTGACAACTGTACTTGTCCAGCTGCACAGGTGTTATGGCAGGCATCAGAAAGTGGGTCTTAGTTAACGAACAGAAGCAAGAGAGAAAGCTTTACAGGTGAAAATATCAGCAAGGAGAGAAATTAATGAGTAAAGGGCATTGCATTAAGTTACGCTGCATGGATGCTAAATGTTCACAAAAGGATGTACATACAATGGCTTTTCTGTGCTCTTTTCGTAACTATAAGAGCGTTAAGGGAGTGACTTAACTTTGCTGGTTTTGATGGTTTAGGGGTGTTATCTGTGACAAGAATGTTAGAAGTCGCTAGTTATCAGATGGTGATAACAATTATCCCACTGTATAAGTGAAGCCATTTGAGGTAACTAATTATGACCTGATTCAAAATGCTTTTCTGGTTTGAGGTTATTCATCATCCTTCTAGTGGCTTTCCAAAGACCTAAGCAAGTCTTTTATTGTGGACTTCAGGAATTGTACGTAAGAGATTGTTTTGATTTGCTTGGGCTGTGTGGCTCGATGTGAAAGTCCCTGGGAATTAAAAAAAAAAAAAAAAAAAAAAAAAAAAAAAAAAAAGAAAATTCAAGGAACAGAATGAACCGTATGTTTAGCCCCCCTCGAATGTCCCAGACAGTCTCAGGTGTTGTCCAGAGCACACATTCTTTGCAGTTTGGAATGGAAGGAGATGCTGTCATTGCACAAATGGATAATGTGAATTAAAACTGTTTTAAATGCTTGTTTTGGGGACCAATCATGAAAATTAATATGTTTATCTTAAATTCAGGGCTATGTTTAGAGTTAGGTAAACTCAGAAGTTTCATTTATCTCCTTCTCATTGCTTCCTTAGCTCTAGTATATCCCACTGGATTTTTCCACAAGGGAATAGTAAGGTTCACACCTCTACTAATCATACTAACATTGCCTCAGAGATGGAGGGGATCAAGGTGGGCAATGCAAAATCACAGGCAAAGTAGTAGCCCAGCAAATGTGAGTCTAAAAGCCTTTGTGTGTGCCTTGGGGTGGCGTGTAGATTGAAGTTCTACCTTTGCTTATTAAGATGCCTTAGTCATCTTGTTTCATGGAGCTCATTTGTCTTCTGTGAACCAGCCTTCTGGCTGGTCCATTTGTTGTGTCTCTTAATTGCTCCATCAATGACCTTTCTGTGGGGGTGGGGATATCATCAGACAGGGGACCTTTTGGATTTATTAATTTTTTGTTTGCCAAGAAAGCTCTGAGACTAATTGCCAAGACTTCCCAGAAGATATTAGTTTACAAATTTTAATGACACTTATGATTTATTAATGTGCTTCCCCCTGCATCTGCTCATCCCTATTCCTTGGTGAAATTCCTGCTGAATCGGAGAGAATTAATAAAAACAGAACTGCAGATTGTAATGGTGTTTTAGCTAGGCTCTTAATTAAAAACTTTTACCCGTGTTCAGAGTGCTTTATTCATATCCACAATTCTCTGAAGACAGGGGTAAGTCTTGGCTTTGACTACGTTCTGCCCCAGAATCTCCATTTGGCGAGGGTTTTGCCTGTCTGTCCATGGAGGCGGCACAGAGGTTCACATTTACGTGTGCGTGTAACTCACTGTTCAACGTGTGCTGCACATCCCTGCTCTGTGCTTCCTCCATGGATCTTTTGCAGCCTCAAAGTGGGGCTGCTTTGCCGAAGTTGTCGACCTTCAAACATGGGAGGACTGGGCTGGTCACTAATGATGGATGCTGCAGATATGTTTGTGTGAGAAATGTGTTAGGTAAATAGGTCTAGAAAGGTCATGTGGTTGAACATCAGTTTTGATCTCATAGATAACTGGGTTATTGGGCTGTTCCTGTTAATAAGTAGGCCTGGGAATTTTCATATACATCTTGTTTTCTGGCTGGAGACAGGGAGGCAAGAAAAGGCAATTTGTCAAATTCCAAACTTTTTGAGGGAATGTTCTTAAGACAAATGTGGAATTCCAGATAAAATGTAGATAGGACAAAAGTAAGCTCTGTTTTGTTTTCGTTTTCCATGTTTCACGTAAGAGCGCCAACCAGCAATTTCTCTTTTCCTCTCTCCCTCGTAACTGTTGAATTACTTATACTCCGCAAAAGAGCTCCAACAGGAGAGACTGAGAATCTCTCCGGGGAGAGACTGGTACTAATCTTATGTGTGGAAGACTCAAGTTCAAGCCCTTGCTCTGGATAAGTATAAAGGGAAGTGCTTTTTTATTCTGCAAGTAATTAAATTGTGAAACTCATTGCTACAGGATGTTGTGAGGCAGAAATAATAAAAGTGTAAATGGGTTTCAAAAGGGGATTCAGTGAATTAATGGAGGATATTTCTGCTGGTGGCTGTTAAACATGATCACACGGCAGTAGCCTGTGGCTTACATTAATTATTTTATGATGTGACATTCAAGGAACAGACAGGTCTACAGCTTTTGGATCAGTGTTGCAGAAACGTCACCCATTTTTTGTTATCTGTTCTTCAGCACTAAGTTATTCATGCTTTAGGTTTTCTAATGGAATAGCTGGGATTGTACTGGAGACATGATATGCCACAATATTTCAGTGCTTTTGGGATTTGGAGATCATGAAGTTAAGAGAGCTGGGGGAGAGACCATAGGAAGAATCAGGCTGCCTTTTATCTCTTCCTTATACTTTTCCTAGAATATTCTGTGGCAGATTATCAGGCAATACAAATTTTTCATCTGATCTACTGTGGGTGTCTTATTCAACCAAAGGATTTGGGTCTCCTTCACCACAGGTAGGTTCTCCATCCATTGCCCAACTAGTGATTGTCTTGGACGCTATCACATTTTCTTAGTAAAGCTATTTTATTAGATTAAAAGCATACTTTGTAGTTTAGAAAAAAAACACAAACCATAACCCCCTACCCCACCCCCAAACAACAAAACCCCAGACTGACGTAGTTTAATTTTCCAGACAAGTCCTTTCAGACACAGAACTGGCTGTGACAGTGTCTAGATCTCTAGTCTTTCCATTCCAGAAAACTAGATGATAGAATGGGAAATTTAGGGAATTTAATGCCAAAGAATGTTTCTGGTGCTGATTAAAAGGTGTTCTAGGGAGCTGGAAGAATATGCTTGTTGCTGCTTTCTCAGGCTACGTATGCTATATTTCATCAAGTTTTTCTGTCGTTGTTAATGAATTTCTTTAATTATGAGCTCCTCAAGAAGGGAGACATCCTATCTCATCGGAAATGAATCTTGAGCTGAGGTCATGTTCCCAGGCATTTAGTCCTGGGGCTTTGGTGGAGGATGTCAGAGGAAGATTTGCCAAAAGCAATGTGTTTTTCAAGCATCGCAGTCCCTGTGAAGTCATCTTGTCAGGGATGGCAGGTAAAGTATGTTTGTAGTGCTTTGCCTACTTGTTTAGAAAAGAAGCAAGGCTTCTTTTCGGGAGGGAGTTTGTAGCCAAGAACCTGCTGTTGCAGATCCTGTGGGTGTTGTGACTGTTGCTGCATCAGCAGAGCTGCATCTGTTAACAGGAATTGGCTATTGCATCTCTTCTTTATCATTTGAAGCAGCAATTCCTTTGCTCTCATTAGAGAGCTGCTCCTTTTGTTGAGTTATCTCATCTTACATTCTAATTAGATTTGGATGCCGACTGCAAAACTTTTTGCAGGAAGCCACACTTAAAGATGAATTTGTTTTGGCCTTACTAATGGCTTCTTCTGATCACTCTTTACTGTGCAGGGGAGTTTTGCTGGCACAGATTAGTAGCGGATGCATTCAATGTGGATATGTGCCAATATTAATGAAAACCACACATTAAATTAACTTATAAATATGCAAATAGATAATTGCAAAATAAGAACTTTCATAATAAATTACGTAAGAACTTTCCTACTAGATCTGATCTAGTAAGACTTGGAAAGCCTGAAAAGAGGTGCTGAGGAAAGAATATGAAAAAATCTTACAAAATTATGTGGTGTGGATAGGGTCCTTACTAAAGCAATTGGGTGGAGCATCTCTCATATGGGGAAAGGCTGAGAGAGCTGGGATTCTTTAGCCTGGAGAAGAGAAGGCGTGTGTGTGATCTCATCGATGTGTGCAAATGCCTGAAAGGAGAAGAAATAACTGAAAGAAGACAGAGCTGTTGTCTTTTCAGTGGTGCCCAGTGACAGGACAAGAGACAATGAACGTGCACAAACTGAAACTCAGCAGTTTCCCTCTGAATATCAGGAAACCTTTTTTTACTGTGCAGTTGACTGAGCACTGGCATAGGTTGCCCAGGGAAGTTGTGGAGTCTCCACCCTTGGAGATATTCAAAAGCCACCTGGACTGGGCCTGTACAGTAGGCCGTAGGTGGCCCTGCTTGAACAGAGGGTTGGACTAGATGAGCTCCAGAGGTCTTTTCCAACGTCAACCATCCTGTGATTCTGTGAAGAATAAAGGGACATTGGACAAAGGTTCAGAACAAGTAGAAGAATTTGTTTCTTAGGACAACATGTAGTTAATCTGTGAATTTCTCTGGAGCATGTTTTGGTAGGTAAAGTTCACATGGGTTCTAGTGGAGTCTAGACGAGTCCCTAGAAGCAAAAAAAAAACCAAAACACCAAACACCTCACAAGAATTGTATTACATGTAGAGACTTTATTTGTGGCTCAGAAAGTCCCCTGGCCTCTGATCAGTCAGGGTTGGATCAGGAGCCAGCAGGTTCTTGCACTGAGCAGCTTCTGTGTTGGTGTGGGACGTGGTTCCCCTGTTCACACCAAACCTAGGCTTTACATCAGCTTACGTGACTTGTTTCTCTTTGAGTGAGCTGTTCTTTTCCTTTCTCTTCCCTTCTCCCTCCTCCCTCAACTTTTCTTTTCTTTCCAATTAGGCTTGGGACCAAGTCATATAAATCTTTGATGCTTTGTACTGTGGCTGGTAGAATTTAGTACTTTAACATGGGTTGTGTCTGTTTGTATTGGTGTTTTATTATGTTGTGTGCTTTTTTTTTTTTCCCCTCAAATGCACTGCCATTTTATAACGGCTATAAATAATCTGAAGGATGGAGAAACATTGTTAAAAAACGTGCAAGAAATCCTTCCATCTTTCTTTTAGTTTGGTCTCTCTCTCTCATTATCTCTGCTGTACATTCGTTAGCCTTCTAATGAAGTTAGTAAGTGCCCAGTATCAAGCGGTCACTTCTCCAAATAATGTTTACAAAGGGCTACATTCCCCCAGACTGGAAGGCAGCTTTTGATTTATTTACTTACCACATGTTCTTCATCTGTAAAATCTGTCAGCCCGTTCTTTTACAGTATATGCCTGACCAAGTAAAAATGAAAGCTCTTGTAAACTACTACATCGTAGGAAGCTGGTGCATTTTTACATGTAGGGTTCCTGCCTCTGAATTAGAACTGTAAAAGGTTAGTGAGGCCATTCCATAACCAGATTATTAGGGCTTGTTTCTGGGTCTTTGATGGCCAGTTATTTTAGAGAATTACCTCCGTAAATAGTACTACTCGCTCATATCCAGTTATCCCTGAAGCTTGCTCTCCAGATGCCTGAACCTGGCAACAGGCTACCTGCAGGAGCTGGGCATTCAGCATCCTGCAAGTCTGTCAGGCATGCAAATGTGGCGCTGTATTGGAATAGTTGAGGGATATTTCCCCGTGACAAATCTAAGAACGTTGTATGGCATCTGTAACAGGACTGTTACATTTTCTTTTATGGATCTTGTAGTCTAGCTCAGAGGATCTGTGAGGAAGATGATAATAGGAGACTGGTTACAGGAAGATGGCTGGATTTTTAATATAACCGTTACTGCCAAGTCTTACCCCAATGACAGGTAGTAGTTTTGCCCAGAAGCGAGAGGCACACTATGAACTGTCCTGAGTGAGTTCTGGTGCATTTAAGATGCATCTATTGCCAGCTACCTGTAACTGCTGCCAGGGGTGCGGAGCTTCGTAGCAGAGTTAGCTGGGCTGAATGGATGTGAGCAGCTCAGCTGTGCACCTTCACAGCCCAGGGTCTTGGCAGGGACTCGTGTACCTCGGGGTCTGAGTTCATACACTGTGCTGTGCACAGGAGTGGGGCAGGCAAGTGATAAGCAGGGACTAGTACCATCTGTAATTACCAGTTTTTACAAGCCTCGGGAGGTTCAAAAACCACCCAGGGAGAGGTATACAGAAAGGAAGAGCAACCTGTCACTGGGACGTAGGCTCAAGTCTTACGGGGGTCTGAAGCTTACATGGAGTAATCGGCCCCATGGAAAGAGAAACGTGTGTAGTGTTGGTCCTCTTGCATCTCTTTCTCTGAAATGATAGAAATCGTAATAGTGATTTGCTTTAAGGAAGAAGCCTCGTTGTTGATTGTTGGTCCTGGAGGGGGAAGACCAAGCAGCAGGTTCAGAGCAGAAGTCAGGAACAGCGTGGGGAAGAGTAGTCTCTACACAGGGAATAGGCCCCAGGGCCTGGTGTGCAAACAGGAGAATCATACAGCTTCCATCAGCACCAAGGGATGTATGAGTTTCCTGAGGACTTCAGCAGACTATGATCCGTCTGTGGGTCTCGTGTAATTACTTCAGGGATCACAGACAATCTGTTGACCTTGAGCTGCCCCAGACACAGATCTCTCTAAAGCTAGTGTGTGGGAGGGCTTGTCCTTTCTTTGGGTTACTTGCAGCTGTAAGCGTGGGTGAGGAAAACCAAGGCAGTAAGATAATCTGTTAAAATGTAAGGTTTCAGATATAATGTTATATTGCTATGGAGTAGTTAAAGCTACAGAGTAAGCAGTGGACCATGGTACATCATTCAGTGTGCCTCTAGCAGAGTAGAGAATAAATGTCCCATGGAAGATTAAAATCCCATTGGTTCTATTATCTGTAACCAATAAAGGTAAAAGGGATGTCTATGAGGAATACAGAGTTAACACAGCACATTTAGCTTTGTACCCACAAGTGCACAATTTCTATTTTGTACAAGATAAGGGAAACAAAGCAAGACAAGTTTTGTTTTGTTTTGTTTTTTTTTCCTGGAAGAGTACATGGCAGGGGAGACTGTGGTGGACCATCTCCCCTCTGAGGACTCGGAGGGTGGTCTGCACCAATGCTACCTCATTGTAGGGGCTGAGGGGTGTTAGTTACACCACCACCTGAAAAGTTTGTATCTTGCATTTTGATGGTGATGACCGCAAGTATGGCTACGTAACAGGACGTGGCCCTGTTGTGTGATGGGAGAGATATAAGAAGTCCATATTCCCTCTTTGGAAGTGCTCCTTTTATATAGTGACAACGCATGTAGTTTGTTTGGGGGATAGATGAGGGTGAAGTAGGCTGTGGTCTAGCTTAGTTGTTCAGGTATATCTAGCATGCACCCTGATGACTGTGGTTCATCACAAAATGTCCTCTATTGCCTGACATAGCAGCAGAATCAGAGTTGAGACTCTGCAGTCATGGGAATAGTGCTTTTCCTTGGTATGCAACAGTACTGCAACAGCAAGCTTGTTCTACTTGTATGTGTCTGCTTCCAGAATGTTACTGGACATGGCGCTTTGCAAGCATGCCCACCTGGCAAGTCAGGCAATTGGTTTGGTACTTGCACTGGTGGGAAGCTTTTGAGGCATGCTTGGCAGTGGCATTGCTGGGTAGCTGAGGTCTCATGGAAGAAGTTGGCTCTTGAATTCTTCTGCGCAGATGTTCCACCTTTCTATTGTTAAAGCCTTTGTATCACTTGCAGGAAGCAAAGGTAAAATCCTTTGTTGCTGGGGCTTCTTTCTCATGCTACCTTTATCTCGGCTTCAGTGGTCACTGTGTTCACTCTCATCCTGTGTGACAAAAACCATTACAAATGCTGCAGTGGGCTGTGTTGCAAACTCTTATCTTTAAAAATGACATTCGTAAAGGTTAATAATTGGAATGAGCTCTGGCAGTTACTAATTAGCACCATTACACAATCAGCTCACATTCTGGCAGCATTAGGCATACTTAATCAGTCAATTATCATTGATCTCGGAAAGTGCTGCTCTAAAGTTAGCATAAGGTGCCTTTGTGAGTGGAGGGAGGGAATTTGACAACACCACAGTGGTCAGGCTGCTGGGAACGTGTGGTTTGAGAGACCAGTGTTGTGTACCCGATTGTGACGGATGGATCTGAATTAGAAATCAGATGGTATAGACTCACCTTCAAACAGAGGTGTAAATAGGCCCTACCACTGTCTCTCCTTGCCATTTCAAACAGTAGGTGTGTTCAGGGAGAGAGCTGACTGTAGGGAAAAATTAGTTTAATAGCTTCAATGAATTTCAGTTAACATGATGACTTAAAAGCTTTCCAAAGGACAAACGGAGTGTAAGGCATTTTTTTCCTTGTTTTTATATTTCTTCGTGTGATTAATACTTCTTGAGGTAAGGAAGTTGCAAAGAAGATGGGGAGATGTGGGATTTCCCATTAGAAGTGTAGCATAAAGTCATCTTAGTCTCATGAATCTAAATGTTATGACTTGCTTTGTGCACTCAGAAGCTCAGAGGTGTGGAGCCTTTGCTGTTTGTGCTGGCTTAGAGTGCAGAGGGAGCAGGCCTGACTGCTGCACAGAATGGCTGTGGTTTTCTAGCCTGTGTTTTGCTCTTCCCAACTTGAGTGTGGGCAGCACATGCATCTCCTCTAAAACCATCTGTTGTTTGTGCCTGGTCAGGAAGGTGTGCAGTGATGTGTGGCCCACGCAAGCAAGGATGGTGGCTACAGTCCAGTGTGCGAAGGAGATTTTCCAAATCTCTGTATGGAAAATGAGTGCGTGGAACAAGACAGGAAAAGAGGGCACAAACTTGAGCATAGGAAGTTCCACCTAAACATGAGGAGGAACTTCTTTACTTTGAGGGTGGCAGAGCACTAGAACAGGCTGCCCAGAGAGGTGGTGGAGTCTCCGACTCTGGAGACATTCAAAACCCGCCTGGATGCATTCCTGTGCAACCTGCTCTGGGTGACCCTGCTCTGGCAGGGGGGTTGGACTGGATGATCTCCAGAGGTCCCTTCCAACCCCTATCATTCTGTGGTTCTGTGAGTGCAGAGGTGATCAGGGCTGCTGTGTTGGTCTCTGCTCTTTGTTGCTTCACTTCTGTAATTCTGTCTTTGACTGTTTAAGATATTGTCGTCAATGCATACAAATTCACAGGGAATTGCATGCACCTGGATAGAACAGGAACATCATCAATGACACTTTGGAACATAAGAGGAGTTCAGGATACTGTGAGAGTAACGAAACTTGTGTAGGTGAAAGGGCCAGGAAAAACATAAGTTGTGCTTGATTCCCCTTTGGAATTTGGACCAGGGTCTCTGTCGATTTGGGATAAGGAAAAATGTATTGTTGTGATTATTTTGGAGTGCATTTTTAACCTTCCTCTCTCTACTGCTGCTTATTCTCTGGAACTTTTCATTGTGGGCAAATGATCGAGAAAAAAATCTGGTTAGAATCTTACAGGCTGGGTACTTCCCAAAAACCTTTTTGTTTCTGTGCAACAGAAATCTGAAAATACACTTCAGGGCCAACCGAAGTCAGAAGTACATTGATTTCTTTCTGTACGTCTGCACTTTCAGCTTTGCTCTTGGCAAATATCTGCAAGGGATCTTGGAAGTAGGCACAAGAAAACACATGTCAGGTGGTCAACTCTGGCTCCAGCTTTTGCAAAAAATTAGCCCAATGCAAAGGGCTGTGTTTTAAAACTACTTTCCCATACATCTGGTACCAGAAGTAGTACAAAGTGAGTGCAAGCACTAGCCATCCAGACCCCTAAAATTTCCTTACCTGCTATCAAATGTATTTGTAAAACTGTCCAAGTACCAGGAAAAGGCTGACAGGTTATTGCTATATGTGTATGTGCTTTAAGAATTAGTGCTCAATAATTCATTGTTGATGATACAAAGCGGAGGGCTAAGGTTCATCTGAGCTGCAAATGCTTCTCAGAAGGGTAAAGGAAGCTTGGTAGAAGAAATGTGAAGAATTTGAGGATGGCTAGTGGTGGTACCATGATTATTATTTTCCTTGGGAAGAGCAGCATAACATATTAGAAGCGGACTATGGAAGGAGTTGAGAGGTTGAATAATTCTTACTAGAGTGTATTCAGCACATATTTTTTCATCTTGTGACCCATCCTACCCTATCTTGAAATGTCCCCATAAGAATATTATGTAATGGGTTGGTGAAGCCAGCGTGGAAATTGGACAATGTGCAATAACAAGTGTTAACTTGAGACTGAGGCCGTGCTCTCTGCAGTGCATTACTTCCAATTTAGATCCCATCAATAAGCAAAATATTGCACTGCAGATGTGCAGGTTGATAGGTTGCATGGGTCTGGTGGCTCAAGAGCATGAAAAATTGTGATCTCACCTCTTTGACCTCCTTCCCAACTAATTACACAATGGAGACCACAGAAGGCAAAAATCAGCTAGCTGATGTCAGACCAATGCTAGAAACATGCAAGTGCTATCAGAGCCAACAATGTGCTGGCTGAATGGCTGGTGGAAGAGTAAAAAGATGTGCTTGAAATGTGGATGATCTTGAGCAGCTTTGAATCTATCTTTTTCTTTCTTGAAGAGCCATGAAGCTGTGACAAAATAGGTGTTTAAACCCAAATGCTGTTGTGTTTGTAAAGCTAGGCAATGGAAGATTTTTCGGCATAATACTAGGGAAAGTGGTGAATACAAGCAAGGACATCTTGATAGTGATTTCTTTAGCTCACAGTGTTAGAGTAGAAGGGATCATGCTAAAAAGAGAGTCCTCATATGACCTGGTTCGCCTGCTTTGCTTTCCAGTAGTCTCCCTGCTTCAAGGAGTAAAAATATCAAGTGATTAATTACTTGCGTGCAGAGTGGGATAGTGTCATGGTAGGATAAACTTTAGAGAAGTAAACTTTTGACACTAATCTTCCTCGGAGCAGATACTTTTTGAAAATACCGGGTTACGCTCTTGGTGTATTCCTAAATAAAAAAAGTTTGTGTAGAAGCAGCTATGTGGATAAACCGTGAAGTAATAACTGTGTCACTGGTGATTCATTAATGTGCAACTATTAAAACAATTCCTAGGTTGTAAAGGTAGGAAGAGCATTGTGCTCAGATGCTGTGCAAGACAATGAAGGAGAATAAAATCACTTGTCACAGATACTGAGCAGAGATTAATTCCTCAGACTAATACCTGCTTGATCAAGAGCAAAACTCCTGGGAAAACATCCCATCTTGATTGAAAAATTAGCAGTGATGAAGAATTTACCTCATCCATTAGTAGAGTCTTCCTGGAACCACTTCCTGTTTAAAAAAAAACAACCCAAAAACCAAACCAAAACACCACCCAAAATAGAACAAGATACCCTCTTACCCATACTTGAACCTTAGTTTATCAGGTTTCGGCTTTTGTACTTCTGTGGCCTAGGTGGAAGTGCCCTCTACTTCCCCAAACAGGTACTTACACCCTGGTTAAACACTGTAAGTTTTTCATAAGGCAGCAGGTTTTTCTGCTCTTTGATAATTCTTGTTTGGGTGATTCTTCTCCTCTCACATGTCACCAAATCCAATGTCCTCAAAATGCTCATGTTCCTCTTTGTAAGGGAAGCCTTAAGGGAGTGCTCTTCATAGAAGTGCAGCTCTGCATGGCATTGGATTCATAGATTTAAAGCGCAGGTAAGAAGTAATGATAATAATCTAGTTGTGTAGTGCAGGCCAAAGAATCTAACTCAATAATTTCTACATTGAGTCCACAGTGTAGTTTGAAGTATTGCTTATTGCCTGGGAGCATATTCAGTCTTTACTAAAACTTATAGTCTTTCAATTATGTGATGTGATTTGCATTGCTGCTAGAACTGCATTTCATTTTTGATGCTGCAGCAAATGGACTCTGGGCTGAGTTGGCCAAATTCAGTGATGCTGAAAGACAGGCTGGTTTGCTACATGTCTGAAAGCCTCAGCACCTGTGGGATTTCGAATTGCAGCCATGATTCCTTGATGATGAAAACCAAGCCTTGGAGCTCTTTTGTTCCTCACTTTCCCTTTCATGGCATTGTAATTGTTTGCCAAAAGAGCTTAGAGCATAAAATTCAGGGGGATGAAATAACGCACTGCCTCATTCATGTGTATCTCTCTCTCTTTTTTTTTTTTTTTTTTTTTGAGAGCTGCTTCTTTTCATCTTTAAAAGACTCTCGAAAGCAGTGAGTTTTCCTTCTTGAGACTGAAGACTGAGGTTTTGCTTCCTTTTCGACTCTGTCAAAGGCTTTGTGGCTGATGAATGCCTCTCTGGATGGGTGCAGACAGACTCAGGCTCTCTGGGCGTGCATGGAGCTGGCTGGTGGAAAGGATGGAAAAGAGAATCTTTACTTGAGCTCAGTGCTGCTGTAAAATAGCTTATTAAGCTTCGCTATTGCTTGCAGATACCTCAGATGCGAACAGAGGAGCCAAGGTTCACCTGCAACCATCACTATAGATGCATCCATTTGCTGTTACTACTGTGGCATCTGCTGGTCTCTGTACTATGTGGGTACACCTGCACCCTCTGTACTATGAGGGGTGCAGCCCTCACCAGGCTTCGCATCACCTGGGAGCTGTTATCAAACTGCAAATAGGGCTGAGTGGCCCCAATTCCTCATCAGCAGCTAGGAATGAAGATGCTTAGTATCTTGAATGGCAGGTGCTCAGGACACTGCATGAGCATTGCAATAAGAAGGTCCCTGCAGATGAAGATCTTGTCTGCCTTGGCAGGCATGAGGGCAGCTGTATGGTTAAAGGCACTGTACTGCTCATGAAGGTTGGGTGAGGTGCCCAGCTTCTCCTTTGATTGCTTCTCCTGCAAAAATTCCTCTTGGCTTAAGGGGAACAAGATAAAAATACGCAAATTCCATGGCTTTTTCCCTCACGGACTGAAATGGGAGACGGTGAACAGCAGATTCATGCAGGAAGGATTTTATTTGCTGCGGGTGTAAGATCAGGGGGGTGCAAATAAAGCACGCAGCTTTTCTACAGCTGGAACTGAAATACTGTTTTGCAAAGGCATGGTCTTGGCTGCTTTGACCATTCTGGCACACAAAAAAAATGGCTCTGTGTTTTGGAAATACTGGCTTCCTCATGTCATTAGTTGCCTGAAAATAGCTTTCTGCCCTTTGTACAGATGTTTTCTCTTCCTGGACTAGGATATTTTATTGTAGCTTTGTGTCTGTGTTATTTACTTCTCTAGTGTATTTTCAGGTGCGGTAGTAGGATGAACACTGCACAAAATAAGGCACAGTTTATATTTGTGTTGGAGTGTAGATCGCCATGCATTATGGAGAAAAAGCTGTCTTTGATTCCCTGCCATTAAATACTTGTTATGTTGTTTATAGGGTTTTAAAATCAAAACCTCATCTAGTCATTTCAGCACTAGTTTCCGTCTACCTTTCTGCCTCTCAGTAGAGCATTTACAAGTGTTTATAATTTTTTTTTTTTCTGCCTAGCAACATTTGTTGCAAGTAGTTTAGGAAAAAAAATGGTTTGCCATCATAAACCCAAAGCTGCAGCAAGTCTTAACAACCTTTAGTTATTCTTCCTCAGAGTTCCCTTTAGAACGAAAGAGCTATCTAATGTGATAAAAATGAAGACTTGGTGCTATGAAATCTCTGTTTACATTCTGCAAACATGACTTTATTCCATCAGAGTCTTTTTTTTTTATGAAGCAAATTGTGAGATGTCCCTGACTTCCATTCGCTTTGTTGAAACAATAGAAATGGTGCTGTGGTGTCTGTACGTGATGGCTGTGGCGTGCAGGTGAGCTTTGGGGCTGGTGTGTCTGATGCTGTAGGCTAAGGGAGGACCCACATGAGAGGCTGGTTTGAGAAATTACTCTGCAGAGAATAGCCTCTTCCCTGCATGCTCGTGCTCTCTTCTTGCTGCATAGGTCTAACGTGAGCGGTTAGCTTTTGTTGCATTTGAGCAATGAAGTTTTTGTCACTTTGGGAGCCAGTTCCATGGCTTAAGTGCCAGAGCTGCCCCAAACTTGAATTTTCTATCTGAAAAGAAAGTGGTGTTTCAATTTCTTTGTCCATCTAGACATCTTGATGAAGTATCTCCAAGCAGCACTACTGATGATTCTGCAAGTTACAGGATTTTACTGACATTTGGCTTAAAATTTCCTTTTTCTATTTCCTTTTTCTGTTTTTTTCTTTTTTTTTTTTTCTGTCTGAATCCAGCAGGAATTGGGTCAAACTTTTAGACCTTTCACATTCTGATGATGATTATTATACAGCCCCCCAGTCCTTGCTTTGACAGTTTGTATGCCTGATTACTTGAATCTTACCTGCAAAGAGTACACTTCAATCTGGAACACTTAATTGTTTTTATTCTATGAATTTTACCCACATTCTTGTTCCTCACTACACAATGTGAAAACAAAAAACAACCTGATTTTTTTGGTCAGTGACTTGAGAATAAATCTGCTGGATTCATTGGAGATCCCTAACACAGCGTTGCTAAGATCTGACTCAGATTTGTTTGTCTAAGTATGGTTTTCCCAGTACTATTTATAGATGGATTTGAGGAACACAATTTTTTAATATTTTCCTACTTAAAGACTGTTGGTTACACAACAGTCAGGGTGACTGCGGTTTTCATTGAACAGAAGCTTGCTTTCAATGTCTTTGGATTAGCTTGTGGTGAAATACCAATAACCTGGAAGAAGAAGAAATATGTCATGGGGTAGAGATGGTTTCATATGCCTTTTTTGTAGACAATGTTCTTCACACGGTATCATTTTACCAGAGGTCATATATGACAGAAAGTGAGTCAAATGTTGTATGAATTGAATTGTGCAGATTGCAAATACGCATTTTTTTCTTAGCACCGATCTCTTATAGCGGTCTTGAGCCATGTTTCAATCATTAAGACCCTGTGAATCTTCCCCTGCCATGCAGTTGGACTGAGAAGTCAACTTCTGTGGGGTACACTAGCGCAGAAGCCACTACGTGTGCTTTCAGAATCCTCCAGGAGGGAGATATGGATGCTTTCCAACAACTTGAGGATCTGCCTTTACCATGGAAAACTTTACATTTTAGTGTCCATCTACTTGCGCTGGATATTCAAGTCTGAAGCGTGTTCATTGGAAATAGGGTCTAAAAGCCTCATCCCTTGACTCTTGTAGTTGGTGCAGATTGAGGAGACTCTTTAGGTGAAGGGCAAAACTCGGGGAAAAAAATATCAGTTTCTGTGCTTTTCTCATTGGCAATACAGAGATGGTAGTGTTCACTCACTTGAGGAATGTGTAAGTTGTTGCATTCAGACTATTGTGGAAATGGAAAGAGTTGTATTATTAGTTATAAGCATCATAGGTATCTTAAGGACAGAGCTTATCTGTACCTGTATTTTTCTCAGTACAAAGTTAAACATGGATTCACTGAAAGCATTTGTTGTAAAAAGACCCCCAGAGCTTCACCTCTACTTCCATCCCCCAAGTTAGGTGCATTAAAGCTTTAATGCTTTATTCTTTCAGTTAATATCTGCAAGGATTTAATGCTGTCTTACTTGCCTAACTGACAGTTTTCAAAGGACAGCCTCCTTTCATGGGTTGTCAAAGGTAAAACCTTTTTGCATATTTGATGTTCAGAGTTTATTGCTCAAGTTGTGTGGCTGGTGGGGGGCGTCACATGCAACAGTGTCTGTAGCAAGACTGGAGAGCTGGAGGGAAGGTGCTGCTAACAAAATTAATCTTTTGGAGACAAGGTAAAAAAGATTTTAAGAAGAAAGATGTTTCAGGAGATAGATGTAGGAAAACTTAGGACGTTTTCATTGAGATTGTCAAAGCTGCACATTTAAGCTGAAGATCAACTCTTGTTAAGCTTAATTGGACATCTATATTAGGTAGGTGGCTTTGAAAATCTTTCATTTTTCATACATCCTTTCCTGTTTTTCTGCACAAAGAATATTATCCACAAAAATACATCTGGCCTACAAATTTTATAGCTGGTTTTTTTCCCTACTAAGGGAGAAGGTAGATAAATACTTTATTTATGGGATAGAGTAGGTATTTGTCCTGTTCAGCTGCTAATTGTATTTATATAAATCAGTTAATAAAATGAACATTGCTGTTCTGATATTCCTGTTGGGACTCAGTATGTTTTGTTGCATGGGAATATTTGATTAATGCCAATATCTCCCAACCAAGCATTCATACTTGCATCTTTCAAACACCTGAAAAATGACTGCTGGAGATGGAATGCGTGTTTGTAAAATAGTAATAAGACTTACAGAGAGCACTTGTTTTTATCTTTGGAGACTAACAGTTTCTCTAGAAGGATGATCTGTCATTGCCTGGGACCACAGTCAATAAGAAGGTAGGTTTCTGCATCTTGTTTGTTGCTGGAGATCCTTCTCTCTGGAGATCCTTCTCTGGATTCTAGTTCACCTATTCTGCAACGTGGTAGTTATGAATCAGGGCAACATACTTCTGCGGAAGAGCATCCATGGAGCAGGAGAGCTGGGGTGTAACTGGCTTTGGGCGACACATGGCAAGGAAGAGCTTGGTGCTGCACTTCAGGAGCTGAGCTGGCAGGGCTTGCGGTACTTGGCACATGGTTGTGGTCCACCTGTCAGGTTGCATGCCATGGTGGGCATTATGTTTCCCTCCAGATTGCAGAGTAGCCAAGAAAAAAATGGCTTTTATTTCTGCAAACAGCTTCATCTTGGGAATGGAACAGTATGAGTGCAAAAGACTAAAGGAATCCTTGATTTGACCACCACTCTGGCACACCTCTGTTTGGTGTCACTTGTCTCTTGGATGAGCGGACAAGGGAAGACTAGTGCAAAGTGAGGGAGCTGTTGGGGTATGGTGACAGTGGTAGTTATCTTTGCTGTTCTCAGGCACTGCAGCCGTCATCTTGAGAAAGCTGTACCTGGCACAGTGCCCCCTCATGCTTCTGCATCACTTCGTTCCTTTCTAGAAACAATTTTTGTTTGGACCAAGTGTAAGTTGACATCAAAGGTGCTTTCACTTTTCTCAAAGAATATTATTTTAAAGGGCAAATAATGCCCAGAGCAGGATTCTACTGCCCCCTCCTTTTTACTGGTGACAAGCTGATTATTTTTCCTGCTATTTTTTGTTTTCCTGGTTTTGCTATTCCCCAAACTTTCAACTGCTATGAAAACTCCCAAGTGGGTTTTGCCCAAATGCATGCAGGTGAGCTTTTAAATGTGAATTGCTTGGTAGATAAATGAGAATCAGTTGCTAAATTTAATTATGCAGTCTTCTGTAATGTGTCTGCAACAAGCATTCATCTTGTGGATAGTAATTATTCTTAGCATGCCCATCTGAGCAAGATTATGCTTTGGTAATTGGTTTTGAATCCTATATCCATTTTATTTTAAGCAGCACTCTCTTTAATCCTTTCTATCAATGTTTGGGGATTGAAGGTGAGGTGAGCATGTGGCAGGAGCAAGGGAAGGATTTCTCTTTTTCTTTGCTAGGATGCTGCCGAGCCGACATGGTAGAAGTGGAGGGCGGTTGCTGGCAAGCACAGATGATGACAAACGAGGCTGCTGGCGCATTTGTTCTGCACACAGACACGCTGCGTGTTGAGGCAGCCCAGGCGACGCTGCCAGCAGGCAGCTTGTGCAGACCCTCGCGCTGTTGCTGGCCCTGGAGTTGCAGTGACAGCGGGAGACTCTCTGGTGACGCGGGGCCACACTGATGATACCGCTATTACTCATCTGCAGTGGAGGTCTGATGATTTGCCTTTGTGGCAGCTTTGTGGCTGCAGTCTTGGACTGCAGGTGGTCAAATAGCTCTTCATGCTTTTGAAATGGAAGTTATGATTCTTCAGCTAAGTGCCTGAGCTAAGTGCTTGTATTGGACAGATCTGAATGGAACCTAGGTAACTGATTGAGTTGTGGCTTTATTTTCCTTTTCTATGCTGATTTGTCCCTGTTGGTCACAGTGGCAATTTTATTTATGCAAATGAGCTCAGAAGATGCTTTCTGCAAAGTTGACTTCAAGATCTCCATGCTCATGTCCTCTTTTCAGTGAGGAAACTGATGCAGAGGAATTGACAACAAAACGTTTTCATGATCCTAGTGAGTGCTTCCAGCCAGAGGTAATAACTCTTGGGGGTGGGGGGAAAGTAGCTGATCATGACCTTGTTTATGGCTGCTGGCAGAAGTGTGCATGGAAGCTCTTTATATTGCCCCTCAGAATGATGTAGCCCTCTGCCACGCACCATCTCCAATATGTCTGAGTACCTCCAGAGACCTCTCCTTTGAAAGCCTCTCTGGTAACCTGCATATCCATCCTTGTTTAGCACAGTCCATGTGCTGAGCTGTGTGGAAGGACAGGGAGCAGAGCACCCTTCATCCTCCCTAACTCCCTGCCCTCTGACCTGTGCAGCATTTATGAAGGCACTAGACTTGAAGAGTTCTTATACTAGGGAAACATGGCATCCTTTGCTAGGTCATTCCCTAGAGCAAAGGGTATTGTGTTTATACAGCATAGGTAATAATCACAGCTCTTGGGAGCAACTGAAATCTCTGTTGAAAGACTGGTTGCTAAAATATTCAACTCGGCAATAAAAAACAATCTGGCATACTAAGATAACTCCTTAATTCTCTGGAGGCAGAAAAGCTGCTTGCAGAGTACCCATACCACTTACTACTTCCCCATGTGCTGTGCTCATGTCTGCTACTAGTAACTAGGATATGTTCAGTCCAAGGCAGGTGTGCCCTGAACTAGTTTTGTCAAACCAGATGGATCCAAGTGACTAGTCTGAGAGCCGTAGTTCCATTTGGAGTCTTAAAAACATGGCAGCTGTCATATGTTATTACAGATGAATGTTAACGTGGTTTTAATTTTGAGCGGCATGATGCATCTAGCTCCTGGCAGGGAAAAAATAGCATTCTGCCAGTGAACTTTGCCATCCATGAAAGGTTGTTTCTACAAGGGCTGGTATTCCATTTGCAGAAA
This sequence comes from Rissa tridactyla, assembly GCF_028500815.1. Taxonomy (NCBI): domain Eukaryota; kingdom Metazoa; phylum Chordata; class Aves; order Charadriiformes; family Laridae; genus Rissa; species Rissa tridactyla. The sequence goes on from NC_071471.1 coordinate 60,297,083, forward strand.
GGAATTTATAGTTGCACTTGCTCATACAACAGCAGCAACAACAATGTTCTTAAGAAAGGAGTGAAAAGGGAGATTAAGAATTCATTTTTTCAGCTCAGGAGAGGTAAGATGGATACATATTTGAGAACATGGAGTTAGCTGTCCACTGTTAGAAATAAGGTCAGGAAACCCTGTGAGTAGAGTCTTGAAATAGTCACATTACCATGCAGCATTTCAAAGTCAGATTTTAAAAGCCTGTGTCTGTCTATTCATGTTTGGGTGGGGGTTTTTTTGGTGTTTTTTTTTTTTTTTGGTGTTTGGGTGTTTTTGTTGTTGTGGGTTTTTTGATATTTTTTTTCTGGGTTGTTTTTTTCTTCTTCTGGGAAGACCAGTGTGATTTTCACTATTAGCAGCAGGGATCTAAGGTACTGAGTCTTTGAGCTACTCCAAGGTATGCTGTGTGTTGGCAGACTCTGCAGAGAGAGGCCAAAGTCTTGCATAGATGAGAGAAGGTGGTCCTGTCTGGAGAAGGCAAAACTGTGTTGCTGGCTCTGGTTAAGAGAATCTAGAAGGTGCTGTTTTGCGAGAACTGTTGGGCCCAGAGACACGGCTTGTCCTCCTGAGTTTGTTCAGTCTGATTTAACTGGGGATCTTGAGCATAGCCTGAGTAGAAGGCTTCTCTTAGATGAACAAAGGGAGGAAAGCACTGCATTGTTGCCTGGGCCACTTCCCTCTAGATCACCCTTTTTTTGGCCCACTGATAATGCTTTCCAGTCTGACACTGTGTGGTGTAGACACAGTTGAGAGGGTGGCTCAGATCTGGAAGCGGTGGCTGGTGAGCGATGAAAGGGAAGGGACACTGCTGTTGAGGAAATGCAATGATGTTCTCACTAGGTACTTGGGGCTGCTTTTGGGGAAGCCAGACATCATTGGAAGTTTCTTGATATGCTACAGGCTTCCTGATGATTATGGATAAGTCAAAAAGTAGTCAAGGCCCCATGTCCAGAAGGTGTCATGGCTATTTAGTTACTTAGCTGTCCCATTAGTTACTTCTGCTAGTGGGGAAAGCTATGTCCTACAAGAGATGAAATACTGGAGTGCTCTCAGATGTGGTACCTCATTGACTGCAAAGATGTGGGCTCAGAGGTACAGGGTGATTCAGACCTAGCTTTTTCTCCACTTGTGGGGTAGGGATCCTGAAGCCAAATGTCTGAAAATCAGTGATGTGAGCATGCTCCCTTGCAGATTTAATGAAAAACATATATTAGTTCCTTGTTGATTGTTTCTGATTCTTCCCTCCCCAGGAGGACGTTTTCATTCTGGGATCCCTGCCTGTTCCATCTTTGTGACTTGGCAAAAGTTGGATGAGCTTGGGGAGTTATTTCCCACTGAGCTCTGTCCTCCATCTATCTAAAAAAAAAAAAAAAAAAAAAAATTATCCTTCCATCTTTCTTTTCCTTGTTCTTTGGGGTCAAAACTAACTTTCCAAGACAAAAGATGAATTTGAGGTGCTGCTAACAGGAGGGGAGGTAGCTTTCTCATACAAGTGTTATCTCCACCAGGGGATGAACACATGGTAAATGTAGCTGCTCGCATTAGGAATAATTGTTAACATCCTGGAGAACTGTGATGGGGGGAGATAAGGATGGGCATGCTCTGCATGTGATAGTCACACCATCAGCCTTTAGAGCCAATCTTTCACTTTTATTATAATTGTGGCATCTATTTAATTTCCTTGGCATAATGCACTTAATCCATAATTATAAAATACGCAGCTAGCCCTTGGCTTTGCTGTGTTCTCGTAATGTGAGAGTGATTCTGTGTTTTTATTAATTTAACTTTCTACAAGCTAACAGATTGCCATAAAGGAAAACGGAATTTCTCAACCAGTACAGCTAATAGCTGTATTTCAGCAAAGGCCCCATGGTACATGTTGAACAATAACTACCACTCCTGTGCCACTTGCAATTTTTAATTGAATTTCTATCCCATGGATATCATGTCAGAGCCATTCATCTGCTCCACTAAGTCTTCTGATATTAAAGAAGTTCTTCCAAGTTATTATTGTAGTACAAATACTGCTTGACGATTGATTTGCATTACATATGCGCTGGTCTGGTGAAGGTAATGCAGTGCAGAAAAGCTTAGCTTGCATAGGCACATGCAAAGGAATCATATTATTATGGATAAAATTATTGTACTGTACCTTTCCACTTCTTTTCTTGTTGGAATGATAGGATCTGCTTTGCCTCTCCTGCTCAGAGTGAGACACCGACATTGGAAAAATCATTGTACAGCTGTGTGATGGTCTTGGAACCAGCAATGGAGATCTACCTGGATCATCAAATATGGTCTTTGTTCTCCAAGGAGGTGGCTCTTGACAACCACCATTTGCAGCACAGCAAAAGTCTTTCTTGTTCCATGGCTCACCGTGTTTATCTGGTGTTGATGAACAGAAGTCACAATGCTTGTGTAAAGAGCACAGGCTAGATCAGTGGTGGGGCAGAGCTGGGAACAGATCACATCTCCCAGTTTTGTGCATGGAGCAAATCACTCCTTGTTTCTTAGGTGGTGTTCTTTCTTAGAGGCTGAGAATCTTGGAATTGACTGTCCTGACGTGAACTTGCCTGGTCTGCCTTGTGGTGGGGTCAAAATATCTCCAGAATAATAAACTCTGACACTAGTGAAACTGTGCTCTTAGGTTCAGTATGTGGAACTGAAGGAGTCCGTAGTTTAGACTTTGCTGTCACCTCAGCTCAGCCCTTTTCTTTCACCTACATAACCTTTTTTTAAAAGATGAGTCAAAATATTATGTTTTGTGGAAAGAAGTGATTTCAGCCCCACTTTCCGCCTGCCAACTTCAGAGACTTCTTATGTCTGAGAGAGTGTTTCTGATACTGGAGCATTACAGTCTATGACTAATGACTCATCTCTGGGCTTTTCTGACTGAATGGTGTCTCTGGCTGATAGCACAGGGTAGACGAAGGCAGGGTTAGTTTTCCATCCAAACTGGGGAGAGGGTCTGCATAGCTAGACTGTTCAGGAGGGAAGGTCTAAACTGTGTTCACTGGCCGACAGTAAGAGAAAGCAGAAGGAATGTCTTCATTCCTAGACTGGAAATGAAACACTATCATGCAAAGCTCTTGATGGGAGTTTTCTCAGGGATTGCACAAGAAGTGAAAGTGTGCCATGCTGAATATTAATTATGTGGAGATTCTAATGGGCAAAGTTAAAGGTGACTTCCCAGCATGCTTCTCCTCTCTCCACTGTTTTCTGTTGATTAATATACTAATTCTGTTGGGGAATTAATAACTCAGTCACCTGAGAAGTCATAGTGACCCCAAACATCTGGGCTCTGGAGTTGCTGCTCCCAGATGAAGTTGCGGCTGGCTGTGCTAAGCGTGTCTTCTTCCCCGTTCAAGTCTGAATTACACGCTTGGTTGCACTAGCAGGGTGCAGAAAAGCACTCAAACAACTGGCTGCTTCTTGGTTTGGTGTTGTGCAAATACATAACGGTTTTCAGTGTCTGGCCTTTGGCGCATTAGCAAGAAATTGTCAGGAAATGGGAGCTGTGTTGCTCGTCTGCAGCTTACTGGTGTGAGGGCAGGTCTGTGCAGGTTGCAGGTAGTGTCAAGGCCCCCAGGCTGCTGACATTTGCAGAGAAGTTGATCTCAATTCTCCAGCCACAGGTTTCAACTAGGAGCCATTCAGTCTCTCTCTAAAAGCATCTTGGAGTATAAATTGTCTTAATGGTGTCTAGATTGTGATGACAAAGGGCTTAGCTGCACAGTAACTTTTCAGTGGCGTAGGGTCCAAAGGGCATCTTGGTACTTCTGATTGGGGAATTATGGGAATCTCTTTGATGCATGAAGAAGCAGCTGCCTGTAGATATCCTTGGCGCCCAAGGAACTGCCATCAGAGGTGTAACCTTTGCTGTAAGGACAGTGCTTGCTGTATTTACATCCTGCTTTCTGGATCCAGCACCATTCTGGGATTTTCACAGGACAACCCTAGGTTTAGTACTCTCTGCTTTTAGTACTCAGCCTGCTTTTAGTTTCCACTGCCCTATGAGCTATCCAGGCAGCATTTAAAAGCATGTAGAAAAATCCCATTTAGAGCCTGTCTAGAAACCACGATCTGAAAAAATCTGCCTCTTTATCTTCCTTGTAAGGTTGCAACTCTGATATTAGCTTGTGACAGCAATTATTGATGGTGTCATTAGGGATGAGATCCCATTCCCAGCAATGCATTTAATATTTTTCCCCGCTTTTGCTGCAGGGACGCTGATAAGTGGTGGCAGAATGAGATTTTAAAAAAAGAAGAAAGAGAGAAGGTGGGGGTTAAAGAAGCCCATGTTTATCGTTTGCCATCATCCGTGAGGAAGGGAGATTAATTCATGAAAATATTCTGTGTACTAGAGTTATTAAAGTGTAATCTTTGCAAAATAATGACTTGTAGCAAAAAAAGTCATCATTATTTATTTTCTCCGTTTTCAGCATCAGTTATGTGGTAAAGTATGGGCAAAGAAAAAACCCCTTCAGATAGCACTCCCAACATGCATTTACTGTTGGCTTGAAAAGACAGCTGCTATTTCACCATGATACTCTGATTATTACAAATACATTGTTTTAAAGCTTAGCAGCTGCATAATAGATGCATATGTACATGATGTAATATGTCTTTCTGCGTTCCCTCTTTCAATAATCACAGCACTTAAGTCTCAATATGAACTTTATTGATCCATGATTGTAGCTCATTAACATGGAAGCATTCCCTTACATCTGAATCAAACACAAATAAGTGTGTGTGTCTAAAATGGAGTCTAGGGAAAGGCATTTTTGACTGCATGGACTGTGATAAATAGAAGCACAGACTAGAGGGGTTAATGAGGTGTTGGGGGGGTGGGGGAGGAATGAAGTAGGGAAAGCTTGGTTAAAGCCTGGCCATTTTCCTGTAGTGGGAGATCTTCTCACCTTTTTGTTTATATTTTCAACTTGCTAAATGACGCGGGTCCATTGTGGTACTTAGTTAAAAGTGGGTGATGGAGCTGCGTGGAGTTCTGAGGAACATACTGTACTGTATTGAGGCTTCCAGTTTTGGATGTGATAAGTAGTTTCTTTCAAACATATACGATCTGAGGGTCTAATGTTAAAATATGAGCAATCAAGCAGCGTACTCAAGGCAGTGGTGCGAATCAAGCAGATTCCTGTCCAGATGCTCTCCCAGGGACCTTCTAAAGGGACAGAGGTGGGGGAAGAAAGTTCATCTGCTCTGAGCTGTTGGCCACTCATTACTGCTCTTATTCTTTGCAATAAACTGCAGAGATGCATAGCTTTCCCTACATGTTCTTATGCTCAGTGTGTCTATGCACTGCTCGCTGACATCTTGGTCACGACTAAATGCTTTCGCTAGAAATCATGGGACTGTGTGAACCTTCCTCTTTTGTACCCATATTTCATTTTCTTCTTCATCCTCAGAGTAAAACCTGTAGAGATGTGCACAGGCAAGTCTGCAGAGCTGCCCCTCTACTGAGTGGTCGATCAGATGCTTGTTGGCTGCAGGGGGCTTGTTTTCAGAGCATTACTATTCAGCCTGCAGGAAGATTCATTCCTAGAATGTTAAAGCTAGTGTTAAAACAAACCACGTGTCTTCTGGTAAGGCAGCTAAAAAGGATAAGGAAACGGCCAATGATGAGCTGCCACTATTTCCTAATTAATGACAGGCTATTGCAGTCTACCTGCTAGAAGATGGGCAACCCTTTATGCTGACATTATCCCTGGGGGTCTTAATGGTGCCCTCCGGGAATGTAGTATCATGCTTCATTTTCTCACTGTCTTTTGAAGCTTCAGGCTGACTAAAGCAAAGAAAAGAAGCCATTTCTCTCCTGGTCTAAATAATATCACTGAAAGAACTTAAGTGCTGCTGCTTTCAAACTGTCCAGGGGCTGTAAGTGAACCATGCTGCCTTAGAATACCTTTAAAGATACACTGCATAATTTATTGAGTTCTGCTCTAATTTTTTTTTTTTTTTTTGAAGCATGGACACATGGACAGTGCTGTCAGAAACATGAGCAACAGTTGGTTCATCAACAGGCAGATACCCTGTGTGGGACTGGAGCCTGAGTTCAAGTAGAAAACATGGCCAAAGGCCCAAAATGTATTGAGTCATAGACTTCTATGCTAGGATAGACAATTACATTGATGGACTCTGAGCTCTGACATAGGACAAGGCATGGAACCTCACACCTCACATGGTCCAGTCCATCTGTCATGGGTAAGAAAGTGTGGATCTCCGTTTACAGTTTGAAATGTCTGCATCTATGTGAACCTTTGTGGGAGATGTCATACTCCAACCTAGGTGGTTGGAAAAACAAAATAACGTCATCACGTGTAACTGGCAAAAAGATCACACCCACACAGGAAATCTGTGGCAAAGTAGGAACCTTGCAGGTCTCCCAACATACCTTCCAATGCCTTTAGTGCAACAGAACTTTTTCTTCAGTAAACCTCACGGTTTGCATCTTGGGTGTTTGCGTTTGATCCTTTTCATAAGTATTTAATGTACGATTAAATCCAAAGACACAAAGAAAATCCGCGGTGTGTCTAGAAAAAGGACATTTAGCATCTTGGATCACAGACAGACAACTCTCCCCTTTTGTTTGCTGTGATAATATGCTAAACGAAATTAGCATTTCATAAACTCCATTTAGGGGAAAGTCATGATCTTAACATGAATAAGAAACACATTTTCAGCACACTTAGAAGAAATATCATTCTTCAGTGTAGTACTGGAGCTAATTCTTAGTTTGAAGAAGTTTTAAGTTAGTTCTTTCTGACTGCTTCTTGAGACAGCCTATCAAGCTGGAGAGATGGCTGGGCTCTTCCTTTTCTTTCTCTGCTTCTCAGCCTAAGATACCCTCCCTCATGAGTTTGAAGGGGTTGCACATTTCCTTGTGCTCCGTTTACTGTTCCTTCATTAAAATGACAATCACCCAGGCATCTCCTGGGGGACTTGTTGAAGCTGATTGACTTTTCAAGCTGTTCCCACTTTATTGATCTCCTGTCTGAAAAAATTCCAACAGGTTTATTCTCCCAAGACAAAGTGTTTTGTGTTAGATGAGCTTCTGTGTGCCGAGCGCAAAAGATGATAGGAAAAGGAGGATTTCCTGGGGTAGAATTAAACTTGCAGTAACTGTGGTTTGAAAGATATTGGGCAGTGAGGTCTTAGGGCATGATAATGCAGGAGGGATCAATGGTGTGCTGAGCTGCCCACAACTCACACCCAGTTGGTGGGAGAGAAGGGGATCCCCGTGTTGAGCATCTGCTGTATGGATCACAATCATTTATTAACCTTGATAATAAACAGCAAGCATACCTCTTTGGGAAGTCTGTATAGACACAAGCTTAGACCTCAGCGTCTGCACTTTGAAGACATGCTAACGAGAAGCAAGGTTGTTAATCCTCGTGCTTAGGGAATGAATACGACTCGCACTCAACTGCTGCTGGTATGAAATATCTGCATGCAGTGTAGCACTGGAGTTTAACTGTATTATGAGAGGCTTAATCCAGGTCCTGATCTGACTGTTGCACAAGCCAAGAAACTGGGTGACAGATGACTGGTTTCTTCCATTTTTGCACTTACATCCCTGTCCTTTTATTTCTTAACCAAAATTGTCTGCTCTGAGTAACTAGGAGAGGGTGAAGTCGCATAACCTGACTGTCTGGATGAGAAACCAAGGGACCATTCAGAGCAACCTTAGTTTATTGCCCAGGGACGCAGCTGTATAACCAGGCCACTTTGCAAAGCAAGTGGTGCAACCTACATAAAGGACTAGTCAGATGTGTAATCCAGCTTGAGAGCTCCTTTTATCTTGTGAATTATGATGTCTGTGTTATGAGATGCTCAAAAATGTTAGTGTGTGGTTTGGAAGGCTGGGAGGGTTTGCAGGCCCTGTCACGGATATTTCAATGGTAACTGGAATAGGTAAGCCTCAAAGGATTTAGGAGTGGGCTGACTTTATATTTAGTTTTATTTATTTATTTATTTTTATTTATTGTATAGAAAGAGAGCTTGTCCTGGAGACTGTTCTGGTTGGAAAACGTCACTGTGAAAAAACCTGTTTGGGCCAATATTAGCCTGAGACTTATTTGTATTCTTTTATGACTCCAAATTATCTTTGCTTCTTAAGAAAACCAAACTTACACTGTTGCTTTTTCTTGTCCATGCAGGTTTAAACTTCTGAAGTTTCTTAGAAATGCAGAACTCTCACAAATGCAAAATTAGGAAATGCTTGTGAAATGCTAGCATCCTCTTCTTGATGTTGCTATTAGTCTGTATGTTTATAGATATACAGAGGTATAGTGGGTCCTGACCTTTATTGCGTAAATTTGTGTAGATCTGACAATATTATTCATTCACATGAATGTAATAGGGTCACAATGATTTAAACTAATTGGGAATCTGGTGCTGTCTTATTAGTTGTAGAAAATTAGCATGTAGAGGCTCTCGGTAATGGTGTGACTGGAGGTAAAGATTGGTTCCTAAGTCTAGAAGGGACTTCTTGCATCGTCAGTCCTCAACCATCTCAGGTGGCTGCATCTCATGAGCTTTTTATTTATTTTGGGAACAATAAGAGCCAACATTTTCCCAGAAGCTATGTTAACTAAATGGGAAATGAGTGCTGAGGAGCCTTGCCTGGGGTCAGGCAGGATTTCTATGGTATTTATGTTCAGGCTGCTGCTGTGGGCAGTAACCTTTATGGGCCATAAGCAGGGGAATTTCAGATAGACATAAGGCTTGTGGGAGAGGGGTTGGCTGAGGTAGGGAATGGAACGTGTTGCAGGCTGACTGTAATAGTTGGTTTGGGAATTGTTGGCAATTTTTAATATCTGTGTCTAAGGAGCTGGACTAAACTATCTACATCGCTGCCCTCTTTTTTTAACTACAGCAGTTTTGTGAAGATTTGCTGATTGTTTGAAAAAGTTAACATGCCTTGTGTTACATTAGAGATGACTCAGGTTCATCTAATGTCCCCACAGTACTGCCTACCACTGATCCCAAAACAGGTGGACAGTATAAAAGGCAAGTTTCTGGTAAACCCTGGCTGCAGCCACCACCCCAGGGGGCATGAGTAAACACTGATGTTGGTATCCCCAGTGGGGAAGCTGAGAGTTGAGTCACCTGTCCCCCTCTTTTAGAAGGGTGAGGTGGCCTACTGTCAGAGTAGTTTGTATTGCCCCGTGTGTACTTACTCTCTGCGGGGCTGGAAGGGACTTCTTTGTCATCCACACCTAGCACAGAAATACAGAGCTTAATACTGGGGCAGTTCCATAGTCTTCCCTCGATATTTTGCTCAGTACACATTTAAGAGGAATTCCAGTTTAAATGCATCTAGTAACACGGATGTTAAACTGAACCTCTACAATTTCTTCAGGAAATCCTACATTCAAAGCACTTTCCTTTTGCTACAAAATAATGCAAATCAAAATAATTAGGTAAAGAGGTTGTTACAGAAGCATTTTTAGCTATAGTAATAAAAGTACAAAAGGGCTTGGGAAGGGCCTTGTTTCTAATTAATAATCTAATTAATATCTGATTAATTAATGAGTCTTTGTCATCAAAAATGCCTTTTATCTTTGAGGCTATTAAAGTATCCTCTAGACCAAATTTCTTGAATAAGTCTTGATAAGGCCATCTTTGCTGAGTCAGTCAAGTGCTTGGAATCAAATCAGTATGCTGCCTTATCAGGGATGCATAAACCACCTCTTTGGAAAATTAGAGTACATCAGAATCAAGAACACGATAAATATGTCAGATCTTTTAGACAGTACAAATGGGAAGTGAGTAATGATGTGATGTAGTTCTTCACAGCTGTACAAAAGTAATGCTTTTACATAGGTTTCACAGTAGTGAAATGACCAGAGCAGAAAAAGCAGAGGCCTTTGTGAAGCCAGACTGTCTTAGCTCAGGGTAGCCCCTGTTTCATTGCAACTGAACTGTGTCTTGGGTGGTGTCTGCAGGGGTGTAGTGTCCTAGTCTCAGGTTAGCAGTGGTAAGATGATGATTCAGATTCTGATGTCCTTTCTGAGGCTGCTGATGTAGATATTACACAATGCCTGTACAGTTTTCATGTTTGTACTTCTGTGAGGTACAGTTTCTACCAGTGGGCACCAACTGCCTGGCCACGGTAAGGATTGCCAGCAGGTCATCAATGGTATGATGGGACAAACATGCAATAAAGGCTTTTGCGTGCCATGAGGTGTTAGGATCCATCAGTTTGGGTTGTGTTTATCTCTACTTCAGAGGAAACATTTTGCCATTCTTTGGGGAATAATGGTGAGACAGCTTTAGAGATGCCTTTCGCCAAATTTGTGTCCCACAGTAGTTGAAGCATACTGCCTCTAAAAGTCCTAGAGCAGGGTGCTCAAGTCAAACTCTGGTGCTCAAAGCGGTTCTTTGGTTTGATCTGGCATCTCCTACTTCTGCTTTGCTGAGCATCCCTCACTTCTCTGCCTTTCTTTTCCTGCAAGAAGACCCATTTCCTCTAACATCTCCGCCTTCCCTCTTTCTGTCTTGAAAGAGGCTCTTTCTAGTTGGGGTGGTTCTACAGATTATTTTAGATCTGAAACTGTGTCTGCCTTTCCACAGAAATGGTGTATCTGGAGGTAAGGGGAAGGCCTGGGTGCAGAAAAGAGAGGAGGTTGGGAAAGGACAGCCTGTTTCCTGATGGTGAATGCTATTTAGGCACTGAATGGCACATTGTTCTGGATAGTCAGTGTTTGCTGGGGATACCCAAAGAACCACTGTGTTCCTACAGGACAAGTATAACAAGAGTCATGCAAACATACGGCTTTCAAGTTACCTCACCATCCCTGTAGGCTAACTAGACAAAAACTGCACCTCCAGAGATTGTTCAGGCCCATCTGAGCAGTCATCTCTACTAAGGAATGACTGGTATGAACAATGACCCTGCCTTGTGGGATGGTGATCAAATGAAATGCTGATGAGCAATCAACCACTAGAAACGTGACTGATATTCGCATCTCCTATACTTTATTGCCCATAAATCCAGAGATGGAATATTCTGTATCCTTTTGTCCAACCTCTGAGACATCCAGGGTCCTCCCAAAGGCTCGTATTGAATAAAAAAGAGAGGATACCTTTCCTGTCAAAAATGAAAAAGAGGAATCTGCAAGAAAAAAAAGAGGAAGCCAGTGTTCCTAGTTAGCTCCTATCCCCTTCGTTTTGAACTATGAATCACAATGACTAATGCATCATGGCAGCTCATTTTTGCCTTGCCAGTCTTCACTGTACATTATAAATTGAAATTTATCAACAAAGGTCATCTTCAAGTCTTTCGGATGTTTGGTGATGGGAATTGTCACTAATCAAAAAAGAAAGGGGATTGAGGAAGGGTTCTGGTATCATAATAGAAATTGGGGTGGGTGTTCTGCTTGTTTAGATGACAAGCAAACCAAGAGGAAAAAATTAATTTTTCAACAGAAATTGCCAAAACTATGATCTGCTTGAACTTCTTTTTCCCCAGTGGGATCTCTGGTTTTAAATACTTGTGAAAGTTTGGGGGACTGAAAGTCCCCTAGAATGATGGGTTATTGTTCCAGAAGTATGGAGAATGTGAAACCTTTTGTATGATATCAGGAAGTGGTTTTATTTAGGTATTTTTAAATACTCTGGGTTTTTGCTGTTATACTTGGATAGTTGTTTTATTTTTGAAGAACGATCTTCTGTTAAAGGTTGGTCTCTGAGGCATCCATGACAAAAGGTGTAATCGGACTAAAAGAGTAGTCATAGAATGATCAGAGATATGAATAGGTTGTACAAAGAGTGGCTAAATAAACGGGAAGTCTTCAGACTGGGAAAAAATATCTATAGGGAATATGACAACAATCAGTGAAATCACAAATGGCAGCATGGGGCTCCATGGTTTCATACTTGTTAAGTGGTAGCAGTGGGCTCTGAATTATATTATCAAGTTAAAACGAAAGGGAGCATCTCTTCATATAGCACACAGTTGTGGTGTTTATTAACATGGGATAATGAAGTTGCCAAGTTTCCCTGTGGGATTAGACAGATTTATGGAACTAAAAGCCCACTGATGGCTCCTGTACACAAAAGCATCATCTTCAATTTAGGAAATCTGTGATATCGCTGTAGGCTGGGAAGCTATTCCAGGAAGCAGTACCATATGCGTTCTCAGTTTCTGTTCGCTTCCTTAGACTTTCTTTGTTGTCCTTAGTTTTCCTTAGTGGGATGGAGAAAAAGGGAGGCATTTGTTTCTGTTTGTAGTTGTAAAATATTCTGACTTTATATTTATTACACTCACTCTAAAATCATGGTTGGGTAAAAGCAGGCTCTCAGCACAGCAATGTTGTGCTCTGCTAAGTGAAAGATTCGGAGTACAGGTACTTGGATTTTCTTGTTTAGTAAGTAGGTGCAGCTGAACATGGTTGGTTGTTTCTTGTTTGTTTGGGTGTTTTGTTTGTGTTTGGTTTTTGGTGTTGTGGGTGTGGTTTTGTTTGTTGGTTGGGGTTTTTGGTTTTGGTGTGGGTGTCCCGTCCCGTCCCCCTCCCCCCCTCAAAAAAGTGTCCTCGTGCGTGGCCAGGTCAGCCAGACAGGCTTGCACAGGTAAGAGTGGATCTTTCTGGCAACTGCCTCATTGTAAGTGAAATTAGGCTCCACTGTTGCAGGCCGGGACCTGGACCTGGACTCCCCTGGTTGCCATGAGGTTGGGAATGAAGAGAGAGGCAGAGGAGGAGCGCTCAGGGAGCTGGCCTGCCAGCGATGGGTGGCACCATGTCTGCTGCTTCTGGATGAGCATTGCTTGACTTGCACCCATTCCCTGCCTTGTCAGTGGCAGTGGTCACCCTGCCGTTCCAGAGCTCCAGCTGGGGCTGGATTAGCTGCAGGGACAACTCCATGTTTCTGTCCCAGGCATTTGGCTGCCCAAGTGTCCCGGTTCTTGGGGGAAACAGGGTTAATTTTCCCCAGGCTCTGGCAGGGACACAGATATTCCACCCCATGTGAGCCATGCCTAGTACATAGCCGGGATGTGCCAGGGGAGGAGGTGGGAAGTCGCAGCTTGGAATGGGCTGGGGCATCCTGGGTCCAGTCAGTGAGCAGTGGTACAGTGATCATGTTTGTACATTCCTCTGTCCGTGTTATTGTTGGTGTTTTCCTGTTCCCTTTGCCGTTCTGTTAAACTGCTTTTGTCTCAACCCACAAGTTTTACCTTTTTCTTCTGATTCTCCCCCATGGCTGTGGGGGGAATTGAGAGAGCGGCTGCCTGGTTCTTTGTCACCAGCTGAGGCTGAACCAGGACACCAAGGCAGACTCTGGCTTTGTCTGGGCTCATAATCAGCCCTAAGAGAGCACAGGTTGCTTCTCTTGTATTTAAATATGAAAAATGCTTTGGGAGTGGAGGATGTTCAGCAACCAACAGCCATCATTGCCACAAGCTAGGAACTAGTCTAAAATGTTCAACGAGGTAAAAAAGGAATAATTTCAGAGAGTTCAGCGACGCCAGGCCGGATCATGCTAACTGGCTGATACCCTTTTGAAGAGGAGCAGCCCTCTGCCCTGCCTGTCAGTTCGTGGGACCAGCTTCCCACACGGTGCCTGTGTGGTTGGACTGGTTCCTGATTTAGGACTGTTGGCGCAAAGCAGTGTGGTGGGGTTAGCGCTGAGCCAGCTTTTGCCTGAGTCCTGAACCACTTATGGTCATTAGGGTAGTTGGGCAAAGGGGTTTAGAGCTGGGGCTACTGCAGGGGGTGGTCAAGCCGGACTCCGACTCTGTAGGAGTCTCTTCTCAGTGTGTCATAACTTTAGGAAGGCCTTTATCTCAGGGAGGGTAATTTGAGGGCGAGGAAGGGGAAGGGAGAGGCAGAAACAAATTGTTTCACAAGCAATGGAAGTTTGGCAGCCTGACTTCTTGTGTTGTGCAGTTGGGTTCTTTGTAGTGTATGAATATGTGAGCTGTGTTTGAATGTTTTCCTGCAGCTGGATGTTCAGAGAGATGTGCCTGCTCTCATGTCTCATGGGATTTGGTTTCATGCTGCAGCTTTTCTCTGAGCACTAATAAGTTTGCTCTCCTTTTGCTGGCTGCTGGTTTTCATGAAACTTGTAGAAACTTTGTTCCTCTCGGGTTTTTGTTTCTCTGTCAAACTGGGAGAAAATTGGCCAATGGGTAAAAACAAGAAGTTGTTTGGGGGGTATGGTGAAACAGGCACACTGCAGGCAGACAGTTTGCAGGCACGTGAGAAGAGAAGCAAATGTTAATCTGGGCTGTGTGTGTTGCTCTTGCTCTCTGAAGTGCACAGAAATCGGGATATTCTGCTCATTTAAGCAGAGCTGTGCCCCCATGCAGTTCCCAACCTGGGGCTGCGGGTGTGTGTGTAGCGGGACTCTGATCTGGTGATGAATGCATAAGTTCTAGTATTTTAGGAAAAAGGCTGAGAATCTAAAATCAAAACCATACCTGCTCCTTCTCCACACACGGTCGGGGAGAGTTGCAGGCACAGAGGAGAAACCCCCTGACAGGGGAGTTGGTGGCACATGTACACTCCAGGAGGTTGACGTGTCCCTCCCAGCCATCCAGTGCCAGCGTTTGCAGCCCTTTTTATCCTCAGAGACTGATATGTATTTTATACCCTATCTCCATAGTTGAGACTACGAACAAACAAAACCTCCTTTCTCTGTCTGACAAAGCCCTGAGATGGAAACCATCTGAAGGAAGGACCTCTCTAAAAGCTATTCAGATGGCATTCTCTCTGCCTCTCCACGCCTCTACTTCATATCCCTGGGATGAGCAATTCTTATCACAGTATTAAACATGGATTTTGTTAGCTCTCCGTGCACTGAGTTATGACCAGGTTTGGCAGAGAAAAGCTTCTCTGTCTGGGTGTTCCCCGTAAGCCCTGCTCTGCCAGCCTGTGGGACAGCACTTGCAGCAATGGTTAAAACACATCCACAGCCTGTCAAGGGAAGGGCAGTGGAATCAAGCAGGTGATTTTCTTTCCCAACTGTTTATAATAGAATATGATTATGGGAGAATTTGCAGCCTCCCAGTAAATGAATTACATTATAAACCTTGCTTTTCCAAAGGGAACGTGTAGAATTTCGTGCCACAGCCTGTTCAAGGAAAGCCTGCATTTATTTGGTTATACGAATATGACACTTGTGTTAGACTGGATCAAGTCTTTCTTCATGTTAACCAAGAGTAGCAAAAAAGAGATTCTTCCTCATGGCCGGTAGGAACTGATAATTATAAAAACCAAAAAGCTGAATTGGAGTAGGCAAAGGTCCATTCAAGGCTGGATGACCCCTTGAGTTTTATTGCTTTTCGCTGTGCAACCTTTCTTGGGGTGTTGCCAGCAGCTTGCTTTGCAGGATAGATGGGACAATGAAAGGTGTAAGATCAAAGTATAAGGACGCACAGGACAAAATGCATGGACTGAGCTTTTTACAGGCTTTGAATATATATACCCAGAGTCCATTCCCCAGTGTGACAGTTTCTGTGCTACCAGGGGTGTAACAAGGTACAACAATTTGTTTTATGAAAGCATTGTTAATAACACTTTTATGCATACACATGTGTTTGTGTGGTTAGAAGCAATCTTGCTCAGGGAAGTTGTGAATGCCCCATCCCTGGAAACGTTCAAGGCCAGGCTGGATGAGGCTTTGAGCAGCCCAGTCTAGTGGGAGGTGTCCCTGCCCGTGGCCGGGGTTTGGAACTAGGTGATCTTTAAGGTCCCTTCCAATCCAAACCATTCTGTGATTTGGCGTGTGACTCATGGGAAGGATCTGTTGTATCACTGAGTCCTTTGTCATTTTGCTGTAACTACAACCTTTCTTCCCCTCCACTTCTTTAATAATGTGATTTGAAGTGTATCCTATTCTGACCAGAGGAATGGGAGAAAACATGGTATCCGGTCTGCTTGTAGTGTCAAGCAACTGTAAGGACATGTGGGCTAGTTAATTTGCAGTTAGAAGTCTTTAACTGCAAAGATAAGTAATTAGTAAAGGAGGAGGGTTCAAGTTAAGATTAAAAGTTGAGCTAGAACTTTTCTGTTCTGCCTGTGGGTCACGTATTTTCAAATGTTCAGGCTTGGATTGCTAAAATTAGGCTGCCGACATTTTTTTGTTGTTGTTGTAAATACTTGTTTTCAAATTAGGCAGCTTGGTGGTAAGGGTTTAGCAGGTTTGAGTATCGAGCCATACACTAGATGATTATAGAAGCTGAAATGGCTAATTGTAGATGCCTGGTTTTGAAAAAATGAACCATTACCTATGCAAGCTTTCAGTTTCTTCATCTCTAGAATAGAGATAATATTTCCCAGTATGGCCCTTGGGACTTTGTTAGTTTGAATGGATTAACACGAGACAAAAGCTTCAGATTCTTTGGATGGGAAAGTGCTATGGAAATACAGTATATTATTGTGATATCCTTTGAGACGTTTCTGTGAAGCCAGTGGTGACTGTCATGATAATAAAGAAAGCCTTAGAGAAGCTAACGAAATAATGATCCTACTTCCTTTCTAGCTATTCTTTGAAAGGGCAAATGCAATGAGTGATAATGGTTTAATGAGAGAGAGTCATTAGGGCATCCAGCCTGCATCTTTAGAAGTGCAAAGCATTTTGGGAGATCTGAAAATGACTCGGAGAACAAAACCAAAGTAGCTCTGTCAGAATATTAAACTGTTATTTGTATTCTCTTTGAATGCTGATTGAAACCAATGATCTCTTTGCCTGGCTGGTGGCTGGTACGTGTGTAGTCACGAATGTGGCTTGTTCGGAGCTTCAGTACTATTGGAAGGGTGAGATCAAGGAAGAACCTCAGTGCTTGCCCTCTGCATGTTACCCTCTGCTTAGAGCTTAGTGTTACTTGAGGATTCCTGACCTGTTGAATTTGCGTGCAGTGGAATTAATTGGCCTGGATTATTCAGTTTTATTAATCAAGC
The DNA here is from genome assembly GCF_028500815.1 of Rissa tridactyla. NCBI lineage: Eukaryota > Metazoa > Chordata > Aves > Charadriiformes > Laridae > Rissa > Rissa tridactyla. The sequence continues at coordinate 60,314,038 of NC_071471.1, forward strand.
TGTTTCAGTTTCAAGCTTGGATGGAGGGGGAAAGCTGCTAGGTTTTTGTGTGGTATTGATACCTAGTGAGACAAGAGCTTCAGATTCTTTGGATGGGAAAGTGCTATGGAAATACGGTACGCCGTTGTAATATCTTTTGGGGCATCTCTGGGAGGCCCAGTGAGTATCAATACTATGCACGAATACAAATGATTATTAAGTGTAAATAGAGCTAGTATTAGCTCTATTTTAGTATTAGAGAGCTAAACCAGAACATAAAGAAGTTGTTCAGGACTTGAAACACCCCTGACTCCTGAGTGTTCAAAGGAGGAAGGTTGGTTCAGCCCATTTAAGGAAAGAATCAGTTTGCAAAACATTTAGGAATTGTGCTTGACAGATGCACAGAAGCAATTGTGTTGGAGCCACATCAGTGATAAAACAAGCTTTTGACTTCATGGGTCTTACTACTTGGAAGCCTGAAATCAGCAGGCTGGTTTTGTGGCCTGGCCCTTTCCATGTCGTTCTGGACTCCACTAAGCAGCAAGGAAAGCAGTGGAGCTGGGTGCAGATTCTGGCATCTCTTTCTGCAGCCACTTGAGTGGGAGCCTTGAGCCACTGGGCACTGTTTACTCTGATGCCAGAAGGGTGACTTGGGCCATTTCTCTGCCAGACAGACAAGGAGCAGAGGACTGGTCTCAGGCAGAACCACAAAGCTGCAGATGCTGGAGGCTTGCTGAACTCAGAAAATCAGAAAATTACTGGAGCTAGTTACTGGGAAAGGTGCTGCAGTACTACATGTTCTCTAATCATCTGTTCAGTAAAAAGCGTGATTAGAGAGGAGCGCAGGGGTCGTGAATTCTCATCTAAATAAAATCATAGGTATGTCCAGGTAGGTTTTTTGTGAGGGACTTTCCTTGTCCACCTGTTAAGGGTTGTATTTGCTCTGTCCATATGATAGAAGCTGTGTAGGGTCAGCAGCCAGGCTCTCCCCGCTCTTTGGATGGGGTGGGTGGGCTTTTCATGCAGGTTGTAAAACCCATGCTAAAGCAAGCTGGTGCTGATCACCTGCCAGGCGTGGGATCCTGTACTAGGTAGCTGTTTTGTTCTGGTAGGAAAAATCTTGTTTGTTAGGAAAATCAGAGTATGAAAACATCAGAGAAACAAGCAGGGCAAAGTGAGGTTTCAAACATGCCCACAAATGAGGAGGAGGACGCTACAGAAAACCCTCTGTGACGAAGCAGCCCTTTTCCCCAGTCACGAACGGGTAATGCCACCCCCAGATCATCTGCTCCTCCGGGTGGGATTTGCTAGTGTAGGGGCCTGAATCTGTCTCTGGAACGCAGAAAAATTAAATGCCTGGCACAAAGTAGGATGGGGGTGACCGAGGACTCAAGATGCCAGTTTAGGTACATTTTTATCTAGACATGAGTTCAGCTGTTACAATTCTGAGCCACATTTAAATCCCCATCTCCAAGTCAAAAATCAACCTACTTAAATAAAACTGTTGTTGATGGTTTTAATTTGGATTTTTCTGTTGGATTTCTCTGAAATGAGAATTTGTGCTAAGTGTGCTGCTGAGATCAGTGTCCTCTCAGGTAAATATCATTTGCAACCCCACACTGGCACATGAGAGCAGAGTCTGCCCCCAAAGTCCACCTTCATGGGTGCACCACAGCTCCCCAGGTGCTTAGGATCAGTTGATGCCGAGATAGACCCTGCCTCAAAGAGCTCAAGTTTTCTTCTCTTTTCTGACAACCACCCTGAATGAAACATGAAGGCTTGGGTTTTAAGGGTAATAATGCTCAAGCTGTAACTTTGAGCATCTGTTCACACAGTTATTTCCTTCCCAGAGCTCTAATAACCACATAAACTCTCTTTGTCTCCTCTTTTCTCCAGGTCAACAGACTATGGGACTACCTATGAAAAGCTAAATGACAAAGTAGGCCTGAAGACTGTGCTGAGCTACCTTTACGTCAGTCCCACTAACAAGAGGAAGGTAAGGAGAGCCATCGAACTGGTAGCTATAGAAACAAAATTACGGCATTCTGTTCATTCTGAGAGGAATTATGATCCTAAAGTGAAATCCGTTGGTAATTCACAAGAGCTTGAATTTGTTGTCTAAATTGCACTAGTGCAATTCCATAGAATCCAGTAGAATTATGCCTGTTTTTGTGATAGGGATGGAGTCCTTAATCTCCTGCTGAATGTGTTAGAGATATAAAAGGTTTGCTTTTCTTTGCTTCTGAGGGTTACACCTTTAAAAGAAGCTGAAGTCACACAAACATCTCTAGGACTCTTGCTTACACTGACTTTGGCTAATGTGCCTCTCCCTGCCTTCTCTGTCTCCTTATTATGAGAAATATGGAGTAAAAGGCATTTATTTCTCCATTTGACTCTTCTCCCCTTCATGCTTTCCCTAGTTAGAAGTTGGAGGTAAAGTTGTAAATGACATTTTCATTGGTTACATCATGCAAGGGGGCTGAAAGCAGAATATGCCTGGGAGAGTGGGTGGGGGACCTAAGATTTGATTTGAGTGTGTAGGAGAGAAGATGAGGTCACAGCTTTCAAACCCCCTGCTCACGCATCCCACGTGGTGCAATTAGGGCTGCAGCTGGCTCACAGAACGCAGCCCAGGAGTTACTATTCAGTGCCTTTTTGGTTTAAAATTATTGCCTGTGTTGATTGAAGGGAGGCAGTGGGACAAAGACGCTTTCAGCTACCCACAGAAATCAACGTGGGAAGGCTGCAGCATGTAGCTAATTGCTGGCAGTGGAGTTGTGTTTGGATGGGGTGCAGCCCATTCGACTTGATTGCTTCCAAACTGCCCATCTCCTGTCTCCATCAATAGGTTTCCAAACTAGTATTTTGCTACTTGTACTGTTCTTATTACTACTATTGTGTTTTCCATCACTGGTCAGTCTACAGAGGTTTCAGGACTAATGTTTATTTTGATGTATGCAACCTTAAGGCAGTCATAGCTCTCATTACTATCAGCAACAATGTGTGTGTGTGTTTGGGTTGTATAGAGGAGAGCAAGAATGCAGTGAGCAGGGGTCAGCTTATATTTTTTTCTGATGCAGAAGCTGAATTATTGTGGCAACTTCCTTGACTACTTTTTTCTGAGCAAAATGGAATGAAGATGTTTTGTAGCAAGCTCTCTTGGCCTTTGCAGCCCTCCCATATCCAATATGGTGGGTACTGAAGAGTTAATTCTTCTTCATTCTGTTTCCAAAGCAACTCTGCCCACCTAAAATCAGAGGCAATATGCTCAGTTACAAATCCTACGTCAGTAGTGTAAAGTCTCCCTCACAAATCAGAGTACTAGGATATATGATTATGTTCTAGCAATTTCTCAAGCTATCAAGCTTTACAGATTAGCAATCTTTTCTCTCCTTTTTTTTTAATAACACCTGTATTTCATTATATAGTGGCATGCAGACCTATCTTTACCTGCTGTTTTCTTATTTCAGATTACAATTTTTTAAAGTTTTTTTTTTGTCTTATATCTTAAGGAAATGATTTCTGGACCTGCCCTATCTGTCTGTCTTCCCTGTTCTCCTCCCTTCTGAAAAATCTTTTGAAATGGAGAGACGAGCTGCAAGGAAAACCCATAGGAAAGCAGCTTCAGTGCTGGATGCTGTGGGAACAACTTGTTTTCATTCTTTCTCTCTCTGCTAAATATATGGGCACTGTTACTATGCATGGTTAAACAGCTGGTTTGTCCGAATCCAGAGCTGACTCTGCTTTGTTGACCGTCAAAGCAATTCCAAACATCCACGCAGCATTTGAAAAATGCCTGGAGAAGGTGTCATTGGATTGGAACATCTGGGATTTGTCAAATTCATTATCAGGTTTATTGTCCACCCACCCCTTGCAGGTTCATGCATTTGTGCACTGCAAAAAATGCACTTGAGTTGTAATCTTCTCCAAGTCTCTCTGGGTGAATATTGTTACAGTGGCCTGCAGAGTAAGCATCGTGGTTTTGCAGAGCTCCTGAGGACAACCACCAGTAATGAGTCACAAAGCAGTAGGTGAGGTGAATCAGTTGCACCCCAGTAGAGAAAGTCTAGATCCCTTGTGTTTCACCTCTTAGAGCACAACTTCTGGCTAATTGAACACAATGCCATGATCTCTTGTGAGTCTCAAAAATAGGTCTTTGTTTAAGGCAATAGACAGGGAGGGAGATACCAAAAGTGACACATGTGCAGAGGGCCTGGGCACACACGGTGAATCGCACAGACCCTTCCCAGGCAAGATATTTTCTCCTGAGGCATTAGCTCTCAGGTGGTGATCGGACCCCGTGTGCCTCGCAAGCTCCTGTTGATTTTTGATGGGTTTGCACACTGTTGCTAGTCCTGTCTGCTCATTAGCGCTTAGAGGATTAGCAGTTACTTGGAGGAGGGGAAAAGCTTTCCATACATTCATTTCTAATTGATTTACTAGTGAGAAGGATAATTACCTCTCAGCTACCCTGCAGAACTACAGTGGGAATTACCTGTCAAATTTCTTTGAAGACCCAAAATGCCTCTCTTCAGCTGTTAAATAGGAATTATGCATTCAGACAAATGCCAGTTATATAAACAGCATTTACCTGAATTGTGGCATAAGACTAGGCTCAATTATGAGGCAAGAGGATTTAAATGCTGGCTTTTTTCTTTCTTCTTTTAAAAGAAAACCTTTTTGTTTCCAGTTTCTTTTTTGAAAATTTTGGTGGCAATATTGTAGGCTTTTTGGCAGCTCCTGCTGTATTTCTCTGCTCAGTGCTGTGCCAGGTCATGGTGGGACACTGATTTCTCAATACCAACATCTCTCCTTATTGCAATATGGGGCATCACATGAGGCCAGAGTTGAAATGCAGAGGCTGAGCAGCTGGATGAGGCGTGGCTACAACCCATGGTTTGGAAGGCTGTGTTATTCCCCTTCTCTTGGTCCCAAGAAAGCCACACCTGATGCACACCTTCCTTTCCTGAATGACGGCATTCTGACACCCTCTTCTTGCAAAGTGGATTCCTTTCTAGAAGAAATATTAAGGTTAATGTAGGAATGATTTGGTGAAATTCTGAAACATGTGCTAACAAGCGTCATCAAGACTTGATGACCAAATGGCTCTTGAGGCCTTAAATTATTTAATTTTCTTCGTTGGGGACAGAAAAAAACCCCAAAGTTAATGTCTGAGCACCTGCTATGTAACATTGATGGGAAAAGCAAGTCCCCAGTTGGCCTTCCCGTTTTAAGCTAAAAACTCTTGTTTCGTTTGAATTATGTATTTAGTCAATTTTATTCATATCATGCTCTCTTTAGGCTTCCTTCTAAGCTGCTCTCGTGTGTCTCTCATCTCTAACTGGAGAGCCCCAGCAGGCTGTTGAATATTACCCCGTCTGTATTTGGTGTCCTGATGAGTATTGAAATGTCTTTCCTGACCCAGCAGACCAGAAAATGCTGGAGCAGCCTGGAAGCAGCTGATCCCTCAGTCCTGCCTTTTGCTCCTCAGGGAAACACATCAGTCACTAGTGTTTATCAGTGGGCAAAAATCACTGTGGAGAGATCGTGTCTTTGTGACTGAAGAGGAAAGAGGTGAAGAAACACAATCTCTCTGTTTTATCATGGTGATAAATCCAGGACAGCCTCAGTTCTCACTGGGTACCTCTTGGCTGTGCTGGTGTTTGGCACTTAGAGACCGGATTTACTCTATGGGTGTTTCTTGGTTTTACACGTTGCCACTGGGAGATATCAACCCTGCTCATGCACAGTTAACCAAGGGACAAAGCTTTGTAGCCAAGACTGAGCTGAGGTGGCTTTGTCTGTGTCCCCACGTGGTGCTCGGCAGAGGCAGGGCTGGGTCCCAGGGCGCCTGCTCCCAGCTGTTGACCCAACCTGCTGATGGCTGGTTTTGGAGCTGAGAGTAAGGGGTGTCCATTCCCTAGAAATGGAAAGATATAAGAGAGTATTTGGAAAATGCACCTTGCCATTGTGTAATTTGAGGTTTGCAGTTATAATTAAATCAATATAAAAACATGCGGATACCAAAGGAAGTTGCCAAGAATACTTCTACCCAGCTATGATTCCTCTTGCCTCTCAAGTATCGTCGCTAGTCACCAGGGCCAGCTAGGTCAGCTGAGAGCATACACAATTTGAAATGAGACCACCCTGGAGTGCCAACATAAGGAAACAGTCAAGCAGACTGCAGCCCATTGTGAATCCATAGCCTCTGGCTGCACCGGAGCTGAAACAGTTCCTGCTGAGAGCCAGGGAGTACTTCATCTTCCTGTGGAGCAGTTGCCCTGCTAATTCCCTTCTCCTAAGAGCTAACAAGCTCAGGGTTTCACAACACTTTGCAACTGTGCATACAGCCTCTGCTGCTGGGAGCTGACACTGCCAGGCTTGTATCTGCTCTCCTGCAGATGTTTGGGCTGCTGCTTCTTTCCCTCGCGCACTAGAGACTTGCATATGGATCAGGAAAATCTGCATTGAGTTCTCATTAATACTATGAAATTCCAGGTGATCATTAGACCTAGCAGTCAGACAACTCTGAAGTCCTAGGGGCTATGGTTTTTTTAAGAGTTAATGTTTTGAGCCCTGGTGAGAAGCCAAGTGCCTGCAGTTTTGACACTTCTACCACCGTGAAGATGCTCTAACAGGCACAGTGTATTCCAGGGCACATCTTCCCCTTCAGTGCATCTGCCCACCCGGTTGTTTGCCTGGGAGACCACAAGAAGCATTTGCTTTGCCTGGTTAACACAACAGGTTGTAACAAGCCTGATAATTCTGTGGCGAACTTTAGAAAGGAGAAACTTTGATATTTGTTTAGCAGCACCCCTTCCTTACAGTTGAATGGGATTTAAGGGCAGATGGTTGAGTGCTCTGAAAAGCTGAGACTTGCAAAATGCATAGCTTTGGCTTTTCTACCCTATAGCCTCTTGTCTGTCTTTAGGGATATGACAAAAGGCTTTTTACTCGCTGCTGGGCAGAGATCTCAGTTCCCTGCTGACCTTTAGTTTAATGCTATATTTTGGGCGTTAGTTACATTTTACTAGAGGCGGATTTTCACAGTACTCTGGGAATTAGAATTGTTTATTTCTTCCAAAGCACTCGGGGAAAAAGTCTCTTCTATTTTAATAAGAACATTTCTCTTGACTTTTTAAATTCCCATTTTCTTCTATCCCATTTTTTTTTCTTTTTCATTGTTGAAAACTTTCTGTTAGAAAATTGCATAATTTCCACAAAAAAATTAAGCCTGTGATTCTTTGACTAACTGCCTGCTCTTCAGAATGGCACTGTTTGGAGCTGAAGTGCCATGAGTCCCTATTTTCTAGCATGAGTTGGTCTGCTGGGTAAGATGCCCTATACCCCAAGAATGTTTGCTTTCTTCTTGGTTGTCAATAACAGGATTCATTTTAGAATTGATGCCTCACAGAAGGATGCAAAGTCCTTCCAAAGGGTGCAGAAAGAAGATGAGAACAGACGTTCCATATATCTGAACGACTGCTCCTTTCAGGCACTGAGGTGCCATTTGGAATCTCAAGGAGTTGTTTTTGAACCATAAATTTAATGTATTACTTTTTCCATGAAATGTTCTGTGAAGAGTGCATATTCTTGATGAAGGTGTTATTTAGTTGAAAACCCAGTTTTCACTATGAAACTTTTATCTCTACCCTTGGGATTCCTGTGGAGGTTGAGAGGATGGAGTTAAAAAGCATTTAAAAGAAAAAGAAGGGCAAAAGGAAGAGAAAGACAACTCTGACAAAATCAAACCAAAAAGCACTTGCCTGTATATAGTATTGCTCAGATGAGATGTGGATAAACGGGAGGTCCTGATTGCATTTAAGAACTGGGGTGACAGTTCTGATGTCTTGGAAATACCTTCATGAATTTGCTTTGCAATTCAATTGGATGCAGTAGTCTTTAGCTTTTTCTCGTGCACTGTTACCATCCATCGTTGTTGTAAGTGATAACTTGAAGAATTAAAAGGTCTGTAGTCTTTTATTCTGACTGTCTGCACAGAAATATCACCTAGGTGCAGTGATTGAAATGAGGATTCCCCCTATTTTTCCCTTATACCAGAACTGAAACATTAGAGATTTTATTTATAGATAGAACTTTTAGCTAAGGGATTTGAACAGTAGTTGCAAACAGCATAAAGCAGAAATAAATTTACAGTGCTCAGTTAAAGAGCTTTGAGGAAAAGGTTTTGCAGACTAGTTTCCCAGTTGTCAGAGTCAAAATGGAGGGGCAGTCCAAATCACTGAAGCTATAAATGTGAAGGGCATGCCGCACCTCTCGTACCTAGTCACGCCCCTGAACTTGGCCCATCAGAATGAGAAATGTTCAGAGGTATTTGAAGAGTCAGAAGCTCTGAAAGCTAAAACTAATTACATTTGTTTGTTTCTGTGCAGCTTCTTGGGGATGAAGCGCAGCAACTGTTTATGAGCTGTCAGAGAGCAATGCTGCGTTGCAGTTCAGGTTAATGAAGGAAGAAGTTAATTGTGACTCTAATATTGAAATTGCAGAGGAATGCATCTACCTGACTGGAAACTAGCTAGCACATTGGGAGTGACACCTCCTCTTACAGAAGTTGTAGATCCTAAATGGGCACAGACAGCTTTGACCTCCTTTTTATTTCTTCTTACTCGCTTGGAGAGTAACTGAGAGCAAACCCTGCCCTGGCCTCGTGTATCTCCAAAGAGAATTCCTCAGCTGTGGTTGGAGCCTCAGGGAAGAACTGTGGTCCAAAATGATTTTGATTTTTGCCTTCATTTCTTATTTCATTTGATCCTACAGGGAATTCCACAGTATTTTGTTTTCTTCTTATTCATCAAATGTGTGATAGGCTGATGAAGCAGAGGTTCCAGCATGCACCTGATGCTTGCCAGCCCAGCCTGAACTGAGCTGTTGTCCTTTGCCACAGCTCCTGTTAGTCATCTGCCGCTTTTTCCTAAGATTGCATCCCAAGCTATTGGTGAGGAACTGAGCTCTGGAGTATCCTAAAGCCATTTGGCAGATGGAAGGTTTCTTTGGATCCTTTTTCCTTATTATGCTGACACTGCAATAAACAGCACGTGCTGCAAACTGGCGCTTGCTGATGTGATCTCAGAGAACGTATTTATAATATGAAGGCAATGGGTCCGAATTAGAGCCACAGGGCTGATAGAACTAGTTGTTTCTACTGTCTTTTATCCCTAATCTATTCCTTTGGCCCAGTGAAATACAGTTAATAAATAGCTCTTGGTTTTGCAGCTGCCGTTAACAGGGCCTAAATTATCTGAGCTGCAAATGCAGTTGTAATTGTCTCTTCGTGCACCCCTTCTCTGGACCTGTTGAGCTGCGTATGATCATAGAATCATAGAATGGTTCGGGTTGGAAGGGACCTTAAAGATCATCTAGGTCCGACCCCCTGCCGTGGGCAGGGACGCCTCCCACTAGTATGATGTTCCTGTGCTTCTCAGCACTCCAAAACCCATTCCTCTCAGTCCAGAGGCTCTGTGGGCACAACCTGCCTACTGCTTTACAGGAAAGACTGTAGCTCTAAACCACAGCATCTGGATTAGCTGAGCTCAGATTTGTCTGCTCTGGTTATACCAGTGGGTTGTACAAATGTGACTGCGATCTGGTTAACACGGCAGTGTATTCTGTCTCATAAATACACTTCAGGGACTGTCACTGTCAATCTCCAATTTAAATAGGGGAATAAAGATGGGAATGAAGAAGTAATATTTTTCTTCACTTACTGATGAAGCAAAGATGGTTTCCCCAAGGTCACCCACAACATCCATGGCAAAGTCAGAGGATGTGTGACATGACATGTTTTATCTACAGGGTGCGGTCTTGTGAGCTGTTGTGCATGGGACTCTCTCTACTTGTTCGATTAATTCAGCTTGAATTTGTCACCTGAGACAAAGAGAGCATTTTTGTAAATATTTGCAGAACCATGACCTGAAACTGTGTGAAAGAGATCTGTCGAGTTACAGATGTGTCGTAATGTTTGGAGAAGAGGACTTTAGGAATTCCTCCTTTTGAAGGGATTTTTATTGTCTCTCTTGAATTCAGAAAAGTCTTGTTTTCGGAGTAGGTTTCTCTGACCTTCCAATGTAAGAAATATAGTTTCTTGATGCTGGATGACTGAGTTTATTAGTGTTTTAAACATGATTCAAGATCAACAAATGGCAGATGTTGAGATGTGAAGGCAAAATATGAGTGTTGTTAGAATCCTCTTGAAATATAGGGTCTCTTTCAATATGCCCAAATAGGTGTGGGGTGTTTTGTGTCTGTGTTTTTTGTTTTGGGGTTTTTTTGGCGGGTGGTTTTTATTATTGTTGTTGTTACTATTACTATATTTGGGGATTGTGCCTCCTTGTTGATCTTTGTCGTCAAGGGGCTCCTGCGAAAGAGCGCTCTGCTCTGCTGCAGCCTGGGACTGTGGGGCCTGCCATGTCAGATGCCCCACCTGGGACCTGATGGCTCCCACACTTAAAGAAAGAATAAACTAGTATCTGTTTGCAGGTTTTAATTTTACTATTCTGACTTGACATAAATCATAGAGATAAATGGAGGTCGTATAGCATCTGTGGTCTGGGATATGATCATTTGTCAGCACAAACAGCACAGAATTGGGGCCCAAGCTTATGAGAAATCCCCAGCAGTTGTTTTCCCTTTTCTTAAACAGGGACAAACTGATTGTAGCACTCCAGGGAGGGCTGTCCCTTGGTAGGCATGAACATGAAAACTGCAGATTCTGGGGGCTTTTTCGGTTAATTCTCTGAAAAAGCAGATGCACTAAAAAAACCAAACAGAAAACCCCAAACCCCAGTGAACCTCACCCACTAATCAGCTGTTTCTAAAAATAAACACAATTGAGATAATTAACAAAATGCTCACATATGGCATTAGTTAATGGGAGTGGAAGGGTATCTATTTCTGTTTCTACCTATCTTAAAGATACTACATTGAAAGCCAGCGTTTCAGTGTTCATGAAGAAAAAAAATTTCATATATTATGAAATTCCAGAATTAGGGTTGCCTGTGTGTGCCTTTATGCATCTGCATTTTGTGTCTTTGTGGTTATGCATTCCAAGAGCTTTCCTTGCATTTTTCGTAGGCTTCTGAACTCATTTAATACACGTTTGGTAAGTGCTGAGGTAAGTATTGAAAGTGAATGGAAACCTAATGCAGGATTTAATTAATAAAGATAGGGAATAAAATGAGGGCTGTCTAGGTTGGCTTTATGAAAACTGTTTTGTTAAATAAATGTCATTTTAGTCTTCACAGATATTGCAAGTCTGGTTGATAAAATTAAGCATGTAGACACAAGATGTATAAGTAAAATAAGAAAAAAGCAGTCAGGTACGTGCTATGTCATTTATCCACCAAGGACTGGAACTGTGATCCTGAAATCCCTGCTTAGATGCTGCCTGGGGCTTTGGGAGGGAAAAAAAAAAGACCACTTGAATGAAAGCAGGCACAGATTTTAGGGGAAGGCAAATCAGAATTCAAACCTTTTGTACTTGACTTATTTACACACTTCCCTGAGGTTGCTTTGTGTGCAAGAACTGAGTGGGTGAGCAGTTTGGCACTGTTTGTGATGGTAAATGTAGGTATCTACCACTTTAAACATACAATTCCCTGCCCCATCATCCTAAAAAACCCTGAGATTGGTTGAGGATGGTATCACTGCACTTCATTGTCTACTGGAGTGGCTGGAGGGTCAGGTTGCAAGGGGGAAAGATGGGAAGAACCCAAGCCAATAAGTCAGCCTTTTTTTTTTTTTTTTTTTTTTTTTAAATAGGACTTGTGAATAATGTTTGGAGAAAAAAAGGCCACTTATCAGGTAAAACTCAGCTTGGCAGGATACTAGCTCAGGTCTATTCCAGGGCTGCCTTGTCTGGCTTCCTAGAAGTCAGTCCACCTTTCCAGTTGTGTGCTCTCTCTCTGCTTCACCTTGTATTGCTAGAGTCAGAGCCCTACAGGGCCTTAGGGATTGTACCAGGTCGTAAAGAGAAGAGAAGGGGTAAAACTAGAAAGGTCATATCCACATTTAGATGTGGACTTCCCAGAGCTGGCTGTCAGTATTTAATAAAGAGGTAGTTTGCTCCAATTTAGCCAGCAAGTGTTAAAGGACAGATCAGAAGTTATAATATCCCCTAAAATAAAGCTGCAATTTTGTCACTAAGCATGGCCATTGCTTTTATGAAGTGGGCAGAGCAGTCATGTGTGAGTTTTCAGAGCCCTGCCTTGGTTACAGGGACAAAGAGGGACTGTCAGGATGCATCACCTTGTGAGGGGCTGCTTGTACTTAACACCCAGCCTGTCAGCAGGGCGGACACAGCTGCAGATCCTGATGTAGGGCAGGTTTATGAGACCTCCTTCCTTTCTCCACCCTCCCTAGTTCTCTATGAAACACGGCCATCTCCTTTACTGCTGCTGCTCCAATAATATATTAATTTATGAAGTATGAAAAATGAGGTAGTTTTGAATTAACGAGGAGGGGAATGGTGCTTCACAGACAGCAGGATAATCAATCAATAATAACGAGTCAGCATGTCCTGTTATTAAAAAGGAGGAAAAAATAATAGAATGGGCGGAGAACAGCTCTTGGAAAAGGGGCAGGTGGGTCCTTTTGAAAATTGCATAATGCTCTGACCTTGATCTTTAGTGATAAGAGCTGCTTCACCAGGACACAGTTGTGGGGTTTTTTTGAGGAAAATCCTCCCCCTGCCAACCCCAACCCCCAAATCCACTAACCTGTGGCAAAAAGTCTTTTTATTTCACTCTTTTTCAAAGTGAAGAATAGAGAAATTCAGCATTACTCATTGAGTGAATTCTCATTTTTAATGGAATAAATGAGCAGAGTCTGCAGAGTACCTGCTGGCCATTGTCTCAGTTTTTGCCATATAGGCACATCTGCCTCTTACAGCGTAAGTGCAGTAACTCTAATTTCGGCTCTGATGTGATCAATTCTGTGTAAAAAGCACTGCGAATCCTGGAAGCCCTTGCATGGCATTATTAGGAGCAGTTTTTCTTCGACATGGAGCTTGGCTGGGGTAGATATTAGAGAAACATTTCAGCACGTCTCACAGTACTTGAGGCTTCTTTTTGCACTAGCCAGAGTTCATTGCCCTTCACTCTATCTGTCCTAAAATGCCTTTTTCATTGTATACAGGCAGACATTGTTGGACTCTGAAAGTAATGGTAGGGATTTTCTAAGTGATGCACAGTTACAGTTAGAAAAAACTCAGGCTGTAGTTTTCTTATGAATCTGGGGAATCAACATTTAGCCCAGGCCTTATGTCTCTGTCTGGGGAGACATTGGTGCTGTCTTTTGCAGTGGGCCCCACAATATTTTAATTCTCTGTTGCAACAAATCAGGTTGTCATTTTTCTGACAAAAAAGCTTATTTGACAAAAAATCTTATCTGACTTCTTTTTGCCTCCCTTGGAGTCATTCCATGGCAGGCCAACGTGATCCTTAAAAATGACTGCAAGAAACCAACAAAACTTAGGAAGCAGCTGTGCTCAGAGATGTGAGTGGCAATGGAGTGGAGGCAATGAATGTCGTGCTCTGGACCTGGAAATGGGTGGAAAGATGGAGTCAGCTTGGCAAACAAGTGATTCCTAAATCAAAGTGTCAGGTTTGTGCTGCAGAGGAAACCTTTGCCATCTCTTCCAATTCCCTTTCCTCTTACACTAGTTCTTCAGGCCACTGCAGTAACCAGGGCTCATGTATGCGTGTGGAAGGATATGGAAAGGAAAGTATGTGATTTTTCCCAAGGTATCAGTGACCCGGTTTGGAATAGGACATAGTGGCTGTGGTTCAGTCACTGGGGCAGTCATTCACCTTCTTGATGTGTAGTTGCAGACAGGACTTCTACCTTCTGCAAGGACTGTATCATTGGGAGCTAATTTTGCAGATGTAATGGAAAATGTCAAAGCCAATGAGCTGGTAGTTGTGAATCCTGTTCTTAGGTCCTGAAGCTTCCCATATATGAGGAACTTTGGCCCTTGCGTTAGTGTGTGGAGCTTGCAACCACAGTGGATAGCTTAGAGCTGACTGCTACTGCGCAGAGCACTGCAATGCCATCATGTTTTGGAACTTTAATCTTTAATTTCTGGGGGCCTTATCCTTCCATCCAGAAAATGGACAGGCCTTCTCCTACCTCCTCGGCTTTTGCCAGTGGCGGGATGTTAGGAAGAGAAGTACATTAGGGACAGTGAGGGACATGAGTAATAGATGCCAGGTAAATAAATTGAGATAGATCATTAGCATCTGGATGTGAACATTGATAAAGCTGACTGTTGTCTATGTTCTCTCTGCAATCTGACTAAAAAGCAGAAAAATAAAGTGTGTAAACAGAGGAGAAGCAATGATGCATTTAAAATTGTATTCGGGTTTAATGGCCTCAAGGGAGATACATAATACAATTTTTATTTTTCTAAAGAGTCATGAAACACTCTACTGTCCTCAAATGAAATAGACTGTTGTATACAGGCTGCAAAAGTTTACCCCCATGAGTAACTATCCATGCACATCTCTTTGTTTTCTGTAATGAGGTAACTACTGTGAGTAAACTTATTCCCACATGTAAAGTGTTCTCCCAAGTGAGACCTATAATCAGAGGAGTGTTTTCATATAAATGGTGTTCTCAGTTCCAGCAGCTGTGGTGCACGCAGTCTCTCCTTACTGATAACATTATTTTCTGTAACTATTTCTGCTTACACGGTAAGTTACCATAATGGTGCAAATTACTTTGGAGTTCTATGGAGAATAGCACAACCATGCATTTACTCAAATAGCATATAATTATAACAGTGAATGCCGCTTTTCTCTTTCTGTGCGCAGTCTGGGATCAGAGCTGTTCTGTGTCACTAGAAAAAGCTGGTGACCACAAAACAATGTGTCAGATGTTGCAACAGTTAGGGATTTCCTATGTAGATTAGAGAAGAGTAAGAAGGCATCGTGCAGAACTATGCTATGCAGAAATACCAGACTCCAGAGCAAAGCATAATAAAGATCAGAAGCTTTACGTTTCTCTTCTGCTTATTTGGTGTCTGTTTTTCCTGTGGAAGCACTGGTTGTTGCCTAAACTCTCCAGCTGGGTTTCCTTCTACATCTGGTCCAGGCCCGGCCATAGAAGTGCTGGTCAAACTGGGTATATACAAAACCAGCCGTAAGCGGTGATGCTGGTAACCCATTTGGCAGTTCATAGAGGGGAACTGTGCATGAACATGCTGTGATACGGAAAAGCCTTTGGCAAAATAGCTGAACAGCATGCAGCACTGAAGTGGCCTCAGGAAGGTGGGATTACTGCGGCAGAGGACTTCGCTCTGATGATCTGTGGGGAGGTGGAGAATGTGCAGCTGTAATGAGAGTATAATGGGATGGAATAACCTTGGGTAAACTCTGCCTTGCTGTGACAATGAAAAGGTTTTACAACCAAGCATGTGGCTGTTGCCAATCAGTCACTCCTTGCCAGGTCAAACACATGCTTTTTGGATGGCTTCCATCCCCACTGGCACCTGAAATTTAACAAGCAAATGCTTGCTGTGCCTTGTAATTAAAAGTGAAAAGTACATGTGTCCAGTGCCAAAAAGACAAGAGAAAGCGGGGAGACATGTTGTTCTGACCTGCTTAGCAGTAAAACAAAGATGAGACGTTCTGCTTTGTTGAGTCTAGTACGATGGCTTATTCCACTCCTGTGCATGCAAATTGGATCCAGCCTGGGATTTGGTGTTGTGGGCAGGTTAGGATGGCAGCTTTACAGCACCTGAGTTCTTTTCCCAGCTCTGATTTTTGCCTAAACCTTACAGCCATGATATATTTTCATTTCCCACCTGCTAAGGAGGGTGGCAGAGTGGTTTTCCTTGGGGGGCTCTTGCACTGTATCCAATTTAGCCTTGATTTGCTCCTGATCCTCAGGGCATCCTGCAAGGTGCATCTGTGCTCTTGCACAGCTGCTGGAGGTGGTAATTAAATGAAGTGCTCTCTCCATGGGGCATGGGGTGTGTGAGCTTGGAATTCTGTGAAGTGTTTTGTTTTGGTATGGCAATTTATGGCAGGCATGGCTGCAATGCCAAGAGGCTGTTTTAATTTTGTACAAACCTGAACAATTAATTTGTCATTGTAATCTGGATGTAATTGGATATGAGAAACAATAGAGGTCAGAAAGATTAACCAGGGTTATTCACTGTAACAAGCATGGTGGGCTGATGTGCATCTCCTTAGAGAAGGCAAGGTGGTGCTGGTCCTCATTTGATGTGCTTTTACTAATCTCTTTTCTCAGAGTTAATAATGTAAGATATCTCTCCTATGGATTTTCAGACAGGAGGATGATAGGTAGTCATTCTTTCACCACCAAACTGCTCTGTCTCAGGGTCTCCGCAAAGTCTTTCTGGCATCTCCATCTTTTTTAATCTTTACGAGAAGCAAATGAAAGAATTGCTGAGATGCTCTCATCTTAAAAGTGTACTCTTCCCTGACTGAGCCAACTGCATGTAGCACATGCTGGGACTATATATTCCAATTGCATCTTTAGTGTCTGAGTGTGATATTAGTATCTCATGCCTGTGGGTTATTCATCCTCATAGGCCAGACTGATGCTCCCTTGAACTGCTGGTTCCAGGTTCTGTTGAGACAAGGCACATATTGGGTTGATTGTAGCTAAAATTCTTAGCTTTATTTCTGACAGGATTCTGTTGAGGGGCTTTTCAAGTTAACAGTGAACCTGGGGTGCTTGATCCTGGTGGGGAGGGTGCGCTGTTTGGACACCCGGCTTATGTTTGCATCATTTCTGATTGACAGAATGGTCTTGATATCTATGCAGAGTATTGTCGTGGTACAACTTACAAACCTTATGATGAAACTTGCTCTCTGTTTTGAAGATGGGCTGTCTAAATACATATAACAAGGGGACAGCAGAATAATTACATATTGCGTTACAGAAGAGGATTTGATATTCATAAAAATGAACAAGCTCCCCAGTGATGTCCTCTTTTGTGTTGCAGTATCACCAGAAGACCCTGATGTTTTAGATTAAAAAAATATTTTTTTTTCATTTTATAGCTTGTTTTCTACTTTGTAATGGTCCTCTTCTTTCATGTGCCATCTACAAAAGACAAGAAGTTCTACAAAGACATAGGCCCTGCATGTAACCTGAACAGCATGATGTGCTCTGATCTTTCTCTCTCAATGCTGGAAAGATGGGGAACCCACAAATGGGGTCCTCCTGATGCTAGTGTTAGGGGTCTATGCTATTTTCTCAAACCATCTTCCTGGAGTAGAGACCCGCAGGCTCCAGCACAGCTGTAGGAGTCTACGGAGGAGGTCCTTCACAGGAGTTTGGATGCTTACAGAAACAGCTGTTGACATCTGGAAAGTTCAGTGACAAGTAATGAGATTCTGTGGAGTAGAAGTTGGTTTGTAATTACAGAGAAGTCCTGATAGGAAGGAAATTGTGGAGAGAGGTTAGCGTGAAGTGCCTGAAAGGTCTTGAGAGAGCTATTTGGTTCTTTGGTCACAGTACATATAATGCAGACCCAATGCAAAAGTCTAAGGAAACTCTATTTCATTGCTCAGTTTCTATAGGTGTCTGACTCATTTTTCATTATCCAATAATAAATACAGTAGTGAAAGTCACCTTTAACACTTAAAGATTGCTTGGATTTTATGGGATTGTATTGAAGTGAGTGCCAAGGTATAAAAGCCTTATGGTTGAGGTACTTTTATAACACATGCTTCATAAACCCTTATAAAGTGAGTGCAGTGCACTTCATCCTTTAAGATTACAGCATTATGGTTCTGAGAGATGGTGATCTGGTACTGTATTCATTAATTAAATCTGTTATTAATGTTAAATTTCGGACAAGAAGAAGTGAAGTTACAAGAAGTTGAAATGGGGTAAGTCCAGACAATTTATCTCTCATGAAAGCTCAGTGCACCTTTACTGCTTGCCTGAAGCCCACAGGTTATCCTTACGTTAAGGTAGTTTTTGAGCCATGTGAAGCAAGGAGGATCCCCAGATCTGGGCTACTCTGTAACACAAGTGATTGCAATGAGTGTTTTCCTTTCCGAATGCAAAGTTAGTAATTATGTGGAAGCTGTTGCCCTCTTCGTGGCTGTCTTGTTTGGCTTCCCAGAAAGCAGATGTCCCTCTTGTCACAGTTGCTGATCACTGAGCAATGGGGTGTGTTGCTTTACTTGTACATAAATAAATAGGATTTCGCTCTAGAGCAGATTTTTATCACTGCCATCTCACATTTTTTCCTGTCTTTACTGATATGCTGGTTTTGGTGACTGAAGAGTAGAGGTTGGCTTCCTTTTCCACTGATTATTGCAGGAGTCAGTATATCTACAGGGCAGTGACCAGGTGTCTACCCATTTCTCAACATCTTCTGTAAAAGTTTGTGGGGTTAAGGTGTGTTTTCTAAAATAGTGCAAATCATGCAAAGATATTTTTAGCTTAATGCTGATTGATGTGGGTGTTACTTTTGCTGCTAAGTAGACAGTTACTTGTGATACCAGTACGTTTTTTATCTCAGATGGGTTTGGGCTGAGGGTTGTTAGTTGAACTGATGTGTGGTGAGGAAAGAAGAAAAAAGGATGAGATTTTCTTTGCAACGAGTTGCATCTGCCCTCCACAGGATTGGCATAGAAGGGCTTCAGGTACGCTGTGTAGCTGTGTTCTAAGAGGTTAAGGTTGTGTATATACCTCTGAGGGCATCCTTTAGCTTGCAGGGCAAGTAAATTGCAGTTATGATGTAGGAGGAGAACAAATAACCAAATATATGCTAGTGGGAAATTTCAGGTGGTCAAGCATTTAATCTAGAATGCTTCAGCAGGAAAAAATTACTTTTCTCTTAAGAGAGTTCCAAACTATTCGCATTGAACATACTTGTGATTAACTGATTTTTTTCGAAGAAGAAAATGATTTTTGTATCGGGAAGCCTTTAAATGTCATTTGATTTTGGTTTCTCAGTTTCAAAAGGAGGAAAGGACATCATAAGTCCAAACAAAGCAAAAATCCTCCATTTGCATTGACATTTCAGCATAAATTGTTGAAACTTTTTGCCTTTTTAAACTCAAAGCTAATATGGAACTTTGGGAAGTAGGCTTATCTCCATAAGTCTTATGGGACCACGCAATCCTTTAAATGATTTAAATCAAAATAGGAAAGCAAAAAAACCCACCCCAAAACAGCTTTTTTTCATTTTTTAAATCAGATTTGTGTTTTCTTGTTGTTGATGTAGATGTAGCCTGGCTTTAGGAAGGACCTAAAGTGCTTCTGAGTAGAGGTTCTAGTAGGAGGAGGCCAAAAAAAAAAAAAAGCCTTTTCACATGTAAGCTGAGCACATTTGCTATGGAAATCACAGTGAAGCTGTAAACATGAAATGTTAAGTTTCTGTTTTTGCAGCAGTGTTTGTGGCAGAACTACCTTTTCAATCGCGGAAGGGGACAATGCAGTGCTACAGAGCAAATTGCTAATACTTTGCTAATGAGCTGTATTTCCTTTGTAGCTATGGAGGCTTGGGTGGTTTGTAGGTGGATTTTTTTTTTTAACTGTTTTGTTTATTTCCTTTTAGAATAGCACTTTATATAGGCAAATGAGAATGTAACTGGGACTGCTGAAAAGGACCACTTATGAAAAGCACATTAAAATGAAGAGGAAAATCAGAAGGCAGTACACAATAGTTTAATGCTATCTACTTATTTCTGTGAACAAAAGACATTTATTTTGAACCTGTCTTCTTTATTCGTTTACTGGGATGCTTCCTGCTAATGTAGCTCAGTGGTGCTACTGCTACAGATATGGTACCTATAAAACTTCTTCATGCCGATTTAAAGAGATGCACTTTGGTAATTTACAGTGACAATTTATGTTGGCTGAGAAAAATAAAAGAATTCAGTGAAAATGAATATTAATAAGAATGCCTTTTGTGTGGCACGTTGTTTCATTTTTTTTGTTCAGAGATAGTTTATCAAAAGATTCATTTGTGTACAAAACAGATCGGTTGTGCTGGGATAACACAGAACCAGGGAGCAAGAGTGGTGATAAAGCTTTTGAATCTGATGCTATGGATACAGGTAATAGGATGGGGGTGTGTGTGAGGGTGGTTGTTCTTGTGCCTTGGGTGCAGAAGAGGAAGGATAGCAGTGATGTGCCAAGCAGGCCAGTTAAAGTGAGGGCAGAGCTATGAAGGATGCTGAGAGAAGAACTGAGTGCCTGACTATAGGGGTCTTTGGCATAACTGCAGTAGGCAGGTTCAGGCAGATATGAGCTCTGGATACCTGTAGCTCCATGGCAGTAGAGTCTGGGCACATTGTAGTGTTGTGTCTGTGAGAAGTGATGTAATCGGTGATGTCAAGACTGGAGGCAACATGGGCTGCAGTGATCATACACTGGTGGAGTTCGCAGTCCTGAGGGATAAGGGTCAGGTGAAGAGTAAAGTCAGGACCCTAAATTTTAGGAAACCAAGCTTCCAGCTCGTCAAGGAGTTAGTCAATAAGGCTTCCTGGGAAATTGCCCTCAGGGACAAGGGAGCAGAACAGAGCTGGCAGACCTATAAGGATGCTTTCCATAAAGCACAAGAGCTCTTGATCCCCAGGTGTAAGAAATCAGGAAAGGAAGGCAAGAGACTAGCTGGGGGGTGAAGGGATTGAGAGCAGCACTCAGAGAGAGGACTTGGGGGTACTGGTGGATGAAAAGCTGGATGTGAGCTGACAATGTGTGCTCACAGCCCAGAGAGCCAACCATATCCTGGGCTGCATCAAAAGCAGCGTGGCCAGCAGGTCAAGGGAGGTGATTCTGCCCCTCTACTCCAGTCTCATGAGACACCACCTGGAGTGCTGCATCCAGCTCTGGAGCCCTTATCACAGGAAAGACAAGGACCTGTTGGAGTGGGTCCAGAGGAGGCCACAAAAAGTATCATAGGGCTGGAGCACCTCTCCTGTGAGGACAGGCTGAGAGATTTGGGATTGTTCAGCCTGGAGAAGAGAAGGCTCTGGGGACATTTTATTGTGGCCTTTCAGGACTTAAAGGGGGCCTACACGAAATACGTGGGCAAACTTTTTAGCAGGGCCTATTGCTGTAGGACAGGGAGTAATGATCTTAAATTGAAAGAGGGTGGACTTAGACTAGATATAAGGAAGAAATTTTTTACAATGAGGGTGGTGAAACACTGGCACAGGTTGCCCAGAGAGGTAAGTAGATGCTCCATCCCTGGAAACATTCAAGATCAGGTTGTATGGGGCTCTGAGCAACCTGATGTAGTTGAAGATGTGCCTGCTCGTTGCAGAGGGGTTGGACTAGATGATCTAAAGGTCCTTCCAACAGAAACTATTCTATGATTTTTATAAGAAGTGTGCTAGCTTGTTACTGGTGCAGTTCAGCGTTCCAGATCACAGTTGTCTTTGTGCCTGGCTATCTTGGAACAGAGGAAGAGGAGTGTGTTACCATCTTGACTCATCCACCTGGACATAGCCTACGTGAAGCCAATACTGAGAAGGATGTTTGCGTTAACCCAGTGACACATTTGAGATTTTAATCAGGGTAGCAGGAGCTCAGATTCTTAGTTTACAAATCCTTCCTTAGTTTTTATTATATTAGCCCCATCAGAGTGCATGCTGCTTTATTGGATTTGTGCTGTGATATGGTATCACTTTCCTTCCTCCCCACTTCTGCATTTGTTCAGAGCTCCTTTAAGAGTCCTAAATGCTCTCCAACAAATCTGAGTGACTCTTAACTACTTCTCTGGATTGTTTTCAGCCCAAATACATCATGGCAGGTATAGGTATGACATGTCCCCACCTTGTTCTTTCTGCCTGCAGCCTGTGCTTCTTATTTCCTGGGATAAACCCCCTTGAAGTATTCAGAGCTGGATGTGTTTCCTGATCACGTGCCAAAGATCTCAGACTGTACATTGTACTTTATGTTGTTCTTGCGAAGTGGCCTCTCCGAATCGTCTCCCTTCTATGTGCTTCCACCGCCGGTGTCTGATGTTCTGCTGAACTGAAGTTCATGCAGAGCAGCCCTGTGTGTGTCGTCACTGCCCCCAAAGCTCCTGCTTTAAAGGAGATACACCACGTACCAGACAGCTCTCTTCCTCTGCATTCATCTCCTAAGGAACTACCTGAAGTTCAGTCTGATTTTCAGCCTGGTTTGTTTTGTCTGGTGCCTGACATTCATTGTCCACTGAATTTTGAAGGTCAGGCTATAGCCTGTAGATGAAAAGCTATGTAGTATAAAACCACCTCACCTCAAGTATGTTTTCAAGGACTTACCCTTACAAGTAATCAATCCTGCCTCCCCTTCCCCTCTCCATGTAAACTAGAGAAGGCAGCAACTGAAAATAATATTATATATATGTGTGTATATATATATTTTAGACTGTAGTAAGGTGAAATGTGATTTCCTTTTTAATAAAGGCTGCCATTTAATTTAATATTATAGAAAATTATTAGATCTTAAAGCCCTATAAATTACATTTGACAACTCTCTGGTTCTCCTTTGCAATTCCTTATGGCAATTATAAATGGCAACCCAGGGTGCTGGCATAAATGCTTATTCTGACCAGAGTTTGTTTATTGTCTCTTAATAAAAAGCGATTAATCTAAATCACTACTGGGGCGGATCCTTTGCCCTGGGCCCATAATGAGAAGTGGTGGTTTCAGGCCTTTGACAAATGTCCTGCTATTTCCTCTGCCAAAAGTTGTCCCCTGCCTCCATAACTTCCAGCAGAAAAAAGACATACAATTTAAAAAAATAAATAATAATAATAAAGCCCAGGGTCTCCCACTCTTCTTTTCCTGCTTGGCACATAACAAAACTCTGGACTAGTCCTAGCGGCATGACTGGTGGTGACCTTTTCTTTTTAACTGATTGAGCCTCCTGTTTCTTCCATCCTGCCTCGTGTAGGATCAGCCTTGCCTGGGAGGCTGGGTGGCAACAGAGATGTCAGGTGTGTTCTTCTCTCCATTTGAAGAATGGAGAGTTGATATCAAACTGGGTGAAGAGGGGCGGGCAACTAATGGATGGCACCTGCAATGAGATATGACTGTTGTTAGACTCTTCCAGCTTTCCCTCTAGCTGTTAATTTACCTAGTTTGATGGCTTTCTTATTTGGTCTTACAACCACTGTTATGCTTCCAGAGGAACAAATTGCCTGGCTTTGTTGAACCAGCTGGTGGAATCATCACCTTTTCTATCTCATTGCTTGAACTAGCCACTGAAGTGTTGCAGATCATGTGTGAAAGCACAGGGTGGATGTTTTGTGTGTGTACCACATCAGGTCTATGCAACTGGTAGCTGTCTGGTGCTCCTTATCTGAGGGCAGAACTCTAACAGTGACCTTTTAGTATACAACATTATTAACTTTGTAACCTTCTGTGACATCAGGTGGAAAGTCTTTTTATTCCTGAAGTATCCTTCCTTTTAAATGTGAGAACTCTCTGGAATATCTTGTTATATTGGCAATCTTAACATCCTTCTTTCATTCTGCAGATGCAAGTGATTTTTACTAAGCTATGTTACAGTTCTCTGCCTGGCACAGGCAATATGCTTTTGATGAACACGAGTACACTTGGGGGACAAAATGTCTTTGAAGTCTCAGTCATCAGTGGCAGAAAAAACATCTTGGAACAGTCGGGAAACCTTTCTTATTTGGAGCAAAATGAAATATGTAGTTTGATCTGGTTAGAAAGAAAAGGATGTACCAAAGCCTCCTTGTAGGTGGAGGTCATCGGGACCTGTTCTCAAGACTAATTCCCAGGGAGTCAGTTGCCTGCGGGGATGTTTCCCACGTCCCATGCTGTGCACCAGAGCACAACGCAACTGCACTTTTCCAGGGCTTGTGGTGTGGCTTTCTGTGGGAACAGGTGGAGATTGCTTTATGAAGCTGGTAAGCAGTATATGTGAGGGATGTTGAAGGAGCTCTGAGACCAAGCTGGACTCATACAGGTGGCTTCACCCTGGGACAACACTCAGTTCTAGTTTCAAAGGCCCTTTTCATTTCTTAGTAGAAAGGATCAGAAACCATTTACATTATAGTTACTTGCCCTTGGTGACTTCACGGAGTTAATGAGGCGCTTAAGGTAAAACAAGCGCTGAAATTTTTTGCTTAATCAAGTTCTAACATACTATGGATCTCGCTATTCCTTGCAACTGATTTTGGCTGTCAAAATTAATGTGTTTCCCTATTGTAGTCTTGAAGTTGGAGCTCTGTGAAGGTGGATAAGAAAAGTTAACGGGGACATGTGAGTGTAACAAAACTGCAGGGGTCTCAGCTAGCTGATCATCCTGCAGCTACCTAAAAAAGGCAGTTCCTGGGTCTGTTTTCCTGCTGAAAGGCAGTTTCTATATTTGTTTCGGCTACTGTATCAATAACCTGCTGTGTTTAGCACAGCTCTAATTTATTTCCCACTGTTTGCCTTTATTTTATGGTACTGACATTTGCTTTAATGTGATGTCGTTTTCTCCAGATGTTAATAAGATGGTGTTAATGTTTCCACAACATTTTTCTTGATAGCATTTATGTAGAGCATGCCATCTGATAATGTGGAATCAACCCATTTAAAAATATTGGTAATAATTTTCTAATTAAAATTAGAGGCTCAGAAGTGTTTTCCTCCCTGTACAAATTGAGGTCATACGCTTTCCCGCACTTGGGGAAAATTATGTATTTACTGAGTGAATGAATATCTCCTACTGTATAAATTGTAAGCATGATATATGTGATCGTGTATCAATGTTTATGCACTATTTCATTATTTCAGATGTCAGCAGCTGATCTAGGTCAGCATTCTGTGTTTCCAGTGAGGTGATGCTCTCATTTATAGCTCTGCAAGCTGCCAAATAATGAGCCTTAAATCTCAGGAGCCTCTCTGTTGTGTACTTTTGGAGAGAGTATTCCACATTTGAGAAAAGAGAGGTGGTAGACTGTAGAGGGAGCAGGAAAGCCTGGTGGGCTGTCTGAAGTTGCTATACCAAACCAAAATCAGCTTTGCTATCAACACAGCATTTTTCCTTTTTGTTAGGCTTTCTGAATTTGTCTGGATAAAAATAAAATGAAAAAAGGAATCACTGAATGAATCTATGGATGAATCACCAAATAAAATGGAAGTGAAACACTAAACCCCCCTCCCTCCTATTGGGAAATCCTGTGAGCTGTTTACACTGTTGGGCAATGTTCTGAATACATCTAATAGGAATCAGTGCTGTATGACCTCACTTTTAGATGATGCTCTGTTTCCCTTTTCCATTAACAGTCTTTCCCCTCCATTTTTCTGTTTAGATCATGCTTCTTAGTGATCCAGAGATCGAGAGCAGCATCCTCATCAGCTCTGATGAAGGGGCTACCTACCAGAAGTACCGTCTGAACTTCTATATCCAGAGCTTGCTCTTCCACCCCAAGCAGGAGGAGTGGATCTTGGCCTACAGTCTGGATCAAAAGGTGAGCAACTTCAATGATTCTTGAGCCAGATGTTGAAGGGATAGTGTCTAGAACTGTGCACTTCCAGAGATGGTAAAGAAATTACGGTCTGCTTTTCTGCTCTCACCTTGCAGATTTAAATGTGCTCAAAACCCTGTCAGTCACTCCAAAGCAAGCTTGGTAAATGGAGCAGAGTTATACAGTGATCATGATAGGTATGGAAACTTTAGTAGTGGTGATAGTATGAAAGATGAAAAGAATCTGAGATTTGGCATGACATACCAAGTTGTTCTAAAAATCTATTGATTTGTAGGCCTTGGTGATTGCTGAGCTGTCTTTGAGGATCGAGCACTCAGGCTGACTTGGTGCCTAACAGCTGGCTGTTAGGCGCGAGAGGCTGCTCTTTCTGCTTGCAAACTCAACTGGGTTATCCGGATATCAGTGAGCAGCAGCAGATGACAAATTCCTCTGTGCCACTTTTTAAGTCACTTTGCAGTGCCTTCTATTCATGAGAACTCTGAAGCCTGTTGCTTTGTCCTTAGCAAGCCTGCTCTTACATAGCACTCATCTGTCTTGAAAGATGCTGGGCAATGCAGGTGCAACGTGACTTGTAACGTGTTGTGGCTATGGAGTGTGTGCTTCAGCTCTGGAACAGCAGTCCCCACCACAGCCCAAACCTGAGACACAGTCTGGATGAACAAGTTACAAATTTCAGAAAGCTTAAAACTTGCCAAGCTTTTATTTTTCCTCTTTTCTGTTTCTGTCATCCATAGACTCTGGAAAGTGAAAACACGCTGAATAGCCACTTTAAGATTTTTGCATTAATTTTTCAAGTGTGTGTGTGTGTTCTGGGTAGGATTTAAAATTCCTACAATTATTTTTGAAGTTTTCTGAGCTAGTCAGTCTCACATCCCAGCTATAATGACAATACACACAAAATATTGTGCCTCTTGTATTTTACAGAATTTTCTTTGAAAGGCTAGTGCAAAGCTTTACCCAAGCAGTTACTGAGAATATAATCAAATAATCTACTACTGCTGTACTTCCCGATGCAACCTTTCCATCCACTTGTTAACAGAACACTATGGCAGGCACCAGGTGGTTTGCTGCTATGCTACTGATGATGCCTGAGTGACATTTGCAAGCACAAAGCTATTGTAAATACACTCCTTTCATGGTATCAAGTCCTTCCTGTGTGAAGGAGTTAGTCAAATGTCAAATAGTTTTGTGCACTCAGATCTTCAGTGTAACAGGGATTTTGAAGTAGGCTAGAAAGACCAATCTATTTATTTGATGTCACAGAATGGTTTGATGCCACTTTTAAACCGGAGGTAAAGATTTTAGATGGTACTGCTGTTTGTACAAAGACAGCTCTGAAAGAAACAGACATCTGCTGAGGCACTCATGGTTGTGAGAAGCCAGATATGACATGCTGAGTATGCGTTTGCAAAGAGATCCAGCTGTAGTGAGTACGGAGCATCTGCTCTTGTGGTGAAACACTGTATTTCTGTTTCCAGTGCTTTGTACCCTTTTTATGACATGTTAGCCACTGGAAGGTGAAATTAAAATACAAAGTATGCGCACACACACTTGACTGTGAGGTTCTAATTATGCTCTTCTGGTGCAGTATAGCAATAGTGGCTCAGGAACATTTTTGCTTCTGCTTCTTCGGAGTAATGCATTTGAGTGCCCGCATCAGCTCTTCTCTTCTGCTCAGATGAGAGCCAAAGAAAATGAACATCCTGAGGCTGCTTGCATTTTATCTCAGGAGCTGAACAAATTTGTTGACGGTGTAAGAGCAAAGATGAGGTCCTCTGCAGCTTGTTGGTCAAAGGAAATAGAGTAACACAAAGTTCAGGCTTTACCTCTATGTCTGCCTTTGCGTTCAAGGCCACTCGTGATGCTTTTATTCAGTGCTCAGAAAGATGGCCTTACATGCTGGTTGAAAGTTGATCCTTGAGCGGAACCATGGAGGCAGAGCTTTTCACAGTTGAAGTTTTTGCTTAACATAACCCAGGTATAATTATGCTCAGCCACACCTTGGCTTAGTAAGAGCTGTAAGAGAATTGTCCCTCTGGCTCAGGATCATGCAACTTCACTGCAGTTACAGTTGATACTGAGATAATGGGCAGTGCTGTTAGAGCGCAAAGACGGTGCTAAGGTTGTGACAGTGGTGCTATGCGAAGTCACTAGATGAAATCTTCTGAGAGGCCAGTGTAATACGTTCCTGCCTGACTGGAAACAGGAGTACTGCCACAGCCGAGTGGGAACCAGAGGTCAGCCATGACCTTCTGCTAGATGAGGGTTATGCCAATGTCAAGAAGTGAATTTTAGGCTAAAAATACTAAATCCTTAAGTAGCTTTATCAGTTCTTGTGCATCTTTGTAAGACTATTGCAGTTGTTCTCCTCTATTGTTGTCTAGAAGCCAAATCCAGACCTCACACCTTCCCACGCTGCTATGCCATACCGTATCTGTCCTATCTGCGATCGTGGGATCATTCCAGTGACAATGGCCATTTGATCTCTCTGCTGCTGACCAGAAGAGAGATATCAAGAGCTCCTAAAATTAGTGGTTAGAGAGGCTGCCGTAGCAGCTGTGAGAAGGCTATCCAAAGACATGTCATGCTGTTGCCAGGGGCTAATTCTCCCACTGCAGCCTCGTCCTGCTGGTACTTCTCTGTCGTTTGTTTTTGTGCCCATTTTCCTGTGAGGCAGCATGAAGTTGCCTGGCACAAAATAGGTGGTGCTGGATCAAATAGTGCTTGCGTTCTCATTTCATGTATCCAGGTTTTTGTGATACAACTTTTGATTTAAATGCATGATAAGGGCAATAAAATAAAAAGTTTATGATTAGTCTGTAACTTGCAGGTAATACTCATCCACAGGTACTGTGACAAGGGAGGTGCCGATAAAAGTACAGTGCCTTCAGTGGTGCAGCCAACTCTACAGTGGGAGACCATAATCTTCCACTTCTCTAAGCTTTGAAAGTGTGTTTGACCTTTAAAGTCTGTTTGTAATGACTACTTTAAAGGCAGATTTAAAAATGCAAATAACTCTGAAAACAAATCAAATACATACAATTTGACTCCCAGCAGTAGGAACTATCGAGGGAAAATCTAATCCATCCTCTCATAACTGTGCATGTGTAAACAAGTTTGCAAATTTAATTTAATTTCTTAGATTAAAAAATAGCTTTCAGATTAATATTTATTTTATTAATTTTCTTTCAGTTAAAAATAATAATATGGTGTTGTAAGCAAGCTGTGGTCAACTTGGAAATTAATGAGAATGATGAATCTGAAAATCCATTTTGCCTGGTATGTTGTTCCATACAGTGAAATGAAATATCAACAGGTAGTGCCCTGTTGGTCTTATAATAATTGAGTTGGTCACTGCCTAGATAAAAAGATCTTAAAATTGTTTTGTGTCTAAAAATAGAAAACAATATTAAAGTTTTTGTTTGAAATAAAAATACTCAGTGTTTTGAATCTTCCTGTTAGAAAGTTTTCCTCTGACCTACGGTTCCATAGCTGCAATTCCAGGCTCTTTTTTAATCATTCTTTTATCCTAAGCATCCCTCCTTCTTTTTAGCTAAGTTCTACGCATTTGACAACAATATTAGGCTATTTATCCAGTTGATTAAAAAAGCAACCAGCCATCTAAAAAAAGGCAACACATTTTGAATTCTGTCCTCTAACAGAATTATTGTCCCTTCCAAGCTGATATTTTAGAAAGCATATTCACTATTCCAAACTTAGAAGTTGTATTCACTATTCTAAGACAGTAGTGAATAAATGGAATAATGTAGAACTCTGTGACATCCTTGTGGAACCACAGTTTGACAGTGGCCAAGTGATAACTGTTTTCAGAATATGGCATCCAGTTAGTTTTTTACCCAGCCAAGAGTAACTTCCTACAGTCTTTTAGCCTACTTAGGAGAATGCTATGAGAACTCAGAATGAGTGTATGTATCTGTGATACGCAAGGCTCTTCCTCTCTTTCCTGAGCAACTGATGCCTTCCTACGG
This sequence comes from Rissa tridactyla, assembly GCF_028500815.1. Taxonomy (NCBI): domain Eukaryota; kingdom Metazoa; phylum Chordata; class Aves; order Charadriiformes; family Laridae; genus Rissa; species Rissa tridactyla. Next base: position 60,343,453 of record NC_071471.1, read on the forward strand.
TAATCTTCTGGTTGTGAATTTTCTCAGCCAGTCACTGTTCTGCCACTGTTATGTGTAATTTTGATCATAAGTTTATGCTTCAGGCTTTTCCTGCTGGCTCTCTTGTACTCTCAGCCTTGACGTTCAGGCATTGCAGGATGCTCTGCAGATAGACTTACTGTTCTCACTGCTCCTTTTACAGCCTTGTTGAATAACCCCACTCCCTTAGCTTATCCCTTGCATGGATCTGTTTTTATACCTGCCTGTGGACTTTTGCTATCAGTCCCGCACAATTCCAGGTTAAAGCCCAAACCTCACAGCAATCTTATCTCCAAAAATGACCTTCTCCTTCTTTAAGAGAAGAAGCCCATCTCTTCTCAACAGAACTTCTCCTCGAGGTATGACTTCATAGCTGAGAAAGCCAAAGGTTTTCTGACAACACTGTCTTTTCCACTGACTGAAATAATTGAATACAGCATCAGTTCATTCCCCAAATCTTTGTTACCACTCCCACATGGATATTGTCCCACTTTTTCCTCTTGGAGCTATTCCCAAGAGCAAGGGGGAAGATTCAGTGAGAGGGGTGGAGCTCGGCAGGCTTTCTGAAAGATGTTTTGCTGTGTGGCTGCTGGTTACTTTGTTCATTTAAGGACAAATCCCAGCTACTGCCATTTATTTTTTCTTTGGAATATCCAAAGAGTTGAGGATACTTCCTCAGTAGGAGTCGACACAGCATATCAGTTCCTGTTCTTAATTTTTGTAGCCAATTATGACCCTCGTATGCCTTGCTAACTCTCTTGCATTATTAAATAAATGCAGTATGGCTGAGCCAAGAAATTTATTTGTGTGGCACAAATGTGTGGCAAGTTCGTAGACCCTAATGCCTTCTTGCAACATATAAAGCATAGACAGGAGGAATTTTTGCAGGGCTTTAAGCAAGCATGGGTGGGTGTACTACTTCCCCCTGAGCGGCCGTGTGGCATTGTGCATTTATCAAGCCCTGGGAGATTAATTGCATCTTGTGAGTTGAAAATCTTGGATCTCTTCCCAGTAGCTTTGTGTGTGTCTGCTTTATTGATAAAATAGTGCAATCTGATGTGTGCACGTGTTTGTTCTGTTAGTGGCCCCCTGTGGCCTTTGGCAGAAGGTGGACACCATGTAAATGTTATAGCCAATTTTGCTGCAAGTCAGGCTGGGTCTCACTAGTAGTGTCTGTGTTGGCACTTAGGTACATGAGCCCATACAAAGGGAAAATGGGGCTACGTCCTCCACTTTTCACAGGTTGTTGCAGAAAATGTATAGGAAGCCATTTTAAATGACCCTTGTATCAAAGTATGATGGGAAGGGGAATATATGAAAAAGCTGTGATATTCTGTGTTAGAAAGCATTGGAGACTGCTTTATGGAGTGCTGTGAAAGCTCAGAGTATGCCAGCACATACATGAAGTATAGTTTTCGTTGCTGCCATTCATAGTGGCTGGGGATGAACTGGTCTTGCATTTCTGATACTAATATTTCAAGTGCCTCATCATTTGTCTCATTTATGCAGGGAACCAAATAATTCTTAATAAGCTCAACTTTTCATACCTCAGTACCCCTCTAGGGAATGGATCAGTGTGGAGGTGGAAATGGAGGGGAGTTTCCAGCTCCATGGAACTTCTGTCAGAATGACATTGAAAATTCTTTCAGAGCAATGTGCACAACTTTCTTGCATGAATATTTGTGTAAGAGATAATTTAAAAAAATAAAAGAGAGAAAATACTAGGGAAATAGGGAGAGAGATATTTAAAATATTTCAAATCACTGTTGTTAAGAGAAAAAAAATTATACAAAGAGATACTGTCCCACCTGTTCCTTACAGGCCAAACTGTGATTTGGAACCTACTGGGAATAGGTGAGAGACTGAATAATTTGATAACAAACCATTTTAAATTCCCCAACTACACCATCATGAATTTGAGAACAAGAAATTTGGCAATCACTGGCTTCTCCCTCCATAGGGCTTAATCTGCAGCAGGAAGCAAACAAAAGAATGTGGGCGTCTTAGTATCTCTATGAATGAGGTGATAAATAAAACGTGCAAGATAACATTCTGCCGTATCACCAAGTTGCACCTGGCAGACAGTATCAGGTCTGGCTGAGGAGATTCCTTCAGTGTGGGAGATGTGGCAAGTAATGATCTGAAAAGTGAATGTGGTGCATGTCAGAGCCCTATCTTGACTTGACGCTGCTGAATTTATCAGAAAGAATCACAGATAGCACTGGGACTACCTGGGAATTTTTTTTTTAATAGCCTAGACACGCAGATCTAGAGCCATGAAGGCAGTGCCTTTCTGCTGCTGGGCGAAATTCTCCCCTGGAATTTGTGCACAGGCCCCCAATACAACACAGGGCAGTTAGACAGCTAAGGGTGGGATTTTTTTTTTTTTTTGTTAGAGTGTCCAGTTGGGTAGAGTGCTGCCAAAGAAATTCAGTGGGACTTGCTGAGAGGGCAAGGCTGGGTTCATATTCTTCTCAAAAAGTAGGCCTTATTCCAGGCAGTCAGCCATCTTTGTTTGGGTTTCTTTGTGATGAGCCATTTTCATAGAATTATAGAACAGACCAGGTTGGAAGGGATCCCTAAAGATCATCTGGCCCAAGCTTTTGTGGGAAAGGGAGCCTAAATGTGATTATCTAGTACTCTGTCCAGTCACGTCTTGAAAGCCTTCGGTGATGGGAACTCTACCATGTCCCTGGGGGAGAGGTTCCAGTGATTGATTGCTCTCACTGTAAATTATTTCTTTCTTATACCAAGATGAATCCTCCCCCGGTGCAACTTATACCCCTTGTCCTCTTCACGTGGCTCCTTATGAAGAGGAGTCAAATAAAGAAATTAAGTCAGACTTTCATATGGACATTCACATGTGGAGAAGATCACAACTCCTTATCTCCTCTTTCCCTGTCATAGCAGGTCACTGTGTTTGGTCCCCTGAAGGACCCTTGGTTGCTGTGTCTAAGGGGGTGCCAGTGCTGCAGACTCTTGGGCACATGGGGACTTCAGGGTTGTGTTCAGATGAAGATATTGCAGCTCCTGATGTTAGATAGTGCGATTCTAAGGTAACAGCTGCACGCTGCAGCCATGCTGAAATTAAGCAGTGTGTGCTGCTGCGTGTCCAAAGGGAGACGTGACTCCAGCCCAGGCCTGTAGGTTTTCTTGCCTTAGGACCTGAGGTATGGGGCTGATGAGGAGAGGTGGGTTAGTGGCTGCCTCACATCTCATTTTGATATAAATCAGCAGGCACCTAGACCTGTCACCTGGTCCTCAGCAGCACTCCTGGGCCTGGAATTTAGATATAACTGTAGTTGTCAGAAGTGTGAGCAACCTCTCCTTTTATCAGCAACAACTTGAGACTGCACCTCTTGGGTAAAACTCAGCTTTTCTTAGCAAGATGTGAACATTATATTTAACAAGGAAATTAAGCTCTTTCTGCTCCTGCATGGATCCTCATGGTAGAATCATCATTTCATTGTATGATGTGAGAGAACACACTGAGGCTAATTTCTCATTGTGGCTCATTGATATCTGAAGAGCATGATGACTGTGGTTCCAGGCCTATGGATACAATACTTGGCTTTCAAATTTTTCTTGCACCAGTCACTTGGCATTTGAACACCCTGCAGAGTGAAGCTGGAGGCACACCTACTGCTTTCTTTTCTTCACCCAAAGGGGAAAAAAATCGAGGAAGCTGCCATAATAACAATTACTCCTACAGGCATATCGTACTGAGGAATGAAATAAAGTCAGTATGTTGCCCAGCTATAAAGGAACACTTAGTGTTTCAGGTTTAATACAAGCCATATTACAGTAACTGCTCTTAGAAAGTCCCCACCATACTGACTGGTCCATTGTATTATACATTCATAGTAAGAAGCAATCCCTGCCCCAGAGAGCTTGCAATTAAACATGAAGCTGACAGACAAAGCATTGTCCCCGGAGTATCCATAGTGTATTCAGGCACAGGTCATTAAAGTGTTTCATTGCCTAACTACCACTGAGGACTATAACAAAGTCAGAAACTGAACCCAGATAGAGTCCTGTTCCCATGACTTAGCCACAAATAAGCCTTTCATCTCTTTGCCTTTTGAATGGTCTTCTGAGAACATCAGGTTCTACAAACATATCATGTGTCCTTTGCTGGACAAGCCACCTGCCAGCAGCTCTCCCAGGCAGGCAGGGCTCCATCAAACAGATAAACTGAAATGTTAGTAAAGCTAAAAAAACCCAAACCAAACACCCACCCACCCCCCAAACCCTTGAGATTGGGAATATTTAAAGGCAATTTACAGAAGTCTCTTCTTCAACATGGTAATGAACTGGAGAATCGAAATCACTTAACTTCATTTACAAATCATGAATATGTATCAGTGCCTTTAAATGAAAGAACGACTAAAACAGATATAGTGTTTGTTCAATTCATTAAAAGGAAGACAATTTATCAGGAGGGTTTTTTCCACACTTAAACTAAAGCTATATGCAAATGTAGGGAAATCAAGACCTTGCGCTAATTCTGCTGCATGATGAATATTTTTATAATCCTAATTAGAACTAGTCATTTAGTTCAGCAATTTCCCCCAATCTAGCCAATTTGAAATTAAAATAGATGCCTTGATTACAAAACTCATTAGCAAAGAAGCACCCTTTTTGCTAACCAGTTCATTTGGAATGCACAAACTGAATGAAGTGAGGAGCACTTGTGTTGTCAATTGCTGTAAGTGAAGTGAGCCTTAATTGTTAGCATTGTGAAGTATTTGTATTGCTGCATGTTTCATTGCAGTATAATATATCATTCATTAAATGTAACAAAAGCAGTTTTTAAATGATTTAATTAAGTGGTATTGGTGCACCAGGTAATTTTTATAAAGTCAAATGTCACAATTGTTTGCATTTGAAGTATTGATGGGCATTACTGTCGGAAAGAAGACATATGACTCTGCATTTATCATTCTGATTATGGTAAGCCTGGCAGTTTTAATAGGAGATGAGAAATTAAATTATGCAGCCTTGGCTCTACTTCAGAAATGCCCAATGAATTTTGGCCTAGCAAAATAGTGAACTTCGGGCTTGTGATGATTTGTGGTGGCAAAAAGAAAGTAACTGCTTGTGAAACTTGATTTAGCTGGAACAGACTTTCCTATTGCTTTTTATTTATGTTATAGATACTTCATGAACAGGTTTTACTTTGAGAAGGAAAATATAGAGATAAATGGAGGGAGACACATTCAATGCTTGAATGTGCTCTGCTGCTGAAGAAACCTAGTTTATTGTTTAACAGAGCAAGGATCCTGTGGTTTATTCCTGGGCCGCGCTAAATCATGGCTGTATATTGATTTTATCTGGAGCCTAAGTGGGGCGAGGGGTGGTTATAAATATAGCAGATGGGAATAAACATGAAGGAATGAAGAAGGTTGAAGAATAAGAACACCGGGGGCAGGATTTATTTTGCCTGACTGTAGAGATCTAAAATGTAGCAATGTATACCTATCTTAGGTGTCGGGGCTGTACATAGTAATTGGTGGTGATCTACTGAATGGTGTTGATTGATTTCTGGAAGCAAATGCAGGTGACTATTTTAGGATGAGGTAAATTGTACCTTAGACTCGTTTGTATTGACTAGCCTCCACTGACTGTCAAGAAAGTAATTTCCTTTGCAGAGGTGTAAGTATTTGCTATATTACCTGAGATTAAGGGACTTGAAACCAACCCTGCTGTCTGGATGTATGCAAAATTGATTACATGGGATATGATTCCAATATGATCAAAGCAACAAAAAACATTAAGTTTCCCAGTTCCTGCTGTCATGCCTACAGGTTATAATGACCCCCTGCCCTGGAGGAGAGAGCAAACATGATGTGCAAGCAAAGATGGAATTCCAAATCTTTTGTTTTTCTTTATCAGGATTAATTTGTGTATATATGAGTTACCTACCAGGCTGCTTCAGTGAAATTAGATGATTCCAGAAGGGTTTTCTTGGGCTTTTTTCCCTTTTCCTTTCGCTCTCTCTCTTTCGCTCTCTCTCTTTCGCTCTCTCTCTTTCGCTCTCTCTCTTTCGCTCTCTCTCTTTCGCTCTCTTGTTTTTTTCTTTCTTTTTTTCTTCTTTCCCTTTTTCTTTGCCTTCCAAAGCTATGTCTCAGTATTTGCCCAGCCTGATGGCACCATCAAGTCTCCTCTAAAATCTGTTGAGCAGAATTATAGATGATACCACTTTCAACTGAAGAGAGAGCACATTTCAGCTGTTGACTCCACTCAGATATCTGTTGATGCTGACCATGGAAAACTTCAATTTGGTGTCCTTTCCCCTCTCATTGAATTGACTCCATGTAGTGCTTGAGTTTAGAAATGTGACTATTCCAGGTCAAAGAACAACAGGATTAATTTTAACCAAAATATCATAGCTGAAGTAACAGAGAGGAGCCTGTGACAATGAACATAAAGTTGTGTGAATTGTCATCAAAAATTCATTTTGAATAACACTACATATAAAATGTAGAACTTAATAGAGGGGGAAAAAAAAAAGGCAACTCTTACCTCAGAGAAATCAAATGGTTTAGCCTGGGCCTGATTTTAAGGTTATGCATAAGTGCTTTCGTGGATTAAGGCCTGTATGTAAGCCTTTACAATAGTGAAAGCCTGTCTGTATAACCACTTCACACCCTAATGTGTAAAGTACCTTCAAGAACATACAAGTCATGTGTGGGCTTTTAGTGTTGGGATTTTATGTAGTTTCACTCTCTTGGATTTTGCTGTTTTCTCTTCTTTCTTTAATGCTTCAGGACATTAAAGCTGAGGCTTGGGGAAGATTGGTCTGCCAGCACCTGAAAGTGTGACAGTGGGCATGTAGAACTGAATACAGAGGGACACTGTTTAATTCCCTTGGACCAAGAGCGCTTTCTGGAAGGTGGCGGTTAAGAAGCTGTTATGTTTTGTTAACCAAGAAGGGTCATGCTTTATCCAGAAGGATTCGGGACCTAGCAGCTGCCATTACTGCCAGTGATTCAGGCAGCAGAGAACTATTGGAAAACTGCCCAACAGGGACTATTCTTTCTGTCTGGGTAATAGTGGCATTAATTAGTATTTGCACATTGCTTTGACAATAAAAGTCATTGCTGTTTGGAAGTGTTGCGCGTTAGCATGGCAGTGGACTGCTTAAGATGATACTTCCATCTTTAATGTCCTCAAAGATGAGTGACTGGGGTGAGATAGAAGAGTGAGAGACAGAACGAAGAGGCGGCCAGCTGGATGGATGATGCTGAGGGGTGAAGGTACAATCCTTCTCCCCATACGTGCACCTACACATGCCTATTTGCTACACCATCAGCAACAAAGAACTGTGACAGTCCATGAGGGTGCTTCCTGAGGGGTGCATTTCTGTGTGCCAGATCGGGAGGTCGCAGTCAGGAGTGGAAATAGCAGGCCTGGGAATAGCAGGCTGTCCCTTGCTCTCAGTTCTGCCTCTAAGGTGGGAGTGTTTCAGCTATTGAACCTCTGCCATATTTGTATAACCTGAAACAAATGATTGTACTTGGAAAGAGGGCTATGCGAACCATGCAGGGATGGGAATCTTTAGGAAGTACACAGTCCTGATCCTGACACAGAGCCTTGACTGTAGTTGGCAGTGCTAAGGACTAAAGTCTTTGCCACTGTTTTACTTCTAGCTGCTGTTGTAACTATGCTTTCCATTGCAGTTGAGGATGTGCAGGGCCCAGTCTGGCCATCAGATCCTACAGGCTGGCCACAAACCACACAGGGCATCTGTGACTTGATTTCAGTGGGGATCCAGTGCTACAGTGGTAACATCTGCTTAGTGCTTTCCTGCTGGGCAAATCACATCCATTTAACAGGACGCTGGTATTATATCTTATCTCTACCAGTATATTATCAAAATCTTTTTATTAGGCTGAGAGATGCATATCTGAGAGCCAAAGAAAGAGAAACTCCAGGAAAGGAGCAGGCAGGAGCTGACATTTCCTCTCCATGACTGTTCTGTGATGCATAATTAGATTTTGTACATACCAGGATGCCCTGGTGATTTTTGCACCATGCAGTTCTTAGTAGATCCCTTCATGCCATGACCAGGAGGAATCATCTGGTTTACTCAGCAGTGTCACTGTTACCACAGTCTTGTCCTGATCATATTAGCTACCACTGTCATGGAAGAGGTTTTTAAATGGCTCAGAAATCACAGCTTGATGGTTGACAATATGGAGGCAGAGTCGACAAGGCAGTGAGAGAGGCTGAAGGGACATTGAAGCACAGGGAGCTGAAGTGTGCTATGCATGGTTAGCCATCTAACCAGCAACAGAGCTGCAAAGGTACCCACACTTCCTAAATCATGTTCTCTTTTCCTTTCCTCTGGCCCAGGTGGCCCTGTAGAAATGTTACAGGAGTTCTTCTTGCAACCTCGTCTCTCCACAGTCTTCAGGCCGTGGCAGAACTTCCAGCGTGGTTGGGGTGGGGACCCCCCCAGGGAATTTCACATCAGCAAGTGCTGTAGTTGTAGATGTGCCACAGGGCAGAGAGGGCCCTTCTTTCATAGTGTAGCACAGCAGTATACTAAAAAGCTCATACATTTAATTTCAAATAATTTAGTGGCTACTGTGTGAAACAGATTTCTGCAATACTGGAAGCTGGTATGTGTCCCTAGTTTTGTTTCAGATTGCCCTTTGCAAATTGGTTTCCTCTCTGTCTCCTTTCCTTTTTGACTCACTGCAAACTATCCCTGCCTCCAGTGCTTGGTTTCAGTGGGGAAATGGACCATGTTCTGATCTAATAGCACACCTGAGATGGTTTACAAAAGATGTGTGCGGTCATATATGTAGCAGCTGAAATTCAGTGTAGGTCCATTGATTTTAGCAGGGAAATGCTGATTTATGTCACTGGGGGATCTGGCCTAAAAACATGTATGTTACTGTGTTCCCTCAAGAAAACAAGATAGATGTAGTTTTCTCCTTCCCAGTGTACAGGTTTTTTTCCCCCTAAAATGCACTTGCTGAGATGCGGATTCCCTGGGCTCATCTGCTTATGTGCAAGCCGTTGCTTATGTTAAGGCAACTATTTGTTTCCATCATTCAACCTCGACATATAAAAATTCACCTCTTTAATTTTTTTCAAATTTCTTTTATTTTTTCCTCCTCTTTTTTTTTCTTTTTTTTTCTTTTTTTAAAATTTTTTCCTTCTGAAAGAAACTGCATGTAATCAATATTATTCTGGGGAATAAAGGTTCCAGAGGAACAGCTTTATGTTCTTTGTCCCCACAGTAGGCACAGACGATTCAAATTTCCTGAACACTCAACCCAGTATGTGTTTCAGCTTTTCATGCTCATTGCTTCAGTGGTGTAAAAAGAGTCAGTGCCTGGATTTTCTGGTCTAGCACCTCAGAACTAGCAATCCCAAGGTTTTAGAAGTCATGAATTTGTCCTTTGAAAGTCCTGAGTTTGGCAGAGAAAAAATCAGGAAGGTGTTTGGATAACTTCAGTTGTCCTCTCTTGTATTTTTCTTGATGCTTTTCTGACTGAGGAAAGGTTGTGAATCATGTTTTTCAGTTCTTCCCTCCCAGTTAATAAAACCAGAACCTTTATCTTTAAAGAAAAAAAAAAAAAGGCAAAAAAGCCAAGATTTTAATAATCTGATTCTAGCATTGTTCTGCTGTGGGCCATTTATACTTCTAAGAGAGATCTTTATTCATTATTGCAAATGTGGCATGTCTTCAGTTGTGTTTTGGTCAAACTCGTCTTCCATATAGGTCGTCTGGGAGAAGGCTGGTGGCCTGTTTGTGTGGGGTGTGTACACACTTGCTTGCATACATGTTTGCATTTTTGCAGTAGAAGCCCCACAACAGTTTTGTGTCAGTTACAAGAAGTTCTTCCAGTATAATAAAATTCTTTACGTTTGTGTTCAATTGATTTTTATAGGACCATGGGTGGCTATAAAATGAAAGTTAGGGCATCATCCAGTAAAATTTTGGCACATCCGAAGTATTGTGGGTATGATAAAAGGAGGAGCTGAGGCACCAAAATGAAGGGTGATATTTTTGAGAGACGGAAAATTGATAAAACCAACAACAAAACTTAAAGCATTGTAGAAAATCCTTGGGATTCTGTAGTGCGAAAGGAGGAAAACCTGATCCTTCCCACAGCCTCCTACCTTGGACATCTCATTTCTGCCAGAGGCTCAGTGATCATAAACCATCTGAATGTAAATTTGGTAGCATTTTGTACTTGCAGCATTCAAGAGATAACAGCACGTACAAATAACATGTTAGCAGAGTATACTGTACCCAAGGGGACTTTCCTGCCATATAGTAAGAGAACAATAATGTCATCAAAAGTTTTGCTGCCAAAACAGGATTCTGGTTTTGTCCTCTGTCTGACGCAGTACTTGCTTCAGGCCAGTTGATTTCTTCAGATCTCGGTGCAGGTCCACAAGAGTTACACACACATGCCCAATGGCACAAATGTGATAAACCTGAAAGTTCTGCTGCAAAATTGAGTCCAGTGTTCCCTAGCCAGATAAGTTGTGGTTTTTCTCTAGTGACAGCATGGAGACGGCTGCTTTATTTTTCCTCTGCAGCCTTCCCTTATCTTATGAATTATGCTGTACCATCACTGTGAACATTGGTTAAATTCAGGAATTAAAATTACATTATGTCATGTTTGGTGACTTGTTGACTATAGTTGTTGCCTTGGATCAGGTTTGCTTATTTTTATTTTATTTTTTTTTGTGTGAGTGGTGGTTTGTTTGTTTTTTTCCTTCACACTGCTCCCTAAGGTGGATTGAAGGTACATAGAGTTTGAATTAAATGGGTTAAATAGCTTAAATATGGACACCACAGAATATATAAAAACCTAGATAGCTGCTGAGAGAGGTTAGATAAGAGCTTCCTTTTTCTTGCATGATCTGCAATTGCAGATTCATTTATTCCAAAGGTACAATTTTCCACTGTTTGATTGCAGGAACCAGGTGATGGATGAATCAGAGATGACAGTGTAAATGGTGTATGCCCAGCAGCCCTAGGGGATCCCTGAAACATGCGAGTTTCTCATTTGGTGATTTTTCTGGCAATGATGCCTCAGCGCAGTGACAGTTTCTGCTACAACTGTCAAGCTAAATTGTTCCTGATGGTGGTTGGCATTTACAATGATGCTGTTCATTTGGGTTCGTCCTGTAAACAGCCGTATGCTGCCCTTCCTGCTGGGGAGTGGGTGGTATTGTCAGTCTCCTCCCTTGCATGTTTGGATCAGGGTGAACTGAATCCCTGTGTAGTATAGAGAGGACACTATCTCTTGCCTTCCATGAGACCACTTGCTGTTTAGAATGAAGGAAAGGATATTCCTCTAGAGCTTCCCAGATTTGACACTCCTTCCTGCATATGATCTTTGGCTTGGCTCTGTGTGTTTGTAGAGGTAGAAGGCTGTGTAAGCACGCTCTGCTTTTCCCTTCAATAGTTGCCTGTTGTCAATGCATGGGTTACCAGGGAACCTGGCTGATGAGAAATGTGTCTAGCTAGAGCTGGACTGAATCACCTCACAGGATCTTAAGTGTGTTACAATAAGAGCAGTCCTGGAGAACACCTGCAAGCTAGCAGAGCCTCTGGTGGAGACCAGAGCTGACTGGGGAGCAGGAGGGTAAGGCTGAAAGGAACTCTGTGTTTCTTTATTATATGTTCAAGCTTGCAGAGGCAGGTTTGCTTTGGCACTTGAGGTATCCAATGCATCAAGACATATGGGCCATTTCATCTTAAATGTTAGTTCTCTTGATTTGTTATAGGACAGGTGTGACAACCGTGTGGTAATGAAGACGGCCTAAACGAATTAATTGTAGAAGATGGTACAAGAGCTAGGGTGTTCGAGTAGGAGATAATATTTGCTGAAGCTGCATCTTCAGTACAATCAGAAGCTGACGTTTTCTACCTTATTTTTATAATTTTTTTTACTCATAGAATTTCTTTCACAGTCATAGTTGTCCTATAGGCGGCATCTGTTTTGGGAGGACACAAGTCTCCCATTAACTATGGTGGATGTTTCTTTTTGCTGGTTTGGTCCAGTATCTGGCCTTGGTCACAGGTGGTATAGAGCACAGGCAGAGCGTGGGGACCTGAATTGTCCTGCGAGTGATTCCTCCCAGTTCAGGACCTGTACACGTTCTAAACAGTGCCCGTTCATCCACTGTAGCTTCCCAGAAACTTTTCAGGATGGCACTGGGGGCATATCCATGACCAAAGGAGTTGGAGGTGGCATAGTGTGTTGTGTCAGCCTATAAATGCCTGCTCTAAGGCCCAAGAAGCACAATCCAGCTAGAGTAAATCCAGGGAAATGCCAGTTGTGCCATCCTTCCTGATTTACGTATCTCCTGGCAGGAGGAGCTGAGAATATGCCCTTTTGGCCCCTTTGCAGAATACATTGCCATGAGAAGTAATAGACACCAGTCATAAAATGGAAAGGAAATTATTAAAAATTATTATTTGCAATGCTTGTATTGAACTGTCTTAGGAAGTTTATTTCAGAAGAGTCTTTAAGGATTAAAAATGTCTGTCTCTGCCTCCTCACCCATGCCAGTCTTCAAAGCTTCCCATTTCCTTGGTGTTATGCCATTTACATACAGTCCCTGGAGAAATTCTGCACATTCAACTCTTGCAGTTTTTCTCTTCTTGGTTCACTCTTGTTATTGCCTTTTCCTGACTTCCCTCCAAGTTGTCTGTCACCTGCACCTGTGATGCATTTCTTGGTGTATGCATCTTTGCCTCAGACTGAGTGAAACCTGTGCCATGGAGAGCAAAGTGCTTAACTGCTCTGAATGCACAGGAGAGCAAAGTGCTTAACTGCTCTGAATGCACAGCGCTGGCTTGTGGACCTGCCGGGCTGATGTGCTAATGCCACTGAGCAGAGCAGACCCCTCCAGCTTCACAGCTTTGTTACTGTGTGTGCATACAGAGAGGCTGCAATGGTCTCTGGCAGCAGAGAAGGGTAGGATCAGAGCAGGATTGATTGGAGCAGCCTGTGTTTATCCAGTGCCCGGCCACAAGCTTCCTCAATCATCAGAAAGTCTGTCTTTTGTGTAGCTCAACCTTTGCTTGCCCTGATAGTGGGTACTTAAAGGAAATGTGCTTGGCACAATGGACCGATGCAATGCTGTTGTTTTCTCACTTTTCCTGAGGATGACAAGAGCTACTTGTCAACTTTTGAAATCTGGTGAGATCCCGGCTGGGTTCCTGTCTTGGAAGAGGTGCAATTTAGCAGCCAATAAACATATTGCAACAATCCCTTCTTTGCCTCATAAATCCCTGACAGAACCCATGGCCTCGGCCTGAGGGGGCACAGTGTCCTCGTAGGGTGAATGTGGTGGAAGAATGGGGGCACTCCTCTGACTTTGTGAAGAAATGGCGTTGTGCAACACCTCTGAGAAGTGGGGTGCATATCGTAAGGACCTGTGAAGTTTGCTGCTCTTCAAGTGGTGAGATGAGAACCGTACGAGGAGGGTGGACACCTACCCTCTGCTGGGGCTGGCCTCAAGTGGGAGCAGCTTTACTTTACAGGATTTTCACCTGTGTGAGCTAGATTAGCTTCAGGTGTGTGTCTACTCAGTGTCTGCAGGGTGAGGGGTCACATAACTTGAGAACTTGCTTGAGTAAACTCCCTGAAAGTGCTGATGAATGGAAAACTGAAGCTGAATTGGGTGTCAGGGGTGTGTGTGGGTGTGTGTGTTAAATGACATACGATTTAACCTGGAGCAAAATACGTTGCTTTAATTTTGCCAAAAGGACACGTTCTGCTTGAGCCCAAACGAATATTTATTTCTTTCAAGCCATGTGAAATTTTTTACATGACCAACAATTACAACTCAGAATAAAATGCGGTTCTAAATGCAATTTTAAACCCTTTAATTAATGCCAATGTGTACATTTTCAGAAATGTTGTTTTTTCCACATAAAGAAATAACTCAACAAAATCTTATATGAATTTGGAAGGTGATTTGGTGGTGTTAAATTTCATTCTTTCACTAGTCTGAAAAAAACCCTCTTCCATTAAATCCTGTTCTGTGTAATATAGAGATTACCCTACAGATAGAAGAGAGGAAGAGCCAAGCATGTGATTGTAGCTTTATGTCCCACTCTGGCTAATGTCTGAGCCTCTCCTGCTTTGCTCGTTGTAGTCTTTTGCTCCATAAACATGAAAGATTGGTCTGTAATAGCAACGAATGTACCCAGACGCTTGCACTGTAATTAAAGGCATATATCACACAATAAAGCACATTTGAATGAAAAATCTTCCCATTAGACATGTGGTTCCCATTTATTTCCCCTTATTGTTAAACTTCTGGAGAATAAGCATTGATGGAGCATAAGGAGGGGCTTCTAAATGCCTGTAGTTTGGAGCCCCCAGGAGCAACCAAGATTTTCCTCTCGAGCTGGGAGGGCACAGAGCAGCCCCATTGGATATTAGGTGACCCTGCTCTGGCAGAGGGGTTGGACTAGATGATCTCCAGAGGTCCCTTCCAACCCTATGATTCTATATATCCAGGTGGTTGGTGGATCCAATTAGCACACACCTCAGACCAAAATCTGCCTAAAGATTTTTAAGGTGAGAAGAAGCTGGTCAAAGGGGCCAGCCCAGTTTGGAGGGAGAAAAGTCCGCAGCCATTAGAGCTGATTCAGTCTTTAGTCAGTGTTGAAGAGCTGATCCTAGGGAAAAAGGGAATGAAGCAGCATCTGGGGACAACAGGAGCAGCCTGCAACCCTCCTCTGCCTCTGGCTGAGCTTATCAGATAACAGTGGAAGAAATACTGCTAAAGATATCTCCTGGTGCACCTTGTTAGACCCTGGTAGCAGGAGGCAGCTCTGCCATCTCCATCCCATTCTGATCCCTTCACAGTCCTAGTGTTGTCCCTCCCTTTCCCGTTCTGTATCGCTGCCCCTTTCTGTGTCTGGTCTCGTGCTCTGCTCTGCATTGCTGATGTGGGAAACTGTCCCCCTGCGTGGTACGTTGCTTGCCTTGTCTGTTATGTCTCAATCTTGGAACAGGCTGCCCAGGGAAGTGGTGGAATCACCGTCCCTGGAGGTATTTAAAAGACCAGTAGGCAGTGCTTAGCAATATGGTTTAGTGATGATTTTTGTCAATGCTAGGTTGATTGTTGGGCTCGATCTGAAAGGTCCCTTCCAACCTAGACAATTCTATGATTCTAATCTGATCTCAGACTCTGGAAGTAGAGGGGGTTGGTTTCTGGTTTTTTTCCCCTTTTATGTCTTTAGTTTTCAATAAGGCTTGTTAACAAAACACTCATCGGAAGGGGGTCAGTGGCAACATATTGCTCAACCTTAGCCCTCCCCCAGACTCTAGAGCTGATTTTGAAGTGGTTAAAGTGTCATGAGGAAAGGAATACACAAGCAATCAAAAAAGTTAGCCTTCCCTCAAAATGGCATTTCTATTTATAGTACCTTTTGCTAAAGCTAAATTATTTAGAAATGATTGAAATGTGTTTTGAAGTGACCATGTTTTTTCCTCAGGTTTTCAGTTTAAGAAAAAAAACCCATAATCTGAAAATAATACTTTTCATCTCGGATCTGAGACACACTTCAGCATTTCTGGAGGTGGGGAGAAAGTAGGAAAAAGACAGGCTGCTTTTCACCCAGGACTGAAACACGCCTTAACTTATGTCATTGCTCTTGTTGCAGCTGTATTTGGACTTCGTGTTCCACTACAAACCAGTCATGCAGTAGAAAAGCAAAATATATGCTGCTGAGAAGCAGAAATGGCAAATTTTTGGCTCAGTATGCTCAGTACCAATTAGGCTTAAGAGAAATTGAAATGTGAAGGTTTTTGAGTGGACCTTTTTTTTTCTACTAGTTTAGTCCACTTTTTTCTTTTTGTTGGACATGAAGTGGAGAAGCAGAGAGAGACAAGGTTTAAGCATCAGGTTTAAGCAAACTGCACTGAGTGGACCCATTAGGTGAAAGCATGTATTTTTTTAACTGTAAAAACATGAAACGTGACATCAGTGCATTGTCTTAACCTACCTGGTTCCTTTAGAAGCCAGATTTGGATTGAACTATACAATTACAACATGAATTCAAATATTTTCAAGGTGTTTGGGCTTTGTGCAGAAGATCCCTGGCCAGTTTCTTGTAATAGTAGGGTGGAGTCTGAGTTTCTTTTGTCTGAAGACCTACTTTTGCCAGCCAGCATGTGAAACGTTTCAGTATTAGATTTTAAATGGTGATGGAAATGCATTTAATTTATGTCTAGACCAGTTTCGTATTAAAATAGTTTCCAGTGCCCCTTCAACTGTGCAACATCTGTAGGGAAGTGAGCAGCTCTGGTGAGTCTCAGACATGCAGCAGTCTGTGGACAAGTTGTCTTTCCATGCCTAAGACAATCAGGCTGTACCATGGTAGAGAAGAACCTTGGGCTGTAACAAGGTCTTTTGATGCAGTCCTTAATCACCTGGAAAGGAAATCAAAGCAGAGAGATAAACTGGTCCATTTGTTTTCATTACAATTACTGGTTTTTACAACTGTGTGTAAACAAGGCCCATAAATACGGTGCTGGTAGAATTCTTTCTCCTAAGCTCGGCTCCACCAGCTGTTACGCAAATCTTTTGGATCGAGAAGCAGGATTTATTTTTAGGTCTTTTAGTGTGGAGCTGTCAAGGATGCCTTACCTGAATTGTGATTTCCAGCAGCTTATGGCAAGAGAAGAGAGCGAGAAGCTCTTCTTTCCCTTCTCTAAAGATCCAGAAGCACTTCCAGGCTTCAGATCTTGGTTCCTCTGGAGCCTCAGCGAAGCAAGGGGGCAAGGACAGGTGTTTCCCTGGGAGGAGGTGGAAGGAACAAGCACAGATGATATAATTGTTCTTGAGTTGGTCATCAGCTTGAAGGTGACGTTAGCCTTTGTATCCCCTAATGGTAACTGCTTGACACTCCAGAGGTGTCTCACTAGGACCCAGACTGAGGGGAATGGTGGAACAAGGGATTCAGGGGAAGGCTGTGAATCTTTCCTTGAATGCAGCCTTTCCTACTGTGAGTAATAAAGCCTCTTCCACGGCAAGGGTCGCTCCTGACTCGGTTTCAGCCACCCAACTAAAGCATGTTAGACTTCAGTCCTGTCCCTAGTATCCTGCAAGTAACGTGTCCTGCCTCACCAGAGAACCTGAGAAAGGCGGATGCATAAACCCCACAGCTTAAACATTATACTGTGAAAGGTGGTGCTATGAAGAGGAAGGGTATCCATCTGTCCTCAAAAAAGGAGGGGTGGAAGATAGGCAAGGAAGGTAAGATGGAAGATGTAATATAGAAGTAGGGCGTATTTCTGTAGTATCAACTGCTGTCTTCATGGCTATACCAAATTTATCCTGTCTGTCTTCTTATCCAATTGTTCTCAATCCTGTCATCTTTCTTTGGTTGCTCTGCTCTGGCGAGGCTTCGCAGTCTGCTCTGCTCCTGAAGGCACACCATGCCCCAGTGCCTGAGGGCAACTGATGGCTGCAGGATTGTTGTGGGGGGTTTCCACAAGTGGATTTAGCACATGGAGGAAAACCACAATTTTATGACATCTGAAATGGAAAAATTAATAAGGGGAAGTGGCTTGTTTGTTGTGGGTATTGGCTGGAATTCTTTGAGTCAGTCTTGGCTATTTGAGAATTTACTACCCCAACTTGAATTCCTTAGGGATTTGGGGATCTGCTTACTATTTGTATGAATGAGAAGTTATAGAGAGATAGTGTCTCAGGGATTCAGCTGGAGCTGAACGAAAAAGACACAGTTTTCAAATGATGAAACAATAAAACAGAAAAAAAAAGGAGTACTTCAGCAGCTTGGAATTTCTGGGCTAAATTCAACAAGTAGAGAGCATGGTGACTAGATGGATCTGACTGTCAGGAGTGGCTGAGTAGCAGTAGGCGTTATTTTATAGTTAAATGAAAGAAATATAACAAGGAGAAATGCAATTATTACTCATATCCTTTCACTTGCTGGAGCAGTTATCTCCTACAGTGCAGACTCTTTTGTTTCGTTTTGTTTTGTTTCTAGGTAAAGGCAACCTTATTAAATCCTCCCTATGTCTAATTTTAGGTGTGGAAAAAAGATCTTTCTCTGCAGTCGGTGAAGTGAGGACCATCCGTTTATTCTATACAGAATATTTTGAGATCTTCCAAAATGTTTCTCCTGCAGTACTCAGCTGCTCAGTGTGCCTTTAGAAAAAATGTTGGTATTGTCATCTCCTGAAATGTTTTCACTGCAGTTTGAATTGGTTGCATATGGCTGTCTTCTTCCATGTGATGGGTCACCTCTGGCAACTGTTAAACGTGGCTTCTCTGTTCTGTACTCTCAAGGCTGAAAAGTATTGTGAGTTTTGCCTCCAGTTCATTTTCCTTCTAGGAATGAACTGATATGTTAATGGTGGCACCTTCTTCTCCTTTTGTAATTTCATCTGTAACACAGAACTGTAGAGAAAAGACACACCTTGCAATTTTCTGAGTGGTTTACAACTTTTTCTCAGTTTCTGAGCCTCTAATTTTTTTTCCAGTGATCATGGTCATTTTCGCTCTGTAGAGAAAATTTAAGACCTTGCAAAAGACTTGCTTTACTGAGTTACTCTTTGCAGACTGCTTCCATGCAGTCCAATTTCCTACAGAAATGTTGACCTAATTTTATTTTTCTTCTGTCCCAGTTTGATTTTTTGGCAGGAACCCTCCACACATCTTGTAGATTTTCCCCACCAGCTCTGGCTGAGAAGGTGTTAGCTTGCTTTTGTGCTTTTCTGGGATCAGAGCCATCTTTTCATGTAAGCAATCCAAGCTACTGCTCGGGATCATTCTCTTCTGAAGACATGGCAGGCCAGGCTAACCTCCCCTCCTCTTCCATCATGTTACCATGTGTCAGCTGCTGCCCAGTAATTACCACTAAGCCAACTCTCACCCTGCTGGATTAATATGAATATATCTTTCCGTCATCAGCTGGGTGTATTGTCTGGGGGAAGTATAATTTTGTGTGTAATAAATGAATTGTTTAAGTACACATAGTCCAGCTGTTCTTCCTCACTTTATCTGACACCATTATTTGCAAGCTCCAGATTCACTCCAGGGCTGGCTGGCAGACAGGAAACTATTGAGATTCTCTCCAGATGTTTGCTCAGGCCAATAGACCCGATTTCATAGCAACAAATATTATTTTATTTTCTTTGCATATAAGCCTTTTATGTATGTTCCTGATGCCTTAATTCTTCTTCAGTGTTTGAGCAAGAAAGTCTATAAATATCAAAGCTCTCTGAATTTCATTAATTTGTTTTCTGTTACTTCTCAATCTATACGTGACATCTTCAGTGTGTCTTGCTGTGGTAAAGCGTATCCAGACTATTGTATGCTTGGCCTTTCTTCAGCTCATGCTGAATCTTCAGTCTTCTGCCTGCTTCTCCTATGAAGACCAAGTAGATCAACCTGGGAGCAGGGAGCCTAACTTGAAATCCATCTCAGCTAAATCATGCATCTGCGGTGGGGTTCTCTGCAGTAGTCACTATGAACTACTTTTAGTGTCTATGGAGCGAAATGGAGGCTTCTAAGGCATGAATAATAAGCAATTTTAGAACTGTATCTTAGTATGGGAATTGTGCTTTAGAAGCGCCTGTTTCGAGCCTGTCTAAAAATGAGCACTGGTGACTAGCTCGGATACGGATGACTAACATCAGGGGGTTGAATCTCTTCCTGTGGTTTCCATGTTTTTCCTTCATTGCTCATTCTTGTCCCCTCTGTCCATAAGTGGAGTTTAAGCAGGCCAGTTTCTCATGCTGCTCCAGTTTTGAAAAGCTTGACTACTTGAGCAAAACCATCCTTTTGTATTTTTTTTCCTAGCTGTCATTGGGAAAACAAAAAAACCCCACCCCAAACAAATTACCCCAGCCCCAGACCAGATCATCCAAGCAAGACGGCAGGATGTGTCACCCAGAGAGTTTGTACTGGCGAATTGCAACAGCATGGAGACATTTTTTTAATATGCAACACTGCGTGTGCATGCGTGTGTGTATAACTCCTTCCTTTCCGGCTCTGTAGTTCTGGCTGTTTCTGACACGTTGCATGTGTTCATGGCATAAAATCTGACACCAGGGATAAAGTTCCCTCTTTAAGGGGTTTGCTGCTAATCTCAGAAACAATGTCGGTGTTAAATAAAATGTTGCAAGTCTTCTTAGAGTTTAAAGAAGCACCATTCTGCCTGTGGTATGTAATATCCTTACGATTCAGAGTTGTGCTGAGCAAGACAAGCATGAGTTAAGGTTCTGGCCTGTGGTGAAATAAAGTTGTGTATCACTTGGGCTGCCAAGGTCTTCCCTGGAACAGATTGTGTATTCTTGGTAAAACACAGGACTGTGTTGGTGGATGTGATATGTCTGGTGCTACGATCCTTGAGTGTGGAGCATTATGATGCTGTCTGGATAAACATTTTCTATTTATCTTCTTGATGTACAGCCTTTTCTTTCTCTAATGGTAGGTCTAACCGGGCTCCTGAGCATAGGCAGATTTTCCCCAGAGCTCAGTACCCATTTTCAAAGACTGCACCTGTACTGCTGAGTTGGGGTGAGAAAGCAGAGCTGCCCTTGGATCCTGCTGGTGTGACCAGGCTGGTACTTTCAGGGTAATACTTTAGGTGCTTCATCAGGCCTGAAAGCACATCAAAAAGTATTTTTTTTTTTTGAGTACAATGCTGGCCCCTTCACGTTCCTGAATCGCATCTGCCCTGTGGTAGGGTCGCATGCCAGTCTGTGGGCGAGCAGAAATTCTAGGGTCATGCATGCAAGGGTAGATGAGATTCATAAGCATCATTTAGATGGCTCAGTAGGAAATTCTAATGTTGTGTGTTTGTTCTCAAAAGCACCTCAGCTTTTAGGAGGCTCCTGGGACCTGTCTACTTAAAGAGCTGCAGAGGTTGCTGGGATCGGCTGAGTGCTCTGACTGTTTACTGAGACGCCTCTGTGGTAGATGCAGGATTATGAGTTTGTTTTCATGTGAAAAACTGAATTTTGTCACCCTTGCCTTGATTCAGGACTTTGTCCTTCTGGTTTGCATCCTGCTTCTAATTGCTCCTTAGTCAAGTCCTCTGCATGCCACTCTTCAGCTGTGTCAAGGCACAAGACCAGCCCATACAAATATAAAGATCCATAATGGTCTTAATTTTTCATTCATCAGAATAGGCCAAATAATGCAAGGGAGTCGCAGAAAGGGCGTGAGCTGACAGTACACCCTCATGGTACACTGAAGTCCATCCCTCATAAACCAATGTGTTGGATTGCTCTGGGAGGTGGAAATACCAGAGATTACTTGTCACTAAAAAGCCAGAGCAGAGCTTTAAAAAGGGAAAAGCTTGGCATCAAACAAACCTAATTTCTTTCCATCACTTAGTATTCAGCCTTAGGACAAATTAATCTGTATTGAAATCTGCTGTACTTGCCACTAAATTTATTGTCTCTTCTAAAAGGATCTCTTCTCCCGTGAAGGGAGGTGAACAATAAGTGTATATACATATTCAATTTTAATGCATACTAGAAAACTTTTTATTGTATGTTTTATTTAGTAATTCAACATTAACCTTTAGATTTGCATCTGTAAATAATACTATAAAAGTGAAGTGAGCCAGGGACGCCTTTCAGGAATTTGTTCTATCATACAGCTTTAAGGCTCCATCATCTGGTTAAAATTCAAAGTGGACACCTAGAATAAGTAGATGAATAAACAAATAAAAGGTCTCGAAATGAATAATATCCTCCTTATCTCTTTATCTGAAATCACCTAAAGGCTGCAAGTTCAATTTAATACTTCTATCATCAGTCAGTCTGAGCTTTAATGGAAAGAAGCGGCGGGGGGGAAGTACTCAGTAGCTGGTCTCTGGTTTTTAACTTGATAGGAAGAAGGATGCTCCCTGAATGAGATGCTGTGGGAGAGATGAATAGTTAGAAGGAGATTGTGCTTCATGCCACTGAGCTATCCGTAGCTACTGCTGTTATGCAGCTGCAAAAGAAAAGGAAATGCTAGGGGCAAAAGATAAAGGAGAATCTGAGGAAATGGATGTATTTTGCTAATCCTTTCCTCTCATAGTGAGAATGTTTAATCCGCTGCAGAATACAATAAGGATGCTAGTCTCGCTTGCACTTGCTTGTGAACAGGAGCTAGCTGAGGCTAAGCTG
The DNA here is from genome assembly GCF_028500815.1 of Rissa tridactyla. Lineage (NCBI taxonomy): Eukaryota > Metazoa > Chordata > Aves > Charadriiformes > Laridae > Rissa > Rissa tridactyla. The sequence continues at coordinate 60,365,628 of NC_071471.1, forward strand.
CCTGGAGCCCATGGTTTCGACAGCACCGTGGCTCAATCTGCAAGTCGTGCCTGCAGTCAGGAATGGAAAGGGCAGCCAAGCTGTTTGATGCAACTGATGCAGCCCCGTCTGTGTGCAGAGGTCCTTGTATATGTAAAACCACGTCAAATGACTCGAGGAATATTGCTGGCAGGCACCATGCTAACATCAAAGCAGGGTTGTAGCACTATAGAGTTTTGACTCTTGGAGTGCAGATTTTCCATTATTGTTTCTAAAAATCTGGATTTTCCTTCAGAATGAAGGATGTGATCCTCTGGATAAACATTTGCTATTTACCTTCTTGATGTATGGCCTTGATCTTGACTTCCTAAGCCTATCCTTGACTTTGGAAAAGGAATTTTATTTTCCTGGTTCCTTTAATTAAAAAAGATAAGCGATGCTTTATTTTGTACCTACGGAGAATTCAATTTGGGGCAGAGGATTCTCTACTGTATTTTTTTAGACTATCACTATGATTGCTTGACAAGAAAAGCAGAGGAAGCCCAGATAACGTGGGCTCTTAGTGCAGTATCTTACCTTATCTGGTGATGGTGACAAAGAAATATGGCCAAATTGGAATATTCAGATCATGTCTGATCTCCTGAAGAACATGGGGCAGAAATTTTCTCCTAATATTTCTTGCCACAAGCTCAGTGATGTTGGTTGGAGTGAAGTCTACATAAGCGGAGCCCATTTTGACATGAAGACTGGAGGATGACTGGTTCCATCTCTTTTTCCATTATGTGCTTTATTCACTGGCAGCTTCAGCTGTCGTTGGCAGAAACTGGACTTCCCATTGGCATAAATGCAAAGGACTGATTCTTTTGTCTTTACACATACCAGTTGCATTAGATACTTCATGGGGTCTGAATTTCAGGTTTTGAGTTTCCTTTCGCTAGCTATACAGTGGTTTGGTTGTGTAGTTGAGTACAAACATAGTAAGAATTAATCAGCTGCCTCAGGCTTTGAACACTGCTCAAACAGCTCTTTCCAATCACCTTTGTAAGTTGTTCTATGGTCCAGCTCTGATGTGGTTCCTGGATCTCTGTGGTCAAAGATACTGCCCATTCCAGAAACTTTAATATTCGGTTCAAACACATATAGCTTATCTTCCTAGTTGCACTTAGCCATCCGTATAGCTGTGCCATAGTACTCATCACTAGGTTGTGAACCCTCCTAATTGGAATGTGGACCTGCCTCCGATTTTTAAATCCAGTTACTCCAAATCAAATGCAGAACCTTTACTCAAATTATATCATTTTCCCATTAAGGACCTAAATTTGGATATTACAAACATTTAAGTTTCTCAGCTTTGTTATCTACCTCCTTAGCCTGCAATCAACCCTTAATTTATTAAGCCAGAATTTATTTCAGATGAAATTTATTTGAAATCCTGTTCAAAACACTGCCTGCTATTTATTTCTCTGTGATCTAGTTATGAAGCAGAGTAGTTATTTCTCAAAGTGTATTTTTTTTCTAAGAACCAAACTTGCTCAAAGTTGGAGAAAAGGAGCTTATGTATGCTTTGATTATGAGTGAGTGGATTGTGGGTAATAAACTAATTATATGGAGCATGGTGTTTGTGATATTAAGCTGAGCACGTATGAAACGAACCTATGTCTGAGACTTAGTGTGGAGTTGTGTGGAAATTTAGTTCTATTACAGCTGTACCAGTTGTTAGCCAGAAAGAGTCAAAACGATCATTAGATTGAAAATTTGGCTTTCAAGAAGAACAACCTCACTGTCTTCAATGTTTAACGAATGAGCAGACTGATTTCTAACTTATCTCAAAATTTAGATCTTGTTCTGAACATAGAAGTTGTAAATTTCCTTTTCTTTCCCACACAGAAGAGAGGTGTAATCCACACCATAAAACCGAATCACAGTATGACCTTGAGTATAGAGTCATTACCTAGGACTTCATAGTCATGTTAACTAATCTAATTTGTCTTTCATTCTATTTAATGTTAGGAATTCACATGTCATCAATCACCTGCTTCCTGTTGGGCTGAAAAAGCCAGAGGGACTGACAGCTTTGTCATATGGCAGTAGAAGTGAACGTGTTGACAACTGAAATCAGGAAGCACAAAAATGTTTGAAAAGGCTTTGGAAGAGCCAACCTGCTTTTAAGTCTCAGCAGCTTAGTCTAGGCTAAATGTGAAGGGAGAAGATTACCTTACTAGCCATCCCTGGCAGCAAGGCTGATCGATAACTGTACAGGACAATCCATCCCTGTTCTTTAATCTGAGCTGATTTTAATACTTTATTTAGTGGCAGTCCTTCCTCTTCTTCCTCAAAGCTTATACTCCCCCTTTCTCTTTGTCTTTCAGCTGTACAGCTCCATGGACTTTGGAAGAAAATGGCAGCTCATGCATGAGCAGGTCACTCCAAACAGGTTTTACTGGTGAGTTATGCCCTCGGGCTTGGCTTTGCTGTGGTGAGGTCATGTTATATACTCAATCCATAAATATTATATACTCAATCCATAGTACGTATCTTGCAGCACTATAGCTGAATGTCTCCATATATGTATCTCTTTCTTATCTGATAACAGTGGTGTCTTGTACAGATGAGCCCAAGTCTTTTTATAATTGCAAAACTCCTGCTTCTTTGTCACTCACAGTAACACAGAGGAACTGCCTGGTGCTTCAGTGACAAAGCTATGATCGTTAGACTCCTATTTTTCAACCCTTCTGAGAGCTACTTTAGCCTACAACGCAGTCTTTGTGCAGAGCTGGCCGCTCTGACCAGTCTCCTTATGCAACTGTGGGGAGAGAGGATGATTCAGACTCTGCTTTGAATCACTCTCTGAGGAGCCAGTTCTTTTCTACTGACTGGTGAGAGCCCAGGATCTGCAAACAGTTTGCTAAAAATCTGCTTTGTGACTATCTTCCTTTCCATTTCCCAAGTGTCATCCTCCAAAATTGGGAGAGTGTCTTAAAAGCAGATGATTAAACAAATTTAGTTCCTGTCTCCAAGCTCCTCCATTTCAGATGCTAGTTTTCCCAACTTCGCTCCACCATGTGAAGGCCCGAGAACTGACTTTAGAGAGAAAGAGAAAACCCAGGCATAGTCTTCTGTAGTTGAATCTAGAATTTGGGGCTTAAATCAGATTCTTAACGCTGTACTACATGCCAGATGATGGGGGTTGGGGGTGAACATGTAGAAGTGCTGATTTACAGAATCTGTGAATAGTTGGAGAAGTGCCTGGTCCTTAAGGCCAAAAAAGATGGTAATATTAAGAAACCAGAGGCTCTTGCTTTGAAGAGTCAAAAATAAAAAGGACTTGTAGGACTTAAGAATTGACTCACAATTGCAAAGCAGGATGTGTATATCTTAGAGTCAAATTCTCATAGAAATTCTTGCACGACATTAAAAATATCTGGAATTCAGGCACAAAATATTTATAGATTGTATTTGCAATACTTCCACACCTTGCAGTGAAGATAGACACCTCATAGGATTTTCAAATAGTCCTTTTGCAAATCTCTCTAAACAGCTTTAGACTTCCATATTTAAAACATGGGGTTTTGGCATGGTGGTTATGTTCTCCTGGTTCTGGTGGCAGGTGGTTGATTGACCTAACTATCCAAAATCTCTTGATTTCACTATTTATGCTAGGTGCACATGACAAATGTGAGTGTAGATCCTCTGTCGGTGTATCCTTCTGTGGAGGGATAATTGTGCTCTACCCTTCAAATAGCACAGTTGAGCTTAGGGGAGAGGCTTTCTTGGAAAATAAAGTGCAACGGCTGAGCTGACTTGGAACAAAGCAGAATCTCTTTCTACAGGAGAGGCTGCATTGTTGTGGTTTATTTTCTACTTTTACATAATAATGGTTAGTGGAAATCTCCTGTTTTTCTCTATTCATTTGACGCCCAAACCTGTAGGTTTTTCATACAACTTTTTGACTGCTCAGTTTGAATGTGCTTTTTAACACTGCATTATATAAAGCCTTTGTTTCAAGTGTCTCTCTTAAAAAATGTAGAAGTCTTCTATAGTTAAAACTCGTATGGCATAGACCTAGAAATCTTTATTCCACTCAGAAACAGTAGAATCCCATTGACAATAAAGTTTCCAAGAGAGTGAATTAGGTTTTTCCCAGAGTGAGAGAGATTTGAAACAATTCATAGTGCAGGGGTCAGAGATGCTGAAATTTTGGAACATAACAACTCCCCTCAGCTGTCTGATTTCTTTCTTTTTTTTCTTTCTTTCTTTTTAAAACAGCAAACTGTGATAACTTAAAAGTATGTAAGGCTTGTAAGATGTGTACAGAAAAAGAAATGCAAGGAGAACACTTTAGCCTCAGGAATTTGTTGATTTCTTTTTAATAGGCTATGAAAGAGGGAGAAAAGGGTTATAGCTATAAGTTTCAGAGGGACACGAGACACTGTTCTGTGGAGTTCATCAGCTTATCAAGTACTATGTTACCAAACCTCTTAATTAAAAGTTCCAGGAAAAGTGAAATAATAACAAAAGGAAGATGCCAAAATCAAGGGTGAGCTGCTTGTTTGTGCTGCTCTGCATTGTTTACTAGTAGGAGCTCAGGTAAGCATCCTTCATCAAATGGGACAGTCTTCATCTGATTTGAATGCAGCTGGCCTTATCTGGGGCAGCCTTTGTCTCAGGTTTTTGCCTTCAAAGCATGACTTCCATCTCTCAGGCTGCTGTGAAGGGACTTGTGAAGACTATAATCTTCACCTGGTTCATGGGATCAGTCAGCCTGACAGGGAGAAGTCTTATTTTTGTCTCTGGGACCTTTCCAAATAATTAGACCTTCCCTGAGAGATCTCAGATAAAGAGACTTTAAGGCCAGGAGAAAATTACGATTGGATCAGAACTCATGAGGTTGGGATCTGAATTTTCACTTAGCAGAGTAAGCAAGGCTTATCTGGTAGTCAGGGACGCACACGTCACTGTGCATTTTGCTGTAGCTCTGGCAGGCATCTCTGTGATGGCTCTCCAGTAGTCAAAACAAAGTCCGAAGTTCCAGTCCTGATATGTGGCTTTGTATCCTGGCTCTTGCCTTCAACTTCTTTCCTTAGTCGCAGATGTTGGTGCCAATCACTGGGTTGTAGTTTTGTGTTCTTATCCCATATGGATGTCACATGTCCTGCAGTTCATGGGATATCTCTCATCAGTTCCTGCAGCCAGCTCAAAGTTTGTGCATGAGCTGAGTTTCATCTTTGGGCCACTCATAGTTATAAAAACTAGGATTTGAGCTCAATACTTCTGTAGTAGTGATTCATTTGTTAGCGACACCCACTGATGGCAGTGGCAGAGCTTGAACAGAATGTGTTACTTGATGTGAGTACAGGCATCCAAATTTGGCTCCCACGTGCCTTGGCCCCAGAGATTTTAATAACTTAGGATCCTGTAAGGCTGGAAATAGGAGCTTACGCTACTGTGATACAGAAATTCCCAGATCACTCATCACTGAAATTACTCAAGATAACTGGAACCAGCATGGGTGCAAAGTTTGTTAAAGACCTACTCAATGTTCTTCTCATTTAAAACACATTTCTGCAGCTCCCTCTGGGCCCTTTTCGTTTTCTCTCACTGTAACTTAGACACCTGTGCTGTCATGTGGAGGGATATAAAAAATACTGTCCATATTTTGTACTGTAGAAATGTTAGGGAAGTTTCCTTGTCTGTAAAACACATGGTGTGTTCTGTGCTGACTAAATACTGTCTCTGTTCAGATAAGAACTGGAAGGATTTGAATTGTCCTTAAATTCCTTTACTGCCTCTGCCGTTTCCTGTGGTGGGATAACAGGACTAAGCAGGTGGGCAAGACAGTTTGGTTTATGGAGCATTCACGAAGCCTTGTTCAGCAGTATGTTGGATCACAACTTTTCCATGTCATCTTGGGTGACTCAAGCTGACTTTGCCTTGTTACCCCCTAGGTAAGACTGGGATAGGAGACAATTTTTTTCCTTGTTGGATGTAGTGGGTGAAGTACTCAAATACTGTGATATCAAGTGCTACAGCAGTGGATTAAGAGCACTGAAGGGCACTAGGGACTTAAAAGGTGCTTTAGTGGCATATGGAATCCTTTTATAATCTTAATGTCTTGATTCTTTAAAATGTGGAGTCCCACAAGGTGACCTGTGTTTTCTGGCTAATCAGCTAAATGGCTGTGAATATCGTCCCCTGTCCACCTGTCTTTGGAGGCCCTGCCTGTGTTTGCTGAGAAGACACAGGGATCACCATCCTGTGCAGAGGACACGGATATATTCCTTGGGACACCCATCCCCTTTCTTAGGGTCTCCCCAGGCTGCTCTTTGCTGGAGGACACATTCATGTTTCCTGCCTCCTGTCATCACTGGGGAATGTGAAGAGGTGGATGTGGGACCATTTTCGATTTTTTTTTTGTTTGTTTGTTTTGGTTTTTTTGTGTGTGTGACTGGTACATCTAGACGTTTACCCTTTTCTCATGTATTTTTTTCAAACATACTCTCTGGGACTTTGGGTGATTCTGTCGAAGCCCAGGAGCGGTAACAGTGGGGAAAACCCGTTTGTGTGGAAGAGAGGGAGAAACCTGCACAGAATTTCTGATGGCTGGGGGGATATTTGGAGCACTGAGGTCAGTACCCAGGATGAGCCTAGTCAGGAAAAGACACTGAAATACATGCTGGTGGTGAAAGCTGGGCAGAAAACACCAACAAGGCAGGAGGTGGGAGGCAGCAGAAGGAGGAAAATAGGACACGCAGTAGCCTGGCTTTAAGGAGCAGTGTTTGTATTTGCAAATAGGAAAAATGTGGTGTAACAAGATGTTCTTCAATACACTGTTGATTTCCTCACTGAGTGTCCCCAGAATTTTATTATTTTCTCTTTCTGTGGTAACCAACTGGATTTCTGGTTGGTTTTGGTATCCATTAATACAAGCCACAATTGTTTTGAGCTCCAGGGATTAAAAATCGGGAGAAGGGAACAGGCTGTGCTTTCGCTGGGAGAAGGGAAGAGGCTGTGCATGCACTTAGGCTATGCATTGGAGTTACGGCTTTTCTGGCACAGTTGTTTGAGGCATGAGCCAGCAAATTTTGTCTCTTGAGGACAAGGTTTTCAGTCCTTTTTGTCATGATTTTGGATAGGAAGAGTGATAAAAATTTAGCCAGTGTATTTCTATTTATTTGCAGCTTGAATTTCATGAAGACTATAGTGGAGGCTGGTTTGGATATCTGAGAGTAATGTAGCAGAAGATAAGGGATTTACCTCAATGTTTCAAAAGATTATGATCTGGGTATGGATCTGCAGTTGGGCAGAGGTTTGTGTCTGTTTTTATTTCCTCACCTCTGTGGTAGCACTGATATTCCTAATCCCAGTGCCAATTTGGGTCCACACAGATATTCCAGAAGCAGTTCCAGAAGTGACCTTTGGGTACAGCTAAGGTTACCTTTATTTGACTAGTTTGCCAGCAATGAAATGGTTAGTCAAATATGTGCCTATCTCTCCTGTAAATCCCACTAATCATTAACTACCAGCTGGTGTCATTGCATAGTGCTGGGGAAACATCGCCTGATTTTTTACAGCCAAGTTTAGTGTTAAGAAAACATAGTCTTGTAAATGTCAAATTGACTGTTAAGTAATCCTGCATTAGTGTTTTTCAGAATTAAAACCATACTGTACATGGAGCTGTGGACAAAATGAATAATTCCAGTTCGGCAGCCATGGATAACACCACCTTTAGCATCATCGAGGCATATACCCAGTTGCTATTCATGTAGATTGCACACAAAGAGCTGAACAGGGACCTGTTACTGGAGGCTCCCGTGGGCTAATGACTCATTTGCCTGTGTTAAGGGACTTGCTTCCCATGCCCTGTGGGTGAGAACACCCGGGAAAGGTTTTTCTCCCAGAGGGTAATGCTAAAATAAATCTGGAATCTGTTACTCAAGGCACCATGACCATGAACTGTAGTAGGCTGAGGACAAAATTTTCAAACTCTAGCCTCAAGCTCTGTAATAGGAGTTCAGGAGAGATGAGACCTTCTTAAAAGGTCTTGACATATATTGAAAGATTTTCTTGCAAGGTCACGTTAGTTAATTAAAGATCACAACACTATGGTGATAATAAGACAAATTTTATTTTCCATTGAAAAGATGGGCAAGTGGGGCAACTGTGAGGTTAGGGATTTTCTTTTCATTTTGTGTGTCTACAATTATTGCAGTTGGCACTATAGATATTTAATGTTTCCAAACATTATGTCGTAGCTGACTAGCTTGTGATTACACAGTAACTTCGTGGCAGAGATAGAACTGGAATCTGGATATAGTGTTAGATACTCTCTGTTGGCTGAAATAGTGTTTATTTTTGTTGAAAAAGTTTCAAGTCAATAAAGATATTAGGATTCATGTCAACATTATCAAAATACTTCTGTCAAAAAAATAAACAAAGGAACATCCTGAAATGGTTGAATTTTTTGGATGTTTTTTGAAGTGATTTTTAAATTTGAATAAAATCTCATTTTGCAATACATTCTGCTGTCACAGCCAGAATGAGTTCTTTCAATGAGTGATGCGTACCCTCTGGGAGGGCAATTTTGGAATAAGCCGCCTTTGAGGAACTTTTCTTTCTAACCTCCCTTTGCTTGAGAAACACAGCGTATCTTGTAGAAGGAAGAATTACGCCTTCTCCATTAATGTAACTGTGGATATCCTTACATAAATACGATCTGCCTTCTAGAATTTGTGATTTGTTGTGATTTTAGTACAATTTGTGATGTGAGCCATATTTATGACTTTAATGTACTGTGGCTGGCAGCGATTTATTTTTTAAGACTGGAAAAGCAAGGGCTGAAGTATTTCTGTTCATTGGTTTTAAATTTAATGCTCACCACTAAATGTCACATATTGTACTGCAGTGAGGGCTTTCAGCTGTCAAAAACCCTTTTGCCTTGGTCTCTCGTCTATCAGGTTTCTTTATGTCCCAGGGGCCAGTCTCTTCTCTTATTTCCCCATTGCTAATCTTGCATCACTTTGTAATCCCCCCCACTCTCCTGTGACTAAGTGTCTGAGGCTGGAGCAGACCAGATAAACCACTAGTAAGAAAAGATCTAAGGAGGAATTTGTTGAATATTTCTCCCAGTTAAGACTCATCCCTGGACTGGATCCCAGTGCCATGTCTGTCTGGACAGTGCATGGTGGAAGGACCTGTTTCCTTCTTATACAACAGGGTACCAGATAAGATGTCCAAACTTCATGGCTGTTTCATAGGCCAGTGTTGGAAGCTTAAATGCTGTACTGCAGGCTCTCGCAGCCTGCCTGGGCTGACTTCATTCCCTCTGTCTCACCCTGATGCACATGAACTTGAACACAAATTAATTTGAGCCTGTCGGTAACAGTCCCAGAGTAATTCTTTGTGATACTTTGTAGGAAGGAGTGATGAAAGCCAGCCCTCTAATTAATGTATTGAATAATGCATCTCTCTGAGGCGCATGGGGATCTCCCATACTGTCATAGCTTGGCAAAGCTAATCAAAAGCTAGGCTGCTGGGCTGACAGTAGTATCGTATTTTGCGCTCTCTGGCTAGCAAGGAATATTCTCCCACTTTTTTGTCTGTGGGATTTGGCTTAGGCTTTGGCCTTTGTTCTACACCATGCTAATCTCTCTGTTTCTGGGCAAATGGACAAGTTTTCAATGTGGGAGAGAACCCCTCTTGCTTTCAGGTGACTGTAAGAGAAACATTTGGGAGTTGTTTTAAAAATCACCACTGTTTTGAGAAGTTTAGGAATGACCTTTTCACCTACTGTGATTATGGGCATAATTTTCCAGCCATTTAATTCAGTGGAAAAACATGTGCTGGCCTCAGGGAACGAGCATCTTTCCTGGACCCAGCCTCCCCTCTGCCCCAGACCTCATCCCGGATGGCCCACATGGATTTCAAGAGATGGACCTTTGTGGGGGTTCTTACAGCTGTTGTTTTTTTACAGCAGCTGAGGCTGGAAGCATTCTTGCATTGGAGAAAGCTGCAATCTAATGGCGAATTTATCCTCAGTAAGTACATCAATACTAGCAGGGACCATTTTTGCTTGAAACTAGATTTTCAGTCATACCTCAAAGTTCTTCAAGTAGATTTTCTCAAGAAGAATCAGGAAGGACCCAGGTAAATTCCAGTTCATTTCTGTGAACTGACTCAGCCTCTGAATCTTTGGAAGTTTGCCTGCCATTAAGTTGAGCAAAACCAGTTGTTTTATTTAACAGAAGGAGCTGAACCCATGCTGTGCAGAAAGAACAGTCTTATCATGGCAAAACAGACAAGATGTTTCTGCATTCATTTAAACGTGAGCCATTTGTGTCGCTCAATAACATCCATTAAAGATAAGGAGGTCCCTCTTTATGCCTTCTGCCTGTTGGAAATTAACAAACTCTCTTAAAACGACAATTCATCAGCAGTTATATGAGGCAGAATTCATTCTCGGCAGGAGAAGAAATTGAAACTCCCATCCTTTCATTCCTCGGCATTCCTCTGAGCCTCCTCTGTAGAATTGAGATGAGTTTAATTCTGCTATTGTTAAGCATAGTGAGCACGAAGCTACATCAGAACATAAGAGCGGGAAGGAGTATCTTATTACTGCACTACAGGTTCTTTTAAATAATGTTGATTCAGTAACTTGTCTCTTGCTGATCATATACAGAACAAGGATGAGAAGCCAGTGAGTGAGGCTGTTTTACTTGCATATTTGTAGTGAGCTAATTGGAACAGGGGAGAGTAGTGGTTATCATAGCTCGGTAATCATCTCTCAGATAATTGCCCTCCATTGGGCAGAAGGCAATAAAAGTGGGATGTAGACACATTTCCATGTTTAGTGAAATATCAGAAGTTCTGCAGCTGAGTTTGAGAGAAGCATACTGACCTGTGACTGCCAGCAAGGACTAAGGAAATAATAAATAACACCCGTAGACTTCAGATCTGTTTTCAGTATATCTGGGTTTTCTGCTGTAGGAGAAAATCCTGCTTTTTATTGGAAAAAAATAAAGAAATGCAAACCAAAAATCCTGCCAGGTTTTTGGCCAAAGGGTACAGAGAGATTGTTGGGTTTTGCTCACAATATTTTTGGTTTTCAGGTTTTGATTGAAAATCTTTGAGGGAAGGAGACATGTTCCATTATAATATCGATTTTAGGGGCAATCTGTAATAGTGACTCCCTAAAGCCATTTCTGGATCTGCTGTAGTTTCTCCAGAATTCTTTTTTTCCGTTCTACAAATCATTAGATTTGAACAGTGTGTTGGTGCTTTGGCTTTTGCCTTGAGGCTAGAAAAGAGCAGAGTATTACTTTTCATTTGGCCTTGTACTTTTCTTTCCTTTTATTGCTCATCTATAACAACAGATTAAGAACCCAACAAAGAGGCTCTTGATTTACCTACAGCTTTGCCATACATCTTTACTTCTTGACATGTGGGTAGCACAAATTCCCGTTGCAGCATTCTGCCCTGAGCATTCTTACTTGAAAAGGGTGATGCTTTGGGGATGGGGACGCTTTGGAACTCTGCCGTTGTGAAGAGCTGGGAGTGTGCCTAGTGCTCAGCTCCCTGCGCAGCCTTGTCTCCTTCGTGTTTGTGCATCCGTCTAACTTGAAGCAAAGGAACCCACAAAAGCTCTGTGGTTTCTCTGGTCTCTCCTGCTACAGTGTCACTCTTCCGCTGATAGAGACACCTGCAAGTGGCTGTGGCCATTTTATTCACCCCCTCTCCATTCTCTCTGTGAGGACGCTTCTGTTTTGAATGCAAACCTGTCTTGTCACGAGACATGTGGTGGTCTGCAGACCTCCTGTCACCGTTGCTTTTACCCACCGTAGCCACGCAGACTTGCTGTTTCTACAGACAGAGCCTGTCTTTGTGTATCTGTCTGCTGCCAGAATCCTTTTTGTTTCCTGCTTCTTTGTCTTTTCCTCTTGTGGATGTTGCAACAAATGAGCATCTTATTCTCAGCAGCTAATTGAGTGTGATTTTTTTGGGAGTGAGGAGACACATTGATGCATTTATGCTTGCTGTCCAGAGCAGAGTAGTTTATTCTCTTCTTTCTCCTCCTTCCCCTTCTTCTTTCCTCTCTCTCTCTTCCATTCCTGGCCGATGGTTAAAAATCAAAGAATGAAATAAGCCATTTGTTCTCTTCAGGTTAACATCTGAAATGCCAAGAAACAACTGTCACAAAAGGTTTGTGACAGAAGTCTAGTTTTTCATATTGCCTTTCTCCAAAATGCATAAACTGAACCACAAATTTATTTCCAGAATATTAGATGTTATCTCAGGGTGATTCTTCACAATATCCTGCAACAGGGAATGTGGAGACTCATTCTTCCTTAATTAATACAGTGTACGATGCCCACAGGCATATGGGACTCATCAACATATTCTATACATCTTGCCTGTGCCAAGTTTCATATTAGCATCCTCTCTTTGGACAATTTAGGTTTTATTTTTATTTATCTACTACTGCATTCATTTATTAAATGATGTTCTCACTCTGAACCTTTTCAGAGGCACTGTATTCTGCTTAGGACTTTGTTAATAACTGAATCACTGAGCCTTAGCATTTCAGGCATGTCATATTTGCAGTCAGACAATGTTAATACAAATGAGGGCAATTAAACACACAGTGAACCGAGAATCCTTACTTTGGTGTAAAACACTGCTTGAACGGGTCATGTTTAAGATACTTTTGCTAAGAGACAAACTCAGAAGAATATTATGAGTCTTCTAAACGCTCCCTTCCAGGGAGGGAAACAGTAACTCCACTGAAGTCCTTGGCTGCAGGACTGACAGGCTGAGCTGATGGCTGCTTTCAGCATGTGCTTTGCTTGTCTAAAGTGGTCAGAAATAGGGCTGATTCATGTTTCCTGAAAAACCAACGCAATAATCTATAGCAATTCCCCCTCTACAGGACTGTCAAAGGAGGGTAGCCAAGCACCGTGCAAACATTAGTTAACTGGACTTCGTAATACAGTAGGCACTATTAACTAATTTTAAACCAAATGCGGGAAAAGAGAAGAAAGTCACTCAATATGTCAGTGATCAGTCCTGAAGAGAAACAAAAACTCTGTGCATGAGTTTGACGGATCTGCGCAAAGCATAGCTGGCTAGAAAATGTCATTTTCCTGATTTATTTATTTTTTTCCAAAAAGCTGAAAAAACACACACACCACCCCCGGCAAACTGTTCTACTCCCAGATTTTCCATTGTGAAACAAAAATTTGCTCTGGAGTGGATTTCACACACACACACCCATTTGGCTTAGATTTTGATCTCCAAAATGAGTTTTGTACACAGTAATTTCTGCATTTCAGGTTTCCACTTCTCCTATTTTTCAGGTTTTTCCTCTCTTATTCCAGAAAAACAGGGGTGGTAGGGGAAGAAAAGGATGAGTAAGGAGACAGAGCTAAAAATGTGTCATTTTTCAGTGTTCCCAAAAATATACTTTTATTCTTGTTTCCTCAAAGGACTTGAAATTTAGAATATTAATAATAAAAATTAAAGGGTCTCCTGCATGAATTGTTCCTTCCTTCAGAAGGCAAAATAGAATCAAACCAGTCTGTTGGAATATTTTTCAAACTTGTCCACCATAAAGTTAGCAGACCTTTAATGCCCGGGTAAATCCCTTCCCTAGAAATACCCTCCTCAAAGCATCACTGTCTGTGCTGGATGCACGTGGGATGGAGAGCTGAGGGTATATCATGCACTGAAGCTTTGAGATGTCTTCAAGACAGTAACATCTTAACTCGATGAGCTGATGCTTCATTACTTCCACTGTATCCCGATGCTTGTGCTGCTAGGACTTGGCAAAAAAAAAAAAAAAAAAAAAAAAAGGCCTTTGTATTCAATTAGGATAAGCCCCCAGGGCTGCTGTTATATGGCCTGGATCAGCTGTACCCTGATGAGTCAGGAGAAGCGGCTGCATGGGAGTAGCTTGCTTAGTTCATAAGTAAGCAGCAGGACTGTGACTGCACCTGGGAGCACACCCGCTGCCAGCACTGGCTTGATGTGGCTGACAGACCTGCTCCCTGCATGAGTCTCCAGCCCCACGAGAAGTTATTTCAGGCAGCACTGGGAAATTAAGATGCCACCTCTGGCACATGCCCTGCTTGTGCTGCTGGCCCTTTCGAACCTTGACAGGGCTGTGAGTAAGGATCTTCACCCTTCTACCCGCACACATTTTTTGAGTTTATTTCACAAAAATTTGGTTTTGTTTATTGAGGTTTATAGTATAGGTTGGGGAAGAAGTGCCAGAGGACTTTAAAGGACTACAACCTATTAACTGGGGCAAGACCTAGACACAGAATTATTTGTACTTTCTTAGTTTTCAGTATTAGCATACAGGGAAAAGAGAAAACATGAACCAACAGCAGCTCTGTTCTGTTGATAAGTGTACTTTAAAGGTATTGTCAGGTTCAGCGGCATTTCTTTCCCATTGCTGTTAATTTTTGTGATATAAAGAGTCGCCTTCTTCTATGTACTGTGAAGAGGAAAAAAAGTGTTTCTGTGTGCAGCAGAGCCTGCTGTCTTGTGTAGATTCTCTAGTGATTGGTGACATGGCTGAGCCTAAATGTCAGCTTTTCCCTCGAGGAGAGGATTGATTTGGATCTCTTTCCTCTTCCTGGCCTGCTATATTCATGAAACAACTGCATGTAGCAACTTTGTAGTTCTGGCACCTGTAATCCACTGACTTTACAGGTAATTTACAGGTTTAGACATTCAGCAGGTTGTGGGGATGAGAGGCAGGTAGCCAGATGCGTGTGTGCACGTATGGAAACACATGCAGATGCTGTGAACACTTCAAGTTTTGTTTCCTTTGAGATACCAGGCAGAACACCTCCTTAAAATTAATTGAGACATTTTAAAGAAGGATTGGCTTTGCTGAAAAGAAATTAGCTGAGAATAAACACTTGGCAGTTTTTTTTACTTTTCTTGCAAACTAAGTCCCACAACAATTACTTCTGCCGATGTCCAGAATTGTAGCATCATGGAAATTAGCACTGGAAAAGACATAGAAAGCTCGAGGGACCTAGCTAAGACACTTTCTTACAGTATCTTCCTGCCCAGGTTTTTTTGCAAGCTTCATTTGAAATATGCTGTGCAAGAAGGTTTTGTCCATAACTCTTCAGAGACCTCATCACTTCCTACCCCATCCAGCAGTGTCTCCCGCTTTTCAGCCACCGAGAATGATACTGTATTTATGTGTTTAGTAAATACACTCTTTCCCCAAACAGTCTAACATTAGTATCTGTTCTTAACTAGGGCAGTTTATGGCATGTGTGTGCAGCTTGTGTGCACATTGGCTGTTACGCGCGCAGAGTTAATGCCCGATGGAGCTAGTTTTAGACTTGACTGCAGTAAATAGCAGATGAATACACAGAATCCCCTTGACCGTCTTAAGGTAACTGCAGTTATTGATACCTGACTAGACAAACGTGATGCCGCATCAGATGGAGAAGGCAGCCTGTTGGCCGTTGTCCATGTTGGAAAGGTATGTATAATTTAGCAATGGTGCTATGTGAAAAGATCCACATCAGTTGAGCAAGAATTGTGTGGACCAGTTTCTGCTCCCATACCCCCCTGTAGACATGGTCCTTTTGTTGCTTGGATTAGTCAGTCCCATGCTCTGCTTTCCGGATACCACGCAGAAGTGTTTATTCACTTCTGGGGCAGGATACAATTAAAATTGCGGTAGACTAATTGGCAACATCCACTAATTTGAATGCAGTTGCCTGCAGCAAGAGGATGTGTTTTTTCCCCCTTTACATATTATTGCACGATAAATGTGCCTTGTTCCTTCCCATTTCCAGCCCTTATCTACTGCACAACATTCTGCTAAGTAGTCTCCATCTGTCTCTTTACATAAGCAGTGACAATTGCCTTCAGTCTGACATCCCAACCTGCAAAAATGAGTTTCCAAGTTGGCATCTTGGGAAAGTCTCAATCCATTGTAAAAGTTCTGATTTTGTTTTCAAAGCCAGAGCTGGTGAATGCCATCTTCACTGGTCAGAAACCAGGCACACACTGGCAAGAAGCTCAATCCAGCTGATTCCAGACGGAGCTTGAAGGCCTGATCCCTGTGACATGATTTTTCACCTTGCTGTAAATCCTTAACACAAATGTTGCTCACGTCCCTTGATACCCGCTCCCACCTCCCAAGCTAATGGGTCCAGGAGACGGAGGAATAGAGCATCTCGTAGTCTCTATTGATGGTTTAGGGAGCAAGGATCAATAGCAGGCAGTCTGAATTGCTCGGCATTTTTTATCTAAGATGCTAGAGTAGCTAACTAACAGTGCTGTCTTTCGTCATTAAATGCCTGATGTCTGGAAAATGGGTAGAAAAAAATGTAAAAATGGTTTATTCCGTGGAAAGGCAGTAGAGTTGGTAGAAACAGTAAGCTGAGGTGTGCAGGTAACCCAGAGAGTCTGCATGTTTCTTTTTCCCTTTCTTTGCATATGCTAGCATTTTTCGTTTTGAACTACACAGAGTCTTATATGGAAGTATTTCAGGAATAGCTACTTACAACGCAGAATACTGTGTTTTCCTTGCCCTTTCTTGCTTGCTCTCCCTCTCGGTCAGAGAGGAAGTATTAGCAGAGTGGCCAAATAAGCGTGCATCCATGCATATTGCTCTTCCCTCAAGATAGAGATAAATATCTTGCCAGGATCCTATCCATCCTTCAGCTTTCAAGAACACGCAATCCTCTTCTGAAATGAAGGGAGGAAAGATATGTGAAAACCAAGAGCCACCATGAGAACAAAAAAGAAAAGCAGCAGAACACAGAGAAAAAGTAACCATTGCTTCCTTCCTAATGAGATTCAGAGAGAGTTTGAATTCTTAATTGGCCAATGTGCCAGCTGCAATACTGGCTGCAGGCTCCACGTTTCAAAAACTGCCTTTGCAGCAGTCAGGGAATGTGTCAGCAGGAAAAAAATGACCTTTCCTGTCACTTCTGCCTGCATCCTCTCGGCATTTTCTCATCCGAGTGGTGATAAATGAAATGGGATGGTGGAGAATGTTGAGTTAGCACGGTTTCTCACAGCGAGAGTGCCCTTTTTCCCCCCCATGGCCATCCAAGGCAGCAGCATGCATGGGTGCATTTTGGGGACCTTGGTTTAGTTTCTGCTGTCTGGAGTTTGTGCACATTCAAAACACAGAACTGAGCTGTGCATGGAGCCTGAGGTGTGACCATGCGGCAGGAAATCTGTTTTCAAGGTGAGCTTAGGCTTCTGAGTGTTTTTAAATACTCTTGTATTTGTAAGCCTCTGAAACAGAGCTGTTTGCCAGCCAGAGCACCATGAAATCCCTTCCCAGCCACCCCACTCTGTGGTCTCCACGTGGTTGTAGAGTACACGCAAGTCAGGGGATGCTGACATCTGTCCTCATTGTACTTTAGTTGCTCAAATAGTTTTGCGCAGTGCATCCTCCAAATGCTCTTCAAGAGAGATAATGCATGAGAAAATGTGAGGCTGTGAAGGCGTCTGCTTTTATTGCTGCTCCTGTATCACCAGACCTGAGAGGTTGTTGTAGTGAGTTCTCTAGACCAGAGAAATTACTGCATGGGATAAAGGAACAGCTTTACAATCTGTGTGTGCGTTTTTGCAGCTGTGCTCCATGACCTCCATTCACATCTTGCTCTTTCCACTGCCTGACTTTTTTGCATTTGTCATGTAAAGCTTCTCCAGACAAATGATGAGAGACCATTTACTGAAAATACCCGCATTCAGGAGTCAGAACACTGCAAAGCAAAGCTCTGTTCTTTGCCAGTGGGAACAGACGTGAGGCAAGGCATGAAGAAGCAGCAGCATTGATTGGGGATTTGTTTTGCAATCAGAGTCTTTGATATAAGAAAGCGACTTGGTTTGGGAGAAGGAAGGATGACCGATGCGTTACTTTACAGGCTTGTTATCTGCCTGCAGATAACAGGAGCTTGTCTTGCTTTTGGGTTGCAGGAGATTGCTTTGTGAGCTTTTCCACTTGAAGTATGGTATTCAGCGAGCAGAGGAGTACTAGAGGAGTGCTGTATGCTGGTCCTTTTTTCATCCTCATCGTTCTGAAAAGAACCATCAGGCTTGTCAGAACTAATTAAGGAAACAAGTAGATGGCACTGGGAAGGAACTTCAAGCTAGAATGACATGTTTCAGGAGACTCTTGTCATCCCCTGGTACTCACATAATAGGCATTATAAGTGGAGTTGATCCACAGAGCTTGTGTGTGCAAACACACAATGATAATGAGTATTTGGGATTTTGTTTGGAAATGGCTTAGGTTTTTTTGAATTACAGCCCTTTTTAAAATGGATATTGATGTGGCAGGCCTTCTACTGATGTTTCTCATTACCTGGACCAGGAGTAGGTTTGCCCCATTGGTGGGGGTGGAAGCACAGTGCCCCCTTCATCTGGAGGAGAGGGACCCAGGAGGTGTCATGGGGAGCAGGTGAGGCAACCTGGCATCGTGGTGTCAGGACACAGCCAATGGCTCTGGGTAGAAGGCTGGTGTCTCGCTTCCAGAAGGAAGCCTGGAGAGTGCAGCCTCCAGGGTGAAGGCTGGATTTAAGCCTGTTAGGAAGAGCTGCAGGGCAGGTTCCTAATGTATTCCCCATCTGTACCTAGAAGAGCTGAAATTACCTTCTATTTGATGAAGTTGTGATGGATAGATATGTTGGTAAGCACGTACCTCTGTCCCGATTGGCATGTCATAGGCAAGGGTCATGATTGCTGAACAGCTGGAATTAAAGCATTTATGGCTACTTATGGGAAAAAGGCAGAAAACTTCAGCTGTGGACTAGAAAGATGTGTGCCCTTTCCCTATATATTGGGAAATAATATTGCTGCACACCATAGTGTTTTTCACTGATATTTTAAGGAATTTCTGTTTGTCCTACTGTCACTTTTAACTATGTCCAGATATTTGGAGGATTTGACCCCAATAATTACATGGTCGCAGGGACTCAGGCCCGTTCTGGCATCCTTACCGGTAACAAACGGCACTTTCTTCCTCGTGGGATCACCCTGAAACTGATGGTAGCGATTAAGGACCAGACTATTTCTCACTGGCAGTAGAATGATGAAAGCTCTGCTGGTGCAGCTTTTTTTTTTTTTGTTGCGTTGGGTTTTTTTGGCCACAATTCACAGTGTGGTGTGAATGGACTCACTATTGATGCGGTGCTCTAGTTAACAAGCAGTGCCAGTTTCAGTTACCTATGCCGTGGGTCATAATGTAGTTGTTTTGGCATTTGCAGCACTGGCTGATCTTAGCTGAACTCCGGCACATTCGTATATCTGTCATTGCTTCAATCGCTATGTTTTTTGTGAGATCCACAAAAATTTATCAGAGCATCTGTATTTTGTTTGCTCTTTTTTCTTCTTTTTTTTTTTTTTTTAAATGTTTTAGCTGTTGATGCCCCAAGGATGAAAGCAGCAAAAGATTGTGATAAAAGTCTCTCAGAACATTAGGGAATTGTGAACATTGGCTGGCTCAGAGGGAATCTATTATTTACAATCTACTGTATCAAATTCAGCTTCCACCAAATTAGAAACTGATTTTTGTCGTTGTCCCTTTTTAATCTAACCCCTTGGTTAACTCAGGAGAAGCAGCCCCATAAATCACGTGGACATCTATGGATTTTTTTTTCCCCTGCCAGCCATTGCTAGGACTAAATGTTCATCTCCCAGTGATTCTTATCAACCAGGACACTAATAATAACATTTCTGTTCTGGGCTTGACTTTGCCTCTGCCAGGAGGAAAACTATCTTTGTAATGTGCTTTGCAAAACATTTTTAGGGAGTAAAATAACAATCCACAGGAAGATTTGACTTGAAGTTCTTGGGTTTCAACCAACGAGGTTAAAGAAACTCATCACGCATTGTTTCATGATTGTCAAGGACCATGGCACGGAATCATGGGGTGAATAACAAATACTTTCTTGATTTTTTTTTTTTTTTAATTATTATTTTTTTAATTTTTCTAAACATCAGAACTTCACCATGCATATGTGTATTATTGGTTTTCTTTTGAAGGTGGGGAAATTGGGGTAAACAATAGCAAGATTGCCCAGCAAACCAGGAGCAGGTCAGGAAACTCAGTCTCTCATGTCACTATTCACCCAAGTAAAACCCCTTTTTAATTTGCTGTCTATGAGCATGAGTTTGCGGTGCCCTCGTCTTTCCTTCAGCATTAAAACAGAGTTCTGGCTTTACTGGGTCTTGGAACCTGCTTGCTTTGCCAGCATAAGAATGATCATTGTAGCTTTGGTTTTATAGGCAAGGGATATAAACTCACTCACCAGCGCCTGGGAAGGTATCTATCTTAAAGGTTGGTATATGGCCCCCGGGAGTGGGCGGTGTAGAAACACGAAGGAAACAAGTTGGTAGAAGGTAGGGACCTACATGCCAGGTGTCACAAGGCAGACTTGAACTGGTTTAGTTTTCCCTCACTCTGATTGCAGCCTTTCGTCTAACCAGCTGCCTTCTTTCTCTCTGTCTCTCCCCTGCCCCAGGTCGGTGACCGGTTTGGATAAAGAACCTGACCTCGTGCACATGGAAGCCCAGACAGCTGATGGACGTGAGTGTCTGCAGCCAACGCTGAAAAAGTGGGCTTGTAGTCAAGAATGGAATGGGAATGGAATTTCACTTTACTCATTTTCTCTCTCCATTTACGTTTTAACTGATATGAAAGATGTGGGTCATGGAGTTTGATGTGAGGCATACTCTTGTCCTTAGCCCCTGGGGGGAAATTCAGAGTCTGGAGGACTTGTGGCTGTGGAGAGGCCGTGTAGAACCACAATCTGTTGGGCTAAGGAGCCGTCTTTTCTGTTCCCTATTTAGCCATTTCAGGTGTATTTTACATGAATCATAAGGAGTAGGGCTACCAGCACTGTGCAGCACAGGGTTCAGGACAGCTGCGTTGTACCTGGAATTTTAAGAAATCACCTATGGTCAGACTTTTCCTCTGCCCAGAATGTCCCTATGCCCCAGGTACCCTTTGTCTCGTATTGGAAGGGTTTCTCAGTTTTGCTTATGATGTATGGATAGGTGCTCCGTACCAAAACATTGCAGACCTTGGAAAGGTGCCTGGATCTGATGTACAAAATAGAAAAAAACCTAATTCTTAACCCTCACTGAAATGGATTTAACCACATTTGCAGTAGAATGGATTCCGATGTAACTAACCTCCAGCGAAGACAGCAGTAAGTATTAGAAGTCAGTTGACCTTTTCCACCACTCTCTCCAAAGTTTTTTAGGTATTTCTCACAGGAGCTACAGCATGGTGGTGCATCTGCTCCTGGGTGGAGCCAGCTTTACTCCTGCTACACAGCAATGGGACATGTGTCCCTTTTGCACTACAGGGACAGTGTGGAAAGTAGCACGGGACTGAGGTTGTAGAGGATTTCTGGGAGGAAAAGACCTCATTTTTGTTGGTGGCAAACTTTTCTCTGTTTTAGTCAAGTGCTGCATAGGCCAGATACTGTGTTAACAAGCTCCTGTCTATCAGGGTAGCTTCTCTGAGGCTGTGGATCTTCTAAAATCACTCATTGGCCTCCCACTGCTATTTAGTGATGGCAGCTGAATAAATAACCAGGCAATAAAAGCTCATGGGTGACAGCTGTTTGTTGAATATGTGGAAAAAGCAAAACAGGCTGGCAGGTGAGGGGGCAAGGTAGGCAGGCTTCTTCAGTGCCTTTGCTGCTGTGTGTGCTGTTATAGGGATGCTGGGAGAAGTGGCCAAAAGCAAGTAAAAAAATAAAGCAAGCAACTAAGCAAACAAACTGCTGATAGAGTTTGTTTTCGAACTAAGTTTAAACTTGCTCACCCAGCTATTTGAATATTGGATGTGTCAAGGATGTGGATGCTTGAAAGAAGCCTCCCCAGTTCACAGACAACTCTCTTCCTTCAGGTCTTTTTTGCTCGGGCATTTGCTGTTTGTTCTTGTTTTAATGTATAAATTCAGCATTTTGACATTGGCAGTTGATGGTATCGAGGTTTCACTGTAAGTCAGACTAGTAGTGTCAGCAAAAGAGGCCTATGGCAAGCCATTGTCCCAGCAGACAGCAGGCACAGGAGAGACCCAGGGGGCTCTCCCCCCTCCACGTCCCGCTGGGGGATGGCACCAAAGGGACTCCTCTCCCAGCCAAACACAGCACAAAAGAACCGCGTTGCTCCAATTAGAGTTTTTAAGGCTTGAAACGATATTAGTTGGTGTTATAAAACATCAGCTGCCTCAGAGCTATAGCCTCACCTGGTGTGAAATGGTACAGCTCTGTGTACTTAGGAATGGGAGGCCGAACTTTTCTCCTCGCTGGCTCTGTAGCCAAAATGGGCCTTCATGCTCTCAGTGAAATGGCTGAGGCACTTACACCTGCTGGAAAACGGGTCCCTGCAGTTATTTCCTCTTGAGCAGAAAGTTTCTGATGAAAGTTTTCCTCAGTAG
This sequence comes from Rissa tridactyla, assembly GCF_028500815.1. Taxonomy (NCBI): domain Eukaryota; kingdom Metazoa; phylum Chordata; class Aves; order Charadriiformes; family Laridae; genus Rissa; species Rissa tridactyla. The sequence goes on from NC_071471.1 coordinate 60,388,048, forward strand.
TGGGAAGAAGGAAAGGGAGGCTTTTTTAATGCCTCCCAGGTCAGTCTGGTGGCTCACTCACTTATCTGATACATTAACAGAGACACATTTGAGTATTCCCACTGCTCCGTTCAATTCAGGGACAAGAATCCATGCCTTCAATGTCCCTGGCCACTTGAAAAGAACATGATTCTTCTAGAGGGGGCATTTGTCTTTCCTCTTCCGTTTTCCTCCGTGCTTTTTATTTAAAAAAAAAAAAAAAAAGAAAAGAAATAAGGGAGGGGAAGAGGGAAGTGGTATTTAAGATTAGACTCCTGAACTTGTTGATTCCTTTTGCCTTTTTTTTTTTTTCTTTCTTTTAGCAGTAATGGGACTCGAGAACCTGTCTAATACCAATTCAGACACCGGACCTAAAATATGCTTGGTGGCTGGGAACAGGTGGTGGGGGCATGCTAAGAGTCTCATTCATCCATAAATTAGTCAAGGCTACCAATAAACTCATGGTGCTGGGACGTGGAAGTCCTGTTCACCACTCTGGTGTCTGTCCTCCGAAACATCTTGCCCCATGGTTTTGTCTGTTGGGTCATTAGGAATGGTAGGGTCTCGGAAAACATCTGCCTCAGTGTCTAGTCTCCTTAAATATTTGCAAAATGCTGCTAATTTCAGTGCCTAGTTGATAAATCTGTTCCTGTCTTTTGTAATAGATTAAGTTTTTCACATTTTTTCTACATCTTGGCAGAGCTATTGTAGCAGAACAATAATCTAGGCTTGCATTTTTAAATTATAAAAACATGTAGCAGCCTTGGGCACTGTACCTTCTGCCTGGGTGTAATAGGCAGCAGCAAGGACAGGGTTGGATGCAGGGGAACTATTACAAATACACTGACACAAGGACCCACCAGCACTCCTGGGAAAGATATATTAAACTTTCTGATGTTCAGTGAGATAATCTTCTCTGCACTCACAGATACAATGCAATAAACAGTATTTTAATTAAAGGGAAAATAGGGAAAAAACCCAACCAGAAAGATAAAACGGGGTAACTAATTCCTGGGGAATAATCTCCAGTTCTCTCTGCATTTCTAGATCCTCTTTTCCTTTGGGGGAAAAATTGTCAAGGCCAGCTATTTTTTTCTCCCTCCCATGGTAACCTTCACTGGCAGTTTATGATTTTAAGTCTTGCCTGGCACCGGAACCTGACTTAAGTTGAGCCAATCTGCCAATGCCACTTATTTCCATCAGCTGCCCTTCTCCTCGTTAGCCATGCTGGCTGTGCCTGCTTTTAGCTGGCTTGTTAACGCTGCCGAGGAGGAGCAGCCCCTGCTGTCCTGTGTTTCTGTAAGTCACAGTAACCTGCATGTAGGTCTGCCCTTTGCAGCCTTCAGCACAGTGGCGAGTTCGACTGTTTCAGTGTCTCCCTTCAGGGACCCACATCTTTGGGTGAGAGAGAGCCTCTTGTGCTCCTGCTTCCCACCAAAGCTATTGTGACTGGAGGGCAAGGAAGATACTTAGTAGCTTGGCTTATTTCACCAGCTTATCACTGCTAATTTCAAGAAATTGCTTCAGTTTTATCACTTCTAAAAAGAGGTGAAAATACACTCCAAATTCTCAAGATGGGAGACTCTGTTAATTAGCAGTGGGGAGGTGTTTTGAGCTCCTCAGCTAGAAAATGGCTGCACATCTGAGACAGCCATTCCCTAATCCTATGTGAGATAAGTTAGTGGGACGGGTTTGTGTGGAGGTATGGATGGTGGGATTTGAGATGTGGGAAACCTTCCAGGCTGCTTGATGTCCGTATTGCCTCATTCACAGATGGGCTGAGAAAGTAGCTGGATGTTGGGTTATATGCATGAGAAGTTTTTGGGGCAGTCTAGGAAATAGGGAGCTCTTCTCAACTCCTTTTGCAGTTGAACACAATAAAAAGAACCCCAAACCCCCCAAAACCTAAACCCCCTAATTCTCATATTGCATGGGATGATACATGAATTAGAACTAATCCCTAGATACAGAGGCCAACGTTCCTTAAGGCAGTTACCTCCCAGTGAAAGGTAAACAAGGCTTTAAAGGCATAGCTTGGGCACATGCCACCTGCCCCTCTGCTTGGCTGTCATTTTTCTTTGTCACTGTGCAAAATGGGGCTGAAAAGAGTTATAACTCCCTTCAGAGATGAGGGAGATAACAGCTTGGAAGTTAGGGTGCCCTCTTCTCTTTAAATTGACATTTTTGTTGAGGGGCCCTGTATTTTCTATATATGGGAATATGTGCTCTGCAAATGGGACCATAGCTCATGAAGGGATCATACCCTTCGAGGTGCCTGAGCAGGGACTTGGGGTTGTTTCTTGCTTCCAGTCTGTCATATTTTCACCTGATTTTAAAATATATTTTAAAGGGAATTATTTCTCATTCTTGATGGGGCAGCAGGAAGCAAGGCAAGACTTGAACTTATTTTTGTGTCCAAAGACAGGTTTGAAGATAATTTTTTTTGTGTCTGTGTTTTCTTTCATAGGCCTTGCATTGTAAAATATATGAAAATAAGTAAACAAGGACTAGATCGAAAATGGGTAGTGAGCTACGCCCCTTCACCACCACCAGCTTCCCATGAATATTAATCAGGTGCCATTCTTTGAGTGTATATGATTGCTGGTGTAACACACTCAAAATGACACATTTCCCAATAGGCAGGAAGCTAGTTGTCATGTCAACATTAGTGATTTATTTGCATTTATTTGTGACAGCTTTTTATTCCTTTTCTCATTCTGTCACTCAGCAGCAGCAAATTATCCCCTTTTTGGAGGGATAAGAATATCCAGGCAACTGTGTGGGAGAAGATACCGGAGGGAATGAGATTCTAAAAATATGGCTCCTGACCTCTTCTCCTTGTTCTGCTTAATTTTAGTGCTACCTCAAAGAACAAGTGAAGGCTGCTGAGTAATTTGGGTAGCATGGTAGTATATAAGACCCTCTTGATTTCTGAGAATTTGCTTTTGTCAACCACAAAGATGTCTTAGATTCCACACTGAGGAGGTAAATAGCAGCTCCGGACCAAGTGTGTATGTGTCAGCTGATGAAGAACCTTAGTTTATCCCAGCTGAGACTCCGATCTCTCTAGTGCTGCTGGTATTTTACGCTGGGAGAAAGTGCAACTCCGATACTCCAGTGATTTGACACTGTCACTAGATCAGGTATTTTTCACCATACACTTTAATTACCTCCAGATACTCTGAGCTGGCAACAGCAACACTTCCGCTGCGTTAGCATCATCAGTGGGACTACGTTTTCATTGCGCCAGACTTATTCAACTGCTGTGAATCAGCCACATAGGCCTTATTAACCTGGTATTCCCAGTGCCTCAACCCAGAACCAGGTCTGCAGCCTTTAAACATGGACCTCCAGTCATGTGACTGGGCATGAATCTTGATTAGATTAAAGCTCGATTGTAGTTCGTGACTTTTATTAGACAATATCTTTTTTAAAATTATTATTCTTCTTATCAGTGCCTCTGACTTGCGTTCTATTTGCATTCTTAAGATGGTGGGACAAAGCTATGGAAGGGGAGACTGCCTGTTTGTGAATCTTGTCTTTGAATCCGGGAAGGCAGTTAGCTGAGTGTCGGAGGATTTCAGTCATGCCCCTCAGTGCTTTCCACTGAACCACATTTTGCTGTCACTGGGAAGACACAGACTAAGGACAATAGCAGGTTTCATGAGATGGAGAATCCTATAAGCAGCTTTGTTAGGCTAGTTACTGCCCTTCTAAACTTCCCTTTTATCCTTTTGGGCTCAGTTTGACAAGATCCTTGTTAACAAGTGCAGCTGTGAACTAAAATCACTGCACCGGGCTCATCCCAGCCCTTATAAACTCACTGTTTTCTTCCTTGATGGTCTGTTCTCACCCTTTGTAGAAAAGCGAACAAGTGCATGAATCTAAGAAGGCTGTAGAAGTGCCGCAGTGTAAAAGATATGACCCTTTTATCACTGCAGTCGTCATCTTAGTTGTATTTTCATTTTCTCCCTAATTCGCAGTTTTCAGAAGAGCAGTTGAAAGGCAGAGATGGCATATTTAGATTACATACATCCAGAGACACAGTGCTTTGATTGTTCTGTTTCATGAGATCCTTTCTTAGCCTAAGTGAAATAACGCTTAATCCCCTATAACCCCTGCCATTTTGCAGGAGGTGAGCACGTCTCTTCTTGCCATTCTGAGCAACTTTCTGTATGTCTGCCTTTGCCCCTTTGCCTTATGTCTTCTTCCTGTTCTTCTCCCAGTCCTATTCCTTCTCTTAAGCAATGCCAAGGACTGACAAGGCATCCCATTAGTGTGGTGGTCTTCTCATCTTCTCTCTAGACAGAAGCATTTGATGCCTCTTGCGGTGCATATAACAGCTGTTGGGACTCTTCAGCTAGTTATGCTATTTCAAGTCCATGGTGTTTTCACGCCTAGCCTAGGTTGGTTATAAAGACATAGTTTTGTGCCATTTTCACAGCAAAATAAGTAAACTTAATAGTGCTGGTTTGGACTTTTTTTTTTTTCCCTCCTTGTGTGTTACTACCACAATTAACACCAGTCACCAAGGCTAGGGTATTTCAGGGTGAGGATGGGGATATAATTCCCAGCAGGGTAGTGGAATTGATAAATTCTGCTTGGGGGGCTTTTGAAATCTTCTTCTGCTCCATATGGTCTCATCATCAGTTTTCTGATGCATTTATGATTTGTACCCTCCATTTATGGTTTGAACTCCAGTTGCTGGTGGGATATCTGCATAACAGAGAAGGGAATGGTGGGTGTAGAAGTGTGATGAATTCCTGACTCCAGAGAGCAGTTACAGTTTTAAAGGACGGAGGTAAATCATGCAATAATGTCTAGCTAGTTGGAGATGAGGTTAAGACTTCCCTTCAGAGACCTTCTTTCGAGCTGCTGGTGACATTTTCTGACAACAGGCTCCTGTCTGAGCATTTCTCATGTGTGCATATTCTCCCATTACAGACACCCACTATTTGACCTGTCGGATCCAGGAGTGCTCGGAGACCAAAAGGAGTGGGCCATTTTCGCGCTCCATTGACATCAGCTCCCTTGTTGTTCAGGATGAATATATCTTCATCCAGGTATGTTGGCTTGATGCAAATGTGACATGAATTCTGCCTGTGAGAGTTATTTGTTCTGTGCAAAAGAGGAGGCATATTCTTAGGACAAGTACATGGGACCGCAAGTCATGAGAGCTGGGAGTCTGTATCTGCCTGCTATAAATTGGCGGTGCAGTCTGGGATAAAACAGTTGGTATCTCTGCTCATCAGATGGTGAATCTGATATATTTTGGAAGTTCATTCATTGACGAACGTAAGGGTCCATGGGTTTCACGGGAGCTCTAACTTGCTATTGTTGTGGCTACTTGGAAAATACAAGTGATGAATTGGAGAGAACAGAGAAGAACAAAGGAAAGGTGCGAGTGATCATTTTAACAAATGGAACGGTTTATGCTGATTTGACAGTCAAGTAATGCTAATGGAGCGAACAAAGATCTGCAGTAGGAGGTAAAATAGTGAGATTGGAAAAAGATGTTACAAGGCAATTTCAAAGTGGAAGATGGCTGTAAATTTGTCAGCTAGTTGATGATGATTTTGGAGATGAGGAGAAAGTGACAGAAATTGAATGAGAAACTACTTGGTTTTGAGATTTTCTGAGAATACATGGGCTGGATGGAACAAGGCCATCTCTCCACATTTCGTACCTGTGGAAGTGTGAGAATGAATAGTACTCTATGGAAGAACACTTCCTCAAGATGTGCCATTTGGGTGAAAACTGGGAGCCAGGCTGCAGTGATTCCAGGTCGTAGAAAGCTCAGGAGACAAAGTGATTACAGACATGATGGTGTTAACTGCTTGTCACCAATGCTGAAGAGGGGGAAATGAGATGAGATGGAGCTTGGATCCAGGTGGTAGAGGAGAGACATATGCTTCCCTTTTTGAGCAAGACTGTGTTACGTTAAGCTCCTATTTTACTTCCTTGGGGGAATATTTTGCTTGAATATATCCAAGTTATAAGAAAGTTCTGCTCTGTTTATTGTGAAATTTTCTTAGAAATGGGAGTTTAAGTAGGAAGGCCGATAATTCTGTGCTGGGATTAGGTGGAGGACTCAATCTCTATGAGCTGGGAGGACTGCAGTATGGAAACTGTGTGTGCTTAAGTAACGTTGGCAGACCTCCTCCTGGGAGTAGGGGATTCTGCTGCTCTGGAGATGGCTGATTGCTATGGGAGCCACAGCTCCCCTCATTCCCCACTGAAACCCAGCCTTCTACCATTTTGGCATCATGGGGGAGACCTGCTGCTAGAAAACACTGAGAACGTAGCTTTTGAAACTTAGTAAGTCACGATTTGACAAGAGGCAATGGCTTTCCAGTCAGTAAATGCTCTGCTCTCCAAGGAACATTTGAGAAAGACACTCTTAATCTGGCATTTTATGTCTGTGTCTGAGAGTATGGTGGAACATCTAATTCTTTAAGGCTAGCATGAGGCCTTACAGAGGTTTCTCATTCCACAGCTCCCACCTGTGATAAACAAGGCTGCTCTGTTTAGAAACTTGGGCTCGCAGTGAGGACATCCGCCTGCTGTGCGTATTCCTCTGCCTCAAATTAGCAGTGAGCGGCTCAAGCTAATAGCTGCTAATTGCTTCAAATTAAAAAAAAAAAGTGTGTGTGTGTGTGTATACAAACACATGCATGTATGTATATATAATACAAGTGCCTTGACTATCCTTTGCAATGGTTTATTATAGCTTAATGGGTCTTTGAAGCGAAAATCATATACCCACACTTTTAAAAAATGTTAAATATACACACTGAACATTTCTGCTGCTTTGAGCAGCAGACTCTCCCTTTCACAGGTTGCCTATCACTTTCCCTCTTTTTCATATTACACTTGCAGGATTTCTGACTGCCCAGCAGCCTGTCCTGGGTGGCTGCAGAAGCTGGGCATGGATCGAGTCTGTGCAGTAGTGGAGTAACACGCAGACACTTCACATTCACAGCACACACCTCTCTGAGCTGAAGGTGTGTTAAATCCACCGTGTCCGGCATACGGTCGATGGGCTATGCAGAGTGTTTGCTCAGTACATATGTAGGAGTGCTGATATGTCCTGGATGTATTAGCCTCACAAGCCATGTAATGTAGCTGCCTATTATGGGATGTGTCAGATTGACTGTGTGTGCAATGTCTCATGCATATCATTCTGTCTGGATAATCTTGGACAGAAATATGGGAGCCGGCTCTTTTGAATTTCAAATATTAGACAGAGATGAATAAATAAATATCAAATTAAATGTTAAGAACCTGGTGAGGTTTAGTAGCTGCATAAAGGATGTGTGCATGAGTTCTGATCTGTCTGTGCTGGAACAAATCAGAAGTAATGTCTTGGAGTAGACAGAGGAACTCGTTTCTTTTAACTTTTGTCATGAAAACAATAGATTTTCAGTCTAAACCAGTATCCGTGTTCCTCCAAAGTGAGTGGAGAGATCAAAATATTCAGGGGCAATTTATCTCCTCCTATTGCACCTATTGCAGGATGAGGTAGGTCTCTGAATATGCCTTTCTCATTAATATTAGAAAGAACTTAAGTATAGCTTAGAGAAGACTCCTAACTTTTTGACAGCTAAAATTAGGGAAGATGAATCCCAGCTATTGATATCAACATTTTAGATTATCTGCATGCAGTTATTTACTAGTGAATATCCATTCTAATCACGTTGATGAACAGGCCTGTAGCATAAGATTCTTAGGAAGCATTAACGTGTGTAACTGTGCACTCAAAGCAAATGTGATGCTATGGTGCATAATGGATAGGGGAAAGAAGAATAGGGGAAATGTTACAGTGCCATTATAAATCAATGATTCCTTATGTGGAATGGTGTTGTGCAGCACTTCTGAAAGGATGTTGCAGAATTGCAGTGCAAAGAAAGAAAATGAGAATGATCCTATACTTGAGAAAAACTTGCCCATGAAGAGAGTTTGAAAAGACTGGGACTGGTTACCAGGCAAAGGAGATAAATAACATATAACGTGATGAAAAATGTAAAAGGTAATGAAGATGGAAGGAAGAAATAGCTACTAAGAGAGAGTAAGAAGAATTCTTATAAATAAAACAGAAAGGGATCGCTCTGAATTTATTGATTGACTTTCTATTTGATTGATCAAGAGTTATTTAAGGATGCTTAGCACATCACTACGATTAGATAATTCTGCATAAATTGATACATTAAGAGAAAATTCTGCCCTCTCTTGTGAGTATAAGTTTTCATTCAGTTCACAGGATTGCTCTGATGTAGCCAGGAGCCAGTATCACCATCATCTTCTTTCATGGTTAATACTTAAAATTCATACAGCTTGCAAAGCAGGTCATTTATTTGTAAGAAAACCTTGGAATATGTCTGAATTTATTTAGTGTACCAAAAAGGAGCTAATTTGATGAGCAACTTCGCCATTAAGGTCAGTGTCAGTTGTGTTCGATTATACAGCTGTGCACTAGTGGAGCCCATATTTTTTCTACAGCTGTAATATGCCATTCTCTATAGCTGTACCACACAGCATCCTTATTGGTGCCTTTTAGTACTTGCTACTGAGATAGCATCACTTTCTAAACTTAGGTGCAGAGATAACCTGCAAACGCCTATAAGATTTGACTTCCTGAGAATTACTTGAACTGCTATGATATTCTCATGTGCAGAGCCTACATTATAGGACCCAGGGGTCAGGGATACCACGACAGACAGTCTTTTGTTTTATGTATGAATCTAGTGTATTGATATTTTGGAGAATTCTACGGTAAAAATAAATCACAGAGAGAATCCTGGGGAAAATATTTTTCAAGCAAGTCTTATATCAGGGTTTCTAATGGAATCGCTTGGGTTGCTGAAAAGAGTCTAAAATCCTGTTTTGAGGAAATTCTGTTTTGAGTGAGAAAGCATTGTTTGGAGAAAAACTTGTTATTTTCCTATAAGTAAACAAATAACATCAGTGCTACTTAGTTCTTTAGAGACTAAAGAGAAGAGCAGGAATGAACTGTGAATGTTTCCTTGCCAACAGATGAAACCTTTCCACTGAAAATGCAAGAAAGCACCAGCAAATGTCATCACTTACTGCAGGGAGTGAGGAGAGTCTGGGCCAGCAGTACAGCGTTGCTTATTTGTGGTGGTATGAGAACTCAAGGGGGTATGAATACGGCAGTGCATTCATTGGAAATCGCCTTTGCTCTGGGAGGACAGTGGTTTTTGCAGAAAGCAACATTCTTGTGGACAGACCTACAGCTGCCATAGGGAGCTAATTATTGCTAAGTTAATGTAGTTGTTCCCAGTTACCCAAAGGTTATGTGCAAGCTATCTGCGGTGCAGTAGCTCAGTGGTTCTGCTGGGTGTCTGGAGTCCCGTGCTGGACCAGACTGGCTTCTGGTGGGGACTGATGACATTCCCAGTGCACTGGTGCAGACCCGTGTAAGGGCTGTATTTTCACACAGAAGCCTAGGTATCAGGAGAGGGACAATAATCATGATGAAATTCTTCAGAATGTGTGGCATGAAGACTGCTAGCAGTACTGCTGTTGTAGCACTGGTGGCCTAAGGATGTAAGTGAGACAAAGTTTACAGGGAGAGGTAGTATTTTTTATGAGGTTGGAATTGATTGATAAATGGAGTTAGAAAAGGACAGATAAGCTTTTGGGCATACTCACAAGATCCAAAGGGACTTGAGGAAGGATTTGGTCTCTGAAAATTGAAAATTGTCGTCTTTTTTTTTTTCCCCAGCTGTAGATGTAGGTCTCATAGAAAAATGTTTTCTCCCCCTATTAATCTTGTGTTTTCCTTGTGTAAACCCTACAGTGTGTGGCTTTCCTCCCAAAAGGTCGTACCAGTCTAGTTCAGCATCCAGTTAACAGTGTCCCCATTCCTCCCTTGAGCTTCTGTCTCTGTCAGTGCCTGGAGACACCTTGGGGTAACTTTGGCCTTTTTGATTTGAACTGGCTGTAAGTCAGTGCAGAGATGTGTGGATGCGTGATCAATACCTATCTTGATTGGTTCTTATGTCTTTATTTTTCTTGGGGATAGTGCAGACTCTGCTATCCCAACAGAGTGCAGCTGAAGTTGATCTCAAACGTAGCTCAGAATTTCGGCACGTTCCATGGCAGTGGCAAAGTTACTGGGTGTGGAAGACTCCTCTGAGATTTAGAAGCTGACACCTCGTTTGAATTTGGGTATGATGCCTGTTTTTTCTAGCAGGCCAAACAAATGCTTTTGGAGATGAACGCTCTCAGATCCGCCTTTTGCTGGTCATCTCACTTCATAAGGAGAAGAACAATAACTGCAAGTTCTGATTGAAAACTGCTGGCTGTTTGCTTCAGACCCTGCTCCTTTTCCACTTTAAAGGGAAAGGGCTTTACACCATTAACCAGGAAGGCATACTGAAAGACAGTACATTATCACTTTCCCAAGCCTTTAAATAGTGGGAATATGGGTGCCCCTTTTCTACTCCCGTGGCATAATTTACTAAGGTGTTTAACTGCAGGCTGAAATTCATAAGAGGGTCTGGTCTGTCACCTAGCCCTCCTGCCATTTCTCTTCTTGGGAAGCTTTCTTGGCAGCTTTCTATGCCGTTTCATTTGTTCACTCTCCTGGGAACTGCACAGCTCTCTTGAATCCAGGTTCCTTAAGGTCAGGTTGTGCTGGAACATTTGATGGTCCTATGTCCAAAAAGCTAAGCTGCTCTGGTGATTGCCCATTCTTTTTTGTTGAGGTTATGTGATGAAGGAAGGAAGGAGTGTGAGGGGAGCTGGAAAGAGAGTGAGTGAGTCTTGTCTGTGGTTTATAATCCTCCCCAATGAGATGGGGTCTCTGGCATTGCCATTTAGGAGCAGGGGCTGGTGATTACTCACAGCTTGCACGTGCAGCACTGTGGGAGCAGCTGCAGTTCTTATAGATGGCAGGAATTCCGTGTGGAAAGTGAAAAATTTAAGTCAAAATGCTCTTTGATACTGATCATGTGTCTGGCGCTCTTTCACCCCCTGAAGTAATTTTGCACTTAGAAGACTTTTGCTTAATTCAGCGAGTTGCACAGCAGGGCAGCGTCTCAGCCTGCTCACTAGCATGAGTGAAAAGGAGCAAACCCAGAATTTCTCCAGATGTTGTGTGGTGCAGTTAAGTGGGACTCTTACAATACAAGTCCAAATAATTTCTCTGGCTCAGAGGAGCAAACACTTCTGCCAAAATCTGTTGAAGCAATTCAGTTGTCCTGTGCATCAAAAAGTTTCCTTTAAACATACACAGATGTCAGTATTCACCCACAATCACTGATAGCTTCTTATAGAACCTATGGATAATATTGCCTTTTTGGGATGCTTGGAGTCTCATCAGAGTGTGTCCAAAAATTTCAGCTGACATCATTTGATGGAAAACGGCTTTTATAGAAATACCACCCCCACCCCCTTTTTTTTGTCTGAATGGAATTCTGTTTTTATCGAAGTGGATGTGTTTATGAGAACCTTTTTTTGGGGGGGGCCCACTAAAAAGAAAAATATTTATTATTTATACCCTTAGAACTGGGGTGGAGGGACGTTTCTCTTTGAGGTTTTATAGAGGGGAAAAAAAGTTCCTAATTCTCTAAGCTAAATATGCCTAAGCTTAGCTCAGAGAAGTAGTTTAGTACTATTACTGGTTGTAACTGTGGTTGTTTAGAAAAACCTGGAAGTGCTTATGTTTAGTAGGACATGAGCATATGTTTCAAGTTTATTGGGTATTTAAGGCTAGGCTAAATGAGCATATTTGCTGAATCGAAGTCAGTTATCAGGTGAGTGGACTTCAACCAACAGCCACAGCTGAGATTATGCCAATTCATATGGATTCCTGACCTCAGCTATCAAGCTGTCAATTTAATAACTTAAATAAGTTGAAAATTTCCCCAAGAATAAAGGAAATAAAAAGATAATTTATTTTATTTTATTTTTTAATTTGAAACTTCTCATCAGTGAAACAAGATAGGAGGGGAGAAATTAAACTTTGATTTCCTGGTCTAGAGCCTTCACTTTATTTTCATAGAAGCTAAATACACCATTTCAAATATAAATTTCTTTCCTCCACTTTTTAACTAGGAGCCAAAGGTCTTAACAGAAATCAATCCATGCAATTTATTTTTAACTTCACCCTGCTTAGCTACGATTGATTTTTATCTTTGCGATCGATGGTAGAGAAAGCGGCTTGGCGGGACAATGGAGCACTCTTCAACTTGTAGGGTTTGGTCTTTGAGTCTTTTATTGAAGAAATCATTAAAAGCTTATTATGAAACTAATAGGATGAAGACGTTTAAATGATGAACATGATTACACCTGTTTTACTGGTGAATAATGCCTGCTACAGCTGATCTCCTCTTGCCCCTATTTAAAATGCTGGACAGCACTCCAGTGGGCGAAATTAATCCATACAGATGAAAGAAAGTGCATCCCAGGTGCTAGTTAAAATCTCTTTATAGCAAGACTGGCAGTAAGTAGTTAGCTACTCTCCTCTTCACTGCTGGGTGGTTTTCATCCAGTTCTAGCACTGTTTCATCTTTGCTGCGCCAAATATCGGATTCGGAACTTGAACCTAAATATCTGGTGGTAAAAAATTATTAACATGTTCCTTTATTTATTTATCTATACTTATTTTGTTTGTAGAGCTTTTTGTGCTGTATTTTCTTCTATCACTCTCTCCTCTCCACTGGTGTTGTCTGATTTATCAGCAGTGTCTGCAGCTGAAGATGTAAAGGATTATCTTGGTAGACTCATAGTTTCCTCTGAAATCCTTCAAAAGGGGATTTAACGTGTACAGTTATGCTTCTCTCTTAAATTGGTTTCTGTGTGGGTAATGTGCATTTGCAGCTCTAATGTGGTTTATGTTTTGGTGTAACCGTGCACATTTTCTGCAGGAATTGCTTTTGCAACAATTCCAGTGTCCTATAGCTTGTGCCATTACAGCTCTGAGGGGAGAGGGAAGAGAATGGGGACTGGGCCAATATAATGAATGCTCCTTTGTCTTAGCAAATTTTCACTGATGGGTCTGATGCATAAGTGGCATGTTTTCAAAATCTGCTGAATCTCCCAGGCAGCTTGAGGGTGCTTTGTGCACAGAATCACTAATCTGTATGTCTCTGCATCAGAGAGAGACATATCTGCTCATGCTCAGGTAATAGCATATTTCTTTAATGACTCTGCAGAAGGTGTGCTATTAACGAAAACCACACGGAGATAATTCAGACTAGATGGTACCTCTCACGATGTGATTTATGTTTGGGCAGTGGACAGCCTCAGTACACAGAAATATCTGGAAGGTGGTTTGTCCTGGCCATGATGAATAATGAAGAAGGAAGAACATTACACAAGGCTGGTGCAGATGTGTTCTTTCTTATCTTCTGAATCTCTTGTGACTGGCATTGGGGTTAGATTTTGGCGAGGAGGCACAACTTTTCAATCCTTGGGCTGGCAAACTTGTGCAAGGCCTAGGCAGCAGCTGGCTCTGAAGAACACCAAAATACCTTGCTAAAGGTGTGAGTGGAGCAACCTGCCTGCTTAACTTGTCATCACTCCTCCATGCTTTAATCCACAATTTGCTTTAGGAGATTTTATGCCCACAGGAAGGAGAAAGGGTAACCAAGGTTAAAGCAGTGGGGAGGGCTGCCAGGGCAATGCTTTGGAGATGGAGAACACAGATCCAGGATGCTGTTACAGTACTGATATAGTGTTTCTTAACTTTTGACTTTTCCAACTCATTTGATGGTACTGGGACGGAGGAAGCTCTACGAACAAAGGAAGTCACCCCAGGAAGAAAGTAGGGGGGGTTATTGGGCATAACATCAAAAGACTTACTGTCAACAAGGAAGTTTAAAATTTGGTTCTGTAATGGACTGAGTCACCATTTACTGTGCTTGAAGTGGGAGGTAAGTTACAGGAACCACAAATGTCTAAGCATGCGTGGTCATTGTGGGTTGATCTGTGCTATTAGCAATTCAACATTATCAACTGTGTAAAAAGTAGATGATCTGTTCCCATAACTGTGCAGGACAAGCGATAGTTAATGTTGTAAACCACCTGGCTGATAAACTATGTAGAAAAGAGCCCTCTGTTCTCCTTTAGACACTAGCTTAGGAAGCTTCTGCTATCTGCACGCTGTCACTTTTTCTCTGCCAAGGCTGTGCCTTTAATATATGGTGTTTCATTGTCAGCCTCTGTGCGTGTTCCTTTAAGCTTTCTGTGAGTTCTTTGAGCAGCAGGAGGCAGGTGCATCTTGCTTAGCCCAGGGTCATTTCAGAGATTTAATATTTCCATATTTTTTACAGCAATACCTGCCTTACATTGGAAGTTATGGGTCCCGTGTCAGCTAGCCAGGAAGATGAGAAGGAAGCCTGGCACACTGTGGTCCGCAGTTCCTGACATCATCTAGGTTGTCTTTATATTCCAGGACTTCCTAACTCATTCTTCTTGCTTTCCAAACTCTTTTACACATGTGGTTTTTTGGTTAAGCAGAACATCTCTCTAAATAAAAAAAAAAGAAAGGAAGAAAGAAAAACAGAAAACCAAAAGCTGTACTTAAGAATCATATTAAATCATTGACACAAGAAATGGCTTTGTGTGTTTCTAGGCATGTCACAGAAATTATTGAGATGAATGGAGCCCATGGCAGATTTTCTATAATTCTGTGCATCCTTTTGAAGTATTTGTTCTTGAAACATTTGTATCTTCTCTGTTTGATGAGCTATGTCCCGTTGCAGGTCAGGACGGGGAATGAGCCAACATACTGAAACTTTCAGGGCTTTTAAAGAGAAACTTCTCATGTTTCTCTTAAGTGTCAGCTAATGTGAGACCAGAATTTTGTCTTGGAACAAAATGTGGAAGTATTAAGAAAAGTAGTAGATCATGAGTGGAGGGAGGAAGAAAGAACACAGGTTAGGAAAGACAGATGTGTTTAATGACAAACACATTTGTCCAAAGGAATCATTTCCACTGGCCAGAAGCCAAATTAAACACATAAAATAGAAATCCAGAAAAACAGATTAACGAGCCGGTCATTAGCAAAGCGGGAGGAAAAAGACAAACCCAGCTAATTCTGTACTGAGCATGACAGATGAGCTCACAGCAAATAATTGGGTGACATTCATCAAATGTGAATGAAAAGGAGGCATTAGAGGGCAAAACACTATCATAATCTCTGGGATTTACAGTGTTGGAGAGTTCTCTTATAGGAAAAGGAAAAGTTCATCAAAATAAATTAAGTTGGGCCTTCCAAAATTCATTCTCTACCACAGTGCTTGCCAAAACTTTATTGAAGGCCTGATCATTTTTTGGAACTGCTATAACCATGCATGTAAATCATGCAAAGATGAGGTCCTGGCTGGGAAAAGCTCCACATAACTCCTGCCAGCAGAATTGTGGGTGGCTTCATACTAACTGGCTCAGAGAGACCACAGACCACAAAGATTCCTATATCTAAACCTTTGTCAAGGTGACCTAGTCCAGGTAGAGAACTGAAAGGGAGTTTAGCTAATGCATAGTGAACTTGAACAGTGTTTGAAACCTACGTTTCTGCCTTAAAAAACAAGCAAGCAGATAAACAAAAAATCCAAAGCAACAAAAAAAACCACCCAGGTACCAGTTTGCAGTGGCATAAAAGCCAAAAAACTATGTAAAATCTTTTGAGTTTGTCAGAATTGGAGTAGATCCTGTCTTGGCACAGAGGGGGGAATTTAATCACCCCTTGATATTTCTGTCACTCTCTTCTCTTGTTATTAACTTGAAGATTGTTGGACTGTTCCCAATGTTAATTAGTCATCACAGCATTTAGAAATTATGTAAATATTCATGTCTGCATCTTCAAGATGAGTCGATGACCATGTCTGAGCCTGTCAGAAGAGGTGCATATTGAACCCAGGGTCTTTACCAAGTAGTGACTGCACGCATTCAGTCCTATCTGGGCTCCTCTACAAATAGTGATCTGGTGCTGAAATTGGGAGTGGTGTAAAATGAGTTCAAGTGGCAGAGTTATGTTATTTGAGAATTTGGATCTTCCACAAGAGGTCAGAAATATCACCAAGAGAAGAGGGTATATTTAAATATTCCCTGTGATGTTTAGGTAATATGACCTAGAAGTGTGGAATCTTTTGGGCAATGCTTGTCTCAGTGTAGGAGCCTGTCCTATTTCTAAGTCTTCCTTTATTTCCAGTTCTTCAAACTGTCTACAGAAAAGCCTTATCCTGAGTTGATTAGATATCAAATTTCATGACCAGTAATATCATGTCCTTTGAATGACTAGCTTCTCTAGGGAATAAAGCCACTATCTAAAGGTGATATCATTACTGAGACTATAATTGATGCTATAGCAATATTCCATGTAAGCTCATTCTGAAATATCACTGTCAGATCAAAGGGAGTATATCTAGGAGAGAATATAGGACCTTTCTGTTAGCTTTATTGGAAACTTAAGAAGCCGACAAATGACATTCCATATAATAGAGAAGTGCTTTGTGTATTGTTTTATCTTAAAACCTGGAAGACTGCCAAAACAGCAGAAGATAGGAAATTCACTGATGTAAGCCTTGTTGTAGCCAGGCCTGAAATGGTGCCAGAAAGAACACCCACAGCAAGAGTAAGTGACTAGTGACAGGTTTAAAATCCCATATTTTACAAATTATCAGGGCTAGATCTTATTGATGCATGACATTTATGTGTAGCCTTTACAGCTCGATCGGTCCATAAAACTGCAGATTTGGATGTCTGTCGGTTCTCCCAGCATCGTCTTCCAGAGACAGTATGATTTCAGAGAAACCAGTTTTATAGTGACAAGGAGCATCTAAGAACTTAGCTCCAGCTTTCCAAGAGCGCGCTCATTGCATTTACTGTTTGCATTAAACAGTGCTAGTGTGGATCTCTCCTGTTAGTCACTGTAAAAGGTTGTTGGAAGACAACCCCAAGTGACTTATAGTGCAAACAGACAAGGCGGAGAAGCAGCAGAGAAAAAAAAGAGGTATAATCTCATTCTTACGGGAGAGGAACAGAAGCACAGAGAACTTAAATTACTTGCCCAAGGTAGTTGTGCTGGAACCATGTGATGGAACCAGATCATCTTCTTTCTTCCACTCAAGACCTTAAACTTCTCCATTTTTCCTCAGATGTTAAAATCATGCTGGATTTGAAGCACAAGAGACAAAATGGAAAGTTCGATAGTACAGCTTAAATAATGCTCCAAGTCTTTCAAGTTTGGGATTTCTTTGGAGTTGTACGTGTGCTTTTAGGGACAGCTGTGCAGGTCATAGAAAAGATATCTGAAAGAAAGGTTGTCAGATCCTCTTAGAGGTGTCAGCATGGCTGTCATACTGACAGGGTCATCATTCACTTTCTTTGGTGTTTCCACAGGTGACAGCTGGTGGAAGAGCAAACTACTATGTGTCGTACAGACGGGAGCCTTTTGCACAGATTAAATTGCCCAAATACTCTCTTCCTAAGGTGAGTGCACCATTTATGAACACAGACATGTAATATCTCGAATAGCACAGCCTACCCAGTGGTGGAGCACCTCGATGGGGTTCCTCTCTGGGGAGTTCCAGTGTTACTTGAATGATCTTTCTTAAATGCAGATTTAGCATCTTTACCTCTCCCTGCCTTTGATTAGTGAGAATTTCAGGGAAAGGAGTTTCTTTTTTCCTCTGTAAAGAGCGAATGGGAGTGAACAGGTACCTCAGAAAACAGAGCTCAAACCAACTTCTCCTTGACCAATCTTCTATGAACTTTCCCCAGTCCTATATTCTCTCTTAATGATTTCTTTGTAAACCTGAGCGCGACACTGAGGGTCCTGGAGAATGGTTAGTATGGTGAGCATTACTGCAATCTCCATACAATAAGAGGAGCACAGGGTATAGCAACTCCACTGTCCCCATCTTATGGCTGGACATTGCCAAGAAATCATGGAGGTGGAGTTGGCTCCCTAAAAGTTGTGCCTTATTGATGCTTTGGACACAGAGAACCCCTGTGTGGTGCTGTTTAGGAGATGACCGAGATGCCCTAAGATTAACACTGATTGACAATGCTCTGAGTTAGTTAGCTCTGAGTTATAAGAAGTTAGTACTTCTTATACAACAGTGCCTGGATTTACCTTCTTAGGCCTTAGCTTTCTGTCAGATCAAATGGGTCAAGCCTCAGCAAGGAGAATATGTCCCTGGAATTATCATGGAATCATAGAATTGCCTAGGTTGGAAGGGACCTTTCAGATCATCTAGTCCAACCACCAAATTATACTCAAATTCCATAGTGTAGTCTTTGCTTGGGATTGCATAGAACAGAAGGGACCAATCTTTCCAGTGCCTTGGCTGGGTACAAGTTTCTGGGTAGCCCAATGGGTAGCTGAGACCACTGCTGCTCTTTGAAGCCTCAGAATGGCTGTTGAGGCTACTGTCGTAGAGGGATCATAATCAACAGTAATGGCCTTCCCCTTCCTTACACAAGTGAAAATTTTGGTGGGATAACTGTAAGATGGTTGGCTAGATTTGCTTTGTGGGCTGGATCTACAGTTCTGATTGCCTATGGGGTATCTGCAGTCTAGAAGATATGACATATTTACTTTGCCTTGTACCTGGAAACTTAATAGTTGTGAGAAATTTGCATCTCGAACTCCCAATGTTGCGCCTCAACTTTTTCCCATTTGGGTTGATCCACAGCGTATTGACACCCGCATAGCACAGTTGTAGTTTCTTTTGTTTGTCATTCCATGGCGGTGGTGTGGGTGTCAGAATGTCTGACCAGACACCAACTTTTGGAAACGCTGCTGCCATTTTTCAGGAGAAAAACATTTATGCTCTCACCTTATGGATTGGCTTTGAAAGCTACCCCTCATTAAAAAGACAAGTGGACAGAGAGAACGATTGCCCTGTGATTGTCCTGCTTTATTGATTGATACTGTCACAGATTGCTGGCCTGTTATAGGACAGATTTGTTGGTGACCCTGTTTTGAAATTGGTGCACAGTATAAAATCAGGGATACTTTTGTCATTTAAAAACCAAAAGTAGTTTTAAGCTAGGTGTCATGGCAGTCTTCTAGCCATGTAAAGAAAGCTTGTTTGTGCTGCCTTTTGTCCCTAGAACATTTTTGCTGTAGAGTAATAACTATCCTGTCAGCTGTAGATTAATGAACTCTGATGGATTTGTACATATGTGAGGCTGGCAATAGGATAATGCAATATTTTCACTGCAACTGGTCAAAACAGATTGAAGTCATTGGGTGTTTTGCTTTATTTTCACACTGCTGGAATAGATTTGCTATGTACTTAATCTTTAAGGAATTAGAGCTGTTGGGCAAGAACAAACTTCCTGATTTAGTCTTCCTTCACTGAGGGAAAAGGCAAATGTCCCACTGATTGCACTCACTGGGACAGAATTAGGCTCTCAAATGCTATTTCTCCCCATTCCATGCTGATAGGCTATGTTAGGTCTATTAGAAATACCCCCATCTAATCAACACTAACTTTTCATCTAGATACCTCACACAGAAGATTAAGTTGCCTGCTAGGCAGGATGGAGATATTGAGCTGATCTTCCTCTAGATATTCTTCCCAAAAATCAGGTCACTCCGTCCTTTGGGAGACTTCCAGAATTATGGTTTCTTGATGCGGAAACAATGCAAGAAATTAATCAAGACTCCTTGGCACCCTGGGGAAATTTTAAATAGATACAAATAGATAAATGAAGTCCCACATAACCACAGCGATTTTGCTTCTAGCTGAACCAGTGTTAGTTTGTTCAACAATGGATGCAAGGATGAAGTGCTTCAGTACTCATCACTACCCTGGAAATCATTTCCATTAATGTGCTTTAAAAGAATACTGAGAAAATGCACTGTCAAATCTCTTTGATATTAAAACTAAATAGGGAAACCCTGTTGGACCTTCATATCTTGGTCGGCAGCAGGAATCCAACAAAGGTTAGTGGGTGGATTTTTTGATAGCCTGTATATAGTGGGATAATAGATGTCAGACAAACTCTCAATAGAAAAATATGTTAATAAAAATCACTACCAGCATTACCTCAAACTGATCCTTATACCTCAGCTTCAAATAAATATGAACTCCCAGTTTTTTTGAAACTGCTTCTTTATCAGATGGAAGCACAAGATCATTAGTTCAGCATGTGGGTGGAAATTGTCAGTGCTTTTAGCCTGGTGCTACACCATGCTTAGTGACTGTGAGGACTCTAGGCCCCAAGGTTGTGAATCTCCCATGAGTAATAAAACTGACTTTCAAATTTATAAATAAAAAATGAATCTGGATGAAATTCCTTGAAGCTACCAAAAATGAAGAAAGCAAAACCCCTTTGCCCAGCTGCTGATCATTAAAAAAAATGAAATGCAGAAAAGTCACAATGATGGTAATTTATTGGCTTGCTGTAACAGAAAATTGTTTAACATACCTATAATTCATGCTCCATCTCCATTCTTTCATAAGTCATGGTAATTACTACATGTCCCAAAGGGCAGAGAAATACAGAGATCCTCAGTAATAGGCCTTTTGTCTTCTTTTAACAGGACATGCATATTATCAGCACAGATGAGAATCAGGTGTTTGCAGCTGTTCAAGAGTGGAACCAGAACGATACGTACAACCTGTATATCTCGGACACCCGAGGGGTGTACTTCACCCTGGCCTTGGAAAACGTGAAAAGCAGTCGAGGACTGGAGGGGAATATCATCATTGACCTTTATGAGGTATGTAGTAAAGGTCACCCTACAAAGAACAGCAACTGCTTGCTAGTTCAAGTGAGTGTAAATCTCTTACCAGCCTTCCGGGATCTTCATTTGTTTTGGAACCAGCCTAGAGGCATTTGCTGGATTTGATGCTGAGCCGACTCATGTGGGAATGAATACATGCGGTGAGTTCTGCTATAGGTGTGACAGCTGGTTGCTTTCAAGTCAATGACTGGTTAGCTATGTGGCATTCCAAAAGGGAAAACCGTTATCCCTCTCATCCCGATGTGGACATCTAGGGAAAGATTCAAAATACTTTTTTTCCCCTTGAACAGCTAGAGACACCTGCTCGCGATTAGGGAATATGGATTCCACCTTTGTGACTCTAAGCAGTTTATGAATTATAAACAAAAGTTTATAGGTGCCATTTGCCCAGAGATAATGGCTGGATAACTTCTACCCTGAATCATCTTCCATTCTCATTCTTCTGCCAGGCCTTTCAGCCTTGACCAACAGCAGTCCATTCAGAGCAGTTGTTCCAGTTCCTGATTTCTTCAGACCATTCTATTTTGGTGTGTCATAACTTGTTGGATGGAAGATCTGCTGAGGTTCATGGCTCAGTGCTTTGCCAGCAACAAACAACTAATTGGTAATGCTAACAAAAAATGGTTGCAGGCTGACTTGGGAAAGTTCTGCTGTTACACGGAGAAATGTGTTTTCAGTTACATGTAGAAGTTAAGATTATGCATGTATTTATTTCAGCCAGAATAATGCCCGTTTAACAACTCCATCTTTTTTTTTTTTTATAAAAATGCAGGTAATTTAAGGCAATGAGAGAAAACTCAAAAATAATGCATGGAGCAATATAAAGGACAGGCTTTAGAATTTATTTTCACCTAGTTAAAAACAATTTCTTGCCTCTGAAAAAAGATGTATTTCTTTGTTGTGATGAACCAGCTAAAATAAACATGCATCGTGTCCCATTGCTTGGCAAGCTCTGTATTCTCAAGCTGTGTGTCATAGACTCTTTACTTTTAAATACTGAGAGAGATTTTCCCAGGCTCGTTCAAAGGGCAGTGTCACTCGGGGCTTTAGAGTAGAAGGATTTGCACCCTGGCTGTTGCCACAAAGTTGCAGATTTGCAGCAAGTTCCTTCTTCCTGTCTCACTTTCACAGCTGTGCCACAGGGGGCAGACTCAACAAAAAATCTTCTTGGGGAAATTTTGACAGGACCATATTTTGTTGGAATGGGTTCTGCTGACAGAAGTCAAAACATTTGGAACAACTGGGTTGATTTTGACAGAATTTGGGAGTGGAAAGGAAGGGAAGAAATCAAGTTTGCAAAACATCAGTGTTTCAGCATATTCAGGATTTCCATCTTTTGTGTATAACTAAAAAAAAAGACCAACACAAAAAGATAGAATGATAGAATTATAGAATTGCCTAAGTTGGAAGGGACCTTTCGGATCATCTAGTCCAACCATCAACCTAACTCTGACAAAAACCATCACACTGCTTCTGCTGTGACCTGCTGTCTCCCATGTTACGGTAATCTGGGGAGGGAGTGGGGCAGACCACATCCCTGGGCTCACAGAGCTCATGTGTGACACAGTGCAGGCTGTACCTTCAAGCCCATCATCAGCCTGTCTGCAAGCACCCAAGGAAATCCAGATGTGGGCTGTTTCCTAGGGATTTGCGCTGTGAACATCCTTGTCTTTTTCTTCCAGAGAGAGACTCCGTGAGGCCTTTCAGCTGAGCAGGCATCATTAAAATGTACTTGTAATGCCATTCACAGCCTTCTAAGGCTGGACTGAGATGGCTTTACTGCTTATTCAGAGACCTTCCACTCCTAAGAGTGCTCAGATGGGCCTTACTTTGGCCTGTTCTTCCAATGTATTTTTTCATCTCTCTCCATTTTTCCTAGGTAGCAGGGATCAAAGGCATATTCCTGGCTAACAGGAAGATAGATGACCAAATCAAGACTTTCATTACCTACAACAAGGGCAGAGACTGGCGTTTGCTGCAGGCTCCGGACACTGATCTAAGAGGGGATCCTGTAGTTTGCCAGATGGTGAGTAGCAGACCCTTTCCAAAACACAGTTGTCTCCTTTAGGGCTGGTTATTTTAGTCACTGGGTTAACAAAACATCCAGTGCAACTGGGCAGGAAGGATTCTTGCCAGACAGAGAACTGCAGAGTCCAGGTGCTCCAAGATGGGGCAGAGTTTATAGATGAGAATTTCGTGTTGGGCTTCCTGCTATTCATCAGTGTTCAGTGAATAGCCATTTTACAGTAGGCTCTAGTCCCTGTGTTTCAAAGGGGTGGTATTTCTCTGAAGTTTCACTGGTTAATCTGTGGTTTCTCTGGACCTACAGAGTGTTAATTGAATTAAGTAGATTTCTTTTTCTATAGCTTCATAGAGTTTTAAGGGAAAATTCATCTTTCTTGACCTCTTTTATGGAACTTAAGTCAGAATAAGAAAGTTTCTGGGGGAAAAGTGCTCTAGATCAGATTGTTGGTAAAAACAAATGCAAACATACTTGTGTGTAATGCAGCATTCCTGCTTCTCTTGCTCTCAGCTACTTTTACAGTGCTTATTCAGAAAATGAACATATGCTGCTATTTGTAACAGTGCTAAGAGCAGAGGGGTCATTTTCAGAAGGATCAGAGCATCTGTGTGCAGTTGCCAAGGGTTCTTCTGATATTTAACTTGTGTATTAAAGCTTCTGCCTTTTTGTTTGTTTCCTGTCAACAGCCCTTTTGCTCATTGCACTTACATCTGCAACTCTCAGCAAATCCATACACTTCAGGAAGCATTTCCAGCAAAGAGACAGCTCCTGGGCTGCTGGTGGCAACAGGTAAAAACATAAGTGCCCCTCACCACTCACCCACGCCTCACTGGGAGCTTGAGAGTGTATGAGATGTTTCCTGTTGATGTGAAAGCTTTCAGCTCTGTTTCAGCAAGTGCTAAGCTAATTCACATTAATTCCCATTTGCTGTGGGCGAGGAGAAGATATGTGGCCCCTGGCTTCAAAAAAGATAATGCCTGTCAGGTATTTGTTGCTCTGCCCACAGCTGCAAGGGGTTATTACCAGCTGGCGTTACTAAGCCCTCTCACTTGACATCATTACAACCATTGATATAAGTGTCTACTCATTTTCTTGAGTTACCGTGAATGAGAATAGGGCTTATAATCATGTCTACACTCCTGAGAGGTATCAATACATTCCACCGTTGAGTAGCAAGCACAGAGTTGTCACAAAGCCTGGTGGGTGAAGCCCAGGCTTCAGGAGTGCCTGTCTTGTGCATGGAACCTACTTTCAACACTGTGTTTGCTCCAAGACTAGCAGCACTTCATCAACATGGGTCATTGTTGTTGTGGGTTTTTCTGCAAAATAATGCTTTGACAGGTGTGGAATAATTACTAAATTGGCCAAGAATACAAAAATACTTGGCCCCGTTTCACGCAACAACAGGTCACAATGTTTTAATGGCTACAACCTGCTACAGGGCTTCACCGTGGCAATGGCTGACCCACTGCAATTAATCTGATGACAATTACAGACCCTGTGGGCACACAGCCTGCAGCCTGATCAGGATGGATGGGGCTACCAACCGCACCCAGCACTCCCACAGGTCTCTGGGAGCTGCTGGGCTAACAAAGTGCTTTTGGAATGGCTGGTGCTATTGAAAGCTGGCCTCTGAAAGTATGTAGACTGTCCTGTCTTTTCACAGGGAGGCTCCTACATGTGCTCAAATACATCCAAATAGCTTAACCATTCTTTCTAAGGCTCATTTTATCTCCTTTGTCTTGTTCAGCCTAGCAGTGGCTTGCGAGTGTGTCATGTTAGCATATTGCCTGTATGAATTTACGCTGTTTCTTCCAGTCCTTTCCTTTCTCATGTCCTTCTGTGCTTCCATGTGTTTGCCAGACTAAGCCAGAACCTGAGAGACAGGTTCCCTTCATTACATTTTTATCTCAGCAAGAGAAAAGCCATGCGACTTCCAGTTCACTGATCTAGGCCAAACGGGGTGAGATAATTTAGTTTAAACCTCCAGATCTTCCTATGCATAGCCAAGTGAAGTCATCACTCCTGGCAGGCCACGCTTGCTAGATGGACACTTTGGAGCAAGCCCTACTCATGATGCTCTGTGCTGTGATCGCAGAGCCTTTTTTTTTTTTTTTTTACCTTTTAGGAAGCAAATAGAGGCAGCAGGACAGTGAGATTCTAGGCATTGATCTAAATTCGTAGTAAATGAGGTTCTTTCCAAGCTGACAGTGCATGGTATGTATGCTTTCCCAGTCTAACAATTAACCTTTAAAAGGCAGAATATAATTTCTGCCTTACTGCTTCGTACAATAAAACCTTAACCTTTGGGGAATATACACATCTGTTACCACTAACCAGTTTCACAACAACAGGAACATCTCACCGTGTTGGCAAATGTGTTCCAGGATAAGCATCACAATTTATTCTCACAGGCATTGGCTGCTCCAACTTCCTGTGTCTTACTCTTTGATTTACAGTGGCACATTTCCAGCAATGATGGGAAACTCGGACTCTTCATGTGAGGACAGAGGTTAGATTCTTGCAAAGGGAAGAATTATGTTTTAGTATCTAATTGCACAGCTGCTAAATCCTCTTGACTTGTTTGGGAATTAGTTATGTTTGGTGGGATTTGAATACACATAGGTGAAAGAAACTAGATGGAGAGAATGAAGAAAATAATGAAACAGGTTTGCACAGAAAAGCAGACAGACAGAAGGGATAGCAGCAAAATCTCACCCTTTTACTCTCTTTCCTTGCCACAATATGAAAATCCCTGTTTGGAAAGTCAGTTTTCTAGTTTTGATATTTAAAATATGATGATACAAAACTTACACCTCTGCCTTTAAGTCAGTGTCTAATTCTTGAGGACTTCCACTCGTGATAAGACACTGGGCTAAGCAGACTTTGGGACTGACACGGTAGATTTTTGATTGTGAACCTGGTTGTCCCTGTGGACTGTCCTTCTACATGGTTGCCCACAGCAGGTTTTTCACATACCTTCATGTAAAGCTCTTGGTCATTCTTGCTGGTGTCAGGGAAGAGGATTAGGTAGATGGACAGTGTGACATTTTGTACATCCTGAGCGCTTCCTTGAGTTGTCCTGCCTCCCTGAGCCAGGAATTTTATTTTTTTGAAAGAGCATTGTCACGACAAAGTGGCTAGTTGGGATGGTGACAGGAGTGGAAAAAAAACCAGCCTGCATCTGGGTTTTAATTTCTCATTTTACAGCATTAAATGTCAGAAATTCAATTAACATTTTCATTAGTGTGGTTTTATTATGCTCTTGATGCTATAGATGTGTAAGATTGCCACCCTTCCCTTTGCTATTTTTGAAGAAAAAATATTAGTTCTCCCTTTCTTGCATGGAAATTACACCTGCTTTTAAAACAGTTTCATTCGGAAGGTATAAGATTGGCTCCCTGGGTAAAGGATTCATGGACTTTGAATAAAGAAGTCACGGGTTTGACCACCCATGTGGCTGTGGGCCATTATCGTTGGGAGGCCTTCCGATGGAGTATCTGTCAGTGTTACATCCACCTGCTTCTTACGGGAAAGATGTTTGTACCACCAGAATCCCACCTAGCACCGATTGAAGGTACCGTTGACAGACCAGCAGAAAAAACAGTTCCTGGGTGACTGTGGTAGCTTTTCCCTGAGCCACTGGGTGCTTTGGGAAATGGGGAGGTGAGAACAAATTAATTTAGAACAGACCTACATTGTTCAGTAAGCCTGGTGCTTGTGGAAATATTAACTCTGGAAGAAGCAGCAAGATGCTGATTCAGGGCAGTGTGGGGAATAAACTAATAAGGTCTATTCAGAGCATATGCATGTTTTTCAGATACTGGGCATCTCTTTCGTGCAACTATTGGAAGATGCTCAGAGGCTCCAGAGGGCTGGGGATTTAGTCCAAGTTCATTATTTACTCTGTAAATCTTGAGATTTATCACTGTAAGATTTGAGGTTCTCTCTGCTGTCTCAGATGAGGGACCTTGGAAAAAACACTGTTTCAAGCTCTGAGGTAGTGTCTCCAAATGGTATTCTGCTGTGCTGTCTCTATATATGGTTCAGGTCAATGTTTGAGCTTTTCTTCACGTTGCTTTCATGTGTGGCATATCCATTCCTTAATGCATGGTGAAGGCAGAGTAGTTTACCCTGTAAGGCTGTCAGCAGAACAGTTTCCAACATAATGGAAATTACAAGATTAAAAGTAAGAACCGTACCAAGTAACCAGTAAGTTTAAACTCACAATTTGAGACAGCTAGGCCAATGAGAACAATCAACGTTGTCTAGAATGCTGCTTAGCCTGGTCTCTACCTTTCTGCTGTAAAGTAATTTGGCCAGCCTTAATTCCCTGAACTGTTTCTGCCCTCAGGTGAGGTTCATACCTAAACAGACAAGATTTCCTTCAACTGGAACTTATATTTCATTACATCACAGTCCTCATTAATTGCAAATGGTTAGGAAACCTAGGAAGAAGCTTTGCTTATTTGACTGCAGGTTCTGAGATCAGTTACATGTTTGAGCATTTTGACAGAATCTTGAGTAAACTTTCTAGCCTTCATGGGCTTCGGTGGGGCCTGGGTTTCACCTTGAAACTCAGCCATGTAACTGCCCTTTGGGTGCTTTCCTTTACACAAGAAGTAGAGACAGATGTAGTTGCCTTACCCTTGGCAAAGACTGGCAGATCCAGAGATGCAGCTCACCAACCAGAACACGAAGACTACAAGTTCAGAGAAAAATGTATATGGAATGAAATATCTGGTAGCCAGGGACAGTGGCCGCTATTCTGCTGCCATTTGGATGATTTGTATGCACCAAATGGGCATGGGGTTTCATACACAGATTTTCGAGTAAGTAGGACCTTGCCTAGAATAAACCCGCCTTTAGTGGCTTGCAATTGTGGGCAATGCTATCTGTTGGGAAAATAAGCTGATAATACTGTTTCTCCCCAGTGTGAATTTTCAAATAGCACAGCTGTTGTAAATGAATCTCGCCACCTGACCATGCTGTTGTTTTTAGGTAAGAATAGAATCAAGAACAGAAAAAAAACACTGGTCAGGCCAAGTAATCTTGGTTTCTTGGAGAAATGCAGTTCTGTGTTCATCCAAGAATGTCTGACACTCGCTTGTGTTGCAGGCAATATTGGCTCTGAGCTTTCCTACACTGATGTTGGCGTGTTCATCTCTTCTGATGGTGGAAATTCCTGGAGGCAGGTATGTTTTGCAGAGCGAACGAAAGCATAGAGCCTTTTGCTGTTCTTCTTCTGAATCTTCCCTTCCCAGTGAGGTGGAGCACTCATGCAGTACCTAATTTGTTTGCAGATCTTCGAGGAGGAATACAATGTGTGGTTTCTGGACTGGGGAGGGGCGCTAGTGGCCATGAAGCACACGTCAGTGCCCATCCGGCACATGTGGTAAGCAACTTGTTACTTTGAGAAGGTTTCCTGACCGGGAAAAGGTGACAGTTGTGCTAATATCTCTTGTCTGATCTGGTCAACATTTGCCAGTGTCTACAAAATGAACAAATGAGATCATTCTTATCTGTGTTTTACCATGGTTTTGGTTTTGTTGATTAATATTAATGATTATTGTACCATCTTATAAATATAATGGCTATATACATAATCACGCACATATATGAATTACTATAATAAGTAATAGTAAGTAATTAATTATAAGTAAATAATTATAATAAATAAATTAAGTAAAAACAAGTAAATTGATTATAATAAGTAAAATAAGTAATTCATTACTGCACTAGTAATGTACTGAGATTTCAGGTGGAGTTTCTTTCCTACAGACACATATATACTGAATAAGAAGTCATCCTTTGTGCTTCAGGTATTTCCGAGAGGATGTGTCCCTCACTTCTGCTTTTTGTTTACCGAATTTAGTATTAAACTGGGCAGGCAGATAAAGGGAGGGGGAGGAGAGGGCAGTAGGTGTTGATAAGGGCAATAGAGATAAGTTGCTAACGTTGCTGTTTCCTATAGGATTCCACTATCAATTTCCAGAGATACAGTGGTGCCAGCTGCGTAGAGTTGTAGGTGAAATAGGGCAAAATGATTTCTCAGTTGAAGATACTGTTTTGCTATAAATGGGCTATAACAGTCTAAGCATTAAAGATACTGCTCAAAATTATCCTCTTAGCCTTTGTCCCTCTCACTCCTTCACCAGCTAAGCATTGGAGAGAGGCATTCTGTAATTCAGAACTAAACTTGTTTACAGAAAATGTGTGTATTATCGTCACCTTCAGTCTCTGGTCTTGAGTGAAAGAGGGGCATAGCTAATGAACTGACCTACCCAGCTTCTAATGTTGTTTAGAAGTGAATTAGTTGGAAATAACTTTCAGAGACAAGATTTGTGTTCCTGTCTGCAAGATTGAGTCGTCTTTCAGCTTGATGGTGCTAAGCACGTGTCTATCTCATGCTCTTCATGCAGAACAGGAAATGTGGCCTTCAGTCAAATAGAAAAAGAAAGCAACTGTGTTTGGCAGCAGTGCTGAGGTGTTAAGGTCTCCTCTACCTGAGTCATTATTGTACAAAATCCTTCAGTTAAATTACAGTCATTCAGAAACTGGAGACCTCAAGACAGGCTGTCTTTACCCATCACAAGCTAATGTTCCAGAGGTGTACCTTAAGAACTTTAATGGCTACTTTTTCAATATGAAAAGCTTCCTGGACTTTATATTCCTGACCTGACAAATAACTCTGGGATGACTGCAACATAGGTTTCTATTAAAGTTTGAGTATGTTGCATTTGAGCACATTTCTTTCTTCTAAAAGAAATGACTGCTTTAGTTTTGGTGTGATAGTGGATTGTTAATCACAGGATGTATTAGTTTGTATTCCTACGGCTTTGTAATTTTTCTAGGATAGGGGAACCAAGTGTTCTCTAAGATGTCTCTGCCTCCATGAGGGATTACAGGCAAGTCATTATATGCAAAATGAGGGTTGTGATCTTTGTCTGTAGTGTTCAGGAAACGGGTTGTTTGTTTTATCACAAGCACGCTTGTCACAGTCATAACTTAATATACATAGCCTTACTGAGTCAGGGCCAGGGATTAGTCTAGGCCAGCATCCTCTTGCCAAGAGCCTCCATAACTGGACAATACAGAGGAGAGTAGTAACAGGGCAGATCCATAATGATGCTTCCAGCAGACTCTACCTTTCTGTCTGTGGTTAGAGTGTGGTGTTGTGTGACTAGAAACATTTGCCTCTGATAGGTAACTCAGTAGTCATGACTATACATGAAGTGCCCTCAGGAAAGAGGACATCAAAACCATTTTGAAGTCTTTAGACCAAATCGAGTATGAGCCAAGGGCAGGAGAAGTGTGTGTTAGCTGAGGGTAGGTGTCACCAGCAGTAGGTACATCAGCTGTGGCAAGTTGAGCTCTGGAAGAATGAAATGCGAGCCACTTATTGAAAGAGCTCTAAGTCATGTATTAACCATTTATTACTATATTATTCAACCCAGGTGTAACTGTTTTAATTGTTTCTTACCTTATGAAGACTCTTTGGGCATAAAAACCACATTTACATACCAAATGCCTGTACTTAGATGTTGGGAAAGATTTGGTCATAGGTTGACCATCCATAGGAGCTGGGAGCCCAGTTCACCTTTGTTTGCTCTGCAGAGGTTCCTTTCAGATGTTCTCCCTTCCCTCTAAGTCTCATGAAACGGCATGTGCAGTACTATGAATGCTCCACCCACTCCATTAAATGACTAGTGATTTAGAGCTGTTATCAATAAGCTCCAACAGGTTTCCTCCAAAATTGTACCCTTAGGGGCTTTGGAATTTCCTTCATATTGCTTCAGTAGGCACCTGTTTTATGGGCAAGAGTGGAATAGATTAAAGAGTACATGTATATCTATTAGTTCTCAGGCTGAGACATTGTACAATAAGTTTCATCCTGGAGAAAAGAGAGGCGGATAATTGAAAAGCCGAGAGAACTTTAGCTAAGCTAATGAAGCATACTGTTGCACAGAAATTGAAATGCTATTTAGATAGATAAGCATGCAAGCAGAACAGCATACAAATGCACAGGTGTATGGGAAGATACATACATTTAAATAAATAGATTTAGGGCAGATAAGCTTTTTGTATGCTGTTGTACTCCCAGCTTTCTGTCTTTGGTCTATAGTCAGCTTCCTATGCTGGCAGATGTTCATTGTGAGTCAGGTGAAGATGTTTTGCTAGGTGCTGCGAGATGCGGGTGCTTAGGGAATGGTGACTGGAAGCCTTGGCTTTCCACACTAGAGCTCTAAGGTTGGTGTAAGCCATTGTTTGTAATACATATTACACTGGCCTCCTGGTTCTTTGGTGGCATCTCAGATAGTGTCCCTGATGCTACCGACTTAGAGTGGGGACCATCCGGGTTCCCGCAAGACCTTCTCAGACAAGTCCAGGTGCTCACGCATGTGCACCCACACACACGCATCCCCCCCCCCCAAACTTTCTTTGCCTGGAAAATAGGGAAAACTTCTTTTTTACGCTCACTTTAAAATGAGAAGTGTTTCCTGCGTTTCAAAGAAGTTTGTGCCATGATTGTCTCTTTGGTAATGTCCATTGAGAATAATCTGTCAGCCTTCACAGCCCAGGTACATCGCAGAATTACAGAGAACTCTGTAACAACCCTGCTGGGAGAGGATCGAATAATTTTATAGCCAATAAACCTTTGTGCTCCTCTGTTTGTTCTTCCTTTGCTGGTGTAATTCGGATCTGAAATTCTGGACAGAAATTGTGCAGGAGGGGTTGTGTTGGAGAGTCTGGGGTCAGAGAGAAACTTAGTTGCTTTCAGAACTGTTGATGGGCATCAGCTGTGGGAGCTGGATGGTGACAGCCTGTAGGTTGCCTGTCTTTCCTGCTGCAGTAGCAGCTGGGTGTGCACAAACTCCTCTGGCTGTTTTCCATGCTGTTGTGGGCATAGGCTGTGAGGGCTGGTAGCTCCCTGAGGGCTGGGAAGCTGGGAGCCGACCAAGGTCCCTGGGAGAGCAGGGCAGGACCTCACAGCCAGGGCCCATCCCACCACCCCAGCTGGGAGAAGGGTAGCCAGGGACAGCCCCAGCCCTGGGCATCAGACACCTCACAGGGGACAGGGACGGGCTGAGGCTGGGACATCAGCCTGCATGTCAGGCCCATGGCTGGGCAGGGCTGTGGCACAGCTGGAGCCTGGAACTCCTATGGTGTCAACGGGGCTCCTGGGCCACGGACCCTGTGTGTGTGTGTCATGAGGGAGGCTGGAGAGGGCACTTGGGCAGAGGCCACCAGATCCTGACCTGGTCCATCTACTGGTGTGGTCAGGTAGACTGTTCATTCACTTACTCCTTTGCAGTTGTCAGGGATAGAGAGGTTGCTGGGGTGTAGCTGACAGCAGGGTTTGCTAACCCCCCTCTGCTAATCTTGAAGCCTGTTGTACTAACTCTAATTCAACCAAGACCCTGTCAGCTGGGTTAGGATACACGCGCTCTTTGATACAAACAGAAAGTAAGGTGCATGGCAATCGTGGGTAGGGACACACACCTGATTTGTCACCAACAGCGTGAACACTAAGCCTGTAAGAATGGAAATGCTTTAACTTTAACTAGCATGCAGTTTTGCTTTACAACTATAACAGGCAAAGATCACCCAGACTAACCACTGACTGTGGCTCAGTTTAGCCTCCTTCCTCCACCTCGCTGTAAAGTGGACACCCCTTCTGAGATGGCAGGCAAATAAGTGTTAATAGGGCTGGAGGGATTGTAGCTAATGCCATGCATGAATCGAAATGTCCAGTGGTGTTGACAGCAATTTTCATGCATTCAGACCAGGGCAGCTTATGCTCTGAGTGATGCCTCATGTTAGGTGCTATTGCAGATCCAGAAACAGGACTTGGCAATGCATCTTGATCCCTTGAGGTCTGATGTACAGCTGGATCAAGTATATCCATGTCCTTATTGCCAGTGTTTATACTTTCTAGGGCTTTGATCTTTCAAAGTACACCAAGAGCATGAATTAGTGGGCTGGGAAATGGCAAAGATTGGTGCTTGTCTATAAATCTAGCTGCTGGAGCTTGCAGACCTTAGACAACATTTAATTGCTGCAGTTGCTCTAGAGTAAGTCTTTATGTGTATAAATCTTGTCTGCTTCTATCTCAGGGTGAGTTTTGATGAAGGAAGATCCTGGAGTAAATACAGTTTCACATCAACACCACTTTTTGTGGATGGATCCCTTGTGGACCCTGGTATAGAGACCCAGATAATGACGTAAGTATAGCAGCTCTTAACTTTTATAAAATGTGGTAGCAGAAGGGGGAGCATGGACATCCTCAAGTGCATGGTGTGCAGTATAGCTACACATGAAGCGTTGCATGAAGCCACGGTGCTGTTTTGTTGTTTTTACTGATGGTCACAGACCCAAATCGAGTGTCCATGCACATGTGGCAAACAGATGATGGAGCCAAACTCTTCCCAGTAGTGGCAGGGGGCACAAGGAGAGATGGTCCCAAGCTGTAGCTTGGGAGTTCAGATAGGGCAGTAGGCAAAAATCTGCTTCTCTGGGGAGTGTTGTAGCCCTGGTCAGATTACAGAGAAGTTGTGGTGTCACCATCCCTGGAAGTTTTCAAGCCTTGGCTTATCTGCCCTGATCTGTAGTTGGCAATAGTCTGTGTTGGAGTAAGAGCTTGGACTAATGACGTCCAGAGGTCCCTTCTCATAAATGCTGCTGAGATTGTGTTCCTTGGATCTGATGGCCCAGGGACTGCTCTTCAGAGGCCAGAGATGTGTATGGTTGCACCTAATGTCAGTTCTGTGCTTGCTCCATTTGTGCAGCTTGACTGTCTTTTGAGATTGCTGCTAGGTATGAATATCCCTATCTGCACTGTGGGGTGTGCATCTGGTTTTAGCTTAAGCTAAAGGTGTTCTCAGTGTGCATATGCAGAGCTGAGCTCAGAATAACCTTCCTGATCTGGGGTATAGTATGCTATGATTCACTCATACCATGGAAGCAAGAGCCTGGGCTGTCACTGAACGTGCTTGTACCTTCCTTCACCCAAGAGTGCTGAAGCACCAGGTAAGACTGGTGGAATTGGTTGAGTAACACTGGCCCAAGAACAGGCCAGGATCCAAGTTTAACAATCCTGTGAGGGAGGAAAATTTTTTTTTTTTTAAGTTCAAAGGCATCTTCAAAGAGTTATTCAACCTCTTGCATAAAGCGTATCAGAGCACTTTGTTCTGGGATTCTGAACAAGGCAAGGACTAGATGCCCTGCCTTTGTTGATTGTAGAGATGCCGCCTTACCTGTATTTTCTCTGAGCTGACTGGAACAGCTTCCTGAAAAGGTCTGAAAGCAAGGTGGCTGAGATGCCTTAGATTGAGGCATGCCTGCAAAGTGTATCTGCAGTGGCATGAAGGAGTTTCTTTGGTTAATCACATCAGACACTGTTGCCCAACTCAGGGGGAGATATACTATAAATTTCACCTTGCAGCCAGTTTGCTTTTCCTGCTTTCTGCACCTGAAGTTCCTGCAGATTTTTGCTACTTGCAAGAGAAGAGGGATTCAGGCCCAGTATATTTTCTTCTAGGCTTCAGTCCATCTGCCTACTTATGTGGCAGAAATGCGTAGGTGGATCTTATTGCTGGTGTCACAGGTAGTGACAGACTGAGAGTAGACTGCTGGGTATGCTTGTCATCAGTTTCTGAGGAAGCTTGGATCAGATAACAGTTGTGTGTCTTGGGCATTTCTGCTAGTGATTTGAATTTATTCCAACTGGGTTGCATGATTTGTGTTGGCATGCCTTTCAAAAACCAGACCTACGTCAGCCTTACACAAACAGGAGTGACTATGTGGCGAGGAGCAGTCTGTACTTGCAGTTGAGCTCACCTTAGCTGCAAGAACGGGGCTGGGGGAAAATCCTCTTCTGGCAAAGGGTCATTTGAGCTGGCTTCTTTGCCATCTATGCCATGATAGAAGAAGTGTGTTGGTGCTGTAGTCTTGGGAGGATCGGGATGATGTAGCCATCTGTATCTCCTGTGCTAAAGTGTCCTAGGAAGGCCAGGCTAAGTAATTTTTGTTATCCTTTATGCCTATAAAGCATAGGAGTGGCACTCAAGTTTGTTTCCCAAACAGTGCTGGGGCAGAACAAGGCAGCATCTGTGTCTATGTCGCAGGCAGCTGTTGAGATTTTATCAGAGTAGAGGTGGTATCAATTACGGTAGGGTTGCTAGTTTTTCCTTTACTGTAAAAGCCATGCCTTGTCTTTGGCTTTTTCTTCATAAAAGCAGAATACTTGTTTGCGTAGCAGAATATATTTGTGTATCTGCTGCCTTGCTATCTTGCTGCCAGCAAATATTGCCCCTGTTTTTGCAAAGAGCAAAACACAACAGCACATGATATACCTGTGAGCCTTTTCACAAGGCTGCTGTAAGCATCCTGTTGGGGAAATATATGCCAATCCCCAGCTAAAGATTAGAGCCTGCATTCTGTTCACTCTACGCATTTTTCTCCAAATGCAGCAGTAATGTGTCACTTTCTGTGTTGGTTAATATGGTGTTTTTCTGTGAAATTCTTCGTGCAACGTGTATCGCTTTCCAACTACACACACGTGCAGACACACGCGCACACACGTGCAGAGAGACACATCTGAGCTCAAATAAATCTGTACATCAGCACCTTCATTGAAATCAATGGAGCTAATCAGTTTCAACTAGCTGTGGATTTAGCCCATTTACTTTATAAATCAATGCAGTTTTCTTTTGAGATGAAAGATGCATTTTAAATATCAGGTTGTTGTTACTTCTATCTCTGTAGTCTTCTGATGGAGAATGTAGGAAGTGAGTTATCTTGCTAAATATTGTGTATCAGCTTGGCTGAGGGATGACTTTTTCTTTTGAAATCTTTGCAGGCATATTA
This sequence comes from Rissa tridactyla, assembly GCF_028500815.1. Taxonomy (NCBI): domain Eukaryota; kingdom Metazoa; phylum Chordata; class Aves; order Charadriiformes; family Laridae; genus Rissa; species Rissa tridactyla. The sequence continues at coordinate 60,423,690 of NC_071471.1, forward strand.
TTATTATTGCAATTGTTATTGGTATTGTTATTGTTTTTATTATTACTGTCATCATTAGCAATTTTTAAAACTATTCTTAATAGTCTGTAAAAGCCATAAAAAGAAATTTCACATGATACTTGCCATAAATGTTTAGAGAAATTCCCATCCACAGCTTTAGAGGAACTGAGGAGGAAAGAGCCCATTTATAAAGCTTGTATGCAAACCATTTCTATGCAGATCACTTAGGTATTTCTCACAATGAGAATTTTAGTCAACTCATCTATAAGGGGGCAGTGTAGAATCATGCTGAGCTTGTGGAAGCTTTGGCTGAGAAGAAATCAATGCCTTTCTATTGCTACTGGCCACCCTCTGAACCAAGATAACATAGGGTGGTTGGAGGTACGTGCAATTTTGTTTGTGAGTAGAAATCCTAATGATTTCAAGAAGCTGATGACAGGAGCACAACGGTTTGGGATTAGCATCTCCTAGCTGACAACAGGATCAGTGGGAGCTCTTAGAGCAGAAGCAGGGCTGAGGCAGGGGGACCAAGAGCATGCTCATGTTTGTGTACTGCCAAACTGGGTAGGTTAGTGGCTTTTAAAGATTTGTCTTTCATCCTGGAAAATGCAAAATATTTCATTTAGTGGTCTCGGCTGATTCCTGTTAGGGAAAATTTCTTCCACTTATTTGCATCAAAGTGGTCTGTGTTCAACTACTTCCAAAAAACAGTATTCTGAGGGGAATGTGTATTAAATAGTCATTATACTCCAACTATTATTAACATATTGCATTATTAACAATATTATCATAATACTATCTTATTAAAATCAGTATATCAGTAGAATGACTATTATTCCCAGCCTTCATTTCGTGGCACATCCTGTGAGGGGCTCTCTGGGCTGTAGGAAGCAGCAAGAGTTTTACCACAGAATTTCATACCCCTTCATGGCTGTTATGTGAGCAGTTGCAGTAGCCGTCTGTACTGTACGAGCACCCTGGGCTTTTTGGATCTTCTCTGCTTTGTGCTGTGTACGCATGTCCTAAGACAGTCCTAAAGAACTTACCAGTATGGTAAAATCTGTAGATTTGCGTGTAGGGGCATTATATGATTCTGAATATCTTGGTATACTTGGAATTGGGAGCTGCTTTTAGTGGGGAATTGGACAAGATGTGGACAGAGGCCTGTTCCAACCTAAATTGTTCTATGATTTTGTTATTTCATACAGCTATAAAGGTGCGAGAATGAATTATTTCCTTACAAGCACAGCTGAGTGGGCTTTTCTAAGAATGTAGTTCTGTGACACACAGGGAAGTACCACAAGACTGTGTGAGCTGGTCTGACTTGGAGCTGCTGCCTAACCAAGGTGAATCCGCTCTCCCTTTCTCCATTCCTGTCTGGCCATCCACTTCTGCGGTTCCTTTCGCAGTTGTTTTGACAATCAGCTCATCTGACAAGATGGTTGGTACAGCTCCCTTAGTGTTACAGCACTTTGAGATGTGTACCAAAGCACATTGCAGTGTTTGGTGCAGGAGTGAGGAAAGCAGATATAGAAAGCAAAGGGTCCTTTAGGGAAATAACTCAAATGCATAAGGGTGATGGGTTAGGCACATTCCTAGGTGACGCAGTGAGTGCCTAGCACTAGTCTTTTTGAAATCTACAGTTTTCTAACTTCTGTCCTGTAGCCCTCACTGGTGAGTAGTGTATCTTTTAATGATTTCGCGTTCTAATGGGTCAGATCTAACATTCCTGTGTCGACAAGCCATAGGCACAGCATGTTATTTGCCTGAGGTTGTCCACCAGGTGGAAGGACTCAGACTGTATTTCCCTTCTAGTTCATTGTGATATATCCAAACAGAGCAGTATTTGCTCAAGAGAGTTGCTAGTCTGTACCATTCAAATCAGAGAAAGGATGTTTTTGTGGTTCCAGAGAAGGGCTTTATGTTTTTCCAGCTCTGACTCATAATTATTACCCCTGCCACTTATCTCCTGTGCTAAGCATCTCTCCAAACCTACATAAAGAGAAATAACCTTTTTGCTTCGCAGCGCTGGAGAGCTTTGCTGTCATTTTAGTAGACTCATTATACATGTGTGTGTGCAGACTCTCATTTATAGATGGGGATCATTAAGTTTGTCTGTGCTGATAAATATATATTTATGTAGACACACCCATGTGCGTGTATATAAATATCTATGTGCTTATATGTACATATACTTAATGATCCATGTATATCTGTGTATGCATCATTGAGCATTAATGTTTTCAGTGAGAGGATTTAATACAAGCTGGTCTGCCAACATCGCTGTGACTGCTGACCTTGGCTATGTGTGTGTTAGAAAATGTTCCTGGTTGTAAATGAATAGGTTATGAGCCCTGGCCCTTTCAAACACCTTCTCGTTTACATGGCCACATACCTTTACCAGAGATGAAGTGGGAACATTTTTTTTTCCAGGAGACCCATAAAATTACTGACAATCCATCACTGGGTGGCAGGAGAATGGGGCAGAATGAATAAGTAATTGAGAAATGTTGGAAAAGGTGAGATGGAGGCCAGGAGACGTTTGAGGTGAGAAAGAGAGAATTAAGAGCACAGGCCATACTGAGTCAGATCAGGCTTTCCTCTAGCTCAGTTCCATGCTCCAACAGTGAGGATGATAAAAATATATATTAAAAAAAAAAAAAAAAAAGATTCCCTTGTACACTTTTCTCATTTTCAGAGATTTTGCAAATAAGGAACTTCCTTGGCCAAAGATGGTATTCTTTGTATTTCTAAGACATTAATGATTTTTTTCCCCAAAATCCCTTTAAAAATTTAGCATTCACATTATTGTGTGGCCAGGAGTTCCATGAGTTAACTCTTACTCTGAAGACGTGACTGACTTGTGGAAGACATCAGCAAAGTATGTACAGGCATGAAGGCAACATGGATAGACTCTGATGAGCACTCAGCAGAGATTCAGCAGATTGAGTATGAGAAAGGGACAACAGCTCCTAGGTCCAAGCTCCCACTGAGTTCAAAATTACATGGGAGCCAAGAGTCATTCTCCTGTCACTTTCTGATAAGGTGATTATCATCTTTCCTCTTTAAGCAAGGCAACGTTCACTGCCTTCTGCTCTGCCTTGCTGTCACATTTAAAAGCTGATACAGGAAAGAAAATTACAGGCTGACACAATGTCCTTGAAAGGTTCTGTGCCTTTGCTTAGGGGTAGGGAGCTGCGGATCTGCCACCTCTGAGTGGCTGTGCTGAGAAAAGTATGGTGAAAACAGAGAGGTGATAGAAAATTGTGCCTTTGCTGGGATGTGGTCAGAGGAGATGGCCTTCTCCCTGCTGGGCCAGCCTTTGCCCTCCATAGCTGGCACCCCTGCTAGCAACCTCAGCAAACGAGAGAAGAGGTGAGTGGATGGTAGAAACACCAAGAGATTGTTTTTCCTAGAAGAAATTGAGGTTCTTGTCCAACACGCATAAAGAAAAAGATACAGACACGGTGTTCCTCAATTCCTGTGGCCCAGCAGAGGTCTTCAAGCTCCCCTGCCATCAATCCAGTCACTTCACTTCACTCTGCTTGAGAAAATGAGAAAGAAGCTGTCTGGAAAAAAGACTTTCTTCTGCAGTTTCTTCTACTGCTGCTGCTGAGCTCAACACAGGATTTGGTGAAGAGGGAATCTGGAGGAAAGATTTCACCAGAGGTCCGTAGAAGGCTAAATTCAACTTGCAGCTTCCAGTGCTGAAAACAACAGAAGGGATCATGTACGGGGGCTGTTGTGGTAAAGGATTCTGCACTCTGTCCTTATTTATCTTCACTTCTTTTGGGAAACAGGGCTGACCAGCCAGCCTGTGCATACTCTCAAGCCTACCAAAACTGTGGGGTTTTTGAAATAATGGAGGGCAGGTTTCAAAACCGGGTTTATCCAAGTTGCATAGGTACCGTTAGATACCTAGAAAGGACTGTTAGGTTTTAATTGCCCTCCCCATTATGGTTTTATCTTGCATTTCAGTTTTCCTTTCTTTTTATGTTTATTGCAGTATCTTTTGTGGTGCAACTGGCTTTATTATTGGCTATGGATTTTTCTGCAAGGCTCTGATGTGTCCTTGCGAGTTCATTGCGCTGTCCTCACTCACGGGGCTGTGCAAACTTCAGTGCGTAAACCTGCATGAGGACTCTTCATAATAGGGTCCATGAAATAAAAATGAATCTGTGAAAATAATGACTGCACACAGAAAGAAAAGTAAAATTTAGAACTTGATCTGAGAACAAAAATTACAAATATAATTATGAAGGTAGGAAACCAAAATGATAGAGAGGATATTGGCATTTGCTATAGTGAGCTGCATTTCTATATCGTCTGATCTAATTTCAAAACCTTCTGGAAGTAATGAATAGCTGGGACTTTGCGAGAAAATGATCAATCTGCTAATGCCATCAAGTGACTTTACAACGGACAAGAAAATATGTGTTATAGGAATTCCCATTTTATCCCAGCAGACAATCAGTTTATACCCTGGAGTAAGACAGTTGATTACCCATATCATTATCTTCGTTTGCAAGACTTAAAAACATTATTAATGATCACAGATTAATCAGTGTCACTTCCTCCTCCCATCTCCCTCCCTGCCAGAGGAGTACTCTATTCGTTAGCCGTTGGATTGCTGCGTGAATTCACCTAAACAGCCCATAGAGGCACAATATTGATTGTGCTGCTGATACTTGCAGTATGAGCTGAGGTCTCTCTGTGGCACCTGAATAGACTAATCAGGTGATGAGAACATCTGCTTAGAGTAATCTTTCTCAGACAGCACCGTGTGATTTATTGGGCCTTAGGAAGAGGATGTCTGTGACCTGAGATCAGTTCCCAGCAGTTGCGCCATGTACTCAGAAGATTCCTGGCAGAAGCCATAACAGATGGCAAAGGCATTGGGCTCCGTGGCATGTATTGTCTATCTTTGGCAAAAATTACTCTCATTGGAGTCAAATGCTATTTATGGACAGTAGATCAAATATTATGCTAAAGAAATCAACACTGTTAGTTGTATTCCACAGGTAGGGAAGTTGAGGCAGAAGGAGAGACATGCCTGTGGTCAGTCACCCAAGCAGGCTGTCAAGGGGAGAGAGCTTGGCATTAAATCAGGTCTCCCAAGTCCCAGATGAGTGCCCCACATGCAGGCTTTTTCCATTCCTTAGGGGAGAGGAGTTGCTGAGTCACGTCTGTAATGCTCAGACAAGGTGGATGGAGAGGTAAGCATGTGCAGGGAAGAGGACTGGTGTGCTGACTGGAGGCTTTTATTCACTGAAGTGAATTAAAAAAGCCCAGCGCTTACAGAAGGAGCCGGAATGAGCATCAGGCTTAAACATGATTTCTTTTCACTAAGTAAAAGGATGAGGTTTGCCTGATGACAATACAATCCAGATAGTCTCATCTAGAGGCTAACGTGCTTTGTTTCTTGTGCTTTTAAGTAAGGACAGATGGATTATAGGTTCTGTGCTGTCCTCCTGCTAGCAGCTGGGCTGGGCTGTACAACGCACTCAGGCCTGGTGTGGGGTGCACAGCCAGGTGTAGGGTGCTGTGCACACATACTTCCCTCAGGAGTCTTTCACCTTTCTTTTAGAGCAAGCCAGGAAATATTCTGGTGCCCAGATCCTGCCAGCCCTCAGGGGACTTGAGAAACCATATGGCCTCAATGCCTTTTCAGCTCATCCTGGCCCTGATCCTGCACGGGTCAGAGGGCTGTACAGCACACCAGCTTTTCTGGGAGCGGGGAAGGGTCAGCGTTGGGTTGGCTTCAGAGTTCACTCGAACATATTTTTTATCGTTGGGCTGCAGTGGGTGCTGGAGAGCAGCTCTCCAGAGAAGCCATGCTATAGTTTGAGCCATCTCACATAGTTCAGGTAGTGCTACAAGCCTTTATTCCTAAGGAGAGCTTATTCTTATATGATCATTGTACGCGGTTTCCTTATTTCATGATTTCTTTGACCCAAACTTGTGAAAATTCCCCCACTATAATTGGTCAGCCACCTCATCATGCTGTTGCCCAGCCAGGTACAGATCTCATTCCCTCTTCTGAGCCTTCTCTCTGATACCCTGTGCCAGGCAAAGCTTGTCACCCTGCTCCACTGCAGACTGTCCCTGTCACATGTGTTTGGAGCTTACGTGTTCTGAGCAATGGCTTCCACGTTTGTGTTGGGCATCTCTGGTTGGAAATATGCTGATTCATAGGATGAAAGATTGAAATTGACTGAACATGCTGTGTTATCCAGCTTTTGGCAAAGGGGCAGCACCTGCTTCTGTTGGGACCGCAGACCCATTAGTGGGGGAAACACTCAGATTGCTGAAACCTGCCAGTATCTTTTCTGTAAGAGGGAGGCAGCATCTTCCAGTTTCAAAGCTGTCAGAAACTGGTTGTCTTTCATGAATGCTTCGAAGAAAAGAGAGAACACTTCTGAAAAACAGCATTAAAAATTAACGTGCTTTCCCATCCCCCCTTCCCAGGTGTCTCACACTCCCTTTCATGTTGCTGGGATTTCTTTTGAAGCAATTGTCATGTAAAGTGGTTTGGGAACATTGGCAATAAATTTTTTAGAGACCAGATTTCAAAAGGTTTGGTTTGTCATTCAGTAAGTTCTTATTTTGATAGCACTTTGTATTAAAAAGTAAAAAATAATAAAAAAACAATTGTTGTCTCCTCCATTGCCTTGTGCAGTATTTGTGCAGCTAATGGAGAAATCGAGCCCAAACTGTGGGGCTGCTTTGTAATTATACGTTCTGCAGATTACTTACTAATTGCACTTGGCATTACTTGCTAACTAAAAGACCATGCCGTACCATGTCATTTGCAGTGGTTTTCCTCTTCTGCTGGCACTTCAAAGGAAGTGCCCATTGAGCTGATGAATAGTCTCAGGACTGTTTTCCAAAGCCGAGGGTCCGCCATGATTATGCTGCAGGATTTTTATTGCAAGATTTTGGTTTTTCTCTATATTCACAGAAACTCTTCCCCTGCCGCATCTCCTCTCTCCCTCCTGACCTGGAATCTGGCAGTGGTGCGGCTTTCCACGACCAGCTCAATATGGATTGCTAGTCTATGAGTCTGGCCAACACCTTGAATTTCTCTTCTGTGGAAAATCTCCATATCATGACATTCAGTTTCACTTGGAAGTTGAAATAAACCGCTACCTTCAGATTTCATCCGCATGAAAAATTCCATGAAATTCTCGTTTGACCCTTCCCTTTGGGAAACAGAATACAGACCAAGATTTTCTTGAACAAATTTGTCATCATGAAAGCTGCTTTCTGCTGTTTGTATATTCTTGGTAGTTTCACTGTCATTGTTTTTTCTCTTTCTGAATAGTAGTGTTAGAACAAGGCCTTGTACCTGAGATAGTCTATGAGAATTACACTAATTTGCACCCGCTGAAAATCTAGATCCAAATGGATGGTAGATTTTATTTGGAAGAAAATGCATCTCTCCTTTCTAGAAAAAAATGTGATTTTTCTTACTCTCTATCCACAGACAGAAGTACAGCAACCCTGAATCATCACCCAGTTACCCTCAGGCTGCCGTTCCTAGTTAACAGGTCAGCCAAAAGCAACTGAATTAAAAGGTCCAAAGTGGCTCTTTAAGACCATATTTATTGTTTAGGAAAAAAATTAGACAGAGCTTTTTGTTGGCAATTGCATACCTTTCCAGTGTCATCTTTCATCTTTTATGTTTCCTTTGTTTCCAGTCTCTTGCTCCCTGCATCATCTTACTACTCGTGAGACAGTATAACTCTCTCTCCCTCTTCCATTTTCCCTAATTGCTGATCTGTGTCTCTTTCAATTAGGTTCTGCTTCCTCGTCTCAGTCCCTTTCCATCCAATTTCCATGTAACTAGTGACCTCCTTTAACGCCAATTCCATATAAGCCCTAATAAAAAACAATCGGGAGGTTACACAGCCCATTTGGTTTTCTCTAAAGTCATGATTTATGTTTAATTCATGGGGAAATAGCTCATCTCTCTCCCCGTTCATAAAACCTAACCCCGCCAGCACAATTTGCAACTGTTCCATTGCTGCTTGTGTGGTTTTGCTCCTAACAGCTCAGACTGCACATGGGAGCTAGTCTTGCTTTACTACTGCCTTCTTACACACAGGTGGCTTCAGATCAGATTTCATAATAAGCCTTCTTTTTGCGTGAAATTCTCAGCTTTTTCTTTTATTGTCTCAAAAGCTATAAATGTCAACAAGTGATGGAGGTACATTTATGTAGCAGTTCCTTCTCTAAGGGTGTGCACTGAGACAGGATCTCTAGCATAGGCTCACCATTTTCTCAGGTAACATAGGACCACAGTAGCCTGTCTAGCAGGGAGGAAAATCCAAACCAAATCAAGGGAATTATGGAAGTGAGAGAACCTTGTACAGGATACAGTCAATTCTTGGCTAGAGCTAATATGTTTGTCTGGATCTTGGCTCTTTCTGCTGGGACATCCCCCCACCTCTGGTCTATGTTACCCAGCACTCTGGATCAGAAGAAATGGCAACTGGTTTGTGTTGCCTCCATATATTCATGCCATGCTGATGCTGAACTAATCAGTTCTCCTGGAGCATGGAGCACTAGGGTATAGAGTACAATAACCAACAGCAAACCCCAACTCAGATCTGGCTAGGCTTCTTAGCTCCATCTCAGTGCTGGTTGTATAAATGCCAGAATAGGTCTTGCAGAAGAACTTTATTCTCCAGGCTTGCCAAGAGCCACAGGAATGGAAATGCAGAATGCTAGACACATGCAGGGTTAACCTGGCAAACACTCAGGTCCACATCTATGCAGCATGCCCAAAAGTTAAATGGCTTTACAGTTCATGAGAGCAGACCAGCCAAATTTAAATAGCTCTGGTACTTGACTTTTGCACTGATGGGTCCAAGCTGATGCTGCATGGACTTAGCCTGGGTGACTATGGATCAGCCCATCTGGTACCTATCCAAGCAGTTTGTAGAAAGGAACTCTCCAGTCTGTGCTATGACACTACGTTGAAGGTGGCATTGACCAAGGTCTGCTCATGAAATCACGTTGGTGATATTTGCTGGGAAGGGAGGTTCGCCTTGGATACCTGGTTAGCTGTTAAAATTGCAGCAGTAGCAACATGTGCTTCTTTTTGCTGGACGTCAAAGAGAGAATGAGCACCTTCAGTTGTGGTGGACTGACCACTTAGTGCTCCGGTAGCTGTGATTGCTTGGCTCTGGGGCTCCCCCTGGTTTTGGTGAGAGAACTTCATCCCCTCCAGAGGACTGGAAAAACCCCACCACACACTTGTTTCCCTGCGAGGAGGTGGTTCTTCCAGATTGTGCTTCATAGCGCTTCTTGGGTTTGCCCATTAAATAACTACTTCTGGTACTATCTGTTAGAGGCACACATGTAAAAAAAAGAGGGATTTTAACTGAAATCAGATGGCAATCTTGCTTGAGTTTCTCCCTTTCTGCATTCCCACAATGAAAGCACAGATTCAGGTCAACTGAAGCATTTCCTGATTTGGGTGACTTTACTACAGGGGTTTTTTTGCTTGCTAAGACACTTCTTCTGCAAGCATTTTTCTCTTACTATAAAAGGGGGGGGAAAGTAAGGTTGGTTTCACACTTTCCTAAGTGAAACAGTCTATTTATAATGACACTGCAATTAGCTTTTCTTTCACTATTATCAATTGAAGTATATATTTGACTCTCTATCTGGTTTTCGGTTGATCCATCCATCTATATGCTTGTGTAGTTCATCTCAAAAGGTGCTGTCTATAAAGTATATAATATTTTATATGTATTATATATAAATAATTATAATATTTTATATATATATTTCCTGACTGGAAAAGGGGAAACATAATCCCCATTTTCAAAAAGGGAAAGAAGGATGAACCAGGGAACTATAGGCCAGTCAGTCTCACCTCCGCGCCTGGTAAGATTATGGAGCAGATCATCCTGGAGGCACTGCTGGGGCAGAAGAATAACGAAGAGGTGATTGGGTACAATCAACACGGCTTCACCAGGGGCAAATTGTGCCTGACAAACCTGATGGCCTTCTACGAGAAGGTCACAACATCAGTAGACAAGGGGAGAGCAACTGACGTCATTTACCTGGACCTGAGCAAAGCCTTTGACACTGTCCCGCATGACATCTTGGTCTCCAAGCTGATAAAATATGGGTTTGATGGACTGACAATTCAGTGGATAAAGAACTGGCTTGTCGGCCGCACCCAAAGAGTGGCTGTCAATGGGTCCATGTCCAAGTGGAGGCCAGTGACAAGTGGAGTCCCTCAAGGATCAGTACTGGGACCGGTCTTGTTTAACATCTTCGTCAGTGACATGGACAGTGGCATAGAGTGCACCCTCAGCAAGTTTCGCGACAACACCAAGCTGTGTGCGGCGGCTGACACACTGGAGGGAAGGGATGCCATCCAGAGGGACCTTGACAGGCTGGAGAGGTGGGCCCGTGCCAACCTCATGAAGTTCAACAAGACCAAGTGCAAGGTCCTCCGTCTGGGTCGGGGCAATCCCAAGCACCAATATAGGCTGGGCAGTGACTGGCTTGAGAGCAGCCCTGAAGAAAAGGACTTGGAGGTGCTGGTGGATGAGAGGCTCAACATGAGCCGTCAGTGTGCACTAGCAGCCCAGAAAGCCAATTGTATCCTGGGCTGCATCGGGAGAAGCGTGGCCAGCAGGTCGAGGGAGACGATTCTCCCCCTCTACTCCACTCTCGTGAGACCCCACCTGGAGTACTGTGTCCAATTCTGGAGCCCCTAGTACAAGAGAGATATGGACGTGCTGGAACGTGTCCAGAGAAGGGCCACGAGGACGATCAGAGGGCTGGAGCACCTCTCCTATGAGGACAGACTGAGAGAGTTGGGATTGTTCAGTCTGGAGAAAAGAAGGCTCTGAGGAGACCTTATAGTGGCCTGCCAGTATCTTAAGGGGGCCTACAAGAAAGCTGGTGAGGGACTTTTTAGGATGTTGGTTAACGGTAGGACTAGAGGGAATGGATTAAAACTAGAGATGGGTCGATTCATATTGGACGTTAGGAAGAAGTTCTTCACCATGAGGGTGGTGAGACACTGGAAGAGGTTGCCCAGAGAGGTGGTGGAAGCCCCATCCCTGAAAGTTTTTAAGGCCAGGCTGGATGGGGCTCTGAGCAACCTGATCTAGTGGGAGGTGTCCCTGCCTATGGCAGGGGGGTTGGAACTAGATGGTCTTTAAGGTCCCTTCCAACCCTAACAATTCTATGATTCTATGATTTTTTGCTTTTTTTTTTAGATATTTGAAATTCTTAAAACTTAAACAGTCTATTCTCTGGGGCCTAATCTTGTTAAGATATGACTTCAGAGGCCCCCAGGGTACTTTGTGAGAAGCAAAAAGAGGTACCTTTTTATCTCTTACCTTGTTAATGTCCAGCGAAGGAAAAATGCTTCAGAAAGGAGGGTACATTTGATGTTTTGTGTAGTGAAGACAACCTTATCAGCTGCCTCCTTCCTTTGTGTCTTCAGTCATCTGTCTCGCTGATGAGCACAGCTGAGGACAGGAGACATTACCAAAGACTTTGACCATTACCTGCCATTACACGCAAAGGAGCCAGGCTGACTAGTGAAGATAAAAGTCCTCCATCTATATCCAGACCAGCCTAGCCAAGTACAGACAGCTTCAATGCATGCTTGCTTCATTTAACGTCCTGCCAGTTTACTTCAGAAATGATAAAGAGGACTTGATTTAGGCATGAGAAGACATTTCCATTTCCATGCTTGGGCAGCTCGTCTGAAACTGCCAGAAGGGATAGATCCAGATGCATACAGCTGATGCCTTTCCTGTGAGCAATACAGGAGCTATTACTTGAGGAGATCTATTTCTCATACCCTATTCAGCGACAGGGATTGAAACTATGGACCGGAGGTGGATGAATTGTTATCTTGTGATCCTCAAATCATTGTGTTGACCTGTCAGGAATGAGCAGTATTGAATGACATAAAAAGCACAACTCTCAACAGTGCAAGGGATGATAAGGCAAAAGCAAAGCAATTTGACAGGAGAACACTGTATAAATGTAAGACGCCTTTTAAATAGTTTCCGTACAAGGTTATCCAGTCAGTATATACCATGTTTGTAAATTACTGTGTATTTAAAAAATTAATGAAAGACATAATTATAGCAGTATTACTGATGACCTTTTCCAGAATGACTCCATCCTGAATCTGTAAGCATTTCAGAATTGTTTTCCAGGTTCCTAATAATTTATCTGCAAATTAATGACATCCAGCCCTGGCAATAAAAGCCTTGCCTTGTTTCTCCGAAGAAAGGATTGGGAAGCATTTTCTGGTTTCCTAGCAATAGTTTCACTGTGAGTTATGCATGGAGGCAGTTGAGAAGATGCCGTCCTATTAGCTGAGATTTTATGTGGAGTTTTAACTGCTTACTCTGAGGGACAGAACAAAATCTATCCTGTCTAAAGCCTGTGAATTACCATCCCGTGGCTTAGGTTGGAAAACCTTTGTTAAGTTGAGCTTAGTCAGAAAACTGACTCTGTCTAAATGCCATCTGGACTCTTGTATTTATTGCTTCTCAAGGACTTCCAGATCAGGCTGCTTAGGTAGAAAAAATCAAAACATACTTTTTGTGTTGGCTTCCCAGAGTTGGACCTTGAAAACTAATCTCTCTTCTTTTGTCTTCTATTCTTGCAAGAAGCAATTAAAAGCGTTCAGTTAGGCCATGGTAGACAAAGTTAGTGAGGAAAAATTCATAGTACTTTATGTCCTCTTTTCCCCTGTATCATCTTGATAGTTCAGCTATATTTATTTAAAAAAATCCACCTCCCTAATTTAATGAGCAGACAAAGTAAATGAGAAACAAATGCACATGGGAATCAGATAAGATAAATGAGCTGGTATCTTCAAAGAAATGTGAGGACTCACCAGTTGAGTAGGGAAAAATAAACTCCCACCAACCTCTTTTTCCATCTCTTTCCGTGGGACTTTATTTGTCCAGCCACATTGGATACAGAAATCCAGATGTATGTACTGGAGCACTTAATGCTAAGCACTTCTTGATAGCCAAACATTAGCAGTTTTAAGATGTTGCAGCTCTTTGCTGTCTGCCCAACCCTCTCTGTTGGGCCTGGCCATGTCAAACCAGATGTGGTGGGGAGAGGTGATGTGCATGCATCTTACTCACTATGGAAAAATATGCAGTGATGTAGTTCACAAGACTGGTGAAAGCAGGGTTCGGCTGCAATACCTGATTTTGCTCAGTGAGGGTTTGTTCCCTGTGATGGTTTGTTTAGCCCCTTTTTAATTCCACAGAAGATGAGGGTTTTCACCACTTCCCAAGGAAAGCTGTTGGAGAGTCCAGTGGAGAGCCGCAGATAACATAGCACTTTTTTCCATTCCTTATATTTGCTTACTCTCATAGAAGTTTCAAATGCACAACAGAGTAATCTTGAAATGTAACATAACCTTCATCATGTTGGCTGGTCAATCAAAAAAGTGCTGTAGGTGTCCGGATTACGTTTATTATTGGTGAGCAGTGCTCACAGGGTGTGGTTGCTTTCTAGCTTCTCTGCGTATGAGAAGCTCTTATCTCTGAAGGCTGCACCACAATGTTTGATCAGGCTTAAGAAGCTTTTTATTAGCATGGGGGGGAAAAGTTACTACTTTAGGAATCAGGTGACCCAGAACCATCTCTGGAGTACAGAGGAAAACATCCCTCTGTTCACATTCCTCTAATTACATTTAGTGTAGTATTGTTTCCATCTAAATTATAGCAATTATACACAAAGATCTTCTTTGAAATCATTTAATTAAAGAGTAGCTAATGCTCTGTGCTTTTGGAATGCTAATATATTGCATTCCACTTAGAAAACTTTGTTTTTTCTATTAATTATCATTGTCAGGGAAGAATTTCAATGGCAGAGGGATTTTTTAGCTTATTTTAATAGATTTAAAAAGCAAGTGGTTGTGGCAATTTTTGTAAAACACGAAGAAGCCTTTTGCTGTCTTGCTGGACAGTTAGCTAAGGGTCAGTTTGAGGAACAGTATTTTCCTTGAGATGCATTGGCTGCCAGAGTGTTGGATTTCTCCAGCCCTCTTACCTTCTGGGTTCAGGCAAGTGTTTGTGTTTGATTATGTTCTCCCCTCCTCTTGCTATGTTTTCTGTGTAATAAACACCCAGGTCAAATCCTGAACCAGTTTAAATCTGCTGGACTAAATGATTTCTGCCTGAGTTACTCCTTTGGAGGAATGACATTTCAGTCATGCATCACATCCAGGACAAACAAGATTCATGGGAGAGCTGCCCAGCTCTGCAATAGTACCAGCCGTACATTCTGTAAGAGTATGTGCTAAAAGCAGTCATGGCATAAAAGCTGGTGTGATTTACCCAGTGTCAAAGGAAAGTGGGGAGGGGAGCTGGAGTTAGAATTCCTACTTCAGTATGGTTTTCGAGGCCGCCTTCAACCCCGTGCTGTGCTATTTCCCATTCCTCCCTTCTCCTCCCAACAAGTGCCCTGTCACCCCATAATGCTATGGTTTCCATGGGTTGATCTTGGTTCAGAATGTGCCTTCTGTGTTGAGGAATGTGAATTGCAGTTTCTTCTGTAGCTTTGCCTGAATAAGGCGGTGTTTCCTATTGCTAATATCCCACAATTAGGACTGCACTAAGAAATGTTCTGAAGAGCCAACAACAATCTACCTAATAAATCCATTCCACCACACAAAGTCCTTCTCCACCTACTAATTTCTAACCTGTGTACACCTTTGTCACAGGTTCTTCTTGTATTGTATCCTCTCTCCTTCTTGTCAGCTTCTTGGACGTTGCCTCTGTGAGGCAGAACTTGGGTATAGAAGGGTGTCCACAGCAAACCCACAACTCCAGGGTCTCAGGTCTCCCCTACCCCTTTCTATCCCTGATACCCATTGGTTGAGACAGGTCTAAATGGGAAAACACGACTGATTCCTGGGTGGTCTCTGTTTCACAAAAACCAGCACAATGCAGAGGAATTTTGGTGCAAGCTACAGTCTACAGGAGTAGTAGTTTGGGCAGTGAGGGGAAAGTGAAGCCTGCAACCCTGTGTGATTATGGTGTAAATTAAGATGAACTAGAGTAAAGAATGGCAGCACACTGGGGTCAGAGCGGGATCTGGATTGCAGTTAGCACTTGGAAACTCAATAGAAGTTTTTTCTTTTGTTTCACTTTCATAGGGAAATTTGCCTCTCTCCCTCTTTCTTTTTCAGTCTGGAATAATTAAAACAACAAAAACTTTAATCTCATACGTGGCTTGGGTAAAAATGTAGGTTAGTGAAAGGTTTTGTGTAATGAAAAAAACCGACATTCTTTCTCTGCCCTCTACATCTCGCAATAAGGGTGGTACAATGACATTTCATAAGTGTCAGAAAAGATCTGGGTTTCAGTACATACAGAGTTTTTAAAACATGGAACTTGTATTTTAGATGAGGTTTTAGGTTCTTTTATATATTCGAGATGGCCAAGAAGTTGGTGTGTTATAATGACAAATCAACTTGATTGTTGTTGGGTTTTTGTTGTTTATGTGTGCTGAGATATTCTCCCTGCCAATGAGAAGCTGTAGTTTTGTTCATGGCTTTTCAAGTCTGGCCACCTGCCCTAATCTCCTCCTGTTACGCACCTCTGGAAATCCAGTGGCAATTGATTGAAAAGCTGCTCCTTGCTGCAAAAGCTACAGCTGGCCAAGGGAATAGGAAGTTGTTACTTGATGAAAAACTGAGCACTCTGCAGCAGTCATGCTGTGTTTCTGGATGGATGGAGTCTTTTGTCTGGGTATCGGGTGTTATTCATTAAGTAAACCATGTTTTTGCTATGATTTTGCTTTCTTTGGTGAAGGTGTGAGCTACCAACATGTAGACTCCCTTAGGTGATGGTGGTACTTTAGTGATGTATATTGTCAGTGCTGGTTGTTGCTTTGGTCCTTCCCTTCCAGACACTTAAGCAAGCACATAGCTTTCCCTGCATGTGAAGGAGGGCTGTATAGTTGGAATGGCATTTAGAGAGAGCTGTGTTCAACAATCAGCTCTGCTGCCAACGTTCTGGTCCAAGCTTGTGAAGAAGCCTCTGGTGCTATTCAATTTTATATGATCTCTTTCATCATCCCCTTTGTAACGGATCTGTGCCTCAGTTTTAAATTACGTGCTGAGTCCTTTAGATGTTTTTTGAATGCTGACCCTTCAGCTCCAACTGTTCTTGTAGACTGCCTTACGTAGTATGAGCCTTGTGTTGCCCTGGAGTTGTGTGGGAAAATGTGTCATTTTCATCCTGAAAATCAACTTATTACTTAGCTAGATGAACCATGAAGTGTGATCAGTGACTGGTGATGATGAATGACCTATTCAAAAGAGTTAAGAAAAAAAACTCTACTGATAACCTTACATTGGTGATGGTTTATAATTCCACTCCTACTAGCTGCAGTCAGCATTCACCAGGTAGGAGGGATGCTGCCATCTTTGCAAGTCACTTGCCCACAGTCCATATCCCAAATATGTTACTTCAAGTGGTTTTTTTTCCAAGTCATTAAGTAGTAAGTTTGTGCAACACAAAAGTTCATCACTAAAGAAACTAAGTCAGCTAAGAAGGGCTTGATTTTGAGACAACCAAACCCATACATTCATCTGAATAGCTCCCTTGACGTTAGACACATTACTTTCTAGACTGGTGGTTTGTTGTTCTTGAGTGATGCCTAGCTGTCTGATACAGACTCGGGGCCCATTGTGCTAAGTACTAGAGGCACAGAAGACCTTCCAACACAGGCTGTACAAGGGGTCAGGAAAAGGCTAAACAATCCTAGGATGTTAGGGAACAGAAAAATGTTATTCATGACTGAGTAACATTTTCTGGCATTAAGCTCCAAAACTGTGTATTGGTTTATACAGCTGAGATTCATGAGAGATTGTTTGCTTAATGGAGGCATACCTCTGCCTGACTCTGGGTCTTTCTTGTTTTCTCTCCCATGCTCAGAGTTTTTGGGCACTTCAGTCTCCGTTCTGAATGGCAGCTGGTCAAAGTGGACTACAAGTCTCTCTTCAGTCGAAGGTGTAACAAAGATGACTACCAAACCTGGCATCTGCACAATCAGGTATTCCCACCGTGGAGGGAAGGAATGGATAGGGGTTCCTTTTCCCATGCTCTGTGTTGCCAAATAGGAATGTATTTGTTCTTTTCAGCAGAGCATATGGATTTTCTGCATCTATCAAATCACAGTTCTAACCTGTGGATGCTTTACTTCCCTGAAGCATATACATGGATAAATATGGGGCCAGTCTTCTCTGGGCAAGTTAGGGAGATTGTTAACTTCTCTTTGTAGGAAAATACTCCATTGCAGCAGCTGGATCTTTTTGCCCTCAGTGCTCAGGGCAATGTAAAACCTCACCTTGTGATTGAATTGTAGGAGACGTTGAACTCTTTGTAACTCTGTCAGCAACTCATGAAAATAATTTTCTTTCACTTTGCCTCTATTTTCCCTACTCAAAAATGAAAATAAAAACATTTATTCATGCTCATCCTGCAGGTCCTGCAGGTATCTGTAAAGCTCTGGGGAGCCCTTGAATAAAAGACACGAGAGAAGACCAAATTATTTCATTCGATTCAAGGATACATGCTTTGATTTTCATAAACTCTGGCTTATTTTCATGCTGGATATATTTACATCCTGAAGCTACTAGGACTGAGAGCTCAATACCCTCTAAAGATTACTTATGGGTTAGTGGCCACCAGTATGATGTCCCACTCCCTGCAGGGCAACGTAACTAGAGCCAGAACCACTGGCACTGTGACATTCCTAAATGAAATCCATGAATTAGAAATGAGCATTAATTTGGCAAGGATGTATCGGATAACTGAAGTTATAGAATGGAATACATTAAAGTAATTTAAATGAAAGAAAAGAGAAGACGTGTGTAACCAGGCAGCCATCTTGGGAATGACTGTTAATGGGAAAGAAAAGTATTTCAACTGGATGTTGTCTTTTTTCTTACTTCTATGCAGACAAATTATTTCTGCATCAGAGAAACTTCTGTTTATAGCAATTCACCTAAATGTCAAATGTTTCTTTTAGATTAGCTGCTCCCAGTGGTGATCTTGGAAACCTTTGTGTTTAAAAATCCCAGTATAACACATCAAAAATATTTAAAGTCTATAACAAAGCTAGATCTATCAAGGAAAGAGGAGGAGAGACAGCACTCCTGGGTTCCACACTTAGATTTTATCCCTGCCCTGGGTTTCAGGCTTGGGCACTTCTTCATGTACTAGATTTCATCTGACATATGGGAGAAACGCTGGAGTGCATTCACATTGTCTTTTCAGGATAATTCATAGGACTAGATACATTGGTGGATGCCTTCTGAAATATGGCATAACTAGGTGCCTGCCTTGGGCACCCAGGCATTTTGGGCACATTGTTGTGAGCATCCCAACTCAATGCTGAACACACTGAGCTCATGGGTCCTCCCAAGGCGGCTTTTGAATTTGCAAAGCCACAAAAGGGAGCTAGACTCTTCGCTCCCAGCTCTCGCAGTGGTAATTGCATGCTTTCATTGCCTTTTGTATCTTTTGACAAAATGCTCCATTGAGGGCCCAGCTGCTGCTACAGCTCTCTGTTTTTCTTTCTCCTGTTGTTCCTTGGCTGCTGAAGGGGGAGCCTTGTGTCATGGGAGAGAGGAAGATCTATAAAAAACGCAAGCCTGGAGCCCAGTGCTCCCTAGGTCGGGACTATTCCCAAAGTGTGGTGTCTGAACCATGTGTCTGCGGTCAAGGGGACTTTGAGTGGTGAGTATGTGACTCTGGGGACTTTTGCAGGGACTGGTTTTGTAGCATTGGCGGTGGCCAAGCTACTGCCCGGGCAGAAAACCTGGCAGAGAAACTGGGTCTCATGCGGCTTTGTGGCTGCGATCGTACTGATAAGGCTTAGATGGGATCCCCATACCTATTATGTGAGGGGGGTGTCCCCTTCATCTGTGGGAGAGAGATCTCCATGATAAATCCAAGCCTGGAATTCAAAAGCAGAAAATTGAAAGAATTGATTGCCATTTTTTTGTCCATTGTTCTAGTAGAGTGACAGCCAGGACTCTTCTCTGGTCCAAAGCATGACCCTTACAGGAGAAAGAAGGAATTTCTCTGTCCTCACTTCCAAGGTCATTGAACACCTAGGAAGCAAGCTAGCAAAACTTGCATGTTTTTATCACTATTCCTTTGAATTCCTGGGAACCATTTGTTGCTTTTTTAGCAATGTTTTATTGAGAAATTTCTGAAAGGGCTTCTGTGACGTGACTGTACAGCCCACCCTTGTCAGATGTAGCTAATTGTTTTGCATAAATATTGGTGTTTCTAACTTAATGGAGCTATAATTTCCAAACTGCTTCAAGGTCACTTTGAAAGTAGTTTAAAAATAAAACAGAGAAAAAGTGAACCACTGTTTGATATTGCTCAACAATCAGGGATCGGGGATGGAAGAATGCATAACAGTCAGGATCTCTGCACAAGGAACTCCTACAAGGAACCTGTGATAGGCAATATTTCAAAGATTTAAGACTGTCAATAGCTGTGATCAGAATGTCATTTAAATGTAGTTCAAAATACCCTGAAAGCAGGTCAGCTGAGAAAACATTTTCATTTTTATAGTAGGTAATCATGATCTGTGTCTGTTTTGGTATTGGTGTGATTCCTGAAAACTTCTCTTAACTTCAGATCATTCCTGAAGAGTTGTGAGGCATGAGATCTGAAGACTTGTTTGGACTTAGGCCAGCTGAGACTCACAGTTCTTTTTAGAACATGGACACACTGAAAAGCAGCAAAGCAACAATGAATAAAAAATATAGACTAAAGTGTTTTGTTGAATATTGGAGCAGTTTGACTCCAAGAGAGAGGTTCAGGGATATAGAGCAGAGATTTTCATCTTATCTGGATGAATGTTTAATTTGTTCCTCATGCCAAAATTACATCTGAGACTCCTTAGCTTGACTCAGGAGATATTTCCCCTTTGTTCTTGTCATGGGAACTTGCAGGATGAACGAACTATCTTGCCCTGCAGTATCTGTCCTTGGCATTGGTATATGCCTCTGAGCTGAACCAAGCACCAATCTCCAGGGATGCTTATGTATTTGCTCTTTTTTCTTTTTTCCTTTTTTTTTTTCTGTGACTTTGTGCCTCACCAGCTTTCTATTTTCACAGTGAAGCTTGTCTTTTCTAACCTGTGAGTGGAAAATTGCGGTAGCTAAATTGGCCTTAAGTGCTGTTCTGCCTTGAAAAGGGTCTGCATCAGAATGCACCTTTTCAATCAATCGACATGTTCCTTGCATGTGTTCAATATCATTTTCGCTTAACTTTCTCACTAACATGAGAGAATATTGCTGTTAACCTTGTCAGTCCTGCAGAGGAAATGCAGTTAGAGCACAGCAAGCTGGCTTTTGTTTCAGACTCTGCGCTGCCAACAGAATTGTTAACTGGCTTCCAATTGCAAAATTATTGTAGCTGGTGGTGGAGAATCAGAAGAACAAGCTTCAATTTCAGGGTGAGTTTTGATGCTAGTCTGAAGGGCTGACTGGAAGAATGGATGGGGCAATCAGTTTGAAGAAAACAGGAGCAGTGCTGGAAATGGGGTGCCAAGCTTGATCATCTTAAAAGTGATTTTCAAAGAGGAAGGTGGACTCATCTGCTCTGACTTTTGACTTCTAAAGGATGAGACAATTATTTAGTCAGTGGCAAGATACAGGTTATTCTAGAATATGATTCATCTGCCTTCTTTTGGATGTCAATATGTGAAGGGGAAGTGCTGAGAAGTGCCTTTTCTCTCTGCTGACTGGAAGAAGGCTCTAGGCAGCAGCTCACGGAGATACATCCCTGATGTAGGTATCTACAGTTGGAAGGACAGCTCCTACTCTTTCCCTTGGTGCTTTTGAAAAGGAAAGATGTTTACTCAGCCATTTCTGGCTGGGTTCACAATTGCCAGTTGTTCTTGGCAGCACTGATTGTCCCGTCTCTTGTGTGTGAACTGAGCAGGTCCTGTGGACAGTCAGGGAAAGCAGGAGGGTGAGCACCTGGGGTTGTGAGAGCACACTGACCAGCAGTTCCCAACAGACGGGCCCTCTGTTTCCCCAGTAAGTAGGTTTGGAGGCTGGTTCTGGTCAGAGAGCGTCCCATGCTACTAGGTGTGATGACGCCTGCCTTCGAGAGCTGTGCAGGCAGGACTCGTGCTGCAGGAGCTCTGCAGCACAAGCTGTGAGGGCTGCGCTCCCTCCATTTGGTCACAGTGCCCTTGCCCCTTTCTGCCTCATGTTGCAGTGCTGTCTGTTTCCTGCTGTTAGATATAAGGCTGATCTGAATTTTCGGGGCATAAATCATGATTCAGGGCCCCAGTTCAACAAATCCTCATAAGCCAAGATCAGAGGTGACTCCTTCCAACCCTTGCAGTCATTTCCAAAAGCAAGCCCTGGCCTTTTTCTGACAGAGAGAATGGCAGAAGGAACTCAGAAGTGTTATTAAGATGCTCACTGATCTTTCTTTTCCTCCCTCCTGCTTCTTTATTTACTCTGTCAAGATAGCTTTCCTGAGAAAGACAGCACAGCAGCTGGACTTGATTATTTCCTTAACTTATGCAAACCCTGGGGCTTATGAGAAGGAAGGTGGGCAGCATGCGAGGTTTTAATATACATTTACCAGAAGTTAATGAACAAGCACAGAACCTTGAGGGCATACAGCAATGTTGTCTTTAATTTTATTAAATATTTATGCAGCTCTTTTCTTCTTTAGGGCAAAGTACAGCTCCTCCTGCATATTTTTAATTACCAAGTCACTGCCAGGCATTTTTGACTGTGCAGGTCGGACCCACTGAGAATGATTAAATTGAATGTTGAGAGAAAGAGCATTAGGGAATCTCCAAACCTTTTAAAGTAGCTTGCAGAATTTTTGCCCTCCAAAAAAGGAACGGTAGCAGCCTGGGTCACTGGGGACATAGCACAATTTTGTCTCACCAAAGCTCTTCCTAGAGACTTTCTGTTGGCAATTCAGACTCTGAATAGGGGAAGGATAAAACTCAGTGTCCTAAAGGGCACAGAGGGCTTTTGAGACAGTGACTTCTGTGGTGTCTGCGTTTCCACAGAGATTTAGTTTGTTGGCATTTGTTAACCTGCTTCAGGCAAAAATCCAGAATCTCTTTTTATTTACCCCTTGAAGCCAGCTGGCCAATAGAGGCTATGCATAGAGACCTGATTCAGAGCCCATTAAAACTTATGGAAGGCTTTGGATTAATCCTGTTGCTTCATCATTGTATTGGCTTGCAAAGGCAGCTGTTAAAAAGGAGTCTTGGATGTGGTTGTGTGCACATCTAGTCTTTGGCGGTCCAAGGAAGCATCAATACCCTGGATTCCCTTCCCCATGTGACACAATGTCATGTAATCCTTAGACTACCAAGCTGGCTGTGTTGTTTTAGTTTAGTGTTGGAAAAACATCAGCTATGGTTTTCTTTCCAGCCGGTCATAGCTCAGTCACGGAGCAGGGAGGCCATTAAAATACGTAAATTTACATACCTTGGCTAGTTGTTCAGGCAGTGTTCCTAGTGTTACATATTGTTAACTGCTTCATTGAGAAAAAATGGCGTTAGATCTTGGAATTAGTCTGGTTTGTTCTGAAAGCAAAGACTGCAAAAAGCAAGCAAACCCAACAAGTGAAATTATTAGAGATTAATAGGAAAAGAAATTAACCTTACAATTTTCTTTCTGAATCTCTGCCCATGTTTTGTTACCAAATGAAACATGAGTCCCACGGTGCTCTGCAAGGTTGGTAGTTCTGGTGTTGTCAGGTATCACATACCTTCTGTGAACTACGTTCCTGCCTCTCAAACTAATCAAGCACTTTGTCTCTGGATGAGCCTAACCCATGATGTTGTGCCGTCCAGCAGAGAGCCGCCAACACACGCATGCTTTGGGGATCAAAACTGTCACCTAAACCTCTGAGCTAAATCTGGTGAGCAGGTACAGAGATGCACTCATTACTTTTCTCCGTAGTGACTATGGGTATGAGAGGCACAGCAACAACCAGTGTGTCCCAGCCTTCTGGTTCAGCCCGTCCTCCCTGTCCAAGGATTGCAGCATTGGTCAGAACTACTTGAACAGCACTGGGTAAGTGAACCTTGCAATGTCTCTGGTTTTGTTGACCTTGCAGTAGACAAGAGAACCTGAATCGTTCTTTTTTTCTCTGCATCCCGCCTGGCTCTTTTCCAGTCTTATTCGTGAGGTAATGTTTGCAGCAGCATCTGTATGGAACATTGCCTCATTCCTCAGAGGCAGGGAGAAGCACATTAACATAAGTGACGTGTAGATATTGTATTGCTATCAAGTGATGTATGATCCCTGGAGCCTAGACTTGGAGCTCCCCTTTGCTGCAAAATTAAAATGCGAATCAAGAAGGTCTATCTGAGAGACAGCTGAACATTTAAAAGGACAGGTTCAAGGTATTTCACATCGTTTTTCATTGAGCCTCTTCCTATCTTACAGCTGCAATCTTTTAGCCTCTTTTTTTTCCCGTCTGCCGTTTTCACTTTGTATATACAATGCCTTGAGATTTCAGACAAGCTACATGTGCTGGTTTCTCTTGGTTTTACCCAGAACAGATGGCACGTGTTGGTTTATTATAGTAGTATCGCTTTGGAAATGCTATTCTGTCATGCAGGGGATACCCTGAAACTCTGATTGCACTGGCTGGTGCAAAGTTGCGATGTTCCTTCTCGGGCAGTGCAGGCCCTGAAGACTTTGCAGGGCTGCTTCTGAGCCATGGGTTATGACAGGGTTGTTCGTGGCTGGTTGACGTGGGTGGCTGAATAAAGTGAGGCTGCTGGGAGTCTGGAGTCACTTAACTTCAGAGACCCCCTTTCAGCTGAAAGTTTGCTATAAATATGGGATGTAATTACAGGCCAGTATGACCGCTTGTAGCCCTCTTGACAGAGAGCAGTAAGAAAATAGTTGGGGTCTGTGGCTTCTTAACCAATCCTGTATTTTTACTGTGAAATTACTAGAAAGGGTTAATCCCCCACAACAACACTAGGAATAGCCAAGTGTCATGCTAGTTAGCTAACCTCTTCCAGGAAGAGCCAAGAGAAAAACCCGATCCTTGAATCATTTTAAAATGGGATTGGACAAAGCTCTTGGCAGACCATTCCAAGCACCTTCTAGCAGAGTAGAGGCAGACAAAATGTAATAAAAAGCATAATTAAAAAGCCAGGATGCAGGGTGCAACCCTGCAGGCATGGGGAGTTGGGGAAGTTCTCTGCCTTTTAGCAGTGCAGAATAATTCACCTCCACAATGTGTGTCTGTTCTCACTGATGCTGCTGAGAGTCTCTGGAGAAGGTTGCATTGTGGTTTGTTTGGCTTTCTCCAATTTAATAAAGCGTTAGGTTTCTTTGATTCTTCCTTTCAGCGAGGGAATCGTGCAGGCAGTTGGCCTTTGAAAAAACACATGCATTAATATGGAGAAACAAAACAAAAATAAAACAAAGAAACTTTTCTGCCCACCGCCTGAGCCCAATTTCCTATTGTTACTGTTCCCCAGGTACCGAAGGATTGTGTCTAACAACTGCACAGATGGCTTGAGAGAGAGGTACATGGCCAAGATGGAGAAATGCCCTGGAAAAGCACCCCGAGGACTGCACATCCTCACTACTGATGGAAAATTGGTCACAGAGCAGGGACACAACGCCACCTTCATCATCCTTATGGAAGAGGTTTGTTAGTGGCCTCAGCAAACCTTTCACTGCGAGGCAGGACTGGCACTCTTTTCCTTCACCTGTCAGGCTGCTGAGAGGAAAATAGCCATCAGGTGGGGTCATGAAATGATGAACACTCCTGAGATTTAGGAGAATTCATGAAAGAGGGCTATACATGAAACATATTGGGTCAAGCCAGAGGAGTATTTGGATGGTTATCTCGTCTACCAGTGATGATGAAGCCAATGCTGAAGAAAGCATTTCCCCACCATCTTCTTGCTGACTCCCGTGAACTGCAGTTTGTGGAGTTTGTGAGGCAGACATGGTGTCTCTATGCTAAATAATTTTGTTTCTGGGATGAAAAGCTTTAGCTGAAGCTTTGCTGGGAAAGGTTAAGAACAATGGGGAGCATTTTCAGACTCATGGGAAGCAGTAAGGGACGTTATTTTTTTACAGTTGGAACTGAGCCTCTTCAAACCACCTCTGAGCTCCCCAGCCCATATCTGTTTTATTTATAATGTGTTGTGATTCCCTGTGTAGCCAACAGTAGCGTGATACCAGGCCGTGATGGTGCATGAAGCATCAAAAGGCACTTCTGGTGATCTGAGCCAGGTAGCCCTCTGTTTGGCAAACACGTGTGGTGCAGCCTGTGTCACCAAGGCTTGTGGCTCAGTGGAGCGCTGGATAGCTAGGGAAGGCACTTGCTATATATTCAGGCGGACAGGATGGGCTTTCAAATGATCTTATTTCTCTTCTGGTCTGTCATTTGATTTGGTGTTTAGAGATATGTGTGACTGCACCACAAAAAGCCCTGCTGTGTTTGCAGCTGCTGCATTCCCCTGCTAGCTTTTGGCTGCCCGTGGAAGGTGTCATTGGAGATCCAACAGTGATTTTCCCGCAATGGATTGTGTTACTTCTGTTTTCTGGTTAAACTGAACAGTCAACTCACAACCTCACCTCTAGCATCTCTGGGTGTCGCAGGAGGGGCAGCAAGGGAATGAGGCGGTGTTGGAGAACCACAAGTACATTTTGTCATTTACTCTGTCCTGTGTACTTCATTTTGGGATAGTACTTGGAGACAGCTGGGAGCCAGACATGTCATGGTCACAAGTGTAAGAATAATGACACCAGAACAGCCTAGATGCCTGTCTCCGAAGTATCCTGCCTCTGACAACAAGCAACATTAGATCTCTAGGGAAAGCATATTAGAAACAGGGCAAGGCTTGTGGCCCTTCCCCTCCCAGTCCCCAGAGTAGCCTCCATTGGCAACTAAGACCTTCAAGAATACAAGAAGCTGTTTTAAATCTGAGCATACTGCCATGGAGAAGTTTTTTCTCGTGATGCCTTATTAGTATTTTTTTTAAACACACACACACACTTCTATTAATTTAAATTGTTATGCAGTACCTAAATGTTTCATTGGGACCACGCTATTCTGACAGGGCCTTTTTACATACTTCCTCAGAGGTTCATGTGTGCTCTGCTTTTATACAAAGGGGATTTCTTGTCTACCTGGGTGATTCTTTTATATTCTGCAGACTTGACATGGTAAGACGATTTGTATAGACACTGTGAGTGGGAGTTTAGAAAGGAACAGACATAATCTAAAAATTAGGAATCTAGTAGTAATTTATTAAGGAACTCAAGCGGAACTGCTGCATACAAAGAATGATAAACAGATGGGGAATAAGGCAGCAGTCAAGGTAGCTGGAGAGTGGAGTCTTTACAAGGCTTTAGAGATTGAAGAGGCAGCTGAATAAATACGTGAGGGCGTACAGTCTATGTCCTTTGTTGAAAAATAAGGATGGTTAGAAAAACATTTCATTGAAACAAATTTTTTTCTAAGGGAAAAGGATTTTCAAGAACATGTCTTTGTGGGTGAACAGCTTATTCCGCAGAGAGTTGTGTGTTGAGTTTGCTTCTTAAAAGAATAGACATTTTAGGAGGAAAAAAATAAAGAACACTGAGATTTTGGGCACAAGCATTCCCATCTTTCAATGTGAACCTGAGACAAATGAATTGTAATCAAAGCATTCCTTATTAGTTGGAAGTAATAATTTCTGTAGAAGTCTTAATTATTACATACCTTGCTGTCATACGGATTCATTCCTGCCTCCCTTTGCCTTCTTTGGTCAGTCTGTTTCCTGGTGGGTTGTTTTGCACCTATTTCTACACTCACTTTCTGAGCCAAACAGCAGTCTGACGAGTTCTCCTATGGATTCATCTGTGTGGTCTCCATTCAATCTTCCTACAGTTTCAGACTAACCCTGATCGGCAACTTTGTCATTAGCCATCAGTTCCTTTCTACCTTCTAGTACACACTCTCAATATATTGACGTGACTGACCTTTACCTTTATGCCGTCCAATGGTAAATGAGGACTTTATCATAGTTAATTGAAAACTAAATTTCTTAGAATTCATAGATTTAGCTTTAGTAGTATTGTTCACGGTGGTAATTCAGAATAGTGTGTGGCAATGACAATGGACAAAGAAATGCAGAATGACTGAATGGTTTTGCTGTGTTTTCAGAAATATGGGGCTGGACTGTGATTTGGACTGTGTAGACATGCAAGGGAAGACGAGGAGATAAGAGAATTTTTTTTTACATTTTTCTAAAATCCAAGCTTGAGTTTGACCACAAAGAAATAATAGACCGCCAAAATGCTGTTGTATGGAGCTGTGTTCTTGAATAGATATATGAATCTGGTTTTGCACCTGATCTTTTCCGTGCATCCTCAGCTCCCCTCTGAAGGGTACTTAAACTCCCCTCAGGCCTAAACAGTTGTTTATGTGGCAGCTCCAGTTACTGAACTGTTCTGTTCCCTTGACTTCTGTTTATGCCATCTCACGGATTCTTTTTTTGAGTAATTGCAAGGCGATGGCAAGGCTTTGTAACAGGGTTGTAATTGCAAGTGACCTGAGAAGGCAAGCTGTGACTATTCAGAGAACGAGCCTGAGCAAGTATTGGAGGTCCGCACATCTGTTAGAAGATTGCTAAACTGTATCTATAGAAAGAAATAGCCACATCCATGTCATATTTTTATGCAAAAAATTTGAGAGCTTTATTAGAAGAACCAAAATACATCGTGTACATACATTCCACACACCCTCCCCCGCCCCAAGCATATGTTGGATGAAATATAGCCCTCCTGAAATCAGGGGGAATTTGGCTCTTAACTCCAGAAGACCAAAATTTCAACCACTGTTCTGTCTCTACAGTTTTTTTCACTTTGCTACTGTGGCTTCCAGGCAGGAAAACTTTCCCAGGCTAGTCATCGTGGGGAGATGACTTTGAAGGGCTGTTCCATGGCAATACTGCTCTCCACGCATTCTGCTACCCTTTGCCTGCTCATCGATTTCAGTGTGCAGAGCTCCAATCTTTGTGACAGCCCTTAGCGCATTCCCTGTTGGTAGTTTACGGGGCTTAAAGCAATGGAATGCACCTTTTGAATATATATGGAGATCAATGAATTTTTTCCATTTGAAATGCCTCCACTTCATTTCTATCTTAATTTATATTCATAAACTCCAGAATATCTGACATCATGTGTGGGGCTAGCACACTTGTTTTAGTATTGTATATACTGGATACAGAGTTATGAAAAGGAGAAAGGAAACATGATTGGTGTGATGGGCAGGC
Organism: Rissa tridactyla; assembly: GCF_028500815.1. Classification (NCBI taxonomy): domain Eukaryota; kingdom Metazoa; phylum Chordata; class Aves; order Charadriiformes; family Laridae; genus Rissa; species Rissa tridactyla. The sequence continues at coordinate 60,452,028 of NC_071471.1, forward strand.
TTTGCATTGAAGACCCAACTCTTGTAATTGGGTTGAAAGATCGTCTGCTACTGTTTAGTCATAAAAAATCTGATCCTGCTTCCCCACTTCAAACCTTCTCATTTCAGATTGAATCATATTGGAGAAGAAAGGACAAAATAGAAAAGAATTGTAAGGTGTGAGAGAGGAGCTGCCGCGATGGCTGCAAGAGATTTCAGCCCGAGGTCACCAGTGATGAATCCAGCCCAGATCAAATTTTTATCCTCTATTCAGTGTCTTCCATATGAGATGAACTTGCGGTCTTAGTACACTCCCTTGAGAAGTGGATTTGAAAGGTTTAACAAGCTGTGGGAGCCTTTCTATCAAATAACTGAATATCCCAAGAGTGTAATTTTGCCCTGCTAGAGAATTTCTCAGACTGACTTAAAAAACTCCCTGTCAAAAGGATGTTATTGGCTACTCAATATTATAGATAGGTTTTAGTATCACTACCACTCTAGTCTTCTATGTTTTGTTTTTGTTTTATTTTTAATGTCCTAGTAGGACAGAGGTGAAAACTGTGGCCTGATCAAGTCAATAGAGAAGATTCCCCTGGCTCTTGTGGAAAGGGCATGATGGAGCAAGGAAGGAGAGAGATCTAACATATATAACCAAATATCCGTATTTCAAGAACTACATGTAATAACCCTGATTATATGGGTGTGTACCCGAAGACTCCAAGTATACACTCAAGGCAAATTCACATCTGAAAAATACCCTTCCTACACACTGATTTTTAATGCAGGCATAGCCTATGAGGAAGATAAAGTCTGTGGGGCATGCTGTGATCCTGATTATCTACACAGGGGTCCTGCTTCAGTGGAGTCTGGCTTCTTGTCTGTGCTCCTAGCTCCTAGGTTTCCATCCAAAGGACAAGATCAGGTGCGCTTTCAGGACTGGGACCAGTAGCAGAACACAGCAACGCAGCATCCTGCCTGTGTCAGTACCGTGATTGCCACTTCAACAGGCTCATGGAAACTGCCAGTAAGACAGCAGCTCCCGTGAGTTTGGAGTCAGTGGGAGGCAAGAACTGGGACCCCTTGCTTTTCCTGGGTATTTCTGTTTCTGCAGGAGCCTTTGTTGTGCACCTTTGGTCTCAGTTGCTGATCATTTGGGTTAGAACACCCCGTGAACCACTTATTCCTGATTTAAGGGCCTCTTTTTCCATGATCCACCCAATATTCTACCTTTATCCTGACTGTCCTGGGATGATAAGAAGTCATGATCCGTGCTATGTATGAACGTGTTTGGACCGTATGAAAAATCACCTACGGATTTGAAGTTCATAGAATTTAGGCTGCAAGTCATGTGCTTTGCTGCACACAGGTAAACTTGAAAACTACTGCTCAGAGGAAAGCTGGTGCTGTCAGTTCTAAAACTTTTGGGGACTGTCACAGGTGTGGTTGTCCCAAGCAATCTTAGCCCTTTGTCTGATCTGCACAGTTTTGCTAGGAAGTCATGGTTTGTTTTGTGCAATACCTGGCCCAGAGGCTTTGGTGAAATCCGTGAGTTCAGTGGTCTTTTTCAGTGCGCCCAGTGGATGTAGGACCCTGCAGGATTTGAGCTGGCTGTGAAGGGATTGGAGGTACATCAGAACCGGCTGCGAGCTACATGGTTGTTTCCGTCCCTTAGATCACTCAGTTCTGGAATTGCACATTAGCTTTGATCCTGACCCTGTGCATTTACAGCTATAATGGGGTTTATGAGATGGCCAGGAAATATTTCTGAATTTTCTATTTAAACAAACAAACAAACAAAAAAGGGTTACATTTAGAAGCAAGGATATTTTGACTATTTTTTTCTTTTATTCTTCGATATGTCTGGGGATTGGTTTCAGTTTTGGACTAGGAGCATCTCCAAAAAGGTAGTGGTGTTTTCTTCACCCATAGTGAATACAGCGGAGACCTTTCATGAAAGGAGATGACTCGAGCCAACACATTTTATATATATGCAGAAAGTTACAGAGATTTAATTTGAGGTATAGTTTTATTTCAGTTTAGTGAAACCACTGCAGTGGGCTTTAGCTCTGTTTGAATTAGCCTTGTTTTGTGTTATTTTAATCAGCTGGGGACAAGTATAAAGTAAGGCTCCAAGAAACTGAAGTAACAGACGCTTCTACAGTTCAACTGCGGTGGTTTAAAGCGTGATTTAAATTAAAACAGTGCAGCTACTGCCTCTAGAGAATACCTGCAATGTTGGAATCGCTTGTCTGTTGTTCCCTCCTTCATTTAATAGCTGTCATTGACAGTAATCCTAGAAGGGATTTTCTCATCATCTACTTCGTTCTCCTGTGTATCCAGGCCCTACCTCTGTGTTGACTGACAAAAACTGTCAGTCCTCGGTGTGGGAGTCAACCTGTATAAATTCAGCCGTCCTGAAGTTACATGTCTACCTGAAACTAGTCATCTAGGCTCTCTGTCATCAGGGTACAGGGATGGATATTTGCAGATGATTCATGTCACCTGTCTCAGTTATCTTAGGATGGGATGTGTTGGTTTCTTGCTGTCTTTCTTTCTCTCCCTTTCATTGACTATACAGGAAGCCTGGAAAACTAGCTTAGACTAGATTTACAGCATCTCAGTGACTAGGTTCTGTTTCTTTGGAACGTATTGGAGAGCCACTTCAACCATTGTCCTGTCTCCAGGGTATTCCCGATGCTCCCACATGCACGTGGGAATTGCTCTCCAGGTAGCATCTAGCCTACCATCAGTGCAGTGCCTCCCATCTCACCGCCTCTGACGGAGGTACTTGTTGGACCCACCCATTCAATGAAAGGCTGTGCAAAGTGACACTGGCCACTTCAGTGACGCATGATCCCCAGCCATACATTGCATTAGATGGTTCAAATATGGTCCCCTTGATATATGCATGTTTGGCACTCTGCCCTCCCAAAATCTCTAAACCTAAGAGAGGGGAATAACATCTCTTTACAGGTGTAAATGTTCAGCTCCTCTAAGCATTGCTTGTATATAATTACCTGGTGTTGATTTGAATCTGGCCACTTTGGGGACTAACAGAACAAAGATAGGCTTTTCTGGTAAATTTACAAGTTTGTGTCCGTGCTAATGAAATGGAACTGAGGAGTGAGATGGAGGGTAATATAAAGCGCTCTTATCAGCCCAGTTTCCTAATCCAGCCTTCTCTGTTGCAGGGTGATCTCCAAAGGACAAACATTCAGCTTGATTTTGGAGACGGCATTGCAGTATCCTATGCTAATTTCAGCCCTGTTGAGGATGGCATCCGCCACGTGTATAAGAGTGCTGGAATCTTTCAGGTGACAGCATATGCAGAGAACAGCCTGGGCTCTGACACTGCTGTCCTCTTCCTGCATGTGGTCTGTAAGTACTTCCAGCTGGTAGATTCCTTGGGTGAAAACCTGACCTCACTGAAAAACCCTGCAACTTCAGTGGGGCCTAAGAATACACGCAAACCTACCATCATACGCAGCTCACGCGCTTCCAAAGGCTCGGACTTTTAGACATTTTTCTATCTTGTTAAGTAAACTTTATTGAATGAAGAGGAAGGGAAGTTTCTTTTAACACAAGTATATTTGCAGTCCTCCACAGATACAGAGAAAAGTTTGAATATGTTTCACGGGCTTTCTGAAAGGGTCAGAGACCAAACAGCATATGAAATAAAATCCACATATGTGTTTTCAATGTGCTTCTAATACCAAGAGGTTTCGATTAATCTACTGAATTTTTAGTCAGTTATTCAAGATTTAGAAGTTTATGGTGCTTATTAAAGAAAAGAAAAGCATTATGCTCAGCATAATTCCTGGGACGTGAATGTACCGGGGGTTAATGTGCTACTTTTCATATTTCATGTTTGACATACATCCCTGACTTATCCCTCCTGTTTGGTAGATCAGTGCAATTTCTCTCCACTTGGCACATGAGCAAACTCAAATATAAAGCCCCCAGCTGGCTTTCTCAAAGCCACAGGAGAGAGCAGAGGGTGTGGAACGCAGGATGAGACCAGGAAGATCCCAATTCTTTGTCCTGCTCTCAGACGGCTAGATCTACTGGGTAGCGAGCTTTGTCTGTGTTCAGATGTACCTCATCGGTTTTGCCCCTAATGGTGTTCACAGCCACGTCTGTCTTCCCCCTTAGCCTCTCAGAATGTCTTCTAGCCTGCCTGTCTTTTAGTTCAGCGTTTCTGCTGGAAGGAAGCAAGTCAGAAATTTCCAACACTCAAGAACTTTTTTCTTCTTTTTAATTTCAAGCTCCCTGTGTAAAGGAATAAATGTTCCTTGAAGGTTTTATTATGCTCATAATTCCCTCAAAGTCAATCATGGCTGCATTTAACAACCTGTTATTAGAGCATTAACTGTTTTTTCCTTCACCTTGGGCCATTAGCTGACAAAAGTGATGGTTACGTGGTAATAACCAGCTTTGTATGGATTATCCGATTTTTCTCATAGGAACTGCTTTTTCATGTTGAGGATTTTGGAGCAAAATGCAATGAGGGGCAGTTGCTTGTCCTGGTTGTGCTACTCTACCCTCTTCTTCCTCAGCCTCTCAGATCTCTCCTTTGACTTTTTTAGCATTCTTAGGTGGCCAGCTTATTATCTCTAGGGAAATATTTTGTAAGCATTTACACTCATACTGACATTGAAATAAGATGATACCTCAGTAGCAAACTTTTAATATATTTGGATGTACTAGTCAATATAGGAGGTTTGCCGTTGGAGCTCAAACGTACAAACATAAACGCCTGCTAAATAAATCACCCTTATTATATGATCTGTCTGGTGCTGGAATCCTGTGTGGGGAAAAAAAAGGAGAAAAAAGCTCCTTGGCCTCAAGCAACAGCAGTTTTCTACCCTGCAGCTTTATCAGGGGTCAGTCAACTTTTCACCTGTCTGGAATTTGCTGTCAAGCTGCTCATCTCTTCATTTAAAGGAACTGAAGATAGTAGTGCGCTGTCACAAAATAGGGGGAACCTACTATTCTTGGAAACCCAGAGTACTTGCTACGGGCAGAGTTCAGGAGTGACTTGCTGGTAGAGACCCCTTGGGAAAGAGCAGGGGGAAAAAAGAACAAGTTTTAGGGAGCCAAAAGCAAGAACAGTGTCCCACTGTACTCGGGGCTGTATGTTCCAATGGTAAAAGAACAGCTCTTGCTCTCCAAAATCCTTGTAATCCAAGTAGGTGGAGAAGTGATTAATGTCCCCATTTCATGCTTGAAGAGCTGAGAGGTAACACAAGAAGATCGTCTCAGTTAAAATCATCAAATTTCCTGCTTCCTAGAATTAACGTCTTATAAAAAAGAAATCTCACTTCTTTCTTATTTCATCCTTTTCCTTCTCACAGTGATAGTCTATCAGTTTGCTGAGTTTTAAAAGGTACCATCCAGAAAGACTCAGTAGCACTGATGTGCAGCAGTTACCAGCTGAAATACGGTACCAGTAAAAACAAAAAATTAAGCAATGGAGATAGTAAAAGCTTTAAACAAACTAGCAAACAAAGCCTCAGTATTTTTTACATGTTTTTTCTGGAGAGGAACTGGCTTCTTAATTCTGGACTTCATGCACTGGACTCATTCTGGACATTTGCATTTATTAGACAAAACTTTACATTGATACTGTGTTTTTTATTAAGTCTTTCAGAAACACGTTCTTCTGACAGTTAAGTGCTTTGATATGCCAATGCTCACATCTTTCAAGTAGTTCCTGTCTTTTCACTAGTGGTAACTGATTCCCCAAAGACTTCTCAAGGTCAGGCCAAAGTCAAAAAGTTACCAGGGATTTCCAAAATCATGAGTCTGTCTTTTGGAGACCTTCTAAAAAAACACTCAGAGTGTATTAATCAAGGCATAAATGCCTCATATATAATCAGATTTAAGTCATCTTGGCTAAAATGATTTTCCCACAAATCGTAGTAGCTCAGCGGATATATTTTCAAGAAAACACCGTCTTTCTCTCTTGTGTCCTATCCCTCAAGCTCTCAATAGCAGCTTGCCCTATCCAGTGCAAAGCCAGTTCATTACTCTCCCTCAAACTGCATTTAAAAAATTCTTCTAAGCACGGTGCTGACCCTGTCTGAAATTAGCACTGTGGAAAATGTGCATTTCTGGCTCCCTCAGAATTAAAAGTGATGAACAGAAATGTATGATTTTATGTTTATTAATCTGGTATCTTTTTCTGTTGCTTATTGACTGCTGAAATTCTCTTGTATTGCTATAATAGAGTCTCACTGCTGACATAAGACATTTGATTTATTTAAAGGAAAGATCCTTGCTGTTCACAACTGCGCAGGGAGGATTTACCTCAAAGCCTCTAATAATGAACTGTCTCTTCCCACAGGTCCAGTGGAGCACGTCCATCTGAGTGTCCCCTTTGTTGCCATCAGAAACAAAGACGTCAACATTACTGCAGTAGTTTGGCCCAGCCAGGCAGGCACACTTACCTACTTCTGGTGGTTTGGTAACAGCACCAAGGTATGGCTGTCCTTTGGTTCATTTTTACTTCCTAAGCTTGTTGCACCAGACAGGGAACTCTCTCAGCCCTAATAAAAACTTCTTGCCTTTGCTTGTTTTGTGTTTTAGTTTTTTTCCTTATCTAAAAAGGGTTGTCATTATCTGAACTTCAGCCTTTGTGAGTTTATTTTCTCCTGTCTCGTGTTGTTCTCTAGAGTCATTACTTTTTTACATCTGGTTGTTATCAGCCGTACTGAGCTTTGAAGACCACTGTTATTACTAGCGTGCACTTGCAACTTAACTGAATTGTGTACCGCTATATATGAGATAATACTGGCTTTTAACACAATGTTTAAAAACTGCTGGTGTTCAAATAACTATGGGGGTTTGCATTATGTACCAGTATGCAGTAAATAATGCTCGATTCCAACACAATACTTTAAAACTGTTGGTGTGCAAATAACCAGTTGCATCTAGAATTTCAAGCTGGACCCTCAATGAATTGTTTGTGTCCATCCATGACTATTGTCAACAATCTTGGGTAATCTGAGAGAGATGAGATTACTCCCTTGGGTAATCAAGGGAGATGAGACTTCTTTGTAATGAATTTTCAAATGCTTGGCAAAAATTTATTATAAAGAGCTTTTTTATCAATAAAGTGAATCAAACTACAAGTTGCGGTCATGCTTTCAAATGGAGAGAGCAGGATTTCTTATTAGCTATAGTTTTTATTGTAGGCTTTAGGAGTGAGACGGCTGACACAGGCACTATCCTCCATTATTACAGTTGTGAAATGTACAGCTGATAATTTTGCAATGTAGCGTCTGCTGTTATTTACAAAAGCAGTTTAAGTCACACCATTGTCTACATTGTTGAGTGGCAGTTGAGGGTATGCACTGAGGTGAGATCACAGTAGAAAAAAAACAGGGGTTTTACATGAAATATGGAACTCGAGATAAAAAATAGCAGGCATGCAAGTATTTTATTTTCTCTTTGACAAAGCTGCTCGCGTTTTAACCTCTTACCCTAGCTACCAACAGCAGCAGGAGAAAAAGAAAAAAAAAAAGTAAATGCTGTGTCTACTGGGATTTTACGTCAAGTCAGGAAGCTTACTGTAAGAACTTACCTATTTTTGTGGAAGCATAACTGAGGCACTGGAAGAGCTCAGGAACAAAACCTACTTACTTTAACTCGGCAAATTGCTGTGCCCTAGCTGAGCTGTGGCAACCACCCACATACGCACATCCAGTCCATGACAAGTACCAGCTAATTCCACATAGTTTATTCTGCACTGAAAGAGAGGGATGCAAAATCACATTACAGTTCAGATATTTTTGGCTCAGCGCTCACACATGGACAGCCATTAGAGTACATCTGAGACAATTTAGGTACTGGTAACTTGATCCTCTGCTTAAGCCCTCCAGTGTACCCGGGTGTCAGAGTTTTCCTGCCTTTTTTTTTGTCCTTAATATAGAAGTTGGTTGTGAATAAGGCCTTAAAAAAGATTTTTGGAAATAGAAAGTAATCTAGAAAAGGTAGAGCAAAGCAGTGGTGTTTGAAGATTTCCATACAGCTCTCACGGTGCTTGCATCTAGGTTGTAAATGTGATCTGTTATCTGTTTTATCTTCTAGCTTAAATTTCAGACCCATAGGCAACAGAGTACAGGTAGATATGGATGTGTTTGGGATGGATGCTTTGGACATAGCTGCACATGGAGTAGCTGATTCCTATGATACCTTGGGGCGATTGTACATGTTGCTGAAATACGTTGAGGTGTGGATTGGTAAAGATGGTGCCACTTACCTGTGGCCACATCAAAGACTCAGAGCACCTTTTGTCCTTTGCAAACCATCAGCTCCAGCTACTTCATGAAATGTACTTCAATTTCAACTCTGACAGAAGTATGGCAAAGGATGTAACATGATATAAATGATAAAGACATAACAACAGCAGCCACCTCTTTTTTTTCAGGACGAAAGTCTGCATCACATCAAAATTCCTTCTGGGATGTTCAATGTACATGTCAGATCCTTCTCTGTGCCCACTCATGAGCAAACTATGGTGCTCTAAGTACAGGTGGAAGACACGGGGATAGTGATTTGTGTGTGAATTAAAGGATGAGGTGTGTAAAGTTGTGCATAGTGACTGGTATATATTCTTGTTCCATTCTGAGGGATTGCAGCTTCATTTCCTGTTCAGCCCGTCGGCATCCCGGGCAGAACCAGACGTGTCTTGTGTCATGGTGCAGTCTCGCTAGGGTGCTCCCTGTGCTGCTGCACAGGCAAATGTTGTCTTACAGTCAAATGACCTGGCTGAGGCACTTGTGCTGCCCTCCCCACCCTGCTGGAACCGTTGTACTGAATTTCTACTGTGCTGATTTTTGCAGTATACCCAAAGGCCAAGTTGCTTGGATTAACACAGGTCCAGTTTAATAAATGTGTCCAGCTGTCTAATAGGTTTGAGCAAATGAACCTTAAACTACTTGATTTAATTTAGAGTTACTTTCCAGGTCTTGGTGCTTGAATTAAAATTAAGGAGTTGGCTGAATGTTAAAACTCCATGATGGAGGTGAAATCATCCATGATAATGGAACGTCCAGCATACACACACACGAAAAGGAAAAACTGTAATTTGAAAGGCCAGATTGGTTCTTCTGATCTGCCTTTGCACAGAATTACAACCTCTAATGTCCAGGAAGAGTGCTAATATCGCTGCAGTTTGATACCGGCCCATTCTGCTTGTCCAGGATGTGTGTATATCGAAGTATACATTAGCCACACCTCCAGGGCTAGCAGAAGCTGGCAGCCTTGTTGACTCGGTGCGTGAGTCCCATGTGAACAAACAGATTTGTATTTTTTTTTCTAGTGCTTTTCAGCTCATGGATGAGGGGGTCCAAAGGGAGGTGGCATTCTGCCAGGAGGGAAGAGTGAGCCTATGCCAGTGGAAATTTCAATTTGGCTATGAAAACAGCATATATGGCCACTGTTGTGAAACGGGGGCAGGTGGGCAGTCTGATGGGATGCAGCGTGAGAACTGGAAGGTGGATGTTTAGGGGTTTTCCTCTGGAAACAAACAGGCAGTGTAGTGAAAGGACAGTAGCAATGGTACAACGGCTTTATCTGTGCTCTTAGACCTCTGTGTGCTTTTGCAATGGAGGCTAGCATCACTATTTCCATTTTAATGGTTTAATCTAAACCAAGAGATCTGTCTATAGACCAACTGTCAGATCAATTGCACTGCGAGGGTTAGACCTTTGATTTTCACTATACAAATCTCTTTTCCCAAACATGGTGCACTTTTCTCATCTAGATGTGTATCTGTGTGAGAGTTTCCTGTGCAAAGAGGAGAGCTGTAGGGCTATCAAGGACATTTTTGTTTGAGAAGGTGCAGATAAAAGTAGTCTTCTCTGGTAGGGCTCTGAGCTGGCTAAATTCAGGTCATCTTTACTCTGGAAACCATTCAGACACATTCAGCCAGCATTGTCAGCAGGTATTATGCCATGGTTTCAGCCTTGTTAGCATGGTTGGAGCTGCTCAAAGCATGGACGGGGCAACGCTGGGTGCCCTCACTCCGACCTGAGCAGAGTTGCTCTGATATAGATAGATAGATCTGTGCTCATAAGGGCACAGGCTTGCCCTGAATCTGAACACTATGGATTATTTGAAGAAGCATCTGCATCTTTGGTTTACCTTCAGCGCTGGTTTTAGCTGGATCCTGTGTTTTGTACAGCTGATATAGCAACTGTGCTGAGGGTGTGTACAACACTGCATTCTGCAGCACTGGTTCTGCAATTGCTGACTGTGCTCTACTGAGGTATTCGTAGCATAATGAGTTGCAGTTCAATACAAAGATATTTCAGGAAGCATTTACTGAAGTGAGAGAAATCTTTGCCTATGGGACAGTTCTCATTGGGTGGTGTTGGGCCACATTTAGGCCTTAGCAGGACATGCAACCTTGGAGCACCTTTTCTGTATCAGGGAGGAAGGATATCGTGCCCTGGTGGATTAGTCAGGTGCATCTTGTGATCCTGAGTTAACCTCACCCTGATTTTGATATCGCCGTCTCTGTTTACCTCTTGCAGCCCCTCATCACCCTGGAGAGCAGCATCTCGTACACCTTCGCTGTGGAGGGGATGAACACCGTCACTGTGCAGGTCGCTGCGGGCAGTACCCTCATCCAGGACACCAAGGAGGTCGCAGTGCACGGTATCCTCAGCCTTTTACAATCAGATCTCAGGGGGGTTATCAAGAGGTGAAGAACAGGCAGTCGCTGCTGAACCAATATGAACTCCATAGTGCCTGGAGGAACTTCTGAAGACAAACTGTAAACTGAGTAGCTCAGATATGTCATGATCACAAAACACAGAAGTGAACTGGATGGGGCAGCTAGCCAAATTTGTAAGCTCAGCCCTGTCATAAAGTAGCTGGTGTCTCCTTTGCCTGTTGGTCTGTCTGTATACCCTGACTGAGAACTCCCAAAAGGAAAAAACACTTAGAGCTGTAGCCAGACTGCCTTCCCTCGGCCTCCTAGCTGTGGAAAGAAGTAGTCATAGTGCATCATTAAGGTGGCCTGAATACAGCTAGTGTTTCTCTTCATACAGTGACTGTATAAACGTCAGGGGTCTGGAAAACAGGGGGCAGAAATTAGTCTGTTGTTGCCCATCTCCCATGCCACAGCTGGAGGTCCGAGTGTGTCCACTGGACTTTCCTGTGAGTATTGGTATGTTCTGCCGTATGTGTACATCACGGGCTCCAAAAAGCACCCTTTGACAGACCCCAGAGCTTACTCTATTTGGAGCGTGATAAAGGCTGAGTGGAAGGGCTCTCTCAGCAGTTTTGGCCAGGACTTTGAGATTTCTCCAGAGAATAACTTCCACCCTGGGCTAGTCTTAATTTTTCTTATCCAGTTATTGTCATCCATCATTTGAGGGCAAGCTTTTCTTTGAATAGCAAGTTTTATTGAGAGACCTGGGCTTCAAACAACTTGGGTTGCAGCGTGTAGTTGAAGTATGTGTGTCTTGTTTCAGTAATTAAATATAAATAAATGTCCTGCTGATGGCTGGAAAGCTGTATGCACAGATTTAACAACTAGCTAAATAGATATTTATTGATTGCCTGGCTGTGAAATGCAACGGGTTTTAATAATTTGTTAATATGATTTAGTGATACCCAAACTCACTATTAGCAAATGTAAGTAACACCCTACTTGATCATTTTGAGCAAAATGCAACATTGCAAAATGCAGCGTTTACTTCTGGGAAACTTGCATCTTTCCAGCGGTTTCTGGAATAAGCCAGAATCAAGTGTATCTGAGAGGGTTCCCCACAGGGAATCTCGATCTTTGGTCCCGGTGGGTCCCACAGAGCACTCCTCACTCTCTGTTTTTAAACACCTTGTAATAAATATTGCCTTCTATTTAAAAGATCTAGAGCTTTGGGCTTTATCACAAAGAGAAATTGATCCAGTTGGAACATCCAAATAGTCCTATGCAGCACCGTGCTGCAGACTGACCTGATCTGAGGAGGGGGTCCTTCCAGACCCCCAGTCGGGTGATCAGTTCAAGTCTGAGTACATAAGCGAGTGACACCTTTGGTAAACATGCACTCTGCTAAATTTGTATACTAATCTCTGTCCTGTGTTAAGTTGTTATGGCTCTAGGCAGGAAGGCATGGCTTTCTGATGTTAGCAGTGGAGGAGATTGATTCAGGGTTTCCTCAAATTGTGATTAACAGACCAGAATTTACAAAAAAAAAAAAAAAATTGGACACGGTACTGAGGGTTCAAAAGTCAAAGTCTTTATATATCAGGCTCTGGGTTAAGCCGTCAGAACTTCAGAGTGTTTCCCTGGCTCTCTTTGATGCTTGTTTTATTTGAAAATATACTGCACTATCTAAAAAGAAAGAACAGATCTTGCAAAAGATGCAACTTAAATGCTGTGCTGGCACATCCCTGCTGTTCTGTAGATTTCCTCATTTATACTCTTGCTGGTTTATCTTGATCTAAAACTGGTACCTTCTTACAAATGATTAACGGTACTTATTTGAAGTGTCTGGACATCAGGTGCTTCAAGCTGAGGCACAGCACATCTCCAAAACCAGAAATGGAGAGTCTTCTACCCTGAGAACTTATATCTGAGTATGATTCCCATCCTGGATCTGTGTCTCCCACTGGCCCAAATCCATTGTGCACATTTATAATAAGGATTCCAGGCTTGGTCTCTGGTGGCACCAGAGGGCGGAGTTGGAATTGCAGAAAAATTTAAATTGTTCTGTGTTCAAAGTCTAGGAAGTTTTTCTTCCTCCCTGCAATCAGTCAATTTGGAAGTAATTTCAAAGTGTTTCATGAATAGCCATTGCTTGATTAGCCAGTCATTAGCACCACTGGGTTTTGATTTGTTGGGGTATTAACTACTCATGGCTTCCCTCCAGGAGAGCAAACAGATAATACCTGCTTTTGAAAACATTACTTACAGTAAGTGTTTGTTCTCAGAGCACAATGCATGCAATTGCACAGACTTTCTGAATTTCAGCCAGAGGCCGCCTTATTTACTGGTCAGCTTCCTTGTAAGCAGAATCTGATGAAGTTGAGTGGCAAAATTATGAAGCCCAGAGGCATCATGAAGGGAAGGCATCCTTGCACCTCTCCCATTCTTGCTTCCACTTCTTCTGGGAAAAGCCACAAGTTGGCATTAGGGAAAAATGTCCTTTATAAGAACTGTTGTAAGAATTCTTGCTTTGCAAGCTTTGTCCTGCTTAGTGTTAGCCAGCCCTTTTTCTTCCTTCAGCTTTTCCTCTGTCTCTCGCTTTAAGATAATTATGGTCTTCCTGTTGTCTTCTGTACCCTTGGCTGTACCCCGAACACTGTCCATTTAACACTGTCCATTTAATCTTCTTATAAATACTGTTTTTCTGCTCTAGAGTATTTCCAATCTCAGCTCCTCTCGTTTTCTCCCAACTTGGACTACCATAACCCTGACATCCCTGAATGGAGACAAGACGTTGGCAAAGTCATCAAGAGAGCTCTAGCGCAGGTGAGCATCTGTTTCCTGGTCTGTACTGGCAGCGACTAGCCTGTTTGTGTAAAACACACGCTTTTTCAACATGCTAACTTAAAAGAATGCGAAAGAACAGCAGTAATGAAGCTATCATTTTAAATCAATAAAAAAGCTTCTTAATATGCTGGATCTTTTTACAGAGGCAAACTATATTGGGAATTTTGTGGAAATATTATAATTACTTTTATTAATGTTTCTGTTGTGCTTTTTAGCTTTTAATATCCCTGAGGACTTTACAAATTCTAGATTGGAATGGTATCATTATTATTCGTAATTTGCCCAATTGATACTACAGTATGTACTGTTTTCTACTGCAAACGTTTGGGTGGTGTTACTGTGTGGTGTTAAACAGCTGATCCACTTCATCCCGGAAGACAAACATTGTAGTACGTTGGATGCATGAGGAAGATATTTTTATCTCTTCCTAATACCCAGTCAGGAGTTCCACATGCAGCTAAGTGTAGCAACTGGTGAACATTATAAATCTCTACTGCCTTTCCAGCTGGGGCAAAAAATTGAGGATTCAGAGGGAAAATAAACTTACCTTTAAAATACAGGACAAAGAAGGACTACTGGGTGGAAGATACTGTACCTTCCTTTGGGATTAATTAGAATATGTAAACTAGCACTCATATTTTTGCAGGAAAGGGGACAGAATAATTTATAATATGAAATAGGCGGGGACTTTGGTTTTGTGTAAAATCAGGAGACAGAGTTAGGCAAGCTTTTGTGGTTTTTTTTTACATTCTGTCAAAAATGTATCACGTTGGGTTTTTTTGCTTCTGCTACAGCTGTTGTTAGAAATGGAGGCTGATTATTTTTACCGGGAAAGTACATTCCTGCTCAGCTTTTCTCATCTGCAGCCCACTCAAAATTCACAGTTTATAAGAGTTTCCTTGATTGTTTTGCCATCCTGAGAAAACACTAAGTTTGTTTGTTTAAACTGCTGTTCCCTTTTGCTGTATTCAGAGTCAAGCTTGCAGAAAAAAGAAAATAATGAGGTTGTAACTACGAACGGTTACAAACAACAGTAGAAATGATGTAGAAGTGCTTGCTCGTATATCCTTTTGTGACTGGTTGCAGCCTGTGGTTTATGTTTATTGGATGGATCACAAGGAACGGGCTGCTCCATTGATACGTTTCAGTTCAGGAATGAGGCCAAGGAGCTTGAGGTGGGGTAGGACCAGGGAGCTAATGGGCTTAGCCTCACGCAGTGGAGAGTTTCTGAGGATGCAGAAGTTGGATCTGGGGAGAAAGGGCAGTAGCCTCAGTGGGCACGTCGTGCTGAAGACAGTTGTGAGAGTTCAGATATGGAACAGTTCAGGAAACTGCGCAGTTCCTAGCACAGCCCTCCCGATCAGCCCCAGTAGTATAAAGTCTCCCCCGGAGACATGAAGTTATTCGTGAATGGCAAATGTGGATCCCCGTAACCTGATATTAGAAGGTGATTGCAGGCAATTTTCTTCATATGTCCCTGTTAGTTGCATACTTGCCAGTGATTGCTCTTAGCCAGACTCTCTGGATCTGACTTTGGGTCATTCTTTTGTAGCGAGAAGGACTATATGAAAAATCCACATCTGGAGACAAGCTAGGTTTGGACTTTGCACTGAGATCTTTGGGTCCAGGGGTGTTGTCAAGCCTACATTTACTTCAAGAAATGAAGTAGAATGAATCATTAGCAGAACCTCTATTTCTAACCCGCCAAATGGGCAGAACCATTAGGACCACAACACCTACAGTGGAACTGGCAAATAACAATTTGATGGGAGCACAGTTTCCCGTAGTGAATGGAAACATCAGTAACAGAATAGCAACTAGACCTTCTTACTTTTCTTTTAGGTGACCGGTATCCCTGATGAACAGATCTTGGTAGCTGTATTTCCTGGGCTTCCTACTTCTGCTGAACTCTTCATACTGCCCCATAAAAACACAACAGAGAGGAGGAAAAGCAGCGAGGCTGATCTGGAGCAAGTAAGGAAAGAAGGATTCATGGAACACTCATTCCTATCATACCATTTGCAGATGGGCCCCTTAACTTGTGCAGCACTGGAAATGACTTATTATAAGTGTGATGGAATTGGATGCATCTGGGACTGTGGCAGTATAGTTTATGTCATTACAGAAAATGATTTTCAGAGGAAAAATGGGCTTTTCTAATACCTCACTGAGATATGTCACAGTCTACCAGCAGTGGTTCTTCCTAGATCAGTGGTGTGTCCTTATTACAGTAGTTATGGCCAAAGGAACCTTGAATATGTACTCCCTCTACTCCCTGGAGGAATGCTAATAGACAGAGGCCAAAGCAGCAAGATAATATACTGAGGTTTACTAAAAATAAATCAGGCTCTTCAGCTCATATATCACTGGAACAAGACCTCTTTTTTCTGCAGCAGCGAATGGCGTGTGCAAACTATATTTGGAAGTTACAATATCCATCCATTTAGATAAATAGGTAATTACAGTGATGAATAGCAACAGTGATATGCAGACAAGGGAAGAGCTAGGAACAACAGCACTAGTCTGCTGAAGCTTTCATGCTAGAATTACCAAGTGATTAAATCAGCTCTATAAAGGCAAAGGAATGAAGTACTGCTGGAAAGGCTGCTTAGCTCAAGCTAACGTTCTTGTATGCAGCATTTTTACTGCGTGCAAGCTATGTGGGAGCCCATCTCCAAGGAACTCTTGGAGGAGTAACTCTTCGGTGATCAAACATTAAATAATTCAGAGGACTCCTGAATTCTATGGAACCTCTTGTCACCCACTGAGCAAGGTCAGTCCCCTCAGAGCAGTACATTTGTCCTACGAGGATAGCAAAGATTTATGGTGGTGGGTGAGCAGAAGAGATGATGAATTGTGGTGCGAAGGTTTGGAAGGCTCTTTGGAGGGATTTTCTTGGGTTTTCCATCCTTTTCAGTAGGACCTACCCATATTAGAATTCCCTCCAAACAAGCTGTTGTGTCAATATTTCATATATCAGTATTATGCAGACATCTCAGATTAGGTTTCTGACTAGCTGACCACAAGGCCTGAATCTCCAGTGCTCTAATTTTATTGACAGTCTACTCGGTTGTACTTTGGCACCTGTTGTTGGCTGCTGCTTGAGGAGCTCTGGCCTGGTGAGTAGGCCATCAGAACTACTCTAGGGAGACCAGGCATTAACTAACTCAGACTCTGGTGTGACAAGCAGAGTATATGCTCTGAGACAACCAAATGACATATCATAGCTGGGTTGCTGAGCCATGAGTAAATGCCAGTCCAAGGCCCCTCTTCTAAATGAAGGAGAAATATGGCAAACTTGCCATTAATCTTCAAAACTGGTTTGTCTCGTCCACAACAGCCTATTTAAACAGGAGCTACATGTCGAGGATTGTCCTAGTGATCAATGGGAGTAAATAAGTGTTACTAGGTTGGACTAGCTAACTCAGTTCCATCATCCACCCATGAAAAGCCAATATGTCAGTGATTTCCAAGTGCATTAGATCAAACTCACAAGATATTGTGGAGGGTGAAAAGATCCTTATCTCTTTTCCCTCCCCCACCACCCTCCTCAAAAAAAGAAAAAAAAAATTGCTAATTTACTTTCTTGAGTTTGCTTCCCAGGAGAGATATAATAACATACTCTGTGAGTCTCAAAAGTCCTGGAGGGAGACTTGCATGCAATAACACTTAGTTCCGTCTAAAGCACACATACATGTTTCTCTCCACTTCCTCAGTCTCTCTCTCCCCTCTCTACCTGAAGCCAGTAAGAGATGTTAGCCACCTTTCATGGGCTACATGCATTCCTGAATGTTATCCAGAGCTTGATGTCTTCTATATTGTAATTACTGTACCTCTTATTATTTCATCAGGTGGTAGAAATCCTGTTTAATGCTCTCAACCAGAACCTGGTCCAGTTTGAACTGAAGCCTGGTGTTGAAGTCATTGTGTATGTTACTCAGTTAACATTAGGTGAGTATGGCATCAATTGCATAGCTGTGGTTCTCTTGAGGCTTCAGGCAACTCCAGGAGAACCAGACTACATCAGAGCACTCACAGTTTGGTATGTGCTACTGGGATACGTAGGACTGATCATATTGAGACATTGTCCGCGGTAGAAGCAGGAAGCGTTAAAAACAGAATCCAGCAGTGGCACCTTCATGCACCAGTTTGTACAAGTATTAAAAGTACCACTTAAGAGTTCCCTATGGCTTAATTAACTAGTGCATTGATGTTTTTCAAGTGTTTTAGAAAATCAGGCGAATGGTATTCTATTAAGCCCTCATTGGGCACCTGTGGAATTCAATGGGAGTATTACCAACTTTCATGGCTGTTGGATCAAATCCTTATTGCAAAGGGCTTGTTAATGTTATGACTAGCCCAGAAGCTTTATAGGGGCAAAGTACTCATGAAAAGAGGATCTAGGCCTCTTAGAGGGAATACGTGCCTCAATATTGACTTTTACAAATTAGAACTTATTTACATTTCAATGTTACCTATCTCCATTTTCCCACAGAGTAATGAATAGTCGCTTTAAGCTTCATCACCCCCTTTGCTTAAATCACCCTAGTGTGAAGCTCTCAGTTACTGCTGAGAATTTCAGCCAGCCTAGTGTGAAGCTCTCAGCTATTGCTGAGACAGTGATGGCTACAGAGGAGATGATGGATTTGTTTTGCCCTTGGTTTTTATGACTGCCCTTGCAATCATCTGAAATGTGGGATCTTGTGGATGTGACATTGCTGATAGTCTCTCCGAAAGATTGGGATTCCTGTCCCACGATAACACACTTCAGCTTCTTTTTACGTGAGGCTCTCAGAGAGCCGAGAGCTGGGCTAAACCAAGGCTTGTAGCCTATCCTGCAGGTAATGCCTTTTTACCTTCACTCTGACTGTTGTTTGGGGCTTAGAGTCAGATGTTAACAGGAGCAAGCTGGAATGAATTAATTTGCAAAACTGGGAATGAGATATAAATATCTGCAGCCTCCAGGTTCAGAATCTGGGTTTGTTCTAGTAAGACACTGCAGAAGGTGAATTTAGCTTACAGTTCTCAACTATTCTCACAGCACCACCCCCCGAGTGGGGGTGCTGCTTTTGTTTCATGACCATTCCCATAGTATTTTGACTCAGATGAAATGACAGTCAATTCTTTTCCATGAAAGAGTCTGTCGAAGTAGTAGAAGCAGAATAGTGGCAGGATCAGACTCTTCGGTGTGAAAATTGTCGACGGAACCAAAAGAGACTCTATTTGCATGGACTTTGTCCTCATCTTCTGAGTGACAGGAAAACAATAGAGAACAGAAAAAGAACCAAACCCAAATATTTATGCAGTGAGAAACACTCATCTGCTACTTATATCATTTGTGCATCATTAGAGACTTCTCATCAGACTCTTGATTCTCTGCACAGTGCTCAGGCCATTAAGATGGTCTGTCCGATGAGCTGTGGGAATAGCTGCATAAACAAGGTACAGTAATACACTTTATTTAGCCCACCAAAATGTCAAGGATAGATGGATCAGATCTCAAAAATGTTATAATGTGGGTGTGTGCTTGGGTCCAGGATTATTGCTCTGGGCTCTCCACATTATGAAAACTGACTCAATTAAAAGTCCGTAAGGTGCAATACAAGGATGAACGTTGAGGCTTCTCACAAGACCAGATCTCTGTCACATGTGAGACAGACATATGGCTTGGAAGATGAGAGCCACGCTGTTCACGGATGCTGCAGGTAGCATCTCCAAAGAGAAATAGACATGCATTAAACCACACTTCATAAATTTCATTTCCACTTCAGTCCCTGGAAAAGCCTGAAAAGAAATAGCCCGAATGCTAACACAGGAGTGATCGGCGTTCAGCTAAGCATGGCTTGCTGCCTTTTCACTGTACTGTCTTGAAAAGGAGCTTGTCTTTCAAAGGACAAGAATGTCAATTTGTTTCCTACTGATTGGTCTTGCAGAAAACAGCGTGCCCATCATGCAGCGGTGATAAAGCAGATGTGGCAGAGACAGAGTTGAGCTCAACTCTCTGGTAGTTCACGTGATCCCTAATAATATCTGCAAATGTAATGCTCTGCTTTTCTCCTGCAGCACCCCTTGTCGATTCCAGCACGGGTCACAGCAGTTCAGCAATGCTGATGTTGTTGTCTGTGTGTTTGTAGGCTTGGCTGTCTTTTTTAATCTACAAATTCAAGAGGTAAGCTGAGAAACTTTGGGGGATGGAGGAGGAGGCACTGGGTGGTTTACAGGAATCTAGGCAGAGCAGTGCATGCATGCAGATGTAGAGCGAGTTATTCTGGCCTAAGGCTTAGACCAGTGTAGTCCCTATTTCTCGTATATATAGAGAAGACCATCTACTGCCCTTCCAACCCAAACAATGCTCTGAAAGCTCACCAAGAGCTCAGAAATCAAGCTGTGACCTGCTTCAACAGATGTGTTTGAACCCCAGGCCAGAAATGGGAACCCTGTGTGCTCACTGAGTACTGAGCCACACAATGCAGGCTTAGTCAAAAAATCACGATGGATGTCTTCATAGAGTCTATATCCAGCTGGCCAACTGCCTTAGCGCAGCAGCATCTCATTTGTATCTTGCAAAGAGAATAGTTTAGTCTTGCAGAGGAACAGGTGTGATTATGTAAAGGGTGCGAGACTCAAAGCTAGAAAATTTTGTATTAAAAAATTTTGCATCAAAATGCCTTTGGGAATCTGTGCTGAGATTTTCTTTGCCAGATGTTAACATAAACCTTTCGCTTCCAGGCAGCAGGCAGGACCTGTGCTGGCCCACGGCACTTCACTGCTGCAAGCTGTGAAACAAAATATGGGATAAGAATGGTCCGTTTGCTGAAGAGCTGCCTTATGAGAATATGTTTTAGGCAGATGGAGCTCTTTAGGAGGAACTTTGCATTCAGTACAGGACTTACTGTGTTAAATGGTCTATGTGTCCAGATCCTGCCCAGTGACAAAATATTGTATTAAAAGCATAAGCTAAGTCTGACTTCAAAAAAAAAAACACACAAAAAAAACCAAACCAAAACAAAAAATTCTGGATATGACTAGTTCCTCCAAATTGGGAAGCTAGAGCTTCTACTGTCCAGATTCCAGCTATATGTTTCTCTTTCCAGCTTTTCTGCAGCCCAAGATAAGGCTGGTACTCTCTAATAATGTTTGTGGGATACGAACAGTATTAAAAATGGAATGATAAGACAGGCGTGTATCCTGGTCTCAAGGTTTGAAGCTCCTTCCATTTCTAAGCTCTTGCATTAACCATTTTCCAAACCAGTGGGTAACAGTGCTTCCCGCGCTTGATCCTGTTCACATCAAGATCTGTTACCAACCTCCCACTGACTTCAGTGGCCCAGGACAATTTCCAGAAAATCCACACACGTGAATCTGCTCAGGTGCAGATTTCCTGGCCGTCAGTGTGACTTGCTTGTTGCAGTCTGAAATCCTCTTTTTGCTTCTGTGAGTCCCAGGCAAATGGGGAATGGGACATGGGACTTGTTCGAAGCATTGATTTAATAATGTGCTGGGGAGGCAGCTGATGATTTCTGTCACTCCCAGATGTAGGATGAGGACGGCAAAAAGGTCCCTCTGGGAGAGATGAGTCAAGATGTAGGTACAACCCTTTGTAAGATGTGCTGTCCTTTGTGTCTTGGTGAGATGTATTCTTAGGTTTGGCCTAATGTCTTTGGCTCTGTGGTCAGCGATCGGTTCCCAGGAAGCAGGGTCTCTATATTCTGGCTGCCAGGAGCAGTGAGGAGCTTGGTGTAATCCACTCTGCTTTGGCAGTCCCCAGGTCATGTTATGCTACTACAAGCTTATAAAACGGATCCTTGTACCACTTAAGCATCCTGAGCCTTATGCATAGCAGCCATCAACCTTGTTCTGTGCTCCAGAACAAGGGAAAGAGCTGGGAAGACCCTGCCTCGTTAAAATCTGACTGAAAATTGAATGTATTACAAATTGGGAGTGAGAGGGAGGATGATTAAACATTGGTTCTGCTTAGTCCAAAGCTCATCATCTTGTTGTCCCCTCTTTTATGTTCTGTTCCAAAGAGGACAAACCCAGGTCACAGAGTTTAGGATTAAGTCAGTTACACAGAGTGTCCTCTAGCTTGATTTTTCAGAACAGAGAGTAACTGTTCAGCTCTGTCTAAAACCTCTGGCTCAATGGATCAGAAGTGAGAGTATGCAACAATTCTTAATGGAAAAAGGAGGTGAAAACAAAAGGTTTCCTCTAGCTCTCTGTGATGCCGAGGTCCCTTAGCCATGTGTACTTTTCTGATTAATGGTGATCCCAGCCTGAATACAGAACTGCTGCTTACAGGGAAGGGTTGTGGGGAAAGCATGGGCCTGCATGAATTTTTAATTCTACAACTTTATAGAATCGGTGCTTTGCTGGTTTGCACACAGACTCCTTATTATGAGTCCATCAAGTTATAGACTCGGCAGGCATATTAAACACTGCTGCCAGAGAGACGCTTGTTGAGGAGGTCTGGGTGGAAAGGGAAGGAAGGGAGAAAAGTAGGAAAATAATCTGTAAAAAGGTTCTTTCTTTTCTGGGATATTGAGCATATAGCAGGTCGATACTAGGTGTGTATGGGTGGTGAGTAATGGAGGGGCAACGGGGCAGTCAGTGTGTGTGTGTGGGTTCAGCTCACACTCAGAGATGTGCGGTGGGACGTTGTGGCCACCTGTGTCTGTGCTGGGAGGCACGGCAGGATTAGGTATGTGTGTATGGATGCACATATGTACAGCCGTCTCCGTTTCTTATTTCCCGAACTCTCTGAAGTACCTGAAGGCTCTCTGCCTCACAACTCTAAAGAGCTTTTCTCACTTTTCCTCTCAAAGCTCAAAAGACTATTACTTCTCTACCATTGCATTGTTTGGAAGCAAAACTAAGTCTTCCATTATCTCCAGACGTGTTCTTGTGTCCACGTTTCTACACACCTCTGGACGTATTCTGGCCACATAAATCCTATGGGAATGCATTTGTCCTCTCCCATCCAGTGTATGCGTTCCCTGTATAGTGCTTATGTCTTCTACTGATCTGTAAGGCAGGTCTGTAGGTTAGAAAGAGAGCGTAGGAGAAAGGGAGAACATCAGGAGTTTTGTTAACTGCTGCTAAACATCCCAAATACATCCTGACTTGCTGCTGGTTAGGAACAGAATGCCAAATCAAGCCAATAACACAAGTTTGAGGCCAGAAGTTCACTGGAATAAAATCAGTATAGATCTATTGAATTCATGAGAGCTGAGGCAATTTCCACTGCTTTCAATCTCTGTCATATCCAGCAGCAGACAGGTTAGCAGAGAGAGATGGCATGTTATATAGCTTCTTTTGAACACATCTTCTTTCTCTCTCCTGTGTGCTTTAAGGAACTGCAAGAATTATCTGATTTTTCCTTATTTTAGCAGTGTGGACTGTGTGGCACAGCGTCCTTTTAAGGGCATTAGAAAAAACAGTCAGTCACCTTCCAGCAGATAATCCTAGCAACCCCCACGGCGCTTAACACATTACTTTTCAGTTCTCTCATTTTAAACTCTCATTCATCCAGGGGTTACTATCTAACTATCTGTCTAGGCCTATCTAACGATCTGTCTAACTAACTGACTTTCAAGGATATTGTTCTAGCAGTCCAAGTTAACTGCTCTTGGAAGAAGGAAGAAGAAATAACCCCTTCCCTTTCTTGGCTTCCTGAGCAGCAAGGGAAAATAAGTCCCTGCAAACTTGCATGACCTGTAGCGTGGCAAACTGTTTTTGCAATGAAATGGTAACAAATAGACTTTGGGTGGCTGTTATGAGGTTCAAGTCCTTTCTGTGCTCTGAGGCAGGAGCAACTCTTTATAACTCTTTCTGATGTGGCAGTTCCTACCGAGTCAGTGTGGGCCTGTCAATAGAAACAAGCCTAGCAAATTTTTTTCTCAGCTGATAGTAGTGCACAAATTGATTTTTACTTTCGGTTTCCAATGCACCCTAATCATGTAATAAATACTGAGAGAGCTGGCAGTTACAGCTGATTGTACTTAGTTGATTGCTGCTTCCTGAGCTGCGTGCAGTGTCCACGGTGTGCATGGCTTCTCGTTTAACATGGCAGGACCAGAACATTTAGGTTTACAGCTGGAGGAGCCTCTGGGCACAGGACAGGAAGGCAGTGGCCTGAGCTTTAGACTGCTGTTGGAATTAATGGATGCTAACGGCACTTTTGGAGCTGAAGATCACTGTGGTGCTTTCACCATTCTGAGAGCTGATACTGTGCATCACTGCCAGGGCTGCATTTCTGGGATTGGTCTCAGTTTAGTTGGTCTGATTAATCAATGACATGCCAAGGATCCCTGCGCTACAGAATATAACCTCTCATTTTCCTTTCCTGTGCAGGAAAATCCCTTGGATTAACATCTATGCCCAAGTTCAGCATGACAAGGAGCAGGAAATGATTGGCTCTGTCAGCCAAAGTGAAAACGCCCCCAAAATCACTCTAAGCGAGTTCACGGACCCTGAGGAGCTGATGGACAAAGAGCTGGACACACGAGTGATGGGTGAGAGACAGCCCTCAGCTGGGGCTTGTTTCACAGCCTGGGTGAGGATGTTGGTCGCTGGGGAGTGAGGAAGGGGAGTGACAGTGACCCCAGGTACAAGCAGAGCCTGAGGCACTGAGATAGGGAGCAAAACTCTCTCTGCAACATGGTAGCCGAGAGTTTTTCTTGGTTTTTCAGCTTTTCTCAAGTGTTACATGACTGGGGTAGGAACCTGGAAACAGCAGCAGGTACGCAGGAGTTAGTAATGGCTGTGGCTCATACCTTTGCCTGCTCACAACCCTTTCTCTCCTGTGGAGGGGTCCCAAATTCCCCGAACCCTCAGAAGAATCATCTGAGCCAAGCTTCGACTGTTGGTGTGCTACCACTACAAGTGAATGTGTTCCTAGTAGCTTAATGAGTTTACTGCTGGTCAACTGAGCTGTAGCAACAGGTTTTCTGCATGCTCCACGCTTGTTGCAAATACAAAAAAGGATGTGCTGCTTTTAAGCACATTTTCTGTCTTTACACTTGCACAAGCATATCCTAAGCAGCAATATAGTGAGAAGCAATATAGACCAAACTGTTGAAGCCACTGCACTGACTCTCTTCTCCGTTTTCTCCTCCACAGGAAGCATCTCAACAATTGCCAACAGTGAAAGCACAAAGGAAATCCCCAACTGCACTAGTGTTTAATACTGAGAATCCACTTGGTCTACAACATTTCTGACTTTTTATTTGTAATTATTATTGTTATAATTATTATTATTATGAAAAAGAAAGAGTTATATGTCATTATTATCATTTGGGAGGGGATGGGGTGGGCTTTTTCTGTTTACCAGGGCTGCATTCATAAATAGCAGGAGTTCTTCATATTTAGGAAACACTCATCAGATTAGAAAGAAAAAACAAAGAATGAGTCAAGTGTGCAATGGGATCTGAATGCCAGCCTCCTGTTAAATATAGAATGGGAATTAAGTATTCAAAACCAACAGGTAGGTGTAGTACCTTAGGCAACATGTTGTAGGTAAATTGTCCCTTTTCAGCCCTTTTCAAAAGAAGTCATGAAATCAGCTATTTCATCTTGCCAGAGGGCTCAGGCTGGATTGTTGGACCAGGCTCTGCAACACGCCAACAGCCCTCGCTTCCCAATGACATGCATGTCTCAGCTTTTTACAGGATCTTGCCTCTTTTAATTGCTTTTAATTTCAGTCACCCTCTGGCACTGTTGACTGCTGAGAAAGGGGAAAAAAAAAATCGGAGCAAACACACTCGTCAGTGTTCCTTGGACTGTAGATTGGCTGGAGGGGACAGCACCAGGAGCAAGGAAGGAGCATGCCTGAGTTTATGAATGCAGCCCAAACCCCGTGCATGTGAATAGCGAGGATGCCGAAGGCCTACTGTAGATAATTAAAATGTACATAGCTTTTTATTTCTTGGGAAATAATTTAATGTTTAGTAAAAGAAGATATGTTTAAAACAAAACCTGAACCACATACAGACACACACGCACGCGCATGCACACACACACACACACGTGCGCGCGCGCTCGTACACGCCAGCCAACCCGGGACCGTGGTGAGCACCTGAATCACGCCTTGATTCCAAGTGTGTTCCAGTTGTCTGTCAAATTTCAATCTGGCACTCTGTGTATAACTGCAAGCCTTTTTTTTTAATATACATATATAGTATCATTTCCTATGATGGAGCAGAAGAAGATATTAGCAAGACAGCCTATGAGCCTGTCATGAATATTCTAGTGATGTTCATCATCTATTCACTTCTGTCACTGTTGTCCACTTCTAAGAAGGATCTCGGTGACATCCATCAGGGAAAATGAGGAAAACAAATGCAAAATTATCACCATCTCAGTGTGGGCAAATATCAGTGTGCTTGCAGTACCCAGTATAACCTCAACTCAACATTGGGCCAGGTTGCAGTAGAATCATAGAATCGTTTAGGTTGGAAAAGACCTTTAAGATCATAGAGTCCAACCGTTAACCTAGCACTGCCAAGTCCATTGTTCCCAGTGAGAAGTCATGCTCTTACCAGCTGGTGAAGTAAAGTGCTATTCAGGATGTGTAAGGGTAGTAAATTTTGGCTGAACATGATGCATGTGGTTAAGGACTGCTCTTTGGAGAGGGGGATGCATGGTCAGACCTGCTTTACTGAGCTAGGAAAGGTCTTTTTTACAAGTGTTGCAGAATGGCTGCTTCCAATTTTGGATAGAAATGCCATCACAGTAATTTCTGCATGGGGGTTGGTGCTTTCTGATTAGAACAGGGACGTTAACGAAGAAAAGGTAGTGAAAAAGCTCTTTAGGAAAAATTTAGCACACGGAGTGGAGGGATAGCCCTCAGGAGTGGTGGAGTTTTGGGTCAGGAGGTTGACCTTAGTGGTGAGTTACTTTTATCCATTTTTCTTGAGTTGGTGATATTAAAAAGGGGCGTTACTCTGCAGAGTGTTGAGTTACAAGATCCAGCAGGAGTGGAAGGAAGATTGGAGGTACGTTTGGGAAGATGTTCTAGTGCTCACAGAATAGCAGAGAGTGAGGCCAGGTGACAATGTTTGTTGCCATTTTTTAGGATCTGGATACAGGACTCTGCATCACCTTTAATATATCTGGACTGAAATGAGGAGATGGCTAGAATTTCGGCGTTACTTGCTACGTCTCCACATTGCATCATGCCAGTTGGCTACAAACCAGCCTCAGCTACATGTGTTCACTCTGTTAATGGGCTGGAATGTCTTTCAAAGGTTATAATCCTGATGGATCTGCAGGTGGAGAGAAAAGTGGTTAAACACAGTTTTGCAGAAAAACACAGGAGGTATTTCAAGATTAAAATTGTAAAGCCAAAATGTAGGGAAATACTTTTTTGTGTGAAGTACTAAAGCTAAATATTCTCAATTCTTCTCCTCCATTTCAGTCAGGCTTGTGAGCCTTTTCTGTTGATTTAAAAATAATTCTTTTCTCTTTCCTCCCTCACTTTTCTGCCCTAGTTCCTAATATAAGCTGGAGAGTGATGGCGGTGTTGTTCTATTTTACCATGAGCTTCCATCCATCACATGTGCATAAACTGTTGCATTACTGTCTCTGTTCTACTGAAACACCAAAGTAGTTTACAGTAATGGCCCAGTCTGGTGATAACACTGTTAGCACAAGGCCATAGCTTCTCATTTAGGTATAGATGGGAGTGATGTACATAAACAATGGTCCTGTGGGCCTTGAGCTAAAGTGAGGGCTGATCTCAGTCTTTGCTGGTCATTAGGATTTGAGGGACTGCTTTTGTGAGCTGCCGCAGAGGACTGAATGTGAAATACTCATTATCTTTTGTATTAACTTTTGTTAAACCAGGAAATTAAGTGAAAATGCTCATTGGTGTTTGGAGTTTTGTAGTTTTTTTACGGGATTGATCTCATGTTGATTTAAAAAGAAGGGCAGGGGATTACAGTTTTCACAATTTCTTTTCAAAAATTTTTACAGTATTTTTACAATTTTTCCCTTTACACTCTTAAAGATGGCTGTTAAGTATCTCATAACAGATGGGAGGAAGCAAGGAGGAAAAATTGGGAAAAAAATGGAAACATTTTCACTTCTCAAAAAGAAATTTAACCTCGATGAAGGCTGAGAAGTTTCTGAATGACACAGTTAATTTTTGGAGAAACATCTGTCCAGAAAGCCATTTTCAATCCAAAATTATCCTAAAGGCACTACAAAGCAAACAAAAAGAGATCCATGGAGACAAAATTAAATGTCAAAAAAACCCTGCCTGCTTCTTCAGTTGGCTCAAACTTCATGTTCCACAGGAGTTAGTGGGTCTCACTGCCTCTCGGGGTAGTTTGTCACACGGCTCTCTGGAGCAGAAGGTGTTCCATGCGCATCAGGGAAGAGCGTCCTAGGATGTACATGGGACCAGATTTCCCAGATTATTCCTGACACATTAGGGCACAGCCATGGCTGATGGCAGCTGAAAAAAGGTTGTGTTCATGACTGAAAGCTGCTCCTTTAGGATACTAGAAGGGTGACTACAGCGTCCCAGTGGATATCCAGGGCTGTATGTATCCATGAGACCTCCGTAAGGTTTGGATTGGGTAACCAGCATTGTCCACCCTTTTTGGAAGGTACTGAGCTGCGGTGTTAGCACAGACTGGAGTATTGGCCACTTTTATTTGTGTCTGTCAGGCTGGGAAATAACAACTTGGGGACGTCATTAGGGTTTTTTTTCCCCTGCAAGTTTTACCCTTAAGGAAAATGTAATGGAAATCCTTGAAGATGTAGGTTATTATTTAACTGAGTAAGGAGGGAAAGAGCCAATGCCATGAGTAGAATGTAAATAGCTTCCATGCTGTAGGTATGTATAAAGAGGAAGAGAAAAAGAGAGAGAGCAAGAGACAGGGTCAGTGCCCTCTGTCACTGCCAGCCTTTCCCCATGATGGATTCTGCTGTATCAGCTGTAATTTAGGAATAACGCATGAGGCCTGGAGACTAGGTGCAGCTTTTGGCTGTGTATTGCTGTCAATCTGATGTAAACACCCAGTAGTTCCTCTGCTTAGTTTAACCTGTGCTTGAGAACCCCAACACTAAGCCCGGAAGGTTCGGAGATGAGGTTTAGCGCGACTGGGGACTGCAGCGTATTTCAGTTACAGTTACCATCAATAAGAGCATGTGCAGGAGAGTGTGCGTTTTCTTCTGGACTAAGCCTTGGTTTCAGGGTTGTGGAAAGATGTCCTGTTCTCCTCCCTTTCCCTTCAGTCAGTTCCCACACACATTCCAGGTCTGAGAAACCAAACCAGAATCCTCACATTCCTTCTGATGATGTCAGACAGTGCATTAAACCCAAACCACCACCATGGTTTTAAAGGATTAAATGAGGCAGACAATTGCAATACCTGTATTAAACACAGTAATACAAATGCATGAGTCATATATATACATATATATATACTGTTCTTGGTTTTATTGTTCCATTTGAATATTTCTACTGTAAAAAAGGCAGTGGTTTTGAAATTGTTGAAAATAAATGTATTTTTGTACATCAGAGTTACCCCTGGCTGCTCTTTCAGTCCTTGTTCTTCTCAAATTTCCTTTTGGCGAAGTCTGCTCTCTATTCACTGAATTTCTATACCTATGGAATTTGCCATACCTAGACCTCCAACTCTGTCTGTCATTCAGGGTCATGCAAAGCACATGGAGGGTGAGCAGAGAAATGTTATAAGGCAAGATATTTAAGATGAAACAACCACCTCTCCTTCCTTTTTACTGCTCACCCTAAAAGTAATTATCTCCTTTCCTTTCTGTTCCACAGGCTGATTCTCTTTGGAGCCTGGGAGGTGAACAGAAGGGGAGAACTATCTGCTTATGCAGACAAGGCCCCATGAATCCCATGCTCTCACCTAACAGACTTGGGTCTGGAAGAGGCTGTAGAGTGCCCATGCCAAAAAAAAAAAAAAAATAGAAAAAAAGAGAGAGAAAGCAAAAGTACCTTCTTCACTCCCTCGCACAGGAGACTGTTTAAAAAGGAAAAGAGCACAGAAATGTGTCTCTGGACACGCATCAGCCATCTCCCTCCATGGGCGTGCATACACATCCCCCATCCCTCCGCCTTCTCCTTTCCTTCAGCTCTGGAGGTCCATAAACTGCAGATTTCTGGAGTATGGCAGAGATACCTGGCAAACATCTCTCCATGGCTGTCTCCTACTTATGCTTCTTCCCAAGTGTCCACTACTGGTCACTGGTGGAGGTGAGACTAATGGGCCAAATCTTTTCTCTGACCTGATGGAGCTAATCTTTTATGTACATAGTACTTAAGAATGCAGCTGGTATCTGTTTTTTTCTCCTTTTTGTAATCAAAGATCAGCTATTTCTGTTTTTCCTTTATGTCAGTAAGCTGAAAAGGTCAGGCGACCAAGGACTAGGTTGGCTATCTCTGAGTGTGATGTATCAGAAATCTCCAGCATCACAGAAGGTCTCTCAGCTTTTGAAAAGTTTGGGTCTGGCCCTCTTTACAGCAATGCCAATCTAACGTTTCTGTTCACAGAATCCTGAAGTACAAGTTTTAAACAGACAAGCACAAATGATGAAATTACCATGGCTTAACACGCTACCACTCAGACCCGGTAATCGACTATGTGCAGAAACCCAGCTAAGTGCAGTCAAATGCAGGCACTTAAACATCAGCCCTCATCACAGTCTGGGACCAGGAGCAGTAGCTCAGTCTTTGAATCCAGCTGTTCTTCTGTGACGGATGGACTTATTATTCCCTTTATTAAAGGCAGCGTAAGCACAGTTTGCCACACTATGATATTCTTAGGATTGTGCCAAATACCCCTGTATCAGGGAAAATGGCACTGGCGGGAAAAGTGCATCATAAATACTCCTGGAGTCAGCTCATCACTGTCTTGTTTCATTCTTTATCGTGGTGCTCAACAGCACCTAAGGCTGCTGCATGTGGGACACCTATAGCACAGCTGAGGAAAGTACTGTCAAGGCCATTTTCCCCAGGTTGCTGTGTTGATACTGAAAAGTTTGGCTTGGTCTGGGCTCACTGACTAATGATGCTCTTGTGTTCCCTGTGCAGGGAGAGCCTTTCATTACTTGTATAATGGGAGCACCTAGAGGGCCTGGCTGAGAACACATCCCACTGAATAAACCATGTCACGGCGATGTCGGTGATGGAGTGCACAAGTGCAATGAGGCCTGGCCGGGGCTGGCTGTATCCTCACCCACACACTGCAGTGTAGGACTTGGAGGAACATGCATGCCTGAACCAACCAAGGCTCTATCATCACACTCTGGGGTATTGGGCTGGATTCTCCTGCTGTAAGGCAGAATCCGAGACGCACATGACGGACCTGTTGTACTGTTCCAGAAGATGAGTGTCCTTCTAAAATTATCAGCCTGAAGAGGCTTATACTCACTGCTCCTGCTTGTCAGGAGTGTGCCCAACCTTGCCAAGGTAGGAGAGGAGCCTCTTTCCCTTAGTTCAGTCCAGGCCTTGGTGCAACCAGAAATACAAGTTCTCATGCCCCAGAGAATTAGCCCAAGAGTGGAGGTCTTGTGCTTCTGGTGCCTCCCTGTGAATGCTGCTGCCCAACTTCTTCTAGTCCTTGTTCTGGGGACAAAAGAGACGTTTCCCATCCAGAACTCATGGCACCGTGCACTTCAACAGAGTGAGGTAGCACTTAGCTGGATTTGCCTTCTGCCCAGGTCTTCCTTTTCCCTTGGCCCTCTCCCCAGTGAAGTACTCTGGTTATTAAGCACTATCAAAGCACCATTGCATTACTGACATATTATTGTAATACATCACTTGATTGCTGGTCTGCTGTCATATATCATGGTGCTACATCAGAGGACTGACAGGTGACAGGAACCCTAGACCCAGAGACAGATCACTTCTCTAAGCTTTATGGGCTTTTTTCCTCTAAGACAGCAAGCAAAGGCAAAGAAAGCAGTGTTGGATGGCTGCCACAAAGCTTTCAAAGCCTTTAAATATACCTATCTATACGTTTTTCCCCTGACCCCGAAACATTAATTAAACAAGTCTGCTGATGTTTCTACATGAGCCCATAGAGATGGGCTTATTTTGGGTCATGGAGGATGGAGGGAGCGGTTGCTTACTGTGAAACGTTTCATGAGACTGGCATGTGAGTGTCTGTGTGCGAGCAGAAGAGAAATGTTTGTCCTTGCAAAACAAAAAAAGGTTTGTTCCTGAATTTCAGAAAATTTATGCAGTTGTGCAGGTGGAGACAGGACAGAAGGTAATTGTGGTGTTTGTTATTGGGATTTTACCCATGATCAGTACACAAGGATTTTGCTTCGCCATTTCTTTATGCTCATTCCACCTGTGCAGGCCCAATGGCATCAGTGAATTTAGTCTTGATTTACACCAGTCTGAGCTCTCACGTTAAGAGGAGTTACATGCCAACTTCAAGGACAGAATAAATCCTTTTTAATGCCTCGTTGTGAATGTCAAAGAGTTTTCAGGCCAAAATTTAGGGGAGATGGTAATAATAATAATAATAAAACACATACAGGACATAGTGGGGAGGAAGGAGGAGGATGTTTATGAAATGCAACAGAAACGCTATGATGATGTGTGCTTTTAAAAATCCTGTGTTGGTTACATGAACCTGGGAGGCAAAAAGGAGAGAAAAACTGGAAACCAGATGTGGAACAGAGCAGGGAAGAACAGAGGTGGATTGGGCTGTCTGAGAGCCTTTGGCTGACCAGCATGGATGGTGAGAGGGACAGGGATGTTTAACCGTGTAATAGTTTTAGCACGGAAAATTTCTGTTGTCTCAGACTGGGTCAACTGCATCAACAGGAGTTGTAGTGCATCCAGGACATGTAAGATGGGGTCATCTCTGTTTCCACACCCTGAGGCTCAGCCTCGAAATTCAAGTTTTAAGCAGCTGATTCCCTACTGAAGGCCCAAGTGTTAAGCACTGAGGTTCCTTGTAGAGCAGTGGTGGGTGAGTGACGGCTCAAGCAGGATTTGTAGGCCATTTTCAGAGCTCAGCCCAGGGTTGTATGTAATTGTACTCAAAGGGTTGGATGGATGGTGTGAAAAGAAGTGGCTCCTGATGTGGGCGGCAGGGAAAGTGGGCCTGAAGAGGTCAGTGGGGAAAGGACAGGAAAATGCGATTACAAAATGCCATGTGATATTTGTCAGTTCATGGGACTCCTCATTCCTTTGTATTAATTGGACTGTGTGCTGGGTGAGGGAATGAGTTAAAATAATTTCCTGGGGTAAGAGGAAAGTTAAGATTTTACAGGTAGCTATTTAAATGGGCCATCAAGAACTGACTAAGGCAACTGGCTGGGCTAGGACAAGCGATTTAGATACCTTTTCTTGTCTTTTTGAAATTAACATCCCTTGACGAAACCCTCAGAGAAACCAGGGAAATTAGAAGAGTTTTAAGGAGGAGAAGAGGTGGGGAAAATGAAAGTGAGACAATCTGACAACCAAGATAAGGCAAAGTCAACCTGGGCAGCATCTCTTGTTGCCAGATCTGGAAACGTTTGGCTGCACTTCTAGTGTCCCAACATGCACACCCCCCCATCATTTCACTGTGGTTCTGGGTCTCCTGAGAGTCCACAAGGATGGGGAAGGACTGAGCACCGTAACATGCCACTGGGATGCTCAGGGACACACAGTGCTGCCAGTAGAAAGAGAAACGTTTCTATTACCTCAAGAGCTCTGCTCCACAGCATGCATGTGCTAAAGTGTCGGAAGCTCATTGTAGGCAAGTTTGGGAGTCTAAATCCATTTGCGGCTGTGGACCTTACTGCCTAATAACATCGCCTACACTTGGAATAATCTGAGATATTGTTAGGAATGCCTGTGAGACTGTGTTTTTAATCTTTTTTTTAACCTTGAAATGTTCCTGTCAGTTCCACTCTACAGGCTGCTAGAGATCTGAACCCTGTTATAAGATGCTGAGGGACTTTCTTCTTTCAATTTTGTATAAAACTTCCTTTCCTTTTGCAGGTTACACAGCACAGTCTCAGCATAAGCTTCACCCCCCCTCCACCCATTCCACTTTGGGACTATGAAAAATTTACAATCTAAATATTTACGGTATGAACAATTTGTCCATTTCTGAAAGGAAAAGTTACAGAAAGGACAAACAGAGGCACTTCTTTGGCTTTGGTGCAGGAGAGCCTGGAGATTGTTTTTGGCATCAGTGGGCACATTCACTATGTGTCTATCATTAACTCCTATGGGCCTTGGGAGACACCTCCACTCCGCATGAAGACTCACACGAGTCCCACCACCCCTACACCTTGCCAGCAGAGGAGGAGGATTTAAGAACCGCTACAAATTATTTATTCATTCAAGATATTTTCATCAGCCCCCAAACATTAACTGATGGGGGAGGGAATTGATCTACTTTATTTATTTTATTCATTGATGAATTTTTGACAAAGTTATATTGAAAGCAAGGTGTGAAGACAATGCAAGGTCTAAGCAAATTAAGATAGTCTGTGCTAGGCTGAGAACCGAGCTCCTGCATGTCAGGCTGGTGGAAGTTTCTGGGCTTAGGAACTCCTGAGTCTGCCCAAGGCCTCTCCTCAAGTGCCCTTTATATGGTCTATGGGGATGGAGGGCGAGATGGAACTGAAGAAAAGGCTTAGTTCCTCACTTAAATGGCTATTTGGACTTAAATCACTAACCTAAGGTCGTGCATTAGTTTCTGGTTTGGGCTAAGGTGGTTCTCTGCATACAGTTAAGCTCCATCATGTTCGAGTCTCAATTTCTGGTGTAGCTGCTGCACACCAGCAATCTGCAAACTGGACTGAACCTCTCCACCTGGCTTGTGTTAGGACCTCTGACTGAGGGAGCCTAAAATGGACATTTGGGTCAGTGGACTGGAAGGTATTGAAGGTAGAATTGGGTGGAACAGATTTCAAAGGGAGGCTGAGGGTTCACTCTGAGCCCAGAACGGTGTTAGGCTTTTTGTTTTGTTTTGTTGGGATTTTTTTTTTTTTGTGGTAAAACCCTGCCTCTAATTTTAAATCAGAATTAATAGCTAGTCAGGAACATTGGCTTCAGAAGTTATTATTATGTTTCAACAGATGTTCAACCAGTCAAGATTATTTAATTAGCTTCATGCTCCTTAACCTCATAAATCTGTGAAAGCTGTGACAAGAAAAAAGAAAAGGAATTAATGATAATAAATCAATACCCTAGACCTTCTTAATACAGTCTAAAAAGTTTGGATCAAAGCACCATTGAAAAGTTTGGGGAGCAAACTGAATGTCTCTGTCTGGGATATAAATCTCACTTGAGCACAATTTTGGAGGAAAATGCCCAGGATTCTCAGCACAGCATCCTTGGGAACTAGGGAGAGCCTTTGTGTGTAGGGAGCTGGTTTGGCATTGGAGAGAGCTGCATACAGTCCCTGGCTCTGCCACTGATTAAAAATGTGACTTTCAGAAACCCTGCCTGTTCCTTCTCCTGTCCTACTTAAACAGTGAGAACGTTGTTTGAAGCAGGCTCTGACCCTGAGTACAGCTGTGTATCTCCCTGCACAGAAAGTTTGCCTCATGTTTGCATCTATGGAGATGTAGAGGTGGTTACTTGGGGAACTTCTGGGAGAGAAGTGATGGTAATAAACAGTAGCATAAGAGCAAGGAGCCAGTCATATTCCAACATTTTTTTCTTCTTTCAGTTCCACTGGGTCCTTGGGTTTTCATATACTTTCCTAGAAAGCAACTGATTTTCTCAAAACAAAAGAAAAAACTGAGCATCCCCTTTCCACAAAAGCATTACTGCCTCTTTGCCCTTCCTTTGGCTTATGGCTGTTAAAGGCCTGTTTGTCCCTCCTCTTTAATGAACCTTTCATTAAAAGAAGACAATTAATAAATTAGTCTCTGTCAATTATCCACTTCTGCTTGACACAATTCTGCGTTTTCCACCTGTACACTTTTTTTCTTCCCCAGCATGAGAAAATACAACTTCTCCTCAACATACAACCTACACCAGCTCAGCTCTTTGATCGCTCCTAGGGTCCTATGACCCTCTCACACAGAGAAAATTAGATAGGTTTCTCTATAGATATATATATATGTATGTATACATACACATGCAGACACACACACAATCGCACACAAATATATGTATGAGGATTTTTTTTTTCTCAAAGTTACTCCAGAGAAGAGGGTAATCATTTAAGATACTATTTGAAAGAAAAGTCCTCTTTTTTCTCTCTGCTTCCCACTGACAGGGATGCCTTAGGAGACTGGCTTCCTGATTTCCATACCTCTGTTGTTCCCTTAACTTCAGTAATGACTTGGGTATCACCCCTTTTCCCACTTTCACGTTACGCAAAAAGCCTTTTTTCTTTCTGAGTGGGTGGATGAAGAGATGGCCCAAGGACCTGCCAGCACATCTGCAGAGCAGCAAGGCAACCCCAGTCAATGAAGACGGAAAGCTAAGTGACAATTTGGTTGCTTCACCATAGTTCATCTGAAGTACTTGGTGCTATTGCAGACAATAAGCTTAGTACTCAATGGGCATGAATCTGACCTTGAAAAGTAATCTCCCCTGTGAGGTTTCAAGCAATTCAGTGGGCAAATCTTTCTGTTGCATGGCAAGAACTAGCCATTGCCAGGATCCTGGGCCAGCCAGCACCAGCAACTGGACTGGTGTCTCTGCATTTACTGCACTCATACGGTACGTGATTACAGGAGACACAAGTCAGTGAATCAAAGCATACAGTGACCCACTTCATCCCCAGCATGCCTGGAAGAACAGGGCTTTATTCCCACGTGTGTGCTTTAAAATGTGTCGCCCTCATCTTCATTTCAGAAAAATACTTTGTTGACAGTCTTTTGCCCCTCCAGAGACTGACTTCAAACGAAAGATCATTTATAGAGGAAAAACTCCATTCAGTAAGAGCTTTTTTCGTACTCTCATTGGCTCCAGCAAGCCCTTTTTTTGGTCTTAATTTTACCTTCCAGCAATTTCATATAACGTGTCACAATATGCCTTCCCTCTGTAAACCAGATAAATCACACGGGACAGAAACCTGGGCATGGCAGGAATGGATTTGCTCCAGAAACTTCTGAAGGTTAGTTGCGACTTTGCTCTGAGCTCTGTGCGGGGGGATTTAGGTCAAGTACAGACAATATGGTTGTCCCTCTGAGATCTACAATTAAATGGATTTTCCCTGTGTGGACCTGGTAACGCTTGCTACGCAGCATGCAGCAGTCGTTGCTCTGGACTTTGTTATGCTGACTGCAGTAAACGGGTCTGCTGCCCCTGCTGTTAATGCCGTAGTAGGAACTAACATCACCTATTGAGTTTGTCAATTTTTTTATAATCAGATACTTTCCAATGGCTGTGTCATGTTTCGGTTTTTTGGTTAGCATCTTCCTTTCATCTCCAGCACCACCACCCATTTCTCTGCCTTCCTTACTTTTCAAATAGCATCACATCCCTGCTCAGAGATTCCCACCTATGCAGCCAGGTTAGTGGGGAGGTGAAATTCACCCTTGTTAATCCAAAAGTACGGAAGATGAGAAATCTGGGTGTAGTGAATGGCCATCCTTTGCATGTTTGCATCACTGTCACAAAATTTAAGTTCAAAAAGGTCCAGGCAATGTGACCTCCCTCCTACTGAGGGTTAAGAGCCATCACCTGCTGCACCTGCCTGCAGCTCAGTGACCCCCTTCTGCTGAAGGCATCTTTCTCAAGCCAGGCTTTGATGCAGCGTGTGAAGAAATGGGCAGGACTCTCAGCTGATACTCCATTTATCTTGTTCTCCCCTCCCGTCCTGTAGGAAAACAAACGAATTGTGTTTACACTTGTTGCTTTTGTTGCCTCTCTTTAGAAAACATGCTACTGTTATATATGTTTTTCTCATCATTTTTTAGCAGGCAAAGAATTAAGAATGAAATTGCAAGGGAGGAAAATGTTTGTAACAGCTCCATTTTTTATTTGATGAGAAATACCTCCCGGGTAAAAGGAGACATTCTTCTTGGATAAATTCCACATTTTCTGCAGAGCACGAACAGGTAGGCTGAGGTTTTGCATGGTAACCCATCATTAGTACCATTATTACTGCCAGTAACTAAACAAGCTTCTGTTTTCCAGCACTTAGAAAGAACCACAAAAATATCTTTGAGTGCAATCAGGAAGGCTTCTTTTAGAACTCCAATGCCCTTTAAAAATATAGGGTGGTTTTTTTTTTTCTTCCCCTTTCATTTCTTTAAGTTTTTTTTAAAAATGAAGAATACGACAGGGATTAAAATGAAAAAGGATCTGGAATCATTTTGACTGAGAGGGAAGAAATATTTGTACATTATTCATCGTAGTCTCGGTTATTCATCAAAAGTTTCATTCTTCAACTAAAGTCTTTTCCTTATCTTAAAGCCACTGACATGAATATATATCACCAAGTTAAAAAGATTGAATTACACTTCTCCTGCTGCTGCTAAGATTCATGGAAGCTCAAAGCCCAGCCTAGTCCCTAGGTGTATGAAGCCAGTGCATTTTATGATTTTTCGGAGAACAACGCTAACAGGGTTTGTCTCTTCATTGTGATACGGAGATGATTGAAAATGTGGCGCTGTATCACTTGATAAAAGACCTTTGCCAAAAAGGAGAGCAGCTTTGTCATTTGAAAACATTACCCATGGGGCTTAAGAGACCTACTTGACAGCAAAAGCCCCAGCAGATTTTTTCTTAAAGCGGTATGTTCTCCATTGCCATTGTCGAGCAACTTCAACAAGAGAAAAGAAGGAGCTGAGATGTGAGCCACTGGATCTTCCCCGGGTATTGTGTTGCCCCATGAGTACCAGGGGAACAAGTGACATTTTCTTGTCTGGTTCCTAGCGCTTGCTCAGAAGGAGAGTCATTCTTGGCTCGTACTGCTCTGCGACACCGGCTTGTGGCTTCCCGAGGTGTTGGCTGCTCCCCAGGTGCCCAGCTCTAAAATGAGCATGGGCGTAGCAGTCTGCTGCAGCACTCAACGCAGGATGACTGCCCACCCTGCCTGATTTCATTTTGCAGCTGCTGGGGAGATCTTTGCTGCCACAGGAACACAAAGCACAAAGAAAGCCAGTTCACAGCGAGTTTGGTGTGTCTAATGTGCACAGCCAAGACGTGTCCTCTGCAGGATGCACTGTGTGCTGGCTTAAGGCAGAGACGTCTGGAGGCTCTACTCCCCAACCATCTGCATGATGGAAAACACACAGGGCTGTTTTTAGGTGCTGCACAGGGATCCGGGTCGGTCGCATGAGCACGGCAGCCCTGTGGCAGACAGGCTGAGTGGTCCGGCATGCAGGGCCATCCGCAGCCCTGCCCCGGGCAGTCTCAGCTGTCGCCCCTGCCTCCTTACTACCCACCGCAAGGGAGAAAGGGTTGTCCCTGGCACCCCTGCACCAGGGCATAAACTTGGTGGCATCAACCCCAAACTCACTGAGAAGGGAAAGTAAGAAGGGCTTGAGGGTGTCCCGAATTTCCTAGTAGGTCTTGATGAGATGGGGCTTCGCCGATTTTACATTTGGCACGCAAGGGCTTAATTTTTTTCCAGCTCTTCTTTAAAATGCATTAAAAGAGACAGTTCATACCAAGGGGCCTCGAACATATGACAAACGGGAGACAAGTCCTGATCTCTCTCATACCCGTGTCACAGATGCCAAAACTGGTGCAAGGGATGAGGCAGGTGTTGGTGTCTCTGCAAACATCCCAGGACCAAGGAGGCACCTCACAGCTGCCAAAAGATGCTGTGACCTTCAGCAAGATGGAGCTCAGTGAAGAAAAATCCCCTTACTCCTCACAGCCTATGAAGTGCAAATTTGGTTTGATGACACAGACTCTAACTCTTAAACAGAGATAACTTTTT
Organism: Rissa tridactyla; assembly: GCF_028500815.1. Taxonomy (NCBI): domain Eukaryota; kingdom Metazoa; phylum Chordata; class Aves; order Charadriiformes; family Laridae; genus Rissa; species Rissa tridactyla. The sequence continues at coordinate 60,491,357 of NC_071471.1, forward strand.
CACTGATTTTGGCACGTATTTCTGGATCCAGGGCTACCAGACAGTATATAGCATCAAATAACAGCAAGAACAACAACAATGCAATAATATCGTCCAATGATATCACATTCTATTGTACAATTATTTGTTTTGAAAACAGTTCAGACCCAGGGCTATGATCAGGCATTTCACTGCAGAGCTGGTATATTTTAGACAAACGCAGAGAGCCCTCCTCAGCCACCTTTAGTGACCCACAAGTGCATTTTTCTGCCTGTGCAGGTGGTTGGGCACCCACCAATCCTTGTTTTGCTCCATAACAAGGACAGTGCTAGATGATCTGCACTGAGCCGTACATCATTCTGCAACAACACGCCTTTGATGGGAAAATGGACCGCTGCGATTTGAGCAGGGCTGAGCTCTGACTTGCCAAGGGCAGGTGGCGATAACTTGAACTAAGGGGAGCTTGGGAGAGGAGAACTGTAATTAAAATCCCCACTGAAGTTTGGGAAAGCTGGATAAAATAATGACAAATTGGCTCAGGAAAAAAACAGTGACATGGTCATTCACATTTCAGATTAAATGGATCCACTTTAGTGTGGTGATGGTGAGCCAGGTATTTTTAGAAAATGTAAAGGGCCTCAACAGATCTCTTTCTTGTCCTTGGTGATTTAGTAAATGCTGGTTTTGTGTTTGCCTCTCCCAAACCATAATACTTGCAAATTTTACTCCCTCTTGCTCTTGCTGCTGTAAAGTCCAGAAAAGAAGGCTGGGTTTTAAACTCAGCCCATGTAGCCCTTTACTTACCCGCTGCAAGAAACAGACTGAGAGAGGCCCAAGGGGAAATCACATTTTCTGTGATTTGAATACCCTTAATTCTCCCTAAATTGTGAAGCAATGCTGGGCAAAATCTAGGCGAGGAAGTGTAGTTTGCTCTCTAGTTGGCTGAGTGGCAGGGCTGAACCAGGCAGATGACCAATTAGTGAAGGCAAATAGCACAGGAGCAAACTCTTTTGAGCCAGGCTGCTGCTGCAAATGAAATGAAGGGTTATTCGGCCTGTGCCCAAAAATAAATGAGGCTGAAGTTAATCCAGCTGTCCTACCTGTGCTCTCAGTATCAATATCTGTGTATGCTATGCATATGCTGGTGAGTGTTATTTTTAACAAGGCAAAGACTACGAGGAATTTAGAGAGGCATCTGCTTTGTTTTGAGCTCTTAAATCTCTTAATTTCCAAGACCTGTGCAAAAGCCTAAGGAGGTTCCTAAAGTACACGTAAGAAAATACTGAAAGATCTCAATCATGCCACTTCTGCTGCCAGAAAATATGCCAGTGTTAGCAGGTCCCTGAGGTATTAAAGAAGAAGGGCACAGTCCATACAGTCCACACTGCAGGACTGGGAGGGTGGTGTAAATCAGCGCACTGCTCTGATGCCAGTCACTCATGCTGACTTTCAGAGAACTGCGCTGATTTATGCCAGCCTGGTCCTGGCCCCTTGCAGTGCTGGATCGACATGTACTAGGCTAAAACCGGGAAAAATCTCTTCAGCAGCTGCCCTTATTTTACAAGTTAACTTTTTTCTCTGTTTCCTCCTTCTGAACTCTGGAGCTCTCTCTTTCCACATGAGCTGAGCTTTCTTGAAAACGGTTGTTTAATGGGAACATCTGGTGTGTGAATGGAAGACTTATTCCTCCTTTTCCCTTCAGTAAACGCTCACTGCATACTTTAAAAGTTGATATTTTTTTCCTTCCCCAAGCAGAGAAAAAAATATGGATCATTACTTGACAGAACAGACTGTGCTCTTTAGTTCCTTAATGTGTGCGGGTGTAACCTGCAAGCCATGACTTAAGAGTATTCCCCATAATTAAAAATTTTCTGCCTGTAAAGTCTTGGTTTCTGATTAAAATGTAGCAGTCCTTCCCATTGTTCAATTAGTGCTAATTAGATAGTACCTGTGCACAATACTCCTTGCAATTCAATAACCACAATCTGGGATATTTCTTTTATGTGAGGAAAAAAGTCTTACAAAAAAACCCCTCACACAAAAATCCTGAGTTTGTTTACTTGTGTGCTGTTTAATACTGTGGAAAATTAAAAAATGGAGAGGTAAGTAGGTATTATTAAAAATATTATTTGCATTCATATTTTCCCTTTCTCTTCCCTTCCCTTCCCTCCCCTTCCCTCTTCCCCTTTGCAATGGAGGTGTTACAGAAAGATGACCTGTGCGTGGGCTTTTATAATAACTGTCTTGGTGAATATCTAGTGTTGTTGGTGAATTCATAGGCCCCATAAAGTTGTGTTCATGCACTCCGATGGCTTTTTGGCTAACCCAGCTTCGGCCAAACTCCCTACTAGCTGAAAATGATTTACAATGATCCAATGAGAAATGCGTAGGCCATACAGAAAGAGTGGATGCGCAAAGTTTTAGTGCAAGGTGCTGCACATAATCACAGCTGCTCTGACTCCAGTCAACCATGATGACTCCCAGTAGACCTATGCTGATTTATGCCAGTCCTGGCCCTGAAATGGGCGGATGGCAGGAACCCGCAACGTTAACATGAGAAAGGTGCAGGCCCACCTTCTCAGTGTACTCAGGAAAGTCTTAAACAGGGAGCTGGTATCCCTGATTTGTTTAGGACAGGCTTGCATACTCTACAGATGAGAGCAGGTGCACAAACCACACAGCAAGGAAAATAGATACAACAGCAGGGAATATCCATCTGTGCTCCAAGTTGCAGGATTCTGCTGTGGATAAGCCTGGTACAGGAGCAGCACTGGCTCTAAAACTGAAGTGATGAGCATTGATTCACCTAAATGCATTGAAGCCTCCAGCGATGACAAACTAGCATCATATTTCTTACCCTAGGATCAAAGCACTATAGAGTTTGGCTAAGAGAGGGTGGGGCAAACTTATGGCATGATGTGGCAGCTTGAGCTGAGAGCCATGAAACAGAAGCCCTTCTTCATTCTTCTGGCATGATTCAGTGTCAACCAGACAGAAAGTGATGCCAAAGTTTAGAAAATACCATCCAGACTTCTCTGTGTCAGGTAGAATTACCCCTTCCTGCTAGTTTGGGTCAAAACTAACAAGTAAAATTATCTAAAACGGCATGGCTCAGCAGCCTTTGCCTTATCCACCTGCCCAGCCAACCATCTGGGAAGCACCGGTTGAATCCAAGAACTCTGCAGTTGTTCCAGTTCATTCCCAGTTAAGCCAAGCAAGGTATACGCATCATTTGAAACTGCCTCCACAAGCTGATTGCATGACAAGCAGAAAAGAAAACTCTAAATCAGAAAGCAGAGCCTCATTTGCAATGATTGATGTGCTAGGGCACATGCAGGGCTTGCGAGGAACCCCCAGCCTCCTGTGGCCGAATAGGCTGGAACAAGAAGCATCTCGTCTCTCTGTTCTTCCTCTACTTTTCTCCTACGCTGCCTTGCCAAAAAATCATATTTTGAATAAAGATGAGAATTTGTTAAAATCTGCTTGCAGTTCCCTGCAGGGGACCTCTAGATCCCCTGTAAAAGACCTCTTGGTCTTTTGGCCTCCAGTTGTCTGAGATATTCAGAAAATCTGTGCCACATCAGCTGGGACTTCCAAATGAACCCACATAGCACCAAGGAAAGCCTACATAAGACTGATTAAAATATATTGACCTGGTAAGTGAGAACTTAGCTGTCTTGAAAAACAACCCGCCTCCTCTTTAATTTTGAGGCAATGTGTCCCACTGTCTTCATTCCTGCCAGCCCATTTCCTCTTTTGCTCTGATGAGACACTGTTCTCTGCGTATGCAGCTTGGTCCCAATCCTCTTCCCCTCTACTGCTTCTGTTTTAAAAATGCAAACATTCTGCTGTTCATCAGGAGCCTGCTGTTTTCCTAGACATTTTACTATCAGCCGTGTGACACTGGCAATTTGCATCATTTTGCTCTAAGCATATTTCATTGTGCAATTATAATATCAGGACTGTGTCAGGTGAGTTATACAAATGACACTTTGAATGCCTCTTTGGGGTTTTTGTCTGTGTGTGGTGGTGTTTTGGTTTGCTTTTATTGAGCTTCAGTCTCAGAAATAATAGACCGCTCATTTATTTTCTAGGTTTAACAACCACCATGGTAACTATCAGAAACTGCAGTTATACAATGTTACACACCTTCCTTCACCACTTGAACGCCTTCTTCTGAATTCGTCATGGAAATGGGTTTGGTGAGTTAGATGCAGGTAAAAGGGGGACAGAGGAGACAAAAGCTTCTCTTTCATTTGGATTTACTGACACCTGCATTTGAAGTAACAGCACTTAACGACAATAGAGTGGCTGAGATGTCGAGATTTTCTCCCAGAATGAGAAGTGATGGGGAGGGGTGTTCTGACTCCTGGAATTAATGCTCCACCAAAATATCCAGCCCAGGATTACTGTCCTAAATTATGCTCAGTCAAGAACTTGGAGCAAAGAGAAATGGTCTGCTTTTAGCAGACATTTCTCTTATAAAAAGGAGCAAATGGGTCTGTAGGATGGACGTATCCCTCTTGGTCCCTTCTCTCACTTTCCCCATCCCTCCGGGCAGATCTTTGCTTATCTTTGTAGAGATGAACATTTAGCTGGGAAAAAAAATCAAACCCAAAACCCATACCCAAACCCTTCACAACTCAATGATTTATTTCTCCAAGTGACTTGTGTGTTCTATCCGTGGAGCAGCCCTCTACATATAGGCTTCTATTTTGCTGTTTCCCCTTAAGGAGCTATTAACTATGTAAACAACTTCAAAACAAACAGCCTGGGCTGTTTCATTAGGGGAAACCATCTCTGCTTCCAAAGGCCTCCTGGGAAACAGGAGGAGTTCATTAAAGCCAGGGTGGTGTAAAAGGCTTTGTGCACATGCAGAAATGGAACCACCATGAAACATTAATGACCACAATGCATTAGCAAATCTTAAACTAGAGGAGAATTGCGCTGTCTCTGGGGACCCGTGTGCACCTCCTTGGATTTTATTTTTTTAATGCTGGGGAAAAAGCAGGCTTCAAATTTTAATGTGCAAAGCAAAACACTTTGGTGGTGTGAACTGAAGAAGGCAATCAAGCTGTCCCTAGGACAGTGATGTGTAGAAAGTAAACATCTTAATTGTCAGCTGCTGCCTTTGCTCCAGTCAGTGGTATTGCCAAGACACAGGCTGCTTAATCCATATTGCCAAATAAAGGCTCACAGGATTGGTTTTCCTTTTAATTCTCCATGAACAGAATCCACTTTTCTTGCTTCAAGAAGTAGCTATACGTCTTGCCAGTTATAAAGCACTGAAGAGACATTTGGCAATGTTACATCAACAGCAGGCAACTGTTCAGGGCAGTATTGATCCCAATGGAAATCACTGTATAGGTCTCTCCTGTGAGTTATGATCTCTAGTAAAGTTGGGTGACATTTCTCCAAGGAATACTTTGTTCAGCAATGGCAGGAAAAACAAATTTCAAATGCAGTGAAACCCTGCAGACGAATTTATGCTGAAATCTGCAAACGTTATCAGCCCCAAGAAAAATATATACTCCTCTCCCCCAGGTTTAGAAACGATAGCTCAAGTTTGTTTCAAAGTTGCTGTTGAAAAGAGGAGAACAAGTCTTTGAAGAGAGGTGGTGTCTTCATCTATTTTTGAGTTCTTTTGTCTTTTCTTCTACCACAGGGTGCAGGGAACATGTCTCACATGGATGACAAACCTTTCACAACTGGAGGATGTGGGGAAGCTGGGGAATGTGTCTGTGATATGGATTATCTGGGAAGAAAGCATATAGTACAGTCCACTGATTCTCACCCTGAGAAGCGTGTGTGTCATCAGAAGGCAGGAATGGTCATCCAGGGCCAAAATAAGGGACCACCTATACAAGAGCCCTTCCTTCCAGCAGGGAGTGTAAGCAGAGGCTTACAGAAGAGAAAGAACAAGGCAAGTCTGTGAGATACTTCCTTCCTAGTGCTCTGCGTGCTTCCAACTATTGTTAGCTTGGGACTTTCTGAGTCTGCTGGGGTTTGTGTAACTTGTAACCCTGAAAGGATCTCTTTTCCCAGTACCTCACCAGTCTCCCCTTGACCTCTGTCTGAGCCCACAGCATCTTTCGGCAAAGAATACTTCTCCCTGTAGTGCTTTGCTCAGCCTGAGAACCACTGGTCTTGAAGAGAAGGAGGCTAATCTTTCTGTTTTCTCCTAATTATTTTCAGTCACTGTTTGCAGATACATGGCTATCTTCTGACCCAAATGACAATGACATTTCTATGATACAACAACTGTTCATTGCCTGTGGTGTATAAAGCATGTTGGGATTACCTGAGACAAAGAGCTAATGATTCAGTGTTGTGTCTAATGCTACTTTGCCCAATGCTGAGCTGCTGCTCTCTGTTCCAGTCCTAAAGTTAATCCAAAATATCAAATCCAGCCATTAGCAAGATCCATGAAGCAACCACAGTATGAAGTTAAGTTCCCACCTTGCCATGATGCCTGAACGGTACTCGTTGGTAAGATCAGGGCAGAGACAAAAAAATAGCTATGCCCACACACCTTTGTAAGATGGACAATTAATAGGCAAGAATATTAAATATTCCTTGCTACCGCAAGAGCTGAGTAACCCCAGCAAGCAGGGTATGTGTGTATGGGAAGGTAATCAGAGGGAGTCTCTTTGCACTGGCAATTATTCTGAGCTCTACTTTGATTTAACATCTTTGGCCAGACCCAATATTAAAAAAAAAATTTCCAAAAAAAATCCCTGGCACCTGAAAAGTTTAAAGCTAATGGCACTGTAAGTGCATTTTTAATTTTTCATTTACTTTTTTGGAAAAAGAATAGAATTTTAAAAGTTTCTTTATGTTTGTAGACACATGATGTGGTGCATATCTTGTTTGTCTGAAGGACAAGTTCTTTTGGTATGAAGCAAGGCTTTTATTCTGGTTTTAAACTTTAATGTTTGTTAAAAAGTAATAATGCGTCTTGTGGCATGGGTTATGGTGGTAAATATTTAAAGGCATTGCATAAATTTGCCCTATATCAGAGGCAAGAGTTTGGGAAGGATGCTGCCAAATTTGGAAAGGGAACTTTTTTCCTTTTGAAGCAGATCAAACATCAGTTTGTCCCCCTCTGCCTTTCCCCAGCACAAATTCTGCGGAGCAGAAGGTAATTCTGTTCACGTTCAATGGAGGAGCAGAGCGGCTCTGCCATAAAGAAGCATCAAACGCAGCAGTGTCATTTTCTTTGTGATCCGTGCATGCGTGGTGCATTGATTTTTCCATGGTAGAAAGCAGAGCAAGCTCTCTCTCTTCAATGGTGAACTCAGGAAGATATTGTGTAAAAGTTAAAAAAAAGGTCAGCTTTTCTCTGTTCTTGATTCTAGCTGAAACAAACAGTTATGGGAATATGCTCAATCTGAGCCTGCCAGCGTGTGTCCTATCAACCTTTGAGTAATTCACCTAGATGGGAAGTTGGCCATGGGGTTGTTTTTGGAAGACTGATATCACATGCAGCTTGTCTAATTTGGGACACTCTTAGACCAGCAGGGCCACGTTGATCCTTGGCTATCCTGGTGGTGCAAACACATGCTAGCTTTTAGGTCTCTCAGTTCCCAACCCCATTAGCTGGTGTAGGCAGAGCTGTAGTTAGCCATCCTGGATGTCCATTTTACAACCTTCTCCCAGGGGCTGGAGGGGAGACATGTCTTTAACTGGATGCGGCAATTTTCTCAGATTTCAAAACTGGAGGCTTGACAGCCTCCATTTTTTAATTCTTACTGAGGAAAACCAAGATCTAAGCTTTATTCATATTTTTAATAATGAAAGTCAGGTTTTTTTACTGCTAGGTTGAAAAGGGATAGAGGGAGAGCTGAAAGGTTTGTCACTAGCTGGGAGTCTGTACCAGTCCCTGGGCCAGTGTGCTCTTTGATAACACCAAGCTACTATTAGACGGAGCAAGCACTTGGCATTTTCAAAGAGTCTTGGTGCTTGTGCAAATCACAGATCAAGGAACATAAAAGCCCACATTTGTCAAGCCTGACTCTCTCTGTACCCCTCTTGACTTACAGGTTTGTGGTATCTACTCCAGGAACAGGCTTTGTTTTTCTGTGCTAAGTGGTGGACACCACAAAGTTGCCACTTGTTTTAAGAGCTTCTCAACTTGGCACATTTTATTAGACTCTCTTTGCAGCTATGATCAGAAAAAATTCAAGTCAGAGAGATTTTCAGTGCTTCCTAGGACAGCATTTTCCACCAAAATAATCACAGAAGTGTTGGTTGGAAGGGACCTGTGGAGGTCCTACTCCAACTTCCCACTCAAAGCAGGACTTTCACCAATGCTAGCTAGAACAGGCCAGCTGTGGCTTCATGTAGCCAAGTCTAGAAAGTTGCCAAGGATGGAGATCCATCACCTTTGGCAACCTGTTCCTGTGCTGCTGTGCTTCTTCACCTCCCTGTGAAGAAATTTTGCCTGCTGTCACACCTGAACTGTCCAAGCTGAAATCTGTGGCCACTGTCCTTTGTTTTAGTAAAAGTAGCAGCTCCAGGAATCCTTGCTAGGCTTCCTAACGCATTTGAGTCAAACACAGGATATTATTTGTAGATGAGGTGCATTTCGTTGGATAGAGATGTTAGTCATTCCCAGCTAGGTCTGTGAGCACATCCGTGCCAATCCACCCCCTCCTACAGACCATGGCCACAATACAGCAGTTGGTGCCTTGCCACAAATTATTTTTGGTGGAGGAAAAAACTTGAGGGAAAGAAAAAACAAATACAAATCTGAGAGCTCTCCAGGTTGCTTCATTGTAAGTCTAGTGTTTGTAGGCCTCCCTGCCTCCCCCCAGTTAATTACATGACCAGGCTGTGAAGGCAGCAGGAATATTAAAAAAGGCCTGTGTGACAGACTTGTTGCCACAGCCAGCTGCCATGCTCGCACAAAGTTGAGGGAAGGAAACCAATTAAATGGTCTTGCTTTGCACATGGAAGCTGGTGCTGCTGCTGAGCAGAGAAACAATGTCATCAATTCCTGTGGAAGGGGGCAGAGCTGAAGAAGACAAGGGGGAAAGCAAGTGAATGGCAGCTGGTGGAGGGCAAGCAAGTAGCATCTTCCTAATATAGAGCCTAACAGGGACTGGTTTATGGATGTCTCATTCTTTGCACGTTTGGCACCTTTCATCTGAAATCTGGAGACCAGAGGCAGCACACAAGCTAAACTTGGCAACCTCTCATTCAAAGCTGTTTCTCAATGGCCACGATGCCAGTTTTGACAAACACAGTCACTCTCACCCTCCCACCCCCAGTATCCTTCCCTTGTTTATGCTAACTAGTTCTTTTTCTTGCTCCCATTATGTGGCTTTGCCTGCCATAATGAGAGAGACCTGCTAATTAGCATCTGAGCCTTTGAATGCCTTTCTGAGGAAACCACTGCACAAGATCATTAGCAAGGAGAAAATAAAAAAACCTAAGCCCTGCAAAACAACAGCCCCACTCCAAACAAACCACGATCCTGTGTTTTCCAATTGGTATCTTGTACAGGGAGATGCTCTGGAGACCCATGAGCAGATGTGGCAGTCTTACCAGTACCAGCTGACCTAGTCGTATGTGTTGTGTCACCCTCCTAGCTGTGAAATGCAAGGCAAGGAATGCACCTGTCCGAAGTAATGAGTTGGCTGTGAATCTCACGCCTTGTCTGGATTACAGCCAAAGACAGAATTTGCAAGAGTTTGAAGGAAATACCAGTTCCAACAGATAATGGCCAACTGGCTTGATTTGTGAAGGCTGGCCAAGTGAGACACTTTAGTCAATATATTATTTTTTTTCCTTCAGGTTCATACAAATGGACATGGCCACCCAACCTATCTTCGGGGCATCAGGCTTGTAAATTTAAATTGCAACACAATGCTATGAAAGAACAACTTTTATAAATGTTTACCTTGGTCTCTTGCATCTCAGGAAGCTTTCCCCAAGAACCATTGTTCTGCAAAAAGCCTGAGAAAGAAAGAAGGGAATAGTCACTGTCCTGTGCTGACAAGATGAATAACTCTAGGACATAATGCATGAAGAAACCAGAAGGTTCGAGGCTTTCTTGAAGGGAGTATCTCAGTGATGACTCATTCCTGTTCGGAGTATGGTGTGTCTGTTTGTGCATACATGATGAACATGACTGTAACACTGCAAGAATAATGACTTCTGTGAGACTCCGTGGTTGCACACCACAGACAGAGTCTGTGTCCTTCTGATGATGGGCTGTATCTGAGGCTGTAAATTGCATAATCCTGCTCCCATTAACTTCCATAACCAAATTCACAACATCTTCAGCCTAAGACTCAACAGAGGCAAGCACTGGCCATATCAAGACTGATTCTTTGCCACTGAATCACTGAAGAAAGAAGGACTCTGCTCTCCTCCATTTTGCAATCACTAGAAAAAGGAAAAAGGAGTAACTATGAGCACCACCACTACCAAGGCTGCAAGATGTGCCCTCACAGATTTGGAGAACTGATTCCAAAGACAAGAGAAAAAGAAGGTTTGGAAAAAAACCCATCTCTGTTAAATCTCTCCATACAATATGCTTTAAAGAAAAGCTTGAAAAAATGAGCGTAGACCTCAGACCAAAGCCAGAGTTACTGATTATAACTTATTAGGCTTGTACTCAAGGTGGTATCAACACTATTAAAAAATGGTGGTGCTCATAGGAGGAAAAAGGTAGACGTTACAGCTGAAAAGCTGCCCACACCCTGTAGTGGTTAGACTACGGTTTTTGGAGGTAGGCGTGTCTGCAAAATCCACAATGTGCATGTTCATGGACTTAAAGCCTTTAAAGAATAATGTGGAGAGATGACTAGAAACAAGTTTTGATGGCAAAACTAATAATAAAATGAAAAATTTCTGCCAGTAAAGGAAACCAGTTAAAGGAATACATGTAATTGCAACACACAGAGAATCGGGACACAAAACTAGGCACTGGATGGTGTCATTAGGCAATTCACAGCGATACACTGAAACACTTCAAAGGGAGCTATCTGGTCTAGAAGCAGGATCTACCCTTTCTTTCCCCAATATTTTGAAGATGCGGAAACAGGCAAGGACTACCAGCAACTTTCCCAGGAGAACACACATTATACGCATTTCTGTGCTTGGCAGCAGATCTAAGCCCCTATCTTCAGAACTCCCCTGGTTCAACATCAAATGTGTTTTCCTTTCCTTTGCAGTCAGAAAAAGACCACAACAGTCTGAAATAGCTCATTCTATTCTTAACAAGGATACAAAAAAGCCCTTGGTCAGAATTTCTGTTCAGGTGTTTTGCTTTTTCTAAAACCCTAGTATGAGTCTGTGCTTTCATTAGTTCTTAAAAAAAAATAAAAAATCCAAAATGTAATTTAATTACCAATAGCTCTGTGATTAAATTTGGCCTTTCGCTTTCCTTCACAGTCAACCTCCTCAATTCCATCTCCCCGACGCGCCTCTCTGTAGTATCGATTCAGTATTGTTAACCTTTCTTTATTACTTGTTTATGTTCCCCCATCAGTTTAAAAACATCAATAAGAGGCTTTTTAAAAAGGACAGAAGCAACAAATAGAGAGACATTGAGGAAAGGTCAGGAATGCAGAAGGAGGCAGTGACTGCTTTGTGGAAGGAGCAAACAGACAGTACAGAAAGGTTAGTGGTCCTGCTGCTGAAGTGAAGGAAGGATTTGTTTATTCTACAGAAATACCTGCTACTGGTGCAGCTTTTGCAGCAGACACAAATATCCCTTCTGCCCAGACTGAACTCAAGGCTACTGGGACAGGCTGGACCTTGCCTCAGTAATGAGGCTGAGATGGTCTGCAGGGTCTTCCTCTTCAGGGATCAGGAAGCTTTAGGCATGTTTGGGGGCTTCTACTTTCTGTTTGAACATAAGCCCGATCTGAGGGCATTTACTGCCCTGCACAGGGGTGTGCTGGGTGGAGATGTCTTAGTTGGCTGTGACAAGGAAGCAGAGTAACTGCATCAGTGTGCGACTGAGTGCATTCAGACGTCAGCATTTATATCATCAGGCCAAAGCACCACCCAGGATTCCAAGTCAGCTTTCTCTGTTTGGGGCTCTGCTGAACCAGGAAAGCACCCCAGCTTGGAGGAGCTAGCTCAGGGTCCTCTGCCTCCACTTCCTCCTCTTGGCCCATAAAGATGTGCTCTGGGCAATCAAATCCTGTCTTGAGTGATGCTAGTCCCTTTGCTTTGAAGGGCACAAAGGATTGAGCCATTACAGCAATAAACTGTTCACTAACTTCATCAGAAACTGAAATCCTGCTCAAGGGTCTCCACCAAGGGATGAAGCCCATTATGGGCTTCCCAGTCTTGGCTCCTCAGAGAGATCATGTCAGCTGGGGAGTAGGTTAGTGTGGTGGAGGAGGGGAGAGACACCTCATCCAGCCTCAGCCCTCTGAAGCTTTAGATATTCCTGGCACATAAAAGGTAACTGCATCTCCCTGCTTGCTCAAGTGTTACCACTGCCACCACCAGACAAGGATCACTATGATGACAGATCACACTTATACTGCTTATTACAAATGCCTGGTTAAATGAATGCTGCTGATAAGAGTATGTGTGGTCCATCTCAGCCTTAAATGCAAACGCAGCTTCTATAAGCTTTGCTGGCGATAAAATGTGTTGTTTGAAAGCAAGAAGTAAAAGAGCGGTGACTAATTCAGCACTGGTCTGTGCCCAGCTCACTGAGCATGTCAGTGAGCAGAGGGAACTAAAAGGCTCTGAAGAATAGCAAGGGTTCCCTGGGCGCATAAAGGTGCTTCAGCAATTAGACTGTGAAAGGCGTTATTTATTTTCCTATCAAAAAGTGGATTGAGGAAGGAGCCTGGCAATTATACAAGGTCATGTATGAACTGTGATGAAAGGCTCAGTCCTTGGGATAGCTGATGTTGAGGTCACTTTGAGGGTTAGTATTTACTGACTGTCCATGCTAAGAAACTCTCAGTTCAACTCCTGACAAAAGTCTAAGCAGACACTTGCTTTGGTCAATAGTTAGGGCTGAAGTGAAGCAGGCCTATGGCCCAGCCCTTCCCAAAAGGTGATTAGACCTTATAATGCATGTAGATCCTGAGCATTGGAAGCCAGTCTCCTGCTTTTGAATCTTGCCCTTCTTGCCCATGACCAACACAATGTGTCTCTGCTTAGATGAAAAGATAAAATGATACTGAGAAGAGGTCTGCATGGGGGTGAGAAACAAACCTGGATTTTGAAGAAGAAAAGTGATATTCCTGTCTCTTGCGCTGCTGAGAAAGCTCTTCAGAGATGGCTTTAAATGTCTGTAGGAATATACCTTGTAGGTGGCGTTAACGCCAGTTGAAAAAGTCCTTCTCCTGAAAGCAGAGAGAGACCTGAAGCAAAACTATGTGCAGACTTCATAGGATCATAGGGATCATCCTGTTATAGGAAAATTCAAGTTGGAAGGTACCTTAGAAGATCTAGTACAACCTTCTGCTTCAGCTTTAGGGAAACTCTTGCTTAGCAGAGCTGTGTGTAATTAAGGCAATAATGTTGTTTGATGCAATATTTTCTTCAGAGCTGTACAATCCTAATAATATATATCCAGATGCTACAATTTCTACTTCTAAGCAACTTTCTACTGGGACAAAAAGTACTATATTTCAAACCGGTGCTCTTACAGAATCAATCCACAGCTTTTATGCAGCCTTAGTGATTTATAACAGCTGAACACATACATCTATATGAATAGTCTTAACACAACAAGCTTAAATTAACATAAAAAGGTGAGAGGAAAATTCCACTTTCATATGATAGCAAACATCTGCAAAGATCCAAAATTCATTTAAAAGAGAGGGAAATCTGCATTAGGTATTTTGGGTTCTCAGCAGGAGTGAAAGAAAGCCCATGTTCATATGCCTGGCACGGAGCAGAGTCTTGAACTGGACTACTTACAACCCTGGAGGTGAAATTAACCATGTCACTCCTCTGTTTTCAAGAATGGAGCCTGGGTTCAGATTCTTCCAGTCTCCAGAAACTCTGTCTTGAGCTTGAGAGGGTTTTCCCAATGAAATTGTAAAATATGACTTTTTTTGTCTTCCTTTTTTTTTTTAATGGAAGTCTAACACTTGTGATACTTGTAGCTTTCAGAAAACAACCTCTTTCCCTGAAAACTTGCCTTCTTTTGCAGGCCAGTACAGGCACAGTGCCTGAAACACTATCCAATATGGAGATAGCCATTCCACACATTCAGAGTGTTCTGTTAGAAGAAGAAACAAAAGCATCTTAGTTATTAAAGGTACCTTTCTCTTGACCTTTTAAAAACAGACGTAATTACATATGATATATCTCTTTTCAACTCAGAAAGCTTTATAAGTAAAACATCTTTACTGTTAATTCTGCAAGGCGACATTGTGGTTAGAGAGGTTCTCAAAGTTTTGCTTCGAAACATGAAGGTGATCAGCTAGCATCCTTCAACATAATCTGTGGTATTGGCAGGTGAAAAAAAATGAAAGCAAACAACAGCCCATAAATAAAGCAACATCTTTGATCCTTGTGGTAGGTGCCATGTGGTCAGGATATTTGATTCTTATTTTGCTTCTGCAAGTAGGAAGATGTATGCAGATGAATATTGTGTGTTCTCTTACACAATAATCTCAATCTCTTACTATGAAAGTTCACCTGACAGAAGAATTTTCATTCAAACTTCATGAACAGATGTTTCCTCCCACCTCACCTTCCAGTCTTAAAATGAGATCGTTGTTAAGCACAGTATGGCTATTTGTGCAGAAAGAACGACTATTTATATGAGGTTGCACAAGGAAATTTGATTTTTCTGAGAGGTACCTTTCCATCTATAAAAAGCGTGTCCTGGCTTGGGCTATTCAGTTACCTCATGAGATCAGTCTTTTTGACATTTAGCACCTTAGGCTCTATTTTCCATCCCAAGGAGTAAAGCCCCAGAGTTTAAATGCTATTAATTCCTAATGTCCACCTAATATTATTGAAAGGCAAGGGATAGCACAAATTTCTGCTTTTGACTTCCCAGTCACCTGAAGATCTTTACAGGAGTCAGGAAAAGCGTGTTAAAGTTGTAATTTTTCTTTTCTTTTGAAGTTCTTGATTCCATTATGTCATTATTCCTATGTGTCATATTTTAGCCTTAGGAATATTGCTTTGCTGCTAGTTTACACTAATACCATCTGATCCACATTTCAGGAGGAAACATGTACATCTTGTACATGGCACGTCAGCAACAGTTTGGATGTGAGATAGTAATATCCAAAGTTAGTTTATTTCTTCTGGTTGAGGTTGCTTTCAGGTCTGACACTGGCATAGAAGTTAGTGGTGAGGGTTACCAGCCCAAGAACTACATTTCTGGCCAAGATTTCTGGCATGTCCTGATTTCAGGTATGACGCATAAGGAGAGGAACTTTGCACCTTCTAGTCTCCCTGAAGACTCCAGTGCATTAACAAAACCTCACCAGCGGCTAAGTCTACCACTTCTTTTCCATCTAAGTAACTGCTGGGAGGAACAGTGGCTTAGCTGACAGAAGCAGAGATGATACCAGTACCTCGTTGTTCTTCATCAACAGAAGATATATACACAAATCACATTGCTAGAATAACAGAAAGGTGGAAAGCTAATAGGAAGAGAGCAGTCTGTGTGTGTCCACCTCAGAGAAACTACAGCTACAGCCTTGTCTCCTTAGTCAGGTTACTTTTCTTCATTTGGAGAATGTGCTGTTGCAGGATGAAGTCAGCATTACCCCTGCTATGGGGTTTGTAGCTAAAACCACTGATGAACTGTTGCTCTGCGATTGATTGAAGAACATAGTTAGACTTTCAGGGTGACCAGTTTTACAAATCAAAACGAAAGAAGGAGAGTACTCCCTGGGCCATGTGATAAGGGGATAAGTCACTTGATTCAACATAGGATCTGGGTCACGGTCTCTGTCTTTTGTTGTCACGAGATGATTCCAGGAATGGGAGTTAAGTGAGAGACAAATAAAATGTTTTGTTCGGAAAAAAGCTGGAGCCAAACCAATATTATCTCAGGAACATGAGTAAAATCCTCTCTGTTGTAGGTTTGCCTCAGCTAAATCAAGATGTCTGTCTCCTGTTTTACCATGGTTACTCCTCATAATTTTCCTGCAAACATTGAGTTTTCTGCAGCAGCACCCTTACCTAGCCAAGAGCATGACATGTACAAGGAAGAGGAGTTTCTGCCTGAATGGCCTTTCTTGATACTCCTTATTCTCTTATTTGGAAATGAGTTTGTCACCCAATCAAGAAACGAAAATGAAGCCTAAACCAACAATGTTTGATCAGTGGAACATATATGTCTCTTACACCCAGAGAGTTACATGAGGGTTCCAATCTTTAGTGACAGTTATTAAAGAACCGGCTTATTATAATGGATAGCCAGTAAATCTTCATTTACAAAACCAAAAAAAAACAACAACAAAAAAGCTCTCCTTCCTGGTGGTTCTGAAGACTTGCAAGTGCTTAATCTCCAGAAGGAGAGATAGTAGAATAAATGGTTTGCTCAGAGAGACAGAGGAATAAACGGTCAAAGCCAGTGTGAGGCAACTCATTTCAGCAGCAGAGAGAAATGACAGCTAAGCCTTTCAAGTCAGTGGTTAACAGTGACTCACAGAGATCTAAGTATTTTCTATTTAAGGTAACTCTTTATACCAGGAGAGCCAACACATCCTCAACAAAGTCAAGACAGGTTAACAGAGGAGATTAACAATCGCTGATGGTGTTGTTAGGAAAGAGGTTTTTGCATTCTTTTTACAGACAGTGGTTCTGCCTTTCTTAGATCCCTGGTGTGGGTCATCTAAGCTGTATAGGTTCAAGCTGAAAAACATTAAACTTGTGCACGTAATCACCCAGCAGAGATATCCATGCTATCGGAAGCAAGAGTAGGAGTAGAAGCAATATCCCAGTAGAAACAGTTTCTGCCTTCACCTGAACTGACAAACTTCTGCTTTCTGGACCAAGCTATAATCTCTTCACTGTGCTGCACACTCTGCAGTTGTGTGTTATTGCTATGTTGAAAATCTGCACCATTCTCCACTGAATGATGCAGATACCCCATAAGAAAGCCTATACCTTCAGTGAAAACCCTACAGAAACTGCTGGTTACATCTCGGTAGCCTGCAGAAAATAAAGATGTTGAAGGTGAGATGGGCAACATCTTAACGACAAGGACACAGCAATGAAGCTTGTTTTTAGAAATGTATCAAAATAATTATAACAAAAGTAACTACTTTCTCATCAACCCAAAATGATAAAGACTGTTTCAGTCTGTTTTGTCTTTTTTTTTTTTTTGCCAAAACTTTGGAAAATCAGCATGAAGTATCCATTAATTGTGGCTGAAGAGGAACAATGCTTTTCAGGAAGCAAACAACTCACACCATAAGAAATCCCCAGCTCTCCTAGAGAGAAGCTGCAGAATACAGTTTATAGACTATTCTTGCAAAGAAGACTGTGCCACAAATCAAAGTTTGTGATTGAACAAAGCTAGCGATGGATAAGAATTCCAACTTTTTAAATCAATGCATACAAGCTTAAGATTAATAAGGCTAGATAAATTGAAACTGAAAAAAAAAGGTACAAATACTAGTAATATGATGGAGTATTAGAGGAACACACTAACAAGGAAAATGAAGATTCACTATCTTCTTGTGAAGGATGCCTTTGTAGAAGATATGCTTCATCTAAGCACATGTTTTGTGTTGGTTAATTACCTATCAATTAGTAATATCAATGAAATGTCGTAGTTTTTGTATTCAGATCAGCCTGAATAGGTCCTTCTGATCCCGAAGAATCAATCTCTGAGGAAATCACTGAGCACAAGGAGCAATATGAAAGTAGAGTCCAGGCTCTTGGCTATACTCTGAAGAACTGGATGCTTAACCAGCTCTTGGCTTCTTAATGAAGCACTGGCACCCCCTCAAACATATACTGATGTAGCTCAGTGCAGCCTGTAAATACAGATAGATTTATTGTTTTTTATCCTACAACTATAAGTAATACTTTCAAGAAAGGATCCAAGTGATACACAATGAAGTAATTTGCTATAATTATGATTATGTACTGTTGATAATTAGTCCAACGAAAAGAAAGAAAGAAAGGAACCAAGGAATTTTTATGAAATCAATTAAGTGGAAAGCAAAAAGATGGATAATGAGATACTCTAAATAGCAAGTTTCATTTATGTGAATTGTGCCGCAGGGTAGATGGAACATTTGCGGGTGGGCAGAGGATATCATGCCTTGGCAGCAAGCCTTTCCTTGAAAGACCACTGATCTCAGGAACTAGAGATCAGATTGAAGGTATAAAGATTCGAAACATTAGGTGGGAATTAAGAACTTAGAAGAAAATTGTCTTCTCTATCATTACACTCTACACTTCAGGATATGTGATAGAGGACATTTTAAGACCATGAAGGTAATTTTTGACCAGAGAAATCAAGCGATGGTCAGTCTTAAATTCTTTTACTGTAAGATGTTTATGTATGTAACTTCTGCAAGGACACTGTGAAGGTCAAACGCTGGAATGGGTTGCCCTGAAAGGCTGTAGAGGCTCCATCCCTGGAAGATATTCAGAACCTGACTGGACACCAACCTGGGCAACCTGCTCTAGCTGACCCTGCTTTGAGAAGGGGGTTTGGACTAGCCTACCCTGAGAAGCCTGGGAAAGGTATGCTAAGCTTTTTGTTACTCAGTCAGGTAATTTACTTACTTACTAACACACAGTGTGAATGACTAAACAAACAGCAACCCTAAGAGAAAGAAAAAATAAATAAATAATTTCTAACAAGGAAGATAAACAAATTAGCAATAACTAACTCCTAAATTTTAACTATACTAACAACGATTAACTATCCTTTCCTTTGGGTAAACAACTACTAAGACACTTCTTCTACCCTTTTAAAGTAACCTTGCATCATAGCTTCTTGCTTGAAGTTTTGCTGGATAACAAGACCTGATTTTAGCTGATCTGATCTGTTGCCAGGTTTATTTTTTTTGCTAACTGCTCCTTGCTTCACCAGCCTCTATCAGTCTCAGCTTTGCTTCACTCCATTTCATGACTCACTATATTCTCTAGGTGGCTCCCTGTTTTGCTGCCAGTTTTTGCTACTTCAGCTCCTAGGAGAGAATGAAGAACAATGCACAGGTCACAGCTCAGCTCACAGGAAATTAGGAAGTAGCTTTTTCTGTTCATACAGCTGCAAAATCTCCTGCTTCTCCGTGTCTTGTCTCTAGACTTTGAACCACATTGCTGGAAGCGACTGTTTAAAATCAATGGGATGCCCAGACAAAGCTAATTAGCTTAAATTTCTGTACACTACTATAAAAACAAACTTAGTCTACTTTACTATACAATTTCTTCTTTTTCAACTATAACACAATACCACAAAGCAGACATGTTTCAGGCCTACACTTTCTTCCTTTCCATTCTTGTTCTTTTTTTACCATGCCCACTGTGTATGCCTTTCCTTTTTTTTTTTTTCCTCTCCTGGGTTTGTTCCTTCTGAAACTCATGAGGGAGAATGAGATATGGGAATCTTGCTTTCATTGAAGCCTTGGCCACATACCTTTTGTGTGCTTCTAAACCTTTGGCCAGTGGTGATCACAAACAGGCGCTGGGCAGACCCACTTTTAACAGGACTCTCTTTCCAAACCATTACCAGTTCCTAAGAACAGATTGTACCAGAAAAATACGATATCAGTGAAAAATTAAAGTTTGAAATAAACTTTTATTCTTTGCGGTATCTTGAGAAAGAGGCAATGCCTCATATTTAACTGTACCATATTTCTTGAAACACTCTGGAGTGTTTTTCCTCTTAGGAAGGAATATGTAATTGTATGTAATGGTATTAGCTGGTAATCCTTGCTCTAATATTTATGTTTTAGGACAACTGGTGGCACTGTACAGTCCCTATGTGTACACATAATAAAAGAAAGTCCCTATCTCAAACAGCATACTGTTTAAACTGAAAAGCCAGACGAAAGCAGGAAGAGACTCTCCTCATCCCCACCTTAGAGCTAAAAATTCCAAGCTCGGGGACATTAGACAAGTATTTTGTCACCATGAAGAGGTTTGCTGCTGAACAGGGAGATGAACAGAATCTCAGGTTCATGTTTAACAATAACTAAACTAGTCTGGAAAAATTATATGAAGGAGCACAATCCAGCAGTGGGTGCTCTCCTGGATTCAACTTGTTCAGCCTTGTGGGATAAGGTGTTAGAAAATAAGCATCATGCAGGCATGACACACACACAAAATATGTGCTACTAGGATAGGATGATAATGTTGTAATTCGATTCAGCTCTCAAGATAGGAAGTTAGGAAAAATATAGACTAGAAAACCTCTAATAAACAGCTACAAAATATGTTTTTGAGATGCACATCTGACCCTGTTTCATGAAAGGGTCCTGCTAACTCCTTTGTTGGGGTATGTTGTGTATTTAACACAATCAACCATCAACCTGACTTTCTGTAGGGAGTGCTCCGGTGTGAAGAGGGCCCCCTCTGGGACGCTGGTCCCAGCAATGAAACCCATTCCCACACTGCTTCGGTCTACTACTGGGCCTCCCACCCTCACAGGCAAGTTCTCTTTCTCCACTGGCAGCTTCCACAGTCTGTAAATGAAGTGCCTGTGGTGGCTCTGTTAAAAACCCATTCAATCCGGGTGTTCAGCTGTTATAATGCATCTGGAAG
This sequence comes from Rissa tridactyla, assembly GCF_028500815.1. Classification (NCBI taxonomy): domain Eukaryota; kingdom Metazoa; phylum Chordata; class Aves; order Charadriiformes; family Laridae; genus Rissa; species Rissa tridactyla. The sequence continues at coordinate 60,512,024 of NC_071471.1, forward strand.
CAGCTCAGGTCTTACTCTCCAAGGCAGAACACGCAGTTTGCTTGAAGACCTGAGCAGGGTCTCTATATCCACATGATATTGCAGTTTTTCTGACCATGCTCTGATGATGCAAGGCCTTGCTGCAAAGGTCTTTTAGCTCCTGAAGGCAAAATACTCTCAGGAGGGAGGGAGGGAGCATGGTTCTCTCCAGCAATTGATGCAGATCGCCTCCTGGCTACATGGTTTAGAGAGGGCACCATCTCGACTGAAGTGGCCATATACACACCTGAGGACTTCTCTGAGTGTCCTGAGCCCCAGGTTTCAGCTCAAAACGCCGGATATAATGAGAGGGCTATGCTGCAGCCTGCCGAATTTTTGTTTTCCTGCTGTGGTGATGAGAATGTGTTTCATGTGCCCTGAGGCTGCTTTGATAGTGTTAGAAGACTGATCTGGCCAAAGGAAAGAAAACTTTTTTGTTATTTCCCACTGAAAATGGCTAGCTTCTTTCTACACATATAAAGAAAAAGCTGCATTATCTCTGAAGACTGCGCAGCTGAAAATGTGCAAGTACAAAATCCTTCTGTCAGAGCAATAGTGGAAATGGGAATGGAGTGTGAATGTTAGTGATTCCCATAGTATCAAACGTCATTGTGGAAGAAAATCCATCAGAACTATTAACTACAAAAAGGCCATTTTTGCCTTAAGAAGCAGCGGCTTAGTGTGGCCTGGGAGAGTGTATCAAGGAAGTATTGTTAACTGCTTGCCCTGCTCTGATGTTCTTCCTAGGGGATCTTTTACAGTCTAATGTTGGAGATGGTGACCTGATGGGATGAAACCTTGGGGTGGAACTTTGATGTGGTCCCTTACTAAAATTTTTGCAGTGTCACCCATAATTCTCTTTCAGGAGTGTTTTGTAACAAACAAACAAACCAACAGAGTTATCCAAGAAGGCTGAAGAACCTGGGGTGAGAAGCTAAAACCTCATTGTAATAATAATAATAATAATAATAGTAGTAGTAGTAGTAGTAGTAGTAATAGTAATAATAATAATAACAATGATCTGTCTTGCTCCAAAAAGTACAGCTTTGACCATGACTTTTCCTTAGTATCGGTGTAAGTTACTCAAGAGAGCTGCTGTCTTCCATTCCCCATCCAGTACACTTTAAAATGGTGGGGGGTTGTTCTAACAGCTGAGTAATTGCAAAATGTGGCATCTATTCATATCCATCCCACTCGCCACAAAATCACGGTGCCTACATAAATTGGACAGGCAGAAAACTTTAAAGCACTTTGGAAGGAGGCCTTTAGGGACTGAAATTGCTGTGCTTTGCTAGGAAAGTGGGACGTGGTGTCAGAGTGATTCTGTGCCCTAAGTATTGCACAGAAACAGACAACCGTTGACAAGTGCAGAACTGTTTTCAGGATCATCTTATTATTATGCAGAAAAACTGGTGGTCTTTGCTTCTTGCCAACAGCTCGTGTGCTTAATGCTGTATGGGAGCAAACAGTTCACAGCATAATGAATCAGAGAGCAGAGCAATGCTTAGATGGTCTTTTAATGCTGAATCATTTTAACCCATGTTGTTGGAGAGGGTGGACACAGCTGGTGTGCATGGCTTTCACTGAGTGGCTTCAGAAGGTGGCCAGACCTGGCTTCTCTAATGGTTACAATGCTCAGCTCCTCAGAATTAAAAATCCATGCAAACAGATTGAAGTGTTTGCGACTTCCAGCCATGTCTGAATTTTAAGAGTAGCTCAGAGGAATGGATTTAAATCCACATCCCAAAGGCAAACAACGCCATAAGCTACTGAATTACTCCTGGCCCTTTTTCAGTATGTGTATAACACTGTCTCTACAAGCAAATCCCTAATGTCCTTTCATTCTTGCATGCATCCAGGTGGTGCATTTAACCTGCATCATCCTCAAACCTGCTCTCCTCAGCATTTAATAATCCACCATCTGGGTCAGTTTCAGTTCTGGGAATTATTCCCACTGAGCAATGTGAATCCTTGAACTCAGGGCTCCTTGGGCCTCTCCCCTCCATCAGAGACCACTCTTACATGCACTGAACAAGTCCCCGTGGGATCAAATCAGCGCTGCTTTAATGTGACTGACATGCATAGCTGCTTCCCTTGGCTTTAGTGGCTTTAGGACGACCTGCTTCATAAACGAGTATTTTTAAATATGGACATTGTAAAGTATTTTTGGAAGCATTTAAAAGTGGATAGATGGACAGACAGATAGGTAGATAGAGGCACAGGCATGAGGCTTGACACAGGGTCCCACAGGAGAGAGGGTTTAGGAGAAGACGTGAGAGCATAAGATAAGAAAACCCCAACAGACCTTCTTCTGAAATGACCACAGATCTTTTGCCCCCTTTATTTTTTCTGATAGGAAAATACCCCAGGAAAGAATCATTAAGCTGCAAATACTCTTGCACCTGAGCCATTCAGCCAGTCAGGGAGATGAACCCATTGCCACGTGCTCCATCATGCCCAGCTCCTTAACTCAGCTCAGACACAGAGAGCTCTTGGCCATCAAACCTTGGATTTAAAACCCTCTAGGGAGTATCTTGTCTGAATAATGCATAAGGCTGAGGAAATCTCCACAAGCTGGAGGGGAAAAAAAAAAGAGAGGAGGTTTGTCAAACTGGCACAAGTTATTTGCTCAGTGCTAATAAGGTGGTGTTGACAGCTGAGCAGAAGAACAGTTACAGCTTTTTTCACTGCTTGAGGCTTGAAGGACTCTGTTTTAAGTTGGAATACTCCATCTCTAAGAGTAAGGGGGCCTTGCGTCTGTTTTCATCGTCACCCTTGACCATCTTTTACTGTCACCACGTGCTACTGGATTTTTTTGAGGGGTTGATTATCTGTGACCCCAGTTTTGATAGCTCTGGGAGGTTCACGAGGTGACTGTTAGTGAATCCCTTGCTGTACTGGCACCTTAAAAGGCTTCAGGTCTTTTTGGATACCTAAAGCAACCTACCTTATCTCCCTGTGCCTCAGTTTCCTCAGCTACGCTGTGTAGATAAAATATCTTAGCCTTTTTTTACCTAGCTACAAGAGTGTGTCTCTGAAATCTCGTTCTAAGGGGAATATACGTCACAAGTTATGGTGGTCCTCCCAAACTACTGCTAGTTGAGATGCTTTGTGCTGCTGCAAAAGCAGGGCTTTACATTGACACAACAAAGGAATATAGCATCTCATTAAAAGTGCACCTACAGACAGAGAGGTTGCTCTCGTTAAGGGTCGCACTCTGGACATTTCTGACCTGTGTAACATGTCTCTGTCACTGAACCAAGCTCTTGCTTAGCAGGGACCAGCAGAGCTCCTGAGAGAACCAAAACCATCTCTGTTTCATGCAGATTCAAGCAGTAACTGTCTCCAACTTTTACACCGTAGCAAGTAACAGCTGCTCAGCTGAGCAGCGGGACACACATGTGCTCCTGGTCCATTGCTAAGGTAAGCTGTTGGGAATCCATTTTAAGTGAATCTGCTTTATTTTTCATCTGTGATGGATTAGCAATCTCATCAACAGATGAACGGTAGCTTTTTAAGACACTACTTGGATTTCTTTCTACTAAAGTACAATTCCCAGAAAATTCTCTGTCCCCTCCCGTGCTTCTCTATGCTTTTCATCTTTGTCCTGTGAAGCAAGACAGAGCTATACTACTCCCATTAAAGAGATCAGATAGTGCATCTCCATGATCCCCATTTACATCAGGAGTGGATCTGGAGTAAAAAAGGGCATCTTTCAGCTCTCTTCTTCCGGTCTCTCAGCTCCTGCAGGCTGCACAGCTCAGTCTGAATTTCAGAGGATTATGGGCTGGAGCCTACTTTTGATTATAGTGATATAAAGCTGGCGTCCTCTGGCTTTGAGGGACAGGTCTATTGTATTTGCAAACAGACACATGTTTTCAGAGAGCATTTTTGCTCCCAGCCCGCTGTGCTGATGTGCAAACTTCCCTCACCTTCCTCCCTGGCTGCCAGCTCCCTCCAATCACTCATTCTGAGACTTTATTTGTAAATGAGCAATGAACAGGGAGAGAGTAAATGATCTGCTGAGGAAACTGAGATGAACCTAATTAATATTCTGTCGTTTCTCCCAAGTCACAGTGTAGGTGACCACAGCCCCATCAGAGAAGTCCCACCTGCCCAGTTCTTTGGAGAAACAATTATGAAATGCAAATATTGAGAGAACACCTCGGTATCTCATAATCTTCAATATTATTTCCTGGACACGGGTTACATGTAAGAAACAAAGTCTAATAAGCCTTTTTCTCATTAGCCTGGGCTTGCTGTTCAAATAAAATGGGGTAGGGAAGGGAGAAGGCTGAAGTGGATGCTCTTCTTTCATGAGCCAAAATCCACGGAACAGGAGTCAGGCCTGCACAGAAACCCCTTACTTGCACCCTGAACTGACTGCCAGGGTCACAGCTCTTCTCCTGCCAGCTGCATCCTGAAAAAGCCTTTTCTCATTTCACTGGAAAGAGAAAGGCTTGAAGAGCTCAAATTGGGTTGGGGGGAATGAGTTCTCCTGGTATCCAGCCCCTTTTTCTTAGTGTACCCAGGAAAAAGTCATGCAGAGCTCTCCTGTGCCTCAGTTTGTTTCCCAAAGAAAACTGGTCCCACCCTGCCTTTCTCTCCTTTGTCAAGGCTGGGTTTGAATCAGAGGAAAAACCCTTAAAGACCCTGGATCAGAACCAAGACTCCTGAATGAGGTGATGCATGTTAAAGTTATCAAAGAGACGTCCAAGGAAAAGCCTTCTGATAGCACACCCGAAAAAAAACCAACACCAAAACAAACCACAATTGGTTCCAACTCTGTTAACACCATTTGGCAAAGAATGATATGAAGACAGGGAGAGTTTCATGAGGAAGTCAGACCTGGGCTTATTTATGTAGCAGCTCTGCCTTTTGATGGATACTGCAAACCGTGTACATTATCAAGCAGATAGAAACACTCCGAATTAAAAATTCAATAAACTAGAATTTTTTGAGGCATTAATATATTAGTCCAAAATAAAGAAAACAAAAAAAGGAAAAGAAATGTTAGAATGGGACCATGGCTTGTTTTTATGGTAGTATACTACCGAAGTGGCTCCTGAGTGTGAAAAATGAAGCTCGAGTCAGTTATTCATCCTGATGATGGGACGGTATTTTTGCCTTGTAAAGCTGTATCATGCTAATGCTATTGCTGTCATACCAACAAGGTTTATGATTTCCTCCTGAATCTTCTTGCTGTTGTTCTCCATTTTTAAGAGCCTATTAAAATAACCAGGTTACTCGAAAAGAAGGATAGTCTTGCAGTATTCGCACATGGAAATGAGACTCAAGAGATCTGGATTTGACTACTGATAGTCTCACTGGTCTCCTGCTTAGGTTGTGGATATGCAAGTGGGTTAACTCAGTGCAAGACAAGCTGTCTTCAGTAAAACCCCAAAATCTAGAGCCTGCAAACAGAAGATACAGGCTTTAACTATTCTAGTTGTGTCCCAAGGATGACAACTTTACCCCTGGATTAATCAGGGATAAGCATTTCATCATCTAGGACATCTGCCTTTTCATACACCTTCGTACACACTTGTGATGGGATGATATGTTAGGTTTTATACCTTGTATTTCATTTCTCAGTTCAGGTGACGCTTATTCACAGTTCATCAGTACGCTATGTCTTGAGCTGGGAGAAAAGTTTTCAGATGAGCAGCTAGAGACTGAATCAATTCAGAAATTCAGGGTGTTTTGGGTGAATCACCTCCATCAAAAAAGCAAAAAGTGAAAATAACTTGACAGGAGCCCTCCTGTGCTGATTCAAAGCTTTTGCAGAGGTTCTATTTCTTCTTTTGGAAATAGCAATCTTTAATCTTGCTAATTCATCTTTACAATAATCCTGGAAAACAAAGTATTTTTTATAAACTATGAGTTTTTCTTTAGCAAGGAGATTCCAGTTAGAAATATAGAAACCCTTTCATCAGCCTAAACTGACTGTTTTGGTTTTTTCTTTGGCAAGTGGTGTGAATGCTTAAAGGAAAAATCAGTTGTTTCTGCAAGGTCTGTGTTTTATGAAGTGAGAGCTGTAACACCTCTTGTCTCTGGGTCTGCCCACTCTAGAGGCTGTGGTTACAAAAGCATTTCTCTTGGCAGCTGTTCTGATTTTAGCTATCCCCCTGATCCTCCCCTAAGCACGCCATCACCCTGTTCCTCATCTAAGCTCCCACTGTCTTGTCACCTCGTTCACGCCCTTGGCCATGCATTTCTGCTCCCACACAGCTCTCTTCATCATGTTCCTTTAAGGGACTATAACCATTCCTTCCCTTATCCCTTTTTTAAGGTTTATTTTTAATCTGGATCAGTTCCTTGGGTGACTGATCAGAGAACAAAGTGAATCACCAGTCGGTTACATCAACGCAGCTGAACCGGTGTTTTACAGCGGTAAGAGGAGAGGTGATGCTGGAAGAGGAGAGTTGCAGTTGTCGCTGAATTAAGCACTCTGTAACGATGTCCTGCCTCTAACGATGTCAGAGCTGTGATTACGGCTTCCTCCAGACCCCACTGACTTTAATCTACTGCTAACTGTGTAGGTTTGTCAATGCAGGATGAGGCTTAGTATTGACTACTAGATGAAGAATTTATCAAGTATTGATTTATCTTCTGCTAGGTTATCCAGCCTTCTCTGACCCTTCCGCTGCTTCAGTTTCATTGTTATTCATGTCTGAATAATGGTTAGTAAAAATTAGGGTTGCTAATTTGGGTTTGTAATTGGATCTGATAACTAAATAAGTAGCAGCGAAAAAAAAAGCAAAAATGTGCTAATCATGAGTAATTACAAGCCCAAATTAACAACTCTATTACTTCTTCTCCAAAACAAACATGCCCCTCTTCAATCTTAGTTTCAGAAACTGAAAGGTATGGGTTGCAAGTTCCTAAACAAAACCTAGAAAGAGAGATCATTCTAGCAAGAGTCCTCCACACTGAGACCTTTCAGAATGAAGCGACTGGACTGGAAAATGCCCTTGTCCCAGGTGCAGAGCACAAAAGTGCTAGCTCTGGCAAACGACAGTGCCTTGAAACTCCAGCATCTAAGGCAGGTGTGTGCTCTGCCAAGTTTTCAGGGATCACCAAGAGCTCAGGGACAGAGTACAGGGGGAAATTTCTGCAATGCCTTTCATTCCTTGCTGCAACAGAGCAAGGAAAGTAGGACGAGTCTGAAGAGTTCTTATGAGAGAGAGTTAAAGGCGAATGCAAAATCAACCCCAATTTCACCCTCTCTCACTGCAGCCTTCAGTTGCCATCTCAAGGTCCTACCTGTCTGTCACGCTGAGGAAGTGATTTTGGAAATGTGCCTTACCATCTTTTACTTGTCTGTCGTATGAAACGTGTCCTCCTGACAAGTTGCCTTGCATGTAGTGTAACATTCTGTTAATTGCTTGACTGAGAAGAAGGTGGAGCTGTAGGTGGTGTGGTTGACCCCCAGAAAAGATCTGGGCTTATTTTCAAAAAGACTTTCTACATGGCTGTGATTTTACCACCGACAAGCAGCCTTGTTGCTATAGCTGTGATCAGCATGGCTGGGAAGCTGCCCGTACAGACTGGGCAAGGGAGTAGATATTTTTGTCCTTTTATTGAATCACAACTATGGGAATTTCATTGTAGGCATTCATTCTGGATTGCAGCCCATTTGTGATTAACAAAATGGAGATTATTTCTCTTTAGAAATACAGGGATGCAAATGTATGATACCAGCAAATTTTGTACTGCTTATCTGAACCTCTGCCATGGAAGAATGCAGCCTGATTTATTTACTGAGTTCTGGTAAATGATCTGTGCATTAATTGGAGTTGGATCTCATACTTTTAGGATTGGAAGAGGTCTTTTGTGTGAAATGGTCACAATGTATCCTGCAAGCCCATGAAACTCTTATGGCTCCACATGTCATTTAGGGACAGAGCTGTGATTAACAATTTAGAGAGGGATCCTTGTCCAAAAACTTTTGCACTGTTCAGGACTGGGGCATTGCCTTCTCCCAACAGAGAAGTGTTACAGTGCTTTACTATGAATAAATAGATGAGATCTGAATCTTGAATGGTGCTTGGCAGCATCAAAATGTTCTTTCCCAAAGGGCAAAAATATTTAGGTTGTCTGGAAATTTTTGAACTGCCACCAATACTTCCATAGTTAGGTGGGTTTAATAGGATACGCTTTAAGGATTCAGAAGCAGCAATTCATTTGAAGGTTGGCGTCACGTGGGCTTAAGAAAGTGCCTTTACATCTGACTGATACCCTTGGGTATTTTTTCCCCCCAAAGCAGAGCAATGGAGCCCTCTTTGCCCATTGCAGTGTCCTAGTTTAAGCCTCTGTGTGACATTCCTAATAAGAGTTGTCATGCAGTGGCAGATATGATCTATTTTCTTATGAGATTGTAAAAAAACGTTTAACTATAGTTCAGTGTGTATGACAGTATTCCTCCATCTTTTTCCAAAATTTTACCTTACAAACAGTTGGCAAAGAGGCAAGGAAGTAATCTATAACTAGATTGTTCAGCAGCCTGAGGAGGGACCTAAACCGTGGAATACTGTTACCCTTTGGGACTTGCATGTACGGTACAGAAATACTGCAGCTGGGTGGGCATACAGATAAAAATTATTACAATAGATGTCCCAGAGGCAGGTTTTTCCAGTATCTCCTTTTTGAGAGAAAAAAAAAGCCACTTTGAAAGCCTTTATACCTTTCTCTGAAGAGACTAGCACTCACAAAGTGTTAATTTACAGTATTGCCCATTTTTTGCCTCTCCATTCAGGTCTCATTTTCGCATCTCCTCACATGGACTTGCAATTTTCTCAGCTCCTGGTTTTGCAAGACCCTGTTTATTCCATCAAAATGTTTCTGCTCCTCTGTGTACAGAGGAACATTTTACTCTTTCCACTCTCCCTCCATTAATATACACAGTGCCCATCTCGTTGCTGCATCCAGCTACAAGTAGGGAATACAACAGTCGTGTTATATCATGACACTCGGCAAAATAGGGCGCCTTCTTTCACATCTACTTCTTAGACCAGCTTTAGCCTTTAGAAATTTGCAACTGCTATGTCTCTTTTTTGTTGAGAACATTTTGCTTTCCTGTGCTGGTTCAGAATATTGTACATGCAACGCATTTCCCAGCAGTTTGTTACAGTAACTCTGTATTTCCTTGGGCATTGTGAGAAGTTCTAGGCAGAATATAGAAAGATGAAACAAAGCTGGGATTTAAACTCTACAAATGCTTTTCTGTTGTTACCAGAGTTGCCGTCCTCCAAGAACACACAAGTCTGAAGTACTCTGCATCCTTACAGCAACCGCAATACTTGCAAGTGTACTGATAACACATGCTGAGCAGGACGTCTCATACGTCTCTATGAGACATATTTACGTCTCTATGAGACATATATACATCTCTCTCTCTCTGTCTCTCTATCTCTGTATATATGTCTCTATAAACAGGAAGATGGGGTTGAAATGGTTTCTCAGTCCTCCCACCCCTCTTTTTTTTTTCTTTTTGCGAAGCCTTTCTCCTCCTCCTTATCCTATTCATGTCGGTTGCAAAGTATGCTGAAGCAGTCTGCTCCTTGTCACATTTTAGGAGGAAAATGACATTGATATTGGACTAAATGCAAAAAGAGACATTCCCCCAGTGAAAACTGGCTAATTGATGTCAAATCAAATAACTTTAAAGAGCTGCGATGGCTACAAATCAGATCAGAGAGGGCAATACCAGTTCATTCTACTTCACGCGGGGGCTGTGCTTTGCAGGTTAAGCGACAGCACTTTGGCATTCAGGGCTTCTTTATAACCCAAACAAATCAAATCTCAAATCTTTTTGATCTTGATGCCTGACAATAGTTGATGATTAAAACTACTGCAGTGGAGCCTGGGAATGGATTATTATTATAAATAGCTGCAGTCTTGCCATTCTCTGTTCTCTTCTGTGGGTCTGGAGGCTCGAGGCAAGAAGAGCTGGGGAGAATATAATAGATGCTAACAAGAGAGGTCAAGTGAGACCAGGGAAAAAAATTACTTCTAATACATCAATTTTAAGGATACCAGGTTTCTCTGTCTCTTTACCTCTGTGCTTTAGATTTCAACCTAAAAGGTAACAAAACATAAAGGATATTTCAAAAGCTAAAAGCTAGTTTCCCAGTGATGATTCTCTGAATTAGGACTGAATTATCCATTGGTCTGGATTAAAGAAGTATAGCTTTAGACTGTGTCCACTCACTATTGCACCAAGAGATGCAAGCTCACTCTCCACAGGTTCCTCGGGGCGCATGGGTTAATCTGAACTCTGCTCTGGGCATTAGATTGTGGTAAATGTTTTAAATAACAACAGGGAGGCTAAAAATTAAGCAAAAGAGAGTTGTGACCAGTGATGGCTGACAGAAGGAGTAAGAGGTCTATTTTTTTTAATCAGGCCACTCATCAACTGACTGATGAGCGGAACAGTTTTCCTTAGACAGGTTCATTTGGTCCCAAAAGTTTTAGAGGGCCTCTGATCTTTTCTATTAAGTGTTGTGAGTGGGTAGGACACACGGGACTTTCACCCCAGAAACCTTGTGGCACATCACAGCTCCTTGCTTGCGCTAGCCAGCCTGCCCGAGAGGCCAGACACTGCACAGGACACTGTCAACACAGCTGTGAGGCAATGTTTTCAGAAGAAAAGACACAAAATGTTCCAGGCAAGTTTCCTCCATGTGGAAATGTCCCCTGTTCCTCCACCCTTTTTTTTTGCTACATAGCAAAACTAACTAACTCGGAAGCTCATCTGCCCTCAGTAAGTGGATATTTGTACTCAAGTAATCCTGAGGTTCAAACAAATACCATTAAGACGGGCTGCAGTTTTTCACCAGAAACAGAAACTGTCAGACTAGAAATAGGTCTCGGAAAAAAATCCTGCAATTGGGCCACGTTTCTCTTCCTACCACAAGCAGCAAGGGTTAGAAATCTTACACCAAAGCCTGTCTCCATCCTGGACTAGAGTAGACACATTGGCAGCAAAATATTTGGCACACATCACTGCTTTCATCCTTTCTAAAGGCCTGGAAGGGACTATTAATCACTTTTTGCAGATCTTTCATATTAATAGCATGATGAAAACATAGGAATGTCTGTACCTGTTCAGATCAAGGGCTTTTTGTCAGAGTTTTGTCTCCAGCAGTAGCCATCAGCAGGTGCCTAGGGAAGAATAAGAATGAGACAAGTGATTTTTCAATTTTCCCCAAAGTTTCCCTACCAGACTATCTCATATCAGGAGATTTCTTGAACCTGGTTTCATTTGCCTACCATGCACAGGAAAAAAAGGGATAATGAAGAAGAATCTTTCTGGAAATGGGAAAATCTGCACAAAGAAAATTCTTTGGATGTTTTTTAAGGCCGTGGACTAGCTCTTCAACTGATCAAATTAGCATGGTACAGATGAGGCTTATTAGTTGATAGCAGTGCTGGCAAAATGATTCTTCTTCCCAAAATTTTGTTGAAGCACGTATTTTTACTTTAAAACAAAACAAACTTTTTTTGTTGTTTCAGATTTCTATATATAATAAAAAATAGATGAAAATCACTAATGAAAATCTTGGAATATATTCCAGTTTTTGAATAAAACCCTTGCTTAGCAATGTTCTATTACTCTATTAGGAAGGACAGTCCAAACTAAATCAAAACCTAAGACCTTTTGGATAGCATGACCCAGATCTGCTCCGTGGCCTTCATTTTATGCAAATTCACTAAGAAAGTATCTGCTGTTGTGTATTTTCAGGAGAAGCATGCCAGGTTTTATAGCTGGCTTTAATTTTTTCATTGTAGATTATTTATTTTTAAAGAATAAAAATGGAAGAATAGGTAAGCCATGTTCTCAGCTGGGTTTAGTATGAATGAACATCATTCCTTGGAGCAGGGACTTTGCATATTCAAAGACAGCCAAGCTGTAGATCATTTTTTTCTCTCTGCAGGATGATAATTAGTAATAAAGACTGAATGATTCTCAGTCTGATTGCTGACACACATTTACAATTTATCTCATGGCAAGCTCTGGATAGAGGACATTTTCAGAACAGATTGGGAGTTAGGCAAAAGAGATTCATGTTTAAAGACATCCCTTAAAATTTAGTTAGCAGACAAGTTCCTAAAACTAAGATTAGATTTCAGGTTGGTTTTAGTATTAGTGAAATGTAAAATTCAACTGTTATATAGGAGGGTGCTGGAGGGGAAGGGTGGAGAAGGAGTGTAGATTTAGACTAGACACAGCAGACGAGTTGAACCAGGTGGTGAAACTTAAAGGTGAGAAAACAGCATAAAAGACGACAAAGTTTCTCCGCTCCTCTTCCACTATTTAGTTGTGGTACTGAGAGAAATACCAGCTTAGTTTCTTTATTATGCACTCATATCACGAACTGGAGCTGATATGGTAGATCAGCTTTGATGTTGGAAACCATTTGTCTTGTAAAGGCAAATGGTGACCAATTAAATAAAACTGGAAAAGAAAAGGATGCCTTTACTGCTCTTTATGTTACAATACAAAGTTGATCTGACATATGAGCAAGAAATCTTCCACTGCAGACTGGTCATGGGTGGCCAAACATAGAAGGACAGGAAGAGCTTAAAATGATCATTAGTAACGTGAACCAAGTAGAATAGCTTATAAAAAGACTTTTTTTTTTTTTTCATGAGAAGTCTGAATTGTCAACGCACCTGGTGAGCTTGACTTTGAGGGACTCATCACAAAGAGTTTAAAGGACAGCGGGCTAAACCCACCTCAACCTTATACCACAATATTGACCTGGAAGGAGCTTCATTACAAGTGAGCGTTCCTACTACCTTTTATTTCCAGGCTTGTTCAGTCATCTTGGCCCATTCAGTCCTTGCTCTTCCTAACAAGGTTATCCACCATGAGAATCACTTAATGTCTGTGGGTGCGGGTGATTTTTGTGATGTGGGAATATCTTCAGCAGAAAGATCCTGAAGATATCATATTCTTTTAATAAAAATTATTCAGCCCAAAGCAAGACAAGAGTTACCACGTATACTGTGTCTTGGATGCGAAATACTGGCCTTTGAAATTCTGCAGCGCTGAGCTAACAAGCCTGCCTGGCGATGTGGTGTGAAGGGGCAGTGATTTAAAGATCATTTTAAACATTTACTCTGTTTTATTGCAGTGAAGACTTTCCCTTCCCCAAAATTTAAAATTTAAAATGTGCCTCCTCTGAGCATGAGGGCAGTGCTTTTTGCCTTCTGAGATGGAACAAAGTATTTCCTTGATGAAAAAAATATGATTTTGATTTTAAGCTGTAGGAACATTTTCCCATTGCATATTTTTCATGCTGTGGAAACTAACCATCCACCAAATATTTCAAATGTGAATTCTCAAACAGCTCTGCAGAAAGACATTTTCCTCCTCATTTTGTATTAAAGCATAGCCCTGAATGTTGTGATTCCAAACAATGCTCTCCCAACATCTCCTCCCCCCAGATATCAGGTTATCAGCCCCAAATCCCTTATGTATAAAGGAAGTTTTCCGTTCCACTTGTAGAACCTGAAAAGCAGGAGGATAAAGTTAATGGGTTGGAAATGAACAGAGAAAGAAAGGAATGAAATAATTTCATTTTTAAACCCCAAAATATTGAGGGAGGGGTCATCGCGGAAGGGGGGAAGACAGAACGAACTTAACCAAAGCACATGGTTCATAGACATGTACATTAAAAGTGCAACAGCACAGACTCCTCTATCTAGTGAAAAACTGAACAGGCTCCCTTTAGCTTTGGTGTATATCGCCGATTTACACCTTCTCACAATCCTTCCTGTGAGATTAGTGGGGCTAATGCCTCTTTAAAAGAAAAAAAAAATCATTTGCCTTAATCCATTTAACATTCAAACATCCCATTAACCTAAATTAAACGCTTTCTTGTAGGTTTTTAATTTAGCACACTGACCCCCAAAATGGAAAGGCCACTTACAATTACAAACCCCATAGTGCAGCCACCACTCTCTCCAACTTGTAGTCATCCTTATCATCCCAAATACGTTTCTTATCTTGGCAAGCAGGAAACCTTTTTTCCGTGTCTCTGCGTGTGCTTGCCAGCAGATTTTCACCTATGTGCTTTTCTGTTAATGTTCATCAATTCATGTGGCTTTGGTAAACTAATAAAGGCAAGGAAAGGGATATATGGCCATTATTTTATTTTCTGAGGGTTTCTGGATTCTATAGAAATGGTCCAAAGGGAGAAAAAAATTCCCATAAACTATTCACCCCAAGAACAGTCCAGGAAAGTTTTCCTTCTTCACCTGGCAGCTCTGGTCTGCCCTGTGCTTTGTAAGGTAAAGGTAGAGTTCAGGCAGGAGGGGGATGGGGATGTTTAGTTTTCCTTGAAGGTTCAACAGAAATCTCTCTCAGGCAGCTCTGAGCGCTCCTGAAAAACAAAACATCAGGGTGCTTCTCATCATGGTAAGAGGGCCTTTTGAAGAGAGACAGGAGCAAAAGCTTTCAGAATGGTCATGCCATGTTCCTGTCATGTGGAGCATGTAAGGAAGCTTCAGGCATGAGCATAAACTGGAGAAACAGTCCTGAAGCTCTTGAGATACAAGGACTTTTTTATGCAACCTGTTGATAAGCCTTCACTGACGATGGTGCCCTGCATTTCTGCTGGAGAGAAAGCATTGCCTAATTTGTTTCAAAGACAGCCCAGTGGTGTTTCAATAAGGGTAACTTAATTAATGGGAAGGTGTGTGCAGAGATCAGTTTTTAGGTACCCAAATTATTTATCTGGTATGTTTACTCAACTTGCTGTACGGCATATGCCTCCAGCATACATTAGTCGACCGGGCCGAATGGGCCGCTGAGTCAGTTGAGCAATGGAAAGTGTCCTGTGTGCCCTTACCCCGCGGTATGAAGATAATTGTAATTATGGGGTTGTATTTGTCACGCAATGCAACAGCATTTGGTGAGATGTCACTGTGTGCTCTCTCAGGTCCCACCAAGCTGCCCGCCCGCAATAGGTCTGCCCAGCTCACTCTGGCTCTGGGGTAGACTTGGGGCTGACCTACACAGAGTCAAATGATGAGAGTTTCTGCCTGCTATTACAAACAAACAAAAAGATCAAGCACCTATTTTCTGACTAAAGATTAAGTCTCATTTTAGATACCTAAACCAAAAATTGAGATTAGCTCCAGCTAATCCAGGAAGTGACAAAATTCTGGGTTTTGTTTTCAAGTTGCTTGCACACAGGTGTCTAGATGTATCTCAGTATTGACAGGGCTAAAAACTTGTTGGTCCTACACCTGAGCCTGAACAAAGTTTTCCTCTGCCTGTGGGCCTCATGGACCCAAACACAGGTTATCTACTGAAGCCAGAGTTGGTTTCTGCATTTTTTTTAAAAGACGGTGTGGTACCAGTGTTTGCGGGGAGCCTGCTGCCTCCTTGCCTCCTCTCTGGTCCTCCCCACAGTGAAGAACACGTTCAATTCTTGTCTTTGCCTGTGAGAAATATAAACCTGCCTCTTCGCTAGCTCCCTGGCGAACACCTTACTAGACCAGTCTGGGCCATTTGCACCAGCTGCTACACTCTACAGAAAAAAAAGTCATTAAGGCAGAGAGAAAGTATCCCAGAAGAGGGTTTCCCTCTGCAACAGCTAGGTGGCATGCAATCTTCGTGTCCCAAAGATTGCATTACCACAAGGCACCTAGACAAACTCCCTTTCTCCTTCTTCCCCAATGGTTACCTTACAGCAAAGTGCTGGACTCACTGACTGTGCCCTGACAAACTGTTGGGCACATTTCTAGCTCTGTTTTCCCTGATAAGTTGTGAGCCCCAGCGGCAGGTAGTACAGCAGAAGCTCAGGTTATCTTGGTAGTTATTAACCTTTCAGAGCAACTCAGTTGTCTATGAGGAAGGATTATACTGAACCTCATGACACCTACCAGGAGGGCAGTGCACCAGAACAGAAATATCGTCCCTCACCACACACATCCACACCCCTTTCCAAACCCTTCCCCATGGATTGGTGCAAGAATACTGATGTTCCTTCTCTTATCCAGGCCAGCCAAACGAATCAGGGCAGAGTTTAATCCACTGAGCAAAAATATGTCTATTATTTCTTACTTTCAGCTCTTCTTTTAAAATAAAATGGAATTCAATCCATCAAAATCCCAGTGGATTCACCAGCCTCCCAGTCATCTGTCTTAAGAGGTAATGAAATGAATTTAATCTCCATAGATTGTATTGCACACTGCATTGCCAGCTGTCTTCTAGCAGGGGCTGCCGCTGCTCAAAGGTCATAGTACAAATCCCTTGATTAAAAAACAACAAACAACACATTTTAAATGGGTAAAACCATAAGACACTGCCGTGAAGCAGATTATGTGAAGTAGATACTGTTAAAACAGTTTAAATGCCTCTTTCAGGCATGAGTTTAGTTATCTCAAAGCATATTAGAGACAGCAATAAAATTTAATGGCCAGCAGTAAAGCGTTTATGTGTGGCCCTGAACACAGTATTGCCCAACCACAGAATGTGTTAACTTTGCCGCATGGGTCAGTCATACCCAGCAAACAGAGTTTAGGCCCCCGTTGGAGTTGGATTAGATCTGCTTGGGAAGAGCTCAGCAGACAGACCCCAGAGAGCCCACAAATGAGGAAACCAGTGTCACTGCAGAGCTGTCAGTGCAGCAGCTCCGGTTTGCACCTCCCGAGAAGCTGCTTCAGTCAGAACGTCTGTGTGTTGTGAGTGTGTGTGCCGAGACACAGCCCTTGAGAGGATAATGTTGCATTTCAACGTAAAAGCAATTGTTTTCCAGCCTGGCATGAAGGCTGGAGTTCTTCCATGCTGACTTATGTTGTCAGGAGGATCCTAGTTTTACAAGGTAATTGCAAGGTCCCTCGACTCCTTCCTCAGTTATGTTGTGGTACATGGTGGGACATACCAGCATTGTGCCACGTCAGAGGCAGTGCTGACGGTCATTTGATATCAGCTGCAAACTTCTGATGGACAAGCACTGGGAGTGTAAACCTGTCAGTGCACATGGACACCAGGTAAAGGCATGGCCCTACACAAAAGACAAAGCTCTCATCCTTACCCAACAAAAAAAAAAAAAGAAAAAAGAAAATGTATAACATTTTGTGGGTCACATTTGGGGTGTGTATTTACAATGACAACAGAATGAGAGGGAGATGGTAGGAGTCCATACCACTAGCCAAGATACCAGGTTGGGATTCAAAAATCCGGTCTCTTTTTTCTGATCTGTCAATGACTGTGATGTGCCACACTGCAAAAGCCACTTTGCAAGACCCCCTTCCCATCTGTGTTTTTATATAGACTGTTGGATTTCTACTCTTCCATGCATTTGTGTGGCACCTAAACATGATGATCTAAAGTGGAGTACCTAAGCATTTCCATCATAAGAAACAACCTCAGTCTGTCAGTGCAAGAAAACACCTGGAGTCTGATTGTCTGAAAGGTGTTACATAAAGATACAGGAGGTGGATTGTAATGTGAACTCTTTGCTGCAGTCATATTTCTTTAATAAATTCATCCTGTTTCCAAAGCAAGCAGGTATGCTTCTGGCTTTTTAGCACTTCCTTTTGCCTCTTCTTAAGCATGCAAGTCTCCCAGAGCTTTTACTTCAGACAGCAGGCCCTCTGGTTACACCTGACTGCATGGTTGCCCGATGCTGCCTGCATAGCTGCTCGGCCTTCTCAAAACCCAAGGGCTCATTTCATCTCCAGGGCCATGTTCCCTGTTAGGGACAAAGCTCAGCAATGGCTTGTGACACAGTTAGTCAAGCGCCTTATTCACAAGTCTGGTTCCTGGGCTCCGTTGTGCTATTCCTGTGCGTTTGCCCTTCCCTCAGCTCACTGGGAGCCCCGGCTCTGCAGCAGGGAGAGGGCAGACCCCCATGGGAGAGCTCCTTCTGCTCAGCCGGCAGCTCTCCAAACCAGGGTGGGATGCTGACACATTTTTGTCAGAGAGTGGGCAGAAAAGGGAAACTGAGAGAGGCAACTCAGAGAGTCCCCTGCTCACCCCAGCCGAACCCTTAAAAAAGGCGAGGAGAGGAGCTGGAACACTGCCATAAGTACCAGGCAGTGATGCATATTCAGGATGACTGGAGCAAGCAGAGATGTATGCATGAGCACAGCTTTTCCTCAGAGCATGCATTACAATATTCCTTAAATAAGTAAAAAAACTGGTTTTAGTCAGTTTTATTTGTTTTCAGCTGGGAGGTGCGGACAGACAAGGAGGTGAGTAGGGAGGGGGCTTGCATTTTAATTGGCAAACTGGCTAACTTTTTATACTTTAACCTCCCTGATCTTTGGTTGTCTCCCAGGACTATGCTAGCCTCTCTTGCAGAATAAAACAGGGAAGGGGTTGTGTTACACATACAACATTTTTTGCCTTCATTTTTTTGTGCTGTTAATTACTAGCTAGTCTACACAGACCAGTTGCCTAGGGGAGCCCTCCAACAGGGTCTGGTGGAGGACTTCAGTGAGATCTGCCGTAGGGCCTCTCACATTGGGCTGGACTGGTGCATTTGCTCTTTATTGAAATATTGTTATTTTAAAAATAGGAACAGCGATGCTTGCAGCATGTCACCGCCATGTGTTGGGAGTTGTTCTGATATTATACCTTAATCCCAGAGCTCAGAGGCACTGGAGAGCATTCAGTGTACCCCCTCAAGGTGAATAAACCAGTCTTTGGCCTTGCTTCAGGATACCCTGTTCATGAAACTGAAGAGGTGTCATTATTGCTTATCAATAAGTTGCCTTGGATTGTGCATCTGCCTATTACCTTCAGTTATGGCTCAACCTGGTTATACTTAAACTTTATTTGACATGTACAGAATTTTGCTTAGGTACCCAGCAGTGCAAGTTGCTGATTATTACATGGCTGTTAGGTTTGGCTACTTACGAGACTGATCAACCAAGCCAAC
The DNA here is from genome assembly GCF_028500815.1 of Rissa tridactyla. NCBI lineage: Eukaryota > Metazoa > Chordata > Aves > Charadriiformes > Laridae > Rissa > Rissa tridactyla. The sequence goes on from NC_071471.1 coordinate 60,530,947, forward strand.
AAGTAATGAATTCTCTTTACAGCTTGCTGTCCTCATTTGGATAAGCAATGGGCTAAGCAAGAGACTGTTTTTAATTTGTGTTCATAGTGCACAGCTTGGCTGTTACTCCTCATATGGTACAAGGGAACATCTCACCTTTTTCCCATCAGTTATGCACTGCTTCCCTCTCCATCATGCCATACCTAGCTACTGCAGCAAGACCTTTTTCATTCTTTTTTGCTCATGTTTTTGTAGCAGAAACTTATGTGCCTCTTGGCTCAGGTGGATGAACAGCCTCCTGAAATCACATAATCCTAGGCTCATGGAAGCAATGGGAATATAAGGCTTTGAGACCACCCATTTTAAAAGTGTCCTACGTGAGGTGAATGTACATCTTTTTGCTGAATTTTCGTAGTTGAGCCATAAACAGCTTTCAGTATTAAAGGTGCTACTCCATGAGTTTCAAGAGGTTTTTTTGAATGAGTCTTTAAAAAGACTATGCCTGGAATGTTGTCTCTGTTTACCGGCTGTAAATGAAACATAGGCTCCTAAAGTGTTAGTTAAATCAGGCATTCATGACTCCCCATGTATTCTAATCAGCCAGATCATCAGCTAGTATAAATGAGGTAAGACTCACAAATGCCAGTAGATATTTACAGATCTGGTCCAAAGGTCTCCCCTCACAGCAAGATTCACCTGTTCTCTTCCTGCTGCTAGACAACAGAAGACTTGCTTTTTTTGACCAAATGTGTATGTGTGTGGGTGTGGGAAAATGTATTAGAACTTAGGAAATTACTAGGTTGGAAAGGAGATGAAGTTTTTGTGTGCAACAAAATTGCCTCAGCATTTGGAAAGTGGGAGGAAAAGGGGAAGCAGGGAAAGGGAATAAAAAAGAAAAAGGAAAAAACCAAGAAATAAAAATTCAACCTTGTTGCATAATGTACCTTGTGGGGATTTTTAAGAGCAGTGGAATTACATGTTACTTATTGGTAATCATATGTCTAACAAGGTGTTCAGTATCTGCTGACATAAGTAGCTGAAGGAAGCACAGGCATTTCTCTTATCAATATTTAAACATCTCGTAAAGTCCCTGCTAACTGGATTATCACCATGCTAGAGCTGTCATTGTGCAGATCTAGCTGCCAGACTAGTATGAATAGCAGAAGTGTGTGTGTCTGCGTGTGCCTGTATTTGTATATGGTTTTGTCCCTCTTTGCTTTAAAGAGAGATCTGGGACACTCAACCAGGTCTGTGCAGAAGAGTATTCCACAGCTAACTGGCAGGGAGAAGGGCTAGGAGACTTTTTCTAAGAGCTGAAGACAAGTACAAGCTTTTACTGCCTATCCCAGTGATTTCAAAAGTATTAGAAATCTTTCACACACCCTGAAAAACAGTAAAATGGACAATGAGATAATTGCCTCAGATCAGAGGCAAATCAGACAACAAAAAATCAGAATATAGGTTCCTCTCAGCTTGAGTCAGGCTCTGAAGCATTAAAATTCAAATTTCTTAAAAATGAAGAGCCACAAAATCTTACTTTTTAAAATAAATTAGCAATGAATTTCTAGTACAACAAGAATCCAGAAAAAGGTGATTTAAAGACATAGAACTACTGTGCAGTTCCTAGTAGAGTAGAAAAATAACCACCAGCCCCTTCAAGACTAACAGCGGGAGAAAAAAAAATGGTATTGATTTTAAGGATGAATACATTAACCCACACATTATTAAGGAAACAGAAACAATTTTCTTGCAACTGTACTGAAGGGTGTAATCGGATGAGTTCTTGTGAGCCGCTTTCAATTAGTTAACACCAGTTATTGGTTGTTTAGCTGAGATGAGCCACCAGGCGAGTGGGAAAAGGTGTTCGGTTAGGTTGGTATCTAGCTTGTTTTCTGAGTTGTGGGCATGGCCTTGGAGGACCTACTCTTCTCAGAAGCAAGAAGTGCTGGGGAAAAGAGAAAGGGCGCTTGTTAGGACTGAAGAGTAGATATAGGTCTTGTCATGACTCTTCACATCTCACTCTACTACTATGAAGTCTGAGCCCATGTCCCTCTGAAGTCACCAGGAATATTTGGGACTCCCTATCAAGTTGTAGGAATTATCAAATTAAAGGTGTGATGACCTGCTCTAAACAGAGAGTTTGCTACTATGGTAGAGGGTGGTCTTCCTTCTTCCTTCTCCTCCTCCTGCTTCTGATTCTTTCTCTTTCCCTGTGCCAATTCATGTGACCCCTGCTGAACCGATTCAGCTCCCAAAGCAGGCAGAAAGCACCTTACTTTTCACTGCTTATGGCTTTTCTGATAGCCTATTGAGCAGAATCAATCCACCAAAGGTCAGGTGAGCATCAAAGCCTGTGCAGATAAGCAGACAGACCCTAGAGCAGCTCTGCCATTTTTTGGTGTCACCAAGATTAATTCTGTTTGTCTCAGAATTCTGTTGCCTCTACCGCACCTTAAAGAACAGAGAATAAGGCAGCACTGGCAAACGTGGGAGGGCTGAGAGAATAGATTGAGGGTGGGTGTATTTGGAGCTGTTTCTGAAGGTGCCAGACTTCAGTGAGAAGAGCTGTCAAACCTTAAGCTTTTGCCTAGTGGTTGCATATTCTATGCTAGCTCTTGAGAAGGCTGTGATCATTCTTGTCTATTGCCACATAGCATAAATATTGTATGGCTGCATTATAAGATTATGAAATTATAATCATTATAGGATTAAGCTAGAAAGGAGAGTTGGCTAGATGTGAGGAAAATGGTTTAAAATTAAGAAGAAATGTTCTGTCAGTGAATATTGCTAGGCGACTAATTCTGGAGACTGAAACCTTTTTTACTTCACGTTGGCCACCATCAGGTGAAAACTACAGTCCACACCTCAGTACAGGCTGTTGTAACAGCTTAGAGCTATCAAAGAGAAGTTTGATTCCTGCAGTCTGATTTTCCTGATATCTTTAATGGATTAGCTGATGTAATGACAAACAAGGAAGGTGGCGGGATTTCAGATGTAGACAGATGTCCACTAGGAGTTTGAATGACTTAATCTAATCCTCCTACAGCAGACTCTATCCATAGCAGAGTAATGACTTCTGAAACTAAATCAGTTCTTGAACAACAGGTTCTTGCTTGAGTTCATGACTCCAGTGCACCTATCCTTATTTACAAAGTAGTTCCCAATTCTGTTCACAATTAATCTAGCCTCTCTGTTGACACCAGCACACTTACTCATGCAATTTTGCAAGATAGAGCACAGTCAGGCCTCTAGAGAGAAAAATCTCTTTATTTCCTGGAGCCACATATTCCCCAACTGCTTGTTATTTCCAGCATCTTCTATTTCTTCTGGCATGAAGGTACATTTCTCACTTTAAATTGACTTCATCCAATCATCTTTCTGTTTTTCTGCCTCTTGTACTATATTTGTTTCCCTAAGAACACACTCACTGCACCCATTACTGTAATGATTCAATGGCTTTTAAATCTCTTCAGCCCTCATCAGTTTTTCTGCTGCAATATTTAACACAACTGTACTGAAGGAGGGGGTGGAATAAAGGGAGAAAGGACACCTTACATTAAACTGTTCATGAGGAAAGTGACTTTGACATAGGGATCTATGAACTGGGCTCTTCTACCTTTCCAACTTACATGGCCAATTTTAAAATCTCTTTCCACATCTGAAAAATCTAAAAAAAAAAAAATTGTTTTAATTCCATTTTATGATCAAAATCCCATTTCTACAAGGAAACATGAAAAAGCAAAGTGGTCTGCCTTCCAGGAACTAATAAAAACTGGAAGTGCGACTGGAGGACATATGGGATGGCAGAGATTTCATCTCATCTCAAAGACAGACAGAAGTCAATGACAGTACTCTTTGTACCTTTCTCTTGGCATCTCTCACATACATTTATATTTTGCGTCCTTTCCCAGTGGGATCTTTATGTTTTGAGAAATAAGAAAGACTTTTTGTGGAATAAATATTTTCTTGCCCCTGTGCATGTCTTTGGCTATTTGCACATTCCTCTATAAAACAAAAGCTCCCTCTCGTGCTCTCTCTCTCCCCATGGCTGTACCTATGCTGTCGGCTGTGTGACGCATAACACAGAGGGAAATGCAGGGCATCCTTGAAGGAATACGGGTTTTAGAAGACTGCAGTTCAAAGCTCTGTTCACAACTTACTGCATAATGCTGGTAAAAGAGATGTCCTCCACCGGCTCTTCTAGAAATCTCCAGTAATCACTCATGAAGATCTTGGTGCTGCAGGATATTCAAGGGACAGCCTAGCAATGCTTTCCATCTTGTTTAGGTATTGGCAATATCTTGCAAGGGAGACGGTTTCCTGCTGAAATATCCCATTTCATAAAGACCGGAAGTGTTTTTTAGAAGTATTGAAGGAGATACTGCAGTGCTAAGAATGCTATTCAGTGAGACAGCTGGATGTGCTAAGTAAAGCTGAGATCAGGAGATATAACAGGAATTCAGCAATGGGCAATGAAACTGTGTATTACCTGAGATTTATACTTCTCTGCAGCTCCTGTAGTGCTGGTTTTACTAAGGGGGAAAAAAAAAAAAAAGACACCCAAAAACGTGCTGGGTAAGATATACTGGTGATGTGATCACACCTGGCAATTCTAAGGATGCTGCAGAGGCTGCTGCATCTGGAAAATTATAGACGTTCCTTTAGCAGCAGGACAAGCTGTTATATTATTGTAAGATAGCCTCAGGAACTTGCAGTTCAAATAAAATCTGCAGGCCTCACAATTGGTGGTGAAAGCAGATTGAAACTGGAGTGGGAATTCCCCCTGCCCAGGGGAAAAGAAAGCTGCAGGGGCAGGAGAGAGTTAAAGCAAAGCTCTCTTCTCAGCAGAGGGTGAGGTGTTCGCATCTCCCAGCAATATATCTTCTGGCCAATGTTAGCTGCTAGGAAGCTCAAATAATTGAAACAGGCAGTTAAATGAAGGAAAAAATGAAACACTTTTGGACAGCTTTTTGGCTACTAGAAGAGATGCCCCATAGCCAAAAGCTGGAGCCATGATAAACCAGTTCCGGTCTGTATTAGTAACCATTGCTCTGCATCTGCCTTCCAGAGCTCAGATTGGCCTTTTGCAGCAAGGTGGTGCAATGCATCATTGATCTTCCAAATTTTGCTCAAGCAACCAAAGCCGGGAATACAGAAGTGAGCACTTTTGCTCTCCAAAAGGACTGCCAGAATAAAAGATGTATTGAATGTATGCTTGAAATGACCTACTGTTAAGGAGGATCTCATGGCATAAGAGCAACTTGACTCTTATTTCTTTGTTTCACGCAGCAAGTGACTGCTGGGAGAATGCATATGAACTCACAAAACCAGCAACACAGCAGAGGTTACTGGTATATAATGTAAGTCTGAGATCAAATAAGCAAAGCTTTAGTAGGCTCTTGTCAGGGAAACCAGGAAAATTTACTGCTTTCTGAGATAAGGATGGTCCTGTGGCAAATGGATTGTTCAGACCACAAGAGGTATGGATCAGATACAGAGACAAGTGAAGACTTCTGTGTCCTGAAGGAAGTCAGTTCTCTTGGTGTAGGGAAACTGATTTTTTTAGTATGCATCTCACTTAATCTATTGATGACATCCGTATTAGGATTCCTGAATTTGGTTGGGTAACCAATGTATCAGAGTAAGAGAGCTCTTCCTGACTTCAGAGGCATGCTGGGAGTGTATATGCTATAGCAGAGTTAACTAATTACCATGATGATGGGAGACCCAGACCTCACAACCCACCTGTTCACAATAGCAGAAATAAATCCTCCTTCCCAATACGTCCATAGAAACATCCTAAAGCAGCTCAGGAATGCCAAGGCACACATACTAAAAGCCAACAGCTATGCATTAGCAATTATTTGTGGTTTTAGTGTGTTCATCAATGTAACTGAGCTCCTAACAGAATCTATCACAACTATAATCTACAGGACTGCCTGTTGTTACATTATAGGGCTTTTAGGAGGGGAAACAAATAATAAATTCTCTCCTTTAGGTTGCCTTATAAATTTATACATAAACCATCTTTCTAGAAACTCCCTTTTTGAATCAGAACACTGGAGATTGCTTTGTATCAATGTTATTCAATGTTAAAGCCCAGAGACGGAGTGAGAAATAGGGGAGCTAAGATCAGTCACTCATTCTGGATGACCAACTTGAGAGTGATAGCATAGTCTGTATCTGTCTGAAAATGAACATCTATGAAGTGGACTCCTGAATCTGAACTAATTGCCCTGAGCCCTCTCAGCATGAGAGGAGAGGAACTGTGTGCAATTTATCTCAATGTAAAATAGACATTTAGAAGAAGTTAGATGGATTGTGTTACAGATGTGTATTTATTTCTCTCCACTGACTGTGAAGAAGGTATAATAACTAGCACAGGTAGAGGTGTTCACACCGTACACAGCTGAAGCTAGGTGAGGTGAGCCCCTAGGTCTGATCCTCTGAGGAATCAGAGTTTACATATTACATTCATACCAGCTATAGAGGACAGGTGCTCCTGAGAAACCTGGAGAGCAACAAGTGGGTTCAAGTCAAAAATGGAGACACCCTTGATAGGTAACTGTCCTTGGAAATTATTGGCCTCAAAAGAGCACATTAAATGTTTTCATCTCACAAGCATTGCTATTAGTAGTGGAAGGTATTCACATTGCTTTGCTTGAATTGGTTAACTATATTCTCTAATCCACCCTCTTGAGGAACTTCTAGAGACATCCCAGCATACACATCTTCTATTTTATGTGGTGTGAATGGACTTCAGGGGGAACTTTGATCCCTCTTGCCATCTGCAGCAGCTCATTGCAGTGCTACAAGACAGCTGGGTCAGTCTCAATTACTTCATATTGGATTCGTTGCTTAATTGGAGACCGTGCTGAAGAAACTTTGTGAACTTACAGCAAAAATAGCCCAATTAAATACACTTTGCTTCTCAAAATGGACCCAGTATATGAACAAGCCATCTCCTTTCTCAGCAAAACTTAACAATAACTAAATGAAGCTAACATTTTCCAACTCAACAATTCTCTAATACACAGCATTTAGGTACGGAATAAAAAACGGCTTATTAGCTGACCCAGAAATTACGACCAGTGCCCAAGAAATAGCCCATTCCTAGCAAGAGGAGGAAATGCAAATTGTTCAACTACAAAAAGAAAAGGTGATTGAAGAAACAGACACATTCAAAAGTCTGGTTATGGGAGAGGAAACTTTTCACCAGAAGGGCTTAGTGACCAAAATTATAATGCATTGATAACTATAGATGCTATTCTATAGCTGAAAAGATCCTTCTCACTCCAATCTTTAATCAAAAGCAGGACAAAATTCAGGAATAGCCCACAGTCTCTGCACTGATTTCAGTGGATCCAGTTGGTAGCTTGGATACAGCATGGCTGAATAATTCAGGTTGCACTAGGGTTGAATTTAAATTTTGATACCACCATCTATGGAGAACTATCACATTTGGGTGTTTTCTTGACCACCTCAAATGCGAGACCAATCACGAACTGAGGTTCAAACTTGTAAATCAGATGTGTGAAGAAGAGGAACTGGGTGGCAAGAAGTTCTTACAAGCTGGGTAACAAAATGAAGGGAATAAGGCAGATGGTCTGCAGCCTCATTCACATTACAAAAAAAGCAAAAGAGTGGACACTGGTGCAATATCTATAATATTAAATTAACATACCCCTTATGTGGAACTAAAGCCAGACAGCATCAAACAACATTTCTAACGATATTACTAAACTCTCTTACCCTGCAGAAATAGGATGTCTGTATCCAAAATTGCTTATTGCAACTGTCTCTGATCACCTCCCCAGAAACTAGAAATAATTTTGGAGAGCCCTAGATCACCTATGCCAAGATCAGGCTTGGGAATGTTCCTTAGCCTTGTTTAATCTACTGGTACAGACAATGGCTGGGGTAGCAGGAGAGAATTCCCAGAGCCCACACTAGAACTGTGACAGTTCCTTCTGGTTCATTTAATTTCTGTTAACAAAAGCTTCATGATAGAGAAAGCACAGATGCGGTGTTGTTTGCTTGACTGAGAGGAAAGATGATTGCAGTGTGATAGAGAACCCAAGCAAAACAAATTTTTAAGAAGTGCAATTTTTCCGGGACTGAAATTTCAAGTAAGAGCTGAGAGGTTTCAAAGCAAAAAACACAGCACACCTCTACAGCAGCCTAATCCTCCTTATCTTCTCCCCAAACTGCTCCCTCTATTCCCTCTCCAGGAAAAATTTGATGTGTCAATTCCATGCCAGAATCTGAAAAGGTTTTGATGCAAACTGCAACAGTCGTGGGTGACTTAAAACAAAAAGGCTGACGGCATTGTGCGCCCTGAGTGAATTCCTTTATAAACAATTCCCACTTTGTCTTCCTTCCAAATCATTCACTTTAATTAGTCCAATCCTATCCAACAGATTATTCACTCATAAACTTCCTCTGAGGAGCATATGAAAGTAAATTTCAGCCACTGGATGTAAAGATTTATATTCCTGCTCCTTGTCATCACATACTGAGGTCCTTTTTAATCCAACTCAGCCACTCCACTTTCAGAAGGGAAAACCACCCCCCGCGGGCAGAGCAAGGCGATCCCAGATTTACCTGATATTTGGGGAGACACCGTGCCTGCTGACAATAACCTGTGGTGAGGACGCTTACTTTGATTTTCCACTGTTCTCTTCAGTTGGTGGGCTGGATGACAGAAAATGTGTTCTGGTTCTTCCTTGTAACTGTCTGAAACCAGACAGAAATGATGAGGAATTGGAGATTAGCACCTCATGACAATGAATGAATAAGGATCAGCAAATGGAGAGTTAAGCACACATATGGACAGCTTCAGAGGAATTTTTTGCATTTATTTTGGTGCTTCTGTCTTCTGATTTTAAAAGGTAGATGTCAGTTTTGCTTTTCTAAATAAACGATCTATCTTTACATTTCTAGGCAGAGAAGTTGCACATGCATTGTCAGTAGTGTACTACAGAAAAAAATAATCCTAAATAAATGAATGTGTTTGGTGGAGTAGTCAGTGTTTGGAATTTGTGTATTATATAAGGGAAAGGTTCACAAGCTGAAGGAGGAAAATAAAAGAAGGATTAAATAGATTCACCCACTTACACTATTCCTTTCATTGGAAGCAGAATTAATCATCAGCGAATGAGAGCTGACTCTAGGGTCTCTAACACTGTACTGTGACCTATTCAGTGAATGCATTACTGCTTTCTGCTGGATAAGACAGTGTTCCCAGGAAGGTTTTTGGGGAAAAGGAAAAAGCTGGAAAAGGATCATGCAAGCTGTGGTTATAATAAATGCACCTATACACAGGCATTTCCTACCTGGTTGTGAGCCTTAATGTTCTTCACGTAAGGAAGCTACATTTTCCCAACTAACTTGATACCCTGGGTTGGATTAGGGTGCTACCATACCTCACGGAACAGCCCTTTCTTACGTCTGATAATTCCTCATCTAAAGTGACAGAGCACACAAAAAATTGACAGAGAAAACAGAGGAAGAAGAGGTGAAAATTGCTGAAGATCATGCAAACCTCCTTCCAATTTAGTGTTTTACCCACTGAGACATACCAGCTCCTAAAAGCATTCATTAGGCCACCACACAAAACCCGCTCAATCCTGTCCAAAAGACAACAATTGTTCTTCTTTCTCCTCCTGTACCCGCGTTTCTCCTCTTCTGTCCCCATTTCATCTGATATTTTAATGGTATATTTTACCTCATACTGATTCTCAACTCTCTATTTTATTTCTCCCTGGCGTAGTAAAAGCATTGCAAGGCTCACATTTCAGTTTCACCCTGTGGAGAAGCAATGCTGATTTGCTTTCCTTCCAGATGTGAAGCAACCCGTTTATGTTTAATATTCACTCTTCAGTCACACAGTGGCCTGCATTTAACTACATTTTATGCATTATAAATGCACATACATTTGAAAGAATAAAATTCCCTCTACCCGACATCACTCTAAATGGAGCTGAGTTGAGTTCTTGTTTCCCTGAGGCAGCCCCGCATTTGAAGATCATTTTTAACCATTTCAGTTTTGAATTGTACTTTTTTACTTCTTAGCTCCTTGTGTTGGTGGGTCTCCAAGCACTTCCCAAAAACCTTCCAGACAGCGTGCTAAGGAATATAAATGTAACTTTTATCAGAGGAGGAAAGCGGCTGAAAAAGAGAACAGGCAAATTTATAAAAGGTCTTATAGGGATTTGATGTCAGCTCCCACGGACACCTGATGCCCAGGTCTCTGGTCTATGCCGTGTGCATGCTCCTCATAAGCAACTGGCTCCAAGTAAAGGCTCCAAAATCTGCTTTCCTTCTCGGACTTGGGTGGTAACTGATCAATCTGCTACACGCACACGGCTGCACCTCTCATCTCCTGGAACACTCTCATTATAGGCTGCAGTTTGTCTCTAAGCACCCTGATGTTAACAGCAAGTGTGGGTGACTGAGTCACTCAAAATGACCAGAGAGTAGCAGCAAGCCTGGGGGTATCTCACAAACTCACTAGAGGGGTCAGGATTCATTCACAAGGCTGTGGAAGGAGCACCCATAACCCTGCAGTCCTTTGCCACCTTGACTTAGTTCTCTGTCTTTTCAGTCAAGTGAAACTCTCATGTCTAGAAAAAGCCTCCATCAGCCCACGCTACATCCACCGAGCTGTAATGATTCATAGCCTATCCTGGATGTCAGTGTCAAGTGTCTAGGCTCCAAAGCTCTGAAGTGCCAGAAGAGCAGGAGATACTGGCTTTGTGTTTTGGGCAAGACACATCTGTAGGCATGAGTCCAAGTCTTCTGCAACTCCACTGTGTATGGCACAATACTCATTTTCTCTCTGTGTGTCAGAGACAGGGATCGTTTATCAAGATTCATACCACTACAAAACTCTTGCTGGAAAAAAGGGCAACATTTTCTAAAGCAAGGCACATTTCATTAGCCTTCTTAATCCACGTATTTATGGAGAACTTGTTTCTGAATGGACTTTACAAGCCTCATTTGCAAGTCACAATACATGCTGAATAATTGCAATTACTGTCCACTTAATGAGGCAATGATGCTTTGCTTTAAAAAAAAAAACAAACACAGAACCTGTCTGTCTTCAAATGTGTCTGTCTGGGGAAAATACTCTCCAGTGCCACTTGGAAAAGAATTTATGGAGTGACAGCTACTTGTCACATGATGTGAAATGCGGTATTTTATGGACTGACCCTTTTAGATCTCCAGACCTAAGCAAATCTTTTGTTTAATCAGAAATCAGAGTAGACCCACCACAGAGCATCAGATGGCAAAGTGGCATTGACTATTCCTTTTCAGTCTGTTTAAAGACAGTGCTTCACCATGACATTGTTGGCTTTGATTTTTGAAAACATGTAGAGAGAAACTGCTGACAATAGATAATGCCATAATCTAGCAAGCAAAGCCTGATTAGAAATCAGTGACACGGATTTCAACAAATAAAGCATGACCTGTCTTCCAACAGTGAAAGGAATCACTGAACAAGGTGACTAAGGATATGGCAGATTTACCAGCATATGAAGCCTTGAAATTCATTTGTTTCCAGCCATAGCGATTTGTGCAATTTACCACATGGCCACATCAACACTTCTCCCCAACATAAGGGTGTGGGAGAGACCACACAGCCAAGGATATCCATTTTGGCAGTGTGCTTACGTCAGATGAAAGCTTCCTGTACCCTGAGGAAGCACAGAATACTTTGTAGTATAAATAAGATTATTACTCTTGAGGAGCTTATTCATTGTGTTTGGAATTCATCCCATACAGCTCTGGATGCCTACATCTGAGGTAATTACCTTAGACTTCCATGCTAATTACTGAAGGAAAAATAAGGCACAACTCATAAAGCTTGGATGAATCACATCTTACAAATGTCTGTTTCTCTCCACTGACTGTCAAGGATGTTGAGGGTAGCTTAGAGATGTCTGCTTTATGAATCTCGTCCTTTGTGTCTTTCATGAACTGGTAGCCGAGACAGCGAGATGTGCCAAAGAAATTCCACTCTTATTGATGCTCCCTAGGATCCCTGAGGTTATAACTACACAGTTCCTACAAGGTACGTAAGGTCGTTTCCTGCAAAACTTCTGCCAAATTTGGTTGTGTTGTGCGGTCAAGGAAGTGAGACAAAGTACTATCTTCTGCTGATCTCAGTTTAGCCATGACTTCAAGCTGGAGGCAACAATTCAATGCTTTGGGGTAGATACACACAGGGACATGACTAGATCTTGTCCGCCTTGCTCCTGGGCAGCTGTTTCAACCTGGAGTACAGCCACCGTGGTCCTGATTCACTAGCTTGAAAGCAAGCCCTGCTGTAGGAAGGAAATCTGGATTGGATCCCAGCAGCCTAGTCTATCCTAATTTCTTAAGATGTCAGAAGCGTTTTCTCTAGGATAGATATTATGGGCATATTAAGGGTGTTAAGGACAACAACATCTAGTCAGAGAGTATATAAAATCAGAGTTGCTAGAAAACAGACCTCAGACATCTCTGATGACCTTAAAAAGGAAAAGCAATGTTTTCCTGAACACATGGAAGAGAGGTGGGGAAAAAATGAAAAAGTAAATGGCAGTTATTTCATTTCTAATCTTTCTAAATGCAATTTCAGTATGATATGAATGATAGCAGCGTGAGCAGAGATTGTTACTTTAATAGGATTATTGTCAGATGCTGGCTGTGTTTGTACTACAGCAATGAATTTCCTGCAGTGTGGATACATTTCCATGTTTGATAAGTTACAAAGACTGCTAAATGTATTTCATTTTAGATATCAGGTTTGCAGCAGTCCCTATTTTTCTCTTATTTGAAAGATTATATTGGTGGACATCTCACCCACAAGGTTGAGATCCTGATTACAAGTTCTAAAGGCAGTTTGTTAAAAGTCTGTCACATGATGTTTATTTACTAATATCAGTCATGTGCATGTGTAAGTACCTGTCTTGAGGAACCTTTCTTCTCTGGTTGGAACCAGACATTGTGGCCATATCTCTACTTGCACATCTTAATTTCTATGAATTCACTCAAATCCAATGTTTGGATGCAGACACAGGCTTTGAACTAGGCTGGAGAAAAGCTGCAGCAGGACCCTGAGCCTTCCTTACTACAGTTCCAAATATACCCTTTCATATAGGACAGAGAACCTGTCTGGTTGGCTGTGGCTGTTCTTTGACATGAAGTCCTCAATGCTTTACAATGATGTTATGAGGGCAAAGCACCAGGAAGAAAAGCCAGATAGACTTTTTCCTCAGTGCCATCTGTCACAAAGGACTGCGGGAGTCGTGAGGAGATGAACCTGTAGGCACCCAATGTAAATACACAGTGTTTACCTCTAGACTGCTCTCAGACTCTTTCACAGGTGCCTTAGCTTTGATATTCTTTCTAGTGCTAGATTTCATTTCCCTGAACTGGCAGGCTGCCAATTAATTCTTTGTAGCCTGTATTTAAGCAACAATGATTTACAGTTAAGATGTTTCAGCTAATCATAGTGTAATTAATAGTCTGTAATGCTTTTATGTCTTGGAGAAGGAAGCATTTCATACGTAGGAGTTCTGGCTACACTGCCATGATGGACTGTAGGACACCACTGTTTTTTAAAGCCTTATTGTTTTGGAAACTGAGAATTTCAAAGAGCTTGAATGTAAATTTGACATTTTGATACACCGCTTGTTACTGCGGCATATTCAGCTCTTAGATAATATAAGTAAACATAAACCAGTTGAATTTCCTTTGCCAGCACACTGTGAAATTTCCAACTAAGAATGCAGCAGACAGAATCAAATATATTAATTCAGCATTTCTGCATGTATACCAGAACGTGGAATAAAAAGAAACTCACTGTGTTGGGAAGCAAGACAGCTATCTGTTCCTACCTATTTCATGGACTGTCCTTGTAACCTGGAGGAACCCCATAACCCACAGTGCCAGGAGTTCTTCTTGAGAGCAAGAGCAAAGGTGGTTTGGGAAAAGCAAGGAAAGGTGACTTCAGACAGCCACAAAACCTCTATGAAAGGCAAATCTGAACTTGGGATGGCCTGTGGGAGCAGGATGGGCTGCAGTCAGCTTTCACTGGCAGAGCCTAGTGTAGGCAAACCTTTCACACGAGCTGTACATCTGCAAGACCATCTTTTGGTGGACCAATCATGCCTCCACTGAAATCTTCAGAAGTTTTACAGTAGAAGTGTAAGCTGATTATGTCTCTTCTAATTATTCACAATTCCGATGTAAAAAACACTTGTGTCCAGTAAGACCACCTGCAACACCACCGTTACGCCTTCTAGACAGAAGGGTTTGGAAAGGCTGTAGTGGAAGGCTCTCTAGTCTTGCTAACACAGCTCATCTAATCCTGCTGAGAAGCAGCCAGAGATTAGAGACATGTGCTGGGGAACTTCATGTTATACTTCACACCACATGGCGTCCCAAGATGCCTGGCCAGGCTTAGGGCTGGATATGTCAGCAGAAGACAATCCTAGCTGGTGCTGTAGGCTCAGGCCAGGAAAGTGATTCCTGGCAGGCACTGCTTGAAAACAAAGCTCTGGGCCTTTTTAGCAAACTGTTTGGAGAGGAATTGTCAGGAATACCTTTTCCTGCTGTTTGATGGTTGACCCTTGGGTTAGGAAATTGTTGCAGCCTCCCTACTGGTTATACTAGAAAACTATCAGCTGAAATCTTGCTGCCTCATTAAAAAACACTAAAGTGATTAAAGACTGAACTCCCTAGAACAACTTCAATATTTATTTTTTTTGAGAGAGATTATTAACAGAAAATATATAAATAGTTTTTACATTTGTTTCTGTTACAAGAAAAATAACTACCTGGATGCTTTATATTTTCATTTCAAATAAAGCATTCTGTTATGAGTTACAACTATTAAGAGATGGAGGGGTGTACATGTATTTTAAAATCACAGAATAAAAAAAAAAATCAAAGCAGAAGAGAAATTCGCTATTGTGTATACAAAGTTTTGTTACGTTGTCATACTGAGCCAGTTGAAGAAATTCAAGTAGTTTTGCCATCACAAGTCCCTCGATTAATACCGATTGCTGAACACCCATGAGGAGCCCTACAAACAGGTTTCACATCAAAGCTTGCAAAGTGTGTAAGTAATATAAAATAGTCATCTACAGTTGCAATCTTCCATCTTTGCATAAAAACAGTGATTCTTTCTTTCAAGTTCCAAAGTGAATGATCACTTTTTCATTTGACACATCTGGAGAGTACCCAGTACAGTAGCACTCTGAAAAATCATTCAATATTATTCAAAAAAATGTTAGGGATAAGTGAATTTCAGTCCATGGTTCTCTTGGAAGCTGGATTTGCCATCTGGGCTGTAGATGATTTCATTAGGAGGTACACTGGCTCATCTGAGTCACACAGGGCCTTGTAGCTCTATTTGGGACAAATTTAGTTATTACAACAGAGAGAGATATCACATCCCTGAGTCTTTGATTCTCTCTGGCCTGATATAAGAAGGAAAAAAATAGTTTGTGCTGTTCAAAGAAGTCGGCAAGGAAGGACTTTAAGGGATTTTCTTTCTACATAAATCAGGTCTGATCTTGCTGGAGGCCTCACTTCTACTTACCAAAAAAACCCCACCCCGTTATATTGATGACATTTCAATTAACCTGTCTACTTCTTTACGTGCATGTGAGTCATTGGGCAAGGATACATTCTCTGCACAGTGGTGGATACTACTCTTCAGGTAGCCAGGAAGAGGACACACAGCCATGGCACGGGGTGACAGTTTGGGTAACTATCAGTCAAAAATTGTTTCTCTCTCACTCTGCTGAACTGACCACACAGGCTTGGAACTCTGATCCTGAGTTCACAGACTTGACTCAGGATTAAATGGTTATCTGAATATTTGGTCCATGGAGAGGTGGTGGTGATGAAGAAGGGCTCACAGATGGCGAAGTTAATCACATTATCACCTTCCATGCAAGAAGCCTCTGACATTTGTGTGTTTAGACACACCAAACCTATGTAACAATTAAGCTCAGGTGGACTTTTGATTAAAAATAACAATTAAGAATATTTACAAATGCAAAGGGAATATTTCATACATTTACAGCATAGGTGGCAGAATTACAGACTGTTCCATGATTCCAGCATGAAAAAATTTAATTAAGATCAATTTAATTAATTGCTACAGACCCAAATTAGTAGTCTGATAGTGCCAGGAGTTTTGGTTTCTCCTTTCTCATTTTTTCCAAAGCCATAGAGTTTTCGCTTAAATTCCCAATCTATTCTTGGACAATACTGTTAAATTTACACACTAAAAAAAGAGCAAGTTAAGCAATAACTGCCAAGGAAAATTAACCTTTTTCTTTTCTCATTTACTGTGGGTCATTTTTTTCTCCTCTCTCTTTCATTGTGGTATTTTTTCCTCAAGCACCATTTGTCATGGTGCTTGGGCTCCAAACTATGACAACAGCAGGTGGAATACAGCCCTCTCATTTCTTTAGGGCATCAAGTGCAAGTAGGCATCCAACCCACTCTCCAAACCTGGCAGACTTGTGTCTGCTGAGAACCATTTCCCGACAAAATGTCTTATCTGCTCATCAAAAACCAGCAGTTTTTATAACTGGAATAAAAATGAATTCTGCCAACCCTCTCCCACTTTCTATGGAGGGTCACGAAAAGAGCTCTGCTCTCTCATGTCACACTGCTTATCTCTTTAGGGCTGGAGCATAGGAGAAGACCTTACATTTTGTGGTAGGTCTCACAACCTAGGTTGGGAAGAGGAAAGTCTTGAGCTTGTTCCCAAAGACGACAATGATTTCAAAGACTAAGAAAAAAAATTCTTTATGTAAATAGCCTTAAGCTATTTCCCCCACCCCTATGCCAGAAGCGGACATGTGCCTATCACTATAGTTCACAATCCAATGTGGTACACAAACTGATCTTTGCCCACTGTTCAAGACAACACAGGAGAGAGAGATGGAACGGTGAAAGGGAGCAGGGGAATGTGTGTCATCCTCTTGCTCCTGTGTCATGGCAGAAAACTGACAATGGATATGTAAGCACGACAGCATCTTAAATATCTTGTGCAGCTCCTCTGAAAGTCAGAAGCCCTCTAGTCCCCAATTTCAGATCTGAGGAAATGTGGCAGAGGTTTGATGTGAATTTATGCAACTCTGGTACCCACAACAGGATATTATTGCTTAATCAACAGTGATAACTCAGAAAGTCCCCATCTGGGAGATATCTAGGGTTTTGGGGTTTTTTATCAGTAAGTCCTTGCCTTTGCCACTTTGCTTGTTGATATTCTCTGCCTGCAACCTTGGGTAGATCTCACCCATAAGGTCTAAACCTACTAGTCACTTGAAGCACTGCATATAAGATCAGAAGTAATTAGAGGGACTCAAGGGTGCTCCTCTTATTGTAGAACAGCTCAGCTAGGGCACCCATGTTAGAAATAGGAGACCTGAGTTCAGTTCAGGAGAGCATCTTCTCCAGGAAGTCTATGCCTATCTACACTTTCCAATTTAGTTTTGTTAAGGAAAAAGCTTGGGGAAGAAAAAAGGCAACAGTTTCTAATGATGTGCTAAAAAGAGAGAACTAGAATCACCAGATCCCATTATTTAAATAAGCAGTGGCAAAAAGAGCAGCTGTACAACCCACACTTATGACTGCGGTCAGTCCATCCTCTTTGAGGTTTCAATATAAGTGCTAGCTGCTTGCTTCAACAATAAATTAATCTCAGTTTCTAGCTTAAAACATAGGGGCAGTTTTTCTGCCCTACAGGAGAAAAGTATGGAAAAAAAATGTTAGGATGTAATCTTGAAGCTCACATGCCAACAGTAAGGAACTGATGTTTTTCACTTTAAAAATTATCTTTATTTAAGGAAAACAGCAATGAAGCAAGCTTAATTCAGTGGGGAAAAACTAGTGAGGGAGCTGCCCCCAGGCTTCAGCTTTAGAGATTGGCACAACTGAAAAGTTCTGTTTTGAGAGTATGAGAAAACAAAGCAGAGGATCTGGCTGGGAAACCAAGCACTGGACAGAAAGTATTGATAATTTTCTTCTGAGAAATAACTACAACATTGGATAGGGCTTCTGTCTCATCATGTCTCTTAGAGCTAAGTCATTTCCTAGCTACCAGACTGGAAGAAGCCACCATCAATAAGGTAATTGCTAACAGGGACAGTGTTCCCATTTCATGACTCATCTTGATGGTTGAGCCCCACAGGTCTGTTGGGCCAGTCATTGCTGACCAAGACAACACACAGCAGACACACTAGTGACTTCATTTCATCTAAGCTCTGGCATTACAGTTAGTGCAACTCTCTGGAGAAGTGTCCATCCACTGATTAAATCCTTCCCATTTCAGATATCTTGCAGGTAACTATACAAGGCATCCTAGTATTTGATTAGTATGAAATAATGCCAAAAATCATCTTTTCAAGTGTGATAAGGATGAATGTACTTGAATTCCTCAATTTGCCTTTGAAGCCTACAAAAGAAATCTCTATTCATCAAGAAGTATGGTTATGAATATACACAGTCCTTAAGTTTATTCCAGCAAGTAATCCTTACAAAATCAGCAGCAAAACTCCCCACACAAATGGAGCTATACAGACTTGTAGGTTGTCATCAGGTTAGAAGTTTTAGCAGAATCATCCACCATGGCCTAAGGTTTCATGGGTGTTTTTTCCCCTGTACTTGGTGCCCAGCTTGAAACTCCACAAGCAATGAAGTCAATTATCTAAAATTCCTGATGACCAGGACCCTTAATGAAATCTCAGCTTTCATGCCAAAACTATGTGTAAAATATGATCTTTTATACACGTCTGCACAATTTGTTAGTTTCATAGTTAGGTTATCAATATATCTGTCCTGTAATTTTTGAAACAATCTTAGATTATCACATTATTCACTCAAAAAGGGCATCCCATAAGTGTACATAAAAAATATTGCTTAAAAGGTTGTCTGCTAATAAAGCATGAGCCAAATATTCCTTTGCTCCCCACCCATTATAAATCACTGTTTCCCTCTTTCCTAGTATTTTTAATTAGTTTCTCCAAAACTTTAATACACAAACTTACAGTGATTAGTTTTTGAGATAATTCCACAGTCAAAATGTCACTATTAAGAGGATGAAATAACTTCCTGCCTGAAGAAAAATATCTTTGCTTCTTCCAGCTACTGCCTCAGTATTGCAGGACCCACAAGAACTGAGGCATGAGCAGCTTGAGAGAAGAGGAGTCAACGCTCAGCTCTTCATGCCAAGAGTTAGGCCCTTTGTTGGGGAGAAATACTGTCTTATCACAGGTCAGCAAAATTATTCGGGTGGGGCTATGTTGTGGGGTTTAGACAGAAGGGTATTCTCAGTTGCCTAAGCTTTAGGGTTTTAGAGTCAGGTCAATAGGACTCAGGTAGTCTCTCCATTGAGTTTCCATCTGGTAATGACTTGTGCAAAGGTGTATGTCCATGTCTGTTCAAAGGCTCTCCAGTGTGAAAAGGGAATTTCTCACACAGGCTCAGAAGCAGACTTAACATAATTCTCCTTGCTCCCTCCTCCTCCATCTCCTAGAACTGACTTTTAAATTACCCCCTCTGCTCACCCAGGGAGCCCCCCCCTTAGCTTCCAGGCAAACCAGGGCAAGGAGTGGCAGTCCCTTTCCATATCACCATCACATCCCTGCCTTGTATTTGATACCAGTGTCTCAAGGAAAAGCAGGCAAACCAAAAGAAGTTCTTGTGCAAGAAACAAATCTCCCAAAGGGATACACAGACATGGTTGCCTCCCTTTCACACCTACAAGCAAAAGGATTTTGCTAGTTTGCTTTTGGGGCACATAGACATAGTAGCATCACAAGACAGAAAGAAAAGATAAAACACATGGCATCAACTATTATCAAATCTCATCCACCTATATCTACTTATCAAACCTCATACCTGTAACAAAAGGCTTCCTTTCTTCACCCTAGAATATTACTTACATTGCTTGCTGATCTGTCATATCTCACTCTGCTCTTCAGTGAAAGAGAGGAGTTGGGCAGTGCACTACTGCCTATGCCTTTACTTCTGGGAGGGAGGAGGGACATGGTGCTATCAATTTATAAGCCATTTACAGGATACTAACTCAGAGTCCACACCAAGTTTAGTAACATCATTGCAGGTGCCCACCACATTTGTTTGCAGAGCAGTTGCTAAAAATACCATTTTTTAAAAAAAGGAGATTTCTTTTCTTAGGGTTAGGCTATGAGAAAGAATCTGTTGCAGACTGGGAAAAGAGGAAAGGAATACCAAGAGACTGATGCAAATAAAGCATTAGAAGAGAGCACAGGAAACCCAAACTTACCCCTTCTGTAATAAACAGCTGATTTACATTCCTCAGCCTCACCATACCCCAGGTTAAATACTGCCCATATCCAGTAAAACAAGAGAATGCAAAATACTTCTAGTGAAGGCACTTGGTTCAATTTAGCATTGCAGGCAATCAAGCCAGCCACCTCTAAAGGCAGAGCTCTGCACTACACCTGCTTGGCCACAATGCAAACAGCTTACATCTGCCCTTAATCAGCAAATTTTTCAGGTTACCCAACTCCATAAAGGGATCCAACCCAATTTCTGAGCATCCACAAACTATTTAAAGGGACAATATGCTCCTCATATATACATCTATAAATGTGTGCTCTTATATATATGAAAAAAATATGCTCTTATACATATGTATGTATATGCTGTTATACATATATATAAAAAAATATACGTATATATATGCTCTTCAAGGTTTTCAGTGTAGAAGGTTCCCACATGGGGAAATCAAGGTGTAAGAAGGGAATTACCTTCGCTTTATTCCACACAGGATGACTAGGATATCACTGTCCTGTTTCCCAGCAAGGATTTCCCAGAGGTTGCCCTGTCCTGCTGCAAACCTGATGTCTTGCACACAGGACAGATGGACTCACTCATGCCAGAGATGGCTCTTCTGCATCACAGGCTATCTGCAAACCTGTTTGGAGGAAAACAGCTCTTTTCAGTGCTCACGCTCAGGATATAAAGAACTGTAATCTGGAACATTAGACAAGGACTTAAATCCCTTGAAATAAATTTAAGAAATGTATTTAAGGGATTCAATTGAACTGCACCTTGGAAACACATTTCTCATCACTTGAACAGCTTGGACCTGGCCCAGGGCCAGGATTCCTTCACATTTGAAAGGATGAAAGTTGCTTTAGTCCTTCAGAAAATGACTATCTATCAAATGACCACATCACAAAACCTCCTGACAGGGTACCACGCTCACCACATGACAAAGATGCAGACTACTGAAAAATGTTGTTGCCAGGAGATTTTTTCCCCGCACATCAAATAGGTAAAAGTCACTGGAATGGGGTTTTCCAGCTACCAGACTATGTGGCTGAAGTTCTTGGCTACATCCCCCGGTGTACTCCACTGTGTTCCTGACATCCACAAGGGAAAGTGTTTTTCTCTTCAGGATGCAAGGCAGGTGAGCTGTGGTTGAAAGATGATTGCTTGCAGCCCCCCACGCAAATCCACAGTACCAACAGCGTTAAAGTAATACAAACATCATTAGTGACAAAGACAGATTTATTGCCTCCAGCCAGACTGTGCTTGTTAAGGGAGTCCTGTACAGCTCCATAATGGGATATGAATTCTAATAAAGTTTGTTTAAAAATGTGGTGGTATTCCAAAAGCAACTGTGCACAATTGGCAATTCTGATTTTAACAAATCTACTCCTTGTAACTCCTCAGAGACCTACAGGTTTGCTGTGAAAGGCCTTTTTTTTGCTTTTTTAAACACCTCTTACTAAGTATGCAGCAAGTTGGATACTTTCCTCACTCCCACTCCCCAACATTGTGGTTCTACTTAAAGGAAGCAATTGTTTATTTGTATCTGCATATATTGTGAAGTTGCCCAAATGCGCATGCATTCAGAAACCCATGTAGAAAATTTATTCACAGTAATGAGGCATAAACCATGCTCTAATCCCAGAGGAGGAAGGTTGCTTGAGTTCCTTCACCAGAAGGTCATGTTCACTTTGAGATGATGCTGTTGAAGCTCCCACCAGTGCTAGATTTTATTGGAAAGAAATAGAGTGAATCTGTGCTGATAGATATCCTGGGAATTCTTCCTGGATATACAGTACTTCTCGAAAAGTATGGCCATTCTATTACTGAACAACTTTGTCTGGATTAGCCCTCAGATGTAGAAGGTATCATCATAAATGGCAATTACCAAAGAAAAATAAAAAAGACAAGGACACAACAATACTGAGTGCAAAGAATGTGCTCTGAGGACAGATGGTCCATCTCCCCTTCTGAATCAGACTCTCAGTCTTTGTCCGATCCATGGATTTTATAAAAGTACAGAAACCACCACCTGGAGCTGAAAGTAAGAGTCTGTGGCATTTGGCGTGGGATTTTTCAATATTAGAGGTAAAGGGGAAAAAAAAGATGTTCACAGAACATTTAGCAATGAACAGCGAAGTGATAAAACTTCACCACGCTGCCTACAGTGTTCCTTCGTGGGAGCTGCAGTTTGAGAGGCTGAAGCCATGGCTGAGCAAAAGCTCCTACGCTTCAATGCCATCCCCACTCTGCCTGAATTGCAGGACAGTCTTACCGGTCAGAGTGATCGTGGACTTCAGGTGTGATTGTGAGGAGCAAAGCACAGGGGACAGTGGATCAGGAGGTTAGCTAAGTAAACTGATTCACCTGAGAAGCTTCTGAGGGAACAGGAAATTAAAATGAGTCTTTAGGCTTCTCCGTCTGGGAATATGGGTACAGCCTTTGAGCCTGGACCACACCAACATAGTAAATAAGAAACTCCTACATCTTTCTTTATACTGTTTTGGAGAACGTACTTGAAAGAGACAAAGATACAAGGCTGATTGATTGTTTGATTTTGTGTCAGGAGGGGTGTGTTTCAGACTTCAGAGATGCTACAGAAGCAATTACATCGGTAAATAAAACTATTATTAAAAACCTGATGTTTTTAACTGCTATTTGCGTGTAATCACTCTTAAATAAATGAAGGGAAAGTAAATGTTAGGAGAATAATTTGCTGCTAATCAAGAGTAATAAAGTGAGCAGCCTCATTTCCTTTCCAGACTTCTCAGACTTTAATGCTGTTTTATCTCTCAGAAGTTTGACAGCAGGAGGAAGAAAAAGGCAAAGTAATGCTGTGATGGTGTGTGTGTGGAGGGGAAGAAATTCGGGTCTCAGGACTCCGGGTCTTGTTTTTTTTCTCTCCCTTCCTTTTCCCAGCTCTGACACAAGCTCATCTGTTTAGCTGTGCATTTTGACAGACTGGGATGGGAAGTAACATGATGCTGGTGACTGGGAAATCCTGGAAACATTGCCTTGACTCCGAGACACATCTTTCCTTTCTGGAAACTAACCATTCTCCAAGAAAAAATTCAAAAATATTTGAAGACTTTCACTGAATTTGATGAGGTTCAGATCACCCCTGCTCCCTACCTCTAACCACCTAACTTTCACTTAATAGTGGGACCATATTCTATTTATAGAACTGTAGAATAGGAAAATGGAATACACCTAATTTTCATAACCTAATTTTCATTGATTTTACTAACTGGAAGAGTGATATATTTTTCCTTAGGAGGCCATATTTGGGATCCGAGTAGGAATTCTATTCCAAGGTTATAATGTTATATGGTATCTGACATAACTAAGCAGAAGTGACCATTTGGCTGAACCCTATTGAGTCGCTGTCACGATATCTTCTGTGTACAGCAGTGATGAAGGCACATAATGCTGTATAACCACAGGCAAAACATTTATGGATGGGTGCTTATTATTCAGTTCTACATTGCGCATCTAATCATTTTTGAATAGAAAAGAAAATTCAATTCACTCCAATCACAATACATTGTTGCTGGTAAAATTGAATATAGCTTCAACAATGAAAAGAGAACTGCCAATAAATCTATGCTGGATGTAAACAAGGGTGGGGGAAACTTTCACAGTTGTTACACAGTATTTTAAACAAGCAAAGTTTGATTTTGATAATGACTCCACTCTCAAAGCACCTCATTCTTTTTAATTTATCCTGTCATTAGCCCATTCAGGAGGAATAATAGTGGTAATAAAAGAGGAAACACAGAGATTACATGTTTCATGAGAGTCCTACAGCACCACCTCTGAACTCCCTCCTCCCTATTTTTCTGTACACCCTCCCTACACTTCTGCATTCACCCTGTTACCAGCCAGGGCTGGGATGCACTTACTCTAACACCGCTCGCACAAGACTATGTGGGGGTCTGAAATGCAGCATTAGTGACTCATTTGGGTGAGATCATCCCAACCAGCCCCATGCAGGACAGCCAATGTATCTGACAACTTCAGCTCCATCTATGTGAAACGCCAGAGGCCACAGAGAGGGTAAGGTCTGGGATTCAAATCCCTGCCTTCCAGCTCCATCTGCTCTTTTTGTCACTTGTGCCAGCCTACCCTAAGTACTTCCCCACATAGTCCTGTTCCTGAGCTTTCCCATGGCTCTATTCCTCTTCCCTTCCTCCTCTGTCTTTCACCTACCATTTTGCTGCCTTTGGTATGTCTCAGGAGATTCCAACAAACCTGTCATGTATGTCAGGGCTTGATGCAGGGCAATAGTGCTGCTGCCAGGTTCAAGAAGGGGAAGGAGGGGCTGTGCTGCACAATGACAGCTCCATCCTTACTCCAGCCCACTGCCCCAGAGCAAGGACAGTGAACAAGATGAATGGTGAGGTGATTTTTCTCCTAGATTTCCATGTAAATCCATTCTATCTCACCTCTTCATTCAGAATTTGGTATGGGCAGAAAATGAAACAGAGGGTGGAAGATCCAGTATATTTGCTGAGGAAATGTATCACTCAAGAAATCAAACATTTTTCTGACACTTTATAATGGATAAAGAACCATGTAGAAGCGAGGTCCCAGGGCCCTGATTTGACAGGTGGGATGTGACCCTTGCAGACTGATTGCCCCCAGTGCAAAGCATTGTGAGGGCAAGCAGGACTGAGACACCACAACCCAGTCAGCTAGTTTTAAGGGTAGGGGATGTGAAAGGGGCTAAACTAGGAAACTCTCATTAGGGCACTGTGATTAGACAATGCGCCTTTGTGCTTTCAACTATGCTTTGCAGCAGTATAGACTAATTGATCAGGTGATTAGCGCTACAATGACATTTTGCTTATTGTGTCAGCGAATGTCCATAAATCCAGTAAAAAGAAAACTGTTATTATTATTTTACTCACTCTGGCATGGAATAAAGACAGTGAAATAAATACGCCAGCTGCACATATACTGTCCTCTTGACCACAAGACCTTCTTGTTTCATTCTTACCCTTGAGAGGACAAGAAGTAGAACTAGAACAATAAAACTGGGTTGTGGGAAGGGCTGTGATGGGGAAAGGTGGATCTAGTAAATCAGGAAAACATGTCAAGCCTGGTGGCTCCAGTGGATGTGGGATCTTGCAGGAACCAGAGACTTCCATGTATTTTGACTGTTAAGCAACCAAGGTTATGAGAGATGGAGAAGCTTCCATCACTCTTCCCAAAGTGGACACAGAGACTTACTTGAATTTTCTCTAATATAACATTTTAGGCCAAACATTTTAGACCACTAAGGAACTCTGTGATTCATCTTCCTGGAACACCTCCCCTTCTCAGTATACTTTCAAGTGAACATGAACTTCTTTGAATCATACCACAGTTTCATTCTGACTTTTTCTTACAAAACAATGTTTCAAATCCTACCATGAGAGCAATATCAGCATGTTTTATTTTGGTTTGGTTTTTTATTAAATTTTTTTTTCTTTCCCTTAAAAAAAGTTTCTCATTGGAAAGTTCTTATCGATGGAAGCTTCTTCACCTGGCTGAGTTTCCTTAGAGATCCTAAAAGGAAGTGTTCATCCCAACATCTTTTTTTATTATGCCTTCCCATTTGAAGTGGGAGTTGAAGCACAAAATAGGATCACAGAATTGTAGAATCGTTAAAAGAGTTTAACTGGCTTGCCTAATGTGACGCAGGAAGTTTGCAGGAACTGTACCTAAATCTATGGCACCCAGAGGCTGGAGGACAAGGCTCTTTATCTGCTTCTCCATTTCCTCTCCAGCTTTCCATGAATACATTCATCAAATAAATTTGTGAGAGGAAGGAATAAATTTGAAATCCCTGTTACAGAATATTTTCAAGCAAGGATTTCCTATTCATCTTATTCTAACCAGGCATTTGTTCCCTCTCCAGTTGGAGCACACAGACTTGTAACTGTTGGACCAGGGTCTGGCTTTCAATAGCTTGATATTTGTGATGAATGGCTTGGACTCCATCTGCAGATGATGAATAATTCATAGAAATCAAATGGAAAACACTTGTAAATGACAGCTAAACGCAAGAAAGGGATCTCCTTCTTTGAAATGGACGGTTCAAGGAATAGCAGAAACAAATTTTAGAGTAATAAGGAACCCAGTGTTCACATCTGCTTCAGGCCTCACTTTTCCCCAGTATGTATCTCTCCCTAAACTGTTGACAGTAACCTGGGAAGGACAGGACAAAAAGTTGAAGACATACACTGTGGTGTGATGGGCTTTCTCAGCTTTGTCCTTTGCTAAATCTCTGGCATTTCTGTGTATACCTCAGGACGGAATTTAATCTGTACAATAACTGAAATTGCTTCTATTCCAAGAAATACAGAATGTAATTGCATATTTTTTTTTACTATTATTATCTCTCCTTGTTTTCTGGACTCCTATTTGGAAACTTTAATGGAAAACATTTACCCTAATTTAAAAAACAAACTCAAAAACTCCAAATACTTGTCTTTTTTTCAGACTGTTTTTGGAGCTAACAATGTTGATTGCTTGCGGGTTTTGTTCTTTTAAAAATTTCTTTGTCAATCTTGGATCAATGGACATTTTTTGTTAAATCAAGAAGATTTGACAAAAGGAAGAAAAGTAAAGGGGGGAGGGGGAATGAAGCGCAAAATAAATATCTAAGTGATGAAATTGTGATCTGACTAGCCAGGGTAGGGGGTAGGAGTTTGCTAAAGACAGAATACTGGGCCATCAGCATTGAACTGTGCAGTCCTACAGTCTTTGTGCCATTCAGATGACGCTGACATTTGAAATCTCTACACTGGGACTGTTTTTCAGAATGTGGCTCCCCTTTCATCTCAGTTTTATCTTCTCCTTTACCCCAATCCTCAAATTATTGAAGATGGCTAAGATTTTTTAGCAGTAGTCTCAAAGATTTGTAATTTCTACCTTAAACAAACACTTAAATAAGAAATGCATACCTTTGATGGATATAAAAGCTTCTGTGCGAGCATAGACTGAGCTTCCCAGCTCAGCAGCCATTCAAAGGAGGCCATTAAAAAACAGTCAAAGGTGACACCTCCTCCACAAATTCAGCCTCCTTTCTCATTCTTGGGGCCATAGTACCTGTTCTTCAAATCCTACCACCTTTACCAAAGTTAAGCTTTCAGGTGTTACTCCAGCTTTGAGGCCACATATAATTTTTGTGATAAAACTATGCCAGATGCTTGAGTCTGAGAGACCTTCAGCTAAGTCAAGGTATGTTACTTGGAGAAATATCATAACTAGACTGTCAAAATCCTCTCATTTTTATGCATGTATTATATCCTCTCTGGCCCAGATAGGCTGTGGACAGTACACAGAATGTCTAATAACATCTCATATCTAAACAGGCTTTTATCTTGCCATCTCTCCTTTTTTCTTTATCAGCAATGACAAATCCCATAACTAAATTAATTTTTCTACTGAATGCAGCTTCCTCTTGTACAAGCAGACACAGCAATATTGATATTCAAACCTGAGACAAACCCAGGGTGAATTTCTGAGTTTGGCATAAGCCTTTATGACCTTCTGCAAATACTTCAATTCTTATAGAGGTAGGGTGCAAGAGGAACGAATGCCTCTTCAGTCAGGCATAAGCAGCCACTGGCAGAACAGCTCTGTAGCTGCATATGGAAACTTGAAGTGCTTCTGGAACAAAATCAGTAGTGATTATATACGTTTTAAAGTATTCTTTGCCTTCTTATTCTGTACTTGTAAGTTCTTCTCTCACTGGGTGCACAGCTGGGGCTGCAAAGCAGCATTGACATACAAATAATCAATCACTGTAGTTCTTATTTTAATTATGGCACTGGGAGAGATTCCTTCATTTAACCGGCTTCCTGATAACGTTGGGCTTGAGACTCTCTTGTTGACTGCAGAAGGAAAGCATCTTTTCCAGCTCTTTCTGGGGAAAGCAGTGAGAGAAGTCCCAACCTTTCCAACAAAGGGCTTAGGGACCTGCCCAAGAATTGAAAGACTTGAGTCATTAGCCCTCCTCAGCCTGTCTGGATTTGAACTAACTTTTTTCCCTAACCTGGGCTTGATCACTGGTTTAATGGACATTGAGGGAGGAATGAAGGAGCAGCTTTGCTCTTCTTCCTTCTGAAGCTTAATTGCTGTGTAGCCAAGGATATACAAGGTTTCGGTCAAGGAAGAGCAATACCCTCTGTGGAATGGAGGCATTCTCTGTTTATGGTGTCTGTACATTTCAGGCACTGCTGAGCTCCCAGCACTCTGGGAAACAAATGGTATGTTTAGGCACCAAGGAACCAAGGAATGAATAAATAGATATTCTTACTGCTCTCTGCTGTCTTAGATATAGGTGGACGGCAGTCATTCTTCATGCACCAGGTACTCCAGCAGTGGGACTCCTTGTCATGGAAAACTGGTTATTCAGACTGACTCGGGTTCAAAAGCAACTCTACAAATTCATGTGTAGAAATCCTTTGAGAGCTGTGAAATATGAAGATAGCATTTCTGGCTCAGGGATTGCCTGTGCTGCCGGTCACTGTAAGGCAAAACTTTCTGGCCAGCAGTATCTTGAACTCGCTGCTCTTATTCATACATGGGCATAGGGATAGAGAAAAGATAACAGGTTTGATGGCCCTGTTTTCTGATCCCTTATGGTCATTCTTACATTTTCAAGTGCACTAGAACTCACTCAGTTCGTATCCAGGAGCACAAAATCAATCCCATAATGGACTTGCTTACAGCAGAGGTTGGATCTGCAGAAAAGCCCTTGGGACATACTTTCTAGGCATAAAGCCAACAGGACTATGTGGGTCTCTGCTACAGTGACAAGGTTCCCTCTGGGCTGACAGCTCTGAAGGTTCCGATGTCTTCTCTCCCAACACCCAGCCCCTATATCAAGCCTAGTACAGCACCAGTGCTTTTGAGGAGGATGCTTCTGGGTTTAACTCACTCAGCTGATCTCCCTGTAGCCCAGCCCAAGAAAGCCAGTTGCCAGAAGCTCCCATCTTGCTTTCCAAGTCTCTCCCTGCTCCTTATTGGTTTTCCTTGGCACGGGCCTTTCAGCAGACATGAGGCAAACACTAGACGTGTGGCAGCTGTGCAGGCATAGCCAGAAAACACATCAGTGGGAGATCCAGAAGAACAGATGCAACCCAGCAAGCCTGTGTGGACCTCATGCACAAGCCTCTCTGTGCCCAAAGCAGTGCCAAGTGCCTCAGCAACGTGTAATGGGCACCATGCCCTCCAAACAGACGGACATGAGCATTGACAAAACAGAGACGACGTCCAAGCATTAAACATAGGCTTGTTGTGGGGCACTTGTCCTAGCCAGACAAGTCAAAACAGATGGCCAGACCTGTAGATCTTTGTTTTACACATCTTAATTACACAGCATATTTACTGACCCCATTGGAAAGCCTCCATTTTTTAGGACTTTCACTGCGTGCACAACTGAGGTTTAAAAAGATATCTCAAATGTGTGACAGGGGAACAATTGCCCTATGGAAAGAAGCAGCTCATTTCTCTGTCTTTGGTAGATGATATTTATATAGGAGGGAGCTGGACTATAATTAATCAGATTAAATTCAGGACAGATACGTGCAAGATACCCCAGTGAGAAAGAAAAAAGCAGACTTGGTAAAGTGCAGTGAGGAGGAGCTGGCTGTGCAGCCAGGCTGCAGATCAGGCTCTGAGGATTTTTGTAGGCCACAAGATGAATGGGATTCAGTTGCACACTGCTGTTAAAAAGGTAGAGCACTTTCCAAAATAGGCTCTTGTCCGACACCAATTTGAAGCTCAGGGAAGGTGGTCTCTCTGTTCTTAATAACCTTCAGTGGACCTTTTTTTTCCCCCTCTTGCTGAATTTGCAAGACCTGGGTTGTATTTAATTCAACGCCCTCATAATTTTAGACATCCTACATTAACAGACATTTAGACAAAATAGAGAAAGTCCAAAAGAAAGCAACATGGGTAATAAGAGGTTGAGGCAACATGACCTATAGAGAAAGGCAATAGAAATGAGGTCTATTTAATCTGAAAAAGTAAGAGGCCTCTAATGATAGTTCTCTACACTGTCAAATGCTCTTAATGGCATGGGCAGAGCTTAGCTGTTTTTTGAAGGTGATAGGACATGATGTAATCAACTTCATTTGTTAGTAGGACACGACAATTTAGGATTGCAAATGAGGAATTTTGCACGCAAACTTGGAGGAGGACTTTAAGACATTAGATTATAAATTACACCAAGTAAAACCACCACAAGATCTAAGGAGAGGATGTGATTAACAAATGCTGTCCAACTCTGATATCACCTCACAAGAAAGCAAAGATATTTTTACATCACTGCCATGACAGAGTCATGCTGTCTATACCATAAATCAGGACAAACTTTTGAAGGAAATTTCCTAAGTCCTTATTTCTAATATTTTCAATATTTCCCAAGTAACTTTTTACAATATAATACTTGAATTTCAAAAACTTTACTCAAGTAGAGTTGTAGCAGCAGCTCTCCTGTATTAAGGGGGGATATTAGCAGAATAAGATGCATTTGAAGATGAGTAAAGGAGGCAACTTTAGCTCTAATATTTTAGGCCTGAGCTTTCCTGCATGCTGCTTTCTGCCAGGGGTTAATGAAACCACGTTTACAAAAGGCATGGTTCACAATTAGCAGGATGCTGGATTTCCCACATGCATATTAACTGATGTCGGAAGGGACCTTCATGTCTATCTAGTTTCAGAACAGGCCATTTCACTCAGTAATTTTTGCTCCACGCTCCTATTTTAGGGCTTTTTCTTATTTTCTTCAATGTACTTGGCTTTGGACACCTGCAGCTTCTTTGCTGGATATCAGATCCTTTACTTAGAGAAAGAGATTGGGTAGATATGCCTGTGCCAATATCGGATTCATATGCGAAATGACAGATCTTGAAGAGTAACAAACATACACACAAACACGTAGAGAGAAACACACACACTTTCCCACTCTACCTGAGATCATCACGCAGAGGAAATATTCTCCTCAGTACATGAGCCACAATGCACCCTGGTAAGTCATTGGTTCATATGCATGAAAAATTGAATATTAAAAATGTGCCTCATATTTGAATTTAAAAAAAAAAGAGACTGAACTCTAATAAGCCTCCAGGCACTTATAATATACTCATTTGGAAGTTACAAAGCAGGCGAGCTGGATATGCACTAAATTCAAGAACAAATAACCATGAATGAAATGTTAAGTATTCAAAGCCAAAACCATTTGCTAAAAAGCATAAATATAGCATCATTTCAATTGGTCAGATGCCAAATTAAATGTAAAAAGAAACTAACAAAATAAAATCAGAGCAGAAAATGTTCTTAGACAGAAAGCTAACAGACAGTACACGTATATTTTCTTGCTTTCATGATTATCAGGGGCGTTTTTGGGGATGGAGATGGGTAAGTTTAAAGGGCAGCTGATAGGCTTGCATGTCAAAATAGCAGGACGCTCTGGTTCAGGTCAACATCTAATGAAAACAAAGTAAATAATGTGAAACATATGTTTCTCTTTCAGATCATGTTTGTAACAGAACAACTGAGCTCTCTAGCCAAGCGATACTGTCGAGGACTTGAGCGGTGGTGCAGAAGATTAGATGCAGAGAGGATGCCGCCATTTGCATTTCTGAAGCACTTTGAGAATGTGTCCTAAAGCCTATCTTTCTGCATGTCCGGATGTCCCTGGAGGAGCTGTCCTCGACGTGTCTGGAGAGTGCTCCAGAAACTGCCAGGACCCCACACCCCAGCACTGGGGTGACTTTGTAGAGCAGATGATGGCTGACTATTTGCATGGACAGGCTGGAGAGGCAGCAGCATGTGACAGTCAGCCATCAGGGAGCCTGACCTGCTCCTGGACTGGAGCCATGCTGACACTTCCCAGAGCAGATGATGCCATCAGGTTTCACACCTCATCCTTTTCCCTGAGTGGTGAGAAGTGTAGATCATATCAGAGAGACCTGTTCACGTGTTTCAGACGTGGCTGGGAACACCTTCACCTTTGCTGTTACAGCAGGAGCCGCCTCAGGCTGCCCTGCTTACACTGCCAGTACCAGAGCAATTGCTTTCAGGAATAGAGGAAGCCATGGGGAGCGGGAAACAGTGTAGGAAAGGGGGAGGATGGCATAGAGTAGGGTATCTTCATTTCTAGCAGAGAATAGAGACCAAAGAGAGATTTTTGCAGACAGGGAGCTCTTCCAGAGGAGCCCACAGAGTTGTTAAGGGGCCCAAATGCTCTGTAAAGCTCCGTCTCATCAATACGTAGAAAAGGAGCAGAGGTTAACTCTGCTGTCTCATGTCAAGGAGAAGAAAAAGCTTCCCCTTATACTGTCTGGAGTCCTCTTGTCCCATCTTGTTTTAACTCCTCATTACAGAGAATTCATTTTGCAGCCTGCTCTCCTACTTGCCATGGAGGAAACTCCTGATAAAATCACATCAGTGGCCCCTCTATTCCTGTCCCTGCTACATGAATTATGGAGTTAACACAAGATCTGTGCAGACATGTGTAGGACTCTTACTGAGTAAGAATATTCACACATGGTGCTATCCAGAAGCAAGTGGCTGGTCCTGAATAACTTATTCCAGCACAACTTGATGTTGAGACAAGCTCTTCAGGAAAGAAAAGAACCTGTCATCAAGGAGACTTAAATACAGATGGTTGAGAACTTTTCCTCCAAATATTTTCTTGATTAAACAGACATTTCCATTTTAAATTGGATGGAAATTCAGAAGCATTCAGTTTAGTTTTCTGGCATAAACTCAGCATTTTTTCATCAAAACAGTTTTGATTTCTGTTGATCATAGGTTCTTCTTTTCAATAAAATCAAGTTTGCAACCCAGATGTTTTTATTGTGTATACAGTGTGAAGCAGATCCACGGCCAGTTCAGCTGATAGCAGGGCCTGGGCTGCGGCCAGACTGAAAAAGCAAATGCTGACCTACAAGCAAAGAGACACTGAAAAGCTTTGGTTTTATCCTCTGCGCCCTAGCAGTGAGGATTTGTGACTGTAGGAAGATGGTGATACCTTACCTTTGCCACGTGGCTGGAAGCAATTCAGTTTAAGAGCATGGTTTGATTGCTACAGCTTGTCTGTGCAGCTTATGTTAACTTGGAGAAAGACAAGGTACAGCTAGTGGGTGGCTGCAGGATTCATAGATGCCCGCAGAGCAGAGCAGTAATAATGTCTTGTGAATCTCTATTTAACAGGTCCAAAATTTGTGAGGAAGACCAAAGCAAAAATAAACCCCCAAATCTTATTTTAGACATGAGAAAGCACTCTACAGCTCTACCCATGCCATTTTGAATTAGCAAGTTGTTCTCAAATAAGGTGTAATGGGAAATAAACCCTAATGAAAGCAAACAGTACCTTGTGTTTCACAGCCTGTCGCTTTGCTTGTCTGCCACCCAAGAGGAAGGCACTGAGATATTTCTCACAGAAACAGTTTTAATCTCCATGCAACCTAATACTGACAGAAATACACTCACTAGTACCACTTCTCTCCTTTACAGATACATTATCTTTCCTCTGTTCCTTTCAGTATGAACAGGACAATAACCATCTACTTCTTCTACACGCCTTCAATCTACCCATTGTTGTGGGACAAGACTTTACATACACCAAAATGAACTTTAAATTAGGGGGGAGAAAGTAACAAATGCAGAACAGAAGCAGAACTAAGAGAAGACTTTTCTCAGAAGATGCTCTTGCTCAGACTTCTCAGGGAGCTTCAGGTGAGGACCTGCTGGCTGAGCCCTATTCTCATTTACCACAACTGGGAGGTGCTTCACGCACAGACAACCGCTGGCTTTTCCCAGGGCTGCCACATGCCCAGCCATCAGCTGTCAGCCCAGCTTCCCGCAGCACTGGCATCTTCTGAGTAGGCAATAACTGTTTTATAACCCTCTGCAGGCTCCTGCCTGAGGCACTTGTTTAGTTTGCTTGCTCTTAGACCTGGCCTTAAAGTTACTGACAGGACTATGGAGACTGGTCCTGTCAAAGCTCGTAACACTAATGAATCTCAAAGTAACTCACTGATTTCCATAAAACCCCACCTCCAGGAGTCACGTGAATTTCACGTAATTCACTCTTTTACAAAGTATAGACTTAATAATTCTCATGGGATTGGGAAAAAGCTGTAAAAAAAAAGTATTTGATCACTGTATCTTAAAGACATAAAATTAGAAGACCCATGAAATACTTCATAATTATTCTCAAACAAAGAAACATCATGTAATGTAAAAAGCCCCCTACAGGTTCTGGGGCACCTGGCTTGTAGGTGCCAATGTTGTTATGCTATATTTATAAAATGGGTGCTTTGTACCTACAGAGGGACACTCCATCAGTGAGACAGGCTGAGCTGGTTCCCCAGAGCTGTGTGTTCAACAAATGCTCCACCAGCATTTGAGCAATTTAGCACTTTCCGGGAAGCCAGACAAACTAACACAGCCTGTTTATTTCCTCTTTCTTTCAGTACTCCCACGCTGGTGCCTCTGTAAAGGAAAATATTGATGGATCTGAAATATGTACGACATAGGCTGGGAGTCCATGGCAGTCGTCCCCTAGCAAGCTGTTTCTGAGGCTGTTTCCTTTAGCGAGACCACAAGTTAACCTCCGTCTTTCTCTTTTTTTTTCTGGGCATATGAATTTGCCACCTGCTAAGGTGCTGCACAATTACAACCATCAGTGGCATGGAGGAAGAAATGACAAAGCTTGCTCTACAGGAAGATGTTTGCAGATGATTTCAAGATTCAGTAAAGGAATCATTTCCCCACTGAGAAAAAGAGGAGAATAATATTTAGGGCAAGCCTGACAAATTTTTAAAATTTCACTGAAATGTCTGTTGATCCATTTAACTTCTAGAGGGTGTTAGGCTTCTTTTCAAACTGTGACATGCCTCGAGATCCCTATTTATGCACAGGATATTTTTGAACCATATCCTTCATCAGGTTGCCACAAGAGATAGCGAGAAAACTTCAGTGAAAATGTATAAAAACCTCCTCCTTTTTTCTTGATTTGAAGACAGAACTGGGCTGGGTGGTCTCAGTGGCTGGAAATGGTGACAGGGAGAGAGTGGGTTCCCAGTGGCAGCTGGAGGGACCCCTGCAGGACACAGAGAAGTCCTGAGGTGGGATCAGGTGCAGAGTGTCAACCCCCCCAGCAAGAGCCAAAATGAAGACATCCAAAGGTGTTGCCCTCACTCCCACCCTCCATCCCTTCTGTAAGCATAAATAAAATTGCTTTGCCTCAGTATGAAGTTCCCGCTTCCACACACTGGAACAGAGAGGAGTGATTTGCGGCTCAATTCCCCCTCTTTAACAAAACCCAAAGAGAAAACCCTTCCATCAGATGACTATTTCCCGCAGATGACTTCAAAAGTCACTAGGGGGAGTTTAAACCTCAGTGAGAAACGCAAAGAGCCGAGAGATTGCTCAGGAAACCCAAACTGAGCGTATCTCATCTCGTTTTGTGCCAATATTTTCTCATAGCAAACAAAGAATATACCCTTTGGAGGATGTGCCTGGCGCTGTGCATCATCCAGGAGGGGCCACAGCACAGTTGTGCTGTGAGCAACTTCCTAGCATGAAAATGGATCGTGCCAGCTGTAATAATGCAAGATTCAATGAAACAATAATGAAACTTGTTTTTTCAATATATGCAGAGAGATGATTTATTTTAGTAATGACTGGAGGGAGGCGAATGTTGAAATCTCTCAGTGTTAACCTGCATTCTCTGCTGAGCCTTCGTTTGGTCAAGAAGAAAGAACTCAGCAATATAACAGAAACTGTGCTCTTTTTTTTCCTTTCAAAAATTAACCCCTTTTAACTTTTATGCAAAATTCATAGCAGCCCCAAACATTTCAGAGACAGCTTTATTACTATCTCTTCCTTTCAGAAAGTACATTCCTTTTTGAAAATATCTGGTAAAAATAATAGCTTCACCTTCAAGGGTTGTTAGATCACAGTTGGTAGCCAAAGATCAGACACATCCACCTGACAAATCCTTTGAAATCCAAGCAGAGATACTCTAACATCCAGAAGGGACAGTTATTCATGTGGTTGCATTTTCTTTTCCTATTGTACGCCTATGTATTCGTCTGTTAGGTTTCTTTGTTCCGTCTCACCTCTAAGACCCTAATTAGTCAAGACCCCAAATTTGCTCCTTTCCTGGCAAACCCCCTAAGGTAGAGTGCCCAGTGGCTCTGCAAGCCACAGACAATGACTGCTTTAATGTGTATTATTTTCTGTGTTTTTAACTACAAGTTCACACATTTTTAAAGAGAGAACAAGGAATTTCTACACAACGAAAACATGTCTACCAAAAAATCTGAGCAGGGGTTTTGTCTATGCCTATTTTGATAAAGCAATCTATGAAATAATCCTCCCCTCAAAAAACCAAAAGCACTGGAGTTTGAGACTGTGATTTTGCTCTGCTGTTTCACAGGTGATTCTGTTTCTGTTCTTTCCTTTTGTCCTCTGCATTTTATGTTGCAGAACAGGATGATTTTCACAAACCATCATTCTGTGTAGCCTAACCACCCTCTTCAAGAGGACAAACCACACTGTGTTGTGGGGGACATATAGTCTAAAAGGCAAATTTGGCCTAAAGAGGAATTTTTTTTCAGGAATTAGATCAAGATGTCACACTCTCTCATTTACTCATGGCTCTCTAAAACATAGTTCATAATTTTTAAAAATTTATGCATATCTGTTTATTTAATAATTCTGTTAGTTTGTTTAAGCCTTGGTAGAATGCTTAAAATACTATCCTTAGCAAAAGGCCATCTAAAACCTTTGCAAAACATTATACTGTATTGCTAGTAATTAAAAGAAAATGAATCATATTAGTTTTCTCCTGGTTTCTATTTCTTTCATGATTTCCTCAGTAAACAGGCATTAAGAAGGAGCTTTCATCCTTTCACCATAATGTTGTTTGTTTCTATAATTGAGATATGTCATCTCAGTGCCACAGCAGGAATTTAGGATTTTCTTTTAGACCAGAGGATGGAGTGGTGTACTTCTGCTTTAATTCCCCTTCTCATTAGAATAATGTTCTGTGGGTGTCTGAAATCATCTGAGTGATGGAAGCCTTCTAAGCGCAAACCTAGTAAGTATTTTAAAACTGAAATGCTGTTGCTCTGTGTCCTGGTTAGGCATGGTTAGAAACTCTTGCAAAGTTTCTTTTCCCTCGAGCAATTATTTTTGGAGCTTGTTCAGTTTATCTGGAGCTGCCTGCAGAAACCCACCATTAGAAGTAGTGTTAAGTATTTCTTTCTAATGGAAATTATCCCCTACTTTGTACCTCCTAAAACTTCTTTCAGTCATTAAAAATGATCAGAGTGATCTCAGCTTAGTTTCAGGTTTTTCTGTGTGTGTTTAGAGGAAGTTTCCCAGTGACCAAAGTCTGTCTTTGGTCTGAATTGTCTTGACAGCCAGACATCTTCCTCAAATGTCTGCAATCCCAACTGATTGCAAAACCTACTGATATGTATTTAGTCAATGGAAGGGAGATTGATTTTGCAGAGGGAGGGTCTAAGACTACAGAAGGGAATGTAGGAAAGGATAACGGGAAGTCTGGGGACAGACTAAATGAGGTAGAGGAAGGGAAAGCTGAAGAACAGGACTTTACGTAATTGGGAGTGGGGGGAGAGAGCAAGCAAAGGACCAGAAAAGTGTACAAAAGTCAGAAGTGGCAAAAGGGCATTTATGACACTTTAGGATGAGGGGGTGAGGGGATATTTTTGAGGGAGGAACAAAGAGACCTAAAGGGAAACCTCCTCTTATCATTCTGTCCTGTTGCATGGAAGAAAATCACTGTGAAGCAATGTCATTTTGTGGCTTCTCCTCCCATTTGCCCTAAGGCTATGTGCCCATATAAAGGGTCTCCAGATATTCACCCAGTTTTCAGACCAATTTTTAGTCTTCTAAGACTGATCAATCTTAGGTAGGCTTTTGGCAGCTATCTGAGAAGAGATATTGGGTGAAAAATTTGGAGGTTCACCCTGAGCGATAGTACTGATGGTAGACAGCAGAAAACCCACTGTCTTTATCTCTCTGTTCTGTCACTCTGCAGACTCAGTGGCAGTGATGAGCTGCTGCTCTGCTCTACACAGGGACCATAAACATTTCCAGCAGGGAAAGTAAAAATTTGTAGACAAATATATATCCTTGTTACTCTGAGGATATATATGAGGAAGCAAAGGGGAAAACAGGAGCTTTGCAAGAACACTGCACTCAGCAGGAT
This sequence comes from Rissa tridactyla, assembly GCF_028500815.1. NCBI lineage: Eukaryota > Metazoa > Chordata > Aves > Charadriiformes > Laridae > Rissa > Rissa tridactyla. Next base: position 60,569,510 of record NC_071471.1, read on the forward strand.
ATACCACCACAAGAGGGTAAGAATGAAATTGTGCTGGAAAGAAACTTGAAAAAATTCTGAAACCACAAGAAAGTTTGGTTGTGCACAAATGTAGCCCATATCTCAGCAGTTATATCCCATTGTCTCATTTTCCCTTTGGGTGTTTACTTGCATTTAAACCAGCCCAACATCTGGTGAAGGATAGCACCGCATGTTTCAAACCCTTTGCTTGGATAGCATCACTTTAGAATAAATAAGTGCCTGAATGCACTGCGTAGGGAGTTCAGTGATTTGTGTGGTTGGGTTTTACACATTTGTTTTGAGATACAAGTGGGATTTGGACCAGGTGACAAGGGAAGAACTGCATGTGTGGCTAGCTCAAAATGTACTACATATTCTGGAGGTAGGAAGAAAAGTGAAAGACATGGTGTGTTGCAGGCTAGATAAGGACACTTTTTAAATTATGTCTCCACGATAAAAGGATAGCTTTGAGTAGCATTGTTGCTAATCATAAGGAACCACACAAACAAGAAAAGAAAAAAAAAAGGTAATGTTTTTTAATACCATGGGAACTCTGTGGACACAGAGAAATCTATTTACTATAATCCAGTTTCTAGCTCTCTATTTTCTATAAATGCAAACAATTTGTTCAGCTTGTCTGCTTGCCTTCTCTGCACTGGATTTCTAACAAATGGCCTTAGTCCTGGCAAGTCAAGCTAGATGCATGATGACGTGCCATCTTCCTTGAAGCGTTTTAGGGACTACTGATTTCACATCCATTCACCTGCACATAATCCACATACATTTGTTTGCTGCAGACAGCGGCATTCAGCTAACTCTCACGTGATTTCCTCATAGTCTCCAATACCCACTGCAGACCTAAAGGATGTGCTGTCTTTGGTCATGATCTTGAGTCATTTGGGATGCTGACTTAACATAAAAGATTTTGGCTTAGGTAGAAAAAGTCTGGAAGATGAGATAGCTGATTCCTTTTTAATTAAGTGGGGAGATGGAGTTATTATGGCAAAAATATGAGACCCAAATGCATGGCATGGAGAACTCTAGATAGAAGAACCTACAAGGGAAGCTGTGCATGTGAGGCCCTTAAGATAGGACAGCAGAAAAGTGGAGAGTCAAGTATTTAGGTCACCAATTGCATATAATAAAAAAAACCCAAAACCCAACACCCAAAGGTTTCAATTTTTCTTGCAAACCTACTTACATGTTAAAATGTAACCTTTCCCCTCCTCAAACCTCAGAAAACGTACCTGTTCTTCCATTATGAACAAGTTAACCCTTATTAAAAATTAATATATATCCCTTGATAGGCTTTTGCATAGAAGATATTTATATGTATTTCCTTTTTTGAGCCACCATCTGGAATGTCTGATGCCCTCCTTGTGGTCTGTATACCCCAGTGCTTTTCTAAAGAAATGCAAAAAGAGAAGGAGATAGCAGTGGGCAGCTGTATGGAGCTATCTAAATTCATTCTGGGTCTGAAGCACATCTGGGTTAACTCCAGTGATGTACTGAATGCATGGGCCAAGCAATAGTCCTCTCCTTCTCTCAGAAAAACAAGAGGGGAAAAAAAAAAGTAGGAGATGAGACTTGGCAGAGCAGGTTGGTTCAGGAACCTCACATCTGGTCAGGTAGGAGCTCCACTAATTAAAAACAGAGCAAAACAGAAAGCTGTGTGGAGTCATCTGGGAGCTCTAAGTCTTAGTTCCCCCGAGAAATGCCTCAATTCTACAGGGCACAGGACTACAGGAGAGAGTAAAATCAACAAACAAGTTTTGAACAGTATATTTTGGACACACCCAGGCCTTTCCTGTGCTTAGGAATTTATAGATGACTGAAAAAGAAAAACCACTGGGAAAACATTTTACACTTGAGCATTTCTGATCAGGAGCAGTAGTCTTGCTCTCACTGTCTAAAAATGACATCTCTTTAAATATAGCCCTTAGACCCCTTTAAAACAATAGGGTCACGTGTTGCTTTTTTCCTTATTATTGCAGAAGCAAACATCTCTACGGTTTTTCAGTGCCAGATCTCTTACTTACCAGGAAAAAAAAAATCACAAAAAACAACAACATGAAAAAGAGCTCATTTAAAATAAGCACTAATAATGACCATATGATCTCCTGGTTTGATATCTACATGTTTATTTCTTTGTGGAAAGGGTATTTATGGGTCTGACAGCAGTTGCTCTCTTTGATTTGAGAGTGTTTTTATGTGTAATGATTTTCACCAGAGAGGTGCTGTATGGCCTGTGTCTCAAGCAGTTTCAGTAAAAAAGATGATTGGATGAAGTTAATTCCTTGGTAGATGCGACAGATAGATGGGAAAGACCTTGAGTGTCTACACTGATAAGGGGTCTGTCGTGTCAGGGAATACGGAAAAGTGCAATATTCCTGGAAGAGCTTTAAATTGCATTTTCATTCTGACCTACTTCTCCTCCAGTTTTTAAGGCCTATTCAGTGACGACTTGATAATGGTGAAGCTAAGAGTGACTGACAAGAAATCTAGCTTGAGCAGATAAGACTACCTTGTTCTGGTGGCTCTGACTGAAAATAATGCCTGATTTACTATGAATCTTCATTCATATTTATTTAGTATTTTCACTGGCAGTCTTGTTACTTGAGCATAAGTTGCAGCAAGCTGGCAAAGATTGCAAATAGCCCTTCATCAAAAAAACCCCTGTATAATAGGAGTTCCCCACCTTCAGTCATGGTATTCTCCCAGGAAACTGGCTTACTGAAGGTGCAAGATTGTGTTTTGGGCCTGTGGGCAGACTTGTATCAGTGATGATCCTAATGACCTGTGCTAGGATCTTGTCTGACATGAGCATCCAGTTCTTCTCTAACACATTGTCCAGCACACACTGCCTCAGAAGTGCAAGCTTCCAAAGTGTCCCAGCTGCGGACTGCAGCCCAGGTTCATTCCATATCAATTCAGATACTTTCACATTACTTTAGACACTTTACTGTATCTCCTGCACCAGAAGCCATTTTCATCCCAAGTCCCCTTTTCTATTAATTAAGAGAGAAAGAGAGGCACTCCTAGAATATCTTGCAAGGCTTGGCCAATCTCTTACAACCCTTTGAAGTGCCTCCTGACACTAAGTTAGACACTAAAGAGAAGCAGGATGAATTTAGGCCTTTGGCTTCAACTCCACTACACTGTGAGCCACCTCTCAGGGCTGCCGTTCAATTCCAGCTGCTAGTTTGTGCTGAAGGTCAATACAAATTGCTTGTGGGACCATGGCACAATTCCGACTGCGAGGAAAAAATAAGAAAAAATAATAGGCATCCAGCGGTCACTCATGCTGAAAAACAAGTCCCTCGCACACAGGATGGTCCCAGAGACAAAACTGTGTATTTAAGCCTGTAGTTCTCTCAATACTGACAAGATTTCATTAAAGCACAGGAAAGAAATTCTAGGGATAAAATATAAACAGACAAACAGTGGATGGATCCTTAAGATGTTGCATACTAAATCCCCGCCACCGGAAAAAGAAGCAATACGTTGTTTCCCTTTCCTTGTCTTCTCCATGCACAGCCAGGAAATCAGTGCCTGGGTTCAGTAGCTTCCTCTGCATGAAACAGGAACCCAGTTTCTTAAGAGCTTTTGATTCACTTTTAAAGCCCTATCACTGAAAACATTAATTTTGTACACAATCTCCATTAAACAAACAAGGTTACAATTCAGCCAAGACTTCCCAGTTCCAGGACAGCCAAAAATATTCAAGTTGATGTGTTCAGACTATAACATATGGCTAGTGGGAAGCTCAGCACCTGCACTTACATAATTGCTTTTTAATTATGTTAGACTTTTTCAAGCAGACTATTCCTAATCTATATATTTTAAATAATCTTTTAAAATAATCCCAGCTAAATGAGCTCTGAGGGGTATATATGGAAGTAAAAGAAATAACTTAGTCAATGGCTTTTTCGTATGGTTTGTTTTGATTTTTAACTCTTCAGATAATGCTGTGGATAGTGGTGTTATTAAAAGAAACAAAACTGAGGTTATGAAATACTTGTGTATCAGAATAATTTAATGGATGGTATGGATTTGAGTAGAGCAACATCCAAAACATTTGCATGATCTGAATGGTAGATAGATAAGCACTGCAAAATTAAAATACTTCCTTAAACAACTGCATTATATGGAAACATTCCTACTGAGGTATAAATTGGCACTGTAAAAAGAGCAGCAGGTGCTAAAGCAAATCCCAGACTCAATTATACAAGAGGAAAACTTGCCAAACCACGTACATCTCAGATTTGCTGCTCCCAGTAATACTGGAGACTGTTCCATTAAGGGCTGAGTTTCCCAGACAGAGAAACCAGGAGAAACCCAGTGATGTTTTTCTGTAGTTAGGCACAGCCAATTGGACCTGCAGGAAAATGAATCTCTTCCAAGCATGCGGAGCATTGACCGTTCACTAAGCCCCACGTGGTACCAGGCACTCCTCCAAAACTAGGGAGTGTAGTAAAGTGATTATGGGATTCTGTGACTGATGGCTCTATCACATGCCTGAGATTCATGGCTCACACAGCCACGCTCCAGTGATGGGTGGTGGTGTGCCTGCAGAAAATGCAAAGGAATTTGCATTTTAATGTAGCTTAGCAAACAGCAGGAAAGGGTTAAGACTAGTCATCTTAATTTGCATTTGCAGTGGGCAAAATAAGTGCCTAAAGACAATGGCCACAGCTTGATGTTATGTGTGCTTATTTAATTCAGCATCTGAGGCTCTACCATGGAAAAATCCTTAGTGGTCTGGTTAAACCACATAGCCGCAGGCTCCCTAACTTTTTTAGGTATCTGTTCACACTGAATCTCAGCTTTCTGCTGTTCCCTTTCACTGTTTATTCTGTTGCCTTTGGCTATCTGCTTGCTGCGTACATTAAAAAGGCAGCATTGCCTCTCAGGATATTTTAGGCTTTTCTTCTTTGCGAGATTAGACAGCATCCTCTCTAGTCCTTAGCCAGAGGAAAAGAGCTACCCTTTTAGCCTTTCCATCCTTTTAAGGACTAATATTCCCCTTGTTTCTTCATTTCTTTCCTCCCAATTTCAGTGGCCTTCAGTGCAATACTTTAAGTGCTCTCTTTTCAGAATATGATTAGATTTAACACCATTCATCTAGATTCCAAAATACTGGTTGAGCCTTGGTGTACTACTCCCTGTGCTCTTATTTGAAAGAGCTTGGGTTTCAGTGGCCAGCTTCTCTCCCTTGCCAAAATCCTTCTACAGGTTTCCAAAGGAAATGGCTCCCATTCCATGTACTGCTTACTTTTTGGGTTCTGCAACTTCCATTAGACAAAAGCCTTGCATTCCGGTTAGCAGTGAAAATCAAACCAGAGCCCTTTGGGGTGGAACACTGTGTCATAAACAAGTCATGGTTATGGAAGCTGTATTTCTGTTCTCTCAACATGAGTAATAAATGAGAGGCAGCTATACTCTTGTGATTTAAGTTATAATAATTCAAATGCTATATATTATAGACACTTAGAGTGCCCCTGGAACTCCCCATGGCCCCTTCTTGGAGGGGGGAAGATGTCCACTATTCTACATGCTAAGATATGGCAAGATTTCTCTGACTTGTTCACAGTCATAGTGAAAAAAAACTGGAACAGAGCAGGGAATGGAACCCGTGCTTATCAGATCCCAGGAACTTGTGCTATCTACTGTCCCATGCTTCCTCCACATCCTGAAACCAATAAAAGCTGATTGGAAAATCATGTTATCAGAGGCAAGCACTGAACATAGCAGAAGCCAATGGAATGATTCCAGCACCATTCCCCCTCCAGTGTTTAAAAGACCAAAAAAAGACAGATTTTTAAAAGCAAATTGCCCTTCCCTTCCCTCTGGGCTAGTTTACATAAGGAAAAATCCCAGACCTTTGAAACCACACAAAAGGAGGTTAATGCAAATGAATGGCTGTAGGACCAGAGAAAGGACTTTCTGAAGTCTGGCCTCTGCTGTTGCAAGTGGGAGAACTATGAAAACTATCCCATAATATTATCAATATTCATCCTGAAATCAGTCAGATTTCTTCCCTTTGCTAGTCCTTCCTAGAGGCTTTTCCAGAGCTCTTCTCTGCTGGTTAGCAGCTTTCTCCCAATTACCAGGCTAAATTATTATTTTTATTTTGCCATCGCTTTGCTCTTGCCTGTTTTACTTCTGTTTCACAGCTTCTTCCAAATAAAACCACTGTCCTGGATCTTTGTCAACTGGTAATTTGAGACAGATTTCATTTCAGGCCTGGTCTAGAGCCCATTTAAGTCAATGGGAGTCTCTGTTGAGTTCAGTATACTTTCCAAGTGGGCCTTTATGGGCTATCCCTGTAGTCAGCTGGATATAAAAGGTCCATGTTGATAAACCAACATGCCTAACAAAATTGTACCGCAACTTGCAGACTGCAGAATCCTTCATTTACCTGCTTTTGTTGGCCAGTTCAAGAAGAAAAGACAGGGAGACAGAATATGCAACATTACAGTAATAAGTGGGATCTAACAGCCAACAGGAAAGGCACTAAACTTAAAAGTGCGTGCAGCAGAGCACTTCCTTAAGAAGGCATCATGATGAAGCCACCTCTGGAATTATTCTACTGCCATTTATCTTAATTTCACTCCTCTGCTCACATACATGGGCACTGCATGAAACCAATATGCCTGGGAAGTAAAACACAAATAATACTCTTTTCATGTTTCTTTCTTGTTTTTTCCTAAATCATCTGGAAGAGGGAAAGCCTCTAATTCTCCAAAAGTGACATTATCAACAATAATTAATTATTTCCAAAATGTAGTGCTTTTTTAATTGCCATCCAGTGCATAAGAGGTCCCTCATTCTAGCTTTTTATAGTTTTTCCTCAAGTGCCGTAATGCAAAGCTGTATTTTACAGTTACAAAGCAATTATTTCACTTGTAGTGATAAAAACACCACACCATAAGAAATGGCCACAACAGTAAACTATAAGAAGTAAACAAAGTTGTTAAGTTGTCAATAGATTGATTGACCAACATTACAGACAGTAGGAACTCAAGTGATGATCCACATAGATAAATTAGTCACATAGTGTTAAGCAACAGATGTTAAAGAACTGCAAAACTGACTGTAGCTTGAGACACAAACAGCCTGTGAAAAGAAAATAGTCCCAGTCTGGGACTTAATGTGACCTAAACTCAGCACAACAGAAGTGGAAGCAGAGACAGTGTGAGCTAGAACACCTCAGTGATAAGTTAAGATCCAGCAATCAGGACACAAGACCCACAGTGCCTCAGAAGATCCTCAGCAGCATTCCCAGAAAAGTTAGGATTATTGTTGCCTTCCTACATGATTCCACTCCCAGCTAAGAAGTTGATTTAACTATTTAAATGTTTGCCATCATTAACCTTTCAATAAAAACACAGCTTCAGCTTATTAAGCTCATTAGCCTGTAACAAATGAAGCTTTTGAACGTGCCAAGGAGCAAAATATAACTGGATTCAGAAAGCAATTAGATGCATTTGGAGAGGATGATAGGTCTCTTGAGGGCTATTCAGCATAGAGATGTGGATACAGTGTCTGATTCAGGAGGTCCCTAGGCTGCAGACTGCAGGGTGGTTATTTCAAGGGAACACCATACGTGTTTGTCTAGCTCTTATTGTCTCCCTTACTCTTTAGTTCCTGGGTCAGGTGGTCCTTTGATCTGATTCACTACAGCTGTTCTTATGTACTATTAATACTTGGCCAGCAGCCAACACACAGTGTCAAACTAGCTGCAAGAAAGTAGTAGAAAGCATTGGTCTACACTGTATAAACTAAGCAGGCCCGACAGCAGAACAGTGATACAAAAACACTATAGCTGAAGCCCTCCATACGTCTAGCTTTTGACCAAAGAATGAATGTTACTCAGCGTGGAAGATAAAGGCTTATTCAGCAGCAGTTGATACCAGAGTAATTATCAACCACATGCAGCTATAACAAATTGTCCAAAGTCTTTGATTTTTGTCCTCGCCTTTTTCTTTTTTTCAATGTAGGCAGGAACACCCTTGAAATAGATGGATTTGCATTACTGCACATTGTAAAGGACCAATTTTCAGTGCCTTGTAAACCTAGGCTGGTCAGGAAGGAATACTTGGCTGTATTGCCTTGCATTTCACATTTTCAGACCATGCATTGCTTTCTTGGAGGATGATTCTTCTTCTCAAAGTTCTAAGACATTTTCAGGACCTCCCCTGGGATTTCTCCTAGGACCAAGGCTTCATGCACACAAATTTCAACACTGCCACATGCTTCTCATGGACCTACTTCAAATGTCATTGATATACTTACAGATGAAGCTCCCACTTGTCAGATGCAGCTGCTCGACACACTAAAAAAAAATACCAAAAGGAGGGCGAACTATTCAAGTTACCTGTATGATTAGTGAGAGGTAAACAGCATAAATCCACTACCAGCATAGTTCTTATTCCAGTTTTCATGCTTGCATGCTCTCTATAAATTTCTCTTCTTCAGTCTTGTGTGCTCTTAATGCCCCAGAGTAATATTATTGCTCAAGTAAACTCTAAATCTCAAGGAGCTACTCAAAATCATTGAGCTGACTGTTCATCTATTTTATTCCAGGGAAAGTTAAGGAACGGGGAAAATGGAAACTAAACATTTTGTTCTGGATCAGTCAACCTGAGCTGCGTTTACTGAACTTCATCAGCGTGTGCTAGAAAATTTTTATTCTCCTTATGGCTAGGATTATCTGCTTTGTCTATGACACACCGTGGATATGCGATTCAGATGAAGCATTAGTGTAACAGATCTCCCTGCTATCAAGCCAAGCATAGTAGGGGGCCTGTTCATTCAGACCAATTTTTACTGGGGTTCCTGAACCACTCGCACGAAGGGAAAAGCTCTTGCTTTCAATCTTATCTGTGTGGAAGGTATCAATGCCACACGTGTCAGTTGTGGATAGAACAAAAAGCAGGCTCATGCTCATATTCTGTTTCAAGATCATCACCTTGTGGAAAGTTGTCTGGGAAGCCATCCATGTTCTTGATTTATCTCTTGGAGGCTTAGGGTTTTATGTACCATTGCATGAATTTCTGTGTATGTTCCCACTCAACTCTTAACACATAGAAGGTCTCAAATATAGTGTAGTTTTTGTATTTGATCACCAGAATTGCCTGTACTTCTTTTTTACAGGTGGAGAAGTGTCCTAGGACCCTAGCATGGGGTCTAGCTGGAAACGCTATGATAAGCACTACACACGCCAAGCTAGAAAGATGCAGTAAATGCAGTACATAGATCCAATGGCTTCTCAAGTGAGTAAACAGAGCCCTAACTGAACATCATCATTAAAACAGGGTGGTGACACCTGATCCTTGAGAAGGCCGCTGCATTTAATGGTGTAGATGATGAAGGCAGGGTGTGAGGCAGTATTGAGAGACAAAATACATCAGCACAGAAGTCCAGCCCCAGGAACTTTATGACTACGAGCAACTCATTCATATGTGAAATTACTCCATTTTCTAATAGGAACAGAAGTCACAGAGCAAGTTACCAGTTGCAAAGATGTAAGGTTGCATCATGTGTGTGCAAAAGGCTTTGACAACAGAGCAGTCATGTTTGGACTGCCACAAACTACTGCACAGATCAATCTGAATAATGATACTAGGAGCTTTGTAGTTTGGTTGTGTTTTGGTTTCTTTTTTTTTATTTAATTTTTTTTTCCCTTCATTTCCTGATATTTCAGCTGAGGACACAGTGGCATTGTTGATTTAAAAAAGGGCAGACTTCACAAGCAGATTAACATGCTCCATATGTCTGGTCAGTTTGTTGAAGAGCCCAAAATGTGCATCTATTAAATGTAATAAACGAGGAATGATAGATGGTGTCTCACAGTCCCAAGCTTGTAATTGAAAAGGAGGGAGAGTCTGCAGGGCAAAGAGGGGAGAAAGCATCCTTCAGTCACAAATCCTTGACACAGAGATGTCAGTTGTTCAAAAGAGGTTTTAACATCTCTGACATGAGGACAGCAAGGGAATGGAAAAGTAAGCAAAACAAAGCACTGGAAGGGCTTTTTAACACTGTGTTAGGCAAATGAGAGGATAAATGATGACTATATATTGGATGGTGGTGGGAGGGTTATAAACATTACAGAGACAATTGCCGCTAAATGAGGTGTATCCCAGGCAGCTGTCCTGATGCATTAGGAGGCTGTTTTCAAAAGAAAAGATTCTCCCATCAACATTAAACCAAAACAAAATAAAAAGATCCCTTCTACACAGCTCACATGCCATGAATAACTCGGCAGCATGTGAGTCAAACCCTTCCAGAGGCAGGCTGTGTTCTGGCTGCCTCCTTTTGGGCATTATTTGAGTATGGATGTGCACTCTCTGTAAACCTGAATTATCAGAGCAACCATATGAGCAAGCTAGCCTGCCCTGTTTGTCTGGACTTGTGTCTTTTACACCTCTTTGATCTATGTGTGGTAAATCTGAGAGCTTCCATGCTGGCTCAGCCCCCACTGGAGGGATTTGGTTGACTACTGTCTTGCTGGATTGCTCTGATCACAAGAATTATTGGTTTCTTTCGAGGTCCATTTTCTTTTTTTCATGCCATATGAATCTATAGCTGTCTGAGCTTTCTGTATTTCTTTAATGGAAATTTCCAGTGTGCAGATGTATGTGAGTGCAGTCTGAGAATCTAATAGTCATATTAAAACTAGCAGTGTTTGGGTTTTTTTGTTACTGTTAATAAGATATTTAGCTCTTTCGGATCGTTTTCCTTCATTATGCTTTGGATTACATTATCATTTCACAGGCAGGGAAACTGAGGCAGACACAAACACAGCATCTTGTCCTGGAAAACAGTGCCAAAGTTGAAATACAATTTAAGACTTCTTAAGTACAGCGCAGTGACCTATCCAGAAAGCACTGTCTCTCATTGGCCTGTGGCAAAATTATAGTCCAAAATAATTGTGATGATTGCTACTTCATTGAAATATTCTTATTTCTGAAACTGAGCTCACGTCCAATACTCTTTCATGTCCTTGTTATACTAGAAGCCTCAACAATGCTGACTTCAGGGAACCAAAAGACTGGGTCTCCCCCATTGCATTAACTGATTGATGCTGGCAGAAGGTTTTCAAGCCACATTTCTTTTCCAGTGGTCAGTAGATCAATAGTGATCCATGGTGCAGCCTGAGGTGTTCCACAGAATGATTGCAAGTCCCTTTTAGCTACCCAAAAATACATCTACACATAACAACGCAAAATCAAAATAAAGGAAAATAAATGAAGAGGCAAAGTTTACAACTAAGTTTTACTTGGTTGAAAGCGAAATCTATTCCGGCACAAGATGGTACATGGGTTTATTTTTTAAAACACTTCACTTTCTAGAGACCGAGAGTTACTTGTCTCAGAGATTTGTAAACTGGCTATCCTCCTAGGGGTGCTGAGAGGTACGATGTAGAGATTCTGCCACTACACAGCCTGTCTCCTTAGAAAGGAATGAGAGCTACCAGCTGCTTACAGCTCTGGCAGGAGAGAGCCATGTCAGAGATAATGTTGATATATCCCTCCAAAATGACAAGATGGTCTGGAGCAAAAGAGCATCTTTATTTTGCATAGACATGGCATTGCTTTCTATGAGAGTTATTGCTGCTGTTTGTACTACAATAGCATCCAAATTTGCCCCAGGGCATCAGAGCTCCACTGTACATACTACAGTCATCTCATGGAGAAAGAAGCATCTCTGGCCCCAGAGCTTTGGAGCCAGGTGGGTAAAAGAAGAAATGACAGTCAAAGCACAAAGAAAAGCTGGACTCTGTTTTGGGGAAACACTGACCATTTAGGATAAAGCTCCATTTAGAATAAAATTCTTAAAAAACTATTCATAAAATGTTGCATTTTCTGACAAAAAGCTGTCAGACTGGAAAAATGTTGGCCCATCTGAATCTGGGAAGTGAAGTAACGCAGCCATCTCCGAACAGCTGGTCAGTGGCAACTGCAGCAGAAGAGACGAGCTTCCTGCCTGAGCTGGCCTCCATTAAAATGGGTCGCTTCCCCCTTCAGTGGTGCCATGGGCACTTCTGCAACAAACCCACCTCAGGGCATGGCAGGCTCCCGGCAGGCTCCCAGCAGTCTCATGGCCACCTCCACCTCTTCACACTTTGGGTAGCTGTATAGCGCTTGGGCTGTACTGCTGCGATGACTGGGCCCAGCTGAACAGGCTGGAGAGAGTATGTGTCCACTTCTAAATTGGTTCTAGAGTGGAGGTCTCCACTTTTGACTTTTAGAAGTCCCTTTTGGAGAGAAATGACATAGGGAAAGCAGGAGGAATGGAAGTCTGGCTTGGGGAGAGTGACAGTGGCAATAAAGGACAGAGTATTTAAACCTGAATAAAAGGAAGACTTTTCCTTCTAGTTGAAAATAACGGGGCTTCTAGCTACAATCCACCATCCCCTGGTTGAGGAACTCTATAGGGGAGTTGCCAAAGCCCACAGCATAAAAAGCACACCATGAAAACCTCTCCCCTCCATGGGTAGCAGAGCAGCTGCACTGCTCAGGAACAGAATGGATATTGGTTTCACCATCTTCTGCTTCACCACCTGGATGGGAGGAGGGAAAGGGAATTGCTTGCCCCCATGCATATCCTTTGAAAATTGTAATTTTCCTGTAGGATTGCCTCCATCAAAAAGTTCCCCTGAAATAATGTTCTTCCTCTGTGCCCCTCTGCCCTAGTTTCTCTCCCTTTTTTCAGCAGCTGAATATGAAACCAGTTCAACATTGAAACAAAAAATGCTTTTTTCTTTTTCTTATTTTGAGAAATAAAATCTCATAGTTGATTTGATGAAAGCTTTTGTTTTACAGGGAAATCAATTCCTCCTCCAACCGCACTTCATTTTATAACAGACACTAGAAAAATGCCCATTCCCTCTAAACTTGACAGATGCCACCACAAGGTGAGAAAGAACCACTGTTTACTGAGTCTTTTTTAATATGCCATGTACATGGAAACACTTCTTCATCCATCAATTGAAAAGTTCATTTCTTCCTGCTGCCCTTCACCCCACTTTCAGGTCTCCCAAGCCAACCGTGACTGTGCAACATAACTGACTCTGGTATAAATAAGAGCTGAGGAAATGGAAGAAATTAAGAACTCCTCCAGCCCTAAGGCTAAGTATCGCCCTCCTATTTGTTTTCTCTGTATACTAGGCTTAATACTTTTTCTCAGCTGGGTACACGAGCTAATATACTACATAATCAGAGGGAAAATATCGCCTTATAGAAATCTCGTTTCTTATCACGCTTGAGGTTTCTGTGGATACTGGAAATACTTTACCATTTCATAGTATGTGGGCAGAATAGGAAAGAAACAACACAAGTGAATAATTATTTTCAGCTTTAGGATCTCATTTGTATTAAAGAGTCCAAACACTGAAAGTGGAGGGAGACTCAGTCTTCTTCTTCCACCTTATGTGTGCTACCTGGTTGCAGAAATCCAAGTAATTTCCATGGAGGAACTCATCTGAGGCAGAAAAAAATTCTGTCTTTGGGGTCCATTTAGTGATGGACATTCACAGTCCACCTATAGTACACATATGCCCACCATAGCAATCCACGGTATGAAACAGTTTCCTTATATACATTATGTGTTTTGTTCAGACACTCTACAGGGCCCATACATTCTGTGTGATCTGTATATCTACATCTGTCTGGGTGGCCACGGTCTGTTGCAGGGCCTGCAGGAATTCAGCTTCTAAGTAATAACCTGAGCCTATTTAAAATGGGGCATGAGTCTAAAAGAGTGCAAGCCTTAGAGAAATCCCCTTCAGCCAGCTGCTTTTCACCATTCATCAACTCATAATTCATCTGAGGTTAAAAAAAAGAGAAAAATGTTTGGATAAAGACACTCACATTAGGAAAGACACAAGGTAATCAATATAACTCCTATCCTTTCAGAAGTCTTTTAAAAAGCTGTAAATATCATAACATAAGAAGGCAGTATGCAAGAGAGAACTTAGCTTGAATCAGATATTCATCAATATGAGTAGAAATTGATAAACCATAAAAACCAATCTCTGTCTCCCAAACCAGTCCTCAAGCCTCCCCTTCACTCTCAGCCATGTTGCAGGGCAGACCAAGCTCAGCCAGTCGGGTCATCCAGCTTGTAATCAAATTTGTGTACTGACTATCTAGTTATCTAAAGTAAAATGAAAGTTTAAGAGGCAAAATGGGGTTTAGAGAGAGAACAAAAGCAAAAGCGAAAAGTCCTCTTATGTCTTTGGCCATAAAACTCCCCATTAATTTTTTGGCCTTTAGTGCTTTCCATGTTAGCCAGTAACAATCTACAGTAAAGACCCTCCGTGGAGGTGATTCGTGCCTCAGAGCTACACTCCAGAGTGAAGATTGTCCTCCTTTCTCCTGGGGGGACTGTATACTGACCTGACTGACGCCAGTGAGTTGGCCACAATAGCGGCAGTCTCAGGACCAGCCCTTCTGCTGCTTCCTCCACCAAAGAAATATAGAAAGACCCTTGCTTTACCACAACAAACCATTCACAGTGCCAGGCAAGCATCTTGCTCTGAAGGTAGTTAAAGCAGGTTAAAATGTTTGCAGAGACTATCCACAGCTCTTACATTAGTTCTATTACTTCAGTTGCCAAGAAACTCAGAGCATTGCTGCGAGGAAGAAGGGCAGATACAATGGGAGAAGGAAAGGGCCATGCTTAGACCAGCCACTGCAATGCAGACACATGCAGTCTATGGACAACTCACTTTTCCTCTTAACCAAAATCATATCTTACAGTGCGTAACACTGAACATGGCTCCCTGTACTGTCAATGAGGAAAAGCATGATGCCAAGTTTGCATACTCCTACTAAATCCATCTGACTGCAACTTCTTTTTTCTCTACAGTGTGTAGAGTTGAAATAAGATGGAGTCTATTTTAGTGTTTAAAGTGCCGCCATACTGATCAGAATATGGCTGGTGGTTTATCTGAGGCAACGCAGGGGATTTGAAATAAAGCACAGACTTGTACTGACCCCTTTCAAGTAATCAACAAGCGTCCTAAAAACCTTCCACATAAGGTTCAAAGGACCAGATACATTTTTTTAACTGTTTAATCTCTTTGATCTTTCATAAAGCTGTAGAAATAGGACTTGTTGCTTACAGTGTATATTTTAGCTTCATCTTTTATACAGACAAGGGAATATTGAATAGTACTGCCACATTTGGAATGTAAAATGTACTTTGCAAGCTTTTTCTTTAACCCCTTGAAAGCTCAGGATCCTGAAGATACCTGATTTTGCGATACTCTCAGATTTCATTCACATACACTCTTTCTCTAGTTTCCAACATTTCAGGAAAAAAATTGAAAAATTCTCATCTTCCTTTCCACTCCTTCATCTTCCCATGAACAGCAACAGAAAACAAGTGAAAAGATCACAACGTGACTTTTTAAAGCCTTTTGACTACTGAGCCAACATCACGAACTGTCTGGCAAGGGTTTGACTCGGGATTTATCCTTGTCTGAGTTTGGCAGTGTGCGTGCTGGTCTACTGATTATAGCAGACAGATGTATGATACTCAGAGCACTTAGTTTCCTGTACTTCTCCCTGAATTAGTTAATGCTTCACAAAAGCTGGGAGAGAGAAGTGCCTCAGTCTGTGTGCTGCGGAGCTGGATGCTGCTGGCAGTGCACTGCTCGTGGGAGGGAAGGAAAAAGATGGGTATCATCAGGCTTTCAGTGCAATCAGAACCACATGGAAGTGGCTGCACTTCCTTAGAGGATACCTTTATGGGTAGTGATAAGAAAGCCAGAAAGCCCTGCAGAGTGACTTACTCTGGAGGTTACTCCATGAAAAGCCACAGGCTACACACCTGATTAACAATAATGACTCAGAACCAGGATCTTTCCTTTGCTGAAGTCCCATTTGTTCCTCGTGTACTTGACTGGTGCTGACAGGCCACTGTTGGATTCACTAGGAAAAGTGCATTGCCTATAGGTGTATCTAAATTGATGATGCACAATAAATATCCTTGTCCTGAGTGTCCTGTATCACAGTGGAGACGGAGAGAGGGAAGAAAGGAAAGGGGATCTTGTATGCCGGTACAGCCAAAATGGAAAATTGTGAAGTGGGGATCAGGAAGGGATAAACAGTGAATTTGTGAAGCAAATAATGCATCACATTAACTACTGAGCCAAAGTCTTTTTGTCTTTGGATTGCTTTCCCTCAAACAGTTGTTTTGTTCGTTTCTTTGGTCACTTGCTAAACCCTAATTAAGGGGACACTATGGGAAGCAGTCCCTATTCATATCTAACTGCCTGACAGTCACCATTTTTCTTTCGAGTTGAGCCTTTCTGAAAAGCTGCCTCCTAGATCAATTACAAGACAAACACAGCTTGGTTTTTGGAAGGGACCTTTTTTATCCATCACAAGCTATTTAGCTTTCCAATCATGTGGCAGCTTCATGTAGTCTTCAAGAGGGAAGGAAGAATGCTGTACGGCAGAACGGCTTGTGAGCTCTCCTAGGAAAACCTGCACCTGCTTTCTGCCCGCACATCCACGCTCTTCTCTGAACCAAGCCATGAGCTGATGCCACACAGCTGCTACGAGGCATTATGTCAGGGCTTCATTTGCCAGCATTTCCGCCACTCTGGATTGCACTGGTGTCTCATAACAGCTCCCAGAGCAGCTTCATCAAGCTGCTAATGTCAACCAAGTAAATAATGCATGCTTCAACTTTGGGCTAAATATACATTTGTCTGATAGACCGTAACAGCCACCAAGTCTGTTGTGCTAAGCAATCCTTAGCTGTATATTTACCAGATCAATGGAGTGCTTGCAGCTTTGACACATAAATCAGTATTTAGGTAAGTTTTAAAATAATTATTAGAAGTAAAAGAGCACTGCTGTCCATACATAGCACTTACATGGAAGGAACCTTCTTCTTTCTTGTGTTGTTTTTTTTTCTGGAGCCCTCAGAGCCCTGATCAGCAGAGGTATTTAAACACAACTGGGTAAGCTGAAGTCAGTGTCTGAGCTTCAATAATTTTAAGCACAACTTCTGCAGAGCAGGGAAATTTCTCACATGATCCAACCTGTCCCCTCAGTATCATTTCAGAGCAGCTGACACTACCAAGGCACTTGAATTCTGTCTGATTTTTTGAACAAGAAGAAAGAGAAAACACTGTGATACAGGTCTACTTGTTCTGGGGTCTGCATCTGTTAAGGACGATAGGACTGCCTGCGGATGATTCTGCTGGACCAAAATACACAGAGACAAAATATACATGGCTTATGCACTTGAACAAGAATCACAATTTAGTACTTATTTACCTTGTGGGCTCTGAGATACAGCAGCTCTGCAATGTACTGTCTCCCTCCTCTGGCTGGGCACGGAAGCTGGAGGTGGTAGCTGGCTTTACCACTCAGGTCATTGATACAGAATAGGAGGTACCAGTGACTGTGATCTTCCCTGAGGAAACTCTAAGGAAGCCACATGGTGGATGATGAAATTAAATTCATTACTGTTGTGGCAAGAAGTGATCTGATCTTGGAAGTGAACCAGCTCAGATTTCTTCTTCCAGTCTTTTCTATTGCTAACCTGAATGTTGGACATAGGATCTTGTCTCTTCTTTTTCCATAGATCCTAGGTATAAAATGTGGAGTACACACACTTGCAGCTCTTTTCGAGTTTATAAAACCAAAGCTGTTCCAAAATTTCAGGGAATAATGCTATCTATGAGATGGTGATTCCAGCTTGTCCAATTTCTTGGTTGAGTAGGATCTGTAGAAAGGCAAAATGAGAAGAAATCTGCATTAACTCAGGACACTTTGAAAGTGGTGTGAACATTGAGAGCCCACTGTGACCTAGCCAGCAGTAAGAGCATTAAGTAGATAGATAGCTGCTTAGTGCAAAATTATCACAAGCAGCTTCAGGTATTTGAAGGGAGGGAGGCTATTACTAAGGTCTGCTGTCCATCATTTAACACAGAGGAAAGGAGAAACTTCTAACTAGAGGATAGAGTACAACCTACTACAACAGTCTTATTTTCAACTGCATTTTCTCCAAAGTCTGTTCTTTCCATTTCTGTCACCCAAGACCCAATATTACTGCAATGCAAAAACGAGGTCTGTCTGAACTTGACTCTCAACTGCCAATACACTACATTTCACAATTAACTCTTATTACTGCTGTCTCCAGAGTCCTGACTCTCATTTTGCATGTCAAAGCATCAACTGTCTGTTCCAGACCCTAATTGTGTTGGTCATGACCTTTGTAAACTAACCTGCTACATCCATTTGACTAATTAATGTCTTATGCAAAGATTAGTACAATCTGAATAAATAAATAAACTAAACAAAAATAAGAAATTTTAATAAACAGCATGTCTGGCAGCAAAATATTGGTTTAAGAATTCTAATGATGATCATGATTTATTAATGCACTTGTCAGCATCTGTTGCTGAGACCATTATGTATGCCTCAGTAGGATTTGCCTTGATTTGTTGAATGTAAGTCAGATAGACAACAATCGTGTAATAAAAAGTATCACACTTTCTGAATCCCATCTTTTGAATGCGTAGGGGAGAGTTGCTTCATGCCCTCTCTGAATGTGCCCTTTCTGTATAACTTTATTACTAACAATGAAAAACACCTCCAAATCAATTTCTCAGTCTGTGTACCATGTTCTGCCAGCTCCCATGATCAGGCAAATCCACCCCACCAAAGCTAATTTGAATATTTCAATGCCTGATGGTGAATTGAAGAGCAACATGCTACGTTTATACAATTCTCTCCAGAGAGAGGAATAAGCAGAGGTGATAGATCTCAGCAATGGATAAACTTCAGTTTTCCTACTCAGGTACCTTCACATATGTCACCATTTCTGGAGAAATTGTGTTGATGCTAAAAGTGGATTAAAATGAGAAATGGGTATGCGTTGTATTTATACTATACATATCATGGTGCTCATTTAAGTGGGCTATTTTACAGTCATGACTGATATTTGCATTTTCTTTATACTTTCTGCCATCCTATCACATATCTAAATTTTCTCTCCAGTCATTTACTAGAGAATGCCAAAAAAAAAACCCCAAATCCAAACAAATCACTGTTATTTTCACCCTTGGGTGAAAAGGGGTAGCTAAATTCTCTGGAATTTAAAATCCATTTTTTATTCTAACTTTCATTGCAACAGATACCTTAAGTGCTTTAAGGTAGGACTGACTGAACATTAAATTCTTACAGACACTTTTGAACTGATGCTTCTCACAATTTCTGCAGTATCCTCACTGTCCGTGAAATGCTGCTCTTTTGGGTGTAAAAAAGTGCAGTGGTAGAAGTCCTGGAATCTCTGGATTCCCATTCCTGAATGAAAATTTAAATTTCCTGGTTTAATCACTGGACCTTAAGGCATTAGTCAGAATTGTCCTGTCCTGGGTTTAGGTCCCCAGGATCTTCAGTGGGACAGAGTTCACATCCCATTCATCCTGCTACTCAATATTTCCTATCAGCTGCAGAGGATGTTTCCCTATCTAGCATGCTCGGTCTTGGCAATCCCATCTGAGTTAAACTAGCAGTCTCCTACTTCCTACTACTTAGCAAAAGGAGACCTTACCTTGTCCCTGTTGAGCAAGGAGCAGGTAGGGAATCCATAGCATAGTACTAAACACCACAGGGAATCTGAGGGAAGGTGGCACCCACTGGGAGCAAATATTCCTCAGACATTTCTGAGTTGCCTCTAGGCAGAGTGCCCGTAGGCTGATAGTGGTAGGATGAGCAGGAAACAGCAAGTGGAAGAAGGACTAAGAAAACTGGTTTTCAGATGCCCAGATATCTTAAAAACCTTCGTAATCCCACCCTAGTGCTTTAAGACCAGGTTTAAAAGTCTGCTATATTATCAGCCGCATCAGCAGTGAGAACCTTAGACTGGAAAATTATGGAGAAAGTGGTCCATTGATCTATCAGTCAGAAGCTCTACAACAAATCTAATGAACAGCAGAAAAGATTTTCCAATGCAGTAGAAGACTGTTAAACAGATTGCACTGGTGTACAGAAATGTCATTTTCTTAACAGCCCTATAACACAGATAAATAGTGGCTTAAGGACAGAGGTGGCCTTTGCTGAACCTCATACATTCTTTTGATGTCTGTTTGTGAACCCTGCTCTCTAGAGTTTTATTCCAGATATTCATGTAATGCGTCTTTTTAGATAAACAATAACAAAAATTGGTCTTTCCCTAGGTACATCAGTCCTCTTGTCAGGTTTCTTTCTCTATATCTTTTAAGAGGTCTTTCTTTTCAAAGGCATTTAATGAAATACTACTTGGTGTGATACCAGTGACAAAATCTATTTATGTAACAGAGTTAGTTTTTTAACCTGTTCGGTTCTGTATTGTACTTGACCTTTTGATCTCCTGGGTGTTTAGACTCCTACCAAGTTAAGGCCTTCAACTGATATTCGTTTCTTAAGGAGACATCTAAATTGTCGAAATTATGATGCATTATTTATTTATTCTTTTTTTTTTTTGGTCCTGTGGAAAGCAAATCTGTTCTGTTAACAAAGATCTGTTCTTTTAACCTGCTGGCAACTTGGTTTCTCTGTAGTAAGGAACAGCAGAGAGAGTCTTCTTCAGAAAAAAACCATGAAGAACTGTACAGATGGCACTGAAGCATAACACAAAGGATGGCAAGCATGCTATCATTGCTAATGATATCCAACTCTTCTGTTGCTCCTCTTGTTCAGGACAGCCAGCATGTGATAAAGATATGGGAAGATACAAGCAGCACTCAAACACGGGTGACACCTTTGCAGTTATCTCAGGGAAGAGCCACAAAGCATATGAAGCAGAGGGGGAGCCTTGCAGTTTCAGTTTCACCAGGACAAACACAGCAGCTATTGAAAAGAAAAATGAAACAAGCAACAAGTGTTGGTTGGCTTCATCACTGTTTTTTTAATAAAATTCCTGGCATGGAGAGGAAATTGGAAAGAGAAAGTAGCAAGGCCGGTTCAGGTAACTGAAAAAAGCTTTAGAAATCTTGGAAGGATTAGCGGAGAGATGTAGACAAGTAATTTTTTGCATGGCATTTCTACTTGCATTTTGCTGCAACAGTTCTTAAGCAAAGTGCTAGAGGGTTTTTATTGTCATATCAGATTTACATGGTAAAATTTAATGTAGGACTTCAAGTACTGGAAGTGTCAATAAAATGTCAAATTATACTTTACTTCAGTCCTAAATGGTTACAAAAATGCAATCCAAATTTACAATCAATTAGCTGTTCTTTCCCCCCCACACCCCCCTTTTTTCTCAGCAAAGCTCATTATATAGATTGTTTGGGAGGAGCTAATTTTTTTTTTTTCTGCTTGAAGTCTGGTGATTCATTGCGGTTTACATCACCACTGAAGTGTTCCTCCCTTAGAAATCAATGGCTGAGGACTGGAGTAGGAACCCAACTTTTTAATTATGGCTTGAAGTAATGTAATTGTGGATTTTAATGGCTCATACATCTCTTTGACAGATCATCTGAGTTTGTTGAAAGTTTTGAAAGCAATGAAATCAATTTCTTGGACAGTTAGCTAGCAAAAAGAGAAAGCGTTGATGTTAATTAGAGTGTAGACATAATATCACCTCATACCCCTGTATTTTTGTGAGATGTTTTACACATTGACATTCTGGCCAGGAGTGTGGTAAAGGGGAGCATAAGAAGAGATGCCTACTCCTCCTTCTATTCAGTGATATCTTATATTCCTGGTGCTTCAGTGAGCATAACAGCTCTGACTCCATGATAAATTCAGCATTGCCAGCCCTGGCTATGGAGAGAGTGAGTCTGTGAAGATTTCTGAAGGCTAGGATACGTTGGCTAACAATACAGGGTATCAGAGTCATAGCACCCTATTCCAACATTTAGTGTGCTCTTATCTGATATTCTGCAATAAGGATTTGTCTCAAGCCTATAGCAAAAAAGTCCATTTAGGAAGTCTGCCTAGCTAACAGAGAGTTACAGTAAATCATTTAACAGTCCTCTCAGGTTTCAGATGTCCATTAGCCTCTGGTTTAAGAAATCATCACCCATACGCAGATTACGCAAGGTCTTTTTAAATGCAATAAACACCTTTCCCAGAAGCTTTGATTGAAAGTATCTGTAAATGTCATGGCTTCAATATTAATAGTCGCTGCTGATGTTGGTTAGGCTAATTCTCAGTGACACTAACCAAACTCATTCCATTAATTGTCCAGGTTACTCTGCCATCCTGCAAGGAAATGCCTGTGCCTATTAACATCCTTTTCATTAGTGATTTTATGATTCATGCGAAATACAGAGCAACAGGACAAAACACAACTTGGAAAGAAAGAGATTTATCTTATTTACTACGATGTTACCAGTATGTGTTACAGCTTTGTTCTATCTGATTAGTTGTTACAGTTGTCAAAAAACTTGGCCTGAGCCTGTTCTCAAGAATTATCACAAATCAGGAAGAACCAAATTATCTACAATTATTCCCTTGCTTCTAAGGGGAAAATAGGAAATACAATGGAAAATAGGAAATACATGTTACTGGAAATATTAAGTTACATTTTTTCCTAAGAAGACTCTCAGGTAAAACAAAAAAGAAAACAGCAGCTACAACAATGCATTCTTTGCAGAAGACACAGAATAACCACATGTAAGCAATGGAGAATGGCAGTCAAAAAAAAGACTTCCAAAGGAAATCCTTATGCAAGGAGCTCCATAGGTATTTCAAGAGGAAGGCAGGATTCATCTGAAACTCTAAGTAAAATAAAATCCAGCATTAAAAAAGCCTTCCTAAGATGACAGAATGGCTTCCTGAAGTGACTTAATTCTTCAGGATTGACCCTAAAGAACTACAAAGAGTTCAACTACCTAAGAAATTAAAATGATCTCCAAAGTATTCACTGAAGTGGCATCACACCTGTAGTTAAGGGCCAGTCCTGACATCCCAAAATGAAGAAGGGAGTGAGGACAGACAATGTTAGATACCACAGTGAACTTTGCTGCCATCATTGGGGTAACTTCACTTGACGAGATGTTCAGTGTCCTTTGGGACAAAAATGCTGTGTGACTGTACAGACAGAAGTTGTCCATGAAATTCGACAGTGAAAGCACAGGGAAGTCGCATGACTTTTTTAACGTAAAGCAGTGCTCAAAGATGAAGCAGGAGAGAGACCCCAACCTCTTCAATCTTCTGCTTCTTCTTGGCACCAAAGTCACAGTGAAGCAGCATCTGCTGACCCCGGCAGCCAAAGGGGCTTGTGGCAGTTTATTTGCCCCTCATTCTGGAGTCATCAACTGCTTCTGACATCAGGCAGAATTGCCCAACACATGGTCACTGCTCTCAGTGGCCTTCTGGTGTCAGATCAATAGCACAGCACTGTTTTGGAGTGACAGATCAATTGGACAAGAATTCTGGCATCCACATTTCAGAAGCAAAGAGAAATCCTGCAGTAGAGAGCCACAGGAATGACCCTTGAAAGAATTAAATGGTGTTTGTCAAAGACAGATCAGATTTTCTCAGGGATCACCTCCAAGCAGCTGGCTTATATGGTGTGTCAGGAAACTGACAACTTAGAAACTATTACAATTTTATTTCTCTTTTTGCTCTTTAAAAAACCCTCATTTTTGAACCTTAAGGTGCACTGGACAAACCCCATCAGGTAACCAGACACCAAGCAGTCTCTTTTTGTTTCAATTGGGTAAGAACCTGACTTCTGATGCAATACTACTTTAGGATGCATGACTGCATTGTTCCAGAGCTAAGCATTCTGTTGTAAAGGCAGTAATTCTTTCACAACAGATTATTACACAAATATGTGTATACATATATAATAAAATCTGTTCATGGCTGCATGCCAACTTGATAAACAAATCAGTAGTGGTGTTGTCTTTAAGAAATCTTTGCAAAACCCATGCTAGGAATGCCTGTACCTCCATATGTGAAAATGAGGAGTCAAATGAAGCTTCCAGGCCTTTAGATCCAGCAACATCACCGTGTTTCAGTCTTACAGCCTTGGAAGTCTCAAGGTCCAAGCTCACATCAGTTCGAAGCAGATCCAGTTATATTTGAGCTAAAGGAGAGAAAGGACAGTCACCACTCTCCAGTTGTTAGCCTTGAGCATTCACAATTTCGTTTTCACTGGATAATGAGACTTCTCAGGTCAATTGAAAACTCTCCTGTAAGTTCGATTGGAAGCCCATATCCTTTTGGAAAGGGGACTTAAATTCACTTGCAACTCCTGTTTGCACCTAACTGGTGGAGACAAGGAGACAGGTTGAAATTTCATGGGTCTCCAGTGAAACACCACACTGCTCTCACCCACAAAAAGTAGACTTTCCTCTCCAAAAGCAGACATGGAAGGAAAGCACAGGTCTGACCTTGCAGCAGCTCAGTGATTTCCTCTCCAAATTTAGACATGGGGCTCCAAGGAATAAGGAATATATGACATCAATGTTTGAATAAATCCCAGGAACCATAATTTAACTCTTGCCTTCAGAATCAATTTTGCTTCAAATACCTTTCTCTTGTTTTTTGCCTTGGCTGGCAAAGGGCAAAAATTTTGTCAGCACAGAGGGTGCAAAGGTAAAAGTGATGAAGAAGCAAACTTCACAGTCCCTGAAAGGCCACGTTACCACTGTGTTGCTCTCTCCTAACAAATGTCAGACAACTCTTATTTCCTTTTTCTACTGAAAAACAAGACCTGAATTGCAAATCATGTTTACAGGGTATAAATCAGATTTGGTACACCTCCACCACCTGAAAACTCACCCCAAATTCCCTCCGAGTTTGGGCATGGGATGGTGGGAATCCCCACTGAGGGATTCTGGCTGCTCCTTTTGACCTGCAACTCCAGAGACATCTCTGCAGAGGGAAGCTACAGGTAGCACTGAAAAATGAAGGGGTTTACCCCGGTAACCAATGAAAAAGTCCTGATAAAAAGAAACACTTTGGAGTGGAACCTAGGGAATCCTAGGGCCTGTAAAAGCTTCTGTCTAAGGAAAGGAAGCTGATAAAAAAAACAGAAAAGCAGTTGCCCTTGTAAATACACCAGTACTTTTTGAGCTCCTAAAGAGAAGTCTGGCTGGAAAGACATGAGAAGTGTTAAGATGGGACAGAACATATGTCAGGTCTCTTGGGGTCTGTGCCTTGCTCTGCTATAGACTCACAGCATGATATTGGACAAGTCTGACATAGAAAAAATGGTGCCAAGCGTGAAGTGCCCAGGATATAACCATCTTCCTGTTTGAAAACTGCAGCGATATGCAGTGCTATAGTTTTCTGCACTCTGGGTTAGAGGACAGACAGGCGTGGTTATGGGGTTGTGGCACTACTTGAGAAGCTACAGCATCTGAGCAGAAAAAGAAAGATCTTGGAATAACAATGGAGACACATCACCTGGGCACCTCTGTCCTGGTGAATTTGCAATGTTTGTACAGGTGTCTGAAAACTGAAATGGAATTGTTTTCTTCAACCAGAATATGTAGAGAAAGGATAGATAGTACCTCAGTTTGGTGCAATATACAAACAAACTTTCCAGTTAGTCACACAAAGCCTAGGAAATACACTTTCTAACAGATTAGAAGTTTCATATTAAGGAGTCTGTCACTATAATGCTGCAGAGAAGACTCCTGAAAGGTTTCAAAAGCCAAATAAGAGCCGATTAGCACCAATATCAAAGCAGAGGGGCTCATTTAGTCCAATGCTGTTGATCTTAAATACAATCTCTGCTTAGACAGACAGCAACTTCAAAAAGAAAAATAACAATAAAAAGGAGAAAAAAACTCACTCAAAAGCAAATCACAACATGACAATTGTAAAGAAAATGGAAACATCTTATTTCAGTTCTTCCAAGAGACACAGGAGAAACGCCGCCCATGATTTTGCATCTTTGAATGCACTTTGAATCAAAGTTTTTCATCAGCCAGCCAAACAAGCATCTTTGTAAAAGTCCAGATAAACAGAAATACCTCCAATCTGGTCAGCTATATTAACACCCAGTGGTTCACATAATAGCAATATTTACTAGATGGAATATTTGAAAAATGCATCTACCTTAACTCTATAGCTCTAGAAAATTCTCAGCAAGATGGATTTGACTTTCCTTTTACTGAGATCAAGCAAATATGAAACTGAGACTTTGAAGTTATAGGCTTATGGCCCACATGCTAGTCGAATTTCCAAGGCCGTGAGAAACTTTTCTTTACAAATTCATCCTCCATAGAACAGTCTTTTGAACACTAGTCCTGTGTAACTTTGAACTCGCATGTTTTTTGAATGTATTCATAGGCAATGTCTTGGCCATGTTTTCATGGTCAGAAATATTAGTATTTTTCCTTATGGAGGAAGGTACGAAAGACACAAGATCCATTTGTACTAGTCCAGAATAACATACTTGGTACTGGTAGGTAAAATGTTTCCAGTAGAGCTCCAATGTTATATATTGACTAGGCAATGGCCATTATTGCTGCTTTCTTTATTTTCCTTTGAAAAGTGACTGTACATACAAATATGGAGAAATTTGTGCATCAGGATGAGGAAATCATACATGTGTTCAGGCCACCTGAAAGTGCTGCCTGCAACAGGGATGGGACCCTTCCAAAGAGGCCAGCTAGAAGTAGGAGGAGATATCAAGAGAGACAGTAGAGACCAAGGAGTCATCCAGGAATAAGCCCACTAAAGAAGCATTTGCTTCTGCATATAACAAAGGTGTGCAGATGGGGAAATGGAAATAATTATTCAAAAATATTTTACAATGAAACAATAGCACTGCTTATTTGATCTCTGCCCATCAACCATGATGACAGATTCATCTGCTTGATGTTCTTTGGGGGCACAGTGTAATCTAGAAGACAATACACTAGGTGGGGATTTTGGAGATCTCCCTGCCCTTCCATCTCGGCATCCTTTTTTTTTGTTTTCAGTGTCTTAATTTCCCCCCAGGGTACTGGCTATTTTGACATACAGCTTTGAGATCTGCTAGTCAGAGATCCTTTTTCATAACCATGTAGAAGCCACTTCAGAACAACACAATCGAGATATCAGTTGTGCTTTCCTCACACTTTTTCAATAATCTATCTTTTCCTCTCTTCTGAAGGATGAGCTACTATAAAGCAAAGAAGACCAGTTAGATTCAATCCTTGCTTGCTGTGGCCATTCTGACAAAACAGACTGCCACCTAGAGTGAATTATCCAGACATTTGGAAAAGAAATGTATGCAAAAAGATGTACCAGTGGAGGAGAAGATGACGTTGTGACCCAGGCAATTATTGGCTGGAAAACAGCAACTTACATTGTACATAGCAAAGTCTTGAAGAAGTATTAGGTTGTGTGCTCTGAGTCAAGAAAATACTCAAATACAGGACTGAATGCTCTATTGAATTGAAAATATGTATTTTTTTGAATCAGCATCAGCTGGAGACAAATTTGAATTCACTTTCTTGATGTTAAAGGCTGAAGTAAAGTCCTGCTTCAATGCAGCGGGGCACCAATGGCATCAAAGCTGAATGTGATCCTTCGACACTATATGTTATCTGTAGCACAGATGTTGCTTTTGAGCAAGTTTAGAGGAACCCCAAGCAGTTGCGTTAGGGGTAGTTGAATTGCTGAGGGCAAAAAGTTGACCTTGCATATAACACCTATTTTCTGAGTCCCACTCAGCTGAATCACTGCAAGTCCACTAAAGCAAAGAGATTTAAACTGTTTGGGCAACACTGGTGGAATAGAAAGAGCTGCATTTCAGGATTAGAAATTATTCATTTTTTGAATGTCTTTCCGATTTCCAGAGGTTAAACCTCAAATCATCTGTACATACAAAACACACATAAAAAAAACCTTTCAAACAAAAGCCTGCGAAGTTTTGCAGCCAAGTGTTTTTGAATTAGCAGATGATTGTTTTGCAACCAGAGGCAGAGCATCAGAATAATAAATTAATAGCTACAGCTACAGGAGAGGAAATGGGAAAAGTGTCTAACTGCCTCTGTATGGTATGTGCATACATCTATGCTTATAAATCTCATCAATGCTTATAAATATCTAAAGGGTGGGCGTCCAGAGGATAGGGCAGACTCTTTTCAGCAGTGCCCAGTGACAGGACAAGGGGCAACAGGCACAAGCTGGAACACAGGAAGTTCTACCTGAACATTAGGAAAAACGTCTTTACTTTGAAGGTGATAGAGCATTGGATCAGGCTGCCCTGAGAGGCTGCGGAGTCTCTTTCCCTGGAGATATTCAAAATCTGCCTGGACACGATCTTGTGCAACCTGCTCTAGGTGACCCTGCTTTGGCAGAGGGGTCAGACTAGATGATATCCAGAGGTCCCTTCCAACCCCTACCATTCTGTGATTCTGTGATAGCTTTGAGCAGCTAAGGATAAAAGGACAATTATTTCTTCTCTGTCCTTTTTAACAACACTGCCATGTCCAGTACATACATACCCACAGACCTACTAATATATGTGCAAGTGAATGTTTCATTCACTTATTTTACTGGGACCCATCTTTAACTTATAGAGTGTTTGTGCTTTCCACATGAATTCAACACCACTTGCTTGGACTAAATATAGTGTCATTAAATATTATTTTTCCATTGTCCTTAGAATTCCCAACAACTTTGCCCATAATATTGTTGCATTTATGAAAATTTACAATGAAAATTTATGGGTAGGAATCCCCAGGATCCTGCTAAATAAGGAGATACCTTTTAATTAAAGACTTCAAATTGATCTCTGAAATACTCAAGCCATTTTTCTTTTCTTTTGTGTTAAAATTTTCAATAAAGAAATATTATCCTTCAATAAAAACTGCTTCACTCTGGGGCTCATATTACTCTGTCAGTCATTCTTCAGAGACAAAGCAAAATGTTCAGCTTCTTACATGACATTTGGAAATGGAAAATAGGCATCTTTCAACTCAAAGGGAGCCAAAAATATATGTAAATGTGGAAATCTATGTTACTATAGTGTGTATGCAGTTCCAGTTTGAAAGAACAGAAGTGCAATGAAGGGAGCTACATGTGAAAAGCCCTTTATCCTGAGGTGTTGACTAAAGGTAAAAAGAAAATAAAAATATTAATAATCATTAAAAATGAAGACACCTTGCTCAAATGGAGGCTCCTATTTGTTTCTCAGATGACACAGAATAGACCAATCCAGTATTATTACCTAAAACAAGAATTCGCATTCTTATCTAGGCAGGCAACTGGCATTTGACTAGTTCAAGTTGAAGCTAAACTTAAAAAGTGCTTCTGGCAAAAAAGCCATTAAGATTTGTTAACTCCGACAGTTGTACAGATGCCTACAGGCACTTCTGCATAACCAAGCTTTAATGGAGATGTTCATGATATTTCCTGAGCGTTTACTGTGTAAGTTACACACTGAGTCAGGAGAGGGATGAGAGGGGTTTCTATAACCCTACGGTTATGTGTTGATGATCTTGCAGTTATAGACTGAAAAAAATGCATACGATTCAGTTTAATGACCCTCTTGGTTTAATAATGTAGCATATCATCATTTGTAGACATGAAACATCTGTTACAATCACATATCATAGATTTTGTAGTGGTAAAGAAATAAGAAAACAGATGGGTTCCCTAGTGCCAATGGTGTTAGTGTTTATTTAGAAACCACATATTGAATCACAGGCAATCTTTCCTTTTTGTTCCCCTCCCTCCAGGAGCAGGGAGAGCACTGCTAATTTCATCAACAGCATGAAGCCTTTTTCAAAGGGAGGATGACTGGATTCTAGACACTCCCTTGGATTTGGACGTCACCAAAAAAAAGCTAATTTCCAGGAAAGAGAGAGGTTTTATTTCATGGAGTTTGAAGGCTGTGCCTACTGTGAAAACCTTAGTTTTACAGCAGTTTAGACCCTTACATACCCAAGTTAATCTGACTACCAAGGTACCAGTAGGCATGACAACACAGGCTGCACGGTGGTCCAGATTTCTGACTCCACATCAAGGAGCCCCAAAGGGTTTGTAGGGTGTCTGCTTGTGTGCTGGTGGTGTGACTCGGTGTTCATCAACTCCCAAGCTAGATGGTATACAAGTTCAGGTACGCCTATGTGCAAAGCAAAATTGTCTCTAAGATCAAGATTGCTATTTCAGCTAGCTATTATCACTGATCTTTATGATGCTTGCCAGAATTATTTGTTTTTATTTATTTATAAAGTTTATTTTTCCTGGAAAAGTCAGTTCTTCCTCAAGCTTTGACAGTCTTGCTTTCCCAGAAGATCTTCACCTTCTACTCCACCAGTCTCTACCTGAATTTACCAACTGCTAAATAGTTAAAATCTTCCTTGTGCACACTTCTGTAGCATGTCAGAAATTTAAGATTTGAATGCCATGATCACTGAGTTACCATATCAAGTAAGATCAGATCCCTAATATTTTATCGGCTATCCAAAGAAACTTGTATTTCACTTCCTGATGTGGCAGGAATTTGAAGAGAAAGTGCCTCAAGATGACTGAAATTATGTTGCCACCATGCAGACTAACTTGGGAATTGTATGTGGAGACAGCGTTTACCTTTGCATCTCTCAGCCCCAAAAGCAAAAATGGATTTACTACCTCTATTTAAAAGTAATCTTATCTCTCACTGTTCACCCTTTTCGGGTTTTTAGTTCCATCAGAATTGCTGTTAGTTATCAAATTCTTGGCTGCATCTCACACTTGTAATTAAATTTGAGGTTCCTCTTGTCCAGAAACCAGCAGAGAATAGTTAAATGGGGCTTCTATAGTGACTGATGCAAAACAGCTGTATTCATGATGAAATACAATTAAAAATTCAATATATCTTATCTGCTCCAGCCAGCGATTTAGCTGGAACAAGTCAGTTGCTACTGTCGAGTGTGTCCTTGTAAACAGGTATTCAGAAAAGTAACTCTGTCTGTGCTGAATTGTGTTGCTTTTCTTAAAAAAGACCAAAAAAAGAGAGAAGGGATCAAGGTCCAAGATGTATAACTTGATGTATTTTAATTCTACATAATAAAACTGGGGTTTTTTTGCAGTCTGTGAAGCTAAACTGATTTATGCCACTTGAATTTCTGTCCCACAAACCGTTCAGGCAACAATCAAACATTTGTTTCCAAGTCAGACAAAGGCTGTCAAGTTATGTGCACTCATATACAATATATATGTCGGGCTTAGAGAACAGAAATCAACACAAATCAAAGCAGCAACTACAAAAAAATTACAATGTGCTTTTTCAGTCAACATACAATAGTCCATTCCTCTCAGCAAACAGGGGAAGATGGTTGATTATATGGCAGGAATTAATCATACCACAAGTATGTATCTTTTTTAGTCCATGGTATCCGACAGTGGCTAAATAGATTTCTAAGCCTTCATCAAAGACAGTACGAACAGAAATTCCTATGGGGAGCTTGGAAACAGTAGAAGAAAAGAATAAAATATGTTTCTATTTCCCACTGAATCAACCCACATGCTTTCTCTCTCCTTTATCTGTACTTTTTTATTGGCTACCTTAAGGGGACTTTTGCCATTCTTGGGAAATGAGGAAGGAATCATCTTCAAAATGCAGGATTAACCTTTTCTATAAATGTGGTGGGTGATGATAGATATATGAAACTGCTTTACAATCTCTATTGGAGCATTTAGAAAAATAACAATGACACTGAGTTGGAGCTATCTGCATAAAGGTTACGCATCTAGCTGAAGGAAGTCTTGTATGTACCATCATACAGAGTCAGTGGAGTGACTAGTACCACCAGCAAGAGGCTGATTCCACCCTACAATAGGTACTTAAATGGGAGAAATGGCCCTCTGGAGGTACCTGTGTTTTGCTGTGGATAACAGTGCAGCCTAAGCAACTTCTAGTTAAGTGAAATGAAACTCACGCATACTGTGTAGAAACCAGCGTTAAAAAATTCCCTGTATATGCCTACAATACACAATTTCATTATTTATTGCAGCCAAGGGATAGTTATCAAATATCCATGGGAAATGAGAGCCTCTAAGGTGAGGGAGCTAAAGGACTTGGACCCAAAATGGGAGAGATAAAAGGTAAGCACTGGCAATTGGCTGATCAGTGCTCTTCTTTCTCTCACTAGGTACTGGGGCAGGCAGTTTTCCTCAGTTGAAAATCCTTTGTAGTCCACCCTAGCATTCCTATTCCACTTACACATACTCCCATGTTATGGCCAGTGAAGGCACCTTGGGACTTGGGATATGAATTCTCAACTTGAGACTGTTTGGTGCCTCAGCACACAGGCAAGCAAGGAAAAACATTACCCAGCAGTCCTTTGGTACGGGCTGATCTTAGTGAGAAATAGGTAGCTTTGATTTTAAGCATCTGGGGTGAGAATAGGAAGCCTCAGCTCAGCTTTTGTAATCCATAACAAAGGCAACAAAATATTACCTGCTTTAGTAGTAAAGATGGGTCCAGCCTATAATGTACCAGTATTTTTCAGCGATTATCACCTCCTTCTGGATTGTGAGTTACAGACTTGAATAAAAGTCAGAGCCTATTTGATTGCTGTGGCTCCTTCCACATCCATCTCCTAGATTTCCGTGCTGAAGTGGTGTTGTCCTCACTGTGCATTTACAAAAAAGAACAATATTCCCTTTCACAGACCTTCTCTGTTAAGTCCATGCAGATAAATTAGCTGATGTTGTAAAGAAATGGTGTCATTAGGTTCACAATTTTGCTTCTAACAAGTCGAGTGTTTATAAATCCCTGTTGAAGCTTTCCTGAGATGTCTGCATGGGGAAGGGGAAGAAGAAAGGGGAAAAAGGAGATGGGGCACCTGGGAGGGCAACTGGAAGATGAGCTGGTGGCGAGACCCACTCTTACCATTCCCTTATCTTCTGCCTGGGGTAAAACCTTAGGTAACACATCAGTTCCTGCTGTTCCATATCACTAAAACTAGACACAGTGTGCATCTTCCTTAATAGTTCACCTAGGCTGACCCTAAAGATGAGTTCCATGTGGCTCATTCTGTTTGCTGTTAAATCTCTTCACTTTGAACATGAATAAAGTCAGCCATCGAAGTTTTTATCAGAAGATGGGCTTGCAGCTGGTAACACCCTCCCTGTTCTGTGTTTCTATTACTAAAACCCATCAACCAGGATTTATATTACAGTCATAACATTTGTTTCAGTACACTTATATTTGTTACAGTAGGTTTCAGGCAGGCAGCACATGAATTAGCTGTTTCCAGTGATACCTACAGATGTACAAAATACAGACACCACACAGAAAGAAACAGATACAAATCTAAACATGACTTCTTTTTCCCATTAAAACTATTCACAGGAGAGGAAGATGGGTAGACTCCAGTACTGAAATAGCACCACCTCCACGCAGCTTTGTTTAAGCCCCACTTACTGCACTAGTATCACTTGTTATAAACACTCCTTATTGCTGTTGATGAATTTTCTCCAAGTTGTTTTTTATTTTTGAACCCTGATTCAGAAAAATAAAGTTTCCAGAAACAGTCTGACTTTAGAAAATGTTCCATTTAAAAAAAAACAAAAACAACCAAACAAACCGAAGTGATAGTCAAGTTTCAGATTTTATTACAGCCAGTACCCATCAATAATTTGTAAGATTCTTTCTTTTTCTTCCATCATGTTTAATTTTATTCTGAAGGACAAGGGTAGAAGAGAGAAAAGGCTTTCTGATTCGTGTAAGCCAGGTGACAATTCATCTTTTTGCTTATGACAATGGTTATATCCTGACCTGGTACTGGACTGGACCACAAAAGTGGCATGTTCATATTTTTTTTATAAATCTATTTAAAACAAATATTTCAGTTCAATAAAAAGTTTTGTTCTAATTATTTCAGTTTGAAATTATTTTTCCAACTTATTGCATTACAAAAATGCAAGTAATTACAAAATCAAAATAGCTTCAGACAGAAGAATCCCTAGAAATTCTCATTTCTGAAATGTAAAAACAGCAAGTTGTAACTTCATAACCTTCCTTGAAAGCCTGGTGTCAAATGGCTTTTTGCTTTGAAAAATTTGGTTTTCACTGAATTGAGATTTTTCAAGGAAAGAAAATATTGTCTATATTATTCTTTCCCAGCTCTCAAAGGAGATGGCAATGTATCTGTTGAGCCCTGGATGAATATCCGTGACTCTTTTCCTATTAAAGCCACAGAACCCACATTTCAGAGTAAGGGATGTGAGGATCTCCTTTTATTCTGCTCTAATTGTCTACAATATACATAGGGCAGAAAGCATCACTCCTTGGTTTACTTCGTGTCTGTGAACAATGACATGTACGGACTATATAATTTAACTTATGCAAAACAATCTGCAGCAGATAGGGAGGAAAAAGAATACCGCAGTCTCCCATCTGATAATGCAAGGTGACTTACACGTACCCAGGGAATAAAGGCAAATTTTAGAGATGATACAGGAGAATCTCCCAGTGGTTCTTTGTGTGCTCCAGAGACGATTCAGCAATACCCAAAATGCATTTCCCAGGGATCAAAGCAATGCCAAAATATAAATATAACGATCTCACCAAATAATAATATTGAGCATGAATGTTCATGAGCCCAGTGGTCCTCTCTTAACTATGTGTGCAAAAATAAAAAAATAATTCCACTGAGAGTATATTCTCAAGTTATACTTGTGTTAATAAAAACATATACTAGCAGAGTGGCTTTTGACTGGAAAATTTTTTGCCTTTACTAATATCTAATTGATTTTGTCAGCTGTGGCTAGTGGATTGGATGCAAATAATCTAATGCTACAGGGAAGCTCCTTGATCAGGCCTTAAAACAAATGAATCATTCCTTGAGGGATGCAGGAAAAAATCCCTTGAAATTTGCCTTTGTCCTGGAAAGCTGCGTCACTAGCAGCAACTATGTCTCAGTTCCAACAATTACTTCAAATTGCAACAAAGGAGAAGAATAAAGTTAAACATATAAAATGAGATCCTTTCAGCCTAGATGCATCTTTTGTTTCTGGGAGAAGTGAAGAAATCAGAACTATTTGATTATTCACCTCAAAGTTTGAGTGGCACCTACCTGGTGCATGGCTACAGCTCGCAGAAACAGGAGATGACTTTTGAGCAGTGAAAGTTGGTAAAAAACAAACAAGCAAAGAGCAACAACAACAACAAAAAAAACACGCAGAAAAAACCAAACCCTCCTGTGACAGATAACAGGCTGCAGCTAAACCCTGCTAAGCTCATTTTCAGTTTTGCTTCACAGACCTTGATTCAGATTATAGCACTTCAGGGACCTTAGGAGGTATTGATTGTAGAAGTTTTTGGAAGCCACTAAGTTTGTCTGGGGCTCTTGAGAGGAAGAGAACTGAGTCAATACAGGGTCCTCGCTGCAGTAATGGAGTAAAGCACATTGAATTAGCATGAGTAGCTGTTGCCTTGTTGCAGCCAGTAACTAACTGCACGACAAGGAAAGATTTATAGTAAATAAAAGAAAGCATTAGAAGAAAGATCTGATGATGCAGGTTATCAAAAATATGCTGAATTCTTGGTAGGGATGTGACTGTGCCAGTTGCAGAGTGGTGAGGCCTAGTTTCTTTTTGACTCTGTCTTTGAAGCCATCTTAAAGTCTGAGCAGACTTTAAGGGGGGGTCCAAACCCCTCGGCTTTCTGGTGAGAACAGGGGTTTTCCAAACCAGAAAATTTCCATAATTTTTTTCACATCCACTGTAACAAAGAAATCAGCTTCCTTCATTGTTCAGAAAGTTATATTTTTCAGAGAACGAGGATATGCAAAGTACAGAAAATTAGGACATAAACGTTTGCTTCTGATTCTTTCAGATTTTGGCAGTAGTTACATCAGTTGTTAATTGATGACAGGGAATCAGAACTTGGTGTCTAATACAGTCTTCTGCCTCTTACATCAGACCTTTGGAAACTTAAGTTCTGGGCCCATACCTGGCTTCTGAAGTTTAGGCATTAGCGAAGTAAATATATCTCTAGACAGAGACATGATCCTGGAGAAAGGAGCTATGAGACATTCCTAGTTAGCTCCCAGGTCTCTGTAACTCCTTAACACATCTTCATAGCTTGCCTCCATAAAGCTGCCAAAGCATTACTCTCAGTAGCTTCACTCTTTGATCCTACACTTGGTGCACCCTTGGTGCATTGAGTATCTCTGACTAGATGCTTTAAAAGTGAGGCAACACTCATGTTTGGTAACTCTCAGGAAGAATGTCCACTAATGGTCATGGTGGCCAAGCGCAGCCCACAGAAGAACGTTGTCTCATGAGTTTGTGTCTGGTCTCTTTCTACTTAATGCAACTTGAAAATCTACATGTGTTAGATTAATACTTTAAAATTACATTTGGAGATGCCTCAGTGAATTCTAGCAGAAAAAATGCAAATAAATGTAGATTTCTGTTATTATCAGCTTCATCAACGCAAACAAGCAGCAGCCGGGCCATTATTAGACTTTGATAAGAGTGCATATTGAATGATTTCCCAAAGGGATTTGGTAAAACTCATTCCATTTCCTTTTATATAATATCAATTGTTTCATACAGGAACACCTGCACACTGTGTTGTCTAACCTCTTTATTTATTTATTTTATTTCTTGAAGGGGAAAAATGCAAGAACCATTCTTCTTGAGTTCTATATTGTAATTTCAAAATGTGAGAAAGAGACTTGAATAAAGGTATTCAGACAGAAGCTGAGGAAAGTAGTGTTGCAAATGCATAATCATGCATTAATAAAATAATGGCTCTGAAAAGAGAACGTTTTACTTCCAGAGATAAAGAGAAGACTGAAAGGAAAGAGAAGCAGGAAAAGGAAAGTGCCTGAAGACATGAATTTCCTTCCTGAGAGCCAATAAAATGAGGAGATCTGGTATGAAGAAATAACTTCCATGGCTTATAATACTGCAGTAACATTTGTCAAGTAATCAAAGTTGATTTTCTTTCCATTCAAAGTCACCACCAGAATTTTTTTTTTTGTAATACCTATATACATATGAATCTTATAACTCTCTTTCAGTGCTGAAAAAACTTGTCTTGAATAATACTGTAAAAGGTCACCCATGAAAACAAATAGTCCCTAGAAACAATTGTATCGCTGTCTGTAAAAGGAATTCTGTGTGCATTTTATGATTGCTATTAAGAAACTTCTCAGCTTTGTAGAAAATATCCCTGCCAAAGAATCTATTATCACAATGAGTGTTTATCTCCACAAAGGATTTGGGAGGAATTCCAGGGGACTATTTACTGTGAGTTACCAATCCAGTCCAACCATCTGATACTGATTTACTTTTATACTTCTCTGTAACCCTGGCAGACTCATAGTCGAGTTGGTTGGTGGGACTTCTAGCAAACAGTACTTGGCTGGTGGGGTTTCTAGCAAACAGTACTTGGACTGTGTAAAATTACTAACAATAATTGGCAATATAACCATTTCCTGTTGCACCTAATGGGAAAGGTGCAAACATTTGCAAAGTCCTTGCTCTATTAGATGCAGAAAATTAGAGAAGAAACTTGTGACTGCAGAACAGAGAGCTGGAAAGACATCACAGAACCCAAGACTCTTC
The DNA here is from genome assembly GCF_028500815.1 of Rissa tridactyla. NCBI lineage: Eukaryota > Metazoa > Chordata > Aves > Charadriiformes > Laridae > Rissa > Rissa tridactyla. The sequence goes on from NC_071471.1 coordinate 60,606,994, forward strand.
CGCATCTTAACTAAGAGGTAATTTATTCCCATTCAGAAATTTACTAAAGCTTCACCTTAAAGTCGACTGATTGTATTACCTTCCTCTGATTCCCAGTCTCCCTCACCAAAATCTGCTCCAGAGCAGTAACACAGTACTGTCCAGTAACATAGAAAAGGTTCCTCTAATTTTGAGTTCTGTCCAGTAACACAGAAAAAGTTCCTCTAATTTTGAGTTACTCAAAACAGATTTATACCCATCTGTTTAGGACCACATCTTTAGTGGAAATATTTCTTCTTTTTCTGAGAAAGAGGTGATCTGTAAATGCTCTTGGTACTGCCAGAGAACATAACAATGGGAAATGGTCACAAACTGCAGCTGGAGAGGTTTAGGTTGGACATTACGAAAGTACTTCCCTGAGTGTACTGGCAATGACCATCAGAGGTGTGGCATCCCCATCCTAAAAGTTTTTTAAGACTTGTTTGTACAGAGCCATGGTTGACCTGAGCTGCTGATGGTGACACTACTGACTTAAGCTGGGGCTGGACAAGAGGACCCCCAGCGATGCCTTCCAACAAATGAATCTATGATTGTTCCCAGGTGTTCATCTCAGAGGAATTATTCTACCTCCTCTTGGACTTTGTTCCACCAGATGAAGCAAAGCAAACTTAGTCTCTTCACTGTCTTTATAACCTCCTCTCTTATAACTGCTTCTGCACTCATCTGCTCATTCCCATCTCCCTTCTGTATCTGTAGTCCAGTGTGAATGAGGTTTCTAGGATACAGCTGACTTTAGTCCACGTGGTTTGTCCAATGTCTTTTCCTAAGATAGATATTAAATACTTCCCTGTGTTTCTCCTGGACGAATCTCCCTTTATATACCCAAAGTAATATTTATCTTTTTCTTAGTCACATCAGCCCAGTGGCTCTTGGTCATCCTATTGTTGACTCATTTGCCTAAATATTACTTTTCCTCTGTCATTTCTTAATGAGGATTTGAGAATAAATATGACATATTCTATAATGAACGTTGAGTATAGTTTCTGGGAACACATACTTGAACTTGAGTCATCTGATTTCAATTAACGCAGACTTTAATGTCATCTCATTCATACTACGTAATATACAGATTTTAGTTAATTTTGTCTAGTGCCTCTAATTCTGTGTCACAGCAAATTTCATTACCACAGTCTTTTTATGTTAAATTTCTGAAGAAATACCATCCTGATGCCAGTTCTAGGGAATTCTGCAAATAACTTCCCTTCAGCTAAATATTTCTCATTTTAGCACATGCTGTTGTAATCTCTTCTCTAATCATGACTTGCCTTGTAGTTATTCTACTAATAAAGATTTTCTGCAATGTAACTACTAGATTCCCATGCTGCACCATATCAAACACAGTTCTGAAGTCTGAATAGATTAAACTTACTGTGTTTCCTTTACCTGAAATATAAAGAATAATTCCTTATCAACAGATGAATTAAGCATTAATAAAAGACAGCAGTATCCCATACTGGGAAATGAAACTAAAAGATCAGGTGTAGCTCTGCCTTTCCAGTTCTGCACCATACTTTATTCTGGCTTACTGGACTTTACAAATGGACCTCTGCTTTTCTTTCCGGATTTGAAAAGATGGGGTTTTTTTCATCTATCAGTAATGATTTTAATCCAACACACATCTGCTGCGATCCAGAATGAAACTAGGTAACAAACCTTTGATCAAGAAACCTGAAAGTGGAACCAGGTAATTCAGCCATGCATACTTTTGTTTCCCTTTTGATTTTCCTCTTTGCCTTTTTGATTTTCACCTGAGAAAGGGCCGGTATAAGTTGACCTAAACCATATTTTAAAAGACCAAAAAGCAGCACTGAAGAGATTCCATATCCAGACTTTCTAGATGTTAAACTGAGATTACTTGTGGAAATCAAGGATCCTCATCCTTACCAGCTTGGACATGACGTACCATGGGAAGGACTGTGCTCCCACAGTACGGAAACCAGAAGAGGCACTTCTGCCAGTAACTGTTGCAGGTCACAATGCTCAGAGAACGCTGCTGTTCTAGATACCATATAAAGAAATTTGGAGCTCAGTTCTTGCTCAGAAGGTCACTAAGAGATCAATTTTGTTGTCTAAGCACAGGAATCTGGTGCCCTTGGGTATCATGCCTGTTCTCCAGCTAATTGTCACTGCTCTTCTGTGAGTCCTGTGTCACATCTGCCAAACCTGTGTGTGTGCATTGGATAGCCCACGACATCTCAAATGGCTCTACATGCATTCAATTTAGGACACTAAACTGAACTATTACTCTCCTTGTAAAGCACATGTCTTTTACAGATTTATGGGAGCATATGGTATTTGTTTTACTGGTTGTTCAATGATCTTCACAGAGTGACAGTTCCTCTTAGGAAAGAGATGGAATTCAGTTGAGAATTAAGAACTTTATCCTACATAATAAGCGTGAGCTGATGTCTTACCTGCTGGAATAGTCAATAATGAACTTGTCATAGAGTCAGGAGAGCTGTTCATTCAGCTCATCAACCACTGTCTGCTTTAGGAAGACCCAAGTCTCCACTGACTGCAATAGCTATTTAAACAGCTGGCCCCGGTGTAGGCACCTAGATGTAGATATCTCTATTTAAACACTTTCATCTGAAGTTGATTCCCACCCTAAATGCCTGTTGCCCACAAATGAAGTGCTGGATGCACTGAATAACTTGGGTATTTCTTTCCATTCGTGTGCATCTATTCGCTCCTCAACTGAGCATTTGAATAGTTCAATGCTTCTCTCCAGCCTGGTTTTAAGTCACTTGTTTGATGGAATGTCTGACTCGTGAGACTATTGCATCATATAATGAATTTAGTTAGACCCATGCTCATGATACGTAACTGCCATTCTTTCTTTGATCAGTGTCAGTCCATTAAACCCATCTATCAGAGATCCCTATGCTCAGCTTTATGACTATTGTGAAATTATTAGAATATGATCATAACCAAATAGACATGTCAATTCCTTTGGGCAATGATACCATGGCCATTTTCTGGTCTGACACATCTTGCTTGTCAAAGCGATCCAGCAAGACTTTTTAGGAAAGGAAATTAACTACAATATTGTATTGTACTGTGAATTCATTCATTTGTGGTGCTTTCACTGATCACCTGTATTGCTCAGCTGCAGCTGACTAAATGAGACCTTTTAGTGATGCAGCATTCTTAAAGTCATTTGGCCCATTCTTCATTATGTGCTTTTTAAAATTGTTATAGTAGATTAACTAACTAATGGTGGCTAGGCAGGAGCATTCATCCTGGGTAGGTTATTTCAGAAGCTGAGTTTTTGCTTTTGCTATTGGGAGCAGCTGGTTCTGTTCATGGCTGGCAAGAGAGGACTGGGCTATCGGTAACATCCAGATTAGGAATGCCAGTGTGGCGATGTTTTTGTATTTACAAAACCCATGTAACGACCTCAGAAAATTTGAGGGCTCTGTGGTATATAATGGCATGAAAACATCCTGCAGGCCTTAAAATTGATGGCTTGGGGACTTCTGAATCAGAGCTACCCTGGAAAATAGTCAATAGCTTCTGAAATTGATGAGGTGGTTCAATAAGCAATAACGAAAATAGCTTTTGTACATTAGAAACTATTACCAAAAATATTTTTGAAGGATTTAAAGTTCAGAGAACAAACATGTTTGTTTTCTGGGGATATTCTGGAGTATTTTTACTTCTCCTCCCCCTTCACTTCCCTCCCTTCCATCTGCCAAGTAAAGGGAAATGCAGAAGTAAAAGGAGAAGTTTAAAGTAATATTAAAATTTAGGCATATAAAGAGTATCTCAACTTCAGAAAGTTAACTTTTTTCTCCATAAAGCAGAACACACTTTACAGAGAAAGGAGAAAAAATAAATAAATAAAAAAACCCATACAAAATTGAACTAAGCCAAACCCAAAACATTTTAATGAGAAATTTCAATTTTTTTTCTATTTACAGTATCACCTAACAGTGGTGACAATGTCTCTGTTAAAAGAGGATAAGGATGAAATTAAGTACCTATATGGAGTATAAACAATATCGGAGCATGTAAGAAGCATTATAGTTAATGCTGGTTGCGTACTGATTTCCACTGGCATGTAATTTAGGTCTAATTTCCCATGGAATAATAATTTTTAGTCCTTTAAATCTACAGATAAGTTATAAAACACTGAAGGATTAGGCTAAGTCATTCTTGAAACAGAGATCTCCTTTTGAAGTCTTTCACAAAGTACTTTACTTTTTCTCCTCCTCTTAGACAGTGAGGAATACTTTCTCATCTGAGAAGATGAAGGTTTTTGAAGCATGAGAGAGAGTATCTATGTATCAGTCTTTCTGTCTGTCTATCTATCCATCCATCCATCCATCTATGTAAGTCTCCGTCACGCTCACACTTGGGTGTGAAGCAAGGGGAGGGCGGCTGGCATACAGATGCTAAGCATGCAGTGCGCGGAGACATCTTCATTCTCTCAGCAAAACCCCAGTCATAAGAAGAGATCATATGGACTGATGGGGCAAATGGAAGTCCACCATCACTGGGAACAGAGTGATATTGCTAACAAAGTAGCATTCAGGCACAGGGTTTCATTTAAGAATTTAAAGCTAAAACAATCTAAGCTGCATTCAGACATGGTTTTCTGAATTCCTCCCTCCCTGGAATAGCAGCGGGGTTCAGGACAGTATGACCTACTCAGTTGTGTATTTGTCTTTTAGAAGTATGAAGCCTGCAAAAAGGGAGAAAAGTGTCTTAAAGAAAGTAAAGAATTTTAACTGTTAATAGACAAGGTACATATGTTTGAAGCTTGCCATCTCCCTAGATTGCAAGGAACAAAACTGCATGAAATATGGTGGCCTCCCAGGAGCTGGATCTTGATGCTTATTTATAAGGAGTTCCCACAAACCGCTTTAACAGTATTTTAATTTAATGTACTTAGTGCTTTCATACTTATTGTAAGCAAAGAGAGGTTTCATGACCCAGCTGACTGTGCATTGGGATCCATATTACTGATGCTTAGAATATAGGAAACTTGATGCTTTTCTTCAGAGGGCAGCCCTGCTAGGCACACATATAACCGATACACAAATAGGCCTCATGAATCTCCCATGTAAGCTGATAGGAATAGCCCACTTCTTCCAGTAGAGTCCTTTAAATGGAGTAGAAAATAAAATCTTTGTACAAAACTGAATTTTTTGGTTCTTTTCTCATTTTGCTTGCACAGCAACGCCACTTGGCCTGGAAGAGGGGAGTAGGCTCTCACTTTATCTGCCCTGGAAGTAGCCGATTGCTGTGCAACATCCCTGTCCTGGCAGAGTTTAGCAGGCCACAGCTCCTGGGGGAGAGAGTAACAGCATGAAGTTCAAGTGCCTGTGTTATGGAAGAGCCCAAACTGAAGACCTTAGTGTTCCCCTTGACTGTGAGATCTGCAGCAAAGAAAGAACTTCCACAAAGAACCTACTCTTGATCTAGAGGCGTATTTATCTAGTGTGTCTGTTGTGAGATGTCTGACTATTACTAGACACAGGTTATTCCAGAAGAAAGAGCTCCTCCCAGACACACGCTGTGGTGAACAGATACAGCTTGGATCTACAAAATGAGATTACTCCACCTGAAGTTTCTGTATGTGCACTCCTGGCACCCCCTTAATTTACCAATTGTCTTCAGCAAATCATGAAATTGAATAGCAAATAATCCACTGAGACAACAGGCCATGCCACACTCCTATTGCTCGTCTATGTGACGCTGCAAAGACAGTAGCCTCATCCTCACCACCACCACTGGTTGCTGGGGTCACTGAAAGATCCATTTTACCACCTTGTTTCTAGATGCACCCTTCCCATCTTATGAAAATTCAGATGCACGTATGCCCTGTGTTAGTGTCAGAAAACATCATCTTCTTGGTATATGGGAAGCTGTGACTGCTTTTAACTCCTTCAGCCCACTTTAAAGAGCTGTCAGATTGGGGTCCATCACAGGACTGTACCAGTGGACTGTGGAAACTTGCGGTGATGAGCTAATTCAGCTTTGCCAAACACTGCAATTGCTTACAACCAAGGTTTGTCAGTCTGCCATCACCTTCACAGGTATGAAGCCCAGGCCTCGGCTATGGAGAAAGTGTAACTATTTGTAGCCACAGGCTTCTAGGAAGAATGGAGACATCCTGCAGAGTCACTGTCAAATGGAGAAATGGATTTCCACAGTGCGATGATAGAGATGTACAGCAAATTTCAGCAATCTAATTAGTTTCTTGATCAGAGGAAGCCAACTCTTCAAGGCAAATGAAAAGGTCATTGCAAATCCCAGAGAAGTATTCATGTCTTATGTCATATTTGCTGACAGATATTTAAATATAACCACTCACTTTTCCTGCAGACATTGTCAGCAGATGCCAGACAGCTGACAAGCAGCAATGAATCTGTATCACTGCCCTGACATATCAACATTGAGGAAGCTGATAAAACTACTAAGTGTTCTTTTTGTGCTGCTGTGAGATCGGTCTGGGTCGGCATACACACACTTACAAGTCTTAGTGATGCCCAGAGGACACAGTGGCTTGGCTGAAGATGGTTTAGTCCATTGAACAATATAAGCAGGGGAAAGGAAGGGTGTTCTTCCACTGGAGCGCTGTAAGAGGATGTAGAAGACTAGGGGTCTTCCAGAGACTTTCTGTACGACCTTAGTAAAGTCTTTTAATATGTTTCAGGACTGCAACCTAACCACATATTGACTGCAAGACTGACTTCAGTTAGATGCGGATGAGGTAGGTTTACGCTCTTTCAGTTCTCTGTCTGTAAAATGGGGACAAAGGCACTTCCTCTCCCCAGCCTTTCATTATCATTTCTTTTAACTGTAAAAGCTTCAAGGTAAGGATAGGTCTGGATCAATTATGATGTGAATGGACAAATTCCATGATTGGAGAAGTAACAATTTTTGCTGCATGTGTAAGCTATATAACTGGATTCCAGTATTAATCAATATTTTTATAGGAAGACTAGAAAAAGTTCTAGCTTCCTCCCAGTGTGGTACCTCATTCCTTCAAAGAACCTGACCCTCTTCCATGGTCAGGAATATTCTGTATCCCCGTTATATGGTGTCATGTTTCCAGCACACTTTCCAACCTAACAGTGAAAAGGACACGTGTTGATAGGCCACATGGACACTTCTCAGAAAATGGAAAATGTATATTGAGTCTTCTTAGAAATGTTTGTTTATACAGGCTGTGAACAAGAGATTTCTTGCTGGGAAAAGACTTCAGCAATGAAGTTATGAGCTTGGAGAGAGTAGGGGATTTTACTTAAATAGACTTGTATAGTGCAGACAGGTCTTTGTCTGCACTCAGAGACCTGGTGAATCAAATCTCATGCTTCAAAGTATTAGATGATTAATGCATAAATCAGAAAGGAAAGAGTCTCACTGTTCATTCACTAATTGGGTAGAAATGTGGGTATGAAAGTATAAGTTATTTTCCTCTGATTGGGAAAGTGATGGAAGCAGGATGCATAGCATATCCTGTATTCCTGAAGGAATACAAAGCTGATATTGCATTAATGGCATGCATGTGTTAAAATCATAAATACGTTAACATGATAGATGCTTTTACATGCTTAAGTGTATCACCCACAGATCATCTCTCTCAAAAACAAAGGTAAGGTTTTACTTTACATTGAGTTCCATGCCCCTCTAGCATGCAAACGTGCAAAATGGATGTGTGAAATATTTTTAGATGTTCAAGAAAAAAGAAAAAGAAAGAAAGAATGACATGAAGTAAAAGCAAAGTCAAAGAACATAAATGTTTCCTAGGAAGCAGTGAGAATTTTTTTTCCATTTGCTTCTCCAACTCCTGCATATACAGACGATATACGAAGTGCTCAGCGGGAAGGGCTGCCTATTAGTATTTGTACCCTCTTGAATAAATCTTCAGAGAATAAAGCTTGTAAGTCTGACCCATTTTAGGCTCCAAGTACGCCAACAAATTTAATTAATTTAATTAGGGAAGTATGGAGATGGCAGCCCCTCCTTCCCTTCAGCATCGTGCAATCTGATGGCTATGCATAAGTCACATAGTGCGTTTGTGTTATTCACATTGCGTCTGTCTCAGCTTCTGATAGCGGTTCATAAGGATGAATTGCCACTTGCAGTGTTTTGCAAGGTGCATCTGGTGAAAAAAAAAATTGTTGCTTGGGCCAAATTGGGAGCTGAAGAGAACAACATGTTCAGTGCTGTTCCTTGCGTAACATTTATGTCTGTGTGTGTGACATATAAACTATATTCTATCTGTACACGCTGCCCATCCGTAGGCATGGACAATAGCTTTTGTAGCCTTTACAAATGTTCAAGGAGAAGGAAATGTTTTTGTATGGATATTGAAGTTCAGATTCATCACACCAAACTGGGATGGCTGAATTACAAATCTGAAAGGTAGGAATATCAAGAGGGATCTTAATTTTTTTTAAGATGTGATGCTTCTCCCATTTTTTCTCTCTTTCCTTCACCAAATTTCCTACTGTATCATTACACAAACTCTAACTCCTTGTGAATAAATTCAGCTTAAGAAATTGGCAGAACTCTAAGCTGGGGACAGGGAAATAAGATTTTTCTGAAATCATTTTTCACCTGTTCAGTGCCTAACTCTGATTCACAGCACAGTCACCCAAATGCTTGTAGAGCTGTAGGGACAAGGACCATGCGTGGTGCAGGAGTGAGAAGTCAGAGTTGGGAGAAAGGTGGGAACTGCCTTTTCCAGTGGAAGTGCTGCCTTCTCACGGCTTGAACTGACGTGGTAGGTTGAGCATCAGCCAGATCAGCTTAGAACCTGCACGGCATAAGATGGCGTGTCATGAGTGGTGATACTTTTTCTCTTCTAACGCTTTATAGATATGAAAAAAAGACAGGAAGATTTTAGAGCCTAACACCAAGATGTCCACCCTGGGCAGATGATCTGTTTGAAGTGTCCACACTGTGGAAAAACTTGGCTTGACGGGAAATGTGTCATTTTATAGGTTAGCTTCTCCCCATCCTGCATTTCTGATCAAAGCCTAACCAGCAAAAGGCGTTGTAATCTGGTTTTGATATTCAGTCTCTTGCTTGTATGCTGTAACATATTTTCTTCCTCTGACTTTATTATAAAGTACAGCACATCTGTGTGCTCCTTTTTGGAGTAGGCGTGATTGTTTCATCACTCTCTGTATATGGCAACTGAAGGATGTAACTATTGTGTGACTTATTCAGGATGTGAATGTCTCCAGAAAGCCCCCCAAACACCCTTGAGTGTCCTAGGTATTTGCTTCTGCCACAGAAGTGCACTTGCTCTGAATCAACTACGCAAGGAAGTCAGTCTCTTTTTATTAATAAACCTGTAGAAAAACTGAAAGAGGGGATATCTGTTCCTAAGTCATCTTCCTTGGATATAAATTAACATTCTGAACTCCACAGGAAGAAAAATCATGTCCATTTATGATTTCTCATCCTGGTATTTCTCACCTGAAAACTAGCACAATCTAAATTATGGTACTAATGCATTATGACAGAGCTGCTTATTTTTAAAACCAAATAAATAAATAAAAAATTTAAACCTTCAATTATCAGTTGAATTTCAACTATTATGGCCATTTTTGCTGATCTTTTGTTCGTTTTAGAGGATTGTGCTACTTAGGAAGCAGCATGCAGTTCTGTGTTTCGATGGCAGTTTGTTACTTTTGACGATTACTTTCAAATTAGGCTTCCTTGTGCCTACTGCAGGGTAATGATGGTGTGTGCTTTATACCAGAGGGGATACAGTCAAATGTATTCCTATTTACAGGACTAGAGCTGGTATACTCAGGATATAGAAATTAATATCCAGTCCTTTCACTAGCAAGAAAGACAGATAATATAGGGACTGAGATCCCGGATCTGACCTCAGTATTAAGTATATCTATTGACTTTAATGGATGAAGAGCTGGAATGAGCTCACCATGTACCTGAAATACTGCTATGCTACTGAATTACAGGGGATCTCACCCTGACAAGAAGAACAAGTTGCCGCTCAGAACATTACACTGGGTATGATCAACGTGCTTGGGAGTAGAGGAAAATTGCCATTCAGTTCAATTCAGTCCTCCTAAATCAAGCAAAGATTTGATTCCAAAGGTCATTGTCAGTAGTTTAAAGAGGGAAAGCAGATGTAACAATGGGATGGATAAATTTCATAGCCATTATTGTTGCAGGAAAAGTGTTTAATTTAGTTTCCAGCTAAATAAATTCACATATCTCTTAGCCTTATTTTCTAACAATGGACTCAGGTTTTAGAGAACAGTTTCCCATCTTCTCAGTGAAAATGATACCTCTACAAATAACTGACTTTCAGATTGAGAAGATGAATAAAATTGAAGAAAAGAAAGATTTATTTTTGCTGGTCAACTAGAAACACTATTTCTGTGCGAGTTTTTAAATTTACCTTGAATGAAAAGGTTATATATATACATGCATACTTTCATACAGAGTTGGGCTAAGTGCTTTCTTAGACCGGAGATAAGGTTTTCAGCTCTTTTTCTTTTTTTGATATTAAAATCAAAGGGAACAAAATGAAAGTATAATGTTAAAAAATGACAGTCTAAACAGAAAAAATAAAAGAAAATGCTGTTACGTGATCACTGAGATGTCTTGACTTCTTTAAATGTCCCTTTTAAAGTATTTACTTTTTTAACAAAGCAATTCACTGTAGTTAATATGAATCTGGTAACCTCTGATTTTTACTTCAATTTGAATTTTCAGGTAAAAAATAGAATTATTCTAAAAATGGCATCCACTTAGACTACCGTAACCTTACTAGTCCTAGGGACGTTTCTCACATGCACTTTAATTCTAAAAGGTTCTCCCTTGTTTTTTGAGCAAAAGCTGCAAAAGCAGGTGACTCACTCACTACCCCTGTCCTAGGCTCGCTTAGGAAATTGTTTCTGTTCCTTTAACGTTTACTTGCCCTCAGCAATGTCCAGCAGTACCTTCCGACATACATCCATATGCATGGACCTGCAGCAAGAGGCAAGAAGCAAGGCAAAAGCCTGACTTCATACAGTGTAGAGCTCTCTTTTCATTCCCATTTATGCTGCACTTATCTCCGTGGGCATCTAAGTGCAGCTCCAGTTCATTTGTTAATCAATGAATGTCCAAACACTTGTAAGCCTATAAAATGTAATGCGTTTCCCTCTCTTTTAATGGAACCATGGCTGTAATGTCACGGTCCCATGGTTTCTTCTCCTAGTACTAGTCCTTAAAACTTTTCAGCTAAAAGAGATTATTTACTCTTCATAGGTACTTAAGATGTATGTTTTGTGTGAAACAATATTTTCAGTGTATATTTCCACAGTCAAATTGGCAAAAGAAGGTCATGGTGGCCAGACGAGAAGCAGCATTTCTCTGCTTTTGGGATTCTCTTCTGAAATGATGCACATCATGGGCAATTGCTTGTTATGCACAAGCTGAGTCCTACAGTCCTGACTGATCAAAGAACAACTAATACCACTGGACCCTGTATAGTTGCTTCAGTAGCCTCCACAGCCCAGATTTTTAGAGCTATTTAGCTATGTAATGCTGCAGGTAGATGCTTAGAGATTTTCTAAAGCACCTAAGCAGATTAGGTCCTTAATGCCTGGCTGCTGCAGCAGGTCCAGGATTTCACTCAACATCTTCCAGGTGAAACTATGCCAGATGTGGGAATGTGGGATTTTTCAAAATAGAAATGTTGTACTTTGAACATCATTGCCAAGCTGTTTCCAACTTCCCACGCGTACTGTGCTGGTTTGGGAGTGTAGGCATTTCCTTCTGCTGCAGTGTAGGTTATGAACACCACAGCTTCCCCAGGCAGCCTTTTTCAGGTGGAAGAAAGGGATTTAGCAGGTAAAAGAACATGTGGCATTTAAACTATATAAAAAAATGGGGAGAAGGATTTTTTGGTTGTTTTTCTTTAAATATCTGTATTTTGCTTTGTTCATGGGTCAGAATTGAATCTATTGAATCTGAGGTTAATCTAAAGTGATATTTGTTTTAGTTTTAAGTCAGGAATACAAAACAAAATCTTTCTACGCAGAGCAGCCCACTGTGTTTCAGTTTGAGTCCTGGTGGATTAAATACATTTTAAAATAGAATCTAAGTATATTTCAAAGCTCACCAGAATTCTGAATGTAGGAACTGCCATGAATTTTTTTCCCCTGAAAACGTAAAAAAACCCCGAAGCAAGTTAACAGTCTGAAGGCTATTTTTGCCTGATTCTTTTTGGCAGAAACTGTGGCAGGAATATTCTTCCAGGAAGCTGTGTAACACAACATGCAAACATTTTGGATAGGAGCTGAAGAAACATTTTGTGGATCTCAAGCTGCAGAGGGAGTTCAGGTGCTCATTTAAAGATTATTGGCAACTTGAGGGCCCAGATTTCTCCTTACCTCATGAAGCCTAATTACTTTATAACAGAGCAATGGACTAAATTAGTCCCTGGAGCCTCTGTACCAATCTCTCTTCATTACCTCTACAAGGAATGTAAGGTGAATATACTCAACAGTCTCCTGGGAATTAAGTAGAATTTTCATAAGTGAATCATATTGCTGCATCTTCCCTTTTATTTATTCCTTTATATTGCTTGTATATATACATGCTGAAGACACCGTGTTTGTCTGGTTTGGAGAAAAGAAAGCCGAGAGGTGCTCTCATTGCTCTCTACAGCTCCCTGTGGAAGGGAAGTGGAGAGGGAGGTACTGAGCTCTTCTCCCTAGTATCCCGTGACAGGATGCGTGGGAGTGATTCAAAGCTGCAGCAGGGGAGGTTTAGACTTGACATTCGGAAACTTTTCTTTACCGAGAAGATAGTAAAACAGTGTAACAGGCTTCCTAGAGAGGTGGTCGATGTCCCATGCCTGTCAGTGTTTAAGAGGCATTTGGACAATGCCCTTAATAACATGCTTTAACCTTTGGTCAGCCCTGAGTTGGTCAGGCAGCTGGACTAGAGGATCGTTCTAGATCCTTCCCACTGATCCAGTTGGATCCTTCCAACCGAAATATTCTATTCTATTCTATTCTATTCTATTCTATTCTATTCTATTCTATTCTAGTCAAGTATGCGTCTCCATACATATGTATACATATATTGCACAATCCAGCCTGTGACCAGCACTACAGAGCTTTCGAGATAGAGTGATGGTCTTCCTACTTGTCCCTGGAACTCCGAGCTGCTCTGCACAGCTAACTTTGCCTGGTTTATGGAGATATATTTGATTTATTTTCACCTGATTCATGCACCTTTCATTGAAACACGATGTTTCTGGTCAAACGCCATACATAAATTTTTCAATGTGATCAAAATTCATTGAGAGTGGACTCTCTTGCTCCCTCTGTCCTTATGCTAACTATTCCAGGACTAGAGATACTGCAGATTTTCAAAGGGGAGTGAAAACTTGCAGCCAAGGGATTTGTGAGAACAGGACTTGTTCTGCAGATGGGGAGTCTGCACAGAAAATCAGCATGACACAATCAAAAAAAGAACAGTGACCTTCATGGCAGGTATCTTTTCAAGCCTTTTTTCTTGAGGAAAGTCCTGTGCACTAACCTTATATATGGCTTGTGTCACTAGGCTGGTATTCTGAGTATTAAAGGTGACAGGAGAAAGAATACTTGTCCTTCTAAAGATTTTTGTGCCTTTGGTAACAGCTTCAGCTGTGATGTCTCTGAAGACCTCTCTTTGTGATGATTTTGTCATTTTGAGTGGGCAAAGAAAGGAGGAACCCTTTAGTGAGATTTGGCTGTGTTCAAATCAGCCAAATACACTTGTCAGATACCTTTTAGGATGCAAATCAACAATGGTTCTAGTTAAATCCAGTCCTGCTCTTTTTTTCTCTCTGCTTCTTGAAGTATATAAATCCTAAACTGCTTAAACCCCTCCAGACACAAGCATTTTCTCTCACTCACAAATACAGAGCAAAGTTTTGCTTAAAAAAAAAAAAAGCCAACAACAACACAATACACATTTTAATACTGAACAGAGTGGAAAAAAAAAATCTGCTTGTCTACTTACTGAAAAAAACCAGAAAAGTATAGATTTAATGTGAAGCTAAAATATGTATACATGCATACACACACAGGTGTTTCTGTAAACATGAATGGGAGAAGAGGTCTGGCAAGAGAGATACAGTTACGATATTCAGATACAGATATGATATTTAAATTTAGATATACTCCTGAAGGTAAAGAAATGTCATCTTACAGGTGAGTAGCATGGAGTTAAAGGGGAACTGAAAGGGCCAGGGCTGCCCCTGCCGCCACTTCAGTGACGTGTAGTTTTGCTGTCTCCATCATCCACTGCCTACACCCATGCCCTGTGGACTTACATGGAATTTAAGACACTCTCCTGAAATGTCTCATTTTGCTCCAGCATATACTTTCAGGCGAGTTACTAAGGCCAGTCATTGTTTCTTTCTCCACAGATTCTTCCTCCATTTAAATGAATCAGGGCATGAACAGATCTATGCCAGGAGTTATGGTCATAGCATCTGCGGAAAGAAATCCATGTCTGCTTTTGTTGACTGTTTGGTATCTTAGCACATACATCAGTCTGTGAGCTGCAGCAAAAAAGGAGGGGAAATTGTAGTAAACTGCTAGTGATATAGAAACCTCCAGAAAGGACAGGGAGGACTGCTGGAAAAGATAACATGCGAAACATCTGCAAGTTTTACCAGAAGCCTGGATCCTTTCTTCCCCTCCTCTTTTAAAACAAGGAGAATTACCTTACAGGTGTATTGTGAAGATAAATACTTTAAAAATTATGTGATACTCAGCTCTACTATTAGTGGGAGATACAGGAGTGCCTCAGAAACATCAATCCAACCAGCAACTCTGACTTCTGACAAGGAAGGATTTTCCCTTTCCAAAGGTCTGCATCCCAAGGCAATCACCAAGATTTTAAATAGCGTGTCTAGATAGAACCAGAATTATCCATTATTAATCATGGCAGAGCACAGGCAAACTAATGTTCACATACATCTTCCAGTGATTATCATTCATCCACACTTCTACCTTCAAGCCAACTCTTAATCCTGGTTGGTGTTGACTGAACGTGGTAGGACATGACAGTGGAATACCATCTCTCCTGACAAAAATTGCTGCTGTCTCATGAACACTGAAGTTTTAGTTTACCTAACAACACTGAAAGAAAAGTTAGCGCTACCCATTGGAGTCATAAATGTCAGCAGTGGCAGCTCAATGGGGAAAATAATCTCAGCCATTGCTGTTCATTCACTCATAATGAGAGCTACAGCCAATGCAACTGTAGGGCTGGGCAGAGTGAAACTCTCTGGTACCATTACATTTTATCTCAGAAATAAAAACATGCCCATTAGGCCTTCAAGAACTCGAAGACGACAGTAGGGAGATAAGCAAGGAGTAGGGATAGTTCGTTTTTAATTGCTAAATCATTACCTGCTAGAACTCTAATGGCTGAGATGAAGGCTCTCCTATTGATTTCAGTATTCATAGCCTCTTTTGGTTTTGGGGAGAGACTTCACATTGCTCTGATTTTTGCATAGATAACACAAAAGTGGAAGGGGCTAGATATTGGTAAGTAGAGGGCATTATAGCTTATACTCTGAGAGTGAGGGGTTATTCAGAAAGTGGCTGTTAGTAGATAGAAGGCCACATTTTGAAAGGAGTAGCTGACTTGAGCTTTCATTATTTCTCTCACTCTGCCTGTCAGCTTTATTAACCTGTTCTCTTGATTTCCAACCTTTTTTTTTTTTTTTTTCTCAGAAAAGCTGAGATTCCTTGGGCGGACAGATACCAGAAGTGAGACACTTCCTTTATTTGTTCCCTTTGTGATGGGACACATCTGGTTTCCTTACAGACTAGGTACAGAGTTAGGGTCACTGAATGACAGCAGCGGGTTAATAAACTAGACTGACATGCAGAAATGAAGGGAAGTTTAATGTCAAGCCCACAAATTTCTTGCCTTGGCTTTTCAGGAAAGACATGGCTATTTGAGATCTTTGAAAAATCATCTCACAAAGACATTCCAGTAGCTGTCACAGGTAGAAAAGCTGAGATTTTCTAAAAACAGATAGATCCTGGGAAAGTACCTGCAAGTTTCCCAAGCAATATCTGATCACACCAGGAAGGGAAGCACTAGCTAGTTCTAATGCAAATATACAGACGAGAATTTGAGGAGGATGCCTGACTTAGTAGGTTTTGCATTTACAGAGAGAACCAAAGCTATTTAATGGTCAGCATGTCTCAGCCTGATCTGAGATCCTAGCCCAAGGCTGTATGTCTGCAGATGGCTTGTGTCTGTGAGTAACACAAAGGGGTTTGTTGTGTTTCTGGGATGGTTTTCTTTTTTTTAAAAGCAATAGCCTTGGTAAAACAGTTTCAAAAGAGTTTAGCAATAATAGCAACGGGCCATATGAGAAACAAAAGCTACATTTTTGTTGAAGTGATCCTTAGTAGAAAGATTATCGTGCTTGATGCTTTGAAAGAAAATGTGCAGGAGTAAAGACAGGAAAGGAAAAGAGCATTTGTCCTTTTTTCATTCCAGTTTAATAGCCACAGCACTAAGTGACTTAATCACTATAAGCTGCTGCTGTACTTTTCATTTTCCCCACAGGCAGCCTCTTTCCTTCGTGTGCCTGTATCAGATGGGGAATTAGGAGCCACTTGCTGCCAGTGCCATAGGCGAGTGAATGAATGACCACTGAGCTGTTGTACTATCTGTTTGACTGACATTCCACGATGCTCAAAGCTTTTGAAGAAAAGGAGGTCCTAGTGCCAGTCTGCATTACTGCCAATATTGTTAAAAATAATAAGTTTTTTTCCACCAAGGGTAGCAATGGGGTTTAGCTGGACAAGCTATAGAGAAGAAACAGGAATATTACAGGTAATGGAATAAGGTACCTCTGTGATTCTCTCGTGTGCTGGAGGGACTCACTGAATCCTGGGGAAAGCTGAGCTACTGAGACTGTGGATCAGAAAGGAAAATCACGATGTCTTGATGGAGGTGCATGTAGCTGTAGTTCTTCCCCTGAAAACCAGTCAAAGTACTCAGTGGGAAGTTGGTATTTTCAAAAAGAAAAATTCCTTTGTGGAGAATACAATATTTATGAATTGATATATGGTTGGCTGGGCCAAAACCAAAATAAAATATTTTGGTTTCCTCTTTTTCTTTCAGTTCAGCTTTGCCTAAATTAGCAACTACTTGGATCAGTACATTCCCCTACAGAAAGTTCATGCCTTCTGCTCTCAGTCTCTTTTGGGTTGACCACCACTGTTGAACCACTTTTCTCATAGACCACATAGTTCCTTTCTCAGCATCAAATGCCACAGAGATCCTGGGAAACGTAGGCTAGTCCAGCCCAGGTCCTGGAAGACATGGGGCATCTGGATGACAATCCTAACAGGCACTGCAGCACTGCAGGCAGCTGTTGCTCAGTGTCAAAGCAAGCTGAAATGTCTCAGAAAAATCAAACGGGACAGAGACACCAGATTTTCCTGATTCTCTGAAAAAGGTAAAAAAAAGGGGGTATTTTTGATTTAGCATGAGCAGAAAACAAACAGAAATAGCAGCAGATCTTGCAAAGCAGAAATTCCAGTTCCTGACAAGCTGTAAAAAGTACTGTAAACATGAGCAAAACTCCTTCTTTTAGAAGAGTTTGTAGTTGTACCTGTTTTGTTGAGGGTGGAGAGTGTACCAACTTCTTGCTGCCAATGCAAAATATTAATTAAGCAGCAGGAGGTGCAGAACATACAGCCTGTTTATAACTCACATTTCAAACTGTTTCTTTTGTGGAGACAGAAGTAAGTACCCATCAGGCCTCATGCCAGAAGGTTTAACTCTAGCTATTCGTACATTATGACACTTGTGTATGATGACTGACTATATAGTGGCAACAGCAGTGCAAGTTTCAAACCCAGCTGCCTTCTCTCTGGCACTAAGGAGACAATTCAGTTACATACAAGGATAAGCTCAAACTCTGTCTCTTTGTTCCACGGCTTCTCTTTCTAACAAGAAATACCAATTTGTGCCATTTTTGTGGCAGATGTATGTGAAAATGTTAGAAATAGGGACCAGTAGTTAGTGTTTTCTCCCAAATAGCAGAAATCTTGATTCTTTCTTCTCCCAGGAAAGGGACTGAGGAAATTATAATTTCTGTGCCTGGTCTCCCCAGCTTCCACAAAGGGCAATAATGTCTTGTTTCAAAGGTATGTGGCAATGAGAAATACTTACCCAGAGATGCTCAGAAAAAGGACGTAGCACAGGGAGATTTATAGAGAAGTGATGTGCTTGCTTTTAAGCATCCATGAAAACAAAAATGATTAACTGACTTTACAGAACAAGAAAAACTCTTTAGCTGTAGAACTCTGTAAGGCAACATTGTGTGAACTCTGAACCGCAAAGCTTAAGTTCTCATTTCGCCTCCCTTAACAAAGGTAGCACAATGATATGGAGTATCATACAAGACATGTATATATCTATTCAACCTGGCTTTGAACGACATCTTTCAGCATTCAGCTAAACATCAAAACACAAGAACAGCAATCCTTCAAAGTCATTCTAGATATAAGAAACAGTGTCATTGGAAATGTTTCTTCTTCAACTTATACTCACACTCTTCAATCCTACAACAGAAGCTGCAATTGTTAGATATGTTCTATACGTCCCAAGAAGTGCAAGCAAGAGGCTCATGCGTGTACAGAGATGCCCACCACCATCTGCACACACAAATTCTTTTCAATGTTTGATGAGGGCAGCAGGGGTTTCACTCTCTTTCAACAGTAGCCCAGTTCTGGAATCCAGTGAAGCATTGCTTTGCAATTTGCTGGAGTCTGGGCTCCCCTTCATGTGGTCCCTCTAGCACAGCTAAGATTAGACATCTACTATTAGTGGTTGCCATTTATGAGGGTGCGCAAATCTAAAATTTGAAAACCTCTGCAATAAACACGTGCAGATAAGTCAGAATCAGAGGTGAAGGTTTTTACTTGCTTCATTCCTACCCCACACAGGATAGTGAAACAGTATGTTAAAAGGAAACCTCAACACTATCGTTTATTTACCAAATTTGGAAGTAGGTCTTCAGTGACGGTAGTAAAGAACAATCAATTAAAATTTTCCATTTTCACTGTTGGTAGGTATTGTTTAATGCTGCTGCAAGCAGCAAAAATTCTCATGTGCATGGTAGAAGTGTGGAAGAAGAGAGTGGACAGATGACAGAAGCAGATGGTCAGATCAGAAGTTTCTGGCCCAGAACAATATGGGGTTTGAGCAGGGAGAAAGGTGTGAGAGAGAAGATACAAGCCAGTGTAGCACTATGCCACAGTCTGAATGTCAAGAAGAGAAATTGTTGTCGTCATGGGTTTTTCCTCTGTCAGAACCAGATCCAAAACTGAAACAAATGAGGTGAAATGCTCAAATCATAAAAGATCTCCTGTTTGTTGCCATGACTGAGATGAAAGTGGAAGACACTGAGGTGAGACCTATTCCAGGTAAAGTCTGGGGTTTTGTAGAACATAAAGCAAAGATGATAAAAGACAAACCAGACTGGGATGAGTGATAAACTGTCTCCTCCATCCTAACCCTATCATTTTTTTCAGCTAATAAACATGAGGATTAATTGACAGAAATACAAAATTCACTGCTGTATGTGATATTGCCTGTTTGAAGCAGGTCTGACTACTTTACGTCACTGGTGTCATTCCTTCCTTCCCTAGAAAATATAAGCAATTAATCAAGTTAAAAGTGATTCCATTGAGGCTGGGTACTCATTGTACCAGGGACTGTATAGTGAGCTGGGTAAAAGAAAAAAACAGGCAAAAAATAGAAGATGCAAACTGGAAGGACCACAATTATTTGTGAAATTGTTTCAAATTTGGCAGATAGTATCAGCAGCTCTTCTCTGCACTGAAAAAAAGGTTAAAAGGTTTGTGAATAATTCAT
Organism: Rissa tridactyla; assembly: GCF_028500815.1. Taxonomy (NCBI): domain Eukaryota; kingdom Metazoa; phylum Chordata; class Aves; order Charadriiformes; family Laridae; genus Rissa; species Rissa tridactyla. The sequence goes on from NC_071471.1 coordinate 60,626,932, forward strand.
TTTTATAAATTAAAACTGTATCATTTCACTAGTGTTAAAATGAAAAATAGTATTCTGGATGCTAAAACTATCACATTTTGAGATTTTTAAAAGAAACTGTTGGGGGGGGCTAAATGAAAACTTGGTAACATGAAATGTATTAAAATGTATTTTTTAAAAAAAAAAAATAATTGTCAAAATCCCAAACAAAATGAATCACTTTGCTTGGGACTGAACACAATAACTATGGATGGATTTTATGCAAAATAAAAAAGACAAAGAAGGTATCTCCATTTTTATTTAATCTACAACAATTTTTTTCTGATTTTTCAAGTCAGCCACTGAATAAAAGATCTGCTCTTCTTTCTGATCTAGTTGTGATCTAAACAGGGCTACATGAAGACAATCACAGTGTCTTTATCTTACAGATCAAAAATGAAAGCACAGAGTATAGATGACTTTCCAAGATTACATGTGAAAAGTAGCCCATAGAAGGAAGGTTACCTAAACACCGTCTTAAACAACAACCTTACTTTATGGGTACTGCATGGAGAACAGCAAATGGGTTTTCAAATTACCATATAGCAATAAATTCCTTCTTTGTGTAGAAGAAGATTTACTTGTCTAGAATTTATTTGCACAGCTTTTCAAGGTGTGGGTTCCACGTCTCAAGCCTCCACATTTGGTAACTAGGGCAAGTACCTATGAATAAGCCCCAAATTTATCATTATCTGTTGCAGTGAGTGAGGGTGAAAAACCATTTCAGACTGCTTTTTTCCCAGTCCACCTCTGAAGTCCTTACCCTGTAATATATCAGAGAGGTTGCCCTGGGAACGGTGTGAGTGTTTTTTCCAACACAATGCAAATGAATCTCTTCGAGAACCTGATGTTTCCCTAAGAGGTGTGTTGCCTAGAAATCATTTGTTTGGCAGAAGTGGTCTAGTTTCTTTCCTTATGTCCATTTAATATACTCAGAAGTTTGTGTTTCCATTACCGTTGTTATAGCTAAAAGAATCTCAAGGTTAACAGCAAACAGGAGATGGGGTTTTGTTCTCATAAGGATTGAACCCACCTCCGTCAACTTGATGACATGCTGACTAATATTGTGAGACACTGAGCTCCTTCACTCCTGCAATCTTCAGTGCCAAGGGAAGAGCTCATGAGTTCATGAGAGTGTTCATACACCCAAGGCAGTGAAGCACAACACTGAGGTCAATGGACAGTTGAGAAGGGAAGTTTGAACCCCAAATTCCCACTGAATGCAAGAGGAAATGGAAATGTTCCATAAGTCACTCGCAGGCCTACACTTCACTCAAGCAAGGATTTCTTTCTGAATAAGGTTGGCCAACTTGAGGCATATGCAGAGTAGGTAGCTGTTAATGAGCAACAAAACTGGGATGGAAACAAGACAGTTCTGCATGGTACCATCCTAACTTGGACACTAAAGGCACCAAATAGCAATGGGGATTCAAGGCTTTGCTGAGTTTAGAAGCAATCTGCCTGCTGCTGCCTTTGCTTTCCCAAGCTTCATGGGGAGAATGGAGAAGACACACAGAGTGAATGCTGAATTGAGCTGGCCTGGGAATGAGAACAAAAATAAATTATGCCTACATTGCTGAAACTTTTACGCTGGTACACTTTTGAGGGCAGAATACAACATTGGACACTGGTGAAATAATGGTACTTTTGTTGCCTGCCCAGAAGTCTGGAAACCTAATCACAGCTTCTTAGTCTGAAAAGCATCTGCTGCTCTGGGACCAGTAACTCAACCTCTATTCAGACTGTCAGAAACGAGTACATTGTCCTTACCCGCATCACATTTGTACTGTGAGCATTAATACAGTGAAGACTGTAAGTGCTCAGATATAAGATGGCTATTTCATTACCAATAGAGACAGGCCCAGCTGTTGTTGCAGTCAGCGGAGATTTTCCCTTATTACACAACAGGAACTGTGGTGAGTCTACATTTTAGCTTTTATTTTGGCATTCATTCTGTACTTTGTAATGACCAGTGTAAAATCTTTCAAATCACTAATGGACCACTGCAGGGGACAACATCTTTACAATTCCAGAGAATCATGACCTTCCTGTGCTAAGATCAAGATCTTATTTAACTGAGATTTCAAGCTCTTTTTACAGAAATGGCTAAGCAATTACTCCCTGGCTCCTGTCTTTTCTGTATAGAGGGAACTTTGGCTTTCTGAAGCATCAATTAAAAAGACCCACAACTTTCTCTTTGATTTGCTTCATTGCTCCTGTTAATTGTCTCATTTGAGTCACTGCCAGAGTGAAAGTACCTTGTTACAGAGTTGTGAACCTGCAATCAACTTTGAAAACTTCCACTTTACAAGTCCAATCTTGTGCATTTTTTTTTGAACTTTAAGTAGAAGGAAAAAAAATAGAAAAATGTATTAGGTGTTTCCTAAATCAAAGTCTTTAATAACATGTTAATCTAAGTTATTATAGCTTCTGAAAAGCAGTTATAGACAGCTGAAATTCTCCCATGGCTTACTGTCAAATATACAAGAGAGTGTTTGGAAAGTCTGTAAGCACTGTAATCATGGATAAAATATATTCTGCAACGGGACTCTAAATTTGCAGTAATTATGTACCATTTAGTTAATCTGCCTACATTATTTATGAAGAGTATTTTGTAGTTAAATACTTGAAGAGTTGACAGGGTAATGTTCAACAGCTACTTGGAACAGAAGTGATGAAGAGGCAGTAAAAAAAATAATTTCAATTTTAAATGACTGTCTTTCTTTGTGTTCATTTCCTTGTTTGTTTTTGCCTCATAGTGCAAGTTCCTTTTCTTTTAAAAAGGAAGATAAAAAATAAACACTCGCTCTCTGTATATGTGTGTGCATAACTGCTGTATATGTCTGTATGCCAATGCCTACTTTACAGTGACACACAAATAACTTGGGGGTTTTTTGAGAGACCTCAGCTGCCTGTCCTTTTCCACACTCAGCTCCATGGATCCAGTTTTCCATCCTGATTTTGCATTTACAAGAGGAACAGACCTAGATGGTGGGGATCCCATGAAAGATCAGTATTGTAACATGTTTTTTCACCACATCACATAACTTATATGGATACGCATTTGCACCGAACCCCCATACTCACAATCTTAGCAAAGTCAGAAGAGGAAAGTCAACAGGGAGCCAAAGATGCCTTAGCTGCTCTCCTTGCCCTTTTCCTGCTGCCATGCAAGGTGGTGACTGGGGCAAACCACTTCTCTGCAATAACACTTGCAATCCGGGAGAAGCAGGAAGGAGAGATGGCTCCCAGATGGAGAAGACAATGAGGGTAGAAGAGGACAAAGTGTCACATGCATACATGCTGTGTCCAACAGTGGGCTTGACTGATAAAAAGTCAAGTGAACAAATGTTCCCCCTGACTTCATAGGAATTGCTGTTGTGCGGCGTTTCTGAAGCTCTTGGTGTGTGTGTGTGTGGGCAGTGGGTGGATGAGCGTGTGTGTACATATCCTCCCAAAGCACAGATGCCACCACCAGCTGGGACAGGTTCTTAAACTATTTCCCCTTGTTCTTTTCCAGCTCCTAAACCCTGAGATTAACTGGCATTAGCAAAAATTTCCAGCTCCCACTGGGATTTCCTCCATGAATAAAATCTGCTTTATTTGCCCATGTGAGTTATCTGTACAGCACATATCAGATTCATTCTTTGTTTATAACCCTGTGGGATATAACATGCAAATGATGTTCCTCCAAAACCAAATTAATGCCACTCATTATAAGGTAGGTGGTGACTCACCACCAGATGACAAGCCTGTTGAACCCAGGATTTATTACCCATGCAAGTTAGTGGCATGAGATACTTTTTTTTTTGCAAGCTGAAGATGAGCGCACTCACTCTCCCAGAAGGGAACAGTCACTCAGTTTTATCAGGTCTCACAGAGCATGCAAAAGTATTTTTTCTGTGACTGATTCACTGACTTCCATGGTTATAGGGGATGCCTGTAAGGCATTGTCACTAATAAACCTTCATTTGAACCAGGTCTCTGTGCTGCTTGGTTTGTTTACTATTTTTGGAGCAAAGGGTTTGAACATGTGGTAAAGTCCCAACACGTGGTTTTGGATGAAGTTCACCTTGAGACCAAAAGCAGTTGCTGTCGGAGCTGCTGTCCAAGAAATGGCTTTTCCACCTCCCACCTGTGCTATGGCAGCAGCCTGAGCTGGTGTTGTATGTACCATATGTAGCCAACACACGGAGAGAACAAGCAGCTGTGGGCGGAAACCACCTCTTCTGATGGCAGCCAGCACCATGCTGGGTTTGAAGAAGTTCTGGAAACGTACCGTGAGACAAAAGTGGACTTTGGTAGCAAAGCTCCATAAAGTCATAGGCATTATACATTCATGATTTATTTCCTGGAGTCAGAGGATTGATTACATGACAAAATCCCAGGTTTGGTCAGGCATCTGCAAAGGACAAACATTTGGCAGAGGAGGAATGCGACTTTTTCTCTTCTGATTGCCTGTCCACTGATGTGGGACATGTCTTGTAACTCACTTTCTACATTCCTAACACTAAAGGGTTTTTTTTTCAGTAAAATGCTGTGAGACTTGCTGATAAAAAGAAATACATACTACTTCTTTATAAAAGCAAAGAAAAACTTGAAATGTAATTCACAAATATGAAATACACAGAGGTCTGCCAGGCTCTACAAAGAGCCTGACACTAGAGCAGCCTTCTCTGTCTCATCAAGAAATTAACTTGGGGAGTCTGTCGAAGCAACACTGAGGTGGAAGGGAGCAGCTACAGGAAAAGGAGTGGCGACCAGCTTCAGTGAGGATGGAGGTTGGAGTGACAGAGAAACAGATGGGTCCAGCTACAGTGCAGCTATTGCGATAAATTGCAAATAACCAGTTGTTCTTGAAATTGCTGCTTTAAGTCAGAAGTATTTCAACTAATTTTAACCTATCATCTAGCTGATGGTAGTGTTAGCAGCATAGCTGCAAAAGGACAGAGCTCAGCAATTGCCGTAGCATTCCCATTGGTACTTGGGGAGCATTCAGGTTGTCCTTAGTTTTGCTGTCAGTTTTGCTTTAAAATCATCTTGGATGTGTCTTCCTTCTGCAATGCTGACATGTGGAAAATGTTACTTTATACTTTAGCTAATGCAAAAAACACACCCAAATCAACATTACTGGTTGGTTCCCTCCAGCTTCTTGCCACCTCCATCTTTGCCTTCTTGGCTCAGCTGCACACCAGTAAACGCAGAGCCTGCTCTGACTGAGGAGAGCTGAACCAGCTCTGAAAACTAAGGAGAACTGAGGGACCTTTTCTTCTGGGATTTTTTTTTGCTTGCACAGTTGTACAAGCCCACTGACCATTACAGTGACAGGGAAAATAAATATGCTATAAAACTCATGATGTTAAACTCCCACTGGTCTGGAGTGTCAAAGGTTGTACTTTTTACTTTTTCCTCTCCGTTTTTGGCATTCAAGTTAAGCAGGATATTGGGAGACGCCAGGCTCCTGACGAGGAGACCATTCTCTCAAGAACAATTGACATTTACAGTAGAAGTCAACAAATACTTTGAAAAATGGTTCCTACCTGACTCACCCTGTGATTTTATTGAAGTGGTTGGATTTTTAAGGAATGCCTTGAAGGATCAATGACACGAGAAAGCAGTTAAGTAAAAAGGAACTGACAAGTTTGCATCTGCTAAGCAGGCCTTTCATCCAGATTGCAAAGAGCTATGAACACATACAGTCACACAGACTACACACAGTTATTGACACTCACTGATGAGCCATAACTTGTTAATGCGTGGCACTGTTAACTCACTGCTTCTGTTAATGTAGCTGTACTCTCAGACCACTGTGGAAGTAAGCCTCTCCCTGATTTGTTATGAGGCTAAAAAAAGAGATGATTGCTAAATGCACAGATGCTAACATGACAAGAATAAATTTTCATGCTGGTCTCTGAAATCTAAGCAGTGCTACCCACAAGTCTGGTCTGAAAACCATACTTCTTTCATTCAGCAATTTCTGCTATGCTGTTCAAAAAGAAAAACTGAAATGTGGGTATTTCTCAACAATTATTTTTTCTGAACACTTTTTAAAATGTTGAACTTTTGAATTTTGAAATGAGGTGTTAATGTATAATGACTTAAGAATTATATAATATTTACATATTCTACTAAAATGAATTTGTGACTACAGTATGAAGATTACATAAAATGTTTTTACCTTTTTAAAATGAAACTTCTTAAAATTATTTAAAATAGGAGTGTTGAAATAACTTTTTATTTCTTCAACTTTTATCATAGGAGATGTTTCATGTTCAGAATGTAAACTGCATCTAAATTTCACATCAAGTGAACATCTGTCTTTAAAAATAGCAGAGAAAAAGAAAAGAGTTCATTGCAGGGTTTTTATTTTTTTTTGTTTTGTTGTTGTTTTTCTTCAACTGAAACTGAAGACATTGTGAGGTTTTTCAAAGGAAGCAGGAATAAACTCACTAGATTCAGTTCTCTGGAGCATCTATGTCTTGAGTGTGGCTTTGACTTTCCTCTGGAGTCCAAAAACAGATCAGATCTTCAAGAGGTGTTATGTCCCATTTTATACGACAAACAAATTGGAGACCCTCAGTTTTAGAGGGACCCTGTATAAGTTATACAGGGACTTTCTGGGAGAGGTTACAGGCCTTTGGACAATAACATGTGAAAAACCTGAATTCAGGCCGTTACATATGTACACCATGACACATCTGATGGATAAATCTCACAACTGATTCATAGAGATTACCCATGGTTTTTTGCACCGAACACAAGTGTGGTATTTTAGGATGGGAACTGAATGCATACGTGGGGACAGTGCTTGAGATATTGCAGGCAACTGGAGTTGCTGCTTTGCTTTTGTTCTTTTTAAAGCCCCATGCTCATTCCAGATATGAAAACCTAATGAGTGATGAAAAATAAAGAGATTTGTTTTTTTGTTTTATTTTTCTTTTAACCTCAAAGGAATGCTATTTAAGAATAAGGTTTATGAATAGTGCTTCAAAGTCCTTTCACCAAAGGGCTTTAACAAGGAATATGACAGGTTCTAGGATAACTTTTAACCCAGCCAAATAGATAAATAAATAAAAGATTTGAAAATTCAGCTTTGTTCTGCAGGTGGACATAAGCAGTTTGACATTTGAGACTGGAATCCCAGACTATCTGTTGAACTCAAGGATTAAAGAATGACAAATATTTTTTCCTTTCTTGTTTTTGTACAAGTGCTCAAAGAAAGCAAGAGGCATGGTCTCAGAGAGCAGCAAGTGAGTACAACAACCTATTTAAAAGGGCAGAGAAGAAAGAAAACAAGGAATCTGCTTTCTCAAGAGTCTAGTGATTCCCTTCTAAAATGACTTAAGAGATTTCACCATTGTTCTATTTCTGCATTAGAACTAAATTAAAAGTTTGAATGAAATGGAATTTTGTTAAAATGCTCCTTTCCATAGTAAGAAGATTGGGATTTGTGTGATCTTCAAGGTCCTTGGAACCATCCAAGATGTCTTCTCCAGGTCTTAGGAATATTTCTATCAACAGTGGCATTGATTGACACATTTTCAAAACCTGGTTTGATTCTAACAAAACACATTTGAGGAATGACTAACTTTGAGTTATGTTCTGAACAGCCCTGTAAGTGGTCTTCTCTGGGTAAGCTGAGTTAATATGTGTGCACTCTCAACTGCCTTGGTTATGGGTCCAGCACTACAGACCTAAATCACCTTCTTACTGCCATGAAGGATTAAGTCCTTTATTAGGAAACTACTTTGGACTCCATTCAAGTAAGGCATTTTTTTGGGCAATTTTATGCTGTGGGTAGTCATCTACTCTCTCTCTTAAAGTGGATCACTTTCAAACGCTTGGCTCGACTGAGGCCAGAAAGCTCAGCATTTTGAAGGATCAAGTCAATAAGCAGCTTATTGAACTGCAGAAATTATCGGCTGGAATTCTCTGGCTCGTGTTCTGCAGGTCACACTGGATGATGATAATGGGCCGTTCCAATCCTAAAATCTAGAAATTGATGAGCTTAAGTAGACTACTAATATGCATAAACCTTTTCCGGACCGAGGCTCAAAGAAGCAAAAAATAGAAAAAATTCAAAGAATTGAATTTGCTGCTGCCTGCCCATCGATACTTGATTCCTTCATATATTTTGCATCTTGCAATCCTTGCCTTTTTCACCAAAATTAAGATTGGACCCATATGAACTCCTGCACACATTTGATTATCATTATAGATATTAGTCCTGGAGGAGAAAATGGTGCTGACTGGTTACATTTTTTTCTGCTGAGCTGTTCCACTATTTGACTTTGCAACCAGTGTTGCTTACTAGCTGGGAAATCAAATGTTTAAAATGTTTCTGTTCCCCTGCAAGTCCCTCCCTAGCTTTTTGGTCATTTTTGCTGTTGGTTTTAACATAAAATCTGAATTTTGGAACTAAACCAAGTGCATATGGCATTTTTTTTATAAAGCTAAATAGTCACTCAAAGGACAAAGAGATTTGAAACACTGGTGGATAAAGAAGAGAAAGGTTAATAGATTTCTTTCATTGCTTTTTTTAAGGGAAAGGAGGTCTCCCCAGTGTGTCTGTCCGCCCGTTCCCATCTCTCCCCTCACTGACATTACTGAATACGTTGGTTAATATTAACCACATTTGACTGAAAAGTCTCAAGGAGAAATCTCAAGATAAGTGGCCAAATAAATGTGAGACAGAGATTCTTCCACAGTACCCCGCTGTGCTAAAAGTGGTAATGTAGGCCTGCATGTTTTAGAAGCTAGAGAGATAACAGAAAAGATAAACCTTATGTATGCCCCAAATGGTAGGAAGAGCTTTGGCTGTGCTCTCAAGGCACCAAAGAATCCATGTCCGGGACCTGTTGCAAGTGACCTTGCTGTCTTCCCTCCACTGTCTTCAGCACAGCTTGCCCTAACGTTTAAATGGAACTTTTAAATTTGTCATTGTTTTTCCTTTTTTTTTTTTTAAATTTACTGTCATTTTGATAGTGGAAAGGTTGAATCCATCTTTTCTAAGAACTGGTGGCCATGCTAACAGCTGGAGTGGTTATCACAGCCTCAGTCCTCCTCATATGTCTATAACTGACTGATAATACTTGAGACTTCAAGTACATTTGAATAATAATGGCCTACATTTTTCTAAACATCTATCTAAGTAGATACATGACCTTCATTGTCAAAGGACCCCAAAGCACGTGAAACGTACTAATTAACTAAATCTCACAATTGCTAAGTACAATAAGCATGAGGCTGACATTTGATTACTATTTCTAATTATATCAGGGATGCCTGAGGTACAACAGTGTATAAGAAAAGCTCAAAATCTATTAGAAGTATAAAGATTAATCTCACTTTCCCAAAGGCAGAGCTGTGAAAAAAGCTCTGGATTCCTGCCTCCTCCTTCCTGGCTCAAGCCATGCACATGATTCCTTTGTTTAACTGTTTGCCCATTAAATCCCTGATTCAGCAATGTCCTTTAGCACAAATTTAATGTGAAGCCTACAAATAATTCCATTAACTCTGGGTTGTGTCTAATACACTTTGAGATAGGCAGGTACTTCTGTAGAAGACCTGGTTGAATAAAGCAGTTAAGGATGTATCTTCAGCCTGCAGTGAAGAAATTTTTTGATGAAGGTATTTTCCTAAATCATCCTGTAGTCCTTCTAGTGCTTTAAATCCTTTAAAATATGTTGCTAATCTATCGCGTTTCAGTGCAATACTTAAATTTGACATCATTTTTAGCACATGTACAACTCCACCCCCAATAAATAGATATGTAAGACGGTGCAGGTCAATGTGTCCACTAAATATACACATAAGCGCGATTCTACAGTGAAGATGGAAATGGTAAATTTATTCTTCCAGTAGACGTTTAGTGAAGCCTTTAATGAACACCACAACTTCTGAGATTGTGTTTTTATTCCTGCGCCTTAGCTTTAGCAAATGCTTTCCTCAGAAGCACTCGGCTTCGAAGGACCCAGAGTAGGGCTTCTTGTCAGGCTTTGCCCATCATATCGCTCAGGTGAAACACTGACTGGAAACTGCCAAAGTCTGGGGCAAAAAGGCAGATGCGGTTCTACGGCCTGTGCGGTATGATCAACAGTTCACTCATTTGCAGAAAGACTTCGCTCATTAGAGACCAAACACAATTTGTGAAACCCCAGGACTATGGGCCATTCGCAAACGCCGCTCTTCCCCACCCAAAGCACAAGGAATTCGACACAGCCATTGGCACGTTGCTCGCTGAACCTGCTCTCTAACAGTGCGCAATGCCAGATCACCAGAAACAAATACTTCTGTGGCGAGCAGAACAAAGACCGGGTCACCATGAATTTGTACCACTTCACTTGCTGACTTATTTCTTCACAGATGAACAGCTCCGGTGGCGGCAGGTCTGCCGCGCAGCCGGGCGATGGCGGTGGAAAGGTGCTTTTTTCCCCGAGCCGTTCTGAGGCGGGGACAGGCCGGGGCAGCGCCGGGAGCCGCGGGGAGGCTGAGGAGGCGGGGCCGGGGCCCGCAGCGGCGGCAGGTTTAAAAGAGGCGTAACCGCCACCAACGGTCACTCGCCAAAAAGCCCGAAAAGGGGGGTTTCCCGACCTTTTCTGAGTCGGGAAAAGGCCAGGCCAGGCCAGGCCAGCGCAGGGAGTCGGCAGCTCGCGCGAGGGCGGCTCAAGAGGGGCGTTCGGCTGGGGAGAGGGGGCTCAGCCACGGTCTCTACCCAGTGGAAAGCTGCACCTTCTGCACTTTGCCAGAGCAGATGTAGCCACGCAGACAGAGCTCCCATAGAAACATGTAGTGACCCAGGCCTCAGGCTGCAGGGAGTGCCGCATCCTCTCATGGCTAATGGACACACAGTGGACAGCTGTGTGAGGTGCAATCGGTGGCTAGTCTACTCAGCCTGGTGGCAGAGATAAAAGAGGAAGTGGAAAGGCTACAGAGCATGAGGGAGTGTGAGAAAGAAATAGATTGGTGGAATCAGGCTATGACTTCCCTGAGAGAGAAACTGTAACAGCCACCAAAAAAAGCCCAAGCAAAAGGAGATCCAGTAGCCTCCCCCTGCCAGACTGAAGGCAGTGGCCAAAAGGAGAGCTGTGAATGGAAGCAAGTCTGTGCTAGGGGTGGCAAGCAAACAATAGGTATGAGGCTGTTGATGAGGGAGGTAGGCCAGCCCATGGATGATGTGGAAGACAGTCTGACTACACCAGAAGAGTTGCCAGGATTGGAAAGGCCTACCCCATGTTTAATGACCACCTCCATGAGGAAGAAGAGGCAGGTAGGAGTTGTGGGTGACTCCCTTCTGAGGGGAACAGGATCCAATATGCCAGGCAGACCCTCTTTTTAGGGAAGTCTGCAGCCTCCCTGGGGCCTGGGTCACAGGCAGCACTAGGAAACTTCCTAGCCTGATATGGCCCTTGGACTGTTACCTGCAGTTGCTCTTCCATGTGAGTGGTGATGAGGGGACAACAGGTAGCCTAAGGGTAATTAAAAGAGACTTTAGGGCCTTGGGAAGGTTAGCAAGGGAATCTGGCGCGCAGGTTATCTTCTCTTCTTCCAGGAAGAATGCAGAAAACTGCATTTTGACCCTGGGAAATGTACACAGAAGCAAAACAGAAGTGCTTTTTACGTACCCTGCTATCCTACACAGGGAACATTTCTCTTGTCCCAGTCTGGCAAGTACCACTTTGGACTTAAACAACAAATGCCAAGAACACTAGACACGTTGTCCTTGCTGATCATGTTTCTTCCGTCTTAACCTTGCTGCCTCACAAAAGGGTGGCTGCTGCACTTGGACTTGACAAAGCCTCTCTGGCCAAAACCAGTACAGGGACCTCGCTCATCATCAGGCTGAAGTAAGGAGGACTATGTGTGAGGGATAGTTGGCACCACAGAGACAAGGGGCTTTATAAATGAAGAGCTGGCTTCTACACTCTGCCAAAAGATTGCTGCTTATGTTCAGCCAGACAGGCCATTAAAACAGCGCCAGAGGCCTTTAGCACTTCATGAAAGGGAAACAGAACCAGCAAAATGGGTTTTACACTCAGAAACAGCCATCTCTTCCTGTCAAAAGAGAGTGCTATTTACCCCCACCCCCCTCATTGAAGTATCTTCTGCTTTTCACAGCTTGTAGGAGGCAATCTGTGACTGAGGCGGGAAGTCTGGCCACTCCAGGTTGGCTGGCAAGACTCAGGCAGCAAGAAATCATGGGGCAGTGACTGCTACTCTGTGTGTGCATGAGGTTGCCACTTAACTGGATCTGGAGGTAAACCAATCCATTAATTTATCCTACCCGTGGTCCTAACTAGTTGCATATGTATAATCAGCATGCTCCCAGGCATCTCATCAGGGAATAGTGGGCTGACAGACACAGATTTGTTACTCTGCATCTGCTGCCAGATTTGGAAAGTCTGAAGTTTTTGAAACTGAATTAAAGCAACAAAACCCAACCAAATTTGCCATCTGACAATGTCCCTTCTGAACAGATGGCTGGGAACACCTTCTTTGAAGAAAGACCCTTTTCACAGGAAGACAATAAAAGTTCACAGTTAAGATGAAGTTATTTCTGAAATGAGGAATAGAGAGCTTTTTCTCCTTTTCGTGGTTCATAAAAGACAAAGATTAAAAGAACCCAGTGCTTTAACTCTTTATACTATACAGATAAATCCAACATTGCAGAGGGCGGTATTTTTGTATCAAAATCCCATATTTGGCCTGACTGAATTTGCGTACTGAAAAGATGGTCCCCATAAAGGTTAACCTTGAAAATGATAGGTATAGAGGGCTGCAAGTCAAAACAATTCCCTCGTGTGGTAGAAATTGTTGATTTTGTGGCTTACAGTGATGTTTTTCCTTTGCATCATGATTTTCAAATGAAACCATAATGTATTATTCAAGTACTAAAAGAAGCCTGAATTGTTAATAAAGAAACATGTATAGATACATGGGTGGGCTCAGCAGTGTATCAAAACTAGGGTTTTCTTATTTTATGTAGTTTTTGTGGCATACTTTTATTCAGCATGGAAAAAATTATAGCTTTGTTTAGACTCCCAAAAAGTTTTAACCATGGGCCTTACAAAGTTCAGCTGCTTTGAATTACAACATTAATGTATTTTTCAGTTCATATGGGTTTGGGTTGTTTTTTTCTTCTTCCCCTGACCGCATGTTAAAAGAAAGAAGTTAGCTTTATGGGCTCCCTTATATTTGATTTTCCATAATTATGGGCTATTTTGTGATATTTTCCATGGTGGTAAACCGTTCAATGATGTGTGGCCTTTTTTTTTATTATCTCTGTTGGATATTTTACACTTTTCAGTTATTATTGTGAGAAAAAAAATATTCATAGAGGAAAACTCATCAAAATAACTATTAATATTTACAATAAATCTTAACATAGTCATTGTTAACTACCTGTAAAAGTTGGAACTGTAAGTTTAAAAAAAAAAAAAAAAGGCTAGCAAAAAAAAAAAAAATCACTATAACCAACAATATTATTCACTGGTGACAGGACAAGATTCCACAGTACCAGTTCAGGTCCAAGGCAATTTTAACGAATTTCAACACTATGGTTTAATTAGTTCTGTAACAAAACCTCAATGGAAAAATATTATTTTTCTCATTAAACCAGCCAGCAAACAGGTGTGTTTTTTAAAGTATTATATGAAAAAATGTGATTTATTTTTTAAGGGATAGGTGTGTTTTCTTTAATTTTTGGAAGGAAAAAATATATTATTATAATTTCCTTCTCTCACTGAAAATCTCAATTAGAAATTAACATTTTTCCCCACAGAAATTTCCTTTCAGTTGAAAAGCATTTCCTTTTAAAATTGCTTATTATTTCATGGCAGAAAATAATTGATCAGTTAATCTCTGAACTTTTGCCTTGGAAAAATGAGGTGCTGTGAGGATAATATTTGCAAAATTCTGGGATAAATTCTGTTATGTTGCCTTGGAAAGGAAAAAAGTTTGTAACTGAGGTAGAGATTTAACAGTGCTCTGGAGAGAAGACTGATACTTAAAATGTGAACCATGCTTGCTCTTAGCAGGGATCAGGACTTTTTGAATGGTCAGTTTCTGAGAACAGATCTAATTTTATCCTACAGCGGGAAGCAAATTTATCTGCTGGTTGAGTCATTGTAACCGAGTTCTTTGTGACATCACCCTGTGTTAAAAGAGTGTCCAACAAGTAACTTCAGCTAGAGATGATCAAAACAGGACATCAGAAGATTGAAATCTGAGCACTAAACTTCCTCTGAACTTAAGACAGACCTTTATGAAAAAAATTGTCTTATTTTTCAGTGAATTTTATAGTGAATTAATAGTCTTGTCTCATACTGATACCACAGAAATGTCAAACAAAATGAAACGAAACACTATCCAGGGCTGTCTAAACTAAACTCTCCAATTCCAGCTCCATTGGAATTGAGCTCCATTCCAGAACAAAATTTCAAAATAAAGTTCTATCTTTACAGGCATTCATTCAGTATTTCTGATGACTAGAAAAGAGTATTGTGTTGTCTTAGAACCTCCTAGACATAGCAGAGTAAAAATACATAGCCTATTAATAAGGATAGCAACAGTAAATTAGCATGATGAACAGTGCAATAAAGTTTGGCGAGAGCTCATCTGCCCAATGCTGGGAACAGTAGGAGAACTAACTGTGCCAAGACACTGAAGTTCACGTGCACAGCTGGCAATGGGGAGAGGCAGGACCTAATCTCTTTCTGTCCTTATTCAAAGGAGAACTTTATTGTGAGACACCTGAGTGTCTCAGCCAGCTGATTGTCAAGTCAGCCTCCTGCAATCCATTATTCAGATGAAGGGGAGCAGCTCTGGTAATGAAAAACGGTGAATGAGGTCTCTTTCGTGCTGACTTGTCTGCAATTCCATCTGACTTAAGGGAACTTTTGTCCAATTGATATATTTCAACAAAAGCAATCAGTTTCAGTGAATCAGGTTTTTTTCCAATAAAGCACACATTGTAGACAATCTGATTTATACACTGAAGGTTTACAGAATCCAGCCTGTGCAATGCTTTTTCTCTTCAAATATCAAAACATTTTATAAAAAGGAGAGTGGGGAATCAATGTTTTATTATTAGAAAGGAAAGAGTGATGGTTTAGGAACAGAATGGTGTTTTTCCGCCAGTCAGACAGCAGTGGAGCTCACAGACCAACCCAGGAGTCCCTCCTCCCAGTTCATTGCTTCAGCAGGGTTGTATGAAATCTTTCATTGCTCTCTATTCCTCCATTATGTGAGTGGCCAAGAGACTTCTGAAAGGTTTGTAAAGCATTAAAATATATTCTCGTGCAGATAGCTTATCTGCCAATTTCATCTCTGGAGATATTTTTGTTATTTTTGGCTGAGTAAAATTCAGTCTTAGAATAAAGCACTCTCGCAGATTGTTTTTGGTTCTGTTCTAAGATTTTGTTTGACAAAATAAACTCAGTCTCCATGTTACTTGATCTGACAAGATGCCTCCTTTGGTACCAACTTTTAAGCTCCACTAAAATACAAAAGGGCTTAACTGTCTTTTAATTTTCCACAGATAAGGAGCACAATGATGCGAGAGGAAGTGTTTGATGTTTCTCAGTCCATTTCTCAGTCATTAATGAAATCCCCAATGCCCTGACATCTGCAATTAGTATACTCATCTGTTACCTCTGCTTTGTTCAGTAACGCTGATTTATTATAAAAAAAAAAACAAAGTAAACCAGTTCCTGATTAAGTAATATTGTGTTTACACAAAAAGGAGGGTGCAGGAGGGAATAAAAGGGAAACAAACAAACAGGGATGTTAGGATTACTGATTTAGTTATTTATAATCTTTAATTGTCAGCGCACAGCTTCAGGCAGCTTTCCAAATTAAGTCCTGGCTGTGGGTCAAAACTCTTATCAGTCATTCTAGAGGTCCTAAGACAACTGGAAGCTACAGTTAGGCATAACGTGGGAGAAGGTGACACAGAATCCTTTAGTCCTCCCACATCCTTCAGAATATGGTCTTGAGATCTTGAATCATAGGAGGTAATTAGGTCTTTAAAACTTAGAGCAGTGGGGAAACACTTTCTTCCTCTGCTGTAGCAAAGATAAATGGACTTGTTAGAATTTTACTAGAAGATGCTTGTCTTGATCTGGGAACTTGCTTTTTGACTCCAAATGAAAAACTGTCGATCCAAACCCATCTTGAATGCTGAGGCTGTGTAAAGTGAGTGAAGAAACAGTTTTGTTTATGGTCATTTCTCAACTCCTGGATTTACTTTTCTTAGCTGGCTCCTTCCAGGTGGTGACTTCAGATTACAATGGAGGATCAAAAAAATGAAACCAAACAAAAAAGAAGAATTAGAAAACCTATTAACTAAGATTTATATGGCGTTAACAAGCATCAATACATTTGACAGGCTCAATGTAAGGGCATCCATTTTTGGCTTACATTCATGAGTCAACCCCTTAACCTCTGGCTCTGAACTTCTGCCTAGTAGTAAATTTATCAGTTCAATTTGAAATAGATTATTTTTTTAAGGGTCTTTAAACCACAGTCATATCTAAACTGAGAAAGCAAATCCTTCCTTGCAATGAATAATTACCGAAGTGATACTAAAACAAATATATGCTTGACTTGCAATTCTCAGCCTAATACAGTATTGTTTGGAGAACTGCCAATAATGCAAATAATGTAAATTACAATGAGGAGAACCTGTGTGTTATGAACCAGGTTTGGAACAAAGCTAGTGAACTCATTTCACTCAACTCTGGTGATAAATACTCAAGTTCATTATTAAGCTTCACTGGCAACCAACATCAAATCAATGGTGTAATCAAGGGTAAATGCAGAAGAACGCAGCTCACCTATGTTTAATTTTAGCAATATATAGAGGAGACAGAGCTTCTTACTGCTTGTTTTGGAACAACAGGTTGGTAGGTTTACTCGCTTTTTCATCAACCACTTCACTACTACTACAGTGAAATTTATCTTTGTAACACTTCTGTATAGCTACCTAAATCTAAAGTGTAAAATATGGGCTAGCTGTCAGGCTTCCCTTTTGAGTGAATGGGGGTAGGTTTCTCTCAAATGTTTATTTGACGATAGGATGGATCAGCCTACAGTAGTTCTTGACCTTACAATTGCTTTACAATAGATGTCTGCTTTTAATGGTTTAAGACTCTGTATCTTGTGGTAAGTCCACGTTGTCAAACTATTTCTTCTGAGAAGAAAAGATTTTCCTGCTAGTGCAATAATACTGAAATAATGGAGCTACTTTAGAGTAGAATAGGAGTCATTGCATTCAAAATCAATGTTGCTTAAATCAGAGAAAGGCAACATTATTCTCAAATTTCAGAAGCCCTGCCTTGTTCCAGTGGGGATTTTATACCAACTTGTGTGAAGTAGCAAGTGGAAAGCTCATCAGGAACTCATGTATATTTACACATAACTTCTAATGTTCTGTACATAAGAAAAAAGTCTCCATGCTGGATTGAGCAAGATATTATCACATGAGTAAGTATCTTCCTATTCCATGTCCTTCCTCTAGCAATCATACAGGTAAGTAGTTAACTGCTTTAATGATCTTTTGATTTAGAAATTGAACTTGTGTTCTCATTATCCAGTTAGTGCTTAAAGTTGTCTCCGTTAATAATAGCGTTTTGCCTTGCAAGCTTTGAATTGGTTGAGTTAAAAAACAGGATGAAAAGGAGGGAAAGAAGTCAATGGTGTTTTTAGTATCACTGAATAATTCAGCTTGGAAAAGACCTTTGGAGGTCAAAGCAGGGCGCAAAGTTAGAAAAGCTTGCTCAAGGTGTTATTGAGCTAAATTCAAAAAATCCCCATGGAAGGATAATCCAGAGCCTTTCAGGCAGTCTGTTCCAGGGCTACTGCTACAGTGGATTTTCTTTTCCCCTCTCAATCAGGGAAGTTCCCATTGCTGCAGCTTGTGGCTGCTGTCTCTTGTTCTTGCCCTGCAATCTGAAGTCTGGCTGCTGCTTCTCTTGAAAGCAATGACTGTCCAACTCTTGTTGAAAGCAGGTTAGTTCTCTTTTCAGCATTTCCTTGAATAGGTTTGACAGATCCATCTCTCTTTCCTGGACTTGCATCAGTTTGTCAATGTCTCACTTGCATGGGTGGCCCAAAACTAGATACTACTCCGGAGGCCAACATAACAAGTGCCAAGTAGTAAGAATAACTAATTCCCTGGATCTATTTATGCTCTTATTATCACAGACCAATACTCAGCCTTCATTTTTATAAGGATGCCTTCCTGACATATATTCTATTTGTTATCCACCAGGATCTGTGTGCCCTTTTCTGCAGAACTGTTCCCTGTGTAGTCAATGCCCTGCTTACTATGTTGCATGGAGATATTCTCTGTGGGGTGCAGGACTTCGTATTTTAAATTTTTTTAACTTTCTGAAGTTCCCATTGGCCTATTTTTCCAGCTTGCCAAGGTCCCTCTGAATAGCAGCCCTACTCTCCAAGCTACCAACAGCTCCCTCTCCTCCCTTTGTAAGATATCACCTGTGAGTTTGCTGAGGATGCATTCTCTCCTATCAAGCAGGTCATCAATGAAGATGTTAAATGGTATTGGCCCATGACATCTGAGGAACACCACCACTCTTAGCTGGACATTGATTAGACTTCAAATTATTGCATTGTTTGGACAGTCCAGCCAGTTTTCCACCCACTTTGTAGTCCACCCACTCAGTCCCCATCTCCCCAGTATGGCTACAAGGAAGCAAGTTGAGGTGAACTACACCCACTGGTCCCACCTGTCTACAGAGTCAGTCACCTTGTCATACACGATTTTGCATCATCTGGGTGTGGATGAGAAGAGTGTGAGGAATACTTTCCATTAGGAGGGTTTGTACACACAAAGCAACTCTGGATTCTGTTTTCTAGGTTATCAAAAGAAACCCATAGCCTATTGCTGAAGACGTGACAACGTCCATGTGTGAAGGGTTTAATCAGGCCATTATTTATATGACAGACAGTCAGAAGCAATTCACAGTAAGTGACAAAAAGTAGTTCAGGATTATGAAATCTAAACTCCTGTGTGAATCTGAGCCAAAAAGACTTGTGAAAGCCCTATCTGAAACGTCTGTAGCTTATAATTACAAAAAGCTCTGCTGCTGGAGGTGAGGGGAGCAAAATCAAAGTCCCTTTGCCCTAATGATCTGTAAAGATCCTATGCTACTCCCAGGGCCCTAGGCACATTTGAGTACAAGTCCTTTGTTGGTCTAAAATGTCACCTGCAGTTTCACCTAAAGATCTGTCTACTTTCAGACTCTGCAATACTGCGCTCTGTTGGAGGTTGTTAGACTCCCATGGCTTTCAAAGTATTAGCCTTCTGATGGAGGGGAAAAAGGAAAACATTATTGGTACGTTATAAATGTTTATCTCTGATCACAAAGTTTTAACTATCCTTCAGAGAATAAACAGACAGAGAAGCCCTGATTCTAATTGCAGCTAATTTGCTATAAAATTAATGCTTTTTTGTCATTGCTTTCACGTGAATTAGTCAAATTTTACACATATTTAAGTGAAATCTGACCCAAGGAATCTATTAATAAAGCTGTTTAATAACTCTGAGAAGAGCATACCGCAGTGTGGTAAATGGTCAGGGCATAATACAGCAAAAACCAACTCTTAAGCCTAAAATATGTTTTGAAGCTTTAAAACAGAGAGATTCCCTAGAGCTGCCTTCATCACTCAATGGGAAACAAGTTGCTTATTGTATGCAGGGCAGAAGACTCATTTCCCCCACTGTTTCTGGAGGTGAAAGGGAAATGCCTATGCCCTCCTAGGCAAACATTTCCTCATGAGGTTAATGGTGTTCTCTGTTCAGGAAAAAGTGCACAACCAATTAATTCAATGTGATCAGCCTACTGGAAGAAAACAGTGAGCTAGGTGAACTCAGTCTGACTGAAAGGCTCAAGGCAGGGTGTCTGTGAATTTTGGGAGAGGGGTTTGCCTCTTTGTTGTCTCTGATACCCCATCAGGGGAGAAAAAGGGTCTGTGGGTGACAGCGTTACAAACCCATTCATAACATCTCTGCCTTCCCTACTAGCCTCTAGTCTTGACTCGTTCCTTTTATTTACCTTTTCCAAAGGCCCTGTCTCATTGTTCTGTGCTGCTCTCCTGATACTGCACCAGTCAGGCAGATGGGAGACCTATCCATGTGCCTGAGACGACTCCTGCCCTTCTTTGAAGAGGCTGCAAAGGCTGCTGAGCTAGTAGGGCCCTTTCCTTTCTTCATACTGACTGCAAAGGCCTTCTCTAGTTCTTTCACCTGCTGACTCCAACCTTTGAAGGCTCTTGCTCAGTCACTTACTCTACAGCGGATTGGGAGGGGGAAAACGGCTTTTCAGATGATCTCCTCAGTGGAGCAGGCACTAGGGGATTTTGTAATGATGCTTTGAATTTCTGTGGTCTCTCATCCAAGAAGCTCCGAAGGACTTTTAGATTCATTAAGCCTCCTGATCCACTAGCATTATCCATTCTTGAAGATAAGAGCACTGAGTCTTAGAACGAGTAGTGCAGATAAATGACAGATCAAGACTAAGAATCAGGGTGTCTCACCTCCCATTCTCCAGTAGTAACCACAAGGAAACATGGCATTGCCAAAGCCCCTTGATGTGGTGATCTGTATTTTACCTAGCATTTGCATAGCACTATGTGATTTATTTTAATGCAAATGTTCATGCAAAAGGTGCATAGCTTTCCATGATCAAAGGAAATAGATGATATTCTTAAGGCCAAACCAATTGAATATTAAATGATATTAACAATTTCTACTTATGTTATACATAATGATGAGACTTTAGAATGAAAGATAATTGGATAAATTATCTCCTTTTCCATGCTCTATATTTCAAGTTTTTAATTTCAAAATCTACAGAAAGAACATAGAGTGGGGGGGAAAAAGCATGCTCGTAGCTCAATGCCAGAGACATAGCATCCACCACACTCCTGACAGGGATTACTCAATCATGGTAATCCATGTGTGCTTAGACAGCTGTTGATGCTTGACAAAATTGACAGTAACCACAGAAGGTCTCTTCATTATGATATACAACACTATATGGGTAGGAAAGTGAATATTCTAGGAAGCTCATGATGAAAGGGAAATATAAATGTCCTGCACAGTCTTGCTTTGTAAGCAGAGACCAACAGGCTGGAGGCTATTTGCTATTCCAGTCTGCCACAGATTTATAGTTTGACCTTGGGAATGGCACTTCTCTTTCCTTTCTTACCTTTTGAGTTACAAGAAGAGGAGTGATTCAGAGCTAGATGAAATCATAATATGATTGAACACCAGAGAATGGCCTATTCCCTGTCATGCCACCCAAAGCGTATGCTGTCTTGGCTAGTGGGAAAGAGGCAGAAATAGTATAGACCTTCTCTCTCATTGTATAAGTTTATGTTGCCTGGTTTGAAATAGCAGCCTCCTCAGTTCCATCCACAAGGCATTGCTATAACAATAAATAATCAAAATGATGCATTTGCTAGGATGAGTGAAGCCTTGCACAAATAGAAATGGCTATTCAGACTTTCAGGGAAATAGTGACTCATGAACAGGTAGCAAGGCCATTCCTCAGGTAAAACTCACCACTGGATCTACCCTGGTATTTTCTGAGGAACCATGAGAGTCTGCCTGGTCCTGCCCAGTCCTCACTACAGTGTGATCTACAGTTCCCATCCACCCAACCTTGGCTCAGCTGCGGAAGCAGGTGCTGCTCGCCGTGCACTACCACATTCTGTGCATGTTCCCTTGTTCCCTACAAATCATTTCGGGTGAGCCAACAGCCATTTCAGCCTTTCAAAGCAGCTTGTTTTTATTCCTCAAGAAAGAGTTTATAGCTAGGATTTAATAAGCCTGTAGTGCTTTATATTTTGGCAAAAAAATTACATTCTGCGCAATGCAAGCTATGTAAACAAGGGCAGTGATTATACATTCGAATGACGGAATGAATGTGATGTTTATACAGTAGAATAATAGACAGAATATTTCTGATTCAATTGGTGATTATTTGCCATAACCAATGGAATTTTTATTTTAGTACAATAGGCTCTGACATTTTCACCCTGGAGTAATTGTGTTCACAAATTTGGTATCTTTCCAGTCTATCTACTGGGTAGTCTAGCCTAATATTTTCATGCTGTGCAGCAATTAATTTTGTGAGGCTGTAATGTGTGTTGTTTTTCCAGAATTTCATTCTTTATATTCCCTTCATATCATTTTTCAGCACAATTGAAAGTGAACTCTCTTGTTATTAAAAATAGTGCAAGACAATCTTTCTTAGCTAAAGTTAGAAATCTGGCTTTCATTTTCCTTAAATCACAAAGATGATGGTAGCTATGCATACTAAAAATGGACGTGCAATAATAATACTCTTGCTTCTTTCCTGTCACTTCATGTTTACTTTTTCATCTCTCTCTTCTTTTCTTCCATCTCTTTTGTTTTTGAAATATTCTCTTTTCCTTTATTGAGTCCATTACCTCAGAGAAATAAAACACCTCATTCTACCCTCCCTTTTTTTCCTCCCACATCTCACCTTTACTCTCTAACAATAAAATACAAAACATAAGGCTTGGTAGGAGCCTTAATACAGAGGCATACCAGACTACCCAGAGCCTTTAATTAGAATGTTACTTCCACATCTGAGCAGAATGTGGATTAATGAAAGACTATGCATTGTGGTGTTTTGGTTTTTTTTTCTTTACAGGAAACAAAGAAGAATCAAAGTCTTCATTATGGATATTTCTATTTGACAAATCCAGTAAAACACCTGACGGACAGATCACACGACTAAAGCAACTACCTACTCTCTTTGCTGTCTAATAAACCTGGAGGGATTTAAGGAACCCGTGCAAGCAGCCAAGAGATTACCAGAATGTCTAAACCCATTTTGTCTAACCACAGGGATAATGGATCCTCCTTGAACTTGCAAGTTTGAAGCCAGAGGAGAGAAAAAATATTCTGAGGAAAAGCACATTAATGATGCGGAATATTCGCTGAATGAAGAATAACTCTCTACAGGTTCTTTTGTATGTTTGGAAGTATTTAAAACTACATGGGACAAAATAATAGACTTCTACCACATCTTCCAGGTAAGTAGTATTAGAGATCAGGAGCACTTCACACCAAAGAGTTTTTCTTCCTAGCTTGTCACTACTTTACTATTGCTCTAGGTCAAAGGGCTTGTATGACCTGAAGCAACCCTCCTTTTGCTGAGGACTCTTCCTGTTGTGTTTTAATCCCTTTATAAGTCTCTCTCTGGCCTCTGTAATGGATTTTTTTGTTTTGGTTTGGGTTTTTTTTGTGCTTCGTTTTTGGTTTGTTTTGTTGTTTTTTTTTTACTTTTCCCTTCCATACTAACAGGACGATTGCAGAGGTATATTATCTGTAGTATCTATAAGAAAGCAATAGGGCCAGGACCCAGCACAAATGACTTCTGTTTCTTATCTCTTCATTGTTTCTTTCCCTTTTCATACAGAAAAAGGTTAGGGTATAGAATAGATGAGGAAGCTGCATCAGCCTGTCTGGCTTGGTCCACACACGAAATTCAGAGCTATTGTGTGTACAAATCCCAGCTTTTGTGGTAGGAATATTTAGACCACAAATGCAGAATCAGAAAGAAATCTGGAGGCTAATGAACATACATTAGTATTGTGGATTTAGTTTGATGCTTCTGGAAGAAACCTGCCTTAAAGTCTGCTAATGAGTGAGGAGTTAGTCCTGCCAGTGAGGAAGGTATTAGTGCTGCTTTCTATAGATGAGAAAATTGACTGTTTATGTAGGCATTCACAAAGGCTAATCTCACAAGGATAATATTAATCCGTTTTATTGTCCAGAGTATAACTTAGCATGGGTTTTCAGAGTGACTCTTTTGTGGAGTTTCTGTCTTTCTTTTGACAAAGGGAAGAGTATTTGGGAGTAACCTAAGGTAAGATTTCTTTTCCTGGCTCTGTTCCTAGATTTCCAGGATGACAATTGACAGGGTGTATCCAGAAGCTAACTTTAATTAAGGAAAGCAAACAGAAAGGAAGTGTTATCAGACGTGGGTGAACAATATAGTGTTCTCCCCCAAAGAATTTTGAGAAAACTGAAAAAAATGTATTTGGCTAATGTTTCCAAGGAAAACTTGGAAAGCCAAAACTTTAACCTAGTTTTTTTAGGTGATAAAAAACCTAATTTTTTTTAGGTTATGAAAAATAGCATAGCAACATTAAAATGTTTGCTTAAATGTAGATTTTGCATGGTCCATGTCCTCTTATGATTATTATTAATTTTTAAGTACTAAAGTGGACTTTGCATTTCTCTTTCAAAAAAAAAACCTGAAAACTTTCTAATGGAAAGACCTTGTGTGGCTTTTTTTCTTCAAGTCTGTGATGTAACTTGAGGACAAAGTGGGAGCTGGGGAGGTCCCCTAGGTTAGACTAACTCTACTATATGGCTAAATCTGTTTATTCATCTGTACATCTCAGAGGATCTATGTCACTTAATTCTAAATAGCAGAAGTAAGGCTATTAAAAATTAGTATTACTCAGTCATATAATGTGCCAATGTGTGTGTTACTTGTTCTTCTACTGGCTGACTTGCTACAAGATAATAGCCTATTATTGCTACCAGCTGCTAATTAGCTGCTAATTAATAGGTTGATAGACTCTGAAGCCAGGAGGGACCATTAGCTCATCTAGTATGACCATAGCAGTCTTAACACATTCCACCCATGGTACCAGAACTTGTGATAGGCTGTTTAGGCTGTTAAAACCACTCTTTGGCAGCAGCAACCACACTTCTGAAGTCATCTAGAAATGGAAAACCTCCTGGTTCTTTTATAGTTATTCTAGTATTTTACCACTATCGGTGTAAGACATTTAGACCTTGATTCTCAATGAATGTGTTTTCAGCTATTTGTTGTTCTCCACCAGAACAAAGAGCTTTTTATTATCTGGCATTTTCTTCTCACAAAATTGTTCATTTATTGTAAACAAGGTACCTCTCCATTGTACATTTCACAAACTATAATAGACTATTCCCATTGACTGCCCACAAGATTTCTCATTTATCTCTGAAATTATTTCCTATGTTTTCTCCACAATTTCATTAACTGTTCTAAAAAGCAGAGATGCTAGAACATCTGGAAGGTTTTACTAGGTACAGGATTGAAACCAATCCTTATGCATCCGTCACACAGAAATGTCATCTAGATATTGCCTTGATTTTGTTAGAGGTGATATGCCACTGCCAGCTGCTTTGCCATCCCTGTACCCATCATTCAATCTATTAAGCAAGATCTTAATTTGTAAGGTTCTTTTGAAACACAAAGCAAGCTGATATACCCTGCACTTCAAATGGCTTTATTTTTTCAGAAGAACATGCAGATAATAATTTCTCTGTGCTGTCCCAAGCAAAGAGAAGAATCTTTAGTTTTAGTATGTGACTAATAGGTGATAAATGAGGAGTTATAGTTCCCCTGGAAGCAGACCAGTATAAGCTCAGCACAGTAACCCTGACTCCCCCAGTTCTTGCTCAAAGGCGCTTGATTTGACACTTTGGTTTCCTAAGCCTTTATTATATCTTCCAGCAAAGGTCACATTTTCATTTTCTATGAAAGTAGACCTGAGGAGACCCTCAGTAATTTCTCTTTGGTTTATCTGTAATTACTGGAAGTTTTTTAGGTTCACATATGGCAAGTTATATATTATTATATACTTGCTAGGATGTAGACTTGTGAGATTATAAGAAATGAGGCAGAAAAGTAAATTGGTTTATACCTTCTTTCCTACCACTGCTACTTTCTCAGTGTCCTCGCATGATGTGGAGGGAGGTAACACAAAAGGTACTTATCTGCTTTGCATACATAATTCTCATGAGACAAACATCGCAATATCACCACGTGGGTGAACTAAGACCCTGTGCTGGGAATACAATGACAGAATGACACAACCAGGTACAAAAAAGGTACATTAAACTACACACAGTAGGCAGGATGACTACATGCTCTTAAGAAAATTTTACTGAGCTGCTCTCCTAACCCACCTCAATGCTGTGCATTCTAAAAAATCTACAGATATTGTCGTCTTTGTATATTAAGGAAGCTTTCATCACAGATTAAATTAACCAGGAGAGCTCCGACACTAAAAGTTTCATTGTAGCTCCTTCACCACTTCTCAGTTCTCCACGTATGTCTTCCTCTGCCATGGAGGAACAGACACCTGCCTTTTCAGAAAACACAATGAAATAGCTATCAGTGGTTTAACAAATCACAGAAGATCCTCCTTGAAGAAACAATACACATCCTAGAATACTCAGATGCACAGTGTTAGCCTATTAATATGCTTTTATGCTTCTTCAGCTTTGCTGTATAAATATACTTGCACTCTTCTGTCTTGCAGACCAATCCCGTGAGATGAAGTTCATATAATCCAAGTTATCTATTAACTCTAGGAGTGCAAAAGCTTTAAAATAGACACTTGCTGAGTAAAAGGTTGTAGAGTAACTACCATGGTATTGTGGTCTTAGCTGACAGATTTTGAATAAGATTGTCAGTACTATGGGTTCAGGTCAGTGGAGCTAAACAGCTGGTTTAATTTGAGCTCACATGGGTTGGCCTTATCTATCTGTGTCTATTGTTTGAAATAGAAACAATCAATATGGTGCTGCAGGCATTACTAGGAACAGCAAAACATAAAACATTAGTTGCATTGTGTGCAATCATTACTGGTGTAAACAAGCAAGAGCATTTTCCAGTCCACTGGGTATTTTACTAGGTCATAAGAGACATCTTTTGTCCCAGTCTGAGACAGCAAGTCCCCATATCTGTATTTCCTGAGACACAGTGGTACAGTGATTGACTGGCTTCATACCAGGAGCTAAAAGAAGGGCCAGAAATTGTATTTAAATCTCTTGTACCCAGCTAAGTTACTTGATATAATACAAAGTACTTCTTGATGGTTCATGGAGACCTAAGAACAGGTCCTGAGGATGCATGGTACATAATTTAAAAAAAGTTCAAAGTGATATGAATTGTCCCATACACCTGAACTATCTGATCCAGCTCCCTAACCAAATGAAGGAGAGTACATGGGTCAATTAGCAACAAATGAGTCTATTATTTATTAATATTCCCTATTTGAGCTGTAATTTGAGCTGTTCTTTCCCCAATATTTTAGGCAAACTTGCACCATCATTGCCTCTTTCCATGATAAAGAAAGCATCCATTACCAGAGTACAACAACCCAATAATTCCCATGTCAGTTAAAAAGACTACTTGGCTATGAGAGGTGTTTTTAAGAGACGAATAGCCTGCCAGGAGGAAGGTATGTGTCCTGAATGGATTGCAAAACAGGGGCTTTCAAAAGGAAGGAGTCATGCATCATATTTTTATATATATTATTACTTTTATTTGTGTATAAGGCAGAATGATATGACATCCAGGGAAGCCTTAGGTGCAGTGACAGTGGAGTTTCAGATCCTGATGGAAGTGAGGAAAACAAATAACAACATAAAGACCCTGGATACCAAGTAAGCAGACTTGGGCTGCTTTTCATCAGGAAATGGATATACAGTATCTGCCAATTTTGTCCAGTTTCTCAGACTGCCCAGAGACACTGGATTCTCTGGCTTTGGACAGTTGCAAAATTGGACTGGATAAGGCTATGGGCATCTGCATCTAACTTTGCAGTTACCTCTGCTTTGAACAGGGGGCTGGGTTACAGACCTCTGGAGATCCCTTCCAACCTAAATTATTCTCTGATTTATGCTTTAATGTTTTCCTTTTCCTTCTCTACTCGCACCAACTATTCTGTCCTTTCAGGTCCCAAATAAAGGACCAACATAACTTTCTCTGATTATATACATACTGTGAGAATCCTCATATATAATTTGTCATATGACATATTGACTCAAAGTTGTGCAATGTATCACACTGTTGCACTAAATGTCTGCTTGCTTTTCTGAATCAGTTCAATGCAATGCCTACCTATGATAAACTGCTCTTAGCTCCAGAGATAACAGCAGCAGGGTTGTGAATTAAGGTCTGGTAGTAAAAAGAATAAATCTATGAATTTTGTTTCAGTGAAGCAAAATGGGTTTTTATATTGGTTGCCTAATGAAACAGGGCTTATGTGTTCACTCTTTGGGGGTGAATTCTCCATCTATTTTACCATCATCTCTAATAATTTTTTTAATTAGTTAATCAACTACAATGAGATGAGACAAAAGGTCAAATGGTAGAGGTCTCAAAGATTAAATTACTACAAGTATTATGAAACCTGGTAGATCACAAAGTATCCTCAGCTGAGGAAGTGCTGCCATATGATTTTGAGTTTTATTAGAAACCGGAAAGAATATGTAGGAGAGAGCTGTGACAGTCCCAACCATGGAGAAATCT
Organism: Rissa tridactyla; assembly: GCF_028500815.1. NCBI lineage: Eukaryota > Metazoa > Chordata > Aves > Charadriiformes > Laridae > Rissa > Rissa tridactyla. The sequence continues at coordinate 60,655,329 of NC_071471.1, forward strand.
TCACCTGGAGCTCACTGCTAGATAGCAGAGAACACAACCACAAGTCAAATTCACTATGAGATCCACCTTTCTTAATACTCTTGCTCACAGCGCAACTTGTTTTAAAGGTTTATGCTAAGGATCCACTGATGCATATTGTACATCTATTTTTGATCATGTTCATGTGTTGTGATTATAGAAATGGGGCAAGTCCTGGCCTGACAGTGAGACTTTAAATTTTGTCTTATGATTGTTAAGCCCTTATGAGAAAGGAGAGAACCTTTTATTGGCATTTGATCTACTAAAGATACAAATCAATAAGAAGTACAGATACGGTAAGAATTGATTTTTAACATAGAATCTGTGAGTTCCTACTCTTGGTATTGGTGACTCTTCTACCCACAGCAGCTGTCAACTTCGATTTCCATAAAATTGACAATATTACAGATTGGAGTGTGTGATGGTACTGGAAACAAAGAAATTAGAGAGGCAATAGTTGCTGTCTTTTGAATATAGTAGCATCATGAACTTATTTCAGCAAATCCTGTTTCTGAGAAAATGATTCCTCCTGTTAGAGACAAAGTTTTTGCTTCTAGCTTAGAAAATCCTGACTCTGTCAGTAAAAAAAACCCAACCAAACAAAAACCCACCCAAAAAACCCAACAACAAAACATGTATATATATATTTATGCATATAAATATAAATAGATAAATATATATATTAACGATTTATTCTCTCCTATGAGTAGGAAATAACAGATGCAGACACAGGGGAAAGGTGCTAAATTGTTTTTATTGCATTTCTTTTAAATATACAGTATGCCAGTTCAGCTCTCAAAGGCATTAAGCGAAAGAGCCCAAAAGCAACATACACAAATTCAAGCACAAATAAAACCAAATTCAACACTCACAAACACCCCTCAGTAACTTGACTTCTATTTCCGAGTCAGGGTTGTGCCTAGGGAACCTAATATTTGAAAATGAATTTGTAGGCTCCTTATATTTCTCTGTTTCTGGGTATAGCACCTCAGGATTTATTTTATTTTATTTTTTTGACAGGCACAAGAAGAGTTTTGTAATTATTGTTAGATACTACATAGAAATGAAATATCAAAGGAAAATGTTGAAAGTGTTGAAGGGAATGCAGAAAATAGAAGAAAACCTATTATGGCTGCAAGGCTCAATAACAATAATTAAGGACCATATTGCTGATTATATTACGGAGTGATACAATGACACATTGGTTTTTTGTACTGAATGTTTATGGCATGTACTTTGTCTCTGTAGTACCTATCACCTCTTTGGGGAAACACCAAATCTATTTAAGTAACAACAAGAAAAAAGGTAGAAAAAGGTATTTAAGGCTAGATTTCTCAGATGGCCTAAAAAAGGCTCATTATTTTCCACCAAAGTCAACAACAACTTCCTACAGTCTACCATGCACATGGGACAGGCCTTATGGAAGGTCCCAAAATTCTTATGATTAATATCAGAAGATCAGATCCTTTAAACGCCTTAAAAAAATATGGTCTTTCTGTAGGTCTCGCTGGCCTGGCTTTGAAAGAAATTAATTACCAGCTTTATCAAAAAGGTGGCCTTCTATTGGAAGGAATAGCCTTACGTCTGCTCCAAGAAGGCATCTGCTGGCACTTGCTCTGCTGCTGAGATCTACGAGTTGTCAATTCCTGGAGAAGATTAGTCAGTAGATTGTGTGCTGACTTGTATATAATAGTATGCAAAATAGATGGATCAAATCTTGAAAGGAGAAATAGAGAGAGACACATACATTAATGGAAATGGGGACAAAATGCAGTATATGTTTTTCAAGAGTAAATTGAAACCAGACAAATCTGATATCTTTCTGTCATTTTTAATAAGAGAACTGTTTTGTTGTTCTTTTTTTTTTTCACATAGATATGGGATACATTGTGGCTGTAATATACCTGTACCTCAGTAAAGGATTTGGTGCCCACTCTGCACAGAGGAACTCTTTGTTGCCTTAGAAAGGAAGTTTACAAGTTTAAAATCTTTCAAGTAGGTAAGAAAGCTATAATGTGAATATGTATGAATGTGGCACATAGAAAAGCTATCAGACTGGAGAGAGGCTAGGAGAAAAATCCCTAAAGGATTAGTCTTTTTTGTGTTGTCTTTGACAATCTGGGTACAAAGTCATGCCATATCTGATGCCAGAAGCAGTCAGATATGATGCAGGTACAGTGGGAAATGCAAAGTCAGGGACAGAAATACATCCATTTTCTGTCCAGGACTGAACATCTGCTGTTTTTCCATGCCTGTTCTCCTGGCTCAGGATAGGAAAAGCTGTAACACATTACAGGGAAAGGAAGGGAGATGGAAACTATTGATATGGACGTTTATTCCATAACATGCTGGAGGTTTTATGGTATACAGTCCAATGGAGACATACTGCAGAGATACTGTCTAAAAAGGAGTGGCTGAAAAGAGATTCAAATCAGCCACTGAATAATCCCATGGTTATGATAGGAGACTGGGATATTAGAAAGACAAGTTTAGTTTCTGTCTCGGCATCCAGTCATTTATATGACCTTAGGCAAATGAAGGAATTGCCCTGTAAAGCACCCTCATCTAGTAAATGGGGATAAAAGTACTTCCTGACTTAATTATGGCTGTTGTGGGGAAAAAGGCATTAAAGTTTATGAGATGTTCAGCTGCTATTTTAAAAAGGTCCATGTGAGCATCATTCTTTGGGAAGTTGCCACTGGATTTAATGGAAACTGATGACTTGCAGTGAAAGATTTAATGGTTATTAAATTTATGTAAACACATAATGGGCTGTGTATGGTTTGAATCTAACTGGTTTATCTGGGAAACTCAGGTTATTACTATTTGATTTTTAATTTTTTGCTACCTGCAACTTCAGGTATTATATTGCTTAAACACCTTTCAACTTCTACTGTTCTGACACTCAAGGAAAAAAAACCTACTGCTGAGGAATTACGCTCTATCCATGCAGTAGAGTAATCCTGTTTGCCCAGTTTGGGCATGAATTATTCTACTTGCTGTCAGTCCTAAATGACACAGCTACGCTTAGTGTGCAGCTGCAAGGCAGAAATTGTGCCATGCCTACTGCCATGGTGGGTGCAACTCACATTCACCATTAAACCCAGCTTAATGTACTTACTCTCACACAAAAGCTGGTGACCTGTCAGCCCAACACTCTTCTGGATTCAATACTAAAAAATAACTACTGAGTGACTCTTAAAAGGCCACAGACAATAAGTGGAATTGGGAGGGAATAGGAAGAGGGTAAAGAAAGGAAAACATCTCAGATTTAATATGCAGTCTTTGGGGAAAATGTCATTTACTGCAGATAAAAATGCAGTGTGTTGCTGAACAGGTGTAAGTAATTTTATCTAATTACTACAAATGGTTTTTCCATGTATGTGTAGCAGCTGGGAATACTGAATCTTAAAAACATGTAGGAAGAAGGTGGATTTGGAGAAGGTGGAAAGGAACACCTTTAACAGCTGATCACACTGAGCACTCTGGGGTAACAGGGACATTAAGAATGGTCTTAGTCAGTTTTAGAAAAGTAAGTTTCTGCAGAGGATGTTGGGAATAGGCTTTAAGAGGCACATGAAAAACAAGAGTACAGTGGTTTTGTAAATCTTTAAGGATGAGAAATCCATTAGAGCCAGGAGAGGTAAGTTCCATGATCTGACACTGCAACAGCCAAAGCTGGCTGTTATTAGGATAGACTACTTTAGGCCACATCAGAGATCAGCTCTTCAGTGTTCAGTGCTTGGGGACAAATTTAGTTAAAAAAAAAAAAAAAAAAAAAAAAGAAGGAAATCTGATTTGGAGTAATTTACTGTTGTGGAGCTGAGCTAGAGACACAACAAACAACCTTGTTGAGTTCTCATCAGTCTTCACAGATTCAGCAACGGAGGGAAATTGTAAAAGAAGGCCAGAAGAAAGGAAATCTGGGCTTTTTACAATCCTACTGATCATACCACCTAGGGCAAGTCACACAGTCTCCCTCTAACTTCATAGTTTGCTCCACAGAGGATAAACTTCTAACCTAGATCAATTAGACTGTGGAAGATGCAGTTCTGCAGAAGGGATGGAGCCAGTTAAAAGCTTCTCAGTAGTGGACACAACATTAAATTATGCTGCCAACACACTTAAGAGTCTGGGCCCAGGCTGCTGCAAGAAAGGGAAATATAATGCAAGAAACAGAATTAGGGTAGCTAGCTAATAAGAGAGTCGTAGAAAATCATGCTTTAATTAATCAATATTTGCTGCTCCTGCTAGCAAGGTAGAGGCAACGAGGGGATGCAACTTTTGTTGCTGGAATGGGTCACCTCTGTGTGTCACAGCAGAAGCTGCCACCGTTGACACTAGCAGCAGCCAGCTTGGCCTTCCAGGAATTTGTCAGGGAGGAAGTAGCAATTTTATTGTTCCCAGACAGCTTAGATAGATGGGTACTTACTTTTCCAAGATAGGGGCCCTTATACTGAACACAGTAACAGATTAATCCCATAAGGTTCTCTTCTGGCTGCCCACCACGGTTAATCATAAGCTTATTAATATTGTGGCAATTATTATTCATATGCATTAGTTTTTGGGTGGCACATCTTCAACATGAAGGACCAAAACAACAGAGTGATTAAACAGGAACCTCATAATGTTTATATCAAGAAGTTAGGAGATTCTGATATTCTCCTGCGGAGGATGGTGACTATAAACCTTTTTGGCCATCATCCTGCTCTCTCTGGCTTTTTCCTCTAAGGCACTATGGTTTATTGTCACTCCTTACTGCTGTTGAAGCATTCAGCTAGTAGCATCTGCCTTGCTAAAATCAGGTGACCATCCACTTCATGCATAGGCTGATTGATGCTTTGACACTAGATCTGGTTTAGTACCTCACTCTGTCCTGGCTGAGATGCCCATCAGCTCCACCTGTACCTATGGCTCCTGTGGTTGGAAGGCCTTGGGAGCACAAGACTCCATTTTTCTGATGTTTTGGCATGCAAAGGGTGTGATTCCAAAAGGTCAAGGACAAAAGCATATTGTTACATGTGGGTAGACACTATCTGGTCTGTGTGATGCAGTGCTGTCAGGAACACTAGAGATATGTGCTCAGGACAGGGGTATCTAAGTTATAATCTAGTTTTATCTCAGCTAAAACAGGTGATGCATTGTTCTTTGAGCAGCAGCACGGCAGGACCCATCTTTCATGTACTGCAGTACCTGAGAATCATTTCAATGGTTTACGGCAGCTAGTAGAAAGGTAAGATTTGGTGGGGAGAATCAGTCTGAAAAACAGTTTGGTTTTTTAAGGGGGGAGGGAGAAATGATAAATATGACAGATGTGTTGTGCATATCCAATTTAGGACATGGTCATGTCAGTGTGTTTTAGAAAGACAATGGTTCCCAGCTGGAAGCTGAATTTCCCTGTTCACTTGAAACACAATAACTGATCATGTGTACATGCTTAGCTCCTCGCACTGCAGAGTAATCCAGGATGGATTACAGCAGCTATTTTACTCCATGCTACTGCAGACTAAAAGCCATATGCACGCTGTCAGCTTCTCATTTTTTCCTGCAAAAGCATTGATTTTGAAACTGCTATGTTAACATAGCACACGGTTCCTTGAGCTTGCTCTCTGGATGCATACCAAGCTCTGTTCAGAAGGACCCTAAAGCACTCTGAAAACTTTATCATGGACCTGATGATATCTCTGAGCAGAAGATACAAGCACGGACCTGCGACCACATTGCAGTTTTGCTAGATATACTCTTTTGTTCCTTTTTTAATGCCAAGACCATCATCAACATGACAGTATTGAAAATAAGGCTGTGGAACACTCTGGAAAGCTGCTTTCTCTGAGATAGATGGTCTGACCTACGTAGTAGCATGTAGTGTTGCTACATCAGGTTAGGAGGACCTGAAGAAGGAAGGATCTTGTGCCCCATAGGCACAGCAAGGGAAACAACAGGGTAGTTGAGGAGTAATTGAACTTGGACTGTCAGAAAGCAAGGGCTAACTCTCCTCCATTTTCTTCTCATGCAGCCATAAAACCATATAGAAAGGTATCATCAGCATCTCCTGTTATCCTGCTACCTCATTGCCCAAGAAAAAGAAAAAATAGAAACAGATGCTAATCCTAATCAGGATGGAGTTCAGCTTTGATTTAAATAAAATCATGTGAAATCATAATTTGTCCTGAAATGAAGTAGGGGGATACCTCAGTCCCACAGAGTAGTACACAGAGAAAGAGATTTCTCAGCGTAAGAGAAATGCCAGTGTTCCAGCTGCAGGAGAAATTTCTCATTGAGTCTAAATCTGTGCCCTAGTTCATGGAGTATCTGTGGAAGGTTCTTACAGAGTTAATAGGATCTGCAGTGACAAGGAACATCTCGAGTACAGAAAATGCCAAAGCCATCTGATGACATATAGGGTAAAATGTAAGGAGTACTGAGATCTGCTTCTTTGTAAAAAACTGTGCTTGCTGGCAGCGGAAACAGCAGTCAAGCCTTGTGCAGGATGGCTCTACAAGCTTTCTTATTCCTGCTCTTAAACCTCAGTAAAGGGCTATCTGCTTTTTTCCCGGCTTCTCTTTACCTCCCCCTTCATTGCAGTGAGTTTTCAGAATAGCGCTCTCAGTTTCATGATAGTTGTATCCAGGGGCTTCAGACTGAGGTGGTGGTCCGCTGCGTCAGGGCCTCCTTCTGACTGGAGAAAAAGGCAGTTCTCTGTAGAATTCATGGAGGGGAGGTCCCTACCAGAGAAAGGGCTAATCTAAACTTGGAGGAGAAGTACTTGTACCCTACTTTAATAATGAGGCACAGGGATGTTAACTGGCCTGCCCAAGATCTCAGAGAAACCGATGGCAGAGATATGAAGTGACTGCAGATTCCCCAAGTACTAGATCTGACCTTTGAGAAAAGTCTTTCTTACAAAGCTGTAGCACTAGGTTGACCTAAATGGCAGATCTAGAAGATCATGAAATCAGGTAGCAAAGCCTGTGGAGAAAGCAGATGTTACACCACTTCTGGCTGGGCCCCAGATTTACTTCAGCTTGCAATGAGCAAGATATTCTCCTTTCTTTGGGAGAGAGTACTGGGTTTGGCACAGATGAATGGTTGGTTGTGGCAAATAAAGGCAATTCACCCAAATGCATCACTAATCAGCAGGGGTCATGGGAATTGACTGCAATGGTTTCTAGGGAAGGATCAATGAATTCAAAGAAGGAAGAGATTCCAGCCAGCTGGTCAACCTCTGCTCCCATTTAAAGTCCAATTGACCTGAACTGCACAAGGTGTCTCCAGCATTTCATCCCTACTTTTGGGGGTAACTTTGGCTCTGTAGTAGGTTATAGAGGTTTTTGGCTTCCTCACACAGCACCTCAGACTTAAACCTTCAAAACAGGCTCACTTTACCCTATTAACATCGAGGAAAATATAGTATTCCCCTCCTTCACAGCTCTTCCCTTACTCTTGGGGAAGCAGCTGCCTTCGCTGAACTCTCTTTTTCCTTCCTAAGCAGGAAATCTTTTAAACCTTTAAGCTGGGAATTAAACCTTGTTGCTTCTACCACTCAAGGCACTTTCCCATTAGAGGTACATAATTACATTAGCTAGAAAGACAAATTGTCCTACTGGATCTTTAAAGGAGACGTATACTCCATCACAGGTAGATCTCATGCTGACCATATATAGTAGCGTGGATCCCCAACAGGCAGAAAGATACATAATGCAGTTGGATTCCTGTCATCAGTGGCGGCTCAGCTTGCCCAGCATCCAGAGAAGTGCTGGACCCACTCCTCTCCCTGCATCTGACTCCTGCAACCTCCCCTATCCCACATCTCGGGGTTGCTAAGCAACCTCCTGTGAGCAGCGGAGTGAGCAAGAGCTGTCAAATTTATTATTTTTTTGTCTTAAAGTAGCAATGTCACCTGTGTACCTAAAAATTATAATCAAGAATTAATTATTAGTTTAACATCACAATGAGGCCTAATCTCCCCTCCTCTCCCCATTCCCTCATTTGGACTCTTGCACAATTTCTGAGGGCCCAGGAAAGGGTTGCACCTGAATAAGTGAAATAAAATAAAGTTTGAAGCCAGCTCTATTTTTCACGTTTGCAGCTGGTTGGGAGGTGAGGGCACCAGCAGGGTCTCCCACACTGTTGAATTTAGCGTCTGACAAACTGCAGGAAACTGAGTTTGCACAGGGGGTTGTATTTGCCAAAGGCAGGGTAATTATATACATTTAAAAATAAAACAAGACATAGGTTTGCCATACAGCTACAATATATTTCTTGTAGTGTTTGGCATGTCTAGCCTGTGCCAATTATGGCTCTTCTGAACTGACCTTATGAGGTGGCAGAAATAATTCTACAGCAGGGGGAAAATGTCATTGACATTTGAAATCAATTAGTGTGAAGTAGTCTATCCTCCACACACAGTATATGTATATGCTTTCACACACATATATGCCAGGAATTCAGCCAGACACACGTACAAGATGGTACTGAGCTGTACATTCAGATCTAAGTTAGTCTATTTCAATAGCGGGTCTCAGCTCGGAGAAGACAGCCACCCATATCCCCTTCATCCAAGCTAGTGACCAAGTCTCTAACTCTTGATGAACTTCTGGACTTTGTCTGGCTCTGGAGTGTTATGGAGGTTTTATAGATCTTATGTAAAGGGACATCACAGGGAAGATTTATAATATGTAGTATGTAATTGGGTCTTGAGTCAGGATTTAGCATGCAACATGGATATCATGGGGAGTGAGAGAGAGAAATGAAGAGCATTGCGAGGGTGTCTTATTCCCTCCTTAATAGGAAATTTATTAATTTGCAATGCTTTTGTCACCCTAGGAAGCAGACTACATCCCATGCTTCAGAGAAAGGTGAAAAAAACTAAGAGATTAGGTTGTTATTGTTAACTTAACCTAAGGAAAATATCCTTCCTGGCCTCAATTCTCTTGATTGCTATCATTGGGTTCTGAGATGTCTACTATTTATACAGTATTGGCTACAGAACCAGTGATTTCTGCTGCTTCTGCTGGAGACAAAGTATCATGTTAGTCTCTTCAGCTTTGCCTCTTGAGCCTAGAGTCTCTTCAGGATTTTCCTGACCACAGCTAGTATTTCAGCAGGTTGCTTGGCCTGGTCATCCATGAGGCAGCCATGTGGAGAGATGTCAGGAGGCACAACCCTAGGCTTGGCAAGCTGAGCTTATGGCCATAAACTTTCAGAAAGAGAGGTATAGCCATTACCTATTTATCTTGAGACCTGAGAATAGAAGGATGTGTACAATAGGCTGAAGCCTTAATCTTTACATGTCATGCACTCCTTAGGAAAGGAGGAATCAAAATATACTCAATTAATGCCCTCCTCATCTCAAGCAGGACTTGACAAAACAGTCTGAATAATGAACAAACAGATTCACTAGTGTGTTTGTGAAGCAACGCCTCAAGTGTAATTTGCTGCTGCCTCATGGGAGCACAGTCTTTGCTTACTGGTTGTATTCAAAGAACTGATGTGTAGTAATGGAAATGCATGCTCATGATTCCCAGGCTTCATGAATTTGCACCAAGTTTACATTCACTATTCATTACTTGTGCTTTATTGGTTTCTTTGGAAAAAAAATGTAAGGAAGTAATGGAAAAGAAGCAAAGCTTTTCAGCCCCAAAACACACCAGTGATAATTACAGGAAACAAATACCAAGTGAGATCATTATTCATCCACAGGTAAATGGGGGAGTGGGAAGGAGTTTTTGAATGATTCACACACCTGGGGGGAAAAGAGGTTGATTTTTTTTAGTTTGTTTTATCCATTTTTATCAGATTTACTGGCTGTATATCATAATGAGGTGGTGTTACCTTTTCTGAGCACAGAATGTGTATTTCTTACAGCAAGAAACAGCCATTAGAAAAATTCTTCCTCAAAAATAACCCTCCTTATCTTTTTTGCTCCTTATCTGTGCAGGGCTTATTCAATTTTCAAGCTAAACATGTAAGAAGTTCAGGTAATGACAGAGCAGGTGTGCCTTGGGAGGGCTAAATTATGGGAGTCAATAAACAATCACAGGGTAGCATCTGGATGATTGAAAGAATGTTAGCAGCACTAATAGTTACAGAAAAAAATGATTCTTCTGCTCCATCTTTAGGTCTTTTAATGTCCAAGACATAGGCTTACAGATTCAAGGGTTTTCTGTGTTTGAAACTTCAAAATGAGCCCAATCATTGCATTTACACTGATGCTGTCTTAGACTGTCTGATAAGATCTAGTCTTTGCACTATTGAAAGTCCATAGTGTGACAGTAGGGAACAGAGATGATCCCCATGGCAGGAGATGGAATAATTTACATTGATTTCAGCAAGGTTTATGTGATGCCATCATGACTTTTAAACATTTGCCATGAAGTTCAAGAAAGTCTGGTTCTGAACTGTCGCATCTTCCCCTGTCATTAATATTAATTTATTAATAACTTATATATAAATAAGTGTTTATGCAAAAGGAACATTCCCATTGTTGGACATGACTGTAAGGACCTGAACTCTTCAGAATGTCAAAACTCAAGAGAATAATATTTCAGAAGTAGATGGCACCATCTAAGGCTCTTTTTATGGCAGGGTACATTTGGGCTTTCCAATTGTGGTTACCTGATCTCATTGTCTGTTACAAGTGTCTTTAGTGAAGACATGAGCAAGCTTTGGGGCAGGCTGTTAAAGTCAGAGAGCACAGGAAATCACTTTGAATGCCAGAACTACCAATAACAGAGAGAGGAAACCCAGGCAACATAGTACTTTGAGAGAGGCAGTAGTGAGTCTTCAAGATCATTAACAAATATAGCTGAAATTGCTTAAGTAGGGTGGTGTTGACAGCAATCTAGGCATATTCATGCAGGATCATAACAAAAAATCATATTTTTCTTAGGAGGTTTAGATGAAAAATAATGTATAATATGCAGTGCTACACGATTTAGAATGTTAATGAAAAAAGAATATAAAACCGATGATTGAATCTTGTACTTTAGCCACAGGAGAAATGAGCTCCCTGGGCTCTTTCCTTTTTGCACCCTCTGGAGTATCTTTCTGTCATCCAGAATATGAGAACAGATTCTTCAAAGTGTAAGTCTGGGTGTGCAGTGCCTGAGTATGAACTAAAACAGACTGAACGATAGAGGTGATTCAGCAAGCAGTTGATAGGCTTTGCTTTTCTGAGCTTGTTCTTGACAAAATAGACCAAAACCAAGAAAAAAAGTGTAGAGGGAGCTAGAAATGAGGATGCTTCCTGGCAAGATATACTTAATTCTACAGATTTCTGTCCCAAGGTTCAAAAATGGCAATGTCAGTATTTTGCAGTGTTGACAGATAAATCACCACTATAGACCATGACATTATGCTTTTTCCCGTGACACTTGTCTATGTTTCTCCATACAAGATGAAAACTCCAACCATGGTGCCATGCCAAGATGCTCCTTTGATGTACAAAAAACGCTGGGGCACTTTAACTTCCTTTAGGATGTATCTTATAGCAAAATCTCTTGTCAATTTGGAGCTGGACAGTCTTGATTGCTCAATTGCTTTCAGTGATTTCTGAAAGGCTGATGTCCAGCATATGGTGACTGAATGAAAGGTGTTGAATTTGGTTGTCTCTTGGCAAAGTCATCTTCTGACTTTATGTAAAAGTGGAAAGAATGGGTGTATAACATATAGATCTACTGATGACCCCAGGTGGAAAAGAAAATTTTATCCAGGGCTGTTATTTGACCCATTTCTCAATTCCCTATAGTAATTTATTAAATAAAATCTGTGGTGAAAAAATTCTCTCTTCCAAAATCTCATTTTCCCCTCTAAAAGCCTCTGCCTTTAACAGAGGAGTGCTCTTTTAGTTATGTATCTTTGACAAGGGTTTTGTTATCTCAGAGGACATACTTTGGGGGTCAGGATCTCACCAAACAAGACCTTGAGATGTTATCACCTTGAGATGCCATACTGCAGGTAGTTGCCATACAAGCTCATCGCCAGGATTGCTTTTCAGCAACTTCTATCTTTGATTTTGCCTACTGGCAGAAGTCTGGCTCTAGGATGTGTTCGAAGAGAAGCCTAGTCTCAAGGGGCTTTGTTATGGGACCACTTCCACACTACATGGAGGGAGGACACCCTTTGGATCATTCACTGAAACAGCTAGTGGCTTTTGCTCGTGACAAAGACAGCAGACCTCACCAAGTCAAACGAAAGCCTAATGGCTTGTAATCAGCAAGAACTCCAGTGAAAACAAGGACAATCCTCAACTTCATGTACACACCAATACTTCCTGCTCAAGCAAGAATGGACAAGGAGGCCTCAGCCCTAGTACAGATGACAAGTGGTTTTGCTGACATCAGTCAGGTTAGTCTGGAGTAACTTTTATGAAGCTGAAGCCACTGTAGCACATTACAATGGGTGAGAGAGGTGGAAAGGCTCTGCATAGGAAAAAAGTAAATACTGCTGAGCCACAGACTGACTTTCAAGGTTAATTGGATATTTAGTTTTAGCTGCTGTCACAATAGATCAGTCATGTCACACTGTAATCAAAACTAGCACCTTCCAGTAGGCTTGTTAACTATTCTAACATAGGAGGCAATTGTTTCAGTAGTAATGGCAAAGGTAACGAATATTCCTTTGTGTATTGCAGACATTTATAGCAACAGCACCACCTGTCCCCTGGAACTGTGAGGTATACTATTTGTGAAGGAAAGACCCGTTTTTTTTTGTTTATTTGCTTGTAACACCAATATAGAAGTCTGGCTGAATCAAAGTGATTCATGGAAAAAGGTCAAAAATCAAGAGCTACTTGGTTCAGATCATGACAATAAGATGCCTTATGAATAAAACCACAGCCTGCAAAAAAGTGCATCTGTATTTTTAAATTTAAATATGTCGTATTCAAATATATAGAAAAATAAGCGCAACTGGCTCTCAGAATGGAGGATCTGAGGATAAAACAATTTACTCCAGAGATGTGTCTTCAAGCAGGACTGAAACCAAACTTCACCCACAGCCATGTTATACAACAAGAGGCTCATGTTTTGGACCCAGGGGCACAGCAGAAAAGAAGAGAAACTACGTTCCTTCTAGCACTTCCTCTGTGTAGCTCTGCCCAGGAGTACACCCCAGTGAAGGTCTCCTAACAAGAGATTCCTAAGGCTGTATCATACATTCAGCATATCACTGAGACTATGACGACAGCAGATTTGTCAACACATATATTAGCCTTTTCATGTCCTTCTCATGTCTTACCAGCATGGGAAGGTTTCCATGTTTCCTTTGGCCTGACTTGTTCTATCTACTAACATAGGAAATGGTCTGGGTCCTTCAGACACGCAAAAATGCCAGTGGAGCATTTTTATTTTGGTTATTCCGGGCCCTTGTGCCCATGTGATGTTTGGTGAATTCCCTTTGTGGGCTGAAAAGGATCTGTACAAATACCTGAAAGCCTCAGAGATCCTCAGGCTCCTGGAGTCATTCAGTTCCTCTGAAACAAGATACTATTCTGGATTGCCCCAAATCAATATCCTCAGTCATGTCTTGCACTAGTAGTAGAGAGAAAAATTAGTACTTGGTCTCCACAGCATGAAGCATGGATTAAACACTTAATTTCTTACCAGACTTGTATAAATGGTGGTAAAGCCTGACTTTTAGCCATGTCACAATGACAACAGACCATGATCTTATCTAATTATTTTAAGCCTGCTGATGTATTAAAGCTGGACTTGTGTCAGGGCCCTCCTGGACATACTTTGTTGTGTCCATAAGTTTCTGCTAACCTCTAGTCACAAATGAAAAATTTATTCTTTGCCTGGATTTGTAAGAAGAATAAGAAATACATAGACACACTTAAAGGAAAGACTGAGAAATTAAATTAAAAATGTGAAGCTAAGGAAAAGTATGGAGGTGAAATAATAGACAAAGGAAGTTTTCCTAAAGTTATAATTCCTAAAAATCCATTTTTTAACAGATTATAACAAATGCAAATACTGTATTCCAGTGACTCCTTTGAATTGTGTTACTGGAAGTATCATTTTCCCAATATCTGTATGTACCTTAAAATAGGGATACAACATTGCCTATGATGTATTCAGTCTTTTTTCCAAGTGGGGCTCCTCTAGAGGATTAAGCATGACAAGAAAGCTTGGCCCAAAGATTAAGGAAACAGCAGTTTCCAGGAGGTTCTGTAGCAGTGCATCACATCTGAAAGAGGTCTGAGTTTGTCTGAAGATGCTTTATTTTCCTGACAAAAAATTGAGATTTACTACCAAAACCAGGAACTCTTCATAAATACTGTTTTGCTCATGACCCCATTTTCAATTCAAGATGTTGTATCAGCAGGCATATATACCCCTCATCCATATATGACAAGGTCTTGTAAAAAATTGCAAGAGATGTTAAGGAAATTGGAACCGGATTATTGTAATGAAGTGGAAATATGGTCTGGAGAAAAAAAAAAAAAGGAAGAAACAACAACAATAAAAAACACCAGAAGGAAAGGAAATCATAGAAGAAAGAAGTAATCGGGTGACTAAGACCGAAAAAGGAAGAAAGAAAAGGCCAGCGTGAAAAAAGGAAGTCCTGATATGAATTTAGCAACAAGACTGTGTAGCTACACAGCCATGACACAGGAATAAATGTGCTTTACATGCCAGCACCTGTAGGACTAAGGACTGCTTTAGCCCCTTCATAACTCCATGCCTGAAAGCAGAAAACAAAGGACTTCAAAGCAATTTTGCTCTCCAAGCCCATGATTCAGGTGTTCTGAACATCAACACGGTCCCCCTTCCCTCAGGCTGTTTTCTTTGGCGGTTGCTCAGCTTTTCCATTAAGATTTGTGCATTATTGCACAGGCTGCCGATAAGTTGTTGCATACACGAATGGCATTGCCAGCTACTGCTTGAACCTGCTGGCAGTTTCCTGGTAGGTAGGAATTAATTCTCCAAAGGAGGGAAAAAACTGTGGTTTATAAATATATTTTTACTACTCAGCTTGCAAGAAACTTAAACCAGAAAGACTTTTTTCTTCTTTCTTCTGTACAGACTCATTGCCCAGCTTTTTTACTTTCTTCACTCTTTGTAGATGCTTTTCTCAATATAGCTGCAGCTGACCTCTCTTGGATGAATAATGTCAGACACCACTTCACCAGCAGTTTTCTTGATAGTTATAGAGCAGCTCAGATTCCTTTGTTGGACCAGAAATATCAAGTTTCTTCAAGCATAAACCAGCACTTCTCCTTTAGAGAAAAGTCAGAAGAGCTGTCCTTGGCCACACACAGGGAAGGAGCAGAGACCAAGGAGCAAACTATGAGCAATCAAGCTCAGAACCTGCATCTCTGTCTTACATGCGAGGCTTGTGCCCTGTAGCAAAACCTCCCATAAACCATCCTCACAAAAGCTGGCTACAGTGTGCCCTGCTGTGGACCCCATATTCCCTGAACTGTAGGAAGAATTTCTGGTCTGGGAGGTGGCAAGGTGCTTCCCTCTGAGCCATGAACTGAGTGGCAGCTACCTCCAACGCACATGACTCTAAAACAGTACATCTTTGTTGACCCGTGCCAGACTGGTGGGAAATTTCATAGCTAAGAACACTCCCAAACTCATAATTTCTAATTTCCTTTGCAATAGCAGGCTGCGCAAAAAGACATTCACCCTCCAAGTGAGCCTTTAAGGAAAACTAAGCAGAGAAATCTGGGCAAGCATCACTCTCTAATCAGCAATCAAACTTCCCTATGAAGCTCTAGAGGGCCTGATTAAAAGCAGATGTGGGTAATCTTAATGAAGGAAAAGATATAGCTGCCATGAGAATAGAAAGTTTCGTGAAGAGCCCTTGACTCTGTAGTAGACCTTCATACAGGGTTAATAGATTTGGGCAGGCAGCAAGCTACGGTTTTATGCTGCTTTTTATTAATCACAGGAATTGTGTGTTGCACTGCAGGATGAGCAGAGGGAATTTTTTAAAGTGCAGCCCTCCCTCGCTGCACGGCTCTAAAATTGAAACACAGTCTTGTGATCACTTTGAGAGATTTAGGAAGCACTTGTCTTCCAGATATCCATGAGGTTGCAAGCTACCCTTTTTCAGTTACAGTATCTCCTTGAAAGAGTGGGGCATAGAAGAGAAGGATTCTGCCAAGCCAACAGTTTGAAAATAAACCGTGGTGAGGGGGGGCGGTTTTATTCTTCCAAACTGGTGATGCCTGTGGGTCTTTGCCCACTAAGGGGCTGGGGGGAGGGATGTTCACTTCAGACCCTGCTGGCAGGGAAAGGACAATGAAGTTTACAAGGGCAATTAAAATTTACCTTCAACTACTGGAAAAAAAAAATACACAGGGAATGCCTTAATCGGCAGCACTGTGGAACAGAATGTTTGTATTTACAAAAGAAAAGAGCAGTCCACATGTCAGTAATGGAAGGAGGTTCCAAAAACATTAGTGGGGGCGGGGGCTGGTGGGGTGGGAAATCATGCTCTGAGGCTCTCTGGTTAGAAACTTTCCTCAGCAGCTTAATGCAGTGATTTTCAACTGCTTTTGAACTCCCAAGTCCTAATGAAGCTCTCTAGAAGTGAGGATCCAACGTGGATGTGTCGCTTTCATGGACTGCATATGTATATGTATATGTATATGTATATGTATATGTATATGTATATGTATATGTATATGTATATGTATATGTATATGTATGAACTGGCATTTCTTCAGGTGCCTAACGGGTGTCTCAGACGTAACTGTAGATCACAAACAGTTCATAGACCACAAAACACTACTTTTTCATTTGGCTCATCTGATTATCTGTTTCCGCATCAAAAGACCATCTGAACATATTCGCAATACGTTTATCCTTACAACATTCCTATAAGGCAAAAACATGCTTCAGCCCATGTTTCAGACTAGATATTTCTGACAGTAATGAATCACTTTCCCATCCTGAGCATACTTTCCATGGCTTTTGTCACTAAAACATCTTTGTCCAAATTTCTTCATTAAGAGGTGAAATGACAAGACATGACATGACATGGTTAAGAATTTTTTCTCAAAAAATTTTTTCATTTTAAAATGTAGCTTTATTGAAACTGTACTTTTGGCAGAAGAGAGTTAATTTGGATGAATTTTTAAGCTAAAAATGGGCCAATGTTGTCCAAAAAATTGGTTTGACACTCATAAAAGAAAAAAGTGTTCCAATTTGAAGTGCCTTTATATTTAAACATTAAGCTAATTTTAGTCAAGTCTTTTTTTTTTGAAGTCAACATCTAAATGAATATTTTATGATTTTCAGTAGGAACCTTTCCAGTGGGCCCTGACAAAATGCATTTCAGTGTGACCAGTTTGGGGGAAGATTTGTGGTTTGCATTTTTCAGGTTTAAGGTGGAATTTTTAAAATAGCATCTGAGTTTATTTTTCTCAGAGGTGAGATTTTCTTTTCCTGACTCACTTTTCCCTGTCACTTGGGACATGATAAATAAACAAAAAAGTTTCACTATTATGAAATTTCTCCTGATGATTAATGCAAATTCTTTTTAAATGGCCTGCACACAGCACAGCCTCATAGCTATGCAAAACTGAGAATAATTTTACATATTCAGATATGCATTTAAATCCCAGTTAAAGCAGTTTCTTTTTCCAGGTAGAATATACTTCAGAAAACCTTGAGGAAAAATCAGTGGTCTCAATGATAAATGGCTTTGTGCACCATAGAGTCCAAGTTTGCAAATAATCTTAGATGGCTCTTTTTTATTGAATAAGGCATGTATCTATCGACTTTGGGGGGTTCGTAAATTCATCAAAGGCAGCGTGGATTCAAAAAAATTCATAGGAAAGATATTCTTTTCCATAGGGGTAAGAAGTCTCTAGAAATACTGTGTACGAGCAATAGCACCTGAAAGCAAGCCTCCTTGAAGCTGGAAAGAGGCTGTTATGAAAACACGTGGTGATCCAGAACACATCTGTGCTGAAGCAAAGTACATGCTCTTTCCCAGTTTAAGCAATGGGGAGAATTTAAGGAAGACACTGGAAATGAGCCCAAGCTAACTTTATAAATTATTAAGAGGTAATAATTCAAAATGAATTAGACTCTGCATAATTTAGGCACGTAATTTACCCTCTACTTCTTGGTACTCAGTGAATATTTCTTCTAATGTAAACACTTGAATTTCCCCATCACATCAACAGCAGTAGGTGGGTGTTGAAGACTTCCTGGGTGATGTTCTCTACTGAAACGAAGCTTTTAGACTCATGCTTTTTCATCTCAAGACTCAACAAGTCATGCTGCTAGGCAGAATGGTTCCAGTGGTTACTGTGGTTTTGATGGCCTGTGAAGGTACAACCACAAGATAGCCCCAACCCGGATTTAGCATTCAGGCCTTCTGCAGCGTGTCCTCAAGAGCTGTACTCAGATCACACCAACTAGCAGAGCATTTGCTGTAGGATTTGTTGAAGCAGAAAAAAAAGTATTTTGTTGGCTGATATTTATCTGCTGTGCAATACAGCTCATTCAGTCTAACACAGACACGTATACCTCCCAACTGTGTTTACACAGCAGCTAATTTCTACTTGCGGCTGCTGCTGTTTATAAGGAGAACTAAGCAATTGTTCCTAACAATTCTCTAAAAATAAATATGCCGCCTTTACTGGGGTCGTTAGAATTCTAAATAGTGCATTTCATGATCATTTATAATGCAACAGCCTTAATGAACAGTGCCAAATTGGTCTTAGTATTCTTGAACCACCCGTTGCTCAGTTCCTCTCTCTATTTCCATTGCCTTTATGGAAAGAATAACAATAAAACATTTTATATTTAGAAAATTCCTTTTTATCCAGAATTAACTAAAAGGATTAACAGCCCTCTACCCAGTCCTCAAATCCTCAGCTTAGAAAAAGAAAACATCAGCCATGATAGGAATTGGAGTAATTTCTCGAGCAGGAGTTATCTGTATATATTTATTTTTAACTACACATATGACTGCAGGTATAACAGCAGAGTAGACTGGGATGTAAAATATTCTGGGTCATAACCAGAATTTGGTCAGACTTTTAGCATAAATCTTTATTCTTGAAAAAAACTGACACGAGCTTTTTAATGATATGAATCACAAATTCTTTTTTTAAAGGCTTCTCTGAAAGGTAATAGGCTCAAAAGAGGAGTCTCTAATAGCAGTCTTTGGATGTTGACTCAGTATGGATCTATAGGTTAAACTATCCTCCAAGGCTCAACAGGACTACTTACTTCTATAGCGAGGGACTCCATCCTAGTCCCCTAACTAGCTTTGTGATAAAGGTTACGTACTTTTCAGCATATTTGATGTGAGCTTGCTTTTCACTAGAGCTAAAGCAATTGAATCCAGTGCTCTGAGTTCTGCTTAAAAGGGACACTTGCTGAGACAAATGAATGGTTGAAAGATATTGATGAACAGTGTTGGATGGCACAGTGCTTAATAAAAATGAGTCACACCTTGGCAGCTCTTGGGAATGACCCTACAAATAATTAGGAAATTAGACTTACCGGAAGAGAATCTGGTGCAGAGTTCAGTTTTATTTTTCTTCTTTCAAATTCCTGTTTCTTTTTTCACCAACAACCAGACTCTCCCCCAAAAGAACCCAAACCCTACACAGTTAAGCACTCCAGGAACTACACAGCACTCTGGACAATGATCTTTGTCTTGTTTGGTATTAGATATTTGCCTTTCTAGATGTGTCAAGGCTAGGACTCATTTGCTACAGGACATCCATCATCTTTTCCAAGCTCACTCAGACGACCAAACTGAATGTCCTATGAAAAATATCCTATGAAGAAGACCTTATTTTAAAAAGCTCTTAAAATGCAAGCTTCTACTTTTTTTTTTTTCTTATTTTATAGTGAATTTTGGTGGGGGGCGTGGAGTAGTTTAAGAAGTTTACAACCATTTACAAAGTAAGTTTACATTTGAGAAATAAGTTTGGTAGGTGAAAAAAAATTGCAAATTTTTCAAGGATTTTGAATCCTAATGTTGACATTTTTTGAACTTTCAGAATAAGTTTTATTTTTTATGTTTTCTTATGTTTCAATGTTTTGCTTCAGAATGACATATATATTTTTTTGAGAAGTTAAAACTGAACTACATCAAAATTAAAAGGCTAAATCAAAGTTGAAAACCATGACATAGTTGAAATGAAACATGACATAGTTGTGCTATTTGAAAGAAAGCTTTCAGGTTGCCATAGAAAAGGTGTTTTTTCTCTCTCGTACATACACTATTTGTTTTAGTTCAACTATAAGCAATTATTCCTGCCCAATTTTCCAGTTGAATGCCAAATCAAAATGGCAGCTGAACTACTGTTCCATGCGTCAGTTTAATCCACATGATCCATATCTTGAATGGATGGATTTGTGGTGAGAAGAATTTCTAATCCTGACCGGATTTCAAGAAAACAACAGTTCGTAGGAGAAGAGGTGCTGAGAATTAGCTGTGTCTAAATGGTATAAAACCCCAGCAGAGTAGTGAGATTCCACTGCCTGCTGGTTTATTGTTGAAAACTATAAAAGACAAGCAAGCATTGACATGAAACATATGTTACCGATATTTGGTCTGTGGTAGTAGCAAAGGAGCTGAAAATGAGGGTCAGCTCAGCATATTGTTTCATACTACCTTATTTATATCCTACCTGTTTGCAATATATAGCTTGGTGAAATGCAGCTAACCTCTGTCTGCTTATCTTAAAAGCAGAAGTACCAGAAGTGTCAGTGTGTATAAAACATGCAAATCATCATTACTACTACGCATCTGTCAATCCTAAAAATGGAAACATAAGAAAAATGTGCACAGAAATAATTTACAGTTAATACAAATGGATGTGGAGGAAAAGTACTTAATAAACAAGTTCTAAAGGCAAGTATTTTTTTGTTTTTCAGATTGTAAGTGTCATTAAAAGTTTAAGTAGGTGCCTCTTGGTATATGTGCAAACAAACACGGAGGAAAGCTTCACAATTTTCCATAGTACAGAAAAGACTTTCTGAAACATGTAAGTTAAAAGAGTTACTTAAGTATACATTACATTGGTTAACATAAAACAACAGTAAAAGTAAACCAGTTTAAAAATAAACAGCAGCAGACAACCCGGAGTAGTTAACGTTTCATGAGTGATGGAAGGAATACAAGATTGTCTGCAAATTTTGGTAGCTGTTGAGACAGCCACCAGAGCTGTCATCCCTTCCATTCATCCTGGTATCACAACCTTTTCAGTCTTGCATATTAGTTTTTATATTCTCATGAGATATTACTTGCTTCATTTTATAGTCACATATATACATACAGACTTTTCTTAGTAGTTTCTGATACCATTAAACATGGGCAGTTTTTTCCTCTGTGACAGAAATAGACATTTAGTACTCAAGGATGTGGCAAATGATGGTTTGAACAGTATTCTGGCCATGGGTGTCGCAGTGACTTCTGGATTAAAGGTCAAGACTTCACATGTAGTGCACCTGAAAGAAAGCAGCTATGTGCCCCTTTGCATCCCTACACGTTCTTCAAAGAGGCATGCACAATATATAGGGAAATTATATAGGAAGTAAATCCATCATTCCTCATGAACCACTCCAGGGGCAACGCTAATTCAGTTGAATGAGGCAGAAAAGTCCTGGGAGGTAACGGAGCTAAGGTAGCTGTATGAAAATTTAAGCTTGCAATACAGTGGCATAAAGAACTGCAAAGAGTAATTACTGGAAGGGGAACTCAATTAACTGGAACAAACAACTGATTGTGCAATTAAGGAAAACTCTGTAAATCATTACAAACCTCTTGTCATACAGCATTTCTCTACAGTCCTGCTGTATGGCCCTGCTCTATCAGCTAAGAGTTAGGGCTAAGCTGCAATCATGTTTTCATTGCTGTATTATGAACCACTAATGATGATCACTTGTGTACTTTTCTTAATTACCTTGAACAACAATGCACATCTCTAGCCATCCATTTGAGTAATGTTTTGGTGTATGAGAAAGTGCAGGAAGTCATATAGAATCATACACACAAGTTTACAGGTTTGCATTTGTACCTTTCATACAAAAGACTAGCTATCCAAGGGAAGGCACAAAGTTCCTTTCTTATCAGATTAGCCAGAATGCAACAAATGGTTATATTTTGAGTTTCAAACCCACTCGGACATCATTGGGTGGAAAACTAGATTTGCACTTCATTGATTATAAGGTTTGCTTCTATTTAGAAGAGATTGGAAGAGAAAGAAGAAAAGATCTCATTTCAGTATTATTCAAAAGAGAATAATAGAGAAAAAAGAGATTGGTAGAAAAAGCAGAATAGTGAGAATATGTGAGAAGGAGAGAATGTACAAACTCAGTTGGCAGGACTGTCTGGAGATAAGATTCCTTGAAACTTCATCTTTATGAGCTTGCTTGCAATTGTTTCTCTAACTCTTTGTGATTAAATTGTTGTGTTGGACGATTCCTCTGGCTGAGGATATTGGTTTTGTTTAGTATCTAAAATTTCAGCAAAACCAGTTACACTGTTTATAAGACTTTAATAAGAGAGGGAATTAAAATGTTTGTGCTGCATTTTGTCATAGCCTTTCCAACTACCTGAAAAATGTTAATTTAAAAAAAATCCTACCATTGTTCTTCTGTGCATTTCCTAAGGGGGGTTGGGTTGTTTGGTTTTGTTTTGTTTTTCCTTTCTATCTTTATACATCAAGAGAACTTTTGGTAGGGTTTCTTCCTTATGTTTTTTTTTGTTTTTCTTTTCAGTCTTTATACATCAAGAGAACTTTGTTCCAAAGGCAGCACCTACTTAACTCAGAAAGAGCGTGCCCTTGTGGTAGTTGGGTCATCACTGTCTCCTGGAAAAAAGAAGCCCTTTTCCCCAATCTCCTTTCTGCCAGACTGAGATGCATAAGCAACTTCTTTCTGAAAGCCCAACCACTGATATGTCCACCACTGACTGCTGCTAGCGAGAAGTGCCAAACAGACTGCTCAGAAGAAATGCCACTTTTTTAGACCCTGAACAGTACAGGTGGCTGATTCTTACACCACCCATTGCTAAATGCATTTTTAAACCATGTTGGCCAGAATAATCTCTAAGGGAAATTTGCCTTCTGTGACTCATCAGTCTTTGGCCTGGGTTTAGAGAAGCTACTAACAAGGCTGATGATTAGTGACAGTTCTGGTGACAGTACTTATGGTAGAAACATCTGGCTGGATGCTCTGAACTGGATGCAGACCCTCCAGCCTAACCCACCATTTGCTACTGTGCAAATGGCTTTATATTTCAGAGACCGCAGGATCATTTATCTTCATTAAGCCACAGTTCCTAAAACCAATAATTGGCAACTAGTCTGTAAATGGCTGTACAGAAAAGGAAGTACTAAGGGAATAAACAAATTCTGAGAAAAGTGCAGGCTGGAGGAAAGGAGACATGAAAATGTTTTCTTCTCTGAAAGCATTTGGGATCTTGCAAGGACATTTCAGTGCGGACTGAACACTGGTATTTCCTGACCAAAGTGAGCAACGTGACTGGATGTGTGAAGCTGTCTGAATGTGTGCAGGTGGTCACAGCCATCAGAGGACAAGCTCAGCAGCTTTCCTGGCACCCCAAGCATGGGCTGCACTGATTTCTTGCTGCCTGTCCCTTGTTATCGTCAATGAGTAGCAGAGTTGTGGCCAGGATTTATGATCTACAAGAATAAGATGTGGCTTTTCAAGTGAAGTGCAGACAGGGACTATGTCTTCTCTTGTGAGTTTCTGTGCCTCCAGTCCTAAATCTCAGCCCCGCCTTGCAGTATTGATGCTGTCCACTTTCCTGAGCTACCTGGATTAAATATTCTCTATTCCTCTAGGCAGGATACTGCTTCCCAGATACCTGACTTGGTATTCAGTCTTTGTGAAGAAAGCATACAAGGCACAGACAGGAGATGGTTGCCACAAGTTTCCCAGAAAGAAAACTTCAGGGAGAAAAAGTTAACAGCCTCCATCTAAGCAGGACAAGAAAGTGACAGCAGTCTTTAAAACACACTTTAAATACTCAGTGCACTTAAGGAACAGAGCAGAAGGAAGCCTGATACCCAGCTCTCCTTGGCATCACAGGCCTCTTTCACAGTCAGCCTAAAAGCCCCAGTGACCGTGGAAAGAAAGATGATTTATAACAGCTTTGTATTAAGGTAAGAGAGAAAATATTTTCCATTTACTTTTGTATTATGCTAATTTGCATAAAGACTTGAGAATTGACCACTAATTTTAAAAAATGTTGGTAGGAGTTGCTGATGGGTTTTGTCCAGTCTTTACAGAGAGGATTTTTCATCATCTCTAACTAGCATTCAGTCCCAGCAGTAAAAATGAACATTCACCATCTGGGCCTATTGCTTAACTAATCCCTTTACACTACTTCATACCCCTCTTGTAAAAACAACTTGTATCCAAATGAAGGAAGCCTCTGACATTCTCCTTTGCCCTGTTCTGCAAAGAATGGCACATGAAATCCCTCTTCTCAGGGATTTAAAGAAGTTTTAACTTAAAAATGAGAAGATTCCTGTATCAGCAAAACAACAAAGCTCTGGACAATCTTCCAACTGGAATACTGGGAGAAAGTTCTAACTTATTTAAAATAAATTAGACAAGTTTATAATGAGTTTGTATGAGGAGGCAACATCAGGTCACTTGATCCAAAAAATTCAATTTATTTCTAAGTTTTAAATGTGCTGAAGGCTGTTCTAGTCAAATTTAGGAAGATGTGAATACCTTTTATTTTCACAGAATCACAGAATCACAGAAACTTCAGAGTTGGAAGGGACCTCTAGAGATCATCTAGTCCAACTCCCCTGCTAAAGCAGGATTGCCTAGAACACATCCCTCAGGACTGCATCCAGGCGAGTCTTGAGAATCTCCAGAGAAGGGGACTCCACAACCTCCCTGAGCAGCCTGTTCCAGGGCTCTGTCACCCTCACCGTAAAGAAGTTTTTCCGTGTACTTGAACGGAACTTCCTATGTTCTAACTTGTGCCTGTTGCCCCTCGTCCTGTCACTGGGAACCAATGAAAAAGAGTCTGGCACCATCCTCCTTCAACCCACCCTTTAGATACTTGTATGCCATTTTAGTGTTTTGGTGTTTTTAAAAGGTGAGCAGAATCCTGTACTTACCGAGAAAAAGTACAAGTATGTAAAAGAAGAAGAAGCAGAAATAGAAATTATGAGGAAGCAAACAAATGAGACTTGAGCTCATTCAGAGGCTTCTGTTTTCTAAGTTACAGATAACATACCTTGACCAATGATTCACAGGCTGCTGGTGGTCTGCAAAACCATTCTAAATGGTGCACAACTGCTCAAAGAAAATATGTCACCTTCCTATAGCTAAAATTTAGCCGTAACTGTGCGTAACAGACTATGAGAAATGTAGACGATTGTCTGTAGAGGGGTCTATGATTCCAAAGGCTTGTAACTCAGTTAAACCACCTTCATGAATATCATCATTTCTATTTTAGGATCAAACAATTGGGATGAACAAAGGGATATGTAAAGGACACACAGTAGTGAAGTGACAAAATCAAGAAAAGAACCAGTAGTATTTGATAATGTATAGGAAGGTATGTCAGGCACAGCTGCTAGACTTTCAGAGGGCTGGCTTGGCTCGGTGTCCTCCAAGAGCCATGCTGATGATTGCCATTTTTTTCTTTTGCTGCTTGGAAGAAGTTATGAGGACATTTGTGGGTGGAGTGGTCAGGGAAGTGTGGAAGATGCAAGAAGATGCAGTGCAGGAAGTGTAGTCCTGAGATTTCAAGCAGCAACAAGAAATGGGTGACAGAAAAGTAAAAAAAAATAAAATAAAAAAATTAAAAAATAGAAAAAAGACTCTTAGCAGGAATCAAGTCTGCTTCCTGGAGAAGTTCAGATGTTCAGCATACATTTCTGGACACTTGGACAGGAAGGTTTGTGCATGGTGGTTCTCTTCCCTGAGGTGTGATCACCCTGCAGTGTCAGAGCTACATGTGATCATCTTCAGAAGTGCTCACCCAGAGATCCCACCACCTAGGAACATCCCACGCTGAGGGAGATGGAAGGTCCCCTCCCTGCATACTGGGTCTGGGTGATGACCTCCTAAAGTGATCAGAGTGACTTGGTTTGCAACAATATATGGATAGAGGCTGACGGGCAGCTCTGATATGACCATATTCACACATTAGTAAGTACAAGTGGTGGAATTCACTTAAGGCATTTGGTACCTGATGGGTAGAAACCAGCAATCCTATTCAAAGCTATCCCCTTCCATGTGAAAGAAATGGTGCCCAATTTTCAACCAGCTGACCTTCCATGAATAAATTGTCTTTATATGTGTGTGTTAACTACCAGTCATTGTGAGGATCCACTGAAAGCCCCTGGGCACAGCCACAGTACTTATAATTTCTTTGCTATGAAATGAGGTTGCAATTCATTCCCTGATAAAAATCCAACACAGTTCTGCCAGCTTCAGTTTGTTCCTGTTTCTCCAGTGAGCACCAAACGTCACAACCTGGTCACTGGTCCTCTGCTTGTCAGGAGAAAAACACTCAAATAATAAGAAGCAGGAAACCTGCATGAATGCTCTCTGTTTCAGGAGGCTATGAAACAGATGGCTTTGTTATAGCATCGTTTCCCTCTGCAATAAAGGTTTTGCTTTAATTCTGTAAGTACAGCTCATCTATCTCAGCTAAGGGGATCCTAGAGGCTTTGCCAGTTTTGTGTGTCTGTTTGGGGGCAAGACAGAAAAGTTGTTTTCTTGCCATGGAAAATAAATGTGCTTCAGTACAGCAAAACAGGAAGGAAAAAAAAAAGACATATTATAACCGAGGAAACAATGATTTTTCATTCAGGAGAGGAAGCAAAGCACAAAATAGGGTATATGAGGAAACAGGGCAGGCAGAGCCCCATCTTGTGGCAGAAAGTCCAATTCATGTTTCTCTGGCTGTGCATGAGTCACCGTGTCCCAGTGACAATGTTCTGGGACATTGCTCTGTGCAGCTGGCCTTTAAATATTTAAATCTATTGGACTACAAGAAAGATGTCTGCTCTTTGCCAAGCAGCTGCTTATGAACAGCCTTCTAAATTGCAAGTCTAGACTGCACTACCCTAATCCAGAAGAGAACAGGAGGAATTGTGTAATTAACTTTTCCCTTTCTCGCAGAAAAGAACCCCTTTGTGGTAGGAAGGCAGGGATGGGTCTGAGTCTAGAAAGAAACTGAAGTGACACTGAGCTTTTTTGCTGTTCATTTGTTCAATTTGGGAGTTTGCTGTGGTCTGGGGCAGAAATACAGCTACTTGCTTACCACTAGTTGCTCTCTTGCTAAAGAGAATTTCTCCAGCTCTCTTGCTAAAGAGGTTTTCTCCAGCTCACCCTTACACCACTCCAGCTCCCAAAGTAGATGTTTCTCTAGGTTATTTCATATTCCAGAACAGTCACTCCACACAACTAGCTGCAGGCAGACAGAAGACTATCAGTCAGTGACCACAAATTGCAATTTCATGATCTTCACGGTCCCAGTGCTACAGGAGTGCAAAGTAGAAATCTCTTTATTTCTGCCCAGGTCACCTCTTCTAGGATTTCTTTCTGTAAATACACCCCAAACCATCTACTACGTGTTGAGGAGGACAGGAGCAAAGAACCTGCAGCTAAGAATTTATCAGTCATATCTATGGCACTGTGTGAAAGAGATCAGAGCCACATTCACCTTTTCTTCTAACAAAGAACCAGCTCTTTAAGAGATTTTGGCACATTGCACTGATTCCAACAGGAGCTGAACTTTGAGATGAGCATTAGGTTCCTAAATACCATCAAGTTCTGAGGTTTTGTGATTGGGGACTTTCCAGACACAAAGATGGATTTCTCTGAGTACAGCCTATCTCTGGAAGAGTCTGCTTTAGGTCTCCAAAAAAGATTGGAAATCACGGAATCACGGAATCACGGAATCTTCAGAGTTGGAAGGGACCTCTAGAGATCATCTAGTCCAACTCCCCTGCTAGAGCAGGATTGCCTAAAGCACATCCCTCAGGGCTGCATCCAGGCGGGTCTTGAAAATCTCCAGAGAAGGGGACTCCACCACCTGCCTGGGCAGCCTGTTCCAGTGCTCTGTCACCCTCACTGTAAAGAAGTTTTTCCGTGTATTTGAACGGAACTTCCTATGTTCTAGCTTGTGCCCATTGCCCCTTGTCCTGTCGTTGGGAACCATTGAAAAGAGCCTGGCTCCGTCCTCCTTAAACCCACCCTTTAGGTACTTGTAAACATTAATCAGGTCCCCCCTCAACCTTCTCTTCTCCAGGCTAAAGAGTCCCAGCTCTTTCAGCCTCTCCTCATAAGGGAGGTGCTCCAGTCCCACAATCATCTTGGTTGCCCTTCGCTGGACTCGCTCCAGTAGTTCCCTGTCCCTCTTGAACTGGGGAGCCCAAAACTGGACACAGTACTCCAGTTGTGGCCTCACCAGTGCAGAGTAGAGGGGGAGAATGACCTCCCTCGACCTACTGGCCACAGTCTTCCCTATGCAGCCCAGGATGCCATTGGCCTTCTTGGCGACAAGGGCACACTGCTGGCTCATGGATAATTTGCTGTCTACCAGGACCCCCAGGTCCTTCTCCTCAGAGCTGCTTCCCAGCATGTCCGCCCCTAACCTATACTGGTGTTTGGCATTCTTCCTTCCCAGGTGCAGGACCCTACAATTGCTTTTGTTGAACCTCATTTGGTTCTTCTCTGCCCAGCTCTCCAGCCTGTCCAGGTCACGCTGGATGGCAGCACGGCCCTCCGGAGTGTCGGCCACCCCTCCCAGCTTGGTATCATCAGCAAACTTGCTGAGGATACACTCTGTCCCCTCATCTAGGTCATTAATGAATATATTGAACAAAATTGGTCCAAGTATTGACCCCTGAGGGACACCACTCGTCACAGACCTCCAACTGGACTCTGTGCCGCTGATCACAACCCTCTGGGTTCTGTCACTCAGCCAGCTCTCGATCCACCTCACTGTCACCTCGTCTAGCCCATACTTCCTCAGCTTCCTAATGAGGATGTTATGGGAGACAGTGTCAAAAGCCTTGCTAAGGTCAAGGTAGATGACATCTACGGCTCTCCCCTCATCCAGCCAACCCGTTATAACATCATAGAAAGCTATCAGATTGGTCAGGCATGATTTGCCCTCGGTAAATCCATGCTGACCACTTCCAATAACTTCCTGTTCCTCTATGTGTTTGGAGACGACATCCAGAATGAGTCGCTCCATTACCTTCCCAGGGACAGAGGTGAGAAATCATTACAAAGTTCTCTCTTGAGTCTTCTCTTCCTTTCTCATCTCTGTTTATGAGCATTTGTACATGGAGAACACGTTCTCTCTTGTCATTTTTTTACCTTTGCATCTAACAATGAAGTAAAATGAGTACAGAAAAGGTGCAAACTTTTGCATGCTCAAATTTATTTGAAACTTCTGTCAAGTGGGATATTTCATTATGAACTTGAGCCAAAACTTGTAGATTACCTGAGTTCATTCAGGTGTCCTCAAAAAGAACTTCCTTGAAAACCGACCAAGGAACCATCTTGCCCATTTATATTTCTAGCTCCGATATGAGTCTGTGGAGGCTCACTTCTGCTTTGCTGTGACCTGAAGGCATAGTAAAGGGCCAACCGGAATCCTTCACCTCCTGCAGAAGCCTGTGCTCAGCATGGGTTTGGCCACAGGTCACTGGTTAGCAGCTTCTCCCATGTGGCTTCTTCATGTTCTCATTTCAGTTCCTTAAGAGTGGGCATTTGCATCATAAAGTTGAATGGCAACTTATTAGTGAACTAGTAAATGGGATATGGACCTGTCATGGAAAAAGTACTCCTACATTAGGACCTCTATTCCTAAGAAAATAATCTTAAATACTTTATGCAGAAATATTGTGTGGTGAAGGTGGCAGCCATCACATCCTGTACACATCAGCTGGAAAAATATTAACCTTATTGCTAGTATTTTTTCCTATTGGACCCATCTAAAGGATGTCAGACTCTGCCATACCGTGCGTGCTACGAGCAAGACTTCAGGGGGTGTCTGGCCTAAGGATCTTCAGGTTGAGCACAAGAGCAAATAAAAACAAGATGATGAAGTCCATAAGCAGAAACAGGAAAAGGATCCAGATGTTTTAGCTTACAAAGTCATGCTTCATGCATTGGGCCACACTTGGTTCCTTTCCTCTCCTTTAACCTATGCTTTTTCTACCCTACTGGGTGTTCTTTCCCTATCTGAAAAAGATGCTGTCTCTGTAAGAGAAATGTCTGGAAAAAAAATAAAATCACAAGGAAAAAGCTGTAATTTATGGTGGAAAATTTTTATAGAAGCTCTGGAAGGGCATATGCTGGAAGACCATATGGCACTAGGGAATCTTTGGAGTTATGGGGTGGCTTGCTGGGATGGAGGGAGGTGAGGTTTGAGAATGCCAGAACTTTATTTACTACACGGAGTATGCTGACACCTTTTCTTTGATTCTAGGGAAGTGTGAACATCTCTCCTAGAAACTTCAAGGGACACAGAGGCGTCTTCACTAGTGGAAAAGGAAAGCACAAATGCCAATAGCACAAGCAGGTTGTGAATGTTTCCCTGTTTTTGTAAGTATGTGGAAATATTTTTATTTTTATTCAGTATTTTTCAAAGTTTTCTATTTTCTGTTAACAGACTTTTTAAAAATACTTCACAAGGCTTATTTTCAAAAGGTCAGAAAGTGGTATTAGTCAGGTTTGTTTTGCTGAGCATCCTTTGAAGACCGTTTTTCTACAGTAAACAAAAACTTGGGAAATCCCTAATTGGCAATTAAATAGTTCTTGTGGACATCACGATTTTTTTTTAAAAAGGCATTTAAAAAAACCCAACTGATATGGGCATAAAGTTTTGGCTTGACTTACTAATGCTTTGGATATTTTTTTTTCTCAGTGTATTTCAAACATATTATTTGCAAATCTGTTTACCCAGTACTCAGTTCTGGCTCCAGCTAAATTATATTCTTTACAAATAATGTTATTCATTATGTTTCTTCCCAGCTATTCTTCATATGTTTTCTTTGCTGATACTCGGTTGTTGGTGCTCACACTTGGTTGCATTATGTAATGAGCTTACTTAAGTACTTTAGCTGAGCAAAGGTCTTGCAATTTGTGGGGGCCAGGTCCTTCACCGGACAAACGTGTCAGAGTGCTGTGAGTTCTGGCCCCCAAAGGCAGACCTCAGAATCATTGCTAGTAGATGCCAATACCCAAATCTAAATGGGGTAGTTTTTACCTTTTACAATTACCTTCTGTCAGCCAGAAAAACGTGAGGCAGCAGAACTCCTTTGCCTTTCCAGATATCACTTTCTTCTGAACTCTACGGCCTTCTCTGCACATTCTGTAATCTGAAGTAAATTTTCTTGCCTCTTTCTCTGTCCCTTTCCACCTCTTCCAAAACACAGTTTCTTGTCTTCTGTCTATGTGTCTGTGCTCCTGCCTATCTTCATTACTGACCATGTGACTGAACACTCTTAATTTATTCACCATGGATCAGCTTAACACCTCTCCTTTCTGTAATTCATACCGTATCCTCCCTGCTGCTGAATGTTGTTTAATTCTGTAAAGCTTTCCAAGTTACAAGCTGCTATGCACTGTGTCATCTTGTATTGGCATCTTGAATCTTTAATAAAGTTGTTCTCAAATAATGTTTCAATAAATGAAAGGTACCTGCTGAGATGAGATTCTGCATATCAACATGATGAGCAATGACATCTAATGGGACAGAAGATACAGACAAAGGGAGGGATAGAGTATCTTAAAGAGAAAGAAAAAGAACCTTCCCAGTATTTTTTTTGCATTCAGAGATTTTGGTTCTTTTTGTCTGAGATTTCTCCCACATAATTGTCAAATTTAATTATTTAGAACACATATCCAATAATGTACTAAGACTAATTCCCTGGGAAACTGTCAAACATGTAAAAAGAAGTGGTGAGAAAAGCCCTGGAGGGATTTTGTTTAGCATGACTGCAATTCAGAAAAAGATGTGTGCACCAGTACTAAGGGCTTCGGTATTTGCATATACATGTAGACATGCACATGTATTTATATATGCATACATATTTGCATACTAAAAAAAGCAGAATTTCTATGAAAAAATGAAAAATAGGTGAATGAAAACTGTCCCTTTTTAGACAGAAAAAAGCCCAGAATATTTAATTTCTGACTCTGTAAATTGATACAGACAGTTGATGGGAAGATTAATGATGACATATTTGTGATGAAGAGGTGGGGTTTGTTTTCTGTGAGAATTCATTATACTGTAGAAAGTCAGATCCTTACAGGTACACAGGCACCAAGTTACAAATGAAAATCAATAGGAAAGAGTTATGTTCACCTCCTGAGGAATCTAAGCCTGAGCACCTGATCCAAGGCCCATTTGTTGGTTTCCATGGACTTGAGAACAGGACCTATCTCAAAGATGCTGCAAATAGAGACGAGGTCAAGGTCTGCTGCTTAGTGAAGGGAAGATAATGTGCTAAAGCATTAGTGCACTCAGCTCGTGGCAGCTTCCCTGTGTCCCCCAGGATGGTCCGAGGTTCTCAGCTGTGAACGAGCAGCCGAAACATTTGAGCACGGGGATCAGGCAGAGTTAACCAGCTAAAGAAAGACAATGTCAGGACTGGAAATAGCTGAGAAGTAGGCAAGTAGGTGCAGGACAGGTAGTTTAAATTAACAACTCTAATCCAGATATTTCTTCTGCCCCTTGGTTCATTGTTCATGGATTAGCACTGATTTACCTCAAAAAGGTGCAGAAGAGAGAACACACCAGAGCTGTGCTGAAAGGAGCTGTTGACATATCCTGAGTGACAGTGGGGGGAATGTCCTAGAAGCCAGCCAGGGAGAAGCACTCAGCTGAATGGCCTTGGGGGAACTAGAAGGATGGAGGAAGCAGCAAAGGGTGTTCCTCATCTCTGTTCTGCTTTCAGAAAGCGCAAAGAAAATGGCTGGTGAAGAGGGGCTTTCAAAAAGCAGAGCCTAATAAGCCAGCCATGAGCCCTCTCTGGCCTGTCCCCTCCTCTTTTTTCGTCCACACAGTGCTGTCAAGATGGATGGAGAAAGGAAGGGCTAAAACAGACATAAATTTCATGTCTAAAAGCACTCTGAGATTTTAAAGTCCACAAGATCTGGTGAAGCCTACTCATTAAGTGGCATGCTTAATTTTCCCCTTGATTTTTGCCGATTACTTCATGATGTCAGAGTCTGATTACATTACCTTGGCTAGTCTATTTTTTTTTTTGGTCAGGGGTTTTTGGACATGCAGAGGCATGCTTTGTACATGTGTATGTATGTGCACATGCATGAGACTGAGGTGTCTGGATTCTGTACAAGTTGTTTTACAAAATATATTGATAAAGCCTCAGGCTTTAGGAAAAATAAAGCTGGGAGAATCAGCACAGATAGTAATAGCTTCTGCTGATGGTGGTGATTTGGAGAGCAACCAGAAACTAAATCAGGTATGCTTAATTTTTTGCCACTATGAAATACTGTTTCTGGTCTCTTGTTTTACTCAAGAGTACCCTGAAAACTGGAACTGGGGAGAAGCAATTAATATTATGCTTCTCAGGTGCTGAGCAAGTGTCTCCTGGGAACAACTTCTAATATGCAGAATAAAATTAGAGCCTGTGAGAGATCTGCCACCCAGTATTAAAACTCTTCCACTCCCTAAATATTCCTTGATTTTACCATTTGTGTGAGTACCTGAGAGTGGATGGTAATTCTCCTGAAAAGAAACCTTAATAGTGTAATTAAAGCTGCAATGCACCCTTTCTGTTCCAGTTTTGAACTTCAGGGGAGCTCAATACTGTAATCTCACTGCTGGGGTGATATATATGTGCCTCCCACTGAATTACTGCTGATCCCGAAATGCATCACCTGCTGTTACTACGGATCTGCTCCTTCTCTGCCCTCTGTTTGTGGCATTGCTGTAGCACCTCAGGACCTACTGTCTCGACACTATCCTATCCTAAAAAACACCACAGCCCAAAAATGAAATCTCCTTGCTGTTGCAGCTGTGAGCTAAGTCATGTTTAGCCACATGTTCTCAGTCTGGCCAGGCCACATGGTCTCAGATCAGTCAGAGTATCAGCCTTTCGGCAGGTTTCAAAGGGGGAAAATTTCCTTTCTTTTCTCTGTCTTAAGGCATGGACTAAGAGTCCCTGAGGTATTGCAGCAGGGAAAAAAACCACCAAACATGATCCACCCTGATGTGAAGCAATTCTTGAAGGGCTTACTGTTGACAGGGCTACTATTGACCTTGGCAATATGATGGATTGCCCCAAACTGGACCGTATCATCCCAGGGAAGATGCAGACGTTCCCTCTTACACATATCTTTCAAATCACTCATCGAAGTGTGGACTACACCATGCAGCAAGAGCTGAGGTTTTGTTGATCTTCCCAAGCTGTTTTTTCTTAACAAAACACAAGCAGAAAAAAATTAGATCTGTGTTATTTGCTTGACATAAACAAATTACATTTTGGGTCAGATGACATCTAGAAGGTACCCTATTATCTTGACAGCCTATGGTGAGTATCTGTTTGTTTAGAAAAAAAGAACAGACACAATATTTTTGCTCAGTTATAAAGTGTAGGTTGTTTTTTATCATTATGTACAGAGAACTGGGAGGTCAGGTTGTAGTAACCACAGGACCAAGCAGCAGAATTGCTGAGGTAAGCATGCCAAAAGTGTTCTGGGTAGCCAACAAGAATTATATCCTAATGTGGTAGCCAGCGTGGTTAAGAGATGCTTAGGAAGTGAATATGTAAAAGAGCTGCAATAAAGTATGAAAGGCAAGCCTGAAGGGGTGCCTGTATGGAGTTTTCCACAGGACAATATTTTTAGGTGTCATAACACCCCGTACCTGTCAGATGATAGTGTTCAGATAAACAAGGCGCAGAGCTGCTTTGATGTTGGAAATATACAGAAATTTTAACTCTGCATCCTGATTTCTGCTTAAGCAAGCCTGTGGCTTTCACTAGTAATCTTTGTGTGACTGATCAGAAGCAAACCAAACAGAGATAAGGAGAGGCAATTGTGCTAGTTAATTTCAGTCTTATCTGATGTTTGTGATTCAGTTCTTCCATAATATGGGCTATTGATACAAAACTAGTCGATTCTTCCCTGTCGATTAAGATACTTTGCTAAAGCAGGCTTGCAGTCGGTTCAAATCTCCCTTTGAATGCTATTGTTAGGAGAGAGACATTTAACTCTGTCTTGGGTGATACAGTCATTAGAAGAACAATTAACAAAAGCTATCCTCTCCCTTGCTGAGCAGTGAAATGTGTCTTCACCTAGATAGCCTTTCTAAGGGGAGGTGCACAAAGGAAGGAAGAAGGACAGCATCCCCTATTGAAGATAAAAATAGGCTACAGGCAAGCACCCTACCACCCTAGAAAGGCTATGAAGTAAAGGAGAGAGTCCCAAAGCAGAAATTACTCTTCATAAAAGGAAAGGCCTCCTCCAAAAAGAAGCGAAAGCTGGGGAGGAGGGGGAGAAGTACATAACAAGTGATGGCTCAGTGGGGCAGTTTGCACCTGCAAGAGATTGTTTGGACTTTCGGTGCATACTCCCTGGCAAAATATGAATTTAAACATTTCTGAAATAGTTGTTCAGGTATCTTGAGTTTCACGGAAGTCTGCAGGCAGCTTAGCACGAGGTGTTGCAAACTAAAAACAGCCATTGATCTAATTTATACCTCAGGGCCTTTTTGCTGCTTGATGTATGTTGAAATGGAGTGGGTATAAAGGGAATGTAAATTCATCTTATTTCTGCCCTCACTTTAGGCTGTTATCCTGGAATGTAACATGATACATCGTGCATTTTCCTAGGAATTTATCTCTGCTAATCTCAAAATATAATTTTTGTTATTGTTTTAGCTCATGGTCTGAAGTTGACTTCTGTTGCCTGCAGTATGTGAGAATGCAAGGAAACTCATTTGGCCTCCTCACATCTATGTAGGAGTAGGTAGTTTTCCAGAAAAGAAATGGACTTCTAAATTCCTTTGAAATTAAATGCCTGTTTTCTCTGAGTCTTGCGGAGATGAATGGGAACCAAATTGTTTTATAAAGCTGTCTTTAATGACTTGTAAGAGCTAGTGATAGAGACTTGATGGGGGTCTGAAGGATAGCAAGGAGCACTTTAAAAGGTGGAAAATCCTTTTCACTATGAACTATTGGCTCTTTCAGTGTATGAGTCTTCCCCTCAGATATGTGTGCCACTGACAAAATTAGGCCATGCCACTGAACTACAGAATCTTTGGTGCAATTAGGCAGCCTTATCCTTTATATTTCATCTTTCATTGAGATTACATACTGCATCCTCATTCGGTGTCGACTATATTTTAACTTGTGATTCAAAGTAGTTCTTCCTGGGAATTAGTCACTGCAGTATTCTGGACTTATATGAAGGATGCTGGAATACCTCACTTACAATGCAAAATTCAAAGGCTTTATTAATATTTTGCAGTGTTTTTGCATATGTCTCGTTATGCATATAACTAGACTTCTGTTTAGCATACGTATCAGTGACATGCAATGCAAAGGATATAAACTTAGTTACAGAAGTACAGCTGTAGCCAGTGCCTTCCAATAATAGCTAAATAGTCTTTATCTCCTGTAAAGATAACACTTCTGAAAGCTGTTAATGTATATGCCAACTTCTAGATCTAATGTATATTACCAGTAAAGCTAATCATAGAAAATGTGATATAACCACAGTCAGTCCATGTGAATATTTTTGATTCTACTGAAATGGAGGTACGTTGACTCAGTTTAATTTCCTTTTTAAAGAAGAAAGTGTAAGAGTCTAAGAATGTGATGTCTCTTTTTAAAATTTGTGAATCTTTCTTTATTCATTTGGAAGTCACCACTTGCCCAATTTACTGTTTTCTGGTTTTTTGGGTTTTTTTTCCAATAGGGAAATATATAACATTTCAAATAGAAACTGACATAAAAGATTTGTGTTTTGTTGGAATGAAACATTTCTGAAGACGCCAAACAATCCACCCTCGTTCTTCTTGGCCACCAAATAATGCTCTTCTTCCTGGAAAATTTCAAAATTTTCAGATTTTCTTCCCACCTGGAACAAAGACAATTTTGTGTGGCTCCAGTCACAACTGCAGCTTTTCTCTCTCTATTTTTTTCTCTTGCATAACCATCTGGCTTTCAAACTCTTAATTCTTGGTAATATTATTTACGTTTTTTCACAGTTCCTGTTTTCAGTAAGCACAGTTAAATTTTCATCCTTTTGCTCTCAGGGTTTCTGTACCTTGAAGACTAAGATAATACTGCAAGGCATTTCTTGGCCTGATCTAATCAGTTGAAAATGCTTTGCAGAGGCAAAGCCAGCGGACTCAATTGACCATGAGATTTGACTTCTGTGGGTTAAACCTAATGATTTTGTCTAAGTGCCTTCTGACCCCGGCCAATGTTCCACATCTGACTGCATCCTGCTCATTTGCTGCAAGAGGTGGTTTGAATTTCTCTATGTAGCTAATAGTTTTTTTAGAATTCCAATCATATTCTGATCTCAGAGACTATTTAGAGAAGTTTGAAAGGAAGCAGCCTTCTAGCTTTGGGGGATGTGCTTCTTAGCTCTGTGCCTTTGACTTTTCTTTTCGTTATTTCTTATTTTCCTGACAATAATACTATCAATATCAAGTTAAAGGGAATTCCCTGGCTGAACTTGCCTTTTCACAGACTTCTTATCTGTCTAAACATTCGTCTGCCCAGAGCTTAGATCCTGCCTTAAAGTTTTATGACAGTTGTTTTTATCAGATACTTTAGAGATTTTTTTTGAACATTCTTCCTTTGTTAAAGAAGACTGATTTTCATGTAAACTTCGTAACACTCTTCATATACCAGAGTCCCTTTGTAGCTGTAGAGTTAGCTTGTGATCCAGGGCAAAAGTAAAAGCTGGTAAAAGGAAGAAAGGACTCTTCAATGCAGAGACAGAGCAGCTGAGTTGCTCCACCATGGGTTTAATGTCCCTAGATTTCTTCCAGAGTCTGTGCCTTTTGCATTAAAGACATCAGTAACACTATGGTGCTTATAGCATTCTCTTATGTGATTTTGGGTATAGACACCATCGTAACTCAGGTGCCCTGTGAATTCCTTCAGCCCTGGATTGATCTTTTTTTGTCTTTGTATGACATGAGATGAAACACAGTCTTCTTGGTGATCTAAAGAGTTGAACATTTGTCTGTCTTACACAGTGGGTACACTTTTCAACCTTTTGAAAGCCAATAAGCATATAAGGCCATTTGTCTAAGCATGTGTCATTGACTCTGTGCCACTACTTTCCAGACCTTCAGAGTCTTGGATAAGTAACGCACAGTTTTTCACAATATAAACTAATCAAGTAGACTACATCTATTGGTCCATAACAATTCGCTACTAGCCACAATCCCTGACACTAAATGTCTTTTGGTTGTGTATAACCCTGATTGCAAGGCACTCCTTGCTACCTGTGCTTTGTCACCTGCATATCAAACAAACTGTGTTTTTCTGTTGCACCATCTATCCTTTAGAAAAGAAACATGACTAAGGCATGTCTCATTGAATTTTAGGGCAATGCTTTAACACATCATAGCCCGAGTATTCTACTTAGCCCTTCTAAACAGCATGTGTAAGGAGTGACATAATTAAGTTGGAGGCATTTAAAAGACATGTAGATGTGGTGCTTAGGGACATGGTTTAGTGGTGGACTTGGCAGTGCTAGGTTAATGGTTGGACTTGATGATCTTAAAGACCTTTTCCAACCTAAACCATTCTACAACATTCATGCTGCTGCCCCCTGTCAGTTTGGCTGCTAAACCAAAAGTTTCTCCCATCACTACACTTAAGCTTTGCTGGTGATACTACTCACCTCAGCAGGCGAACATAAATTGTGTTGGAGTGTTACTGCCTGGCTCACAGTGTCTGAACACTCTCTGCTCTATCCAACCAGCATATAATGAAAATCTAGACCTTTTATAAATATTTTATTTAAGGCACAGAGTCATACTGAAAAGGTATTGACAATAAACAGAAATAAATTCATTTTCCTAAGCTACAACAAATAATCGAAAAAAATAGTAATTTAACCAATTTGACTCTGTATCACACAACTTCTTTCCTGGTATAAACTGACTTAACTCTTTTTTCTTGAGTAGACATATACTAATTTATATTTTTGGAGAATCTGGCCACATCTCTTCACTGTGCTAAAGCTATCTATGTTGTCGAATGTCATCTACTGCAACAATCATTTAGTGTGTACAGAAGTCAGCTCAGGGACAGCTTGTCAGATCATATTATTCCTGTCTGTTGTGGTAAAATACAATCAGAAATGCAGAAGGCATCTCTCTTTCTGAAAGGTGAAAGAGCAATACAGAAGAGTGGAGACATACAAATACATCTAGAAGATGTCATCTTTCCTAAAATGCATGTTTTGCTGGAATGTGATTTTTAAAAAGAGTGATACATCTTTGTATATTTTAGAGATAACTGACATTTTCTTGATGTTGTTTCTCCCTCTCCCCAACATTTTAATGGAAAAAAGTATTAAAAAATTTTATTAAAAACTCCTACTAAGAAACAGTCCTGGTAAAATTTCATTAATATGGAAAGCATGTTTTTTTCTCAGCTTTATTCCTTAACCTACAGCTTAGATTTCTATGTTTTAACTGTGTACAATAAAATAATTGATTGCTGTAGCTAACCAGTTCAATGAAAATTTGGAATATTGCAGTCACATGCACAAGTAGTCTGTTCTAGTACAGGTATTTTAGATAGAAGAGATTTACAGTTCAATTTTGGATGAAATAAAGTCAAGCATTATGAATTAGCTTTATGGACAGTATTGCAAGCAGACACAAATGGCAAAAATATCAATTATGACCACAATACAAAGTGGGTAGGACAACTGACCTTTTGCTTTTCCTGCCTCTGGGTAACATTTTCAAGAGTTTTTTTTTTTTTTTTTTATGAAGGTAAATGGATTGGGGTTATCTGAAGGAAAGATACACTTGAGTAGAAAAACCAACATATCAGGTATATGAATCCTGAAGAAATTTCATTTCTTCAACTCTATTATATTGATTTCTGGCCTTGCTTGAGTCTCTCTCACCCAAGGGGGAAGGGTCTTTCAAAGTTTCATGGACTAAAATTCTCACAGGTTGGTATTTTCAGCAGGAAAAGCGGCATGAATACACACAGTGTGGAGTGGTTCCTTCAGAAATAAGTTAACAATGAGAAAATGTGACAGGGGAGTTGTGTACAGCCCATCAAAACTTTATGTGAGAAATAGCAGTGTTTAAACTTGAGCTTTGCTTTGTGTCTCTCAGCTGGAGGGTTCCTTCGTCCTCTGTTATTTCTGTAATCAACACTGAATTACTATCAGAAACTTTGAGGCTATCAGATAACCCTTATTCCAGGACCCAGCCCCACAGTTGATCAGTTAAACAGAGATTACTTCAGTTTGATGTAAGAAATCAGGCCCTTTCCATTTATTACTTTTCAATATGTGAGAAATGTCATTCTTTTTTTCCTTCTCCACAGCTAAAAGACATTTTTCCCTGGTTCACAGAGAGGAACAACTTGTCTTGGGAAGGTTGTAATTTTTCCTGCTCTCATGTGGCCCAACCACTCTGATAGATCCTTTGCTTCTCACTGCTTGGAAGTTTCAGCTGCCTATGTAACCCTACAAACTGAAGAAATCTAAAATCTCTCTTAGTTCGCTTTAAAATAATTGTACATAAACAGC
Organism: Rissa tridactyla; assembly: GCF_028500815.1. Classification (NCBI taxonomy): domain Eukaryota; kingdom Metazoa; phylum Chordata; class Aves; order Charadriiformes; family Laridae; genus Rissa; species Rissa tridactyla. The sequence goes on from NC_071471.1 coordinate 60,696,074, forward strand.
AATGTTCCTACAGTATCAGAGCCAAGGCAGGGGAAAATTGAAGGGGCCAGATGTCTATACGCTTTCCCATTCATGAATCAAACCCCCAAATGGCTGGGGCTCTTAGTGTCAAGCGTGTATTGGTATATCATTCGCATCCCTTTGTCTGTAAGGAAAACTTATTCTCCAACAAGCTCCCAGTTTCTTGACAAATCAAGGGCTAGGCCTCTGAAAAAAGCCTCATTTAAGTGACATTTCCTCTGGTGGGCCCTACTCAATTAATTTCTTGTCCCTCCTAAAGAAATCTTGAGCTCTTCCCAGTACTGCTGATGTTCAGACTCTAAAGTCACATCTTTAGCAGGACTGAAGGGAAGCTGTGAAAAGCCTCCCAGGTACAAAGCAGCAGATTTGGTGTTTAAAGGGAGAAGCACACTGAGTCCCAGGGTTTGTTAGCAAGTGTGGACCTGATATTTTCCATCCTTCTGCCAGAGGGGAAGACACAATCGTCTAGCACAGGTTTATAGGGCATGAAATAACAACTTGGCTGTGACATTTCAGGTCAGATCCCTTCCGCTGCTGAGCTTTGAAGTGGTGGTGGGGGAAAGGTGGTGGCACTGTGCAAGTGTATGTATGTGTGGGCTATTTTCTCCCATGCTTAGGATTTGATATAACTGTATTAGCACCTGCTGAATGGAAAACTGAATTCTTCCTGCCACTTGAATGACAAAGCTGCCAAACCGGTGATGAATATTTCTTTCAAGGCTGATAAAGTAATCTCTCAGTGCTGGTCACCACTGAGTCTCTGGGAAACCTTCAAATGCAATTTTTCCTGTGTAGGCTTGTACTTATTTTGATTTTCAATGAATTGCATCAGTGTGAAACCACCCAAAGACAACACATAAGGAAAGAAAAAGACTTAAATGGTGTGTTTCTGATTGACTGTGTAGTTCAATATTGTGCTGTGAGCTGCATTATCAACGAAGCTCATCCCTTTCACAGGGACTGGGACAACTCTGGAGGGAAAACAATTTTTGCTGAGCCGTATACAGGACAATGACATTACAATGAGTGATTTGGATTGGGTCTTTGACTCAGGTGAGACAGAGTAAACCACAGCCCACAGTGAATCTGGACACTGGCATTTATGAGATTACATAATAATGAGATTACAGCTTTTATTTTACTTAATTATCTCATATGCATACTCACATGCTCACTCTCTCCCAGCACTGCATTCACCAGCTCTCAACTTCCCTTCCCCACAGGGAGTTGGCGTTACCAGCCAAGGTCACTGACTGGTCCCCAGCGTTCGTCTCCATTCATCTTCCTTCTCCACACCCCACATCTTTCCTCCACCGGCATCTTCACCTTCTTTCTGGCCCTGCTTCTTCCTTCTGAAACCACTTATTTTGGGGAACCCTTTTTTGAATAGCCTCCTCTTTTTCCAATCTATCTCCCAAATCTTCTGTTTTCCCAACCTAAATAGTCTATATGTGGAGCAATGTATGAGCAGCCAAAAAGGTCAGTTTTGGTCATTCAGCCCCTCACACATGTACACCCAATTATCTGTTGCCTGTTGGCATTCACTATTCAAACTACTTTTTTGCCTATAACAGTTTCAGTTGGTGAAAATCAAACTCTTTCACAGAGTCAGCTGTGCTGTCCTGATTTCTGCCAGTTCAGAGACTGACCCTGAGACACCTTGCCGGTGTTCCACAGGTGGAAAAATGGGCTTGAAACATTTTCGGTCATGTTTGTTCAGAAACCAATCCTAGAGATAGAAAAGTACTTTTCTTAGTTTCTTGAATATTTGTGTTGCTGTGTTACAACAGAAACGTTATTTTTCTCATTAAAATATTGTGTACAATATTGTTTGAGCATCATGTAAAGCCTTCATACAAAGAAGATATACTGCTTTTCCTCTTGATTTTGCTTGTCTAGCTCAAGCCCTTTGTGATTACTTTAATGCCAGGGTGTGCCGCTGAAGGCAATTTGAAATGCAATGCTTGCTGCTCCCAGCAATGAGGCTACCTCTGTGATTCCCCAGCTGGAACCTCTTTGAGTGCTCTGCCCCATTTCATGTTGATGCAAAAAGCAACATTAAAGGGAGAGAACAGACTGAAAGAGAAGGACATTTTGCAAACTTCCCAAGTAACCTTATCAAGAATATGAAAAGCTATATTACCTCCCTCCCTTCTATATTACCTTCCAATATGCTCAGCTTCTGATATCTTCCCCTTCTTAATATTTTTTCCTGTGGTCAATTAGGCCACTAAAATACAATGGCAGAAAAATTTGGAGTTAAATGTTTGTATGTCTGGTCTCAAGTTTTGGCAAGCGTTGTTCATTCCCCCCTGTCCCACACTTCTTCAGTCCATTTCATAGATTTGATAGAGAGAATTATGATGAGCCTGAATGGGTCCCTTGCCTTACACTGCATGTCACTAGTCAAACAAATTCTTGGGAAAATAATTTTAGAAAATTATGAGATAATAGCACTTAAAAAACACCTCTGTGTATGTGTGCAGACAGACCTGAATTCCACTACCCATGTTATGGACTAAATGCATGCTCTTTGATCCAAGAGATTTATAACCACCTTAGCTCTGTCCCTGATACACCTGCCTTTTAGTCTATTGCCTGCATTGGCAACCGTCATGTGAGAGCAGCCTCAGCTGAGAAGCATACACTAATTTCTGAGTTCTCTTGTGTGTGAATAGTCTATGAAAATCAAAGATTTGCAATTTTCCAATTATGTGAGCAAAGATTTTAAGTTTCTATATGGGTTATGGAATTCCTGACTCCCCTTTTGCGAATGCTGTGTCCCTGGGATAGCACTCAGCATAATACAGGCACAGAAGGGATTTGATGGGATGGAGGAAGTGCTGGCATGGTGGGCATTAAGCTGTGGATTTACCTTTGCAGAGATATACAGGTGACAAGAAGGGGGAGTTTATCAGGAAACACTTTCCTCCTTCTCCTTGCGCAAGAGAAAGCTGAAATGTAATGGAGGAAGGAAGGGGTGTCAGCCTCTGTTGGGATGATAGATTAAAGAAAGACTTGAGCTTCAGCTTTAGCTGACCTGGTATGGCAAGTAAGGAAGTCAGGCTGCTGTGTCTGTTTGTAGTTTGAGCCTTTCATGATTACCTGAACCACTATAGAGAGCAAAAGCCAGCCTTGTGTATCTAGAGGTAGCCTAATTTACATTTCTGTGGGCAATGCATGTGTATTAGTTGGTATTTCTACTATGTTCCCTGACATGGGGACCAGCCTTGCAGCTGTCCCATCCCGATGGTGGCAGGAGTTGCTCATAAGTCGCTTTACCCATTGCTAAATACAACAACATCTGGGTTGAGCAGCTGGGTAATATTGAGTAACTGCCTCTCCAGAACCGAGGTGAAGTGCAAGAAACACAGCTCTTTGTCTCCCTCCAATGGCTAATTAATGTCAGAGTTTACAGCTTGGGGTAACACCTCTGCTCCACTTCCACCATTGGCAAGCCTTTCAGTGACTCTTATTTTTAGCCTCTGAATCAGCTCCCTAAACATTTATATCCAGAGGTTTGGAGTTGTAACTTTGGAACCAATCTGGGAAAAGGTGGATTTATATATTCTAATGCTTTAGGACAGGGTGTTTAATTGCCTGAGTTGAGACATGGGGTAGAACAGAGGGCTCCATCCTCCCTCTCCGAACCATAGTCACATCACATAAAGTCTTTCCCCCTTCATAAATTCATCTAGAAAAAACAAGCTGGTAAATACAGCTGGGACATATGAATTTCTACATCTCTCTGATGAAAGAAAGCATGTGGGATTTGCACTGTTCAGCAGCAGCAAGGAGCTGGCTTTTAGCTCTCATCAGAGAGACATCCAACAGTACAGCTCTCCTCTGGGTCTCCCTGTGGCACTGGAGCCATCCTGCAGCACACTGCCCAGTCTCTGCTGACACCTGCACCACCCTTGGGCTTTGGGAGGGCTTGGTGCTCCACCACCTGACCTTTGCGTGTGTGTGATCTGAGATGATCACAGCCTGCAGAAATACAGCCAGAGGCAGAAACAGAGGTTTGCTACAGCTATGGCTGTTTTGAACTAGAGATGGGCAGACCGTGAATCAATGCAGACGGAGAGGCACGAGAGCAACAGGGTGCTGGGGGGAGCAAGGGGCTGGTCTTTGGCTCTGTTTCTGACTTATGCCAGCAGGCCACAGCTAAGGTCAAAGTACTGTCCACACAGGCAAGAAAACAAGTATTATCAAAAGATACATCCAAATAAAAATGCCACAACAGACACATCTGAAAGATACCTTAAAAAAATAAATTTGAAGATAAGAAGCTTTGCCTAGAGATGGCCTGCAGTTTCTGTAGCCAGCATCCCCATGTCCTACCATCCTCTCTGGAGCCCAAGCAGCTGCTTGGAGGGGGGAACATGAGAGGAGAAAGGGATCTGTTACATCTGAAGGCCACAACTCAGCTTGACCTCATGCCCTTAACTTCACAGGAAGTCCCTGTAACAGCTCTGCTGCTGCATCTCTCTGTCAAAACAGACAGGAGTAAATGTCATCATTAACATGTTCCCGCCAGGAAGTCAAGGCAATAACATGCAAAGTGTCAGCAGAGCCAAGAGGTAAGTCAGTGCTCATGGAGTCTAAACCCAGCACTGACCCACGCACCCATGCTAGCGCTGACCCGACAACTCCACTGCTCAAGGGTCTTGTTCCTGTCAGCTGTGACTAACAGCACCTTGGAGGCTGGAATCTCATTGGCGGCAGAAGGCTGCAAAGCTTCATGGTGGAGAAGTGATGAAAGTGTGATGGATGCTTCAGCAGTGTGCTTTGTGTCTGTTATTGGGAAGGAAAAAAAGGAAGCTCAAGGCAAGATGATAAAGCATATCCTTTTTAACCTTTTCCCCACTTCTGTGGGGAAACCCCTCATACTACAGCTCTCAAGATGATGAAGGTCCTCCCATAAGATTACTGGCATCTCTAGTCATTCATGTGTAATTATAAATTTGTGCTTAAGTTACAAGGAAAAACTATTAGTTTGTTTCTTAAAGAAACACACACATATATATGTATGTATATACATGTAAGATGCGTCAGTAAAACCCAGCTGTTTATGAACTGTGATGGTTTCTCCAAGGATAACCTATATCCATTGCATAGTACATATAACACGGCAACACAGTTACACAGCTACACTAGATAAGCATGCAATAAACTACACCAGAGCTGTCTCTGGTATCCCTGTCCAGGGGTGATCTTAGAAACTTGCATTCTCTTTAACTGCTACAGGCAGTGGAGGTGGGATATGAAGTAACTGGGAGCAGAAAGTTCATGTAGCAGCAAAGGTCAGCTGTTCCAAAGCCAGCTGATAGTTTGATGGCCATTTGGGGGACAAATTGTGAATATTGCCAAACTGAAGGGCATGACCAGGAACAAAACCCAGGAATCTTCCTTCACTAGCAACTCATCCTTCAAGGAGAAGATCTTAGGAAATCTGCATTGATACGCTTTTTTCTTTCAATTATTTTAAAATCAAGTTTCTAGACCAGACCTTTTACCTCTTGGTGACAGGTCTGTTGAGCCCAGACACAGGGCGTGCTTAGAGAAAGTCAGATTGTAAAGTCTCTCCCAGACCACATTAGCAAACAAATAAACAAATAATCCATGAACTGACTGATGTCCTTACTCTAGCCTGGGTTGCAAATTAGTCTTTGCTTGTCTCTCCATTGCCAGAAGTAAAAGACTCTTGACTACCCCTTTGCAAAGCTGTCAAAGCAGTAGAGAGCCACAGGTAGAGAACATCTTGAGGTACCAATCCCAAAGCTCCTTCTTCCCCCCATCCCAATCTTCTAATCTCATTAAATCCTACTGAAAGGGTGTGTCCAAAGACAGATGAATAGGAAAAATTACAGAGACAGAATTAAAAGTTTAGTGCATGCTTGCAGTTGCAGTGATAATTTGCATTCTGGAGCAACATTTATCTATAGCGGGACAACAGTGTTCTGCAATACTAACTGATGCCAAGAAAACTTTGATCAGCTCCCTTCAGGACAACTTAACTTTGCAAAGAGCTGTTCTTACAGCAAACATTTACTTTTACTGTAGCATTGGCAAAAGACACTAAAGAGTTATTGTGACTGATTATTTCTTTCGTGCTTTTGTCAGTCAGACTTGTTTATTCCTAGCACCCTGTTCCAAGCAAAGACTGCTTTCAAGGATTGAAATTAGCAACAAGAGTATAATATTCATCTATCTATATGGACAGCATCACCATGATCACCAAATTTTTCTCCTAACCTATCATTATAGGGTTAGAAGTTACTACCAACAACTGGCTGTCACAAGCTGAGTTCACGGTGGTTTCTGTTTGATTGGTAAAGGCATTGTTATTTCTTATCCTCTGAAAGAAGGTGAAAAACCTTGATGCCATTTCCCTTTGACAGTGAGCAGCAGAACTGTTTGTGCATCCTAGTAAGGTGTTTTTTACTGAGTTACTCTGAGATGAAGCAAACCTTATTTCACCCACAAAGATCTCTCAACCAACCTTTGTGATCAAAAAAAACCCCTTTCCATTCACCAGCTTGGAATAACACCACTGTATTGTTCCGACGTCACTAAATCACTGGTCCATTCTCGACGTACCCAAAATAAGATATAGGAAAGCTATTATAGCCAGAGCTCAGGGTGCCCAGCACTGCAGTTCTTACTGTAGAGACTTAATGACTTCAACTGGAAATATCTGTGTCTGTCCCCAGCGCTGACTAAGATGGCAGTCATCTTATGGTAATGATTCATCTCCAAAGAGAAGTGATAGAGACTTTATTCCCATTGGAAAACGCTTATTTGTTATATGCAAACCACTTCAACATGCTGCCTCTAACTTCAGAACTGAAAAAGCTTCAAAAATGAAAATAAAATGTGAAAACAGGGTCAAAACATTCTATTTGCAGCACTTAAAGCAGAACAATTTGATCTTTCATTCCTTTTGGTTTCTATCTATCTATTTATTTATTTATTTATACGTACAAAAATATCAACCAAGTCTGAATAAAAAGTCCGACCCATGTCAAAAGGAATGTCTCCTACCTCTAGATTTTTCCATTACAATTTATGTGGCAAGACTTTTTCAGTGTGTCGGCTTTGTAAACTCAAGCCTTTAAGCTTCACCCGAAATTAATTTTAAAAACCATAACTTATTTCACAATGATATTCGCCAGAACTTCAACCTAAATTAGGTGAATTTTACAGGGGTGGATTTCCTCCCCCCACCCCTTCTAATCAGACTTCAGGACAGAGTAACCTTTCAGTTTTTCTATTTTCAACATATCTGTGTTAGTTTTCCTACCAGCCCAGTGTCTGGAGCAGCAAGGAAAATGAATATATTCTTTCACATAGTTAACCATCTGTCTGTAGTAGAGAGAATGGCAATTGTCCAGAGGACAATGCTGCATAACATTTATTTTAAAATAAGAAGTTCGTCTCTTCCTTTGCAAGAGTAAAAAATCTCTCAATCCTACAGAAATGAACCCTTTCATCCATGGCATGCATACCAGAAAAAGGCATTCAAGCACAATCTTGTGCTGCAAGTCCTGCTTGGGTCATCGTAACATTGGTGATTATTATATTTGCATAAAGGAGAACAAACCCTTTGTCAGATACAGATTTTAGACTGGCAGTTAGGAGGTATTTTCAGACAGGTAAGAGAAACCAGGTTTAAGAAACAGGAACGCAAGGCTCTCTTCAGTCATCAACTTACTCTTATTAACGCTGAGAGCATCCCAGATGGGAGGGCTGTTGCATGATGCTCTGCACACTCTTGCAGCTATTATGTTGTCCTCAAGTGACTGGAACAGAAAAATGCAATTCAATTCACTTTTCAAGAACAGTGGTGCCACAGCACCATAGATCATAAAGCTTTTTGCAAACACAAAATCACAAAACATGCAAGTGCAGACAGTGTTTTATCCCAGCTTTCTGAGAGCGCAAATTAGGGAGCTAGTGAGCCCATGTCTAATGTACCTGTGACTATGTACTGCACCTCATTAAAGTAATTTGCAATAAAGTTAGACTTGTTGCTTCTGAATGACAGGACCCCAGCAGAAGAATTGGGGAAGATCTTTTTCAGCCGTTAACAACGGAGGACCGATGATTGGCATTGGGGGATGTAAAGGTTGGAGGTCATCTTGGGCAGAGTGACCATGAAATGATAGAGTTTTCAATTCTTGGTGAAGGGAGGCGGGGAGCCAGCAGAACTGCCACCTTGGATTTCCGAAGGGCAGACTTTAGCCTGTTTAGGAGCATGGTTGAGAGTGTCCCTTGGGAGGCAGTTTTGAAGAGCAAAGGTGCCCAGGAAAGCTGGTCATACTTCAAGCAGGTGCTCTTAGAAGCACAGGTGAAGGCCATCCCCATGTCCCGAAAGACGAGCCGACAGGGAAGAAGGCCAGCCTGGCTAAATAGAGAGCTTTGGCTGGACCTCAGGAAAAAAAGGAAGGCTTACATTCTCTGGAAAAGGGGCTTAGCAACTTATGAGGATTATCAAGATATAACAAAGGTATGCAGGGGGAAGATTAGAAGGGCCAAAGCTCAATCAGAACTCAGCTTGGCCACTGCAGTTAAAGATAACAAGAAGAGATTTTTCCAGTATATCAACAGAAAAAGGAAAACTAGGGAAAATATAGGTCCACTGATGAATGAGACGGGTGCCCTAGTGGTGGAAGACACAGAGAAGGCAGAGTTACTGAATGCCTTCTTTTCTTCGGTCTTCACTGATAAAGCCGTCCCTCACACATCCCATACCCTGGAGGCAAGGGGGAAGGTCTGGAGAGAGGAAGATTTTCCCTCAGTTGAGGAGGACCGGGTCAGAGACCACTTGGCCAAGCTGGACATTCATAAATCCATGGGCCCTGACGGGATGCACCCGCGAGTGCTGAGAGAGCTGGCAGATGTTATCGCTAGACCACTCTCCATTGTCTTTGCAAGGTCGTGGGGAACAGGAGAGGTGCCTGAGGACTGGAGGAAGGCTGACATCACTCCAATCTTCAAAAAAGGCTAGAAGGAGGACCCAGGGAACTACAGGCCGGTTAGTCTCACCTCTGTCCCTGGGAAGGTAATGGAGCGACTCATTCTGGATGTCGTCTCCAAACACATAGAGGAACAGGAAGTTATTGGAAGTGGTCAGCATGGATTTACCAAGGGCAAATCATGTCTGACCAATCTGATAGCTTTCTATGATGTTATAACGGGTTGGCTGGATGAGGGGAGAGCCGTAGATGTCATCTACCTTGACCTTAGCAAGGCTTTTGACACTGTCTCCCATAACATCCTCATTAGGAAGCTGAGGAAGTATGGGCTAGACGAGGTGACAGTGAGGTGGATCGAGAGCTGGCTGAGTGACAGAACCCAGAGGGTTGTGATCAGCGGCACAGAGTCCAGTTGGAGGCCTGTAACGAGTGGTGTCCCTCAGGGGTCAATACTTGGACCAATTTTGTTCAATATATTCATTAATGACCTAGATGAGGGGACCGAGTGTATCCTCAGCAAGTTTGCTGATGATACCAAGCTGGGAGGGGTGGCCGACACTCCAGAGGGCCGTGCTGCCATCCAGCGTGACCTGGACAGGCTGGAGAGCTGGGCAGAGAAGAACCTAATGAGGTTCAACAAAAGCAAGTGTAGGGTCCTGCACCTGGGAAGGAAGAATGCCAAACACCAGTATAGGTTAGGGGTGGACATGCTGGGAAGCAGCTCTGAGGAGAAGGACCTGGGGGTCCTGGTAGACAGCAAATTATCCATGAGCCAGCAGTGTGCCCTTGTCGCCAAGAAGGCCAATGGCATCCTGGGCTGCATAGGGAAGACTGTGGCCAGTAGGTCGAGGGAGGTCATTCTCCCCCTCTACTCTGCACTGGTGAGGCCACAACTGGAGTACTGTGTCCAGTTCTGGGCTCCCCAGTTCAAGAGGGACAGGGAACTACTGGAGCGAGTCCAGCGAAGGGCAACCAAGATGATTGTGGGACTGGAGCACCTCCCTTATGAGGAAAGGCTGAAAGAGCTGGGACTCTTTAGCCTGGAGAAGAGAAGGTTGAGGGGGGACCTGATTAATGTTTACAAGTATCTAAAGGGTGGGTTTAAGGAGGACGGAGCCAGGCTCTTTTCAATGGTTCCCAGCGACAGGACAAGGGGCAATGGGCACAAGCTAGAACATAGGAAGTTCCGTTCAAATACACGGAAAAACTTCTTTACAGTGAGGGTGACAGAGCACTGGAACAGGCTGCCCAGGGAGGTTGTGGAGTCCCCTTCTCCGGAGATTTTCAAGACCCGCCTGGATGCAGCCCTGAGGGATGTGCTTTAGGCAACCCTGCTCTAGCAGGGGAGTTGGACTAGATGATCTCTAGAGGTCCCTTCCAACTCTGAAGATGCCGTGATTCCGTGATTCCGTGAGGCCAAGGAGTAGCGACACATTCACCTATGGCTGTGGTAGGCTGGACTATTGTAATTCTCCTTGCGTAGGATCAAGAGTGTTTGGGAAGACACAGCTGTCGGTGCAGCGTAAGTAGTCAGTCTTCAAAACTGATTGAAATCAAAATGACTGCATGGCAGGACTTTGACAGAAATGTCATCTTCCAGACAGAGAAGACAGAGCTATGTGGATTGGGATAGACCTAGGAGGAATATAGGACTGTGGAGGTAGCTGTCTTGAGACAAGCAAGAGGATGAGATAAGGTTGTCCTAGGAAAGTGTTATCAAGTCCAAGGTCACCAGGATGCAAGTCTTCTGAGTTAAAATCCAGTGCTTTCATCTCTAGAGCACACTTCTAGGCCAGAAGGAGGGCTGTGTCTAGCTCAGATGTCTAAATCCCTTTTGAAATGCAGAAAATGCCTAAATTACATCTCTTGCCCATAAGAAACACCTGCTCATTTAAATCAGGAGTCTGAGTATTTACAGACTGATTTCCTAAACATTAGGCTAATGTGCAGGGCAAAAGTCATACAATGTGTTGGGACACACTTTAAACAGGATAATTTCTCGACTATTTAGTTTTGTCTGAAAGCTAATTTCTGAATTCAAACTATTGCCCCAACCACATGGTCATTATTTAATGCCTGACAAACTGTACAGTATGTAAAAGCCATCATATTTCAGAACTTAAAAGGAAACTCAGTAAGTCTGTGGTATGGTGATGAGTATCTGGTCTGCTAAGGAGCTCTGTATATCATATCTCTTTTTGATTTAGTTTCTTCTTCTGGAAAGGAAAGGGATTTTGTTAGTGATCTCCTTTATGAGGAGCTCAAGAATGGAAAATGATTATTAATACATAAAAATACGCCTATCTGGCAAAAAAGAAAAATTTGAAGAGTTGGGCCTGTAGGTATTGTTCCAACTGGCAATTTGCATCTCATTATCTTCTAGAATATTAACTTTTATCATACTGCATACTCTCCTTACACTGTGTCCTTTAATACTTAGGTTGGCTGTAATACAAAGTCACAGGAAAATCTCACTTGTTTGGTTCAAGTTAATTACACAGTAGTTCAGGGATTTTGATAAATTGATACTTCACCCCCATCATATTTGGACCTGAAGAGGATGGAAGAAAGAAAGATGAGATTTTTTTCCTTAATGTTTTGCTTTGCAAATGAGAAAAAATATGTAATTATTTTGCTTCCATTACATGTGATCGTGCTAAGGCAAACTACAAATACCTGTGCAACTGGTGTTTGGGATCGTAAGGGTCGATAGAGATTTTACATCTGATAGGGTCAATTCTCCTTCAAATGAACCATGGTAGTACATTTGGAGGAAAAGGACACAGGATCTCATTCTGACCTCGTGGGGTTGCTTTATAGAGGCACAGTTATCCATGGTACCTGGATTGTCTCTCAGTGTTTCTGGGTTATTTTCTTTTCACAAGGTGTGGCTTCCATCAGTTATGGATCATGCTGTTCAGAGGAGCACCCAGAGAGGAAGTGGCTCCCCTGTCCCCCTCCCCGAAAGGAGCATTTTGAGCCCGTGGTCAGCAGCAAAAAGTGTTGACGTGCTTTTCAAATGGATTAGCCTGGTACGTTTGTGGGGAGCTCTGACAAACTGGTCTAGTGCTTATGGGCTTAATCCAGCAAGATACTAAGCCCTTGGCTGAAGGTGCTGAGGGTGGACTCGCAGGAGCAAACTTTAGGCTCACTGATAATTTGGGCTTCATAAAAGGAAAAGCTGTCAAAATCCCACTGTCCTAATTTTAAGGACCAGATTCACCTGCTAGAAATCAGAATAGCTCGTCTGATTCAGAATAAATTTAGCAGTTTAGCAGATTGTCCTTACCTTCTTTGAAAGGTTTGTTTTTTGTTGGCTTTTTTTTCAAGCAACATGTCCCATCTCTCCTGTCTCTGTGGTTTTTTGTAAGTTTTTCATTTGGCTTGATGCAGCAAGATGATTTATAATGCTGAGAGCACCACAATTAGCATGATACTAATGTATAAAGAGAGTTTTGATATTAGTAATCCTCCTGAGCTGTCTTTTGCTGATCCTTTTTCACCTTTTCATTTTTACAAAGGTGTGTGTACACTGTGCATACACACAGGTGTGGAAGATGGTTATCTGTATATTGAAAAGTTGTTTCATCAAATGATTTTTTTTTTCAGGAAAATATATTTCATGTGCTATATAATAGTTCAGATGTTCACCATTCTTCCCTCCCCCCTTTTTTTCCCCTGGATTATGAGAGACAGAGGAATCATTTCGTGAGAATGGAGAACTACAAATTGGCAGTTTTCCCTGTGACTTTGTCTCTGAATCCTTTTAAACAAATAAAATAATTAATAGAAGGTGCTAAAGAGAGCGTGCATTTTTAGGATGGGGTTTTTTTGTGTTTGCTTCCCCCCAAAACTTGTTCAGTCTCTGCACATACTTTTACAGATGTAGTATGTCAGAGGTGTGCAGGCCAGCCCTTTATTGCTGCACCAAGACACCAAGAATGGTGTGCCTTGTAAACGGCAGTAATGTTTTCGGCAGATGTTAAAAAGTCTTTATGTGCATTAACGAACTAACCAGATCCCTTCATCTGCCTCTGAGAGAAAGACAATCATTGTCACAGCTGGATGAACTAAGGCATGGACAAACTGAGTTGTCGCTGTCACACCCAGACAGTGGAAAGGCTAGGACTGCAACCCCCATCGCATGCTGATTTATCCAACCTGTGTGTTATCTGCTGCATCAGTCAATAGCCCCATCTACCACACTTTCAACTTCCCATTTTCAGACCCCTAAATATTTTCTAACATAACAGTGACTCCAGCAGAGCAGATTTAACCTTAATGATTGTCTTGGTTAGTTTTTGTTGGTTCCGTTAAAGATGCAAAACAGATTTAGTGGCAACAGACAAAATGAAGGATCCCTCTGCCAGCTAGATAGCATATATCCTCTTGTTCCAGAGCAGGCCTTAGAGGGGAAAAAATTGTTTGTCTTTGAAATGGACCATGTCAGTAGACTTCAGAAATCTCCTATGTTTAGTTGCAGTTTGCAGTAATATGACTGCTGGGATAGCTCATTCCTTCTCTCCAGGCAGGAATGGAGGCTACGGCTTTCATGGCCTCTATGGTAAATGAGTGTGTACAAATTCCCGTATTCTATTCAGAATGGTATTTTCAAATGTAAGGTTTGCTGTTAAAAAGCTAGGCAGTCCATTTTGTCATCTCTGCTTCAACTTCAACAGAAACAGAAACCTCATTTCTCTGTTTGAAGAAATTTAATTTAAAACAAGAAAAAAAGCAATTCTCCTTAAAAAAGAGGCATTTTGTTAAACCTGAATGTTAAAATGAAACTCAAGGTTAATTCAGAAATGACTATAATTTCTTTCTATTGTTTATTTTTACTGCATCAATTACATGCAGATTGGAGGCACTGCTCAGCATGTATCAATGGGGAGAACACTAAGGACATCAAAGGAGCTTTGGGGAAAAATTCACACCCAGGAAGGTGCACAGACATCACTGAACCAAACTACTGTGGATTTTCAGTTTCTGAAACCTCTTTTTTGACATCTCAGCTTCTCAATAAGATGTTGAAATGGCATAAATCAGAACAGCTCCACTGAAGTTGATGATGGTATCAATAAACTTGGCTGTACAACAGTGCCTCCAACCTCTGATGAGGAAGTGCTGCAGTGGTCATTTCTGCAATGTCTTCAATAAGTATATATGCAGTTAACTGATTTCCTCCATTATTTGCATAATTTCTATTTATGTACTATTACGTTTATCTACACTGAGTGTTTCATTTCCTACATGTTATTATTGTTATATTTCTGATTTATGGAGTGTTCTAAGGCCCAGCTTCTTTTCTTTAGGATACCAAAATAGCTTCAGTTAAGCCAAGTTACAAATATTTACATCAGGTGACTGTTTATCTTATATGGTCTTTTACTCAACATAAAAATGAGAGTTGGAAAAATGCAAAAAGGCAATTTTGCAAAACGCAAATCTGTGCATTCCTGATTCTGTGCACTCATGTTGCTGCTGCAAAGCAGGTGGATATCTTTCTGCATGTCCTCATATTCCATATGCTTTCTGAGTTGAAGCTCCTTTTTTTCCTCTCATTTTCCTGAATATTATGGGGCATCTGAACATTTTGATTTGGCTTATTTGCCTCAAAAAGGTGATTTTTTTTACTAATGGACAAAGCTAGGCTTCTTTGCATACCTTTCTGTAAAACAGGCATCCACAGCATAACCTATTTGCTTTCTATGGTAGACATTCAACAAGGATGATGTGGAATAGTACTTCTATGCAGAAAGAAGTTATCTGTATATTTGTATATAGTGGTGGAACTCATTTTCAGATTAACAGTATACTGGATAAAGACTCAAAAGACTTCAATATAAGATATGTTTTTCCATTTGGCAGTTGTCAAGTCACTCCGTGTGATCATCACTCTATACCTTAACTTTCTTACCTACTATCATCACATGAATTTAACCTCAAAGATGGTTGATGTAGGAATAATCTAATACAACTATGGCACCGCACACAGAGTCTTTTCCTACGTGGAAATCTTCTCATTTACTAATAAATCAAAATTTCTATTATAGTACTACCAACACATCCTAGATGTGTTGGATAGGGACATAAGAAAAGGAGGCTTCCAAGTCTTATTTAACTGCCTTATAGTGAAGTGAGCCTAAGCCATGATGAAAGTCTTTCTCTAATACTGATCAAAGCTCATTGTGCTTCCTGTTTGCTTTCTCATTCCAAGTCCTGAATCATCACCATACCTATTCCATACAACTGTCTAGAAGAGCCAAATGCAGATGGGAGGACAATTTCAAGTAATGAGCTAATCACAGTTAATTTTCTTGGTATTTACTGTAATAACATTAATTTTGATGAACCCCTTCGTTATTAATGTGAATGTCACAAGTGCTTCTACAGCATTTCCACTTGGATCCCATACTAATTAACTGGGCTGTTAATCTAAAGTGTTACGGCAGGAATATAATAGAAGATAACCGGGGTGGGGGGAGGGGCAGGGAAGAAAAAAAAAAAGATTTCTTAGTCATTGGAAAGGTATGAAACAATAAAAAAAAAACCACCATAAAATGACCTTCTCTCAGTGATTTCCCAGACATGGTGAAGTTTCAGTCCCTTGGACAGAGTCATGGTCCCATAATGGATTCCATTTACCGGTCTGCAATGTGATGATACGTGGCTGGATTACGATTTGAACTCATCCCTCTTTACATGTAATGGACATAAATTGCATTTATGCTTGCTTTATAGCTCACTTCAGTGCCATCATGGAAAAGAGCCTTAGAATAAATGAGAGCAGACCCACATTTCTTAACCAGTTTTCAAAACATGGACCAACTTTTTTCTTAAGGAGTTTGGAGCTTACCAGAGTCTTCACATACAGGATGACGAATCCATCTGTGAGAAGCAGTATGTCAAGTTGCTGTAGCATGAGAGCTGGAAAGCTAATATGCCCTCTGATTTCTGTCCAGTGCCCCTAATCACCCTTTTTATGAATCTTCTATATTACAAGCAGCGACCTGGGAGCGCTATATAATTCACTAACTGAGCCAGACCTGTTGTACCTTCCCTTTATGAGCCATCCCATGCCCTGCTAACGTAGATTATTCCAGATAATTTAGATAACAGGAAAAAGCACTCTTCAGCTCCTTTATTTTATTTTTTTAAACACAGGTTGAGTGGGATTGAGATGGATTAGAAGCAGCACTGTGAATGTGAGTTAAAATGTGTGCTAGTTTCCTAAACTAGTTTCCTAAAATGTTTCCTAGTACTCCAGTTGAGATCCCCTTCTCTCAGACTTCAGTGTTATCATACATTTTCATTGACATAATCTAAAATTTCCTCCTATTCCATCCCTGCACCCCGAGGGGACCCCTTGCCAACCACTCCTTCAGACCCATCGTTCCTGTTCTCTGGATCCTCTTCCTGGTGCCCCATTGCAGTGCTGAAGGCTCTGAAGATCCATTACCATTTTTTATGCTCCCATGATATCATTGTAAACCTCTCAATCGCACCCCATGTTTGTTCCTCACTTTCACAGTACCAGAAAAATCTTTCTGGCACTGGCTCAGGACTTCCCACATAAACGCTGCCCCTCCATCTCTCAAATCCCTCAGTCATTTCCTTAAAAGTCTGTCTTGTCTCCACTCATGTGCCTCCATCTTCTTTTCTTGTCTGTGTCCAAGCTTCAGGCTGCTTTTTCCTTTCTTCCTCTGGGTGCATAACTGGCTATGGAAGTAAATAGAAACCTAGGCATGGTGCCCAC
The DNA here is from genome assembly GCF_028500815.1 of Rissa tridactyla. Classification (NCBI taxonomy): domain Eukaryota; kingdom Metazoa; phylum Chordata; class Aves; order Charadriiformes; family Laridae; genus Rissa; species Rissa tridactyla. The sequence goes on from NC_071471.1 coordinate 60,712,829, forward strand.
GTGGCTTGCTGTGGTTGCCTGTTCTGGCACATTTTGGCACTTACAGCCACCTCATCACAGCTGGCTCTGATCATCAGGGTAGGTTTGTGCCTCCTGTTCTATAAAGCAAGTCCTGTGCACAGCTCCCCTGTTTTCCAAAGAGAAACTTCTGCTTAGAGTACTATTTGACGTGCTGATTTTAGTGAGACAGTTAACTATTACTCCCAGACATAAGGTGGTCCATGTGCCACCCTTGTTCAGAAATGTGTTCCATGAGATGTCTGCCTGGAGGGGTTCGGCTCATGCTTTCTCTTGAATATTTGAAGTTGAGTACAAATGCACGTGCATGGTCTTAACTCCGGAAGAGTCCACATCACTGATTTTCTGTGTGGTTTCTTCTCAGGTTTGGGAAATACCAGCTTTCTGCTGTGTTCAAACAATGCCCCATTTTATACAGAAAAATCCAAGTGTGTTTAGTGTCTGTCATGCACTGACTTCTTCACAATCCTGGTGAAAAAGAAATGTCAAATAAGTGAGAGAAAACTACAAAAGCATAATCAGTCTTATCTCCTAAAACATCGGTGGTGAGGAATAATAAAGACCCCTCTCCTCAGTCTCAGCCTCTAAGATCACAGACCTTGTCAGTCAAGCTTGTCTCACTCAGGGTTGCTAAATGTGTTACAGTATTATGATGATGTAACAGATGGCAGGGAGCAAGACACCAAAGGAATTTGATTATATCCTAAGGAAGTTATTTTGAAATATGGCAAATGCATATTCAAATCTCATCTCACATATTCATCCAGGCCTAACAGCAAAATACTCTGTAACAGCTCAGCCAGAACATTGGTAAAGCTGAGAAAATTGAATGTTGCAAACTGCTTTGCCCACCTCTCATAGAAGGTACCACTTATGTGTAAAATAATACAAGCTTTATGATACAGATGGATTTCTTAAGGAGACAAGCAAGAGCTGCCAAGCACATTAATTATTAGGGAAAAGATGTAATGATGATTTTCAACTTCAGTGAGGGATAGACTGGATCAACTGAGCTGATGTCTCACTGCTTGAGAGCGGATTTTATTTTGAAGAAAACAACCTTTCTAATCATCGTGGTCTGTCCTCATCAATTCTTATGATCCTTACAGAGTTTCACATGCCAGCAGAGGACATGGTTGAAGTTGTGTATTTCCTGCAAAAGCAGAAGAGCTACATCAATTGACAACAGCCAAAAATCTATCCTTTTTGCCAGGTTGTTCCTCACAATGACACATAGAAGGCTTTTCAGCGTTGCCAGCTCACAGTTGTATTACGAAGTTTGTTTTTGTGACCGTTTTCTGCATATAATTTAATTGTTTGAATTCTTTTATTTTATGAGACACTTCTTTTCATCAAATAATTCACCTTAAAAGCACTGATTGCAAAAGGCCCCATATTAGTAGTCAATTTCACCTAAAAGCATACAGTTCTCACTCTTTAGATAAAGAAATACCAATTTAAGCCTCCTTTGTGAATGCTTTTGATTTTCAATCACTGTTTGGCATTGCTGCTTCCAATGAGGTCTCTTGGGCTGACTGGGAAACTGAGTCAAAGACAGAGGAATTAGGTTTCAAGGGTGTCAGGACACTCAGAGCTGGCAGGAGAAACTGGGAAACCTGGGTTTACCTAGAGACAGCAAACAGCCACTGCAAGGGCAGCCCGCTGCCTCGGTGCCTGACAGCTCCAAAGGCACTAATGTGTCCTTGCAGGGGAGCAAACAAGGTCCCTGTAGAGAACCCCCCCGATAGAGTCAACCCTTTAACCGTGTAGCTGAGAATCACTGCCCGCTATGAGAAGGAAAGTGCATTCCCTGCTTTCAGCTTTCTCATTTTGCTGCCCCATTATCAGCTACCCAGAAAATGCCCTTTCTATCAGCGTATTACTGCTCACATATTGCGTAAAGTGCTGGGGAACAGACTGAACATAGTCGAGAGCTTATTAATGATAGACTTAACCAATTAATAAGCATGCTTTCTCTGAAAGCCAGAGCAGGCATATTTTGGGCTCCGGTTCCTCTTGCTCATACTATATTTCCTCTTTACATTTGCACTGTGGGGTCTCCGATTCATGGCTGCTTTATAAAATGTTTGCATATACAGTAATTAAAAAGGATTTATCAGGTTGAACTCATGATGACTGAAGGATCCTTTCTCCCTTGGCAAGGTTTGAATATTTGAATAGCTCATTAATGCTCTTGCTTTTTCTCTTTATAAGAGGAGACTGAAAAATGAAAGAAGGGGATTTGCTGTGCAGCTTTAGATGAAAGGTTGCTTCATTTATTTTTAAAGCTGTCTAAAGGGGTTAAGCTCAACTCTGATTTACACCAAAGGGCAACTTCTGACCCCTCACCAAAATAATTCCTCATTTACATTGGCAGACACCATTTATTTGCAGGGTTTCCACAATGTAAACAAGAGAAAAATTTATCTGAGTTTTTTGACTTTTGAAGCTGTAAAATTGACACAGCTCTTATGAATCCCTGTGAATCAGGACTTGCCTTAGTTGACTTGGTTCTGATGTAAATCAGACCATCATAGCCTTCAAATTACAGAAAAATACCCTCATTTATGCCACCTGGGGATTTGGCCCATGTGTTAAAAAAATGCTCAGGGCTTGTTTTCACTCTTATTCTGCCACTCTGCACACCCTCCAGAGTTACTCCAGATTTACATTGCCACAGGTAATGCCACATTGCATCTTCAGAACTGAAGAAGAGTAGTGCCCACTTAATGATTACAAGCTTCAAAGTAATTTAATATATGAAAAAACATACACATATATATTTAAAATACCTCCTATCAGTGCTAATCTTGGGTGCTTTGCTGGATTATTATCTCATGAAGATTATATCCCTGAGAGCTTTTAGTGCCCACTATGTCTTCCTTTTTTTTTTTTCCAAAGTGCTTAAAAGATCCCGCTGAGTCAATTACACACAGTATCTCTTAATAATGTCCTCTTCGTGGCACGTCATTGTTTTCCTTTATGTTTATTTCAAAAGGTTAAATTAAACAGGAGAGTAGAGATAAATCTACATTATGAATTATAAAAAGTTACCACATGCTCCTGAGAACGCCCAGAATTTTGATGGGGAGGATTTAGTGAAGCAGTGCCCTGGGGAAGCCAGTGCTAGAGAAAGCCAGGATTGTTAATGCCAGAGGAAGGTAGGGTGTATGAACTTTGCTGTTTTCAAGCCCGTTTTTCCTCCACTGGGAGGCTGGTGCCAAACACCCTCTACATTGATGACTCTGACAGTTTAATTTTCTTGCAGACACCCGTGTTACGTAGCAATTGAACTGATTGCCAAAGAAAGCAGGGGAGAAAACCCCAGTGCCTGGGAATCTTTAGGAAAAGATTAGTGTATCACCCTTCAGGACTGGTTTTGGAGGTGAACCTCCTGTTAGCAAGGTGATCATTGGAGGAACCTCCAGCTCTGTGGTTTTCTGAAATTCTGCAACACACGTATGCATGTGGGAGTCATGTGGGAGTCATGTGGGCTGGAAAAGAGCTAAATGCTGCTCCATGGGAATAGCAACAATGACCGTCTGAGTAGTATTATTAAATCCCGTAATCTTTCCTGGTGGTAGAGGGGTACCACACTTATTATGAATGAAAATTTAGCAGGCATCCTCTTTGCGGTGTATGGCTGTAATGGAGATTGTGGATTCTCCAGGACACCCGAATTACGAATTCCAAACTAACCACTTCCTAAATTACACCAGGGTGAAATATAACAGCGTGGCTCCATTTTCCTCCTCCTTCTAACCAACATATCAAATGGTTTGTCCTCTAACTTCAACCTACTTACAATACCCTGCCATATAAATTCAACCTGATCCACTGGGTAAATATAACCAAGCATAAATCAACACTGTCACCAATAGCCCTACAGTAATATGTACTGGCATAGCCTAGGGACTATTCCCTTTCACCTCTTATCTTGAGCGTTGTCATTGCTTCACTATATGAAACAACCGCCACGTCTCTCATGCCAGAAGTAGTTGCATCTCAGTGATGAGTGAAATATTCCTGATATAGCCATTGAGTAAGTACATAAAGCACCTTATGAGCCTTCCAGATATAAAAGGTAATATAAAAGGAAATAGTAATATGCCCACATAAATATTAAGGGAAAACTGGCATTTCTCTTTTGTAAAAGCAATATCCATTCCTGACTTAATATTTTCTAGAATATACAGAAAGATAAAATCTGCATGCCCACATTTTATGGCTATATTCTTGTCTACAAAATTTCACCTGCAGTTTGCTCACCCTCCTCATTTCCTCCTCTCCTCCCCAATAAATCATTAAAAGCAATAGGGCTTGTAAACCTGTTGTAGTACAGCACTCCCTGAAAGTCTTGCGAAAAAAGGTCAGGAAGGAGAGGTTTTTTTTTCTGAGAGGTAAGTGGTGCGTGTGAGAAATGGAAGGAAAAAGCTCAACTTTTTATGCTGCAAAAAAGAGCAGAGTGGTGAATGTTAGGAGCAGGGAGCAGCAATGAATGTCAAGCAAAGCAGGCAATGAACTATATTGCATACCTCTAAGAGTATGAGGGGTAACCGGCAAGGTATGTAGGTCATCATTCCTTTATTGTCTTGTTTTCTGCTTTCCCATTGCACATACCACCTGGAACTGATGAAGTCTGTGGCCAAACAAAAAAAAAAACAAATGAAGAAAATAGCCAAAGCAGGGCTTTCCCTGCTATAGGGATAAAGCCAATTTGCCACCTGGTTGTAAACTGATATTGTCTAACATAAATTGGTATTGCCTGTCACTTCAGAGGTGTCTACTGAAATTGCAACAAAATGGCTACCTGGCCCCACTTTCATCCTCAGTGACACTTCGTTAGAATTACCAGCACTTCCATTTCCAGCTTCCTCTTTTGTCAGTAGTGTGTCACAAGGAAGACGCCTGTAATATGGAATGGGATGTGGGGTTATGACACCTAACCGTGAGCATGAGCACAAACTGGTTTTGATTTCCATGCCTGTGCCAGGGCTTAAATTAAATAGGTTTACAGAACTGTGGAAGATGAACCAGTAAAGGCTGTGATGAATTATCTGAGTCGAAGCTTTTATTTAAGACTGTATCCTTCGCTAATAACATATCCACAACAGCGAGATGCATGGGACTAAACTGCCCTTGTCTCCACTGATTTTGAAAATAGCAGTAGGAAAGACCGGAGGGAGCTTGAGGTAGCAATGTCCCAACCAGCTCCAGCTGCGATGCTGCATAGTCACACCCTGGCTGCTATATGTCACTACCCCTGCAACAGAGACAATACATTTTCAAGAGGTAAATACTCAGCTGTGCCATGTGGACGAAGTAGCTGTACTCCTTTTAGCTTTGGCACCACTCTGCCGTTGTTGTATGAGCATGGGTGGAGGGGTCTTGAGAGATGGAGGTTAGATTTAGCTGTGCAAGCAGAAATGGTGCTGTAAGTAGATACTAAAATTAAACATGCAGAAGATCCTGTCTCAGTGTTTTTCAGTAACATAGGCAAAAAATGCTCTTCTGGGCATGAAAAGCCAGGGCTGGACTGCTTCTGACACAGGGTGGGAGTGAGGAACCGGGGAGACTTGCTGCTGCTCTCCAGGGATGAGGGTGACTACTTGCGTTTCAAAGGAGGATTGCTTGCCTTTTACTTTGCTTCTGTCTCAGAAGGGGAGGCTATCAGCACAACCCAACTTTTACCTAGGCTTTAGGTTTTTAGTGTACGCAACACGGGGAACTGCCATTTTGCTATTTCAGCTGCCTGTTACACCAGGCCAGTACTTGCTTTGCTTGAGCCCAGAGCTGTATCTGGAGCAGTCTCTCCAGTGCTACTGTTAAAGCAGAATGTCTTGATTCCTGTGGCTTTGCATATTAACAAGGTTATTATACTTCCTAAATAACACAGTATGACCCTCCTCTTCTCACCCCCTGGGAACTCCTCCATTGGAAAGAGATCCAAATTATTTTTTTTACATGTGTAGTAAAAGTCAGGTCAGTTAGTCATTTCTGAGGACCTTGTGAATTTTCTGCATTTTACAAAACCAGTCTGAGTTTACAAATTTTTCTCCCTTGGAACAAATAAATTCTTAGGTTGGATTTTAATTATTTTTTTTTCTTTTTTTCAGTTCTCTTGTTAAAGGGCAGCCTGCTTCTTTAAATACATCCTGTATCCTCCAGGCCTGGATTCTTTAATGCTTAGCTGTGTAACTCCGTTGACTTCTGTAGAATAACTCATCACAGAATAGATATCATCTTCAATCCATCTGCTTTATATTATACTATTTCTTCTTGCTTCACCACTGCTGCTCTCTCATTTGCTTTCTGTGCTGGCTGATTATTATTTATATCAGGGCAGGAATTTCCTACAAGGACTATTGCCCGTTAAAAATCCCCATTTTTCTGTTCCCAAATTGCCCTTAAAAAAAAGCTATTACTAAGTGGCAAAATGGTCTTTAAAAGAGTTGGCAATTCTGATAAAATCTGATCTATATAAACTCTAATAGATAGTCATGATAATTTCACATTATTCAGATATTTTTGGATTGGAACATTTTGATTTTAAAATGACTTGATTTATATATTTCAATTTTATTTCCTATTATAGATTTTTAAAGAAATAATTTGGAACATCAAATTTAATGTTTAGCTAGATTTTTTGTCAGAGCTTTGTTTCATAAGAACCTTCTTTTTTATTTTAGTATGTGCATGTGTCTGTGGTTTTTTGGTCCTACTACACTCACTTCCCACAAAAAGACACATCAGAAAGGAATTATGGCAAAACTGTTATTTACATATCTGACCAGTTGCAAAGAAACCTAGTAATAGGTACAGATTCTGTAGACGGTTTGGGTTTTATACGCAATTCCAATACTGCATGAATGCCCCACCTCTTCTTTCTCTCACCCCTCCAGTAAAAAAATAAGCCACATCATTGCTCCTTACGAAATAGAAACATGCACAGTAAGTTATAACAAACACCCTCAAAGCTAGAATTTTTCCTAGTGCTCTGTAGTGAATCCTTTCCTCCCACCATACTCCTCATCATAACAATTTAGTGACTTCCTGGATTCTTAAACTTGTCCTGATTTTTCTAAACTTGCGCGAGGCTCAGGAAGAAGTCTTGAGTGAGAGAAGACTTGAACCAGAAATGTCCTAATATAAGGCTGCCATATTTTAAGAAAATCCTTTAGTCTTTTCTTATGTTTCATGAAAACTAAGCAATTCCTAACTAAGATCCAATATTTTGAGGGTGCTGGGAAGACCCCACACTCTCTTTTTTGCACTTAACTATATTGTTTCTCCTGGTCTACCTGAAGCACTGAGTTCGTCTGCAAAGTTCAAAGAAAGCTGAAGTCAGAATTCTCAAATATTTCCACTGACAGAATGAAAGCCCAGCTAAAGCAACCTTCCCCATCCTTAATTCAATTAAGCCATTCTCATGGGGGGCGTTCTCTGAGCTTTGGAAGAAGAAACTTAAGAGACCAAAGATCTGATCCTTTCAGAGTTTCTTCATATTCATGAGTTACTGACAGTGAATTAATATTAACCATGAGTAAAAGCTTGAAAATGAACTTTAAAAGCTGCAAATTGGCCCTGTTAATGCTTAATGATCATTTCCAAAATAACAGGTGGCTGATTGAGATCTTCAGCTGCCTGAAAAGGTGATAAATTATGTTAGTTCTTCTCCAGGAGCTGTTGAATTCCCATATTACCCTCAAAAGACATGTCTTTTCCCGTTAGCTAATATTTCATGGGATGTCGGAACATTTATAAAAGGTGTCATATTGCAGAGTGGCAAATAGCTAAGAACGACAAAAAACATTAACAGTGAAGGATAATGGCCCCAAACTATTAAATAAGAAGATGAAGTAATCACAGAAATAATTGTTTACCAAATTTCCCAGTGAACACAACCAAAGTGCTATCTTTCCTAATTTAATCTGCCTTTTTGCGGACACTATTTCTCCATGTAGAGTTTTTCTCTCTAGGTGATTCTCAGCAGCTTACGATTTTGCAAATGAGGTCCAGTTCTGAGTCACTTGGTGCTGCTTCTTTATAAAATTAAGGCAAGCCTCTGACCAAACCTTTAGGAATCATTCACTTTTCTGATTTAAAATTCTTTGAAATTCTTCTTTGAGGAAACCTATGTGTGAAAATCACATACTTCCCCATACACATACTGTTTGTATTAAATGACTAGAGAACACATAAGATCAGCGAGTGTCTTGAAAAGACATCATACAGGGATTATTCAAGAAAACAAGCATCTACCAGGAAACAAACAAATCCTTGACAATTGGTGATTTGATGTGAGGAAAACACTGTCACTTTACAGTTCAGAAGAAATCTGACTCCATTGATCCTGCTCGTTTTGTACTTCATAGAAGCATTACAGCTTGTTGGGATCAATAGGAGCAACTCATATTCTACCAGTCACAACTGTTATTCCAAGAAGCCCTTCATCAAAGGCAATCATGTTTTTCTTCAGAGCCCATGCGTTACACAAAGAGAAACATCTGAAGTAAAAGTAAAACCCTGTGCCAAAAGCAGCATGGTGCAAAAGAGTCAGTCATTTGCAAATGGTCCCAACATTTGAAAAAAAAAAAAAAGAAAAAGGAATAAAAGGACAGAACATAGAAATGTTTTGAATGCTAGAAATATGCCTTTCTCAACAATGATTAGAAAGATTATGCTGTGGTTCCCTGACTGGTAGTCAAATGTCAGATACACGTTTTGATGCTGTGACTATATGTAGCTCTTCTTCTTGGCTTTGATTAGCAATAACAAAGATGATTTCAGGGGTCTTCATTAAAGCACAACTCAGGCGTCTTTTTTTTTTCCTTTAGGAAATCAAATTACCTATATAAGCCAGACTTCCAAATGTACTATTACATAATTAAACCTATAGGTTCGGCATTTATTGGGGAAGGGATGTTAGGGGGAATCAAAATCACATTTAGAAAATCTATCCCCTCATTCTCTTGTCTTTAAGCCACAGGTGCATGATAACTTAAGTCACTTTCTTTGGAAGGAATTTCTGTAAGAGCTGTTTTTTACTCTTCTGTGGTAATGACATCTGACTGATATGTTGGTCTATAGGGACAGATTCCTCAGCTTTAGTGGCTGACCATCACCAATGTCAGACCGGGTCCTAATGCCCCCCAAAGAGGACACCCCAATGTCTTCTTTGCTAGTAAACAGTAGAAATCATGCAGAGACACTGCCACAGAGGAGAGCATGCCTAAGTAAAAGATCTTTTCTTTCTTCACCTAAAATACTTTAATCCAAAAGTTATAAACTGGTGGGACAGTTCTGAGTAACCATTCACCTGGGACACGCTAGGCCTCATTAGATGAGTCTAGGCCTTTCTGCAAGAAGATGACACGTTTCATCATTCTCTGAGGCATGTCCTCTACTTCCCGGCTAATATTAGCTAAGCAATTCTCCAATTCTATCCCTCTGGAGTTCTTTTGGAAGAGGCTGCTCTTTACTCCATATGTCTAAAGAGAACAGATTTATTTCTGGAAAAACATTCAGAATTACTCTTCCAGATGAATATTCCTTGAAGACTGCCACAGTTGAACAGTTTTGTTTTAAACAATTATTCTGCCTTTCTCATATCAGCTGTCATCTCCAATTGTATTGAAACCACTAAAAATTGTCATAAGATTTTTAAGATATGCAGATATTATTTTTTAAAAACAATATCTTATTAGAATATGTTATTCTAATCCAGTCTGTTGTATAAACCTATTGAGTTGTATCTTTTCTACTTTCCTGGACAATGCAGCTGGCAGCTTAAGTGGATGAAGTAGAAGGGACTATTAGACCACCACAGACACATCATAGGCATGATAATTAAATGGAGTTGTTCCTGATCTGAGCTCACTAACCAGCTCTCAGTTGAGGTAATCTTGCCTGGAAACATACCTAGGTCTTCAGAAAAAGGATTTTCAGAACAGCAGAATCTATCATTTACCTTTATGATTTCTACAAATGGCTACTCAGTTTCTTTGCTCTCTCTTGCTTCTCATTCAGATACGTCCAGCTTGAAACTGTCAGCTCTCAGTTCCCCTTAGACTTTTTTGAATAGATTAAAGAGCCCTTTAGGACCTGGTATTTTCTCCCTACAAAGGTACTTACACAGACAATCAACACAGTGACCTCTCAATTTGGGGTGCACATTTAAAAGTTTTACTGCTTAATTACTGGAGACAAGCAGCCAGGGATTTCGTTGACTTCAAGTGACCTTGTCATGGATCAGAGGCTGTGGTAGTACAGCTGAAAATAGAAGCAAGCCTTCTGGGCTCTGCTTATGTGCACTGATCATAAGCTATCTGCCAGATAATATTCACACTTTGCTGCAGTACATGATCACCAGTGTATTGCATAAGACGCAATATGTTGTGGCAAATAATGGAAGGTAGTTTCAGGGGGATGAGGAATCCAACCAAGACGAAACTTAGAAGGGAGTTTGGTGGTTCTGCATTGAATTCCTCCATTGCAACAGAATTTTGCTGTGATCTCGGGTATGTCACTTAAATTTGATGTGTTCCACCTAAAAATTCATCCAGTGTAGGAGAAGAAAAGTGTGCGACACACCAATTCACCTTGCTGTAACAGGAGTAGTGACTGCAGAACAGTTTCAGTGCAAGGGAAGTGAAGTAGCCTTTGTAATCCAAATTTGTGTTTTCTGCTGGATCAAATGCCACCTCTCTGACTATTTGCGTTACAAAGTCTGGGTTGCTGAAAGTGCATAAATATGAGACTCTGCTTTTAATTAAAAATAAGTGTTTCTAACCTTGTGTCAAGAACATGTGAACCATAACAGCTTAAAACCCAAGGCAATATTAACAAATACAGTTTTAAATTTCATTTGATTTTGCTGCTGCATCAATTTTTAATGGATATGTTTGACTATATCAGTCACCAAGATCTAAAACCCCTGAAGCTCACCCACAAACAATTGGTTTTCAGTTGCCTGTTACTGCTGAGACTTTGTTCCAGGTAAGGACTTGTAAACTAGGAGTTTTCGACCATATATTTTGTTTTAGGTATAGTGATACTGTTAATATTTTAATGTTTCACCTTTACTCAGATAAATCCCTTAGTTTCAGAGTGGTTTGGTTCATTCACTGCCTATGAGCTTAGATACTATTACCTTCAAATTCACATCCTCTTGCACAGGGCAGATGGTTCTGGTTCTGAAAATGCAAGTTAAAAAAATATTAAAAGCAGACCCTGTATTTTAAAAGAAAATATATCCTTATTAATCAGAGATGTATGTGTTTTGATGGGCTGAGTCTGAGACAGTGAAAGAGGCAAAATTTTTTGTTTGTGAGTTTTTTGTGGGTTTGTTGTTTTGGTTTTTTTTTTTAAGTGTCCAACAGTGAAAAATAAGCTGCTAAGAAGCTAAAGCTTGGATTTAGAAAAACAGGTATTTTCAGATACATAGATGCTCCATCTTAAACTACATACATATTTATTTTTCTATCCAGATTAGGCTTTTGAATATCCTATGCTTTTCTAGGTTAATAAACCCTATGCTGCATTACATAACTGCTCAAGCATGTCTCTTTAATGGACAAGATTTATTTCAAATAATGACTTCGTGGAGAAAAACAGCTTTAAACAAACGCTGATGCAACAGCTGCTTCTAAATTTCAGCTGAATTGTGTCTCACACTCCACAGCGCTGAGTCGCCAGGCGTGAAGGAGTGACTGCCTTCTCAGCCCCGCAGTTTGTCTACTGCCTTAACTCACATTTGTATACCCAAGATCACATTTTAGAGAAAATATTGAGTAATAGCTTCCCCTTCCCTTCTCTGGGTCATAGTTCTGCCATTCATGCACCTAGGCAGAATTTTGACATTCTACTATTTAAGAAGGTTTTGTTACTCACCAGCTACTGCTTATTTTGTGGCGTTGTGGCTTCAGCAGTCTGCCCTCTGGTTGTGTTTCAATTAGAGCTGTGCATGCACACAAGTATGTGCATTTGCAAATTGGTCATGTTAGATAAGAATTATGAAGCATGCTAGGTATTGGATTAGCTAATTATCTTAAAACAACCACGAGGAAATCTCTGCAGAGTTGTGCACCCCGCCAGCTGTGTCCCAGCATGGGCCAATAGCTCTCTGCTGGGGAGCATCAAGGCCTTTTCTTCTGGGGATTGGAAAGTGCTTTACAAATGATAATTAGCTGCAGATCACAGCCATCCCTAGGGCAAAGCCAGATATTAAAAACCCTGTTCTGATCTCTGAGGAATGGGAACCAAGTGCCTCTGTAAACTCGATACTGGTTATATAGAAGGCAGAAGCTGGAATGGCCACCGTTGTAGGATGCTCCAACTTGAGCAGATGATTGCTCAGGTATAAACTGGTGGCTCCAAATATGTTTGGTCTTCCCAAAGTGAAATGCATACACTATAAGAATGGTTAGGAACTGACCAGGAAAACAAGGCACAACAACGTGACTCCAACACATTGCTGGAGAAGCTCAGGTCAATGAGGTATCTCACTCACGCCAGTACAAAGCCTCTAAGGTAGTATGTTGCAGTTTCCATCTGTGACAAGAAGAAAAAGCACCCTCCATCTACTAACAGTCCCCAGTGGGTAGCTGATAATTCAGAAAGCTGTAGTAGTGTAAATACACATTTTGAATCCAAAGAAACAGATTTTTTTTTACAATAGGAGCAAATGGACAATTAACACCTTTACCTGCAGTAACACAGCCAGCCGGCAGCACAGCTAGGAGCAGAAGCTTTTGTTTCCTACACCGGTGCTCTAAGGAAAGGCACGTACTGTTTGCAAGTACACAGCAGAGGAAAGTAAGGATTTGCATCAATAACTCTGCTGTTTAAAGTTGTCATTAGGTCACATGGGTAGCAGCTAACACCATTTTCCTAGTAATGGTTTGTGTCCAGTTGAGTCTCAGGGCACTCGTAAGTGTTTGTAACAGAATATTCCCCCTACAGATTTTTGTACACATATTTTTTTCCTGGTTTAGAAATTGAAAATGTTTGACTGTTGATTTAAAAGCACCTGCTCTCACACTGGTCTTGACAGCCTTGTTAGCTGTACCTGAACTGTGAGGAGATGATCAGGGCTGGAGCAGACCATGGGGTGAACCTGCCCTATGCTGCAGACACAGACATTCATCAGAGCTGAATGGGGACTGACCTGAAATATAGCATTGCTGTTGTGATATTTTCCCTCTGATCTCATTTCCATTCATTCGGTGATCAAACAGATGAAGACATCTTGTTTGTTGCTAGAGAAACCCATAAAAAAAGAGTAAAAAACTCTTAAAATTTAAATATTAATCTTTGCCATGATCAGAAAGCTGTGATAAGTTACAACTTTGTAACTCTGGTTGCCTCCATATTTTCATCCATAAGCATTTATGTTTTCTCAAAGCACTACTAGTAGAGCAGATTGAAAAAGGTAACTTTTTTCACAAAGAGTCCTTGCAATTTTAAAAGATGTTCCAGTATGGAAACTGGGAAATGCAGTAGCCATTAATTCATCCAGATTTCTCTTGATTATTTTCTTATCAAAGTATAACTTTTATTATTTTTTATGGTGGCAAGGAGAAGGACAAGAGATATGGTATACATTTTTTCCCATGATTCTTCCACTTTTTCTGTCATCTTTCATCTTCCCACTGAAAACAGAGGAAAAGGGATAGAAAATATGCAGAGATAGCATTGAGGTAAAAAAAGAGAAATGTTCCTTGGAAATTTTTAATCTAGGGTAAAAGGCTATTTGGAGGGAGGGGAGGGAGGAAGTTAAGCCCTAAAAATGTTAAATGAGTGTTTCACAATTTGACATTTCAAACTTTTATGTCTGTTGCTGTAGGGTAAACACTCAATAGGTAATGCATTGGAAACTTTTGTCAAGCATAAATCTTAAATTAGTAAGATACAAAGGTCATGTATAGATTTAAATAGAAGCGTTAGAGACTGTTGAAATGGTGATTATTTGATTTTTAGGTTATAATAGTACTGTGACCTACAAATGAAAAATTAGGCACAGAGATTTATTATCAGTTTTTAACTGTAAGAAGGTTATAACTTGCTTAGTGAAGGTGGAGGTCAGAGTTAAGGCAGTTTGTAGGATATTAAATTAAGAAAACAATCACTCTGAGGTCAATGGGAGAGAAAGATCTTCTCAGCCTGGGATTGTGTAAAAAGAGACAGAATGAGAAACTAAGTAGATGAAAAAGAAAAAAGAGCTTATGAAGTCTAGTGGGAAAAACATAAGGGAAATCAGTATGAGGACAGACCGAGGGATGTGAGTACTTCTGTTCCTGAGTGCAGCCATTGCTTGCTTGGTGATCATACTCCACAGGTTCTCAAAAAATTGAGGCTGGAGCTGGTTAGCCTCAGAAATGTGATTATCAGTAATGGGAAAGCATTAAGAAAGGACTACATGTAATGAATAGAAGGAAACACTTCCAGATGGTGAAATTAATTAGAAAGTGAAACATGAACATGGGGAATTTACAGGAGCCTCATAGCAAAGGTCACTGAACATAGGACCAAACCAAGCATGGCAGATATCTGCTGAGGGATTTTTTCGTGACCAGTCATGGTTTGCTCTGTTACACTTGAAGAACCAGTTTTTCTTTGAGGGGTGAAAATCTACACAGAGTTGATATCAATAGACTATTTCTACCAACACTATTCAGGTTCACCAAAGGCCCCATTTTCTTTAAGTAGCAACATGAAGGCAGTTCAAATGATTTATTCAGCACAGCTGATACATAAACATACATTAAATGCAATTCACCAGAAAGGACTTGATTACTTTGAATGTATAGCAGATGTTTTCAATTGCCAGTCCTTAGATTCCTGGAACATGGGGAGAAGTTAGATGCTAGTCTCCTGGAGATCAGCAAGGCTCTTCTTTGAATTACCCTGTAGCATAGTCGGTGGTTTTCCTGCAGTCTAACCTGTGGTGTGAACACAGGACATATTTTATTCAGAAACTTGTTCTTGGTGAGCATATACATAGCAGGTGAGAAGTATTAAGCAAGGCAAAGTACTATAATATGAATACAGTTTTCTTCTCATCCTGCCATTAAGCCCATAATAAGCCCCAGGCCAACTCCGCCTCAAGTCAGAATGATACCTAAAGTCTTCTGATCGCAAATGGCACTGCGCTAATGCACTGCATTATTTACTTTCCTGGGGGTGGAAAGGGGATTTAAAACAGCTAAAGATGTTCATGGATTAAGAAGATATCCATCCCTTTAAGTAGTCTGTGTTTACAGGGACTTCTGGGAATGCTTCTGAAATACAGTGATTTCCACCATTTGTTTCCTGCACGTGTCTTACTCTTTTTCTAAAAAAACCCACACAAACAAATGAACTACACCATGAACTTCAAGTGGAAAGTGAATGTTTCTCCACAATCAGAAACAAAGATTTTTGGGAAGAATCTAATGATTCTGGGAAAAAATCAATCATTTCAATTTAGTTTCAACATGTACCACTTTTATTGTATATTGATTTTCTACCTTCACCATTAGCTTCACACCAGAAAGTGAGATAAGATGGTGACCCACACCCCTGCTTTACCACTATCAGCTGTTACAAAAATCCATGCTGTGCCATGTCACTGAAACAAATGATATATACACATAGTTGCCAGAGGAACTTTATAACTGAAAAAATGAAAGACTTGATATTTTATTTCTAGGGAAATTTTCTCTTTAGAGCATGATGTTTTATCTGTATGGAGAATGAAACAGTGGCGGTCTTATGTTTCTTGGTGAAAGGGTTGATTCATTCATGGTATTGTAGCATGAAGAGGTGACAGAGAATACAGTGTTTCTCATTCCGGAGAAACTCTCAGGAGTGAAATTGGAGGTATAAGCAGATGGATTCTGTCCTGAAAAAATGTGAAAGAGCAAACCTGGACACATGCTTGTGACTACCAGTATCAACAAACGCATTCGGTGTTTTGGTTTTTTGAATGGGAAGCATTTTCAGCTGTTCACTTTCCATTCTGCATCCTTTCTCTCCATTTTCACTCACTAGACAGGTCATTTGTTCTTTGCTAACCAAAGGATTTTCATTACTTCTTAATGTTTTTTAATGTTTCTTAATCAATTTGGAAACTAAGTAAGCCCCTTTACACAGCAAGTAAAGAGTTTGAATCCCAAACCAGGCTTTCCCCAGAAGTCAGGGTTGTTCTTAATCTGGGACCTAAATTTGTCCTGCCAATAACTTCAAGCGATGCAAACCAAATTTTGAAGTAATTCTGAGGAGTTAGTGAAAGCAGTGTTACTTCTGGCTGGCTTGTAGATTTGGACTGATCGAAACAAAATTCCTTCCCCAGGCAGGCAAGGATGCAACTCTAACACTGCAGGCTGCAAGGGCAGTCAAACTTTTACCTCCAGAAAGAAAAAAAAAGGTGCCTACTGCACACTGGAGTAAGTTTTAAAAGGTGTAAGTTGCAATAGGAAAAAGCATTATGTATTTCACATACACTTGAAAACAAACAACTTTGTAGTCAATATTTTCTGACCAGAGACAATGTGGAAAGAGAAGCAATTAACAAAGAGCCAATAAAACTGTAAGGCAGAAAAGAGACGTTTAAGCAAGGTGGTGGCCGGCAATGTTCCTGGAGAGATGCAAGGGTGCTCCTTGAAAGCCAATCTGACTGCTATTGAGTTGTGCCTCGAACTGAGAAGTCAAAGCTAAAATGTGATAATAGGAATTGTGCAGGGTGCCTGTAGTTACATGGAAAAACTAAAATTTGTTTCTGATGCCCATAGCAAAAGCCAAGGACAACTCTTCTGATTTTAGTCAAGTTCTAGCAATAACATGAATCGGTTCATGAAAGTTAGTTCTGTTACCAGCTATCAATCATTTCTCTTCAGCTACAGTGCACAGATATAAGACTAGGCAAGATTATCTTTACATTTACATCTGTTATACACCAATTTTTTTTCATGAACTGACCTACAAATTTCTCTGGTTGGACAGAGTGAAAATGGGAAGAATCATCTGGTGTACCTTGATCTGGGACACAACTGCCAGAGGACAAATATCCTGAGTACGCAATTCCTAAAATGCTAATCAACCTGCTGAGTTCATAACCATTTACCAGGTTTTAATGGTATTTTTGAGGAATAACTGCAGTAAAATACCCAAAACCTAAACACAACAAACCATACCAAACCAAACAAACAACAACACAGAATTCTCAAGCAATCAGTTCTATGGAGAAATAGTAAATCTCTGCTGCATTTCTGCAGAACTTGGCTACAAACTTTTTCGATGTCACACTAAAAATCAGATAATCCATTCATTATTTATTGCTATTTAACACAGTGAAAGGTTACCATCAGCCACATAATAAAACTGATAATTTAATGGACACATGCAAGACACTGGCAAAGATTTACTTACTTTATTCTCTTAGTAAACTTTCTCACAGTTTTCCCAAGCTCAACATTTTCTTCCTAAATGATCATGACAGAGGTTACTCTTCTTTCTAAGAGACTTGTGCCTTGTAAATCGCTTCTTTATGGGGGGTAAAGCAGTGTCTACTCAAAATCTCCAACAAACTTTCTCCTAACCAGAACAGCAACATTTTGGGAGTCAGCTTAGAGTTTTCTGCCATTATTCCTCTCCTATTACAGTGCCTTTTGAGGGTTAGATGTTAGATGAAGAAGAAACACAAAACCTATCTAAATCTACTGTTTTTAGGGACTTACAGGACAATTGTTGAAAGCTGATGTTGGCAGTATTAACTCCTTCAAAGGTGCATGATTAAAGTAAATGTCACTATAAATAGTGTCCATATGAGAGCATTCCTGGATTAGAAAAAAAATAAGAACCAAGATGTGCAGATATGTAACAAAACTGATGTCCTAGTGCAAGGTAAACTTGATCTTTCTACGCTCCTTTCTCAGGATATGAAAGGCAAAAGTGTTTGTGTATATTAAAGTATTGTGAATTTTAAACAGTAAAAGTAAAAAAAAATAGATATAGTTGATGATACTTATTATGTGAACCTTATATACATGTGTATATATATATGTACACAGACATATGTATATATGAACAGACGTTAAATTTGGAGAAGTTGGATAAAACACACTAGACAGACAATAGGAAGACAGATTTCATGGCTGATGGGAAGACTTCTCCCTGTAGCTCTGAATCAGTTTGAGTTTGTTAGAGCATAAGCACCCAATCTATTTTCAGGGTGAGAATGAAGAACCAAGGGTGCAAAGAAAACTTGCAAACATGAAAAAAGTAAATGAAGCTGACCAAAAAAGAATAAAAGTCTGGAGTAAACTTCAAACTTTCCATCCTATCAAGCGTATAAGACACACTTCCCCCAGGCCTCTATATTTGCGAGACAGACGTTTGTGTTGCTGGAGATTTTGGAAGTGTTATGGCCTGGGGTAAATCTTTCAGTAGGATGAACAATCACTGAGCAATTCTCTTTAAGGTTTGCCATCCAGCCAGATTTGCTTTCAGCAGTATGTACAGGGATCTCTAACTTACCTGTGATTGTTTCTAGCTCTTCAGCTTTACAGTTTTCCTTTTAGCAGCTGGACTTCTCTCATTTGAATTTCAGCCTAATTAGGTTACAAGATTTTGGCAAGCTCTGTCCATTCCTATAATTGCAAATAGGCCTCAGTGTTATGCAGAAGCCTGTCCAAGTCAAAGAAAGGAATATTTGCTGTATTTGCTTTACTGGAAATTTTACAGGCTTCTATATGATCTTAAGATTAGCACAACTAGTAGATCACCCCTGCCTTCTTAGCCTGAAATCTGCTGGTCAGCTTTATGCTTCTTGAAGCCTTGTTGTACATCTGGGCAGGAAACTGGCTTGATCATTTTAGAATATTCACTTTACAGAGAAAAATCACAATCTGAATAACTTTAGAGCCATTTAGTATAGCGGAAAATTAGAATCCGGCTGGTGATGGATGGTCCATAATATTGACCTAGGTGTACCAGCAGCAGCTTCTGCAGACTTTGGATCAAGTTTGTGCAAAATTCTCTTTGGACACTGAGCAAAACTGAAGGTCGATAGATGTGTGGTGTGGCAACAAAATGGCATCAGGAAGCCAGTTAAGATGTGTCTTTGATTATTTATCGGAGCAGGTTCTTTCCTGAGAGAAGGTCTATTTCTCAAAATATAGAAGTTTTAGTCAATCAAATGAGTATGTAAACACTTTTATGTGGCCTTTGATTAAAAACCCTGATTTTTATGTATTCAGAACAGTATGCTGAGACTTACCTAAAAGGAAAACCAGACAAAAAAACCCAACGGCTTTGAGCTTTACACTAATAGACATGTTTTTTATTCGTAGTGCAGAATGAGACTAGGATCCTTTTCAACATGAGTGCAAGTGTTAGCCAAAGAAAAGCTCTTTTGCATAATTTATTACATTCTATTATTAGTCTTTAATATTATTCTGCTTTTGTAAAACAATCACCTTGCATTTGCCCAAGCAAGCGTGTAATAAAGCAAGTGCATAATGTCTCAGACTGTATGCCTTTGCTTAGTAAACCTTTTTTTTAATAAATACTGTGAGTTAACCACAGTAGCCTGAGTCATTCTGTTGGCCACTTTATCCTGTCCAAGATTCCAGCACTCCTCTCCCTTAAAACCCTGCCTCATTAACCTGCCACATTTGCATATAAGGGAACACATCAATTCATGTAGCTCAAAATAAGAATCACATTTTCATGACAGATCATTCAGAGTAAGTATTTATGTAGAGTAAGTGGGAATACAGGCAAACAACCTCAGAGTACCCACGAGGGAGAGTTGTTTGGAGCAGCTGTAACTTGATTATTAAAAAAATAAAATTTAATGGGTATAGAAACATAAAAGCCACAAAGACTAGAGTATCTTTATGCATAAACAAACATTGGCAGCCTTGACGATAATGAATGGCCTTCCATGCCTAATCCGTTCTGTTTAACAGGTGGTATTTCACATTCAGACTTCATCAATGGGATAATTTTCTTGTTAGAGAAAAAAGATATTATCTTAACAAATAACTGCTACTTCCATGCATAAATGGCTTAGTAGGCTAAGCAGCAGGGGTGAAATCCTGGAGCTATCAATGCAGTACACATTTACTTGCATGGTGTTTGAGAAAGCCTGTCATGGGCTGCATAAAGGAAAGCTTCCGAGTGGGCAGTCTCTTATGTTTCCAGGTAGGTGTGCAGCAGCAGTCTAATCTAGTGATGCAGATGGCCATGTCTTCATCAGAGAAAACTGCCTTTTAACTGGCTGGAATTAGAAGAAATACAGAAGAATTTTTAAAGTCCTTTGCAGTGTTGAACCATCTCTAAGTCCAAACCAAACTCAGAAATGTTTGTTGACAAACATGTAGAAAAAGAATCAATCTCTTTCCCAGAACGTTTACTGCTTCAATATGCAGGAAAAAGGATGAGTAAAAATTTTGGTGTATTTTACAGCTGCAAGAAATATGTGGAAAACTGAAGCCAGGTCTGCTGAATGCTCATCTTGTCTTATAAGAGCAGAACACTCTATTCTTACTGACTATACTAAAGTGATGTATTTTGATTGAAATGATTGTATCAGGTCCAGACTTAGACTCAAAAGCTTTGCAAAAAACTGTGCTTAGAGCTAAAACTGTAAGTAGTTTACCGAAAAGGATTAGTCATCCACTTGTTTCCAAGTTTCAGATGTCTCAAACCATCATCCTAAGAAGAGAGGTCCGCTCTTGTGACTACTGATTGTACATAAATATTCACAACTTCTGAAAATGACTATCAGGAGGAAATATTCTTTGCATCTCATGTTGCTTTGCTGTCTGCTCTCTGACATGCAATAACTTCGTGCTTGAAAAGCTCAATGATGCCCCAAACACCATGAGTTAGTTGCATGATTCTCTCACAGTGGTAGGTGGCATTCATAAGGGTCTTGGAAGTCCAGCAGCCAGCAGCCACTGCTCCTGACACCAGAGCCCCTTCTCCTTTAATAATTCCCCTGTCACAACACCACCCACCCACACAGCTCTGTTCAAAAGATCTTTTGTTGTAGAAAAATTGGAGTCGGCAATCTCAACAGTTGCTAATAAAGCTGCTTGCATGGACTTGCCAGAACAACCAGTTGCTTCTGTTATCCATCACTGAGCTCATTGGTTTTAGCTAATCTTCTGCATTAAAACTGCTGATGAAAACTCAGCAATTGCCAGGGAACAAACATTTGGAAGACAGCTGAGTAGTTTTATGCCGTGTGTTCAAAAATAAGGGGAAACTTGGACAGAACCATGCATATGTAGCAGAAATCCCCAAAACTGCAGACGTGGCGCATGGTTGCATCATGTGTGTTCCATAGCAGCAGTTTTATCAGAGACTGCATTTATTTATTCTCAGATGAAGAACATGGAGAAGCTGCTATTTCCATGGGTATTAGAAGGAGTGGTGATTCAATTTGACATAAATAAGTAGAATAAAATCAGAGATTGCTCATTAGTACAGTGACTATTAGCAGAAATTAATTGGTGCCCAGTCTGCATTTTCACTGCAAGCTTGTCTGATCCCAATAATGGGACAGGGACTGGGATCCTATGTGCTTCTGCTGATTTGAAACCCAGAGGTGTAAAGGAATTAAAAAAACCAAACAAATACTCTAATTAGCTGATTTTACATTTTTTTTTCTAGTTCAAAATTGAAACATTGGTTTTCTAGTTTGGCTGGAACTTCAAAGAGAAATTAGGAGGGAAAAGAAAAAAAATAATCAGAAGATAACAGAAGCCTGTTCTTAGTGGAAGTCATTCATGATTTAAGATATCATGAATGTATCAACTGTACTCTTCCTACACTGTAGAATTACATCCAGTTTCCTAGTATTCTACCCAACATAGGAGCTATGCGATATTTCAGCAGGTATCTTGTAGTTTTTGGACAGGCACAGAAAACAGGTGAGCAAAAAGAATCATAGAATCATAGAATCATTTAGGTTGGAAAAGACCCTTGGGATCATCAAGTCCAACCGTCAGCCCCACTCTACAGAGTTCTCCCCTACACTATATCCCCTAACACCACATCTAAACGACTCTTAAACACATTCAGGGATGGTGACTCCATCACCTCCCTGGGCAGCCTATTCCAGTGTCTGACCACTCTTTCTGTGAAAATTTTTTCCTAACGTCCAGCCTAAACCTACCCTGTTGCAGCTTGAACCCATTCCCTCTTGTTCTATCACTAATTACCTGTGAGAAGAGACCAGCACCAGCCTCTCTACAATGTCCTTTCAAGTAGTTGTAGAGAGTGATGAGGTCTCCCCTCAGCCTCCTCTTGCTCCTTCAATCGCTCCTCATAAGATTTCTTCTCCAGGCCCTTCACCATCTTCGTTGCCTTCCTCTGCACTCGCTCCAGCACCTTGATATCTCTCTCGTATTGAGGTCCCCAAAACTGGACACAATACTCAAGTTGTGGCCTCACCAGCGTTGAGTACAGGGGGACAATCACCTCCCTACTTCTGCTGGTCACAAAGGATGTGCAGGGAGCATTTAAAGTTCATAATGAATAAGTGTTAACTTGTAAAGAGAAGATATCAGTTTTGCTTTCCTTACTGTTGATGAAGCAAGGATTTGCTTTTCTTTTATGTTAACTTTCCAGATCAAACACTTCATGGGACAGGGAAAAAAAGGTTATATTAAGCAAACTTCCTACTGATTCTAAGCAATACACATAGACTGTAAAAAGGAAAGTTAGACTTTTACTTGCTTTGCTCCTCTTCGTATCATCAGAAATGAAATTTTGATTATTATTAAAATGGAAAACTTTTATACCAAATGAGGTATAATTGTGTGCTGTATTTTGCTAGGAAAGAAAACAGCAGATTTTACTCCCTTACATATCGTTCGTTCTTTCCATACACACAGATTTTTCCTGTTTTCTCCTTAGTCAGACAAAGGGATATAGCTTCTGCCTCTCACCCTCTTTTGCACATTATACAGTGACCTGTACTTTGAGGATGGAGAAAGCCACAACTTCATCACTTGTTTTACCAATGCTATGAAAGCAGCTGATATACTACAATCCCAAAGGCACAAAGGTCACTTCAGCACTTCCCAACAGAGCAGTTAGTAACAGCCAATTTTCCTTCGGTTCCCTTCATTTTCAGGAGACTACAGATAATCTCCCTGAGCTGTCACATCAATACCTCCTGCTCCACGGTGCCAGCTCCATGCCAAACAGGGTGTGTATGCCCAGCAGGGGTCTAGGAGCTTATTGCCAACCTCAAGCTAGGAAAGTCTAATTAATTCATCTCTGAGGCCACACTGTAAGTTAGGGACTGCCTCAGTTCGACTCTACAGGATGTTCTCAACAGCTGTCTCCCCCTTCACAATCTGTTTCACCTCAAAACATGAGAAGTGCAAGGCTAGCCAGTGTGCATGCTGAATTATGCATTCAAATTGCTTGTGCTTAAACACCTAAAAAAATCTTAATGGCTTAATTAAACCAGAAACTGCACAACGCATCTCCTTAAATCTTAACTTGCAGATCACTCTCTCTTTCAATGAGCCAGCAGTATGACAGTAAGTCCAGAGCATAACGACAAGAAATTTGGTGGTATGAAAACTTCTCACTTTCCCATTTAAATCACCTCATTACACATTGGTCATGGGAATATCTTGACATAGCAGACCATAGGAAGCACCCACTAGGATAAAAGAAATACCAGTGTGTATTCCCATTGTGTGTGTGTGTGGTAGGAGAACAGGTTTTGGCTAAAATCTGTGGTCCCCCACAGGTCTTACCACCTTGCTCAGAAGAATGGTAAAGTAGAGGTCCTCCTTGTTAGAGAGGTAATGGCCATTTTCAAAAAAAGAATGTGAGGTCTTTGTTTCATTTACAAGTCAGGAACCCAAGACAGCATAATTGCCTAGATTTTTCTCATGTATTTTCATACAACATTAAGAATTTTTATTATTTTGTTGCTTTCTGTCCAGACACAAGGATATGACTGTTCTATGTCAGTGCATGCTCTGGAACTGAATAGATCACTCCAAAAATGAGAAACATATTTTTGTTTTGTTCAAAAATTTTAATTTGTGTATTTATGAAAAGCTGTTTCAAAGTGTTTCTTTGGCTGTTCAAATTTGGTGAAGGGTGGGGGAGGCAGGCAAATAGTACAAGTTTTTTTCACTGAAATAAAAAAACGTACATTCAGAATTTTAATTTTGTGGCTATCACTGCCTCTCTCCTAACACTTCTCTATACTAGGAAAAAGAAAACCACTTCAAAATTCAACAGTTTTCTGTCATTTATATCATCCATCATACACATATGTGTGTTCATAACACACATACATCAATTGCAGTTTATTGTGTGACAATGGCAGCTGTAAGTAGCGTGAGTGCGAGCTTCATCTCGTTATGCTTAGCAGCAGTAATGAAGCAGTTCTAGCATTTATCTGTCTGTCTTGGCGTCAGATCTGAAGGTTGCCTCATTCCCAGCAAGTCTCAAGGGAAAAAAGTGAGACCACAAAGTGCACCATGCAAGAAGTCAACACTTTGCACTTCAAGAAGGGAAGTTTGCAAAGTGGTGCTTTCTTCAGGCCAAGCTCTTCCTCCACACATCAGACCTGTCCTGCCAACCACAGCTTCAAATGGGCCCCCTTGTTTTTCTTTCTCCCATCAAGACTTTGCAAATTTTTCTGGTATTTCAGCTGCCAGCTGCCCAACCTTTTTGTAGGGTTTCTGGAAAAAAGTCTTTGATACCTTGTTATTGCAGGCTAAATATGCTGTTAGAAGGCACCTTCCCCAGACACAGCTGTCTTTGAAGTCCTCTGCCATGAGATCTTCATCACCTGGGTGCTTGGCTTGGCTGTCATGACATCCCCCACATAACTTTGTAGCCATCACACAACTGTACATGGAATTCATATGTTCCATGTACATTCATGACTATTTTCTAATAATAGACATTATATGGCTTGACAATTGAATTTCATGTGTCAAATTTCTGGGTATCTGATAGATTGAGAACGCTCCCAAAGGGACAGCTTGTAGAGGAGAGGGCCTGGGATCAGACTAAGCTTCTTAGCTGGATCTAGTCTTTAACTGCCTCTGCTCCCCCAACACAAGCCTTTTTCTCCCTCTTCTTTCTCTCAAAGCTATTTTCTCACAAAAGCACAACAATCTGAGTCAGGCTCAGAGAAAAAAAGTGGCGATACTTATGTTATCCTTGGGAGCTGGCATAAGGGGAGAGACAGGATGGGATGGGACGTGTGTTGGAGATTAGCTGTGAATGCAAAAAGCAGAAGAAAAATAGACAGAAAGTCCTTGATGGAGAAGGGAAACCTTCACAGTCTAAGAACTGAAACTCAACATTTATCCAGTGCCCCTGTTTGTTTTTTTTTAAAAACTTGGATTTCTTTTTAACCAGTGGTTCAAACCTAAAGTAGTTTTTTAGAGAATTCAAAACATGCTCTTGGGTTTTCAAGCCTGTCTGTAGCAATTAACCAGGACAGCAGAGTCAGGGCCAGGACAGGAAGTCCCTGGTGGCCACCTGAACCCAGCTCTCTTATCCCATTCAGATGTTAATGGAATGCTCAGGACGCTAATCTGCACTCCTATATCATGTTAGTAAATCAAAATGCCTTGTGACAACATGAATACCCCATAGTATTAGTGACTTTCTGAAATGTCTCATTAGATCTTCGTAGCTGTGTAAATTAAGCAGGGTTAGGTCGGGCAGAAGTGGACACGACTCCCCTGAATGCTGATTGCCTGTAGCCACAGCAGCAAGGCTGGAATCCAACATCTTCTTTGCAGCCATTTTGCAGGTTTCAAGAGCTATCTTATCCGGGTCAGATAGCTATGTGCATGCATGCATTGAACAAGTCCATGTGATGGAAGGAATTTAAGGAAGAAGTGAAACAGTAAGAAAATCAGTCTGCTGGATGAGAGGCTAGCACTCTAACATTGCTCCCCCACCCTTTGCAGATGTCTGCCACAACCCTTCAAACTAGTCCCCTCTTCTTTTCTTTATTTCCCCCAGTCAGCTTTGTCTTTCTGAAAGTCTTGACAACTCATTTTGCAATGCAGATCCACAGCATTTTATTTACCCATCTGTTTTGACAGTTAAATATTTTTTCCTTGATGGAACAATATTAAAGGATTCCCATAGAGACCAGGTTGACATTAGTACTCTGAACATACCCTGGACTAACCTAATCCTGATGTGCATCAGGTCAAAAAGTTCTCCCAGTTCCAGGATCATGAAGGGGGTGGGGGAACAGCTGGAATTTCAGCCGCTAAACCTGAACTATCCTGAGTAGATTTCAACCTGAATCTCTTGCAGAACTGAAAAGCAAGTGCACTACACCAGAGACTAGGCTACAGGCAGGGAAAGGGTCTGAGTGAGCCTGGGGGATGGTTTCAAGCACAAAGAAGCTATCAAAGATGGCCCAGAGGCAAAGGGGAGGATGAACTAACTCACAGGGTGGAGACTGGAAGTGAAAAGAAAGGATAGATAGGTTGGGCAAGCTCATGTGTGATCCACACCAACATGCTCCACCTCTTTCCCATTCTAGTGACTTAAAAATGAGCTATGAACAGCCATAAGCAGGAAGAGCTTATGAACACTTGTATACTACCTTAATTCATGTAAGCGTGTGTGTCTTACCTTGAAGTCACAAGTTCAGTCCCCTGATAATACTCCATTATCATGGTATGGGAAAACACAATGGGTTTTTTGCCTACATAAGCTTGTGTCATCCTGCAGCAGGGAATATATTCTAATAGGAATAGCTACAGCAGTCCTATAACTACAGCGTGTTGCAGTGTCCCAGTGTTTCCTTTTCTATCATTGCTTCCGTATACATTTCTAGAAGGAGCCTCTCCTTCCCTCTTATGGAAAGCATCTGACATGAACATGGCAAATTACATGGTGTCAGTAGGTAGACATTTTTCATAACTCTCCATTTAGTAACCAAGGGCTCAGCAAGTTTGGAGATAAATAATTCCAGGGTTGGTGGATTATTGATGTTCTCCTACCAAGGAGGCAAGCACTTCGACAAGGTAAATGGTCCTGGGCCTTGGCTGTGCTGCTAAAGATAGAAGAGAAATGTCTCAAGAAAAATGGGAGTGTCCTGCTGAAAATGGCTACCACAGCAGCAAGTCATCATGAGAGATGAGCCCTTTCTTCTTGTCAACAAAATTAATGGTGCAGGTGGCTTGGTTTAAAAGGGAATCTGCACCATAGGGTGAAAGATTTTCCAGTTGAGACACCCAATTAACAGAGGTGACTGAATCATTTAACATATTTTAAACATGGATCCTCTGTTTCCCTTTTAAAAGTGTTGACAGGTAATTAACTACAAAACCACTCATCGTTTTCTGTCATTGTAGATTGTGACATGGTAAAGTTCTTGTTTTAAATTAGGAAATAGATATAGATGATGGGGTCACGAAGTCCAGATCTAGACCTACATGTTTGGTTCACCAGCTCAGGCAGCAATTCAGATTCAGATGAATCTGAATGTTGGCATCTCCTTTTAAATGTAGTGACAAGCTCTGAGATTCAAGTTGGTAAATGAACTTTTACAGAGCTCTGTAGGTGCGTGGCTCCATCTGACAGATGAGGGCCAGCTTTATTTCCAGCTCAGAATAAAGGTAGGTATAATAAAATATTAAAACTGTAACAGCTCTGAAATTTGCTTTCCTGAACACCATGCCACAGTCCTATGTGTTCAAATTTAAATTGAATGAGCCTGAATATTTTCACTGAAATCAACTTGAGTTCTTGTTTAAGAATATTCCTTAAAACTTCCTAGGACTGAAGTCTTGTCTGGCAATTCCAGTGAGATTTTCACACCTCGTGAAGCCAGAAAATCCATGGAAAGGCCAGCACAGCAGTCTCCCGTCCAGAGCTGTGAAGCTCCTGTGAAAGATAGGAGGTGTCTTATCCAAGCATGGAAAACATTTGCTTAAAAAGAAGATAATTTCAGAGACTGGGAAGAGCCCATGCTGTTTTTTTTAAATATTTCTTTTGCAAAGTAGGAGCAGAATACCTCATATGTCTATCAAGACTGAACAATGAGGGGAATACCACAGATACCTGCCAGAATTGAACACTACATCTTATGTCTTTGTCAGAAACTATGATTCCTTGAAACAAGTGAGCTTTGTCAGTGCTTTGATTTGCCAGATTTAGCTATCTTTCAGATCTTTTGCTGGTAGAGGCATGGGAATATCTACAACTTCAACAGTCGACTCAGAAAAGTATATTTGATACATTACTGTAATGGCTTTCTTGGCAGTTGGTTTGTTTGGTTTTTTTTTTTAACACTTTTTTCCTCAGAACAGTTCTTCCAGAAAGAGCTTAGGTGTAAAAGCAAGTACATACATACACTTATAAGTGTGTGCAACAAACAGAAAAGTCCTACTCTCCTGCTGGACTAGCACTTGCAAAATGCCACTTAGGAAACTTGGTAGAACATCAGCACAATGAAGTTGTGTCCCTGTTACTTGCACCTGTGGATATTAAGACATCTGCTTTTTTACTACTGCGTGGTCCAGCAACTGAAAATCCTGGCCAAGTGGCCTTCTTTATCTTTTATCGGAATAAAACTTTGAAAGAAGTGCCTGCCCCACCCTAAATTCTTGCTAACAACTAAAGCCAGCAGAACAGTTTCTGCATCAACTAGAAAAGATCTCCTTTAGAAGTGCAGACCTTTAAGTCCATCTGTTAGGAAGCGGAGCTTTGCACACACAGACCAACATGCGCTGCGGAGGACAAATCCTAGAGATAGTGATCTCTTGAGGACAAGCATGATAATACCAATAATGCTTTATACATTTGCTTTGATTTTTTGCTATGAAGACCAAAGTACAATAAAAATAACTTCGCACAAGTTGGTCTCTAGTCTGAATGTCCTGGAGCTGGACAGTAGACTGTACTGGGGATTTTGTTTCCTTGCTAAACAAATTAGAATCAGGTTTTGGTAGGGTTAGTATTTCTAATAGGAGGTCTAAGTTGTCACTCACATATAGTATCAGCCTGTACACATGGAGGAGGGTTTCTAGTACCTGAAGGAACTAGATCAGAATCATCAATTGCAGAAAAACATGGTGAGATACAGCTGGTAGATGCTGCTAACAGAAGTTTAGACTAGGACTAAATTAGTGATTCCTATAGGGAGGGTGGTTACCAGTAGGCCAATGAACAGAGGAAATACAGCAGCTTTTCCAGTGCTTGGAGCCTTTAAATCAAAACTAAGTGCCTAGAAAATGCTACAGTCATAAGAACAAGAATCAACAAAGAGTTTCCCGAATAAAATTGAAATGCCTGCCTTACATATATTAGCTATAGTAGTACTTTATGGTTTTAAAATACACAAATATTTAAGAGGAATCTTACTGCAGGCCCTGATTCAGCAGAGAGGATATTTGAACTGCCCTTAAAGTATATATTTCAACATTAGGATGGCCCATGTAGAGCTCTCTCTTGCCTCAGCTCGTGTGCTGGTGTTGCTTAATCCAAAGCAGCAATTCTGCTGGCTCTGGCCCAGACAGACTACAAGGCATTTAGAAACCCAGCTTCCCTGATGTTCAGTTGGATTCAGTGTCCAGTTTCCTAAAGCCTATTAAAAAGTTGCTGGCTAAATTATCTTGCTACCTACAGTAGAGGAAATAAAGGAATAAATCCAAATAAACTATACACATCACTAGGTGCTGATCTCTCTCACACTGACTTTTTCCCTTTGGCATTCAAAAAACATCAGAATCTGGCCCAATAGGTCTGCAGCAACAAACCCTTTAGCAGACAGTTCCTGAAAACAAGAAAGGACATCCCTGCCTGACAATATAATTTCTCATCTCTATCAATGTAGTTTAAAGGCAGCGTGATCTTTCTCACTCATCCCACGGACATTTAATTGTTATGAATTGTTACAAGTTGCTCCAGCAAGCCAAGTTTTCGAGATGAATGTGTGTTGACAAACATATTTAAGGAAACTGCAGCCTATTCTGAAAGGCACTAGGCAGAAATAAAGGCAGTGGGAGGTCTATATTTGACTCTTCGGTTTAGAAATCTGTT
The DNA here is from genome assembly GCF_028500815.1 of Rissa tridactyla. NCBI lineage: Eukaryota > Metazoa > Chordata > Aves > Charadriiformes > Laridae > Rissa > Rissa tridactyla. The sequence goes on from NC_071471.1 coordinate 60,742,901, forward strand.
GGCGCACAAAGTTACAATTAGCTCCCTGTAAGTTTTCATTCAGACTGAAATCTCTATCCAAAGGCTATCATGCAGGAGAATATTTGGCATGAGCAAGGGGGTTTCTACTCACCTACAAAGATTTTATCGTGCACAGAAATGAAAAAACCCCAATGCTAACAATGCAGTAATTAGCAATATAAATAAAACAGGACAGAAAACAAAGCCAGGACATCTAATAATTTCAAAGCTTCATGGCTGTCAGGTCCTGAAATGAAAACTGCTTCTGAAGAATGTGTTTCTGTCTTGCACTGAAGCAAAATTTTTGGATCTGAACCATCCTGAACTCAGGGTCTCCCCTAAAACATAACATGAATTTCAGATGGTTTGGCACTCCTTAGGGTGATAAATTAAAAAAACCTTTCTGTGGTAGGAGAGGATCCATGAATGTGGTCACCCCTTCCTGACAACTGCAGGTAATGGGACTCTTCCAGTAAAACATTTTTCATCTTCATCTGCTGCTATTCTAGTCCCAGCTGTGCTATTGCAGCTGCTGTAATAAAAAGCGAAGAGATTGGGGGAAGATTTTTATTCCATAATATTGTATTCCAGCTCCAGTCTTGAGCGTCAGTATTTAAAGTGGTATCTAGCTGCTGATGTTCATTTTATGACAGCACAGCAAGTTACTACCCATCAGCTGACTGCAGATACCTTAACTTACCCCTAGGGTCTCATAAAATGCAATAGTTTCACGGAGGTTGCTTACACTTTTAAGAATTTAACTGTATTATGATAAGCGCAAGTGTTTGTTTGCTGATGCCCAACCGAGGATAACGTGAAAGTAAGATGTTATGTCACAATAACTAAGCTTGATCACAGTAAACCTTTCTTCAGGTTCCACTTTTGACCATTGACAGAAACAGGATACTGAGCCGGAGGTGCCTTTGATTCAAATAGTTTGAACACAGAGAGGAGCCAAGTCACTTTGGCTAAAATCACAAGCGCATACCCTAACAAAGAAAGGAACTAAGACCACGTGTGAAAGGGAATATTCACTGGGAAAGGGGAAAATGTAAACATAAATTACTTTAAAGTCGCTAACTAACCATCTGCTGATCCATCTTAGCATTTCCAGTTCTCTCTGCTGTAGGTCAGCCCTGGGCTAGAGATCTCATTTAACGCCTCCCATTTGCGATGCTGCTGCAGACAGCACTGCACGGCGCTCTCAGTCCTGCCGGTTGGAGCACAGATTTATTCTGTGCAAACAGATGGGTTAGAGATTTGTTGGGCTTCAGCGAGACTGCTATTGCTATTCTGTAACAGCACCAGTTAAACAAGCATTAAGTCAAATGGCTGTGTTCTAGACAGAAAGAGGGGAAGGCAGTCATATAACACTCGTTAAGAAAAATTCTCCCCCCCAGCGCCCGCCCCTGTACCGCTGTGTATTCTAATTGCTAAACCTAGCACAAAAGTCCTAAGAAAGTCTTTTGGCCTCTATGGGGACTTCACTGCCTTACATGCAAAGCAGAGTCTATGATTTGAAACTCTGCTATGAAAGGTGCCAAGTCTAAGTCTCTAAGTCTCCTCTCATCTTTCTGAGGTCTGATCACCTCAAATGTTCAGCTTAAAAAAGTTAGGGCATTCATTACACAAATATTAGATTTATCCTATGCAGGAACAGTATAGGAATACACTCTTTGCCCCATGCACAGTATAGTTATATGAAGTGGGGGTTCAGGTTAGCTAGAGAATTTTCCCCATATTTCTTAACGGGATACCATGGTTGGTGTTTAAAGCCTTCAACTTTGCCTTTCCAGTTGCTTCAACTTTTGCATTTCCAGATACTCTAGGACTCCCAGGCTGCTAAGTCTGGCTGAGATACTCAGCGTGGCTCCATCCCTTCATGTTTAAATTCATTCCCCCATCATTCTAAAAATCCACCAACATTCATCTAAAGAGGAGAAAAGAACAAAATCCTCCTCGACAATTTTTATCAACTAAAAATGCCACATTATCTGGTCATTTTCAACAATCACAGCCCACTTTTGGGATTCAGAAGACATTGGTCCCCCCTTTATTTGTCATCAGATCAGCTTCCAGAGGATTCCTATTAAACAGCCAAGAGGAATCCTTGGTGCTAGGGGCTGTACACATTCAAACTGTCATCATGGAGAATTTACAAGTGAAGTATGCCACAAAAGACAGCTGTGGACAATATTGGCTCTTCCATGATCTGGACACTGAAGTGGAATAAACTCACCCATCTTCATTTTTGTCAGTAAATTGACAGTACCCATGGATTCAGGGCAATGTCCAGTTTGAAAAGTACTTCTTAACTACTTTGTATTAACAAAGTAGGTAGATGTGATTTTTTAAACCAGGTATAAGGGTTCACTCTTAGGGGCAATTACTGGCATTCTAGGGGTACAAGCTTGTTCCAGGCAGGGGAAAAAAAATAAGGAGGAGAAGCAGGCAGGCACTGCCTGAGAGCCCTGGCCACTCATGGAGTGGCCCCGTGGACATCTCAAAAATGATGGCAGGGGCAGGATTTGCCATGATCTCTGCGTCGTAGGGAGTGCAGTGTGCATTTAGGGCAAGAAACATCAGGTTTCCCTTTAATATTTATTTCTATTAAAAAAGGAGAGAAGGACAGAGGAAATTATATGTTGTATGTTATGCATTAGATTTAGAAATCTTACAATCAGAGTGAAGAACTATCAAAATCAAGAAGGGTTAAGACAGCCCAGAACACCTGCTTTTCTTGATCAAAAATTCATTCAAAAAGGGAAAAAACCTTGGTGCACCCCTCTGTCCTGTATTCTGCCATGGAAACTGTTGATATTTCTTATGTAGCAAAAAGCAGTTTCTTAATCTGATTCTTACTCTAGATTTAAAATGTCTTGCGTTTTAAGAAGAACCTTTGCTGACAGCTCCCTGGCTGAATTCAGCTTTTTTTTTTTGTACACTGAAGTCTTATAAAGATGCTGGTATTTCAGAGGAAATTTAGCTCACTGGGAGTGCATTTCATCTTTCTATTATTTCATCTCACTGTCTCCTTGCTGGATTCCATCTGCTGCCCTGGCTCTCCTTTTTTGTCTTCTCACCGTGGCCATCTTTTGCTCCATTTTTCATCCACGTGCTGATCATTATATGAATTTGCTTTTGCTTAGCCAAAAAACACAATTGCAATGACCCCAGCATCCCAGAAGTCAAGCCACAAATATAAGTTTGGAATGAAAGCAATATCGACTGCCAGCACTTCTATAATTCCTAGCAATCAACTCCAGTCTCTTCTCTCTTAATGATAGATGGATAAACCATTTGACTTCACTTTTCCAATCTATACGGAGGCCTTCACTAGCCTTTATAACCCTCAAATTCAAGACAATTAGGACTTGATTAAATCCTATCATCTCTCAGGTCTCTTAAGCAAAGTAATGGCTTCTTGGACAAGCCAAGTAATTTTACAGCTTCTCCTACTCCCTCCGCTCTCCATTCTGGTCTATGTGCATTTTTAGCTCTAAGAATAAGTTTAATTAAATGTACTTGACATCCAAAATAATTAAGGAGATGATTGTAGATCTTTAACACAGAAGCTATGTTTTTATTAGCAATTTGTCTAGGAAAAAATTATATACATACTTTGAAATATATATTTTTATATATATACACATTTATATTTACATTTACATTCATATTTCCATTTATATTTATTCTTATATTTGTATTTATATATACACTGTATATATAGACATACATACACATGTAATGCAGATCTGCAGGTCTCCACTTTGTGCTGGTTCACATCTCTACACCAGCTTCATGCATGCAAACTAATTTCCCTGAGAAAAAAATAGAAACCCTGGTCCGAGTGTGTTCCATACTTACTGGGGGAAGCCCCAAACTATGTGGCAGACACACCACAAGTACATAACACACATGCACCTGCAAAACTGTTGGTTGAGATTTCCCACCACACCTTCAGGAGACATGCTTTATAAAAGACGGAGTACATGAGTGTATATGTCCCTAAACGGCCAGCTCCCTACAGACTTTTCACTCTCTGCTTCTGTGACATCCCAGGCTTATGTCTTCAACCTTCCTTACTTTCTGGTTTTAATCCGTTTCTACTTTTTATTCATCCTATATTATTTTGGAAGCACCCTTAATAGACAACTTTAATCTTTGCACTATTTCCGTTTCTATAATTCTTTTTCCCTTGTATGCCATGGTAACACTTGCACTTTACACTCAGCACCAAGATAAGGGTGGCATGAGCTTAGATCCTCAGGTGACAGCCGTATGTGGTGGTTACATTGGGATGCAGAAGATCTGTCTCTTCGTCATGGCATGTTTGGAAGCCAGGTACAACTTCTTCCACATTGTAAAGGAAGTATATTTGCTCATGATTTTCAAAACCTTTGTCAATGGCCATTGTCATGGCTGTTGATGGTTCCCTGCTCTTTCCCAGGCTTAGAGGAAAATAAATTCATCTATGAGCTCTGCTCAGGTAAGAAAGAGACTCAGAGTTTTGATGGGTTCAGAAACGTGCTGAGAACAAATGCACAAATTGAACACAGGCAACCTCTGAGATCTCAAATAGAAAGAGGATGTCAATGCCCAGATCCTTTTGTCTCAAATGGCAAGAAGACAGTTTTGAGGAGACAGAAAGGATACACCAAGCCTCACAAAAAGGTGGTCTTATTTCTGTTGCGTGAAAATGAAGAGAGAAAGATAGACAGAATTAGTTTCAAATTGTGCCCACGTAAACAGTGAACTTGGTCTTCATTAATTCCCAAACACCCTTTGATAAGAAAAGCTCAAAGAGCCCAGCTGTGCCTCGTGTTTGCCCTGCAAAGCAGCTGTGGCTTGTCTTCCCTGCTGTGTTCCTGAGAGCTCCCCGCTGCTGAAACATGGCCATATAGGACTAGCCCTGCAGAAAGAAAATGTGGGAGTGGAGCTGGTTTTTGTAAGCAGGCTATAGTCTGTCAGTCTGCGAGACAGAGGTATCCATCTAGAAACCAGAGGAGCGGCATTATCAGATGTGAGAGCAGGTCAGTTTACAGTCAGATTCCATTAATAAATTGTTCATAAAGAGCTGACAAATGACTGAACAAGGTTTTAATAAGTGATTGTACTTCAGTAATAAGATTAAGCAATCATGACATGGAAATATTAGTAACAATACTAATTGAATCTCTGACATGCTCATAACAATATGTATTATAAATGGGATAGACTTAAAGGGATTCGGCATTAAATAACACCTAGTAAACTACATGTTGCTCTTCACTTCTCCAATATCTTCAATGATGTCACTGTTTTATCCTATCAGGATATACAGCAAGGCAAGAGAAATGTTGAAGAAATTCCCTTGTCTGTCCTGTACTGTAAAAGATAAAAACTCTGCTGGCTTATCTGCAGCTTGAGATGCTTTGCTTTTCCAATAGTTATCATGCCAGGGGCAAATTGTGGTCCAACAGTCAAACATGCCCTTTTGGGTCACTGGAAACATAGGTCCAATTTTCTGCTCCCCTATAGACTACTTGTAAGATCTTAAGAAGGTCTTTCTGTAATATCTAAGATATCCCACTTCTAAGGTTTTGAAGTGGGGACCAAAGCAAGGATCTTGCTTGGATGCAGTACTATGACTATCTGTTGAAGAGAAGAGCACCTCAGGAAAAAAAAACAATCTTAATTTCAGGGGGAAACTGTGCTGCTGTTCTTATTTCAATAAGAATCAGAATGCTATATTCAAACCAATATTTCTTCTTTTATCTTTGTTAAGAAATGACAGAAATATAGGGGTAAAATAGTGAAAGAAGGTGCAAGCTAGGTTTTCAGCATATCAGAGGACTGTGGGATGATTCTTTAAATAAAAGGTCAGTTAAAACCAACCTGGCTAAGAACTATAAGCAAGTCAGTTGTCTAAACCAATTCTGTGTTGTCTCTAGCTGTGCCTTGGGACCGGATTATATATTTGTTCTTTTCCATCTCTGGTTACTGTGATGCTACACAGAGTCCTGAAACAAAGCTGCAAAAAGCTTGATTTAAAGCCAAATTACTCTGGGGTAAAAAAATCACCTTTCTCTTTGACGCAGAATAGATGTCTCTGAGAAGACATAGGAAAGGATGAAAAAAACATCAGTAATCGCTGCTTTGTGAAGGAAAGCTCCAGGGCCAGCTGACTTAATTATGCTAATCACCCTATCAATCTTAATGGAAGAGAGACTGTAATCCTAAAAATACAGTCAGTGAGGCGCCAAGAAAATTCCTGGTTTTCTTACATTTGCTAAGGCCACTGATCACATGGCATCATTATAAAGGTATCACCTTGCTCAGAGATAAACCTTAACTAATTCAGATCCATTCAAATGGTTAGGTAGGTGTCAGCGGAGACGGCTTGTACCGACTGTGACGCGAGATAATGAGACTGCTCCTAAAGCTTGTTATGCAAAAATCTCATAGAGGAGAGGAGAGCCAGAGACAAACTTTTGTTAAACTTTAAAAAGGCTGTGAACCCCCTCTCTTCTCTTAGTTTTTTGTCACTTTCTGGCTCTCTTGTTAAGTTTTTCCCACTTTTGTGCGTTTTCAGGTAGTAATGTAATTCAGAACGTGGAATGAATATGAAGCCTGAGCCTCTTGAAGAATAGTGCTTTTACTCAAATCACAAACCGAGACCTGTTATTAATAATGGAGGTGGGTTTTTCTGAAGGGGCATATATTTCAGGTCTCTTGCAAGGTAAGAAACAAGGGAAATACCTGTCAGCGTGGAGGGGTTAAGTGCTGCTATTCCCACCTGGTACTGAAGGAGGAAAGGGAATCTGCTTTGACATAGGATCAAGCTTGTTCCTACTATCTCAGAGAGACGTACTGTGGCTGACGTATATTCATTCTTCAAAGGGATCACACAAATTTGCTGCAAATCCTTACACAGGGCAGTGACTTCCCAGTGGAGCTTCCCAGTGGGAAGAATCTAGTCCGCATCTTGACAAGTGTATTTCCATCTTAGTTCCTTTCTGCAGCTGCCTGATAAATGCAGGTGATACATGAGGCTTTAGCATCCAGCTAATTTGTTCCTTTTTCTCTCACTTTTCAGAAAAAAAACCCTATCACTTCCCATCAGCTCTGGTTTGGTCATGTTACAGACTACAGCACAATTTTAGCAAAAAGTGATTTGTGTTTATAGCTTTGTAGTCTACTTTGGGAAGCAGTTAAAATAGAAGGTCACCAGAGAGTATGTGGATGAAGGGATAAGTGATAGGATATGCTATTCTTCTCTCAACATGTTTCAGATTGGATGTTGAGCAGAAGCTCTCTAGTGTCTTTTCCCTGGTGCCCATTTTCCCAGATCTATTTTCACTGATGTCTGTCCTTCCAAAAGCAAAATTATCCAACATCTGTATTTTGAAACTTGAGTACCTCCAAAATTCATGTCCCACCTGGGTGGGAAAACTTGCCATTTAAGCAAGAGCGCCAGAGTATGTATATGAAAACTCCAGGTTTGTGTTTAGAAAATGTATCACCCTCTCCTACCGTAATGACGCTGATGTACTGCAAACTGTTCACAAATACAAAGAATTTAAATTTAGTATAGAGTTTTCTGAACAATTAGTATTCTGTTTGCTTTTTTCGCTCCACATAGCTGAATCAATTTTGTGCCAATTTAAAACTAAAATTAAAATCTTGGTTTTTTTTTAAGAAATATGTTCTTTATTTATGCATAATAAACTCCAGTGACCACATTCTCATTTTAATAGGGAAGTCTGATGCTTTCAAAAATGTAGGGTCATTTCTAAATAGAGACAGATTTCCAAGTAATTCGTATTTTTATAAGAAAATATGAATGAGAAATATACTGACATGGACTGGAACTGTTCTAAATTCTGCACAAATTAATGAACAGTTTGGTCATCTTGAAGTGGCTTTGTATTGAGTATACAATTCTGAAAAGAAACAAAAGATGATGGACGGTATTTCAGAAAAACAATTTTCTACGGCCTAGATTCAGAGATTAACTAAATATGTTATTTTAAATTGTGCGCTATTGCATGGACCTATGGAGAAGATGTAAATCATAAACACATACTTGATTTTACTTTCAATGTCTTATATATTTTTTTTTAACTTTTTTCAGTAAGTTGATATTAAATTGCTGAGTTTTTACCGTTTGACACAGCCCAATAAGATCATCCTACCCCGTTTTGTGCCAGGGTGGCAAACAGCAAAACATCTTTTTTATCTCCAGTCGTAGGAAAGTCTCTTTCCTGACTGCTAATGCTGATGTAACATCCTGAAGGCCGGTATCAGGTTATTTGATCTAAGGTACTGAAAAAGCACAAAATTGTTTAGTACTTCAATAAATCTAGCCGTACATTTCTGATTAGATGGTAATCTAACATTCTGAGAGCTACAGACACCTCTATACTGTTTTAAGGGATATATAAATCTTCTACTTGTTCTTAGCTAGTTTGGGTTTTTTTGGAGTAGATCAATTGCTATTATAGCCATATGTGACACCTTACTTGTGTCACAAGACAGCAGAGTGAATAAAGACCATCCAATTCCTATGTCCTTCATGGTGCAGAGTACTTAAATAAAATCTCCACTTGCAAAGGTCGTCTTTGACTAACATGTTGAGGACCTGATGGGGAAAAGAATGTGGTTACTGGAGTTTATTATACATAAACGAAAAATATTTTGGTTAAAAAACAAGGCATTTACGCAACACGGTAATATTACTCTAGCTTTAAAGATTCTATGAAATCCGTGATAGGAAGTGTCAATGAAATAAAAAAAAGACATGAAACATTGGGTTGTGGAAGGCATTTCCTGTGGTGGGCCTTCTGTGACGTCTTCAGCTGCCTTTTTAAATACTTGTCACACTATAAGCTTTGCAGGTAACAGGGCTTTTTGTCATAACAGAACAAAATTAAGTGATTAAAATGCACACCTCTAGCAAAAGTAAAAAAAAAAAAGAACATGCCTCCTTAAGGAATGATTTATCTGGGTGGATTAAAGCTGATCCCTTGGAGAGGGTTACTAGCAGACAGCTGCACGCGAGTATGAGAGAGAGAAAGAATTCAAGCGGAAACCAAACTGTCCACGACAATCTCTGCTGGGGAGATGTGGGGAGTACCAGAGAAGCTATCACCTAACTGCTAGGTTGATTTTACAATGGCAGAAAAAGTATTTGACTGTATGAAGTTAAATGCAAAACTGGTATAATTACGGAGATTATTGCTAGACTGCTTCTGAAGTTCTTCCAGCTCAAACAATCCCAAACAAAAATTGTGAGCTCTGTGCCCCCACAGTGGGAGAAAACAGCTCTGCACAAGCTTGCATTCCCTTTGCATAGAAATAATTGTTTTATCCCCATCTTGAAGCCGAACCCAAAAAGCGAGGTAAATCATGCTAAGAAAATTACAATTGCAGAGAGATTAGTACAAGAAAAGCAAAAACCAAAAAAAAAAAAAAAGAAAAAAAAGGCAAAAAGGAAGCTTGTAATAATTGAGCACCTTCCTGCCTGCAAATATTTTATGATCGAGAAATGTTGGGTTAGTGAATCTGCATATGGCACACACATACTGCCTGGGGATTCAGGCGCGCATTTGATTTTCAGTATCATGTGGTAAGGGGAGAGACCAGTGACTGGCAAGGCAGTAGAGCTGAGTAGGTGGGGAGAGGAGACATCTGGCGAGCTGGTTAGAGCTGACTTAATTCCCAGGAATCAAGGCACCAGTGGTGCGCAGAAGGACTTGCTGCTGGGCTCAGCCTCTAAAACAGCTTAGGAATCAACTGTGATTACAGTGAAGCAGGCTATCAGCAGCCCGGCTCTGGAGGGGATCAGGGCTAGGAAGGGCTTGTAAACCCCTGGTTACTGAGCTGTGCGGGGGGTGCCGAGGTCCTGGGAGAGCACAGAGCCCCGCAGTTCTGCCACCTCCCATGCCACGGGGATGCGTGCAGGTGGCAGCTTTCCAGGTGGGCTCCACAGGGATCATAGAGCCACAGGATCGTAGGTGTCTCTGTACTCTACAGGAGAGGATGAAGTAAGGGAAAACAAAGTCAGTGGAGCTGAGGGTGCAGAGCTCTTTTGGCATAGTTTTAATAATCTCATCTGTGTGAAGAGACTGTGCATAGCTCTGGAAGAACTGTGAAAACTCTTCAGCTTTCGTACTTGCCGGCTAGTAAAATGCATGTTAAAGAAACGTTTGTGAAATCCTGGCTTTCAGGTCTCAGGAATGGCATGTCCTGATCTTGCCTGTCCTGTTTGGATCCTTTTCATCTGGCTACCTGCACATAAAGCAGGTCAAAGAAAAACTTTGGTGTGATTCATAGTGGCCTTTTGAGCAACAAAGAAATACACTAAGTTCTCATCCATTGAGTACTCTGAGCCTAGTTGAGTTAGATCTGAAGAGCACATAGTCCTATACAGGATATATATGCAGAGAGAGGAAACATCTTTGTTTCCTGTAGTGCAATAGCAATAAGTTCAAGGTATGTTTCACTTCAAAAGGGAGAATATTTTCAGACAGCAACACCTCTAAGAGAGCACTCTCAGCAGAACTCACTTTTCATGTAAGCTGGGCTGATGTGCTGACCCAAACACCCTCATAAATTTAGACTATATGGAAGGCACTGCATGTAATTATCTGAAGCAGCTAGAACATTTATTATGATAATTAAAGTCAATTACTTTTATGACAGGATCAAAAAATAAACACCACCTCTAACATTTCCCTCGTTTTCCTCTCTTGCACAATGTAATATTACCACAGTAATTACTGTATCTCACCACCCTCCCAGCATATTCCAAAGGCAGAGACATCTTAATTCCCTTGGCTAGCTTCCTTCCACATGACTGCTTCACTCAGAGGCAGTAGATAGATATGTTCCTTAAAACGTTGATAGCACTCCTGACTTGGTTTGCTTTAAAAAATGAGTAGTTTATTGTTGTCAGAACACCTCTGAATAATGAAGGACATGGTTTGAATTATTGCTAAGAAATTATTAGCTCATAAGCAATGCTAGACACATCCTAATGCACTCTGAAATAGGATGTTATTATGACTGTGGGAACAATACGAGACCGAGAATATCTTATACTATTCATTTCTGTGCAAATGTCGGTTCAGTTTGGAGCTGGAGTAGAATAGCAGTTTATTAAAATAATGACAAACTACTTTTCCTCTTGGGATTATATTCAGGGCCCAATTAATAGATTAACAAAGTTATTGACAGTGCTTAGAAAGTTTGGTTTTCAAAGTTCTACTGACATTTACTTCAGTTTTAAAGAAAAGGATGCTCCATTTAAGTCAAACGTGGTACCTTAGGGAAATAGAATGATGCAATTTGTCACCAGCTCTCCTGTTCAGCATCAGTTGTCTGTTTCTCTGTTCTTTTCTTGGCTTCTCTTTGCAGTAGAAAGAGTAGTCATCTATATCACAACAAAGCCTCTTCCAGGCCTCATGTCCCAGGTCGCAGATCTTTTGCGCTCTGGGCTGACCCTGCACTTTCTGAGAAAAATTCCCTCTCTGATATTGGTTGTCTTTTAAACAAAGACATGAAAAAAATTTCCACCCTTCAGCACAGTGAAGCTCAGTTTTAATTAACTCTTCAAATAGGAGAAACTGAATAAAAAAAGAGCTATTATAAAGAAATGTATATGGAAAAGTTCACCCATTACAGTGGGACAAAACACTAGAAAACTAATGGCTGTTCTTGCAGTTCTCGAAAGTAGTTCAGAATCATCAAAACAAGTAGGATATTGAGCAAACACTTGCAGTTCTTACTGGCATACATCTTTCAGGGGAAACCAAACAAAAATCTGTGCCAGTACACTACACGGGAACATTTCATGGGCAACCTAGGTCAAACACCTTTGGCGACAATTTTCTGGGACTTCCATGGGAGCGAGAATCTCTTGCACAGCACCACAGAGGTGTCTGAGTTCTCCTGGAAGCCAAATGATACAATGAATAGCGTGACTCAGTCAGGACCTCAGGCTGCTTAGATTATTTGTACTGGTATAACAAAACATAGTTTAAAAAAGTTGCCTAATGGAACTATTTTAATGAAACTAAGCTGAATAACCAGCCAAGACACTGAAATACAGAAAATTAGAATGATTTGGGTTGGAAGGGGCCTTTGAAGATAATCTAGTCCAACCCCTCTGCCATGGGCAGGGACATCTTTCACTAGATCACGTTGCTCAAAGCCCCATCCAATCTGACTTGGAATGCTTCCAGCAATGAGGCATCCACAACTTCCCTGGGCTACCTGTTCCTAGACGGTATTTTTTAAGACTAAAAATTTTAGCAGTTCCTTGGCTTCCTACCACCAACTCCATATCTCACGCTGCCTCCTCCCTCACCGTTCATGGTAAACAAGGGTCCTTTCTCATTCTGAAGGGAAGTCAGTGTCAGCTAGTTGCTGCTTTGCATAGGTTGTGGGGTCTTCTACTGTGATGGGCATCTCGGATCCCAATAAGCTTCATGATAAAGCCTTGACAGTCTCAACGGTGCAGCAACATCTGAAAAAATAGAGAAGGACTCACTCCACTGGTATCCAAGGGCTTTATTTTAAAAGAGAAATGGACACAAAAGGCTGCACTGTCAAAACCAGGCAGATGTTTTCTATAGCTCCCTCCTTGCTTTTAGCAGGGAGCATAAATCACATTGTGGCAGTGATGGCATGGACATGGTATGATAAGAAGCTGGAGGCATCTCTGGGGAGTTGGGTACTCTGTCATGTTCTTACAGGAGACACACACTGGGTCAATCAACAGCCCACCTGGCAGCTGAGATGTGAGAGCGGGGTCTACTGCAGCCCAGTGCTAGTAGCTAGGGTTTCATTGCCAGCAATTCAGAGCTATCCCTGGCGGAAAGAAAAGCATGCTTTTCCATCAACTCAGCATTGGAGGGAGAAGATGCATACGTGCCTACATGCTATGGTTGCACATTAGTAGGGCATAGGAGTGAGGGTCTCGCAGAGGTTTGTGGAGGCTGGAGCAGGAAGCCTTAGCTCTCTGCCCTAGCAGTGCCATGAACAAGAACTTGAGCTAATATAAATAAATGTATTGAGTGTGTGGAGAACCTTCTCCTTCAGGGGATGGTCTGCATTTAAAAAAAAACATGTGTCAAAAATATTGACAAGGTCTGGGATCCCGGTGTAGACAACACCAGGAGTACATGGAACTGCTGCAAGGCCACTTGATTTGCCTACATGTTACACAGCAATAGTTGGAGTGGGATCTTCATGCTGCAGTGTTAATGTCCAAAGTTAACTAGCAAGTACTCCTTCAGGTTGTCACAATTAAGGCATTAGTGATGCCTTAATATACTTCATCTTGTGGGCCATTTTGAAGACAGAAATGAACATACTGTGATGGGTAGTGACCCTTGAAATTCTCTCTGATCCAGGCCATGTGCCATTGTGCCAAGCTGAAGATAAAAATAATTGGGTAAAAGTCAGTGTGAAGTGCAGTAATTGATATGAGACAATGTAAGATTCTTTTTTCCCTTGACCGTATTTTCTCTTGCTCATACTCTGTCAGTCTTTTTGGTCCCATTATTTTCAATACTGGGGTGCTTTAATTTGAATCTGCTCTTCCCTGAAACTCCCCAGCCTTTCTTAGGAAGAAATTCTCAGTGAATTAAACTATTCTTCGCTTATAGATCAATATTTTTAAAAAATAATAGCACATTAACTAAATACATCTATGTCTCTATTAGTAATGCAAGCGTGTTGAAAAAAAAAGTATTCAAACATTGATTAATGAATTTAGTCATTTGCATAGAAAATGGCCTGAAGAATGAAAATAGCTCATTAGAAAAGTCTGTGAAAGTAAATATTTAGCTTGGTAAAGTTTCCTAGGGAAAGTCAAGATCTTAAAGACCAAAAAAGTCATAAAATATACTTAACTCCAATTACAGTGCTGGTTTTGCTGCTGCTGTTGTTTTTACTGTTACAAAGCTGTGTTATTACAATGAATACATATGGGAAAAACTACAGCTAGAAAGTATTATTCATTTTGTCATTGTAAACTTGTAAACCACTAAGAACAAACCTGGTTTGGCTCCCAGCTGTCAAATATTTCCAATCAGCCACAGCAAAAAACTGAAAACCACTCCATTCGTATGCTGACCCATCTCCTATGTTTGTCACTGCTCACGGGGACCACTAGCTCAGGTTCAACACTTCCAGCAGTCAGCTACGGCTACGAGGCAGCCACTGTAATACGCATACCTATCTATCTGGCGAATTCTCCATACTTACGTGTTTTATTCCAAGGTAAGTGAAAAATTAAGCAAACTAATTAGGGTAAGAAACAAAAAACCCAAACAACTAACATTTCTATATCAAGTTGTCACTTGCTGCGCAGCAACGAGGTAACAAATTGCACGCCAAGAAGAAAAACCTGAGTCTTTCATCTTCAGACAGATGGTGACCTGGACTTATTTTCTGATTTCAATGAGCTGAGCTAAAGAGAATGTATTACGTGGGGAGTATTTACATTTGCAATATGTTTTCCCAGTGACAAGATTATGGAGAGATACGTAATGTAAGTTTTTTAGGCCACTACCATCCCTGTGTAGAGAATATTTTTGCCTACTGCATCATTTCACAGGAATGTAGTAGATTTTTGCTGTTTCTCAGGCATGTTCTTTTTATCACATTCATTTTTAACATTTCTGTGGTACTGGGGGCAGTAGCAGTTCTATCATCAACGAATGGCACATTAATATCTGGTCAAAAGTCAGTTATTAGAGAAATTAGATCCTTCCTGAAGAAGTTACTAGAGCAAACCAAGTTCACAATTTACAGTAGCAGCTTGATGGAAAAGGTATCATGAGTTCAGGCATTGAGCCAATAGCGTTGCCAACATTGTACCCCGTCAGAAACAGGGCATCTGACCCATTGCAGTTCTTACTTCTTTTGGACTCCCTGTTCCAAGGTACTTATAATCCATATCTATGGTTTTAAAATGAAGGCTGTCACTGATATTATTTTGAAGACATTTAGATCATAAAATGATTGTAGAGTCCTAATGGATTTTAAAGATACTTTAGCTGCTCTCCATTTACAGGGTCAATACTTGAACTGGGCTAGGATACTTTTGGCAAAAAAACCCTGAATTAGTAGAGGGCTGGCAATAAAAAGCCTTTGAATTGCCTGAAAGGTTTACCTACATCTCTAGTGAGCTTCATCCTTGGACTTGTGAACTGTATTGTCCCCCAGGAGAGCAGTGGTTGCAACAGTTCGTAAAAATAATCACTGAAGATTGATCACTCAGTCTTAGACATCAAAAATGGGAAGAAGAGACTGCAGACGGCACTTGGTAGCTTCTGTGGTTCCAGTGCTATAAGAAAAGGTTGAAATTACATCAGGAACCTAATTTTCTACTTAACTGGTCATTGCATTCATAGTCATTTTCAGATACAATGGATCCCTTTAACGTTCACTCCAGAAGAAGACATTGACTATGGAGGAAATTTATTTCAGATCTTCAGTGATACAGATGGAAAGACCATCTGTAAGGCAGTGGGGAAACAAAGGTATTTAGGGGAGGACATGTAAGTAGGGGATCTGCCATGTTTTGAAGGCTTTTTCCTCTCTTCAGCACAGAGTGGGTTGTACATCCTCGCTGCAAAGTGAAACATTTCCCCTTAAACATTCATTTTGCCTGGATTGAGGGTCAAGCGGCTCTTCACTGAAGAAAAAGACTTCTGGAGCAGCCCAAAATCTATGGAGTGAATAGCCTGTATGCACTGGTAAAAGGCTTTTTCTGAAAAAAAGAAATTGAATGAATCAAAATCAGACTAAAAAAACAGTTGAAAGGGGAGTAAAACTTCACGCCCCACAACTTGAGGGGAAAAAAAACCCCAAAGTGCAGGGAAGCCAGGCAGAGACCATGCAATTAAGTGGTTGGCATTTATGCAGCATCCTGGGATGAATGTTCTTTGCAGGCTCTCTGCCAGTACTGTACAGGCTATTTTTCTTTTACAATTTTCATGCAGTCAAATAATGATGACAGAAATGCCAAGAAACAAGATCAAATGTATTGTGGGTCACTGCTGCTCTTTTACCAAAGTGCTTCTGGTGTTTGGCACCTAGCTCATCAACACATTTCAGAGGTTAAAGAAAATAATAGTCTGGGCACTGTAGAAAATGATAAGAAACAAGTAGCAGGGAGGTAGATAGTACTGTCTGAACCCAACGTTATTTCCAAAGGTTAGGAGAGAATGAATATTTCTCCTTTTTTTAAATGTCAATTTAATCTGAAAGACAGTGAACCTCAAATAACATTTCAAACTAATGTAGAACAACTGAAAACAAGATAATTGCTGATCTAGCAGCTAGGGATTTCATCTTGAACTGACTGTTACTTTCAATACCCTTGTTGCTTTACAATGTAAATACATATATCAGGAGGAGAAAAAAACGTGTAGGAAGAGAAAGGGGAAAAAAGATTCAAGGGCAGCTGCTGAGTCCTTGGCAATGGTGAGCTACTGAAACCGCTGTGCTGAGATTTAGATAAGGATGTACTACTATTTCCCTGGATATTTTGTGATCTTTCCTCGCCAAACATAAAGGCTGCTACAGTAAAGTCTTTGTGCCTTTTTGATAGGAAATCAGCCACTTTAAAGGTGAAGGGCCTTGCCCAAGGCTATACAGGAAATCCACAGCATGTCTGAGGAATCCAAATTCAGGCTTTTAGTGTTGGATGTTTCTTCTAAATGTTGTTCTTACACTGTAATCAACAATCATATAACTTCTTAAATCTCTTTAAACATACTCTGCACCTGGCTTAAGACATGGTAACATGCCTCAGGTTTTGCTGCTTATGAATCAGAAGATGACAAGTTACAGAAATTTGTACTATCAGCTGATGCAGCCAGAGATGTTCAGCTTAAACATTAGAAAAAACTCCTTGGCTAGAGGACTGCTGCAGCTCAGGGACAGACCAACCAGAGGGTCTGTGGAGTCTCCATCTGAAACTTTTTCAGACTCAGGTAGATAAATATCTCTGTATATATACCCAATTATTACTCTGGGAACGGAGGTATGCACAGGGTACAGTAATGGATCAATTGATGTCTCTTTCAAGCAATAGTCTGGAAGCAGAGTTCAAAGTGCTCACTGTGTCACTGCATGCTCTAGATTCCTATCTAGGTTTTAAAGGCTCTAGTTTAAAAGCTTTCTTTGCAGAACCACCATCTGATTAAGACAATAATTTCTTTTTTCTTTTTAAAGATCCAAATCATTACAGCTAGACTAACATTTGATAATTAAGTCTGGCTGTAAATTAGTTGTTGGAAAGGCTTTGAGATCTCAGCACAAATTTAATATCAAATCAATTGTTTAAAAAAATTGGCTGCTGTGAAATGTGAATCACATGCTACCCATAAAGTGCTACTGAAAACATAGACCTGTGCTTATTTTGAATATGATCTACAAATTAATAGCTTGCAGTAGAGAATCCAGAATTCAGAGCAATCAACTTGGGGTGATCTTTTCTTTTTCCATAAAGTAAAATGACCTTTATACAGAAATTAATATGAAAGTTTCACCAAATTGGTCCTGCTGCTATTTATGCCAATAGCATGATGAAAGGAGCTATTTCTGTTTAGGAGTATGGGGGAAGGCATGTAAGGAAGACTCAAAAGAGAAGAGAGATGCATAATGCATTGGTAGAACTTTGATGTAAAACTGTGCTGCAAACTTATCTGAACTTTTTTTTTTCTTTCTGTATTAATTTAAGTGCTCTGGAAGTGTTGATTGTCAGCTTGTACAGGAAAAAAAAAAGAAAAAAAGGCCCTGTCTTTATCCACAAATCAATGCCGTAAGAAGAGCAGCAGTGCAAGGTTCTGCACAAACCATTATCATTCAACATGGTCTAAGTCCTGAACATCCCAAGAGGCAGAAATCATCTATTGCCATATTTCAAGAGGATGATCTGCATAATAAATGTGGCAAGTGACGATGACATTTTATGATGTATGTACTCCCTCAACAGGAAATACGCTAGGATTCCAGATCCAAAACTTCATATGAATTTTTAAATAGCCCTCACTCCTTCAGGTACCTCGTGCTGGATTTAGAATAAAAATTTAAAATGTAAATGCAATGTAAATGCACCTTCTCTTGCATCTTCTTTAGGGCTTTGAAGGTGAATTTTCTTCTGTGTTCACATACTTGTGAGTATTGTTTTAGAACTGTGCATCCACTGAAACGAAATCCTGATAATCCCCCTTGATCAGAGATGGAAGTGATACACTAAAACCCTACTCGAATGAGTATAAGATCATCCAGACACCCACCCTTCTATCTTTTCTTCCTCCTACATGCTAAGTAGTATGAGAAAGTGAAATACTTGTCTTTCCGTTAGTTGGTAAGACTGAAAACACTCCTGTGTGCTGTGAAAATGCTTTTTTTGCCAAAGACTTTTTCTGAAAAAGACTATATGTACCATTTCAAAGTAACTGATGGTCCTCAAAGAATTATTCTGAGGACTCTTTGCAAGAACAAATTAATAATTGTCAAATCGGAAGACCAGGAACCTGATCAAAGTTCCGTAGTATCAGGATGAATCTTCCTATTGTCTTTCACCAAAGTTTGGAAGTTTTCCTAAGCGCATGTCTCCTAGGCATTGCAGCCTAACTATAAACTTTATAGGAGCCTGTCTAGATTAATTCAGAGTTAACCTGAGCCTTTTTTGGAATAAATCAGGAGTGATTAATCTTTTTTTATACTTGGAACAATCTTTATTCCTAACCATGTGCTCAGGAAAACTGATGCATCGAATTTGGCCATAGGTAGGCAATTCTGAAGAAGACAGTCCTTCAGTGAACCACAAAATATAGATTGCATAAACAAAATAAGAAAACTCTTTAAGGTGAAAAAAATCAGATTTCCTTATGTCTTCTAAACATGACCTGACTTTTTTGATCAAGAATTCACCATTATAAAATAAAGCTTGTGACAAAAGTAAATTAAATCCATAAATCAGTCATGAACCCGATGCCTTCGGACAATCTATGCAAGAGAAGTACACAATCAGACAGAATCAACTGTCGGCAACTGGATTCCAGGACAGGATTTTAACAAAAAAGACACCTACACTGTAAGTGGATAATACAACGCATTGTGTAACATGTGCTACAGTTCACTGTAGAAGTCAGGGAAGTATTTCTGAAGGGGTGGGAGAGGTTTCCTCTGGACCCTGTGGTCTGAAGAGCTGACGTTGGATAGTACATGCCTGACATGACTAGCTCAGACTTTGATCAGATCTTTAACCATGTTTATGTTTTGTCTCCTATGTGAAGAATGCTTGCTAAGAAGTACTTCACTTACACTGTACAGCAGGATACAATGCATAATCAGAACTGGATATACTTGGCACACATTGATTTGTGAACTTGCTGTCTATGCAGAATGTAACTACAAAGTCTGCACTGTTGTATTTATACCAAAGAAAAAGACAGCTTCTATTTATTACTTAGCCTGAATACTGAGAGCTTCCCAGGTTAGATCCACTCAGCTGTAAATTATAAAGATACAATGGGAATGAGTTAAAGCATTATGCCAGCGCTGCAAAAACTTTATTGGAAGTGAGTTATCAGGATGTCTGCCATACATAGTTTATTAGATATGTATCAATGACAAATGTGTACTGCTGATAGACTTATAAATGAATCCAGCTTGCAAATTCTTTCTTATCTCTATTGAGATTAGCATATCTCATCAATACTTTAAACATGTATGTGTACATGCTCATTAATAACTGCCAGAAAAAGAGTTGGATTATGCTGTCTTTTTGTACAGAGAAAATATTTCTGGAATTAATTAGTCAGGTTTGTATCAAGTATTGGTCAAGCATTTCCTGCTCCTCTCCATGTAGAACAAACTCAGTGGCTGAAAGGACATCCAGCGATGTTGCCGATAGCTTTTTTTTACCTGTGTGAGAATGCCTGGTGAAAGGAATAGCTGTTTGCCCCTCTTTTTTTTTTTGAACACCCCCCTTTCATGTCACAGGTGTTATTTTTAAAATCAAGCTTCCTCTCAAAATACTTGGTCAAAATTTCTGATTAAATAATCCACAACTCTCTTTAAAGATCAGGCCAAGGAGCTGGGATTCCAAAGCATTCACATTACAGACATTTTAATGAACTATGTTTTCAAGGGCTACTTCAATCACAGTGGGGAAGTTTTGATAACGCAAGAAAAAACTTTACCCGTGTATGTATTTTTTGGACACATTTCCAACAGAGGTTCAGAAGATGCCCTTGTTCATTGCCCTATCCAAGACCTGAACTGAGAAAGTCAACAAGATCCTGTCTCCAAATCCTAGAGGTAATGGGCAAAAAAAATCAGAAAGAAATGCTTAACCCACAGGCAAATGTGTACTCGTCCATCAGAGTTAGGGAGAAGGATTTTATAGAATCAGCAAATAACTGTTTTTCCCCATTGGATATTGACTTACCAGTAAGAAGTCCTTGGCGTACTGTTCTGTTTTTCACCCATGCCCCAAAGCTTAAACCTTCATCTGAGGTGACTGGATACAAAGCTTGTAGGAAAAGCTGTTTCTGTGGTTTTCCTCAGGAATACCTTTGAAAATATTCTTTGCTTACTGGACACTTATACTCACAAATCTGTGCTACCTCCAAACTAGGATTAGATATGATCATTTTTTTTCCTTGGGACAGATTTAGCTCTATCTTAGCACTATTTCTGAGACCTCAGTTTTTATTATATTTTCTCAAAATTGTTAATAAGGACAGGTAAAACTATTTCAGAGGGAAAATTGTTCCTGGAATGCCACATCTTTCAGTGTAGCTCTTGAATGAGTTACCAGTTCCTTCTTCCACTGTCTATTACAGAAAGGAATATCTGATTTAAAAAAAAGGAGATTACTATCCTCAAGCTTCTTAAGGATGCTCAAAGACTTCCACAGCTTTCCTATCTCGCATGAAAAACCATCATCAGTTCAAAGGGGAGATCACACAATGCCAATTAGGAGAATGGAAAATTCCCAGGTCTACCGTAATTGTGTCAGAGTTAGAACCAATATCCCTATGTATTTCATAGGAATATATAATACACAATTCTTTTTGGCAATTTGTATGGCACCTTTTCCTCATGGCGGCTAGCCACTACTCTTTCCCTTAAGCAAAGAAAGCTATGTCATTCTATCCATTTGCAGCCGTAAGTCTGGTTTCTTGAGAGGATTGTGATTTTATCGTGTTCATCAAACACTGTCAGCACCTTAATTTCCCCAGAGTTTGACACACGGAGAAGCAGGCAGGCAATGAAAGTTTTGATTCATTAAACTCATTAGCATTTTTTGGAGTTTCTGTTGAGCCTGAGCAATTACTAGTAAAAGCAGAATGACTGTCCTTGACCAAAAGTCTCCTGAAATACTGATGCATAGAACAAACCGGTCACATGGATTCTATAATGGCACTACATCCAAACAGTCTATTTTGCCCACTTATTGAAATTCTTCCCATAATTATTGTTGTGGAAACAGTCTTGCGAGAGACACATTTTTGGAGGTTGGCTTAAAAAACATATACCTAGGTTAAAACATCTCTATATTTGAATGAAAAAAAAATCACAGTAGAGAACTAAATTCACACAACCAGTAAGTAGATATTCCATTTGAATATGAATTTCAGAAAGTAGGATTTATGTTGGGTTTAAATATGTAAAACAACTCATAAAGTGCACATAGAAAATGGAAGATACTCTATTGAATAAGCTTTTTCATGAGCAAGAGATAAACATTTCTTGATTTTGATATGGAAAACCCCACAAGATTTACCATGTCTTGCAATTTGTGTAAATAACTACTACCTGCAAATTTGCTTCTTTAGGAAAGGGGCTAGCACATCTCACACCCCTTAAAGATTTATTAAAGTATATGGCACAGTACAGGCAGCTCTTTATCAAACAAAACCTTCTGGCTTTATGAGGATTACCTTCTTACATGAAGGTTTGCAGGACCAAGGCTTTTTAGTTCTGGCAGATTGTAGGGCACAATAAAATCTGTTACCTCAGACTGATGTCTAGCCTTGCACTTGAACAAGTTCAGTGATGGAAATCCTACCCAACTCACTTTGAGAGCATCATACATAGACTTGATTGTTCCTCTACCCAAAGTGTTTCCTAATGTTAAACTGACATTTTCCCTGCAACATCCTAAATCCATTAGTCTTGTTCTGCCTTTGATGACTCGAGAGAATAATTGGTCCCAGTTCTCTCTGTAATATCCCTTTACGTATGTATAGACAGTTATGTCTCCTCTTCTCTAAGTGCTAGATGGTCAATCCTCTTTATCACCCTTTCAATTTCCATTTTCCAAGTCTTTTATCATCCTTCCACTGTTCCCCTCTGGACTACCCTCCATTTGTTCACAAGGTCCCTAGTAATCCAGCATGTAGAAAAGAACAGCCCTGACACCTTGTTCTCATATCAAGTGATGGCTCCAGGAACACGCAGTCTTTCCTTTGCCAGATGGAAACCCCCTTCAAGTGGGTATTTTATCCACATTCTTTTTACACGCCATAAAGATGTTCCTGTGCAAAATAGAAGCAATACCTCTCTGCAAAACCAGAGAAAAATGTTGAACAGGTTTACTGCCTTTTTCTCGTGTCAAACAGAGGTACCACAGTACCACATGATGTCCAGGCATGCCAGCTCAGGCTCACAAGCCTTCCTGTTGCAAAATATCTAAAGTGAAACTTTACAGTAAGCAAGAAAACGAGCGAAGCTCTCCCAGTGAAAATAGAAACACTGAAAATAAATATGCTGTATTAAAGAAGCGATTTTATTCTGTTCATGTATGGCTTACTATGAATTTTAATGCCACGCTTTTCCAGTTCTGAAGTTCAAAGTCCTTGGCTAAAGTTGTCACAGCTGAGAAGTGCAAGTAAATGCAAACACATAGATTAGTTAAACTCTTCACATTGTATTTCATGATCATACCATAACGCAAAGCAATGGGATTTCAGTTTTAAAATATCACTATTCTAGCAATATTCCCACCATTTTCTCTAAAATAACTCTAATCCTAGGAAGACATTAACATCTAGTCCCTTCCCAGTGTGAAATACAAGTATTTACCTGCCACACAATTAATAAAAAATATTTCTTTTCTGAAATGACAGTGGTTTAACTATTGAACAAAATATGCAGAATGATGCATATTTACAAGTTATTCTTTAATTTCAATCAACCATGTACTAACAAGCCATTCAAAGGATTAATAATGACCACCTATTTGTGGCAAAATTATGCCAGCATGAAAATATACTGGTTTATTCCTTGTATTCTTATAGCAGTTCTCAGAACATGCTCTCCATATTTTCCAAGCTATGTTTCAGTTCAAATGATATGGAGTCTAAACTACTCCAATATTATTTTTAGTTATGTTAGAAAGGCACCATTTGGAGCAAATTTTTTTTGAAGAATCGTTGTATGAGTCAAAGCGTCTGTAGCGTCTGAAGCACTTAGTGAACAACCAGCCAAGACACAGAAACCTATTTAAGAACATTTTGATATTTTCCTCTGTGCTGTGCTTCCCCCCGACTCCCCATTACCCTGATTTGCACTTTGATTTCTTTGTGCTTTCTGTTGTAAGTAATGATTGCCCACCCCAAGGGTTGCTTTCAGCATTTTTTCAGATGTAAAGTTACAGTAAAAAGAATTTTTAGAGCTATACATCAAGGTCTGTAGGGTCTTTGAGCATTCCCCTGAATATGTACACCAAACTTCTTTATCCTTATTTCACTGTGCATTCAAGGAGAATGTCATTCCCTAAAGCTCACGTGTTTGTTTACTGATGGCATGTCTTCACATTTCCCTTTCTACTACCACCCCACAGGGGCCAACTGCTTCTCCGTATTTTCCATGTGCAAAATGTGAAAGGCTGAGTGCAACTTGCTGTACTTCAGACTGCCCAAAATAGCCTTGACAAGCTGTTTGGGTGCCCACCACTGCTGCTGTTGGACTTTATATCCCTAGCTTAGTCCACAGAGATATGAACTGCTTGCAAGGAAAAAAAGCTGCTATCTGGTTATGGAACATGCCAGGGAAGCTAAACTGAAGGTCCACTTCCATCCCCAAAGCCTAGTAGCAATGATGTTGTCTCACATCTCAGGCGGGAGGGTTGAGCTTTTTGTTCATGGGGTTTACAGATTCTCAGAGGCTTTGAAAACCAGTGTTTTGCCACACGTGAGGAAGGACTGCTAATCTCAGCCTCCTGTTCAGCTACAGTGATCATTGCTACTGTAGTACATAGACATCAGAATAACGTAATGGGGGGACTGAAGCATAGAAGATGAATAGCACTTGCCAAAACACACAGCTTCTCTAGTCCCCGTTGGACAGTGAATTCAACAATCACACAAGGACTGATCTGCAAAGCTATAAATCAATGGAAGTTATATTCTGCTAAAAGAAAGTGAGAGATTTGCCTTCCAGCCACAAGGAAATAATGGGGGTTGTCTGTACAATTTGTTTTGTATTTTATAAAAGATATTTGATGATATAAATAATACATTTGCAGTATTCTGAAACTGGCCAATATTCACAGTTATTGCAATAGGCTGTGGCAGGGCATTAAACATGATTTAGCAAACTACAGGAGTGCAGTGGGATATAGCATTAAGAAACTTGGTCCCTAGCTAGTTTTGCTCATCATATCTCTATTAACATCACTGGAACTGCTGCCATTTTTGCCAGCTGAGACTCAGACCAAGATAAATATTTCCAATGTGTTTTTCAGGGTAAATGGTCAATGAAATTGACACTAATATTGAAGAAAAGTGTTGGAAAAAAGTAACAGCTGTGACAACTGACATTTACTCTCATATAGCACTAGTAAAAAATATCAACCAATTAATGTTGTGAATTGGTGAGCTTCTCATTCACGTTAGATAAGGCTATCAAAGAAGATACTTCTTCAGAAAAGCTGTGGATTAGCTATGCTTTACAATTGCTGTATCTTCAACTTTTTCCTTTAAACTCCGCAGAGATTCCACACTTCAGTATCAACCTTGCACCTACATGGCAGCCAGAGCTGAGAAAGTATTCACATGTATGCGAGAGTTTTGCTGAAAATCTGGGTGACTTGATTTTGAGTGTTACAAGTTCCTCACTCTGTTATAAACAAACAAAAAAAATCTAGGTAAATCTTTTTTAAACACACTTATGACCCTTAATTACGTAGGATTTTTTTTTGTTGTCACAAGAGTCCTATCAAAGAATTTAAAGGCAGTATCCAATGATTTTTCTATGGTTTCAGAGCCAAAATTTATTCCAAATAGCCTAATGTAAAATAGTCAAAGAAACTAGATTTTACTCTCTGTATTTTACTTAACAACTCAACATTTCCATAGTTTTATGGGTCCCTGGTTTCATAACTTTCCATATCTGTAGGCAAAAAGTAGTGGAAAATACAAAGCGTCTCAGTTACACATATGAGGAGAAATGATCTGCCTTTCTGAATAGATTCTGCAACTGGTGAGCTGACAAAATTCTATGACTAACAAATAGCAGCATGGTCTCACCACTAGTTTGTTGAATCTGAGTTAACTACATGTTGTTATCTGTTATGGGCTAACCTAGCACTCCTGTTCCAGGCCCTCCCAGGGCCAACTTGTTTTAGGTGTGGATTTAGGCACGTGCAGCCATCTACAGCATCAAATCTTTTCAAGATTTTCTTTCTAATTACAATCAATAACCTACATGAAGGAGTGCTTTACCTCATCAAACACTTGTGTAAGGCCCTCTGAAGCCTAGATTTATGATATGTTTGTAATATATTTCCAGAGATGGCAATGTGGTCTTTGAGGCTCGGATTTTACATGATCATTTCCAGTTAAAGGGGTTTTGTTCCAGATTTAAATATACAAACTAAAAAAAATAAGGCAAAGATATCCTACGTTTTGTGTAGTCAACTCAGCATGTCAGACTTTCAAGATTAGATAAATTCCTGCATGTTTGACCTTCATAATAATTTTAATTACAATAAAACTGCGGGACAACTGAAGTTACCTTAGCCCAAACAGTTAATACACACAGAAATAAAGTACTTTAAAAAAATACAGGTCGCATCTTATTTCATTTTGGCAATTTGCTTTGGCAGAAGAAAGAAAGAATTGTTAAAGTAACAGCGGAACTTATGAACCTTGCCAAAGATTGCTCCTTGAGTGAGAGTTTGTTTCTTTGGGAACATGTGTATATTTTCATATTGCAAGCATGGCAATAAATCATTTTACACTGAATTCACTTAGACATTTGTGAAATAGCTCGTTAACAAGACACTTTGCCAGAGGTAAAGAAGTAAATATTTTTAGCACATTAGATTGATAATAGCACTTCACATTTGTAATAGCCCCGTTCCTGCCAGAATCTTCAACCATGTTGCAAATATTTATTAAGCCTTACACCATATGTGGGAGGCAGGTACAGTATTTTATATTCCTTCAGGCTAACCCACTACGGGCTACAGAGAATCCCTGTCCCCAGTAAGCTCTTGCTGAAGATGTTCAGACTTATTGCTAAGCAAGATACAAGTGTAGTTTATCCTGCTCTCTGTACAAAGTCATTTACCTCAATTACGTTAGGCTGTGGATTTGTGTTTGTCAGTCTTCCCTTCTACTCCTCCAAATAATCTGGTCATAAGCAATCCAGCGCTGCCAAGTGGCATATGTGTGATAGAGATTGCAGTCACTTCTCTCATTAAGTTTCCCTCCTACATGAAATTTTGGATATGAAGAAGTGGTGAAATTGGAGGATCTAATTATATGGACATCTGCCAAACCTAAGCACACAGGATAAGCCCCAGAAACCCTTGGGTTCAGGCACAGATGAAATGAGTATGACTATGTACTTACAAAACGGGTATTACCCAGTCTCTCTCTTTCAGCATATCCCCTCACAACACTGAAGCTAAATAATAAAGGAAGTAGAACGAAGACTCCCAAAGTTCTGCTAGATGAAACCAGGTACCAGCAAGAGTAAAAAGGCTCTGCAAAACATTTTGCCTCATGTACTAGAAATGTACTTGCTAGGGCTTGAGCACCAGTCATTAACCTCTCCACAGGGAGTGACATTCCTGACAATGAACCCTGAGGCTCCTCTTGTGACAAGAAACTGTGGGAAGAGAACAAGTACCAATAGAAATAATCAGTGACGAATATTTCAATCCCCTAAATATCAAGAATTTTTTCTAAGCTATAAGATACCAATTCTTAAACAATCACAGCTGCAATCTCACCAGAAATATCAGCACTCTCTTACTGGAAGCTGTGAGAAACCTGGATCCTCACCTTTCCTGCAGTAATACACTGCTACCTCCAAGGAGAATAGGCAGCATCAGTAGTCCCTAAGGTAAGGCTATAGATTAGCCTGCTGCTAGGTAAAACACCCTTCTAGTAATACCAGTATGAAGGTAGATCCTAGCCTAAAACATGAGATTTTCAAAATAAGTTGATATCTATTTATAAAACCACTCTGTACTCTAAAAGCAAGACTGAGCTTTTCTGAACTGTTTACCTTGTAAGATCTTACAGCTAAACTAAATAGCTACTAGCCCTTGTCCTTTTCACCACCCCTTAGATCACTCCCTTCAGCATTTTCTGAGATTTCACTTGTCTGAAGTGTTGAACTTAAAAGATCCTACAAAGCTTGCTATAGTCTTAACTCCAAAATAACACATACCCTATCCTTAAACATGTCTTTCTCACTAAAAATAGAAAAAACACTTAAGAGAGGAGGCTTATATAGGTTCCTTTCCTTGTGTTCCAGTGTATTATGGTCAGCGGGAGGCTATAAGTTTCAGGTGTTGCTAGCTGAGGCCTTTTGTGCCTGGCTACAGCTGAGGGAGGAAAGGAAGGAGCGAGCAAGCAGGTGTGGTAGCTACAAGACAGCTGCTCATAAATCTAGGCTGGGAGAGATATTTATGTCTGATTGATAGAGAACTGAGGTGCTAACGTAAGGGAGATAGGTAAAGGTAAGTGAGTGGATTTGATAAGTAAGAAATATTTATGAGAAGGGACGTATGTGGCTTCATGCATTATCAGGGGACTGTTTGATCACTTATTGTTCTTTGCAAGCTTGTGTTTCAATTTACTTCAGAGATTTATGAATAGTCTTACCAATACTGTTCTATACTGCTGAATCTTTGAAAATAGATGGATTATCTTAAGAACCAGGGCTATAAAAGAAATGCACAGTGATGTTGTTTATACATCCTTAGTCATAGCTCAAAGAAGCTCGAATAATTTCCCCCTCAAAAGAGGTTTTGTTATAATGAATGTTAATGAAGCAGTCTTAAGAAGCGTTATTTCTATTTGCCTTACTCCAAGCCATAGCTAGAGGTTGAGTTTGATTCTTCATTTTCTCACTTATACACTTTTTACCTGAACTTTCCTGTCTATGCAAGGTAGGAAACAATATGTTTCTCCCTGAGGACTGGCTCACAGGTGCCTGGTGATTGCTGCACCCAAAGCATATGCTTTGGGGTGATGTATTTGAAGCATGAAAAAAGGCTAATGCACAACAGTGTGTTGGCTGGACTATTTTCTTTCTTAAGAACAGCTACTTATGCACGGATATTATACATGCAGGTCAACTGCATAAGATGTGGGTATGCTTGCCACAACTCAACTTGAAATGGGAGCCTTTCTTGTGTGGAAATGGTTACTTAAAGCTATTGTAATAGGAAAATATTTGCCAGGTAAGATGTATGCTTTGTAAGGTTGATTTGATCAGGCTCCCTCTAAATTCACTTTTAACAACCTCTTCAGCAGACAAGCACGCAAAAGAACTGGGAAGAAGAGTTAAAAGGAAAAAGGCAAATTCTCCAATTGAGGGCTCAGAGAAACAAAGTTCACTGTATTCCTAGCACAGCAATTGCTGCAGAAGAGTTAAAAGGCAAGCTGCTACAAGAAAATAGCTCTAATACACAATCCCCCATATTTTCTCCAGGATAATTGCACTTGATACTACACCCGTTGCACTTGAAGCATGATTTCCTGTTCCACAAGCCACAATCAATACTTTTTACAATGCAAGAATCAACAAACCCTAAAAAGCTGCTTTATGCTGTCGTGCAAGTTACTGTAATTTCTGCCTTGGCTTAACAAGCTATCCTGAACCTAAACCTGCCTTGCTAACTACCTGCTTAGCCTTGTGACAGGGACAGGGCCTGGAGGGAACAGCAGGGGTGTGAGGTGAGAAGGGAAGCCTCACGTGACTGCAAGAACCTGCCAATTTATAAGTGGTGGTGGTTACTTCTAGCCCTGAAGCAATGTATTTCTGCAGTAGTTTATTACTACGTGTATCTATGCAACCTTTCCATTACCACAATGTAAGGTGGTTACCCTCAGTACAGGTGAACAATGGTCTTCTGCAGGAAAGAGCCACCTCCTAGTGTCTTGGGAAGGAGCAATCTAATCTTGTTAACAGAAACTCCATGCTGCTCAGAAAACCTTTCTGCAGGCATGCTTTCCGCGGCTTAAGAAAGATCTTTCTGTGGTGCTCATATACTTTGGGTGTATTTCCCACCTGCTGTCTCTTCTCTGACATTTGGATTGCAAACCCTTGGGGACAAGAACCCACTCTGTTTTTTGGTGTTTGCACCAGCTAGTGCAAGAGGGTCTAGTCTTTAATTAGGAGTCACAGGTGCTGCAGAAACATAGGTATATAAATATTGGCCTGTTTCCCTTTTGGATATGTGACTGAATTCAGAGTTAGGAGGAGTACCTGACAACTTTGATGGAACAAAAATTATGTGTAAATATATTAATTTTCAGACAGGAGCAAAGGTGAATGAGCTCTAGTGTGAATGGAGGGGCTGAGCTACTCTTCCTGGAAGCACAAAGAAAGGGAAGGATTGATGTGTCCCAAACTCCCGCTCCCAGAAAGGAACAAAGCAGGACCCCCAGAGCTTTCTCAAATCAGCTTTTTGTCCATTCTCTTTGTGAAGGCTCTAGTTCTTTTCTCATCTTCTTTCTTCTGCTAAAATAAGGACATATGATTTGGCTGTTGTCTTCGATGTCTGTTTTTAGAATAAACCCATTATTATATAAGCTCTAAATTTAAGAGCTGTTTCTTTAAAAGCTTAACATGCTATATATTCCACTTTCTGTGAAAATCTAGCTGCAGGTATTGAGATATGATGTGCAGAGTCTATTGTGTGTGAGGAAATGAAACTTTAGTCTTTTTAAGCCATACAAAAGAATCAGTTCATCTTCGGAAATCTGGTTTGTTTTTAGACTAGAGAGGGGGCGAAAGCGAAAACAAAACCCCACAAAAGTTTCTGACTTTATTCTGAGAATAAAAACCAAGATTATCAAAGAGACTGACTGAAGAGGAGAGATGTATTTTATCACTCCATCTGCCCTAATCTGAAGCAAAGTCAAGGATTCTCTGAGAAACTCTTAGATTCAGACATTTGTCCCTAAAACCCATTTTTCTGAGCAGCGTTGCCGGAATGCAGAGATTGCTGGAGTAACGCAAGGCTCTGGTATATGATGTAGATCTCCGTGTCTACAGTCACATTGCATTTTTAACATGCTAGAATGCAAATCTTTACTGTCTAACTTGACAGACAAAGCTCAAAGCTCTTCCAGAAACATAAGTGAAATGGTAGAAGGCTTAACAGAAATGTTGATGCAGGGGATCAGAATCACAGGCCAATGCTGGAGGGGGATGCACTGGAGATACAGCCCTGAGACTAACCATCAGGAGTAATTTCTGCAGCATCAAATAACTGCTGTGAAATATTTTCCTGTAGGATCCCCAGGGTGTATCTGCAATAGCAAACAGTTTAGCACAAAAAGAGGGGTTGTAGAGGGAAGCAGTACAGTTCAAGGACCTGTCATCCCGAGTGATCATTTGTGTCACCTAGGGCCAGGCTGGTAATCTCATTTCAGAGTCTGATTTTACAAACTGGGATTTGGGATCTTGCATTCGTGATCTTTGCCTGACTGGTAGGTTTGCTGGTGTATAGCTTCCACGTGGGTTTCTCTGGGGAATGTGCAGCTGGGGGAGCTGCAAAGCACAATGTAAAGCACTTCAAAAGTAAACACCAAGGAGCCTTGTGTCAGAAAGGCACTGCCACTACACAATAAATTGCTAAGGAAGATGCACCCTCATTCTGATAGCTGTTTCAGTCCTGTTCCTGGCACACTGTCAGAAAAGTATTTTATTTCATGTGTTTTAGGGCTGCGTGGGGGGCCATTCAATTGATGTGGTAGCTGAAACTGCAGCTATTTTCTCAAAAGCTTTTTAAACGTTGCTTGCTGCATGCAGTATGCTTGCTGCTTTGACTGATCCTCTGGAGCTGTGTCAGCTTCTTTTATGCTGCTATTGGTTCTCCCAGCCCCAGGAAAAACGTGTCCCTTGCTTCCATATATGTGAAAGGGTAAAACCCAGGTCTTGACACTGTCCCAGCTCATATCAGAGGAATTTAACAGCCTGTATTGGCTTATAGGTACAATTCTGCATTGGAGGCTAAGGTGCAATTGTGTATTAAATCCCTCAGAATGAGTGGAAGTGCTAGCAAGTTAATGAAGACAGAGGTGATAAAACGCTGTGGAAATATGGTCACACCGTTACAATAGAAAAAGCTTCTTTGGAAAAAGCCCACAATAGTTGTTAATACTTCCTTCAGGAACTGCACATCCATTAGTGATGCAGTTGTCTATAGCACCTTGCTGAACTTGGACCTTATTTAGCATTATTAATGGCTACTTCATTACTTTGATGTTTAATTCACTTGTCATTGTCACTTAGCTTAGCAAATACCATGGGCTAAACAGAGAAGACTGATTTTTTTTTTTTTTTTTTGTTTCCAAACAATGATCTATGCAGCGATGAGCTGTGTCTCTTTAGTTATTCAGGTGTTTGCTGGGTAGCTCTGACATGTCAGCCTCCTGTTCTGCTTGTGGGTGCAAATCTGTACTGCCACGTTACACTCGGATCAGCAAATGCTGCTTATCATATCACAGGGTTAGTCAAAGGAAATATTCATGACTGTTTCTTACTTTGTAGATTTGCAAGCCACTATTTATGCGGGGGTGGGTTACCTGTTACCGCCAGAGCAGGGACACGGTGGTGTGGGATGTGCGGAGAGTCGCATCTCAAAATCTGTTGGGCTGCGGCGGTGTCCGGCCAGTTGCTGGGTGGCCGGATGGCTGCTGCTGAGCTGATGAGTGTTGTCCCATTTGAGAGCTGCTGGGTGAATCCCACTCTCATTTGTAGCTGCCCTGACACATTTTTCATAATTGCATGCTTGGTCTGATTCCTGACCGGACTTAACAAAGTCTCAAACAAAACATTCAAAAGTCTCTTATTTTGTCATGGTATTTTTAAGAGCTGCAGCTCTGAACCTGCACTTTATTGTGCTGACTGCAGTGCAAGGAGATCAAAGGAAATTGCCCACACCTCAAACGATTTATAGATTACATATAAAACGGGGTGCCCCTTGAGTCTATATATAATATGAAAATGAGATTGCAAGTTTAGGGGTTGGAGATCAAAAAGAATGGCTTGTCTTATACATCTATGCCATTTATCCTCCACAAAAAGATATATTAAAGTGCAGTTTATTTTACCAACACAAATTTTTGACTATGTGTTCCTTTATAAGCACTGATTACTTTCCTATCCTGTGCTTGGTATTTGAAAAACTTAATCTATAAAGTTAATAATAACCACTCCACAAGGATTAACTGAATTCTGGTTGTAGAAGCTGAAGGTAGTAGGAAGGATGGGAAGAGCCAAATATAAAGCATGTCACAAGGAATTACTCTCTGTCTTTAGCCACTTGTTCTCTCTGCTCCTTCCCTCCCTCCCTGGGTCCTCCTCCCAGAGGAAAACTGGGTCAGGTGTATGTGATCAAAAGGCAGGTTTTGCTCAGGTATGGGGAGATCAGAGGAGTTCTTGCTGAATAGGCTTGACAACACACACAAGTGCTATGAAGCTCAGACAGAAAATGCTTGTTTGGTCTGCCTGTGCTCCACCTTGGCTTGACTGCATGCATAATGCCCCGACTTGACTGATGAGCGCTGTGGCAAGGCCAGACCCTGCTGCTTTGAACCAAAAGCTATCGCACAAATGAAGTCAGTAAGACTTTGATGGGCTGTGTTTACTCCAGCAGTACCCTCATACCTGCCTGTAGGAAAAGGCACAGCAGTTCATTTTTTGTTATTTTTAGAGAAGAAGGGTCAATCTGTATTTGTTGTTGCCTACAGCGCTGCTGTGCATTTGCATTATGCAAGTGGTTTGAAACTTGTTTAAACGAAGCTGTCCCACAAACTCTTGCTTCCGTAGCTGCAAGCTTTCCTAGGAAACTATGCTCTTTTATCTCCCGCGCTTGACAGTGCTGGTTCTTGCCTTTTCTGATCGGGTGGGGAGAAGAAGAGGGAGATCTCAGTCACTTTTTAAAAAATACAGTTTGAAATTCCAAGGCAGGATGCTTTTAATGACATTCCTTGCCAGGGCTAAGCAGGCTCCAAGATCAAAGTTATCTAGCCACCCATGTCTTTTTAATAGCAAACTATAACCACTTTAATTCTTCCCTGAGCGTTGATTAGATGCGGTATAAACTGCAGTGACAGCCTCCTGCCTCGTAAACACTGGCAGAAAGCGCAGTCTTAAAATTCACATAGGATTTGTCTCTAGGACTCTGCAAGATGAAATGGAAAGACAGGGGCATTCCACATACTCAACAATATGCAAATGCTGACTTCGCAAGCCAGCATAGCTGTTTTTAAGCAGAAATACAGACCAAACTTCAAAAAGATTTTTATATCCAGATCTCGGTACCCCCAGTGACTCCCAATTAGGCCTGGAAATAGGTGACCAGATGTTGCATTTGCAAATGCTGGAAGCCGGTGGCTGCTGGGCATTTTGAAAATCTGCTCTGATATAATTTGAGAACTGTTTCTTCAGTCACTTCTACCTGCCAAGGGTTGTTTTGTTTTCCCTTTTTTTCTTTTCATGGGCTCTGTTTATCACTTACCTCAGTTGATAGCTGAGACTTAAAGTAGCGCAGAGAATTCAGAAATAAAGTCATCACATGAATACCGCTTTTCAGCATAGCAAAGAAAAATTCCTGAGCATCTTGTTTTGAAAGATGAAAAACATTTTTAAAGCACTCACTTAAAAGGAAGGCTAAACATTATTGGGGGAAAAAAAAAAAGAAATAATTTTCTTCCTGTACAATTCAGCTCCAGGACTGGGATGCAATTAAAAAAGTTTAGATTTTAGTATTTGGAATAGATTAGCCTTTTTAATTTACGGGAACTTTATGACTAAACTTTTGAGCTCTGGGAATCTTTGTTTTGATTTTGTCATTTTTTAAAATTCTGGGGTTATGAGATCTGGGAAACTGGTCCCTCAGGTGGGATGCAGAGATGTAAAAGCAGTTAATATATCCTCCCCAGCAATAATGAAATCCACAAGTGATGGGGATGCTCTAGCGAATATATTTTCAAGGAGTGGGGAGAGAAATAGCTGTTCTTTCTTGTCCTGTTAACGAGACCGCTCCCTGGCCCACATTTGCAGAGTGCGTGTAAGGTCAGGCAGATTGCTATTCGCTAAGCAGAATAAAATGTGCAGTTAAATAAATAAAATCCGTAAGTGAATTTTTATACTGACTGCATAAACAACATGAAGTTGACTTATGTAATAAGGATTCATGCTTAGCCAAATCAGCGTTTGTCGTATGTGGCTTCCCTCTCAGCTGCCTGCATCAGGACAAAAGCTGTCTATCGTGGCTTCTCTTTTTCCAAGGGTTCAGAAATGCACTCTGAAAGCTCCTACACCAAGAAAGCTCTTGCACCAAAGACCTGAGGAGAGGTAATTGCAGTATATTGCCAATAAAATAATCAGCTAAGCATTCCTGACATTTGAGTTCACGAGCTTTTCATCGCCTTTGAGGTTGGGAGGGGGAGTGAGAAATACAGAGGCAGAGTACAATTCCCACAACGGCTACTCACAATTATGACAAGCGTCGTTGATTGTGCCCTTGGGGCACCCATGTTACAGGGTTGGTAATGATTCGCTGGTGTTAGCTTAGTCTTTCAACCAGGTTAAGCCCGAAGGGGCCGTGGGGGTCTGTGCGATGGCTGCACCCGGGGAGAGCAGCGGTACCGTCGCTCCTTGCTGTACGTGCACGGTGTCTCCGGTAAAACGGGCACGAGAGAGGGGACTTCAGAGAGGATGTCCTGGTTCTGTTTTACCTCAAACCAGAACAGCGGACTAAGCCCTGACCTCGGCTTTTGTGTTGTGCTTTCTTCAGATAAAAACTCCTGTTGTGTTTAATACTCAGCTTGGAAGGTTTTAAATACCATGCTTTAAGTTAAAGTCCATTTTATTGAAGAGGAAAGAAATGTAGACTTTTAAAAAGTATTCTCTTGTGATCCCAAGTCTTCCAGAAGATCAATTTCTGAAGGCATAAGTTTGCCTGCAATTATTGTGCTACATGGAAATTTCACATAATGGCATTTATATGGACTTTTCCTTCAAACACAAAGAAATAAATTATGTAAGTAAATTACTTGGATCACTAAAACCTGCCAGCTAGGATGATTCACAAAGATTAATCTATTGCTTTAAAACACCAAGCAGCCAATTAAAATTTTCATTCAGCTATAAGCTGCTGCAAAATTAAAATTTAGCAATCCTAATTCTGTGGATAGTTTGACCAGAAAGTAATCAAACAATAAAGAGTTTGTCATGACCATCATTATGTTAAAACAAACAAACAAGAAGTTCTGTTTAGCAGCTTTTTTTTTTTCCATCATCCCTCACAAAGTAGGGGAAAAAATGCAGGACTGTAAGCTTAAGCAGTAATTAGTTTAACAGATGCCTGAAGGAAATACGCTGGGCCAATTACCAGCACCTTCATTCCAGTGAAAAGAATGTTCCTTTAATATTGAAGCAAAATGGACTGTGTCTCTTTACTGGAAGCATAACAATGCACCATATTTTAGCTGAACGGAGAAAAGTATTTTTTTCTACTGATGTAAATAAGTTCCACTTCTCTGGTTAGGTAAGAGTCAAGAAGGGAAGTCTTTACGTTATGTTGGAAGTGAATGGAGACCAGAACTGGATTAGCTGTAGACCAAAAATTCTGGCTGAACTCCATGGAAAATACAGAGGTTTCAGGTATTATAGTTAGATGCAGAATGAAAATGAACGACAGTTTCCTTAAAATAAAAAAATTAATTAAAATAAATTAAAAAGTAAGCTTTCCATCAATGTGAAAGGTTGTCTGACGGTTAGGTCACTCTTCAGAGGTGACAGATCATTAATACGTTATTAAAAAGTCGCTAAGATTGCACGTACCTAAAATTTGAAAGAAGGACACCCTGAGCATGGTTTGGGCAGGTCTGTATAGATGCACAACTTCTTACACAGTGAATTCCATACTGTTTAAGCATAAAACCCCATCAAGTTCTGGGAACAAAAGCTCTTTTATGGGATCAGTACTTTTTGCTTTGAATATAAAGGCTTCAGCACTCTAAGTAACAGCAGGAGTCCATTTTATTTTGCAGCAGTATTTTTATCCTGCTGACAAGCGCGTGTTTCTGATCATGCCTGAGATACCAGTGTAGCTGCCTTTGGTGGCGTGTCTTCCTGTGAGTGGTATCAGCTGCATGATTGTGGCCATGCTTCAACTCCCCGTGTCGGACGGGATGAGACTGAGCACCAGAAGACCTTTCATGAGTTCTGCTGACGAGGAGGTGCGGGAAGGAAAGCGATCGCTGGTGTTAGCTGGTGGCAGAGGTGGCTTGCTGCAGGCTTGGGGCTGGCCCAGAGCCGGCAGGAGCTCCCTGGGTTTTGCCACGGCTTCACCCTTCATACCGTGGAGGTCTCTGTGAGGGTTTGCTGTACATAACAAGCTGCAACACGTAACCCATTTTCCCAGGTATACTGTTTTTTTGCTAATGTTTTAAGACATAGCAGAGCAACGGTGCATTCCTGCCCTTCTGCGTTAGTCCTTGGGATTTCTCTGGTCACCCCAAGTATGGGCTGGTGGGAGTTTACACTAAACAGTGCGGGAAAGTTACAAAGTCTTTTGCAAGGTAATGATGTGGGGGTTTTTTTGGTTGATTTGCTTTGTTGTTGTGTGTTGGTTTTGTGTTTGTTTAGGTTTGGTGGTTTTTTTCCCCAGCATGTAGCAACTAAACGTTCTCATTTTATTAGAATTGTCTTCATAATGAATAGCTTCTGCTTTCTTTTTTCATACAATATTCTCTTAAATCTCTATTGTGTTCCCCACTGCCCACAAACATGCCTAATATAAAATTTTCTGTTTAGATCCCCAATAGATAAAAAACGTCGGAGTTGCCAACATCTACAAGTTTATATATTCTGCAATAGTGCAATATCAGTTGTTATAGAGAGGTTGCTTGTTTTCTACATGCTAAAGAGAAGGTATCTGAATCTATTCTACTACTGCGTGGCTCTGAAGGAAAGAGTTGTCCCTTTAAACTGTCTGGAACTTTGCAAGAGATTTAATATATATATATTTTTCCTAACAATTAATTGTCAAATTAAGCTATTCTAGATTTTCCTTTAGGAGCTATTTCCAGTCACATTTTCAGGTGTTACTTGTGCTTTTCTTTGTAATAATCTCAAATTTGTACGCATCTGGGAGCCTTTATCAAAGGTCATTCCTATGCTTGTTGAAATCCACTGTGTATTTTTTCCACTGAGTAGTCAGTGACTTATCTCCTTCAAAAGCTCACTGCACAGATCAAAATCAATTTCAGCTTCTGTGGTAGTTGGCTCATGTAAGTGTAAAACGGCATATGATGGTGGGAGAATACTTGCTAAAAAAAAGTAATTGTGTTATTCCTTTGTAAAAAACTCTGATGTGTTTTTCAAACTGGGGTGGGATTGGTTGGGGTGGAAACACTTTTCCAAACTATTTTTCTCTCATTTTTCCCTATTTCCTGCTTAAAAAGAAGAATCTTAAGGAGGCTGAGTAAAAAGGGAAAATTTTCTAGGGAAGCACTACCTCTATTTCAAAAGATATTCGCTTTCTAAAGGCTGCGAATTGCACATGGTTTAGAAACGTTTTACAGCTCCCACAATTTTTGACCAACACTGAGAATGTGTTTTCATTGCCTTGTTTAGCAGAGCAAATAAAAGTGTCTTCCTCAAGGTGCTCTGAGGCAAAGAGCAGTGTGGGGAGCTACGCCAGGAATTACTTGCTGCTTCTTTCTAATGAATGCCTTTTTTCCCCTTCTTTTTTTTCCTCTTCCCCCCCCCTCCCACCCCGAACAGAGTCTTGAAGCAAGATAATTCCACTTCTGTTGGTGGGAAAGATTTTTTTTTTTTATTATTTTTCTGCCTTTTCATCCTGCTGAGTGTGACCTTCCTGCCATGGAACTGTGAGCAGGGACCCTCTTCTGTTGCTGTTTCCCTTGCTTTTAAGATATTCACTAGAGATTGTAAAATTCAGTTTATAGCTTCCAGATCTTTGCAGTGATCTCTCTTTTGCCTTTGAGCCGTCCTTTATGCCTTGGATATATATTATCTTTGCAGAATTGCATATGCTGCTTATCTCTCTGGGAATCCCTTTAGGTATGATGGAGACTAATTCTAGGTGTACGTAAGCGTTTGACTCCAGCTGCAGTGGAGCCATGTAGAGCTGCTGCCCTTAGGAAACAGCATCTTACTGTCTTTGGGGGGGGGGGAAAAACCCACAAAACTGCTCTGAGGAGCTGCTGCTGCCTTGGTGTTCCTTTCATCAGAGAATAAGCAAAAATTGCTCTGTATTTGTCAAGCCTGCTGCTCTTTCACGTTGTTTCTGCACGCCAGGACTTCTTGCCTAAGGTCCAGGAATTAAACAACTTTCTATTTGGTAGCTAATACTTGATAAAAGCTTTTCCAGAAGATTGCTGGAAACCAGATAGGTCAAAGGCTGCAGTCCATCCCGAAGTGACTCACTACGTCACTCAGAAATGACCTCGCAGGTGGTAAATCCTTCCAGGATTGATGGTGTGTGGTGGCTGAGGAGGAAATAACACTGAGTTAGGTACAGTGGGATTGAGCTGTAAAACAAATTAGTCTAAAACACTGTATAGTATTCAACCTTGGATGTTGAAAAATGCCGTATGAACAGGGCAAATCCACCTTTATTTATTTATTTTCAAAAAAGATCTGTGTTGTTCTTCCACATGGAGGCCTCTTTGAGCCAACAGTTCCACTCCTATCTGGTCCTGGTAGACTTCACCCCCTGGCTCTTATTTGTCTGGGTTGCATAGATGGCGCAGACATTCTGAAGGAGGGGGATACATCACCATAGCGGTTGCTGGGTGATGAAATAAGGGGGAGGGGTTTATTCTTTCCACTTTGACTGTGATTTTTGGATATCAAGAAGATAATGAAATTCTAACTGGCTCTACTTTGAGACAAGGCAGAGAGAGCATGAGCTGTAATTCCTTCCCGTAGCGCCAGGAGCCAGCTAGGTGTGCGGGAGGTGGAAGGTCTGTTTCAGCACCAGGGAATAATTTCATTATTACAAGACTGGATGCATTTGAGGAATCAGTTTGACAATTCATTCCTTTCACTTTTCCTGGGGTGATGCAGAGACTTGCATTCTCCTTAGTCATGGTGGATTTCAGCTCAGTTCATCACCATGTCAAATAATAAAAAAGTGACAGTTTGCAGAACTCTTTAGCATCCAAATCACTTTTTTTGAGAGCAAACCCTGTTGATGTCTCCTCAAGAAAAAAAGACATTTGGAGGTGAATAGATGCGCTGGGAAATTTTTGCAAAATACCGTTTGATCTTCCAACCAATTCTCCATAGACCTTTCTTTATGATTCTGAGTCAGATTGTGGCCGCTAGAAAACTCTTGTGTTGTGCCAAGGACTGTTTTTTCTTCCTCAGAACTGTTGCTGTTATTTCACAGTGAGTAGGAAACTTCTGAGATTTGTATGACTTTGATATCACTGATTATCAGGTGGAAGGATTCTGTTTTGTCTTTTTGGTACTTCCTCCATTCATGTTGCTACAGCAGCTAGTATATTCTTACCAAAGGTACTGTAGTGATCAGAGCTCTGTTTTAACCATGGAATGTAGTAGGAAGATGTTATCCAGGCAATTAAAAGTAAGGAAAAAAAAAAGCCCCTTACTGATATTATAGTTAGCAGACCAATTAGTGTCTTTTTAAACTCAAGACTGCAATTTTAGTCAAGGAAAAAGTAATAGGTAGCTCGTCTTGTCACACACAATTAATTGCTAAGTGTATATATATATAGAGAGATATTTATATTGTATGATATTTGTTCTGAACAAAGTACAATGAATTGGTAAAATATTTATTGTCCTGTTCTTCCACTTTGTGAACATAAAATTCCCATTATCATCAAATGATATATGCTTATAGTCAATAAAGAGGAGATTCCTTATGAAAGAAATAGAATTTCTTTGTTTTTCATTGAACTTTAAAGTGTTTTTTTTAATAAGATAGATACATTTGCTTTGCATGTGTTGCCAACAAGCCTGAGTAATCGAGTCATTCCTCACTGCTGTACTCTCAGATCACTGTTTCTGAAATTGCTGAAAATGGGACTTTGTATCTTGAACGACTGAGAAGGAAGAGGCTACAAGAGTACCAGAGTCATTATCAGCTCAGAGGAGGTCCACAGCTCTGCTCGGAAAAGGGCAGCAGGTATTAAAGGCAACCTTTTCATATTCAGCAAATAGTGAAAGAACATGTTCCAACTTCCTTTACGAGTTCTATTAAGAGGAATTGTTGTTTCTACTATATACCTTTTCCTCACTGCCTGGGGTACCTGGAAAGCCCTATGCGCTCACTATAGCTACTCCATTTACTTGCCTGAAGCAAGAAATCACATGTAAAGAACCCACTAAAAAGGTACAAAAGCAATCCTGGCAGCCATACTGGTTCTTTTCAACAGCTTTTTTTTTTCCTATTAACAATAAAATTTTCCATGCTGGGGTAATGAAGTCTTAAATGCATGGTTAGTTTATAAAGCAATACCCAAATCTGACTTGCCTGGCCAAATGTAAGATAGACAATTTGTGAGAAACTCCATTAGCCTTTCTCTGCTTCCCTTACATATCTGCAATACTTACAGCTGGGAAAAATTAATAATGCGATATCAGTGAGCATGCCTTAAATCAATAGATAGGATTTTGGCAAGACTTTTTAGGTCTGAAATATGGCCACCTGGTATAACTTAGCCAGTAAGGTGTGTCCCTTTTTTTGGAAATGTTATTCATAGAAGACAAAGACATGCTGTATAAGTCTTCATATTTTCTTTACAGGTTGTCGTGGTTTAGCCTCAGACGGCAACAAAGAACCACGTGCCGCTCGCTCGTGCCTTCCAAACACAGGAAGAATCGTAAGAAAAGGCAAGACTCTTGGGTTGAGACAAAGGCAGTTTAACAGAACAGCAAAGGGAACAGGCAAACAACAACAACAACAACAACAACACGGATAGGGGAATATACAAACGCGATTACGGAACCGCCGCTCCCCCGCCGCTCGCCGGTCGGACCCGGGCCGCCCCAGCCCGCTTTTAAGCAGCAACTTCCTGCCCCCTCCCCCGGCAGCTCAGGGTGGGCGTGGCTCACATGGCATGGAATACCAGGAAAAGTTAACCCTATCCCCACCAGAACCAGGACACAGGTTTTTGGGGAAAAACTCATACAATGAGATGATCTGTGTTACACATTTGATAGGTCCTTGGGAATGCTGTTCCCCTAGCACAGGAAAACCCCTTCCTTCCCATCCTTTCAAAATGTTGAAAATTGTTCTTTGTAGTGGAAAGAGACAACAAGCATGATATTAGAAAGTGCCCCAGGACAGTTTATAGGTCTACCTGAAGTTATCTTCAAGCTGTTCTGCAAAAGAGGTGATAACTCCTCCTCTGCTGCTTAGTATTTACCCATATGGGAAGTAAAAAACACAGGGGTAATGCACCAAACTGCTACCAGTTACCTCTGTGTCAAGGAAAGAGAAGAAGGAAAATCTTGTCTCCTCCTCTCTACTGCAGCAGGTGTATTTATTCGCCCTGGCGCTGCTTCCCTCTTGTTTAGGGCCAATACAGGGAGGCAGTGTACCGTGGCTCTCAGCATCCCTGTTCAACTCCTGTCTTGCTCAGAAGTGGGAGCAGCCCTCCTGCCAGTTGAAAGTGGTTGAAGGTGATGAGCCGGGGCCAACACCACTGAACGCTTCCTGCCTCCCCTGGAAATACCTGTGTCCAGCTTTGCTCAGAAAATATTGTGTTAGTGATTCTCTCTGTACTCGAACACCTGGTTCCTGTTCAAGTCGCTTCTAATTATTTTTTTTTCCATAGTCTAATCTTTTGGGATGAAAACTCTTCAGGAGGTTAATTTTCAAGCTTAAAGATTGAAAGCAAAAAACGGCTTATCAATTAATACAAAAGAAGTCAGCTGTGTGAAAATATTGCCTCCTAAGATATTAGTCTCCACCTCTGCCCAGGATATTGCCTGTAAAAGTAAAATCCTATTGCAGCTTCGCTTCTGGCTGCATAGGTGAGGTAAGGCTTAGATATGTCCTTCAGTCCTTGCTTACCCACTCTGCTATTCAAAATAACTTCAGCATATTGGGAAGATGTATTATCCATTGGCAGTCCAGTGTCCCTGCCTCAGAGAGCAAGAGACCTGCCAAACATCATGTCCAAATGTTACGGTACTTTGGTGTCCTGCTTTTCCCTCTACATCTCCAGCAACTCCTTGTTGGGTAAAAGGAGAGCTACACACGTTCCTTCTCTCGTAGACATTCCCTCCCAGTTCCAAATCTCTCAAAACTACAAGCAATACTGTTTACGCAGACATATTCCCCTGCCCCTCCTCCCATCCTGTTGAAATATTCTTGTGTGCCACCTTCCCCTTCTTGAAGGTAATTTGCAAGTGGCCCCAAGCACAAGAGCAAAGCGAGACTATTTGTGAAAATGCATTTTTGTGGAGTGGCTTTTGGGTTGCACCTTTTTCTCTGCTGTGGCCCTCATTTGGCTGGGAATCTCTGTATCTGGAAAGACAGCTATGATCTCTCTTGCAAAAAATGAGTTTTCTAAAGACATTTTTTTCCAGGTTTTTTAATTTCTTTCTGAGCTCACTGGGGAAAAATAGGCAGAAAAAGACTGGGCATTTGAAAAATAAATGTAAGTTGGTGAGCTGTCAGCAGCAGGTGTGCTACGTACACATGTATAAACCAGGGGTCATTCTCATAAATGCTGTTTCTCCCCCTTAAGTCTTGCATTCAAATTCAATTTCTGTTGTTAACTTTCAAACCTTTTTGGCTGCAAAAAGAGAGAACGTTTTAATGCCAGCAGAGTAGGGACTGCTCTGTGTAGCACTGCGAGCCTCTGTGGCGCACCCCAGCCAGTCTGCCTTCCTTCATACCTTTGAATTCTTACTTATTTCTTCAGTTTTAACTGGGAACTTTTTTATCTGCATGTTTTTAAACACATTAATTTTGTGAAAGCTTAGGTTGCACATGCGCCCCTTTTTGTTTAGTTTTTCTTTTGAAATGGAAAAGGTAAATTTCTCCGACCAGGAGAAGCTGCTGCCAACTTGCAACAGGACTAGTCTTCAAAATCCTAACTGCTACCTTCTCCAGTGGAAGCTAGGAAGAAATTATCTCTTTTACAAGAGGTAAAACAGCTTCACCATTAAAAAGAGAGAAGTGGGATGCTAATCTTATTCTGCATAAAATGAAAATTGAACAGAAATGAGAACTAAAAGTGAGGAATTTCCCTGTGCTTTGCTCATAGATTTCTCTTCTGTTTTTTTTTCTTTTTTTAACATTTAAAATGATAGTCTCTAGCATTTCCACACGTAACGTTGTTTATGCAGGTGTGTGAGACCAAAGCAAGAGATATGTTTTTTCGAGAGTTTTCATGGCCTCTTTTTTTTTTTTTCCCCCCCCTGTGAGTTTGAGGTTGTTGCTGAAAACAACAACCAAAAATATGAAAACTAGTTGTGAATGGAGCCCTTTTTGCCAAAAATGAAATTTCAAGAACATGCTGCTTGAGCCAAATCTTGTAACCCTGTGGGTGTGAGCTCATGATTTGGAGAGATATTTTTGTCAATGAGACTTGAGAGGCCAAGGGCTTGGTGCTCACTTCTGATAATTGAGAGATTTTCCAATTGCAGAAATCTTTTGTACTTTTTAGCAAGAAAACAGGTGGTTTGGAACAATTTCCTCTCATGGAAACATTTGAATGAGAGTTTGAAAGGCAGCTTGTTCCACAGTGGAACGAGAGCAAACTGACCTCTCTAAACCGTCACAATTGGGGCTACCTGAAGCTTTTAATGAACTTCAAAACATCTTGGCTTTCTTGATTATTTTTTTTTTTTCAGAATTTTTTGGTACCATTTTGCACAGACCTACTCTTGGTAAGTTG
Source organism: Rissa tridactyla (assembly GCF_028500815.1). NCBI lineage: Eukaryota > Metazoa > Chordata > Aves > Charadriiformes > Laridae > Rissa > Rissa tridactyla. Next base: position 60,787,318 of record NC_071471.1, read on the forward strand.
GTGAAGTCTCAGTGCAGTAAATGAAAGAAGATAAGGCTGAGTGAAAAACAGGCTGTCTTAAATGCAGTAGATTTTGTTTATTAATTAATGAGCACCACAATAAGAACTACAAAACAGCCTGTGAAAGGTAAATGGATTTATGCTTGACTAAGAAATATTTGAACGACTGTTTACCCCAGTAGAGAAAGTCTCTCTTTTAATATACAACTAATCCTTTGAAAAGTGCTGGAAGGACTTTTCATAAGAAGTGAAGAAAATTGCTCAAATTTGAATTGCAAATATTTGCCGCAACCATTGTTTTCCTGAAATACGTGTTAAGGTGGTTTCAAATTTTGACTGTTTCTATTTATTTTCAGGTATGACACATCAGCCTACCCCTCCCCCTACCGAGTCTGAGCATTAGAAATGTGTTTTTTCACAAAACCTGGATGTTTAGCTGTCCTAGGCTATTGAGATTAGAAAACCCAAGGTGGGTGGTTGTCGGAACGCAAACAATTATAAATTAGCTCAGGGTAGCCAGCGAGAAAAGACAACTGTAAAACATTTTTCAGAACTAATGATACTTTATTTGTTCTCACATAATCCCTTTTTGTCACAATTCACATTTATCACACCTGTTCCATTTAACAACAGATAAAACCTGACAAGCTGCTGTTCTGCTGCTGGATATTTTTTTTTTTTGCCAGTGGACTAGGTATGGTTGATGTTTACTTCTATTTGAACCCAGCAATTTCAGTCACATTGTATTTAAGGGTTCTCATCTTTATTTTCATGATAAATGAGTAAGATAGCTAATTTAATCAAGGCAGCTAGACTATGTGACATGGCAGCTGAAGTTTTATTTTGTCAAAGTCAATGGGTAGTCATGAAACAAGTGGGAGATATTAGTTTAATTAATTCCTTACTGGGGAACAGGTGATTGATTATATGTGTTATTTTAGTTACTACTATTCACAGCCCAGTGGTATTCACTTAAATAACCAGTGATTGAGGTTTAATGGGCTGTTACTCTCGAGAACAAGGCTTACTGGGGTAGGAACCGGTATTTCAGATGAGGAAGAGGGACGTGGACATCCACCCCAGTGACCTTCAGGCTGTTTCCGAGTGAGGATTTTGGGTTGGAGCAGGAAAGTGTTTTGGGGAGGTGATTGCTCCACCTTGGAGGCAATATTGAACCAGGATGTCAGCAGGGACCAACAGCAATTTCTAGTCCCCCTTAGAGGCCAGTAGCCACCAAATCTTACAAGACTTAAATCACTAGGAAAGAAGGGGAGCTACCCAAGGGAACATGGGTTTCATGAAGAAAAAGGTATGAACAGTGACCTGCAAGGTGGAGAGCAGGTATGGTATCAATGCAGGCTGGGTTTATTTCACAGGCTGGATTTATGTGATTAGCCTGGTGTCAATACCTTCCCACTGCCTGGCCATTTACAGCTTTTGTGACATGAAAGCTCCATTTTCCATCCTGAAGACAACGTCCACAAACCATGATGACCAAAGGAACAAGTGAAAGTTTGTCAGAAGTTTAAGTGTTTGCTCAGTGTTAATATCAGGAGCAGCAAAGGCTCTTTCATTTACGTTGCAGTGTTAGTCCAGCTTCACAGCCCATGCAATAATTGTATGTTTCTTATGACTGAGTCTATTACATAATTGCATTTAAATTCTAAAGTTAAATCCAAAGCAACTGTGTATTTAACCTACAATGAGATGCAACTTACAATATAAATAGTCCTGCAATTAAACAGGCAACAGTTACTCTCTGTATAAACAGATGTTTTTGGATACTGAGAAAAAATAATTTTAATACATTATCATTTTATTGTTATGCCCTTAATTTTTAGGGACTTTGAAAAGTCTGTTAGCCAGGTCTGGCAGAAATGGATGTGGATGTCGAATGAAGTCCTGTTCTCAGTGGCAGCGCAGCAGCTTTTGGACTCCTGCTCCGGCTTTTCTCTGCTCCTTTCAGCACACCTGTACTACGCTGGAAGCAGCTGCGCACTAATCCAGTGAAAACAGAGAATGTCCTCAGCTGTGTCACAGATCTCTTAGCCCAATGCTAATTTTCCATTAAAGGCAGCAATACAACTACTTCTCAGCATGCAGTGATTTTCAGAGCAATTTGACTTAAATTGGTATTTATTTGAGGAAGACGAAATCTACTGGTAATTTGTCTTCTGTGTGTAATTGGTAATCTGCTGCTCTATCCCAGCTATGGAGTTGAAATAGCTTTAGTTGTTATTTTTTCTCTACTACCCTCAGGATCCAAATTAGATGGCTAATAGACTGGTCAAAATAACAGAAAAATCTTCATAGCTGCTTAATCAGATTAAATATCAGCATATTTATACCCAAATAAGCAATTGGGAAGTTATTTAAATATTATATTATTATCTAATTATATCTAAAAGCATAAGCTCCTCATTTTTAGAGAGGAGGTATATAATAGATTCATTGTACAAATATTACTGTATGAAACTATCTGAATGCACAACTGTAATTTCTCAGGTATAAGACTACTGATATTTAGAGACACGTTCATTAGCAACATATCTGAGGAATTAAAGGCTGGTACTAAAGTCCCCTTCTTTTATTGTTGCTTTGCAAATGCAAGCATGTTGTTAATGTCTGAAGTAGCGTAGACTTAATTCTGCTAGACTTGTGTTCTAAGAAATTTTAGTTGCTCTCTAATTACCTGATTTTCAACTGAGTCTTTGCCAGGGTTAACATTTTTCTTTGTCTGTTCAAGAATATTTTCTCCTAAAGCTTTTGAAATCTTTTAGTACTTTGAATATACATGCAGTCACTGATAATGGAAAATGTAGATTTCCACCACGCATAACAGCCAGGCTGAAGCTCTTTGCTTGGCAAAGGGACATTGAGTTAAGGGAATTGGTGTTAACAGTCAAATACCAACAGTTAAAAGCATTCTCATTAGGAGCCAAAAATGATTGACTGAGAGATGGAGCTACCAACTGTTTACTGGAATGTGTGAAGGTTTATTAACATTGGCAAGGGATGGTCCTATCTGTCTAGACAGTTACAAAATCTAGTGTGTCTGGACTGTGATTTGTGGGAACCTTTCCCCTTTGTAAACAGTATTTTGTTCTAAGTGATAGACACGGCCCCAAGTACTCGGCAATATTGGCCTGGAGCGTCAATTGGCTTTGACAGAAACCTGCTAGTCACAAATAAGAGGGTAAAACTATTGCCTTTTTTTTAAGTCTCTCTGAGATGGTTTTCTGGAATGGGGTTTGGGAAATCTGCTGCCTCCTTTATTCATTATAAAACATTGCTTTTCTGATAGTATCATTTCAGAATTTTTTATTTATTTATTTATTTTTTTTTAGAAAGGATGTCTGGGAATGTCTGGAAGAAAGTGATGAGGGAAGAGCACTTCCTAAATTACTGCAGAACTCTGTGTGTCCTGGGCACAGATGTTTCTAAACCTATCTTTTTCACAAGGTCATAAAATGGTTAACAAATACCTACCAGAACCCCTTGTTCTTTGCCATTCATCACCTCCCTTGCTTTAAATTCTGCATGCATCCTCTCGCTAGTCTTTACCAGAAAATGACTGCTTTCAAAACTTCTGTACACTGAAAGACTACAAATCCATACTCTCACTTGCTATGTAGGTATTTAATGCTGTTACTCTGTTCTAAGCCAGACAGTAGGACGAGTGCTTTCCAGCTTAAATATAGTATCCATGATTGATGAATGTATTGCTGGTGCCTATTAAAGTTAAGTCATAATGTCATAGTAATTTTGTCACAAACCGGTATGGCTCATTTGACAGCAAACCTTTGACTGTGGAAAGCTGTAGTGTAGGTTGAAGCCTGGCTTGCACGCAGCTTAAGGGTGATAGTCCAGTAATAAAGCAATGCAGCCGTCATTCTAGGATGTGTGCCTCAAAACAAGACGTGATCTCAAATAATGTGGTATGCCTGTTGCTTGTTTTCCACTTCGGAATCAGCACGGAGATATATAGCGATACTAGTATAACTGTATTTAAGTATACATAGGCCAGAAAAACAAGAAGCGATTTTCCTGTGATAAATGGAGCACTTGGAGCTGTGGAATACCCATTGCTCACCTTGTCATTTGCTGTACTCAAATGGGACAAACAAGGAGGACGTTTTACCAGGTACTGCATTGCATTGGTTTGAAAAACAAACAAACAAATCCCAAAAATAAAACTCCCCCCCCTCCCCCCCAACCCTTACATGATTTATCAGACAAATCTCTGTAAATGGTGAAAAGAGGTTGTTCTAAGATTTTTTTTTTGTAAGCTCACAGAAGCAGAAGTGAAAGCTGATGGTGATTTGTGTTGGTTTTGTTTGTGTTGGTTTTGTTTGTGTTGGTTTTGTTTGTGTTGGTTTTGTTTGTGTTGGTTTTGTTTGTGTTGGTTTTGTTTGTGTTGGTTTTGTTTGTGTTGGTTTTGTTTGTGTTGGTTTTGTTTCTTGCGTTATTTGTTTTTAAAATGCAAATGAATAGAATTTTCACTTAAACACAAAACCAGGTTACAGGACATTGGGTCTTTTCCAGCAGGTTCTCCCTCCCCGCAGAACTGGACCCCTTCATCCACTGGAGGCATTTTCAGTTGCCGTGTTTCAGCCAGCCCTAGTCACCAGTTTTTCTATCACGCGTAGACAGGAGAGTGCTCCTGTGCCAGGGAGAGACTTCAGCAAGCTTTGGAGAGGCCCTATGTCACGACGAGTTTCCTTGGCTGTAACAAGAGCCGCAAGTGTTAAGGAAAGATCATCAGAGAGATTTTTAAAATGGCCACTTCATTACAGCCTCCATTCTTTGAATGACACCGGGTAACACATTGTGCTTTTGCAATTTTGCTGTCAAAATGGATGGTGGTTTGCCGATAGTATATCTCACGGAAATAGATTGCATAGCTTGCTGTAGAAGCAGTTAGTCAACAAAACGCACTCTGGCACTTGGTGTAGAGACTGTAATTATTTGACTGGTGGCCAGCCTAGGTAGCGCTCGGGAGCCATAAATAGTATTTAGAGGTTGCTGTAAAAGCTTTTTAATTTGTTACACCAGAGTTCATTTACATTGTACACCATATGTCATGGCAAAAGCACCCTCTCTTTGTAGAACATTATGTGCAACACAATATGTTATAAACACTACTTCTTAATGGCCTCCGGAGTAGCTGTAGATAGCTCATCCAGGAGGCTGGTTAAAGATGAATCTGTTACATGGCTGGAAATCCGAGGTCACTTCGTTTTAGCTAATGAAATGAGTCAAGATTCACTCTGCATTTCAGATGGGAACGTGGCCCACCAGCAGTTTAATCTCAATAATGCGAAGTCATTCATTAGAGACTAATGCAGGAGTTGTCACTGCACGCGGAGAACACATCCTCTGGAAGCAGAGGAGAAAGACCTCGGATTCGAAGGGAGGAAGACTCAGGAAGAGCCTGAACCTGCTGCTGTGCAGCTGATGTGAAACAAGACAAATGCAACTCCAGCGGCCTATTGAGGAGAGGTTACCAGGATGTGTAAGGTAATTGGCTGTTGTCCAAGGCTACATGAATGTATTCTATAATTTTGCCACTTTTCAAGAAGCTGAAATGGGGAGAAGGGCAAAGAGATACTACCAAAGAATGGAGTGTGTGTTTTCAGGAGAAGATGAAAAGAGCTTAGCTGGCTTAGCCTGCAAATTGAAGGCTGAGAGGAGATAGGATTATTCTCAATAAATGCATCAGAGAGGATTAAGCATGAGGGAGGAAGAAGAACTACATAAACCAAAGGACAATGATGGTAGGAAAAGAAAAAAGGTTAGGCACTGTACATTAGCAAACTGAGTCTGGCAATTGAATGATTACTAACCATTGGTGGAATAATTTCCACCACCACTCCCCGCCCCCCCCAGGATGCTGATTATGTGAACGAGATGGTAAATTTAAGTATGCACTAACCTGATAAAACACAGGTGGCACAGTGACAGTGAACACCTAAAACCACAGGGAATCTGAAACAGCCCTTTCCTTTATAGTCCAAACACAGATGATTTTTCTGCTTCTCTTGTAAAGGAAATTCCACTTCACCAAGAAACTCTGGACTACTTAGGATCTATTTCGCCCGTCTGCATCATCTCAAGACAGTTGAGGAAAGAAAGAGTTAGAGACCTCACTCTGGAAATCTGACTGCAATTGGTTTCTGTTTTTAGGATCTCACATTGGTTTTGTGGCTTTTTTTTTCCCTTTCTGTTTCTGACCAGTTATTTCTAAGCTTTTACTGGCAGAAACAATCTTTTTTTAATATATTGGTGCAGGGCCCAGGTTGGCTGGGGGTCACCATAATGCTAATAAGTATCCTTCTTTGCTGTCAGTATGTTTCTATGTATTTGTATTTGTCTCCGTCTTTGCTAAATGACTCCTATTCTCAAGTCAACTTGGCTTTCAGAAAGCTGGTAACTTTCTGAAGCACTGAGGGTAGAAAGAAACATTGATCTTTTAAAGGCAATATTTCCTTCTTAGTGTAATTCTGATGTGGCCTTTGTTACAGAGTTATCCTGTTTGGTCCTGACAAGTAAGACATCAGGGAGCTCAAAAAGAAAACTATGTCCAGTTTACGTAGAATCACATCCCTCCATGAGCTTTAGTGGTTTTGAGGTTCTTGCAAATGAATTGCAATACGACTCATGAAGCTTATAAACATGCTGTATGTCTCAGACAAACCTAAAAGGTGTTCCTGAAGTCAACTCACTATGTCAGTATGGATATTCTGGTCTCAATGCCTTTTACTTTGTGTTTTAGCCTTCCTGACACTACTCAGCTTCAAGTTTGAGTGTTAGCTGCATTCTTATAAGAAATGTGGAGAATATAATTCTCACTTACCATCTGTGGCACTGGGCAGTATCTCCATGTGAGTGGAACTGGATAACGACACTGGAGAAGTTGTCTCCCAGCCACCAGTCTTACATGGCTTCATGCTTGTATGTCTTGCCACCAAAGCTCTTACTAACTCCTGAGGTGAGGTGACAGCCCAAGGATTTGTTCCTACCAAGGCAGTACAGTGGGGGCCACAGAAATGTGGTGTCTACAGCTGTACAGGTATCCAGTGCCACACGATGAGGTCCTGCTCCAGGAAAGACAAGGGGGAATGTGCCAGATGTGAGACAGTGACAGTAAACACCCTAAAGGACGCACGTTTGCTACTCTACTGTCTCCTGCATTCCCTACCTCTCAGAGGGACAGCCTGTCTGCCTTTCCAGAGCTGAGTAGGAGACAGAAAAGTGAAGGCTGTTTCTTTCAGTCTTGGCGTCTCCCTATGGCTAGAGGTGGCCTTGCATATGACCCATCCCCTATTGAAGAGTGCATGTTACAGCCGTTATAGCTTTGGGTTTGGATATTTCTGAAAAATCATTTACCAGGTGGTAGAATGAGGATTAGTTCCATAATGCCTTGCAAGGACTGACTGCGCCTTCAAAGGTAGAAGTGGCTCTGATCATCCCGGTAAGTTAACCAACTTACGCTTGTAAAACTTCCCTCCCTGTAGAAAAGGCTTTTGTTGAAATGCAAGGACTCCCTCCAGGGACATGTGGCTCTCTTCTGCCAAAGCAGGGAAGTAATTAACTGGCACGATCTCTCACCCGTGCTGTGCTTCTCATGACGCTTTGAAGGAGCTTGTTAGATGCACATAACTTACCGTGCTCATCCCATGTTAAATCCACCAATTGCTAAATCCACCTTTTCAAGCTGGAGCCAGAGGAGTGAGTCAGTCATGTGGAGCAGGTGTGGCTTCCTGATTTCATTAATTTAGATAATTGCAGCCCTTCTTCAACAGCGTCAAACTCTTCTGTGTCTTATGCAGTAAGTCCCTGGTTTATAAATCCAACTGCTGTGGCTGCTTGATGATCAGTTTTAAAAATTCTTTGCTTTCCCTCATGCCTGTTGACTCTGTCTGACTGCCCGCTTGACCAATTGAGTCCAATTTCTGTTATAAGGAGCTTTGGGAGATGTGATGAAGTTTGAATGCCAAGGGCTGGCAAGGAGTTATGGTAGTTCCCAACTTTGTCATTCTTTCCTTCTCTGAAGCCCTCGTTCTTGCAGCACTGCGAGCGGGATCAGCTCTAAAGAGATTTTGATCGTGTAAGGAGGGAACATGCAATTTGTAAAAGTAAATAAACAATTACTGAGGGAATATGAGTGTTAGGCTGATTAGCTGTGGTGAAAAGAAATTGTTGTGGTCTGATTTGGAAAAAAGGGAATGGTATATTTGGGGGCTTAGTGAATTTAAATCAGGTTTACAGATTATCAAATAACTAACTCTGTTTTCACACAGGGCACAGAAAACCTTTGTGCCTTGGTTTCTCTAACAACTTCAGCAGTCCTCAAAATTCACAGGTGTGCAGACTTTTGATGGATTTTGTTTCTTTTTTTCCAAATACTGATGAATTCGTGAAATACTATACTTAACGAGACTTTTCACATCTGTAAATTAGAATTCTAAGCTGGAAATCCTGTAGAGTCAACAGCTGAAATCTAGCTGTTGAAGTCAAAGGATTTGTGTATGCATAACCCAAATGTGTGTTTGTCTGTGCATGTAACATCAATCAATTTAAAAGGAAACTATGATTTTATGTGAAGCTTTTTGAAGTTTTTTGTGCCTTGGAACTCCAGATTGCTATACAAACATGTTCTTTCTAACCAGTTTATCATTTTTCACTGCCGGTGCTTAATTTTGAACTTTTTTCTTAGTCTTTTTGTGTGGTTTGCAAATGTCCTTTGTGGTTTTTAGAGCATTCTGAGAGAGATGCCTATGTTATCTGTGTGCTTGGAATCAGGCAAATCTGTTACATAAATATAATTCCTGCATTTGGAGAAATTTAAAAATAATATTAATTAAAAAAGCTAATAGATATATGGATGATTGTTTGTAGCTTAGTGAACTATCTCTTTCAGTGGCATTATTATTTTACCTGTTTCGGGGTTATTGTGTCACGCTATAGCAGTGACATAGCCATTCCAGAATTCAGCCTCTGTCTTTGTTCTGTTCAAAGGCGAATCTTGCAGCCTCTCTGAAAACACACAGATGTAATCAGAGGAGCTTTAATCTGGTAAACCAAGTAACAGACCTAGGAATATTTTGATCAATGTGCTTGGCTATTCCCAGAATAAATGAAGGGGATTTAACTGTCAGCTGTCTTTGCTGAGTGCCTAATTGCCAAGCTGGTGATTTAAGAGGTAAGCACAATGTTCGGAAGTCTGCAGACCTGCTAACTACAAGAAGCACTCCTCCTCCATTTCCATGGGTGAAATTCTATGTGCATTGGAACCAGCTGCAGCGGTCCCGTTGCAGCACAGTGGATCGTGCCTTACGAGGCCACAGGAAAACTTCCGCTGACTTCGGCAGCTTTGTTTACCACTGGGGTTTGATCCAGGCAATGGTGAGTAGCGTGGCTGGGTGAACTGCACCGTTATAGTGAGAAATAACGAATCCTCTCAGACGCTTGATCAGCTAATGTTCAACTTGGGGGTGGTTTCACAAATGGAGGCCAAGGCCTTTTGCAGGCCATATGACAGGGAGCGAGATAATGTAATGTGGCAGATTCTGCATGGAAGAGAATTGGGGTCATTTGGTATGCCCATGTATAATGCAACCTTATGCCATAATTAAGTTGCTGGATAGAAGCTGTTGAGAAGGATTAGCTACAGATCCATACATTTTATGTTTCTGTTTATTTAAGATAAAGCCTCATGCTAGAGGGCTGCTTTTTTTTTTCCCCCATATTAAGCCCTTTCAAAGCTTTAATTTCCTTTATTTTCTTTGTAGATGTGTATTTTTTTTTTTACATCTTTATCTCCGTTTAGGTGAAAAGAAGGATTTCTGGAAGGTGGTCTGGCTTTAGAAGCTGGCTTATAAAGCAGGACAGAGAAGTATAGAATTGATCTATAATTCCCATGATTCCTTGCAACACTGTACCCAAGGGGAAGTATGTTGCTCATTTTCAGGGAAAAGTGGAGAAATCTAATTTTTCAAGTATACAGAGGTGATTGTGTGCGCTTTCTTTTTAAATCGTGACATTCTCCACAAAAACCGGGCACTTCCATTGAAATATTCTTTCCTTAAAACTCCCCAATATTCTACCAGTAGACAGCTATGAAAAATGTCACCTGCTCAAATTCTGGAGAGAGAGACAGAGACATGTGAAATACATGTGTAGAAGGAAGTTGTGGACTGAAGGACAGAGTGGACATGAGCTTTCGGACCCCTGTTAGAAGTCAGCTTTGATAAAGGGGAGCGGGTATGGGTAGAACCACGTTACATTCAATTCAATTCATTTCTATCCCTCATTATTTCAAATCTTCAAGCTGGTGCTTAGGAACAAAAGGTTGTGGCAACCATCTGTTTCAAAAGTGTGCCAATGAAGATAAAATGATCAATTAGTATCAAAGGTAGTCGTCTCATCTGACACCTAAAGTGGAAAAAATGCAAACGTATGAAATAAATGTCTGTGAGAGGATCCCTTAAAGTTTAAGCTGTGAAACTGATCTGTATTTTTCTAGCTAAGGAAAAATCATCCTGCTTCTCTCTCTTTTCTTTTCTGTGCTTTTCTTGCTCTCAGCAAATCTCCCAGTTGATTTCCAAGTTAGATTGGTCAGCTTTATAAATTTTATACTTGCCTGGCCCTTTGCAGTTCCCATGGTACTTCACTGGAGGTGAAGGTCTTTGAAGACCATCTTTGCAAAGTTCAGAAGACAATGACTTCAGGACATTTATCCTGGAGATGATCTTCCTCCCATTTTGGACAAAATTGGAAGAAGAAAAAAAAACCCAGAAACTATGTGAAACAATTCCTGAGGGCTGCATCAGGTCACTGCTAAGTTCCCAGAAGACTATAAAATTTCTACGTTCCTACAGTGGGTAGGACCGGAGGCCCATCTGCTCCATGGATGAAAACAAGACCTAGTACCTCCTTGTTTGTGGATGATTTGCCTGAAAGGGAATTAAAGGCTGCCTATATTATGGTACATGTTTCCTTTCAGAGGTTGCATAGGTGCGGTTAGGGAAATTCACCTTCTGAAGAAGAGTCCGTCTTGTCGCTCAGTTGAAGCAAGGCTTAGGAATACAAACACTCCACAAGGCCCTTCCACGGGGGAGAACCACTCTCAGAATGAAAGCTGTGATCAATAATCTCGTGTGCCATATAGATTTCACCAAGAACAAGCAATAGGCACAAAATGTAAAACTTTGGAATTAAAAAAAAAAAAGCCTATTGAATGCATTTGTATCTCTCAGTGTCTCCAGTTCAGAAAACAGAGCATCATTCATATTTATGAGGAGTAATTTGTATCAATTCATAATTATCTTGTGTAAAATTAATTCTCTCAGTGCATAAATGAAGTAAAACATTCAAAGACAAAATGAAATGGCCATAATAAAAACATTTGTAACAGACACACGCACACTGCACTGAGTAAACAATTTTTAAACAATTTTTGGGTCCTTTTGCAAGACGGTGCCGCCTACCCTGAACACCCTGGTGCTGTTCAGAGAAGGGAGCCTGGTCTTGTCTCCCATTTGCCTCTCATCCCACACTGCAGGGGCTCATCTATTCTGGAGTCTTGAGCTATAAAACCAGTAACTCATTTTCCTGTGAATAAAAGTTCAAGGTTCAGCTGTTTCTAATGTAAGCCTTTTCCCTTTCCTGGATCCTTCTTAAATTCACTTGGCATATAAAGTTCTCTCTGTGTGCTCTTGGGTCTGCTTTTTCTAGGGTACGCAGGCTGAGAGATTCTGGGACTGGAGGAAAGGCCAATTTTAAGAATAAGCAAGCAGCTGCACTTCAGGTCTTGCATCTATTCTCCCCCTTGCCTTTAGTGTAATACCTGTGTCCTGCCATGATCGCTGTTTCCAAGCACTACTGCTATTAATAGTGCTTCCCAACAGACTAATTCATTTCCCCACCCTGGTCATTATGGGCAGTCAGTGACCTTTAGCAGATGAAAACCCGAGGCAGTGCTGAACGAACTTGCTCCTTGCAATCAAAGCAAATTCAGAGGAATAATTGTTGCATTAAGCCTTAACCAACATTTTTAATGACAAATTTACTCTTTCTTTTTTTTTTTTGTTTTGTTGTTATTACACCCAATGGCTCCAATGAGAGAGATGTGCCATTTTGAGCTATTAACAGTTCATATTTTTTTAACTCCTCACCTGGATCCCAAAGGATGTGAGGATGCAGGAGCAGGTCTACTAAATTTGTTGGGTTTTTTAATGTTAGTTTTGTCTCAACTCTATCCAAGTCGTGGAGTTGTCCGTGAGGAGATACGTAATTCCATCAGACTCTGTATGAGCTTGGCAATTTGGAGATATGCAGTGTGTGTTGTGCATGTTATAAAAACAGAGGCCTCCAGGTGTGGGTTACTTTACAATAAGGTTGTGCAAGGAGGTGAATTTATGAGGATGATCCAGCTGGGATAAATGGCCATCAACAGGCAGAGCGTGCCGGGGCATCTTCCTCCAGAGACTTTCTCAGGAAGTTCTAGGAATTCACAGTACTCTTTTGAGGTAGAAATAAAATTCTGTACTCCTACCATTCTTGGAAAAATCAAAACTTGAGGGACGTGGGGTGTGTAGCGGATAGAATGCTCCAGCAATGACTTTGAATGTCTAAGGGCCTCCATTTCTAGATGATCTTTTATATACACCGTAAAACATCTCAGTATATGAAAGCACGCATTCAGACAAATAAAGGTAAATGGCTCCAGAAGAAAGGTCCTTCAAAATCAATATGGACCATTGAAAAGCTCGGGCCACTTGATTGCTTCTAGTTGAGTCAGTGGCTAAGCGGGAATGGAAATGGAGATTCCCAATTTTCAGTGACAGTAAAATGACACTAAGTAGCAGTTTATCTGGCAAGGTGATTTTACAGCCGGAACAGAGGAAACATTTGCAGAGGACTCCGTTTTTTTGAGAATCAGTGTGATGCACGGAGGTGGCTGTTGTCCTGGCTCTTCAAGATTGTTCCTAACATTTTAAACTACTTTGTTTTCAAACTGTGTTACAGCTATGAAGTTAAGCCTGTGTTTCAGGCACTCCTAGCCTGCTGCGTGACAGCTAATCTGCTTAATGTTTCTCTTCTGGGAGATGCCCTTCCCCTCAGCTGGCCGAACGAGGTGCCTGTCCCCAGCCAGGACAGCGAGTGTCCCCAGAGTCTGACTGTCTACTCTTGGGTGTATTTGATCATGGTTTCAGGATTTTCATGTTTACTGATTTCTCCTTTGATAACAATAAGGGGCGTGCAATTTGCCATCTCCAAATCATTTTTAGTAGCAGGCAATTTGAGGTAAAAGTAAAGAAGGCATTCATTTCATCTTAATGCAATGAGTATTTAAACAGTTACTATATTTAGTAGGACAAAATAAGAAGAATGTTTTATAAGTACCTAAACAGTAGCTTAGTTCGCTGTCTGGTTCATCCATTTAAAAAGTTAACAGGATATTTATATCACTCTCTGCTTTCCTCTACATGGTCTCCAAAGAACAGGCTCATGATATTGGGACAAACCTATTTTTCATATGTATCTGTTTTTCCCTGGGATTCCATTCAAATGAAATTTCTTCTTGGCTGCTTAGGGAGAAACATAAGAGAGTTTATGAATTACTGGAATCAAAATATCAATTGTCATATTTTCCTAACAGATTAATGGTTACCAGTTTGTAAATGCTACTGATGTCCCTTGTGTGTTGACGGATAGTAAACAAAAACCTTTACTGAATGCAAATGCAAAGCCTAAGGACTGATTTTGTAGTTAAATGAACTATAAATTCGTAACTCATCCACAGTAAGTGAAATGCTGTATACTATGTTAGTGGGGCTTAGAGCTCCTGTAGCTGGGCAGGAGGTTTTCAGAAGAAAATACAGCAAGAAAAAGTTGATCGATAGGACCTATTAGTGAATCTGGTTATCTTTTGAGAACTTTTGTCAGGAAAGGTTTCTCTCGACTCCAGGATCTGAAGAGTATTTTGAAAAGGAATACAGCTCAGTAGAAACACACTAGTGATTTTTCTCACCAGCTTTGTAGCAGCATCAGGTTTTACTTCCCACTGTACCACTGTGCCACATATCTGACACTTCTGGTTATTCCAGACCAATTCTACTACAAATGTTCTCACTCTCTAAATAAATAGATATTCAGTGGAGGAGAGAAAAAACCTGCAGGTTTCCTGCAACCTTACGGCAGTGACTGGACATGCCCTCTATGCCTTCATATGAAAGACAACAACAACAACCAAAAAACTTCTCTTTGAAGGAACTTTGATTATCTGGCGAAAATGCATTTTTCCTGTGCAGATTGAGAGACACCTCCAGAAACGTGCTCAGAGTAGGTGCCTGAGTTTTTTGCTGAACTTCCTGGCTGCTGGAGGTGCCTCTGTCCCCGGGGACTAAAGGCAGCTTTGATTAACCTGCTCAGTTAAGTTCCTAAAGTCAGATGGATTCAATCTTCTTTTTACACAGCACCTACTGCGGGAGAGCACGAGGCTCAGATCTACAGAGAGAATTCGATATCTAACTTTCTTGTTTAAAGAGACAAGCCCATTGATATCAGTAGGAGTGGGGCACATAGATATCTCCGGATCTTCAAATTTGCCGGGTAGTGCTAACATCAGAGCAAACGACAATCTTCTGTCTCAGATTTTTGTTAATCTATGAGCTGTCTTTATCAGGTGAATGTAAATCCGTTGTGGAAATACATGTTCCTCGTTATTTCTTTTTCTCATTGAAATGCTAAAACATTAGGCTGCCTATTTTGTCTGATTTCCACAGATCCCTTGTAGGTGCTGATGTAGCTTGCTGACTCTCTTCTTTATTAGCATTATGTTTGCCTGGACCTCCTCATAGCTCTCCCTCTTGCCTAATAACAGGTTGGGAATCCACAAGCCAGCAGGGCTCTTCCTGCCTCACAGAGTCTTGTGTGTGTCTGTCTGCTGCCCATGCACCTGCAACTACCCGTGGCCGATGCGCTAACAGAGAAAAGCTGTCTGGGATTATTAGCTCAGACATTGCTTCCCCTGTTGTATTAATTTAAGTGTAAGTGTTGCATTGAAGGCCCTGAAGCTGTGCTGGCAGTCCTTGTTTGGGGAAATAATGCATTTGAATGCTTGTTGTTGCTGTTTTTCAGAAATGGTGGCGATGTCAGTTATCAGGTTGGGTAATTAAGTTGCTGGCACTTCTCTAGAAACACTGGATTCTTAAGAAGTGAGTTGGGCTACTCTTGTTGTTTACAACAAGAAAGAAAAGTGCAGAGACTCCGACTCTGTTACCCTTGTCGGCAATGAGCGCATCAGTGAGGCAGCAGAAGGTCCCGTTCCCAAGATAATGGGTTTCCCTACCAAATACAGCCAGTGCTAGTGGAAAGTGAGGAATAGATTTTTTAACACAAGGGAAGACTTGTGCTTTTAGAATATTATTTTGATCTAGAGTGAATAGAGATTTTAGGAGAAAGTGTCCTGTGAAATCAAACTTTTGCCCATAAAAACTTGAAAAGATTTTATTTAGATAAAATGGAGATATCGGATTTTGGTGTCAACTTTATGTGCACATGCACAAAAACATAAATGTGTATAATCGTCTAAGCATTTTACACAGATTGTTTTATATAACATGAAAAAATGTTTTGGAAATTGTAAAAATAAGGTGTTATGGTATTTTTTTTAAATGATGCTTTAAAAATAATCAGACTTGCTTCTAAAACATTTTGCCAGGAGGAAAGCTGAATGTTTTTTGTTACATAAGGAGTAATGGAAGTTTCTGTCTTGTACTCTAACTTTTAGCAACATATCTAAACAGGATGAATAATATGTCCAAGGTGAGACTAGAAACTTTTGGGTAAGGCAGATACTATGTTAAAGTATCATGAATTTTAGTCTGTAACTGCTATAATCAGAAAGCTTTTTCTTTCATCTCAGCACCTGCTAAGGCATTTATCTGCCTGGCAGAAGCTTTTCTAATATTTTGTCCTTCTCTTGTATACTGGTCCAAACCAAATTGTATAGACACACACGCAGGAGATGTGGGGCAGCCCAAATCCCAGGCTCAAACTTTGCAGCTGGTTTTGCAGTGCTTAGAAACAATAGACCTTGGGATAAACACCCACAGTGTTGGAAATATTGTGATTTCAGTGAAAGCTCACGCCTAGTTCTTCTTTGATGTCAGCTTCACTCGGAATGCTTTCTCTTCTTTTGATCCTTTCAGTGCTCAGAGTTGAGAAACTCCGTGCAGAATCGCCAATTTGGTTAAAGCTTCCTGCTAAGGTAGCCGTTAATTTTAACTAGTAGATGCAACCATAAATCACCAGGAAAAACAATACTTTAAAAAATCAGACTGCATCAGCATCTATCATTAGTTCTACTACATCACTGAATTAGCGGCCAACCCCAGCTCCTTGTGGCAGATCAATCATACTGTAACAGTTCCCATGGCACCATCCCACAGCAACCAGCCTCTACCCGTTATATCCTGGACAAAATACCACCAACTCTTCCCTTATCTTCATACTAATCCCCCAATTCTTAGCACACCAAAATCTCTAGAACGATCTGCCCACAACAAAGAAGGACACCACCAGCATCAGGGCTGCTTTTGAAGTGTCCAGACAATCAGCACTGGCTTGTTTCATGGTATGCAAATTGGTTTGGAAGAAGAGAGACAGACCTTCCTCCTGGGCAATCAGCACTGCTAAAGGCGTCATGGGCTGACGGGTAGTGAATTGGAGACTGTCATGTCCATTCCCACTCTCAAAACATTTATATGAGATTGTGGCCATGTCACATCTGGCCACTTAGGGAATATGCAATAAGCTAAACCATTTCCCTTGCAGATGACAGATGGGATTGGAGGAGGAGGGACTGATGAATATCACAAAAAGCTCTCCATGAGTATCCTTACATCTTATTGATGCTAGAGCTAAAGCTGGTATAGCTTGAAACAGAGGAAAGGCTGTTCCTGAAATTACTAGGGAAGCAATATGGAGGGAGCAAGAGATTTTCACCTTAAACAAGCAAACAGAAAATTTTAATACATTTTCTAAGCTTCACAAATAGGAAGAGTTGAACAGTCTCCTGGAAGAGTTTAAGGACGCTAGAAAATGTTCAGATATGCTTGGGTTACTATCAAGATAAACAGAAACAGAATGGAGGAGTTAATAGATGGCATATTCGTTTTTTCGATCAGCAAGAAGAGAGGCTCTCCAAAGCCATGGGTCCTCAGTCTGTGTGGACTGACACTGATGGGAAGCAAGTGAAAAACTAAAAGCAATTACCCTGTGCAGCATCAAGATATCAATGGATGGCTATATAGTATAAAACTACATTTTTATCAGCTGGGGCTTGGACTCTGTATGTGTCAGTGGCAAGTGAAGAATGTCACTTGGGAAGCTTACACTCTGGACACGGGTGCTTAGGACCCTCTATTTTGATGTGCAGACACTGTTTACTGTCTGCACCATCAAACCAACGCACTGTTAAGGTGGCAAAGCATGGAAGTCTTCCCTCTCCCTTTTTGATTTTGCTCTTCTCCATCTCCTGTTTGGCTATCTGGGATGCAGTGTCTTTCCAAGAACCGAGTCACACTGAGTAAGTGGGGTGTAGCTGCTACTTTTGCAGCCCCAAAGGCCTCTGCAGCTTGCTCAATCGAGTGATCGAGTTGGTAAAGGAGGCTATCAAATGGATTGCTTCTCTATTCTCAGTGGAAGTCAAAGGACAACGCTTCACTGGGAGGTGGTAAGTCACTGCAGATTCAATGAAATAAACATTCATGACCGTGAGGTAAATCTTGCCTGGAGTTTCACAGATTTGGTGGTGGTCTGCTTGGCTTTTGCAAGGAAGAATGAAAAGCATGAACTTTGCTCCTCCAGAGACAGGAAAACTGATTTTTTTCATAGATCTGGGAGAAATTTTTGATTTGTTTCACACTGAACTCATCTGGGTTTGGCAGAAGCAACTCCTCCTCGCCTCTCACCCAAAGGCTGTTTTAGCTGAGCCTTACAGCCTTGCCTTCAGCAAATATAGTTCAAGTTCAAAATGTATTTGCTCCTCTGTAGGCCGCTGGAATGACAGAACTCCAACTCAGAAAGCTGCCTGCATCTTTAGAGAAACTTTAATGCTGAATGAAATGGGTTTTAAATGGCAGAAAGGTGGTGTTGCTGGAATATTTTCTATTGTACATCCACTATGGGGTTGGCGTCTCTGTGACTAAGTGATTATGAGTGCCTGGACATGCTATACTGAAGTTATATCAAACCAAATCTCAAATTGAAGAAATTCTCTTCATGTGTGTGTTTTCTCTGACAACAACGAATGTTGTCGCCAAGGCAAAAAATAATATAAACATTGGAGGGAAGGTTGACATGAAAGGAAGAGGGTACATCTCCTATTTGCATCCTGCAGATGTCTTGTCAATTAATGTTGCTGCAGTTAAATTCACAACAAATGGACCTTGGGTCTCAGCTAATGCAACAGTTCTTGGAGTTTTAGCAGTTCAGTTTTATCTGAGCCAATGCAGGCTCAAACCATATGAATCATCTTGGAGTTTTTAAAAAGCAGCTTTATTTAAAAAAAATGAAAGGTAAATGACTTCAGATGGCAAACTGCATCAGGAGAACTAAATAAGGAAAAAATATTGTTACAGTGACAGTAATATTAGCTGCCACAAACAAAATCAGTCAATAAAAGCACTTTAGAAAGTTAAAAAGCCAAATGAATGAATAAGCCTCTCCCTAAATTCAATATTCCCTTGTATAAAATATTAGCACTCGGACTAAAATCACCTCCTGAGTACAGTATTTTTTTCTGTTTTATCAGCAGTCTCTCTCTTCTACCTAGTAAATTCATTTATTTGTTCAAAACTGCAGTGTGTTGCCAGCCCTTTCCAATACACGTATAGAAGATAATGCACCCTTCATCCACCCTAAATCTCTCATTCCACAGGTTATTGATTCAGCCATACCGCTGTAAAGACAAACAGCCAAATTCTCTGCCTTTCTCTGACTCAAGTGACCGAAGCTTCTTCTGCCTGATGAAATCGGCCTCTGATAATGAGGACATTGGGGACTACGTTTGCACGTAGCCGAGCATGGAGCCTGTGTTGAGAGTCACTTGCCGGCCATCCTGGTGGCTCACAATTAAGGTTATGCTCTGATGCAGGCTTAGCCCGAGCTGCAGAGGCTTTCTAAAGGGGGAAAAGCCGATCTTTGTCTGTACACCCAAGAAGTTCATCCCTAAGAACAAGTAGAGGCAGGGAAGAACTCTACACCAGCAAATCTACCCCAACTTTCCTTTTTCTAAGCAGCTGAGGTAATGAACTTGAACAGTGTGTTGGTTAATAGGCAGCACCATGGGTAACGAACAACATCCCAGAGACTGTAATGCTTACGCTTGTTTTTGGGTCCTGTGTTTCTGTTAGGAACATAGAAATGCCACCTAAACTACCAGTTCTTTGAAGAGTTAACTCTGCCTACAGGAAGATTTTCTACCATAACAATGTGGAGTGATGTGCGTGACCCCTCATGTTGCCAATGACTCTGTCCAGGACTGTGAGCCAGCCAGCCCATCTCCTTCCTTGAGTAAATGAGCTTCATAAATGTCCTTACCCTTAACTCCCGATCGGCAGGAGGTTGTGAGGTCTGTATTTTCATGCACTTTTGAACATACTTGGATCGACAAGGGTTACCCTTCTGTCTGCAAGAGACACTTCAATTTTGAGCTAGGTTTGGCCTAGTTGATTGGGAAATTTTGACTCTGCCTTCCAGGTAAGAAGCCAGGGCAGTGATCCAGGCTCTCTCCACCTCCAGGGAGGGTTTCTGTGGCTCGATGTGTCAGAAAGAAAATTCAAAGTGGGCTCCCAGGATCTCAGTAACAGATACTGTGTCTGCTTCTGTAGGTCATCTCCCTTTTGTGAGGACACAAACGCTGCCTGTGTCATCCAGCCAACTTCTGCCGCTACTTACGGACTTCCGTGATAAATCTCTGTTTTACAAGCTCTCTGACAATCACCTAAAATTGCCACAAATGAGCAGGAAGAAGTAAGAGAAGAACAGCCCCTAGTTGGCAGCTGTGGCTGTGGTTTGCCTGTTCCAGAGGCAAACATACAACCCGAATGTTTAAGAATTACCTGCAAAATCTTCAGGGGGCAGGAGGGAAAGCAGGGAAGATAAGAGGCCATGGCACTTTGCTTTTCCTTCTCAGCATGACCTGTTTCATAACTCTTACAAGACAAAACTGAAAAGAAGCCCCATACGACAGGTTGACTTTTGACTGAGTAGAAGGAGCAGCAGCTGGTCCTCTGGCACACCAAATGCCCTGATGCCCAGGTCCTTCACAGCCAAGGAGATGGGATATTTTCCCTTTATTTATCAGTATGCCTCCACTCCTGGATCCAGTGTCAAGTCAGCCCATTCCTGCAGCAACCCAGCAAACAAAGGAGAACTGTTTGCAATTCACTTCCAACTACTGGATAGCACCAAATTTGATGGTTTTTTGTTTGTTTATTTTCCCCTGACAAGGACATCTGTTTACTAGAACTCATCTCCAGCTTTAGTGAACATCAAAAGGGATGTCTGTGAGGCTGCAGCTGGATTTAGATGGTACAAAGCCCTCCAAGTAACTATTTAAATCTTTTTTTCTCTTCTGCATCCTCAGTCCCCAAATAGAGATGGGTTAATTTTAAATGCATCTCAAGCTTTTGGAAATTAATTTAATGTGACTGTCCTAACTTGTGTTTCAGGATCACCTTTGGGGTTAAGTGTAGCATCTATTGTTTTTTTAAAAAAACAAGCAGAAAAGAACATCTCCCCTAAAATACATACATGTGTCCTTGTTCTTCAATAAAAGTAGGTATCTGGAGAGATGGGAGGAAAGCTAGGAAATTGGGGAGCTTTCTTCTTTGTTATTCCTCCCCTCCTTATATCAGCTGGCGTACACTTAATCTCAGGAAGATCTGATTTAGGAGTACTGTGCTTTCATGTTGTTGCCTATATGACTGTTTATTTAGTTGTGAGTTGATTGATTAGGAAATAAGTGCTTTTCAAGTTGACAGTATAAATAATGAAACTTTATTAGCGATATATGTGACACATTTAACAATGCTAATTTTCTATACTGCTTTGTATAATTCACTTGCCTTTTTCAGTAGGCTGTAAACAATAGAAGGTTTGAGGGAAATCGCTAATTTGTTGCCTTCTTAAAAGGCAATGGAAAGGGAGTCCAGAATTTAGACATATTTCCAGAGTGCCACCTAGTGGAAAAAGAAGTGAAGCCACAAGAAAATTGAACTCGGATACAGCTTTGGAGGGTATCTCTTCATACACGGAACCGTCTCTTCATTTTCCTCTACAGCTAAAGACAGTCAGCTACTAATGGCTTTTATGCATTTTAGTGATAATTGAAAAATTGTATTTATTCCTTTTTAAATTTTTATTAAAAATACATATATGGTAGAAAAAATGAAAATTAATGCCTTCTCTGCTTTTAGCTTTTTGAAAAAAAAAACAAAACAAAACAAATGGCTGGCCTGAGCCCATACTTAAGATTTGATTTAATAATCTTGTGTTCTGATGCTTCAAAAGGTTTGTCATAAAATTTTGATTTCATTTGCACTCTTTTAATTAAAATATAGACCTTTATATTTAAAATGGTGATGTATACAAATTTAGGACCACTATTATGAAAAAGACTTTAAAAAAAAAAAAAAAAGAGCTTAAAAAAGTCATGTTGATACCTTGATGTTTCCAGGTGTGGTTTTATCCCAGGTGGTGCCTGGTACTCCTTAGAAAAGCCACAGCTCCTGTGGTCCTGTGTTTATAGCAGACTCATTGCTACCCTTAAAGCAGGTTTCTGCTACCAGTTAACATCTCATGACACAGGCAGTCCTGAGGGTGTCAAAAAAACCCCAATACTGCTGGCTCTGCAGATGCCAATTTTGCAAGCGTGGCCCCAGGTTTGATGGGGGGAATACCGGGAGCTCACCAAATTCTTCTGGCTTGAAGGTGCCTGGGAGGTAAGCAGGGCTTGGCTCGGGCAGGCTGGCATGGCTGGAGGGCAGGGCAAGCGGGCAGACCAGCCTCTTTCTTCTGTCCACTGTGGATAGATCAAGCGTAGTGTTTCATAACCCAGACAGCCCCTTGTTGATGTTTTTGTGAGATCCCACGTGTTTACAAGTAAGCCGTACAAATGAGGCAGCCTGAATAAACCCGGGGCTGCGTCCTCCACTGCCGTCGGTGCTGAGGGTAGGGAGCAGGGCCATCGCTGGGCAATGCTGAAGGGGCCTTCCTGAGGAAGGATCACATCTGGGCAGGCGCGTGCATCTCTTCTGTCCTTCCTGCCTCCTGGGAGGGGAGTTTCAGGATCTTAAAATAACAATTTCTGCTCCTACAGTTTACTTTGTGAGGAATTCCTGACAAAGGGTGTTGGTGATTTGTTGTAAGTGTCCCCCAGCTTCATTAGTTTGTTAAAAGTTTACAGGAATATAAATTCTGAGAAGTGCACTTTGCACCAGGTATTTCTGTAGTAGATGTTTTTGTCAAGAGCAGGAAAATCAAAACTGCTTCACTTTCATTTCTATCTGCTTCTTAATTAATGTTCCTCAAGTTTCTCTTCCACCTGTGGCATAGTGCAGGAAATAACTTACATCAAAGAAGAGCTGTACTTACATTCACAATGACCGGCTTTGAGATTTAGAAATGTTTTCAGTAAGCATGTCATCTGGGTGGGTTGTGTGTCTTTGAGACAGGGTTTTTTTTAATCTATGGTAGAAGTAATATTTACATTATGAAAGCTAAATATAGTGTATTGTTATGTCCATTTGGTACACAGCACTGGTAATTTTTTTGATCTCAAGACAAGATAACGAGAGGGGAATGACAAGAAGACTCTGAGAAGAGCAATATGAGGCAGGAAGATTCTTTTATTCCTTCTGAATTTTGCATAAGCTGTGAAGGAGAAGGCTCTTACAACAGCACCAGTGAGCAATCAGCAGGGAAAAGGAGTAGGGAAAATGTGGTGTGCAAAATAATGCTTCCTGCCCACTTTAATCCAAGCTCTGCTTTTGCCTTCTTGGGTAAAACAAACTGCAAAATTTCGTAGACATGACCCTTGCAGCCTGCATGTTTGCAAAGCCAGAAGAAGAAGAATTTGTCAAAGAAAATGTTTAATGGCAGCATGGAGATTCCTCGTTCCAAATGTGCTTTTAAGCTTTTGATGGCAAAAGGGGAGAGGAACAGGGGTGGAAAGGGAAGGACTAGAGAGGAGGTACTTTGGTACTAGGGGAGGCTGTGTTTTCTAATGAGGTCAAAAAAGTAGATTGAGTGTTGTCTGCACTAGAGTATATTATTAGCTTTACAGTTAGGTATTTCTCTATACCAACGGACTCTTAAATTCTTCTGAGAGAACATATTAATCATCTGTTTGGAGGTGTAGTGTAGGAGACGTTTTCCTCTAGTGTTATTTTTTCCTGAAAGAGCAGCTCCAGCATAATTACTCCATACCTTTATGGTTCTCAGTATTGTGTCGAGTGGGTTTGAGATGTGTGTGTAACTGAAATCTGGAAGGAAAGAAAGGGATTGGAATGGCAGCCATGAATGTTACAGACCTGTAACCATGAGATACAACTGCGGGAGTTCAAATAAGCAATCAGGATCACGATCTTCTGAGAGTCACAGGTTGGATCCTGTTTCCATGACTGATGTGCCTGCATGCTAATGACTGCAGGTGGGCACCATAAATAACTTCCATGTCTCCAAGAGCTGTCCTTATGACAGCGATAATCCATAAAATTGCACTTTTCCTGCATTTTTTTTTCCCCCTATTTCACTTCTGCTTTCCCCACTGAGGTTGATTCACTCTGCCGCAGTTTCAAACAGAGTCATTAGATACTTTTAGGTTGAGTTTCGAAACCAGCTTGCTAGAGAAATGTTTTCAGTTTTCAATTCTATTGTCAAATCACTCCTACTTGGATCTTGCCAGTTTCCTGAAGGATTTGTGAAGGCTGACAGACAGTGGTCTTGTAGAAGCAGGAACTCAGACTTTATCCCCCTGGTAAAAAAGAAAAATTTGTAGTTTTAACTTAGTGACAAACAATTCCTTGAACTCTGGAAGATCCTCTGGTGTTTGGCTCCAGGTATTTGATGTTTTTTTCTATAGAAAGAAAACATCCTAAATCATGTCTGGAGATGTCTCCAGTTGATTAGTTGTGGGTATTTTTACTCCCTCTGAGCCTAGTTTTATTTCACTCATGGGAACCATTTATACAAGCAGAAGAACACGCATACTCTTGAATTATTTTTGTTTAGCTAATATCTCTAAAATTTTTTTTGTAACTGTTTAAAATATGTGACCCGCACAAGATACATGTGCGAGTACAGTGTGATTAAAAAGGTTTGTATGACAATTTTGCATCTTAAAGTAACCGAGCAGAATAGAAGGCACTTCCTAAAGAATCGGATGTTCTTACCTTCCCCCTTCACCTCACTGGTCGCTGTCGGTGCTGATGAGGGCTACCTCAGTAACTGTCGAGCCTGGGAGTTCACTCGAAGCTCTCAACATATTGCTTCTAATCTGGTGTTTTCTAAAATCCTACTTTCACCACCCTTTGCCAGTTTTTTATTTTTCTTTTTCGCACTTAGATGGTCAATGTTGTATTTAAGAATCTGCTACTGATTGCAGTTCTTCATAGTTGCCGTCAGAGAGTGATGAGTTCAGGCCAAAGCACTGTGAAGTTAATGAAAGCCTTTGCATTGATTTTCATACTTTTCAGTGTCTCTGCTATATATTAATTTCAATGGACATTGGATCAATCCCCTCAGAATGCTCTCTAAGATTATCCAAAAGTACCATGGAAAGAAAAGGCTCAAACAGAAGCCATAGACAAGAATCTTCTTGTCGCAGATGAATTTACTCAGTTGACTTTTATACAAACACAAATGTAAGAAGAGGCACATTAATCTAGGTGTTAATGTAAGGGTTGAATCTATTTAATTACTCTAGCGTGTGTAAGAAAATTAGTCTGGTAAATATTTCATTAGCAACTGCAATAAAATATTGATTCTGATTTTTCCATTAATCCATATTACTTTGATTCTGTACTTTTTTTAATTTTAATAATTTAGCAAAATCTTTTAGTGGGCACTTCCCCCTCTATCTACACCAGGATGGGGAAAAAAAAAAAATCCCTGTGGAAGCATAATTTTTTTTTTAAATTTATTTTCTCCCCTATGCCATCGCTTCTAATCCAGTTAATTACACATCATGTCATAACCTCTGGTTTTGTTCTATTTTTCAGTTATTAATATAAACTAAACAGTTAATCTCGTCTTGAAGAAAACCTTCCCCCATACTTCTAAGCCTCCAAAATGGCTGTTCATAACATGAGCACACAGTGATATTTCTGAATGGATGCCATGCAAAAGAATCCCAATCCCTTTTTATAGGGAAGAGCAAAGCATTTTTATTTCAGGGAGAGGGTGGCCTATTTTGGTGAAGCCGAAAGCTTGGAAGAAAATCTGAAGCAACATCTAGAGACAAAGGAGGATAAGGAAGAAATTAAGATATCGAAAATTTTGTTCCTTTGCCTGTTACCTTGTAAACATGGTTATGTAGTAAGGTTAAAAATCAGGATATCTATTCTCATACAAATCTTTCCAATAATAAATAGATTAATTTTTTTTCTTTAAAGCAGGTGAAGTTAAAGCAATGCTTTGACTAAATATGCTAACCATTTACCACTATTTGTAATTACAAAGTATAAGTTGAATTTTGAAATATTTTCAGTAATACACTAGCACAAAATCTGCTGATGGCTTCCGATTTCTTTTCTTCTAGAAAGTCAGAGTACAGGGTGGCTCTACCAGTTCCTCAGTGGCAACTGTGAAATCGCACGTTAATACATATATAACGATTAAATATGAGTTAAATACTGAATAAACACTTGGAAGATGTGTATTCAGCTTGATCTCGTAAAATCTGGTGTAAATAGCCAGTGGCAGTTCCCTTGCAGTTATTTCCTTGGAAGTATCAGGCTCGTTCTTTAATTCCTCTTAGTGCTGAAGAAACTTGCTGCATCTAAAGTATTTGCAGCACAAGTGTCATAAATATGGAAACAAAGACATTAATTATACCAAAGCCTAACAGGCAGACTTTTGGCACAGTGTTTATGGAGCACTCTTGGTTATCCAACCAGTGAAAGTAGTAGTTAATGCCCGACGCAGCAGCTAATTTCTGCCACGTGGTATTTGTCTGAGAAATTAGCCTGGGAGTGAGCCAGCTGATATCGCGCACTTTCACTAAGTTTGCAGCTCTATTAGCTTTGAAGTCAGGAGTTCAGACATGGCCTTGACAAGCATACGATTCTGTGCAGCACTGCCTGTCCTGGGAAGCTGTTCGGTTTTCCTATATTTAACAGATGAAAATGTCTCCAGAGTTCATCAAACACATACTCAAGATATCACAAGCTGCAGCTGGCAGCTGTGGGCTCTGTAGTTCAAGGTGAATAGGACACTAATTAGTAAGTATATAGGGTTATCAGCACATGCAACACCCACTTCTTTGAGCAGAGGAGGAAAATGAATTAATAGCCAAGAGAAGGAGGGCCCTTCTCCAGCTGCCTCCAGCTCTGCTGGGGCTCTGGCTCCTCCATCTACCCACAGGCTTCCAGGGCGAGTGGTACAGCGAGCTCCTGCAGACACAGCTGTGAGCACCAGGGCAGCCTTTCCGGGCTGGTTGGCATGGAGGGGAGCCAGGTCACCCCTGGAGGAGGTCAGACTCGGGCTCTGGTTTGCTTTGTCCCCTTCCAAGCGCTTCAGAGGCTGTGAAAGCCTGGTAATGTGGCAGGCTCCAAAAACACTCGGCAGCCTCAGGTTAGGGGAACTATCCTAATGCCAGCGAAAACTAGCAGAGACAAGGAACCTCTCTTCTGGTGTCAGCAGAAACTGAGGGTAGAGGAGGAGACAGGACCGAAAATTGCTGGAACGCTGAGTTGAATAATAACCAGGGAATGATCCTTCTTAAAGTGGGAAAGCGAAAGATTAATGTGCATTTTACCAAGAGATAACACTTTTGCAATTACTATTAAGTATCTAGAAGTCCCTAATTCAAAATACATATAATTTATTGTAAATCTTTCCACTGACTTCCATATTTTCAGTAACGCTTGGCTGTAAATTTAATAGCTGCAAGAAAAATTCAGTTCAATGTATGTAGGATCTCACCCTTCTCAAATATTTTCCTCTTTCCAACAGCCATTCTTTCAGGACTCAGAAACACATTTCTTTGGGTAGGAATCCCATCTGTATAATTTTGAATTATCCAAGATAAGCCTGGGGGATAAAATTAAAAGCCAAGTTTGATGAGGTTGGTTCTTAACTTCCTTGTCATTTGGCTATCAGGGACACTGATTCTTTAGGTGGCTTTAAGTCTGACAGCCCACGTTCCTAGTAAATCCAGAAGTAGTAACTCTGAGTTCACAGAGATCTCAAACTAATTTTTGTCAGAGACTTTTGAAAATGTAGCTTACACCAACTCATCTGTGGTTCAATAGCTTTGCTGTCCCTCCTGTAACCGAGCTTTTCATTCTTACCTAACTGATTCTCCACTGCATTCCTCCTACTACAATACAGTCCCCTTAGTTTGCAATCAGGCGTTTGCAATGAATGGGAGGGAAAGCGAAAGCTTCGTGCATCACATAAGTAGCGTAAGAAGGAATAAGTTACTCAGATGTCAAAGCAGTAGTAAGTCTAACCGAAAGGATGGCATGATTATCTGGGAATATTCAGGGAAATGTACAGAAAATCACAATCTGAAGTTCTGCGAGCATGGAGAAAAGTGAAGCTGCCTTGCAGTGGAGGTGGGGGGGGAAAGGCGGTAATGAGTTAAGAGTAGAGCTATAATATTGCTTCAGGAGTTATTTCAGGTTGTACTGTTAGTAAGAGAGACAGCTCTGCTCTCTTAGACTTCTCTCATAAGCCAGGAGTGTAGGGTCTGCTTCTCACAGGATTGTTCTCAGAGATAAGACTGAAAACTCTTACTGATATTGACTGAGATTCATACACGTAAACTTGAACCTTCAGGCCTTGGAGAAGGACTGCCCTGATTTAAATTACGTTGAGTCCTACTCACATAAACGTTGAACTCTGAAAAGGACCACACTTAACGTTCTTGTGATGCTACCGCACATATATACAGCTGAACAGTGGAGCGGCTGACACCAGTAGTCTGTCATGAAGAGATGGAGGGGAAAAGTAAGGTCAAAAAGCATTTCCCATGATTCCAGTGGGCCCATATTAGGATACATTGTTCTGGATCATGAGGGTCCTCTTCAGCTGTGCCTGCAAGCAGTACAGGTAGGGTGCAGAGGTGCGTGGTACTGAGGTCTCCGCCGATGTCTGAGGCCTCGAAGTGTCCAAGTCTGCTGATGCAGGTGGGAATCCTGATAAATTGACAGACTTGCCATAAAAGCTTTACCCGTGCATCTTGCATCTCACTCCTGGTAACAGCCAAAAGTACCAGAAGATCTGTCACTCTTGTGGCTCAATCTTAGCCTTTCTCACCTTTCTGCATCATTGAGGGTTTTTACTTTCATTGACTCTTTGTCTGAAAAATAAATTTATACAGTCATAGGCAGGAGCAGAACTAAACACATCCAAGGGCTTTTATCCTGCTGGCATCCCAGAAGTGTGGGTGGACTCCAGACAGAGCTGTGCCGTTCTCTGTGGGATCAATGTGGCTTTGAGCTTGAGGTGAAGATGACTTTTAATCCAGTTGATGCAGTTCCAGCTTTGTCCTACTGAGGTTTAATTAGCTTCGTAGAAATGCAAACAGTGAAACCGCAAGCCTGAGACGGTTGCTTGATAAACCTTTGGGATGCTGGGATTCGATAACTGGAATGACCCAGCGACATTACAGCAATTTTCTTTGTTAGAAAAACACAGCCATAGTATTCTCAGCTTATAACACTGAGTTGCCTTTTAGAATGTCTCTCTAGTTAATACCAAAGTGCAAAGTGATGTTAACCATGATAATAAGATAGCAAATACTGATGGAAATTTGATTGCAAATGAGCGATTTGTGTAGCAAATAAGAATTAGATACCCTAATGTGTTAACCAAATAAGAATCAGGAAACACTTGGGAAATTAATGTGTAAAGTAGACAAAATAAAGCATTCAAGGCATGCTTGTTCCTGGAAGTTTCTTTTGCTTTCCCAATTGTCAAGCCATAGGATGAAGGTTATAAGTAAGGGAATAGAGATCCCACTTCTTTTGCATCAGATTTGTTCACAGGAAACTGGTTTTAATTTTAGAAATAAACTGTGTCTGAATTTCTGGAGTAAGACCGTGGTTCTTGTAACCACCTCAGACAGACTTGTGCGTTCAGGCATTAGCTAACATCAACCCCACGGCTGTAGTTGCTTCCACAATGTTTCCAGGTACGTTACCCCATGTAGTTTAAAACATGCTGTCACACCTGAACTCCTTGGGAATTATTTGCAAATACAGTTGTTCTTGGCTTGGATTTCATTACCTGAATGTTTTCTTTGATAATCACCATTTTCACTAACTTTGTCCTGCTTATGCTGTGGCTGTTTTGAACCCTCTGAAGTACCTTTTTTCATACCGTTATTTGCACCTTCAAATAACAGAATCCTGTCATCTTGGTAGCTAAGCAAGCCAGTGTCCTACTGCTGTAAGCACAGAATAAATGCTTGGAATGAGACCCTGATGTCCCCGAATGGGCTGCAATTTCGAGGGACCAGGCAGAAAGAAAATCCTACCTTTGTCGTATTGAATACAGGATTAATCACATGAATACATAGACTGACTGCCTCCCTGCACACAGGACACCTCTGGCAAGATGGTCACTGTGTACAAACCTCCTGAGTCCCAGTCCAACGTTTTATCTATTCTTCCATTATGCATCCCGTGCTGCCCTTTATCAGGGGTCTTTGTTCCTTAGGCAGAAGCTGGGAGGAGTTTACTTGACAAAAAAAGGCAAGTCGTAAGTTTTAATTTGTAGTTTCCCATTCTTTTCTTCTTCTCCTTTTACTTAATAGTACATAAAAATTGTTTTAGAGCCTCTTAATGAATCCAATACATTATATAGTGCTGTAATTACTTTGATGTAAGTGTCTAAAAACATAGTCAATCTGTCTTTTACATGGTTTAAATGCAAGTGAAGCACTTATTTCTCCAGTAAATCTTCTGCTCCTCTTATAGAAACTGATTTTAAAACAGGGAGGGGAGGGAGAAAAAAGAAGTCATTGGTATTCTTACAAGCTGTCTGCAAAGTATTATTATAAAAATAATTGCATTTTCAGCTAATCAAAGATGTGTTTAGGAGTACTTGGGCTGCAGGAATTACACATTCAGAACTTAGATGGAGCTTTCAATAGCTGTACGCCTGAATCTTTTGAAGAGGTCAGGATATGCTATTCACTACAACAGATTCTTATTTTCTGAGCATGCTTAGACTGAGAGCTGCTTTATGAGCTAACCCAGTTCCTTCTCCTCCACACGTCTCTCCTCTCACTGCTAGTATTCTGGGCATTGTGGGAAGTTAGGGATGGATAAACAGTAAAATTAATTTTATCCCATGTGATATGTGACAGATATTAATCAAACAGGTAGCCAACCCAAATTCAATACCGAGTGACTCTTTTTTTTTTTTTTTTTTTTAATGTTCCAGATGATAAAATGATGTCCTCCCAAAGTCACCAAAAATAATCTAAAAAACGCAGAGTTGTTTCCTTTCTCTCTTTCTGGGGCCAGAGATTATTATTTAAAAGCAAGTGCAACCAGTTCGCTGACAAACTCAGCAGAAGCGTGACAGGAAAGTATCATGGTGCTGGGCAAGGCAAAATTGTCTACCTCATTGAGTTTAGCACCCTCGACACTTGCACGCCAATATCAGGACAGTACAACGGAGAGAAACTCCTGTGTTGTTTCCTGGACCCGTCTAGTCTTCAGGATCATGCTGCCACAGGATTTTGCACGTCAGTAGCTCTGCAGTTACTTGTTCGTTAATGTTACTCGGAAATAGAAACGTAACACACACTCATCGGAAGTTCACTTCGCTGTTGTTTGCTCTCTGACAGTTTAACACCAACAGCAATGATAATCCAAGTTTAGGCAGGCATTACAATGGAAATCCTCCAAATGAAACACAGAGATTAGTGACTCCTCAATAGAAAACTGTACAGCCGTCTCCTCTGATCGGTAAAGCGACACTTTCTATATAAGGGGGAATATACATTGAAGTGCAGAGTTGCCACTTGCTTCCCTCAAGAGTAAGCTTTGCTGACAGTTCACTCAGTCTGAACTCTGAGTTGTAAGTCTATTTTAACGATAAAAATTAATTTTGTCTTTGTCATCGTCATCTTTAAATTAGCTTCCTTAAGCAGTCTTCCAAGATTTGCGTTTTGCATGTTGGAAGATCTTTGGAGGTGGTGTGATTTGCTGTGCTCCTTGAGCTTTCTTGCTGTGCTGAACAACATCCAGTGTTTCAAAGAGGCTGGAACATCTAATAACTGAACTGGAAATCCCCTTCATGTGGCATTAGACTGTGAAGATGGTTCTTCTTTTAGAGACAATGTAATTTAGCAGAACTTGAACCTCTGCTCTCTGGGCTGTTACCTCCTTCTAGTACAAGAGAATAAGATTCATATTTCATCCTCCCGTTCATGTGAGGCAAAGCACGAGAGCAACGAAAAGCAGGGTGAGCATTCCCTAGTGATCTGCTTGCAGCATTGTGGGAATGGTAGAAATGCTCCTCCTGGTTTTGCATGAACTATCTAGCCGCTGGAATAACTCCACCTGAGACTGGTGCCTTATGGAGCCACGCTTTTCCATAAGCTGCAAAGCAATGCTGAAGGGATGATCCTTTCTTCTTTTCTTCACAGATAAGGCAGAAGTCACCTCTGGAATCAAAGAAATGAAGACTAAAGGCATAAGGAAGTTTGAAGATGAGAGACAGCCTCTGCAGTGTCTCCATTGTGCTACCTTGGCACGCTGTGTGTTGCTGGCACATCTGGAGGCATTTGAGCAGGAAGGGACACACGCAGGGTCCACTATGGTGAATGTGCAGCCCCATGAGCACATGCCCTGGCTGCACCACTGCCCCGTCCTGCACCAGTCTCTGTATGGCTGCTCAGTGGATCTGTTGATCCTCTGGAACGTGAAGGCATGGAGCCCAGGAAAGGAAATAGAAACAAGTAGAAATTCAGGTGGTCTTGGGGGACATCAGTTGTGAGCCTCTTCTTTAACATATAAGATCCTCCAGGTCTGGTTGTTGGGGGTTTTAATTCATTTTTTTTGGTTTTTGTTTTGTTTTGTTTTGTTTGTTGGTTTTGGTTTTTTTTTCTTTTCATAAAGTTCCTTCTGTTGCAGAGGGACAACATCTGCAGACCTCAAAGACCTGCTTCGTGCAGCTAAGCTTGAGGAAGTATCTGCATGAGGGTAGACATCTCTTTATTGGTTTTCAAGACACATTTAATCAAAGTGGGTGGCAGGAAACCAGAAGACTGTCTGCCCCAGCTTTAGTCTTCCAGCTCATCTCTCATGATATGAAGATTTTATAACAAACATTCGTGAGTCACCTTAATCACATTTCACTTGTACTTGCTTATAAAAATACAGTCTACATTTATTGCTAATTAATTATCAATGACTTTGCTATACAGAGCTAGTTGAAATTTAATAGAAGGTAAAAAATGTATCTTGTAGATAATTATTTAATAACTATTTTCTTTAGCAAAACTTAGCTAGAAATGAATTTCAAGTGCCTTTATTGGGGGGGGCAGAAATGGAAAGACATAATGTTCTCTTTGAGTGTTCTGGTCTCAAGATAGCTTTTTCAATAGTGGGGAATAGTAAAGAGTAAAAAAATTTAAAAGTATTAAAAAGCTATGTTCTTTTTTACTGTATGAACTGACCCACAGAGGCTTTATAAGGTTATAGCAGGAATGATGAATGATCTTGCTTTTTATTCCTATATATATTTTTTTTTTTTTTTAAGAGATTATTTCCCTTTGTTATGAGTTGACCAACATTTAGGGCTTGCAGGGTTATTTCTCTTAAGTGGAAGCGCTGGTGATATCATCAGTCAAATAGCCTTTAGATATTTCTTCTTTAATTAACCTGAGTACACCGTGTGTGGAAAAACAATGGTAGGCAATTTCTTTCTGCAGAAATCCCCACTTGTGTGACTCTGTGACAGAAGCAGCATCCTCCCTTCCTCCTGTAACGTTCTTCCTCACAGCTCTTTCTCTGTCATCCAACCTGTTGCTACCTCCAAGACATTACCTGAACTACATATTTCAGTCCACCCACATAACCAACCATTCATGCCTTGAGTGATGATCTCCACTTTATCTGTAGGTTTTTCTTCTGAACACAGGCTTTATGAGCCTGAAAGCAAGAGTTTGCTCAATTCTTTGGTGAGTTAGTACGATCTTTGATTTGCCGGTTGCGATTTTCATGGAGGTAAATGGCTCTTATTACTGGATAAAAAGCAGTGGTTGCATTTAGCACCTTCCACCATAACAAGGTTGGGTTTTTTTATGTATTGGCTATCCTACTTGTGCAAGGCAGCATTATAGATCTGAGCATGTTATTCTGATCGCTGAATGTGAAAAAGTTGGCTTGAAGGATGTTACCAGGGTACCACAGATGTCTATGGGGCAGTTCTTGGATGTTTAATTATTTGTGCTGAGAAATGGGACTGAATGAAGAAATGAAACAACAACTATTTTGATAATGGTTATCTAAGACTTGAACCTATTTGATCAAAGACCGATGTTAAGCATCATGTGGCATGACCGTGTTGGATGTAGGGCTGGTTTCATATGGCAATAGAACGTCTGTACCGATTTCTTCTCCTTTGGTGGTGGTGCTGCTGGTTTTTAGTTCTTATATATTTCAGTTACTGCGTCTCTAAATTTGCTGATCTGATGTATCGTTTTGGAGGGAAGCTGAAAATATGCAGTCCTCACAGAAAGTAATGATTTTCCTGGTGGCGTGGGGCGGGCCTTGGGGGAATAAAATAGCACAGCGGCTCTTATGAAAAACACAAACATTTCAAACTCAAGAGGAACTTGCTTTGACATGCGTGTTCTTACTGTAGTTTAAGAACATTGGAAGGAAGAGATTCTGAAAACTAAGCACCTGAGTTTAGTTGAAACGTCTTGAGTTTTGCCATTCTCAAGCAGAAGTTCACTGCAATACTTTTCTCAAGTCTCAGTCAAAGGAATGTCACAGCATACCATCTACTCTTCTCTATTATCCAGTAAAAACGAATCTGTGTCATTTTATGAGTGGAAGAGATATTTTTAGCTTTAAATTATCTGCCCCTTGTATCCCCTTCCCTGATATGAATCAATAAGTAATTTGAAAAGTAAAACACTAGATCTGGTCGAATGGTTTGTATATAACAGCTGTGGCAAAAAACAGAGAGAAAATGGCCTGGAAACAGTCAGCTCAGAAAACCCTGAACAGCAGTTGCACCTAATTGATTCAGTTGGGTCTGTATTTGATATAGGTTAGCACTAGAACTGATCCCAGGGAGTTTTTCACCTTTCATAGCATGCATTTAACCTTATATACATGATTAGGTTGCAAAAAGACAGGCTGATGTGCAGCGGCTGAACAGCAGGACAAAAGAGGACTTCCCTTCCCCAGGCACAGTTTCATCCATTACCTGCTCCCCAACGCATATTGCATTTGTTACTGGCCACCTTTAGGTCACAAGCCACCGAAAAGGGACAGGGATATGGATTAGTTCTGGGACTTCAGCTGTAACACTCTGGTATTGCAAATCACAAACCTTCCAAATGATGGAGGAGCTTCTATCATAAAGTGGCTTAAAGATCATGAGTTTTAAAATGTGACAATGGATTCAAAGTCTCTTTTAATTTGTTTCTGCCTAGTATAAAGTGGATGAGCCTTCTGCTGATATTGTTTTTTTTCTACAGGTCAAGCAAGCTCAAAACACTTCAGTGGATTTTTTTTATTTATTTATTTTTTAAAGAGGACAAGGTTAATGTATTTAATCACATAACTGAATGAACTATTGCTTTGGGAAAAAAAAATACAACAGAAGACAGAAGACCTCTATTTCACAAAAGAAAGAAGAGTTGGCTAGATTGTGGCAACTTCAGCTCATGCCAATCTGGCTTAGTCATATAATTCAAATATTTTTACAAATAACAGGGTGGGAAAGTACATTACAAAATCTTTGGCAACACAGGGGAGGGAAAAAATAAATTAAGCAGAAGGGATTGCAGTGATATTTCTGTGTTTAACCTGACAACTTTTCAGGATATCGTTGAAGTCTCCTGTACTAAAATTGATTTGAGTTAGCATAATCCCATTTTATCCATGAGTTTGCTATTCTTGTTACTGTCTTGTCAGCCTGTCACTCATTAGTTCTGCTTAAGAAGATCTGAGTTTGGGACACCTGATGCTGGGTGGTGTTGGATCATACCTCTTTTCCTTGTTATTTTGGCCTGTCTGTGCTTTATGAAAAAGGCTATGGGGATGTGTGATGACAGAAAGTAGCTACTCTACCTGTGTGGCCCCAAAGTTCTGCCAGTCTGGGGTGGTGGTTAGCTTTGCTTCAAAGACAGGGTGTAGATGTTCATGTTTGTAGCAGTGTGGATTGCCTTGAGAGGTTTTGGGTAAAAAGCTGCATAGGGGAAACCATATCACATTCTATCTTTTATATTGGTCCTACAAAATCCTATAATTGGAATATACAATCTGGAGTGGAGCCTATTGGGAATTAATCTGTAAATTAAGTACTTACAGAGACATACCTCACATGCAGACTACACTTGTGCCCTGTGGCAGCAGTGAGTACATTTTTTTCCCCTAAACTTCTGTGGAATTCTCTGGGAGGTTTGTAGCTATTTTTTTGGTTTTTTTTAATATTCTAAAAAAAATAAAGATACAGCCTGAACTGTATTAAAATGTTGTCCAGAAGAGACTGGATGTATATGTGTGGTGCAGGGTGTAGGCTGCTTTCTAGACTCTCTGCTTTTTGCTGGGAATCCATATGATAACTTGCAGCATTTAATAGCAGAGCTTTATCTATGCCTTGACCAAGGTGGTGATAGTACACATGAGCGTATGGCTAAAGAGGTGAGAAATGAATGTACCGCCCTGATTTTGTTGAATTTGAAAGAGGTCATAAACAATGAGGTTGTGCTTCTCGTAATGTACGAGACCCAGACTGAATTTACGCAATAGGAAAGCACTACCAGAGCCTGGAGATGAACGTGTTGGTCTGCAAGATCACTTTTCTCAGTTTTTCTTCCTTCCTGTGAGCTTCCCTCGTCTCCCCCTTTCATACAGGAACATGTTCTGCTCTGAGGTTGACTGATGGGGGTTGGGAAGGTAGAGGTGCTGATATTATAACAGCAGTAAGCACGCACGTAACTTTGATATGCCCTTCCCAAGTCAAATCCCATCTTTGGACTGCAGTGGTCACTGCATCAGAAAGAAGTACGATATTTGTCTAAAATGAATGGAGTTGACAAGTGGAAGAAATTTATTCAGTGACATTTGCCACCAGTGGCCTGTAGGACTGCATGGGGGACTATGGCATTGTTATATTCTCTGAAGAAGGCAGTAGATGCATCTTGTCCATGGGATGGATTCAAGGGACAAGGATAATTCAGAGACACTTCAGTTTTCTCTGCTGTAAGAGATTTTAAAGACCCTAGCTGAAATCTGGCATAACTTTTGATCTGCATTATTCTGGGGAGGGAATAGAAAGGGATGCTTGATCTGGTACTCTCTACTACGGGAAATACAGGGACTGTAGTTTCAAACTGAGTAAGCAGTGGATGTAGGGGTGGTAAAAATTACATGGGTAGGCTGCTCTTACTGCTTATGTCAGTCTCATTCCCCTTTCATTTTCAGAAGACTCACAATCTCTGTGTTTTGTTTTGCCTCTTCTGTAAACTTCAACACACCATTTGACCCGGGGTTCAATCCTGTAAATATTCAGGGAATGACCATGCATGTAGAATTTCCCTTCTCGTAGTTCAAATATAACAGTTCACAAGATCCATTCCCGAAAGAGAACACATAGCTGGAACACATCAGAATCCATTTAAAATAAGCACGGGGCAAAACTCCTTTGCATCGAGGAGAAGGAAAATAAATCATGTAATGACAGATTTCAGCTGATTAGAGTTTCCACAGACCGTATTTGATGTTGTTTTGTTTTTCCCCAATCAGTACTATTCTGTGAATCCAGGAAGCACTTACAAGGCAGTCTTGCTGCAGCTAGACATCACCTTCTGTTAAGTGTACAGGTGGCTACTCTTTGCCGACAGGGATGGTAATAAACAATTTTACTTCTCCCCAGGGAGTTTAATTTCTCTATTTATTTGTTTTGTGGGGAATTTGTATTTTAGCAGCTTCATTATAAATCCAGGCCTGTTTGAACAATCCATGCTGATTAAATGAAGCATTAGGAAATCTATTAGCATAACCGGCATATATTAGTTGTGAGGCTGCTTTGGCTTTAGGAACCTGGATAAGTCTTGTTTGAGGTGATCTGTTGTTCTAGTAGATGAAGTCTTTCCCTCTGTAAAGCTGATGTCAGAAAAGATTAAATCTGTCCACAGAGCAATGAAGTTGAAGAATTATGGCCTTCTGAAGCTTAAAACTTCAGAAATTAACCTCTGGCCCCCTTAAAAAGTCTCCTTGCAGAGCAGTGTAGAAATGTGAAAATGCTCTTTGTTACATCCTATCTTGGATTTTTGCTACCACCTGCCACCATCAAGTGGTAGATGCGTTTTTTTTGGTTTTGTTCCCCCCCTTCCCTCCCCCCCCCCCCCCCCACGAGGAGAGATCTATTCATGATTTCCTTAACACACACATCCTTCGTTAAGAAAAGTTTAGTGACTGGCATATGCTATATGCTCTTTATTCCCTCCCACTTTGCACATCCACCTGTATTCACCATTTCGTTGAATTCAGCACAACCATGACTGGAAAACAGTTGTCTTGGGAAAAGAGTACTAATGCTTCCCTCAGCTCACCACTTGGATAGCTCTTCTTCACCCACCATCTTCAAAGCCACCGAAGTATTTCCTTGTTAGGACTTTTGAAAGCCAAACTGTTCTCCTGAGTTGGCTCTTTGACAATGACTTGGCAACCATCAGTTTCCAGAGCTAACCGAAAACAACATTTCAAGGGTTTCTGTGATTACTGCTGGGGCAATGAAGGATAGACTTGGTCTTTGCAGACTCCTGCTTGAAGATGCCAAGCTTGAGGATGAATGCTAACATTTTGCTTCCTGATGTTAAATCCCGTCTTTGCAAGAGGATGGAGTTACACTCCAGAAAGCATACCCTTCAGCCTCTGAGAATTCTCTGCAAGATTGCAGCTTGACAAAACAAATTTGGTTGCTGAGGAATCTACAGGCATTTCTGCAGCATAACTTATTTTAAAAAGCACATATCTCTCCTTACTGTCCTTAACTCTTAACACATGTGGGCAGTCCACCTTCAGTTAGATCAAAATCATGGTCTGCAACTGAGCCCATTTTTTCTTTTCCTTTCTTTCCTTTTTTTTCTTTTCTTTTTTCTTCTTTTTTCCTTCCCCAGAGTTACTAGCTGGCAGCCTGCCTCTGCTCCCTTGTGCTTTGGGTTGAAGTTCAAGAGTGCCCTAGAGCTACTTAGCTGAATTAATGACATCCAATATGACCTGTCAGTTTGAGGGTGAGAGAGGAACTTTTCCAAGATAATGTATACCAAGCAAGCTCAGTCCTTTCGTAAGTGCCCCATTATTATCTTAAAGCCAGGATGTTATAACCATTTAGTTAAAAAAAATAAAATAAAATACCGGATTACTGTAATTTAAAGATTATTCCTTCTTTATATCCCTATTACTGGGAAATGCTCAAGAACTTCCCTGTTGTTGACCTTGTAGATTCATAATATGGAACTTCTCATGACTCAAGGGAAAAGATGTAAGCAGTGAGCCAAGGAAGAAAATGTTTCTGTCCCATTTTAACATGTTGTTCTCCTCTGTGTGAGGTGATGACGTTGTACATTTTCAGTATGACAGATTGTGCACTGAGAGGTGTACCAGTTGCCAATCTTAATGTCATCCAGAAGCGACATACCTTTTAAAATGTAGAAAAAAAAAATCAGTAAAAAGAGAGAAAAGGATAATTGGGAGTTTTACAATATATGACATTCAGTGCAATGGCAGTAGATGGTTAGGAAGCCAAGATTTCAAAAGGAACCAAGGCCCCAGCTTTAGAAGAACCATAAATTTAACATGAGAATGCTGATCTGGAGTCTTTGCTTAGACATTAGTGACAGTACGATGGTCTTGTTCAGATAATATCACTGGCAAGCTATTCCACCTCTGCTGAGAACAGAGAATTGTAATACCTACAACATCTGTGTGCTTTTTTTAAACAATTTAATATATGAATCATCCCATGTCAATATCAGAGGAAAGGCTTGTAACTTTGCTGGTTTTGGGAGATTGGGCACAAGAAGGTGTTGCTT